>NC_064927.1:98504874-100904874 GCF_023897955.1 Schistocerca gregaria | reverse complement strand
CAGACCACTAAGACTGCACAGACGTGACATCCCATGGAGGGCCACGGCCAAATACCTGGGTGTCACCCTTGACAAAAGACTGACTTGGCGCACACACATCGAAGACATTAGGAGGAAGACCAGCGCCAGACTCAACAACATTTACCCCCTCCTCAACATTGAAAGCAGCTTGGCGGCAACTACAGGAGTAAGGCTGTACTGTACGCTTGTCCGCCCTATCATTGAGTATGCCTGCCCAGTCTGGGGCTATGCAGCCAAATCTCACCTGCTGAGACTGCAGAGAGTACAAAATAGAGCACTCAGACGGGCAATTCATGTCAGGACGCGCTTCCCCACTGCAGACACCCATGAAGCAACGGAAGTGAAAGCACTAACCGAAAGATTCAGAGAACTCGCGGTAGCATTCTACCAAACCGCGAGTCACTCTGAAAACGACCTGATAAATAACCTCGGGAATTATCCCACCGATAATCTCAAATACAGGAGGCCAAAGTGCATCCTACACTAAAAAACGATTAACAATCAAACACCAACAGACAACAGTGGTTTATTAAAAATCGCATTAAAAGTTAGGCCAAAATCAAAAAGTAAGGTGCATGACAAATGCAAAAACGAAGAACATACTTGTTTGGAGCAAATGTCAAAGGACAACAAACCTCCACCACAAGACTGCTCAAAGTCCGAGCATGTCAAAATATGCGAAGCGCCGCCCCGGCGCCGGCACGCACTCCGCTGCTCGACTCGCTGCGGCTCGCACCGTATGCGTTGTGCTTTTCTTTCTCGCTTCTTTCCAAACTAGCCCATCGCCATGTCCGGACGCGGAAAGGGAGGCAAAGTCAAGGGCAAGTCAAAGTCCCGCTCAAGCAGGGCTGGGCTCCAGTTCCCGGTCGGCAGAATCCACCGCCTCCTGCGCAAGGGAAACTACGCCGAGCGCGTCGGCGCCAGGGCGCCCGTCTACCTCGCCGCCGTCATGGAGTACCTCGCGGCTGAGGTGCTCGAGCTGGCCGGAAACGCGGCCCGCGACAACAAGAAGACGCGCATCATCCCGCGCCACCTGCAGCTCGCCATACGCAACGACGAGGAGCTCAACAAGCTCTTGTCGGGCGTCACCATCGCACAGGGAGGTGTCCTGCCCAACATCCAGGCCGTCCTGCTGCCAAAGAAGACCGAGAAGAAGGCCTAAAAGAGAGACAGCGCAATCGGCACCGCCGCGTGCTCCCTTGGCACGCAGCGCGCCATTTGCCGGCTCGGCTCAAAAACAAAACAATCGGCCCTTTTCAGGGCCACCACACAAACCTACGTCCAAAGCAGAATTCCAGTCGTTCGTCGCACCACTTTTCTCTCTCTCTCTCTCTCTCTCTCTCTCTCTCTTTCTGTGTACGGTTTTTCCTTCTTACACACACAGGCGCCGCCATCTTGTACACACGTACTTGGCCACCTCCTCCACTCCACGCACGCACGCACAGTCTCGCGACCATTAACCAGCACACGTGGCGCACAACAACACACCTCAAAAATAACCCCTCGGCACTCAGCCGCGCCGCAACACACAGCCCATCCACCGACAAAAAGCATACAAGCAAAGAGGGAGGGAAGGAAGGAAGGAAGGAGCTCACACAACGCAAGGGCACGCTTCCTTCCCTCCCAACCGCACCGCACACCACGTCAAAAAAACTCCAAACAAAACTAAAAGGCCAAGTAGACTAAAAAGGAAAAGGAAAAAAAAAAACCAGCAACACAGACTCTTTCGCACTTTTCAACTTCCGAACACTGTGGTGGCCCTGAAAAGGGCCGTTTTTCAATCTCTCTTTCCTTCCTTCGGTCTCACACCGCCTAACCGCCGAAACCGTACAGGGTGCGCCCCTGCCTCTTCAGGGCGTACACCACGTCCATGGCCGTCACAGTCTTGCGCTTGGCGTGCTCAGTGTACGTCACCGCGTCGCGGATCACGTTCTCCAGGAACACCTTCAGCACTCCGCGCGTCTCCTCGTAGATCAGACCAGAGATGCGCTTCACGCCGCCCCTGCGCGCCAGGCGGCGGATCGCGGGCTTCGTGATGCCCTGGATGTTGTCGCGCAACACCTTGCGGTGCCGCTTGGCGCCACCCTTGCCGAGCCCCTTTCCTCCCTTGCCGCGGCCTGTCATTCTTCTTTTTCAAGCGTCTCAACCACAATAATATAAAAAAACAGAAAGCAAGGCAAGCTCCTCACCCGGCGCTAGCGAGTCGGCTACGGTTGTGGCGCCCAGCGCGCGCGCCGCCCCCCTATATAGACTCTGGGGCCCCGCGGCCCGCCCTCCCCTCCCCCCACCACCGCGCACCGAGGGCATATAAGCGCAGCACCCGGGGCGCGCGGGCCCGTTGTCAAGGCAGCACCGGACGCCGTCGCGCACGCATATCCTCCACGCCGCATCCGCATCCGCAGTAGCCATGGCCCGGACAAAGCAAACGGCCCGCAAGTCCACCGGCGGAAAGGCGCCGCGCAAACAGCTCGCCACCAAGGCGGCGAGGAAGAGCGCGCCCGCCACCGGCGGCGTCAAGAAGCCCCACCGCTACAGGCCGGGCACCGTCGCCCTGCGAGAAATCAGGCGCTACCAGAAGAGCACAGAGCTGCTCATCCGCAAGCTGCCATTCCAGCGCCTAGTGCGCGAGATCGCCCAGGACTTCAAGACCGACCTGCGCTTCCAGAGCTCCGCAGTCATGGCCCTGCAGGAGGCCAGCGAGGCCTACCTCGTCGGCCTCTTCGAAGACACCAACCTGTGCGCAATCCACGCCAAGCGAGTCACCATCATGCCCAAGGACATCCAGCTCGCGCGCCGCATCCGCGGCGAGCGCGCCTAAACCCGCACACCGCCAAACAAACAAAACGGCCCTTTTCAGGGCCACTAACGTCTCTCCGTCGCGAGCAAAACTTTGTCGGTCGCAACGACTAGTTCCCCACTCACTCTCCAGTCCAGTCGTCCCACCCCCGGCCCGGCGCCGCCGTTTCCAAAAAAAAAAAAAAAAAAAAAAAAAGCACCGCACCGGCCGAGCCAAGTCGCAAGCGTCAATAGCGCCACCCACACAGGCCACGGCACAAAACGTGACGCCCGGAAAGCAAAGCAAAGCAAAAAAGACTATTCCAAAACCACCACCAAGACAAACAAACAAACAAGCGCGGCGCAAAGTAAATAGGTAAAAATAATAAAAAAATAAAATACACTTTATAACACCAACCGCGCGCCGCCGCCCACGCCCGCCAACGACCCCACAATCCAACCACCGCGGCACGCAAACACCATCCACACATGAAACAAACAAACGCCAGCAAGCAAGACAGACAGACAACAAGGCAACCGACCGACCACGACACGACAATCAACACCTTCCCGACGTGCTTTGATGGCCCTGAGAAGGGCCGTTTTTGTTTTTGTCCGGGACCGCGCGACAGCCTCTGGTTGCGCGCCGGCCACCAGGCGACGGTGTCAACCGCCAACCCTTCCCTGCCCTTTTTACTTCTTCTTCTTGGGCGAAGCCTTCGCCTTAGACGGCGTCGCCGTCGCCTTCTTCGGGCGCGGCGCCTTCGGCTTCTTCGTCGGAACCTTGGCGGCCTTCTTCGCCTTCGACGGCGACTTGGCCTTGGCCGGCTTGGCCGCAGCCGCCTTCTTCGCACCCGCGGGAGCGGCCGACGCCGCAGACGCCTTCTTGGCGGCGCCCGCCTTCCGACCGGTCGCCGCCTTCACGCCGCCAGCCTTCTTTGCGCCGGCCGCACGGGCCCCCTTCTTCTCCTTGCTGGCCGGAGCGGCGCGCTTCTTCTTCGCACCACCGCCACCACGAGCCTTGCCGCCCTCGGCCGCCCCGCCGCCGGCGCCGGCAAGCTTGAAAGAGCCCGACGCGCCCTCCCCTTCGTCTGCACCAGCTCGCCAGCCACGACGGCCGACTTGAGGTACTTCTTGATAAAGGGCGCCAGCTTCTCCGCGTCCAGCTTGTAGTGCGCGGCAATGTACTTCTTGATCGCCGGCAGCGAAGACCCGCCGCGCTCCTTCAGACTCTTGATGGCGGCCGTCACCATCTCAGAGGTGCGCGGGTGCGCAGGCTTGGCGCGCGGCTTCTTCGCAGACGACGCAGACTTGGCCTTCTTCGTAGTGCCGGTGGCGGCGGGTGCCGCGGCAGTCTCGTTCGTAGCCGCCTGGTCTGCCATCTTTTGCTTGTTCTCTTTTCTCTTTTTTCCCCTTGGTTTCGCTTCCTTCTCTCCTTCGACGACGCACAACAGCGAGGGGCGCGCAGCAGAGAATAGCCGCGCACGCGCCTGGCCCAGCCAGTGTCGCGGGCGGACGCGGACGGCCGAGAGAGCGGCCGCCACTCGGCGCGCCGCCGCGCCGCCGCGCCGCGCCTCCCGCGCTTGCTACCGGTCTCTGCGGAGGAAATCATACAGCTAACTTCCGATCGTGCCCCAAGCACAAGGAAGCTAGTCGTCGGCAACGCGGGCTCCCACCGCTTACTGCCAAGGAGAGGAATAGGAGGACCAACGTCGTCCGAGGAATCCCAGCAAGCTCTCGCGGCGCTGCAGTATTTCCACAGGAACAAGTGCCGCCGCTGCAGAGTCGCAATGCGGCTCCCCAGCAACGCCGTTCGACTCCCTACGTCATTCGGCACGACGCTGCCCCTTCAGCGTCGCCTCAGGACGGTTTTGTGGCTGATACAGCTGCTTTCCCGACTGCTCCCAGATGGCCCTCTACTGCGCCTGACCGCCAGCAGCGTCGTACGTCTCCGGCTGATTCCACTGATCTTGTTGACCTGCTCAAGACCATGATGACTGCAGTAACCGAGATGAGTAGAGCTATCCAGGCTCTCCCCACGACTCTTGCAGCAACTGTGGAGGCCACGATTCGAAGTGTCCTTCGACCGGCGAGCGGCTCTACCACACATCAACATGAATAGAGCGCGTCGTTTTGAAGATCTTCGCATTGTCACTTACAATGCTGATGGGCTGTATCACGATCTCCAAGAAGTCAAGCACTTTCTTGTGGACCATAACATCGACATCATGATGGTCACCGAGACGCACCTGAAGCCTGCTCTAAGGGCAAACATCTCCAACTACAGCTGCCATCGTACTGATCGCCTGACGCGAGGGGGCGGCACGGCCATCTATATCAAACGTTCCATACGGCATTACGCTGTCCCTCTTCCAGCCCTTCGGCAGATGGAAGCCACGGCTGTCGCAGTTGAGACGTCGGCGGGGCTCATCACCTTCATCTGCGTTTATCGTCCGCCGAAATATCATCTGGACGCTGACGATGCCGCAGCGCTGCTCCGGCTCCCTGGCAAGCTCTTCCTTGCTGGGGACTTCAATGCTAAGCATGCGGCGTGGAATTCTCTCCACACCACCTACAGTGGCAGACGACTTCTCCAGGTCCTTGAACGCGCGAATGCCTACGCCTGTGGCCCTGAGGAGCCGACGTGCTATCCTTCCAGAGGCACGCCGGACATCCTCGACATCGCCATCACGAAGGGATTGCACCAGTTTCTGACGGCTGACGTCATTCACGAGTTAAACTCCAACCACCTGCCTGTCCTGTTCGACTTGGCGGTCGGCGCTACCGCCAGGCCGCGGAAGTACAACCTCCGCCGTACGGACTGGGAAGCATATCGCACCGACATCACGGCCATGCTGGCGCCCCATCTGGACGCGGATCCTCCTGCCGTCGATGCTGGCATGGCAGTTTTTACTGATGCCGTCACAGCTGCTCTGCACTCGTCAACTCCGCCATTGCGCGGCCCCTCTCGCCCGCGCCCAGGACTGTCTGCCGATATCCTCGACCTCATCAAAGCCCGGAACCGCCTACTCAAGGAATGGCGCTTAACTCGCAATGTGGAGCTTAAGCGAAGGATCAATCAGTTCCGCCGGGACATCAAGGCCGCCACAACTGAGTACCGGAATAGCCAATGGGCGCAGAAGCTCGAATCGTTCACTCCTGATCCTGATGCATGGGACTCGGTGCGGTTTTTCACCAAGAGGAGGGCCACTATTCCACCTTTGGACGCTGCAGCCGGAGTGGCATACACACCGTCGGATAAAGCCAACGCCCTCGCTGACGTTTTTCAGGAGAACTTCCTTCCGGTAGCGGATCCCATTGACGCCCAGCATGTGCAACACGTCGAAGGCAGCCTTGCAGCGTATCTTACTGCAGAGGACGCAGATGACCGACTTCCACCTATTACCACGGACGAAGTCTCTTCCTGTATACGGGCCTTGGGCACCAACAAAGCACCGGGAGCGGACGACATACCAGGACGGGCGCTTAAGGAACTCCCTCATGCAGCGTTTACCTATCTCGCGCTGCTCTTCAACATTATACTTCAACTGCAGGTTTTTCCTGCGGCGTGGAAGCACGCTATCATTGTGGCTGTCCCCAAGCCGGGACGCAACAGGAAAAATCCGCTTCATTACCGGCCGATCAGCCTCCTGCCGCAGTTAAGCAAGGTCTTTGAACGGCTGCTACTTCATCGCCTCAAGCGGATTATTGATCGCCGGCAGCTGCTACCCCCGGAACAGTTTGGGTTCCGCAGCGGGCACTCCGCGACACTTCAACTCATTCGCGTGGTTGAAGAAATTACGAAGGCCTTCAACAACAGGGAATATTGTGGGGCCCTGTTTCTTGATGTAAGTAAGGCTTTCGACAGCGTCTGGCATGATGGGCTACTATGGAAGCTGACTCTGCAGGGATTCCCGCGATCTGTCATCAAGCTGCTCCGTTCCTACCTGCAAGGACGGACCTTCGCTGTTCGCATCGATGATGCCCTCTCCACGGTTCGACCCATCGCTGCTGGCGTGCCGCAGGGTTCGGTGTTGGGCCCCACACTCTATTCCCTGTACACGTCTGACCTCCCTCGGCCTCCACGCATAGAACTGGCCATCTACGCTGACGATACCGCTCTCTTCACGCGGAGCCGCTGGTCCCAAGCGCTGTATCGACGCCTCCAGGACGCCTGTGCCGCCCTTGAAACCTGGGCCACCCTTTGGCGCGTTGGATTCAACGCTAGGAAGACTCAAGCTGTCATCTTCACCAGGAAGCGGGTTAAGCCTCCAGACCACCAGCTTCTGCTCTTTGGTGATGCTATCCAGTGGACGCCGTCAGCCACCTATCTTGGGGTAACCATGGACAGCCAACTCATCTGGCACTTACAGGTAGCCAACGTTCGCCGGAAGGTGGATCAACGACTGGGAATGTTGTACCCGCTCATTAACGAACGGTCTTCCCTGTCCATCAACAACGGGCTCCTGATATACTGGATGTTCATCCGTCCAGTCATGGATTATGCCTGTGCTGCATGGGGTAATGCGGCAAACCGCCATCTCCACCGCCTCCAAGCGCTCCAAAATAAAGCGCTCCGAAGAATTTTTCATGTGCACCCGCAGTTCCCATCACGGTACCTCCATGACGCGGCGTCGGAACTCGAGGTCCTCGCCAGATTTCAAGCAACAGCACGCAAGATTTATCACCAGGTCGCCGATTCTGCTAATCCCCTATTGCGGGCGCTCGGAGCTCCTTCGGACGACAGAGATGTGTACAAAAACCCTGTTGCGCTGCTAAACAGGTAACAAGCACTTAGCCTGAAGCGCGGCTAAATAACCAGAAACCCAGGATGCAATGACCTATCCCACACATACCGAAGACATACACCACTCCTGAAGTCAAATCTACTTCCTATCCATCGAAGTCGTAGTAAATGCCTTCGGGTAAAAGCTACCTTGCCTCACTTGCAGTAGTTTGAAGACGTGGACTGGAGCGCTTGCTACCGCCCAACGTCCGACAGCCTGCGCGGAGCAGCCCCCAACCTGCGCCGCAACCACCCGCGCCATTCAAACCACCGAGGATGGGGCTACACACACCGACACCACGGTCGCCAACCAGTCGCCGCGGCGGCGCCGCAAACCACGGCCAAACTGCAGCCACCGCGCGCCACAGCCTGGGTCGGCCAGCCGAGAATCGCCGCCCCCGCCCAAATGCCGCCCCCACAGCCCCAGCCGACGACCCGCCACAATGGCCAAACCTTCGTCAAAACTCCCACACCGTCGCCGCGGCAGCCCGGCCACCGCGGCCGGCGCCACAGCCACACGAGCCGAGTCGTGCGGCGATGACGGCCGTGCACAAACGCACCTCCGCCGCCCCATCGCCTTCCGCCGTTTTCCCGATCGGCCCGCAGCCGTCGGGCCACGGCCGCGGGCCGTCCTCCTCCTCTCGCCTCGCCCGCCAACACCCACAGCCCTTCCAACACATTTTTTTTTCTTTTTTCTTTTTTTTTTTACTTTTTTACGATCGCCGCCTGCGCAACATGGCACCGGCCGACGGAGCGCCAACCCCCCCGCCACAGGCGAAAACAAAACAAAACAAAACAAAACAAAACAACGATAAACAAACAAACAAAATAAATTACCAGCCAGCCCCAACTACAGACACACCGAATCTGCCCTCACAGCCGACCTTACACGCCTCAACGTCAAAACAAAGGTGGTTTCTTTCTTTCAACGGTTACCTTACCTTAGGTTACGTCAGGTTAGGCTAAGAAGGCGTCAGGGTTAGGTTAAGCGTTGACGTGACGTCACGTCTTAACGTAGGCGTTAAGCTAAGGTTGCGGTCACGTACGTTAGGTTAAGGCGACTTGGGGGTTGGCCTAAGAGCTTAGGTTAGGTTACGTTAGTTTAGGTTAGGTTAAGGTGGCTGCGTTAAGGGCTTAAAGAAGTTTAGGAGGTTAAGGCGTCGAGGCGGCCGCACCCCCTTAGCTGCTGCGGCTCGGCCACGCCACGCCACGCCACGCCACGCTTTGGGGTTTCATAAGGTCGCGCGGCGGGTCGTCGGCACGCCGCAAAGGACAAAACTGCAAGACGACGTCGAAAAACAAACAACAGGTAAAAAATAAATAAGTAAAATAAACGACGCCGACAGGCGGGGATCAGCAGAACGAGCAGATTCCGGAGAGCGAACGAGACACACACGCACGCACGCACGCACACACACAAACCCCCCCGAGCCGAGAGAGCACAGCACCACCACGTGTCGGCCTCCGCTCACCCGACTCGGCTGGGCTGGGCTGGCGGCCGGGCCGGATGCACGTACACGTACGGCTACAGCCACTACCCGTACACAGCCGCTCTTCACGCAACACCAGCCAAATGGCGCGCCCGCGGCTCGTCGCGGTCGCAACGCCACGCCGGCACACTTTCGGCACCACCGTTTTCGCGCGCACCGCAAACAAAACGCAGCCGACACACACAGAAGAAAAAAAAAAAAAAAAGAGCGCGAGACGGGCGGCGGCGCACCTTTCGCCAGCCGGCAGGCAATCGACTCGCCCAGTACGACAAACGCGCACGCCACCCCACCCACCAACCAACCAACCAACCAACCAACCAGTCGTCGTCGTCCCGAAATCAAACAAACTCTCAAAAGCACAGCCCCTGCTGCCAACGGACGCAGACGCCACGCAGCTCCCTTCCCGCCACACTCGATTCGCAGCGCAACTCACCCGGCACACCGTCAAACGACGGGCTGGGCTCGCCGCATCGCCGCAACCTACACACCTTCCCCGCCACGACGCACAGCCCCACCAGACGCCCGTGCCGCAACGACACTACTGCACTACCACTACCGCACTACTCCTCTCGCCCTTGCCATACACGACACAACACGCCAAAAAATGAAAATCCAAATACAAACAAAAAACACCGCCCCCACGACCCACACACATGCACGGCGCGCCAACACACGCGAGGCAAGGCACGCAGCAAACGGCGTCCCCTCCGCGTCGCGCCATCAACCTACACACACAAGGCAACCAACAACAGCCAGCCAGCCAGCCAGCCCCACTCTCACGCCGCAAAAACAGAAAACACACCGAAACCGCCAAACGCCGCACATTCGCGCTTCGCACTTACCACACACCTCTCGGCATCCGTTTCGCACACAACGACGCGACGCACAATACATCATCACGGGCTACGCACGCACACCGCGACCCACTTTTTTACGACGCCCTCGGCAGAGCACACGTGCCCACGCCCACACACAGTCGACACAACGACGCAGCGCGCAGCAGACGCGGCCGCAACACACACCTCCCCGACGACGCGCCAACACCGCCAGCCACTGCTCACTCGCCCAAGCAACCCGTGCACACAACTGCCACACGCGTCCACCACGCCGCCGCCAACCACCCGCCCGCCAGGGGGCGCTCACGTCCGCGACAACAGCGCGGCACCGCCGGACCGGACCGGACCGGGCCGGGCCGGGCCGGGCCGGGCCGGGCCGAGCCGAGCCGAGCCGCCACCGCCTCCTCTCCACTCGGCACGCCACGTCCTGCTTGCAAAACACATGGCTCGTCCCTCTGTACACACAACGCGCCTGCCTGCGGTCGCCGCCGGCATCTATCCACCTGCGCATCGGAGCCAGGCCGGCAAGCCCACACTTAAATAATGCACTTCACCAGCCAAACAAACCCACTCTTCCTTTCTTTGCACAGCGCATGCAACAGCAGCCCCAGGAGCCGGGCCCGCCGCCAGCGTCTCCTCCTCCTCCTCCTCCTCCTCCTCTGGGCACAGCCAGCCAGCCGTTCCCACCGCCCCGCCCCTGCTCTGCAGAACAAGAAAAAACGAAAAAGTACCAACACACGCACCCAAAGCGTAAGCCAGACAAGACCAGCCTCTCCAAGGCCACACACACGCAAAAAAACAAAAAAACAAAAACACTACAACAAAATAAAATAAAAAAGAAAAAGCAAGCCTGTCGCCTCGCCCCCGCCCGTCCCCCCCACCACATTCGCCCCCTCCGCTTGTTTTCCTTTCTACAATTTCCCTCTTTTCCACCCAATATCCCGCCGCGGTTTACGGGCACCGGCCGATTTTGCGCCCGCCCACATGTGTGCCTACTCCCCACCACCATTCCCTCCGCAGCCCGCAGCCCGCAGCCCGCTTTTCCCCCCTCCCTGCCCACACCACACCACACCGACGGTGCTGACGTCGACACGCACCCAAGACAGGGGCCACGACCGTCTTTTTTCCTGGGCCCATCCCCTCACCGCACCTCCTTCCAATCAACGCTGTGGCGCCTGTGTCCGCGCGAGACGCGTGCGCGCCGCCTCTCTCAACATCCGTCCGCCGTCCGCCGGCCGGCCCGTTTTTCGGCCCCCAGGCCATCCGTCAACCACCACTGCGCCCCTGCCCCTGCCCCTGCCCCTGCCCGCCCCGCACCACACCACACACCGCTGCTTGCCCTGGCCGTTGCCACCAAAGGCGCCAACCGCAGCCCGCGCGCGCCAGAAAGAGATGGCAAAAACTACAGGGACCCAGCCGACCGACGAAAATCAGAGCAATTGGCCGGGAGGATCAAAAAGAGAGCTCCGAAAACCACCGTAGCGAGGCGTGGGAGGAAACGTTACGAGAAGCAGAAAGGGACCAGGAAAAATTCTGGAAATTTCTTAAAACTCGTAAACTAAACACGAAACATCTACATCTACATGGGGAAGGAACGACCCCACAGACCGAGCTGAAGCACTGGCGGATTCACTAGAAAGGCAATTCCAAGCACCAGAAGCGGTAGATGACGAAACTGATGACCACCAGGAAATGGTACTCAGAAGGGTAAAACCGCATCCTAAGTGCCCCGATCAGAACATCTTTCACAATCCAATAAACGCAGAAACCCCATATCTTATCACATCACAAACATACACACATCCTAAGAAGGCATCAGGCCCAGATTCCATCAAACCGCAACTACTACATCACCTACCTCCAGCAACTATCAATTATCTATCTAACATCAATATATAATGCTTGCTTCAGACTAAACTACTTGGAAACAGGCCCGAGTCATCACATTACCAAAGCCAAACAAGGACTTATTATTTCCGCAAAACTATAGGCCAACTTCCTTGGAAAGGTTCTCGGAAAGCTCGTTCAAACTGAACTGAAGAAATTCAATTCTTAAAGGATAACAACATAATCATCCCACAACAATTCCGATTCCGCGAAGAACACAGCACCACCCACCAGGTGAGCAGACTAGTCGAGCACATATGTCAGGCCAGAAACATTAGACACAGTACTGGAGCAGTCCTGCTTGACATTGGAAAAGCATTCGGATAACGCCTTATCTACAAGCTCCACCAGTACAACTGCCCCATCCACATTATTGCTTCTTTTCTCCGCAACAGAGCATTCTATGTCCATGTACCAGGAGCGGCAAGTAACACTAGATCCATAGAGGCTGGAGTCCCGCAAGGCTCAGTGCTGGGGCCCATTCTCTACTCAATATACACAAACAAACAGCTGGGAGGACACTTGTCACTATTTGCAGACGACACTGCAGTCTACCGCAGCAGTTCTAACCTGCAATATAGAGTCACAAAAATAGAGCAACACCTACAATCCATCCAGAAATGGGCTAACCAATGGAAACAAAAAAACAATAAACGCGGAGAAAACCCAAGCAATACAATACGATTCACATTCAAAAAGAATACCTCCTAACCTGCATATACGCCTCAGAAATAACAATCTTCCATGGTCAGGCACAATAAAGTATCTAGGCATCAAGCTGGACAAGAGGTTGACATTTAGAGACCATGTTACACACGTTTGTAACAAGGCTGCAGCAGCAATATTCAGACTGTACCCAATCATCAAAGGAAACAGAATAAATATGCGCGCCAAAAAGAAAATCTTCAAAACCGTCATAGGAACCAGCCATCACTTACGGCTCTGAAAATCTGGTCAATGGCCGCAGACACCAACATAACAAGAGTAAAAAAGGGTCCAGAACAAATACTTCAGAATTGCTGCTGATGCCGGCCGGTACCAGACAAACCGAGACATATACACATACTCAAAATCCCGGAAATCATCCAAAGAAAAATCCATAAAGTTTTTTTTTTTCCACCAAACCACGGATTCGAACCACCCACTCATCAGAAATCTGGGACAAAATCCACCCGACCCAAGAACGACATTTCCCATCACGACAAAACACCACAAACTACAACATACCATGATAAACAAAAATAAAATAAAAACACCATAACACTCACTTAAACAACAAACATCTACACACACCCAAGAGACCCTATCATCCCATCATTTTGTTACCCAACATAATCAGACATAAGGCAGGGATCAAGGACAGATCCGGTCCTTCGAGTACAGGGGGTAAAAAATACCCATCAGACCAGCTCTCTCTCTCTCTCTCTCTCTCTCTCTCTCTCTCTCTCTCTCTCCTCCTCCTCCTCGCTTCTCCGTGCCGACGCTGCCCCGCACACGCGTTCGCGTTCGCGTTCGCGTTCGGCCGACACCACACGACAGGTCTTTGGGGCCACGCCACTGCGCACACGCACGCCTCCTCCTCTTCCTTAGTTCTTTTTCGCTTTTCTTTTCTCCCCCGCCCCCCGCTCTCACCGCCACATCATCCCGCAACCCTTGGGGGATGTTTCCCAACATCAACGCGCCCCAATTCCACTCTCTGCCCGTGCCGCACTCTCCACTTTGCTTCTCCCCGTCCCCTACACACACGACTACCGAAACCCCGGTTGACACACCTTCTCGTAGGACAGGGGTGCGTGCGTGCGTTGTCTTGACGGTGACAGCAACAGCAACGGATCCGTCCATCCCATTCCCCCCCCCCCCACTCGGCAAGGGGGCACACACGAACGCGAAAGAAAGGGCAGGGCAGGGCAGGGCAGGGCAGGGCAGGGCAACTATCTCGTACACATTCTTCCTCAGAACCCACATATCACATCAACGAACGGGAGGCCAATTGCGGACTCAGCCGTGTCAGGCAAATCCAACCCAACCAACACCTCCCACGGAAACCCTGACACTGATCCAGCAGTACGTCCACATACATCGCCACACCAAATACGGGTGACGAATGAGCAACAAATGGAACAATACACAACAAGGCTGACCTAATAAAAACTGCATGTCACGTCATACCTTCCAGACAGACGCAGTTCCGACGGCACGGCGGAACCGTATACGTACCTTTCAGCCACAACAACCGACCGACTGGACACGCCCGCGTCTCCAGCCAGCCAACCACCAGGGCCACACAGCCCGCAAGTTTCAGCGTCAACACTTCTTAACGTACGTTGCAAACTTTTCAAAACATTGCCACACACACACACACCCCACGAAAAGCGTCAACCTCTCTCACACTGGATACACTTAACACTTTTTGTCGGCGGAGCTTGAGGCCAACGGTTGACACACCCCCACCGGCCACACAGGTTTCCCTTTGAAAATTGCAGTGACGGAGACGCGGCATTACGAGAGGGTTGTTTCCGAGAGCGCGAGCTGGACGGAGCTGCGGCGCCGCCGCCGCCGAGGGGTAATGAACGCACGCGATGCCGCATGACAGCCCATCACCCAAAGTTTCACCCACAACTGCACAGGTCGCACCCCCTTTTCGCGCCATACTAGTGTCGATCGTCAATTACAGCTCACGGTGTTCGCATTTGCCACTTGACGGGGGGGGGGGGGGGGAAAACAAAACAAACATCTGACACGCCATGTGTTTCTCTCTCTGTTATATCTAGGTCATTGGGCAGCCACTGTAAAAAATAATATTTTTACGACATGGTTGGGTAAGTGATTTAAAGACAACAATTGTGGGTCACACACCATAGACCATTTCGATAGTGTTCTTGTTCTTCTCTTTTTCCTTTTTTTTTTTTTTTATCGCTCAATTGAAATAAAACCTGGGGATGATGCAATGCTGCGATATGGCACAACCGTCGTCCATTGTACACAACTCGGGAACAAAAAGAAACCAATTCAGGGAACGTTCGTTCCTTCACAACGTTTCTTTCAACGCACTTGGTCTTTACCATCCTGTATTCAAACACATTTTCCTTTCATCAAAACTAGGGCATTTCCATAACAGTTTGTTTCCGTTTCTGTGAGCACAATACTGCTTCTTCGACGTCATTTCACCATCTTAACTAGACAAACAACAAAATAGGAAAACAGCCTTGAGAACCCCGTCCACCAAATTTCAGTTAGCACGGCATCCAAGATTCTTTTCCGGGGAGTGCGGTGCAGCTGACGCTGCTCAGACCATATACCGTCGCCAGTCTCACTCAACTCTTGCGCATTCCATTCTACACTACGTGACAATGCAAAAATGAATGAATCAAACCCGCCCAGAGAGCGTCTTGTGCGAGGGGACACACGATATAGAGAACAACAAAACACACAGGGGACACCACCAAAGTTGGAGAGAACGTTTCCACCACGGCAGACACTTACAGCAGCCGCGCCGTTACGCGCTTTTTTTTTTTTTTTTTTTTTTTTTTCTCCCCCCCCACTGCACACCTCCGACACCACGGGAACGTTCACCGTCCCGTTGCCCTACACTGGCGTTTCTTTTCAACCCCCCACCCTATTCCTCGCTCCCCGGACATTCGACCGATCACAAAGTGCAACCTCTTGTTACCGTCGGGTGCCCCTCTTCATCCCCGGGGCGCCAACAACAAAAACAAAAAAAAAAAAAATAAACCACTCAACTGAGCGGAAAATACACGTACATCCAGAACGACGACACCGCCTCCACAAACAAAAACCAGACGTCAGACGTCAGGTCGAAAGAGGGCACCGTACGTCGTGGCGCGTGGTCTCCTAACTCACCTCGCGCGTACAAATACAATGCGTGTCTCCTCACGTTCACACACACCTCCACGCTCCACGCTCCACTTTTACGTCGCCCAACCAACCAACTAACTTAACCCACCCGCTCGGCGTAGAAGCAGCTGTAGGCGGCAACGTGTTGTTTCTCACCCTCGCCACCAACGGTGTGACATCCGACAATCGCGGTTTGCTTTCCTTCCTTTCCGTTCCACACCTCCGGCCATACCATACAAAAAAAAAATATATATATATATATATATATATATATATATATATATATATATATATATATATATATATATATATATCAACACAAGCCAACTCCAGCGATCCGCCCCCCTGACACCAACACGTCTCGAAACACCCACGCCCACGACCCGGCTGTGGCTAAAGTGCGTATCCCAACGTCACACCAAAACCAAAGGCGCCGGCGCCGCACCACAGCTACAGCTGTGCCGCCGTCCACCCGCTCACAACAACAACAACAACAACAACAATTCCGCCCTTCCCGCAAAGGCATTTTGGTGGCCCTGAAAAGGGCCGTTTTTTCTTTTCTTCGCCGCGCCGTGGACGAGCCTCCTATTTTCAAGAGCCACCTCCTTACTTGGAGCTCGTGTACTTGGTCACCGCCTTCGTGCCCTCGCTCACCGCGTGCTTGGCCAGCTCGCCAGGCAGCAAGAGCCGCACAGCGGTCTGGATCTCGCGGGACGTGATGGTCGAGCGCTTGTTGTAGTGCGCCAGGCGAGAAGCCTCGGCCGCAATGCGCTCGAAAATGTCGTTCACGAAGCTGTTCATGATGCTCATCGCCTTCGAAGAGATGCCCGTGTCAGGGTGCACCTGCTTCAGCACCTTGTAGATGTAGATGGCATAGCTCTCCTTCCTCTTGCGCTTCTTCTTCTTGTCGCCCTTCGAAATGTTCTTCTGCGCCTTGCCAGCCTTCTTGGCGGCTTTCCCGCTAGTCTTGGGCGGCATCACGAACAAACAGGCAGGCAGGCACGCGCAGTCAGTCAGTCAGTCAGGCGCTCCGCTCCAGTCAGCGTCTCCCCACACAGTGGCACCCGCCGAGTCGACGCCGCCGCCGCACCTTTACCAGCTCGCCCTGCTGCGGCCGCCGACCAATGGGGCGCGCGCGCAACCGGCCGCCGCACCCGAGCCCATAAAGGACCCCCACCCCGCCGGCGCCGGCACGCACTCCGCTGCTCGACTCGCTGCGGCTCGCACCGTTTGCGTTGTGCTTTTCTTTCTCGCTTCTTTCCAAACTAGCCCATCGCCATGTCCGGACGCGGAAAGGGAGGCAAAGTCAAGGGCAAGTCAAAGTCCCGCTCAAGCAGGGCTGGGCTCCAGTTCCCGGTCGGCAGAATCCACCGCCTCCTGCGCAAGGGAAACTACGCCGAGCGCGTCGGCGCCGGGGCGCCCGTCTACCTCGCCGCCGTCATGGAGTACCTCGCGGCTGAGGTGCTCGAGCTGGCCGGAAACGCGGCCCGCGACAACAAGAAGACGCGCATCATCCCGCGCCACCTGCAGCTCGCCATACGCAACGACGAGGAGCTCAACAAGCTCTTGTCGGGCGTCACCATCGCACAGGGAGGTGTCCTGCCCAACATCCAGGCCGTCCTGCTGCCAAAGAAGACCGAGAAGAAGGCCTAAAAGAGAGACAGCGCAATCGGCACCGCCGCGTGCTCCCTTGGCACGCAGCGCGCCATTTGCCGGCTCGGCTCAAAAACAAAACAATCGGCCCTTTTCAGGGCCACCACACAAACCTACGTCCAAAGCAGAATTCCAGTCGTTCGTCGCACCACTTTTCTCTCTCTCTCTCTCTCTCTCTCTCTTTCTGTGTACGGTTTTTCCTTCTTACACACACAGGCGCCGCCATCTTGTACACACGTACTTGGCCACCTCCTCCACTCCACGCACGCACGCACAGTCTCGCGACCATTAACCAGCACACGTGGCGCACAACAACACACCTCAAAAATAACCCCTCGGCACTCAGCCGCGCCGCAACACACAGCCCATCCACCGACAAAAAGCATACAAGCAAAGAGGGAGGGAAGGAAGGAAGGAAGGAGCTCACACAACGCAAGGGCACGCTTCCTTCCCTCCCAACCGCACCGCACACCACGTCAAAAAAACTCCAAACAAAACTAAAAGGCCAAGTAGACTAAAAAGGAAAAGGAAAAAAAAAACCAGCAACACAGACTCTTTCGCACTTTTCAACTTCCGAACACTGTGGTGGCCCTGAAAAGGGCCGTTTTTCAATCTCTCTTTCCTTCCTTCGGTCTCACACCGCCTAACCGCCGAAACCGTACAGGGTGCGCCCCTGCCTCTTCAGGGCGTACACCACGTCCATGGCTGTCACAGTCTTGCGCTTGGCGTGCTCAGTGTACGTCACCGCGTCGCGGATCACGTTCTCCAGGAACACCTTCAGCACTCCGCGCGTCTCCTCGTAGATCAGACCAGAGATGCGCTTCACGCCGCCCCTGCGCGCCAGGCGGCGGATCGCGGGCTTCGTGATGCCCTGGATGTTGTCGCGCAACACCTTGCGGTGCCGCTTGGCGCCACCCTTGCCGAGCCCCTTTCCTCCCTTGCCGCGGCCTGTCATTCTTCTTCTTCAAGCGTCTCAACCACAATAATATAAAAAAAACAGAAAGCAAGGCAAGCTCCTCACCCGGCGCTAGCGAGTCGGCTACGGTTGTGGCGCCCAGCGCGCGCGCCGCCCCCCTATATAGACTCTGGGGCCCCGCGGCCCGCCCTCCCCTCCCCCCACCACCGCGCACCGAGGGCATATAAGCGCAGCACCCGGGGCGCGCGGGCCCGTTGTCAAGGCAGCACCGGACGCCGTCGCGCACGCATATCCTCCACGCCGCATCCGCATCCGCAGTAGCCATGGCCCGGACAAAGCAAACGGCCCGCAAGTCCACCGGCGGAAAGGCGCCGCGCAAACAGCTCGCCACCAAGGCGGCGAGGAAGAGCGCGCCCGCCACCGGCGGCGTCAAGAAGCCCCACCGCTACAGGCCGGGCACCGTCGCCCTGCGAGAAATCAGGCGCTACCAGAAGAGCACAGAGCTGCTCATCCGCAAGCTGCCATTCCAGCGCCTAGTGCGCGAGATCGCCCAGGACTTCAAGACCGACCTGCGCTTCCAGAGCTCCGCAGTCATGGCCCTGCAGGAGGCCAGCGAGGCCTACCTCGTCGGCCTCTTCGAAGACACCAACCTGTGCGCAATCCACGCCAAGCGAGTCACCATCATGCCCAAGGACATCCAGCTCGCGCGCCGCATCCGCGGCGAGCGCGCCTAAACCCGCACACCGCCAAACAAACAAAACGGCCCTTTTCAGGGCCACTAACGTCTCTCCGTCGCGAGCAAAACTTTGTCGGTCGCAACGACTAGTTCCCCACTCACTCTCCAGTCCAGTCGTCCCACCCCCGGCCCGGCGCCGCCGTTTCCAAAAAAAAAAAAAAAAAAAAAGCACCGCACCGGCCGAGCCAAGTCGCAAGCGTCAATAGCGCCACCCACACAGGCCACGGCACAAAACGTGACGCCCGGAAAGCAAAGCAAAGCAAAAAAGACTATTCCAAAACCACCACCAAGACAAACAAACAAACAAGCGCGGCGCAAAATAAATAGGTAAAAATAATAAAAAAATAAAATACACTTTATAACACCAACCGCGCGCCGCCGCCCACGCCCGCCAACGACCCCACAATCCAACCACCGCGGCACGCAAACACCATCCACACATGAAACAAACAAACGCCAGCAAGCAAGACAGACAGACAACAAGGCAACCGACCGACCACGACACGACAATCAACACCTTCCCGACGTGCTTTGATGGCCCTGAGAAGGGCCGTTTTTGTTTTTGTCCGGGACCGCGCGACAGCCTCTGGTTGCGCGCCGGCCACCAGGCGACGGTGTCAACCGCCAACCCTTCCCTGCCCTTTTTACTTCTTCTTCTTGGGCGAAGCCTTCGCCTTAGACGGCGTCGCCGTCGCCTTCTTCGGGCGCGGCGCCTTCGGCTTCTTCGTCGGAACCTTGGCGGCCTTCTTCGCCTTCGACGGCGACTTGGCCTTGGCCGGCTTGGCCGCAGCCGCCTTCTTCGCACCCGCGGGAGCGGCCGACGCCGCAGACGCCTTCTTGGCGGCGCCCGCCTTCCGACCGGTCGCCGCCTTCACGCCGCCAGCCTTCTTTGCGCCGGCCGCACGGGCCCCCTTCTTCTCCTTGCTGGCCGGAGCGGCGCGCTTCTTCTTCGCACCACCGCCGCCACCACGAGCCTTGCCGCCCTCGGCCGCCCCGCCGCCGGCGCCGGCAAGCTTGAAAGAGCCCGACGCGCCCTTCCCCTTCGTCTGCACCAGCTCGCCAGCCACGACGGCCGACTTGAGGTACTTCTTGATAAAGGGCGCCAGCTTCTCCGCGTCCAGCTTGTAGTGCGCGGCAATGTACTTCTTGATCGCCTGCAGCGACGACCCGCCGCGCTCCTTCAGACTCTTGATGGCGGCCGTCACCATCTCAGAGGTGCGCGGGTGCGCAGGCTTGGCGCGCGGCTTCTTCGCAGACGACGCAGACTTGGCCTTCTTCGTAGTGCCGGTGGCGGCGGGTGCCGCGGCAGTCTCGTTCGTAGCCGCCTGGTCTGCCATCTTTTGCTTGTTCTCTTTTCTCTTTTTTCCCCTTGGTTTCGCTTCCTTCTCTCCTTCGACGACGCACAACAGCGAGGGGCGCGCAGCAGAGAATAGCCGCGCACGCTCACTCACTCACTGTTCGACCTTACGGGTCTGCCCTGACCCGTGCAGGAGCAGGCTAAGCAGTCAACTGCTATTCCTGCGGAAGCCTTTCGTTTTGGAGTGACGAACTCTCTTCTTGGGTTGGCCTCTGGTTGGTTTCTTTCTGGATGGGGATGTCCTTTCTCTGTTGCGGAAGTTTTTACTCCCGCAACAGGTCAGGCCAGCGTGTTGTTGGCCTGTGGTGCGCAGGATGGCCCAGACCCCTGATGAGCCGGTTGTCGGACCGTTCGGCCCGCTCGTAGAAGGCCCGCGCTGATTGCTTGAAGCGGTCGCGGAGGAGGGGTATTCCGGTCTGCTCGTGTAGCCGAGCGGTCGAGTATAGCCTCGGCAGTCGCAGAGCGAGCTTGAGCGCCCTGTTCTGCACCCTCTGCAGCTTGCTGATGTGTGTCTCGGCCGCGTTGCCCCACACCACAGCCGCGTATTCCAGCACTGGACGTACCAGCGCCAGGTACAGCGTGATGCCGTGATGAGGCGGCAGCGCAGACGATGGATTGAGCAGAGGGTACAGGACGCGTAGGCGCCCTATTGCTCTGCCCCTGACGTCCTCGATGTGCGGCTTCCATGTCAGCTTGTGGTCCAATGTGACACCCAGGTAGAGGCCGGTCTTGCTCCATGGGACGGGGCTGCCCATGACGGTGACTGGCGGAAGATCGGGCGGCAGTGGTCGTCTAGTGAACACCACCGCCTGGCTCTTCGCCGCGTTTTGCTTGAGGCGCCACTTGGTCGACCAGGCGCCAAGGGCCTCGCAACCTCGTTGGAGAAGACGGCGCATCTCGACCGCCTTCATGCTCCGCACGAACAGCGCAGTGTCGTCAGCATATAGTGCCAACTTCACCGGCGTCACGCGCGGAGCGTCGGCGGTGTATAGGGAGTACAGTAGGGGCCCAAGAACGGACCCCTGCGGCACTCCAGCACGGATGTATCGGTGGGTGGATGTCCCGTCTTCCAGCCTGACATGGAAGGACCGCTCGGCTAGGTATGACCGGAGGAGGACTCCGTGTGACGTCGGTACCCCGTGCACAAAAAGTTTGTACACGAGGCCGTCGTGCCACACGGAGTCGAATGCCCTAGAGACGTCCAGGAACACCGCCCCAAGGTATTCCCGAGTCTCCAGGGCGCGCATGGCTTCTTCTACCAACCGCATCAGCTGGTGGACGGTGGAATGGCCCCTCCTAAAGCCGAACTGCTCGTCGGGTATGATGCCTTCTGCTGTCACGTGGCGGAGTAGGCGTCTGGCGTACAGGCGCTCGAACACCTTCGAGAGTGCCGGCAGCAGACTGATTGGCCGATAGTTGGCGGCGTCCCGTGGGTCCTTGTTCGCCTTGGGGATTGCCACCACCTCTGCATGTTTCCATACAGAGGGGTAGACCCCAGAGCGAAGGACCTGGTTGAAGATGCCCGCCAGGAATGGGTTTGCACCCGCCGGCAGGCTCTTCAGCAGATGGTTGGTGACGCCGTCAGCCCCGCCAGCCTTCTTGGTGTTGACCGCCGTTATCTGCACGGCCACCTCCTCCTCGGTGATGGGGTCGATCTCGTCTGCGGCGTCCCTGGCTTCCAGGAACACTGGGAGCTGCTCCTCAACCCGGTGGAGGTGCTCCTCGTCAATGTTATCATCCACCGGGGTGAATGACAGCTCGAAGTGGTCCGCCAGGGCGCCTGCCTTGCCGTCCGGGCTGCAGACGACATCTTGTCCGACGAGTAGCGGCGGGACGCGCTGCCTTCTGCGTAGGAAGGACTTCACAGTCCGCCACGCGCTGCCGTCCTCGGTGTTGAGGGAGGCGACGAAGTCTGCCCATACGTTGTTCCTGTGCGCCTCAGCCGCCGCTTTGATGTCTCTCCGCATGCGGTTGAGGCGCCGTTTCGTTGCGGGTTGGCGCGTGAGCTGCCACTCCCGGAAGAGGCGGTTCTTCTCCCGTATTGCGTCCCGGATGGGAGGCGGCAGGTTACGGGAGAAGTCCCTGGTACCCTGTGGAGGGGCAGGGGAGGCCGCATCAGCTGCCTGCAGCAGCTGACGCGTGAAGAATTGAAGGGCGGCATCCGCCCCCACTGCCGCCGGGTCAGGTGAGTCCGCCAGTGATGCCAGGATGTTGTCCTGAAATCGATCGCTGTCCAGGCGCCGGTACGTCTGCCGACGTGGCGGGAGCGTGGCTCCAGCGATGTCGATTCCATAGACCACCGGCAGGTGGTCGGACGACATCGCACACCTCGTGGTGGCGGTCGTGTGGTGCCCGATGCCTTTGATGACGGCGACGTCGAGCACGTCCGACCGCCCCCTGGCCGGGAAGATGGTGTGTTCCTGTGGGCCCAGTACCAGGGCGCCATTCCTCTGGGCTGCGCGAAGAAGTCGGCGGCCACTGACGTTCGTGAGGCGGGAGTTCCATTCCGGGTGTTTCGCATTGAAGTCACCCGCAATGAAGACCCTCCCCCCAATCGCCAGCAGTGCGTCGACGTCTGCCTCCTGGAGGTGTCCACGTGGTGGCCTGTATGCAGCCACGAAGGTTATTTGCCCCACAGCCGTGGTGACGTTCACCCCGGTGACTTCCAGGGTGGCCATGGCGGGGAGCAGCACCTGGTGGTGCCGGAGTGAGGCGCGGACGTAGATGGCGGTACCCCCGCCTGCCGTCGGCCTGTCGTTGCGGTAGCAAACATAGTTTGCTACCTTCACGTGAACTCCTGGCTTGAGGTGAGTTTCGCAGATCAGGCACAGGTCGATGGCCTCGTCCTGCATGAACTGACGAAACTCACCCTGTTGTGGAAACAGGCTGTTGGCATTGAAACCACAGATGGTCAGACCGTGGATAAGGACGTTATCCATGGTGTGGTTTCGTGGCGACGGTAGCGGCCTGGAGGGCCCCCGTTACGGCGGTGACGAGCACCGGCAGTTGCTGTAGCAGGGCAGAGAGGGAGCTCAACATTGCTCCCAGGTCTGCTGCTTCTGGTCGCGGAATTGCTGCAGGAGGTGCCGCGGTTGCGGGTGCGTGGGCGGCGGGGCGCAGCGGAGTGGCTGCGTCCGTTAGCGGGACCGCACGCCTAGCAGCTTGCGGCCTGTCTGAGGTGGGGGGACGGTTTAGCCGTCCGCCCTGGTGTTGGTCGTCCTGGGCGCCAGTTGCCTCGTTGGGCGCCTTGGTGGTCGCGACGTCCGCCCGCCGCCCCCTGGGGGCGTCCGAGGACTCCCCCTTGGTGGCAGAGGCGAAGCTGGTGCCTGGTTGCACCTTTCGTGCCGGTGCCGCACGTCCTTGCTGCCGTGGGCCGCGTTTGAAGGCGGCGCAGCCTCTGTAGCTCGCCACATGTGGCTCGCTACAGTTGCAGCACTTGGGCGCCTCCTCCCTCTTCTTTGTGCAGTCTCGACTCTGGTGGGAGTCGGCGCACTTGACGCAGCGGGCCGGCATCGTGCAGTAGCGCGCCACGTGGTCAAGCCCTTGGCAGGAGAAGCACTGGGCGCGCCTCCCCTTGGCCTTGAGCGGCTCCACTTCCACTGCAATCCTGGCCACCATCTGCACCTGGAAAATTTTGCGGTTTTCGAGGTTGTCCGGGAGGACAACCAAGAACAGTGGCATGGGCCTCCTCGTCCTGGGCGACTTCATGAGCGTGACCGAGCTGGCCATGTAGCCCAGCCCAGCTAGTTCACCCTTGAGGTGGTCGGTCTCCATTTTCAGCGGGAGGCGGCGAAAAACCACCTTCAGCTGCTTCATTGGCTCGGCATTGTGGGTGTAGCAATGCAGCTTCTCCTTCTCTATGAGCCGCATGGCAGCCCGGTACTCCTCCATTGTGCCGATCGAAACTCTGTACAAGTCCCGACCGGCACATTTGATCTTGGCAGTGGAAGATACCGTCTGGAACTTCTCGAGGAAGGACTGGTATGTGTCCTTCCACGATACTGTAATCGGTGGCGGGGCGGGTGCCCGCCTCTTGGGTGCCTCAGCATCATCCATGGGCTCCGGCTCGTCAGGAACGTCGACGAATGAGTTCGCCGTCGGCAGCGGCTGCACTCTCTCAAGCCGTTTGGCCCGAGCAGTGTGCCGCCGCTTTGGGACAACGAAGCCGTCGTCGGTCCCCTGATCTGCCTCCGAGTGGGCAGCAGCTTCTGGCGTCTTCTTCTTCTGACTTTGCATGCAGGTAGAATCAGAGATGGCGGCGGAATCTTCCTCCTCCGCAGCTGCAGGCCTCTTTCTAGAGGGCTGCGCTGTATCCATGGTTTCCGCCTCGAGCAGTTCGCCAAGGTTGGCCTCTGGGATTGTGCTGTCACGTGGCGGGACAGTGGCGTGCTCTGTCGTCGCGCCTGACGGTACAGCAAACGGCGTATCTGAGGTCTCTTCACTGGCTCCCGACGGTACGCTCACATCTTCGAATACCTCGCAGCCGAGTGACCTCAGGTGCTGTTGGACCGCGCGGAGTGCTCGTTCGTCGGCTTCCTGTTCAGGGTACACAATGCCCCGCGATAGTCGGTGTACAACTAGGTACACCTGCTCTGGTGTGAGCGGGCTAGTGCGCATTAGGTGTACCGCAGCGCAGTCCGCAGTCGATTGCAGCGTCGTCATACGTGGGGGGCCGGATGTGGCCGCCGACAGGGCTGCCTCGGTCGCCCGAGGTAGTCCCGCCGCGCGGCGGTCCGCCTCTCCCTGCGCCTGCGTAACGCGGTCCTCCTCGCTCGGCATCCTAACTCGGAATGCCGCGCACGCGCCTGGCCCAGCCAGTGTCGCGGGCGGGCGCGGACGGCCGAGAGAGCGGCCGCCACTCGGCGCGCCGCCGCGCCGCGCCTCCCGCGCTTGCTACCGAGTCGCTACGGGGATGTCGACGCGTACAGACCACGTTAGCTGCGCCTCGGAGGGGACTGACCGCCGCGCGGTGGGGCTTGCCCCGCCGCCGGCCCCGTCAGTCACTCCACTTACGACGACCAGGCAAAGGAGGAGAGGAAATGATCTGCTGATGGCCACGGCGAGGAACTTGGACTACGATATGGATTATTCGACGGATGTTTCGACTGAAGATGATACTACTCGGCATTCTACTGCGTCTGCCACGCAGTACCGCCGAAAACGAAGCGACCCAGGACCTGCAACTCAGCCTGCAGCGGCCACGGACGACGGTTTCGTCAGACCACCGCGGAAAAAACAAGCCAAGAAGCAGCAGCCAGAGGCAACCACTTCACTACCGCTAAGCAACCGTTATGACGTCATCCAAGATGGCGGGACGGCGGCCGCGGACGATGCCGCACAGCAGCAACCGCAACAACAAGAACAACAACAACAACAGCCACTGCAGCAGCAACAACAACAGTCTACGAGGATACCGCCGATTGTTTTGCAGTATCCTAACTCTTACAAGGAACTGTACGACTGGCTGAAGAGTAATTTGAAACAACCTTTTACGGCTAAACAGGCTGGCGGCGACAAGTTAAAACTTTCTGTTGCCACTACTGACGACTATATGACGGTCATGGACATGGCTGGGGCGTGCGGGATACCAAGTTACACCTTCCCTATGGTGAGGCCACCGACGCTGAAGATCGTCCTGCGTGGAGTTGTGCAGTCTCTCTCCAATGAAGATGTCAAGGACGAATTGGCGGAACTTGGCTTCCATGCTTCCATCGTGGACTACCACAAGATGCCTGGCACGAACAAGAGATCTGGACTTCGCGTCGTCATCCTGCCGGACACGCCTGATAATCGGAAGATCTTCAATGTGACCCGACTCTGTGCCTTGTCTATCACTGTAGAATCACTACGAAAATCTCGTGGTGTTACGCAGTGCTTCAGATGTCAAGGGTTCAGTCATGTGGCTCGACACTGCACCATGCCCTTTGTGTGTGTGAAATGTGGCGGGCCTCATGACAGCCGACTGTGCCCTGTGCCGAAACAAGACCCAGCTAAGTGTGGTCTCTGCGGAGGAAATCATACAGCTAACTTCCGATCGTGCCCCAAGCACAAGGAAGCTAGTCGTCGGCAACGCGGGCTCCCTCCGCTTACTGCCAAGGAGAGGAATAGGAGGACCAACGTCGTCCGAGGAATCCCAGCAAGCTCTCGCGGCGCTGCAGTATTTCCACAGGAGCAAGTGCCGCCGCTGCAGAGTCGCAATGCGGCTCCCCAGCAACGCCGTTCGACTCCCTACGTCATCCGGCACGACGCTGCCCCTTCAGCGTCGCCTCAGGACGGTTTTGTGGCTGATACAGCTGCTTTCCCGACTGCTCCCAGATGGCCCTCTACTGCGCCTGACCGCCAGCAGCGTCGTACGTCTCCAGCTGATTCCACTGATCTTGTTGACCTGCTCAAGACCATGATGACTGCAGTAACCGAGATGAGTAGAGCTATCCAGGCTCTCCCCACGACTCTTGCAGCAACTGTGGAGGCCACGATTCGAAGTGTCCTTCGACCGGCGAGCGGCTCTACCACACATCAACATGAATAGAGCGCGTCGTTTTGAAGATCTTCGCATTGTCACTTACAATGCTGATGGGCTGTATCACGATCTCCAAGAAGTCAAGCACTTTCTTGTGGACCATAACATCGACATCATGATGGTCACCGAGACGCACCTGAAGCCTGCTCTAAGGGCAAACATATCCAACTACAGCTGCCATCGTACTGATCGCCTGACGCGAGGGGGCGGCACGGCCATCTATATCAAACGTTCCATACAGCATTACGCTGTCCCTCTTCCAGCCCTTCGGCAGATGGAAGCCACGGCTGTCGCAGTTGAGACGTCGGCGGGGCTCATCACCTTCATCTGCGTTTATCGTCCGCCGAAATATCACCTGGACGCTGACGATGCCGCAGCGCTGCTCCGGCTCCCTGGCAAGCTCTTCCTTGCTGGGGACTTCAATGCTAAGCATGCGGCGTGGAATTCTCTCCACACCACCTACAGCGGCAGACGACTTCTCCAGGTCCTTGAACGCGCGAATGCCTACGCCTGTGGCCCTGAGGAGCCGACGTGCTATCCTTCCAGAGGCACGCCGGACATCCTCGACATCGCCATCACGAAGGGATTGCACCAGTTTCTGACGGCTGACGTCATTCACGAGTTAAACTCGAACCACCTGCCTGTCCTGTTCGACTTGGCGGTCGGCGCTACCGCCAGGCCGCGGAAGTACAACCTCCGCCGTACGGACTGGGAAGCATATCGCACCAACATCACGGCCGTGCTGGCGCCCCATCTGGACGCGGATCCTCCTGCTGTCGATGCTGGCATGGCAGTTTTTACTGATGCCGTCGCAGCTGCTATGCACTCGTCAACTCCGCCATCGCGCGGCCCCTCTCACCCGCGCCCAGGACTGTCTGCCGATATCCTCGACCTCATCAAAGCCCGGAACCGCCTACTCAAGGAATGGCGCTTAACTCGCAATGTGGAGCTTAAGCGAAGGATCAATCAGTTCCGCCGGGACATCAAGGCCGCCACAATTGAGTACCGGAATAGCCAATGGGCGCAGAAGCTCGAATCGTTCACTCCTGATCCTGATGCATGGGACACGGTGCGGTTTTTCACCAAGAGGAGGGCCACTATTCCACCTTTGGACGCTGCAGCTGGAGTGGCATACACACCGTCGGATAAGGCCAACGCCCTCGCTGACGTTTTTCAGGAGAACTTCCTTCCGGTAGCGGATCCCATTGACGCCCAGCATGTGCAACACGTCGAAGGCAGCCTTGCGGCGTATCTTACTGCAGAGGACGCAGATGACTGACTTCCACCTATTACCACGGACGAAGTCACTTCCAGTATACGGGCCTTGGGCACCAACAAAGCACCGGGAGCGGACGACATACCAGGAAGGGCGCTTAAGGAACTCCCTCGTGCAGCGTTTACCTATCTCGCGCTGCTCTTCAACATTATCCTTCAACTGCAGGTTTTTCCTGCGGCGTGGAAGCACGCTATCATTGTGGCTGTCCCCAAGCCGGGACGCAACAGAAAAAATCCGCTTCATTACCGGCCGATCAGCCTCCTGCCGCAGTTAAGCAAGGTCTTTGAACGGCTGCTACTTCATCGCCTCAAGCGGATTATTGATCGCCGGCAGCTGCTACCCCCGGAACAGTTTGGGTTCCGCAGCGGGCACTCCGCGACACTTCAACTCATTCGCGTGGTTGAAGAAATTACGAAGGCCTTCAACAACAGGGAATATTGTGGGGCCCTGTTTCTTGATGTCAGTAAGGCTTTCGACAGCGTCTGGCATGATGGGCTACTATGGAAGCTGACTCTGCAGGGATTCCCGCGATCTGTCATCAAGCTGCTCCGTTCCTACCTGCAAGGACGGACCTTCGCTGTTCGCATCGATGATGCCCTCTCCACGGTTCGACCCATCGCTGCTGGCGTGCCGCAGGGTTCGGTGTTGGGCCCCACACTCTATTCCCTGTACACGTCTGACCTCCCTCGGCCTCCACGCATAGAACTGGCCATCTACGCTGACGATACCGCTCTCTTCACGCGGAGCCGCTGGTCCCAAGCGCTGTATCGACGCCTCCAGGACGCCTGTGCCGCCCTTGAAACCTGGGCCACCCTTTGGCGCGTTGGATTCAACGCTAGGAAGACTCAAGCTGTCATCTTCACCAGGAAACGGGTTAAGCCTCCAGACCACCAGCTTCTGCTCTTTGGTGATGCTATCCAGTGGACTCCGTCAGCCACCTATCTTGGGGTAACCATGGACAGCCAACTCATCTGGCACTTACAGGTAGCCAACGTTCGCCGGAAGGTGGATCAACGACTGGGAATGTTGTACCCGCTCATTAATGAAAGGTCTTCCCTGTCCATCAACAACGGGCTCCTGATATACCGGATGTTCATCCGTCCAGTCATGGATTATGCCTGTGCTGCATGGGGTAATGCGGCAAACCGCCATCTCCACCGCCTCCAAGCGCTCCAAAATAAAGCGCTCCGAAGAATTTTTCACGTGCACCCGCAGTTCCCATCACGGTACCTCCATGACGCGGCGTCGGAACTCGAGGTCCTCGCCAGATTTCAAGCAACAGCACGCAAGATTTATCACCAGGTCGCCGCCTCTGCTAATCCCCTATTGCGGGCGCTCGGAGCTCCTTCGGACGACAGAGATGTGTACAAAAACCCTGTTGCGCTGCTAAACAGGTAACACGCACTTAGCCTGAAGCTCGGCTAAACAAACCAGAAACCCAGGATGCAATGACCTATCCCACACATAACGAAGACATACGCCACTCCTGAAGTCAATCTACTTCCTATCCATCGAAGACGTAGTAAATGCCTTCGGGTAAAAGCTACCTTGCCTCACTTGCAGTAGTTTGAAGACGTGGACTGGAGCGCTTGCTACCGCCCAACGTCCGACAGCCTGCGCGGAGCAGCCCCCAACCTGCGCCGCAACCACCCGCGCCATTCAAACCACCGAGGATGGGGCTACACACACCGACACCACGGTCGCCAACCAGTCGCCGCGGCGGCGCCGCAAACCACGGCCAAACTGCAGCCACCGCGCGCCACAGCCTGGGTCGGCCCGCCGAGAGTCGCCGCCCCCGCCCAAATGCCGCCCCCACAGCCCCAGCCGACGACCCGCCACAATGGCCAAACCTTCGTCAAAACTCCCACACCGTCGCCGCGGCAGCCCGGCCACCGCGGCCGGCGCCACAGCCACACGAGCCGAGTCGTGCGGCGATGACGGCCGTGCACAAACGCACCTCCGCCGCCCCATCGCCTTCCGCCGTTTTCCCGATCGGCCCGCAGCCGTCGGGCCACGGCCGCGGGCCGTCCTCCTCCTCTCGCCTCGCCCGCCAACACCCACAGCCCTTCCAACACATTTTTTTTTCTTTTTTCTTTTTTTTTTTACTTTTTTACGATCGCCGCCTGCGCAACATGGCACCGGCCGACGGAGCGCCAACCCCCCCGCCACAGGCGAAAACAAAACAAAACAAAACAAAACAAAACAACGATAAACAAACAAACAAAATAAATTACCAGCCAGCCCCAACTACAGACACACCGAATCTGCCCTCACAGCCGACCTTACACGCCTCAACGTCAAAACAAAGGTGGTTTCTTTCTTTCAACGGTTACCTTACCTTAGGTTACGTCAGGTTAGGCTAAGAAGGCGTCAGGGTTAGGTTAAGCGTTGACGTGACGTCACGTCTTAACGTAGGCGTTAAGCTAAGGTTGCGGTCACGTACGTTAGGTTAAGGCGACTTGGGGGTTGGCCTAAGAGCTTAGGTTAGGTTACGTTAGTTTAGGTTAGGTTAAGGTGGCTGCGTTAAGGGCTTAAAGAAGTTTAGGAGGTTAAGGTGTCGAGGCGGCCGCACCCCCTTAGCTGCTGCGGCTCGGCCACGCCACGCCACGCCACGCCACGCTTTGGGGTTTCATAAGGTCGCGCGGCGGGTCGTCGGCACGCCGCAAAGGACAAAACTGCAAGACGACGTCGAAAAACAAACAACAGGTAAAAAATAAATAAGTAAAATAAACGACGCCGACAGGCGGGGATCAGCAGAACGAGCAGATTCCGGAGAGCGAACGAGACACACACGCACGCACGCACGCACACACACAAACCCCCCCGAGCCGAGAGAGCACAGCACCACCACGTGTCGGCCTCCGCTCACCCGACTCGGCTGGGCTGGGCTGGCGGCCGGGCCGGATGCACGTACACGTACGGCTACAGCCACTACCCGTACACAGCCGCTCTTCACGCAACACCAGCCAAATGGCGCGCCCGCGGCTCGTCGCGGTCGCAACGCCACGCCGGCACACTTTCGGCACCACCGTTTTCGCGCGCACCGCAAACAAAACGCAGCCGACACACACAGAAGAAAAAAAAAAAAAAAGAGCGCGAGACGGGCGGCGGCGCACCTTTCGCCAGCCGGCAGGCAATCGACTCGCCCAGTACGACAAACGCGCACGCCACCCCACCCACCAACCAACCAACCAACCAACCAACCAACCAGTCGTCGTCGTCCCGAAATCAAACAAACTCTCAAAAGCACAGCCCCTGCTGCCAACGGACGCAGGCGCCACGCAGCTCCCTTCCCGCCACACTCGATTCGCAGCGCAACTCACCCGGCACACCGTCAAACGACGGGCTGGGCTCGCCGCATCGCCGCAACCTACACACCTTCCCCGCCACGACGCACAGCCCCACCAGACGCCCGTGCCGCAACGACACTACTGCACTACCACTACCGCACTACTCCTCTCGCCCTTGCCATACACGACACAACACGCCAAAAAATGAAAATCCAAATACAAACAAAAAACACCGCCCCCACGACCCACACACATGCACGGCGCGCCAACACACGCGAGGCAAGGCACGCAGCAAACGGCGTCCCCTCCGCGTCGCGCCATCAACCTACACACACAAGGCAACCAACAACAGCCAGCCAGCCAGCCAGCCCCACTCTCACGCCGCAAAAACAGAAAACACACCGAAACCGCCAAACGCCGCACATTCGCGCTTCGCACTTACCACACACCTCTCGGCATCCGTTTCGCACACAACGACGCGACGCACAATACATCATCACGGGCTACGCACGCACACCGCGACCCACTTTTTTACGACGCCCTCGGCAGAGCACACGTGCCCACGCCCACACACAGTCGACACAACGACGCAGCGCGCAGCAGACGCGGCCGCAACACATACCTCCCCGACGACGCGCCAACACCGCCAGCCACTGCTCACTCGCCCAAGCAACCCGTGCACACAACTGCCACACGCGTCCACCACGCCGCCGCCAACCACCCGCCCGCCAGGGGGCGCTCACGTCCGCGACAACAGCGCGGCACCGCCGGACCGGACCGGACCGGGCCGGGCCGGACCGGGCCGGGCCGGGCCGAGCCGAGCCGAGCCGCCGCCGCCTCCTCTCCACTCGGCACGCCACGTCCTGCTTGCAAAACACATGGCTCGTCCCTCTGTACACACAACGCGCCTGCCTGCGGTCGCCGCCGGCATCTATCCACCTGCGCATCGGAGCCAGGCCGGCAAGCCCACACTTAAATAATGCACTTCACCAGCCAAACAAACCCACTCTTCCTTTCTTTGCACAGCACATGCAACAGCAGCCCCAGGAGCCGGGCCCGCCGCCAGCGTCTCCTCCTCCTCCTCCTCCTCCTCCTCTGGGCACAGCCAGCCAGCCGTTCCCACCGCCCCGCCCCTGCTCTGCAGAACAAGAAAAAACGAAAAAGTACCAACACACGCACCCAAAGCGTAAGCCAGACAAGACCAGCCTCTCCAAGGCCACACACACGCAAAAAAACAAAAAAACAAAAACACTACAACAAAATAAAATAAAAAAGAAAAAGCAAGCTGTCGCCTCGCCCCCGCCCGTCCCCCCCACCACATTCGCCCCCTCCGCTTGTTTTCCTTTCTACAATTTCCCTCTTTTCCACCCAATATCCCGCCGCGGTTTACGGGCACCGGCCGATTTTGCGCCCGCCCACATGTGTGCCTACTCCCCACCACCATTCCCTCCGCAGCCCGCAGCCCGCAGCCCGCTTTTCCCCCCTCCCTGCCCACACCACACCACACCGACGGTGCTGACGTCGACACGCACCCAAGACAGGGGCCACGACCGTCTTTTTTCCTGGGCCCATCCCCTCACCGCACCTCCTTCCAATCAACCGCTGTGGCGCCTGTGTCCGCGCGAGACGCGTGCGCGCCGCCTCTCTCAACATCCGTCCGCCGTCCGCCGGCCGGCCCGTTTTTCGGCCCCCAGGCCATCCGTCAACCACCACTGCGCCCCTGCCCCTGCCCCTGCCCCTGCCCGCCCCGCACCACACCACACACCGCTGCTTGCCCTGGCCGTTGCCACCAAAGGCGCCAACCGCAGCCCGCGCGCGCCAGAAAGAGATGGCAAAAACTACAGGGACCCAGCCGACCGACGAAAATCAGAGCAATTGGCCGGGAGGATCAAAAAGAGAGCTCCGAAAACCACCGTAGCGAGGCGTGGGAGGAAACGTTACGAGAAGCAGAAAGGGACCAGGAAAAATTCTGGAAATTTCTTAAAACTCGTAAACTAAACACGAAACATCTACATCTACATGGGGAAGGAACGACCCCACAGACCGAGCTGAAGCACTGGCGGATTCACTAGAAAGGCAATTCCAAGCACCAGAAGCGGTAGATGACGAAACTGATGACCACCAGGAAATGGTACTCAGAAGGGTAAAACCGCATCCTAAGTGCCCCGATCAGAACATCTTTCACAATCCAATAAACGCAGAAACCCCATATCTTATCACATCACAAACATACACACATCCTAAGAAGGCATCAGGCCCAGATTCCATCAAACCGCAACTACTACATCACCTACCTCCAGCAACTATCAATTATCTATCTAACATCAATATATAATGCTTGCTTCAGACTAAACTACTTGGAAACAGGCCCGAGTCATCACATTACCAAAGCCAAACAAGGACTTATTATTTCCGCAAAACTATAGGCCAACTTCCTTGGAAAGGTTCTCGGAAAGCTCGTTCAAACTGAACTGAAGAAATTCAATTCTTAAAGGATAACAACATAATCATCCCACAACAATTCCGATTCCGCGAAGAACACAGCACCACCCACCAGGTGAGCAGACTAGTCGAGCACATATGTCAGGCCAGAAACATTAGACACAGTACTGGAGCAGTCCTGCTTGACATTGGAAAAGCATTCGGATAACGCCTTATCTACAAGCTCCACCAGTACAACTGCCCCATCCACATTATTGCTTCTTTTCTCCGCAACAGAGCATTCTATGTCCATGTACCAGGAGCGGCAAGTAACACTAGATCCATAGAGGCTGGAGTCCCGCAAGGCTCAGTGCTGGGGCCCATTCTCTACTCAATATACACAAACAAACAGCTGGGAGGACACTTGTCACTATTTGCAGACGACACTGCAGTCTACCGCAGCAGTTCTAACCTGCAATATAGAGTCACAAAAATAGAGCAACACCTACAATCCATCCAGAAATGGGCTAACCAATGGAAACAAAAAAACAATAAACGCGGAGAAAACCCAAGCAATACAATACGATTCACATTCAAAAACAATACCTCCTAACCTGCATATACGCCTCAGAAATAACAATCTTCCATGGTCAGGCACAATAAAGTATCTAGGCATCAAGCTGGACAAGAGGTTGACATTTAGAGACCATGTTACACACGTTTGTAACAAGGCTGCAGCAGCAATATTCAGACTGTACCCAATCATCAAAGGAAACAGAATAAATATGCGCGCCAAAAAGAAAATCTTCAAAACCGTCATAGGAACCAGCCATCACTTACGGCTCTGAAAATCTGGTCAATGGCCGCAGACACCAACATAACAAGAGTAAAAAAGGGTGCAGAACAAATACTTCAGAATTGCTGCTGATGCCGGCCGGTACCAGACAAACCGAGACATATACACATACTCAAAATCCCGGAAATCATCCAAAGAAAAATCCATAAAGTTTTTTTTTTTTCCACCAAACCACGGATTCGAACCACCCACCCATCAGAAATCTGGGACAAAATCCACCCGACCCAAGAACGACATTTCCCATCACGACAAAACACCACAAACTACAACATACCATGATAAACAAAAATAAAATAAAAACACCATAACACTCACTTAAACAACAAACATCTACACACACCCAAGAGACCCTATCATCCCATCATTTTGTTACCCAACATAATCAGACATAAGGCAGGGATCAAGGACAGATCCGGTCCTTCGAGTACAGGGGGTAAAAAATACCCATCAGACCAGCTCTCTCTCTCTCTCTCTCTCTCTCTCTCTCTCTCTCCTCCTCCTCCTCGCTTCTCCGTGCCGACGCTGCCCCGCACACGCGTTCGCGTTCGCGTTCGCGTTCGCGTTCGGCCGACAACACACGACAGGTCTTTGGGGCCCCGCCACTGCGCACACGCACGCCTCCTCCTCTTCCTTAGTTCTTTTTCGCTTTTCTTTTCTCCCCCGCCCCCCGCTCTCACCGCCACATCATCCCGCAACCCTTGGGGGATGTTTCCCAACATCAACGCGCCCCAATTCCACTCTCTGCCCGTGCCGCACTCTCCACTTTGCTTCTCCCCGTCCCCTACACACACGACTACCGAAACCCCGGTTGACACACCTTCTCGTAGGACAGGGGTGCGTGCGTGCGTTGTCTTGACGGTGACAGCAACAGCAACGGATCCGTCCATCCCATTCCCCCCCCCCCCACTCGGCAAGGGGGGCACACACGAACGCGAAAGAAAGGGCAGGGCAGGGCAGGGCAGGGCAGGGCAGGGCAGGGCAGGGCAGGGCAGGGCAGGGCAGGGCAACTATCTCGTACACATTCTTCCTCAGAACCCACATATCACATCAACGAACGGGAGGCCAATTGCGGACTCAGCCGTGTCAGGCAAATCCAACCCAACCAACACCTCCCACGGAAACCCTGACACTGATCCAGCAGTACGTCCACATACATCGCCACACCAAATACGGGTGACGAGTGAGCAACAAATGGAACAATACACAACAAGGCTGACCTAATAAAAACTGCACTTCACGTCATACCTTCCAGACAGACGCAGTTCCGACGGCACGGCGGAACCGTATACGTACCTTTCAGCCACAACAACCGACCGACTGGACACGCCCGCGTCTCCAGCCAGCCAACCACCAGGGCCACACAGCCCGCAAGTTTCAGCGTCAACACTTCTTAACGTACGTTGCAAACTTTTCAAAACATTGCCACACACACACACACCCCACGAAAAGCGTCAACCTCTCTCACACTGGATACACTCAACACTTTTTGTCGGCGGAGCTTGAGGCCAACGGTTGACACACCCCCACCGGCCACACAGGTTTCCCTTTGAAAATTGCAGTGACGGAGACGCGGCATTACGAGAGGGTTGTTTCCGAGAGCGCGAGCTGGACGGAGCTGCGGCGCCGCCGCCGCCGAGGGGTAATGAACGCACGCGATGCCGCATGACAGCCCATCACCCAAAGTTTCACCCACAACTGCACAGGTCGCACCCCCTTTTCGCGCCATACTAGTGTCGATCGTCAATTACAGCTCACGGTGTTCGCATTTGCCACTTGACGGGGGGGGGGGGGGGGGAAAACAAAACAAACATCTGACACGCCATGTGTTTCTCTCTCTGTTATATCTAGGTCATTGGGCAGCCACTGTAAAAAATAATATTTTTACGACATGGTTGGGTAAGTGATTTAAAGACAACAATTGTGGGTCACACACCATAGACCATTTCGATAGTGTTCTTGTTCTTCTCTTTTTCCTTTTTTTTTTTTTTATCGCTCAATTGAAATAAAACCTGGGGATGATGCAATGCTGCGATATGGCACAACCGTCGTCCATTGTACACAACTCGGGAACAAAAAGAAACCAATTCAGGGAACGTTCGTTCCTTCACAACGTTTCTTTCAACGCACTTGGTCTTTACCATCCTGTATTCAAACACATTTTCCTTTCATCAAAACTAGGGCATTTCCATAACAGTTTGTTTCCGTTTCTGTGAGCACAATACTGCTTCTTCGACGTCATTTCACCATCTTAACTAGACAAACAACAAAATAGGAAAACAGCCTTGAGAACCCCGTCCACCAAATTTCAGTTAGCACGGCATCCAAGATTCTTTTCCGGGGAGTGCGGTGCAGCTGACGCTGCTCAGACCATATACCGTCGCCAGTCTCACTCAACTCTTGCGCATTCCATTCTACGCTACGTGACAATGCAAAAATGAATGAATCAAACCCGCCCAGAGAGCGTCTTGTGCGAGGGGACACACGATATAGAGAACAACAAAACACACAGGGGACACCACCAAAGTTGGAGAGAACGTTTCCACCACGGCAGACACTTACAGCAGCCGCGCCGTTACGCGCTTTTTTTTTTTTTTTTTTTTCTCCCCCCCCCCACTGCACACCTCCGACACCACGGGAACGTTCACCGTCCCGTTGCCCTACACTGGCGTTTCTTTTCAACCCCCCACCCTATTCCTCGCTCCCCGGACATTCGACCGATCACAAAGTGCAACCTCTCGTTACCGTCGGGTGCCCCTCTTCATCCCCGGGGCGCCAACAACAAAACAAAAAAAAAAAAAAAAATAAACCACTCAACTGAGCGGAAAATACACGTACATCCAGAATGACGACACCGCCTCCACAAACAAAAACCAGACGTCAGACGTCAGGTCGAAAGAGGGCACCGTACGTCGTGGCGCGTGGTCTCCTAACTCACCTCGCGCGTACAAATACAATGCGTGTCTCCTCACGTTCACACACACCTCCACGCTCCACGCTCCACTTTTACGTCGCCCAACCAACCAACTAACTTAACCCACCCGCTCGGCGTAGAAGCAGCTGTAGGCGGCAACGTGTTGTTTCTCACCCTCGCCACCAACGGTGTGACATCCGACAATCGCGGTTTGCTTTCCTTCCTTTCCGTTCCACACCTCCGGCCATACCATACAAAAAAAAAAAAAATATATATATATATATATATATATATATATATATATATATCAACACAAGCCAACTCCAGCGATCCGCCCCCCTGACACCAACACGTCTCGAAACACCCACGCCCACGACCCGGCTGTGGCTAAAGTGCATATCCCAACGTCACACCAAAACCAAAGGCGCCGGCGCCGGCGCCGCACCACAGCTACAGCTGTGCCGCCGTCCACCCGCTCACAACAACAACAACAACAACAACAACAACAATTCCGCCCTTCCCGCAAAGGCATTTTGGTGGCCCTGAAAAGGGCCGTTTTTTCTTTTCTTCGCCGCGCCGCGGACGAGCCTCCTATTTCCAAGAGCCACCTCCTTACTTGGAGCTCGTGTACTTGGTCACCGCCTTCGTGCCCTCGCTCACCGCGTGCTTGGCCAGCTCGCCAGGCAGCAAGAGCCGCACAGCGGTCTGGATCTCGCGGGACGTGATGGTCGAGCGCTTGTTGTAGTGCGCCAGGCGAGAAGCCTCGGCCGCAATGCGCTCGAAAATGTCGTTCACGAAGCTGTTCATGATGCTCATCGCCTTCGAAGAGATGCCCGTGTCAGGGTGCACCTGCTTCAGCACCTTGTAGATGTAGATGGCATAGCTCTCCTTCCTCTTGCGCTTCTTCTTCTTGTCGCCCTTCGAAATGTTCTTCTGCGCCTTGCCAGCCTTCTTGGCGGCTTTCCCGCTAGTCTTGGGCGGCATCACGAACAAACAGGCAGGCAGGCACGCGCAGTCAGTCAGTCAAGCGCTCCGCTCCAGTCAGTGTCTCCCCACACAGTGGCACCCGCCGCACGCCGCCGCCGCACCTTTACCAGCTCGCCCTGCTGCGGGCGCCGACCAATGGGGCGCGCGCGCAACCGGCCGCCGCACCCGAGCCCATAAAGGACCCCCACCCCGCCGGCGCCGGCAAGCAGCTGGGGTGGCAGTCGCTGTGTGGGGGGTGGAAGGGTTGGGGGTTCTGGTGTTGCGCCCTGAGCTGCTTGGAGGACCGTGTCGGTGAAACTACTCAGCGTTTGTTCGGTGTCCTCTGTCGGGAGCGGGGTGTTGGTGAATTCTTCCATTACATGTGTTTGAAATTTTTCCCAATCGATGCGTTTGTACGAGGTTGGGCGCTGGATTGGCGGTAGCCAGCCGCCCACGTCCATCTCGAATGTAACAGGATTGTGATCAGACGACATTCTATGTAGTGAAATCGCCGTCACGAATCCTGCGAGACCTTTGGTGATTGCTACGTCGATTACGTCCGGGTTATTCCCATTTCTGGGAAAGTGTGTGGGCTCCTCTGGGGCCCATACGTGCATGTGGTGGATGCGCGCGATGCTTTTTAATTGTCGGCCAGCTTGGTTCGTCCTCCTGGAGTTCCAGTCAGAGTGCTTGGAGTTAAGATCTCCTCCAAGTATCAGCTTGCCTCCAATTTGTCCTAATTTGACGATGTCGTCTTTAACTAACCTGTGGGTGTTGGGTTGTCGATATGCTGACACCACAGTTACCGGACCTGTGGATGTCTGTACCTCTAGTGCTACTGTTTCCAACTGTGTCATTTCTGGCGTATGAATCTGGTGGTGTGGAATCCCCCTTATTATGTATATTGCTACCCCGCCCCCTGCAGTTGGTCGGTCTCGTCTGTAGCAGAGGTAGTTTGGTGCAGAAACTCTGATTCCCGGTTTCAGGTTGGTCTCCTGCACCATGCATATGTCTATTTCTTCTTCCGCCAGGAATTGTCTGAATTCTAGACCCTGGGGGAAGAGGCTCATGGCATTAAACGTGCATAGTTTAAAACCCTGAATTGCTGGCCTAGCCATGATGAGGTGTTGTGACACTTGTTGTCGCAGTGGGCTGCGAGGGCCTAACTGCCGATGAAATTTCGGCGGATAATTTATCGAAGTTCTTTGTCATGGTCTGCATCAGCTTGTCCATGAGCTTGATTACTTCCGTCAGGGCTTGGGAGAAGTGGTGTATTGGTGTATTTTGTGTGCTGTTTGTTTGTGTTGTTGTTGCTGGCTTTGTTGTTTCTACTTTGGGGGTCTGTGCGGGGGATACTGCTCTTGCATAGGATCTTGTAGCGTCCTGTGTTCGTGTGCTTGTGCCGGGTGTTTGCGTGTTTGTGTTGTCGTCTTTCTCTTTGTTTCGTGTTTTTGTTTTGGTGTCTTCTGTTTGCGTGTTTTGAGTGGTGTTGGTTGGTTTTCTGGTGTTGTTACGTGTTTGTGCTTGTTTTACGTTTTTTGTGTTTGTGATCTGCCCAGTTTGTCGGGCCTTGGCTCTTTTGTGTGCTGGACAGCCTTGGTAGCTGGCCGTGTGGGCGCCGCTGCAGTTAGCGCATTTTGGCTTGTCCTGGGGTGACATTTTGCACTCCCTGGACGCGTGGCCTCCAGCGCATCGCACGCAGCGTGGCGGCATGTCGCAGTAGTAATTTACGGCAGCGGCTCGCACCGTTTGCGTTGTGCTTTTCTTTCTCGCTTCTTTCCAAACTAGCCCATCGCCATGTCCGGACGCGGAAAGGGAGGCAAAGTCAAGGGCAAGTCAAAGTCCCGCTCAAGCAGGGCTGGGCTCCAGTTCCCGGTCGGCAGAATCCACCGCCTCCTGCGCAAGGGAAACTACGCCGAGCGCGTCGGCGCCGGGGCGCCCGTCTACCTCGCCGCCGTCATGGAGTACCTCGCGGCTGAGGTGCTCGAGCTGGCCGGAAACGCGGCCCGCGACAACAAGAAGACGCGCATCATCCCGCGCCACCTGCAGCTCGCCATACGCAACGACGAGGAGCTCAACAAGCTCTTGTCGGGCGTCACCATCGCACAGGGAGGTGTCCTGCCCAACATCCAGGCCGTCCTGCTGCCAAAGAAGACCGAGAAGAAGGCCTAAAAGAGAGACAGCGCAATCGGCACCGCCGCGTGCTCCCTTGGCACGCAGCGCGCCATTTGCCGGCTCGGCTCAAAAACAAAACAATCGGCCCTTTTCAGGGCCACCACACAAACCTACGTCCAAAGCAGAATTCCAGTCGTTCGTCGCACCACTTTTTTCTCTCTCTCTCTCTCTCTCTCTCTTTCTGTGTACGGTTTTTCCTTCTTACACACACAGGCGCCGCCATCTTGTACACACGTACTTGGCCACCTCCTCCACTCCACGCACGCACGCACAGTCTCGCGACCATTAACCAGCACACGTGGCGCACAACAACACACCTCAAAAATAACCCCTCGGCACTCAGCCGCGCCGCAACACACAGCCCATCCACCGACAAAAAGCATACAAGCAAAGAGGGAGGGAAGGAAGGAAGGAAGGAGCTCACACAACGCAAGGGCACGCTTCCTTCCCTCCCAACCGCACCGCACACCACGTCAAAAAAACTCCAAACAAAACTAAAAGGCCAAGTAGACTAAAAAGGAAAAGGAAAAAAAAAAAAACCAGCAACACAGACTCTTTCGCACTTTTCAACTTCCGAACACTGTGGTGGCCCTGAAAAGGGCCGTTTTTCAATCTCTCTTTCCTTCCTTCGGTCTCACACCGCCTAACCGCCGAAACCGTACAGGGTGCGCCCCTGCCTCTTCAGGGCGTACACCACGTCCATGGCCGTCACAGTCTTGCGCTTGGCGTGCTCAGTGTACGTCACCGCGTCGCGGATCACGTTCTCCAGGAACACCTTCAGCACTCCGCGCGTCTCCTCGTAGATCAGACCAGAGATGCGCTTCACGCCGCCCCTGCGCGCCAGGCGGCGGATCGCGGGCTTCGTGATGCCCTGGATGTTGTCGCGCAACACCTTGCGGTGCCGCTTGGCGCCACCCTTGCCGAGCCCCTTTCCTCCCTTGCCGCGGCCTGTCATTCTTCTTCTTCAAGCGTCTCAACCACAATAATATAAAAAAACAGAAAGCAAGGCAAGCTCCTCACCCGGCGCTAGCGAGTCGGCTACGGTTGTGGCGCCCAGCGCGCGCGCCGCCCCCCTATATAGACTCTGGGGCCCCGCGGCCCGCCCTCCCCTCCCCCCACCACCGCGCACCGAGGGCATATAAGCGCAGCACCCGGGGCGCGCGGGCCCGTTGTCAAGGCAGCACCGGACGCCGTCGCGCACGCATATCCTCCACGCCGCATCCGCATCCGCAGTAGCCATGGCCCGGACAAAGCAAACGGCCCGCAAGTCCACCGGCGGAAAGGCGCCGCGCAAACAGCTCGCCACCAAGGCGGCGAGGAAGAGCGCGCCCGCCACCGGCGGCGTCAAGAAGCCCCACCGCTACAGGCCGGGCACCGTCGCCCTGCGAGAAATCAGGCGCTACCAGAAGAGCACAGAGCTGCTCATCCGCAAGCTGCCATTCCAGCGCCTAGTGCGCGAGATCGCCCAGGACTTCAAGACCGACCTGCGCTTCCAGAGCTCCGCAGTCATGGCCCTGCAGGAGGCCAGCGAGGCCTACCTCGTCGGCCTCTTCGAAGACACCAACCTGTGCGCAATCCACGCCAAGCGAGTCACCATCATGCCCAAGGACATCCAGCTCGCGCGCCGCATCCGCGGCGAGCGCGCCTAAACCCGCACACCGCCAAACAAACAAAACGGCCCTTTTCAGGGCCACTAACGTCTCTCCGTCGCGAGCAAAACTTTGTCGGTCGCAACGACTAGTTCCCCACTCACTCTCCAGTCCAGTCGTCCCACCCCCGGCCCGGCGCCGCCGTTTCCAAAAAAAAAAAAAAAAAAAAAAAAACCACCGCACCGGCCGAGCCAAGTCGCAAGCGTCAATAGTGCCACCCACACAGGCCACGGCACAAAACGTGACGCCCGGAAAGCAAAGCAAAGCAAAAAAGACTATTCCAAAACCACCACCAAGACAAACAAACAAACAAGCGCGGCGCAAAATAAATAGGTAAAAATAATAAAAAAATAAAATACACTTTATAACACCAACCGCGCGCCGCCGCCCACGCCCGCCAACGACCCCACAATCCAACCACCGCGGCACGCAAACACCATCCACACATGAAACAAACAAACGCCAGCAAGCAAGACAGACAGACAACAAGGCAACCGACCGACCACGACACGACAATCAACACCTTCCCGACGTGCTTTGATGGCCCTGAGAAGGGCCGTTTTTGTTTTTGTCCGGGACCGCGCGACAGCCTCTGGTTGCGCGCCGGCCACCAGGCGACGGTGTCAACCGCCAACCCTTCCCTGCCCTTTTTACTTCTTCTTCTTGGGCGAAGCCTTAGCCTTAGACGGCGTCGCCGTCGCCTTCTTCGGGCGCGGCGCCTTCGGCTTCTTCGTCGGAACCTTGGCGGCCTTCTTCGCCTTCGACGGCGACTTGGCCTTGGCCGGCTTGGCCGCAGCCGCCTTCTTCGCACCCGCGGGAGCGGCCGACGCCGCAGACGCCTTCTTGGCGGCGCCCGCCTTCCGACCGGTCGCCGCCTTCACGCCGCCAGCCTTCTTTGCGCCGGCCGCACGGGCCCCCTTCTTCTCCTTGCTGGCCGGAGCGGCGCGCTTCTTCTTCGCACCACCGCCACCACGAGCCTTGCCGCCCTCGGCCGCCCCGCCGCCGGCGCCGGCAAGCTTGAAAGAGCCCGACGCGCCCTTCCCCTTCGTCTGCACCAGCTCGCCAGCCACGACGGCCGACTTGAGGTACTTCTTGATAAAGGGCGCCAGCTTCTCCGCGTCCAGCTTGTAGTGCGCGGCAATGTACTTCTTGATCGCCTGCAGCGACGACCCGCCGCGCTCCTTCAGACTCTTGATGGCGGCCGTCACCATCTCAGAGGTGTGCGGGTGCGCAGGCTTGGCGCGCGGCTTCTTCGCAGACGACGCAGACTTGGCCTTCTTCGTAGTGCGGGTGGCGGCGGGTGCCGCGGCAGTCTCGTTCGTAGCCGCCTGGTCTGCCATCTTTTGCTTGTTCTCTTTTCTCTTTTTTCCCCTTGGTTTCGCTTCCTTCTCTCCTTCGACGACGCACAACAGCGAGGGGCGCGCAGCAGAGAATAGCCGCGCACGCGCCTGGCCCAGCCAGTGTCGCGGGCGGGCGCGGACGGCCGAGAGAGCGGCCGCCAATCGGCGCGCCGCCGCGCCGCCGCGCCGCGCCTCCCGCGCTTGCTACCGCCCAACGTCCGACAGCCTGCGCGGAGCAGCCCCCAACCTGCGCCGCAACCACCCGCGCCATTCAAACCACCGAGGATGGGGCTACACACACCGACACCACGGTCGCCAACCAGTCACCGCGGCGGCGCCGCAAACCACGGCCAAACTGCAGCCACCGCGCGCCACAGCCTGGGTCGGCCCGCCGAGAATCGCCGCCCCCGCCCAAATGCCGCCCCCACAGCCCCAGCCGACGACCCGCCACAATGGCCAAACCTTCGTCAAAACTCCCACACCGTCGCCGCGGCAGCCCGGCCACCGCGGCCGGCGCCACAGCCACACGAGCCGAGTCGTGCGGCGATGACGGCCGTGCACAAACGCACCTCCGCCGCCCCATCGCCTTCCGCCGTTTTCCCGATCGGCCCGCAGCCGTCGGGCCACGGCCGCGGGCCGTCCTCCTCCTCTCGCCTCGCCCGCCAACACCCACAGCCCTTCCAACACATTTTTTTTTCTTTTTTCTTTTTTTTTTTACTTTTTTACGATCGCCGCCTGCGCAACATGGCACCGGCCGACGGAGCGCCAACCCCCCCGCCACAGGCGAAAACAAAACAAAACAAAACAAAACAACGATAAACAAACAAACAAAATAAATTACCAGCCAGCCCCAACTACAGACACACCGAATCTGCCCTCACAGCCGACCTTACACGCCTCAACGTCAAAACAAAGGTGGTTTCTTTCTTTCAACGGTTACCTTACCTTAGGTTACGTCAGGTTAGGCTAAGAAGGCGTCAGGGTTAGGTTAAGCGTTGACGTGACGTCACGTCTTAACGTAGGCGTTAAGCTAAGGTTGCGGTCACGTACGTTAGGTTAAGGCGACTTGGGGGTTGGCCTAAGAGCTTAGGTTAGGTTACGTTAGTTTAGGTTAGGTTAAGGTGGCTGCGTTAAGGGCTTAAAGAAGTTTAGGAGGTTAAGGCGTCGAGGCAGACACACCCCCTTAGCTGCTGCGGCTCGGCCACGCCACGCCACGCCACGCCACGCTTTGGGGTTTCATAAGGTCGCGCGGCGGGTCGTCGGCACGCCGCAAAGGACAAAACTGCAAGACGACGTCGAAAAACAAACAACAGGTAAAAAATAAATAAGTAAAATAAACGACGCCGACAGGCGGGGATCAGCAGAACGAGCAGATTCCGGAGAGCGAACGAGACACACACGCACGCACGCACGCACACACACAAACCCCCCCGAGCCGAGAGAGCACAGCACCACCACGTGTCGGCCTCCGCTCACCCGACTCGGCTGGGCTGGGCTGGCGGCCGGGCCGGATGCACGTACACGTACGGCTACAGCCACTACCCGTACACAGCCGCTCTTCACGCAACACCAGCCAAATGGCGCGCCCGCGGCTCGTCGCGGTCGCAACGCCACGCCGGCACACTTTCGGCACCACCGTTTTCGCGCGCACCGCAAACAAAACGCAGCCGACACACACAGAAGAAAAAAAAAAAAAAAGAGCGCGAGACGGGCGGCGGCGCACCTTTCGCCAGCCGGCAGGCAATCGACTCGCCCAGTACGACAAACGCGCACGCCACCCCACCCACCAACCAACCAACCAACCAACCAACCAGTCGTCGTCGTCCCGAAATCAAACAAACTCTCAAAAGCACAGCCCCTGCTGCCAACGGACGCAGGCGCCACGCAGCTCCCTTCCCGCCACACTCGATTCGCAGCGCAACTCACCCGGCACACCGTCAAACGACGGGCTGGGCTCGCCGCATCGCCGCAACCTACACACCTTCCCCGCCACGACGCACAGCCCCACCAGACGCCCGTGCCGCAACGACACTACTGCACTACCACTACCGCACTACTCCTCTCGCCCTTGCCATACACGACACAACACGCCAAAAAATGAAAATCCAAATACAAACAAAAAACACCGCCCCCACGACCCACACACATGCACGGCGCGCCAACACACGCGAGGCAAGGCACGCAGCAAACGGCGTCCCCTCCGCGTCGCGCCATCAACCTACACACACAAGGCAACCAACAACAGCCAGCCAGCCAGCCAGCCCCACTCTCACGCCGCAAAAACAGAAAACACACCGAAACCGCCAAACGCCGCACATTCGCGCTTCGCACTTACCACACACCTCTCGGCACCCGTTTCGCACACAACGACGCGACGCACAATACATCGTCACGGGCTACGCACGCACACCGCGACCCACTTTTTTACGACGCCCTCGGCAGAGCACACGTGCCCACGCCCACACACAGTCGACACAACGACGCAGCGCGCAGCAGACGCGGCCGCAACACATACCTCCCCGACGACGCGCCAACACCGCCAGCCACTGCTCACTCGCCCAAGCAACCCGTGCACACAACTGCCACACGCGTCCACCACGCCGCCGCCAACCACCCGCCCGCCAGGGGGCGCTCACGTCCGCGACAACAGCGCGGCACCGCCGGACCGGACCGGACCGGGCCGGGCCGGGCCGGGCCGGGCCGGGCCGAGCCGAGCCGAGCCGCCGCCGCCTCCTCTCCACTCGGCACGCCACGTCCTGCTTGCAAAACACATGGCTCGTCCCTTTGTACACACAACGCGCCTGCCTGCGGTCGCCGCCGGCATCTATCCACCTGCGCATCGGAGCCAGGCCGGCAAGCCCACACTTAAATAATGCACTTCACCAGCCAAACAAACCCACTCTTCCTTTCTTTGCACAGCGCATGCAACAGCAGCCCCAGGAGCCGGGCCCGCCGCCAGCGTCTCCTCCTCCTCCTCCTCCTCCTCCTCTGGGCACAGCCAGCCAGCCGTTCCCACCGCCCCGCCCCTGCTCTGCAGAACAAGAAAAAACGAAAAAGTACCAACACACGCACCCAAAGCGTAAGCCAGACAAGACCAGCCTCTCCAAGGCCACACACACGCAAAAAAAACAAAAAAACAAAAACACTAAAACAAAATAAAATAAAAAAGAAAAAGCAAGCTGTCGCCTCGCCCCCGCCCGTCCCCCCCCACCACATTCGCCCCCTCCGCTTGTTTTCCTTTCTACAATTTCCCTCTTTTCCACCCAATATCCCGCCGCGGTTTACGGGCACCGGCCGATTTTGCGCCCGCCCACATGTGTGCCTACTCCCCACCACCATTCCCTCCGCAGCCCGCAGCCCGCAGCCCGCTTTCCCCCCCTCCCTGCCCACACCACACCACACCGACGGTGCTGACGTCGACACGCACCCAAGACAGGGGCCACGACCGTCTTTTTTCCTGGGCCCATCCCCTCACCGCACCTCCTTCCAATCAACCGCTGTGGCGCCTGTGTCCGCGCGAGACGCGTGCGCGCCGCCTCTCTCAACATCCGTCCGCCGTCCGCCGGCCGGCCCGTTTTTCGGCCCCCAGGCCATCCGTCAACCACCACTGCGCCCCTGCCCCTGCCCCTGCCCCTGCCCGCCCCGCACCACACCACACACCGCTGCTTGCCCTGGCCGTTGCCACCAAAGGCGCCAACCGCAGCCCGCGCGCGCCAGAAAGAGATGGCAAAAACTACAGGGACCCAGCCGACCGACGAAAATCAGAGCAATTGGCCGGGAGGATCAAAAAGAGAGCTCCGAAAACCACCGTAGCGAGGCGTGGGAGGAAACGTTACGAGAAGCAGAAAGGGACCAGGAAAAATTCTGGAAATTTCTTAAAACTCGTAAACTAAACACGAAACATCTACATCTACATGGGGAAGGAACGACCCCACAGACCGAGCTGAAGCACTGGCGGATTCACTAGAAAGGCAATTCCAAGCACCAGAAGCGGTAGATGACGAAACTGATGACCACCAGGAAATGGTACTCAGAAGGGTAAAACCGCATCCTAAGTGCCCCGATCAGAACATCTTTCACAATCCAATAAACGCAGAAACCCCATATCTTATCACATCACAAACATACACACATCCTAAGAAGGCATCAGGCCCAGATTCCATCAAACCGCAACTACTACATCACCTACCTCCAGCAACTATCAATTATCTATCTAACATCAATATATAATGCTTGCTTCAGACTAAACTACTTGGAAACAGGCCCGAGTCATCACATTACCAAAGCCAAACAAGGACTTATTATTTCCGCAAAACTATAGGCCAACTTCCTTGGAAAGGTTCTCGGAAAGCTCGTTCAAACTGAACTGAAGAAATTCAATTCTTAAAGGATAACAACATAATCATCCCACAACAATTCCGATTCCGCGAAGAACACAGCACCACCCACCAGGTGAGCAGACTAGTCGAGCACATATGTCAGGCCAGAAACATTAGACACAGTACTGGAGCAGTCCTGCTTGACATTGGAAAAGCATTCGGATAACGCCTTATCTACAAGCTCCACCAGTACAACTGCCCCATCCACATTATTGCTTCTTTTCTCCGCAACAGAGCATTCTATGTCCATGTACCAGGAGCGGCAAGTAACACTAGATCCATAGAGGCTGGAGTCCCGCAAGGCTCAGTGCTGGGGCCCATTCTCTACTCAATATACACAAACAAACAGCTGGGAGGACACTTGTCACTATTTGCAGACGACACTGCAGTCTACCGCAGCAGTTCTAACCTGCAATATAGAGTCACAAAAATAGAGCAACACCTACAATCCATCCAGAAATGGGCTAACCAATGGAAACAAAAAAACAATAAACGCGGAGAAAACCCAAGCAATACAATACGATTCACATTCAAAAACAATACCTCCTAACCTGCATATACGCCTCAGAAATAACAATCTTCCATGGTCAGGCACAATAAAGTATCTAGGCATCAAGCTGGACAAGAGGTTGACATTTAGAGACCATGTTACACACGTTTGTAACAAGGCTGCAGCAGCAATATTCAGACTGTACCCAATCATCAAAGGAAACAGAATAAATATGCGCGCCAAAAAGAAAATCTTCAAAACCGTCATAGGAACCAGCCATCACTTACGGCTCTGAAAATCTGGTCAATGGCCGCAGACACCAACATAACAAGAATAAAAAAGGGTGCAGAACAAATACTTCAGAATTGCTGCTGATGCCGGCCGGTACCAGACAAACCGAGACATATACACATACTCAAAATCCCGGAAATCATCCAAAGAAAAATCCATAAAGTTTTTTTTTTTTTCCACCAAACCACGGATTCGAACCACCCACTCATCAGAAATCTGGGACAAAATCCACCCGACCCAAGAACGACATTTCCCATCACGACAAAACACCACAAACTACAACATACCATGATAAACAAAAATAAAATAAAAACACCATAACACTCACTTAAACAACAAACATCTACACACACCCAAGAGACCCTATCATCCCATCATTTTGTTACCCAACATAATCAGACATAAGGCAGGGATCAAGGACAGATCCGGTCCTTCGAGTACAGGGGGTAAAAAATACCCATCAGACCAGCTCTCTCTCTCTCTCTCTCTCTCTCTCTCTCTCTCTCTCTCTCTCCTCCTCCTCCTCGCTTCTCCGTGCCGACGCTGCCCCGCACACGCGTTCGCGTTCGCGTTCGCGTTCGCGTTCGGCCGACACCACACGACAGGTCTTTGGGGCCCCGCCACTGCGCACACGCACGCCTCCTCCTCTTCCTTAGTTCTTTTTCGCTTTTCTTTTCTCCCCCGCCCCCCGCTCTCACCGCCACATCATCCCGCAACCCTTGGGGGATGTTTCCCAACATCAACGCGCCCCAATTCCACTCTCTGCCCGTGCCGCACTCTCCACTTTGCTTCTCCCCGTCCCCTACACACACGACTACCGAAACCCCGGTTGACACACCTTCTCGTAGGACAGGGGTGCGTGCGTGCGTGCGTTGTCTTGACGGTGACAGCAACAGCAACGGATCCGTCCATCGAATTCCCCCCCCCCACTCGGCAAGGGGGGCACACACGAACGCGAAAGAAAGGGCAGGGCAGGGCAGGGCAGGGCAGGGCAGGGCAACTATCTCGTACACATTCTTCCTCAGAACCCACATATCACATCAACGTACGGGAGGCCAATTGCGGACTCAGCCGTGTCAGGCAAATCCAACCCAACCAACACCTCCCACGGAAACCCTGACACTGATCCAGCAGTACGTCCACATACATCGCCACACCAAATACGGGTGACGAGTGAGCAACAAATGGAACAATACACAACAAGGCTGACCTAATAAAAACTGCACGTCACGTCATACCTTCCAGACAGACGCAGTTCCGACGGGACGGCGGAACCGTATACGTACCTTTCAGCCACAACAACCGACCGACTGGACACGCCCGCGTCTCCAGCCAGCCAACCACCAGGGCCACACAGCCCGCAAGTTTCAGCGTCAACACTTCTTAACGTACGTTGCAAACTTTTCAAAACATTGCCACACACACACACACCCCACGAAAAGCGTCAACCTCTCTCACACTGGATACACTCAACACTTTTTGTCGGCGGAGCTTGAGGCCAACGGTTGACACACCCCCACCGGCCACACAGGTTTCCCTTTGAAAATTGCAGTGACGGAGACGCGGCATTACGAGAGGGTTGTTTCCGAGAGCGCGAGCTGGACGGAGCTGCGGCGCCGCCGCCGCCGAGGGGTAGTGAACGCACGCGATGCTGCATGACAGCCCATCACCCAAAGTTTCACCCACAACTGCACAGGTCGCACCCCCTTTTCGCGCCATACTAGTGTCGATCGTCAATTACAGCTCACGGTGTTCGCATTTGCCACTTGACGGGGGGGGGGGGGAAAACAAAACAAACATCTGACACGCCATGTGTTTCTCTCTCTGTTATATCTAGGTCATTGGGCAGCCACTGTAAAAAATAATATTTTTACGACATGGTTGGGTAAGTGATTTAAAGACAACAATTGTGGGTCACACACCATAGACCATTTCGATAGTGTTCTTGTTCTTCTCTTTTTCCTTTTTTTTTTTTATCGCTCAATTGAAATAAAACCTGGGGATGATGCAATGCTGCGATATGGCACAACCGTCGTCCATTGTACACAACTCGGGAACAAAAAGAAACCAATTCAGGGAACGTTCGTTCCTTCACAACGTTTCTTTCAACGCACTTGGTCTTTACCATCCTGTATTCAAACACATTTTCCTTTCATCAAAACTAGGGCATTTCCATAACAGTTTGTTTCCGTTTCTGTGAGCACAATACTGCTTCTTCGACGTCATTTCACCATCTTAACTAGACAAACAACAAAATAGGAAAACAGCCTTGAGAACCCCGTCCACCAAATTTCAGTTAGCACGGCATCCAAGATTCTTTTCCGGGGAGTGCGGTGCAGCTGACGCTGCTCAGACCATATACCGTCGCCAGTCTCACTCAACTCTTGCGCATTCCATTCTACGCTACGTGACAATGCAAAAATGAATGAATCAAACCCGCCCAGAGAGCGTCTTGTGCGAGGGGACACACGATATAGAGAACAACAAAACACACAGGGGACACCACCAAAGTTGGAGAGAACGTTTCCACCACGGCAGACACTTACAGCAGCCGCGCCGTTACGCGCTTTTTTTTTTTTTTTTTTTCTCCCCCCCCACTGCACACCTCCGACACCACGGGAACGTTCACCGTCCCGTTGCCCTACACTGGCGTTTCTTTTCAACCCCCCACCCTATTCCTCGCTCCCCGGACATTCGACCGATCACAAAGTGCAACCTCTCGTTACCGTCGGGTGCCCCTCTTCATCCCCGGGGCGCCAACAACAAAACAAAAAAAAAAAAAATAAACCACTCAACTGAGCGGAAAATACACGTACATCCAGAATGACGACACCGCCTCCACAAACAAAAACCAGACGTCAGACATCAGGTCGAAAGAGGGCACCGTACGTCGTGGCGCGTGGTCTCCTAACTCACCTCGCGCGTACAAATACAATGCGTGTCTCCTCACGTTCACACACACCTCCACGCTCCACGCTCCACTTTTACGTCGCCCAACCAACCAACTAACTTAACCCACCCGCTCGGCGTAGAAGCAGCTGTAGGCGGCAACGTGTTGTTTCTCACCCTCGCCACCAACGGTGTGACATCCGACAATCGCGGTTTGCTTTCCTTCCTTTCCGTTCCACACCTCCGGCCATACCATACAAAAAAAAAAAAAAAAAAAATATATATATATATATATATATATATATATATATATATCAACACAAGCCAACTCCAGCGATCCGCCCCCCTGACACCAACACGTCTCGAAACACCCACGCCCACGACCCGGCTGTGGCTAAAGTGCGTATCCCAACGTCACACCAAAACCAAAGGCGCCGGCGCCGGCGCCGCACCACAGCTACAGCTGTGCCGCCGTCCACCCGCTCACAACAACAACAACAACAACAACAACAACAATTCCGCCCTTCCCGCAAAGGCATTTTGGTGGCCCTGAAAAGGGCCGTTTTTTCTTTTCTTCGCCGCGCCGCGGACGAGCCTCCTATTTCCAAGAGCCACCTCCTTACTTGGAGCTCGTGTACTTGGTCACCGCCTTCGTGCCCTCGCTCACCGCGTGCTTGGCCAGCTCGCCAGGCAGCAAGAGCCGCACAGCGGTCTGGATCTCGCGGGACGTGATGGTCGAGCGCTTGTTGTAGTGCGCCAGGCGAGAAGCCTCGGCCGCAATGCGCTCGAAAATGTCGTTCACGAAGCTGTTCATGATGCTCATCGCCTTCGAAGAGATGCCCGTGTCAGGGTGCACCTGCTTCAGCACCTTGTAGATGTAGATGGCATAGCTCTCCTTCCTCTTGCGCTTCTTCTTCTTGTCGCCCTTCGAAATGTTCTTCTGCGCCTTGCCAGCCTTCTTGGCGGCTTTCCCGCTAGTCTTGGGCGGCATCACGAACAAACAGGCAGGCAGGCACGCGCAGTCAGTCAGTCAAGCGCTCCGCTCCAGTCAGCGTCTCCCCACACAGTGGCACCCGCCGCACGCCGCCGCCGCACCTTTACCAGCTCGCCCTGCTGCGGCCGCCGACCAATGGGGCGCGCGCGCAACCGGCCGCCGCACCCGAGCCCATAAAGGACCCCCACCCCGCCGGCGCCGGCACGCACTCTGCTGCTCGACTCGCTGCGGCTCGCACCGTTTGCGTTGTGCTTTTCTTTCTCGCTTCTGTCCAAACTAGCCCATCGCCATGTCCGGACGCGGAAAGGGAGGCAAAGTCAAGGGCAAGTCAGAGTCCCGCTCAAGCAGGGCTGGGCTCCAGTTCCCGGTCGGCAGAATCCACCGCCTCCTGCGCAAGGGAAACTACGCCGAGCGCGTCGGCGCCGGGGCGCCCGTCTACCTCGCCGCCGTCATGGAGTACCTCGCGGCTGAGGTGCTCGAGCTGGCCGGAAACGCGGCCCGCGACAACAAGAAGACGCGCATCATCCCGCGCCACCTGCAGCTCGCCATACGCAACGACGAGGAGCTCAACAAGCTCTTGTCGGGCGTCACCATCGCACAGGGAGGTGTCCTGCCCAACATCCAGGCCGTCCTGCTGCCAAAGAAGACCGAGAAGAAGGCCTAAAAGAGAGACAGCGCAATCGGCACCGCCGCGTGCTCCCTTGGCACGCAGCGCGCCATTTGCCGCCTCGGCTCAAAAACAAAACACAATCGGCCCTTTTCAGGGCCACCACACAAACCTACGTCCAAAGCAGAATTCCAGTCGTTCGTCGCACCACTTTTTTCTCTCTCTCTCTCTCTCTCTCTCTCTTTCTGTGTACGGTTTTTCCTTCTTACACACACAGGCGCAGCCATCTTGTACACACGTACTTGGCCACCTCCTCCACTCCATGCACGCACGCACAGTCTCGCGACCATTAACCAGCACACGTGGCGCACAACAACACACCTCAAAAATAACCCCTCGGCACTCAGCCGCGCCGCAACACACAGCCCATCCACCGACAAAAAGCATACAAGCAAAGAGGGAGGGAAGGAAGGAAGGAAGGAGCTCACACAACGCAAGGGCACGCTTCCTTCCCTCCCAACCGCACCGCACACCACGTCAAAAAAACTCCAAACAAAACTAAAAGGCCAAGTAGACTAAAAAGGAAAAGGAAAAAAAAAAACCAGCAACACAGACTCTTTCGCACTTTTCAACTTCCGAACACTGTGGTGGCCCTGAAAAGGGCCGTTTTTCAATCTCTCTTTCCTTCCTTCGGTCTCACACCGCCTAACCGCCGAAACCGTACAGGGTGCGCCCCTGCCTCTTCAGGGCGTACACCACGTCCATGGCCGTCACAGTCTTGCGCTTGGCGTGCTCAGTGTACGTCACCGCGTCGCGGATCACGTTCTCCAGGAACACCTTCAGCACTCCGCGCGTCTCCTCGTAGATCAGACCAGAGATGCGCTTCACGCCGCCCCTGCGCGCCAGGCGGCGGATCGCGGGCTTCGTGATGCCCTGGATGTTGTCGCGCAACACCTTGCGGTGCCGCTTGGCGCCACCCTTGCCGAGCCCCTTTCCTCCCTTGCCGCGGCCTGTCATTCTTCTTCTTCAAGCGTCTCAACCACAATAATATAAAAAAACAGAAAGCAAGGCAAGCTCCTCACCCGGCGCTAGCGAGTCGGCTACGGTTGTGGCGCCCAGCGCGCGCGCCGCCCCCCTATATAGACTCTGGGGCCCCGCGGCCCGCCCTCCCCTCCCCCCACCACCGCGCACCGAGGGCATATAAGCGCAGCACCCGGGGCGCGCGGGCCCACGCACGCGAGCCGCCGTAGCGAGAGGACGCTCTGGCTCTGCGCTGCGCATTGTCTCGCCCGCGCCTTTGTTCACGCGCGCCTTTGTCAAGGCACGCGGGTCGACGGCGGCCACGTGGCAAAAAACTGCAGCTAACGACTCGCTTGCGAGTGCGGTTAGCGGCAGAATTGTGTGTTATCTCGGCTGCGAATCAAATCGATTCAGTAATCGATTTGTGCCGCGCCTAGGGACCGCTAGGGCAAGCCGTGAGTCAGGACCCCCTTCACGTGGGACCAGTCCGCGCTCACTCGACTAGTATTTCTTCCCCTATTTCCCACCTCGTGATGGAAGTAGAAAACGCAGCGTCGGATGCGGCGGGACCGTTTCGAGCGGCCCCGCTCACAGCCGAGAATCTCACACCCGAGCAGGTGTACAAATTCATGAAGCGTCTGATGTCGCCTCACGACTATCCAGGACGCGCTGCCGACGAGCGAGCGGAGCGCAGAATGCAGATGCACCTCGTTTCTATCGGCTGCGTGGCCAGAGAAGAGGTGAGAGTGCCGCCGGGTGCCCCGCCAGGCGTGTCGATAGAAGACGACACTGTCCTGCCAGGGGCGGCCCCGATGGGTGATGCGCCACCAGTCGCAGTTATTGAAGAAACTGCTGCACTGCTGGTTGCCCCTCCGGTCTCTTCCGAGCAAGAGGCCACTGCAGCAACGGACACTGTCCCGCCAGGCGTGATGAAAGAAGTTGTCACTGTCCTGCCGGTCGACGCCGGCACCCACAGGAAAGAGGACATTGTAGAATCTTGGCGATCTACTGGAAGCGATGGATACATCTCACCCCTCACGAAAGAGGCCTGCGGCCACGGAGGAGGATGACCCCTCCACCTCTTCTCAGTCCTTTCACAGGGGGAGCCTGAAGAAGAAGATGGCAGACGATCCTGCCCCCACAGAAGCAGACCAGGCGACAGAGGATGGGTTTGTCGTCCCGAAGCGGCGACACACTGCTCGGGCCAAACGGCTCGAGACAGTGCAGCCGCTTCCCACGACAAACTCGTTCGTCGACGCCGACGAAGTAGAGGACATGGAGGCCACTGAGCCACCTAAAAGGCGGGCACCCGCCCCCCCACCGATTACTGTCTCATGGAAGGAAACCTACAAGTCCTTCCTCAACAAGTTCGAGTCAGTAGCGACCGCTGCCAAGGTCAGGTGTGTCGGGCGAGACCTTTACCGGGTCTCGATCGGCACAATGGAGGAATACAGGGCAGCAATGAAGATTATAGAGACTGAGAAGCTCCACTGCTTCACGCACAACGCGGAGCCAGTGAAGCAGCTGAAGGTGGTCTTCCGCCACCTCCCGCTGCGAATGGAGACTTCTCATCTGAAAGACGAGCTGGCGGGGCTCGGCTACATGGCCAGCTCCGTCACAATTATGAAGTCACCCAGAACGCGACGAGACATGCCACTCTTCCTAGTTGTCCTCCCGGACAACTTCCAAAATAGGAAGATATTCCAACTTCAGATGGTGGCACGGATTGGGGTGGAAGTGGAGCCACTCAAGGCCAAGGGGAGGCGCGCCCAGTGCTTCTCCTGCCAAGGCCTTGACCACGTGGCGCGCTATTGCTCCATGCCGCCGCGATGCGTCAAGTGCGCCGACTCCCACCAGAGCCGGGACTGCACTAAGAAACGAGAGGAGGCACCTAAATGCTGCAACTGTAGCGAGCCACATGTGGCGAGCTACAGAGGCTGCAGTGCATTCAGAAGACGCCCTCGGCAACAAGGCCGCGCAGCACCAGCAAGGAAGGTGCAACCTGGCACCAGCTACGTCTCTGCCACCAAGGGAGAGGCAGCTAGCGCCAACAAGGAACGACAAGTGGCCTTTCCAACACCTCTGCACAAGGACTCGACCGAGTCCACGCCTGCCATCGTTGCGCCTGCCCCGCCTGCCGATCAGGCTGACACCCAGGCCGACCACCACAAGGGACGACGACAAACTGCCCGCCCCCCCACCACTCCCATGCCCCAGCTAGCTGGGCGTGTGGCCTGGCGAACGGATGCGGTCGCAACGCCGCGCCCTGCCGCCCCCGCACACGCACCTGCACCCATGGCGGCACCCTCACCTCCCTCAGGAACAGAAGCTGCAGACCTGGGAGCCCTGTTGAGCTCCCTCTCTGCCCTGCTTCAGCAACTGCCAGTGCTCGTCACGGCAGTAACGGGGGCCCTCCAGGCCGCTACCGTCGCCAATAGTCCACTCCATGGATAATCCGCACATCCACGGGTTGACCGTTTGCGAGTTCAATGCAAACAGCCTGTTCCCCCAGCAGGGAGAGTTTCGGCAGTTCATGCAGGACGAGGCCATCGACCTGTGCCTGGTCTGCGAAACTCACCTGAAGCCGGGGGTCCACGTCAAAGTAGCAAACTATGTTTGCTACCGAAACGACAGGCCAACAGCTGGTGGGGGCACCGCCATATATGTGCGCTCCTCACTTCGGCACCACCAGGTACAACTCCCAGACCTGGCCACCATGGAAGCCACCGGAGTCACTGTCACCTCAGCAGCTGGGCAGATCACTTTCGTGGCTGTGTACAGGCCACCCAGAGGAAATCTCCTGGAGGCGGACGTTGACGCGCTGCTGGCGGTTGGGGGGAGGGTCTTCATTGCGGGTGACTTCAATGCGAAGCACCCGGAATGGAACTCCCGCCTCACGAACGTCAGTGGCCGTCGACTTCTCCGCGCCGCCCAGCGGAACGACGCCCTAGTCCTGGGACCACGTGAACACACCATATATCCGGCCAGGGGACGGCCGGACGTGCTCGATGTCCCCGTCATCAAGGGCATCGGGCACCACACGACCGCATCCACAAGGTGTGCGCTGTCGTCCGACCATCTACCGGTGGTCTTCGGAATAGACGTCGCCGGAGCCACGCTGCCACCACGCCGTCAAACATACCGACGCATGGACTGTGACCGGTTTCGGGATACCATCCTGGAATCGATCACAGACTCCCCCGACCCTAATACAGTGGGAGCAGATGAGGCCCTGCGGGTCTTCTCGCGCCAGCTGCTGGAAGCAGCAGATGCAGCCTCCCCTCCCCAGCCACAAGGGCCCAGGGACTTCTCCCGCAGTCTACCACCTCCCATCCGAGAGGCAATCAGGGAGAAGAACAGACTGTTCCGGGAGTGGCAGCTAACCCGCCAACCCGCGACGAAGAGGCGCCTAAACCGCATGCGGAGAGAAATCAAAGCTGCGGCGGAAGCGCACAGGAACCGCGTCTGGTCGGACTTCGTCGCCTCCCTGAACCCAGAGGACGGCAGTATCTGGCGCACTGTAAAAACATTCCTGCGCAGACGACAACGCATGCCACCGCTCACGGTCGGGCAAGACGTCATCTCCAGCCCCGACGGTAAAGCAGGCGCCCTGGCGGACCATTTCGAGGCGTCATTCACCTCGGTGGATGACAACCTAGACGAGAATCACCTCCACCAGGTTGAAGAACAGCTCCCAGTGTTCCTGGAAGCCAGAGACGAAAGGGACGAAATTGACCCCATCTCAGAGGAGGAAGTGGCCGCACAGCTGAAGGTGCTCAACACCAGGAAGGCTGGTGGGGCTGATGGCGTCACCAACCATCTATTGAAGAACCTGCCAGAGGGGGCTCATCTGCTCCTGGCAGGCATCTTCAACCAGGTCCTTCGCTCTGGGGTCTACCCCTCTGTATGGAAACATGCAGAGGTGGTGGCTATCCCCAAGGCAAACAAGGACCCACGAGAAGCCGCCAACTACAGACCCATCAGTCTGCTGCCAGCACTTTCCAAGGTGTTTGAGCGCCTCTACGCCAGGCGCCTGCTTCGCCACGTAACGGCGGAGGGAATAATCCCGGATGAACAGTTCGGTTTTAGGAGGGGACATTCCACAGTTCACCAGCTGATGCGGCTAATGGAAGAGGCCATGCGCGCCCTGGAGACGCGGGAATTCCTCGGGGCGGTGTTCCTTGACGTCTCCAGAGCGTTCGACTCCGTGTGGCACGACGGCCTCGTGTACAAACTCTTTGTGCACGGGGGTACCGACGTCACACGGGGTCTTCCTCCGGTCGTACCTGGCAGACAGGACTTTCCACGTCCGACTGGACGATGGAACCTCCCCACATCGACCCATCCGTGCTGGGGTGCCACAGGGGTCCGTTCTTGGCCCCCTGCTGTACTCCATTTTCACCGCCGATGCTCCGCGCGTGGCGCCGGTGAAGTTGGCACTATACGCCGACGACACTGCGCTCTTCGTGCGGAGCATGAATGCGGTGCAGATGCGTCGGCAGCTCCAGCGAGGCTGTGAGGCCCTTGGTGCATGGTCGACCAAGTGGCGCCTTAAGCAGAATGCTGCGAAGAGCCAGGCAGTGGTGTTCACACGAAGACCACTGCCACCTGATCTACCACCAGTGATCATCATGGGAAGCCCTGTCCCATGGAGTAAGACTGGCCGCTACCTGGGAGTCACCCTAGACCGAAAGATGACATGGAAGCCACATATAGAGGACGTCAGGGGCAGAGCAATAGGGCGCCTACGCGTTCTGTACCCTCTGCTCAATCCGTCGTCTGCCCTGCCTCCCCATCACGGCATCACGCTGTACCTGGCACTGGTACGTCCAGTGCTGGAATACGCGGCCGTGGTGTGGGGCAATGCAGCCGACACTCACATCAACAGGCTGCAGAGGGTGCAGAACCGGGCGCTCAAGCTTGCCCTGCGCCTGCCGAGGCGGTACTCGACTGCTCGTCTACACGAGCAGACAGGAATCCCCCTCCTCCGCGACCGAATCAGACAGTCGGCGCGGTTGTTCTACGAGCGGGCCGAACGGTCCAACAACCGGCTCATTAGGAACCTGGGCCACCCTATTCACCACAGGCCAACAACGCGCTGGCCTGACCTTTTGCGGGTGTAAAACCCCGCAAAAGAGCCAGGACATCATCCCCAGCTATAAACCTGAGGCCCATTCACAAAGAGAGGAAGCCATTTCCCAAATAACTAGGTTAACGCAGGAATAGCAACGAATGCTTAGCCTGCAACCCCACGAGTCAGGGCAGACTCGTAAGGTAATTGGCAGTGGCAGGCAGTGGCAGTGGCGCGCGGGCCCGTTGTCAAGGCAGCACCGGACGCCGTCGCGCACGCATATCCTCCACGCCGCATCCGCAGTAGCCATGGCCCGGACAAAGCAAACGGCCCGCAAGTCCACCGGCGGAAAGGCGCCGCGCAAACAGCTCGCCACCAAGGCGGCGAGGAAGAGCGCGCCCGCCACCGGCGGCGTCAAGAAGCCCCACCGCTACAGGCCGGGCACCGTCGCCCTGCGAGAAATCAGGCGCTACCAGAAGAGCACAGAGCTGCTCATCCGCAAGCTGCCATTCCAGCGCCTAGTGCGCGAGATCGCCCAGGACTTCAAGACCGACCTACGCTTCCAGAGCTCCGCAGTCATGGCCCTGCAGGAGGCCAGCGAGGCCTACCTCGTCGGCCTCTTCGAAGACACCAACCTGTGCGCAATCCACGCCAAGCGAGTCACCATCATGCCCAAGGACATCCAGCTCGCGCGCCGCATCCGCGGCGAGCGCGCCTAAACCCGCACACCGCCAAACAAACAAAACGGCCCTTTTCAGGGCCACTAACGTCTCTCCGTCGCGAGCAAAACTTTGTCGGTCGCAACGACTAGTTCCCCACTCACTCTCCAGTCCAGTCGTCCCACCCCCGGCCCGGCGCCGCCGTTTCCAAAAAAAAAAAAAAAAAAAAAAAGCACCGCACCGGCCGAGCCAAGTCGCAAGCGTCAATAGCGCCACCCACACAGGCCACGGCACAAAACGTGACGCCCGGAAAGCAAAGCAAAGCAAAAAAGACTATTCCAAAACCACCACCAAGACAAACAAACAAACAAGCGCGGCGCAAAATAAATAGGTAAAAATAATAAAAATATAAAATACACTTTATAACACCAACCGTGCGCCGCCGCCCACGCCCGCCAACGACCCCACAATCCAACCACCGCGGCACGCAAACACCATCCACACATGAAACAAACAAACGCCAGCAAGCAAGACAGACAGACAACAAGGCAACCGACCGACCACGACACGACAATCAACACCTTCCCGACGTGCTTTGATGGCCCTGAGAAGGGCCGTTTTTGTTTTTGTCCGGGACCGCGCGACAGCCTCTGGTTGCGCGCCGGCCACCAGGCGACGGTGTCAACCGCCAACCCTTCCCTGCCCTTTTTACTTCTTCTTCTTGGGCGAAGCCTTCGCCTTAGACGGCGTCGCCGTCGCCTTCTTCGGGCGCGGCGCCTTCGGCTTCTTCGTCGGAACCTTGGCGGCCTTCTTCGCCTTCGACGGCGACTTGGCCTTGGCCGGCTTGGCCGCAGCCGCCTTCTTCGCACCCGCGGGAGCGGCCGATGCCGCAGACGCCTTCTTGGCGGCGCCCGCCTTCCGACCGGTCGCCGCCTTCACGCCGCCAGCCTTCTTTGCGCCGGCCGCACGGGCCCCCTTCTTCTCCTTGCTGGCCGGAGCGGCTCGCTTCTTCTTCGCACCACCGCCACCACGAGCCTTGCCGCCCTCGGCCGCCCCGCCGCCGGCGCCGGCAAGCTTGAAAGAGCCCGACGCGCCCTTCCCCTTCGTCTGCACCAGCTCGCCAGCCACGACGGCCGACTTGAGGTACTTCTTGATAAAGGGCGCCAGCTTCTCCGCGTCCAGCTTGTAGTGCGCGGCAATGTACTTCTTGATCGCCTGCAGCGACGACCCGCCGCGCTCCTTCAGACTCTTGATTGCGGCCGTCACCATCTCAGAGGTGCGCGGGTGCGCAGGCTTGGCGCGCGGCTTCTTCGCAGACGACGCAGACTTGGCCTTCTTCGTAGTGCCGGTGGCGGCGGGTGCCGCGGCAGTCTCGTTCGTAGCCGCCTGGTCTGCCATCTTTTGCTTGTTCTCTTTTCTCTTTTTTCCCCTTGGTTTCGCTTCCTTCTCTCCTTCGACGACGCACAACAGCGAGGGGCGCGCAGCAGAGAATAGCCGCGCACGCGCCTGGCCCAGCCAGTGTCGCGGGCGGGCGCGGACGGCCGAGAGAGCGGCCGCCACTCGGCGCGCCGCCGCGCCGCCGCGCCGCGCCTCCCGCGCTTGCTACCGCCCAACGTCCGACAGCCTGCGCGGAGCAGCCCCCAACCTGCGCCGCAACCACCCGCGCCATTCAAACCACCGAGGATGGGGCTACACACACCGACACCACGGTCGCCAACCAGTCGCCGCGGCGGCGCCGCAAACCACGGCCAAACTGCAGCCACCGCGCGCCACAGCCTGGGTCGGCCCGCCGAGAATCGCCGCCCCCGCCCAAATGCCGCCCCCACAGCCCCAGCCGACGACCCGCCACAATGGCCAAACCTTCGTCAAAACTCCCACACCGTCGCCGCGGCAGCCCGGCCACCGCGGCCGGCGCCACAGCCACACGAGCCGAGTCGTGCGGCGATGACGGCCGTGCACAAACGCACCTCCGCCGCCCCATCGCCTTCCGCCGTTTTCCCGATCGGCCCGCAGCCGTCGGGCCACGGCCGCGGGCCGTCCTCCTCCTCTCGCCTCGCCCGCCAACACCCACAGCCCTTCCAACACATTTTTTTTTCTTTTTTCTTTTTTTTTTTACTTTTTTACGATCGCCGCCTGCGCAACATGGCACCGGCCGACGGAGCGCCAACCCCCCCGCCACAGGCGAAAACAAAACAAAACAAAACAAAACAACGATAAACAAACAAACAAAATAAATTACCAGCCAGCCCCAACTACAGACACACCGAATCTGCCCTCACAGCCGACCTTACACGCCTCAACGTCAAAACAAAGGTGGTTTCTTTCTTTCAACGGTTACCTTACCTTAGGTTACGTCAGGTTAGGCTAAGAAGGCGTCAGGGTTAGGTTAAGCGTTGACGTGACGTCACGTCTTAACGTAGGCGTTAAGCTAAGGTTGCGGTCACGTACGTTAGGTTAAGGCGACTTGGGGGTTGGCCTAAGAGCTTAGGTTAGGTTACGTTAGTTTAGGTTAGGTTAAGGTGGCTGCGTTAAGGGCTTAAAGAAGTTTAGGAGGTTAAGGCGTCGAGGCGGCCGCACCCCCTTAGCTGCTGCGGCTCGGCCACGCCACGCCACGCCACGCCACGCTTTGGGGTTTCATAAGGTCGCGCGGCGGGTCGTCGGCACGCCGCAAAGGACAAAACTGCAAGACGACGTCGAAAAACAAACAACACGTAAAAAATAAATAAGTAAAATAAACGACGCCGACAGGCGGGGATCAGCAGAACGAGCAGATTCCGGAGAGCGAACGAGACACACACGCACGCACGCACGCACACACACAAACCCCCCCGAGCCGAGAGAGCACAGCACCACCACGTGTCGGCCTCCGCTCACCCGACTCGGCTGGGCTGGGCTGGCGGCCGGGCCGGATGCACGTACACGTACGGCTACAGCCACTACCCGTACACAGCCGCTCTTCACGCAACACCAGCCAAATGGCGCGCCCGCGGCTCGTCGCGGTCGCAACGCCACGCCGGCACACTTTCGGCACCACCGTTTTCGCGCGCACCGCAAACAAAACGCAGCCGACACACACAGAAGAAAAAAAAAAAAAAAGAGCGCGAGACGGGCGGCGGCGCACCTTTCGCCAGCCGGCAGGCAATCGACTCGCCCAGTACGACAAACGCGCACGCCACCCCACCCACCAACCAACCAACCAACCAACCAACCAGTCGTCGTCGTCCCGAAATCAAACAAACTCTCAAAAGCACAGCCCCTGCTGCCAACGGACGCAGGCGCCACGCAGCTCCCTTCCCGCCACACTCGATTCGCAGCGCAACTCACCCGGCACACCGTCAAACGACGGGCTGGGCTCGCCGCATCGCCGCAACCTACACACCTTCCCCGCCACGACGCACAGCCCCACCAGACGCCCGTGCCGCAACGACACTACTGCACTACCACTACCGCACTACTCCTCTCGCCCTTGCCATACACGACACAACACGCCAAAAAATGAAAATCCAAATACAAACAAAAAACACCGCCCCCACGACCCACACACATGCACGGCGCGCCAACACACGCGAGGCAAGGCACGCAGCAAACGGCGTCCCCTCCGCGTCGCGCCATCAACCTACACACACAAGGCAACCAACAACAGCCAGCCAGCCAGCCAGCCCCACTCTCACGCCGCAAAAACAGAAAACACACCGAAACCGCCAAACGCCGCACATTCGCGCTTCGCACTTACCACACACCTCTCGGCATCCGTTTCGCACACAACGACGCGACGCACAATACATCATCACGGGCTACGCACGCACACCGCGACCCACTTTTTCACGACGCCCTCGGCAGAGCACACGTGCCCACGCCCACACACAGTCGACACAACGACGCAGCGCGCAGCAGACGCGGCCGCAACACATACCTCCCCGACGACGCGCCAACACCGCCAGCCACTGCTCACTCGCCCAAGCAACCCGTGCACACAACTGCCACACGCGTCCACCACGCCGCCGCCAACCACCCGCCCGCCAGGGGGCGCTCACGTCCGCGACAACAGCGCGGCACCGCCGGACCGGACCGGGCCGGGCCGGGCCGGGCCGGGCCGGGCCGAGCCGAGCCGAGCCGCCGCCGCCTCCTCTCCACTCGGCACGCCACGTCCTGCTTGCAAAACACATGGCTCGTCCCTCTGTACACACAACGCGCCTGCCTGCGGTCGCCGCCGGCATCTATCCACCTGCGCATCGGAGCCAGGCCGGCAAGCCCACACTTAAATAATGCACTTCACCAGCCAAACAAACCCACTCTTCCTTTCTTTGCACAGCGCATGCAACAGCAGCCCCAGGAGCCGGGCCCGCCGCCAGCGTCTCCTCCTCCTCCTCCTCCTCCTCCTCTGGGCACAGCCAGCCAGCCGTTCCCACCGCCCCGCCCCTGCTCTGCAGAACATGAAAAAACGAAAAAGTACCAACACACGCACCCAAAGCGTAAGCCAGACAAGACCAGCCTCTCCAAGGCCACACACACGCAAAAAAACAAAAAAACAAAAACACTACAACAAAATAAAATAAAAAAAAAAAGCAAGCTGTCGCCTCGCCCCCGCCCGTCCCCCCCACCACATTCGCCCCCTCCGCTTGTTTTCCTTTCTACAATTTCCCTCTTTTCCACCCAATATCCCGCCGCGGTTTACGGGCACCGGCCGATTTTGCGCCCGCCCACATGTGTGCCTACTCCCCACCACCATTCCCTCCGCAGCCCGCAGCCCGCAGCCCGCTTTTCCCCCCTCCCTGCCCACACCACACCACACCGACGGTGCTGACGTCGACACGCACCCAAGACAGGGGCCACGACCGTCTTTTTTCCTGGGCCCATCCCCTCACCGCACCTCCTTCCAATCAACCGCTGTGGCGCCTGTGTCCGCGCGAGACGCGTGCGCGCCGCCTCTCTCAACATCCGTCCGCCGTCCGCCGGCCGGCCCGTTTTTCGGCCCCCAGGCCATCCGTCAACCACCACTGCGCCCCTGCCCCTGCCCCTGCCCCTGCCCGCCCCGCACCACACCACACACCGCTGCTTGCCCTGGCCGTTGCCACCAAAGGCGCCAACCGCAGCCCGCGCGCGCCAGAAAGAGATGGCAAAAACTACAGGGACCCAGCCGACCGACGAAAATCAGAGCAATTGGCCGGGAGGATCAAAAAGAGAGCTCCGAAAACCACCGTAGCGAGGCGTGGGAGGAAACGTTACGAGAAGCAGAAAGGGACCAGGAAAAATTCTGGAAATTTCTTAAAACTCGTAAACTAAACACGAAACATCTACATCTACATGGGGAAGGAACGACCCCACAGACCGAGCTGAAGCACTGGCGGATTCACTAGAAAGGCAATTCCAAGCACCAGAAGCGGTAGATGACGAAACTGATGACCACCAGGAAATGGTACTCAGAAGGGTAAAACCGCATCCTAAGTGCCCCGATCAGAACATCTTTCACAATCCAATAAACGCAGAAACCCCATATCTTATCACATCACAAACATACACACATCCTAAGAAGGCATCAGGCCCAGATTCCATCAAACCGCAACTACTACATCACCTACCTCCAGCAACTATCAATTATCTATCTAACATCAATATATAATGCTTGCTTCAGACTAAACTACTTGGAAACAGGCCCGAGTCATCACATTACCAAAGCCAAACAAGGACTTATTATTTCCGCAAAACTATAGGCCAACTTCCTTGGAAAGGTTCTCGGAAAGCTCGTTCAAACTGAACTGAAGAAATTCAATTCTTAAAGGATAACAACATAATCATCCCACAACAATTCCGATTCCGCGAAGAACACAGCACCACCCACCAGGTGAGCAGACTAGTCGAGCACATATGTCAGGCCAGAAACATTAGACACAGTACTGGAGCAGTCCTGCTTGACATTGGAAAAGCATTCGGATAACGCCTTATCTACAAGCTCCACCAGTACAACTGCCCCATCCACATTATTGCTTCTTTTCTCCGCAACAGAGCATTCTATGTCCATGTACCAGGAGCGGCAAGTAACACTAGATCCATAGAGGCTGGAGTCCCGCAAGGCTCAGTGCTGGGGCCCATTCTCTACTCAATATACACAAACAAACAGCTGGGAGGACACTTGTCACTATTTGCAGACGACACTGCAGTCTACCGCAGCAGTTCTAACCTGCAATATAGAGTCACAAAAATAGAGCAACACCTACAATCCATCCAGAAATGGGCTAACCAATGGAAACAAAAAAACAATAAACGCGGAGAAAACCCAAGCAATACAATACGATTCACATTCAAAAAGAATACCTCCTAACCTGCATATACGCCTCAGAAATAACAATCTTCCATGGTCAGGCACAATAAAGTATCTAGGCATCAAGCTGGACAAGAGGTTGACATTTAGAGACCATGTTACACACGTTTGTAACAAGGCTGCAGCAGCAATATTCAGACTGTACCCAATCATCAAAGGAAACAGAATAAATATGCGCGCCAAAAAGAAAATCTTCAAAACCGTCATAGGAACCAGCCATCACTTACGGCTCTGAAAATCTGGTCAATGGCCGCAGACACCAACATAACAAGAGTAAAAGAGGGTGCAGAACAAATACTTCAGAATTGCTGCTGATGCCGGCCGGTACCAGACAAACCGAGACATATACACATACTCAAAATCCCGGAAATCATCCAAAGAAAAATCCATAAAGTTTTTTTTTTTCCACCAAACCACGGATTCGAACCACCCACTCATCAGAAATCTGGGACAAAATCCACCCGACCCAAGAACGACATTTCCCATCACGACAAAACACCACAAACTACAACATACCATGATAAACAAAAATAAAATAAAAACACCATAACACTCACTTAAACAACAAACATCTACACACACCCAAGAGACCCTATCATCCCATCATTTTGTTACCCAACATAATCAGACATAAGGCAGGGATCAAGGACAGATCCGGTCCTTCGAGTACAGGGGGTAAAAAATACCCATCAGACCAGCTCTCTCTCTCTCTCTCTCTCTCTCTCTCTCTCTCTCCTCCTCCTCCTCGCTTCTCCGTGCCGACGCTGCCCCGCACACGCGTTCGCGTTCGCGTTCGCGTTCGCGTTCGGCCGACACCACACGACAGGTCTTTGGGGCCCCGCCACTGCGCACACGCACGCCTCCTCCTCTTCCTTAGTTCTTTTTCGCTTTTCTTTTCTCCCCCGCCCCCCGCTCTCACCGCCACATCATCCCGCAACCCTTGGGGGATGTTTCCCAACATCAACGCGCCCCAATTCCACTCTCTGCCCGTGCCGCACTCTCCACTTTGCTTCTCCCCGTCCCCTACACACACGACTACCGAAACCCCGGTTGACACACCTTCTCGTAGGACAGGGGTGCGTGCGTGCGTTGTCTTGACGGTGACAGCAACAGCAACGGATCCGTCCATCCCATTCCCCCCCCCACTCGGCAAGGGGGGCACACACGAACGCGAAAGAAAGGGCAGGGCAGGGCAGGGCAGGGCAGGGCAGGGCAACTATCTCGTACACATTCTTCCTCAGAACCCACATATCACATCAACGAACGGGAGGCCAATTGCGGACTCAGCCGTGTCAGGCAAATCCAACCCAACCAACACCTCCCACGGAAACCCTGACACTGATCCAGCAGTACGTCCACATACATCGCCACACCAAATACGGGTGACGAGTGAGCAACAAATGGAACAATACACAACAAGGCTGACCTAATAAAAACTGCACGTCACGTCATACCTTCCAGACAGACGCAGTTCCGACGGCACGGCGGAACCGTATACGTACCTTTCAGCCACAACAACCGACCGACTGGACACGCCCGCGTCTCCAGCCAGCCAACCACCAGGGCCACACAGCCCGCAAGTTTCAGCGTCAACACTTCTTAACGTACGTTGCAAACTTTTCAAAACATTGCCACACACACACACACCCCACGAAAAGCGTCAACCTCTCTCACACTGGATACACTCAACACTTTTTGTCGGCGGAGCTTGAGGCCAACGGTTGACACACCCCCACCGGCCACACAGGTTTCCCTTTGAAAATTGCAGTGACGGAGACGCGGCATTACGAGAGGGTTGTTTCCGAGAGCGCGAGCTGGACGGAGCTGCGGCGCCGCCGCCGCCGAGGGGTAATAACGCACGCGATGCCGCATGACAGCCCATCACCCAAAGTTTCACCCACAACTGCACAGGTCGCACCCCCTTTTCGCGCCATACTAGTGTCGATCGTCAATTACAGCTCACGGTGTTCGCATTTGCCACTTGACGGGGGGGGGGGGGGGGGGGGGAAACAAAACAAACATCTGACACGCCATGTGTTTCTCTCTCTGTTATATCTAGGTCATTGGGCAGCCACTGTAAAAAATAATATTTTTACGACATGGTTGGGTAAGTGATTTAAAGACAACAATTGTGGGTCACACACCATAGACCATTTCGATAGTGTTCTTGTTCTTCTCTTTTTCCTTTTTTTTTTTTTTATCGCTCAATTGAAATAAAACCTGGGGATGATGCAATGCTGCGATATGGCACAACCGTCGTCCATTGTACACAACTCGGGAACAAAAAGAAACCAATTCAGGGAACGTTCGTTCCTTCACAACGTTTCTTTCAACGCACTTGGTCTTTACCATCCTGTATTCAAACACATTTTCCTTTCATCAAAACTAGGGCATTTCCATAACAGTTTGTTTCCGTTTCTGTGAGCACAATACTGCTTCTTCGACGTCATTTCACCATCTTAACTAGACAAACAACAAAATAGGAAAACAGCCTTGAGAACCCCGTCCACCAAATTTCAGTTAGCACGGCATCCAAGATTCTTTTCCGGGGAGTGCGGTGCAGCTGACGCTGCTCAGACCATATACCGTCGCCAGTCTCACTCAACTCTTGCGCATTCCATTCTACGCTACGTGACAATGCAAAAATGAATGAATCAAACCCGCCCAGAGAGCGTCTTGTGCGAGGGGACACACGATATAGAGAACAACAAAACACACAGGGGACACCACCAAAGTTGGAGAGAACGTTTCCACCACGGCAGACACTTACAGCAGCCGCGCCGTTACGCGCTTTTTTTTTTTTTTTTTTTTTTCTCCCCCCCCCAATGCACACCTCCGACACCACGGGAACGTTCACCGTCCCGTTGCCCTACACTGGCGTTTCTTTTCAACCCCCCACCCTATTCCTCGCTCCCCGGACATTCGACCGATCACAAAGTGCAACCTCTCGTTACCGTCGGGTGCCCCTCTTCATCCCCGGGGCGCCAACAACAAAACAAAAAAAAAAAAAAAAATAAACCACTCAACTGAGCGGAAAATACACGTACATCCAGAATGACGACACCGCCTCCACAAACAAAAACCAGACGTCAGACGTCAGGTCGAAAGAGGGCACCGTACGTCGTGGCGCGTGGTCTCCTAACTCACCTCGCGCGTACAAATACAATGCGTGTCTCCTCACGTTCACACACACCTCCACGCTCCACGCTCCACTTTTACGTCGCCCAACCAACCAACTAACTTAACCCACCCGCTCGGCGTAGAAGCAGCTGTAGGCGGCAACGTGTTGTTTCTCACCCTCGCCACCAACGGTGTGACATCCGACAATCGCGGTTTGCTTTCCTTCCTTTCCGTTCCACACCTCCGGCCATACCATACAAAAAAAAAAAATATATATATATATATATATATATATATATATCAACACAAGCCAACTCCAGCGATCCGCCCCCCTGACACCAACACGTCTCGAAACACCCACGCCCACGACCCGGCTGTGGCTAAAGTGCGTATCCCAACGTCACACCAAAACCAAAGGCGCCGGCGCCGGCGCCGCACCACAGCTACAGCTGTGCCGCCGTCCACCCGCTCACAACAACAACAACAACAATTCCGCCCTTCCCGCAAAGGCATTTTGGTGGCCCTGAAAAGGGCCGTTTTTTCTTTTCTTCGCCGCGCCGCGGACGAGCCTCCTATTTCCAAGAGCCACCTCCTTACTTGGAGCTCGTGTACTTGGTCACCGCCTTCGTGCCCTCGCTCACCGCGTGCTTGGCCAGCTCGCCAGGCAGCAAGAGCCGCACAGCGGTCTGGATCTCGCGGGACGTGATGGTCGAGCGCTTGTTGTAGTGCGCCAGGCGAGAAGCCTCGGCCGCAATGCGCTCGAAAATGTCGTTCACGAAGCTGTTCATGATGCTCATCGCCTTCGAAGAGATGCCCGTGTCAGGGTGCACCTGCTTCAGCACCTTGTAGATGTAGATGGCATAGCTCTCCTTCCTCTTGCGCTTCTTCTTCTTGTCGCCCTTCGAAATGTTCTTCTGCGCCTTGCCAGCCTTCTTGGCGGCTTTCCCGCTAGTCTTGGGCGGCATCACGAACAAACAGGCAGGCAGGCACGCGCAGTCAGTCAGTCAAGCGCTCCGCTCCAGTCAGCGTCTCCCCACACAGTGGCACCCGCCGACTGACTGGAGAATCTGATGGGTTCATGACCCCTTGTGCTTCAAGGCCCGGGACTAGTTGTCTCTTCCCTTGTTTCGGAAGTTGGGTTTTTGGATGCCGCCGCCGCACCTTTACCAGCTCGCCCTGCTGCGGCCGCCGACCAATGGGGCGCGCGCGCAACCGGCCGCCGCACCCGAGCCCATAAAGGACCCCCACCCCGCCGGCGCCGGCACGCACTACACGCACGCCACACGCGACGACGCGAGTGCTGTTCGAGATGTCGTTGAGAGAGGTTGCTTTACCTGCGAAGGGTGTGGCGGATCGCCGCCCGTCGGGGCCAGCTCGGGCGACTGAGCTGATCCCGGTGGCGGCCCCATCCGGCCCCCCACTTATGACGAACCGGCTTACGACAACTGACCACGATAGGAATGACTCTTCGGATTCTGATGTGCTCTCTCGTGATCGAGTGTTCATCCTTATGAACAAACTCGCTCACGGGGGTTCCTACCCGGGTCGAAAGGACGACGAGGCGACTATACTCGCCTTCTGTCACATTCGGAAGGGTGCCACTCTGCCGTACACGAGGCAGCAAGTGTCGGGTGTGCCACCGAGAGCCCCGCCGGTTGAATCGCGCGAGTCTGCGGTCCCGGCGGTGGCGGCCTCGGCGGGAGTTGCGCCGCTGGTCTCGACCACTGAAGAGGTCGATGTGCCCCCGGCTGCACCCCTGGTCCCCAAGACACGAGAAGAGCCCGTGGCTACGCTAGCTGCGGCCGCCGAGATGCAGGATATCGACCTGCCTGACGCAAATTTGCTGAGGCCATTGCCGAGTCAGAGCGCCGTGACACTGACTCTGACGCTGCCCGTGCGTCCAGAAAGCGCCGGGCTATGACGCATGACGACTCCGACACTCCCTCTCAGACGTCCGACACAGCGAGGCCGCGGAAGAAGGCCTCGAGGGCTTCCCGCCCTTCCACCACGGAGTCTGGGACGACTATCGCGGGCTCCTCCGCGAGCGCCGCCTCGCCGAGACCGTCGAAGACGCGGCGGCCCACTCGTCCACCTGCCACCTCCCGGCAGCCGGATGAGGATGGTTTTGTCGCCCCTCCCAGGCGGCGCACTGCCAGGGCTGCTGCGCTGCAGCAACCGACGCCGCTGCCGACCGCCAACGCGTTCGCGGGGGCCAGTGTGGACGCGACTGAAGATGGTGCCGCGCCTCCTGTGTCGGCCCAAAAGAAGCCCCCGCCCATCGTCATCCAATGGGCGGGAGGGTACAAGGAGTTCCAGCAAAAACTAGACAAGGCGGCCACGTCCGCCACTGTCAAGACTGCTGGCCGTGACCTCTACAAGGTCACGGTGTCCTCCAACGAGGAGTACCGCGCGGTGATGGACACCATCTCCAGAGATGGCCTCCCGTGCTACACGCACCCCTCTGAGCCGCTCAAACTTCTGAAGGTGGTGTTCCGCCACCTTCCACTCAAGTTTGGGGCGGACTATCTTAGAGAAGAACTCGAAGACATGGGCTTCGGCGTCCGGTCCACCGGACTGATGAAGTCCCCACGCACGCACCGCGACATGCCCCTGTACCAGGTTGTCCTCGTCGACAACCTGGAAAATCGGAAGATTTTCCAGGTGCAGCGAGTCGGCCGGGTCAGGGTCGCGGTGGAACCTCTCCGAGCCAAAGGCAAGAGGGCCCAGTGCTTTTCCTGCCAGAGGCTCGACCATGTCTCCCGCTACTGCTCTATGTTGCCCCGCTGCGTCAAATGCGCGGGACAGCACGAGAGCAAGTCTTGCGGACTTGCCAAGGAAGAGAAGCCGACGTGCTGCAACTGCGGCGGCGCGCACGTTGCCAGCTACAGAGGCTGTTCGGCCTTTAAAAGGGGCCGAAACCACCGGAGCGGAGGGGCTGCTCCCTCTCGTAAGGTGCACCCATCCACCAGCTTTGCTGCCGCCACCAAGGGCGGAAAATCAACCGCCACCGCCCGACGTTCGGAACTGGCGGCGGGCGAGACGAGGCAACCGGCCGCGCCGTCCCCGGCTTCGCCCGGGGGGGAGGCCAACCCAACACCCACGCAGAGCGCGCGGGTTGCCGCCCCGCGCAGGCGTCGCCGGCGCGCGGGCCGGGCCACCCATGCCGCTGCACGCCGGACTGCCGATGACACACTGCCGCAACAGACGACAGCACCTCGTGCTACGCCGCAACCGGCTGCCGACGCTCCGCGGCAGTCGTCTACTACGGAGTTGCCGCAACCGGCCTCCCCAGTGGCGGAGGCCGCCCCAGCGGCCAACGCCGCCCCCTCGGCCACCGATGCAGCCGAGCTCCGTTCGCTCTTGCGGTCGTTGAGCCAGCTGCTAGAGCAGCTACCGGTGCTCGTCACCGCGGTCACGTCGGCCCTTCAGGCCGGCGTTGCAACCCCGCCGCGTCATGGATAATCGCCACATCCATGGCCTCACCGTTTGCGCTTTCAACGCAAACAGTTTGGTCCCTCAACAAGGGGAATTCAGGGAGTTCTTGCGCGACGAGGCAATTGACATCTGCCTCGTGTGCGAGACCTTTCTGAAGCCGGGGATACATGTCAAGGTGGCCAACTATCGGTGCTACCGCACCGACAGGTTGACGCATGGCGGGGGGACCGCTATTTATATCAAGGCGTCCCTCAAGCACCATGACGTCCCGCTTCCGCCCCTCACTGCAGTGGAGGCCACTGGGGTGGCTGTCACCACGACGGCAGGGGTGATCACCTTCGTTGCGGCCTACAGGCCGCCGAGGGGACTGCTTCAGGAGGCCGACATCGACGCCCTGCTGGCTCTGCGCGGGAAAGTCTTCATTGCGGGTGACTTGAATGCCAAGCACACGCAGTGAAACTCCCGCATTACCAATGCCAGCGGCCGCCGACTCCTCCGCGCCACACAGCGGCATGGCGCGATAGTACTGGGGCCTTATGATCACACTGTCTTCCCCCATCGAGGCCAGTCAGATGTGCTCGACATCGCCGTGCTCAAAGGTGTTGGGCACTTCACTTCGGCCACCGTTCGATGTGCCATGTCGTCCGATCACCTCCCGGTGGTCTTCGACATGGACGTCATCGGTGCATCTCTGCCGTCCGTCCGCCGCAACTTCCGTGGCATCGACGAGACGCGCTTCCGTGACGAGGTCCTTGCCCGACTCGAGGGCGCGCCAGATCCCGCTGTGCATGGGGCTGAAGAAGCGTTAGCCTTCTTCACGCGGCACACACTAGCTGCGGCGGAGGCGGCCACCCCCAGGCGGCCGGACCGGCCGCGAGACATGTCGCGCCAACTCCCGCCGCCTATCCTGGAGGCGATAACAAACAAGAATCGCCTCTTCCGGGAGTGGCAGCTCACACGGCAGCCAGAAACGAAGCGCCGCCTCAACAGGGCGCGACGCGAGATTCGGGCAGCCATCGATGAACATCGGAATCGGGACTGGGCGGGCTTGGTGGCCACCCTAACTACGACGGATGGTAGTGCCTGGCGGACCGCCAAGCGCTTCCTTCGTCGTCGCCAGCGAGTCCCGCCTCTCCATGCGGGCGCGGACGTTGTCTGCGAGCCGGATGCTAAAGCCAGCATCCTCGCGGACACGTTCGCAGAAAATTTTCGTCCTGTTGATGGTGTGCTCGATCCCGATCATGTTCGTCTGGTGGAGGATCGCCTGCCGGTCTTCCTCGCTGCAAGGGAGGCTGACGATGTGATCGAGGAGATAACACCCGAGGAAGTGGACCTGCAGCTCCGTCGCCTCAATCCGAGGAAGGCGGGTGGCACCGATGGTGTCACCAACCACCTGTTGAGGATGATACCGCCGGAGGTACACCAATCTCTGGCGGACATCTTTAACAGTATCCTCCGCACTGGGACCTTCCCTTCCGCATGGAAACATGCGGAAGTGGTTGCCATCCCCAAGAGCGGCAAGGATCCGCGACTGGCAGCGCACTACAGGCCGATCAGTCTGCTCCCGTCCCTCTCAAAAGTGTTTGAGAGGTTGTACGTGGAGCGGCTGCTGCGCATCGTGACAGAGCAGCAACTCCTTCCCGAGGAGCAGTTTGGTTTCTGGCGGGGCCACTCTACCACACAGCAGCTGTTGCGCCTCGTGGAGCAGGCGATGCGTGCGCTGGAGACGCGAGAGTACCTAGGGGCGGTACTTCTCGACGTCTCCAAAGCCTTCGACTGCGTGTGGCACAACAGCCTCGTGTACAAACTTTTTGTGCACGGGGTACCGACGTCGCACGTGGTCCTGCTGCGCTCGTATCTCTCGGGGCGCACTTTCCACGTCCGAGCTGATGAGGGCACATCCACCGACCGGCAGATTCGGGCGGGAGTGCCGCAGGGGTCGGTCCTCGGTCCCCTGCTGTACTCCCTGTACACCGCCGACGCCCCGCGGGTGGCACGCGTGGAGTTGGCGCTTTATGCTGACGACACGGCGCTGTTCACCCGCAGCATGAACGCGGCCGAGATGCGCCGCCGCCTCCAGCTCGGATGTGACGTCCTGGGTGCCTGGTCCACGAAATGGCGCCTTAAGTTTAACGCTGCGAAGAGCCAGGCTGTCATCTTTAGCAGAAGGATGATGCCACCGGACCTACCGCCGGTCACGATCATGGGGGGCCCCATTCCATGGTTGCGGACCGGCAAATATCTCGGGGTGACATTGGACAGACACCTGACGTGGCTGCCACACATCCGCGACGTCAGAGGGCGGGCAGTGGGGCGCCTTCGTGCGCTTTACCCATTCCTCAATCCCTCATCGACGCTTCCTCCACGCCACGGCCTCACCATGTATCTGTCCCTCGTCCGACCGGTACTGGAATATGCGGCCGTGGTGTGGGGTAACGCGGCAGCGACGCACATTGCGACGCTTCAACGCGTGCAAAATAGGGCGCTGCGACTTGCGCTCCACAAGCCGCCTCGCTACCCAGCCAGGCTGCTCCATGAGGAAGCGGGCATCCCTTTCCTACGGGATCGCTTCCGGCAAATCGCCAGGGTGTTCTACAGCGATGCAGAACACTCTGCCAGTCGCCTGATTCGTGGTCTGGGCCGCCAGGTCCACCACAGGCCAACGACTCGATGGCCAGATCTACTGCGAGAGTAATTTCTCTCGCAGCACGATGTCGGTAACAAATATGGCGTCGCAATGACTGACGCCTAGTGAGGACAGCTCACTCTGTTAGGAATAAAAGCACCCTGAAGATGTCACTGCAGGAACAGCAGCACCGCTGCTTAACCTGCCCCTACACCTGGCATATGAAGCCAGCGTTTTACAGCGAACGAGCGAGCGGCGCCGGCACGCACTCCGCTGCTCGACTCGCTGCGGCTCGCACCGTTTGCGTTGTGCTTTTCTTTCTCGCTTCTTTCCAAACTAGCCCATCGCCATGTCCGGACGCGGAAAGGGAGGCAAAGTCAAGGGCAAGTCAAAGTCCCGCTCAAGCAGGGCTGGGCTCCAGTTCCCGGTCGGCAGAATCCACCGCCTCCTGCGCAAGGGAAACTACGCCGAGCGCGTCGGCGCCGGGGCGCCCGTCTACCTCGCCGCCGTCATGGAGTACCTCGCGGCTGAGGTGCTCGAGCTGGCCGGAAACGCGGCCCGCGACAACAAGAAGACGCGCATCATCCCGCGCCACCTGCAGCTCGCCATACGCAACGACGAGGAGCTCAACAAGCTCTTGTCGGGCGTCACCATCGCACAGGGAGGTGTCCTGCCCAACATCCAGGCCGTCCTGCTGCCAAAGAAGACCGAGAAGAAGGCCTAAAAGAGAGACAGCGCAATCGGCACCGCCGCGTGCTCCCTTGGCACGCAGCGCGCCATTTGCCGGCTCGGCTCAAAAACAAAACAATCGGCCCTTTTCAGGGCCACCACACAAACCTACGTCCAAAGCAGAATTCCAGTCGTTCGTCGCACCACTTTTCTCTCTCTCTCTCTCTCTCTCTCTCTTTCTGTGTACGGTTTTTCCTTCTTACACACACAGGCGCCGCCATCTTGTACACACGTACTTGGCCACCTCCTCCACTCCACGCACGCACGCACAGTCTCGCGACCATTAACCAGCACACGTGGCGCACAACAACACACCTCAAAAATAACCCCTCGGCACTCAGCCGCGCCGCAACACACAGCCCATCCACCGACAAAAAGCATACAAGCAAAGAGGGAGGGAAGGAAGGAAGGAAGGAGCTCACACAACGCAAGGGCACGCTTCCTTCCCTCCCAACCGCACCGCACACCACGTCAAAAAAACTCCAAACAAAACTAAAAGGCCAAGTAGACCAAAAAGGGAAAAGGAAAAAAAAAACCAGCAACACAGACTCTTTCGCACTTTTCAACTTCCGAACACTGTGGTGGCCCTGAAAAGGGCCGTTTTTCAATCTCTCTTTCCTTCCTTCGGTCTCACACCGCCTAACCGCCGAAACCGTACAGGGTGCGCCCCTGCCTCTTCAGGGCGTACACCACGTCCATGGCCGTCACAGTCTTGCGCTTGGCGTGCTCAGTGTACGTCACCGCGTCGCGGATCACGTTCTCCAGGAACACCTTCAGCACTCCGCGCGTCTCCTCGTAGATCAGACCAGAGATGCGCTTCACGCCGCCCCTGCGCGCCAGGCGGCGGATCGCGGGCTTCGTGATGCCCTGGATGTTGTCGCGCAACACCTTGCGGTGCCGCTTGGCGCCACCCTTGCCGAGCCCCTTTCCTCCCTTGCCGCGGCCTGTCATTCTTCTTCTTCAAGCGTCTCAACCACAATAATATAAAAAAACAGAAAGCAAGGCAAGCTCCTCACCCGGCGCTAGCGAGTCGGCTACGGTTGTGGCGCCCAGCGCGCGCGCCGCCCCCCTATATAGACTCTGGGGCCCCGCGGCCCGCCCTCCCCTCCCCCCACCACCGCGCACCGAGGGCATATAAGCGCAGCACCCGGGGCGCGCGGGCCCGTTGTCAAGGCAGCACCGGACGACGTCGCGCACGCATATCCTCCACGCCGCATCCGCATCCGCAGTAGGCATGGCCTGGACAAAGCAAACGGCCCGCAAGTCCACCGGCGGAAAGGCGCCGCGCAAACAGCTCGCCACCAAGGCGGCGAGGAAGAGCGCGCCCGCCACCGGCGGCGTCAAGAAGCCCCACCGCTACAGGCCGGGCACCGTCGCCCTGCGAGAAATCAGGCGCTACCAGAAGAGCACAGAGCTGCTCATCCGCAAGCTGCCATTCCAGCGCCTAGTGCGCGAGATCGCCCAGGACTTCAAGACCGACCTGCGCTTCCAGAGCTCCGCAGTCATGGCCCTGCAGGAGGCCAGCGAGGCCTACCTCGTCGGCCTCTTCGAAGACACCAACCTGTGCGCAATCCACGCCAAGCGAGTCACCATCATGCCCAAGGACATCCAGCTCGCGCGCCGCATCCGCGGCGAGCGCGCCTAAACCCGCACACCGCCAAACAAACAAAACGGCCCTTTTCAGGGCCACTAACGTCTCTCCGTCGCGAGCAAAACTTTGTCGGTCGCAACGACTAGTTCCCCAGTCACTCTCCAGTCCAGTCGTCCCACCCCTGGCCCGGCGCCGCCGTTTCCAAAAAAAAAAAAAAAAAAAAAAAGCACCGCACCAGCCGAGCCAAGTCGCAAGCGTCAATAGCGCCACCCACACAGGCCACGGCACAAAACGTGACGCCCGGAAAGCAAAGCAAAGCAAAAAAGACTATTCCAAAACCACCACCAAGACAAACAAACAAACAAGCGCAGCGCAAAATAAATAGGTAAAAATAATAAAAAAATAAAATACACTTTATAACACCAACCGCGCGCCGCCGCCCACGCCCGCCAACGACTCCACAATCCAACCACCGCGGCACGCAAACACCATCCACACATGAAACAAACAAACGCCAGCAAGCAAGACAGACAGACAACAAGGCAACCGACCGACCACGACACGACAATCAACACCTTCCCGACGTGCTTTGATGGCCCTGAGAAGGGCCGTTTTTGTTTTTGTCCGGGACCGCGCGACAGCCTCTGGTTGCGCGCCGGCCACCAGGCGACGGTGTCAACCGCCAACCCTTCCCTGCCCTTTTTACTTCTTCTTCTTGGGCGAAGCCTTCGCCTTAGACGGCGTCGCCGTCGCCTTCTTCGGGCGCGGCGCCTTCGGCTTCTTCGTCGGAACCTTGGCGGCCTTCTTCGCCTTCGACGGCGACTTGGCCTTGGCCGGCTTGGCCGCAGCCACCTTCTTCGCACCCGCGGGAGCGGCCGACGCCGCAGACGCCTTCTTGGCGGCGCCCGCCTTCCGACCGGTCGCCGCCTTCACGCCGCCAGCCTTCTTTGCGCCGGCCGCACGGCCCCCTTCTTCTCCTTGCTGGCCGGAGCGGCGCGCTTCTTCTTCGCACCACCGCCACCACGAGCCTTGCCGCCCTCGGCCGCCCCGCCGCCGGCGCCGGCAAGCTTGAAAGAGCCCGACGCGCCCTTCCCCTTCGTCTGCACCAGCTCGCCAGCCACGACGGCCGACTTGAGGTACTTCTTGATAAAGGGCGCCAGCTTCTCCGCGTCCAGCTTGTAGTGCGCGGCAATGTACTTCTTGATCGCCTGCAGCGACGACCCGCCGCGCTCCTTCAGACTCTTGATGGCGGCCGTCACCATCTCAGAGGTGCGCGGGTGCGCAGGCTTGGCGCGCGGCTTCTTCGCAGACGACGCAGACTTGGCCTTCTTCGTAGTGCCGGTGGCGGCGGGTGCCGCGGCAGTCTCGTTCGTAGCCGCCTGGTCTGCCATCTTTTGCTTGTTCTCTTTTCTCTTTTTTCCCCTTGGTTTCGCTTCCTTCTCTCCTTCGACGACGCACAACAGCGAGGGGCGCGCAGCAGAGAATAGCCGCGCACGCTGCTGCTGTTCGACCTTACGGGTCTGCCCTGACCCGTGCAGGAGCAGGCTAAGCAGTCAACTGCTATTCCTGCGGGAGCCTTTCGTTTCGGAGGGACTAACTCTCTTCTTGGATTGGCCTCTGGTTGGTTTCTTCGTGGATGGGGATGTCCTGTCTCTATTGTGGAAGTTTTCACTCCCGCAACAGGTCAGGCCAGCGTGTTGTTGGCCTGTGGTGTGCAGGATGGCCCAGATCCCTGATGAGCCGGTTGTCGGACCGTTCGGCCCGCTCGTAGAAGGCCCGCGCCGATTGCTTGAAGCGGTCGCGGAGGAGGGGTATTCCGGTCTGCTCGTGTAGCCGAGCGGTCGAGTATAGCCTCGGCAGGCGCAGAGCGAGCTTGAGCGCCCTGTTCTGCACCCTCTGCAGCTTGCTGATGTGTGTCTCGGCCGCGTTGCCCCACACCACAGCCGCGTATTCCAGCACTGGACGTACCAGCGCCAGGTACAGCGTGATGCCGTGGTGAGGAGGCAGCGCAGACGAGGGATTGAGCAGAGGGTACAGGACGCGTAGGCGCCCTATTGCTCTGCCCCTGACGTCCTCGATGTGCGGCTTCCATGTCAGCTTGTGGTCCAATGTGACACCCAGGTAGCGGCCGGTCTTGCTCCATGGGACGGGGCTGCCCATGACGGTGACTGGCGGAAGATCGGGCGGCAGTGGTCGTCTAGTGAACACCACCGCCTGGCTCTTCGCCGCGTTTTGTTTGAGGCGCCACTTGGTCGACCAGGCGCCAAGGGCCTCGCAACCTCGTTGGAGAAGACGGCGCATCTCGACCGCCTTCATGCTCCACACGAACAGCGCAGTGTCGTCAGCATATAGTGCCAACTTCACCGGCGTCACGCGCGGAGCGTCGGCGGTGTACAGGGAGTACAGTAGGGGCCCAAGAACGGACCCCTGCGGCACTCCAGCACGGATGTATCGGTGGGTGGATGTCCCGTCTTCCAGCCTGACATGGAAGGACCGCTCGGCTAGGTATGACCGGAGGAGGACTCCGTGCGACGTCGGTACCCCGTGCACAAAAAGTTTGTACACGAGGCCGTCGTGCCACACGGAGTCGAATGCCCTAGAGACGTCCAGGAACACCGCCCCAAGGTATTCCCGAGTCTCCAGGGCGCGCATGGCTTCTTCTACCATCCGCATCAGCTGGTGGACGGTGGAATGGCCCCTCCTAAAGCCGAACTGCTCGTCGGGTATGATGCCCTCTGCTGTCACGTGGCGGAGCAGGCGTCTGGCGTACAGGCGCTCGAACACCTTCGAGAGTGCCGGCAGCAGACTGATTGGCCTATAGTTGGCGGCGTTCCGTGGGTCCTTGTTTGCCTTGGGGATTGCCACCACCTCTGCATGTTTCCATACAGAGGGGTAGACCCCAGAGCGAAGGACCTGGTTGAAGATGCCCGCCAGGAATGTGTGTGCACCCGCCGGCAGGCTCTTCAGCAGATGGTTGGTGACGCCGTCAGCCCCGCCAGCCTTCTTGGTGTTGAGCGCCGTTATCTGCACGGCCACCTCCTCCTCGGTGATGGGGTCGATCTCGTCCGCGGCGTCCCTGGCTTCCAGGAACACTGGGAGCTGCTCCTCAACCCGGTGGAGGTGCTCCTCGTCGATGTTATCATCCACCGGGGTGAATGACAGCTCGAAGTGGTCCGCCAGGGCGCCTGCCTTGCCGTCCGGGCTGCAGACGACGTCTTGTCCGACGAGTAGCGGCGGGACGCGTTGCCTTCTGCGTAGGAAGGACTTCACAGTCCGCCACGCGCTGCCGTCCTCGGTGTTGAGGGAGGCGACGAAGTCTGTCCATACGTTGTTCCTGTGCGCCTCAGCCGCCGCTTTGATGTCTCTCCGCATGCGGTTGAGGCGCCGTTTCGTTGCGGGTTGGCGCGTGAGCTGCCACTCCCGGAAGAGGCGGTTCTTCTCCCGTATTGCGTCCCGGATGGGAGGCGGCAGGTTACGGGAGAAGTCCCTGGTACCCTGTGGAGGGGCAGGGGAGGCCGCATCGGCTGCCTGCAGCAGCTGACGCGTGAAGAATTGAAGGGCGGCATCCGCCCCCACTGCCGCGGGGTCAGGTGAGTCCGCCAGTGATGCCAGGACGTTGTCCTGAAATCGATCGCTGTCCAGGCGCCGGTACGTCTGCCGACGTGGCGGGAGCGTGGCTCCAGCGATGTCGATTCCATAGACCACCGGCAGGTGGTCGGACGACATCGCACACCTCGTGGTGGCGGTCGTGTGGTGCCCGATGCCTTTTATGACGGCGACGTCGAGCACGTCCGACCGCCCCCTGGCCGGGAAGATGGTGTGGTCCTGTGGGCCCAGTACCAGGGCGCCATTCCTCTGGGCTGCGCGAAGAAGTCGGCGGCCACTGACGTTCGTGAGGCGGGAGTTCCATTCCGGGTGTTTCGCATTGAAGTCACCCGCAATGAAGACCCTCCCCCCAATCGCCAGCAGTGCGTCGACGTCTGCCTCCTGGAGGTGTCCACGTGGTGGCCTGTATGCAGCCACGAAGGTTATTTGCCCCACAGCCGTCGTGACGTTCACCCCGGTGACTTCCAGGGTGGCCATGGCGGGGAGCAGCACCTGGTGGTGCCGGAGTGAGGCGCGGACGTAGATGGCGGTACCCCCGCCTGCCGTCGGCCTGTCGTTGCGGTAGCAAACATAGTTTGCTACCTTCACGAGAACTCCTGGCTTGAGGTGAGTTTCGCAGATCAGGCACAGGTCGATGGCCTCGTCCTGCATGAACTGACGAAACTCACCCTGTTGTGGAAACAGGCTGTTGGCATTGAAACCACAGATGGTCAGACCGTGGATAAGGACGTTATCCATGGTGTGGTTTCGTGGCGACGGTAGCGGCCTGGAGGGCCCCCGTTACAGCGGTGACGAGCACCGGCAGTTGCTGTAGCAGGGCAGAGAGGGAGCTCAACATTGCTCCCAGGTCTGCTGCTTCTGGTCGCGGAATTGCTGCAGGAGGTGCCGCGGTTGCGGGTGCGTGGGCGGCGGGGCGCAGCGGAGTGGCTGCGTCCGTTAGCGGGACCGCACGCCTAGCAGCTTGCGGCCTGTCTGAGGTGGGGGGACGGTTTAGCCGTCCGCCCTGGTGTTGGTCGTCCTGGGCGCCAGTTGCCTCGTTGGGCGCCTTGGTGGTCGCGACGTCCGCCCGCCGCCCCCTGGGGGCGTCCGAGGACTCCCCCTTGGTGGCAGAGGCGAAGCTGGTGCCTGGTTGCACCTTTCGTGCCGGTGCCGCACGTCCTTGCTGCCGTGGGCCGCGTTTGAAGGCGGCGCAGCCTCTGTAGCTCGCCACATGTGGCTCGCTACAGTTGCAGCACTTGGGCGCCTCCTCCCTCTTCTTTGTGCAGTCTCGACTCTGGTGGGAGTCGGCGCACTTGACGCAGCGGGCCGGCATCGTGCAGTAGCGCGCCACGTGGTCAAGCCCTTGGCAGGAGAAGCACTGGGCGCGCCTCCCTTGGACTTGAGCGGCTCCACTTCCACTGCAATCCTGGCCACCATCTGCACCTGGAAAATTTTGCGGTTTTCGAGGTTGTCCGGGAGGACAACCAAGAACAGTGGCATGGGCCTCCTCGTCCTGGGCGACTTCATGAGCGTGACCGAGCTGGCCATGTAGCCCAGCCCAGCTAGTTCACCCTTGAGGTGGTCGGTCTCCATCTTCAGCGGGAGGCGGCGAAAAACCACCTTCAGCTGCTTCATTGGCTCCGCATTGTGGGTGTAGCAATGCAGCTTCTCCTTCTCTATGAGCTGCATGGCAGCCCGGTACTCCTCCATTGTGCCGATCGAAACTCTGTACAAGTCCCGACCGGCACATTTAATCTTGGCGGTGGACGATACCGTCTGGAACTTCTCGAGGAAGGACTGGTACGTGTCCTTCCACGATACTGTAATCGGTGGCGGGGCGGGTGCCCGCCTCTTGGGTGCCTCAGCATCATCCATGGGCTCCGGCTCGTCAGGAACGTCGACGAATGAGTTCGCCGTCGGCAGCGGCTGCACTCTCTCAAGCCGTTTGGCCCGAGGAGTGTGCCGCCGCTTTGGGACAACGAAGCCGTCGTCGATCCCCTGATCTGCCTCCGAGTGGGCAGCAGCTTCTGGCGTCTTCTTCTTCTGACTTTGCATGCAGGTAGAATCAGAGATGGCGGCGGAATCTTCCTCCTCCGCAGCTGCAGGCCTCTTTCTAGAGGGCTGCGCTGTATCCATGGTTTCCGCCTCGAGCAGTTCGCCAAGGTTGGCCTCTGGGATTGTGCTGTCACGTGGCAGGACAGTGGCGTGCTCTGTCGTCGCGCCTGACGGTACAGCAAACGGCGTATCTGAGGTCTCTTCACTGGCTCCCGACGGTACGCTCACATCTTCGAATACCTCGCAGCCGAGTGACCTCAGGTGCTGTTGGAACGCGCGGAGTGCTCGTTCGTCGGCTTCCTGTTCAGGGTACACAATGCCCCGCGATAGTCGGTGTACAACTAGGTACACCTGCTCTGGTGTGAGCGGGCTAGTGCGCATTGGGTGTACCGCAGCGCAGTCCGCAGTCGATTGCAGCGTCGTCATACGTAGGGGGCCGGATGTGGCCGCCGACAGGGCTGCCTCGGTCGCCCGAGGTAGTCCCGCCGCGCGGCGGTCCGCCTCTCCCTGCGCCTGCGTAACGCGGTCCTCCTCGCTCGGCATCCTAACTCGGAATGCCAGCCGCGCACGCGCCTGGCCCAGCCAGTGTCGCGGGCGGGCGCGGACGGCCGAGAGAGCGGCCGCCACTCGGCGCGCCGCCGCGCCGCCGCGCCGCGCCTCCCGCGCTTGCTACCGCCCAACGTCCGACAGCCTGCGCGGAGCAGCCCCCAACCTGCGCCGAAACCACCCGCGCCATTCAAACCACCGAGGATGGGGCTACACACACCGACACCACGGTCGCCAACCAGTCGCCGCGGCGGCGCCGCAAACCACGGCCAAACTGCAGCCACCGCGCGCCACAGCCTGGGTCGGCCCGCCGAGAATCGCAGCCCCCGCCCAAATGCCGCCCCCACAGCCCCAGCCGACGACCCGCCACAATGGCCAAACCTTCGTCAAAACTCCCACACCGTCGCCGCGGCAGCCCGGCCACCGCGGCCGGCGCCACAGCCACACGAGCCGAGTCGTGCGGCGATGACGGCCGTGCACAAACGCACCTCCGCCGCCCCATCGCCTTCCGCCGTTTTCCCGATCGGCCCGCAGCCGTCGGGCCACGGCCGCGGGCCGTCCTCCTCCTCTCGCCTCGCCCGCCAACACCCACAGCCCTTCCAACACATTTTTTTTTCTTTTTTCTTTTTTTTTTACTTTTTTACGATCGCCGCCTGCGCAACATGGCACCGGCCGACGGAGCGCCAACCCCCCCGCCACAGGCGAAAACAAAACAAAACAAAACAAAACAACGATAAACAAACAAACAAAATAAATTACCAGCCAGCCCCAACTACAGACACACCGAATCTGCCCTCACAGCCGACCTTACACGCCTCAACGTCAAAACAAAGGTGGTTTCTTTCTTTCAACGGTTACCTTACCTTAGGTTACGTCAGGTTAGGCTAAGAAGGCGTCAGGGTTAGGTTAAGCGTTGACGTGACGTCACGTCTTAACGTAGGCGTTAAGCTAAGGTTGCGGTCACGTACGTTAGGTTAAGGCGACTTGGGGGTTGGCCTAAGAGCTTAGGTTAGGTTACGTTAGTTTAGGTTAGGTTAAGGTGGTTGCGTTAAGGGCTTAAAGAAGTTTAGGAGGTTAAGGCGTCGAGGCGGCCGCACCCCCTTAGCTGCTGCGGCTCGGCCACGCCACGCCACGCCACGCCACGCTTTGGGGTTTCATAAGGTCGCGCGGCGGGTCGTCGGCACGCCGCAAAGGACAAAACTGCAAGACGACGTCGAAAAACAAACAACAGGTAAAAAATAAATAAGTAAAATAAACGACGCCGACAGGCGGGGATCAGCAGAACGAGCAGATTCCGGAGAGCGAACGAGACACACACGCACGCACGCACGCACACACACAAACCCCCCCGAGCCGAGAGAGCACAGCACCACCACGTGTCGGCCTCCGCTCACCCGACTCGGCTGGGCTGGGCTGGCGGCCGGGCCGGATGCACGTACACGTACGGCTACAGCCACTACCCGTACACAGCCGCTCTTCACGCAACACCAGCCAAATGGCGCGCCCGCGGCTCGTCGCGGTCGCAACGCCACGCCGGCACACTTTCGGCACCACCGTTTTCGCGCGCACCGCAAACAAAACGCAGCCGACACACACAGAAGAAAAAAAAAAAAAAAGAGCGCGAGACGGGCGGCGGCGCACCTTTCGCCAGCCGGCAGGCAATCGACTCGCCCAGTACGACAAACGCGCACGCCACCCCACCCACCAACCAACCAACCAACCAGTCGTCGTCGTCCCGAAATCAAACAAACTCTCAAAAGCACAGCCCCTGCTGCCAACGGACGCAGGCGCCACGCAGCTCCCTTCCCGCCACACTCGATTCGCAGCGCAACTCACCCGGCACACCGTCAAACGACGGGCTGGGCTCGCCGCATCGCCGCAACCTACACACCTTCCCCGCCACGACGCACAGCCCCACCAGACGCCCGTGCCGCAACGACACTACTGCACTACCACTACCGCACTACTCCTCTCGCCCTTGCCATACACGACACAACACGCCAAAAAATGAAAATCCAAATACAAACAAAAAACACCGCCCCCACGACCCACACACATGCACGGCGCGCCAACACACGCGAGGCAAGGCACGCAGCAAACGGCGTCCCCTCCGCGTCGCGCCATCAACCTACACACACAAGGCAACCAACAACAGCCAGCCAGCCCCACTCTCACGCCGCAAAAACAGAAAACACACCGAAACCGCCAAACGCCGCACATTCGCGCTTCGCACTTACCACACACCTCTCGGCATCCGTTTCGCACACAACGACGCGACGCACAATACATCATCACGGGCTACGCACGCACACCGCGACCCACTTTTTTACGACGCCCTCGGCAGAGCACACGTGCCCACGCCCACACACAGTCGACACAACGACGCAGCGCGCAGCAGACGCGGCCGCAACACATACCTCCCCGACGACGCGCCAACACCGCCAGCCACTGCTCACTCGCCCAAGCAACCCGTGCACACAACTGCCACACGCGTCCACCACGCCGCCGCCAACCACCCGCCCGCCAGGGGGCGCTCACGTCCGCGACAACAGCGCGGCACCGCCGGACCGGACCGGACCGGGCCGGGCCGGGCCGGGCCGGGCCGAGCCGAGCCGAGCCGCCGCCGCCTCCTCTCCACTCGGCACGCCACGTCCTGCTTGCAAAACACATGGCTCGTCCCTCTGTACACACAACGCGCCTGCCTGCGGTCGCCGCCGGCATCTATCCACCTGCGCATCGGAGCCAGGCCGGCAAGCCCACACTTAAATAATGCACTTCACCAGCCAAACAAACCCACTCTTCCTTTCTTTGCACAGCGCATGCAACAGCAGCCCCAGGAGCCGGGCCCGCCGCCAGCGTCTCCTCCTCCTCCTCCTCCTCCTCCTCTGGGCACAGCCAGCCAGCCGTTCCCACCGCCCCGCCCCTGCTCTGCAGAACAAGAAAAAACGAAAAAGTACCAACACACGCACCCAAAGCGTAAGCCAGACAAGACCAGCCTCTCCAAGGCCACACACACGCAAAAAAACAAAAAAATAAAAACACTACAACAAAATAAAATAAAAAAGAAAAAGCAAGCTGTCGCCTCGCCCCCGCCCGTCCCCCCCACCACATTCGCCCCCTCCGCTTGTTTTCCTTTCTACAATTTCCCTCTTTTCCACCCAATATCCCGCCGCGGTTTACGGGCACCGGCCGATTTTGCGCCCGCCCACATGTGTGCCTACTCCCCACCACCATTCCCTCCGCAGCCCGCAGCCCGCAGCCCGCTTTCCCCCCCTCCCTGCCCACACCACACCACACCGACGGTGCTGACGTCGACACGCACCCAAGACAGGGGCCACGACCGTCTTTTTTCCTGGGCCCATCCCCTCACCGCACCTCCTTCCAATCAACCGCTGTGGCGCCTGTGTCCGCGCGAGACGCGTGCGCGCCGCCTCTCTCAACATCCGTCCGCCGTCCGCCGGCCGGCCCGTTTTTCGGCCCCCAGGCCATCCGTCAACCACCACTGCGCCCCTGCCCCTGCCCCTGCCCCTGCCCGCCCCGCACCACACCACACACCGCTGCTTGCCCTGGCCGTTGCCACCAAAGGCGCCAACCGCAGCCCGCGCGCGCCAGAAAGAGATGGCAAAAACTACAGGGACCCAGCCGACCGACGAAAATCAGAGCAATTGGCCGGGAGGATCAAAAAGAGAGCTCCGAAAACCACCGTAGCGAGGCGTGGGAGGAAACGTTACGAGAAGCAGAAAGGGACCAGGAAAAATTCTGGAAATTTCTTAAAACTCGTAAACTAAACACGAAACATCTACATCTACATGGGGAAGGAACGACCCCACAGACCGAGCTGAAGCACTGGCGGATTCACTAGAAAGGCAATTCCAAGCACCAGAAGCGGTAGATGACGAAACTGATGACCACCAGGAAATGGTACTCAGAAGGGTAAAACCGCATCCTAAGTGCCCCGATCAGAACATCTTTCACAATCCAATAAACGCAGAAACCCCATATCTTATCACATCACAAACATACACACATCCTAAGAAGGCATCAGGCCCAGATTCCATCAAACCGCAACTACTACATCACCTACCTCCAGCAACTATCAATTATCTATCTAACATCAATATATAATGCTTGCTTCAGACTAAACTACTTGGAAACAGGCCCGAGTCATCACATTACCAAAGCCAAACAAGGACTTATTATTTCCGCAAAACTATAGGCCAACTTCCTTGGAAAGGTTCTCGGAAAGCTCGTTCAAACTGAACTGAAGAAATTCAATTCTTAAAGGATAACAACATAATCATCCCACAACAATTCCGATTCCGCGAAGAACACAGCACCACCCACCAGGTGAGCAGACTAGTCGAGCACATATGTCAGGCCAGAAACATTAGACACAGTACTGGAGCAGTCCTGCTTGACATTGGAAAAGCATTCGGATAACGCCTTATCTACAAGCTCCACCAGTACAACTGCCCCATCCACATTATTGCTTCTTTTCTCCGCAACAGAGCATTCTATGTCCATGTACCAGGAGCGGCAAGTAACACTAGATCCATAGAGGCTGGAGTCCCGCAAGGCTCAGTGCTGGGGCCCATTCTCTACTCAATATACACAAACAAACAGCTGGGAGGACACTTGTCACTATTTGCAGACGACACTGCAGTCTACCGCAGCAGTTCTAACCTGCAATATAGAGTCACAAAAATAGAGCAACACCTACAATCCATCCAGAAATGGGCTAACCAATGGAAACAAAAAAACAATAAACGCGGAGAAAACCCAAGCAATACAATACGATTCACATTCAAAAAGAATACCTCCTAACCTGCATATACGCCTCAGAAATAACAATCTTCCATGGTCAGGCACAATAAAGTATCTAGGCATCAAGCTGGACAAGAGGTTGACATTTAGAGACCATGTTACACACGTTTGTAACAAGGCTGCAGCAGCAATATTCAGACTGTACCCAATCATCAAAGGAAACAGAATAAATATGCGCGCCAAAAAGAAAATCTTCAAAACCGTCATAGGAACCAGCCATCACTTACGGCTCTGAAAATCTGGTCAATGGCCGCAGACACCAACATAACAAGAGTAAAAAAGGGTGCAGAACAAATACTTCAGAATTGCTGCTGATGCCGGCCGGTACCAGACAAACCGAGACATATACACATACTCAAAATCCCGGAAATCATCCAAAGAAAAATCCATAAAGTTTTTTTTTTTTTTCCACCAAACCACGGATTCGAACCACCCACTCATCAGAAATCTGGGACAAAATCCACCCGACCCAAGAACGACATTTCCCATCACGACAAAACACCACAAACTACAACATACCATGATAAACAAAAATAAAATAAAAACACCATAACACTCACTTAAACAACAAACATCTACACACACCCAAGAGACCCTATCATCCCATCATTTTGTTACCCAACATAATCAGACATAAGGCAGGGATCAAGGACAGATCCGGTCCTTCGAGTACAGGGGGTAAAAAATACCCATCAGACCAGCTCTCTCTCTCTCTCTCTCTCTCTCTCTCTCCTCCTCCTCCTCGCTTCTCCGTGCCGACGCTGCCCCGCACACGCGTTCGCGTTCGCGTTCGCGTTCGGCCGACACCACACGACAGGTCTTTGGGGCCCCGCCACTGCGCACACGCACGCCTCCTCCTCTTCCTTAGTTCTTTTTCGCTTTTCTTTTCTCCCCCGCCCCCCGCTCTCACCGCCACATCATCCCGCAACCCTTGGGGGATGTTTCCCAACATCAACGCGCCCCAATTCCACTCTCTGCCCGTGCCGCACTCTCCACTTTGCTTCTCCCCGTCCCCTACACACACGACTACCGAAACCCCGGTTGACACACCTTCTCGTAGGACAGGGGTGCGTGCGTGCGTTGTCTTGACGGTGACAGCAACAGCAACGGATCCGTCCATCCCATTCCCCCCCCCCCCCACTCGGCAAGGGGGGCACACACGAACGCGAAAGAAAGGGCAGGGCAGGGCAGGGCAGGGCAGGGCAGGGCAACTATCTCGTACACATTCTTCCTCAGAACCCACATATCACATCAACGAACGGGAGGCCAATTGCGGACTCAGCCGTGTCAGGCAAATCCAACCCAACCAACACCTCCCACGGAAACCCTGACACTGATCCAGCAGTACGTCCACATACATCGCCACACCAAATTCGGGTGACGAGTGAGCAACAAATGGAACAATACACAACAAGGCTGACCTAATAAAAACTGCACGTCACGTCATACCTTCCAGACAGACGCAGTTCCGACGGCACGGCGGAACCGTATACGTACCTTTCAGCCACAACAACCGACCGACTGGACACGCCCGCGTCTCCAGCCAGCCAACCACCAGGGCCACACAGCCCGCAAGTTTCAGCGTCAACACTTCTTAACGTACGTTGCAAACTTTTCAAAACATTGCCACACACACACACACCCCACGAAAAGCGTCAACCTCTCTCACACTGGATACACTCAACACTTTTTGTCGGCGGAGCTTGAGGCCAACGGTTGACACACCCCCACCGGCCACACAGGTTTCCCTTTGAAAATTGCAGTGACGGAGACGCGGCATTACGAGAGGGTTGTTTCCGAGAGCGCGAGCTGGACGGAGCTGCGGCGCCGCCGCCGCCGAGGGGTAATGAACGCACGCGATGCCGCATGACAGCCCATCACCCAAAGTTTCACCCACAACTGCACAGGTCGCACCCCCTTTTCGCGCCATACTAGTGTCGATCGTCAATTACAGCTCACGGTGTTCGCATTTGCCACTTGACGGGGGGGGGGGGGGGGGGGGGGGGGGGGAACAAAACAAACATCTGACACGCCATGTGTTTCTCTCTCTGTTATATCTAGGTCATTGGGCAGCCACTGTAAAAAATAATATTTTTACGACATGGTTGGGTAAGTGATTTAAAGACAACAATTGTGGGTCACACACCATAGACCATTTCGATAGTGTTCTTGTTCTTCTCTTTTTCCTTTTTTTTTTTTTATCGCTCAATTGAAATAAAACCTGGGGATGATGCAATGCTGCGATATGGCACAACCGTCGTCCATTGTACACAACTCGGGAACAAAAAGAAACCAATTCAGGGAACGTTCGTTCCTTCACAACGTTTCTTTCAACGCACTTGGTCTTTACCATCCTGTATTCAAACACATTTTCCTTTCATCAAAACTAGGGCATTTCCATAACAGTTTGTTTCCGTTTCTGTGAGCACAATACTGCTTCTTCGACGTCATTTCACCATCTTAACTAGACAAACAACAAAATAGGAAAACAGCCTTGAGAACCCCGTCCACCAAATTTCAGTTAGCACGGCATCCAAGATTCTTTTCCGGGGAGTGCGGTGCAGCTGACGCTGCTCAGACCATATACCGTCGCCAGTCTCACTCAACTCTTGCGCATTCCATTCTACGCTACGTGACAATGCAAAAATGAATGAATCAAACCCGCCCAGAGAGCGTCTTGTGCGAGGGGACACACGATATAGAGAACAACAAAACACACAGGGGACACCACCAAAGTTGGAGAGAACGTTTCCACCACGGCAGACACTTACAGCAGCCGCGCCGTTACGCGCTTTTTTTTTTTTTTTTTTTTTTCTCCCCCCCCCCACTGCACACCTCCGACACCACGGGAACGTTCACCGTCCCGTTGCCCTACACTGGCGTTTCTTTTCAACCCCCCACCCTATTCCTCGCTCCCCGGACATTCGACCGATCACAAAGTGCAACCTCTCGTTACCGTCGGGTGCCCCTCTTCATCCCCGGGGCGCCAACAACAAAACAAAAAAAAAAAAAAAAACCACTCAACTGAGCGGAAAATACACGTACATCCAGAATGACGACACCGCCTCCACAAACAAAAACCAGACGTCAGACGTCAGGTCGAAAGAGGGCACCGTACGTCGTGGCGCGTGGTCTCCTAACTCACCTCGCGCGTACAAATACAATGCGTGTCTCCTCACGTTCACACACACCTCCACGCTCCACGCTCCACTTTTACTTCGCCCAACCAACCAACTAACTTAACCCACCCGCTCGGCGTAGAAGCAGCTGTAGGCGGCAACGTGTTGTTTCTCACCCTCGCCACCAACGGTGTGACATCCGACAATCGCGGTTTGCTTTCCTTCCTTTCCGTTCCACACCTCCGGCCATACCATACAAAAAAAAAATATATATATATATATATATATATATCAACACAAGCCAACTCCAGCGATCCGCCCCCCTGACACCAACACGTCTCGAAACACCCACGCCCACGACCCGGCTGTGGCTAAAGTGCGTATCCCAACGTCACACCAAAACCAAAGGCGCCGGCGCCGGCGCCGCACCACAGCTACAGCTGTGCCGCCGTCCACCCGCTCACAACAACAACAACAACAACAACAATTCCGCCCTTCCCGCAAAGGCATTTTGGTGGCCCTGAAAAGGGCCGTTTTTTCTTTTCTTCGCCGCGCCGCGGACGAGCCTCCTATTTCCAAGAGCCACCTCCTTACTTGGAGCTCGTGTACTTGGTCACCGCCTTCGTGCCCTCGCTCACCGCGTGCTTGGCCAGCTCGCCAGGCAGCAAGAGCCGCACAGCGGTCTGGATCTCGCGGGACGTGATGGTCGAGCGCTTGTTGTAGTGCGCCAGGCGAGAAGCCTCGGCCGCAATGCGCTCGAAAATGTCGTTCACGAAGCTGTTCATGATGCTCATCGCCTTCGAAGAGATGCCCGTGTCAGGGTGCACCTGCTTCAGCACCTTGTAGATGTAGATGGCATAGCTCTCCTTCCTCTTGCGCTTCTTCTTCTTGTCGCCCTTCGAAATGTTCTTCTGCGCCTTGCCAGCCTTCTTGGCGGCTTTCCCGCTAGTCTTGGGCGGCATCACGAACAAACAGGCAGGCAGGCACGCGCAGTCAGTCAGTCAAGCGCTCCGCTCCAGTCAGCGTCTCCCCACACAGTGGCACCCGCCGCACGCCGCCGCCGCACCTTTACCAGCTCGCCCTGCTGCGGCCGCCGACCAATGGGGCGCGCGCGCAACCGGCCGCCGCACCCGAGCCCATAAAGGACCCCCACCCCGCCGGCGCCGGCACGCACTCCGCTGCTCGACTCGCTGCGGCTCGCACCGTTTGCGTTGTGCTTTTCTTTCTCGCTTCTTTCCAAACTAGCCCATCGCCATGTCCGGACGCGGAAAGGGAGGCAAAGTCAAGGGCAAGTCAAAGTCCCGCTCAAGCAGGGCTGGGCTCCAGTTCCCGGTCGGCAGAATCCACCGCCTCCTGCGCAAGGGAAACTACGCCGAGCGCGTCGGCGCCGGGGCGCCCGTCTACCTCGCCGCCGTCATGGAGTACCTCGCGGCTGAGGTGCTCGAGCTGGCCGGAAACGCGGCCCGCGACAACAAGAAGACGCGCATCATCCCGCGCCACCTGCAGCTCGCCATACGCAACGACGAGGAGCTCAACAAGCTCTTGTCGGGCGTCACCATCGCACAGGGAGGTGTCCTGCCCAACATCCAGGCCGTCCTGCTGCCAAAGAAGACCGAGAAGAAGGCCTAAAAGAGAGACAGCGCAATCGGCACCGCCGCGTGCTCCCTTGGCACGCAGCGCGCCATTTGCCGGCTCGGCTCAAAAACAAAACAATCGGCCCTTTTCAGGGCCACCACACAAACCTACGTCCAAAGCAGAATTCCAGTCGTTCGTCGCACCACTTTTCTCTCTCTCTCTCTTTCTGTGTACGGTTTTTCCTTCTTACACACACAGGCGCCGCCATCTTGTACACACGTACTTGGCCACCTCCTCCACTCCACGCACGCACGCACAGTCTCGCGACCATTAACCAGCACACGTGGCGCACAACAACACACCTCAAAAATAACCCCTCGGCACTCAGCCGCGCCGCAACACACAGCCCATCCACCGACAAAAAGCATACAAGCAAAGAGGGAGGGAAGGAAGGAAGGAAGGAGCTCACACAACGCAAGGGCACGCTTCCTTCCCTCCCAACCGCACCGCACACCACGTCAAAAAAACTCCAAACAAAACTAAAAGGCCAAGTAGACTAAAAAGGAAAAGGAAAAAAAAAAACCAGCGACACAGACTCTTTCGCACTTTTCAACTTCCGAACACTGTGGTGGCCCTGAAAAGGGCCGTTTTTCAATCTCTCTTTCCTTCCTTCGGTCTCACACCGCCTAACCGCCGAAACCGTACAGGGTGCGCCCCTGCCTCTTCAGGGCGTACACCACGTCCATGGCCGTCACAGTCTTGCGCTTGGCGTGCTCAGTGTACGTCACCGCGTCGCGGATCACGTTCTCCAGGAACACCTTCAGCACTCCGCGCGTCTCCTCGTAGATCAGACCAGAGATGCGCTTCACGCCGCCCCTGCGCGCCAGGCGGCGGATCGCGGGCTTCGTGATGCCCTGGATGTTGTCGCGCAACACCTTGCGGTGCAGCTTGGCGCCACCCTTGCCGAGCCCCTTTCCTCCCTTGCCGCGGCCTGTCATTCTTCTTCTTCAAGCGTCTCAACCACAATAATATAAAAAAACAGAAAGCAAGGCAAGCTCCTCACCCGGCGCTAGCGAGTCGGCTACGGTTGTGGCGCCCAGCTCGCTGCAGCTCATCGACGAAGACTTCTGTGATGTCCTCGGTGGCTGTGAAGTATTAGCATTCCTGCTTCGCCTTCAACATAGAAATTCTTTACATTATATGAATAAAATAATATACATAATTTTTGTGGAAGCATAGATGATGTTTTCTTACTGCTGTGATTTTCATAGGGTGCTACTTGCAGTAGCGGTTTTTTTTTTTTTTGATGTGGCCTTACGTACTAGTATGTGCATGAGGTGGTTGGTCCTTAGAGCATGATGCTTTACAATTGTCGGACCTTTACAGCGGACAATATCGCTGTCTGTGCTTGGATGGATGTGAGTGATTGGTTGTGATGTGATACTAATGCCTAGGGGGGGAGGTTTGTGCTTACACTAGGATGGATATGAGGTGTCCACGTAGCTCTAGGCTTTACAAAGTTCGGACGATTACAGCGGACAATATCGCTGTCTGTGCTGTGATGGATATGAATGATAGGGTGGTGGTGGTGGTGGTGGAGGCATGTGCATTGTTATCTATTCGTCCTCCACCTGTAGTAGGTCTGGCCATCTGGTCGTGGCCATGCGGTGTACTTTTCTTCCCAGCTGCTGGATGAGGGGGTTTGGGGATTCCCTCGTCTTTTCGTAGAAATTCCTCGCCGACTGTCGGAATCTCTTTGTTAGTTGTGGGACTTCATCCATACGGTGCAGTTCTTCTGTGGAAAAGCGGTGTGGCAGCTTTAGGGCACGTTTTAGTGCGCGGTTTTGCACGGTTTGCAGCTTTTTGAGTGAGGTTGCAGCGGCGTTGCCCCACACAACTGCGGCGTATTCGAGGATGGGCCTCACCTGCGTGAGGTATAGTATTACCCCGATTCTTGGTGGTAGTGTCGACGTTGGGTTCATCACTGGGTACAGCGCCTGTAGTTTGTTGAGTGCTTTCTTCCGGACCTCTTCAATGTGAGGGGCCCATGTGAGTCGTCGATCGATTGTGACACCCAGGTATTTTGCTGTTGTCCCCCATGGGACTGGGGTGCCCCTGACTTGGATTTGCTGGTAGTCTGCTCGTATTTGTTTTTTCCCTATCGGGATGGCTTGGGTTTTGGTGGCGTTGAAGGTTAGTCTCCACTTTGTGGCCCATTCTGTTAATGTGTTGCAGGCGTTTTGCAGCCTCCTTTGCAGGTGGTTGGCGTTGGTGCTTCGGGAGTACAGGGCAGTGTCGTCTGCATATAGGGCCAGGTGTACTCTGTCGACTGTAGGTGTGTCGGCAGTGTACATGATGTACAGGAGTGGTCCTAGGACGCTGCCCTGTGGTACTCCTGCATTGATGTGGCGCACAGTGGATGTTCCGTCTTGGGCACAGACGTGGAATGTTCTTCCTTCTATATAGCTTTTCAGGAGCGCTACGTGTGACACTGGTACCCCCTGTACTAGGAGTTTGTACAGGAGGCCCTCGTGCCACACTGAGTCGAACGCTCGTGATACGTCTAGAAATACGGCTGCGAAGTATTCCTTCCGTTCGACGGCGTCTAGGGCTTCTTCTATCAGTCTTAGTAGCTGGTGGGTGGTAGCATGTCCGCATCTGAAGCCGAATTGGACGTCCGGTAGTACCCTTTCGTCACTGATGTGTCTCATGAGCCTCCTCGCATATATTCTTTCGAATATTTTTGACAGGGCGGGCAGGAGGCTAATGGGCCTGTAGCTTGCTGGTAGTCGGTGGTCTTTGCCTGGTTTGGGGATGGCCACTATTTCTGCATGCTTCCATGAAGTTGGATATTGGCCAGTCGATATGATGATGTTGAATATGGTTGTTAGAATAGGGATGACTGCTGGTGGCATTTGTCTCATTAGCTGGTTGGTTAGTAGGTCTGGTCCCCCAGCTTTCTTCGTGTTGAGGCAGCGGATTTGGGCCTCTACCTCTTCTGTGGTTATTTCTTCGATGACGTCGTCCTCTGCGCGGTTTGCTAGGTACAGTGGCAGTCTTTCTGTAACCATGGCGATGTGTTCTGGGTCAATGGGGTCATTGACTGGCTGGAAGTTTTGCTCGAATGTGTCCGCTAACGCATCGGCCTTGGCGTCGGGTTCGCAGACTACGTCGTTTCCTACAGTTAGCGGGGGTATTCTGCTTGTCTTGTTGAGTAGTTGTCTCGTGACTTTCCATGTGGATTGGTCGTGTAGGTTTAATGTGGCGACTTTGTTCTCCCATTCTGTGTTCCTGTGTTTCTGGATTTCGTATTTAACTTCACGCTGAAGTCTATTTACCTCTCTCTTTGTTGCTGGGAGTCTGGTTTCCTGCCATTCCCTTATTAGGCGGTTTTTGGTGCGTATTTTGTCTAGTATTTCTGGAGGGAGTTGTTTGTAGTTGTCCCTTTCTTGTTTTCTTCTTTGGGGGACCGCTGTGGCTGCTGCATCTAGTGCCAGGGTTGTTATGTGTAGCAGTGCAGCTTCCGTGCCTGCCGCTTGCGGATCGGGAACTGTGGTGAGTGTGTCTTCTAGTGTGTTCTGGTAGGTTCTCCAGTTGATGCCTTTCAGATCAATGCCTCTGTGTTCTTTCTTGGTGCCATCTAGGTTGATGTGGAAGATTACTGGTGCATGGTCTGATGTGAGTTTCCTGACTGTGGTTGCTTCTGTGTCCAGATAGATCCCTTTGATGATTGCGAAGTCAATTATGTCCGGTTGACCTCTGTTTCGTGGGTATATCGTGGGCCCGTGGGGTGCAACAGTGACTGCGTCGTGTCTGATGATACTTCTGGCCAGTCTTCTGCCACAGAGATTTGTCAGGCGGCTATTCCACAGTGTGTTTTTGGCATTGAAGTCGCCTCCCAGGAATATGTTGCCTGGCATTGATAGTATGGTTTCGAAGTCTTGTGCTTCCAGTCTCCTAGCAGGCCGCCTATACAGTGAGATGAATTTGATCATACCTCTCGAGGTGTGAACTGCTACCCCTGTAGCTTCCGTTGTGGTGAGGTCCGGTACGTTTATGAGGTGGTGTTTTAGGCAGGTGCGTACGTATATTGCCGTTCCACCACCTTGGGTTAGTCTGTCGTTCCTGTAGCAATTGTAGTTTGCCGCTTTGACTTGTGTTCCAGGTTTTAGGTTGGTTTCCTGGACTAGGCATATGTCTACCCGCTCTTCGTGCAGGAATTGCTTAAATTCGCCTGCTTGGTGAATTAGCTTTGCTTCGGCGTTCCAGGTGGCTATTGTTAGTCCATGTTGTCTGATGGCCATACTAGTGTTTGGGGTTTGGACTGGGTACGGCCGCCAGGGCGGCTTGAATCACTGCGTTGATTTGTTGCGGGATGGTCTTCATTAAGGCTTCCATGGCGGATGCAACTGCTGCTGCTACTGTCTCTTTCAGTATTGCCATGGTTACTGGTGTCTCGTCGGTCGAGTGGGCCTGTGCGGTTGTGACCGTTCTGCTTGTAGGTCCTTCTTCCGATCTTGGTGTTGGTGCTGGCTTTGTTGGGACTGGGGGCGCTGGCCTGTGCGGGATGCTCTGCTTGCGTGGTTGCATTGGCGTATGATACGCCGGTGCGTCTGTTGGCGGTTGGTCTTGACACGCCACACTGTCTGGCGACGTGTTTCTTAACTTCCTCGCATCCCATATAGTTGGCTGGGTGCTCTTTGGAGCAACGGGCGCAAGTAGCGGGTGTGTTGCGTTCTTTGGTGCAGTCGTCTGTAGAGTGGTTGCCTGCGCATTTCAGGCATCTAACTTGCATGGTGCAGTGGCTAGCCACGTGGTCTAGTCCCTGGCACCTGTAGCAGCGTCGAGGGCCCCTTTTCTTCCTTGGTTTCTCTAGTGTGACGTCTGTGTTGGCTAGGTGCGTTATGGTTCGCAGCCGTTGGTTTTCTGGTGTGTCAGTGGCCACTATTTGGAGGAGTGGCGTGTCCTTTTTGGTCTTGGGAGATTGTACTCTTGTTATGGAGCGCGGGGTAATCTGTAGCTTGGCTAGCTCTGACTTCACTTTCTCTATACTGATTTTGAAGGGGAGACCCCTCATTATCAGGTCTATTGGCTTGGTGCTGGTGGTTGGATATGTGTAGTATCCCCATTTTTTCCCTTCTAGTACTTTGGTCACTCTCTCAAAGTCTGCTGGAGACTTGGTGAAGAGTCTGTAGGTGTCCTTTCCCGCCGTTTTAAACTGGAAGGGCGAGGTGGTTGCAGACCTTACTGCTTCTAGGAGGTCGTCATATTGGCCTTCGAAGTGGATGACGATAGGGGGTGGTGCCTTCGGTCTTGCGTTGTTCTGGGGGGGTTGCACTGTTGTTGCCTCTGCGGAGTCGAGTGCCTGGTAGGCATTCTTTGTAGGGGCAGGTGTGGCAGTGTGCAGCTTCATGGCGGGGGCTGTTCTGGTGGCTTTGGTGAAGCCCTCGGAGTCGGTTGTCCCCTTGGCTCGCTTACGGTTTACTATTGGTCCATTTACCAGTGCTGGGACGGTGGGCGGAGTCTCGTTCTTGCGTTTTCTCGACTCCGTCTCGACGTCCATGGGGGTTGTGGGTTGGCTGGGAGTGGTAGCCGCGGGCTGCTTGTCCACCACAGTGGTGGTCCCGTCGATGGCTTGTGTTGAGCAGGACTCGGCGATTTCGTCTTCTGTGGCGGGCTCCAGGTTGGGGTAGCACCCCAGGCCATACCTGAAGCAGTTCGGAGACTCTAGTTGTTCTGCCTCAGCAGCTTCCTGTAGGGCAGAGAAGAGTTCTTCTTGGTCCTCCAGATGGTCATCTGGAGAAGGTGATGGAGGTTTTTGTGTGTCCCTAACCATGGTGGCGTGTTGAAGTGGGGACTATAGAAGATAGAACTGCCTGGCCTAGTGACCGCGGGCTGGTCCCACGTGAAGGGGGCCCTGGATCACGTCGTTCCCTAACAGTCCTTGGTGCGCTGCGAATTGTTGCTGAACAATTCACAGATCAACCGCTCTGAGTGTACTGCAGATTGTCCTGACAATCTGCAGTCACGTAGGAAGAAATTGCAGCAAGCTGCGGGAGCGGCGAGTCCGAAAAACTCGCACACGACAATTTTGCTGTCCACACAGTTGTGTGGTGGTGGTAGTAGCTGCTGGAGCTGTCTCGATGTTCTCGGAGTTTCGGAGATCTGCAAGGTGCTGGGATGAGGTCTTGACACCGTCTTCCCTGAAGTCCCCCTGGTGTGGAGAAATTCTTCTCCTTTGATGTCTTCTTCCCCCTTGTGTCCTCTGCCTTTTTCCTTGGCTAGCTCTGTTCGCGACGCAAGCGTCCTCTGGGGAGCGACCCCTGGAGAAAGGTGAGAAGGGCGGAGGTGGCTTCGGCCCTCTTATAGGCGCGTCTGCCTCGCGACGGTGGCGCGCGCGGTGGCGGGCGCCGGAACTACTGCGGAGTTGTCGGCGCTAGGTGTGCACGGGCGCGGACGTCCTGGAGAGCGTCCTGGCGGCGAGCGAGCTGGAGATGTGTGCCAATCCAGAGGCTTGGCGGCGTGAGCATCTGTACAGCTCGGAGTCTCCACTCGGAATGTGGCGTGTGTGTGTGTGGCGCCCAGCGCGCGCGCCGCCCCCCTATATAGACTCTGGGGCCCCGCGGCCCGCCCTCCCCTCCCCCCACCACCGCACACCGAGGGCATATAAGCGCAGCACCCGGGGCGCGCGGGCCCGTTGTCAAGGCAGCACCGGACGCCGTCGCGCACGCATATCCTCCACGCCGCATCCGCATCCGCAGTAGCCATGGCCCGGACAAAGCAAACGGCCCGCAAGTCCACCGGCGGAAAGGCGCCGCGCAAACAGCTCGCCACCAAGGCGGCGAGGAAGAGCGCGCCCGCCACCGGCGGCGTCAAGAAGCCCCACCGCTACAGGCCGGGCACCGTCGCCCTGCGAGAAATCAGGCGCTACCAGAAGAGCACAGAGCTGCTCATCCGCAAGCTGCCATTCCAGCGCCTAGTGCGCGAGATCGCCCAGGACTTCAAGACCGACCTGCGCTTCCAGAGCTCCGCAGTCATGGCCCTGCAGGAGGCCAGCGAGGCCTACCTCGTCGGCCTCTTCGAAGACACCAACCTGTGCGCAATCCACGCCAAGCGAGTCACCATCATGCCCAAGGACATCCAGCTCGCGCGCCGCATCCGCGGCGAGCGCGCCTAAACCCGCACACCGCCAAACAAACAAAACGGCCCTTTTCAGGGCCACTAACGTCTCTCCGTCGCGAGCAAAACTTTGTCGGTCGCAACGACTAGTTCCCCACTCACTCTCCAGTCCAGTCGTCCCACCCCCGGCCCGGCGCCGCCGTTTCCAAAAAAAAAAAAAAAAAAAAAAAAAGCACCGCACCGGCCGAGCCAAGTCGCAAGCGTCAATAGCGCCACCCACACAGGCCACGGCACAAAACGTGACGCCCGGAAAGCAAAGCAAAGCAAAAAAGACTATTCCAAAACCACCACCAAGACAAACAAACAAACAAGCGCGGCGCAAAATAAATAGGTAAAAATAATAAAAAAATAAAATACACTTTATAACACCAACCGCGCGCCGCCGCCCACGCCCGCCAACGACCCCACAATCCAACCACCGCGGCACGCAAACACCATCCACACATGAAACAAACAAACGCCAGCAAGCAAGACAGACAGACAACAAGGCAACCGACCGACCACGACACGACAATCAACACCTTCCCGACGTGCTTTGATGGCCCTGAGAAGGGCCGTTTTTGTTTTTGTCCGGGACCGCGCGACAGCCTCTGGTTGCGCGCCGGCCACCAGGCGACGGTGTCAACCGCCAACCCTTCCCTGCCCTTTTTACTTCTTCTTCTTGGGCGAAGCCTTCGCCTTAGACGGCGTCGCCGTCGCCTTCTTCGGGCGCGGCGCCTTCGGCTTCTTCGTCGGAACCTTGGCGGCCTTCTTCGCCTTCGACGGCGACTTGGCCTTGGCCGGCTTGGCCGCAGCCGCCTTCTTCGCACCCGCGGGAGCGGCCGACGCCGCAGACGCCTTCTTGGCGGCGCCCGCCTTCCGACCGGTCGCCGCCTTCACGCCGCCAGCCTTCTTTGCGCCGGCCGCACGGGCCCCCTTCTTCTCCTTGCTGGCCGGAGCGGCGCGCTTCTTCTTCGCACCACCGCCACCACGAGCCTTGCCGCCCTCGGCCGCCCCGCCGCCGGCGCCGGCAAGCTTGAAAGAGCCCGACGCGCCCTTCCCCTTCGTCTGCACCAGCTCGCCAGCCACGACGGCCGACTTGAGGTACTTCTTGATAAAGGGCGCCAGCTTCTCCGCGTCCAGCTTGTAGTGCGCGGCAATGTACTTCTTGATCGCCTGCAGCGACGACCCGCCGCGCTCCTTCAGACTCTTGATGGCGGCCGTCACCATCTCAGAGGTGCGCGGGTGCGCAGGCTTGGCGCGCGGCTTCTTCGCAGACGACGCAGACTTGGCCTTCTTCGTAGTGCCGGTGGCGGCGGGTGCCGCGGCAGTCTCGTTCGTAGCCGCCTGGTCTGCCATCTTTTGCTTGTTCTCTTTTCTCTTTTTTCCCCTTGGTTTCGCTTCCTTCTCTCCTTCGACGACGCACAACAGCGAGGGGCGCGCAGCAGAGAATAGCCGCGCACGCGCCTGGCCCAGCCAGTGTCGCGGGCGGGCGCGGACGGCCGAGAGAGCGGCCGCCACTCGGCGCGCCGCCGCGCCGCCGCGCCGCGCCTCCCGCGCTTGCTACCGCCCAACGTCCGACAGCCTGCGCGGAGCAGCCCCCAACCTGCGCCGCAACCACCCGCGCCATTCAAACCACCGAGGATGGGGCTACACACACCGACACCACGGTCGCCAACCAGTCGCCGCGGCGGCGCCGCAAACCACGGCCAAACTGCAGCCACCGCGCGCCACAGCCTGGGTCGGCCCGCCGAGAATCGCCGCCCCCGCCCAAATGCCGCCCCCACAGCCCCAGCCGACGACCCGCCACAATGGCCAAACCTTCGTCAAAACTCCCACACCGTCGCCGCGGCAGCCCGGCCACCGCGGCCGGCGCCACAGCCACACGAGCCGAGTCGTGCGGCGATGACGGCCGTGCACAAACGCACCTCCGCCGCCCCATCGCCTTCCGCCGTTTTCCCGATCGGCCCGCAGCCGTCGGGCCACGGCCACGGGCCGTCCTCCTCCTCTCGCCTCGCCCGCCAACACCCACAGCCCTTCCAACACATTTTTTTTTCTTTTTTCTTTTTTTTTTTTTACTTTTTTACGATCGCCGCCTGCGCAACATGGCACCGGCCGACGGAGCGCCAACCCCCCCGCCTCAGGCGAGAACAAAACAAAACAAAACAAAACAAAACAACGATAAACAAACAAACAAAATAAATTACCAGCCAGCCCCAACTACAGACACACCGAATCTGCCCTCACAGCCGACCTTACACGCCTCAACGTCAAAACAAAGGTGGTTTCTTTCTTTCAACGGTTACCTTACCTTAGGTTACGTCAGGTTAGGCTAAGAAGGCGTCAGGGTTAGGTTAAGCGTTGACGTGACGTCACGTCTTAACGTAGGCGTTAAGCTAAGGTTGCGGTCACGTACGTTAGGTTAAGGCGACTTGGGGGTTGGCCTAAGAGCTTAGGTTAGGTTACATTAGTTTAGGTTAGGTTAAGGTGGCTGCGTTAAGGGCTTAAAGAAGTTTAGGAGGTTAAGGTGTCGAGGCGGCCGCACCCCCTTAGCTGCTGCGGCTCGGCCACGCCACGCCACGCCACGCCACGCTTTGGGGTTTCATAAGGTCGCGCGGCGGGTCGTCGGCACGCCGCAAAGGACAAAACTGCAAGACGACGTCGAAAAACAAACAACAGGTAAAAAATAAATAAGTAAAATAAACGACGCCGACAGGCGGGGATCAGCAGAACGAGCAGATTCCGGAGAGCGAACGAGACACACACGCACGCACGCACGCACACACACAAACCCCCCCGAGCCGAGAGAGCACAGCACCACCACGTGTCGGCCTCCGCTCACCCGACTCGGCTGGGCTGGGCTGGCGGCCGGGCCGGATGCACGTACACGTACGGCTACAGCCACTACCCGTACACAGCCGCTCTTCACGCAACACCAGCCAAATGGCGCGCCCGCGGCTCGTCGCGGTCGCAACGCCACGCCGGCACACTTTCGGCACCACCGTTTTCGCGCGCACCGCAAACAAAACGCAGCCGACACACACAGAAGAAAAAAAAAAAAAAGAGCGCGAGACGGGCGGCGGCGCACCTTTCGCCAGCCGGCAGGCAATCGACTCGCCCAGTACGACAAACGCGCACGCCACCCCACCCACCAACCAACCAACCAACCAACCAACCAGTCGTCGTCGTCCCGAAATCAAACAAACTCTCAAAAGCACAGCCCCTGCTGCCAACGGACGCAGGCGCCACGCAGCTCCCTTCCCGCCACACTCGATTCGCAGCGCAACTCACCCGGCACACCGTCAAACGACGGGCTGGGCTCGCCGCATCGCCGCAACCTACACACCTTCCCCGCCACGACGCACAGCCCCACCAGACGCCCGTGCCGCAACGACACTACTGCACTACCACTACCGCACTACTCCTCTCGCCCTTGCCATACACGACACAACACGCCAAAAAATGAAAATCCAAATACAAACAAAAAACACCGCCCCCACGACCCACACACATGCACGGCGCGCCAACACACGCGAGGCAAGGCACGCAGCAAACGGCGTCCCCTCCGCGTCGCGCCATCAACCTACACACACAAGGCAACCAACAACAGCCAGCCAGCCAGCCAGCCCCACTCTCACGCCGCAAAAACAGAAAACACACCGAAACCGCCAAACGCCGCACATTCGCGCTTCGCACTTACCACACACCTCTCGGCATCCGTTTCGCACACAACGACGCGACGCACAATACATCATCACGGGCTACGCACGCACACGCGTGCGCGCCGCCTCTCTCAACATCCGTCCGCCGTCCGCCGGCCGGCCCGTTTTTCGGCCCCCAGGCCATCCGTCAACCACCACTGCGCCCCTGCCCCTGCCCCTGCCCCTGCCCGCCCCGCACCACACCACACACCGCTGCTTGCCCTGGCCGTTGCCACCAAAGGCGCCAACCGCAGCCCGCGCGCGCCAGAAAGAGATGGCAAAAACTACAGGGACCCAGCCGACCGACGAAAATCAGAGCAATTGGCCGGGAGGATCAAAAAGAGAGCTCCGAAAACCACCGTAGCGAGGCGTGGGAGGAAACGTTACGAGAAGCAGAAAGGGACCAGGAAAAATTCTGGAAATTTCTTAAAACTCGTAAACTAAACACGAAACATCTACATCTACATGGGGAAGGAACGACCCCACAGACCGAGCTGAAGCACTGGCGGATTCACTAGAAAGGCAATTCCAAGCACCAGAAGCGGTAGATGACGAAACTGATGACCACCAGGAAATGGTACTCAGAAGGGTAAAACCGCATCCTAAGTGCCCCGATCAGAACATCTTTCACAATCCAATAAACGCAGAAACCCCATATCTTATCACATCACAAACATACACACATCCTAAGAAGGCATCAGGCCCAGATTCCATCAAACCGCAACTACTACATCACCTACCTCCAGCAACTATCAATTATCTATCTAACATCAATATATAATGCTTGCTTCAGACTAAACTACTTGGAAACAGGCCCGAGTCATCACATTACCAAAGCCAAACAAGGACTTATTATTTCCGCAAAACTATAGGCCAACTTCCTTGGAAAGGTTCTCGGAAAGCTCGTTCAAACTGAACTGAAGAAATTCAATTCTTAAAGGATAACAACATAATCATCCCACAACAATTCCGATTCCGCGAAGAACACAGCACCACCCACTAGGTGAGCAGACTAGTCGAGCACATATGTCAGGCCAGAAACATTAGACACAGTACTGGAGCAGTCCTGCTTGGCATTGGAAAAGCATTCGGATAACGCCTTATCTACAAGCTCCACCAGTACAACTGCCCCATCCACATTATTGCTTCTTTTCTCCGCAACAGAGCATTCTATGTCCATGTACCAGGAGCGGCAAGTAACACTAGATCCATAGAGGCTGGAGTCCCGCAAGGCTCAGTGCTGGGGCCCATTCTCTACTCAATATACACAAACAAACAGCTGGGAGGACACTTGTCACTATTTGCAGACGACACTGCAGTCTACCGCAGCAGTTCTAACCTGCAATATAGAGTCACAAAAATAGAGCAACACCTACAATCCATCCAGAAATGGGCTAACCAATGGAAACAAAAAAACAATAAACGCGGAGAAAACCCAAGCAATACAATACGATTCACATTCAAAAAGAATACCTCCTAACCTGCATATACGCCTCAGAAATAACAATCTTCCATGGTCAGGCACAATAAAGTATCTAGGCATCAAGCTGGACAAGAGGTTGACATTTAGAGACCATGTTACACACGTTTGTAACAAGGCTGCAGCAGCAATATTCAGACTGTACCCAATCATCAAAGGAAACAGAATAAATATGCGCGCCAAAAAGAAAATCTTCAAAACCGTCATAGGAACCAGCCATCACTTACGGCTCTGAAAATCTGGTCAATGGCCGCAGACACCAACATAACAAGAGTAAAAGAGGGTGCAGAACAAATACTTCAGAATTGCTGCTGATGCCGGCCGGTACCAGACAAACCGAGACATATACACATACTCAAAATCCCGGAAATCATCCAAAGAAAAATCCATAAAGTTTTTTTTTTTCCACCAAACCACGGATTCGAACCACCCACTCATCAGAAATCTGGGACAAAATCCACCCGACCCAAGAACGACATTTCCCATCACGACAAAACACCACAAACTACAACATACCATGATAAACAAAAATAAAATAAAAACACCATAACACTCACTTAAACAACAAACATCTACACACACCCAAGAGACCCTATCATCCCATCATTTTGTTACCCAACATAATCAGACATAAGGCAGGGATCAAGGACAGATCCGGTCCTTCGAGTACAGGGGGTAAAAAATACCCATCAGACCAGCTCTCTCTCTCTCTCTCTCTCTCTCTCTCTCTCTCTCCTCCTCCTCCTCGCTTCTCCGTGCCGACGCTGCCCCGCACACGCGTTCGCGTTCGCGTTCGCGTTCGCGTTCGGCCGACACCACACGACAGGTCTTTGGGGCCCCGCCACTGCGCACACGCACGCCTCCTCCTCTTCCTTAGTTCTTTTTCGCTTTTCTTTTCTCCCCCGCCCCCCGCTCTCACCGCCACATCATCCCGCAACCCTTGGGGGATGTTTCCCAACATCAACGCGCCCCAATTCCACTCTCTGCCCGTGCCGCACTCTCCACTTTGCTTCTCCCCGTCCCCTACACACACGACTACCGAAACCCCGGTTGACACACCTTCTCGTAGGACAGGGGTGCGTGCGTGCGTTGTCTTGACGGTGACAGCAACAGCAACGGATCCGTCCATCCCATTCCCCCCCCCCACTCGGCAAGGGGGGCACACACGAACGCGAAAGAAAGGGCAGGGCAGGGCAGGGCAGGGCAGGGCAGGGCAACTATCTCGTACACATTCTTCCTCAGAACCCACATATCACATCAACGAACGGGAGGCCAATTGCGGACTCAGCCGTGTCAGGCAAATCCAACCCAACCAACACCTCCCACGGAAACCCTGACACTGATCCAGCAGTACGTCCACATACATCGCCACACCAAATACGGGTGACGAGTGAGCAACAAATGGAACAATACACAACAAGGCTGACCTAATAAAAACTGCACGTCACGTCATACCTTCCAGACAGACGCAGTTCCGACGGCACGGCGGAACCGTATACGTACCTTTCAGCCACAACAACCGACCGACTGGACACGCCCGCGTCTCCAGCCAGCCAACCACCAGGGCCACACAGCCCGCAAGTTTCAGCGTCAACACTTCTTAACGTACGTTGCAAACTTTTCAAAACATTGCCACACACACACACACCCCACGAAAAGCGTCAACCTCTCTCACACTGGATACACTCAACACTTTTTGTCGGCGGAGCTTGAGGCCAACGGTTGACACACCCCCACCGGCCACACAGGTTTCCCTTTGAAAATTGCAGTGACGGAGACGCGGCATTACGAGAGGGTTGTTTCCGAGAGCGCGAGCTGGACGGAGCTGCGGCGCCGCCGCCGCCGAGGGGTAATGAACGCACGCGATGCCGCATGACAGCCCATCACCCAAAGTTTCACCCACAACTGCACAGGTCGCACCCCCTTTTCGCGCCATACTAGTGTCGATCGTCAATTACAGCTCACGGTGTTCGCATTTGCCACTTGACGGGGGGGGGGGGGGGGGGAAACAAAACAAACATCTGACACGCCATGTGTTTCTCTCTCTGTTATATCTAGGTCATTGGGCAGCCACTGTAAAAAATAATATTTTTACGACATGGTTGGGTAAGTGATTTAAAGACAACAATTGTGGGTCACACACCATAGACCATTTCGATAGTGTTCTTGTTCTTCTCTTTTTCCTTTTTTTTTTTTTTTATCGCTCAATTGAAATAAAACCTGGGGATGATGCAATGCTGCGATATGGCACAACCGTCGTCCATTGTACACAACTCGGGAACAAAAAGAAACCAATTCAGGGAACGTTCGTTCCTTCACAACGTTTCTTTCAACGCACTTGGTCTTTACCATCCTGTATTCAAACACATTTTCCTTTCATCAAAACTAGGGCATTTCCATAACAGTTTGTTTCCGTTTCTGTGAGCACAATACTGCTTCTTCGACGTCATTTCACCATCTTAACTAGACAAACAACAAAATAGGAAAACAGCCTTGAGAACCCCGTCCACCAAATTTCAGTTAGCACGGCATCCAAGATTCTTTTCCGGGGAGTGCGGTGCAGCTGACGCTGCTCAGACCATATACCGTCGCCAGTCTCACTCAACTCTTGCGCATTCCATTCTACGCTACGTGACAATGCAAAAATGAATGAATCAAACCCGCCCAGAGAGCGTCTTGTGCGAGGGGACACACGATATAGAGAACAACAAAACACACAGGGGACACCACCAAAGTTGGAGAGAACGTTTCCACCACGGCAGACACTTACAGCAGCCGCGCCGTTACGCGCTTTTTTTTTTTTTTTTTTTTTCTCCCCCCCCACTGCACACCTCCGACACCACGGGAACGTTCACCGTCCCGTTGCCCTACACTGGCGTTTCTTTTCAACCCCCCACCCTATTCCTCGCTCCCCGGACATTCGACCGATCACAAAGTGCAACCTCTCGTTACCGTCGGGTGCCCCTCTTCATCCCCGGGGCGCCAACAACAAAACAAAAAAAAAAAAAAATAAACCACTCAACTGAGCGGAAAATACACGTACATCCAGAATGACGACACCGCCTCCACAAACAAAAACCTGACGTCAGACGTCAGGTCGAAAGAGGGCACCGTACGTCGTGGCGCGTGGTCTCCTAACTCACCTCGCGCGTACAAATACAATGCGTGTCTCCTCACGTTCACACACACCTCCACGCTCCACGCTCCACTTTTACGTCGCCCAACCAACCAACTAACTTAACCCACCCGCTCGGCGTAGAAGCAGCTGTAGGCGGCAACGTGTTGTTTCTCACCCTCTCCACCAACGGTGTGACATCCGACAATCGCGGTTTGCTTTCCTTCCTTTCCGTTCCACACCTCCGGCCATACCATACAAAAAAAAAAAAATATATATATATATATATATATATATATATATATATATATATATATATATATATATATATATCAACACAAGCCAACTCCAGCGATCCGCCCCCCTGACACCAACACGTCTCGAAACACCCACGCCCACGACCCGGCTGTGGCTAAAGTGCGTATCCCAACGTCACACCAAAACCAAAGGCGCCGGCGCCGCACCACAGCTACAGCTGTGCCGCCGTCCACCCGCTCACAACAACAACAACAACAACAACAACAACAATTCCGCCCTTCCCGCAAAGGCATTTTGGTGGCCCTGAAAAGGGCCGTTTTTTCTTTTCTTCGCCGCGCCGCGGACGAGCCTCCTATTTCCAAGAGCCACCTCCTTACTTGGAGCTCGTGTACTTGGTCACCGCCTTCGTGCCCTCGCTCACCGCGTGCTTGGCCAGCTCGCCAGGCAGCAAGAGCCGCACAGCGGTCTGGATCTCGCGGGACGTGATGGTCGAGCGCTTGTTGTAGTGCGCCAGGCGAGAAGCCTCGGCCGCAATGCGCTCGAAAATGTCGTTCACGAAGCTGTTCATGATGCTCATCGCCTTCGAAGAGATGCCCGTGTCAGGGTGCACCTGCTTCAGCACCTTGTAGATGTAGATGGCATAGCTCTCCTTCCTCTTGCGCTTCTTCTTCTTGTCGCCCTTCGAAATGTTCTTCTGCGCCTTGCCAGCCTTCTTGGCGGCTTTCCCGCTAGTCTTGGGCGGCATCACGAACAAACAGGCAGGCAGGCACGCGCAGTCAGTCAGTCAAGCGCTCCGCTCCAGTCAGCGTCTCCCCACACAGTGGCACCCGCCGCACGCCGCCGCCGCACCTTTACCAGCTCGCCCTGCTGCGGCCGCCGACCAATGGGGCGCGCGCGCAACCGGCCGCCGCACCCGAGCCCATAAAGGACCCCCACGCCATGAGGAGAATGGAGCACGCAGTCTGCGCTGAGATGTCGGAGCGAGAGGATGTCCGTACAGCGAAGGGTGTGGCGGATCGTCGTCCGGCAGAGCTTGCTTTGCCGGCGGCCCCATCCGGCCCCCCACCTAAGACGACCCAGGCATCGTCATTGGACACGACTATGGATTTCGAGTCGGCTGCACTGCAAGTACCGCTGCCCGAATCTGACGACGAGACGGCGGCACGACAAGAAGCGTCCACCTCCACCAGGACGAAGAAAAGGAGGGCGACCACCGCCACAGGAACTACTCGAGCCCCTCCTAAGGGAAAGAAGGCAAAACCGGCGGACGTCGTCGTCGATGAGGATGGTTTTCAACTCGTCAAACGGCCGGCGAGGAAGGCTCAACTGTCATCTGCACCGCCGGTTCCGACGACAAACAGTTATGATGAGCTCGCTGAGGGTGTGGAGTTACCTACTCAGAAGAGTGAACCAAGGCCGCCGCCTATTGTGGTCCAACATACTGAAGACTACGACGGCCTCTACAGGATGCTGCTTCGTCTTGTTGGCCAAGACAACGTTGTCATCAAGCCTGCTGGCACCAACCTGTACAAGGTCACGCTGAAAACAGCTGATGACTACAGAAAGGTTACGGCTGCGTTCGGAGAACAGGAAAAGCCGTTCTACACTTATCCGTCGGCAACGGACAAGACGCTAAAGATCGTCTTTCGAGGGCTCCCTCGAAACTACAGCCTGGATCACATCCGGCAGCAACTGGAGGATATGGGCTATGGATTTGGACTCAGATCGATAACTCGCCTACCGTCTCGCCGAACCAGAAAGGAGACGCCGCTGGTCCTAGTGGTCACTTGTGATATCCCACACAACCGTGGGCTGTGGCAGGTCACGAAGATAGCGGCGACACCAGTCACTACAGAAAAACTCCGCTCGAAGAGGGGAGAACCTCAGTGCTACAACTGCCAAATGGTTGGGCATGTAGCACGGTTCTGCACGCTACCCCCACGCTGTGTTAAGTGTGCAGGGGAGCACGCTAGTCGCGACTGCACACGGCAGCGGACAGATGGACCGCCCAAATGCGCTGGATGTGGGGGAGAACATGTTGCCTCTTACCGCGGCTGTTCCAGCTTCCAACGGGCTGCGGCACGGAGCCGTGGCCAACGCCCTGGCTCAATAAAGCGGCCTGCACCAGTCAGACCTGGAGTCAGTTTTGCTGCTGCTGTTTCCCCTGGCTCCTCTCCGCAGGCCCCTATACCTGCGACGGCGCCAGCCACTGTTGCAACAGCTGCAGACAACAAGAAGGCCCGCCGTCCACGAGGCACAGCGCGACCACCAGCACTGCGTCCTGATCAGCAACAGAGTGAAGACCAGGGACAACACGACCGCTCCCAACAGGGACGCCAGGCTGTCGTCGTGGAAACCCCAGCTCAACACCCACACGCTGCATCTGCACCCTCCCAGGCGGCCGATTCCAGCATGGAAGAAATGAAGCTCCTCCTGCAAGAACTTCGGGAGCTTCTCAGGGATATCCCGCGGCAACTCATCGCCGCTGTTAGTGCAGCCGTTCAGGCAATCACCACCGGACCACTGAAGACCCAGCATGGCCCGTAGTCAACGAGGGGTCACTGTATGCGTGTGGAATGCCCAGGGCATCCGCACCCAAGATGGCGAATTTCGTCAGCTGCTGCGAGATGAAGCCGTTGACATTTGCCTCGTCTCGGAGACTTTTCTCAAGCCTGGAGTTCACGTCCGAGCAGCGAACTACGTGTGCTATCGGACTGACAGACCAACTCATGGCGGTGGTACTGCGGTCTACGTCCGGACTTCACTGGCGCACCATCAGATTCAGCTTCCGCCACTACAAGCGATGGAGGCAACTGCTGTAGCTGTTGACACCTCACATGGGCGCATCACGTTTGTGGCTGTCTACCGTCCACCTGGCAGGCAGTTACTCCAACAGGACGCTGAAGCGCTGCTGACATTACCTGGAAAGGTCTTTGCCGGCGGTGATTTTAATGCAAAACATACTGAATGGCATTCTCGTCTTACCAACAACCACGGACGAAAACTACTCCGAGTCGCACAGCGGTGGAACGCCATCATCCTCGGACCTCATGATCCCACCCACTTTCCTAACAATGGTGGACCTCCAGACGTGCTTGACATTGCGGTGGCCAAGGGGGTGCCCTATGTTATATCTGCCAGCACTCGCAACGCCTTATCCTCGGACCATGTTCCAGTTATCTTTGACATCGATGTCGATGCTCAGCCAGTGTCGCGGAGAGGAATCCAGACCAGGAACACCAACTGGATCCGATACCAGGAGCTGATCGCTGAGGGCCTCCGAGATGCACCAGATGCTGCTGAGGTTGGAGTTGATGGCTATGCCCGATTCCTTCAAGACTGTGCTATTCAGGCGGTGCACCGGGCCACACCGCGGCCGCGATCCGAACCACCTGACCGATCACGGCAACTGCCACCACATCTAATGGAGGCGATAACCACCAAAAATCGCCTATTCCGGGAATGGCAGCTGACACGAAACGCAGCAACGAAGAGGGCACTAAACCGGATGAGGAGAGAGATAAAGGTTGCCGTTGCAAATCACCGCCATCAGGAATGGTCCAACCGCCTGGCCACTCTTCGGGTTGATGATGGTACTGCTTGGAAAGCCACGCAGTTCTTCCTCCGCCGACGACAGAGGATACCGCCGCTACAAGTCGGTCAAAACATCGCCAGCAGCCCAGCGGACAAAGCCAACGCCATCGCTGATGTTTTTGAACGAAATTTTCAGCCCATCATGGACCCCATGGATCCGGATCACATTCGACTGGTTGCACAACGTCTTCCGGTATTCCTCAATGCACCTGTGGGCGACGATCACATCGAAGAGGTGGATGCTGATGAAGTCTCCGTAGAACTTCGGCGACTCAACAAGCGCAAGGCGGGAGGCCCTGACCAGCTCACAAATGAAATGCTGCGACAGATGCCACCAGCAGCCATAGAACACCTGGCTCGACTTTTCAACAACATTCTCCGCACTGGACACTATCCTCAAGCATGGAAACATGCGGAGGTAGTGCCCATCCAGAAGCCTGGGAAGGACCCTCGTTTACCAAGTAGCTACAGGCCTATCAGCTTACTACCAGCAGTCAGCAAGGTCTTTGAAAGACTTTATCTCCGACGCTTACAACGTCACATTCAGGAAGAACGTCTACTGCCGGACGAACAATGTGGTTTTCGCCCTGGTCATGCAACAACGCACCAACTGCTTCGACTAGTCGAAGAGGCCCTTGATGCCATCGAACGACGGGAGTTTTTCGGGGCCATCTTCCTGGATGTCTCACGGGCGTTCGATTCTGTATGGCATGAGGGGCTCCTTTTCAAGCTTCTGGACCTCGGTGTGCCCCTGCCGCATGTCCGCCTTCTACAATCTTACCTCGCCAACAGAAGCTTCCATGTCCGCACGGAGGACTTGTCGACGCGCCGTCTGGTCAGGGCTGGAGTTCCCCAAGGCTCCGTCCTCGGCCCCATACTCTACATCCTGTATACTGCAGACATGCCGCGGATGGACAGGGTCCATCTTGCCCTCTACGCAGATGATACAGCGATGTACGCAAGGAGCATGAATGCAGCTCTCCTCCAACGACGCATGCAAGCAGCAGCTGACACACTTAGTCAGTGGGCCAGGAGGTGGCGCCTCAGCTTCAATGGGGCTAAGACGCAAGCCCTCCTCATCACGAAGAAACATATTCCAGCTGCTCTACCGCAGATCACCATTAGGGGAACCGCCGTACCTTGGGGCACTACAGCAAAGTACCTGGGTGTAACGCTGGATAGAGGGCTCACTTGGAGACATCACATCGATGATATAGTCAAAAAGGTCAGGGGTAGAATGACACAGCTCTACCCCTTCCTCAATCCATCAACTGCACTCCCACCTGACCTGGGTGTTGCGATGTATCTGACTCTAATCCGTCCACTCATCGACTACGCCGCTGTGGTTTGGGGCAATGCCGCAGCGAGCCATGTCGGAAGACTACAACGACTCCAAAACCGGATCCTACGGCTGGCGTTGCACCTCCCTCGGGACTTCCCGTCGGACGACCTTCACCGAGTCTCGAACATTCCAACTGTTAGAGAGAGGTTTCGCCAGGCTGCACGACTTTTCTACGAGAAGACCATGCAGTCAACAAATCCGCTCCTCCGAGCACTAGGCCACCGTGTGCAACGTCTCAACGCCACCAGATGGCCACATCTGCTTCGCGACCAATAAGTTGCAAGCACGCCAGGAACGCCGTCCCAGCAGACTGAAAGGACATAAACACAACGAAAGGACAACCCACACACACCGCCAGCTTGGAGGAATAGCCAACCAGCTTAGACTCCACCGAACAACAGAGACCAATCTGTCTCTGTTAGGCTGAAGCAGCAAGGAGAATGGAGCAAGACTCCGCCGCAGCAGGTTGTGTTACGGCTACGGCTACGCTCTAGTTAAGCGCTCGCGCGCACAGCACACCCGACAAGTCTATCTTGTCTCTTTCATAAAAAGCAAATTGTCATGTCTGATAGGGCGTATCAGAGATAGGGCAGATTTTCCAGAGAGCTGGAATTAGGGCGGTTAGATAGGGTATACGCGAACCAGGGCCCCGTTCACGTCGGACCAGCCCGCGCTCGCAGAGGCAAAGAAAAAGGTGCAGGGCCAGAACAGTACACCCGTGGAAAGAGAAAGGTATACACCTAACCAAATAGGAGACACAAACGACACGCACCACGCGCACGTGGGCGAGCCGCCATTGTTCACCGGCCGACCCCACTTCCGGTCCAGCCATGGACAAAGAAAAGAAAAACACAAAGGCTAAAACACGATCCAAAACGGCAGCAGCCCCCAAAGGGCCAAGCCCACAAACACCGGCAGGAACTCGAAGATCATACTCGGACATCACGGCTACACCATGTGCCAAAACTCCGAAGTATGTGGCATCGCTGACGCCGAACGGCAGGAACATCGTCGTGTCGACACAAAAAACAGCGAATACAGACGAACCTAAGGCAGAAGAGAGCAGCTCAGAACAACCATACACTAAACCCACAACCCTGACGGTGCAAAACCTGGCCGCAGAAGAGACACAAAAATCGTTATGCTATGCGCTGAAAGCGCTAAACGTGGCACAACACATAACGGAGATAGTGGTACACCGCAACAGATCCGCCACCATACACAGTTCACATCCTGACATCAAAGGCAAGATAGACAAATTCTTGGCACATCACCGGCCAGAAGCGAACTGCACCGTCAAAGAATACCGCTCGCCCAAGGAGAGGAACATCACCAGTAAACCATGCATGTGCGTGGTAATTAAAAATATCGACTTCGATATCACCACTAATGAAATTGAAGACCAACTCACCACTCTGGGATACTCTTTCGAGCGTGCGATCCGGATCCGGTCTCGCAACACGTCAGAACTCACGCCGAATATCCGGGTTCTGACCAGGGACCAAACCACTGTAGACAAACTCCTCACTGAGAATTTCAGAATTCACATGCGATCATACAAGGTAGAACCACCTCACCTGCCCCCACCACAACCAGCCCATTGCGCAAAGTGCTTTAGCTTCGAGCACTCTACCGACAAATGTTCCCAATCACCAAAATGCGCCAGATGCGCGGGGAACCATTACGCAAGTGAATGCAGCTCAAAAGAAGTAAAAGTCAAATGCGCAAATTGCGAAGGCGATCATCATCCAATGGACCCTAAATGCCCGAAAAGGCCATCAGCCCCTGCTAACCTAGAATCAACGCAAACGGTGAAGTGCATCGACAAACCCACAAAACATGAACCAGTAACAACCACAAGTGACCAATTCGTCAAAACTGACGACCTGATCAGAGCCATCACGACAGCAATGATAAACATCCTTCCAGACAGGAAAGCAAAAGTCGTGGAAGCAATGAGAGAGGTATCAAAGTCCTTCCTGGGCAGAAAACTAGAACCGGTACCGATCGGAAACAAACTGCACTTCCACCTGCAGAGTACAAAGACTACAGATGAATCCCGCTACAACAAAGGCAGCAAAGAAGCACCAGAAACATCCGAACACACCAGAAAACAACAAACACCCAAGGAAGACACAACGTCAGTCACTTACAATCAAGAACCGAAAGCACAGCCACCCACCACACGCAAAGAGAACAGTCAAAAACAGATACCAGCTGTGCAAGAAGTACAGTCCCAAAAACCAATGCCTTCGCACCTATAAACCAGAGGGTACAACAAAAAGAACACAGAACCAGTATGGATGACACGGGTCAAGAGGACTTAAACATGGGCTTCGTAAACGCCAATGGCTTCAGAACGAAGCACCCATTACTGGAAAGGTTAGTCACGAAAGAAAATCTAGCTATCTTAGGAGTGCTGGAAACGAGGACTGTCAACTACCCACTCCGTATACAAGACTATATAACACATGAACTAAAAGCAATTCCAGTACCGAGAAGCTCCCCAAAGGGCGGCGTGGCGGTATTCCATAACAAGAAAACACCAGCCATTAAGATCGATCTGCCTCCGAAATTCTCGAATATCCAAGCCATACATCTTCAACTTCAAACCCGCTCAAATAAATTCTTACATCTAATAACGATTTACAATCCACCTGATGAAGAAATTCCAATTGACTTCTTAAACTATATCAAAAAATTAGGCGACTTCATCATCATGGGGGACTTCAATGCCAGATCTGAAACTTTCGGCGACTCAAGATCCAACAGGAACGGAATAGCTCTAACAATACACCTGGATGACATCAATAACGGAGTTAGACTACCCTACAACAAGACCACGTTTATAGGACACCAAGGAACATCCATCCCTGATCATATCATCTGCGCAAAAACCATATATAGACACCTCAGCCCCCCATGGGCGGGAGATAGCATAGGGTCAGATCACCTGCCATTAATCATACGCACGCACCTGATGAGCGCACCACACCACAGGAAAGATAGAAAAACCATCATAGACATGAAAAACCTAAACATCCCAAATTACGAAAACGAACTAAGGGAAAGCTTACCAACGACTAGAAACATTGCAAACATTGAACACCTAGAAGAGTACAACAAAGAAATCATACAAGCAATCACCAAAGCGACAGAAAACAATGCTCCAACCAAAATCATTAAACCAAATGCGGACCGCATACCGCAGAGAATATTAAACACGATAAAAGAAAAAAGGCGAATATACAACCTTTTCAAAAGAACAACGGATTGCGAGTACAAGAGAGAATGGAACAGACTAAACAACTTGGTAAAGCAACAACTGAAAGAATTCAGAGCTGACAAATGGGGAATAATAAGCAAAAACCTAGATCACAAACAAGCAAACAGATACTGGCACACGTTCAGGAAAATCACAGGTGCAGATCATAAACAGGATCCACCCCTCTATCAGGATGGTAACATTATCACCGACGACAGAGAAAAGGCCAACCTATTCAGAGCAGTCCTCAACGAAATTCACAGCTTCCCAACCGACCCTAACTTTGACCTAACGCACGAAAAAGAAATCACAATAGAATACGAAAAATTGCTTAAAACACTAAATACACCAACAGAAGCTGAAGCCTCACTCACAGAGGAAATCACAAGCACAGAAGTGGAGGAAGCATTACTAATAGGAAAAAACAGAGCGCCAGGCAAAGATGGGATTAAAAGAAACCAACTACGTCTAGCCCCCAGAGAAGCAATGATAACTAGCCTCAAGACCCTCTACAACGCAGCGCTGACGTTAGGCGATATCCCTATGCAGTGGAAGGAAGCAAAAATTGTAATGCTTCCCAAACCGGGGAAACCACCAAACGACCCGCGATCGTACCGCCCTATCACCTTGCTTCCAGTACTAGGAAAAATTTTCGAAACCATAATCAAAAACAGATTAAGCAACTTCGCAGACAAAACTCAAGTAATACCTGCCTGCCAATCAGGCTTCAGAAAATTCCACTCCACGATAGACCCCATAGTACAACTATGCAGCGGCGTCATCAAAGGCCTAAACATACTGGACTGCGCCGCTGCGATATTCTTAGACATAGAAAGGGCGTTCGACAAAGTGTGGCACAAAGGCCTATATTATAAACTTCTCAAAATTGGCGTACCAACGAAGATAACCACACTTCTGTCGAACATTTTAGAAAACCGCCCATCCAGAGTAATCGTCAAAGGCGCAGAGTCGGACCCTTTCACGCCAAAAGCGGGTGTCCCACAGGGAGCCATCATCTCTCCCCTGCTGTATACACTATACACAGCAGACATCCCACTCACGAACAAATGGAACGAGGGCCTAACGCTATACGCTGACGACACGGCTTACTGGTGCCATGCACCGACAATACAAGAAACCAACAGGCAAGCGCAAGAATACCTAATTCAACTGCAAAAATGGCTCACCCAATGGAAAATAAAACCCAACGCAAGCAAAACGCAGCTAATCCTCATTAAACATAGACATGCTCGCACCCGTCAGCAAAACCCAGAAAACTGCAAATTACAACTATGGGGACAGACTATCAAGGCGACAGACAAGGCTAGATACCTGGGCATCACCCTAGACAAGTACATGTCATGGGAGCCACACACAAGAGACATCACAACAAGAGCGAAAACGAGAGGGAACCTACTTCGCCTACTCAGAGGCAGAACAAACGGAGCGAAAACAGAAACAATTATCCACACATATAAAACGTTTATTCGCCCCATACTGGAATATGCTGCTCCAGTATGGATGACCAACAAAACAGCTACAAGGAAAATAATGGCGACAGAAAGAAAAATATTAAGGATAGCAGGCAACATGAATCCCAGGACAGGAAACGAATTAGTATACCAAAACGCAAAAGTAAAACCTGTAAAGAAAAGATGGCTGGAATTAACTGCCAAAATTGGCTCCAACAGACTACAGAATAAAACAGCAACAACAGAAATCCTGCTAAGAGACTACACAACACTGAACTATCCGAAAACAAAATATCCATACCCACCAATAACAATCAAAACTAGCATGAAGGCTACAGACATGAATGCAGCAGCCCACTTCACGAACAATGACATACAAGAGGACACGATAACACACCTGCAAGACGACGGACCAGAAGAAGAAGATGAAACATAAATCAAGAACACAACACATTCTGAAGCAAAATCAAAGAAAACACTCTACAAAGAAACAGCATACAGAAGACTACACAGATCCTTGCTGAGGTTTTAGGGAGGTTTCCCTCAGCACTTGGGCAAATGCCAGGATCTCATCACCCTCCCACGCGACAAGCGATCAAATAAGAGTTGAAACTCGAAATATAATGAACAGAAAAATATCATTCCCCATTCTTCCAAATAAAATGTGCCACCACAGCATAACTTAAGATAATATAAGGCACCAAAGAGCAATAGGCTCTCCATGTGCCCGCCTCACCCCTTCTGGGAGAGGAATGAAAGATGAAAAAAAAAAAAAAAAAAAAAAAAAAAAAGCAAAAAAGGGAACAGATAAAACAGGAGACCAAATTCATCAGGGAAATAGGCAGGAAAGCAGACAGGAAAATTCTCCCAAAGACGACAGCCAAACTGCTCGTCAGGGAGAAAAGAAAGCGCGCGAAGTCACCCAAGCGCAAACCCGGAACATCAGAGCCTCTCCGCCTACTATTTGATACACACCTGACCACAGATACGGCGGACGAAGCTGCAGAGACGGCCACTCCAGGCCCAAGCAACGCATCTGCGGGAGAAACGATCGTGACGGACGGGTCTCCCGCAGAAGCGTCAACGCCAGCAGTAACAACAAACGAAAATCCCAAACCTAGCACGTCCTCCCTAGTACAAGACGCTACACACGACACGCAAGACGCACCACCCACGAACTCGCCCCAGAGCCCAGAGCCGGCACACGCAAACGTCACCGCAGCAGCCGAGCACGCGCCCGCCACAGCCGAGGAGCCGGAAGCTAACGGTACCTTCGAGCTGGCGCGGCGCACGGCCAAGGTCAAGCCGCCACCAGCCGCGGCCGGCACTGCCTGCGCCACAAGCAACAAATACGACGCGCTCGATGAAGACGCGCAAACACCCCCAGCCCCACCACCACCAAAGACACAACAAAACACGCAACATCCCAAACATGAAAGACTACCACCCATAGTCGCCACGTATCCAGATACATACAAAAAAATGTACGATCTTATCACTGCCGCCATAGGCGACGAACGCTTCCACGCAAAATCTGCCGGCGGTGATAAGATCAAAATCACACTGAAAACGATAGACGACTACAACACAACAAAAAACACATTAAAACAACACCATATACCGCACTACACGTACCCCACAGGCGCACAAAAGACTTTGAAAGTCGTCTTAAGAGGCTTCCCCACACGCACCGACCCCGCCGACATCAAGGACGCCATAACGGCGAAAGGATACGACGTAAGGTCGGTGCGCAAACAGGGCTCGAACAACAGAGACCCACTGTATTGTGCAACGTTAATCGACACACCACAGCATCGGAAGTTGTTCCAGGAAACCCGACTAATGGGCCTTGAAATAACGACCGAACCACTGAAACAAAGAGCTAGAGCACCACAGTGCTTTAACTGTCAAGTGATCGGCCACGTAAATTATTACTGCGACATGCCGCCACGCTGCGTGCGATGCGCTGGAGGCCACGCGTCCAGGGAGTGCAAAATGCCACCCCAGGACAAGCCAAAATGCGCTAACTGCAGCGGCGCCCACACGGCCAGCTACCAAGGCTGTCCAGCACACAAAAGAGCCAAGGCCCGACAAACTGGGCAGATCACAAACACAAAAAACGTAAAACAAGCACAAACACGTAACAACACCAAAAAACCATCCAACACCACTCAAAACACGCAAACAGAAGACACCAAAACAAAAACACGAAACAAAGAGAAAGACGACAACACAAACACGCAAACACCCGGCACAAGCACACGAACACAGGACGCTACAAGATCCTATGCAAGAGCAGTATCCCCCGCACAGACCCCCAAAGTAGAAACAACAAAGCCAGCAACAACAACACAAACAAACAGCACACAAAATACACCAATACACCACTTCTCCCAAGCCCTGACGGAAGTAATCAAGCTCATGGACAAGCTGATGCAGACCATGACAAAGAACTTCGATAAATTATCCGCCGAAATTTCATCGGCAGTTAGGCCCTCGCAGCCCACTGCGACAACAAGTGTCACAACACCTCATCATGGCTAGGCCAGCAATTCAGGGTTTTAAACTATGCACGTTTAATGCCATGAGCCTCTTCCCCCAGGGTCTAGAATTCAGACAATTCCTGGCGGAAGAAGAAATAGACATATGCATGGTGCAGGAGACCAACCTGAAACCGGGAATCAGAGTTTCTGCACCAAACTACCTCTGCTACAGACGAGACCGACCAACTGCAGGGGGCGGGGTAGCAATATACATAAAAAGGGGGATTCCGCACCACCAGATTCATACGCCAGAAATGACACAGTTGGAAACAGTAGCACTAGAGGTACAGACATCCACAGGTCCGGTAACTGTGGTGTCAGCATATCGACAACCCAACACCCACAGGTTAGTTAAAGACGACATCGTCAAATTAGGACAAATTGGAGGCAAGCTGATACTTGGAGGAGATCTTAACTCCAAGCACTCTGACTGGAACTCCAGGAGGACGAACCAAGCTGGCCGACAATTAAAAAGCATCGCGCGCATCCACCACATGCACGTATGGGCCCCAGAGGAGCCCACACACTTTCCCAGAAATGGGAATAACCCGGACGTAATCGACGTAGCAATCACCAAAGGTCTCGCAGGATTCGTGACGGCGATTTCACTACATAGAATGTCGTCTGATCACAATCCTGTTACATTCGAGATGGACGTGGGCGGCTGGCTACCGCCAATCCAGCGCCCAACCTCGTACAAACGCATCGATTGGGAAAAATTTCAAACACATGTAATGGAAGAATTCACCAACACCCCGCTCCCGACAGAGGACACCGAACAAACGCTGAGTAGTTTCACCGACACGGTCCTCCAAGCAGCTCAGGGCGCAACACCAGAACCCCCAACCCTTCCACCCCCCACACAGCGACTGCCACCCCAGCTGCTTGCCCAGATTAGGCACAAAAACAGGACCGCGAAGGAATGGAAACTTACGCGAAACCCGGACACCAGGAGGCTGCTCAATAGATTACAGAGAGAACTTAAGGTCGCGCTCACTGAGCACAGAAACCAGCAATGGTCAAACCGCCTTACATCTCTCAAAGTGCAGGACAACAGCCTTTGGCAAGCAACTAAGCAGTTCACTAAAAGACGCGCAAGGATGCCGCCTCTGCACGGCGAGAGAGGACTAGTGTTCAGCGCTCAAGACAAAGCCAACGCACTCGCCGACGTCTTCGAGAAGCAATTCACACCAGCAGAGGCGCAGGACCACGAACATGAAAGAATGGTCCGCAGACAACTAACCGCATTTCTGGCAGCAGACGATGACGTCGATGAAGTTCCACCTACCTTCCCAACGGAGGAGGTAGCGGTAGCCATCAAATCGCTGCCCAACAAGAAAGCCCCAGGTCACGATCTCCTCACCAATGAACTGCTTAAGCACCTGCCCCAGCTAGCGATAGAAAAACTGACAGAAACGTTCAATGAAATCACGCGATCACAAAAATTCCCGAAACAGTGGAAACACGCGGAAGTGGTCGCGATCGCTAAGCCTGGAAAAGACCCCATCTTTCCCCAGCACCATCGCCCCATAAGCTTACTCCCAACGCTGAGTAAGCTGTACGAGCGCCTCCTCTTAGTGCACATTGACAGGCACATAAAAAGAGAGAACATGCTCCCCAAATTCCAGTTCGGATTTCGCAACCAACACTCAGCACCCCAACAACTCATGCGAGTGGTCGAAGCCGCCACAGAAGCCTTTAACCGGAAAGGCTACTGTGGTCTAGTGCTGCTAGACGTAGCCAAGGCGTTCGACAGTGTGTGGCACACTGGACTACTGTACAAATTGTACACATTAGGTTTCCCTGGCCATGTCGTTAAGCTCCTGAAGAGCTACCTAGCCAACCGCACATTTTGTGTCAAAGTGGACACTGCGAGGTCCTCGAAACGCACCGTCAGGGCCGGAGTACCACAGGGCTCGGTGCTAGGCCCAGTACTGTATAACCTATACACGGCCGACACACCGTCTGCCCCACAGACCCACACAGCCCAATACGCCGACGACACGGCATTCTTCGCCGTCAGTACAAATAGGAGGGTGGTTACAGCGAGACTCCAAAACATACTACATCAGACAGAAGCTTGGGCCAGGAAATGGCGAATAACAATAAACGGGGAGAAAACACAAGCATTGATGCTCACCCAAAGAAAAGGCAAACGAAACCCTGCCCACCGCCTACGTGACAACAGACCACTAAGACTGCACAGACGTGACATCCCATGGAGGGCCACGGCCAAATACCTCGGTGTCACCCTTGACAAAAGACTGACTTGGCACACACACATCGAAGACATTAGGAGGAAGACCAGCGCCAGTCTCAACAACATTTACCCCCTCCTCAACATTGAAAGCAGCTTGGCGGCAACTACAGGAGTAAGGCTGTACTGTACGCTTGTCCGCCCTATCATTGAGTATGCCTGCCCAGTCTGGGGCTATGCAGCCAAATCTCACCTGCTGAGACTGCAGAGAGTACAAAATAGAGCACTCAGACGGGCAATTCATGTCAGGACGCGCTTCCCCACTGCAGACACCCATGAAGCAACGGAAGTGAAAGCACTAACCGAAAGATTCAGAGAACTCGCGGTAGCATTCTACCAAACCGCGAGTCACTCTGAAAACGACCTGATAAATAACCTCGGGAATTATCCCACCGATAATCTCAAATACAGGAGGTCAAAGTGCATCCTACACTAAAAAACGATTAACAATCAAACACCAACAGACAACAGTGGTTTATTAAAAATCGCATTAAAAGTTAGGCCAAAATCAAAAAGTAAGGTGCATGACAAATGCAAAAACGAAGAACATACTTGTTTGGAGCAAATGTCAAAGGACAACAAACCTCCACCACAAGACTGCTCAAAGTCCGAGCATGTCAAAATATGCGAAGCGACCGACCCGGCGCCGGCACGCACTCCGCTGCTCGACTCGCTGCGGCTCGCACCGTTTTCGTTGTGCTTTTCTTTCTCGCTTCTTTCCAAACTAGCCCATCGCCATGTCCGGACGCGGAAAGGGAGGCAAAGTCAAGGGCAAGTCAAAGTCCCGCTCAAGCAGGGCTGGGCTCCAGTTCCCGGTCGGCAGAATCCACCGCCTCCTGCGCAAGGGAAACTACGCCGAGCGCGTCGGCGCCGGGGCGCCCGTCTACCTCGCCGCCGTCATGGAGTACCTCGCGGCTGAGGTGCTCGAGCTGGCCGGAAACGCGGCCCGCGACAACAAGAAGACGCGCATCATCCCGCGCCACCTGCAGCTCGCCATACGCAACGACGAGGAGCTCAACAAGCTCTTGTCGGGCGTCACCATCGCACAGGGAGGTGTCCTGCCCAACATCCAGGCCGTCCTGCTGCCAAAGAAGACCGAGAAGAAGGCCTAAAAGAGAGACAGCGCAATCGGCACCGCCGCGTGCTCCCTTGGCACGCAGCGCGCCATTTGCCGGCTCGGCTCAAAAACAAAACAATCGGCCCTTTTCAGGGCCACCACACAAACCTACGTCCAAAGCAGAATTCCAGTCGTTCGTCGCACCACTTTTCTCTCTCTCTCTCTCTTTCTGTGTACGGTTTTTCCTTCTTACACACACAGGCGCCGCCATCTTGTACACACGTACTTGGCCACCTCCTCCACTCCACGCACGCACGCACAGTCTCGCGACCATTAACCAGCACACGTGGCGCACAACAACACACCTCAAAAATAACCCCTCGGCACTCAGCCGCGCCGCAACACACAGCCCATCCACCGACAAAAAGCATACAAGCAAAGAGGGAGGGAAGGAAGGAAGGAAGGAGCTCACACAACGCAAGGGCACGCTTCCTTCCCTCCCAACCGCACCGCACACCACGTCAAAAAAACTCCAAACAAAACTAAAAGGCCAAGTAGACTAAAAAGGAAAAGGAAAAAAAAAAACAGCAACACAGACTCTTTCGCACTTTTCAACTTCCGAACACTGTGGTGGCCCTGAAAAGGGCCGTTTTTCAATCTCTCTTTCCTTCCTTCGGTCTCACACCGCCTAACCGCCGAAACCGTACAGGGTGCGCCCCTGCCTCTTCAGGGCGTACACCACGTCCATGGCCGTCACAGTCTTGCGCTTGGCGTGCTCAGTGTACGTCACCGCGTCGCGGATCACGTTCTCCAGGAACACCTTCAGCACTCCGCGCGTCTCCTCGTAGATCAGACCAGAGATGCGCTTCACGCCGCCCCTGCGCGCCAGGCGGCGGATCGCGGGCTTCGTGATGCCCTGGATGTTGTCGCGCAACACCTTGCGGTGCCGCTTGGCGCCACCCTTGCCGAGCCCCTTTCCTCCCTTGCCGCGGCCTGTCATTCTTCTTCTTCAAGCGTCTCAACCACAATAATATAAAAAAACAGAAAGCAAGGCAAGCTCCTCACCCGGCGCTAGCGAGTCGGCTACGGTTGTGGCGCCCAGCGCGCGCGCCGCCCCCCTATATAGACTCTGGGGCCCCGCGGCCCGCCCTCCCCTCCCCCCACCACCGCGCACCGAGGGCATATAAGCGCAGCACCCGGGGCGCGCGGGCCCGTTGTCAAGGCAGCACCGGACGCCGTCGCGCACGCATATCCTCCACGCCGCATCCGCATCCGCAGTAGCCATGGCCCGGACAAAGCAAACGGCCCGCAAGTCCACTGGCGGAAAGGCGCCGCGCAAACAGCTCGCCACCAAGGCGGCGAGGAAGAGCGCGCCCGCCACCGGCGGCGTCAAGAAGCCCCACCGCTACAGGCCGGGCACCGTCGCCCTGCGAGAAATCAGGCGCTACCAGAAGAGCACAGAGCTGCTCATCCGCAAGCTGCCATTCCAGCGCCTAGTGCGCGAGATCGCCCAGGACTTCAAGACCGACCTGCGCTTCCAGAGCTCCGCAGTCATGGCCCTGCAGGAGGCCAGCGAGGCCTACCTCGTCGGCCTCTTCGAAGACACCAACCTGTGCGCAATCCACGCCAAGCGAGTCACCATCATGCCCAAGGACATCCAGCTCGCGCGCCGCATCCGCGGCGAGCGCGCCTAAACCCGCACACCGCCAAACAAACAAAACGGCACTTTTCAGGGCCACTAACGTCTCTCCGTCGCGAGCAAAACTTTGTCGGTCGCAACGACTAGTTCCCCACTCACTCTCCAGTCCAGTCGTCCCACCCCCGGCCCGGCGCCGCCGTTTCCAAAAAAAAAAAAAAAAAAAAAAAAAAAAAAAGCACCGCACCGGCCGAGCCAAGTCGCAAGCGTCAATAGCGCCACCCACACAGGCCACGGCACAAAACGTGACGCCCGGAAAGCAAAGCAAAGCAAAAAAGACTATTCCAAAACCACCACCAAGACAAACAAACAAACAAGCGCGGCGCAAAATAAATAGGTAAAAATAATAAAAAAATAAAATACACTTTATAACACCAACCGCGCGCCGCCGCCCACGCCCGCCAACGACCCCACAATCCAACCACCGCGGCACGCAAACACCATCCACACATGAAACAAACAAACGCCAGCAAGCAAGACAGACAGACAACAAGGCAACCGACCGGCCACGACACGACAATCAACACCTTCCCGACGTGCTTTGATGGCCCTGAGAAGGGCCGTTTTTGTTTTTGTCCGGGACCGCGCGACAGCCTCTGGTTGCGCGCCGGCCACCAGGCGACGGTGTCAACCGCCAACCCTTCCCTGCCCTTTTTACTTCTTCTTCTTGGGCGAAGCCTTCGCCTTAGACGGCGTCGCCGTCGCCTTCTTCGGGCGCGGCGCCTTCGGCTTCTTCATCGGAACCTTGGCGGCCTTCTTCGCCTTCGACGGCGACTTGGCCTTGGCCGGCTTGGCCGCAGCCGCCTTCTTCGCACCCGCGGGAGCGGCCGACGCCGCAGACGCCTTCTTGGCGGCGCCCGCCTTCCAACCGGTCGCCGCCTTCACGCCGCCAGCCTTCTTTGCGCCGGCCGCACGGGCCCCCTTCTTCTCCTTGCTGGCCGGAGCGGCGCGCTTCTTCTTCGCACCACCGCCACCACGAGCCTTGCCGCCCTCGGCCGCCCCGCCGCCGGCGCCGGCAAGCTTGAAAGAGCCCGACGCGCCCTTCCCCTTCGTCTGCACCAGCTCGCCAGCCACGACGGCCGACTTGAGGTACTTCTTGATAAAGGGCGCCAGCTTCTCCGCGTCCAGCTTGTAGTGCGCGGCAATGTACTTCTTGATCGCCTGCAGCGACGACCCGCCGCGCTCCTTCAGACTCTTGATGGCGGCCGTCACCATCTCAGAGGTGCGCGGGTGCGCAGGCTTGGCGCGCGGCTTCTTCGCAGACGACGCAGACTTGGCCTTCTTCGTAGTGCCGGTGGCGGCGGGTGCCGCGGCAGTCTCGTTCGTAGCCGCCTGGTCTGCCATCTTTTGCTTGTTCTCTTTTCTCTTTTTTCCCCTTGGTTTCGCTTCCTTCTCTCCTTCGACGACGCACAACAGCGAGGGGCGCGCAGCAGAGAATAGCCGCGCACGCGCCTGGCCCAGCCAGTGTCGCGGGCGGGCGCGGACGGCCGAGAGAGCGGCCGCCACTCGGCGCGCCGCCGCGCCGCCGCGCCGCGCCTCCCGCGCTTGCTATCGCCCAACGTCCGACAGCCTGCGCGGAGCAGCCCCCAACCTGCGCCGCAACCACCCGCGCCATTCAAACCACCGAGGATGGGGCTACACACACCGACACCACGGTCGCCAACCAGTCGCCGCGGCGGCGCCGCAAACCACGGCCAAACTGCAGCCACCGCGCGCCACAGCCTGGGTCGGCCCGCCGAGAATCGCCGCCCCCGCCCAAATGCCGCCCCCACAGCCCCAGCCGACGACCCGCCACAATGGCCAAACCTTCGTCAAAACTCCCACACCGTCGCCGCGGCAGCCCGGCCACCGCGGCCGGCGCCACAGCCACACGAGCCGAGTCGTGCGGCGATGACGGCCGTGCACAAACGCACCTCCGCCGCCCCATCGCCTTCCGCCGTTTTCCCGATCGGCCCGCAGCCGTCGGGCCACGGCCGCGGGCCGTCCTCCTCCTCTCGCCTCGCCCGCCAACACCCACAGCCCTTCCAACACATTTTTTTTTCTTTTTTCTTTTTTTTTTTACTTTTTTACGATCGCCGCCTGCGCAACATGGCACCGGCCGACGGAGCGCCAACCCCCCCGCCACAGGCGAAAACAAAACAAAACAAAACAAAACAACGATAAACAAACAAACAAAATAAATTACCAGCCAGCCCCAACTACAGACACACCGAATCTGCCCTCACAGCCGACCTTACACGCCTCAACGTCAAAACAAAGGTGGTTTCTTTCTTTCAACGGTTACCTTACCTTAGGTTACGTCAGGTTAGGCTAAGAAGGCGTCAGGGTTAGGTTAAGCGTTGACGTGACGTCACGTCTTAACGTAGGCGTTAAGCTAAGGTTGCGGTCACGTACGTTAGGTTAAGGCGACTTGGGGGTTGGCCTAAGAGCTTAGGTTAGGTTACGTTAGTTTAGGTTAGGTTAAGGTGGCTGCGTTAAGGGCTTAAAGAAGTTTAGGAGGTTAAGGCGTCGAGGCGGCCGCACCCCCTTAGCTGCTGCGGCTCGGCCACGCCACGCCACGCCACGCCACGCTTTGGGGTTTCATAAGGTCGCGCGGCGGGTCGTCGGCACGCCGCAAAGGACAAAACTGCAAGACGACGTCGAAAAACAAACAACAGGTAAAAAATAAATAAGTAAAATAAACGACGCCGACAGGCGGGGATCAGCAGAACGAGCAGATTCCGGAGAGCGAACGAGACACACACGCACGCACGCACGCACACACACAAACCCCCCCGAGCCGAGAGAGCACAGCACCACCACGTGTCGGCCTCCGCTCACCCGACTCGGCTGGGCTGGGCTGGCGGCCGGGCCGGATGCACGTACACGTACGGCTACAGCCACTACCCGTACACAGCCGCTCTTCACGCAACACCAGCCAAATGGCGCGCCCGCGGCTCGTCGCGGTCGCAACGCCACGCCGGCACACTTTCGGCACCACCGTTTTCGCGCGCACCGCAAACAAAACGCAGCCGACACACACAGAAGAAAAAAAAAAAAAAAAGAGCGCGAGACGGGCGGTGGCGCACCTTTCGCCAGCCGGCAGGCAATCGACTCGCCCAGTACGACAAACGCGCACGCCACCCCACCCACCAACCAACCAACCAACCAACCAACCAGTCGTCGTCGTCCCGAAATCAAACAAACTCTCAAAAGCACAGCCCCTGCTGCCAACGGACGCAGGCGCCACGCAGCTCCCTTCCCGCCACACTCGATTCGCAGCGCAACTCACCCGGCACACCGTCAAACGACGGGCTGGGCTCGCCGCATCGCCGCAACCTACACACCTTCCCCGCCACGACGCACAGCCCCACCAGACGCCTGTGCCGCAACGACACTACTGCACTACCACTACCGCACTACTCCTCTCGCCCTTGCCATACACGACACAACACGCCAAAAAATGAAAATCCAAATACAAACAAAAAACACCGCCCCCACGACCCACACACATGCACGGCGCGCCAACACACGCGAGGCAAGGCACGCAGCAAACGGCGTCCCCTCCGCGTCGCGCCATCAACCTACACACACAAGGCAACCAACAACAGCCAGCCAGCCAGCCAGCCCCACTCTCACGCCGCAAAAACAGAAAACACACCGAAACCGCCAAACGCCGCACATTCGCGCTTCGCACTTACCACACACCTCTCGGCATCCGTTTCGCACACAACGACGCGACGCACAATACATCATCACGGGCTACGCACGCACACCGCGACCCACTTTTTTACGACGCCCTCGGCAGAGCACACGTGCCCACGCCCACACACAGTCGACACAACGACGCAGCGCGCAGCAGACGCGGCCGCAACACATACCTCCCCGACGACGCGCCAACACCGCCAGCCACTGCTCACTCGCCCAAGCAACCCGTGCACACAACTGCCACACGCGTCCACCACGCCGCCGCCAACCACCCGCCCGCCAGGGGGCGCTCACGTCCGCGACAACAGCGCGGCACCGCCGGACCGGACCGGACCGGGCCGGGCCGGGCCGGGCCGGGCCGGGCCGAGCCGAGCCGAGCCGCCGCCGCCTCCTCTCCACTCGGCACGCCACGTCCTGCTTGCAAAACACATGGCTCGTCCCTCTGTACACACAACGCGCCTGCCTGCGGTCGCCGCCGGCATCTATCCACCTGCGCATCGGAGCCAGGCCGGCAAGCCCACACTTAAATAATGCACTTCACCAGCCAAACAAACCCACTCTTCCTTTCTTTGCACAGCGCATGCAACAGCAGCCCCAGGAGCCGGGCCCGCCGCCAGCGTCTCCTCCTCCTCCTCCTCCTCCTCCTCTGGGCACAGCCAGCCAGCCGTTCCCACCGCCCCGCCCCTGCTCTGCAGAACAAGAAAAAACGAAAAAGTACCAACACACGCACCCAAAGCGTAAGCCAGACAAGACCAGCCTCTCCAAGGCCACACACACGCAAAAAAACGAAAAAACAAAAACACTACAACAAAATAAAATAAAAAAGAAAAAGCAAGCTGTCGCCTCGCCCCCGCCCGTCCCTCCCACCACATTCGCCCCCTCCGCTTGTTTTCCTTTCTACAATTTCCCTCTTTTCCACCCAATATCCCGCCGCGGTTTACGGGCACCGGCCGATTTTGCGCCCGCCCACATGTGTGCCTACTCCCCACCACCATTCCCTCCGCAGCCCGCAGCCCGCAGCCCGCTTTTCCCCCCTCCCTGCCCACACCACACCACACCGACGGTGCTGACGTCGACACGCACCCAAGACAGGGGCCACGACCGTCTTTTTTCCTGGGCCCATCCCCTCACCGCACCTCCTTCCAATCAACCGCTGTGGCGCCTGTGTCCGCGCGAGACGCGTGCGCGCCGCCTCTCTCAACATCCGTCCGCCGTCCGCCGGCCGGCCCGTTTTTCGGCCCCCAGGCCATCCGTCAACCACCACTGCGCCCCTGCCCCTGCCCCTGCCCCTGCCCGCCCCGCACCACACCACACACCGCTGCTTGCCCTGGCCGTTGCCACCAAAGGCGCCAACCGCAGCCCGCGCGCGCCAGAAAGAGATGGCAAAAACTACAGGGACCCAGCCGACCGACGAAAATCAGAGCAATTGGCCGGGAGGATCAAAAAGAGAGCTCCGAAAACCACCGTAGCGAGGCGTGGGAGGAAACGTTACGAGAAGCAGAAAGGGACCAGGAACAATTCTGGAAATTTCTTAAAACTCGTAAACTAAACACGAAACATCTACATCTACATGGGGAAGGAACGACCCCACAGACCGAGCTGAAGCACTGGCGGATTCACTAGAAAGGCAATTCCAAGCACCAGAAGCGGTAGATGACGAAACTGATGACCACCAGGAAATGGTACTCAGAAGGGTAAAACCGCATCCTAAGTGCCCCGATCAGAACATCTTTCACAATCCAATAAACGCAGAAACCCCATATCTTATCACATCACAAACATACACACATCCTAAGAAGGCATCAGGCCCAGATTCCATCAAACCGCAACTACTACATCACCTACCTCCAGCAACTATCAATTATCTATCTAACATCAATATATAATGCTTGCTTCAGACTAAACTACTTGGAAACAGGCCCGAGTCATCACATTACCAAAGCCAAACAAGGACTTATTATTTCCGCAAAACTATAGGCCAACTTCCTTGGAAAGGTTCTCGGAAAGCTCGTTCAAACTGAACTGAAGAAATTCAATTCTTAAAGGATAACAACATAATCATCCCACAACAATTCCGATTCCGCGAAGAACACAGCACCACCCACCAGGTGAGCAGACTAGTCGAGCACATATGTCAGGCCAGAAACATTAGACACAGTACTGGAGCAGTCCTGCTTGACATTGGAAAAGCATTCGGATAACGCCTTATCTATAAGCTCCACCAGTACAACTGCCCCATCCACATTATTGCTTCTTTTCTCCGCAACAGAGCATTCTATGTCCATGTACCAGGAGCGGCAAGTAACACTAGATCCATAGAGGCTGGAGTCCCGCAAGGCTCAGTGCTGGGGCCCATTCTCTACTCAATATACACAAACAAACAGCTGGGAGGACACTTGTCACTATTTGCAGACGACACTGCAGTCTACCGCAGCAGTTCTAACCTGCAATATAGAGTCACAAAAATAGAGCAACACCTACAATCCATCCAGAAATGGGCTAACCAATGGAAACAAAAAAACAATAAACGCGGAGAAAACCCAAGCAATACAATACGATTCACATTCAAAAAGAATACCTCCTAACCTGCATATACGCCTCAGAAATAACAATCTTCCATGGTCAGGCACAATAAAGTATCTAGGCATCAAGCTGGACAAGAGGTTGACATTTAGAGACCATGTTACACACGTTTGTAACAAGGCTGCAGCAGCAATATTCAGACTGTACCCAATCATCAAAGGAAACAGAATAAATATGCGCGCCAAAAAGAAAATCTTCAAAACCGTCATAGGAACCAGCCATCACTTACGGCTCTGAAAATCTGGTCAATGGCCGCAGACACCAACATAACAAGAGTAAAAAAGGGTGCAGAACAAATACTTCAGAATTGCTGCTGATGCCGGCCGGTACCAGACAAACCGAGACATATACACATACTCAAAATCCCGGAAATCATCCAAAGAAAAATCCATAAAGTTTTTTTTTTTTCCACCAAACCACGGATTCGAACCACCCACTCATCAGAAATCTGGGACAAAATCCACCCGACCCAAGAACGACATTTCCCATCACGACAAAACACCACAAACTACAACATACCATGATAAACAAAAATAAAATAAAAACACCATAACACTCACTTAAACAACAAACATCTACACACACCCAAGAGACCCTATCATCCCATCATTTTGTTACCCAACATAATCAGACATAAGGCAGGGATCAAGGACAGATCCGGTCCTTCGAGTACAGGGGGTAAAAAATACCCATCAGACCAGCTCTCTCTCTCTCTCTCTCTCTCTCTCTCTCTCTCTCTCTCTCCTCCTCCTCCTCGCTTCTCCGTGCCGACGCTGCCCCGCACACGCGTTCGCGTTCGCGTTCGCGTTCGGCCGACACCACACGACAGGTCTTTGGGGCCCCGCCACTGCGCACACGCACGCCTCCTCCTCTTCCTTAGTTCTTTTTCGCTTTTCTTTTCTCCCCCGCCCCCCGCTCTCACCGCCACATCATCCCGCAACCCTTGGGGGATGTTTCCCAACATCAGCGCGCCCCAATTCCACTCTCTGCCCGTGCCGCACTCTCCACTTTGCTTCTCCCCGTCCCCTACACACACGACTACCGAAACCCCGGTTGACACACCTTCTCGTAGGACAGGGGTGCGTGCGTGCGTTGTCTTGACGGTGACAGCAACAGCAACGGATCCGTCCATCCCATTCCCCCCCCCCACTCGGCAAGGGGGGCACACACGAACGCGAAAGAAAGGGCAGGGCAGGGCAGGGCAGGGCAGGGCAGGGCAACTATCTCGTACACATTCTTCCTCAGAACCCACATATCACATCAACGAACGGGAGGCCAATTGCGGACTCAGCCGTGTCAGGCAAATCCAACCCAACCAACACCTCCCACGGAAACCCTGACACTGATCCAGCAGTACGTCCACATACATCGCCACACCAAATACGGGTGACGAGTGAGCAACAAATGGAACAATACACAACAAGGCTGACCTAATAAAAACTGCACGTCACGTCATACCTTCCAGACAGACGCAGTTCCGATGGCACGGCGGAACCGTATACGTACCTTTCAGCCACAACAACCGACCGACTGGACACGCCCGCGTCTCCAGCCAGCCAACCACCAGGGCCACACAGCCCGCAAGTTTCAGCGTCAACACTTCTTAACGTACGTTGCAAACTTTTCAAAACATTGCCACACACACACACACCCCACGAAAAGCGTCAACCTCTCTCACACTGGATACACTCAACACTTTTTGTCGGCGGAGCTTGAGGCCAACGGTTGACACACCCCCACCGGCCACACAGGTTTCCCTTTGAAAATTGCAGTGACGGAGACGCGGCATTACGAGAGGGTTGTTTCCGAGAGCGCGAGCTGGACGGAGCTGCGGCGCCGCCGCCGCCGAGGGGTAATGAACGCACGCGATGCCGCATGACAGCCCATCACCCAAAGTTTCACCCACAACTGCACAGGTCGCACCCCCTTTTCGCGCCATACTAGTGTCGATCGTCAATTACAGCTCACGGTGTTCGCATTTGCCACTTGACGGGGGGGGGGGGGGGGGAAACAAAACAAACATCTGACACGCCATGTGTTTCTCTCTCTGTTATATCTAGGTCATTGGGCAGCCACTGTAAAAAATAATATTTTTACGACATGGTTGGGTAAGTGATTTAAAGACAACAATTGTGGGTCACACACCATAGACCATTTCGATAGTGTTCTTGTTCTTCTCTTTTTCCTTTTTTTTTTTTTTTTATCGCTCAATTGAAATAAAACCTGGGGATGATGCAATGCTGCGATATGGCACAACCGTCGTCCATTGTACACAACTCGGGAACAAAAAGAAACCAATTCAGGGAACGTTCGTTCCTTCACAACGTTTCTTTCAACGCACTTGGTCTTTACCATCCTGTATTCAAACACATTTTCCTTTCATCAAAACTAGGGCATTTCCATAACAGTTTGTTTCCGTTTCTGTGAGCACAATACTGCTTCTTCGACGTCATTTCACCATCTTAACTAGACAAACAACAAAATAGGAAAACAGCCTTGAGAACCCCGTCCACCAAATTTCAGTTAGCACGGCATCCAAGATTCTTTTCCGGGGAGTGCGGTGCAGCTGACGCTGCTCAGACCATATACCGTCGCCAGTCTCACTCAACTCTTGCGCATTCCATTCTACGCTACGTGACAATGCAAAAATGAATGAATCAAACCCGCCCAGAGAGCGTCTTGTGCGAGGGGACACACGATATAGAGAACAACAAAACACACAGGGGACACCACCAAAGTTGGAGAGAACGTTTCCACCACGGCAGACACTTACAGCAGCCGCGCCGTTACGCGCTTTTTTTTTTTTTTTTTTTTTTTTTCTCCCCCCCCACTGCACACCTCCGACACCACGGGAACGTTCACCGTCCCGTTGCCCTACACTGGCGTTTCTTTTCAACCCCCCACCCTATTCCTCGCTCCCCGGACATTCGACCGATCACAAAGTGCAACCTCTCGTTACCGTCGGGTGCCCCTCTTCATCCCCGGGGCGCCAACAACAAAACAAAAAAAAAAAAAACCACTCAACTGAGCGGAAAATACACGTACATCCAGAATGACGACACCGCCTCCACAAACAAAAACCAGACGTCAGACGTCAGGTCGAAAGAGGGCACCGTACGTCGTGGCGCGTGGTCTCCTAACTCACCTCGCGCGTACAAATACAATGCGTGTCTCCTCACGTTCACACACACCTCCACGCTCCACGCTCCACTTTTACGTCGCCCAACCAACCAACTAACTTAACCCACCCGCTCGGCGTAGAAGCAGCTGTAGGCGGCAACGTGTTGTTTCTCACCCTCGCCACCAACGGTGTGACATCCGACAATCGCGGTTTGCTTTCCTTCCTTTCCGTTCCACACCTCCGGCCATACCATACAAAAAAAAATATATATATATATATATATATATATATATATATATATATATATATATATATATATATCAACACAAGCCAACTCCAGCGATCCGCCCCCCTGACACCAACACGTCTCGAAACACCCACGCCCACGACCCGGCTGTGGCTAAAGTGCGTATCCCAACGTCACACCAAAACCAAAGGCGCCGGCGCCGGCGCCGCACCACAGCTACAGCTGTGCCGCCGTCCACCCGCTCACAACAACAACAACAACAACAACAATTCCGCCCTTCCCGCAAAGGCATTTTGGTGGCCCTGAAAAGGGCCGTTTTTTCTTTTCTTCGCCGCGCCGCGGACGAGCCTCCTATTTCCAAGAGCCACCTCCTTACTTGGAGCTCGTGTACTTGGTCACCGCCTTCGTGCCCTCGCTCACCGCGTGCTTGGCCAGCTCGCCAGGCAGCAAGAGCCGCACAGCGGTCTGGATCTCGCGGGACGTGATGGTCGAGCGCTTGTTGTAGTGCGCCAGGCGAGAAGCCTCGGCCGCAATGCGCTCGAAAATGTCGTTCACGAAGCTGTTCATGATGCTCATCGCCTTCGAAGAGATGCCCGTGTCAGGGTGCACCTGCTTCAGCACCTTGTAGATGTAGATGGCATAGCTCTCCTTCCTCTTGCGCTTCTTCTTCTTGTCGCCCTTCGAAATGTTCTTCTGCGCCTTGCCAGCCTTCTTGGCGGCTTTCCCGCTAGTCTTGGGCGGCATCACGAACAAACAGGCAGGCAGGCACGCGCAGTCAGTCAGTCAAGCGCTCCGCTCCAGTCAGCGTCTCCCCACACAGTGGCACCCGCCGACTGACTGACTGGAGAATCTGATGGGTTCATGACCCCTTGTGCTTCAAGGCCCGGGACTAGTTGTCTCTTCCCTTGTTTCGGAAGTTGGGTTTTTGGATGATGGTTTCGAGCTCGTGGAAAGGAGGTGGTTGGATGTCTGATATTGGAGGAGGAGATGGTTTTTGTTTTGATGTTGAATTTTAAGGGATGAAGTTTCGCTGCGTAATCATACGCGGGAATTTGGATCTTGGGTTTGGAGGGATGTTACCAAGGGATTGGATAAGAGGATGGGGTGATGTTTGTGTCCGTGTGTAAAATGTTTGTGCTTGTGTCTGGATTTCCTGTGTGATCTTCGTGATGTTGTGTTGGATGTATATGTCTGTGTTAGGTAGGAAGCGAGGGGCGTTAGCGGCTATGCGTAGGAATCTGTTTTGCAGTGTTTGAATTTTTTTAACATGTGTATCGGCTGCGATTGCCCATATCTCAGACCCATAAGTTATAACTGGTTGTATGAATATTTTGAATAATTTGAGCTTTGTTTTCATCTGTAGTCCATTCCCTTTTATGATTGGGTAGAGGTTGTAGATGAGACCTTGGCCACGGTTGCAAATGTACTCCACATGCTTTTGGAATGTTAACCTGGAGTCTAGGGTAATGCCTAAGTACTTAGCGCTGGACCTCCAGGGAATTATTGTTCCGTTGAGACTCAGTGTAGCATCGTCTGGAATCCTTTTGTATGTGAAGAGTATTGCCTGGGTTTTATCCGAGTTGATTGTGATCTTCCAACGGAGTGCCCACCTGTGGATATCTTGCAGGTGCTCTTCTAGTTTCCTGGCAATATATGTGAGGTTGGAACTGCTTCGGAAGATCGCCGTGTCATCTGCAAAGAGGGCTAGCTGCCCCCCCATCTGGTGTGGTATATCATTGGTATATACTGAATAGAGTGTCGGACCCAGGACGGAGCCTTGGGGTACCCCTGCAGCAATGGCCCTGAGTTGGCTGTTACACTTGTCCAGAGAGACGAAGAATTGCCTGTTGCTGAGGAAGGAGCGGAGGATGTGGATGATATGGAGGGGACAGCGACAGAGGAGGAGTTTAGAGATTAGCCCTGTGTGCCATACCTTGTCGAACGCCTTTTGAATGTCTAAGAATACGGCACCAGTGCTGTGGCGGATTTGGCGGGCGTTGCTTATATGCTCAACCAGCCTCATCGTTTGTTGCACTGTACTGTGGTTGTTACGGAAGCCAAATTGTTGGGGAATGATGATGTTCTGCTCGGAGAGGAAGCGTTGGAGGTGTGAGAGGATAATTCGTTCAAGGATTTTAGAAGCACAGCTTAGGAGGGAGATCGGGCGATAGTTTTGGGGGAAAAGGAGGTCCTTGCCAGGTTTTGGTAGAGTAATAACTTTAGCCGTTTTCCATGGTTGGGAAAGTATTGAAGTCTGAGACAGGCGTTGTAAATGTTGGTGAGGAGTTGGATGGAGATTGGGGGTAGGTGTTTTAGGTGCATGGGGGATATTTTGTCAGGCCCTGGGGATTTTTTGTTGTGGAGTGATTTGATGTAACCGCATATTTCGTCGGAGGTAACGACCGGAATGTGAGTTGCTACAGGGGCCCTGAGGCCTCTGGTTACTCTTCTGATTGTTCTTTCCTCATGTTCGTCCGCGTCTGCGTCGTCTGTTTCGGAGGTGGTGAACTGGCGTTCTAAGGTTTCAGCCATTGCCTCTGCCTTGCCCTGGGGATCGTAGACCAGTCCGTTGGTTCCATGCAGGGGCTTATTTGCAGTTTGAGGGGTTTTTCTGGCTTTAGTGATGCGCCAGAACTTCTCTGGGTTCCCCTCAGCTTCCTGCAGCGTTTCGTCCCATTTCTGGTTTTTATGCTGTTGTAGTTCTCTCCTTATTTGTCGGCTGAGTTGGTCAACACGACGTCGGTCAGCTGGGTCGCGGTACTCCTGCCATCTCTTCCTGAAGTAGCGTTTGTCTGCTAGGAGGTTTTGTAATTGTTGCGGGAGGGTGGATCTAGTGGTGTGGTGGGTGATAGTGGTTGTAGCTTTTCGGCTGCTTTCCGAGATTGCTTCTGTCAGTGATTGTATGGCCTGATTTATTGCTGCTTTACTATTTAGGTTAGGGTTATCTGGAGTATTGTTTACGAGAAAGGCGTTGTAGCGATCCCAGTTGGTGTATGATGATTTGATGGTTCGCCAGGGATCTTGCTGTTGGTCATTGGCATTTAGGGAGAGGAAAACAGGATTGTGGTCGGAGTCTAAGTCGTTTATTACGGAAAGGGAGAGGTTCCATGGTACATTCTTGACGAGGAAAAAGTCGAGGACGTCGGGGCGGAGTTGGTGGTTGTAGTGGAAGTGGGTTGGGGTGTCGGGAGCCGCAACAATTACGTTCCTCGTGCCTTGCAGGAAGTTGTGGAGAATCTGACCGTTCCTGTTGGTCGCCCTGCTGTTCCAGGAGGGGTGCTTGGAGTTCCAATCCCCCCCAAGTATTGCAGTGCGTCCAAGGTGTAAGAGGGCTTGCAGGTCGGCTGGTACTATTCGTGCCCCTGCTGGTGGGTTATAGAATGCCCCCAGCACTACTGCCTTGCCTTGTATGTCAAGTTCTATGGCTGTGGCTTCTGCTCTTGTAAGGTTGGGGGTGTCTAACCGTCTATGGGTGATCCTGTGTTTTATTAATATGGCCGTGCCTCCGCCGGGGCGATTGACACGATCATTTCTATAGGTAATGTAGTTACGTATTTTCATCCGTTGGTCGGGTTGGAGATGGGTCTCTGTGACAAGTGCTACGTCTACCCTGTGGGTGTCTAAGAATTCTTCTAATATCTGTCGTTGCGGTAGAACGCCGTTGGCGTTCCATGTTATGATATTAAAGGGTTTATTTTTATTAGTCTGAGCCATGGAAGAAATCTATTGCTGCTGTGAACAGTATGCTAATTTTTGATAAGACATCTGGTGCCTGTCTGATTTCTGCTATAGTCTTCTGAACTGTGTTCACCACCTTCCTGATGTTAACTTGGGAGATTAGGCCAAGGAGCACCTTCACATCGTCGCCAAGTCCTGAGGGGGGGGCAGCTTCTGAGGTTTGTTGTTGTTGTGGCTGCTGGTTAGCCTGTGATCCGGAGGTTTGTTGTTGTTGTGGCTGTTGATTTGCCTGTGATGTTGAGGCAGCAGTGTTAAGCCATGTTCTTCTTGGAATTCTCAGTCCTGGGAACTGAGTAGGTTCTGGTCTGAATTCTGGCTTCTGTTGTGCGGAGGCCTGTGTTCTTTGCCTTCGTGCATTCCAGTCTATCAGCAGTTCGAGGAATTTGGGGCATTTTTAGTAGCTGGCGGTGTGCGCCCCACCGCAGTTTGCGCATTTTGGCGGAGTTTTGAGTGCTTTCTTGCACTCCGCTGTCGTGTGGTTTGCTCCGCATTTTACGCAACGCGGTGGCAGTTTGCAGAACCGGGAGCCATGATAGAATTGTTGGCAGTTATGGCATTGTGCAGGGCCTCTTGGGCCCCTGTAGGACCGGACTGTGATCCCCATGTGTAGTAGAGATCGCATCTTGTAGATGCGCTTCCCTTCCTCAGTGTTATCCAGTTCTACCAGGAATTGGGCTTTGGGGCGTCTTATCCCACTTTCAGTAGGTTCTGTCATCTGAGATACTTTGTGTACTGGAAGGTTGAAGTTTATGAGGCACTCCTGAATCATCGAGGGTGCCATGTTGACGAGGAGACCATAGATTACCACTTTCAGTGGTTTCGTGGGATTTAGTTCATGTGTGTAATAGGGGATGTTCTGGTTTGTGAGAAGCGCGCAGAGTGCTTTGTGGTCGTCTGGTTCTTGGAAATATTAGGATATTTTTTCTTTGGACGACTTCGTCCTCAAGTGACCTTTCAGAATGGGTCTTATGTTCTGCAGTATTGTGATGTAGTCTTTCGTGTTGAAAACCACTATTGGAGGTACCTGTGGCTTCTTAGGTTGAGGGGTTTGTTGCAGAGGCTGTTTATCTCCTGATGTGTGTTGCTGAGGCTGTTTATCTCCTGATGTGTCTTGTTCGAGTATTCCAAATCTATTGGAGGTCGGGATATTGGGTATTGGATCCGCTTCCATGTCGGAGTCATCCGGAAGTGGAAGGTTTTCTGCTGTAACTTCTGTTGTTTCGCTTGGTGGGGATATTGAAACCCTTCGTTTTGACCGTCCTGACGCTGCGTCTGATGTGCCGGCGCTAGATTCAGCTTGGCTTTCATCAGGCGCCTTCCGCTTCGTGTCAGGTCTCATTTTCCCCGACTTCCTACTGGTTGTTTGTGAATCAGTGTCATGTGTGATGTGAATGTGTGTGAGGGTGGAGCATAGGGAGTAATCTGAGGTGGTAGGGGTGGCCCTACCGGCCTTGGAATTTCCGGAGAATTCCGCGACCGGCTGAAAATTTGACGTACGGGTGGGATGTGCTCTCTCCAGGATTCTTATCTGCCTTTGCCTCCGTGTACGCGGGCTGGTCCCACGTGAAGGGGGCCCTGGCACACAAAAACCCTAGCTAACGACTAGAATCTGGCTAATCCAGAGTCATCCTACGGCGATGAGCATCATGATAGAGCAATTCGTGAACACGACAATTTTGCTGACTCACGCTCTCGCATGCGAGACGCAAGTCACGTCGGAACGTCGTCTTCTTCTTCTCGCCCACGTGGTCGGAGTAGTCGGCGCGCCTCAGCGCGGCAGCGCAGACAAAGGCAGCGAGCGGACAAAGGCGGCGACAAGCACACGCGCACCAGGTAGCAGGAAGCTCCGTTCAGCGCGGAGTGGCGCCGGCACCCGCCGCACGCCGCCGCCGCACCTTTACCAGCTCGCCCTGCTGCGGCCGCCGACCAATGGGGCGCGCGCAACCGGCCGCCGCACCCGAGCCCATAAAGGACCCCCACCCCGCCGGCGCCGGCACGCACTCCGCTGCTCGACTCGCTGCGGCTCGCACCGTTTGCGTTGTGCTTTTCTTTCTCGCTTCTTTCCAAACTAGCCCATCGCCATGTCCGGACGCGGAAAGGGAGGCAAAGTCAAGGGCAAGTCAAAGTCCCGCTCAAGCAGGGCTGGGCTCCAGTTCCCGGTCGGCAGAATCCACCGCCTCCTGCGCAAGGGAAACTACGCCGAGCGCGTCGGCGCCGGGGCGCCCGTCTACCTCGCCGCCGTCATGGAGTACCTCGCGGCTGAGGTGCTCGAGCTGGCCGGAAACGCGGCCCGCGACAACAAGAAGACGCGCATCATCCCGCGCCACCTGCAGCTCGCCATACGCAACGACGAGGAGCTCAACAAGCTCTTGTCGGGCGTCACCATCGCACAGGGAGGTGTCCTGCCCAACATCCAGGCCGTCCTGCTGCCAAAGAAGACCGAGAAGAAGGCCTAAAAGAGAGACAGCGCAATCGGCACCGCCGCGTGCTCCCTTGGCACGCAGCGCGCCATTTGCCGGCTCGGCTCAAAAACAAAACAATCGGCCCTTTTCAGGGCCACCACACAAACCTACGTCCAAAGCAGAATTCCAGTCGTTCGTCGCACCACTTTTCTCTCTCTCTCTCTCTCTCTCTCTCTCTTTCTGTGTACGGTTTTTCCTTCTTACACACACAGGCGCCGCCATCTTGTACACACGTACTTGGCCACCTCCTCCACTCCACGCACGCACGCACAGTCTCGCGACCATTAACCAGCACACGTGGCGCACAACAACACACCTCAAAAATAACCCCTCGGCACTCAGCCGCGCCGCAACACACAGCCCATCCACCGACAAAAAGCATACAAGCAAAGAGGGGGGGAAGGAAGGAAGGAAGGAGCTCACACAACGCAAGGGCACGCTTCCTTCCCTCCCAACCGCACCGCACACCACGTCAAAAAAACTCCAAACAAAACTAAAAGGCCAAGTAGACTAAAAAGGAAAAGGAAAAAAAAACCAGCAACACAGACTCTTTCGCACTTTTCAACTTCCGAACACTGTGGTGGCCCTGAAAAGGGCCGTTTTTCAATCTCTCTTTCCTTCCTTCGGTCTCACACCGCCTAACCGCCGAAACCGTACAGGGTGCGCCCCTGCCTCTTCAGGGCGTACACCACGTCCATGGCCGTCACAGTCTTGCGCTTGGCGTGCTCAGTGTACGTCACCGCGTCGCGGATCACGTTCTCCAGGAACACCTTCAGCACTCCGCGCGTCTCCTCGTAGATCAGACCAGAGATGCGCTTCACGCCGCCCCTGCGCGCCAGGCGGCGGATCGCGGGCTTCGTGATGCCCTGGATGTTGTCGCGCAACACCTTGCGGTGCCGCTTGGCGCCACCCTTGCCGAGCCCCTTTCCTCCCTTGCCGCGGCCTGTCATTCTTCTTCTTCAAGCGTCTCAACCACAATAATATAAAAAAACAGAAAGCAAGGCAAGCTCCTCACCCGGCGCTAGCGAGTCGGCTACGGTTGTGGCGCCCAGCGCGCGCGCCGCCCCCCTATATAGACTCTGGGGCCCCGCGGCCCGCCCTCCCCTCCCCCCACCACCGCGCACCGAGGGCATATAAGCGCAGCACCCGGGGCGCGCGGGCCCGTTGTCAAGGCAGCACCGGACGCCGTCGCGCACGCATATCCTCCACGCCGCATCCGCATCCGCAGTAGCCATGGCCCGGACAAAGCAAACGGCCCGCAAGTCCACCGGCGGAAAGGCGCCGCGCAAACAGCTCGCCACCAAGGCGGCGAGGAAGAGCGCGCCCGCCACCGGCGGCGTCAAGAAGCCCCACCGCTACAGGCCGGGCACCGTCGCCCTGCGAGAAATCAGGCGCTACCAGAAGAGCACAGAGCTGCTCATCCGCAAGCTGCCATTCCAGCGCCTAGTGCGCGAGATCGCCCAGGACTTCAAGACCGACCTGCGCTTCCAGAGCTCCGCAGTCATGGCCCTGCAGGAGGCCAGCGAGGCCTACCTCATCGGCCTCTTCGAAGACACCAACCTGTGCGCAATCCACGCCAAGCGAGTCACCATCATGCCCAAGGACATCCAGCTCGCACGCCGCATCCGCGGCGAGCGCGCCTAAACCCGCACACCGCCAAACAAACAAAACGGCCCTTTTCAGGGCCACTAACGTCTCTCCGTCGCGAGCAAAACTTTGTCGGTCGCAACGACTAGTTCCCCACTCACTCTCCAGTCCAGTCGTCCCACCCCCGGCCACCAACCACCGCGGCACGCAAACACCATCCACACATGAAACAAACAAACGCCAGCAAGCAAGACAGACAGACAACAAGGCAACCGACCGACCACGACACGACAATCAACACCTTCCCGACGTGCTTTGATGGCCCTGAGAAGGGCCGTTTTTGTTTTTGTCCGGGACCGCGCGACAGCCTCTGGTTGCGCGCCGGCCACCAGGCGACGGTGTCAACCGCCAACCCTTCCCTGCCCTTTTTACTTCTTCTTCTTGGGCGAAGCCTTCGCCTTAGACGGCGTCGCCGTCGCCTTCTTCGGGCGCGGCGCCTTCGGCTTCTTCGTCGGAACCTTGGCGGCCTTCTTCGCCTTCGACGGCGACTTGGCCTTGGCCGGCTTGGCCGCAGCCGCCTTCTTCGCACCCGTGGGAGCGGCCGACGCCGCAGACGCCTTCTTGGCGGCGCCCGCCTTCCGACCGGTCGCCGCCTTCACGCCGCCAGCCTTCTTTGCGCCGGCCGCACGGGCCCCCTTCTTCTCCTTGCTGGCCGGAGCGGCGCGCTTCTTCTTCGCACCACCGCCACCACGAGCCTTGCCGCCCTCGGCCGCCCCGCCGCCGGCGCCGGCAAGCTTGAAAGAGCCCGACGCGCCCTTCCCCTTCGTCTGCACCAGCTCGCCAGCCACGACGGCCGACTTGAGGTACTTCTTGATAAAGGGCGCCAGCTTCTCCGCGTCCAGCTTGTAGTGCGCGGCAATGTACTTCTTGATCGCCTGCAGCGACGACCCGCCGCGCTCCTTCAGACTCTTGATGGCGGCCGTCACCATCTCAGAGGTGCGCGGGTGCGCAGGCTTGGCGCGCGGCTTCTTCGCAGACGACGCAGACTTGGCCTTCTTCGTAGTGCCGGTGGCGGCGGGTGCCGCGGCAGTCTCGTTCGTAGCCGCCTGGTCTGCCATCTTTTGCTTGTTCTCTTTTCTCTTTTTTCCCCTTGGTTTCGCTTCCTTCTCTCCTTCGAAGACGCACAACAGCGAGGGGCGCGCAGCAGAGAATAGCCGCGCACGACGAGGCAATGGTTGATCTTGATTGATTCCGAAGTGCCACTGGGCTGTGCCCGTCTGACTTCAAGTTGTGCGCTAGAGGGTTTGGTGAAATGAGGGTTTGGTTTGTGTGCGTGTTTTTGTGTATATGTTTGATGTGTGAATTATGTTTGTGTTATCTAAATGTCCCGAAAGTGGCGTGTAAGTGTTAGTTTTGGGCGTTTGTGATGATGGTCGGGGTGTTCGCGGCCTAAGATTTGGATTAGGTTGTGGGGCGATGTTTCTGACTTCTCATAAAGTTTGACCGATTTCTCCTTTATGAGGGAGTAAATGGTTGGGTGTCCAAGAAAGTCTCTAATTTGAGTATTGCGGACGTATCTGTCAGCGCCTGTGATGACCCTGAACGTTTTGTTTTGGAGCCTTTGTAGTCGTGAGAGATTGGTGTCTGACGCCATCGACCATACCTCCGAGCCATATAAGATGGCCGGAAGCATGAGCTGGCGCCAGAGGAGCATTTTGCAATTTAACGTGAGTCCTGCACCCTTCAGAAGGGGGTATAGCTGGGATAGGAGTGCGCAACCTTTGTTCGCCGCCTTATTTATGTGCTGGGTCCATGTCAGGCGCCTGTCTATTTCAAGGCCTAGGTATGTCACCCAATTTCTCCAGGGCAGGTCCCGTCCACCAATGGTAAGTTGGTGGTCTGGGAGTTTTATTCTGCTGGTGAAATAAATGGCCTGGGACTTGTTTGCGTTTATTTTTATCTTCCACAGGTTACACCACTGTGTGATGGTGTCGAGATGGGCTTGTAGTTTTCGGCGTATGAACTCGAGGTTGCGACAACTCCTATAGATAGCTGTATCATCAGCATACAGGGCAATCTGTCCGCCGACCTGTTTGGGTATGTCATTCGTGTAGATTGAGTACAGAACGGGACCCAGAACCGAACCTTGCGGAACTCCGGCCGCAATCGGTCGTGTCTGGCTCGACCGTGACCCACTCCTTACGAAGAATTGACGCTCCGCAAGAAATGAATCAATGATCTTTATGAGATGTTCTGGGCACCCTATTTGATCTAGTTTGTATATCAGGCCATCGTGCCAGACGCGGTCAAATGCCTTTTCTATGTCGAGGAATACTGCTCCTGTTGATTCTCTCTTTGCCCTGGCCAGACAAATGTGCTCCACCAAGCGCAGGCATTGTTGGACTGTGGAGTGCTCAGCGCGGAATCCGAACTGTTCAGGTATCAGGATGTTGTTTTCAGTAAGGAAATTTTGGAGGGGTAATAGGATGAGGAGTTCAAGGATTTTGCTCAGGCCAGTGAGTAGGGAGATTGGCCTGTAGCTTTCTGGAAGGAGCAGGTTTTTATTAGGCTTGGGGAGGGTGATTACCTTAGCAGTTTTCCACGCTGAGGGGAAGTAGGTGAGTTTTAGGCAAGCGTTGAAGACGCTGGCCAGAAATGTTATGGCAGGAGGTGGAAGGTGCTTAAGGAGTGGGGTGCGGATACGGTCAGGGCCAGGAGCCTTGTGGTTTCCCTGTCGCTTGATGAGTGCACTAATTGTCCGCTCGTTAACGGGCACGAATTCTGTGTTTGGGCGCGTATTTCTTATCTGAGTCACTCGTCCGATGACTATTCTTTCCTGCCTGTCACTCTCGTCATCATCGATGACGTGAGTTCGGAATTGTGACTCTAGTGACTGTGCCATTATTTCCGCCTTTTCTTGTTCTTCATACACTAGACCGTTTTCGCCGTGGAGTGGCCTGTTTACTTTGGTGGGGGCTTTCCGCTGCCGGGCTGTCTGCCAGATCTTGCGTCTACTGCTGTCGGTTTCGGCGGTTCGTAACATCTCCTCCCAGCAGCGGCTCCTGTGCTCCTGTAGTCGGAGTTTCACCTGGTCCTCAAGTCGCCTCAGCAGGCGGCGGTCAGCGGGGTCGCGATGACGCTGCCACAGCTTACGCAACCTGCGTTTGGCGACTATGAGGTCCCAGATGTCAGGGGGCAGGTCCCTGGTGCCAGGCTCTGTGGTGAGCCTGACACTTGTAGCGCGAGCACAGGCGTGGAGGACGTCTGTAAAATTTTTTATCACGTCGTCGATATCATTCTCTGTCTCCAACTGCGGGATTTCCTCCACGTGCTCACCCACCAGATATTTATAACGGTCCCAGTTTGTAATTACTTCTGTTTTTGCCATCCTCCCGGCATCGTCTTCAACACTGGCTATGTCCAGAACGACCGGGTTGTGATCAGAGTTCAGCTCGTGGTGCACACTGACTGTCGCTTCGAGAGCAAAGTTTTTTACGACGAAAATATCCAGGATGTCTGGATTTTTTGTCGGGTCTACAGGGATATGCGTAGGCTCATCAGGTGCGATGACGCTGAGGGCGGCACGCCTCTCAACGAGACTACGCAATCTCTCACCACTTCTGTTCTCGCCGCGACAGCCAAAGGCCCTATGCTTCGAGTTTAGGTCCCCTCCCACAATCACACGAACGCCAGTACCCAGTAGAGCCTGAAGGTCCCGCTGCAGTATGGTGGTGCCCGGGGGGTGATAAGCGGAAATGATTGTGTATGACTCGTTTGAAATTTTTATTTCTATACCGGCTGCCTCGATGCTGTTTGTCTGCGGTAGTTCCACGGTGCGGAAACACCTTCTGCCTTTTACGAGGACCGCTACTCCGCCGCGTTCGCGGCCTACGCGGTCAACTCTGTGTATGTTGTAATTTCTTACGGAGAAACGGTCCTCGGGCTTAAGGTGGGTCTCCGTCAGACACACTACATCGATAGCATGCCGGTCTAGGAATTCTTCGAGTACATACTTTTGTGATTTTACGCCGTTGGCGTTAAAGGTTGCTATTTTTAACTTGTTGGATTCACGGCGATCCATCTACAATTGTGAATAATGTCATTGCTCCCTCAGCGAGGGCCATAAATTTACTTAGGCCATCAGGCGCGGCACGCACGCGCGCCATGGTGTCCCTAAACGTGGTGAGTACATTTGTCAGGCTGAAGCCTGCAAACAGTTGTCGCAGCTCGTCTAAGAAGCCGAGCGGCGTTCCTGGCTGCTGGCCAGCGAACGACTGAGGCGGCGCGGCAGCTGCAGGCGCCTCAGCGTGCTGGGGGCGGGGTGGGGGTACCCAGGCGGCAGCGGCCGTCGGGGCGCGTGGTGGGGGAAGCGCAGGGAATGCTTCCCGACCCCGCACAGTCGTTCCGCGGCTGTTGGTGGCGGCAGAGCTGGCTGCCGTCGCCGTGGCCGCAGAGGTTGGCTGCGACCATGCCGCAGGCGCAGAGGCGCCTCGCGACAAAGCCGCGCCATTTGCCGACCGTGGGGGACGGGTAGACATGAGTTGTATACGTGTCGGGCAGCGACTGTAATTTGCCGGGTGGTCGCCCCCGCAGAGTGCGCATTTTGCCGGTGTTGCACGGCTCTTTTTACATGTGTTAGTTAAGTGTGGGCCGGCACACTTAAGGCACTTCGGGGGATGGTGGCATTGCTCCGCCGAGTGGAACAGTTGCTGGCATTGATGGCACTGTATAGGGCCTTCAGGCTGTCTATATTTTTCTATGGTGATTTTACAATTCATGAATAGCTCTATTTTGAGCAGTTCCCTGTTTCTCTCATCGGGGTGCAGGATCACCTTAAACGATGCTCTCTTTTTCCTTCCCTCGCCAGGGTTGCTCGGGTCAGAAGCACGCGTTTCTTGCTTCACTTCAATGACCCTGAATTGTCGTTGAAGCAGCAGTTCTTTAATTTCGGCGGGGTCTGTGTCTCGAGGGAGACCTTTAATCACCGCCTTATAGGTGTGTTTGTCAGCTATCGGGTAAGAGTGAAACGGGATCTTCTTTTGTGTGAAGTATTCCACCAGATACCTGTAGTCGGGTGGGGTAGATGGCTGAAATTTAACAGAGGAGCCCCTGCATGAGGTGTTTAGACCTCGTTTAAGGTGGGGGGCAACCTCTTTGATTATCTTCATCGTGCCGTTTCTGCGGCGCTTGCGCACCTGAGGTTGACGGTCGGTTTCGCGTCGCCTCGGTCGCTCCCGTGTTTTCGGGAGCGATCGGGGCGAAGCTATTTGATGTGGGGACATTGGCTACGACTGTTTCCCCCCCAGTGTCCATGTCATCAGCTCTTTCTGTCGTTTGTTCCTCAGCGAGCCGGCTTGGGGCCGGGCGCTTAGGCGCTGGCATTACGTCCGCGACTTGTAGGCGTGTCTTTGCTTTGGTAATGTTTGTTGTGGGTTGGCCGCGGGAACCCAATGACTGGGTGCCGCAGCGGACTGGGGCTTTGGGCTTACCCAATATGGCTGAATTAGCGGAACCTGAAGCCAGACATGCACTGCCAAGGGGCACTGGTTGTTCGTTTGTTGGCACCGTTAGGTCTCCCCGAACAGCGCCAGCCCTAGCATATACTACGCGCGGGTAACCGGGTAACACCACGGGCCCTGACGTAGGAATTTCCCTACTCTCGGGGGGGCAGGGAGGATGCCCTGCGGCAGTGTCTGACCGCATCACGATGGCAGATCAGGCGACGATTGAACGAGAAAGCCGCGGCCCCCACCGCCACAGCGCTGCCAGTAGACCGGCAGCAGCTGCACCACAAAGGGACCACGTCCGAATCTGTCCACGACAACTTTGCGGCGTAATCGCGAAGCATACGCCCCCGCACACGACAATTTTGCGGCGTTGTGCACGCACAACGCACACGACAAGTTTTGCTCGGCTACGGCTAGCGTAGCGCGCTCGACGAGACGGCCAGTAGCAGCAGCTAAGCGTCCACTCTCGGCTGTCGCACTCCCTCGAATGCCGCCGCGCACGCGCCTGGCCCAGCCAGTGTCGCGGGCGGGCGCGGACGGCCGAGAGAGCGGCCGCCACTCGGCGCGCCGCCGCGCCGTCGCGCCGCGCCTCCCGCGCAGTCGAGATCACGATGTCTGACCGAGATGACGTGCGTCTCCGCGCTCGTGATGCTGGTACACGTGTGCCAGCATCGCCCGTGCCGGCCGGCCGCGGTTCGACGGGGCCTGCTCCGTCGGCCGCCCCGCCATCAGCCGGCACGACTATGACGACCCGACCCGGCGCGGGGGGAAGAATTAGTACCCTCGCGTCGGAGCAGCCTCTGGACCAGGATATGGATTGCACGCCGGACCTGCCAGCAGAAGAAGAAGAAGAGGAACCGCCTCACGCTTCTGCAGCATTGAGCACGGCAAATCGTGACAGAAGAGAAGCACGAAGCCGCTCAGAAGAGGGACGGAGCGAACACAGAAACACAGCCGCGCATGAATTTCAAATGCCGCCGCGTAAGAAACAAGCGCGGCTTCAACAAATGGTAGTGGCGAGAGAACTTGATATCTCGAACCGATATCAACCCCTACAAGGGACGGGGGTAACAATAGACGCTGCAAATGCAAATCTTGCGAATAAACAGCAGCAAAGAATGGATCAGCAGCGGCAGTCAAACGCGCCTGCTAGCACCAGCAATGATGACGAAATGGACACCCAACCACCGGACGTGACATCCCCAGGCCACCGGAAGATACCAGCCATCACATTAAGATATAAGGACTCATACAAGAAGCTACATACCTTCCTCAAATCGACCTGCAAGGCGTCCTTCACAGTCCGTCAGACCGGCGCCGAAACACTGAAACTCCTGCTCAACACCACTGAAGATTATGTTACCGTCGCCGGCAAACTGGGCGAAGAGGGTATTCCCATGTTCACCACACCGGCAGTCAGACCACCAACTATCAAGACTCTTATCAAAGGCATTCCAACCTCCATGACACATGCAGAAGTGAAAGAAGAGCTGGAAGAACTCGGGTTCGTCGCTACTGTGATCGAACACCACCGCATGCCAGGAACTAACCAACCGACAGGACATCGCACAGTTATCTTATTGGACACACCGGAACACCGCCATATCTTTCAGCTCACGCGATTCTACAACCTCTCTATTAAAGTTGAGAGGCTCCGACGATCCCGTGGACACATTCAATGTTTTCGATGCCAGGGATTCAATCATGTTGCCCGCTACTGCACCATGCCGCCGGTGTGTGTGAAATGTGGTGGCAACCACGATAGTCGGGAATGCACGCGACCCAAAGAAGAAACACCAACATGCGGGCTTTGCGGAGGTGCACATCCCGCTAATTACAGAACCTGTTCAAAGCACAAAGAAGAAAGCCGCCGATTCCGTGGCCTTCCACCACTACGACCGCAACCACGCCGACAACGCCAGCCGCCGCCTCAACCAGCGCCGATTGCAGATCAAACCTCCTGGCCGACACCGATGCAGCATCGCGCCAATCGGCTGCGCGCCGACTTGACGGCAGCGGAAGCTCTCAAACAAGGGCTACCACAGACAACACCAACATCAGCAGCAACATTACAGCACCAGACGCCGCCGCAAACACGACAGCAACCGACATCGACGCAGCGACCGATGCCGCCACCAAGACAGGAACAGCAAGATCTTTACGCTCTGCTCACTCAAATCGCGTCCACGCTCGCGGAGGTGAGTAGAACAATAGCGCAGCTCCCGCAAACCATCGCCACCACCATTGAGACGACGATTCGCAGCACAATGACGACAGCAAGAGACTTTTCCGTGCAACATCATGACTAGAGTACCACGAATTGACGAATTACGTATAATGACATATAACGCCAATAATCTGACGCATGACATACCGGAATTGCAACAATTTATTATAGACCACAACATTGATATTTGTATGGTTAATGAGACATTTTTAAAGCCAGGTATTAGATCGAACATTCCAAATTATCGGTGTTACAGAACAGATAGACAGACGCATGGGGGCGGTACCGCCATTTTCATTCGACGCTCAATTATCCATCATGAAGCACCTCCGCCAATGACAAAACTCATTGAAACAACTGCCGTCATTGTAGAAACGCAGAGCGGACCAATCACGTTCATCGCCGTGTACCGCAGCCCAAGCCGACTCCTTGACATTGACGACGCAAGATTGTTACTACGAATGCGCGGAAAACTTTTTATAGCGGGTGATCTTAATTCTAAACACGCCGCATGGAATTCTAACGTAACTAATATGAGTGGCCGGCTTCTATTGCAGGCCACGGAAGAGGCAAATGCTTACGTTTGTGGCCCTGAAGAGCCGACATGCTATTCGTCGCGCGGCCGCCCGGACGTCATAGACATTGCAATCACCAAAAGAATACCACATTTCATGACTGCAGACGTTATTCACGCATTAAATTCAGATCATCTGCCTGTCATCTTTCATCTCCACATCTCTCCAGAACATTATCCCGACCGTCTTAATCTCCGTCGCACTAATTGGAACACCTTCCGCGAACATGTAGCACATTCCATAGACGCACAACAGGACGACGATGACATCACAGAGGCATCACTTACTGCGCTCACTGACTCCATCCAAGAAGCTCTAACTTTCTCTACGCCGCCACCAAAACCGCAACATCTTCCGACACCCGGACTACCACCAGATATACTCGCCTCCATACGAAGACGCAACAGATTATGTCGCGAATGGCGGCTCACGCGTGATCCGCGCATCAAACAACAAATCAATCAGCTCAGAAGAGAGATAAAAGCCGCAATCATCACTCACCGTAATCAGCAATGGGCAGCAAAACTCAGAGCATTTACGCCTGATCCAATGAATTGGCACATGATTCGCTTTTTCACCAACCGCAGAACGAACATTCCGCCGCTAGAACATCACGACCGCACTGTCTATCGCCCGGAAGACAAAGCCAATACGCTTGCCGACATCTTCGAAGCGAATTTTCAGCCGCTCAACGACCGTGTCGACCCTCACCGCATCGCATATATCGAGACGGAAGCCGACGCAATCCTACGAATGAACGACGACGCCAACGCAGAAGACGACGCAGAAGCCGACGCAGAAGACGACGACGAGGAACATCAAATACCACCGATCAGCGCACGGGAGGTACAAGCTGGAATAAGAATGTTACCACCTAATAAGGCTCCTGGCGTGGACGAGATACAAGGTCGCATCTTGAAACAACTACCGTGGGCAGCAATGGTACGACTTGCAGCAATATTTAACTGGATCATCCGCACAGCCACCTATCCATCGCAATGGAAACACTCAATAGTTGTTGCAGTTCCTAAACCTGGCAAAGATCGTCATCATCCACAGAATTACCGACCAATCAGCCTACTGCCGCACATCAGTAAATTATTCGAACGCCTCTTCCTCACCAGACTACAGAATATCATCTCCAGACATGAAGCACTACCGCAAGAACAATTTGGATTCCGCTCCGGTCACAGTACAACCCAACAAATTCTCCGAGTCGTCCACTACATCACTGAAGCCTTCAACAAAAAAGAATTTTGTGGCGCAGTTCTCCTCGATGTTACAAAAGCATTTGACACAGTTTGGCATAAAGGACTCATCTACAAGCTTCATCACATGCACTTTCCGCTACAATACATCAAGCTACTAGCCTCTTATCTGGAAGATCGTACCTTTGCTGTCCGCATTGACGACGCCTTGTCCACGCCACGACGAATTCAAGCAGGAGTACCGCAAGGATCGGTCCTTGGGCCGATCCTGTACTCGCTATTCACGACCGACCTACCGTCGCAGCCGCGCGTCGAGAGAGCCATTTACGCCGACGACACGATGATTTTTACTCGAAGTCGCTGGAGAGAAGTGCTTGTACCCCGACTTCAAAGCGCACTAAACGCACTTGAACAATGGGCTGCAAAATGGCGCATTAGCTTCAATCCATCTAAGACGCAAGCGGTCATCTTTACAAAGAAGAAAACCATGCCAGTCCGTAATCTCCGCCTCTACGACACCCAGCTGCCATGGGACACGTCCGCAAAATACCTCGGCGTCATATTGGACAAGAAACTTACATGGAAACAACACGTTGAAGAAGTAAGAACGAAAATCAACCAGCGCATTGGGGCTCTTTACCCATTAATCAATGAAGATTCGGACTTATCTGTTGAGAATGGGCTGCTAATATTCCGAATGTATGTTCGGCCCATTATGGATTATGCATGTGAAGTGTGGGGTTGCGCAGCACGCACCCACATTATGAGACTTCAATCACTACAAAACAAGATCCTCCGACGCATATTTCATGTGCACTCCCAATTTCCGCATCACTTTTTACAAGAAGCCGCCGCAGAACAAGAGGTACTCAACCGCCATCAGGACATCGCCCGACGCTTCTACGAAAAAACTCGAGACGCAGAAAACCCTCTCATCAGAGCATTGTCAGAACCGCAGAACCCAAGAGACAAGTACAGACGGCCAATAGTACTACTGGAACGATGACGAAAAAAGAAGACTAAACTTTTTCCCCCTCAGCCTTACAAAGGCTCTTAAGACAAAATAGCTCCAGAAGATAAAAATGCGCACCGCAACAATGCAAATAAGCTCACACCCCCGTCCCACAAACACATTAGACACAAAAAAATAAAGAAGAACAGACCCTACACTCTAACCCCAAGAAGCCGCAGGCAATGCTCACCGAGTAAATCCTGCTTAAAATAGCTGTAAATAGCCTTAAGATAGTGGTAGGCGCGCCTCCCGCGCAGTCGAGATCACGATGTCTGACCGAGATGACGTGCGTCTCCGCGCTCGTGATGCTGGTACACGTGTGCCAGCATCGCCCGTGCCGGCCGGCCGCGGTTCGACGGGGCCTGCTCCGTCGGCCGCCCCGCCATCAGCCGGCACGACTATGACGACCCGACCCGGCGCGGGGGGAAGAATTAGTACCCTCGCGTCGGAGCAGCCTCTGGACCAGGATATGGATTGCACGCCGGACCTGCCAGCAGAAGAAGAAGAAGAGGAACCGCCTCACGCTTCTGCAGCATTGAGCACGGCAAATCGTGACAGAAGAGAAGCACGAAGCCGCTCAGAAGAGGGACGGAGCGAACACAGAAACACAGCCGCGCATGAATTTCAAATGCCGCCGCGTAAGAAACAAGCGCGGCTTCAACAAATGGTAGTGGCGAGAGAACTTGATATCTCGAACCGATATCAACCCCTACAAGGGACGGGGGTAACAATAGACGCTGCAAATGCAAATCTTGCGAATAAACAGCAGCAAAGAATGGAGCAGCAGCGGCAGTCAAACGCGCCTGCTAGCACCAGCAATGATGACGAAATGGACACCCAACCACCGGACGTGACATCTCCAGGCCACCGGAAGATACCAGCCATCACATTAAGATATAAGGACTCATACAAGAAGCTACATACCTTCCTCAAATCGACCTGTAAGGCGTCCTTCACAGTCCGTCAGACCGGCGCCGAAACACTGAAACTCCTGCTCAACACCACTGAAGATTATGTTACCGTCGCCGGCAAACTGGGCGAAGAGGGTATTCCCATGTTCACCACACCGGCAGTCAGACCACCAACTATCAAGACTCTTATCAAAGGCATTCCAACCTCCGTGACACATGCAGAAGTGAAAGAAGAGCTTGAAGAACTCGGGTTCGTCGCTACTGTGATCGAACACCACCGCATGCCAGGAACTAACCAACCGACAGGACATCGCACAGTTATCTTATTGGACACACCGGAACACCGCCATATCTTTCAGCTCACGCGATTCTACAACCTCTCTATTAAAGTTGAGAGGCTCCGACGATCCCGTGGACACATTCAATGTTTTCGATGCCAGGGATTCAATCATGTTGCCCGCTACTGCACCATGCCGCCGGTGTGTGTGAAATGTGGTGGCAACCACGATAGTCGGGAATGCACGCGACCCAAAGAAGAAACACCAACATGCGGGCTTTGCGGAGGTGCACATCCCGCTAATTACAGAACCTGTCCAAAGCACAAAGAAGCAAGCCGCCGATTCCGTGGCCTTCCACCACTACGACCGCAACCACGCCGACAACGCCAGCCGCCACCTCAACCAGCGCCGATTGCAGATCAAACCTCCTGGCCGACGCCGATGCAGCATCGCGCCAATCGGCTGCGCGCCGACTTGACGGCAGCGGAAGCTCTCAAACAAGGGCTACCACAGACAACACCAACATCAGCAGCAACATCACAGCACCAGACACCGCCGCAAACACGACAGCAACCGACATCGACGCAGCGACCGATGCCGCCACCAAGACAGGAACAGCAAGATCTTTACGCTCTGCTCACTCAAATCGCGTCCACGCTCGCGGAGGTGAGTAGAACAATAGCGCAGCTCCCGCAAACCATCGCCACCACCATTGAGACGACGATTCGCAGCACAATGACGACAGCAAGAGACTTTTCCGTGCAACATCATGACTAGAGTACCACGAATTGACGAATTACGTATAATGACATATAACGCCAATAATCTGACGCATGACATACCGGAATTGCAACAATTTATTATAGACCACAACATTGATATTTGTATGGTTAATGAGACATTTTTAAAGCCAGGTATTAGATCGAACATTCCAAATTATCGGTGTTACAGAACAGATAGACAGACGCATGGGGGCGGTACCGCCATTTTCATTCGACGCTCAATTATCCACCATGAAGCACCTCCGCCAATGACAAAACTCATTGAAACAACTGCCGTCATTGTAGAAACGCAGAGCGGACCAATCACGTTCATCGCCGTGTACCGCAGCCCAAGCCGACTCCTTGACATTGACGACGCAAGATTGTTACTACGAATGCGCGGAAAACTTTTTATAGCGGGTGATCTAAATTCAAAACACGCCGCATGGAATTCTAACGTAACTAATATGAGTGGCCGGCTTCTATTGCAGGCCACGGAAGAGGCAAATGCTTACGTTTGTGGCCCTGAAGAGCCGACATGCTATTCGTCGCGCGGCCGCCCGGACGTCATAGACATTGCAATCACCAAAAGAATACCACATTTCATGACTGCAGACGTTATTCACGCATTAAATTCAGATCATCTGCCTGTCATCTTTCATCTCCACATCTCTCCAGAACATTATCCCGACCGTCTTAATCTCCGTCGCACTAATTGGAACACCTTCCGCGAACATGTAGCACATTCCATAGACGCACAACAGGACGACGATGACATCACAGAGGCATCACTTACTGCGCTCACTGACTCCATCCAAGAAGCTCTAACTTTCTCTACGCCGCCACCAAAACCGCAGCATCTTCCGACACCCGGACTACCACCAGATATACTCGCCTCCATACGAAGACGCAACAGATTATGTCGCGAATGGCGCCTCACGCGTGATCCGCGCATCAAACAACAAATCAATCAGCTCAGAAGAGAGATAAAAGCCGCAATCATCACTCACCGTAATCAGCAATGGGCAGCAAAACTCAGAGCATTTACGCCTGATCCAATGAATTGGCACATGATTCGCTTTTTCACCAACCGCAGAACGAACATTCCGCCGCTAGAACATCACGACCGCACTGTCTATCGCCCGGAAGACAAAGCCAATACGCTTGCCGACATCTTCGAAGCGAATTTTCAGCCGCTCAACGACCGTGTCGACCCTCACCGCATCGCATATATCGAGACGGAAGCCGACGCAATCCTACGAATGAACGACGACGCCAACGCAGAAGACGACGCAGAAGCCGACGCAGAAGACGACGACGAAGAACATCAAATACCACCGATCAGCGCACGGGAGGTACAAGCTGGAATAAGAATGTTACCACCTAATAAGGCTCCTGGCGTGGACGAGATACAAGGTCGCGTCTTGAAACAACTACCGTGGGCAGCAATGGTACGACTTGCAGCAATATTTAACTGGATCATCCGCACAGCCACCTATCCATCGCAATGGAAACACTCAATAGTTGTTGCAGTTCCTAAACCTGGCAAAGATCGTCATCATCCACAGAATTACCGACCAATCAGCCTACTGCCGCACATCAGTAAATTATTCGAACGCCTCTTCCTCACCAGACTACAGAATATCATCTCCAGACATGAAGCACTACCGCAAGAACAATTTGGATTCCGCTCCGGTCACAGTACAACCCAACAAATTCTCCGAGTCGTCCACTACATCACTGAAGCCTTCAACAAAAAAGAATTTTGTGGCGCAGTTCTCCTCGATGTTACAAAAGCATTTGACACAGTTTGGCATAAAGGACTCACCTACAAGCTTCATCACATGCACTTTCCGCTACAGTACATCAAGCTACTAGCCTCTTATCTGGAAGATCGTACCTTTGCTGTCCGCATTGACGACGCCTTGTCCACGCCACGACGAATTCAAGCAGGAGTACCGCAAGGATCGGTCCTTGGGCCGATCCTGTACTCGCTATTCACGACCGACCTACCGTCGCAGCCGCGCGTCGAGAGAGCCATTTACGCCGACGACACGATGATTTTTACTCGAAGTCGCTGGAGAGAAGTGCTTGTACCCCGACTTCAAAGCGCACTAAACGCACTTGAACAATGGGCTGCAAAATGGCGCATTAGCTTCAATCCATCCAAGACGCAAGCGGTCATCTTTACAAAGAAGAAAACCATGCCAGTCCGTAATCTCCGCCTCTACGACACCCAGCTGCCATGGGACACGTCCGCAAAATACCTCGGCGTCATATTGGACAAGAAACTTACATGGAAACAACACGTTGAAGAAGTAAGAACGAAAATCAACCAGCGCATTGGGGCTCTTTACCCATTAATCAATGAAGATTCGGACTTATCTGTTGAGAATGGGCTGCTAATATTCCGAATGTATGTTCGGCCCATTATGGATTATGCATGTGAAGTGTGGGGTTGCGCAGCACGCACCCACATTATGAGACTTCAATCACTACAAAACAAGATCCTCCGACGCATATTTCATGTGCACTCCCAATTTCCGCATCACTTTTTACAAGAAGCCGCCGCAGAACAAGAGGTACTCAACCGCCATCAGGACATCGCCCGACGCTTCTACGAAAAAACTCGAGAAGCAGAAAACCCTCTCATCAGAGCATTGTCAGAACCGCAGAACCCAAGAGACAAGTACAGACGGCCAATAGTACTACTGGAACGATGACGAAAAAAGAAGACTAAACTTTTTCCCCCTCAGCCTTACAAAGGCTCTTAAGACAAAATAGCTCCAGAAGATAAAAATGCGCACCGCAACAATGCAAATAAGTTCACACCCCCGTCCCACAAACACATTAGACACAAAAAAATAAAGAAGAACAGACCCTACACTCTAACCCCAAGAAGCCGCAGGCAATGCTCACCGAGTAAATCCTGCTTAAAATAGCTGTAAATAGCCTTAAGATAGTGGTAGGCGCCTCCCGCGCTTGCTACCGCCGAACGTCCGACAGCCTGCGCGGAGCAGCCCCCAACCTGCGCCGCAACCACCCGCGCCATTCAAACCACCGAGGATGGGGCTACACACACCGACACCACGGTCGCCAACCAGTCGCCGCGGCGGCGCCGCAAACCACGGCCAAACTGCAGCCACCGCGCGCCACAGCCTGGGTCGGCCCGCCGAGAATCGCCGCCCCCGCCCAAATGCCGCCCCCACAGCCCCAGCCGACGACCCGCCACAATGGCCAAACCTTCGTCAAAACTCCCACACCGTCGCCGCGGCAGCCCGGCCACCGCGGCCGGCGCCACAGCCACACGAGCCGAGTCGTGCGGCGATGACGGCCGTGCACAAACGCACCTCCGCCGCCCCATCGCCTTCCGCCGTTTTCCCGATCGGCCCGCAGCCGTCGGGCCACGGCCGCGGGCCGTCCTCCTCCTCTCGCCTCGCCCGCCAACACCCACAGCCCTTCCAACACATTTTTTTTTCTTTTTTCTTTTTTTTTTTACTTTTTTACGATCGCCGCCTGCGCAACATGGCACCGGCCGACGGAGCGCCAACCCCCCCGCCACAGGCGAAAACAAAACAAAACAAAACAACGATAAACAAACAAACAAAATAAATTACCAGCCAGCCCCAACTACAGACACACCGAATCTGCCCTCACAGCCGACCTTACACGCCTCAACGTCAAAACAAAGGTGGTTTCTTTCTTTCAACGGTTACCTTACCTTAGGTTACGTCAGGTTAGGCTAAGAAGGCGTCAGGGTTAGGTTAAGCGTTGACGTGACGTCACGTCTTAACGTAGGCGTTAAGCTAAGGTTGCGGTCACGTACGTTAGGTTAAGGCGACTTGGGGGTTGGCCTAAGAGCTTAGGTTAGGTTACGTTAGTTTAGGTTAGGTTAAGGTGGCTGCGTTAAGGGCTTAAAGAAGTTTAGGAGGTTAAGGCGTCGAGGCGGCCGCACCCCCTTAGCTGCTGCGGCTCGGCCACGCCACGCCACGCCACGCCACGCTTTGGGGTTTCATAAGGTCGCGCGGCGGGTCGTCGGCACGCCGCAAAGGACAAAACTGCAAGACGACGTCGAAAAACAAACAACAGGTAAAAAATAAATAAGTAAAATAAACGACGCCGACAGGCGGGGATCAGCAGAACGAGCAGATTCCGGAGAGCGAACGAGACACACACGCACGCACGCACGCACACACACAAACCCCCCCGAGCCGAGAGAGCACAGCACCACCACGTGTCGGCCTCCGCTCACCCGACTCGGCTGGGCTGGGCTGGCGGCCGGGCCGGATGCACGTACACGTACGGCTACAGCCACTACCCGTACACAGCCGCTCTTCACGCAACACCAGCCAAATGGCGCGCCCGCGGCTCGTCGCGGTCGCAACGCCACGCCGGCACACTTTCGGCACCACCGTTTTCGCGCGCACCGCAAACAAAACGCAGCCGACACACACAGAAGAAAAAAAAAAAAAAAAGAGCGCGAGACGGGCGGCGGCGCACCTTTCGCCAGCCGGCAGGCAATCGACTCGCCCAGTACGACAAACGCGCACGCCACCCCACCCACCAACCAACCAACCAACCAGTCGTCGTCGTCCCGAAATCAAACAAACTCTCAAAAGCACAGCCCCTGCTGCCAACGGACGCAGGCGCCACGCAGCTCCCTTCCCGCCACACTCGATTCGCAGCGCAACTCACCCGGCACACCGTCAAACGACGGGCTGGGCTCACCGCATCGCCGCAACCTACACACCTTCCCCGCCACGACGCACAGCCCCACCAGACGCCCGTGCCGCAACGACACTACTGCACTACCACTACCGCACTACTCCTCTCGCCCTTGCCATACACGACACAACACGCCAAAAAATGAAAATCCAAATACAAACAAAAAACACCGCCCCCACGACCCACACACATGCACGGCGCGCCAACACACGCGAGGCAAGGCACGCAGCAAACGGCGTCCCCTCCGCGTCGCGCCATCAACCTACACACACAAGGCAACCAACAACAGCCAGCCAGCCAGCCAGCCCCACTCTCACGCCGCAAAAACAGAAAACACACCGAAACCGCCAAACGCCGCACATTCGCGCTTCGCACTTACCACACACCTCTCGGCATCCGTTTCGCACACAACGACGCGACGCACAATACATCATCACGGGCTACGCACGCACACCGCGACCCACTTTTTTACGACGCCCTCGGCAGAGCACACGTGCCCACGCCCACACACAGTCGACACAACGACGCAGCGCGCAGCAGACGCGGCCGCAACACATACCTCCCCGACGACGCGCCAACACCGCCAGCCACTGCTCACTCGCCCAAGCAACCCGTGCACACAACTGCCACACGCGTCCACCACGCCGCCGCCAACCACCCGCCCGCCAGGGGGCGCTCACGTCCGCGACAACAGCGCGGCACCGCCGGACCGGACCGGACCGGGCCGGGCCGGGCCGGGCCGGGCCGGGCCGAGCCGAGCCGAGCCGCCGCCGCCTCCTCTCCACTCGGCACGCCACGTCCTGCTTGCAAAACATATGGCTCGTCCCTCTGTACACACAACGCGCCTGCCTGCGGTCGCCGCCGGCATCTATCCACCTGCGCATCGGAGCCAGGCCGGCAAGCCCACACTTAAATAATGCACTTCACCAGCCAAACAAACCCACTCTTCCTTTCTTTGCACAGCGCATGCAACAGCAGCCCCAGGAGCCGGGCCCGCCGCCAGCGTCTCCTCCTCCTCCTCCTCCTCCTCTGGGCACAGCCAGCCAGCCGTTCCCACCGCCCCGCCCCTGCTCTGCAGAACAAGAAAAAACGAAAAAGTACCAACACACGCACCCAAAGCGTAAGCCAGACAAGACCAGCCTCTCCAAGGCCACACACACGCAAAAAAACAAAAAAACAAAAACACTACAACAAAATAAAATAAAAAAGAAAAAGCAAGCTGTCGCCTCGCCCCCGCCCGTCCCCCCCACCACATTCGCCCCCTCCGCTTGTTTTCCTTTCTACAATTTCCCTCTTTTCCACCCAATATCCCGCCGCGGTTTACGGGCACCGGCCGATTTTGCGCCCGCCCACATGTGTGCCTACTCCCCACCATCATTCCCTCCGCAGCCCGCAGCCCGCAGCCCGCTTTTCCCCCCTCCCTGCCCACACCACACCACACCGACGGTGCTGACGTCGACACGCACCCAAGACAGGGGCCACGACCGTCTTTTTTCCTGGGCCCATCCCCTCACCGCACCTCCTTCCAATCAACCGCTGTGGCGCCTGTGTCCGCGCGAGACGCGTGCGCGCCGCCTCTCTCAACATCCGTCCGCCGTCCGCCGGCCGGCCCGTTTTTCGGCCCCCAGGCCATCCGTCAACCACCACTGCGCCCCTGCCCCTGCCCCTGCCCCTGCCCGCCCCGCACCACACCACACACCGCTGCTTGCCCTGGCCGTTGCCACCAAAGGCGCCAACCGCAGCCCGCACGCGCCAGAAAGAGATGGCAAAAACTACAGGGACCCAGCCGACCGACGAAAATCAGAGCAATTGGCCGGGAGGATCAAAAAGAGAGCTCCGAAAACCACCGTAGCGAGGCGTGGGAGGAAACGTTACGAGAAGCAGAAAGGGACCAGGAACAATTCTGGAAATTTCTTAAAACTCGTAAACTAAACACGAAACATCTACATCTACATGGGGAAGGAACGACCCCACAGACCGAGCTGAAGCACTGGCGGATTCACTAGAAAGGCAATTCCAAGCACCAGAAGCGGTAGATGACGAAACTGATGACCACCAGGAAATGGTACTCAGAAGGGTAAAACCGCATCCTAAGTGCCCCGATCAGAACATCTTTCACAATCCAATAAACGCAGAAACCCCATATCTTATCACATCACAAACATACACACATCCTAAGAAGGCATCAGGCCCAGATTCCATCAAACCGCAACTACTACATCACCTACCTCCAGCAACTATCAATTATCTATCTAACATCAATATATAATGCTTGCTTCAGACTAAACTACTTGGAAACAGGCCCGAGTCATCACATTACCAAAGCCAAACAAGGACTTATTATTTCCGCAAAACTATAGGCCAACTTCCTTGGAAAGGTTCTCGGAAAGCTCGTTCAAACTGAACTGAAGAAATTCAATTCTTAAAGGATAACAACATAATCATCCCACAACAATTCCGATTCCGCGAAGAACACAGCACCACCCACCAGGTGAGCAGACTAGTCGAGCACATATGTCAGGCCAGAAACATTAGACACAGTACTGGAGCAGTCCTGCTTGACATTGGAAAAGCATTCGGGTAACGCCTTATCTACAAGCTCCACCAGTACAACTGCCCCATCCACATTATTGCTTCTTTTCTCCGCAACAGAGCATTCTATGTCCATGTACCAGGAGCGGCAAGTAACACTAGATCCATAGAGGCTGGAGTCCCGCAAGGCTCAGTGCTGGGGCCCATTCTCTACTCAATATACACAAACAAACAGCTGGGAGGACACTTGTCACTATTTGCAGACGACACTGCAGTCTACCGCAGCAGTTCTAACCTGCAATATAGAGTCACAAAAATAGAGCAACACCTACAATCCATCCAGAAATGGGCTAACCAATGGAAACAAAAAAACAATAAACGCGGAGAAAACCCAAGCAATACAATACGATTCACATTCAAAAAGAATACCTCCTAACCTGCATACACGCCTCAGAAATAACAATCTTCCATGGTCAGGCACAATAAAGTATCTAGGCATCAAGCTGGACAAGAGGTTGACATTTAGAGACCATGTTACACACGTTTGTAACAAGGCTGCAGCAGCAATATTCAGACTGTACCCAATCATCAAAGGAAACAGAATAAATATGCGCGCCAAAAAGAAAATCTTCAAAACCGTCATAGGAACCAGCCATCACTTACGGCTCTGAAAATCTGGTCAATGGCCGCAGACACCAACATAACAAGAGTAAAAAAGGGTGCAGAACAAATACTTCAGAATTGCTGCTGATGCCGGCCGGTACCAGACAAACCGAGACATATACACATACTCAAAATCCCGGAAATCATCCAAAGAAAAATCCATAAAGTTTTTTTTTTTTTCCACCAAACCACGGATTCGAACCACCCACTCATCAGAAATCTGGGACAAAATCCACCCGACCCAAGAACGACATTTCCCATCACGACAAAACACCACAAACTACAACATACCATGATAAACAAAAATAAAATAAAAACACCATAACACTCACTTAAACAACAAACATCTACACACACCCAAGAGACCCTATCATCCCATCATTTTGTTACCCAACATAATCAGACATAAGGCAGGGATCAAGGACAGATCCGGTCCTTCGAGTACAGGGGGTAAAAAATACCCATCAGACCAGCTCTCTCTCTCTCTCTCTCTCTCTCTCTCTCTCTCTCTCTCTCTCTCCTCCTCCTCCTCGCTTCTCCGTGCCGACGCTGCCCCGCACACGCGTTCGCGTTCGCGTTCGCGTTCGCGTTCGGCCGACACCACACGACAGGTCTTTGGGGCCCCGCCACTGCGCACACGCACGCCTCCTCCTCTTCCTTAGTTCTTTTTCGCTTTTCTTTTCTCCCCCGCCCCCCGCTCTCACCGCCACATCATCCCGCAACCCTTGGGGGATGTTTCCCAACATCAACGCGCCCCAATTCCACTCTCTGCCCGTGCCGCACTCTCCACTTTGCTTCTCCCCGTCCCCTACACACACGACTACCGAAACCCCGGTTGACACACCTTCTCGTAGGACAGGGGTGCGTGCGTGCGTTGTCTTGACGGTGACAGCAACAGCAACGGATCCGTCCATCCCATTCCCCCCCCCCCCCACTCGGCAAGGGGGGCACACACGAACGCGAAAGAAAGGGCAGGGCAGGGCAGGGCAGGGCAGGGCAGGGCAACTATCTCGTACACATTCTTCCTCAGAACCCACATATCACATCAACGAACGGGAGGCCAATTGCGGACTCAGCCGTGTCAGGCAAATCCAACCCAACCAACACCTCCCACGGAAACCCTGACACTGATCCAGCAGTACGTCCACATACATCGCCACACCAAATACGGGTGACGAGTGAGCAACAAATGGAACAATACACAACAAGGCTGACCTAATAAAAACTGCACGTCACGTCATACCTTCCAGACAGACGCAGTTCCGACGGCACGGCGGAACCGTATACGTACCTTTCAGCCACAACAACCGACCGACTGGACACGCCCGCGTCTCCAGCCAGCCAACCACCAGGGCCACACAGCCCGCAAGTTTCAGCGTCAACACTTCTTAACGTACGTTGCAAACTTTTCAAAACATTGCCACACACACACACACCCCACGAAAAGCGTCAACCTCTCTCACACTGGATACACTCAACACTTTTTGTCGGCGGAGCTTGAGGCCAACGGTTGACACACCCCCACCGGCCACACAGGTTTCCCTTTGAAAATTGCAGTGACGGAGACGCGGCATTACGAGAGGGTTGTTTCCGAGAGCGCGAGCTGGACGGAGCTGCGGCGCCGCCGCCGCCGAGGGGTAATGAACGCACGCGATGCCGCATGACAGCCCATCACCCAAAGTTTCACCCACAACTGCACAGGTCGCACCCCCTTTTCGCGCCATACTAGTGTCGATCGTCAATTACAGCTCACGGTGTTCGCATTTGCCACTTGACGGGGGGGGGGGGGGGGGGGGGGAAACAAAACAAACATCTGACACGCCATGTGTTTCTCTCTCTGTTATATCTAGGTCATTGGGCAGCCACTGTAAAAAATAATATTTTTACGACATGGTTGGGTAAGTGATTTAAAGACAACAATTGTGGGTCACACACCATAGACCATTTCGATAGTGTTCTTGTTCTTCTCTTTTTCCTTTTTTTTTTTTTATCGCTCAATTGAAATAAAACCTGGGGATGATGCAATGCTGCGATATGGCACAACCGTCGTCCATTGTACACAACTCGGGAACAAAAAGAAACCAATTCAGGGAACGTTCGTTCCTTCACAACGTTTCTTTCAACGCACTTGGTCTTTACCATCCTGTATTCAACACACATTTCCTTTCATCAAACTAGGGCATTTCCATAACAGTATTTGCAATACTGCTTCTTCGACGTCATTTCACCATCTTAACTAGAGACAAACAAACAACAAAATAGGAAAACAGCCCTGAGAACCCCGTCCACCAAATTTCAGTTAGCACGGCATCCAAGATTCTTTTCCGGGGAGTGCGGTGCAGCTGACGCTGCTCAGACCATATACCGTCGCCAGTCTCACTCAACTCTTGCGCATTCCATTCTACGCTACGTGACAATGCAAAAATGAATGAATCAAACCCGCCCAGAGAGCGTCTTGTGCGAGGGGACACACGATATAGAGAACAACAAAACACACAGGGGACACCACCAAAGTTGGAGAGAACGTTTCCACCACGGCAGACGCTTACAGCAGCCGCGCCGTTACGCGCTTTTTTTTTTTTTTTTTTCCTCCCCCCCCACTGCACACCTCCGACACCACGGGAACGTTCACCGTCCCGTTGCCCTACACTGGCGTTTCTTTTCAACCCCCCACCCTATTCCTCGCTCCCCGGACATTCGACCGATCACAAAGTGCAACCTCTCGTTACCGTCGGGTGCCCCTCTTCATCCCCGGGGCGCCAACAACAAAACAAAAAAAAAAAAATAAACCACTCAACTGAGCGGAAAATACACGTACATCCAGAATGACGACACCGCCTCCACAAACAAAAACCAGACGTCAGACGTCAGGTCGAAAGAGGGCACCGTACGTCGTGGCGCGTGGTCTCCTAACTCACCTCGCGCGTACAAATACAATGCGTGTCTCCTCACGTTCACACACACCTCCACGCTCCACGCTCCACTTTTACGTCGCCCAACCAACCAACTAACTTAACCCACCCGCTCGGCGTAGAAGCAGCTGTAGGCGGCAACGTGTTGTTTCTCACCCTCGCCACCAACGGTGTGACATCCGACAATCGCGGTTTGCTTTCCTTCCTTTCCGTTCCACACCTCCGGCCATACCATACAAAAAATATATATATATATATATATATATATATATATATATATATATATATATATATATATATATATATATATATATATATCAACACACGCCAACTCCAGCGATCCGCCCCCCTGACACCAACACGTCTCGAAACACCCACGCCCACGACCCGGCTGTGGCTAAAGTGCGTATCCCAACGTCACACCAAAACCAAAGGCGCCGGCGCCGGCGCCGCACCACAGCTACAGCTGTGCCGCCGTCCACCCGCTCACAACAACAACAACAACAACAACAATTCCGCCCTTCCCGCAAAGGCATTTTGGTGGCCCTGAAAAGGGCCGTTTTTTCTTTTCTTCGCCGCGCCGCGGACGAGCCTCCTATTTCCAAGAGCCACCTCCTTACTTGGAGCTCGTGTACTTGGTCACCGCCTTCGTGCCCTCGCTCACCGCGTGCTTGGCCAGCTCGCCAGGCAGCAAGAGCCGCACAGCGGTCTGGATCTCGCGGGACGTGATGGTCGAGCGCTTGTTGTAGTGCGCCAGGCGAGAAGCCTCGGCCGCAATGCGCTCGAAAATGTCGTTCACGAAGCTGTTCATGATGCTCATCGCCTTCGAAGAGATGCCCGTGTCAGGGTGCACCTGCTTCAGCACCTTGTAGATGTAGATGGCATAGCTCTCCTTCCTCTTGCGCTTCTTCTTCTTGTCGCCCTTCGAAATGTTCTTCTGCGCCTTGCCAGCCTTCTTGGCGGCTTTCCCGCTAGTCTTGGGCGGCATCACGAACAAACAGGCAGGCAGGCACGCGCAGTCAGTCAGTCAAGCGCTCCGCTCCAGTCAGCGTCTCCCCACACAGTGGCACCCGCCGCACGCCGCCGCCGCACCTTTACCAGCTCGCCCTGCTGCGGCCGCCGACCAATGGGGCGCGCGCGCAACCGGCCGCCGCACCCGAGCCCATAAAGGACCCCCACCCCGCCGGCGCCGGCATACGACCGGCAGATACGTGCAGGAGTGCCGCAGGGGTCGGTTCTCGGCGCCTCGCTGTACTCCCTGTACACTGCAGACGCGCCGAAAGTGACAGGAGTCGAACTGGCGCTGTATGCTGATGATACAGCCCTGTTCACGCGCAGCATGAATGCCCAGGTGCTGAGAAACCGCCTCCAACGCGGGTGTGACGCCTTGGGCTCATGGGCAACAAAGTGGCGGTTGAAATTCAACGCCACAAAGAGCCAGGCAGTCGTCTTCACTCGAAGACTTCTGCCGCCAGGGCTTACGCCGCTCGAAATCCTGGGAGAACCCATCCCATGGAGTGGGACGGCAAAATACCTAGGGGTTACCCTAGACCGCAGGCTCACCTGGAAGCATCACATCCGTGATGTGAAAGGGAGAGCAGTTGGACGCCTCCGCGCCCTGTATCCACTGCTAAACCCGCAGTCAACTTTGCCACCGCAACACGGCATCACGCTTTACCTAACATTGGTTCGCCCACTGTTAGAGTATGCGGCCGTGGTCTGGGGGAAAGCCGCAGATGCTCACATTGTGACTCTGCAACGGATACAGAACCGCGCCCTGAAGACTGCTATGCATCTTCCAAGGCGCTTTTCGACGCGCCAACTCCACGAGGACACCGGAATCCTGCCTCTTCGAGAAAGGTTCCGCGCCATCGCCAGGAAATTCTACGAGAGGACAGAACACTCCCGTAACCGGCTCATCCGTGGACTGGGCCAACAACCACATCACAGGCCAAGCACGCGCTGGCCTGACCTGCTGAGGGATTAAGTTTTACTAATCCCCCCAGCAGAGTGTGTTACTTTTTCTCTTACAGGTCACACCAGCATGGAAAAATCAACAAGTGTGTTAATATATTTTTCTTCTCTCTTCCACAGGAACCGCAGGAATGACAAATCTGTCTAGACTGCACCATTCTCGAGCCAAGGTTCGGCTCGTCTTTACAGCGTCAGCGGCGCCGGCATACGCTGAGCAGCAGCCGGTGCGAACGCACGCGTGTTATGCTACGCTAGTTCCACCGACCGCGCTGACTGTGAAGCCTTAGGAACCTCGCTTGCGAGGAACACTGCGGGAGCACTTGGTGAAATTCCTCGTGTAAGCCCCGAGTGAGAAGTGTCCCGGTTGTGTTCTTATTAGGACGCAAACGGGCCTTGTAGGGCCAGCGGGTTAAATTAGAGTTGCACAAGGCGGCACCCTGAGCTTTTTAGCGCCAGCGGGAGCCGTTGAGCAAATCGTCGTTGTGCCCAGCGAGTTGGAGCAGCGCCTTGGGAGTCGTAGCAGTTACTACTGCCGCGACGCGAGGCGCGTCTTCTTGTTGCCGCGGGCCGGTTTTCCGGCCGGATCGAGCGCCACAGCTGCCGCAGGGAATCTCCCTGCCCCCCCGAGAGTTAGGGCAATTGCGTGTCAGGGCCTGGAAGACGACCAGATCCGCAAGGAACTGCTCGCCGGTCAGTATACCCGCGCACGTCAGGCATTAGGGCTGAGTGTTGGCCGGAAACGTGTAACGGTGACAACAAAGGCCGCACTCAGCAATCACTTGGCAGCTCTTGACTTTGCCGCCCCCACACCGCGTATAGACATGGAGGACTCGGTGGAAATCGATGTCAGGAGAGCAGGGACGAGCTTCACAGTGGAAAGGAGGGACCACAGGGGACTGGGCACCATACTACGCAACCCACTAATACAAAATGTGCTTCCACACCTCGACCCAGAAGACGAGAGAAAACTGATGCAGGCGGTCGTGCGAACAGAAAAACGTAGGGAAATGAGGAGAATGGAGCAAAAAAGGGAACAGATAAAACAGGAGACCAAATTCATCAGGGAAATAGGCAGGAAAGCAGACAGGAAAATTCTCCCAAAGACGACAGCCAAACTGCTCGTCAGGGAGAAAAGAAAGCGCGCGAAGTCACCCAAGCGCAAACCCGGAACATCAGAGCCTCTCCCCCTACTATTTGATACACACCCGACCACAGATACGGCGGACGAAGCTGCAGAGACGGCCACTCCAGGCCCAAGCAACGCATCTGCGGGAGAAACGATCGTGACGGACGGGTCTCCCGCAGAAGCGTCAACGCCAGCAGTAACAACAAACGAAAATCCCAAACCTAGCACGTCCTCCCTAGTTCAAGACGCTACACACGACACGCAAGACGCACCACCCACGAACTCGCCCCAGAGCCCAGAGCCGGCACACGCAAACGTCACCGCAGCAGCCGAGCACGCGCCCGCCACAGCCGAGGAGCCGGAAGCTAACGGTACCTTCGAGCTGGCGCGGCGCACGGCCAAGGTCAAGCCGCCACCAGCCGCGGCCGGCACTGCCTGCCGCACAAGCAACAAATACGACGCGCTCGATGAAGACGCGCAAACACCCCCAGCCCCACCACCACCAAAGACACAACAAAACACGCAACATCCCAAACATGAAAGACTACCACCCATAGTCGCCACGTATCCAGATACATACAAAAAAATGTACGATCTTATCACTGCCGCCATAGGCGACGAACGCTTCCACGCAAAATCTGCCGGCGGTGATAAGATCAAAATCACACTGAAAACGATAGACGACTACAACACAACAAAAAACACATTAAAACAACACCATATACCGCACTACACGTACCCCACAGGCGCACAAAAGACTTTGAAAGTCGTCTTAAGAGGCTTCCCCACACGCACCGACCCCGCCGACATCAAGGACGCCATAACGGCGAAAGGATACGACGTAAGGTCGGTGCGCAAACAGGGCTCGAACAACAGAGACCCACTGTATTGTGCAACGTTAATCGACACACCACAGCATCGGAAGTTGTTCCAGGAAACCCGACTAATGGGCCTTGGAATAACGACCGAACCACTGAAACAAAGAGCTAGAGCACCACAGTGCTTTAACTGTCAAGTGATCGGCCACGTAAATTATTACTGCGACATGCCGCCACGCTGCGTGCGATGCGCTGGAGGCCACGCGTCCAGGGAGTGCAAAATGTCACCCCAGGACAAGCCAAAATGCGGTAACTGCAGCGGCGCCCACACGGCCAGCTACCAAGGCTGTCCAGCACACAAAAGAGCCAAGGCCCGACAAACTGGGCAGATCACAAACACAAAAAACGTAAAACAAGCACAAACACGTAACAACACCAAAAAACCAACCAACACCACTCAAAACACGCAAACAGAAGACACCAAAACAAAAACACGAAACAAAGAGAAAGACGACAACACAAACACGCAAACACCCGGCACAAGCACACGAACACAGGACGCTACAAGATCCTATGCAAGAGCAGTATCCCCCGCACAGACCCCCAAAGTAGAAACAACAAAGCCAGCAACAACAACACAAACAAACAGCACACAAAATACACCAATACACCACTTCTCCCAAGCCCTGACGGAAGTAATCAAGCTCATGGACAAGCTGATGCAGACCATGACAAAGAACTTCGATAAATTATCCGCCGAAATTTCATCGGCAGTTAGGCCCTCGCAGCCCACTGCGACAACAAGTGTCACAACACCTCATCATGGCTAGGCCAGCAATTCAGGGTTTTAAACTATGCACGTTTAATGCCATGAGCCTCTTCCCCCAGGGTCTAGAATTCAGACAATTCCTGGCGGAAGAAGAAATAGACATATGCATGGTGCAGGAGACCAACCTGAAACCGGGAATCAGAGTTTCTGCACCAAACTACCTCTGCTACAGACGAGACCGACCAACTGCAGGGGGCGGGGTAGCAATATACATAAAAAGGGGGATTCCGCACCACCAGATTCATACGCCAGAAATGACACAGTTGGAAACAGTAGCACTAGAGGTACAGACATCCACAGGTCCGGTAACTGTGGTGTCAGCATATCGACAACCCAACACCCACAGGTTAGTTAAAGACGACATCGTCAAATTAGGACAAATTGGAGGCAAGCTGATACTTGGAGGAGATCTTAACTCCAAGCACTCTGACTGGAACTCCAGGAGGACGAACCAAGCTGGCCGACAATTAAAAAGCATCGCGCGCATCCACCACATGCACGTATGGGCCCCAGAGGAGCCCACACACTTTCCCAGAAATGGGAATAACCCGGACGTAATCGACGTAGCAATCACCAAAGGTCTCGCAGGATTCGTGACGGCGATTTCACTAAATAGAATGTCGTCTGATCACAATCCTGTTACATTCGAGATTGACGTGGGCGGCTGGCTACCGCCAATCCAGCGCCCAACCTCGTACAAACGCATCGATTGGGAAAAATTTCAAACACATGTAATGGAAGAATTCACCAACACCCCGCTCCCGACAGAGGACACCGAACAAACGCTGAGTAGTTTCACCGACACGGTCCTCCAAGCAGCTCAGGGCGCAACACCAGAACCCCCAACCCTTCCACCCCCTACACAGCGACTGCCACCCCAGCTGCTTGCCCAGATTAGGCACAAAAACAGGACCGCGAAGGAATGGAAACTTACGCGAAACCCGGACACCAGGAGGCTGCTCAATAGATTACAGAGAGAACTTAAGGTCGCGCTCACTGAGCACAGAAACCAGCAATGGTCAAACCGCCTTACATCTCTCAAAGTGCAGGACAACAGCCTTTGGCAAGCAACTAAGCAGTTCACTAAAAGACGCGCAAGGATGCCGCCTCTGCACGGCGAGAGAGGACTAGTGTTCAGCGCTCAAGACAAAGCCAACGCACTCGCCGACGTCTTCGAGAAGCAATTCACACCAGCAGAGGCGCAGGACCACGAACATGAAAGAATGGTCCGCAGACAACTAACCGCATTTCTGGCAGCAGACGATGACGTCGATGAAGTTCCACCTACCTTCTCAACGGAGGAGGTAGCGGTAGCCATCAAATCGCTGCCCAACAAGAAAGCCCCAGGTCACGATCTCCTCACCAATGAACTGCTTAAGCACCTGCCCCAGCTAGCGATAGAAAAACTGACAGAAACGTTCAATGAAATCACGCGATCACAAAAATTCCCGAAACAGTGGAAACACGCGGAAGTGGTCGCGATCGCTAAGCCTGGAAAAGACCCCATCTTTCCCCAGCACCATCGCCCCATAAGCTTACTCCCAACGCTGAGTAAGCTGTACGAGCGCCTCCTCTTAGTGCACATTGACAGGCACATAAAAAGAGAGAACATGCTCCCCAAATTCCAGTTCGGATTTCGCAACCAACACTCAGCACCCCAACAACTCATGCGAGTGGTCGAAGCCGCCACAGAAGCCTTTAACCGGAAAGGCTACTGTGGTCCAGTGCTGCTAGACGTAGCCAAGGCGTTCGACAGTGTGTGGCACACTGGACTACTGTACAAATTGTACACATTAGGTTTCCCTGGCCATGTCGTTAAGCTCCTGAAGAGCTACCTAGCCAACCGCACATTTTGTGTCAAAGTGGACACTGCGAGGTCCTCGAAACGCACCGTCAGGGCCGGAGTACCACAGGGCTCGGTGCTAGGCCCAGTACTGTATAACCTATACACGGCCGACACACCGTCTGCCCCACAGACCCATACAGCCCAATACGCCGACGACACGGCATTCTTCGCCGTCAGTACAAATAGGAGGGTGGTTACAGCGAGACTCCAAAACATACTACATCAGACAGAAGCTTGGGCCAGGAAATGGCGAATAACAATAAACGGGGAGAAAACACAAGCATTGATGCTCACCCAAAGAAAAGGCAAACGAAACCCTGCCCACCGCCTATGTGACAACAGACCACTAAGACTGCACAGACGTGACATCCCATAGAGGGCCACGGCCAAATACCTGGGTGTCACCCTTGACAAAAGACTGACTTGGCGCACACACATCGAAGACATTAGGAGGAAGACCAGCGCCAGACTCAACAACATTTACCCCCTCCTCAACATTGAAAGCAGCTTGGCGGCAACTACAGGAGTAAGGCTGTACTGTACGCTTGTCCGCCCTATCATTGAGTATGCCTGCCCAGTCTGGGGCTATGCAGCCAAATCTCACCTGCTGAGACTGCAGAGAGTACAAAATAGAGCACTCAGACGGGCAATTCATGTCAGTACGCGCTTCCCCACTGCAGACACCCATGAAGCAACGGAAGTGAAAGCACTAACCGAAAGATTCAGAGAACTCGCGGTAGCATTCTACCAAACCGCGAGTCACTCTGAAAACGACCTGATAAATAACCTCGGGAATTATCCCACCGATAATCTCAAATACAGGAGGCCAAAGTGCATCCTACACTAAAAAACGATTAACAATCAAACACCAACAGACAACAGTGGATTATTAAAAATCGCATTAAAAGTTAGGCCAAAATCAAAAAGTAAGGTGCATGACAAATGCAAAAACGAAGAACATACTTGTTTGGAGCAAATGTCAAAGGACAACAAACCTCCACCACAAGACTGCTCAAAGTCCGAGCATGTCAAAATATGCGAAGCGCGCGCCGGCGCCGGCACGCACTCCGCTGCTCGACTCACTGCGGCTCGCACCGTTTGCGTTGTGCTTTTCTTTCTCGCTTCTTTCCAAACTAGCCCATCGCCATGTCCGGACGCGGAAAGGGAGGCAAAGTCAAGGGCAAGTCAAAGTCCCGCTCAAGCAGGGCTGGGCTCCAGTTCCCGGTCGGCAGAATCCACCGCCTCCTGCGCAAGGGAAACTACGCCGAGCGCGTCGGCGCCGGGGCGCCCGTCTACCTCGCCGCCGTCATGGAGTACCTCGCGGCTGAGGTGCTCGAGCTGGCCGGAAACGCGGCCCGCGACAACAAGAAGACGCGCATCATCCCGCGCCACCTGCAGCTCGCCATACGCAACGACGAGGAGCTCAACAAGCTCTTGTCGGGCGTCACCATCGCACAGGGAGGTGTCCTGCCCAACATCCAGGCCGTCCTGCTGCCAAAGAAGACCGAGAAGAAGGCCTAAAAGAGAGACAGCGCAATCGGCACCGCCGCGTGCTCCCTTGGCACGCAGCGCGCCATTTGCCGGCTCGGCTCAAAAACAAAACAATCGGCCCTTTTCAGGGCCACCACACAAACCTACGTCCAAAGCAGAATTCCAGTCGTTCGTCGCACCACTTTTCTCTCTCTCTCTCTCTCTCTCTCTTTCTGTGTACGGTTTTTCCTTCTTACACACACAGGCGCCGCCATCTTGTACACACGTACTTGGCCACCTCCTCCACTCCACGCACGCACGCACAGTCTCGCGACCATTAACCAGCACACGTGGCGCACAACAACACACCTCAAAAATAACCCCTCGGCACTCAGCCGCGCCGCAACACACAGCCCATCCACCGAAACCGTACAGGGTGCGCCCCTGCCTCTTCAGGGCGTACACCACGTCCATGGCCGTCACAGTCTTGCGCTTGGCGTGCTCAGTGTACGTCACCGCGTCGCGGATTACGTTCTCCAGGAACACCTTCAGCACTCCGCGCGTCTCCTCGTAGATCAGACCAGAGATGCGCTTCACGCCGCCCCTGCGCGCCAGGCGGCGGATCGCGGGCTTCGTGATGCCCTGGATGTTGTCGCGCAACACCTTGCGGTGCCGCTTGGCGCCACCCTTGCCGAGCCCCTTTCCTCCCTTGCCGCGGCCTGTCATTCTTCTTCTTCAAGCGTCTCAACCACAATAATATAAAAAAACAGAAAGCAAGGCAAGCTCCTCACCCGGCGCTAGCGAGTCGGCTACGGTTGTGGCGCCCAGCGCGCGCGCCGCCCCCCTATATAGACTCTGGGGCCCCGCGGCCCGCCCTCCCCTCCACCCACCGCCGCGCACCGAGGGCATATAAGCGCAGCACCCGGGGCGCGCGGACCCGTTGTCAAGGCAGCACCGGACGCCGTCGCGCACGCATATCCTCCACGCCGCATCCGCATCCGCAGTAGCCATGGCCCGGACAAAGCAAACGGCCCGCAAGTCCACCGGCGGAAAGGCGCCGCGCAAACAGCTCGCCACCAAGGCGGCGAGGAAGAGCGCGCCCGCCACCGGCGGCGTCAAGAAGCCCCACCGCTACAGGCCGGGCACCGTCGCCCTGCGAGAAATCAGGCGCTACCAGAAGAGCACAGAGCTGCTCATCCGCAAGCTGCCATTCCAGCGCCTAGTGCGCGAGATCGCCCAGGACTTCAAGACCGACCTGCGCTTCCAGAGCTCCGCAGTCATGGCCCTGCAGGAGGCCAGCGAGGCCTACCTCGTCGGCCTCTTCGAAGACACCAACCTGTGCGCAATCCACGCCAAGCGAGTCACCATCATGCCCAAGGACATCCAGCTCGCGCGCCGCATCCGCGGCGAGCGCGCCTAAACCCGCACACCGCCAAACAAACAAAACGGCCCTTTTCAGGGCCACTAACGTCTCTCCGTCGCGAGCAAAACTTTGTCGGTCGCAACGACTAGTTCCCCACTCACTCTCCAGTCCAGTCGTCCCACCCCCGGCCCGGCGCCGCCGTTTCCAAAAAAAAAAAAAAAAAAAAAAAAGCACCGCACCGGCCGAGCCAAGTCGCAAGCGTCAATAGCGCCACCCACACAGGCCACGGCACAAAACGTGACGCCCGGAAAGCAAAGCAAAGCAAAAAAGACTATTCCAAAACCACCACCAAGACAAACAAACAAACAAGCGCGGCGCAAAATAAATAGGTAAAAATAATAAAAAAATAAAATACACTTTATAACACCAACCGCGCGCCGCCGCCCACGCCCGCCAACGACCCCACAATCCAACCACCGCGGCACGCAAACACCATCCACACATGAAACAAACAAACGCCAGCAAGCAAGACAGACAGACAACAAGGCAACCGACCGACCACGACACGACAATCAACACCTTCCCGACGTGCTTTGATGGCCCTGAGAAGGGCCGTTTTTGTTTTTGTCCGGGACCGCGCGACAGCCTCTGGTTGCGCGCCGGCCACCAGGCGACGGTGTCAACCGCCAACCCTTCCCTGCCCTTTTTACTTCTTCTTCTTGGGCGAAGCCTTCGCCTTAGACGGCGTCGCCGTCGCCTTCTTCGGGCGCGGCGCCTTCGGCTTCTTCGTCGGAACCTTGGCGGCCTTCTTCGCCTTCGACGGCGACTTGGCCTTGGCCGGCTTGGCCGCAGCCGCCTTCTTCGCACCCGCGGGAGCGGCCGACGCCGCAGACGCCTTCTTGGCGGCGCCCGCCTTCCGACCGGTCGCCGCCTTCACGCCGCCAGCCTTCTTTGCGCCGGCCGCACGGGCCCCCTTCTTCTCCTTGCTGGCCGGAGCGGCGCGCTTCTTCTTCGCACCACCGCCACCACGAGCCTTGCCGCCCTCGGCCGCCCCGCCGCCGGCGCCGGCAAGCTTGAAAGAGCCCGACGCGCCCTTCCCCTTCGTCTGCACCAGCTCGCCAGCCACGACGGCCGACTTGAGGTACTTCTTGATAAAGGGCGCCAGCTTCTCCGCGTCCAGCTTGTAGTGCGCGGCAATGTACTTCTTGATCGCCTGCAGCGACGACCCGCCGCGCTCCTTCAGACTCTTGATGGCGGCCGTCACCATCTCAGAGGTGCGCGGGTGCGCAGGCTTGGCGCGCGGCTTCTTCGCAGACGACGCAGACTTGGCCTTCTTCGTAGTGCCGGTGGCGGCGGGTGCCGCGGCAGTCTCGTTCGTAGCCGCCTGGTCTGCCATCTTTTGCTTGTTCTCTTTTCTCTTTTTTCCCCTTGGTTTCGCTTCCTTCTCTCCTTCGACGACGCACAACAGCGAGGGGCGCGCAGCAGAGAATAGCCGCGCACGCGCCTGGCCCAGCCAGTGTCGCGGGCGGGCGCGGACGGCCGAGAGAGCGGCCGCCACTCGGCGCGCCGCCGCGCCGCGCCTCCCGCGCAGTCGAGATCACGATGTCTGACCGAGATGACGTGCGTCTCCGCGCTCGTGATGCTGGTACACGTGTGCCAGCATCGCCCGTGCCGGCCGGCCGCGGTTCGACGGGGCCTGCTCCGTCGGCCGCCCCGCCATCAGCCGGCACGACTATGACGACCCGACCCGGCGCGGGGGGAAGAATTAGTACCCTCGCGTCGGAGCAGCCTCTGGACCAGGATATGGATTGCACGCCGGACCTGCCAGCAGAAGAAGAAGAAGAGGAACCGCCTCACGCTTCTGCAGCATTGAGCACGGCAAATCGTGACAGAAGAGAAGCACGAAGCCGCTCAGAAGAGGGACGGAGCGAACACAGAAACACAGCCGCGCATGAATTTCAAATGCCGCCGCGTAAGAAACAAGCGCGGCTTCAACAAATGGTAGTGGCGAGAGAACTTGATATCTCGAACCGATATCAACCCCTACAAGGGACGGGGGTAACAATAGACGCTGCAAATGCAAATCTTGCGAATAAACAGCAGCAAAGAATGGAGCAGCAGCGGCAGTCAAACGCGCCTGCTAGCACCAGCAATGATGACGAAATGGACACCCAACCACCGGACGTGACATCTCCAGGCCACCGGAAGATACCAGCCATCACATTAAGATATAAGGACTCATACAAGAAGCTACATACCTTCCTCAAATCGACCTGTAAGGCGTCCTTCACAGTCCGTCAGACCGGCGCCGAAACACTGAAACTCCTGCTCAACACCACTGAAGATTATGTTACCGTCGCCGGCAAACTGGGCGAAGAGGGTATTCCCATGTTCACCACACCGGCAGTCAGACCACCAACTATCAAGACTCTTATCAAAGGCATTCCAACCTCCGTGACACATGCAGAAGTGAAAGAAGAGCTTGAAGAACTCGGGTTCGTCGCTACTGTGATCGAACACCACCGCATGCCAGGAACTAACCAACCGACAGGACATCGCACAGTTATCTTATTGGACACACCGGAACACCGCCATATCTTTCAGCTCACGCGATTCTACAACCTCTCTATTAAAGTTGAGAGGCTCCGACGATCCCGTGGACACATTCAATGTTTTCGATGCCAGGGATTCAATCATGTTGCCCGCTACTGCACCATGCCGCCGGTGTGTGTGAAATGTGGTGGCAACCACGATAGTCGGGAATGCACGCGACCCAAAGAAGAAACACCAACATGCGGGCTTTGCGGAGGTGCACATCCCGCTAATTACAGAACCTGTCCAAAGCACAAAGAAGCAAGCCGCCGATTCCGTGGCCTTCCACCACTACGACCGCAACCACGCCGACAACGCCAGCCGCCACCTCAACCAGCGCCGATTGCAGATCAAACCTCCTGGCCGACGCCGATGCAGCATCGCGCCAATCGGCTGCGCGCCGACTTGACGGCAGCGGAAGCTCTCAAACAAGGGCTACCACAGACAACACCAACATCAGCAGCAACATCACAGCACCAGACACCGCCGCAAACACGACAGCAACCGACATCGACGCAGCGACCGATGCCGCCACCAAGACAGGAACAGCAAGATCTTTACGCTCTGCTCACTCAAATCGCGTCCACGCTCGCGGAGGTGAGTAGAACAATAGCGCAGCTCCCGCAAACCATCGCCACCACCATTGAGACGACGATTCGCAGCACAATGACGACAGCAAGAGACTTTTCCGTGCAACATCATGACTAGAGTACCACGAATTGACGAATTACGTATAATGACATATAACGCCAATAATCTGACGCATGACATACCGGAATTGCAACAATTTATTATAGACCACAACATTGATATTTGTATGGTTAATGAGACATTTTTAAAGCCAGGTATTAGATCGAACATTCCAAATTATCGGTATTACAGAACAGATAGACAGGCGCATGGGGGCGGTACCGCCATTTTCATTCGACGCTCAATTATCCACCATGAAGCACCTCCGCCAATGACAAAACTCATTGAAACAACTGCCGTCATTGTAGAAACGCAGAGCGGACCAATCACGTTCATCGCCGTGTACCGCAGCCCAAGCCGACTCCTTGACATTGACGACGCAAGATTGTTACTACGAATGCGCGGAAAACTTTTTATAGCGGGTGATCTAAATTCAAAACACGCCGCATGGAATTCTAACGTAACTAATATGAGTGGCCGGCTTCTATTGCAGGCCACGGAAGAGGCAAATGCTTACGTTTGTGGCCCTGAAGAGCCGACATGCTATTCGTCGCGCGGCCGCCCGGACGTCATAGACATTGCAATCACCAAAAGAATACCACATTTCATGACTGCAGACGTTATTCACGCATTAAATTCAGATCATCTGCCTGTCATCTTTCATCTCCACATCTCTCCAGAACATTATCCCGACCGTCTTAATCTCCGTCGCACTAATTGGAACACCTTCCGCGAACATGTAGCACATTCCATAGACGCACAACAGGACGACGATGACATCACAGAGGCATCACTTACTGCGCTCACTGACTCCATCCAAGAAGCTCTAACTTTCTCTACGCCGCCACCAAAACCGCAGCATCTTCCGACACCCGGACTACCACCAGATATACTCGCCTCCATACGAAGACGCAACAGATTATGTCGCGAATGGCGCCTCACGCGTGATCCGCGCATCAAACAACAAATCAATCAGCTCAGAAGAGAGATAAAAGCCGCAATCATCACTCACCGTAATCAGCAATGGGCAGCAAAACTCAGAGCATTTACGCCTGATCCAATGAATTGGCACATGATTCGCTTTTTCACCAACCGCAGAACGAACATTCCGCCGCTAGAACATCACGACCGCACTGTCTATCGCCCGGAAGACAAAGCCAATACGCTTGCCGACATCTTCGAAGCGAATTTTCAGCCGCTCAACGACCGTGTCGACCCTCACCGCATCGCATATATCGAGACGGAAGCCGACGCAATCCTACGAATGAACGACGACGCCAACGCAGAAGACGACGCAGAAGCCGACGCAGAAGACGACGACGAAGAACATCAAATACCACCGATCAGCGCACGGGAGGTACAAGCTGGAATAAGAATGTTACCACCTAATAAGGCTCCTGGCGTGGACGAGATACAAGGTCGCGTCTTGAAACAACTACCGTGGGCAGCAATGGTACGACTTGCAGCAATATTTAACTGGATCATCCGCACAGCCACCTATCCATCGCAATGGAAACACTCAATAGTTGTTGCAGTTCCTAAACCTGGCAAAGATCGTCATCATCCACAGAATTACCGACCAATCAGCCTACTGCCGCACATCAGTAAATTATTCGAACGCCTCTTCCTCACCAGACTACAGAATATCATCTCCAGACATGAAGCACTACCGCAAGAACAATTTGGATTCCGCTCCGGTCACAGTACAACCCAACAAATTCTCCGAGTCGTCCACTACATCACTGAAGCCTTCAACAAAAAAGAATTTTGTGGCGCAGTTCTCCTCGATGTTACAAAAGCATTTGACACAGTTTGGCATAAAGGACTCACCTACAAGCTTCATCACATGCACTTTCCGCTACAGTACATCAAGCTACTAGCCTCTTATCTGGAAGATCGTACCTTTGCTGTCCGCATTGACGACGCCTTGTCCACGCCACGACGAATTCAAGCAGGAGTACCGCAAGGATCGGTCCTTGGGCCGATCCTGTACTCGCTATTCACGACCGACCTACCGTCGCAGCCGCGCGTCGAGAGAGCCATTTACGCCGACGACACGATGATTTTTACTCGAAGTCGCTGGAGAGAAGTGCTTGTACCCCGACTTCAAAGCGCACTAAACGCACTTGAACAATGGGCTGCAAAATGGCGCATTAGCTTCAATCCATCCAAGACGCAAGCGGTCATCTTTACAAAGAAGAAAACCATGCCAGTCCGTAATCTCCGCCTCTACGACACCCAGCTGCCATGGGACACGTCCGCAAAATACCTCGGCGTCATATTGGACAAGAAACTTACATGGAAACAACACGTTGAAGAAGTAAGAACGAAAATCAACCAGCGCATTGGGGCTCTTTACCCATTAATCAATGAAGATTCGGACTTATCTGTTGAGAATGGGCTGCTAATATTCCGAATGTATGTTCGGCCCATTATGGATTATGCATGTGAAGTGTGGGGTTGCGCAGCACGCACCCACATTATGAGACTTCAATCACTACAAAACAAGATCCTCCGACGCATATTTCATGTGCACTCCCAATTTCCGCATCACTTTTTACAAGAAGCCGCCGCAGAACAAGAGGTACTCAACCGCCATCAGGACATCGCCCGACGCTTCTACGAAAAAACTCGAGAAGCAGAAAACCCTCTCATCAGAGCATTGTCAGAACCGCAGAACCCAAGAGACAAGTACAGACGGCCAATAGTACTACTGGAACGATGACGAAAAAAGAAGACTAAACTTTTTCCCCCTCAGCCTTACAAAGGCTCTTAAGACAAAATAGCTCCAGAAGATAAAAATGCGCACCGCAACAATGCAAATAAGTTCACACCCCCGTCCCACAAACACATTAGACACAAAAAAATAAAGAAGAACAGACCCTACACTCTAACCCCAAGAAGCCGCAGGCAATGCTCACCGAGTAAATCCTGCTTAAAATAGCTGTAAATAGCCTTAAGATAGTGGTAGGCGCGCCTCCCGCGCTTGCTACCGCCCAACGTCCGACAGCCTGCGCGGAGCAGCCCCCAACCTGCGCCGCAACCACCCGCGCCATTCAAACCACCGAGGATGGGGCTACACACACCGACACCACGGTCGCCAACCAGTCGCCGCGGCGGCGCCGCAAACCACGGCCAAACTGCAGCCACCGCGCGCCACAGCCTGGGTCGGCCCGCCGAGAATCGCCGCCCCCGCCCAAATGCCGCCCCCACAGCCCCAGCCGACGACCCGCCACAATGGCCAAACCTTCGTCAAAACTCCCACACCGTCGCCGCGGCAGCCCGGCCACCGCGGCCGGCGCCACAGCCACACGAGCCGAGTCGTGCGGCGATGACGGCCGTGCACAAACGCACCTCCGCCGCCCCATCGCCTTCCGCCGTTTTCCCGATCGGCCCGCAGCCGTCGGGCCACGGCCGCGGGCCGTCCTCCTCCTCTCGCCTCGCCCGCCAACACCCACAGCCCTTCCAACACATTTTTTTTTCTTTTTTCTTTTTTTTTTACTTTTTTACGATCGCCGCCTGCGCAACATGGCACCGGCCGACGGAGCGCCAACCCCCCCGCCACAGGCGAAAACAAAACAAAACAAAACAACGATAAACAAACAAACAAAATAAATTACCAGCCAGCCCCAACTACACACACACCGAATCTGCCCTCACAGCCGACCTTACACGCCTCAACGTCAAAACAAAGGTGGTTTCTTTCTTTCAACGGTTACCTTACCTTAGGTTACGTCAGGTTAGGCTAAGAAGGCGTCAGGGTTAGGTTAAGCGTTGACGTGACGTCACGTCTTAACGTAGGCGTTAAGCTAAGGTTGCGGTCACGTACGTTAGGTTAAGGCGACTTGGGGGTTGGCCTAAGAGCTTAGGTTAGGTTACGTTAGTTTAGGTTAGGTTAAGGTGGCTGCGTTAAGGGCTTAAAGAAGTTTAGGAGGTTAAGGCGTCGAGGCGGCCGCACCCCCTTAGCTGCTGCGGCTCGGCCACGCCACGCCACGCCACGCCACGCTTTGGGGTTTCATAAGGTCGCGCGGCGGATCGTCGGCACGCCGCAAAGGACAAAACTGCAAGACGACGTCGAAAAACAAACAACAGGTAAAAAATAAATAAGTAAAATAAACGACGCCGACAGGCGGGGATCAGCAGAACGAGCAGATTCCGGAGAGCGAACGAGACACACACGCACGCACGCACGCACACACACAAACCCCCCCGAGCCGAGAGAGCACAGCACCACCACGTGTCGGCCTCCGCTCACCCGACTCGGCTGGGCTGGGCTGGCGGCCGGGCCGGATGCACGTACACGTACGGCTACAGCCACTACCCGTACACAGCCGCTCTTCACGCAACACCAGCCAAATGGCGCGCCCGCGGCTCGTCGCGGTCGCAACGCCACGCCGGCACACTTTCGGCACCACCGTTTTCGCGCGCACCGCAAACAAAACGCAGCCGACACACACAGAAGAAAAAAAAAAAAAGAGCGCGAGACGGGCGGCGGCGCACCTTTCGCCAGCCGGCAGGCAATCGACTCGCCCAGTACGACAAACGCGCACGCCACCCCACCCACCAACCAACCAACCAACCAACCAACCAACCAGTCGTCGTCGTCCCGAAATCAAACAAACTCTCAAAAGCACAGCCCCTGCTGCCAACGGACGCAGACGCCACGCAGCTCCCTTCCCGCCACACTCGATTCGCAGCGCAACTCACCCGGCACACCGTCAAACGACGGGCTGGGCTCGCCGCATCGCCGCAACCTACACACCTTCCCCGCCACGACGCACAGCCCCACCAGACGCCCGTGCCGCAACGACACTACTGCACTACCACTACCGCACTACTCCTCTCGCCCTTGCCATACACGACACAACACGCCAAAAAATGAAAATCCAAATACAAACAAAAAACACCGCCCCCACGACCCACACACATGCACGGCGCGCCAACACACGCGAGGCAAGGCACGCAGCAAACGGCGTCCCCTCCGCGTCGCGCCATCAACCTACACACACAAGGCAACCAACAACAGCCAGCCAGCCCCACTCTCACGCCGCAAAAACAGAAAACACACCGAAACCGCCAAACGCCGCACATTCGCGCTTCGCACTTACCACACACCTCTCGGCATCCGTTTCGCACACAACGACGCGACGCACAATACATCATCACGGGCTACGCACGCACACCGCGACCCACTTTTTTACGACGCCCTCGGCAGAGCACACGTGCCCACGCCCACACACAGTCGACACAACGACGCAGCGCGCAGCAGACGCGGCCGCAACACATACCTCCCCGACGACGCGCCAACACCGCCAGCCACTGCTCACTCGCCCAAGCAACCCGTGCACACAACTGCCACACGCGTCCACCACGCCGCCGCCAACCACCCGCCCGCCAGGGGGCGCTCACGTCCGCGACAACAGCGCGGCACCGCCGGACCGGACCGGACCGGGCCGGGCCGGGCCGGGCCGGGCCGGGCCGAGCCGAGCCGAGCCGCCGCCGCCTCCTCTCCACTCGGCACGCCACGTCCTGCTTGCAAAACACATGGCTCGTCCCTCTGTACACACAACGCGCCTGCCTGCGGTCGCCGCCGGCATCTATCCACCTGCGCATCGGAGCCAGGCCGGCAAGCCCACACTTAAATAATGCACTTCACCAGCCAAACAAACCCACTCTTCCTTTCTTTGCACAGCGCATGCAACAGCAGCCCCAGGAGCCGGGCCCGCCGCCAGCGTCTCCTCCTCCTCCTCCTCCTCCTCCTCTGGGCACAGCCAGCCAGCCGTTCCCACCGCCCCGCCCCTGCTCTGCAGAACAAGAAAAAACGAAAAAGTACCAACACACGCACCCAAAGCGTAAGCCAGACAAGACCAGCCTCTCCAAGGCCACACACACGCAAAAAAACAAAAAAACAAAAACACTACAACAAAATAAAATAAAAAAGAAAAAGCAAGCTGTCGCCTCGCCCCCGCCCGTCCCCCCCACCACATTCGCCCCCTCCGCTTGTTTTCCTTTCTACAATTTCCCTCTTTTCCACCCAATATCCCGCCGCGGTTTACGGGCACCGGCCGATTTTGCGCCCGCCCACATGTGTGCCTACTCCCCACCACCATTCCCTCCGCAGCCCGCAGCCCGCAGCCCGCTTTTCCCCCCTCCCTGCCCACACCACACCACACCACACCGACGGTGCTGACGTCGACACGCACCCAAGACAGGGGCCACGACCGTCTTTTTTCCTGGGCCCATCCCCTCACCGCACCTCCTTCCAATCAACCGCTGTGGCGCCTGTGTCCGCGCGAGACGCGTGCGCGCCGCCTCTCTCAACATCCGTCCGCCGTCCGCCGGCCGGCCCGTTTTTCGGCCCCCAGGCCATCCGTCAACCACCACTGCGCCCCTGCCCCTGCCCCTGCCCCTGCCCGCCCCGCACCACACCACACACCGCTGCTTGCCCTGGCCGTTGCCACCAAAGGCGCCAACCGCAGCCCGCGCGCGCCAGAAAGAGATGGCAAAAACTACAGGGACCCAGCCGACCGACGAAAATCAGAGCAATTGGCCGGGAGGATCAAAAAGAGAGCTCCGAAAACCACCGTAGCGAGGCGTGGGAGGAAACGTTACGAGAAGCAGAAAGGGACCAGGAACAATTCTGGAAATTTCTTAAAACTCGTAAACTAAACACGAAACATCTACATCTACATGGGGAAGGAACGACCCCACAGACCGAGCTGAAGCACTGGCGGATTCACTAGAAAGGCAATTCCAAGCACCAGAAGCGGTAGATGACGAAACTGATGACCACCAGGAAATGGTACTCAGAAGGGTAAAACCGCATCCTAAGTGCCCCGATCAGAACATCTTTCACAATCCAATAAACGCAGAAACCCCATATCTTATCACATCACAAACATACACACATCCTAAGAAGGCATCAGGCCCAGATTCCATCAAACCGCAACTACTACATCACCTACCTCCAGCAACTATCAATTATCTATCTAACATCAATATATAATGCTTGCTTCAGACTAAACTACTTGGAAACAGGCCCGAGTCATCACATTACCAAAGCCAAACAAGGACTTATTATTTCCGCAAAACTATAGGCCAACTTCCTTGGAAAGGTTCTCGGAAAGCTCGTTCAAACTGAACTGAAGAAATTCAATTCTTAAAGGATAACAACATAATCATCCCACAACAATTCCGATTCCGCGAAGAACACAGCACCACCCACCAGGTGAGCAGACTAGTCGAGCACATATGTCAGGCCAGAAACATTAGACACAGTACTGGAGCAGTCCTGCTTGACATTGGAAAAGCATTCGGATAACGCCTTATCTACAAGCTCCACCAGTACAACTGCCCCATCCACATTATTGCTTCTTTTCTCCGCAACAGAGCATTCTATGTCCATGTACCAGGAGCGGCAAGTAACACTAGATCCATAGAGGCTGGAGTCCCGCAAGGCTCAGTGCTGGGGCCCATTCTCTACTCAATATACACAAACAAACAGCTGGGAGGACACTTGTCACTATTTGCAGACGACACTGCAGTCTACCGCAGCAGTTCTAACCTGCAATATAGAGTCACAAAAATAGAGCAACACCTACAATCCATCCAGAAATGGGCTAACCAATGGAAACAAAAAAACAATAAACGCGGAGAAAACCCAAGCAATACAATACGATTCACATTCAAAAAGAATACCTCCCTAACCTGCATATACGCCTCAGAAATAACAATCTTCCATGGTCAGGCACAATAAAGTATCTAGGCATCAAGCTGGACAAGAGGTTGACATTTAGAGACCATGTTACACACGTTTGTAACAAGGCTGCAGCAGCAATATTCAGACTGTACCCAATCATCAAAGGAAACAGAATAAATATGCGCGCCAAAAAGAAAATCTTCAAAACCGTCATAGGAACCAGCCATCACTTACGGCTCTGAAAATCTGGTCAATGGCCGCAGACACCAACATAACAAGAGTAAAAAAGGGTGCAGAACAAATACTTCAGAATTGCTGCTGATGCCGGCCGGTACCAGACAAACCGAGACATATACACATACTCAAAATCCCGGAAATCATCCAAAGAAAAATCCATAAAGTTTTTTTTTTTTTTTTTCCACCAAACCACGGATTCGAACCACCCACTCATCAGAAATCTGGGACAAAATCCACCCGACCCAAGAACGACATTTCCCATCACGACAAAACACCACAAACTACAACATACCATGATAAACAAAAATAAAATAAAAACACCATAACACTCACTTAAACAACAAACATCTACACACACCCAAGAGACCCTATCATCCCATCATTTTGTTACCCAACATAATCAGACATAAGGCAGGGATCAAGGACAGATCCGGTCCTTCGAGTACAGGGGGTAAAAAATACCCATCAGACCAGCTCTCTCTCTCTCTCTCTCTCTCTCTCTCTCTCTCTCCTCCTCCTCCTCGCTTCTCCGTGCCGACGCTGCCCCGCACACGCGTTCGCGTTCGCGTTCGCGTTCGCGTTCGGCCGACACCACACGACAGGTCTTTGGGGCCCCGCCACTGCGCACACGCACGCCTCCTCCTCTTCCTTAGTTCTTTTTCGCTTTTCTTTTCTCCCCCGCCCCCCGCTCTCACCGCCACATCATCCCGCAACCCTTGGGGGATGTTTCCCAACATCAACGCGCCCCAATTCCACTCTCTGCCCGTGCCGCACTCTCCACTTTGCTTCTCCCCGTCCCCTACACACACGACTACCGAAACCCCGGTTGACACACCTTCTCGTAGGACAGGGGTGCGTGCGTGCGTTGTCTTGACGGTGACAGCAACAGCAACGGATCCGTCCATCCCATTCCCCCCCCCCCCCCCACTCGGCAAGGGGGGCACACACGAACGCGAAAGAAAGGGCAGGGCAGGGCAGGGCAGGGCAACTATCTCGTACACATTCTTCCTCAGAACCCACATATCACATCAACGAACGGGAGGCCAATTGCGGACTCAGCCGTGTCAGGCAAATCCAACCCAACCAACACCTCCCACGGAAACCCTGACACTGATCCAGCAGTACGTCCACATACATCGCCACACCAAATACGGGTGACGAGTGAGCAACAAATGGAACAATACACAACAAGGCTGACCTAATAAAAACTGCACGTCACGTCATACCTTCCAGACAGACGCAGTTCCGACGGCACGGCGGAACCGTATACGTACCTTTCAGCCACAGCAACCGACCGACTGGACACGCCCGCGTCTCCAGCCAGCCAACCACCAGGGCCACACAGCCCGCAAGTTTCAGCGTCAACACTTCTTAACGTACGTTGCAAACTTTTCAAAACATTGCCACACACACACACACCCCACGAAAAGCGTCAACCTCTCTCACACTGGATACACTCAACACTTTTTGTCGGCGGAGCTTGAGGCCAACGGTTGACACACCCCCACCGGCCACACAGGTTTCCCTTTGAAAATTGCAGTGACGGAGACGCGGCATTACGAGAGGGTTGTTTCCGAGAGCGCGAGCTGGACGGAGCTGCGGCGCCGCCGCCGCCGAGGGGTAATGAACGCACGCGATGCCGCATGACAGCCCATCACCCAAAGTTTCACCCACAACTGCACAGGTCGCACCCCCTTTTCGCGCCATACTAGTGTCGATCGTCAATTACAGCTCACGGTGTTCGCATTTGCCACTTGACGGGGGGGGGGGGGGGGGGGGGGGGAAAGAAAACAAACATCTGACACGCCATGTGTTTCTCTCTCTGTTATATCTAGGTCATTGGGCAGCCACTGTAAAAAATAATATTTTTACGACATGGTTGGGTAAGTGATTTAAAGACAACAATTGTGGGTCACACACTATAGACCATTTCGATAGTGTTCTTGTTCTTCTCTTTTTCCTTTTTTTTTTTTTTTATCGCTCAATTGAAATAAAACCTGGGGATGATGCAATGCTGCGATATGGCACAACCGTCGTCCATTGTACACAACTCGGGAACAAAAAGAAACCAATTCAGGGAACGTTCGTTCCTTCACAACGTTTCTTTCAACGCACTTGGTCTTTACCATCCTGTATTCAAACACATTTTCCTTTCTTCAAAACTAGGGCATTTCCATAACAGTTTGTTTCCGTTTCTGTGAGCACAATACTGCTTCTTCGACGTCATTTCACCATCTTAACTAGACAAACAACAAAATAGGAAAACAGCCTTGAGAACCCCGTCCACCAAATTTCAGTTAGCACGGCATCCAAGATTCTTTTCCGGGGAGTGCGGTGCAGCTGACGCTGCTCAGACCATATACCGTCGCCAGTCTCACTCAACTCTTGCGCATTCCATTCTACGCTACGTGACAATGCAAAAATGAATGAATCAAACCCGCCCAGAGAGCGTCTTGTGCGAGGGGACACACGATATAGAGAACAACAAAACACACAGGGGACACCACCAAAGTTGGAGAGAACGTTTCCACCACGGCAGACACTTACAGCAGCCGCGCCGTTACGCGCTTTTTTTTTTTTTTTTTTTCTCCCCCCCCCACTGCACACCTCCGACACCACGGGAACGTTCACCGTCCCGTTGCCCTACACTGGCGTTTCTTTTCAACCCCCCACCCTATTCCTCGCTCCCCGGACATTCGACCGATCACAAAGTGCAACCTCTCGTTACCGTCGGGTGCCCCTCTTCATCCCCGGGGCGCCAACAACAAAACAAAAAAAAAAAAAAATAAACCACTCAACTGAGCGGAAAATACACGTACATCCAGAATGACGACACCGCCTCCACAAACAAAAACCAGACGTCAGACGTCAGGTCGAAAGAGGGCACCGTACGTCGTGGCGCGTGGTCTCCTAACTCACCTCGCGCGTACAAATACAATGCGTGTCTCCTCACGTTCACACACACCTCCACGCTCCACGCTCCACTTTTACGTCGCCCAACCAACCAACTAACTTAACCCACCCGCTCGGCGTAGAAGCAGCTGTAGGCGGCAACGTGTTGTTTCTCACCCTCGCCACCAACGGTGTGACATCCGACAATCGCGGTTTGCTTTCCTTCCTTTCCGTTCCACACCTCCGGCCATACCATACAAAATATATATATATATATATATATATATATATATATATATATATATCAACACACGCCAACTCCAGCGATCCGCCCCCCTGACACCAACACGTCTCGAAACACCCACGCCCACGACCCGGCTGTGGCTAAAGTGCGTATCCCAACGTCACACCAAAACCAAAGGCGCCGGCGCCGGCGCCGCACCACAGCTACAGCTGTGCCGCCGTCCACCCGCTCACAACAACAACAACAACAACAACAATTCCGCCCTTCCCGCAAAGGCATTTTGGTGGCCCTGAAAAGGGCCGTTTTTTCTTTTCTTCGCCGCGCCGCGGACGAGCCTCCTATTTCCAAGAGCCACCTCCTTACTTGGAGCTCGTGTACTTGGTCACCGCCTTCGTGCCCTCGCTCACCGCGTGCTTGGCCAGCTCGCCAGGCAGCAAGAGCCGCACAGCGGTCTGGATCTCGCGGGACGTGATGGTCAAGCGCTTGTTGTAGTGCGCCAGGCGAGAAGCCTCGGCCGCAATGCGCTCGAAAATGTCGTTCACGAAGCTGTTCATGATGCTCATCGCCTTCGAAGAGATGCCCGTGTCAGGGTGCACCTGCTTCAGCACCTTGTAGATGTAGATGGCATAGCTCTCCTTCCTCTTGCGCTTCTTCTTCTTGTCGCCCTTCGAAATGTTCTTCTGCGCCTTGCCAGCCTTCTTGGCGGCTTTCCCGCTAGTCTTGGGCGGCATCACGAACAAACAGGCAGGCAGGCACGCGCAGTCAGTCAGTCAAGCGCTCCGCTCCAGTCAGCGTCTCCCCACACAGTGGCACCCGCCGCCGAGTCGAATTAGCTGGGTTTCCCCCATGTTTTAGAAGAACCAGTGCCTTTTGCACTCTGTCTTCTCCTCTTTTCTTTTGTGTTTCGGAGCTTTAACTTATTTGGTAATTATTTTGGGGTCTCCTTCCTAATGAGTGATGTAGGTAAGATATTTTTGTGAGGGGCTTAGATGGTGGTGTTTGTAAGGAGGTTGAACTTTGTTAGATCTAGATCCTAAAGATTCGGTTGATGGTTGTTTTTGGGGTGTTAATTTGGGGGTGGATTTCCCTGCCAAGGGTGTTGATGAGTTGGTATCGTGATGTGCGTGCAGCCTCATAAAAGTTGATTGATTTTTGTTGGATGATATGATAGATGGGGGGTTGTCCTAACATGTTTCGGATTTCTTCATTGCTGGTATAGCGGTTTGCTTCAGCTATGATGCGAAATGCTTTGTTTTGTAACGTTTCGATTTTTGTTAAATTTGTGTCAGCGGCAATACTCCATGCCTCCGATCCGTATAGTATAACCGGTAGGATAATTGCCTTCCATGTCTTGATTTTCGTTGCTGTCGTGAGACCCCTTCCTTTTAACAGGGGGTACAGCTGGAAGAGGCGTGCAGCGCCCTTGTTGCACGCCTCATTTAAATGCTGTTTGAATGTCAGGTGTTTATCCAATTTTAGGCCTAGGTACTGGACTGTCTCTCTCCACGGTAGATTTTGGTTGTTTACTGTTAAGTTCCTAAGTGGCTGTTTGCGTTTGGTTGTGAATATTATTGCCTGGCACTTGTCAGGGTTTATCTTCGTTTTCCAGATGTTGCACCATTTGATCATATCTTCTAAGTGTCGTTGCAGGCTGGCCACTATGTAATTTAAATTTCTGCCGCTGTGATATAGCGCTGTGTCATCTGCATACAGCGCTATATTTCCTCTTGGTGCTTTAGGTACATCGTTAGTATATAAGAGGTATAGGAGGGGACCAAGCACAGAACCCTGTGGTACCCCTGCTTCTATTGTTTTCGGTGCACTTTCAGCGCCTTCTATTGTTGAGTAAAACTTCCTGTTTGTGAGGAAGGATCTAATAATTTTTACTATGTGGGTTGGGATGTTTACTTGGAACATTTTGTAGAGCAAGCCGCCATGCCAAACTCGATCAAACGCCTTTTCAATATCTAGAAATATTGCAGCTGTGCTATGTCCTTGGGATTTCTCTGTACAGATGTGCTCTATCAGGCGAATGGCCTGATGTATGGTGCTATGTCCAGCACGAAAACCGAATTGCTCGGGGCAGAGGATGTTGTTTGTTTGGAGGTAGTGCAACAATGGCATCTGTATTAAGATTTCTAGGATTTTAGAGAGGTGGTTTAACAGGGAGATTGGCCGGTAGTTTTGTGGGAATAGATGGTTTTTATTGGGTTTAGGGATGGCACCCGCCGCACGCCGCCGCCGCACCTTTACCAGCTCGCCCTGCTGCGGCCGCCGACCAATGGGGCGCGCGCGCAACCGGCCGCCGCACCCGAGCCCATAAAGGACCCCCACCCCGCCGGCGCCGGCACGCACTCCGCTGCTCGACTCGCTGCGGCTCGCACCGTTTGCGTTGTGCTTTTCTTTCTCGCTTCTTTCCAAACTAGCCCATCGCCATGTCCGGACGCGGAAAGGGAGGCAAAGTCAAGGGCAAGTCAAAGTCCCGCTCAAGCAGGGCTGGGCTCCAGTTCCCGGTCGGCAGAATCCACCGCCTCCTGCGCAAGGGAAACTACGCCGAGCGCGTCGGCGCCGGGGCGCCCGTCTACCTCGCCGCCGTCATGGAGTACCTCGCGGCTGAGGTGCTCGAGCTGGCCGGAAACGCGGCCCGCGACAACAAGAAGACGCGCATCATCCCGCGCCACCTGCAGCTCGCCATACGCAACGACGAGGAGCTCAACAAGCTCTTGTCGGGCGTCACCATCGCACAGGGAGGTGTCCTGCCCAACATCCAGGCCGTCCTGCTGCCAAAGAAGACCGAGAAGAAGGCCTAAAAGAGAGACAGCGCAATCGGCACCGCCGCGTGCTCCCTTGGCACGCAGCGCGCCATTTGCCGGCTCGGCTCAAAAACAAAACAATCGGCCCTTTTCAGGGCCACCACACAAACCTACGTCCAAAGCAGAATTCCAGTCGTTCGTCGCACCACTTTTCTCTCTCTCTCTCTCTTTCTGTGTACGGTTTTTCCTTCTTACACACACAGGCGCCGCCATCTTGTACACACGTACTTGGCCACCTCCTCCACTCCACTCCACGCACGCACAGTCTCGCGACCATTAACCAGCACACGTGGCGCACAACAACACACCTCAAAAATAACCCCTCGGCACTCAGCCGCGCCGCAACACACAGCCCATCCACCGACAAAAAGCATACAAGCAAAGAGGGAGGGAAGGAAGGAAGGAAGGAGCTCACACAACGCAAGGGCACGCTTCCTTCCCTCCCAACCGCACCGCACACCACGTCAAAAAAACTCCAAACAAAACTAAAAGGCCAAGTAGACTAAAAAGGAAAAGGAAAAAAAAAAACCAGCAACACAGACTCTTTCGCACTTTTCAACTTCCGAACACTGTGGTGGCCCTGAAAAGGGCCGTTTTTCAATCTCTCTTTCCTTCCTTCGGTCTCACACCGCCTAACCGCCGAAACCGTACAGGGTGCGCCCCTGCCTCTTCAGGGCGTACACCACGTCCATGGCCGTCACAGTCTTGCGCTTGGCGTGCTCAGTGTACGTCACCGCGTCGCGGATCACGTTCTCCAGGAACACCTTCAGCACTCCGCGCGTCTCCTCGTAGATCAGACCAGAGATGCGCTTCACGCCGCCCCTGCGCGCCAGGCGGCGGATCGCGGGCTTCGTGATGCCCTGGATGTTGTCGCGCAACACCTTGCGGTGCCGCTTGGCGCCACCCTTGCCGAGCCCCTTTCCTCCCTTGCCGCGGCCTGTCATTCTTCTTCTTCAAGCGTCTCAACCACAATAATATAAAAAAACAGAAAGCAAGGCAAGCTCCTCACCCGGCGCTAGCGAGTCGGCTACGGTTGTTTTTTTTTTTTTTTTTTTTTTTTTTTTTTTCATCTTTCATTCCTCTCCCAGAAGGGGTGAGGCGGGCACATGGAGAGCCTATTGCTCTTTGGTGCCTTATATTATCTTAAGTTATGCTGTGGTGGCACATTTTATTTGGAAGAATGGGGAATGATATTTTTCTGTTCATTATATTTCGAGTTTCAACTCTTATTTGATCGCTTGTCGCGTGGGAGGGTGATGAGATCCTGGCATTTGCCCAAGTGCTGAGGGAAACCTCCCTAAAACCTCAGCAGGGATCTGTGTAGTCTTCTGTATGCTGTTTCTTTGTAGAGTGTTTTCTTTGATTTTGCTTCAGAATGTGTTGTGTTCTTGATTTATGTTTCATCTTCTTCTTCTGGTCCGTCGTCTTGCAGGTGTGTTATCGTGTCCTCTTGTATGTCTTTGTTCGTGAAGTGGGCTGCTGCATTCATGTCTGTAGCCTTCATGCTAGTTTTGATTGTTATTGGTGGGTATGGATATTTTGTTTTCGGATAGTTCAGTGTTGTGTAGTCTCTTAGCAGGATTTCTGTTGTTGCTGTTTTATTCTGTAGTCTGTTGGAGCATATTTTGGCAGTTAATTCCAGCCATCTTTTCTTTACAGGTTTTACTTTTGCGTTTTGGTATACTAATTCGTTTCCTGTCCTGGGATTCATGTTGCCTGCTATCCTTAATATTTTTCTTTTTGTCGCCATTATTTTCCTTGTAGCTGTTTTGTTGGTCATCCATACTGGAGCAGCATATTCCAGTATGGGGCGAATAAACGTTTTATATGTGTAGATAATTGTTTCTGTTTTCGCTCCGTTTGTTCTGCCTCTGAGTAGGCGAAGTAGGTTCCCTCTCGTTTTCGCTCTTGTTGTGATGTCTCTTGTGTGTGGCTCCCATGACATGTACTTGTCTAGGGTGATGCCCAGGTATCTAGCCTTGTCTGTCGCCTTGATAGTCTGTCCCCATAGTTGTAATTTGCAGTTTTCTGGGTTTTGCTGACGGGTGCAAGCATGTCTATGTTTAATGAGGATTAGCTGCGTTTTGCTTGCGTTGGGTTTTATTTTCCATTGGGTGAGCCATTTTTGCAGCCCAGCGCGCGCGCCGCCCCCCTATATAGACTCTGGGGCCCCGCGGCCCGCCCTCCCCTCCCCCCACCACCGCGCACCGAGGGCATATAAGCGCAGCACCCGGGGCGCGAGGGCCCGTTGTCAAGGCAGCACCGGACGCCGTCGCGCACGCATATCCTCCACGCCGCATCCGCATCCGCAGTAGCCATGGCCCGGACAAAGCAAACGGCCCGCAAGTCCACCGGCGGAAAGGCGCCGCGCAAACAGCTCGCCACCAAGGCGGCGAGGAAGAGCGCGCCCGCCACCGGCGGCGTCAAGAAGCCCCACCGCTACAGGCCGGGCACCGTCGCCCTGCGAGAAATCAGGCGCTACCAGAAGAGCACAGAGCTGCTCATCCGCAAGCTGCCATTCCAGCGCCTAGTGCGCGAGATCGCCCAGGACTTCAAGACCGACCTGCGCTTCCAGAGCTCCGCAGTCATGGCCCTGCAGGAGGCCAGCGAGGCCTACCTCGTCGGCCTCTTCGAAGACACCAACCTGTGCGCAATCCACGCCAAGCGAGTCACCATCATGCCCAAGGACATCCAGCTCGCGCGCCGCATCCGCGGCGAGCGCGCCTAAACCCGCACACCGCCAAACAAACAAAACGGCACTTTTCAGGGCCACTAACGTCTCTCCGTCGCGAGCAAAACTTTGTCGGTCGCAACGACTAGTTCCCCACTCACTCTCCAGTCCAGTCGTCCCACCCCCGGCCCAGCGCCGCCGTTTCCAAAAAAAAAAAAAAAAAAAAAGCACCGCACCGGCCGAGCCAAGTCGCAAGCGTCAATAGCGCCACCCACACAGGCCACGGCACAAAACGTGACGCCCGGAAAGCAAAGCAAAGCAAAAAAGACTATTCCAAAACCACCACCAAGACAAACAAACAAACAAACGCGGCGCAAAATAAATAGGTAAAAATAATAAAAAAATAAAATACACTTTATAACACCAACCGCGCGCCGCCGCCCACGCCCGCCAACGACCCCACAATCCAACCACCGCGGCACGCAAACACCATCCACACATGAAACAAACAAACGCCAGCAAGCAAGACAGACAGACAACAAGGCAACCGACCGACCACGACACGACAATCAACACCTTCCCGACGTGCTTTGATGGCCCTGAGAAGGGCCGTTTTTGTTTTTGTCCGGGACCGCGCGACAGCCTCTGGTTGCGCGCCGGCCACCAGGCGACGGTGTCAACCGCCAACCCTTCCCTGCCCTTTTTACTTCTTCTTCTTGGGCGAAGCCTTCGCCTTAGACGGCGTCGCCGTCGCCTTCTTCGGGCGCGGCGCCTTCGGCTTCTTCGTCGGAACCTTGGCGGCCTTCTTCGCCTTCGACGGCGACTTGGCCTTGGCCGGCTTGGCCGCAGCCGCCTTCTTCGCACCCGCGGGAGCGGCCGACGCCGCAGACGCCTTCTTGGCGGCGCCCGCCTTCCGACCGGTCGCCGCCTTCACGCCGCCAGCCTTCTTTGCGCCGGCCGCACGGGCCCCCTTCTTCTCCTTGCTGGCCGGAGCGGCGCGCTTCTTCTTCGCACCACCGCCACCACGAGCCTTGCCGCCCTCGGCCGCCCCGCCGCCGGCGCCGGCAAGCTTGAAAGAGCCCGACGCGCCCTTCCCCTTCGTCTGCACCAGCTCGCCAGCCACGACGGCCGACTTGAGGTACTTCTTGATAAAGGGCGCCAGCTTCTCCGCGTCCAGCTTGTAGTGCGCGGCAATGTACTTCTTGATCGCCTGCAGCGACGACCCGCCGCGCTCCTTCAGACTCTTGATGGCGGCCGTCACCATCTCAGAGGTGCGCGGGTGCGCAGGCTTGGCGCGCGGCTTCTTCGCAGACGACGCAGACTTGGCCTTCTTCGTAGTGCCGGTGGCGGCGGGTGCCGCGGCAGTCTCGTTCGTAGCCGCCTGGTCTGCCATCTTTTGCTTGTTCTCTTTTCTCTTTTTTCCCCTTGGTTTCGCTTCCTTCTCTCCTTCGACGACGCACAACAGCGAGGGGCGCGCAGCAGAGAATAGCCGCGCACGCGCCTGGCCCAGCCAGTGTCGCGGGCGGGCGCGGACGGCCGAGAGAGCGGCCGCCACTCGGCGCGCCGCCGCGCCGCCGCGCCGCGCCTCCCGCGCTTGCTACCGCCCAACGTCCGACAGCCTGCGCGGAGCAGCCCCCAACCTGCGCCGCAACCACCCGCGCCATTCAAACCACCGAGGATGGGGCTACACACACCGACACCACGGTCGCCAACCAGTCGCCGCGGCGGCGCCGCAAACCACGGCCAAACTGCAGCCACCGCGCGCCACAGCCTGGGTCGGCCCGCCGAGAATCGCCGCCCCCGCCCAAATGCCGCCCCCACAGCCCCAGCCGACGACCCGCCACAATGGCCAAACCTTCGTCAAAACTCCCACACCGTCGCCGCGGCAGCCCGGCCACCGCGGCCGGCGCCACAGCCACACGAGCCGAGTCGTGCGGCGATGACGGCCGTGCACAAACGCACCTCCGCCGCCCCATCGCCTTCCGCCGTTTTCCCGATCGGCCCGCAGCCGTCGGGCCACGGCCGCGGGCCGTCCTCCTCCTCTCGCCTCGCCCGCCAACACCCACAGCCCTTCCAACACATTTTTTTTTCTTTTTTCTTTTTTTTTTTACTTTTTTACGATCGCCGCCTGCGCAACATGGCACCGGCCGACTGAGCGCCAACCCCCCCGCCACAGGCGAAAACAAAACAAAACAAAACAAAACAACGATAAACAAACAAACAAAATAAATTACCAGCCAGCCCCAACTACAGACACACCGAATCTGCCCTCACAGCCGACCTTACACGCCTCAACGTCAAAACAAAGGTGGTTTCTTTCTTTCAACGGTTACCTTACCTTAGGTTACGTCAGGTTAGGCTAAGAAGGCGTCAGGGTTAGGTTAAGCGTTGACGTGACGTCACGTCTTAACGTAGGCGTTAAGCTAAGGTTGCGGTCACGTACGTTAGGTTAAGGCGACTTGGGGGTTGGCCTAAGAGCTTAGGTTAGGTTACGTTAGTTTAGGTTAGGTTAAGGTGGCTGCGTTAAGGGCTTAAAGAAGTTTAGGAGGTTAAGGCGTCGAGGCGGCCGCACCCCCTTAGCTGCTGCGGCTCGGCCACGCCACGCCACGCCACGCCACGCTTTGGGGTTTCATAAGGTCGCGCGGCGGGTCGTCGGCACGCCGCAAAGGACAAAACTGCAAGACGACGTCGAAAAACAAACAACAGGTAAAAAATAAATAAGTAAAATAAACGACGCCGACAGGCGGGGATCAGCAGAACGAGCAGATTCCGGAGAGCGAACGAGACACACACGCACGCACGCACGCACACACACAAACCCCCCCGAGCCGAGAGAGCACAGCACCACCACGTGTCGGCCTCCGCTCACCCGACTCGGCTGGGCTGGGCTGGCGGCCGGGCCGGATGCACGTACACGTACGGCTACAGCCACTACCCGTACACAGCCGCTCTTCACGCAACACCAGCCAAATGGCGCGCCCGCGGCTCGTCGCGGTCGCAACGCCACGCCGGCACACTTTCGGCACCACCGTTTTCGCGCGCACCGCAAACAAAACGCAGCCGACACACACAGAAGAAAAAAAAAAAAAAGAGCGCGAGACGGGCGGCGGCGCACCTTTCGCCAGCCGGCAGGCAATCGACTCGCCCAGTACGACAAACGCGCACGCCACCCCACCCACCAACCAACCAACCAACCAACCAACCAGTCGTCGTCGTCCCGAAATCAAACAAACTCTCAAAAGCACAGCCCCTGCTGCCAACGGACGCAGGCGCCACGCAGCTCCCTTCCCGCCACACTCGATTCGCAGCGCAACTCACCCGGCACACCGTCAAACGACGGGCTGGGCTCGCCGCATCGCCGCAACCTACACACCTTCCCCGCCACGACGCACAGCCCCACCAGACGCCCGTGCCGCAACGACACTACTGCACTACCACTACCGCACTACTCCTCTCGCCCTTGCCATACACGACACAACACGCCAAAAAATGAAAATCCAAATACAAACAAAAAACACCGCCCCCACGACCCACACACATGCACGGCGCGCCAACACACGCGAGGCAAGGCACGCAGCAAACGGCGTCCCCTCCGCGTCGCGCCATCAACCTACACACACAAGGCAACCAACAACAGCCAGCCAGCCAGCCAGCCCCACTCTCACGCCGCAAAAACAGAAAACACACCGAAACCGCCAAACGCCGCACATTCGCGCTTCGCACTTACCACACACCTCTCGGCATCCGTTTCGCACACAACGACGCGACGCACAATACATCATCACGGGCTACGCACGCACACCGCGACCCACTTTTTTACGACGCCCTCGGCAGAGCACACGTGCCCACGCCCACACACAGTCGACACAACGACGCAGCGCGCAGCAGACGCGGCCGCAACACATACCTCCCCGACGACGCGCCAACACCGCCAGCCACTGCTCACTCGCCCAAGCAACCCGTGCACACAACTGCCACACGCGTCCACCACGCCGCCGCCAACCACCCGCCCGCCAGGGGGCGCTCACGTCCGCGACAACAGCGCGGCACCGCCGGACCGGACCGGACCGGGCCGGGCCGGGCCGGGCCGGGCCGGGCCGAGCCGAGCCGAGCCGCCGCCGCCTCCTCTCCACTCGGCACGCCACGTCCTGCTTGCAAAACACATGGCTCGTCCCTCTGTACACACAACGCGCCTGCCTGCGGTCGCCGCCGGCATCTATCCACCTGCGCATCGGAGCCAGGCCGGCAAGCCCACACTTAAATAATGCATTTCACCAGCCAAACAAACCCACTCTTCCTTTCTTTGCACAGCGCATGCAACAGCAGCCCCAGGAGCCGGGCCCGCCGCCAGCGTCTCCTCCTCCTCCTCCTCCTCCTCCTCTGGGCACAGCCAGCCAGCCGTTCCCACCGCCCCGCCCCTGCTCTGCAGAACAAGAAAAAACGAAAAAGTACCAACACACGCACCCAAAGCGTAAGCCAGACAAGACCAGCCTCTCCAAGGCCACACACACGCAAAAATACAAAAAAACAGAAACACTACAACAAAATAAAATAAAAAAGAAAAAGCAAGCTCTCGCCTCGCCCCCGCCCGTCCCCCCCACCACATTCGCCCCCTCCGCTTGTTTTCCTTTCTACAATTTCCCTCTTTTCCACCCAATATCCCGCCGCGGTTTACGGGCACCGGCCGATTTTGCGCCCGCCCACATGTGTGCCTACTCCCCACCACCATTCCCTCCGCAGCCCGCAGCCCGCAGCCCGCTTTTCCCCCCTCCCTGCCCACACCACACCACACCGACGGTGCTGACGTCGACACGCACCCAAGACAGGGGCCACGACCGTCTTTTTTCCTGGGCCCATCCCCTCACCGCACCTCCTTCCAATCAACCGCTGTGGCGCCTGTGTCCGCGCGAGACGCGTGCGCGCCGCCTCTCTCAACATCCGTCCGCCGTCCGCCGGCCGGCCCGTTTTTCGGCCCCCAGGCCATCCGTCAACCACCACTGCGCCCCTGCCCCTGCCCCTGCCCCTGCCCGCCCCGCACCACACCACACACCGCTGCTTGCCCTGGCCGTTGCCACCAAAGGCGCCAACCGCAGCCCGCGCGCGCCAGAAAGAGATGGCAAAAACTACAGGGACCCAGCCGACCGACGAAAATCAGAGCAATTGGCCGGGAGGATCAAAAAGAGAGCTCCGAAAACCACCGTAGCGAGGCGTGGGAGGAAACGTTACGAGAAGCAGAAAGGGACCAGGAAAAATTCTGGAAATTTCTTAAAACTCGTAAACTAAACACGAAACATCTACATCTACATGGGGAAGGAACGACCCCACAGACCGAGCTGAAGCACTGGCGGATTCACTAGAAAGGCAATTCCAAGCACCAGAAGCGGTAGATGACGAAACTGATGACCACCAGGAAATGGTACTCAGAAGGGTAAAACCGCATCCTAAGTGCCCCGATCAGAACATCTTTCACAATCCAATAAACGCAGAAACCCCATATCTTATCACATCACAAACATACACACATCCTAAGAAGGCATCAGGCCCAGATTCCATCAAACCGCAACTACTACATCACCTACCTCCAGCAACTATCAATTATCTATCTAACATCAATATATAATGCTTGCTTCAGACTAAACTACTTGGAAACAGGCCCGAGTCATCACATTACCAAAGCCAAACAAGGACTTATTATTTCCGCAAAACTATAGGCCAACTTCCTTGGAAAGGTTCTCGGAAAGCTCGTTCAAACTGAACTGAAGAAATTCAATTCTTAAAGGATAACAACATAATCATCCCACAACAATTCCGATTCCGCGAAGAACACAGCACCACCCACCAGGTGAGCAGACTAGTCGAGCACATATGTCAGGCCAGAAACATTAGACACAGTACTGGAGCAGTCCTGCTTGACATTGGAAAAGCATTCGGATAACGCCTTATCTACAAGCTCCACCAGTACAACTGCCCCATCCACATTATTGCTTCTTTTCTCCGCAACAGAGCATTCTATGTCCATGTACCAGGAGCGGCAAGTAACACTAGATCCATAGAGGCTGGAGTCCCGCAAGGCTCAGTGCTGGGGCCCATTCTCTACTCAATATACACAAACAAACAGCTGGGAGGACACTTGTCACTATTTGCAGACGACACTGCAGTCTACCGCAGCAGTTCTAACCTGCAATATAGAGTCACAAAAATAGAGCAACACCTACAATCCATCCAGAAATGGGCTAACCAATGGAAACAAAAAAACAATAAACGCGGAGAAAACCCAAGCAATACAATACGATTCACATTCAAAAAGAATACCTCCTAACCTGCATACACGCCTCAGAAATAACAATCTTCCATGGTCAGGCACAATAAAGTATCTAGGCATCAAGCTGGACAAGAGGTTGACATTTAGAGACCATGTTACACACGTTTGTAACAAGGCTGCAGCAGCAATATTCAGACTGTACCCAATCATCAAAGGAAACAGAATAAATATGCGCGCCAAAAAGAAAATCTTCAAAACCGTCATAGGAACCAGCCATCACTTACGGCTCTGAAAATCTGGTCAATGGCCGCAGACACCAACATAACAAGAGTAAAAAAGGGTGCAGAACAAATACTTCAGAATTGCTGCTGATGCCGGCCGGTACCAGACAAACCGAGACATATACACATACTCAAAATCCCGGAAATCATCCAAAGAAAAATCCATAAAGTTTTTTTTTTTTTCCACCAAACCACGGATTCGAACCACCCACTCATCAGAAATCTGGGACAAAATCCACCCGACCCAAGAACGACATATCCCATCACGACAAAACACCACAAACTACAACATACCATGATAAACAAAAATAAAATAAAAACACCATAACACTCACTTAAACAACAAACATCTACACACACCCAAGAGACCCTATCATCCCATCATTTTGTTACCCAACATAATCAGACATAAGGCAGGGATCAAGGACAGATCCGGTCCTTCGAGTACAGGGGGTAAAAAATACCCATCAGACCAGCTCTCTCTCTCTCTCTCTCTCTCTCTCTCTCTCTCTCTCCTCCTCCTCCTCGCTTCTCCGTGCCGACGCTGCCCCGCACACGCGTTCGCGTTCGCGTTCGGCCGACACCACACGACAGGTCTTTGGGGCCCCGCCACTGCGCACACGCACGCCTCCTCCTCTTCCTTAGTTCTTTTTCGCTTTTCTTTTCTCCCCCGCCCCCCGCTCTCACCGCCACATCATCCCGCAACCCTTGGGGGATGTTTCCCAACATCAACGCGCCCCAATTCCACTCTCTGCCCGTGCCGCACTCTCCACTTTGCTTCTCCCCGTCCCCTACACACACGACTACCGAAACCCCGGTTGACACACCTTCTCGTAGGACAGGGGTGCGTGCGTGCGTTGTCTTGACGGTGACAGCAACAGCAACGGATCCGTCCATCCCATTCCCCCCCCCCCCCCCCCCCCACTCGGCAAGGGGGGCACACACGAACGCGAAAGAAAGGGCAGGGCAGGGCAGGGCAGGGCAGGGCAGGGCAACTATCTCGTACACATTCTTCCTCAGAACCCACATATCACATCAACGAACGGGAGGCCAATTGCGGACTCAGCCGTGTCAGGCAAATCCAACCCAACCAACACCTCCCACGGAAACCCTGACACTGATCCAGCAGTACGTCCACATACATCGCCACACCAAATACGGGTGACGAGTGAGCAACAAATGGAACAATACACAACAAGGCTGACCTAATAAAAACTGCACGTCACGTCATACCTTCCAGACAGACGCAGTTCCGACGGCACGGCGGAACCGTATACGTACCTTTCAGCCACAACAACCGACCGACTGGACACGCCCGCGTCTCCAGCCAGCCAACCACCAGGGCCACACAGCCCGCAAGTTTCAGCGTCAACACTTCTTAACGTACGTTGCAAACTTTTCAAAACATTGCCACACACACACACACCCCACGAAAAGCGTCAACCTCTCTCACACTGGATACACTCAACACTTTTTGTCGGCGGAGCTTGAGGCCAACGGTTGACACACCCCCACCGGCCACACAGGTTTCCCTTTGAAAATTGCAGTGACGGAGACGCGGCATTACGAGAGGGTTGTTTCCGAGAGCGCGAGCTGGACGGAGCTGCGGCGCCGCCGCCGCCGAGGGGTAATGAACGCACGCGATGCCGCATGACAGCCCATCACCCAAAGTTTCACCCACAACTGCACAGGTCGCACCCCCTTTTCGCGCCATACTAGTGTCGATCGTCAATTACAGCTCACGGTGTTCGCATTTGCCACTTGACGGGGGGGGGGGGGGGGGGGGGGGGAAACAAAACAAACATCTGACACGCCATGTGTTTCTCTCTCTGTTATATCTAGGTCATTGGGCAGCCACTGTAAAAAATAATATTTTTACGACATGGTTGGGTAAGTGATTTAAAGACAACAATTGTGGGTCACACACCATAGACCATTTCGATAGTGTTCTTGTTCTTCTCTTTTTCCTTTTTTTTTTTTTTTTATCGCTCAATTGAAATAAAACCTGGGGATGATGCAATGCTGCGATATGGCACAACCGTCGTCCATTGTACACAACTCGGGAACAAAAAGAAACCAATTCAGGGAACGTTCGTTCCTTCACAACGTTTCTTTCAACGCACTTGGTCTTTACCATCCTGTATTCAAACACATTTTCCTTTCATCAAAACTAGGGCATTTCCATAACAGTTTGTTTCCGTTTCTGTGAGCACAATACTGCTTCTTCGACGTCATTTCACCATCTTAACTAGACAAACAACAAAATAGGAAAACAGCCTTGAGAACCCCGTCCACCAAATTTCAGTTAGCACAGCATCCAAGATTCTTTTCCGGGGAGTGCGGTGCAGCTGACGCTGCTCAGACCATATACCGTCGCCAGTCTCACTCAACTCTTGCGCATTCCATTCTACGCTACGTGACAATGCAAAAATGAATGAATCAAACCCGCCCAGAGAGCGTCTTGTGCGAGGGGACACACGATATAGAGAACAACAAAACACACAGGGGACACCACCAAAGTTGGAGAGAACGTTTCCACCACGGCAGACACTTACAGCAGCCGCGCCGTTACGCGCTTTTTTTTTTTTTTTTTTTTCTCCCCCCCCACTGCACACCTCCGACACCACGGGAACGTTCACCGTCCCGTTGCCCTACACTGGCGTTTCTTTTCAACCCCCCACCCTATTCCTCGCTCCCCGGACATTCGACCGATCACAAAGTGCAACCTCTCGTTACCGTCGGGTGCCCCTCTTCATCCCCGGGGCGCCAACAACAAAACAAAAAAAAAAAAAAATAAACCACTCAACTGAGCGGAAAATACACGTACATCCAGAATGACGACACCGCCTCCACAAACAAAAACCAGACGTCAGACGTCAGGTCGAAAGAGGGCACCGTACGTCGTGGCGCGTGGTCTCCTAACACACCTCGCGCGTACAAATACAATGCGTGTCTCCTCACGTTCACACACACCTCCACGCTCCACGCTCCACTTTTACGTCGCCCAACCAACCAACTAACTTAACCCACCCGCTCGGCGTAGAAGCAGCTGTAGGCGGCAACGTGTTGTTTCTCACCCTCGCCACCAACGGTGTGACATCCGACAATCGCGGTTTGCTTTCCTTCCTTTCCGTTCCACACCTCCGGCCATACCATACAAAAAAAAAATATATATATATATATATATATATATATATATATATATATATATATATATATATATATATATATATCAACACAAGCCAACTCCAGCGATCCGCCCCCCCTGACACCAACACGTCTCGAAACACCCACGCCCACGACCCGGCTGTGGCTAAAGTGCGTATCCCAACGTCACACCAAAACCAAAGGCGCCGGCGCCGGCGCCGCACCACAGCTACAGCTGTGCCGCCGTCCACCCGCTCACAACAACAACAACAACAACAACAATTCCGCCCTTCCCGCAAAGGCATTTTGGTGGCCCTGAAAAGGGCCGTTTTTTCTTTTCTTCGCCGCGCCGCGGACGAGCCTCCTATTTCCAAGAGCCACCTCCTTACTTGGAGCTCGTGTACTTGGTCACCGCCTTCGTGCCCTCGCTCACCGCGTGCTTGGCCAGCTCGCCAGGCAGCAAGAGCCGCACAGCGGTCTGGATCTCGCGGGACGTGATGGTCGAGCGCTTGTTGTAGTGCGCCAGGCGAGAAGCCTCGGCCGCAATGCGCTCGAAAATGTCGTTCACGAAGCTGTTCATGATGCTCATCGCCTTCGAAGAGATGCCCGTGTCAGGGTGCACCTGCTTCAGCACCTTGTAGATGTAGATGGCATAGCTCTCCTTCCTCTTGCGCTTCTTCTTCTTGTCGCCCTTCGAAATGTTCTTCTGCGCCTTGCCAGCCTTCTTGGCGGCTTTCCCGCTAGTCTTGGGCGGCATCACGAACAAACAGGCAGGCAGGCACGCGCAGTCAGTCAGTCAAGCGCTCCGCTCCAGTCAGCGTCTCCCCACACAGTGGCACCCGCCGCACGCCGCCGCCGCACCTTTACCAGCTCGCCCTGCTGCGGCCGCCGACCAATGGGGCGCGCGCGCAACCGGCCGCCGCACCCGAGCCCATAAAGGACCCCCACCCCGCCGGCGCCGGCACTCGTTTGGTGACAGCCGTACTGTGCGGTGATCGCGTGCTGGGCTGCAGGAGCGCGTACGGTACTGCACCAAGCCACAGGAACCCGCTTGCGGGATCAGTCGCTTGTTTGTCCGCGCAGATCTGCCGGACACTTACTCGCACTGAGGTTTCCGAGCTCCTGATTTTCTAAAATCAGGAGCGGAGTTACAGGAAGATTGGAGCAGGACAGGTGGCTGATCTATCAGCAGCCTGTGGGCAAAAATTGTCGTGTTCCGCGAGTTGTGGTTTGGCGCGGTTTTGGCGCGCGTCTCCTTGCTGTCGCTGGCCGTTTTTTCGGCTGACTCGAGTACTCCATCGCTGCCGCAGGTGCTCTACCTGCTCCCCCGAGGTGTAGGGCATTCACACGCCAGGGCCTGGTCACTGGCCAGATACCCGCGCGTGGTAGGCGTTAGGGTCGGTTCGGTACCGGATACGTATAACGGTGCCAACGAAGGTGACGACCGACACTCTCTGGCAGCTTTTGACTTTGCATCCTTTTCCGGTCCGGGCATGGAAGACAGCGTCAGGCTTGAAGTGAATAGGACGACAGGGACTGGCTTCACCATCAGGCGTACGGACATGCAAGGGCTTGGCTCAATTCTGAGCAACCCTCTAATCCACAACGTCCTCCCTCACTTAGCCCCTTCAGAGGAGAGGAAGATTATGGCTAGGGTGATACGCACCGAGAAACGCAGGGAGAAGGCCAGACAAGAACAGTCTACAAAAAGAAAGGGTGAACGCAAAATCCTCCCGAAACCACCTGCCGACAAATCCACAAATATCAAACGACGGGCAAAGTCACCGAAGCGCGCCACCAGTGGAAGCAGAGGGACCGAAATGCCCCCTCTGTTCCCCCTGTTTACGCCGCAAGACTCGCCGACAAGTCCCACAGAACACGTAGTAGCAGGCCCCAGCAAAGAAGTAGACCACAGCGAAGGAACAGCAAAGCCAAATCCCGGCCCAAGCAGCCTCACTGCAAACACAGACACATACACCAGCCGTACACACACTACAACAGAACACGTAGACTCGCCCAACGAACCCGAACCACAAGACAAGTCAGAACACAGAACAGAGAGCGAACATACCATGCAGGCCACAGATGCGCTGACCGAGGGCGGGGAATTCCAGCTCGCGCGGAAGACCGCGCGCGTCACGGCGGCCCCGCCCCCGGCCGGTCTAAGCGCGACAAACAACAGATTCTCCCTACTGGGAGATGGAGATGAAACCCTGAATCACACACAACCACAAATCACACACAGACAACAAGAAAAACACACGAAACTACCCCCCATTGTAGCGACTTTCACAGAGACATACAAACAACTATACGACCTCATCACAGCCGCTGTGGGAGAAGACCACTTCGAGGCCAAGACAGCAGGAGGCGATAAAATAAAAATCACCACAAAAACACTAGACCACTACACCAAAATCAAAGAGACACTCAAAACTAACAAAACCCCACACTACACATTCCCAACAGGTGCAATGAAGACACTCAAAGTTGTGTTCAGAGGCTTTCCCGCCCGCACAGACCCCGCTGATATCAAAGAGGCCATAACAACGAAAGGCTACGACGTGCGGTCAGTGCGGAAACATGGGTCAAGCGTCCGTAACCCGTTGTACCTCGTAACACTCATAGACACGCCCCAACATCGGAAACTATTCCAAGAAACACGCCTCATGTCCCTCACAGTCACGCCCGAAACATTAAAGCAAAGAGCAAGGGCAGTGCAGTGCTTTAACTGCCAGGTCATAGGGCACGTTAACGCTGACTGCGAAATGCCGCCAAAATGCGTCCGCTGTGCGGGGGACCACGCATCCAGGGACTGTACCCGGAAACCGGGGGACCCCCTGGTGTGTGCAAACTGCGGAGGCGGCCACACAGCCAGCTACCACGGCTGCCCCGTCCAGAAAAGGGCATGGGACAGAAGGCAAGGCAGAATCACCAACGACACCACAGGAAACCAAAACAGGACAAAAACACGCAACACAACAAAAACAACTGAGCCCAGACACCGCAACATCGAACAAACACTAGAAAAACAAAACACTCCAGACACCAGACCACACGCCAAAACACAAACACTCACAAACAAAGCCCAAACAGACAGACACAAGTCATACGCGCAAGCTGTAACACCAGAACCCAGCCCCACAAAAACAACAACAGAACCCAAACAACAGGCTCCCAAAATACATGCAAACATAGACGGAAACTCACCCATGACACATTTCACCACAGCCCTCACAGAAGTCATCAAACTGATAGACAGGCTAATGCAGACGATGACACAGAATTTTGAAAAACTGTCCGCCGACATCAGCTCGGCAGTTAGGCCCTCGCAGCAAGTTGCGAAGTCAGGAATCACAAAACCCCACGATGGCTAGGCCAGCTGTGCAGGGACTCAAATTTTGTACGTTTAACGCTAACGGCCTCGTCCAACAGGCACTGGAATTCAAGCAGTTCCTGACGGACGAAAACATTGACGTATGCCTGGTGTCTGAAACTCATCTCAAGCAAGGAGTTCGAGTAAAGGCACCAAACTACCTCAGCTACAGAAGAGACCGACCAACTGCAGGGGGCGGGGTAGCAATCTACATTAAAAGGGGGATCCCGCACCACCAAGTATACCTACCTTACATGAAGCAGTTGGAAACAGTAGCAATCGAGGTAGCGACAACCACAGGTCCGGTAACTGTGGTTGCGGCATACCGACCTCCCACCCGCACCTTAGAGGAAGACGACATCGTAAAACTAGGGCAAATCAGAGGCAAGCTCGTAGTTGGGGGCGACCTTAACGCAAAACACACAGACTGGCACTCCAGGTGTGCAAACAGAGCGGGCCGACAACTGAAAAGCATCGCGCGCATCCACCAACTTCATGTGTGGGGCCCTGAGGAGCCCACACATTTCCCCCTGAACGGCAACAGGGCGGACGTCCTCGACATAGCTGTTACGAAAGGTCTCGCAGGTTTCGTGGCTGCGAGTTCACTGAACAAAATGTCATCAGACCACAACCCTGTAATCTTTGAAATCGACGTGGGCGGGTGGCTGCCGCCCACCCAGCGACTACTCACACACAAAAGTACCAATTGGGAACAATTCAAAGAAAGAGTAACAGCAGACCTCACAAACACCCCGCTCCCATTAGACAACATCGAACAAACGCTGAGAAAGTTCACCGACACGATCCTGCAAGCAGCAAAGGGCGCCACACCCAACCCCCCTCCCAGTCCACCTCCCACCCAGCGATTGCCACCCCAGCTGCTTGCCCAGATTAGGCACAAGAACAGGACCGCGAAGGAATGGAAACTGACGCGAAATCCGATAACCAGGAGGCTGCTCAACCGCCTACAAAGAGAGCTCAAGGTGTCGCTCACTGAGCACAGAAACCAGCAATGGTCGAACCGCCTCACGGCTCTCAAAGTGCAGGACAACAGCCTCTGGCAAGCCACCAAGCAGTTCACTAAAAGACGCGCTAGGATGCCGCCTCTGCATGGCGAGAGAGGACTAGTGTTCAGCGCCCAAGACAAAGCCAACGCACTCGCCGACGTCTTCGAAAAACAATTCACCCCAGCAGAGGCGCAAGACCGAGAACATGAGAGAACAGTCAGAGAACAGCTAACTGCATTTCTCGCAGCAGAAGATGACGCAGCTGACGATATACCTACCTTCTCAACCGAGGAGGTAGCAAAAGCCATCAGATCTCTACCCACAAAGAAAGCCCCAGGTCATGACCTCCTCACCAATGAACTGCTAAAACACCTGCCCCAGCTAGCGATAGAGAAACTGACAGAGATATTCAACGTGATCACGTGAACACAAAAATTCCCGAAGCAGTGGAAACACGCGGAAGTGGTCGCGATCGCTAAGCCTGGAAAAGACCCACTCTTTCCCCAGCACCACCGTCCCATAAGTTTACTCCCCACTCTGAGTAAACTGTACGAGCGCCTCTTATTGGTACACATTGATCAATACATACGTAGAGAAGAAATGCTCCCCCAATTCCAGTTCGGATTTCGCAACAAACACTCAGCACCCCAACAACTAATGAGAGTAGTCGAAGCCGCCACAGACGCCTTCAACCGGAAAGGTTACTGTGGCCTAGTGCTACTCGATGTAGCCAAGGCATTTGACAGTGTGTGGCACACTGGACTACTCTACAAACTCTATACATTAGGGTTCCCTGGCCAAGTCGTTAAGCTACTGCGCAGCTACCTAGCTGATCGTAAATTCTGTGTCAAAGTAGACACTGCCAAGTCAAGAACACGAGCCATACGGGCTGGCGTCCCACAGGGCTCGGTGCTAGGCCCCGTGTTGTACAACCTATACACAGCCGACACACCGACTGCCCCACAGACCCACACAGCCCAGTATGCAGATGACACGGCCTTTTTTGCCACAAGCACCAACAGGACACTTGTAACATGAAGACTACAAAACCTCCTCAACAACACAGAAACATGGGCAAAAAAATGGAGAATAACAATTAACAGTGACAAAACACAAGCAATCATGCTCACACAAAGAAAAGGCAAACGATCCATTACACACCGTCGCAGACAGAACACAACACTCAGGCTCCACAGGCGTGAAATCCCGTGGAATAAAACGGCGAAGTACCTCGGGGTCACTTTAGACCAGCGCCTTACCTGGAGAACGCATATAAGCGATCTCCGGAATAAGGCAAGCGCCAGGTTAAACGAGCTATACCCACTGCTAAACAGCGGCAGCAGCCTCGCAGCGACAACTGGAGTCAGGCTCTACTGCTGTTTAGTGAGACCGATTCTCGAGTACGCCTGCCTGGTGTGGGGATATGCAGCTAAGTCGCACATAGCGCGGCTGCAGAGAACACAAAATAGGGCACTGCGACGGGCATTACACGTCCCCTCTCGATTCCCCACGGCAGACACACACGAAGCCGCGGGGATGAAACTGCTAACACAGAGATTCCGAGAACTCGCGACCGCGTTCTACCGAACCGCGCGCAACTCAGAAAACCCCCTCATTAATACACTAGGGAACTACCCCAACAACTCAACAAAATACAGGAGACCAAAAGCAATCCTGGACTAAACACAAAACATCTGATCACCAAAGCATAAAAAGTTAGGCCAGAACCAAAAGTTAGGGGCATGCCCTGCATGCCATGAATCACCACACAGCCAGCTAGAAGGAAATGTCAGAAGACAACACCCTTCAATGCAGACATTCTCTAGTAGGGGAGAATATTATATATGCAACGACGACCGGCGCCGGCACGCACTCCGCTGCTCGACTCGCTGCGGCTCGCACCGTTTGCGTTGTGCTTTTCTTTCTCGCTTCTTTCCAAACTAGCCCATCGCCATGTCCGGACGCGGAAAGGGAGGCAAAGTCAAGGGCAAGTCAAAGTCCCGCTCAAGCAGGGCTGGGCTCCAGTTCCCGGTCGGCAGAATCCACCGCCTCCTGCGCAAGGGAAACTACGCCGAGCGCGTCGGCGCCGGGGCGCCCGTCTACCTCGCCGCCGTCATGGAGTACCTCGCGGCTGAGGTGCTCGAGCTGGCCGGAAACGCGGCCCGCGACAACAAGAAGACGCGCATCATCCCGCGCCACCTGCAGCTCGCCATACGCAACGACGAGGAGCTCAACAAGCTCTTGTCGGGCGTCACCATCGCACAGGGAGGTGTCCTGCCCAACATCCAGGTCGTCCTGCTGCCAAAGAAGACCGAGAAGAAGGCCTAAAAGAGAGACAGCGCAATCGGCACCGCCGCGTGCTCCCTTGGCACGCAGCGCGCCATTTGCCGGCTCGGCTCAAAAACAAAACAATCGGCCCTTTTCAGGGCCACCACACAAACCTACGTCCAAAGCAGAATTCCAGTCGTTCGTCGCACCACTTTTCTCTCTCTCTCTCTCTTTCTGTGTACGGTTTTTCCTTCTTACACACACAGGCGCCGCCATCTTGTACACACGTACTTGGCCACCTCCTCCACTCCACGCACGCACGCACAGTCTCGCGACCATTAACCAGCACACGTGGCGCACAACAACACACCTCAAAAATAACCCCTCGGCACTCAGCCGCGCCGCAACACACAGCCCATCCACCGACAAAAAGCATACAAGCAAAGAGGGAGGGAAGGAAGGAAGGAAGGAGCTCACACAACGCAAGGGCACGCTTCCTTCCCTCCCAACCGCACCGCACACCACGTCAAAAAAACTCCAAACAAAACTAAAAGGCCAAGTAGACTAAAAAGGAAAAGGAAAAAAAAAAACCAGCAACACAGACTCTTTCGCACTTTTCAACTTCCGAACACTGTGGTGGCCCTGAAAAGGGCCGTTTTTCAATCTCTCTTTCCTTCCTTCGGTCTCACACCGCCTAACCGCCGAAACCGTACAGGGTGCGCCCCTGCCTCTTCAGGGCGTACACCACGTCCATGGCCGTCACAGTCTTGCGCTTGGCGTGCTCAGTGTACGTCACCGCGTCGCGGATCACGTTCTCCAGGAACACCTTCAGCACTCCGCGCGTCTCCTCGTAGATCAGACCAGAGATGCGCTTCACGCCGCCCCTGCGCGCCAGGCGGCGGATCGCGGGCTTCGTGATGCCCTGGATGTTGTCGCGCAACACCTTGCGGTGCCGCTTGGCGCCACCCTTGCCGAGCCCCTTTCCTCCCTTGCCGCGGCCTGTCATTCTTCTTCTTCAAGCGTCTCAACCACAATAATATAAAAAAACAGAAAGCAAGGCAAGCTCCTCACCCGGCGCTAGCGAGTCGGCTACGGTTGTGGCGCCCAGCGCTTTTTTTTTGAAGGATGGGGCCCCTCCACGCCCGCATCAACGTGGTGACCAAACCAAAAGTTCTACTGTCACCTCCGTAAGCATGTTAGTTTTGAATCAGGCGTCACAGGATGCAGGCTGTGATGTTGTCCATGCGTCTGGGTAAGATTACTCATTTACATGGTCCATCAGGAGATAGAAGTGGTCGAAAGCGATTGAAGGGTAGCGGTTGTAAGGGCAGAGGGAAAAAAAGTGCCAAGGCCAGAGCCAAGGGAAAAAAAACCTCTGCGACAGTAGGACGGGTAGTAAGGGCAGTAGCGGCTTGCTAGCTGCGATAGAGCATGCAAGGTGAGGTCGGTTAGCGTGAGGTATCATGCATCGTTACCTATGTCTGCGTGTCCGTTAGCTGGGTCAGTCCGAGTGCTGCGGCTGGGCTCGCTTGTAGTCCCTTGGGCCGGCTGCAGTGGCTTCCTCCCTGTAACATAAGAGTTTGGCGCGGCAACGCATGCGTTGCTGTTGGGCCCTCTGCTGCGCCTTGTCGTCGGTGACTTGGTGCAGCTTCATCAGGCTGGTGCAGAACGACAGCGATCGGCTACCGTTCAGTGTCCTCCTCTACTGCACGCCGCAGCCCTTTTCCAATGCAGCTCCAAGGAGCTCCGTTTGTTCGAAGAGATGCGACAGTTCAGCGTCCGAGGAAGTGTCGAAGGTCAGTCGCATCTTGGCGACGAAGGCTGACCCTTTCGGCTTCTCGATCCCTTGGGGGACCCGCCCCCGTCGCGGTCGGCGTTGCCACCGGTCCAGCTGGAGCGGCGGTTTTCTTCTTAGCACCTTTCACCTGCGGTGCTGCTGGGGCAGCCGCTGGCTCAGGCGCGCGGACGTCCTTCTGCGAGGTCGCAGGAGTGTTCGCAGGTACTACTGCGCCGGGGCCTCGGGCGAAGACTGCGCGCAGCTGCCTTAAGGCCTCTTCTTTCTCTGCAGCCACGGCGGCTGCGAAGGCAGCCCTCTCTGTCGCAATGACGGTTCTGAGGGCTGCAGTGGCCTCCTTCACGGCGTTGCCGAGTTCGAGGTCACGTATCTTCTCGGGAGCGCGGGCTGCGTCCTGGCCGCCCGTTTCCAAGCGGTCTTCCCTGCTCCTGGCAGGTGGAGCTGCTGCTGCGCCGTCCCTCTGCTGCGCCGGGCTGTTCTGCGCCCTACGCCGTTTCCGACGTCGTCTTCGCATCTTCCGCTGTGTCGGTGCGGCCGCGGCCGCCTCGCCGCCCCCGACACGGCTGAGGCTTGAAAAAGCAGCACAGCCGCGCCAGCTGGCGACGTGCGGGCCGCCACACCGGACACAGGTCGGTAGAACGTTGCTGCCGCGGTCGCAGGCGCGGCTGTCGTGCTCCCCTGAGCACTTGACGCACCGCACCGCGTTGCGGCAATACTTCGCAACATGGCCCTCGCCCTGGCACCTGAAGCACTGGGGCAGGGGGTCCATGGCGGTCGGGAGAGCCTCTGACGTCACCGGGAAGCCCAGCAGCTTCCGCAAGTCGAAGATGTCGCTCCCGCCGTCGACCGTATGCACGGTAACGGCATAGAGCGGCGCCCTCTTCTTGTTGGTCCGGTTGTGCAGCCTTGCGGTTACACCACCAAACCCGGCTCGCAGCAGCCCTTCCCGGACCGCTGCCTCGTCACAGCACCAAGGTAGCCCCCTGAGGAGCGCCTTGGTCGTCTTCATCCTTCCTGGGGAAGGTGCCTTCTCACGCGCCGGCGGCGCGTCGACGATGTGGTCGGCCACTGCGACCTTGATCGCCCTGTGATCGGCCACGTTTGCGGCTCGAACGCAGATCAGCGAGTCTGTATCGACAGACTCGTAGACCACTTCGTTCCGTGCGCAGTTCGTCATGGTGTCGAACAGCGCTGTCCACCCACCTTTACACTTGATGTATAAAGTGGGGACAGGCCGCGACTCGTCTTCTCGGGAGTTCCTTGCATGGTCGGCAGACTTAGTGAGTTGCGCAACCGAAGGACCCTTCGTAGCGGCAGGTTTCCTCTGCGCACCCTTCTTTCCCATGCTGTGAGGCGCGAAACACGACAATCTGCACGCGTTGTCAAAACAACACACGACAATTTGCTCTGCGCGGCTCCCACAGCACAGAAACCTCTTCACGAGCTCTCAACGGCCGCCAGCGCGCGCGCCGGCCCCCTATATAGACTCTGGGGCCCCGCGGCCCGCCCTCCCCTCCCCCCACCACCGCGCACCGAGGGCATATAAGCGCAGCACCGGGGCGCGCGGGCCCCACGCCGCCCATGTTGTTGCCCCCTTCGACCCCACCATCTTCCCGACAAATGGCCCTCCTGACGTCCTTGACATTGCATTGGTTAAAGGACTCCCCCTCCCTATCACTGCCACTACCCGTGCTGCCCTTGCCTCCGACCACGTCCCAGTAATTTGCACGGTCGACCTTGTCGGCTCCCTAGTGCCACCACGTGACACCTTGGACCACCGTGGCATCGACTGGGCGTCTTATCGGAGACGGGTCGAGGCAGCACTCCCTACCATACCCGACGCCGCCAGGGTGGGGGCTGACCTCACCCTCGCACAGTTCACGGACGCCGCCATCACTGCTGCAGTTGCAGCAACGCCTCCACATCCCCCGCGCCCTCCGACCCATGTGCGCCCTCTCCCCCTAGCCCTCCGCGCACTCATCACCGAGAAAAACAGGGTCATCCGCGAATGGCAAAGAACACGAGACCCTGCCACTAAGCGCCGGATAAATCGCATGCAGCGGGAGATCCGTGCTGCCATTCAGACCCACCGCAGTCAGGACTGGGAGCGAAAAATCTCCGCCCTTGACCTGAGCGATGCATCCGCATGGCGCCTGGTCTCCCGCATCATCCACAAACGCCCGCAAATTCCCCCCCTCCTGGTCGGCGCTGAGGCTGTGTGCGATCCTGATGCTAAGGCCAATGCCTTGGCTGATGTGTTCGCACGCAGCTTCACCCCTGTCACCGACCCCGTTGACCCCGACCATATCCAAATGGTCACCGCACGAGTCCACCAGTTCCTCACCGCCCAGGATCCAGAAGACCATATCACCCCCGTCACGGATGAGGAGATTGCCCGGGAGCTTAAGTCCCTCCACTCCCGAAAAGCCGGTGGCCCAGACAGACTCACCAATCAGCTTCTCAAGCAGCTTCCCCCAGCCTCTGTTCCCGTCCTTACTTCTACTTTCAATTCCATCCTCTCCTCTAGGCAGTTTCCTTCCGTGTGGAAACACGCGGAGGTGATTGCCATCCCCAAACCTGGGAAAGACCCTCGATCCCCTTCCAGCTATCGTCCCATCAGCCTCCTTCCCGCCCTCTCCAAGCTGTTTGAGAGGCTGTATCTCAAACGTGTCCTGATCCACGTCGCTCGGGAGCGGGTACTCCCCGACGTTCAGTTTGGCTTCCGGCGAGGACACTCCACCACCCACCAACTCCTCCGTCTTGTTGAGGAAGCACTGGAGGCCATTGAGCGTCGGGAGTACTTCGGGGCCGTCTTCCTCGATGTCTCCCGGGCGTTCGATTCTGTCTGGCACGAGGGGCTACTTTACAAGCTCTTCGGGCACGGCTTCTCCATCTCCCATGTGCGCCTCATCGCCACCTACTTAGAAGGTCGTACATTCCATGTCCGGATCCCGGGAGGTACCTCCACCAGGCGTCGTATCAGGGCGGGTGTTCCACAGGGGAGCGTGCTCGGCCCTGTTCTATACAGTCTGTTCACAGCCGACACGCCCACCGTGCCTCGTGTGCATCTCGCCCTGTATGCGGATGATACCGCGGTTTTTGCTCGCTCCCGGAGCAAGGCGCTCCTCCGGCAGAAACTACAACAGGCCATCGACTCTGTTGTCGATTATGCCAAACGTTGGCGCCTGGCCTTCAACCCGGCAAAGACGCAGGCACTCATCATTTGTCGGCGGCGGTGGCCGGTCGCCTATCCCCCTGTCACTGTGCTCGGCACCCCCGCCCCCTGGGCCAGAACAGCTACGTACCTGGGGGTCACCCTGGATAGGGCCCTCACCTGGCGTCCCCACATAGAGGCCATCCGGCGGAAGGCCTTGGGGCGTATCGGCCAACTCTACCCTTTTATGAACCCTACCTCTACCCTTCCCATTCCTCTTGCCCTCCTCCTCTACACATCCCTCATCCGCCCCCTCCTGGAGTATGCCTCGGTTGTGTGGGGCAATGACGCGCCTACGCATCTCCACCGCCTGCAGACGGTACAGAATCGTGCCCTTCGAATTGCCCTTCGCCTCCCTTACCGTTTCCCAACCCGTGAACTTCACCTCCTTGCCAATATCCCCCTCCTTCAAGACCGTGTCCGATCCTCCGCCATCTCCTTCTATGACCAATCCCGTCATTCCCCCAATCCACTCATTGTCTCTCTTGGCACCCGCCTCCATCGCCTGGCCACCACTCGCTGGCCCGACCTCCTTTCCCGCCCCCCCTGACACCTCCCATCCACCCCCCCCATCCTGTTACTTCTTCCTCTTCCTACCACTTCTCCTTTTTTGTCACCCCATCCTGAAATATCTGCCGCCACCGTCATCGCCGTCGCCAAGAAGATCTGGCCAGGACGAAGGCCTTTCGTTTTCTTCATCCTCTTCCTGTCATCTTTCACTATTCTTTCGTCTGTCACTCAACGTTTCTTTTCCGGCTAGTCAATGGAGCCGTTCGTTTTCCTCTATCTCTCACTATTCCTTTTACTGTTCTGTCACCTGTTACTGTTAATTACCGTGCAACGGCCAGTCAATTGGGCCTTTCGTTTTCCTGCTTCTCTAACTATCCCTCTCACTATTCTTTCATCTTATTAAAAAAAAAAAAAAAAAAAAAAAAAAAAACCCAAAATGCACAACGTCAAGCAAATCATACCGCCAAGTCCACTTCTTCACCACCCGTCAAGAGGAAGGCGAAGCGCGCCAGCGCTAATACTTCCTACACGAGTCGAGGGACCACCCTCTCCTGTGCAGCGTGGCGTGGCGTGGCGTGGCGCGCGGGCCCGTTGTCAAGGCAGCACCGGACGCCGTCGCGCACGCATATCCTCCACGCCGCATCCGCATCCGCAGTAGCCATGGCCCGGACAAAGCAAACGGCCCGCAAGTCCACCGGCGGAAAGGCGCCGCGCAAACAGCTCGCCACCAAGGCGGCGAGGAAGAGCGCGCCCGCCACCGGCGGCGTCAAGAAGCCCCACCGCTACAGGCCGGGCACCGTCGCCCTGCGAGAAATCAGGCGCTACCAGAAGAGCACAGAGCTGCTCATCCGCAAGCTGCCATTCCAGCGCCTAGTGCGCGAGATCGCCCAGGACTTCAAGACCGACCTGCGCTTCCAGAGCTCCGCAGTCATGGCCCTGCAGGAGGCCAGCGAGGCCTACCTCGTCGGCCTCTTCGAAGACACCAACCTGTGCGCAATCCACGCCAAGCGAGTCACCATCATGCCCAAGGACATCCAGCTCGCGCGCCGCATCCGCGGCGAGCGCGCCTAAACCCGCACACCGCCAAACAAACAAAACGGCCCTTTTCAGGGCCACTAACGTCTCTCCGTCGCGAGCAAAACTTTGTCGGTCGCAACGACTAGTTCCCCACTCACTCTTCAGTCCAGTCGTCCCACCCCCGGCCCGGCGCCGCCGTTTCCAAAAAAAAAAAAAAAAAAGAAAGCACCGCACCGGCCGAGCCAAGTCGCAAGCGTCAATAGCGCCACCCACACAGGCCACGGCACAAAACGTGACGCCCGGAAAGCAAAGCAAAGCAAAAAAGACTATTCCAAAACCACCACCAAGACAAACAAACAAACAAGCGCGGCGCAAAATAAATAGGTAAAAATAATAAAAATATAAAATACACTTTATAACACCAACCGCGCGCCGCCGCCCACGCCCGCCAACGACCCCACAATCCAACCACCGCGGCACGCAAACACCATCCACACATGAAACAAACAAACGCCAGCAAGCAAGACAGACAGACAACAAGGCAACCGACCGACCACGACACGACAATCAACACCTTCCCGACGTGCTTTGATGGCCCTGAGAAGGGCCGTTTTTGTTTTTGTCCGGGACCGCGCGACAGCCTCTGGTTGCGCGCCGGCCACCAGGCGACGGTGTCAACCGCCAACCCTTCCCTGCCCTTTTTACTTCTTCTTCTTGGGCGAAGCCTTCGCCTTAGACGGCGTCGCCGTCGCCTTCTTCGGGCGCGGCGCCTTCGGCTTCTTCGTCGGAACCTTGGCGGCCTTCTTCGCCTTCGACGGCGACTTGGCCTTGGCCAGCTTGGCCGCAGCCGCCTTCTTCGCACCCGCGGGAGCGGCCGACGCCGCAGACGCCTTCTTGGCGGCGCCCGCCTTCCGACCGGTCGCCGCCTTCACGCCGCCAGCCTTCTTTGCGCCGGCCGCACGGGCCCCCTTCTTCTCCTTGCTGGCCGGAGCGGCGCGCTTCTTCTTCGCACCACCGCCACCACGAGCCTTGCCGCCCTCGGCCGCCCCGTCGCCGGCGCCGGCAAGCTTGAAAGAGCCCGACGCGCCCTTCCCCTTCGTCTGCACCAGCTCGCCAGCCACGACGGCCGACTTGAGGTACTTCTTGATAAAGGGCGCCAGCTTCTCCGCGTCCAGCTTGTAGTGCGCGGCAATGTACTTCTTGATCGCCTGCAGCGACGACCCGCCGCGCTCCTTCAGACTCTTGATGGCGGCCGTCACCATCTCAGAGGTGCGCGGGTGCGCAGGCTTGGCGCGCGGCTTCTTCGCAGGCGACGCAGACTTGGCCTTCTTCGTAGTGCCGGTGGCGGCGGGTGCCGCGGCAGTCTCGTTCGTAGCCGCCTGGTCTGCCATCTTTTGCTTGTTCTCTTTTCTCTTTTTTCCCCTTGGTTTCGCTTCCTTCTCTCCTTCGACGACGCACAACAGCGAGGGGCGCGCAGCAGAGAATAGCCGCGCACGCGCCTGGCCCAGCCAGTGTCGCGGGCGGGCGCGGACGGCCGAGAGAGCGGCCGCCACTCGGCGCGCCGCCGCGCCGCGCCTCCCGCGCTTGCTACCGCCCAACGTCCGACAGCCTGCGCGGAGCAGCCCCCAACCTGCGCCGCAACCACCCGCGCCATTCAAACCACCGAGGATGGGGCTACACACACCGACACCACGGTCGCCAACCAGTCGCCGCGGCGGCGCCGCAAACCACGGCCAAACTGCAGCCACCGCGCGCCACAGCCTGGGTCGGCCCGCCGAGAATCGCCGCCCCCGCCCAAATGCCGCCCCCACAGCCCCAGCCGACGACCCGCCACAATGGCCAAACCTTCGTCAAAACTCCCACACCGTCGCCGCGGCAGCCCGGCCACCGCGGCCGGCGCCACAGCCACACGAGCCGAGTCGTGCGGCGATGACGGCCGTGCACAAACGCACCTCCGCCGCCCCATCGCCTTCCGCCGTTTTCCCGATCGGCCCGCAGCCGTCGGGCCACGGCCGCGGGCCGTCCTCCTCCTCTCGCCTCGCCCGCCAACACCCACAGCCCTTCCAACACATTTTTTTTTCTTTTTTCTTTTTTTTTTTACTTTTTTACGATCGCCGCCTGCGCAACATGGCACCGGCCGACGGAGCGCCAACCCCCCCGCCACAGGCGAAAACAAAACAAAACAAAACAAAACAACGATAAACAAACAAACAAAATAAATTACCAGCCAGCCCCAACTACAGACACACCGAATCTGCCCTCACAGCCGACCTTACACGCCTCAACGTCAAAACAAAGGTGGTTTCTTTCTTTCAACGGTTACCTTACCTTAGGTTACGTCAGGTTAGGCTAAGAAGGCGTCAGGGTTAGGTTAAGCGTTGACGTGACGTCACGTCTTAACGTAGGCGTTAAGCTAAGGTTGCGGTCACGTACGTTAGGTTAAGGCGACTTGGGGGTTGGCCTAAGAGCTTAGGTTAGGTTACGTTAGTTTAGGTTAGGTTAAGGTGGCTGCGTTAAGGGCTTAAAGAAGTTTAGGAGGTTAAGGCGTCGAGGCGGTCGCACCCCCTTAGCTGCTGCGGCTCGGCCACGCCACGCCACGCCACGCCACGCTTTGGGGTTTCATAAGGTCGCGCGGCGGGTCGTCGGCACGCCGCAAAGGACAAAACTGCAAGACGACGTCGAAAAACAAACAACAGGTAAAAAATAAATAAGTAAAATAAACGACGCCGACAGGCGGGGATCAGCAGAACGAGCAGATTCCGGAGAGCGAACGAGACACACACGCACGCACGCACGCACACACACAAACCCCCCCGAGCCGAGAGAGCACAGCACCACCACGTGTCGGCCTCCGCTCACCCGACTCGGCTGGGCTGGGCTGGCGGCCGGGCCGGATGCACGTACACGTACGGCTACAGCCACTACCCGTACACAGCCGCTCTTCACGCAACACCAGCCAAATGGCGCGCCCGCGGCTCGTCGCGGTCGCAACGCCACGCCGGCACACTTTCGGCACCACCGTTTTCGCGCGCACCGCAAACAAAACGCAACCGACACACACAGAAGAAAAAAAAAAAAAAAAGAGCGCGAGACGGGCGGCGGCGCACCTTTCGCCAGCCGGCAGGCAATCGACTCGCCCAGTACGACAAACGCGCACGCCACCCCAGCCACCAACCAACCAACCAACCAACCAACCAGTCGTCGTCGTCCCGAAATCAAACAAACTCTCAAAAGCACAGCCCCTGCTGCCAACGGACGCAGGCGCCACGCAGCTCCCTTCCCGCCACACTCGATTCGCAGCGCAACTCACCCGGCACACCGTCAAACGACGGGCTGGGCTCGCCGCATCGCCGCAACCTACACACCTTCCCCGCCACGACGCACAGCCCCACCAGACGCCCGTGCCGCAACGACACTACTGCACTACCACTACCGCACTACTCCTCTCGCCCTTGCCATACACGACACAACACGCCAAAAAATGAAAATCCAAATACAAACAAAAAACACCGCCCCCACGACCCACACACATGCACGGCGCGCCAACACACGCGAGGCAAGGCACGCAGCAAACGGCGTCCCCTCCGCGTCGCGCCATCAACCTACACACACAAATCAACCAACAACAGCCAGCCAGCCAGCCAGCCCCACTCTCACGCCGCAAAAACAGAAAACACACCGAAACCGCCAAACGCCGCACATTCGCGCTTCGCACTTACCACACACCTCTCGGCATCCGTTTCGCACACAACGACGCGACGCACAATACATCATCACGGGCTACGCACGCACACCGCGACCCACTTTTTTACGACGCCCTCGGCAGAGCACACGTGCCCACGCCCACACACAGTCGACACAACGACGCAGCGCGCAGCAGACGCGGCCGCAACACATACCTCCCCGACGACGCGCCAACACCGCCAGCCACTGCTCACTCGCCCAAGCAACCCGTGCACACAACTGCCACACGCGTCCACCACGCCGCCGCCAACCACCCGCCCGCCAGGGGGCGCTCACGTCCGCGACAACAGCGCGGCACCGCCGGACCGGACCGGACCGGGCCGGGCCGGGCCGGGCCGGGCCGGGCTGAGCCGAGCCGAGCCGCCGCCGCCTCCTCTCCACTCGGCACGCCACGTCCTGCTTGCAAAACACATGGCTCGTCCCTCTGTACACACAACGCGCCTGCCTGCGGTCGCCGCCGGCATCTATCCACCTGCGCATCGGAGCCAGGCCGGCAAGCCCACACTTAAATAATGCACTTCACCAGCCAAACAAACCCACTCTTCCTTTCTTTGCACAGCGCATGCAACAGCAGCCCCAGGAGCCGGGCCCGCCGCCAGCGTCTCCTCCTCCTCCTCCTCCTCCTCCTCTGGGCACAGCCAGCCAGCCGTTCCCACCGCCCCGCCCCTGCTCTGCAGAACAAGAAAAAACGAAAAAGTACCAACACACGCACCCAAAGCGTAAGCCAGACAAGACCAGCCTCTCCAAGGCCACACACACGCAAAAAAACAAAAAAACAAAAACACTACAACAAAATAAAATAAAAAAGAAAAAGCAAGCTGTCGCCTCGCCCCCGCCCGTCCCCCCCACCACATTCGCCCCCTCCGCTTGTTTTCCTTTCTACAATTTCCCTCTTTTCCACCCAATATCCCGCCGCGGTTTACGGGCACCGGCCGATTTTGCGCCCGCCCACATGTGTGCCTACTCCCCACCACCATTCCCTCCGCAGCCCGCAGCCCGCAGCCCGCTTTTCCCCCCTCCCTGCCCACACCACACCACACCGACGGTGCTGACGTCGACACGCACCCAAGACAGGGGCCACGACCGTCTTTTTTCCTGGGCCCATCCCCTCACCGCACCTCCTTCCAATCAACCGCTGTGGCGCCTGTGTCCGCGCGAGACGCGTGCGCGCCGCCTCTCTCAACATCCGTCCGCCGTCCGCCGGCCGGCCCGTTTTTCGGCCCCCAGGCCATCCGTCAACCACCACTGCGCCCCTGCCCCTGCCCCTGCCCCTGCCCGCCCCGCACCACACCACACACCGCTGCTTAACCTGGCCGTTGCCACCAAAGGCGCCAACCGCAGCCCACGCGCGCCAGAAAGAGATGGCAAAAACTACAGGGACCCAGCCGACCGACGAAAATCAGAGCAATTGGCCGGGAGGATCAAAAAGAGAGCTCCGAAAACCACCGTAGCGAGGCGTGGGAGGAAACGTTACGAGAAGCAGAAAGGGACCAGGAAAAATTCTGGAAATTTCTTAAAACTCGTAAACTAAACACGAAACATCTACATCTACATGGGGAAGGAACGACCCCACAGACCGATCTGAAGCACTGGCGGATTCACTAGAAAGGCAATTCCAAGCACCAGAAGCGGTAGATGACGAAACTGATGACCACCAGGAAATGGTACTCAGAAGGGTAAAACCGCATCCTAAGTGCCCCGATCAGAACATCTTTCACAATCCAATAAACGCAGAAACCCCATATCTTATCACATCACAAACATACACACATCCTAAGAAGGCATCAGGCCCAGATTCCATCAAACCGCAACTACTACATCACCTACCTCCAGCAACTATCAATTATCTATCTAACATCAATATATAATGCTTGCTTCAGACTAAACTACTTGGAAACAGGCCCGAGTCATCACATTACCAAAGCCAAACAAGGACTTATTATTTCCGCAAAACTATAGGCCAACTTCCTTGGAAAGGTTCTCGGAAAGCTCGTTCAAACTGAACTGAAGAAATTCAATTCTTAAAGGATAACAACATAATCATCCCACAACAATTCCGATTCCGCGAAGAACACAGCACCACCCACCAGGTGAGCAGACTAGTCGAGCACATATGTCAGGCCAGAAACATTAGACACAGTACTGGAGCAGTCCTGCTTGACATTGGAAAAGCATTCGGATAACGCCTTATCTACAAGCTCCACCAGTACAACTGCCCCATCCACATTATTGCTTCTTTTCTCCGCAACAGAGCATTCTATGTCCATGTACCAGGAGCGGCAAGTAACACTAGATCCATAGAGGTTGGAGTCCCGCAAGGCTCAGTGCTGGGGCCCATTCTCTACTCAATATACACAAACAAACAGCTGGGAGGACACTTGTCACTATTTGCAGACGACACTGCAGTCTACCGCAGCAGTTCTAACCTGCAATATAGAGTCACAAAAATAGAGCAACACCTACAATCCATCCAGAAATGGGCTAACCAATGGAAACAAAAAAACAATAAACGCGGAGAAAACCCAAGCAATACAATACGATTCACATTCAAAAAGAATACCTCCTAACCTGCATATACGCCTCAGAAATAACAATCTTCCATGGTCAGGCACAATAAAGTATCTAGGCATCAAGCTGGACAAGAGGTTGACATTTAGAGACCATGCTACACACGTTTGTAACAAGGCTGCAGCAGCAATATTCAGACTGTACCCAATCATCAAAGGAAACAGAATAAATATGCGCGCCAAAAAGAAAATCTTCAAAACCGTCATAGGAACCAGCCATCACTTACGGCTCTGAAAATCTGGTCAATGGCCGCAGACACCAACATAACAAGAGTAAAAAAGGGTGCAGAACAAATACTTCAGAATTGCTGCTGATGCCGGCCGGTACCAGACAAACCGAGACATATACACATACTCAAAATCCCGGAAATCATCCAAAGAAAAATCCATAAAGTTTTTTTTTTTTTTTTCCACCAAACCACGGATTCGAACCACCCACTCATCAGAAATCTGGGACAAAATCCACCCGACCCAAGAACGACATTTCCCATCACGACAAAACACCACAAACTACAACATACCATGATAAACAAAAATAAAATAAAAACACCATAACACTCACTTAAACAACAAACATCTACACACACCCAAGAGACCCTATCATCCCATCATTTTGTTACCCAACATAATCAGACATAAGGCAGGGATCAAGGACAGATCCGGTCCTTCGAGTACAGGGGGTAAAAAATACCCATCAGACCAGCTCGCTCTCTCTCTCTCTCTCTCTCTCTCTGTCTCTCTCTCCTCCTCCTCCTCGCTTCTCCGTGCCGACGCTGCCCCGCACACGCGTTCGCGTTCGCGTTCGCGTTCGCGTTCGGCCGACACCACACGACAGGTCTTTGGGGCCCCGCCACTGCGCACACGCACGCCTCCTCCTCTTCCTTAGTTCTTTTTCGCTTTTCTTTTCTCCCCCGCCCCCCGCTCTCACCGCCACATCATCCCGCAACCCTTGGGGGATGTTTCCCAACATCAACGCGCCCCAATTCCACTCTCTGCCCGTGCCGCACTCTCCACTTTGCTTCTCCCCGTCCCCTACACACACGACTACCGAAACCCCGGTTGACACACCTTCTCGTAGGACAGGGGTGCGTGCGTGCGTTGTCTTGACGGTGACAGCAACAGCAACGGATCCGTCCATCCCATTCCCCCCCCCACTCGGCAAGGGGGGCACACACGAACGCGAAAGAAAGGGCAGGGCAGGGCAGGGCAGGGCAGGGCAGGGCAACTATCTCGTACACATTCTTCCTCAGAACCCACATATCACATCAACGAACGGGAGGCCAATTGCGGACTCAGCCGTGTCAGGCAAATCCAACCCAACCAACACCTCCCACGGAAACCCTGACACTGATCCAGCAGTACGTCCACATACATCGCCACACCAAATACGGGTGACGAGTGAGCAACAAATGGAACAATACACAACAAGGCTGACCTAATAAAAACTGCACGTCACGTCATACCTTCCAGACAGACGCAGTTCCGACGGCACGGCGGAACCGTATACGTACCTTTCAGCCACAACAACCGACCGACTGGACACGCCCGCGTCTCCAGCCAGCCAACCACCAGGGCCACACAGCCCGCAAGTTTCAGCGTCAACACTTCTTAACGTACGTTGCAAACTTTTCAAAATATTGCCACACACACACACACCCCACGAAAAGCGTCAACCTCTCTCACACTGGATACACTCAACACTTTTTGTCGGCGGAGCTTGAGGCCAACGGTTGACACACCCCCACCGGCCACACAGGTTTCCCTTTGAAAATTGCAGTGACGGAGACGCGGCATTACGAGAGGGTTGTTTCCGAGAGCGCGAGCTGGACGGAGCTGCGGCGCCGCCGCCGCCGAGGGGTAATGAACGCACGCGATGCCGCATGACAGCCCATCACCCAAAGTTTCACCCACAACTGCACAGGTCGCACCCCCTTTTCGCGCCATACTAGTGTCGATCGTCAATTACAGCTCACGGTGTTCGCATTTGCCACTTGACGGGGGGGGGGGGGGGAAAACAAAACAAACATCTGACACGCCATGTGTTTCTCTCTCTGTTATATCTAGGTCATTGGGCAGCCACTGTAAAAAATAATATTTTTACGACATGGTTGGGTAAGTGATTTAAAGACAACAATTGTGGGTCACACACCATAGACCATTTCGATAGTGTTCTTGTTCTTCTCTTTTTCCTTTTTTTTTTTTTTTATCGCTCAATTGAAATAAAACCTGGGGATGATGCAATGCTGCGATATGGCACAACCGTCGTCCATTGTACACAACTCGGGAACAAAAAGAAACCAATTCAGGGAACGTTCGTTCCTTCACAACGTTTCTTTCAACGCACTTGGTCTTTACCATCCTGTATTCAAACACATTTTCCTTTCATCAAAACTAGGGCATTTCCATAACAGTTTGTTTCCGTTTCTGTGAGCACAATACTGCTTCTTCGACGTCATTTCACCATCTTAACTAGACAAACAACAAAATAGGAAAACAGCCTTGAGAACCCCGTCCACCAAATTTCAGTTAGCACGGCATCCAAGATTCTTTTCCGGGGAGTGCGGTGCAGCTGACGCTGCTCAGACCATATACCGTCGCCAGTCTCACTCAACTCTTGCGCATTCCATTCTACGCTACGTGACAATGCAAAAATGAATGAATCAAACCCGCCCAGAGAGCATCTTGTGCGAGGGGACACACGATATAGAGAACAACAAAACACACAGGGGACACCACCAAAGTTGGAGAGAACGTTTCCACCACGGCAGACACTTACAGCAGCCGCGCCGTTACGCGCTTTTTTTTTTTTTTTTTTTTTTCTCTCCCCCCCCCACTGCACACCTCCGACACCACGGGAACGTTCACCGTCCCGTTGCCCTACACTGGCGTTTCTTTTCAACCCCCCACCCTATTCCTCGCTCCCCGGACATTCGACCGATCACAAAGTGCAACCTCTCGTTACCGTCGGGTGCCCCTCTTCATCCCCGGGGCGCCAACAACAAAACAAAAAAAAAAAAAAATAAACCACTCAACTGAGCGGAAAATACACGTACATCCAGAATGACGACACCGCCTCCACAAACAAAAACCAGACATCAGACGTCAGGTCGAAAGAGGGCACCGTACGTCGTGGCGCGTGGTCTCCTAACTCACCTCGCGTGTACAAATACAATGCGTGTCTCCTCACGTTCACACACACCTCCACGCTCCACGCTCCACTTTTACGTCGCCCAACCAACCAACTAACTTAACCCACCCGCTCGGCGTAGAAGCAGCTGTAGGCGGCAACGTGTTGTTTCTCACCCTCGCCACCAACGGTGTGACATCCGACAATCGCGGTTTGCTTTCCTTCCTTTCCGTTCCACACCTCCGGCCATACCATACAAAAAAAAAAAAAATATATATATATATATATATATATATATCAAAACAAGCCAACTCCAGCGATCCGCCCCCCTGACACCAACACGTCTCGAAACACCCACGCCCACGACCCGGCTGTGGCTAAAGTGCGTATCCCAACGTCACACCAAAACCAAAGGCGCCGGCGCCGCACCACAGCTACAGCTGTGCCGCCGTCCACCCGCTCACAACAACAACAACAACAACAACAATTCCGCCCTTCCCGCAAAGGCATTTTGGTGGCCCTGAAAAGGGCCGTTTTTTCTTTTCTTCGCCGCGCCGCGGACGAGCCTCCTATTTCCAAGAGCCACCTCCTTACTTGGAGCTCGTGTACTTGGTCACCGCCTTCGTGCCCTCGCTCACCGCGTGCTTGGCCAGCTCGCCAGGCAGCAAGAGCCGCACAGCGGTCTGGATCTCGCGGGACGTGATGGTCGAGCGCTTGTTGTAGTGCGCCAGGCGAGAAGCCTCGGCCGCAATGCGCTCGAAAATGTCGTTCACGAAGCTGTTCATGATGCTCATCGCCTTCGAAGAGATGCCCGTGTCAGGGTGCACCTGCTTCAGCACCTTGTAGATGTAGATGGCATAGCTCTCCTTCCTCTTGCGCTTCTTCTTCTTGTCGCCCTTCGAAATGTTCTTCTGCGCCTTGCCAGCCTTCTTGGCGGCTTTCCCGCTAGTCTTGGGCGGCATCACGAACAAACAGGCAGGCAGGCACGCGCAGTCAGTCAGTCAAGCGCTCCGCTCCAGTCAGCGTCTCCCCACACAGTGGCACCCGCCGACTGACTGGAGAATCTGATGGGTTCATGACCCCTTGTGCTTCAAGGCCCGGGACTAGTTGTCTCTTCCCTTGTTTCGGAAGTTGGGTTTTTGGATGCCGCCGCCGCACCTTTACCAGCTCGCCCTGCTGCGGCTGCCGACCAATGGGGCGCGCGCGCAACCGGCCGCCGCACCCGAGCCCATAAAGGACCCCCACCCCGCCGGCGCCGGCACGCACTCCGCTGCTCGACTCGCTGCGGCTCGCACCGTTTGCGTTGTGCTTTTCTTTCTCGCTTCTTTCCAAACTAGCCCATCGCCATGTCCGGACGCGGAAAGGGAGGCAAAGTCAAGGGCAAGTCAATGTCCCGCTCAAGCAGGGCTGGGCTCCAGTTCCCGGTCGGCAGAATTCACCGCCTCCTGCGCAAGGGAAACTACGCCGAGCGCGTCGGCGCCGGGGCGCCCGTCTACCTCGCCGCCGTCATGGAGTACCTCGCGGCTGAGGTGCTCGAGCTGGCCGGAAACGCGGCCCGCGACAACAAGAAGACGCGCATCATCCCGCGCCACCTGCAGCTCGCCATACGCAACGACGAGGAGCTCAACAAGCTCTTGTCGGGCGTCACCATCGCACAGGGAGGTGTCCTGCCCAACATCCAGGCCGTCCTGCTGCCAAAGAAGACCGAGAAGAAGGCCTAAAAGAGAGACAGCGCAATCGGCACCGCCGCGTGCTCCCTTGGCACGCAGCGCGCCATTTGCCGGCTCGGCTCAAAAACAAAACAATCGGCCCTTTTCAGGGCCACCACACAAACCTACGTCCAAAGCAGAATTCCAGTCGTTCGTCGCACCACTTTTCTCTCTCTCTCTCTTTCTGTGTACGGTTTTTCCTTCTTACACACACAGGCGCCGCCATCTTGTACACACGTACTTGGCCACCTCCTCCACTCCACGCACGCACGCACAGTCTCGCGACCATTAACCAGCACACGTGGCGCACAACAACACACCTCAAAAATAACCCCTCGGCACTCAGCCGCGCCGCAACACACAGCCCATCCACCGACAAAAAGCATACAAGCAAAGAGGGAGGGAAGGAAGGAAGGAAGGAGCTCACACAACGCAAGGGCACGCTTCCTTCCCTCCCAACCGCACCGCACACCACGTCAAAAAAACTCCAAACAAAACTAAAAGGCCAAGTAGACTAAAAAGGAAAAGGAAAAAAAAACCAGCAACACAGACTCTTTCGCACTTTTCAACTTCCGAACACTGTGGTGGCCCTGAAAAGGGCCGTTTTTCAATCTCTCTTTCCTTCCTTCGGTCTCACACCGCCTAACCGCCGAAACCGTACAGGGTGCGCCCCTGCCTCTTCAGGGCGTACACCACGTCCATGGCCGTCACAGTCTTGCGCTTGGCGTGCTCAGTGTACGTCACCGCGTCGCGGATCACGTTCTCCAGGAACACCTTCAGCACTCCGCGCGTCTCCTCGTAGATCAGACCAGAGATGCGCTTCACGCCGCCCCTGCGCGCCAGGCGGCGGATCGCGGGCTTTGTGATGCCCTGGATGTTGTCGCGCAACACCTTGCGGTGCCGCTTGGCGCCACCCTTGCCGAGCCCCTTTCCTCCCTTGCCGCGGCCTGTCATTCTTCTTCTTCAAGCGTCTCAACCACAATAATATAAAAAAACAGAAAGCAAGGCAAGCTCCTCACCCGGCGCTAGCGAGTCGGCTACGGTTGTGGCGCCCAGCGCGCGCGCCGCCCCCCTATATAGACTCTGGGGCCCCGCGGCCCGCCCTCCCCTCCCCCCACCACCGCGCACCGAGGGCATATAAGCGCAGCACCCGGGGCGCGCGGGCCCGTTGTCAAGGCAGCACCGGACGCCGTCGCGCACGCATATCCTCCACGCCGCATCCGCATCCGCATCCGCAGTAGCCATGGCCCGGACAAAGCAAACGGCCCGCAAGTCCACCGGCGGAAAGGCGCCGCGCAAACAGCTCGCCACCAAGGCGGCGAGGAAGAGCGCGCCCGCCACCGGCGGCGTCAAGAAGCCCCACCGCTACAGGCCGGGCACCGTCGCCCTGCGAGAAATCAGGCGCTACCAGAAGAGCACAGAGCTGCTCATCCGCAAGCTGCCATTCCAGCGCCTAGTGCGCGAGATCGCCCAGGACTTCAAGACCGACCTGCGCTTCCAGAGCTCCGCAGTCATGGCCCTGCAGGAGGCCAGCGAGGCCTACCTCGTCGGCCTCTTCGAAGACACCAACCTGTGCGCAATCCACGCCAAACGAGTCACCATCATGCCCAAGGACATCCAGCTCGCGCGCCGCATCCGCGGCGAGCGCGCCTAAACCCGCACACCGCCAAACAAACAAAACGGCACTTTTCAGGGCCACTAACGTCTCTCCGTCGCGAGCAAAACTTTGTCGGTCGCAACGACTAGTTCCCCACTCACTCTCCAGTCCAGTCGTCCCACCCCGGGCCCGGCGCCGCCGTAACCAAAAAAAAAAAAAAAAAAAAAAGCACCGCACCGGCCGAGCCAAGTCGCAAGCGTCAATAGCGCCACCCACACAGGCCACGGCACAAAACGTGACGCCTGGAAAGCAAAGCAAAGCAAAAAAGACTATTCCAAAACCACCACCAAGACAAACAAACAAACAAGCGCGGCGCAAAATAAATAGGTAAAAATAATAAAAAAATAAAATACACTTTATAACACCAACCGCGCGCCGCCGCCCACGCCCGCCAACGACCCCACAATCCAACCACCGCGGCACGCAAACACCATCCACACATGAAACAAACAAACGCCAGCAAGCAAGACAGACAGACAACAAGGCAACCGACCGACCACGACACGACAATCAACACCTTCCCGACGTGCTTTGATGGCCCTGAGAAGGGCCGTTTTTGTTTTTGTCCGGGACCGCGCGACAGCCTCTGGTTGCGCGCCGGCCACCAGGCGACGGTGTCAACCGCCAACCCTTCCCTGCCCTTTTTACTTCTTCTTCTTGGGCGAAGCCTTCGCCTTAGACGGCGTCGCCGTCGCCTTCTTCGGGCGCGGCGCCTTCGGCTTCTTCGTCGGAACCTTGGCGGCCTTCTTCGCCTTCGACGGCGACTTGGCCTTGGCCGGCTTGGCCGCAGCCGCCTTCTTTGCACCCGCGGGAGCGGCCGACGCCGCAGACGCCTTCTTGGCGGCGCCCGCCTTCCGACCGGTCGCCGCCTTCACGCCGCCAGCCTTCTTTGCGCCGGCCGCACGGGCCCCCTTCTTCTCCTTGCTGGCCGGAGCGGCGCGCTTCTTCTTCGCACCACCGCCGCCGCCACCACGAGCCTTGCCGCCCTCGGCCGCCCCGCCGCCGGCGCCGGCAAGCTTGAAAGAGCCCGACGCGCCCTTCCCCTTCGTCTGCACCAGCTCGCCAGCCACGACGGCCGACTTGAGGTACTTCTTGATAAAGGGCGCCAGCTTCTCCGCGTCCAGCTTGTAGTGCGCGGCAATGTACTTCTTGATCGCCTGCAGCGACGACCCGCCGCGCTCCTTCAGACTCTTGATGGCGGCCGTCACCATCTCAGAGGTGCGCGGGTGCGCAGGCTTGGCGCGCGGCTTCTTCGCAGACGACGCAGACTTGGCCTTCTTCGTAGTGCCGGTGGCGGCGGGTGCCGCGGCAGTCTCGTTCGTAGCCGCCTGGTCTGCCATCTTTTGCTTGTTCTCTTTTCTCTTTTTTCCCCTTGGTTACGCTTCCTTCTCTCCTTCGACGACGCACAACAGCGAGGGGCGCGCAGCAGAGAATAGCCGCGCACACGCCTGGCCCAGCCAGTGTCGCGGGCGGGCGCGGACGGCCGAGAGAGCGGCCGCCACTCGGCGCGCCGCCGCGCCGCCGCGCCGCGCCTCCCGCGCTTGCTACCCACCAGTCGCTACGGGGATGTCGACGCGTACAGACCACGTTAGCTGCGCTCAGGAGGGGACTGACCGCCGTGCGGTGGGGCTTGCCCCGCCGCCGGCCCCGTCAGTCACTCCACCGGTGACGACCAGGCAAAGGAGGACGGGAAACGATCTATTGACGACCACGGCACGTGAACTGGACTTCGCAGCGGAATATTCCACGGACGCGTCGATCGAGGACGACGCTGAGCAGCAGTTTATTTCCAACCTCCGTCGGAGTGGCAGACGCTTGAGAGGAACATTGCGCCAACGTCCTTCAACATCGCAAATCGACGAGGAAGGGTTTGTCCGCCCTCCCAAGAAGAAAGTGGCACGAAGTCGGCGGGAAGTTTCTGATGCCGCGATCGCCCTGCAAAATCGTTTTGAGGCTATGGAAGAAGGCGACGAGGGAACGAGTGCGGCAGCGCCGCCAGAGCCACCGCCACAGCAGCAACGTCCTGCACCGCCGCCACAGCAGAGGATACCGCCCATCGTCTTACAGTATCCTGCAGATTATCGCACGTTGTACGAGTGGCTTAAGCAGCACTGCATACAGCCCTTCACCGCTAGGCAGGCCGGCGGGGATAAGCTGAAGCTGACGCTGACTCACACGGACGACTACATGACAGTCATGGATATGGTTGGCGCCCAGGGCATCGCCTGTTATACTTTCCCGATGGTGCGCCCACCGGTTCTGACAGTTGTCATTCGAGGGATTCTCCACTCCCTTCAAAATGACTATGTGAAGGAGTCGCTTGAAGAGCTCGGTTTCGTGGCCACCGTCGTGGACTACCACAAGATTCCTGGCACGAACAAGAAGTCGGGCTTGCGGGTCGTCGTGCTGCCTGACACGGACCGCCATCGTGAAATTTTTCAACTGACCAGGCTCTGTGCCCTGGCTGTGACGGTGGAGAAACTTCGGAAATCACGTGGAGTCCTGCAGTGTTATCGCTGCCAGGGCTTCAACCACGTCGCTCGCCATTGCACCATGCCGGCTATGTGTGTCCGTTGCGGCGGGGGTCACGAGAGTAAGATCTGCACTCACCCTCGGCAGGAGCCTGCGAAGTGTGGCCTTTGTGGTGGGAACCACCCGGCCAACTATCGTGCTTGCCCGAAGCACAAGGAGGCCAGTCGGCGCCAGCGTGGGTTACCACCGTTGAACGCCAAGCGCCGCTCACCGCGAGGCGCCACTAGGAACACCGTAACGTCTACACGGGCGGCAGCAGACTCTCGCGCGCAGCCGCCTACCTTGATGGAGCGGCGCCGAGCCTACGTCCTGCAGCGCCCTACGGCTGCCGATGTCGCCAGGGGTGGGGTTCAGAACCCCGCTCTTGCTCCTGGTTTGGACCTGTCGCAGACTTCTTTTCCGGCGTTACCACCGCGTCGCCTTCCGGATGCTGGCCGTCAGCACCCCTCGGGGAGTCAACCCCTCGATGCCGACTGTGACGTGAAGACTCTTCTTCACACGATGCTTGCTGCTCTTGCGGAGATGACCAAGGCCATTCACGCACTCCCAGCTACTCTTGCAGCCGCGGTCGAGGCGACCGTTCGAGGAGCACTACGTGCAACCAGCGAAGCACCCTCTACCCAGCATGGCCAGAATTAGACGCCTGGAGGATCTCTGCATTGTTACTTACAATGCCAACGGACTCTATCACGACCTCCTGGACCTGCGGCAGTTCCTTCTTGACCATGATGTGGATCTCTGCCTTGTCACGGAGACCCATCTAAAGCCTGCGCTCCGGGCCAACATTGCTAACTACCGGTGCTACCGTACTGACCGCCTGACGGCTGGGGGCGGCACTGCTATCTATGTCAAAGCCAGTATTCGTCACTATGCTGCACCCACGCCGCCGCTCCAGACCTTTGAGACGACGGCGGTCGCGGTTGAGACCTCTGCCGGCCTCGTGACTTTCATCGCGGCCTATCGTCCGCCACGTGGACCTCTCAACATGGATGAAGCCCGAGCGCTGCTCCAAGTTCGTGGCCGGCTCTTCGTCGCAGGCGATCTCAATGCAAAGCACGCCGCGTGGAACTCTATCACCACGACGCATAATGGCCGGCGACTTCTTCGCGTCCTGGACCAGGTGGACGCCTATGCCTGTGGGCCAGACACTCCCACCTGTTTTCCATCCAGGGGCGCTCCGGATGTCCTGGACTTCGCGATCACCAAAGGGCTGCGGCAGTTTCTCACAGCGGAGTCAATCCATGCGCTGAATTCGGATCACGTCCCTGTCCTCTTCAGGCTTGCTGTTACCCCATCGTCACAGCCTGCTCGTCGGGACCTCAAGAGGACGGACTGGGACCGTTTCCGTGCCCGCCTCACGAATTCTGTTCATCTTCACCCTGAGGACGACGCTCGCGACGTGGACTGGGCGGTTGATGAATTCACCGCCGCTGTGGGGAATGCTTTGGATTCTTCCACGCCGCGCCCTCGACGATCTCCACCGCCACGGCCTGGTCTTCCGCCGGACATCCTCGATCTCATCCGTGAGCGAAATCGGCTGTTCAAGGACTGGCGGCTTACACGGGACCCTCACCTGAAGCGGCATGTCAACTTTCTCCGCCGGACCATCAAGTCCGCCATCATTGAACATAAGAATCGTCAATGGGCGTCGCAGCTATCCTCCTTCACACCGGATGCCCACTCCTGGGACGCTGTCAGGTTTTTCACCAAACGGAAGACCTCCGTTCCTCCTCTGGACGTTCCTGCCGGCATCGCTTATGCACCTTTAGACAAGGCCAACGCGTTGGCCGACGTCTTTGAGGCAAACTTTCGCCCCATCGATGACCCCATCGATCTGCAGCATGTTTACCACGTGGAGGGGGCTATGGCCACGTACTTGGCGGAAGACACTGGCGAAGAGGACGAGCTGCTCGTTCCCATCACTCCGGCGGAAATCAAGTCCACCGTTGCTGCCTTATCGTCGACCAAGGCGCCGGGTGCTGACGACGTTCCTGTGAGGGTCCTGAAGGAGTTGCCGCACATCGCTTTCGTGATACTGGCCACTATCTTCACCAGCATCATCCGGACGTCCACTTACCCAACAGCTTGGCGGCGTGCGATTGTTGTGGCTGTTCCTAAACCGGGTAAACCCCGTCAGGATCCTCGCAACTACAGGCCTATCAGCCTGCTGCCTCACCTCAGCAAAGTCTTCGAGAGGCTTCTGCTGCGCCGCTTACGGGACTTCCTGGACCACCGACGCATTCTTCCGCCTGAACAGTTTGGCTTTCGGAAGGGGCATTCCACCTGCCACCAGTTGATCCGTGTGGTGGAGGAAATTACCCTCGGCTTCAACAATAGGGAGTTCTGTGGCGCCATCTTCTTGGATGTCTCGAAGGCGTTTGATAGTGTGTGGCATTGCGGGCTGCTGTATAAACTCAAGGACTTGGGCTTCCCGAAGAAGATCGTCCATCTCCTCGCCTCTTACTTGCAGGGACGCCGCTTTCAGGTGCGGATAGGCGACGCCCTGTCCTCGACTCGGCTGATAACGGCTGGCGTTCCGCAGGGCTCTGTCCTGGGCCCCACGTTGTATTCCATCTACACGTCGGACCTCCCTCGGTCTCCCCGCGTCGAGAGGGCCCTGTACGCTGACGACACCCTTCTCTACACACGTAGCCGCTGGCCAGCAGCTCTCCGCCGTCGGTTGCAGGATGCATGCTCTGACCTCGATACGTGGGCGACGAGATGGCGAGTCTCCTTTAATGCCCTCAAGAGCCAGGCCGTCATTTTCACCAGACGACGCTCGCCGCAAGTCCAGCCGATCCGCCTGTTTGGTGTGGACATTGAGTGGACCGACGCCGCCACCTACCTGGGGGTCATTATGGACCGTCAACTGACGTGGCAACGGCAGGCAGCGGCTGTCCGCCTTAAAGTGCACCAACGTCTGGGGGCCTTGTACCCCCTCCTCAATGAACGTTCTGCTCTCTCCGTGAGGAACGGGCTTCTCGTCTACCGTCTCTTTATCCGCCCTGTGATGGATTATGCCAGCGCTGTATGGGGCAACGCCGCGACTAAGCATATTCATCGCCTTCAGCAGCTACAAAACAAGGCCCTCCGCCGTATCTTTCACGTTCCTCCCACGTTCCCATCTCGCTTTCTCCACGAGGCAGCTCAAGAAGAATATGTTCTGGCTCGTTTTTAACGCCAGGCCAGACTTCTTTATCGTTCTGCTGGGGACTCTGCAAATCCACTCATCCGGGGCCTCGGTGCCCCGTCTGATGACAGAGACCGCTATAAGCGGCCCAGTGCTATACTTACTCGCTAAGGTGCACAGTATAGCCCTCTTCTTGTAATTCCGATTTCTCCACCGCCTGCATGCTGACATATGAATGAAAGTGATGTCCCTTCTTTCCTTATATAAATCTGCGGTTAGTAGTAAATGCCTAATTGGTAAACACTACATTTCCTAAGTTGAAGACACTCTGATGATGCGGACCGGCGCTTGCTACCCAGTTCGAGTTAGTATTCCGTTGTGAGCAGACGTATGACGCTTGCGCTGCGATGATAACGGGCGATAACTCCGCGAAGGGTGTGGCAGATCGCCGTCCGGCGGAGCATGCTTCGTCGGCGGCCTCATCTGACCCCCCACTGACGACGAACCGGCAATGGAGGCAGGGAAATGAGACTATGACGACCCGGCAATCGAGAACGGCCAGAGCTAGGCAAGCATATCCGGAACTGTTTGCAACCGCGCCGACTGCACCTCAACTGCAGAACGCACAGACGGCATCTCAGCCACCTGAAGAAAGCATGGAGTTGGAAAATGTACCCAGTACTCCGAACACGGCGCACACGGACGGCGGAATGATATCACAGTCGGCTTATGAAGCTATGCAGTTCGACAATGCAACTGGGAGCAGTACTGATGCAAATGGCGGCAGCTCTTTAAGCCGCAAACGAAGCGAAGACGGCCGCACATCACAACACCAAACTCAGTTGGACGACGGATTTCGAAACCCGCCAAGAAAACGGCAAGCTAAGATACAAGCATCGCAACCACCGCAAGAGCAAGGGCTTGAAACACGAAATAGATACAACGCTATCGAGGAAGAAACTTCGGCTGCGGACGAAAGCGAGGCGTCACAACAGCAAAGGCCTTCACAACTGGCGGAGAAAATGCCACCTATAGTAATGCAATATCCAGACACATATAAGGAATTGTACGACTGGCTCAAAGAAAACTTGAAGCAACCGTTTTCTGCTAAACAAGCGGGAGGAGACAAACTGAAGCTTACTGTCTCCTCTAATGAAGACTATGTACGCGTGATGGACCTTGTTGGAGCCAGAGGTATACCCATGTATACCTTCCCAACTGTACGGGCACCTATGCTGAAAGTGATACTGCGAGGAGTAGTCGCTTCCCTCACAAATGAAGATGTAAAGGAAGAACTGCAACGGATGGGCTACACGGTGCACGTTGTAGACTTCCACCGAATGCCTGGCACCAACCAGAAGTCCGGACTGAGAGTTGTCATCCTTCCCGACTCCCTGGACAGCAGGAAGATTCTACAGATCCACAGGCTCTTTGCCCTGGAAGTCACAGCAGAAATATTACGCAAACAACGCGGAATCACGCAGTGCTTCCGCTGTCAAGGATTTAATCACGTTGCCAGACACTGCACGATGGCTTGGGTGTGTGTCAAATGCGGCGGACCCCATGACAGCCGGCAGTGCCCGGTTCCAAAGGAACAACCAGCGAAATGTGGGCTTTGTGGGGGCAATCACCCCGCAAATTACAAGACTTGCCCAAAACATAAAGATGCCAGTCGACGGATGAGAGGACTGCCACCGCTCACATCCAGGGAAAGGAACCGCATTAGAAGAAACACTGTCGTCAGAAGCACCCCGGCCAGCCAGCGCTACGCAGAAGGACAACAAACTGGACAACCACCGCTGATGGAGCGACGCATCGCATATCTGCAGCAACAACAGTCTCGACCTGCAGCATGGGCGCAGCAAGAAAATTCCACAAGGGCGCGACATGAGGACGACTACAACCCCGATCCGTCTACCTTCCCACCACTACGTGGGCGAAGACCTGAGGCAACAACCACACCACAACCATCGCAGCAGCAAACATCACAACCATCACAGCAGCCGACAACACCATCGTACGCTGACATAGTACAGCTCATGACCGGCATGATGACAGCTGTCACAGAGATGAGTCGGGCTATTCAAGCTCTACCAGCGACCCTGGCAGCAACAGTTGAAGCCACGATTAGAAACGTGCTTCGACCAACTGGCAACCCAACACTCAGCGCATAATGGCTCGAGTTCGCAGAATTGAAGATCTTTGCGTGGCTACCTACAATGCCAACAGCATATATCATGACCTACTCGACGTACGACAGTTCCTGATCGACGAAAACATCGACATCTGCCTTATTTCTGAGACACATCTGAAGCCGAGACTCCGAGCAAATATTGCGAACTACAGCTGCTACAGAACGGATCGACTTACAGCGGGCGGTGGCACAGCAATTTACATCAAACGATCCATTAAACACTACCCTGTGCCGGTACCAGACATGGGATCAATTGAAGCCACAGCAATAGCAGTGGACACATCAGTGGGAATGGTGACTTTCGTTGCAGTATATCGACCACCGAAACCAGTTTTAAATGTAGAGGATGCGACAGCGCTCCTACAAATGCGAGGAAAGCTCTTCATTGCTGGCGATATGAATGCGAAGCATGCAGCCTGGAATTCGCGGACCACTACCTACAGCGGACGGCGCCTCCTGCAAGTACTGGAACAGGCAAATGCCTTTGCGTGCGGCCCTGATGAACCTACCTGCTACCCGTCTCATGGCAATCCGGACATAATTGATATAGCCATAACGAAGGGGCTCAATCAATTCCTGACAGCAGAGGTGCGGCACGCACTAAACTCAAATCATCTGCCGGTCATTTTTCGCCTGGCTGCACAAGCGACTCATCAGCCACCCAAATGGAATTTCAGAAGGACGAACTGGGATCTGTATAAGGAAGTTATCAATCAAGAATTACCACTTCATCCGGACGCTGAAGACATCGAGGCTGAGCTAGCGACACTTGACGACGTCCTGCAAACGGCCATTACCACCTCGACACCGATGACTAGAAGACAGCAGACAACAAGACCAGGACTTCCGCAGGAAATACTTGACCTGATACGTGAGAGGAACAGGCTCTGTAAGGACTGGCGACTGACAAGGGACCAGGCCCTGAAACGACGAATCAACTTACTGAGAAGAAGCATCAAGGCTGCCATCATAAACTTCAGGAACAGGCAATGGGCAGACAAACTGCAGGAGTTTACACCCGATCCGGAAGCCTGGGACACTGTCAGATTCTTCACGAAGCGGAAGGCAACGATAACACCACTTGAAACGCCCAATGGTATCGTCTACACTCCTGCAGACAAAGCGAATGCCATTGCAGACGTTTTTGAAAACAACTTCACACCAGTGGACGACCCGGTGGATGGGAATCATGTACATCGGATTGAACATGAAATTGAAGAATACCTACAAGCACCTGACAGAGTGGAAGAAGAGGACATACCACCAATTACTCCAGAAGAAGTCGACGTCTGCATTCGTGGACTAAACAACCAGAAAGCGCCAGGTCTTGATAACATCAACGGGAAGATGCTGAAAGAACTACCACCAAACGCATACATCTACATTGCTGCTCTGTTCAACATCATCCTGCGTCTGAAGAATTATCCAACTGCCTGGAAACAAGCCATAGTTGTGCCGGTTCCCAAACCAGGCAAATCCAGAAAGGACCCTCGAAGTTACCGACCGATCAGCCTACTCTCTCATCTCAGCAAGGTTTTTGAGAGGCTTCTGCTGAAGCGTATCAAGACTCTCATAGATCGCCATCACATGCTGCCTGATGAGCAATTTGGATTCAGATGCCAACATTCAACCACACATCAACTGCTGAGAGTTGTAGAAGAAATCACTCAAGCTTTCAACCAGCGAGAATTCTGTGGGGCCATCTTTTTGGACGTCTCTCGTGCCTTTGATAGTGTTTGGCACACAGGACTACTGTGGAAACTTCAACACCTACAGTTTCCCAAACCTTATGTAGTCCTGCTCGCTTCCTACCTTCAAGGACGATCCTTCCGAGTCAGAATCAGCGACGCCACCTCGACGCTACGACCTGTCGCTGCTGGAGTCCCGCAGGGGTCAGTGCTTGGGCCAACCCTGTACTCTTTGTACACAGCGGACCTACCTCGGACACCGCGTGTAGAAGTGGCTCTATACGCGGACGACACAGCGGTCTACACCCGGAGCAGATGGGCCATAATCATGCATCATCGACTACGCGACGCCTGCCGAAACATCGAGAACTGGTCCCGAAAATGGAGACTGAAATTTAATGCACAGAAGAGTCAAGCAATCATCTTCACACGGAAGAGACCCACACAGATACCTGCGCTTCAGCTGTTTGGAGTGGAGATGGACTGGCAACCTATGGCCACATACCTAGGAGTCATAATGGATGCAAAACTTACCTGGCAACAGCACATCACCGCCGTCCGAAGAAAAGTTGACCAGCGCCTGGGGGCTCTCTACCCCCTCCTCAACGAGAACTCAACTCTCTCCAGCGACCATGGGCTGCTCATATACCGTATGTTTATTCGCCCCATCATGGAATATGCCTGCACCGTGTGGGGAAATGCTGCCACCAAACATCTATCTAGACTGCAAGCCTTACAAAACAAGGCCCTCAGAAGAATTCTACACGTAAACTCGCAGTTCCCGACGAGATTCCTGCGAGAACTCACGCCTGAACCTGAAGTCCTACAACGCATTAAGGACATTACAAGAAGATTCTACGACAGCAAGGAAGAGGCAGGAAACCCACTGATCAGAAACCTTGGAGCCCCTGATGATGACAGGGCCACATATAAACGCCCTGTAGCTCTGCTGCAAAGATGAAAGCCGCAGCAGAACTACATGATGACAAACAAATCCCACACTAGATGACAGATACACACCACTAATAAAGATGACACACATCCAAACCCGATGTTCCTCTCCCGTAAGAACACAAAGATGAAGTAGGAAATGCCTACCGGTAAAACCTACATTACCCTCAACTGAAGATAAGTTAAGAAGAAGTGGGTAGGAGCGCTTGCTAACGCCCAACGTCCGACAGCCTGCGCGGAGCAGCCCCCAACCTGCGCCGCAACCACCCGCGCCATTCAAACCACCGAGGATGGGGCTACACACACCGACACCACGGTCGCCAACCAGTCGCCGCGGCGGCGCCGCAAACCACGGCCAAACTGCAGCCACCGCGCGCCACAGCCTGGGTCGGCCCGCCGAGAATCGCCGCCCCCGCCCAAATGCCGCCCCCACAGCCCCAGCCGACGACCCGCCACAATGGCCAAACCTTCGTCAAAACTCCCACACCGTCGCCGCGGCAGCCCGGCCACCGCGGCCGGCGCCACAGCCACACGAGCCGAGTCGTGCGGCGATGACGGCCGTGCACAAACGCACCTCCGCCGCCCCATCGCCTTCCGCCGTTTTCCCGATCGGCCCGCAGCCGTCGGGCCACGGCCGCGGGCCGTCCTCCTCCTCTCGCCTCGCCCGCCAACACCCACAGCCCTTCCAACACATTTTTTTTTCTTTTTTCTTTTTTTTTTACTTTTTTACGATCGCCGCCTGCGCAACATGGCACCGGCCGACGGAGCGCCAACCCCCCCGCCAAAGGCGAAAACAAAACAAAACAAAACAAAACAAAACAACGATAAACAAACAAACAAAATAAATTACCAGCCAGCCCCAACTACAGACACACCGAATCTGCCCTCACAGCCGACCTTACACGCCTCAACGTCAAAACAAAGGTGGTTTCTTTCTTTCAACGGTTACCTTACCTTAGGTTACGTCAGGTTAGGCTAAGAAGGCGTCAGGGTTAGGTTAAGCGTTGACGTGACGTCACGTCTTAACGTAGGCGTTAAGCTAAGGTTGCGGTCACGTACGTTAGGTTAAGGCGACTTGGGGGTTGGCCTAAGAGCTTAGGTTAGGTTACGTTAGTTTAGGTTAGGTTAAGGTGGCTGCGTTAAGGGCTTAAAGAAGTTTAGGAGGTTAAGGCGTCGAGGCGGCCGCACCCCCTTAGCTGCTGCGGCTCGGCCACGCCACGCCACGCCACGCCACGCTTTGGGGTTTCATAAGGTCGCGCGGCGGGTCGTCGGCACGCCGCAAAGGACAAAACTGCAAGACGACGTCGAAAAACAAACAACAGGTAAAAAATAAATAAGTAAAATAAACGACGCCGACAGGCGGGGATCAGCAGAACGAGCAGATTCCGGAGAGCGAACGAGACACACACGCACGCACGCACGCACACACACAAACCCCCCCGAGCCGAGAGAGCACAGCACCACCACGTGTCGGCCTCCGCTCACCCGACTCGGCTGGGCTGGGCTGGCGGCCGGGCCGGATGCACGTACACGTACGGCTACAGCCACTACCCGTACACAGCCGCTCTTCACGCAACACCAGCCAAATGGCGCGCCCGCGGCTCGTCGCGGTCGCAACGCCACGCCGGCACACTTTCGGCACCACCGTTTTCGCGCGCACCGCAAACAAAACGCAGCCGACACACACAGAAGAAAAAAAAAAAAAAAGAGCGCGAGACGGGCGGCGGCGCACCTTTCGCCAGCCGGCAGGCAATCGACTCGCCCAGTACGACAAACGCGCACGCCACCCCACCCACCAACCAACCAACCAACCAACCAACCAGTCGTCGTCGTCCCGAAATCAAACAAACTCTCAAAAGCACAGCCCCTGCTGCCAACGGACGCAGGCGCCACGCAGCTCCCTTCCCGCCACACTCGATTCGCAGCGCAACTCACCCGGCACACCGTCAAACGACGGGCTGGGCTCGCCGCATCGCCGCAACCTACACACCTTCCCCGCCACGACGCACAGCCCCACCAGACGCCCGTGCCGCAACGACACTACTGCACTACCACTACCGCACTACTCCTCTCGCCCTTGCCATACACGACACAACACGCCAAAAAATGAAAATCCAAATACAAACAAAAAACACCGCCCCCACGACCCACACACATGCACGGCGCGCCAACACACGCGAGGCAAGGCACGCAGCAAACGGCGTCCCCTCCGCGTCGCGCCATCAACCTACACACACAAGGCAACCAACAACAGCCAGCCAGCCAGCCAGCCCCACTCTCACGCCGCAAAAACAGAAAACACACCGAAACCGCCAAACGCCGCACATTCGCGCTTCGCACTTACCACACACCTCTCGGCATCCGTTTCGCACACAACGACGCGACGCACAATACATCATCACGGGCTACGCACGCACACCGCGACCCACTTTTTTACGACGCCCTCGGCAGAGCACACGTGCCCACGCCCACACACAGTCGACACAACGACGCAGCGCGCAGCAGACGCGGCCGCAACACATACCTCCCCGACGACGCGCCAACACCGCCAGCCACTGCTCACTCGCCCAAGCAACCCGTGCACACAACTGCCACACGCGTCCACCACGCCGCCGCCAACCACCCGCCCGCCAGGGGGCGCTCACGTCCGCGACAACAGCGCGGCACCGCCGGACCGGACCGGACCGGGCCGGGCCGGGCCGGGCCGGGCCGGGCCGGGCCGGGCCGAGCCGAGCCGAGCCGCCGCCGCCTCCTCTCCACTCGGCACGCCACGTCCTGCTTGCAAAACACATGGCTCGTCCCTCTGTACACACAACGCGCCTGCCTGCGGTCGCCGCCGGCATCTATCCACCTGCGCATCGGAGCCAGGCCGGCAAGCCCACACTTAAATAATGCACTTCACCAGCCAAACAAACCCACTCTTCCTTTCTTTGCACAGCGCATGCAACAGCAGCCCCAGGAGCCGGGCCCGCCGCCAGCGTCTCCTCCTCCTCCTCCTCCTCCTCCTCTGGGCACAGCCAGCCAGCCGTTCCCACCGCCCCGCCCCTGCTCTGCAGAACAAGAAAAAACGAAAAAGTACCAACACACGCACCCAAAGCGTAAGCCAGACAAGACCAGCCTCTCCAAGGCCACACACACGCAAAAAAACAAAAAAACAAAAACACTACAACAAAATAAAATAAAAAAGAAAAAGCAAGCTGTCGCCTCGCCCCCGCCCGTCCCCCGCACCACATTCGCCCCCTCCGCTTGTTTTCCTTTCTACAATTTCCCTCTTTTCCACCCAATATCCCGCCGCGGTTTACGGGCACCGGCCGATTTTGCGCCCGCCCACATGTGTGCCTACTCCCCACCACCATTCCCTCCGCAGCCCGCAGCCCGCAGCCCGCTTTTCCCCCCTCCCTGCCCACACCACACCACACCACACCGACGGTGCTGACGTCGACACGCACCCAAGACAGGGGCCACGACCGTCTTTTTTCCTGGGCCCATCCCCTCACCGCACCTCCTTCCAATCAACGCTGTGGCGCCTGTGTCCGCGCGAGACGCGTGCGCGCCGCCTCTCTCAACATCCGTCCGCCGTCCGCCGGCCGGCCCGTTTTTCGGCCCCCAGGCCATCCGTCAACCACCACTGCGCCCCTGCCCCTGCCCCTGCCCCTGCCCGCCCCGCACCACACCACACACCGCTGCTTGCCCTGGCCGTTGCCACCAAAGGCGCCAACCGCAGCCCGCGCGCGCCAGAAAGAGATGGCAAAAACTACAGGGACCCAGCCGACCGACGAAAATCGGAGCAATTGGCCGGGAGGATCAAAAAGAGAGCTCCGAAAACCACCGTAGCGAGGCGTGGGAGGAAACGTTACGAGAAGCAGAAAGGGACCAGGAAAAATTCTGGAAATTTCTTAAAACTCGTAAACTAAACACGAAACATCTACATCTACATGGGGAAGGAACGACCCCACAGACCGAGCTGAAGCACTGGCGGATTCACTAGAAAGGCAATTCCAAGCACCAGAAGCGGTAGATGACGAAACTGATGACCACCAGGAAATGGTACTCAGAAGGGTAAAACCGCATCCTAAGTGCCCCGATCAGAACATCTTTCACAATCCAATAAACGCAGAAACCCCATATCTTATCACATCACAAACATACACACATCCTAAGAAGGCATCAGGCCCAGATTCCATCAAACCGCAACTACTACATCACCTACCTCCAGCAACTATCAATTATCTATCTAACATCAATATATAATGCTTGCTTCAGACTAAACTACTTGGAAACAGGCCCGAGTCATCACATTACCAAAGCCAAACAAGGACTTATTATTTCCGCAAAACTATAGGCCAACTTCCTTGGAAAGGTTCTCGGAAAGCTCGTTCAAACTGAACTGAAGAAATTCAATTCTTAAAGGATAACAACATAATCATCCTACAACAATTCCGATTCCGCGAAGAACACAGCACCACCCACCAGGTGAGCAGACTAGTCGAGCACATATGTCAGGCCAGAAACATTAGACACAGTACTGGAGCAGTCCTGCTTGACATTGGAAAAGCATTCGGATAACGCCTTATCTACAAGCTCCACCAGTACAACTGCCCCATCCACATTATTGCTTCTTTTCTCCGCAACAGAGCATTCTATGTCCATGTACCAGGAGCGGCAAGTAACACTAGATCCATAGAGGCTGGAGTCCCGCAAGGCTCAGTGCTGGGGCCCATTCTCTACTCAATATACACAAACAAACAGCTGGGAGGACACTTGTCACTATTTGCAGACGACACTGCAGTCTACCGCAGCAGTTCTAACCTGCAATATAGAGTCACAAAAATAGAGCAACACCTACAATCCATCCAGAAATGGGCTAACCAATGGAAACAAAAAAACAATAAACGCGGAGAAAACCCAAGCAATACAATACGATTCACATTCAAAAAGAATACCTCCTAACCTGCATATACGCCTCAGAAATAACAATCTTCCATGGTCAGGCACAATAAAGTATCTAGGCATCAAGCTGGACAAGAGGTTGACATTTAGAGACCATGTTACACACGTTTGTAACAAGGCTGCAGCAGCAATATTCAGACTGTACCCAATCATCAAAGGAAACAGAATAAATATGCGCGCCAAAAAGAAAATCTTCAAAACCGTCATAGGAACCAGCCATCACTTACGGCTCTGAAAATCTGGTCAATGGCCGCAGACACCAACATAACAAGAGTAAAAAAGGGTGCAGAACAAATACTTCAGAATTGCTGCTGATGCCGGCCGGTACCAGACAAACCGAGACATATACACATACTCAAAATCCCGGAAATCATCCAAAGAAAAATCCATAAAGTTTTTTTTTTTTCCACCAAACCACGGATTCGAACCACCCACTCATCAGAAATCTGGGACAAAATCCACCCGACCCAAGAACAACATTTCCCATCACGACAAAACACCGCAAACTACAACATACCATGATAAACAAAAATAAAATAAAAACACCATAACACTCACTTAAACAACAAACATCTACACACACCCAAGAGACCCTATCATCCCATCATTTTGTTACCCAACATAATCAGACATAAGGCAGGGATCAAGGACAGATCCGGTCCTTCGAGTACAGGGGGTAAAAAATACCCATCAGACCAGCTCTCTCTCTCTCTCTCTCTCTCTCTCTCTCTCTCTCCTCCTCCTCCTCGCTTCTCCGTGCCGACGCTGCCCCGCACACGCGTTCGCGTTCGCGTTCGGCCGACACCACACGACAGGTCTTTGGGGCCCCGCCACTGCGCACACGCACGCCTCCTCCTCTTCCTTAGTTCTTTTTCGCTTTTCTTTTCTCCCCCGCCCCCCGCTCTCACCGCCACATCATCCCGCAACCCTTGGGGGATGTTTCCCAACATCAACGCGCCCGAATTCCACTCTCTGCCCGTGCCGCACTCTCCACTTTGCTTCTCCCCGTCCCCTACACACACGACTACCGAAACCCCGGTTGACACACCTTCTCGTAGGACAGGGGTGCGTGCGTGCGTTGTCTTGACGGTGACAGCAACAGCAACGGATCCGTCCATCCCATTCCCCCCCCCCCCCCCACTCGGCAAGGGGGGCACACACGAACGCGAAAGAAAGGGCAGGGCAGGGCAGGGCAGGGCAACTATCTCGTACACATTCTTCCTCAGAACCCACATATCACATCAACGAACGGGAGGCCAATTGCGGACTCAGCCGTGTCAGGCAAATCCAACCCAACCAACACCTCCCACGGAAACCCTGACACTGATCCAGCAGTACGTCCACATACATCGCCACACCAAATACGGGTGACGAGTGAGCAACAAATGGAACAATACACAACAAGGCTGACCTAATAAAAACTGCACGTCACGTCATACCTTCCAGACAGACGCAGTTCCGACGGCACGGCGGAACCGTATACGTACCTTTCAGCCACAACAACCGACCGACTGGACACGCCCGCGTCTCCAGCCAGCCAACCACCAGGGCCACACAGCCCGCAAGTTTCAGCGTCAACACTTCTTAACGTACGTTGCAAACTTTTCAAAACATTGCCACACACACACACACCCCACGAAAAGCGTCAACCTCTCTCACACTGGATACACTCAACACTTTTTGTCGGCGGAGCTTGAGGCCAACGGTTGACACACCCCCACCGGCCACACAGGTTTCCCTTTGAAAATTGCAGTGACGGAGACGCGGCATTACGAGAGGGTTGTTTCCGAGAGCGCGAGCTGGACGGAGCTGCGGCGCCGCCGCCGAGGGGTAGTGAACGCACGCGATGCCGCATGACAGCCCATCACCCAAAGTTTCACCCACAACTGCACAGGTCGCACCCCCTTTTCGCGCCATACTAGTGTCGATCGTCAATTACAGCTCACGGTGTTCGCATTTGCCACTTGACGGGGGGGGGGGGGGGGGGGAAACAAAACAAACATCTGACACGCCATGTGTTTCTCTCTCTGTTATATCTAGGTCATTGGGCAGCCACTGTAAAAAATAATATTTTTACGACATGGTTGGGTAAGTGATTTAAAGACAACAATTGTGGGTCACACACCATAGACCATTTCGATAGTGTTCTTGTTCTTCTCTTTTTCCTTTTTTTTTTTTTATCGCTCAATTGAAATAAAACCTGGGGATGATGCAATGCTGCGATATGGCACAACCGTCGTCCATTGTACACAACTCGGGAACAAAAAGAAACCAATTCAGGGAACGTTCGTTCCTTCACAACGTTTCTTTCAACGCACTTGGTCTTTACCATCCTGTATTCAAACACATTTTCCTTTCATCAAAACTAGGGCATTTCCATAACAGTTTGTTTCCGTTTCTGTGAGCACAATACTGCTTCTTCGACGTCATTTCACCATCTTAACTAGACAAACAACAAAATAGGAAAACAGCCTTGAGAACCCCGTCCACCAAATTTCAGTTAGCACGGCATCCAAGATTCTTTTCCGGGGAGTGCGGTGCAGCTGACGCTGCTCAGACCATATACCGTCGCCAGTCTCACTCAACTCTTGCGCATTCCATTCTACGCTACGTGACAATGCAAAAATGAATGAATCAAACCCGCCCAGAGAGCGTCTTGTGCGAGGGGACACACGATATAGAGAACAACAAAACACACAGGGGACACCACCAAAGTTGGAGAGAACGTTTCCACCACGGCAGACACTTACAGCAGCCGCGCCGTTACGCGCTTTTTTTTTTTTTTTTCTCCCCCCCCACTGCACACCTCCGACACCACGGGAACGTTCACCGTCCCGTTGCCCTACACTGGCGTTTCTTTTCAACCCCCCACCCTATTCCTCGCTCCCCGGACATTCGACCGATCACAAAGTGCAACCTCTCGTTACCGTCGGGTGCCCCTCTTCATCCCCGGGGCGCCAACAACAAAACAAAAAAAAAAAAAAATAAACCACTCAACTGAGCGGAAAATACACGTACATCCAGAATGACGACACCGCCTCCACAAACAAAAACCAGACGTCAGACGTCAGGTCGAAAGAGGGCACCGTACGTCGTGGCGCGTGGTCTCCTAACTCACCTCGCGCGTACAAATACAATGCGTGTCTCCTCACGTTCACACACACCTCCACGCTCCACGCTCCACTTTTACGTCGCCCAACCAACCAACTAACTTAACCCACCCGCTCGGCGTAGAAGCAGCTGTAGGCGGCAACGTGTTGTTTCTCACCCTCGCCACCAACGGTGTGACATCCGACAATCGCGGTTTGCTTTCCTTCCTTTCCGTTCCACACCTCCGGCCATACCATACAATATATATATATATATATATATATATATATATATATATATATATATATATATATATATATATATCAACACAAGCCAACTCCAGCGATCTGCCCCCCTGACACCAACACGTCTCGAAACACCCACGCCCACGACCCGGCTGTGGCTAAAGTGCGTATCCCAACGTCACACCAAAACCAAAGGCGCCGGCGCTGGCGCCGCACCACAGCTACAGCTGTGCCGCCGTCCACCCGCTCACAACAACAACAACAACAACAACAACAATTCCGCCCTTCCCGCAAAGGCATTTTGGTGGCCCTGAAAAGGGCCGTTTTTTTTTTCTTTTCTTCGCCGCGCCGCTGACGAGCCTCCTATTTCCAAGAGCCACCTCCTTACTTGGAGCTCGTGTACTTGGTCACCGCCTTCGTGCCCTCGCTCACCGCGTGCTTGGCCAGCTCGCCAGGCAGCAAGAGCCGCACAGCGGTCTGGATCTCGCGGGACGTGATGGTCGAGCGCTTGTTGTAGTGCGCCAGGCGAGAAGCCTCGGCCGCAATGCGCTCGAAAATGTCGTTCACGAAGCTGTTCATGATGCTCATCGCCTTCGAAGAGATGCCCGTGTCAGGGTGCACCTGCTTCAGCACCTTGTAGATGTAGATGGCATAGCTCTCCTTCCTCTTGCGCTTCTTCTTCTTGTCGCCCTTCGAAATGTTCTTCTGCGCCTTGCCAGCCTTCTTGGCGGCTTTCCCGCTAGTCTTGGGCGGCATCACGAACAAACAGGCAGGCAGGCACGCGCAGTCAGTCAGTCAAGCGCTCCGCTCCAGTCAGCGTCTCCCCACACAGTGGCACCCGCCGCACGCCGCCGCCGCACCTTTACCAGCTCGCCCTGCTGCGGCCGCCGACCAATGGGGCGCGCGCGCAACCGGCCGCCGCACCCGAGCCCATAAAGGACCCCCACCCCGCCGGCGCCGGCACTCGCTGAGTAGCAGTCGAGGGTTGAGCATCGCTCCTCTCACTCGCTTACTTTCAGCCATAGGCCCCCGCTTGCACGGGTGACAAACCAGGTGCGACTTCGGCTTCGCTTTTATTAAAGCGTTGACGGGTGCACACTTCGAGGCGCAGCACGGCCATAGTGCATTATGAGCAAATTGTCGTGTGCGATTTCGAGCTGCGGTGACGATTCGGGGTCCCAGCAGCTTGCTGCTGGCGGCGTCTGTGTCGTCTCCTCGATGTCGCGGGCCGCTTTTCCGGGCGGTTCGGGTACTTCAGCTGCCGCAGAGCTATGCTCTGCTCCTCCGAGTGTTAGGGACTCTGCAGGTCAGGGCCTGGTCACTGGCCAGTGTCCCGCGCCTGCCAGTTTGTTAGGGCCAAGTACAGCCGCCGGAAACCTAACGGTGTCGGCAACGAAGGCGGCGACTGGCATACCCAAGGCAGCCCTTGACTTTGCTTCCACTTCCACCCCCAACGAGGACAATAGGGCGCCTAACGCCGTCAAACAACAAACGAGCACTACATCTTTCATCGTCAGCATGAGCAGCGCCACTATTTCCCCCAACCCGGACGTTGACAGACTGCTCATAGAAAATGCAAAGAATAACCTGCTCCCTTATCTTGCGTCCCGCAGGCGTGAAAAGGAGAATCGTCTCCCGGTAAAAATCCTTCCGAAACCTTCCTCCAAAGCTCTGCCCAAACCAACCCGCAAAACCACTCCCAACCTTAAATCCACCCGCACGCCGTCCCCTAAGGTCAAGCTTTCCAGGACCCAGAAAAAGAATAGAGGCAGGCGCAAAAACCTCCTAAAAAGACTAAAAGTTTCCACCCAACCCCCAGAACCTGAAAACAAGCAGAGGGGGGTACAAGATTCTGACTCCGATAACCCTCTGGTTATCGATGACTCCGCGCAGGAACAGGTAAACGAGATTGAGGAAACCGCTACTAGCGGCGAAGGCGACGGTTTTCAACTGGCGCGAAAAACTATCCGCCAACCCACACCCCCGCCGGCCACGGAGGCAGCACCTACATCAAACCGTTTCTCCGCCATAGACGACGAACCCAATACCTGCGATGAGCCACCCCAACAACCAGTGGGCTCGCAGAAATGGGCATACCTCCCCCCAATCGTCGCTGAATTCGATAGGGATTACAAAGAGCTCTACGACTTAGTGAAGAGCTCGATAGGCGACAGATTCAAAGCCAAACCGGCAGGGGGTGACAAGATAAAGCTCACCCTCCACTCCATGGAGGAGTACATGGCGGTAAAACAGCTCCTGAGCAATAAGAAAATACCCCACTACACTTTCCCGACCGAAAGAATCAGGAACCTAAATATAGTTATCCGCGACCTACCGCGCAAACTATCGCCATCAGCTATAAAAGAAGACCTGATCCGTCAAAATTTCGACGTCAAGACGGTCACACAGATGAGACCACCTGGTTCTAACAACAAGTGGCCCCTATACCTCGCCATAATGCCAGACACACCCATAAACAAAAAGCCGATGAGGAGTGTCCTACAAATACCTGTAACAACCGAGTTACTAAGAAAGAAAAACCGAACGCAACAATGTTTCAGGTGCCAGGGACTGGGACATGTAGCCTCCCACTGCGACATGCCTGAACGATGCAGGAAGTGCGCGGAGGGACATGACTCCAGGACCTGTCACATGAAAACAGATGACCCGAGAATAAAGTGTGCGCTATGCGGCGAGGGGCACACCGCCAGCTACCTGGGTTGCAGGGTCCACAAGAATTATGCCCAACGCTATCGAGGCACGAATGCACCTCCAAACAAACCCCAGGCTAAACCACCAAACCGACCTGAAATCATAAGACGAGACAGGCCGGCCTACAGAGGCAAATCCCGAGAGGTGACGGGCGCCGCGACGTTCGCAAACATCGCGGCCGACACTGAGGCGCGCAGCAGCGCCCCTGTGCCGGCCGAGGTGGGACCGGAATCTTGCGGCCGACGCTCCCCAGAAACAACCCAGGACACTCCTCCCCCTGACCAGATCCCTAACGACGGAAAATGCCCTAGGGAAATCTTAACTCCTGTCTCAAAGACCAGTCTGCGGCTGGCAAAGGGCGCGGGCCGACAGACAGAAGGCAAACATCCTGTCACTCAAAGTCTGAGTGAGGCAGCCCCCTCGCCCCCCACAGACGATCCTGTGCTGGGAATCATGTCCCAAACTCTGAATCTTCTCGCGCAAATGATGCGGGAAATTCAGCAGCAAAACGCGCTGATCCTCGCCGCTCTACAAGCAGCAGTTAAGCAGTCGCACCCCTCAGCGAATTCCCAAGCAATAACAACAGTCAAACATGGATAGACGCCCCCATATTCAAGGTCTGAAAATGTGCGTCTTTAACGCAGACGGCATCTTCAACCAAGTCATGGAGTTCCGAGAGCTCATGAAGGAGCTTAATATCGACATTTGCATGATGTCCGAAACACACCTAAAACCGGGAGTAAAAGCGGCAGTCCCAAACTACAACAGTTACAGACGTGACAGGCCAACCGCAGGAGGCGGGGTGGCCATATACGTAAAGAGAGGGATTCCCCACCACCAAATATTTCCCCCTGCTACCCGCTCGTTAGAAACGGTAGCTGTGGAAATAGCCACAGTTACAGGCCCCCTCACAGTCGTTGCAGCTTACCGCCAACCGACCCCAACTTTAGATGAGGATGACATTACCGCACTTGCACAAATCAGAGGCAAGCTCCTAATAGGAGGAGACCTCAATGCTAAACATGCAGACTGGCATTCCAGAGTCACGACCAGAGCCGGTCGTCAACTGCAACGACTCGCGCGAGACCACCAGTTCGACGTCTGGGGTCCAGAAGAGCCGACACACTTCCCTAAAAACGGAGGCCGGCCAGACATCCTCGACATAGCACTCACAAGGAGAATAACAGGCTTCGTGACCGTGAGGACAATAAACAGAATGTCCTCCGATCACAACCCAGTTATACTCGAGGTCGACGTGGGAGAAAGGGTAGCTCCCCCACAACACCAGGTTTCGTATAAGCACACGAACTGGGAGCACTTTCAGGAAAATGTCGCTACTGAAATAGCTCGCGCCCCGCCTCCAACTGCAGATACTGCAGAACAGGCGCTTAGAGACCTCACCAACACGATCCTGCAGGCTGCTGAGGAGGCTGTACAGCCTGTACACGGCAGACACACCTACCTCACCCCTGGTTCACACTGCACAATATGCAGATGATACAGCATTTTTCACCCGCAATCCAAACAGGGATCTGGTCACTAGACGCCTCCAAAGAGTTCTCAACGCCACAGAGGAATGGTCCAAAAAGTGGCGCATCACAATTAACAGCGGCAAGACCCAGGCAATGATGATTACACGCCGATTAGGACCGCGAGGACCTCGCAGGCGTCCACCCTTAAACCTAAGATTAAATGGCCAAGAACTACAATGGCGCAACACAGTAAAGTATCTAGGGGTAACCCTAGATAAGAGGCTGACATGGCAGGCGCATATAAACGACCTGCGCCACCGAGCCAGCGCTCGCCTGAGCGTACTATACCCGGTCCTTAACTCTGGTAGCGGACTAACAGCAGATCTCGGAGTACGCGTCTACTGCACCCTCATACGCCCCATAATGGAATACGCGTGTCCAGTATGGGGCTATGCGGCCAAGACACACGTACTCAAACTTCAAAGGGTACAAAATAGGGCTCTAAAACGTGCCTTACACCTCCCCTCCCGATTTCCCACAGACGACCTACACGCCGCTGCGGGCATAATACGATTACAACAACGTTTTGTTGACTTAGCCAAAGCGTTCTACGAAACAGCCAGCAGGTCAACAAACCCCCTCATTATCTCACTGGGTCAATACGACCCCACCATCAAGCGTCACAAAACACCCAGGTCAATATTCATTGACTAACCACACACTCGCCCACCATCACATCACCCTCTCTCACCCCCATCAACTCGCCAACATCATCACCCACAAACCGCCATAAATCAGGCAGCACAAGTAAAACAGAAAACAAGCACATAACCACACAAGACACACCACAAAAGCAAAGACAAAAAAAAAAAAAACAATCACACTTCCCCAATTGAAGTAAATGTCCAAGGACAAAAACTTCACCACTAGTCACCCTGTAGGTCAGGGTTCAAAATGTGCGAGCTGCCGGCGCCGGCACGCACTCCGCTGCTTGACTCGCTGCGGCTCGCACCGTTTGCGTTGTGCTTTTCTTTCTCGCTTCTTTCCAAACTAGCCCATCGCCATGTCCGGACGCGGAAAGGGAGGCAAAGTCAAGGGCAAGTCAAAGTCCCGCTCAAGCAGGGCTGGGCTCCAGTTCCCGGTCGGCAGAATCCACCGCCTCCTGCGCAAGGGAAACTACGCCGAGCGCGTCGGCGCCGGGGCGCCCGTCTACCTCGCCGCCGTCATGGAGTACCTCGCGGCTGAGGTGCTCGAGCTGGCCGGAAACGCGGCCCGCGACAACAAGAAGACGCGCATCATCCCGCGCCACCTGCAGCTCGCCATACGCAACGACGAGGAGCTCAACAAGCTCTTGTCGGGCGTCACCATCGCACAGGGAGGTGTCCTGCCCAACATCCAGGCCGTCCTGCTGCCAAAGAAGACCGAGAAGAAGGCCTAAAAGAGAGACAGCGCAATCGGCACCGCCGCGTGCTCCCTTGGCACGCAGCGCGCCATTTGCCGGCTCGGCTCAAAAACAAAACAATCGGCCCTTTTCAGGGCCACCACACAAACCTACGTCCAAAGCAGAATTCCAGTCGTTCGTCGCACCACTTTTCTCTCTCTCTCTCTTTCTGTGTACGGTTTTTCCTTCTTACACACACAGGCGCCGCCATCTTGTACACACGTACTTGGCCACCTCCTCCACTCCACGCACGCACGCACAGTCTCGCGACCATTAACCAGCACACGTGGCGCACAACAACACACCTCAAAAATAACCCCTCGGCACTCAGCCGCGCTGCAACACACAGCCCATCCACCGACAAAAAGCATACAAGCAAAGAGGGAGGGAAGGAAGGAAGGAGCTCACACAACGCAAGGGCACGCTTCCTTCCCTCCCAACCGCACCGCACACCACGTCAAAAAAACTCCAAACAAAACTAAAAGGCCAAGTAGACTAAAAAGGAAAAGGAAAAAAAAAAAACCAGCAACACAGACTCTTTCGCACTTTTCAACTTCCGAACACTGTGGTGGCCCTGAAAAGGGCCGTTTTTCAATCTCTCTTTCTTCCTTCGGTCTCACACCGCCTAACCGCCGAAACCGTACAGGGTGCGCCCCTGCCTCTTCAGGGCGTACACCACGTCCATGGCCGTCACAGTCTTGCGCTTGGCGTGCTCAGTGTACGTCACCGCGTCGCGGATCACGTTCTCCAGGAACACCTTCAGCACTCCGCGCGTCTCCTCGTAGATCAGACCAGAGATGCGCTTCACGCCGCCCCTGCGCGCCAGGCGGCGGATCGCGGGCTTCGTGATGCCCTGGATGTTGTCGCGCAACACCTTGCGGTGCCGCTTGGCGCCACCCTTGCCGAGCCCCTTTCCTCCCTTGCCGCGGCCTGTCATTCTTCTTCTTCAAGCGTCTCAACCACAATAATATAAAAAAACAGAAAGCAAGGCAAGCTCCTCACCCGGCGCTAGCGAGTCGGCTACGGTTGTGGCGCCCAGCGCGCGCGCCGCCCCCCTATATAGACTCTGGGGCCCCGCGGCCCGCCCTCCCCTCCCCCCACCACCGCGCACCGAGGGCATATAAGCGCAGCACCCGGGGCGCGCGGGCCTACACGAGTCGAGGGACCACCCTCTCCTGTGCAGCGTGGCGTGGCGTGGCGTGGCGCGCGGGCCCGTTGTCAAGGCAGCACCGGACGCCGTCGCGCACGCATATCCTCCACGCCGCATCCGCATCCGCAGTAGCCATGGCCCGGACAAAGCAAACGGCCCGCAAGTCCACCGGCGGAAAGGCGCCGCGCAAACAGCTCGCCACCAAGGCGGCGAGGAAGAGCGCGCCCGCCACCGGCGGCGTCAAGAAGCCCCACCGCTACAGGCCGGGCACCGTCGCCCTGCGAGAAATCAGGCGCTACCAGAAGAGCACAGAGCTGCTCATCCGCAAGCTGCCATTCCAGCGCCTAGTGCGCGAGATCGCCCAGGACTTCAAGACCGACCTGCGCTTCCAGAGCTCCGCAGTCATGGCCCTGCAGGAGGCCAGCGAGGCCTACCTCGTCGGCCTCTTCGAAGACACCAACCTGTGCGCAATCCACGCCAAGCGAGTCACCATCATGCCCAAGGACATCCAGCTCGCGCGCCGCATCCGCGGCGAGCGCGCCTAAACCCGCACACCGCCAAACAAACAAAACGGCCCTTTTCAGGGCCACTAACGTCTCTCCGTCGCGAGCAAAACTTTGTCGGTCGCAACGACTAGTTCCCCACTCACTCTCCAGTCCAGTCGTCCCACCCCCGGCCCGGCGCCGCCGTTTCCAAAAAAAAAAAAAAAAAAAAAAAAAAAGCACCGCACCGGCCGAGCCAAGTCGCAAGCGTCAATAGCGCCACCCACACAGGCCACGGCACAAAACGTGACGCCCGGAAAGCAAAGCTAAGCAAAAAAGACTATTCCAAAACCACCACCAAGACAAACAAACAAACAAGCGCGGCGCAAAATAAATAGGTAAAAATAATAAAAAAATAAAATACACTTTATAACACCAACCGCGCGCCGCCGCCCACGCCCGCCAACGACCCCACAATCCAACCACCGCGGCACGCAAACACCATCCACACATGAAACAAACAAACGCCAGCAAGCAAGACAGACAGACAACAAGGCAACCGACCGACCACGACACGACAATCAACACCTTCCCGACGTGCTTTGATGGCCCTGAGAAGGGCCGTTTTTGTTTTTGTCCGGGACCGCGCGACAGCCTCTGGTTGCGCGCCGGCCACCAGGCGACGGTGTCAACCGCCAACCCTTCCCTGCCCTTTTTACTTCTTCTTCTTGGGCGAAGCCTTCGCCTTAGACGGCGTCGCCGTCGCCTTCTTCGGGCGCGGCGCCTTCGGCTTCTTCGTCGGAACCTTGGCGGCCTTCTTCGCCTTCGACGGCGACTTGGCCTTGGCCGGCTTGGCCGCAGCCGCCTTCTTCGCACCCGCGGGAGCGGCCGACGCCGCAGACGCCTTCTTGGCGGCGCCCGCCTTCCGACCGGTCGCCGCCTTCACGCCGCCAGCCTTCTTTGCGCCGGCCGCACGGGCCCCCTTCTTCTCCTTGCTGGCCGGAGCGGCGCGCTTCTTCTTCGCACCACCGCCACCACGAGCCTTGCCGCCCTCGGCCGCCCCGCCGCCGGCGCCGGCAAGCTTGAAAGAGCCCGACGCGCCCTTCCCCTTCGTCTGCACCAGCTCGCCAGCCACGACGGCCGACTTGAGGTACTTCTTGATAAAGGGCGCCAGCTTCTCCGCGTCCAGCTTGTAGTGCGCGGCAATGTACTTCTTGATCGCCTGCAGCGACGACCCGCCGCGCTCCTTCAGACTCTTGATGGCGGCCGTCACCATCTCAGAGGTGCGCGGGTGCGCAGGCTTGGCGCGCGGCTTCTTCGCAGACGACGCAGTCTTGGCCTTCTTCGTAGTGCCGGTGGCGGCGGGTGCCGCGGCAGTCTCGTTCGTAGCCGCCTGGTCTGCCATCTTTTGCTTGTTCTCTTTTCTCTTTTTTCCCCTTGGTTTCGCTTCCTTCTCTCCTTCGACGACGCACAACAGCGAGGGGCGCGCAGCAGAGAATAGCCGCGCACACGCCTGGCCCAGCCAGTGTCGCGGGCGGGCGCGGACGGCCGAGAGAGCGGCCGCCACTCGGCGCGCCGCCGCGCCGCCGCGCCGCGCCTCCCGCGCTCATCAACTGCTGAGAGTTGTAGAAGAAATCACTCAAGCTTTCAACCAGCGAGAATTCTGTGGGGCCATCTTTTTGGACGTCTCTCGTGCCTTTGATAGTGTTTGGCACACAGGACTGCTGTGGAAACTTCAACACCTACAGTTTCCCAAACCTTATGTAGTCCTGCTCGCTTCCTACCTTCAAGGACGATCCTTCCGAGTCAGAATCAGCGACGCCACCTCGACGCTACGACCTGTCGCTGCTGGAGTCCCGCAGGGGTCAGTGCTTGGGCCAACCCTGTACTCTTTGTACACAGCGGATCTACCTCGGACACCGCGTGTAGAAGTGGCTCTATACGCGGACGACACAGCTTTCTACACCCGGAGCAGATGGGCCATAATCATGCATCATCGACTACGCGACGCCTGCCGAAACATCGAGAACTGGTCCCGCAAATGGAGAATGAAATTTAATGCACAGAAGAGTCAAGCAATCATCTTCACACGGAAAAGACCCACACAGATACCTGCGCTTCAGCTGTTTGGAGTGGAGATGGACTGGCAACCTATGGCCACATACCTAGGAGTCATAATGGATGCAAAACTTACCTGGCAACAGCACATCACCGCCGTCCGAAGAAAAGTTGACCAGCGCCTGGGGGCTCTCTACCCCCTCCTCAACGAGAACTCAACTCTCTCCAGTGACCATGGGCTGCTCATATATCGCATGTTTATTCGCCCCATCATGGAATATGCCTGCACTGTGTGGGGAAATGCTGCCACCAAACATCTATCTAGACTGCAAGCCTTACAAAACAAGGCCCTCAGAAGAATTCTACACGTAAACTCGCAGTTCCCGACGAGATTCCTGCGAGAACTCACGCCTGAACCTGAAGTCCTACAACGCATTAAAGAAGTTACAAGAAGATTCTACGACAGCAAAGAAGAGGCAGGAAACCCATTGATCAGAAACCTTGGAGCCCCTGATGATGACAGGGCCACATATAAACGCCCTGTAGCTCTGCTGCAAAGATGAAAGCCGCAGCAGAACTACATGATGACAACAAATTCCACACTAGATGACAGATACACGCCACTAATAAAGATGACACACATCCAAACCCGATGTTCCTCTCCCGTAAGAACACAAAGATGAAGTAGGAAATGCCTACCGGTAAAACCTACATTACCCTCAACTGAAGATAAGTTAAGAAGAAGTGGGAAGGAGCGCTTGCTACCGCCCAACGTCCGACAGCCTGCGCGGAGCAGCCCCCAACCTGCGCCGCAACCACCCGCGCCATTCAAACCACCGAGGATGGGGCTACACACACCGACACCACGGTCGCCAACCAGTCGCCGCGGCGGCGCCGCAAACCACGGCCAAACTGCAGCCACCGCGCGCCACAGCCTGGGTCGGCCCGCCGAGAATCGCCGCCCCCGCCCAAATGCCGCCCCCACAGCCCCAGCCGACGACCCGCCACAATGGCCAAACCTTCGTCAAAACTCCCACACCGTCGCCGCGGCAGCCCGGCCACCGCGGCCGGCGCCACAGCCACACGAGCCGAGTCGTGCGGCGATGACGGCCGTGCACAAACGCACCTCCGCCGCCCCATCGCCTTCCGCCGTTTTCCCGATCGGCCCGCAGCCGTCGGGCCACGGCCGCGGGCCGTCCTCCTCCTCTCGCCTCGCCCGCCAACACCCACAGCCCTTCCAACACATTTTTTTTTCTTTTTTCTTTTTTTTTTTACTTTTTTACGATCGCCGCCTGCGCAACATGGCACCGGCCGACGGAGCGCCAACCCCCCCGCCACAGGCGAAAACAAAACAAAACAAAACAAAACAACGATAAACAAACAAACAAAATAAATTACCAGCCAGCCCCAACTACAGACACACCGAATCTGCCCTCACAGCCGACCTTACACGCCTCAACGTCAAAACAAAGGTGGTTTCTTTCTTTCAACGGTTACCTTACCTTACGTTACGTCAGGTTAGGCTAAGAAGGCGTCAGGGTTAGGTTAAGCGTTGACGTGACGTCACGTCTTAACGTAGGCGTTAAGCTAAGGTTGCGGTCACGTACGTTAGGTTAAGGCGACTTGGGGGTTGGCCTAAGAGCTTAGGTTAGGTTACGTTAGTTTGGGTTAGGTTAAGGTGGCTGCGTTAAGGGCTTAAAGAAGTTTAGGAGGTTAAGGCGTCGAGGCGGCCGCACCCCCTTAGCTGCTGCGGCTCGGCCACGCCACGCCACGCCACGCCACGCTTTGGGGTTTCATAAGGTCGCGCGGCGGGTCGTCGGCACGCCGCAAAGGACAAAACTGCAAGACGACGTCGAAAAACAAACAACAGGTAAAAAATAAATAAGTAAAATAAACGACGCCGACAGGCGGGGATCAGCAGAACGAGCAGATTCCGGAGAGCGAACGAGACACACACGCACGCACGCACGCACACACACAAACCCCCCCGAGCCGAGAGAGCACAGCACCACCACGTGTCGGCCTCCGCTCACCCGACTCGGCTGGGCTGGGCTGGCGGCCGGGCCGGATGCACGTACACGTACGGCTACAGCCACTACCCGTACACAGCCGCTCTTCACGCAACACCAGCCAAATGGCGCGCCCGCGGCTCGTCGCGGTCGCAACGCCACGCCGGCACACTTTCGGCACCACCGTTTTCGCGCGCACCGCAAACAAAACGCAGCCGACACACACAGAAGAAAGAAAAAAAAAAAAAAGATCGCGAGACGGGCGGCGGCGCACCTTTCGCCAGCCGGCAGGCAATCGACTCGCCCAGTACGACAAACGCGCACGCCACCCCACCCACCAACCAACCAACCAACCAGTCGTCGTCGTCCCGAAATCAAACAAACTCTCAAAAGCACAGCCCCTGCTGCCAACGGACGCAGGCGCCACGCAGCTCCCTTCCCGCCACACTCGATTCGCAGCGCAACTCACCCGGCACACCGTCAAACGACGGGCTGGGCTCGCCGCATCGCCGCAACCTACACACCTTCCCCGCCACGACGCACAGCCCCACCAGACGCCCGTGCCGCAACGACACTACTGCACTACCACTACCGCACTACTCCTCTCGCCCTTGCCATACACGACACAACACGCCAAAAAATGAAAATCCAAATACAAACAAAAAACACCGCCCCCACGACCCACACACATGCACGGCGCGCCAACACACGCGAGGCAAGGCACGCAGCAAACGGCGTCCCCTCCGCGTCGCGCCATCAACCTACACACACAAGGCAACCAACAACAGCCAGCCAGCCAGCCAGCCCCACTCTCACGCCGCAAAAACAGAAAACACACCGAAACCGCCAAACGCCGCACATTCGCGCTTCGCACTTACCACACACCTCTCGGCATCCGTTTCGCACACAACGACGCGACGCACAATACATCATCACGGGCTACGCACGCACACCGCGACCCACTTTTTTACGACGCCCTCGGCAGAGCACACGTGCCCACGCCCACACACAGTCGACACAACGACGCAGCGCGCAGCAGACGCGGCCGCAACACATACCTCCCCGACGACGCGCCAACACCGCCAGCCACTGCTCACTCGCCCAAGCAACCCGTGCACACAACTGCCACACGCGTCCACCACGCCGCCGCCAACCACCCGCCCGCCAGGGGGCGCTCACGTCCGCGACAACAGCGCGGCACCGCCGGACCGGACCGGACCGGGCCGGGCCGGGCCGGGCCGGGCCGAGCCGAGCCGAGCCGCCGCCGCCTCCTCTCCACTCGGCACGCCACGTCCTGCTTGCAAAACACATGGCTCGTCCCTCTGTACACACAACGCGCCTGCCTGCGGTCGCCGCCGGCATCTATCCACCTGCGCATCGGAGCCAGGCCGGCAAGCCCACACTTAAATAATGCACTTCACCAGCCAAACAAACCCACTCTTCCTTTCTTTGCACAGCGCATGCAACAGCAGCCCCAGGAGCCGGGCCCGCCGCCAGCGTCTCCTCCTCCTCCTCCTCCTCCTCCTCCTCTGGGCACAGCCAGCCAGCCGTTCCCACCGCCCCGCCCCTGCTCTGCAGAACAAGAAAAAACGAAAAAGTACCAACACACGAACCCAAAGCGTAAGCCAGACAAGACCAGCCTCTCCAAGGCCACACACACGCAAAAAAACAAAAAAACAAAAACACTACAACAAAATAAAATAAAAAAGAAAAAGCAAGCTGTCGCCTCGCCCCCGCCCGTCCCCCCCACCACATTCGCCTCCTCCGCTTGTTTTCCTTTCTACAATTTCCCTCTTTTCCACCCAATATCCCGCCGCGGTTTACGGGCACCGGCCGATTTTGCGCCCGCCCACATGTGTGCCTACTCCCCACCACCATTCCCTCCGCAGCCCGCAGCCCGCAGCCCGCTTTTCCCCCCTCCCTGCCCACACCACACCACACCACACCGACGGTGCTGACGTCGACACGCACCCAAGACAGGGGCCACGACCGTCTTTTTTCCTGGGCCCATCCCCTCACCGCACCTCCTTCCAATCAACGCTGTGGCGCCTGTGTCCGCGCGAGACGCGTGCGCGCCGCCTCTCTCAACATCCGTCCGCCGTCCGCCGGCCGGCCCGTTTTTCGGCCCCCAGGCCATCCGTCAACCACCACTGCGCCCCTGCCCCTGCCCCTGCCCCTGCCCGCCCCGCACCACACCACACACCGCTGCTTGCCCTGGCCGTTGCCACCAAAGGCGCCAACCGCAGCCCGCGCGCGCCAGAAAGAGATGGCAAAAACTACAGGGACCCAGCCGACCGACGAAAATCAGAGCAATTGGCCGGGAGGATCAAAAAGAGAGCTCCGAAAACCACCGTAGCGAGGCGTGGGAGGAAACGTTACGAGAAGCAGAAAGGGACCAGGAAAAATTCTGGAAATTTCTTAAAACTCGTAAACTAAACACGAAACATCTACATCTACATGGGGAAGGAACGACCCCACAGACCGAGCTGAAGCACTGGCGGATTCACTAGAAAGGCAATTCCAAGCACCAGAAGCGGTAGATGACGAAACTGATGACCACCAGGAAATGGTACTCAGAAGGGTAAAACCGCATCCTAAGTGCCCCGATCAGAACATCTTTCACAATCCAATAAACGCAGAAACCCCATATCTTATCACATCACAAACATACACACATCCTAAGAAGGCATCAGGCCCAGATTCCATCAAACCGCAACTACTACATCACCTACCTCCAGCAACTATCAATTATCTATCTAACATCAATATATAATGCTTGCTTCAGACTAAACTACTTGGAAACAGGCCCGAGTCATCACATTACCAAAGCCAAACAAGGACTTATTATTTCCGCAAAACTATAGGCCAACTTCCTTGGAAAGGTTCTCGGAAAGCTCGTTCAAACTGAACTGAAGAAATTCAATTCTTAAAGGATAACAACATAATCATCCCACAACAATTCCGATTCCGCGAAGAACACAGCACCACCCACCAGGTGAGCAGACTAGTCGAGCGCATATGTCAGGCCAGAAACATTAGACACAGTACTGGAGCAGTCCTGCTTGACATTGGAAAAGCATTCGGATAACGCCTTATCTACAAGCTCCACCAGTACAACTGCCCCATCCACATTATTGCTTCTTTTCTCCGCAACAGAGCATTCTATGTCCATGTACCAGGAGCGGCAAGTAACACTAGATCCATAGAGGCTGGAGTCCCGCAAGGCTCAGTGCTGGGGCCCATTCTCTACTCAATATACACAAACAAACAGCTGGGAGGACACTTGTCACTATTTGCAGACGACACTGCAGTCTACCGCAGCAGTTCTAACCTGCAATATAGAGTCACAAAAATAGAGCAACACCTACAATCCATCCAGAAATGGGCTAACCAATGGAAACAAAAAAACAATAAACGCGGAGAAAACCCAAGCAATACAATACGATTCACATTCAAAAAGAATACCTCCTAACCTGCATATACGCCTCAGAAATAACAATCTTCCATGGTCAGGCACAATAAAGTATCTAGGCATCAAGCTGGACAAGAGGTTGACATTTAGAGACCATGTTACACACGTTTGTAACAAGGCTGCAGCAGCAATATTCAGACTGTACCCAATCATCAAAGGAAACAGAATAAATATGCGCGCCAAAAAGAAAATCTTCAAAACCGTCATAGGAACCAGCCATCACTTACGGCTCTGAAAATCTGGTCAATGGCCGCAGACACCAACATAACAAGAGTAAAAAAGGGTGCAGAACAAATACTTCAGAATTGCTGCTGATGCCGGCCGGTACCAGACAAACCGAGACATATACACATACTCAAAATCCCGGAAATCATCCAAAGAAAAATCCATAAAGTTTTTTTTTTTTTCCACCAAACCACGGATTCGAACCACCCACTCATCAGAAATCTGGGACAAAATCCACCCGACCCAAGAACGACATTTCCCATCACGACAAAACACCACAAACTACAACATACCATGATAAACAAAAATAAAATAAAAACACCATAACACTCACTTAAACAACAAACATCTACACACACCCAAGAGACCCTATCATCCCATCATTTTGTTACCCAACATAATCAGACATAAGGCAGGGATCAAGGACAGATCCGGTCCTTCGAGTACAGGGGGTAAAAAATACCCATCAGACCAGCTCTCTCTCTCTCTCTCTCTCTCTCTCTCTCTCTCTCTCTCTCTCTCCTCCTCCTCCTCGCTTCTCCGTGCCGACGCTGCCCCGCACACGCGTTCGCGTTCGCGTTCGCGTTCGCGTTCGGCCGACACCACACGACAGGTCTTTGGGGCCCCGCCACTGCGCACACGCACGCCTCCTCCTCTTCCTTAGTTCTTTTTCGCTTTTCTTTTCTCCCCCGCCCCCCGCTCTCACCGCCACATCATCCCGCAACCCTTGGGGGATGTTTCCCAACATCAACGCGCCCCAATTCCACTCTCTGCCCGTGCCGCACTCTCCACTTTGCTTCTCCCCGTCCCCTACACACACGACTACCGAAACCCCGGTTGACACACCTTCTCGTAGGACAGGGGTGCGTGCGTGCGTTGTCTTGACGGTGACAGCAACAGCAACGGATCCGTCCATCCCATTCCCCCCCCCCCACTCGGCAAGGGGGGCACACACGAACGCGAAAGAAAGGGCAGGGCAGGGCAGGGCAGGGCAGGGCAGGGCAACTATCTCGTACACATTCTTCCTCAGAACCCACATATCACATCAACGAACGGGAGGCCAATTGCGGACTCAGCCGTGTCAGGCAAATCCAACCCAACCAACACCTCCCACGGAAACCCTGACACTGATCCAGCAGTACGTCCACATACATCGCCACACCAAATACGGGTGACGAGTGAGCAACAAATGGAACAATACACAACAAGGCTGACCTAATAAAAACTGCACGTCACGTCATACCTTCCAGACAGACGCAGTTCCGACGGCACGGCGGAACCGTATACGTACCTTTCAGCCACAACAACCGACCGACTGGACACGCCCGCGTCTCCAGCCAGCCAACCACCAGGGCCACACAGCCCGCAAGTTTCAGCGTCAACACTTCTTAACGTACGTTGCAAACTTTTCAAAACATTGCCACACACACACACACCCCACGAAAAGCGTCAACCTCTCTCACACTGGATACACTCAACACTTTTTGTCGGCGGAGCTTGAGGCCAACGGTTGACACACCCCCACCGGCCACACAGGTTTCCCTTTGAAAATTGCAGTGACGGAGACGCGGCATTACGAGAGGGTTGTTTCCGAGAGCGCGAGCTGGACGGAGCTGCGGCGCCGCCGCCGCCGAGGGGTAATGAACGCACGCGATGCCGCATGACAGCCCATCACCCAAAGTTTCACCCACAACTGCACAGGTCGCACCCCCTTTTCGCGCCATACTAGTGTCGATCGTCAATTACAGCTCACGGTGTTCGCATTTGCCACTTGACGGGGGGGGGGGGGGGGGGGGAAACAAAACAAACATCTGACACGCCATGTGTTTCTCTCTCTGTTATATCTAGGTCATTGGGCAGCCACTGTAAAAAATAATATTTTTACGACATGGTTGGGTAAGTGATTTAAAGACAACAATTGTGGGTCACACACCATAGACCATTTCGATAGTGTTCTTGTTCTTCTCTTTTTCCTTTTTTTTTTTTTTATCGCTCAATTGAAATAAAACCTGGGGATGATGCAATGCTGCGATATGGCACAACCGTCGTCCATTGTACACAACTCGGGAACAAAAAGAAACCAATTCAGGGAACGTTCGTTCCTTCACAACGTTTCTTTCAACGCACTTGGTCTTTACCATCCTGTATTCAAACACATTTTCCTTTCATCAAAACTAGGGCATTTCCATAACAGTTTGTTTCCGTTTCTGTGAGCACAATACTGCTTCTTCGACGTCATTTCACCATCTTAACTAGACAAACAACAAAATAGGAAAACAGCCTTGAGAACCCCGTCCACCAAATTTCAGTTAGCACGGCATCCAAGATTCTTTTCCGGGGAGTGCGGTGCAGCTGACGCTGCTCAGACCATATACCGTCGCCAGTCTCACTCAACTCTTGCGCATTCCATTCTACGCTACGTGACAATGCAAAAATGAATGAATCAAACCCGCCCAGAGAGCGTCTTGTGCGAGGGGACACACGATATAGAGAACAACAAAACACACAGGGGACACCACCAAAGTTGGAGAGAACGTTTCCACCACGGCAGACACTTACAGCAGCCGCGCCGTTACGCGCTTTTTTTTTTTTTTTTTTTTTTTTCTCCCCCCCCACTGCACACCTCCGACACCACGGGAACGTTCACCGTCCCGTTGCCCTACACTGGCGTTTCTTTTCAACCCCCCACCCTATTCCTCGCTCCCCGGACATTCGACCGATCACAAAGTGCAACCTCTCGTTACCGTCGGGTGCCCCTCTTCATCCCCGGGGCGCCAACAACAAAACAAAAAAAAAAAAAAATAAACCACTCAACTGAGCGGAAAATACACGTACATGCAGAATGACGACACCGCCTCCACAAACAAAAACCAGACGTCAGACGTCAGGTCGAAAGAGGGCACCGTACGTCGTGGCGCGTGGTCTCCTAACTCACCTCGCGCGCACAAATACAATGCGTGTCTCCTCACGTTCACACACACCTCCACGCTCCACGCTCCACTTTTACGTCGCCCAACCAACCAACTAACTTAACCCACCCGCTCGGCGTAGAAGCAGCTGTAGGCGGCAACGTGTTGTTTCTCACCCTCGCCACCAACGGTGTGACATCCGACAATCGCGGTTTGCTTTCCTTCCTTTCCGTTCCACACCTCCGGCCATACCATACAAAAAAAATATATATATATATATATATATATATCAACACAAGCCAACTCCAGCGATCCGCCCCCCTGACACCAACACGTCTCGAAACACCCACGCCCACGACCCGGCTGTGGCTAAAGTGCGTATCCCAACGTCACACCAAAACCAAAGGCGCCGGCGCCGGCGCCGCACCACAGCTACAGCTGTGCCGCCGTCCACCCGCTCACAACAACAACAACAACAACAACAACAATTCCGCCCTTCCCGCAAAGGCATTTTGGTGGCCCTGAAAAGGGCCGTTTTTTCTTTTCTTCGCCGCGCCGCGGACGAGCCTCCTATTTCCAAGAGCCACCTCCTTACTTGGAGCTCGTGTACTTGGTCACCGCCTTCGTGCCCTCGCTCACCGCGTGCTTGGCCAGCTCGCCAGGCAGCAAGAGCCGCACAGCGGTCTGGATCTCGCGGGACGTGATGGTCGAGCGCTTGTTGTAGTGCGCCAGGCGAGAAGCCTCGGCCGCAATGCGCTCGAAAATGTCGTTCACGAAGCTGTTCATGATGCTCATCGCCTTCGAAGAGATGCCCGTGTCAGGGTGCACCTGCTTCAGCACCTTGTAGATGTAGATGGCATAGCTCTCCTTCCTCTTGCGCTTCTTCTTCTTGTCGCCCTTCGAAATGTTCTTCTGCGCCTTGCCAGCCTTCTTGGCGGCTTTCCCGCTAGTCTTGGGCGGCATCACGAACAAACAGGCAGGCAGGCACGCGCAGTCAGTCAGTCAAGCGCTCCGCTCCAGTCAGCGTCTCCCCACACAGTGGCACCCGCCGCACGCCGCCGCCGCACCTTTACCAGCTCGCCCTGCTGCGGCCGCCGACCAATGGGGCGCGCGCGCAACCGGCCGCCGCACCCGAGCCCATAAAGGACCCCCACCCCGCCGGCGCCGGCGTGCGACGCGTCTGCGCTGAGATGTCGGAGCGAGAGGATGTCCGTACAGCGAAGGGTGTGGCGGATCGTCGTCTGGCAGAGCTTGCTTTGCCGGCGGCCCCATCCGGCCCCCCACCTAAGACGACCCAGGCATCGTCATTGGACACGACTATGGATTTCGAGTCGGCTGCACTGCAAGTACCGCTGCCCGAATCTGACGACGAGACGGCGGCACGACAAGAAGCGTCCACCTCCACCAGGACGAAGAAAAGGAGGGCGAGCACCGCCACAGGAACTACTCGCGCCCCTCCTAAGGGAAAGAAGGCAAAACCGGCGGACGTCGTCGTCGATGAGGATGGTTTTCAACTCGTCAAACGGCCGGCGAGGAAGGCTCAACTGTCATCTGCACCGCCGGTTCCGACGACAAACAGTTATGATGAGCTCGCTGAGGGTGTGGAGTTACCTACTCAGAAGAGTGAACCAAGGCCGCCGCCTATTGTGGTCCAACATACTGAAGACTACGACGGCCTCTACAGGATTCTGCTTCGTCTTGTTGGCCAAGACAACGTTGTCATCAAGCCTGCTGGCACCAACCTGTACAAGGTCACGCTGAAAACAGCTGATGACTACAGAAAGGTTACGGCTGCGTTCGGAGAACAGGAAAAGCCGTTCTACACTTATCCGTCGGCAACGGACAAGACGCTAAAGATCGTCTTTCGAGGGCTCCCTCGAAACTACAGCCTGGATCACATCCGGCAGCAACTGGAGGATATGGGCTATGGATTTGGACTCAGATCGATAACCCGCCTACCGTCTCGCCGAACCAGAAAGGAGACGCCGCTGGTCCTAGTGGTCACTTGTGATATCCCACACAACCGTGGGCTGTGGCAGGTCACGAAGATAGCGGCGACACCAGTCACTACAGAAAAACTCCGCTCGAAGAGGGGAGAACCTCAGTGCTACAACTGCCAAATGGTTGTGCATGTAGCACGGTTCTGCACGTTACCCCCACGCTGTGTTAAGTGTGCAGGGGAGCACGCTAGTCGCGACTGCACACGGCAGCGGACAGATGGACCGCCCAAATGCGCTGGATGTGGGGGAGAACATGTTGCCTCTTACCGCGGCTGTTCCAGCTTCCAACGGGCTGCGGCACGCAGCCGTGGCCAACGCCCTGGCTCAATAAAGCGGCCTGCACCAGTCAGACCTGGAGTCAGTTTTGCTGCTGCTGTTTCCCCTGGCTCCTCTCCGCAGGCCCCCATACCTGCGACGGCGCCAGCCACTGTTGCAACAGCTGCAGACAACAAGAAGGCCCGCCGTCCACGAGGCACAGCGCGACCACCAGCACTGCGTCCTGATCAGCAACAGAGTGAAGACCAGGGACAACACGACCGCTCCCAACAGGGACGCCAGGCTGTCGTCGTGGAAACCCCAGCTCAACACCCACACGCTGCATCTGCACCCTCCCAGGCGGCCGATTCCAGCATGGAAGAAATGAAGCTCCTCCTGCAAGAACTTCGGGAGCTTCTCAGGGATATCCCGCGGCAACTCATCGCCGCTGTTAGTGCAGCCGTTCAGGCAATCACCACCGGACCACTGAAGACCCAGCATGGCCCGTAGTCAACGAGGAGTCACTGTATGCGTGTGGAATGCCCAGGGCATCCGCACCCAAGATGGCGAATTTCGTCAGCTGCTGCGAGATGAAGCCGTTGACATTTGCCTCGTCTCGGAGACTTTTCTCAAGCCTGGAGTTCACGTCCGAGCAGCGAACTATGTGTGCTATCGGACTGACAGACCAACTCATGGCGGTGGTACTGCGGTCTACGTCCGGACTTCACTGGCGCACCATCAGATTCAGCTTCCGCCACTACAAGCGATGGAGGCAACTGCTGTAGCTGTTGACACCTCACATGGGCGCATCACGTTTGTGGCTGTCTACCGTCCACCTGGCAGGCAGTTACTCCAACAGGACGCTGAAGCGTTGCTGACATTACCTGGAAAGGTCTTTGCCGGCGGTGATTTTAATGCAAAACATACTGAATGGCATTCTCGTCTTACCAACAACCACGGACGAAAACTTCTCCGAGTCGCACAGCGGTGGAACGCCATCATCCTCGGACCTCATGATCCCACCCACTTTCCTAACAATGGTGGACCTCCAGACGTGCTTGACATTGCGGTGGCCAAGGGGGTGCCCTATGTTATATCTGCCAGCACTCGCAACGCCTTATCCTCGGACCATGTTCCAGTTATCTTTGACATCGATGTCGATGCTCAGCCAGTGTCGCGGAGAGGAATCCAGACCAGGAACACCAACTGGATCCGATACCAGGAGCTGATCGCTGAGGGCCTCCGAGATGCACCAGATGCTGCTGAGGTTGGAGTTGATGGCTATGCCCGATTCCTTCAAGACTGTGCTATTCAGGCGGTGCACCGGGCCACACCGCGGCCGCGATCCGAACCACCTGACCGATCACGGCAACTGCCACCACATCTAATGGAGGCGATAACCACCAAAAATCGCCTATTCCGTGAATGGCAGCTGACACGAAACGCAGCAACGAAGAGGGCACTAAACCGGATGAGGAGAGAGATAAAGGTTGCCGTTGCAAATCACCGCCATCAGGAATGGTCCAACCGCCTGGCCACTCTTCGGGTTGATGATGGTACTGCTTGGAAAGCCACGCAGTTCTTCCTCCGCCGACGACAGAGGATACCGCCGCTACAAGTCGGTCAAAACATCGCCAGCAGCCCAGCGGACAAAGCCAACGCCATCGCTGATGTTTTTGAACGAAATTTCCAGCCCATCATGGACCCCATGGATCCGGATCACATTCGACTGGTTGCACAACGTCTTCCGGTATTCCTCAATGCACCTGTGGGCGACGATCACATCGAAGAGGTGGATGCTGATGAAGTCTCCGTAGAACTTCGGCGACTCAACAAGCGCAAGGCGGGAGGCCCTGACCAGCTCACAAATGAAATGCTGCGACAGATGCCACCAGCAGCCATAGAACACCTGGCTCGACTTTTCAACAACATTCTCCGCACTGGACACTATCCTCAAGCATGGAAACATGCGGAGGTAGTGCCCATCCAGAAGCCTGGGAAGGACCCTCGTTTACCAAGTAGCTACAGGCCTATCAGCTTACTACCAGCAGTCAGCAAGGTCTTTGAAAGACTTTATCTCCGACGCTTACAACGTCACATTCAGGAAGAACGTCTACTGCCGGACGAACAATGTGGTTTTCGCCCTGGTCATGCAACAACGCACCAACTGCTTCGACTAGTTGAAGAGGCCCTTGATGCCATCGAACGACGGGAGTTTTTCGGGGCCATCTTCCTGGATGTCTCACGGGCGTTCGATTCTGTATGGCATGAGGGGCTCCTTTTCAAGCTTCTGGACCTCGGTGTGCCCCTGCCGCATGTCCGCCTTCTACAATCTTACCTCGCCAACAGAAGCTTCCATGTCCGCACGGAGGACTTGTCGACGCGCCGTCTGGTCAGGGCTGGAGTTCCCCAAGGCTCCGTCCTCGGCCCCATACTCTACATCCTGTATACTGCAGACATGCCGCGGATGGACAGGGTCCATCTTGCCCTCTACGCAGATGATACAGCGATGTACGCAAGGAGCATGAATGCAGCTCTACTCCAACGACGCATGCAAGCAGCAGCTGACACACTTAGTCAGTGGGCCAGGAGGTGGCGCCTCAGCTTCAATGGGGCTAAGACGCAAGCCCTCCTCATCACGAAGAAACATATTCCAGCTGCTCTACCGCAGATCACCATTAGGGGAACCGCCGTACCTTGGGGCACTACAGCAAAGTACCTGGGTGTAACGCTGGATAGAGGGCTCACTTGGAGACATCACATCGATGATATAGTCAAAAAGGTCAGGGGTAGAATGACACAGCTCTACCCCTTCCTCAATCCATCAACTGCACTCCCACCTGACCTGGGTGTTGCGATGTATCTGACTCTAATCCGTCCACTCATCGACTACGCCGCTGTGGTTTGGGGCAATGCCGCAGCGAGCCATGTCGGAAGACTACAACGACTCCAAAACCGGATCCTACGGCTGGCATTGCACCTCCCTCGGGACTTCCCGTCGGACGACCTTCACCGAGTCTCGAACATTCCAACTGTTAGAGAGAGGTTTCGCCAGGCTGCACGACTTTTCTACGAGAAGACCATGCAGTCAACAAATCCGCTCCTCCGAGCACTAGGCCACTGTGTGCAACGTCTCAACGCCACCAGATGGCCACATCTGCTTCGCGACCAATAAGTTGCAAGCACGCCAGGAACGCCGTCCCAGCAGACTGAAAGGACATAAACACAACGAAAGGACAACCCACACACACCGCCAGCTTGGAGGAATAGCCAACCAGCTTAGACTCCACCGAACAACAGAGACCAATTTGTCTCTGTCAGGCTGAAGCAAAAGCGCCGGCGTGCCGCCGGCCGAGGCCATTCCGTGCTGAGACGCCGACTCGCTTGGACGCTCGTGTACTTGCCGTCGTCTTTGTGCGATGCGATACGTCGAGACTCGACGTGGGAATTTCTTCGAGGCTGCCACTGCTCATTGAGTATGTAGCCAGCAAAATTGTCGTGTTTTTCCCACTGCCACGACATCACGCGGCGGGGCATCCTCCCTGCATCCTCCGAGTATAGGGATTTTTCCGATCCAGGGCCCGTGGCGCTGCCCGGTAACCCGCGGTCGTGTACCATAGGGTCAGCTCTGCACTGGACACCCTGCGGTGTTAACGAAGGTGCATCTGATAGTCATTGCGTGGTGCCTGGTGGTTTTTCCTTGTGCCAGAAGTCTCAGCTTACTGCCCCTGAGCAGTTAACCACCCCAGACCGCTGTGGCAGCCCTTATAAGGGCTACCACAGCCTAATCATGCCACAACACAGACAGACACGTAAACACAAACAACACGAGGACGCAGGCGAACCAGGGTCTACGTCTGCGGTCAGCAGCAAAAGGCAGGCCTTGCAGGACGAGGCTGCAGCACTTGCTGCTCCTCTACCACCTGATGACGCTGAAGAAATGGATGTGGTGACTGTCCCCACAGCTAATAGGTTTGAAGCACTCCCACAAGATGCTTCCGACGCTCCCCGTCCTGGGACATCTAAACCCCAGGGCAAAAAGACTCGCATCCCTCCTATTATAAGTTACCGCACAAAGGATTATATAGATTTTGTAAAAGAAGTAGAGCCCGGGCTCAAAAGCAAAATCCAGTGCGCCTATAGGGGCGATACAGTAAAATACCAACTGGACAATGCTGAGGACTATCAGCATGTCTTGACCAACCTGGCGATTCGGGGTATCCAATACCACACTTACGACCTGGAGCCGTCAAAGTTCCAGAAAGTAGTAATTAAGAAACTCCCCAGTTTTATAGAGCCAGTACAGATTCACGATGCGCTCAAAGACCTTAACTTTAATGTCCAGAGCGTCATCCAAATGAAAGAGTGGAAGGACATAAACGGTGTGCCAACACTGGTTAAAAAGCCGATCTATATCGCCACCATTGTCAGGGGACAGAACGCAGGCGAAATCTATAAGGTAAATAGGCTCCTCTACACAACATGCGTTATAGAATCCTACAGGAGGAAGGAAGGGCCACAACAATGCTACCGGTGACAGAGGTTTCACCATGGCAGCCGAAACTGCAGGTTGGACCCGCGCTGTGTAAAGTGCGCAGGCCCACACCTTACCTCTCTGTGCAAAAAGCCTAGGCAAGCTGACGCAACATGTGTTCACTGCCAGGGCAAACACCCTGCTAGCTACAAAAAATGCCCCACGTGGATTGCTGTAACACAATCCATGCAGAACAAACCAAAAGCGGAAGCTGGGAAAGCAAATCCAGCCCCTGCTATCAGCCCCAAGAACTTCCCCATATTAAACTCGCGCGGACGCGCTCAGCAACAAGGTCAGGCGGCGACTGCCGCAAGGCAGCCTGCTGCTACCCCCTCCACCTCAGCCACCGCCCCCCACTCCCTCGCCGCTCCGGCGAGGCACACACTGCCGGCCGCTGGCCGCGCGCAGTCGGCCTGGAGCCTCCCGCCGGGCAACCCAGCTGCAGCTGACGATACACTGACTCAACTGCACGGGCTCGCCAGTGTGCTGGGCTCCTTTAACATACCCAAAATAATCAGCACCATCAAATCAACGGTGGAGCAAGTTCAAGCAGTCCCAGACAAACTATCAAAGCTGTTAATAATAGCATCATCTATCCTGTCTTTCTTTGATGGACCGTAATCAAAGAAGATCACTCTTCATAATAAACTGGAATGCCAACGGCATTTCGAATCAGAAGCAAACGCTGGAGTACTTTCTCGATGACAATGGTGTCGATGTAGCGCTCATATCAGAGACACACCTGCGCCCACAACAGACCTTAGCTATAAGAAATTTCAGTATGTATAGGAATGATAGGGTAAACCGCCCTGGAGGCGGCACACTAGTATTAGTTAAAAATAGGTTACCCCATAGGTTAGTCGACTTGCCCCAACTCGAGAGAGTTGAAGCAAGCGCAATTGAAATCAAAACAGAACAAGGCCTTGTAATACTAGTCGCAGTCTATCACCCTCCTGGTAGGAACATCCCCACTAACAACATAGATTCACTTTTAAACTTAGGTCCCAAAGTCATACTTGGTGGAGACTTGAATGCCAAAAATCGAGCCTGGGGTTGTAGGGCCAGCAACGCCTGTGGTAGGGCACTGCACAACTATATCCTAAATCATAATGAGGTCAGCATCGTCGCCCCCGACGAACCGACCCATTTCCACACAAATGAAACTGTCCGTCCGGACATCTTGGATATATTTGTGACTAAAAACTTCCACTGGGCACTAAACCCAGTAGTGTTCAATGATCTCGACTCTGACCACAACCCCGTAGGCCTAGAGCTAGCTGGTGCCAGACACAAAGGAGCGGACAAGGCCTTCTACACTTACGAAACTGACTGGAACGAATACAAGAATCTCGTTGACCTTCACACCACAGAACCCGCTAGGCTCAATAACCGAAGGGACATAGATAATGCAGTGGAGCACTTTACCGAGATTTTAAAAGTCTGTAGCAGGCAAACAACCACTAGGACTAGACACCTGAACAGGCGCCAAGACCTGCCAGAGGAAATACAAGAGCTGCTTCGCACTAAACGCCGCTTCAGGAAACGTTGGCAGGCCTACAGAGACCCCATAGACAGGCGCATAGCGAGCAGCCTTGCTCAAGAAGTGAGGGTCCACCTGCAAGAGTACAGAAGCGCACGCTGGGAGCAGACACTACGGGAAACACAAGACAACCCACAGAAATTTTGGCGAATCGTAAAGTCGCGTAAGGAGACGACAAAATCCATCAAACCGCTCCACGGAGAAAATGGGCTTGTCTATGATCCCCCTGAAAAAGCAGAAGCTATGGCCAACTCGCTAGAGCTACAGTTTCGTGAAAACATAATTGACGACGAAGACGCCGACGAGCACGAAGAGAGAGTAATCCGCACAGTCCCAGGAATCCTGAGAAGACGCCCCGAGACCGTATTTGAGCCTGTGTCCTGCCAAACAGTCTGCTCAACCATAAACGGGATCGGTAACTCCAAATCCCCGGGCCCCGACGGCATAAAGCCACTACAGCTCAAACACCTTCCCGACTCAGCTTTCCTTTACCTAACCAACATCCTCAACGCCTGCCTGAAACATAACCACTTCCCATCGGCATGGAAGATAGCCAAAGTCATCACACTTCCCAAACCTGATAAAAATCCCCTCTTTCCCCAGAATTACAGACCCATATCCCTCCTATGCATACTAGGCAAAGTCCTCGAGCAACAAATCCTGAAGCCACTCCAAACCTTCCTCACCGAAAGGAATATCACCATCCCTGAGCAGTTTGGTTTTCGTGCCGGACACAGCACAATCTCACAGGCCACCCGGGTGGTGGAGCAGATCTGCAAGGCTAGGGCAAACAGGCACAGTACAGGGGCAGTCTTCTTAGACATAGAGAAGGCCTTCGATCGTGTCTGGCACGACGGCCTAATTTATAAGCTCCACCAGTATGACTGTCCCCAGCATCTGCTGAAGATCCTCCACTCGTTTTTAAGCAATAGAAAATTCTTTGTGTATATGGATAGATTTAAGAGTAGTATTAAGACAATCGAGGCAGGAGTGCCCCAGGGTTCTGTCCTGGGACCCATCCTGTATAGTTTGTACACAAACGACATACCAAAGCGGGACAGCACCCATCTAGCCCTCTTTGCCGATGACACAGCTATTTACGCCAGCCACCCGAACCCCAATTACATCGTCCTAAACATTCAGAGGCACCTTGACCAGATCACGCAATGGTGCAACTTCTGGAAAATCAAAGTAAACCCAACCAAGTGCAATGCAATTATGTTCACAACCAGGAGAAGGCCACCCAACCGTCAACTCTCCATCGATGGAAGGGACCTTCCCTGGAGTGACACAGTAAAGTACCTTGGTCTGAAAATAGACAGCAAACTTCTATGGAATGGACACATAGCGGACGCATGTAATCGGGGTTCGGCTAGGCTCTACCAGTTATATCCATTGCTGAAGGGCAACGGACTGACCACCGAAGTTAAGCTAAAAATCTGGAAGATGGTGGTCCTTCCTGCAATACTTTTTGGCTGTGAGATCTGGGGCATGGCCGCAGACACTCACCTTAGAAAAGTACAAATACTTCAAAACAAGGCTCTCAGGATAATCACAGACGCACCCTGGTTCGTACCTAACACACTCATTCACTTAGACACAAACACACCCACAATCACCACAGTCATCCAGCAAAGAACACAGTCTTTCTACACAAACGCAGAAAACTCACCATACGAGACCATCACTAGCTTGGGATCTGACCCACTACTTATTAACTACAAACATCCTAAAAACACACTAACCAGACACTTTAGGTACTAAGTCACAGTAAAACATAAACAAAATACACAAAAAAAACACAAAGAAAATAACTACAAAAAAATGTTAAAACCAAACAAAACCATGATTCTAGAAACCCTAGTTGAGACAGAAGGCATTAAGGCAAAAGCCACAGGACCTTTAAATACCACATGGGCAGATGCCCAGACATGAGCAACGCCGGCGCCGGCACGCACTCCGCTGCTCGACTCGCTGCGGCTCGCACCGTTTGCGTTGTGCTTTTCTTTCTTGCTTCTTTCCAAACTAGCCCATCGCCATGTCCGGACGCGGAAAGGGAGGCAAAGTCAAGGGCAAGTCAAAGTCCCGCTCAAGCAGGGCTGGGCTCCAGTTCCCGGTCGGCAGAATCCACCGCCTCCTGCGCAAGGGAAACTACGCCGAGCGCGTCGGCGCCGGGGCGCCCGTCTACCTCGCCGCCGTCATGGAGTACCTCGCGGCTGAGGTGCTCGAGCTGGCCGGAAACGCGGCCCGCGACAACAAGAAGACGCGCATCATCCCGCGCCACCTGCAGCTCGCCATACGCAACGACGAGGAGCTCAACAAGCTCTTGTCGGGCGTCACCATCGCACAGGGAGGTGTCCTGCCCAACATCCAGGCCGTCCTGCTGCCAAAGAAGACCGAGAAGAAGGCCTAAAAGAGAGACAGCGCAATCGGCACCGCCGCGTGCTCCCTTGGCACGCAGCGCGCCATTTGCCGGCTCGGCTCAAAAACAAAACAATCGGCCCTTTTCAGGGCCACCACACAAACCTACGTCCAAAGCAGAATTCCAGTCGTTCGTCGCACCACTTTTCTCTCTCTCTCTCTCTGTCTCTCTCTTTCTGTGTACGGTTTTTCCTTCTTACACACACAGGCGCCGCCATCTTGTACACACGTACTTGGCCACCTCCTCCACTCCACGCACGCACGCACAGTCTCGCGACCATTAACCAGCACACGTGGCGCACAACAACACACCTCAAAAATAACCCCTCGGCACTCAGCCGCGCCGCAACACACAGCCCATCCACCGACAAAAAGCATACAAGCAAAGAGGGAGGGAAGGAAGGAAGGAAGGAGCTCACACAACGCAAGGGCACGCTTCCTTCCCTCCCAACCGCACCGGACACCACGTCAAAAAAACTCCAAACAAAACTAAAAGGCCAAGTAGACTAAAAAGGAAAAGGAAAAAAAAAAAAACCAGCAACACAGACTCTTTCGCACTTTTCAACTTCCGAACACTGTGGTGGCCCTGAAAAGGGCCGTTTTTCAATCTCTCTTTCCTTCCTTCGGTCTCACACCGCCTAACCGCCGAAACCGTACAGGGTGCGCCCCTGCCTCTTCAGGGCGTACACCACGTCCATGGCCGTCACAGTCTTGCGCTTGGCGTGCTCAGTGTACGTCACCGCGTCGCGGATCACGTTCTCCAGGAACACCTTCAGCACTCCGCGCGTCTCCTCGTAGATCAGACCAGAGATGCGCTTCACGCCGCCCCTGCGCGCCAGGCGGCGGATCGCGGGCTTCGTGATGCCCTGGATGTTGTCGCGCAACACCTTGCGGTGACGCTTGGCGCCACCCTTGCCGAGCCCCTTTCCTCCCTTGCCGCGGCCTGTCATTCTTCTTCTTCTTCAAGCGTCTCAACCACAATAATATAAAAAAACAGAAAGCAAGGCAAGCTCCTCACCCGGCGCTAGCGAGTCGGCTACGGTTGTGGCGCCCAGCGCGCGCGCCGCCCCCCTATATAGACTCTGGGGCCCCGCGGCCCGCCCTCCCCTCCCCCCACCACCGCGCACCGAGGGCATATAAGCGCAGCACCCGGGGCGCGCGGGCCCGTTGTCAAGGCAGCACCGGACGCCGTCGCGCACGCATATCCTCCACGCCGCATCCGCATCCGCAGTAGCCATGGCCCGGACAAAGCAAACGGCCCGCAAGTCCACCGGCGGAAAGGCGCCGCGCAAACAGCTCGCCACCAAGGCGGCGAGGAAGAGCGCGCCCGCCACCGGCGGCGTCAAGAAGCCCCACCGCTACAGGCCGGGCACCGTCGCCCTGCGAGAAATCAGGCGCTACCAGAAGAGCACAGAGCTGCTCATCCGCAAGCTGCCATTCCAGCGCCTAGTGCGCGAGATCGCCCAGGACTTCAAGACCGACCTGCGCTTCCAGAGCTCCGCAGTCATGGCCCTGCAGGAGGCCAGCGAGGCCTACCTCGTCGGCCTCTTCGAAGACACCAACCTGTGCGCAATCCACGCCAAGCGAGTCACCATCATGCCCAAGGACATCCAGCTCGCGCGCCGCATCCGCGGCGAGCGCGCCTAAACCCGCACACCGCCAAACAAACAAAACGGCCCTTTTCAGGGCCACTAACGTCTCTCCGTCGCGAGCAAAACTTTGTCGGTCGCAACGACTAGTTCCCCACTCACTCTCCAGTCCAGTCGTCCCACCCCCGGCCCGGCGCCGCCGTTTCCAAAAAAAAAAAAAAAAAAAAAAAAAAAAAAAAAAAAAAAAAAAAAAAAAAAGCACCGCACCGGCCGAGCCAAGTCGCAAGCGTCAATAGCGCCACCCACACAGGCCACGGCACAAAACGTGACGCCCGGAAAGCAAAGCAAAGCAAAAAAGACTATTCCAAAACCACCACCAAGACAAACAAACAAACAAGCGCGGCGCAAAATAAATAGGTAAAAATAATAAAAAAATAAAATACACTTTATAACACCAACCGCGCGCCGCCGCCCACGCCCGCCAACGACCCCACAATCCAACCACCGCGGCACGCAAACACCATCCACACATGAAACAAACAAACGCCAGCAAGCAAGACAGACAGACAACAAGGCAACCGACCGACCACGACACGACAATCAACACCTTCCCGACGTGCTTTGATGGCCCTGAGAAGGGCCGTTTTTGTTTTTGTCCGGGACCGCGCGACAGCCTCTGGTTGCGCGCCGGCCACCAGGCGACGGTGTCAACCGCCAACCCTTCCCTGCCCTTTTTACTTCTTCTTCTTGGGCGAAGCCTTCGCCTTAGACGGCGTCGCCGTCGCCTTCTTCGGGCGCGGCGCCTTCGGCTTCTTCGTCGGAACCTTGGCGGCCTTCTTCGCCTTCGACGGCGACTTGGCCTTGGCCGGCTTGGCCGCAGCCGCCTTCTTCGCACCCGCGGGAGCGGCCGACGCCGCAGACGCCTTCTTGGCGGCGCCCGCCTTCCGACCGGTCGCCGCCTTCACGCCGCCAGCCTTCTTTGCGCCGGCCGCACGGGCCCCCTTCTTCTCCTTGCTGGCCGGAGCGGCGCGCTTCTTCTTCGCACCACCGCCACCACGAGCCTTGCCGCCCTCGGCCGCCCCGCCGCCGGCGCCGGCAAGCTTGAAAGAGCCCGACGCGCCCTTCCCCTTCGTCTGCACCAGCTCGCCAGCCACGACGGCCGACTTGAGGTACTTCTTGATAAAGGGCGCCAGCTTCTCCGCGTCCAGCTTGTAGTGCGCGGCAATGTACTTCTTGATCGCCTGCAGCGACGACCCGCCGCGCTCCTTCAGACTCTTGATGGCGGCCGTCACCATCTCAGAGGTGCGCGGGTGCGCAGGCTTGGCGCGCGGCTTCTTCGCAGACGACGCAGACTTGGCCTTCTTCGTAGTGCCGGTGGCGGCGGGTGCCGCGGCAGTCTCGTTCGTAGCCGCCTGGTCTGCCATCTTTTGCTTGTTCTCTTTTCTCTTTTTTCCCCTTGGTTTCGCTTCCTTCTCTCCTTCGACGACGCACAACAGCGAGGGGCGCGCAGCAGAGAATAGCCGCGCACGCGCCTGGCCCAGCCAGTGTCGCGGGCGGGCGCGGACGGCCGAGAGAGCGGCCGCCACTCGGCGCGCCGCCGCGCCGCCGCGCCGCGCCTCCCGCGCTTGCTACCAGTCGCTACGGGGATGTCGACGCGTACAGACCACGTTAGCTGCGCTCCGGAGGGGACTGACCGCCGCGCGGTGGGGCTTGCCCCGCCGCCGGCCCCGTCAGTCACTCCACTTACGACGACCAGGCAAAGGAGGAGGGGAAATGATCTGCTGATGGTCACGGCGAGGAACTTGGACTACGATATGGATTATTCGACAGATGTTTCGACTGAAGATGATACTACTCGGCATTCTACTGCGTCTGCCACGCAGTACCGCCGAAAACGAAGCGACCCAGGACCTGCAACTCAGCCTGCAGCGGCCACGGACGACGGTTTCGTCAGACCACCGCGGAAAAAACAAGCCAAGAAGCAGCAGCCAGAGGCAACCACTTCACTGCCGCTAAGCAACCGTTATGACGTCATCCAAGATGGCGGGACGGCGGCCGCGGACGATGCCGCACAGCAGCAACCGCAACAACAAGAACAACAACAACAACAGCCACTGCAGCAGCAACAACAACAGTCTACGAGGATACCGCCGATTGTTTTGCAGTATCCTAACTCTTACAAGGAACTGTACGACTGGCTGAAGAGTAATTTGAAACAACCTTTTACGGCAAAACAGGCTGGCGGCGACAAGTTAAAACTTTCTGTTGCCACTACTGACGACTATATGACGGTCATGGACATGGCTGGGGCGCGCGGGATACCAAGTTACACCTTCCCTATGGTGCGGCCACCGACGCTGAAGATCGTCCTGCGTGGAGTTGTGCAGTCTCTCTCCAATGAAGATGTCAAGGACGAATTGGCGGAACTTGGCTTCCATGCTTCCATCGTGGACTACCACAAGATGCCTGGCACGAACAAGAGATCTGGACTTCGCGTCGTCATCCTGCCGGACACGCCTGATAATCGGAAGATCTTCAATGTGACCCGACTCTGTGCCTTGTCTATCACTGTAGAATCACTACGAAAATCTCGTGGTGTTACGCAGTGCTTCAGATGTCAAGGGTTCAGTCATGTGGCTCGACACTGCACCATGCCCTTTGTGTGTGTGAAATGTGGCGGGCCTCATGACAGCCGACTGTGCCCTGTGCCGAAACAAGACCCAGCTAAGTGTGGTCTCTGCGGAGGAAATCATACAGCTAACTTCCGATCGTGCCCCAAGCACAAGGAAGCTAGTCGTCGGCAACGCGGGCTCCCTCCGCTTACTGCCAAGGAGAGGAATAGGAGGACCAACGTCGTCCGAGGAATCCCAGCAAGCTCTCGCGGCGCTGCAGTATTTCCACAGGAACAAGTGCCGCCGCTGCAGAGTCGCAATGCGGCTCCCCAGCAACGCCGTTCGACTCCCTACGTCATTCGGCACGACGCTGCCCCTTCAGCGTCGCCTCAGGACGGTTTTGTGGCTGATACAGCTGCTTTCCCGACTGCTCCCAGATGGCCCTCTACTGCGCCTGACCGCCAGCAGCGTCGTACGTCTCCAGCTGATTCCACTGATCTTGTTGACCTGCTCAAGACCATGATGACTGCAGTAACCGAGATGAGTAGAGCTATCCAGGCTCTCCCCACGACTCTTGCAGCAACTGTGGAGGCCACGATTCGAAGTGTCCTTCGACCGGCGAGCGGCTCTACCACACATCAACATGAATAGAGCGCGTCGTTTTGAAGATCTTCGCATTGTCACTTACAATGCTGATGGGCTGTATCACGATCTCCAAGAAGTCAAGCACTTTCTTGTGGACCATAACATCGACATCATGATGGTCACCGAGACGCACCTGAAGCCTGCTCTAAGGGCAAACATCTCCAACTACAGCTGCCATCGTACTGATCGCCTGACGCGAGGGGGCGGCACGGCCATCTATATCAAACGTTCCATACAGCATTACGCTGTCCCTCTTCCAGCCCTTCGGCAGATGGAAGCCACGGCTGTCGCAGTTGAGACGTCGGCGGGGCTCATCACCTTCATCTGCGTTTATCGTCCGCCGAAATATCATCTGGACACTGACGATGCCGCAGCGCTGCTCCGGCTCCCTGGCAAGCTCTTCCTTGCTGGGGACTTCAATGCTAAGCATGCAGCGTGGAATTCTCTCCACACCACCTACAGTGGCAGACGACTTCTCCAGGTCCTTGAACGCGCGAATGCCTACGCCTGTGGCCCTGAGGAGCCGACGTGCTATCCTTCCAGAGGCACGCCGGACATCCTCGACATCGCCATCACGAAGGGATTGCACCAGTTTCTGACGGCTGACGTCATTCACGAGTTAAACTCCAACCACCTGCCTGTCCTGTTCGACTTGGCGGTCGGCGCTACCGCCAGGCCGCGGAAGTACAACCTCCGCCGTACGGACTGGGAAGCATATCGCACCGACGTCACGGCCATGCTGGCGCCCCATCTGGACGCGGATCCTCCTGCCGTCGATGCTGGCATGGCAGTTTTTACTGATGCCGTCGCAGCTGCTCTGCACTCGTCAACTCCGCCATCGCGCGGCCCCTCTCGCCCGCGCCCAGGACTGTCTGCCGATATCCTCGACCTCATCAAAGCCCGGAACCGCCTACTCAAGGAATGGCGCTTAACTCGCAATGTGGAGCTTAAGCGAAGGATCAATCAGTTCCGCCGGGACATCAAGGCCGCCACAATTGAGTACCGGAATAGCCAATGGGCGCAGAAGCTCGAATCGTTCACTCCTGATCCTGATGCATGGGACTCGGTGCGGTTTTTCACCAAGAGGAGGGCCACTATTCCACCTTTGGACGCTGCAGCTGGAGTGGCATACACACCGTCGGATAAGGCCAACGCCCTCGCTGACGTTTTTCAGGAGAACTTCCTTCCGGTAGCGGATTCCATTGACGCCCAGCATGTGCAACACGTCGAAGGCAGCCTTGCGGCGTATCTTACTGCAGAGGACGCAGATGACCGACTTCCACCTATTACCACGGACGAAGTCTCTTCCTGTATACGGGCCTTGGGCACCAACAAAGCACCGGGAGCGGACGACATACCAGGAAGGGCGCTTAAGGAACTCCCTCATGCAGCGTTTACCTATCTCGCGCTGCTCTTCAACATTATACTTCAACTGCAGGTTTTTCCTGCGGCGTGGAAGCACGCTATCATTGTGGCTGTCCCCAAGCCGGGACGCAAGAGGAAAAATCCGCTTCATTACCGGCCGATCAGCCTCCTGCCGCAGTTAAGCAAGGTCTTTGAACGGCTGCTACTTCATCGCCTCAAGCGGATTATTGATCGCCGGCAGCTGCTACCCCCGGAACAGTTTGGGTTCCGCAGCGGGCACTCCGCGACACTTCAACTCATTCGCGTGGTTGAAGAAATTACGAAGGCCTTCAACAACAGGGAATATTGTGGGGCCCTGTTTCTTGATGTCAGTAAGGCTTTCGACAGCGTCTGGCATGATGGGCTACTATGGAAGCTGACTCTGCAGGGATTCCCGCGATCTGTCATCAAGCTGCTCCGTTCCTACCTGCAAGGACGGACCTTCGCTGTTCGCATCGATGATGCCCTCTCCACGGTTCGACCCATCGCTGCTGGCGTGCCGCAGGGTTCGGTGTTGGGCCCCACACTCTATTCCCTGTACACGTCTGACCTCCCTCGGCCTCCACGCATAGAACTGGCCATCTACGCTGATGATACCGCTCTCTTCACGCGGAGCCGCTGGTCCCAAGCGCTGTATCGCCGCCTCCAGGACGCCTGTGCCGCCCTTGAAACCTGGGCCACCCTTTGGCGCGTTGGATTCAACGCTAGGAAGACTCAAGCTGTCATCTTCACCAGGAAGCGGGTTAAGCCTCCAGACCACCAGCTTCTGCTCTTTGGTGTTGCTATCCAGTGGACGCCGTCAGCCACCTATCTTGGGGTAACCATGGACAGCCAACTCATCTGGCACTTACAGGTAGCCAACGTTCGCCGGAAGGTGGATCAACGACTGGGAATGTTGTACCCGCTCATTAATGAACGGTCTTCCCTGTCCATCAACAACGGGCTCCTGATATACCGGATGTTCATCCGTCCCGTCATGGATTATGCCTGTGCTGCATGGGGTAATGCGGCAAACCGCCATCTCCACCGCCTCCAAGCGCTCCAAAATAAAGCGCTCCGAAGAATTTTTCATGTGCACCCGCAGTTCCCATCACGGTACCTCCATGACGCGGCGTCGGAACTCGAGGTCCTCGCCAGATTTCAAGCAACAGCACGCAAGATTTATCACCAGGTCGACGCCTCTGCTAATCCCCTATTGCGGGCGCTCGGAGCTCCTTCGGACGACAGAGATGTGTACAAAAACCCTGTTGCGCTGCTAAACAGGTAACAAGCACTTAGCCTGAAGCGCGGCTAAACACACCAGAAACCCAGGATGCAATGACCTATCCCACACATACCGCAGACATACACCACTCCTGAAGTCAATCTACTTCCTATCCATCGAAGCCGTAGTAAATGCCTTCGGGTAAAAGCTACCTTGCCTCACTTGCAGTAGTTTGAAGACGTGGACTGGAGCGCTTGCTACCGCCCAACGTCCGACAGCCTGCGCGGAGCAGCCCCCAACCTGCGCCGCAACCACCCGCGCCATTCAAACCACCGAGGATGGGGCTACACACACCGACACCACGGTCGCCAACCAGTCGCCGCGGCGGCGCCGCAAACCACGGCCAAACTGCAGCCACCGCGCGCCACAGCCTGGGTCGGCCCGCCGAGAATCGCCGCCCCCGCCCAAATGCCGCCCCCACAGCCCCAGCCGACGACCCGCCACAATGGCCAAACCTTCGTCAAAACTCCCACACCGTCGCCGCGGCAGCCCGGCCACCGCGGCCGGCGCCACAGCCACACGAGCCGAGTCGTGCGGCGATGACGGCCGTGCACAAACGCACCTCCGCCGCCCCATCGCCTTCCGCCGTTTTCCCGATCGGCCCGCAGCCGTCGGGCCACGGCCGCGGGCCGTCCTCCTCCTCTCGCCTCGCCCGCCAACACCCACAGCCCTTCCAACACATTTTTTTTTCTTTTTTCTTTTTTTTTTACTTTTTTACGATCGCCGCCTGCGCAACATGGCACCGGCCGACGGAGCGCCAACCCCCCCGCCACAGGCGAAAACAAAACAAAACAAAACAAAACAACGATAAACAAACAAACAAAATAAATTACCAGCCAGCCCCAACTACAGACACACCGAATCTGCCCTCACAGCCGACCTTACACGCCTCAACGTCAAAACAAAGGTGGTTTCTTTCTTTCAACGGTTACCTTACCTTAGGTTACGTCAGGTTAGGCTAAGAAGGCGTCAGGGTTAGGTTAAGCGTTGACGTGACGTCACGTCTTAACGTAGGCGTTAAGCTAAGGTTGCGGTCACGTACGTTAGGTTAAGGCGACTTGGGGGTTGGCCTAAGAGCTTAGGTTAGGTTACGTTAGTTTAGTTTAGGTTAGGTTAGGTGGCTGCGTTAAGGGCTTAAAGAAGTTTAGGAGGTTAAGGCGTCGAGGCGGCCGCACCCCGTTAGCTGCTGCGGCTCGGCCACGCCACGCCACGCCACGCCACGCTTTGGGGTTTCATAAGGTCGCGCGGCGGGTCGTCGGCACGCCGCAAAGGACAAAACTGCAAGACGACGTCGAAAAACAAACAACAGGTAAAAAATAAATAAGTAAAATAAACGACGCCGACAGGCGGGGATCAGCAGAACGAGCAGATTCCGGAGAGCGAACGAGACACACACGCACGCACGCACGCACACACACAAACCCCCCCGAGCCGAGAGAGCACAGCACCACCACGTGTCGGCCTCCGCTCACCCGACTCGGCTGGGCTGGGCTGGCGGCCGGGCCGGATGCACGTACACGTACGGCTACAGCCACTACCCGTACACAGCCGCTCTTCACGCAACACCAGCCAAATGGCGCGCCCGCGGCTCGTCGCGGTCGCAACGCCACGCCGGCACACTTTCGGCACCACCGTTTTCGCGCGCACCGCAAACAAAACGCAGCCGACACACACAGAAGAAAAAAAAAAAAAAAAAGAGCGCGAGACGGGCGGCGGCGCACCTTTCGCCAGCCGGCAGGCAATCGACTCGCCCAGTACGACAAACGCGCACGCCACCCCACCCACCAACCAACCAACCAACCAGTCGTCGTCGTCCCGAAATCAAACAAACTCTCAAAAGCACAGCCCCTGCTGCCAACGGACGCAGGCGCCACGCAGCTCCCTTCCCGCCACACTCGATTCGCAGCGCAACTCACCCGGCACACCGTCAAACGACGGGCTGGGCTCGCCGCATCGCCGCAACCTACACACCTTCCCCGCCACGACGCACAGCCCCACCAGACGCCCGTGCCGCAACGACACTGCTGCACTACCACTACCGCACTACTCCTCTCGCCCTTGCCATACACGACACAACACGCCAAAAAATGAAAATCCAAATACAAACAAAAAACACCGCCCCCACGACCCACACACATGCACGGCGCGCCAACACACGCGAGGCAAGGCACGCAGCAAACGGCGTCCCCTCCGCGTCGCGCCATCAACCTACACACACAAGGCAACCAACAACAGCCAGCCAGCCAGCCAGCCCCACTCTCACGCCGCAAAAACAGAAAACACACCGAAACCGCCAAACGCCGCACATTCGCGCTTCGCACTTACCACACACCTCTCGGCATCCGTTTCACACACAACGACGCGACGCACAATACATCATCACGGGCTACGCACGCACACCGCGACCCACTTTTTTACGACGCCCTCGGCAGAGCACACGTGCCCACGCCCACACACAGTCGACACAACGACGCAGCGCGCAGCAGACGCGGCCGCAACACATACCTCCCCGACGACGCGCCAACACCGCCAGCCACTGCTCACTCGCCCAAGCAACCCGTGCACACAACTGCCACACGCGTCCACCACGCCGCCGCCAACCACCCGCCCGCCAGGGGGCGCTCACGTCCGCGACAACAGCGCGGCACCGCCGGACCGGACCGGACCGGGCCGGGCCGGGCCGGGCCGGGCCGGGCCGAGCCGAGCCGAGCCGCCGCCGCCTCCTCTCCACTCGGCACGCCACGTCCTGCTTGCAAAACACATGGCTCGTCCCTCTGTACACACAACGCGCCTGCCTGCGGTCGCCGCCGGCATCTATCCACCTGCGCATCGGAGCCAGGCCGGCAAGCCCACACTTAAATAATGCACTTCACCAGCCAAACAAACCCACTCTTCCTTTCTTTGCACAGCGCATGCAACAGCAGCCCCAGGAGCCGGGCCCGCCGCCAGCGTCTCCTCCTCCTCCTCCTCCTCCTCCTCTGGGCACAGCCAGCCAGCCGTTCCCACCGCCCCGCCCCTGCTCTGCAGAACAAGAAAAAACGAAAAAGTACCAACACACGCACCCAAAGCGTAAGCCAGACAAGACCAGCCTCTCCAAGGCCACACACACGCAAAAAAACAAAAAAACAAAAACACTACAACAAAATAAAATAAAAAAGAAAAAGCAAGCTGTCGCCTCGCCCCCGCCCGTCCCCCCCACCACATTCGCCCCCTCCGCTTGTTTTCCTTTCTACAATTTCCCTCTTTTCCACCCAATATCCCGCCGCGGTTTACGGGCACCGGCCGATTTTGCGCCCGCCCACGTGTGTGCCTACTCCCCACCACCATTCCCTCCGCAGCCCGCAGCCCGCAGCCCGCTTTTCCCCCCTCCCTGCCCACACCACACCACACCACACCGACGGTGCTGACGTCGACACGCACCCAAGACAGGGGCCACGACCGTCTTTTTTCCTGGGCCCATCCCCTCACCGCACCTCCTTCCAATCAACCGCTGTGGCGCCTGTGTCCGCGCGAGACGCGTGCGCGCCGCCTCTCTCAACATCCGTCCGCCGTCCGCCGGCCGGCCCGTTTTTCGGCCCCCAGGCCATCCGTCAACCACCACTGCGCCCCTGCCCCTGCCCCTGCCCCTGCCCGCCCCGCACCACACCACACACCGCTGCTTGCCCTGGCCGTTGCCACCAAAGGCGCCAACCGCAGCCCGCGCGCGCCAGAAAGAGATGGCAAAAACTACAGGGACCCAGCCGACCGACGAAAATCAGAGCAATTGGCCGGGAGGATCAAAAAGAGAGCTCCGAAAACCACCGTAGCGAGGCGTGGGAGGAAACGTTACGAGAAGCAGAAAGGGACCAGGAAAAATTCTGGAAATTTCTTAAAACTCGTAAACTAAACACGAAACATCTACATCTACATGGGGAAGGAACGACCCCACAGACCGAGCTGAAGCACTGGCGGATTCACTAGAAAGGCAATTCCAAGCACCAGAAGCGGTAGATGACGAAACTGATGACCACCAGGAAATGGTACTCAGGAGGGTAAAACCGCATCCTAAGTGCCCCGATCAGAACATCTTTCACAATCCAATAAACGCAGAAACCCCATATCTTATCACATCACAAACATACACACATCCTAAGAAGGCATCAGGCCCAGATTCCATCAAACCGCAACTACTACATCACCTACCTCCAGCAACTATCAATTATCTATCTAACATCAATATATAATGCTTGCTTCAGACTAAACTACTTGGAAACAGGCCCGAGTCATCACATTACCAAAGCCAAACAAGGACTTATTATTTCCGCAAAACTATAGGCCAACTTCCTTGGAAAGGTTCTCGGAAAGCTCGTTCAAACTGAACTGAAGAAATTCAATTCTTAAAGGATAACAACATAATCATCCCACAACAATTCCGATTCCGCGAAGAACACAGCACCACCCACCAGGTGACCAGACTAGTCGAGCACATATGTCAGGCCAGAAACATTAGACACAGTACTGGAGCAGTCCTGCTTGACATTGGAAAAGCATTCGGATAACGCCTTATCTACAAGCTCCACCAGTACAACTGCCCCATCCACATTATTGCTTCTTTTCTCCGCAACAGAGCATTCTATGTCCATGTACAAGGAGCGGCAAGTAACACTAGATCCATAGAGGCTGGAGTCCCGCAAGGCTCAGTGCTGGGGCCCATTCTCTACTCAATATACACAAACAAACAGCTGGGAGGACACTTGTCACTATTTGCAGACGACACTGCAGTCTACCGCAGCAGTTCTAACCTGCAATATAGAGTCACAAAAATAGAGCAACACCTACAATCCATCCAGAAATGGGCTAACCAATGGAAACAAAAAAACAATAAACGCGGAGAAAACCCAAGCAATACAATACGATTCACATTCAAAAAGAATACCTCCTAACCTGCATATACGCCTCAGAAATAACAATCTTCCATGGTCAGGCACAATAAAGTATCTAGGCATCAAGCTGGACAAGAGGTTGACATTTAGAGACCATGTTACACACGTTTGTAACAAGGCTGCAGCAGCAATATTCAGACTGTACCCAATCATCAAAGGAAACAGAATAAATATGCGCGCCAAAAAGAAAATCTTCAAAACCGTCATAGGAACCAGCCATCACTTACGGCTCTGAAAATCTGGTCAATGGCCGCAGACACCAACATAACAAGAGTAAAAAAGGGTGCAGAACAAATACTTCAGAATTGCTGCTGATGCCGGCCGGTACCAGACAAACCGAGACATATACACATACTCAAAATCCCGGAAATCATCCAAAGAAAAATCCATAAAGTTTTTTTTTTTCCACCAAACCACGGATTCGAACCACCCACTCATCAGAAATCTGGGACAAAATCCACCCGACCCAAGAACGACATTTCCCATCACGACAAAACACCACAAACTACAACATACCATGATAAACAAAAATAAAATAAAAACACCATAACACTCACTTAAACAACAAACATCTACACACACCCAAGAGACCCTATCATCCCATCATTTTGTTACCCAACATAATCAGACATAAGGCAGGGATCAAGGACAGATCCGGTCCTTCGAGTACAGGGGGTAAAAAATACCCATCAGACCAGCTCTCTCTCTCTCTCTCTCTCTCTCTCTCTCTCTCTCTCTCTCCTCCTCCTCCTCGCTTCTCCGTGCCGACGCTGCCCCGCACACGCGTTCGCGTTCGCGTTCGCGTTCGCGTTCGGCCGACACCACACGACAGGTCTTTGGGGCCCCGCCACTGCGCACACGCACGCCTCCTCCTCTTCCTTAGTTCTTTTTCGCTTTTCTTTTCTCCCCCGCCCCCCGCTCTCACCGCCACATCATCCCGCAACCCTTGGGGGATGTTTCCCAACATCAACGCGCCCCAATTCCACTCTCTGCCCGTGCCGCACTCTCCACTTTGCTTCTCCCCGTCCCCTACACACACGACTACCGAAACCCCGGTTGACACACCTTCTCGTAGGACAGGGGTGCGTGCGTGCGTTGTCTTGACGGTGACAGCAACAGCAACGGATCCGTCCATCCCATTCCCCCCCCCCACTCGGCAAGGGGGGCACACACGAACGCGAAAGAAAGGGCAGGGCAGGGCAGGGCAGGGCAGGGCAGGGCAACTATCTCGTACACATTCTTCCTCAGAACCCACATATCACATCAACGAACGGGAGGCCAATTGCGGACTCAGCCGTGTCAGGCAAATCCAACCCAACCAACACCTCCCACGGAAACCCTGACACTGATCCAGCAGTACGTCCACATACATCGCCACACCAAATACGGGTGACGAGTGAGCAACAAATGGAACAATACACAACAAGGCTGACCTAATAAAAACTGCACGTCACGTCATACCTTCCAGACAGACGCAGTTCCGACGGCACGGCGGAACCGTATACGTACCTTTCAGCCACAACAACCGACCGACTGGACACGCCCGCGTCTCCAGCCAGCCAACCACCAGGGCCACACAGCCCGCAAGTTTCAGCGTCAACACTTCTTAACGTACGTTGCAAACTTTTCAAAACATTGCCACACACACACACACCCCACGAAAAGCGTCAACCTCTCTCACACTGGATACACTCAACACTTTTTGTCGGCGGAGCTTGAGGCCAACGGTTGACACACCCCCACCGGCCACACAGGTTTCCCTTTGAAAATTGCAGTGACGGAGACGCGGCATTACGAGAGGGTTGTTTCCGAGAGCGCGAGCTGGACGGAGCTGCGGCGCCGCCGCCGCCGAGGGGTAATGAACGCACGCGATGCCGCATGACAGCCCATCACCCAAAGTTTCACCCACAACTGCACAGGTCGCACCCCCTTTTCGCGCCATACTAGTGTCGATCGTCAATTACAGCTCACGGTGTTCGCATTTGCCACTTGACGGGGGGGGGGGGGGGAAACAAAACAAACATCTGACACGCCATGTGTTTCTCTCTCTGTTATATCTAGGTCATTGGGCAGCCACTGTAAAAAATAATATTTTTACGACATGGTTGGGTAAGTGATTTAAAGACAACAATTGTGGGTCACACACCATAGACCATTTCGATAGTGTTCTTGTTCTTCTCTTTTTCCTTTTTTTTTTTTTTATCGCTCAATTGAAATAAAACCTGGGGATGATGCAATGCTGCGATATGGCACAACCGTCGTCCATTGTACACAACTCGGGAACAAAAAGAAACCAATTCAGGGAACGTTCGTTCCTTCACAACGTTTCTTTCAACGCACTTGGTCTTTACCATCCTGTATTCAAACACATTTTCCTTTCATCAAAACTAGGGCATTTCCATAACAGTTGGTTTCCGTTTCTGTGAGCACAATACTGCTTCTTCGACGTCATTTCACCATCTTAACTAGACAAACAACAAAATAGGAAAACAGCCTTGAGAACCCCGTCCACCAAATTTCAGTTAGCACGGCATCCAAGATTCTTTTCCGGGGAGTGCGGTGCAGCTGACGCTGCTCAGACCATATACCGTCGCCAGTCTCACTCAACTCTTGCGCATTCCATTCTACGCTACGTGACAATGCAAAAATGAATGAATCAAACCCGCCCAGAGAGCGTCTTGTGCGAGGGGACACACGATATAGAGAACAACAAAACACACAGGGGACACCACCAAAGTTGGAGAGAACGTTTCCACCACGGCAGACACTTACAGCAGCCGCGCCGTTACGCGCTTTTTTTTTTTTTTTTTTTTTTTCTCCCCCCCCACTGCACACCTCCGACACCACGGGAACGTTCACCGTCCCGTTGCCCTACACTGGCGTTTCTTTTCAACCCCCCACCCTATTCCTCGCTCCCCGGACATTCGACCGATCACAAAGTGCAACCTCTCGTTACCGTCGGGTGCCCCTCTTCATCCCCGGGGCGCCAACAACAAAACAAAAAAAAAAAAAATAAACCACTCAACTGAGCGGAAAATACACGTACATCCAGAATGACGACACCGCCTCCACAAACAAAAACCAGACGTCAGGTCGAAAGAGGGCACCGTACGTCGTGGCGCGTGGTCTCCTAACTCACCTCGCGCGTACAAATACAATGCGTGTCTCCTCACGTTCACACACACCTCCACGCTCCACGCTCCACTTTTACGTCGCCCAACCAACCAACTAACTTAACCCACCCGCTCGGCGTAGAAGCAGCTGTAGGCGGCAACGTGTTGTTTCTCACCCTCGCCACCAACGGTGTGACATCCGACAATCGCGGTTTGCTTTCCTTCCTTTCCGTTCCACACCTCCGGCCATACCATACAAAAAAAAAATATATATATATATATCAACACAAGCCAACTCCAGCGATCCGCCCCCCTGACACCAACACGTCTCGAAACACCCACGCCCACGACCCGGCTGTGGCTAAAGTGCGTATCCCAACGTCACACCAAAACCAAAGGCGCCGGCGCCGGCGCCGCACCACAGCTACAGCTGTGCCGCCGTCCACCCGCTCACAACAACAACAACAACAACAACAATTCCGCCCTTCCCGCAAAGGCATTTTGGTGGCCCTGAAAAGGGCCGTTTTTTCTTTTCCTCGCCGCGCCGCGGACGAGCCTCCTATTTCCAAGAGCCACCTCCTTACTTGGAGCTCGTGTACTTGGTCACCGCCTTCGTGCTCTCGCTCACCGCGTGCTTGGCCAGCTCGCCAGGCAGCAAGAGCCGCACAGCGGTCTGGATCTCGCGGGACGTGATGGTCGAGCGCTTGTTGTAGTGCGCCAGGCGAGAAGCCTCGGCCGCAATGCGCTCGAAAATGTCGTTCACGAAGCTGTTCATGATGCTCATCGCCTTCGAAGAGATGCCCGTGTCAGGGTGCACCTGCTTCAGCACCTTGTAGATGTAGATGGCATAGCTCTCCTTCCTCTTGCGCTTCTTCTTCTTGTCGCCCTTCGAAATGTTCTTCTGCGCCTTGCCAGCCTTCTTGGCGGCTTTCCCGCTAGTCTTGGGCGGCATCACGAACAAACAGGCAGGCAGGCACGCGCAGTCAGTCAGTCAAGCGCTCCGCTCCAGTCAGCGTCTCCCCACACAGTGGCACCCGCCGCACGCCGCCGCCGCACCTTTACCAGCTCGCCCTGCTGCGGCCGCCGACCAATGGGGCGCGCGCGCAACCGGCCGCCGCACCCGAGCCCATAAAGGACCCCCACCCCGCCGGCGCCGGCATTCGCCAGGCAGTCGTCTTCACTCGAAGACTTCTGCCGCCAGGGCTTACGCCGCTCGAAATCCTGGGAGAACCCATCCCATGGAGTGGGACGGCAAAATACCTAGGGGTTACCCTAGACCGCAGGCTCACCTGGAAGCATCACATCCGTGATGTGAAAGGGAGAGCAGTTGGACGCCTCCGCGCCCTGTATCCACTGCTAAACCCGCAGTCAACTTTGCCACCGCAACACGGCATCACGCTTTACCTAGCATTGGTTCGCCCACTGTTAGAGTATGCGGCCGTGGTCTGGGGGAAAGCCGCAGATGCTCACATTGTGACTCTGCAACGGATACAGAACCGCGCCCTGAAGACTGCTATGCATCTTCCAAGGCGCTTTTCGACGCGCCAACTCCACGAGGACACCGGAATCCTGCCTCTTCGAGAAAGGTTCCGCGCCATCGCCAGGAAATTCTACGAGAGGACAGAACACTCCCGTAACCGGCTCATCCGTGGACTGGGCCAACAACCACATCACAGGCCAAGCACGCGCTGGCCTGACCTGCTGAGGGATTAAGTTTTTACTAATCCCCCAGCAGAGTGTGTTACTTTTTCTCTTACAGGTCACACCAGCATGGAAAAATCAACAAGTGTGTTAATATATTTTTCTTCTCTCTTCCACAGGAACCGCAGGAATGACAAATCTGTCTAGACTGCACCATTCTCGAGCCAAGGATCGGCTCGTCTTTACAGCGTCAGCGTCAGCGTCAGCGGCGCCGGCATTCGCTGAGTAGCTTCTGGAGAGTGCGGACGCGTGTGCAGGGCTGCGCTAGCACTCTCCCTCTTCGTTGCTACTCAGCCATAGGAACCTGCTTGCGGGTTTAGTCGCTGATTGTCCTAGCGCACTAGCTGGACGGCTCGGCACTAAGGCTTCCGAGCTCTTGATTTTTTCAAATCTGGAGCGGAGTTGCGAGAAGATTACGGCGCAGGCGGCTGAATTGGCAGCTGCTTGTGAGCATAATTGTCGTTGTGGGTTGCGGGCTGTGGGTTGGCGCGCGCTGGTGCGCGTCCTGTTGCTGTTGCCGGCCGCTTTTCCGGCTACGTCGTGCGCCTCAGTCGTCGCGGGCGCTCCTGCTGCCGCAGAGGCTAGCTCTGCCCCTCCTAGTTCAGGGAAATTTGCACGCCAGGGCCTGGTCGCTGGCCAGTTACCCGCGCGTGATAGGCCGATTAGGGTCGGACTCGCCTGCTTGAGACCTAACGGTGCCAACCAAGGCAGCGACCGACACTCCCTTGGCAGCCTCTCTCACCGTTCCGGTCATGGCATTACCACCAGTCTTACTTACGATCTCGAGGGAAGAAAATTCCCCTGGCAGTTACGAGGTCCACAGGACTGACCACACGATCAGCCAAGGTGAAATAAGCCCCAAATCTCGACTCCTACTCGCGAACGCGATAGCGGGACTGACGGGGAAAGATAGGAAGAAATACGAGCGACGTCTCGAGAGGGCTCTCAAACCACGTCCCGTGAGCGAAACGACACCACCTCGTCCTCACCCAATAAAATCAAACTCGAAGAACAACAATAAAAAGTCCCCCAAAAGACCGCGAAAACCGCCGCTGAGGAAAACTGCGTCAAAGACGAGAATAACTCAGCGCGCGGAAAGACCGGCAAGCCCGAGTAAGGCACAGCCGGCCGAGTCAGCGCAGGACGCGCCCGAGCGGACAAAGGCCGCCACGTGCACAGGTAGCGGGGAGGGCGGCCCCGCACAGGTACAATGCGCCGAGGAGCGAGGCGAGCACAATGGCCCGACCGCGTCACCCGGCCCGTCGCGGGAACAAAGCCGCGACGCAGGTATCACGCCAGCACCGGCGTCCGCCGTGCGGGACGCTGCTGCGGGCAAGCCGCGGCATGAAAATGCAGCGGCGGGCGAGCAGCGGTGCGAGGGCGCGGCGGACGCCGAGGCTGACACACCTCACATCGCAAGTCCAGTAAAAGACGACGAGGACGGATTCCAGAGGCCAAAAAGAACCGCCGGCCGCTCCCCAGTGCTGCACACAGGCTCCCCTGTGGCAACAAGAAACAGGTTCTCCCCTATAGAAGACCCCCCTCTCACTCAGGAAAACACAGTACAGACAACAGACACAGACGGTGACAAAGAGGAGAGACGATATCGGATCCCACCCCTTGTCATCCATTACGAGAAGTCATACTCCGAGTTGTATGGTAACATAAATACAATCCTTGGACAAAATAAATTTATAGCAAAAACAACTGGGGAGGACCAACTCAAGGTCACCTTACAAACCATTGACGACTACAAAGCGGTGAAAGCCATGCTTAAAGAAACGAAAACCCATTTCTACACCTTTCCCATTGCGGCTAGAAAACCTATTAAAATAGTATTTCGGGGCATGCCGCACAATACAGACACGGGGGATATAAAAAGATACTTAGAAGGAGAGGGATTCGAAGTTAGCTCGGTTGTTAAGACAAACCCGAGAAGACCGTGGCCGCTACATACAGTCACCTTACCAGACTCCGCCCAGAATAGAAAGATCTGGGAAGTGACAATGATAATGAGGGTAGCTGTCACACCAGAGAAACTGAAGAAAAGATCGGGCCCAGGGCGGTGCTTTAATTGCCAAAAAGTAGGGCACATGGCTAGGGACTGCGACATGCCAATGAGGTGTGTCAGGTGCGGCGAAAAGCACAAGTACGAGGAATGCCCGGTACCGCAGGGGGAGGGCAAGGAGAAGTGCTGCAATTGTGCAGGCGCGCATCCTGCCAGCTACCTGGGGTGTCCGGAATTCCGCAAGGCTAGGGATCGCCTAAGGGGAAAGCACCCACTGTCAGCAGGGGCAAAGTATCGCACCGCACCTCCACCACCTCCAAGCCGATATCCAGGACCCACAGCCACAAGGGTATTCCAATCCAGGACATACTCGTCCACTGTCAGTCCCCCAACTCATCCTCCTCCGCCCAACCAGGTTCCTGTCAACGGAGGATCACCTAGGGAAGCCCCCCCCTACACACTAGAGCCCAGTCTGCGTGAAACGCCACAGAACATCTCGATTGAACAACTAGCGGCGACCATAAAGGCCCTTCAGGCTCAGGTGAATCAACTGGCAAACATCTTGGCCACCATGACACAACACCCCGCCGAACACTCAATGGCAGCAAAGCAGGCGCCCTCATCGGCGATGACATCAGGAAACCCCACCCCTCGTCATGGATAGACGACCTAACATACACGGTCTAAAAATGTGTGTCTTCAACGCAAATGGTCTATTCCAACAAGCCCTCGAATTCAGGGAATTCATAAAAGAGGAAGACATTGACATATGCCTAGTGGCCGAAACACACCTGAAGCCAGGTGTAAGAGCATCGGTAGCTAACTACAACTGCTACAGACGCGATCGGCCTACTGCAGGAGGCGGGGTTGCAATATATGTCAAACGAGGTATTAGACACCACCAAGTGTACTCACCAGCCACACGCCAAATTGAAACAGTCGCAATAGAAATTGCCACTGTAACAGGGCCTCTCACAGTCGTTGCAGCTTACCGCCCCCCTTCCCAAACGTTAGAAGAAGAGGACATCGATGCACTAGGGCGAATAAGAGGCAAGCTCCTAATAGGAGGGGACCTCAATGCCAAGCACGCAGACTGGCACTCACGAGTAAGCAACAGAGCTGGTCGACAACTGCAACGACTCGCGCGCATCCACCAGTTTCAGATATGGGGCCCTGACGAGCCCACCCACTTCCCGAACAACGGGAACAGGGCGGACGTCCTCGACATCGCACTCACGAAACACGTTACGGGTTTCGTGTCTGCCAGTTCGATCAACAGGTTGTCGTCGGACCACAATCCAGTTATCCTAGAGGTCGACATGGGAGAATGGCTCTCGCTCCCACAGCGCACCACAACATACAAAAGAACAAACTGGGAACAGTTCAGCAACGGAATAGCTGCTGAACTAGCCCAAGCCCCGCCTCCAACAGCAGAGACTGCTGAACAAGCGCTGGAAGACTTCACCAAAGCGATCCTGCAAGCAGCTGAGGAAGCAACACCTGCGCCAGCAGCGGGACCCCCCCGCTCCAGGCAGCTCCCCCAGCACTTGCTTGCCCAAATCAGACACAAAAACAGGATCGCCAAAGAATGGAAACTTACTAGGAACAAAAACACAAGGAGGCTGCTCAACAGACTACAAAGAGAGTTGAAAGTTGCACTCACTGAGTATCGCAACCAGCAATGGTCAGAACGACTATCATCTCTTAAACTAGACGACCACAGCTTGTGGCAAGCCACAAAGCAGTTCACGAGAAGACGCGCAAAAATGCCCCCTCTGTATGGAGAACGTGGACTGCAATTCAGCACTGAAGCTAAAGCAAATGCGCTAGCAGACGTGTTCGAAAAACAGTTTACGCCAGCGGAGGTACAGGACAGAGAACACGCCGCAACAGTTCGCAGACAACTGGCCACCTTTTTAGAGGCAGACGACGACGACGAACACACGCCGCTCTTCAGTTCCGAAGACGTGGCGAGTGTCATCAAGTCGCTACCAACAAAAAAGGCACCAGGCCACGACCAGCTCACAAACGAACTATTAAAACATATCCCGCCCATGGCAATAACACACTTAGCAGATATCCAAAACGAAATTACGAGATCGCAAAAATTCCCGACACAGTGGAAACACGCTGAAGTAGTCGCGATCGCAAAACCTGGAAAAGACCCGGTGTTCCCGCAACACTACAGACCAATTAGTCTACTGCCTACCCTCAGTAAACTATACGAGCGCCTCCTCTTAGTACCGATACAGGATCACATCAGAAGAGAGCAAATCCTGCCCAAATTCCAGTTTGGGTTTCGCCCTCAACATTCGGCTCCCCAACAAATAATGAGGGTGGTTGAAGCAGCCACCGAAAGCTTCAACCGCAAGGGCTACTGCGGAATCGTCTTACTAGACGTGGCAAAAGCCTTTGATTCGGTTTGGCACACCGGGCTACTCCACAAAATGTACACCCAGGGCTTCCCCGGAAAGATTGTAAAACTTATGAAAAGCTATCTCTCCGGTAGGACATTCTCCGTGAAAGTAGAAACATCTCTGTCAAGCAGGAGAAGAATACACGCAGGGGTACCACAGGGATCGGTTCTTGGACCAACCCTGTACAGTCTCTACACCGCAGACATACCAACCACTCAACATGTACAAACAGCACAGTATGCTGACGACACGGCATTCTTCTCCTGCTCAACAAACAGGAACCTGGTCACGAGACGTCTTCAAACCGCCCTAAACAAGACAGACGAATGGGCCAAACAATGGCGAATCTCACTAAACTCTGAGAAGACCCAAGCCATGCTGATGACTAGACGTCTCGGTAAACGCCGCCCCCCCAGAAGACCCTACCAAATGCTGCACCTGCAGGGCCAAAACCTCCCCTGGAGAAACACTGTGAGATACCTCGGTGTGACACTAGACAAGCGCCTGACTTGGAAGTGCCACATCGAGGAAGTTCGCAAAAAGGCCCTAGGCAGGATGCAGATCCTATACCCAATATTGAACAGTACGAGTACCCTTGACCCGAGCACAGGAGTAGCCGTCTATCGAAGTCTAATTAGACCGATACTAGAGTATGCGTGCCCCGTATGGGGCTACGCAGCCAGATCGACGGTAGAACGGCTACAAAAGATTCAGAACAGAGCGCTCAGGAGAGCTCTACACACACCGCCGCGGTACCCGACGGAAGACCTCCACATAGCGGCTGACATCGACACACTAAAGACGCGATTCCGTACCCTGGCGGAGCAGTTTTACGCCAACGCGGAAAGATCGCAAAACGAACTGATAAACTCACTGGGTCGGTACAACAACGTGCCGGACCGGTACAAGAGACCAAAGGCAATACTCTTCGATTAAAACTTAAAAATATATATATATAAATAAAACAAAAACAAGAAACCGTTACTACTAAGTGACAGAAAAGAAAATGCAACACTCTAAAGAAAAGAATATACAAAAGAAAAGAACATCCGAATCACCTCCAGAAAAACAGTAATTGAAGGAAATGTCCGAATGAGACAATAACCTTCACAACAACAACCTCTGAGGACAGAGGAAGATACTAGAGTGACAGCAGCCGGCGCCGGCACGCACTCCGCTGCTCGACTCGCTGCGGCTCGCACCGTTTGCGTTGTGCTTTTCTTTCTCGCTTCTTTCCAAACTAGCCCATCGCCATGTCCGGACGCGGAAAGGGAGGCAAAGTCAAGGGCAAGTCAAAGTCCCGCTCAAGCAGGGCTGGGCTCCAGTTCCCGGTCGGCAGAATCCACCGCCTCCTGCGCAAGGGAAACTACGCCGAGCGCGTCGGCGCCGGGGCGCCCGTCTACCTCGCCGCCGTCATGGAGTACCTCGCGGCTGAGGTGCTCGAGCTGGCCGGAAACGCGGCCCGCGACAACAAGAAGACGCGCATCATCCCGCGCCACCTGCAGCTCGCCATACGCAACGACGAGGAGCTCAACAAGCTCTTGTCGGGCGTCACCATCGCACAGGGAGGTGTCCTGCCCAACATCCAGGCCGTCCTGCTGCCAAAGAAGACCGAGAAGAAGGCCTAAAAGAGAGACAGCGCAATCGGCACCGCCGCGTGCTCCCTTGGCACGCAGCGCGCCATTTGCCGGCTCGGCTCAAAAACAAAACAATCGGCCCTTTTCAGGGCCACCACACAAACCTACGTCCAAAGCAGAATTTCAGTCGTTCGTCGCACCACTTTTCTCTCTCTCTCTCTCTCTCTCTCTCTTTCTGTGTACGGTTTTTCCTTCTTACACACACAGGCGCCGCCATCTTGTACACACGTACTTGGCCACCTCCTCCACTCCACACACGCACGCACAGTCTCGCGACCATTAACCAGCACACGTGGCGCACAACAACACACCTCAAAAATAACCCCTCGGCACTCAGCCGCGCCGCAACACACAGCCCATCCACCGACAAAAAGCATACAAGCAAAGAGGGAGGGAAGGAAGGAAGGAAGGAGCTCACACAACGCAAGGGCACGCTTCCTTCCCTCCCAACCGCACCGCACACCACGTCAAAAAAACTCCAAACAAAACTAAAAGGCCAAGTAGACTAAAAAGGAAAAGGAAAAAAAAAACCAGCAACACAGACTTTTCAACTTCCGAACACTGTGGTGGCCCTGAAAAGGGCCGTTTTTCAATCTCTCTTTCCTTCCTTCGGTCTCACACCGCCTAACCGCCGAAACCGTACAGGGTGCGCCCCTGCCTCTTCAGGGCGTACACCACGTCCATGGCCGTCACAGTCTTGCGCTTGGCGTGCTCAGTGTACGTCACCGCGTCGCGGATCACGTTCTCCAGGAACACCTTCAGCACTCCGCGCGTCTCCTCGTAGATCAGACCAGAGATGCGCTTCACGCCGCCCCTGCGCGCCAGGCGGCGGATCGCGGGCTTCGTGATGCCCTGGATGTTGTCGCGCAACACCTTGCGGTGCCGCTTGGCGCCACCCTTGCCGAGCCCCTTTCCTCCCTTGCCGCGGCCTGTCATTCTTCTTCTTCAAGCGTCTCAACCACAATAATATAAAAAAACAGAAAGCAAGGCAAGCTCCTCACCCGGCGCTAGCGAGTCGGCTACGGTTGTGGCGCCCAGCGCGCGCGCCGCCCCCCTATATAGACTCTGGGGCCCCGCGGCCCGCCCTCCCCTCCCCCCACCACCGCGCACCGAGGGCATATAAGCGCAGCACCCGGGGCGCGCGGGCCCGTTGTCAAGGCAGCACCGGACGCCGTCGCGCACGCATATCCTCCACGCCGCATCCGCATCCGCAGTAGCCATGGCCCGGACAAAGCAAACGGCCCGCAAGTCCACCGGCGGAAAGGCGCCGCGCAAACAGCTCGCCACCAAGGCGGCGAGGAAGAGCGCGCCCGCCACCGGCGGCGTCAAGAAGCCCCACCGCTACAGGCCGGGCACCGTCGCCCTGCGAGAAATCAGGCGCTACCAGAAGAGCACAGAGCTGCTCATCCGCAAGCTGACATTCCAGCGCCTAGTGCGCGAGATCGCCCAGGACTTCAAGACCGACCTGCGCTTCCAGAGCTCCGCAGTCATGGCCCTGCAGGAGGCCAGCGAGGCCTACCTCGTCGGCCTCTTCGAAGACACCAACCTGTGCGCAATCCACGCCAAGCGAGTCACCATCATGCCCAAGGACATCCAGCTCGCGCGCCGCATCCGCGGCGAGCGCGCCTAAACCCGCACACCGCCAAACAAACAAAACGGCCCTTTTCAGGGCCACTAACGTCTCTCCGTCGCGAGCAAAACTTTGTCGGTCGCAACGACTAGTTCCCCACTCACTCTCCAGTCCAGTCGTCCCACCCCCGGCCCGGCGCCGCCGTTTCCAAAAAAAAAAAAAAGCACCGCACCGGCCGAGCCAAGTCGCAAGCGTCAATAGCGCCACCCACACAGGCCACGGCACAAAACGTGACGCCCGGAAAGCAAAGCAAAGCAAAAAAGACTATTCCAAAACCACCACCAAGACAAACAAACAAACAAGCGCGGCGCAAAATAAATAGGTAAAAATAATAAAAAAATAAAATACACTTTATAACACCAACCGCGCGCCGCCGCCCACGCCCGCCAACGACCCCACAATCCAACCACCGCGGCACGCAAACACCATCCACACATGAAACAAACAAACGCCAGCAAGCAAGACAGACAGACAACAAGGCAACCGACCGACCACGACACGACAATCAACACCTTCCCGACGTGCTTTGATGGCCCTGAGAAGGGCCGTTTTTGTTTTTGTCCGGGACCGCGCGACAGCCTCTGGTTGCGCGCCGGCCACCAGGCGACGGTGTCAACCGCCAACCCTTCCCTGCCCTTTTTACTTCTTCTTCTTGGGCGAAGCCTTCGCCTTAGACGGCGTCGCCGTCGCCTTCTTCGGGCGCGGCGCCTTCGGCTTCTTCGTCGGAACCTTGGCGGCCTTCTTCGCCTTCGACGGCGACTTGGCCTTGGCCGGCTTGGCCGCAGCCGCCTTCTTCGCACCCGCGGGAGCGGCCGACGCCGCAGACGCCTTCTTGGCGGCGCCCGCCTTCCGACCGGTCGCCGCCTTCACGCCGCCAGCCTTCTTTGCGCCGGCCGCACGGGCCCCCTTCTTCTCCTTGCTGGCCGGAGCGGCGCGCTTCTTCTTCGCACCACCGCCACCACGAGCCTTGCCGCCCTCGGCAGCCCCGCCGCCGGCGCCGGCAAGCTTGAAAGAGCCCGACGCGCCCTTCCCCTTCGTCTGCACCAGCTCGCCAGCCACGACGGCCGACTTGAGGTACTTCTTGATAAAGGGCGCCAGCTTCTCCGCGTCCAGCTTGTAGTGCGCGGCAATGTACTTCTTGATCGCCTGCAGCGACGACCCGCCGCGCTTCTTCAGACTCTTGATGGCGGCCGTCACCATCTCAGAGGTGCGCGGGTGCGCAGGCTTGGCGCGCGGCTTCTTCGCAGACGACGCAGACTTGGCCTTCTTCGTAGTGCCGGTGGCGGCGGGTGCCGCGGCAGTCTCGTTCGTAGCCGCCTGGTCTGCCATCTTTTGCTTGTTCTCTTTTCTCTTTTTTCCCCTTGGTTTCGCTTCCTTCTCTCCTTCGACGACGCACAACAGCGAGGGGCGCGCAGCAGAGAATAGCCGCGCACGCTCACTCACTCACTCACTGTTCGACCTTACGGGTCTGCCCTGACCCGTGCAGGAGCAGGCTAAGCAGTCAACTGCTATTCCTGCGGAAGCCTTTCGTTTCGAAGTGACTAACTCTCTTCTTGGGTTGGCCTCTGGTTGGTTTCTTTCTGGATGGGGATGTCCTTTCTCTGTTGCGGAAGTTTTCACTCCCGCAACAGGTCAGGCCAGCGTGTTGTTGGCCTGTGGTGCGCAGGATGGCCCAGACCCCTGATGAGCCGGTTGTCGGACCGTTCGGCCCGCTCGTAGAAGGCCCGCGCTGATTGCTTGAAGCGGTCGCGGAGGAGGGGTATTCCGGTCTGCTCGTGTAGCCGAGCGGTCGAGTATAGCCTCGGCAGGCGCAGAGCGAGCTTGAGCGCCCTGTTCTGCACCCTCTGCAGCTTGCTGATGTGTGTCTCGGCCGCGTTGCCCCACACCACAGCCGCGTATTCCAGCACTGGACGTACCAGCGCCAGGTACAGCGTGATGCCGTGATGAGACGGCAGCGCAGACGATGGATTGAGCAGAGGGTACAGGACGCGTAGGCGCCCTATTGCTCTGCCCCTGACGTCCTCGATGTGCGGCTTCCATGTCAGCTTGTGGTCCAATGTGACACCCAGGTAGCGGCCGGTCTTGCTCCATGGGACGGGGCTGCCCATGACGGTGACTGGCGGAAGATCGGGCGGCAGCGGTCGTCTAGTGAACACCACCGCCTGGCTCTTCGCCGCGTTTTGTTTGAGGCGCCACTTGGTCGACCAGGCGCCAAGGGCCTCGCAACCTCGTTGGAGAAGACGGCGCATCTCGACCGCCTTCATGCTCCGCACGAACAGCGCAGTGTCGTCAGCATATAGTGCCAACTTCACCGGCGTCACGCGCGGAGCGTCGGCGGTGTATAGGGAGTACAGTAGGGGCCCAAGAACGGACCCCTGCGGCACTCCAGCACGGATGTATCGGTGGGTGGATGTCCCGTCTTCCAGCCTGACATGGAAGGACCGCTCGGCTAGGTATGACCGGAGGAGGACTCCGTGCGACGTCGGTACCCCGTGCACAAAAAGTTTGTACACGAGGCCGTCGTGCCACACGGAGTCGAATGCCCTAGAGACGTCCAGGAACACCGCCCCAAGGTATTCCCGAGTCTCCAGGGCGCGCATGGCTTCTTCTACCAACCGCATCAGCTGGTGGACGGTGGAATGGCCCCTCCTAAAGCCGAACTGCTCGTCGGGTATGATGCCTTCTGCTGTCACGTGGCGGAGTAGGCGTCTGGCGTACAGGCGCTCGAACACCTTCGAGAGTGCCGGCAGCAGACTGATTGGCCGATAGTTGGCGGCGTCCCGTGGGTCCTTGTTCGCCTTGGGGATTGCCACCACCTCTGCATGTTTCCATACAGAGGGGTAGACCCCAGAGCGAAGGACCTGGTTGAAGATGCCCGCCAGGAATGGGTGTGCACCCGCCGGCAGGCTCTTCAGCAGATGGTTGGTGACGCCGTCAGCCCCGCCAGCCTTCTTGGTGTTGAGCGCCGTTAACTGCACGGCCACCTCCTCCTCGGTGATGGGGTCGATCTCGTCTGCGGCGTCCCTGGCTTCCAGGAACACTGGGAGCTGCTCCTCAACCCGGTGGAGGTGCTCCTCGTCAATGTTATCATCCACCGGGGTGAATGACAGCTCGAAGTGGTCCGCCAGGGCGCCTGCCTTGCCGTCCGGGCTGCAGACGACATCTTGTCCGACGAGTAGCGGCGGGACGCGCTGCCTTCTGCGTAGAAAGGACTTCACAGTCCGCCACGCGCTGCCGTCCTCGGTGTTGAGGGAGGCGACGAAGTCTGCCCATACGTTGTTCCTGTGCGCCTCAGCCGCCGCTTTGATGTCTCTCCGCATGCGGTTGAGGCGCCGTTTCGTTGCGGGTTGGCGCGTGAGCTGCCACTCCCGGAAGAGGCGGTTCTTCTCCCGTATTGCGTCCCGGATGGGAGGCGGCAGGTTACGGGAGAAGTCCCTGGTACCCTGTGGAGGGGCAGGGGAGGCCGCATCAGCTGCCTGCAGCAGCTGACGCGTGAAGAATTGAAGGGCGGCATCCGCCCCCACTGCCGCCGGATCAGGTGAGTCCGCCAGTGATGCCAGGATGTTGTCCTGAAATCGATCGCTGTCCAGGCGCCGGTACGTCTGCCGACGTGGCGGGAGCGTGGCTCCAGCGATGTCGATTCCATAGACTACCGGCAGGTGGTCGGACGACATCGCACACCTCGTGGTGGCGGTCGTGTGGTGCCCGATGCCTTTGATGACGGCGACGTCGAGCACGTCCGACCGCCCCCTGGCCGGGAAGATGGTGTGTTCCTGTGGGCCCAGTACCAGGGCGCCATTCCTCTGGGCTGCGCGAAGAAGTCGGCGGCCACTGACGTTCGTGAGGCGGGAGTTCCATTCCGGGTGTTTCGCATTGAAGTCACCCGCAATGAAGACCCTCCCCCCAATCGCCAGCAGTGCGTCGACGTCTGCCTCCTGGAGGTGTCCACGTGGTGGCCTGTATGCAGCCACGAAGGTTATTTGCCCCACAGCCGTGGTGACGTTCACCCCGGTGACTTCCAGGGTGGCCATGGCGGGGAGCAGCACCTGGTGGTGCCGGAGTGAGGCGCGGACGTAGATGGCGGTACCCCCGCCTGCCGTCGGCCTGTCGTTGCGGTAGCAAACATAGTTTGCTACCTTCACGTGAACTCCTGGCTTGAGGTGAGTTTCGCAGATCAGGCACAGGTCGATGGCCTCGTCCTGCATGAACTGACGAAACTCACCCTGTTGTGGAAACAGGCTGTTGGCATTGAAACCACAGATGGTCAGACCGTGGATAAGGACGTTATCCATGGTGTGGTTTCGTGGCGACGGTAGCGGCCTGGAGGGCCCCCGTTACGGCGGTGACGAGCACCGGCAGTTGCTGTAGCAGGGCAGAGAGGGAGCTCAACATTGCTCCCAGGTCTGCTGCTTCTGGTCGCGGAATTGCTGCAGGAGGTGCCGCGGTTGCGGGTGCGTGGGCGGCGGGGCGCAGCGGAGTGGCTGCGTCCGTTAGCGGGACCGCACGCCTAGCAGCTTGCGGCCTGTCTGAGGTGGGGGGACGGTTTAGCCGTCCGCCCTGGTGTTGGTCGTCCTGGGCGCCAGTTGCCTGGTTGGGCGCCTTGGTGGTCGCGACGTCCGTCCGCCGCCCCCTGGGGGCGTCCGAGGACTCCCCCTTGGTGGCAGAGGCGAAGCTGGTGCCTGGTTGCACCTTTCGTGCCGGTGCCGCACGTCCTTGCTGCCGTGGGCCGCGTTTGAAGGCGGCGCAGCCTCTGTAGCTCGCCACATGTGGCTCGCTACAGTTGCAGCACTTGGGCGCCTCCTCCCTCTTCTTTGTGCAGTCTCGACTCTGGTGGGAGTCGGCGCACTTGACGCAGCGGGCCGGCATCGTGCAGTAGCGCGCCACGTGGTCAAGCCCTTGGCAGGAGAAGCACTGGGCGCGCCTCCCCTTGGCCTTGAGCGGCTCCACTTCCACTGCAATCCTGGCCACCATCTGCACCTGGAAAATTTTGCGGTTTTCGAGGTTGTCCGGGAGGACAACCAAGAACAGTGGCATGGGCCTCCTCGTCCTGGGCGACTTCATGAGCGTGACCGAGCTGGCCATGTAGCCCAGCCCAGCTAGTTCACCCTTGAGGTGGTCGGTCTCCATTTTCAGCGGGAGGCGGCGAAAAACCACCTTCAGCTGCTTCGTTGGCTCGGCATTGTGGGTGTAGCAATGCAGCTTCTCCTTCTCTATGAGCCGCATGGCAGCCCGGTACTCCTCCATTGTGCCGATCGAAACTCTGTACAAGTCCCGACCGGCACATTTGATCTTGGCAGTGGACGATACCGTCTGGAACTTCTCGAGGAAGGACTGGTATGTGTCCTTCCACGATACTGTAATCGGTGGCGGGGCGGGTGCCCGCCTCTTGGGTGCCTCAGCATCATCCATGGGCTCCGGCTCGTCAGGAACGTCGACGAATGAGTTCGCCGTCGGCAGCGGCTGCACTCTCTCAAGCCGTTTGGCCCGAGCAGTGTGCCGCCGCTTCGGGACAACGAAGCCGTCGTCGGTCCCCTGATCTGCCTCCGAGTGGGCAGCAGCTTCTGGCGTCTTCTTCTTCTGACTTTGCATGCAGGTAGAATCAGAGATGGCGGCGGAATCTTCCTCCTCCGCAGCTGCAGGCCTCTTTCTAGAGGGTTGCGCCGTATCCATGGTTTCCGCCTCGAGCAGTTCGCCAAGGTTGGCCTCTGGGATTGTGCTGTCACGTGGCGGGACAGTGGCGTGCTCTGCGCGGAGCAGCCCCCAACCTGCGCCGCAACCACCCGCGCCATTCAAACCACCGAGGATGGGGCTACACACACCGACACCACGGTCGCCAACCAGTCGCCGCGGCGGCGCCGCAAACCACGGCCAAACTGCAGCCACCGCGCGCCACAGCCTGGGTCGGCCCGCCGAGAATCGCCGCCCCCGCCCAAATGCCGCCCCCACAGCCCCAGCCGACGACCCGCCACAATGGCCAAACCTTCGTCAAAACTCCCACACCGTCGCCGCGGCAGCCCGGCCACCGCGGCCGGCGCCACAGCCACACGAGCCGAGTCGTGCGGCGATGACGGCCGTGCACAAACGCACCTCCGCCGCCCCATCGCCTTCCGCCGTTTTCCCGATCGGCCCGCAGCCGTCGGGCCACGGCCGCGGGCCGTCCTCCTCCTCTCGCCTCGCCCGCCAACACCCACAGCCCTTCCAACACATTTTTTTTTCTTTTTTCTTTTTTTTTTACTTTTTTACGATCGCCGCCTGCGCAACATGGCACCGGCCGACGGAGCGCCAACCCCCCCGCCACAGGCGAAAACAAAACAAAACAAAACAAAACAACGATAAACAAACAAACAAAATAAATTACCAGCCAGCCCCAACTACAGACACACCGAATCTGCCCTCACAGCCGACCTTACACGCCTCAACGTCAAAACAAAGGTGGTTTCTTTCTTTCAACGGTTACCTTACCTTAGGTTACGCCAGGTTAGGCTAAGAAGGCGTCAGGGTTAGGTTAAGCGTTGACGTGACGTCACGTCTTAACGTAGGCGTTAAGCTAAGGTTGCGGTCACGTACGTTAGGTTAAGGTGACTTGGGGGTTGGCCTAAGAGCTTAGGTTAGGTTACGTTAGTTTAGGTTAGGTTAAGGTGGCTGCGTTAAGGGCTTAAAGAAGTTTAGGAGGTTAAGGCGTCGAGGCGGCCGCACCCCGTTAGCTGCTGCGGCTCGGCCACGCCACTCCACGCCACGCCACGCTTTGGGGTTTCATAAGGTCGCGCGGCGGGTCGTCGGCACGCCGCAAAGGACAAAACTGCAAGACGACGTCGAAAAACAAACAACAGGTAAAAAATAAATAAGTAAAATAAACGACGCCGACAGGCGGGGATCAGCAGAACGAGCAGATTCCGGAGAGCGAACGAGACACACACGCACGCACGCACGCACACACACAAACCCCCCCGAGCCGAGAGAGCACAGCACCACCACGTGTCGGCCTCCGCTCACCCGACTCGGCTGGGCTGGGCTGGCGGCCGGGCCGGATGCACGTACACGTACGGCTACAGCCACTACCCGTACACAGCCGCTCTTCACGCAACACCAGCCAAATGGCGCGCCCGCGGCTCGTCGCGGTCGCAACGCCACGCCGGCACACTTTCGGCACCACCGTTTTCGCGCGCACCGCAAACAAAACGCAGCCGACACACACAGAAGAAAAAAAAAAAAAAAGAGCGCGAGACGGGCGGCGGCGCACCTTTCGCCAGCCGGCAGGCAATCGACTCGCCCAGTACGACAAACGCGCACGCCACCCCACCCACCAACCAACCAACCAACCAACCAACCAGTCGTCGTCGTCCCGAAATCAAACAAACTCTCAAAAGCACAGCCCCTGCTGCCAACGGACGCAGGCGCCACGCAGCTCCCTTCCCGCCACACTCGATTCGCAGCGCAACTCACCCGGCACACCGTCAAACGACGGGCTGGGCTCGCCGCATCGCCGCAACCTACACACCTTCCCCGCCACGACGCACAGCCCCACCAGACGCCCGTGCCGCAACGACACTACTGCACTACCACTACCGCACTACTCCTCTCGCCCTTGCCATACACGACACAACACGCCAAAAAATGAAAATCCAAATACAAACAAAAAACACCGCCCCCACGACCCACACACATGCACGGCGCGCCAACACACGCGAGGCAAGGCACGCAGCAAACGGCGTCCCCTCCGCGTCGCGCCATCAACCTACACACACAAGGCAACCAACAACAGCCAGCCAGCCAGCCAGCCCCACTCTCACGCCGCAAAAACAGAAAACACACCGAAACCGCCAAACGCCGCACATTCGCGCTTCGCACTTACCACACACCTCTCGGCATCCGTTTCGCACACAACGACGCGACGCACAATACATCATCACAGGCTACGCACGCACACCGCGACCCACTTTTTTACGACGCCCTCGGCAGAGCACACGTGCCCACGCCCACACACAGTCGACACAACGACGCAGCGCGCAGCAGACGCGGCCGCAACACATACCTCCCCGACGACGCGCCAACACCGCCAGCCACTGCTCACTCGCCCAAGCAACCCGTGCACACAACTGCCACACGCGTCCACCACGCCGCCGCCAACCACCCGCCCGCCAGGGGGCGCTCACGTCCGCGACAACAGCGCGGCACCGCCGGACCGGACCGGACCGGGCCGGGCCGGGCCGGGCCGGGCCGAGCCGAGCCGAGCCGCCGCCGCCTCCTCTCCACTCGGCACGCCACGTCCTGCTTGCAAAACACATGGCTCGTCCCTCTGTACACACAACGCGCCTGCCTGCGGTCGCCGCCGGCATCTATCCACCTGCGCATCGGAGCCAGGCCGGCAAGCCCACACTTAAATAATGCACTTCACCAGCCAAACAAACCCACTCTTCCTTTCTTTGCACAGCGCATGCAACAGCAGCCCCAGGAGCCGGGCCCGCCGCCAGCGTCTCCTCCTCCTCCTCCTCCTCCTCCTCTGGGCACAGCCAGCCAGCCGTTCCCACCGCCCCGCCCCTGCTCTGCAGAACAAGAAAAAACGAAAAAGTACCAACACACGCACCCAAAGCGTAAGCCAGACAAGACCAGCCTCTCCAAGGCCACACACACGCAAAAAAACAAAAAAACAAAAACACTACAACAAAATAAAATAAAAAAGAAAAAGCAAGCTGTCGCCTCGCCCCCGCCCGTCCCCCCCACCACATTCGCCCCCTCCGCTTGTTTTCCTTTCTACAATTTCCCTCTTTTCCACCCAATATCCCGCCGCGGTTTACGGGCACCGGCCGATTTTGCGCCCGCCCACATGTGTGCCTACTCCCCACCACCATTCCCTCCGCAGCCCGCAGCCCGCAGCCCGCTTTTCCCCCCTCCCTGCCCACACCACACCACACCACACCGACGGTGCTGACGTCGACACGCACCCAAGACAGGGGCCACGACCGTCTTTTTTCCTGGGCCCATCCCCTCACCGCACCTCCTTCCAATCAACCGCTGTGGCGCCTGTGTCCGCGCGAGACGCGTGCGCGCCGCCTCTCTCAACATCCGTCCGCCGTCCGCCGGCCGGCCCGTTTTTCGGCCCCCAGGCCATCCGTCAACCACCACTGCGCCCCTGCCCCTGCCCCTGCCCCTGCCCGCCCCGCACCACACCACACACCGCTGCTTGCCCTGGCCGTTGCCACCAAAGGCGCCAACCGCAGCCCGCGCGCACCAGAAAGAGATGGCAAAAACTACAGGGACCCAGCCGACCGACGAAAATCAGAGCAATTGGCCGGGAGGATCAAAAAGAGAGCTCCGAAAACCACCGTAGCGAGGCGTGGGAGGAAACGTTACGAGAAGCAGAAAGGGACCAGGAACAATTCTGGAAATTTCTTAAAACTCGTAAACTAAACACGAAACATCTACATCTACATGGGGAAGGAACGACCCCACAGACCGAGCTGAAGCACTGGCGGATTCACTAGAAAGGCAATTCCAAGCACCAGAAGCGGTAGATGACGAAACTGATGACCACCAGGAAATGGTACTCAGAAGGGTAAAACCGCATCCTAAGTGCCCCGATCAGAACATCTTTCACAATCCAATAAACGCAGAAACCCCATATCTTATCACATCACAAACATACACACATCCTAAGAAGGCATCAGGCCCAGATTCCATCAAACCGCAACTACTACATCACCTACCTCCAGCAACTATCAATTATCTATCTAACATCAATATATAATGCTTGCTTCAGACTAAACTACTTGGAAACAGGCCCGAGTCATCACATTACCAAAGCCAAACAAGGACTTATTATTTCCGCAAAACTATAGGCCAACTTCCTTGGAAAGGTTCTCGGAAAGCTCGTTCAAACTGAACTGAAGAAATTCAATTCTTAAAGGATAACAACATAATCATCCCACAACAATTCCGATTCCGCGAAGAACACAGCACCACCCACCAGGTGAGCAGACTAGTCGAGCACATATGTCAGGCCAGAAACATTAGACACAGTACTGGAGCAGTCCTGCTTGACATTGGAAAAGCATTCGGATAACGCCTTATCTACAAGCTCCACCAGTACAACTGCCCCATCCACATTATTGCTTCTTTTCTCCGCAACAGAGCATTCTATGTCCATGTACCAGGAGCGGCAAGTAACACTAGATCCATAGAGGCTGGAGTCCCGCAAGGCTCAGTGCTGGGGCCCATTCTCTACTCAATATACACAAACAAACAGCTGGGAGGACACTTGTCACTATTTGCAGACGACACTGCAGTCTACCGCAGCAGTTCTAACCTGCAATATAGAGTCACAAAAATAGAGCAACACCTACAATCCATCCTGAAATGGGCTAACCAATGGAAACAAAAAAACAATAAAAGCGGAGAAAACCCAAGCAATACAATACGATTCACATTCAAAAAGAATACCTCCTAACCTGCATATACGCCTCAGAAATAACAATCTTCCATGGTCAGGCACAATAAAGTATCTAGGCATCAAGCTGGACAAGAGGTTGACATTTAGAGACCATGTTACACACGTTTGTAACAAGGCTGCAGCAGCAATATTCAGACTGTACCCAATCATCAAAGGAAACAGAATAAATATGCGCGCCAAAAAGAAAATCTTCAAAACCGTCATAGGAACCAGCCATCACTTACGGCTCTGAAAATCTGGTCAATGGCCGCAGACACCAACATAACAAGAGTAAAAAAGGGTGCAGAACAAATACTTCAGAATTGCTGCTGATGCCGGCCGGTACCAGACAAACCGAGACATATACACATACTCAAAATCCCGGAAATCATCCAAAGAAAAATCCATAAAGTTTTTTTTTTCCACCAAACCACGGATTCGAACCACCCACTCATCAGAAATCTGGGACAAAATCCACCCGACCCAAGAACGACATTTCCCATCACGACAAAACACCACAAACTACAACATACCATGATAAACAAAAATAAAATAAAAACACCATAACACTCACTTAAACAACAAACATCTACACACACCCAAGAGACCCTATCATCCCATCATTTTGTTACCCAACATAATCAGACATAAGGCAGGGATCAAGGACAGATCCGGTCCTTCGAGTACAGGGGGTAAAAAATACCCATCAGACCAGCTCTCTCTCTCTCTCTCTCTCTCTCTCTCTCTCTCTCTCCTCCTCCTCCTCGCTTCTCCGTGCCGACGCTGCCCCGCACACGCGTTCGCGTTCGCGTTCGCGTTCGCGTTCGGCCGACACCACACGACAGGTCTTTGGGGCCCCGCCACTGCGCACACGCACGCCTCCTCCTCTTCCTTAGTTCTTTTTCGCTTTTCTTTTCTCCCCCGCCCCCCGCTCTCACCGCCACATCATCCCGCAACCCTTGGGGGATGTTTCCCAACATCAACGCGCCCCAATTCCACTCTCTGCCCGTGCCGCACTCTCCACTTTGCTTCTCCCCGTCCCCTACACACACGACTACCGAAACCCCGGTTGACACACCTTCTCGTAGGACAGGGGTGCGTGCGTGCGTTGTCTTGACGGTGACAGCAACAGCAACGGATCCGTCCATCCCATTCCCCCCCCCCACTCGGCAAGGGGGGCACACACGAACGCGAAAGAAAGGGCAGGGCAGGGCAGGGCAGGGCAACTATCTCGTACACATTCTTCCTCAGAACCCACATATCACATCAACGAACGGGAGGCCAATTGCGGACTCAGCCGTTTCAGGCAAATCCAACCCAACCAACACCTCCCACGGAAACCCTGACACTGATCCAGCAGTACGTCCACATACATCGCCACACCAAATACGGGTGACGAGTGAGCAACAAATGGAACAATACACAACAAGGCTGACCTAATAAAAACTGCACGTCACGTCATACCTTCCAGACAGACGCAGTTCCGACGGCACGGCGGAACCGTATACGTACCTTTCAGCCACAACAACCGACCGACTGGACACGCCCGCGTCTCCAGCCAGCCAACCACCAGGGCCACACAGCCCGCAAGTTTCAGCGTCAACACTTCTTAACGTACGTTGCAAACTTTTCAAAACATTGCCACACACACACACACCCCACGAAAAGCGTCAACCTCTCTCACACTGGATACACTCAACACTTTTTGTCGGCGGAGCTTGAGGCCAACGGTTGACACACCCCCACCGGCCACACAGGTTTCCCTTTGAAAATTGCAGTGACGGAGACGCGGCATTACGAGAGGGTTGTTTCCGAGAGCGCGAGCTGGACGGAGCTGCGGCGCCGCCGCCGCCGAGGGGTAATGAACGCACGCGATGCCGCATGACAGCCCATCACCCAAAGTTTCACCCACAACTGCACAGGTCGCACCCCCTTTTCGCGCCATACTAGTGTCGATCGTCAATTACAGCTCACGGTGTTCGCATTTGCCACTTGACGGGGGGGGGAAAACAAAACAAACATCTGACACGCCATGTGTTTCTCTCTCTGTTATATCTAGGTCATTGGGCAGCCACTGTAAAAAATAATATTTTTACGACATGGTTGGGTAAGTGATTTAAAGACAACAATTGTGGGTCACACACCATAGACCATTTCGATAGTGTTCTTGTTCTTCTCTTTTTCCTTTTTTTTTTTTTTTATCGCTCAATTGAAATAAAACCTGGGGATGATGCAATGCTGCGATATGGCACAACCGTCGTCCATTGTACACAACTCGGGAACAAAAAGAAACCAATTCAGGGAACGTTCGTTCCTTCACAACGTTTCTTTCAACGCACTTGGTCTTTACCATCCTGTATTCAAACACATTTTCCTTTCATCAAAACTAGGGCATTTCCATAACAGTTTGTTTCCGTTTCTGTGAGCACAATACTGCTTCTTCGACGTCATTTCACCATCTTAACTAGACAAACAACAAAATAGGAAAACAGCCTTGAGAACCCCGTCCACCAAATTTCAGTTAGCACGGCATCCAAGATTCTTTTCCGGGGAGTGCGGTGCAGCTGACGCTGCTCAGACCATATACCGTCGCCAGTCTCACTCAACTCTTGCGCATTCCATTCTACGCTACGTGACAATGCAAAAATGAATGAATCAAACCCGCCCAGAGAGCGTCTTGTGCGAGGGGACACACGATATAGAGAACAACAAAACACACAGGGGACACCACCAAAGTTGGAGAGAACGTTTCCACCACGGCAGACACTTACAGCAGCCGCGCCGTTACGCGCTTTTTTTTTTTTTTTTTTTCTCCCCCCCCACTGCACACCTCCGACACCACGGGAACGTTCACCGTCCCGTTGCCCTTCACTGGCGTTTCTTTTCAACCCCCCACCCTATTCCTCGCTCCCCGGACATTCGACCGATCACAAAGTGCAACCTCTCGTTACCGTCGGGTGCCCCTCTTCATCCCCGGGGCGCCAACAACAAAACAAAAAAAAAAAAAATAAACCACTCAACTGAGCGGAAAATACACGTACATCCAGAATGACGACACCGCCTCCACAAACAAAAACCAGACGTCAGACGTCAGGTCGAAAGAGGGCACCGTACGTCGTGGCGCGTAGTCTCCTAACTCACCTCGCGCGTACAAATACAATGCGTGTCTCCTCACGTTCACACACACCTCCACGCTCCACTTTTACGTCGCCCAACCAACCAACTAACTTAACCCACCCGCTCGGCGTAGAAGCAGCTGTAGGCGGCAACGTGTTGTTTCTCACCCTCGCCACCAACGGTGTGACATCCGACAATCGCGGTTTGCTTTCCTTCCTTTCCGTTCCACACCTCCGGCCATACCATACAAAAAAAAAAAAAAATATATATATATATATCAACACAAGCCAACTCCAGCGATCCGCCCCCCTGACACCAACACGTCTCGAAACACCCACGCCCACGACCCGGCTGTGGCTAAAGTGCGTATCCCAACGTCACACCAAAACCAAAGGCGCCGGCGCCGGCGCCGCACCACAGCTACAGCTGTGCCGCCGTCCACCCGCTCACAACAACAACACCAACAACAACAATTCCGCCCTTCCCGCAAAGGCATTTTGGTGGCCCTGAAAAGGGCCGTTTTTTCTTTTCTTCGCCGCGCCGCGGACGAGCCTCCTATTTCCAAGAGCCACCTCCTTACTTGGAGCTCGTGTACTTGGTCACCGCCTTCGTGCCCTCGCTCACCGCGTGCTTGGCCAGCTCGCCAGGCAGCAAGAGCCGCACAGCGGTCTGGATCTCGCGGGACGTGATGGTCGAGCGCTTGTTGTAGTGCGCCAGGCGAGAAGCCTCGGCCGCAATGCGCTCGAAAATGTCGTTCACGAAGCTGTTCATGATGCTCATCGCCTTCGAAGAGATGCCCGTGTCAGGGTGCACCTGCTTCAGCACCTTGTAGATGTAGATGGCATAGCTCTCCTTCCTCTTGCGCTTCTTCTTCTTGTCGCCCTTCGAAATGTTCTTCTGCGCCTTGCCAGCCTTCTTGGCGGCTTTCCCGCTAGTCTTGGGCGGCATCACGAACAAACAGGCAGGCAGGCACGCGCAGTCAGTCAGTCAAGCGCTCCGCTCCAGTCAGCGTCTCCCCACACAGTGGCACCCGCCGGCGTTGCTCATGTCTGGGCATCTGCCCATGTGGTATTTAAAGGTCCTGTGGCTTTTGCCTTAATGCCTTCTGTCTCAACTAGGGTTTCTAGAATCATGGTTTTGTTTGGTTTTAACATTTTTTGTAGTTATTTTCTTTGTGTTTTTTTTGTTTTTTTTGTGTATTTTGTTTATGTTTTACTGTGACTTAGTACCTAAAGTGTCTGGTTAGTGTGTTTTTAGGATGTTTGTAGTTAATAAGTAGTGGGTCAGATCCCAAGCTAGTGATGGTCTCGTATGGTGAGTTTTCTGCGTTTGTGTAGAAAGACTGTGTTCTTTGCTGGATGACTGTGGTGATTGTGGGTGTGTTTGTGTCTAAGTGAATGAGTGTGTTAGGTACGAACCAGGGTGCGTCTGTGATTATCCTGAGAGCCTTGTTTTGAAGTATTTGTACTTTTCTAAGGTGAGTGTCTGCGGCCATGCCCCAGATCTCACAGCCATAAAGTATTGCAGGAAGGACCACCATCTTCCAGATTTTTAGCTTTACTTCGGTGGTCAGTCCGTTGCCCTTCAGCAATGGATATAACTGGTAGAGCCTAGCCGAACCCCGATTACATGCGTCAGCTATGTGTCCATTCCATAGAAGTTTGCTGTCTATTTTCAGACCAAGGTACTTCACTGTGTCACTCCAGGGAAGGTCCCTTCCATCGATGGAGAGTTGACGGTTGGGTGGCCTTCTCCTGGTTGTGAACATAATTGCATTGCACTTGGTTGGGTTTACTTTGATTTTCCAGAAGTTGCACCATTGCGTGATCTGGTCAAGGTGCCTCTGAATGTTTAGGACGATGTAATTGGGGTTCGGGTGGCTGGCGTAAATAGCTGTGTCATCGGCAAAGAGGGCTAGATGGGTTCTGTCCCGCTTTGGTATGTCGTTTGTGTACAAACTATACAGGATGGGTCCCAGGACAGAACCCTGGGGCACTCCTGCCTCGATTGTCTTAATACTACTCTTAAATCTATCCATATACACAAAGAATTTTCTATTGCTTAAAAACGAGTGGAGGATCTTCAGCAGATGCTGGGGACAGTCATACTGGTGGAGCTTATAAATTAGGCCGTCGTGCCAGACACGATCGAAGGCCTTCTCTATGTCTAAGAAGACTGCCCCTGTACTGTGCCTGTTTGCCCTAGCCTTGCAGATCTGCTCCACCACCCGGGTGGCCTGTGAGATTGTGCTGTGTCCGGCACGAAAACCAAACTGCTCAGGGATGGTGATATTCCTTTCGGTGAGGAAGGTTTGGAGTGGCTTCAGGATTTGTTGCTCGAGGACTTTGCCTAGTATGCATAGGAGGGATATGGGTCTGTAATTCTGGGGAAAGAGGGGATTTTTATCAGGTTTGGGAAGTGTGATGACTTTGGCTATCTTCCATGCCGATGGGAAGTGGTTGTGTTTCAGGCAGGCGTTGAGGATGTTGGTTAGGTAAAGGAAAGCTGAGTCGGGAAGGTGTTTGAGCTGTAGTGGCTTTATGCCGTCGGGGCCCGGGGACTTGGAGTTACCGATCCCGTTTATGGTTGAGCAGACTGTTTGGCAGGACACAGGCTCAAATACGGTCTCGGGGCGTCTTCTCAGGATTCCTGGGACTGTGCGGATTACTGTCTCTTCGTGCTCGTCAGCGTCTTCGTCGTCAATTGTGTTTTCACGAAACTGTAGCTCTAGCGAGTTGGCCATAGCTTCTGCTTTTTCAGGGGGATCATAGACAAGCCCATTTTTTCCGTGGAGCGGTTTGATGGATTTTGTCGTCTCCTTACGCGACTTTACGATTCGCCAAAATTTCTGTGGGTTGTCTTGTGTTTCCCGTAGTGTCTGCTCCCAGCGTGCGCTTCTGTACTCTTGCAGGTGGACCCTCACTTCTTGAGCAAGGCTGCTCGCTATGCGCCTGTCTATGGGGTCTCTGTAGGCCTGCCAACGTTTCCTGAAGCGGCGTTTAGTGCGAAGCAGCTCTTGTATTTCCTCTGGCAGGTCTTGGCGCCTGTTCAGGTGTCTAGTCCTAGTGGTTGTTTGCCTGCTACAGACTTTTAAAATGTCGGTAAAGTGCTCCACTGCATTATCTATGTCCCTTCGGTTATTGAGCCTAGCGGGTTCTGTGGTGTGAAGGTCAACGAGAGTCTTGTATTCGTTCCAGTCAGTTTCGTAAGTGTAGAAGGCCTTGTCCGCTCCTTTGTGTCTGACACCAGCTAGCTCTAGGCCTACGGGGTTGTGGTCAGAGTCGAGATCATTGAACACTACTGGGTTTAGTGCCCAGTGGAAGTTTTTAGTCACAAATATATCCAAGATGTCCGGACGGACAGTTTCATTTGTGTGGAAATGGGTCGGTTCGTCGGGGGCGACGATGCTGACCTCATTATGATTTAGGATATAGTTGTGCAGTGCCCTACCACAGGCGTTGCTGGCCCTACAACCCCAGGCTCGATTTTTGGCATTCAAGTCTCCACCAAGTATGACTTTGGGACCTAAGTTTAAAAGTGAATCTATGTCGTTAGTGGGGATGTTCCTACCAGGAGGGTGATAGACTGCGACTAGTATTACAAGGCCTTGTTCTGTTTTGATTTCAATTGCGCTTGCTTCAACTCTCTCGAGTTGGGGCAAGTCGACTAACCTATGGGGTAACCTATTTTTAACTAATACTAGTGTGCCGCCTCCAGGGCGGTTTACCCTATCATTCCTATACATACTGAAATTTCTTATAGCTAAGGTCTGTTGTGGGCGCAGGTGTGTCTCTGATATGAGCGCTACATCGACACCATTGTCATCGAGAAAGTACTCAAGCGTTTGCTTCTGATTCGAAATGCCGTTGGCATTCCAGTTTATTATGAAGAGTGATCTTCTTTGATTACGGTCCATCAAAGAAAGACAGGATAGATGATGCTATTATTAACAGCTTTGATAGTTTGTCTGGGACTGCTTGAACTTGCTCCACCGTTGATTTGATGGTGCTGATTATTTTGGGTATGTTAAAGGAGCCCAGCACACTGGCGAGCCCGTGCAGTTGAGTCAGTGTATCGTCAGCTGCAGCTGGGTTGCCGGCGGGAGGCTCCAGGCCGACTGCGCGCGGCCAGCGGCCGGCAGTGTGTGCCTCGCCGGAGCGGCAAGGGAGTGGGGGGCGGTGGCTGAGGTGGAGGGGGTAGCAGCATGCTGCCTTGCGGCAGTCGCCGCCTGACCTTGTTGCTGAGCGCGTCCGCGCGAGTTTAATATGGGGAAGTTCTTGGGGCTGATAGCAGGGGCTGGATTTGCTTTCCCAGCTTCCGCTTTTGGTTTGTTCTGCATGGATTGTGTTACAGCAATCCACGTGAGGCATTTTTTGTAGCTAGCAGGGTGTTTGCCCTGGCAGTGAACACATGTTGCGTCAGCTTGCCTAGGCTTTTTGCACAGAGAGGTAAGGTGTGGGCCTGCGCACTTTACACAGCGCGGGTCCAACCTGCAGTTTCGGCTGCCATGGTGAAACCTCTGGCACCGGTAGCATTGTTGTGGCCCTTCCTTCCTCCTGTAGGATTCTATAACGCATGTTGTGTAGAGGAGCCTATTTACCTTATAGATTTCGCCTGCGTTCTGTCCCCTGACAATGGTGGCGATATAGATCGGCTTTTTAACCAGTGTTGGCACACCGTTTATGTCCTTCCACTCTTTCATTTGGATGACGCTCTGGACATTAAAGTTAAGGTCTTTGAGCGCATCGTGAATTTGTACTGGCTCTATAAAACTGGGGAGTTTCTTAATTACTACTTTCTGGAACTTTGACGGCTCCAGGTCGTAAGTGTGGTATTGGATACCCCGAATCGCCAGGTTGGTCAAGACATGCTGATAGTCCTCAGCATTGTCCAGTTGGTATTTTACTGTATCGCCCCTATAGGCGCACTGGATTTTGCTTTTGAGCCCGGGCTCTACTTCTTTTACAAAATCTATATAATCCTTTGTGCGGTAACTTATAATAGGAGGGATGCGAGTCTTTTTGCCCTGGGGTTTAGATGTCCCAGGACGGGGAGCGTCGGAAGCATCTTGTGGGAGTGCTTCAAACCTATTAGCTGTGGGGACAGTCACCACATCCATTTCTTCAGCGTCATCAGGTGGTAGAGGAGCAGCAAGTGCTGCAGCCTCGTCCTGCAAGGCCTGCCTTTTGCTGCTGACCGCAGACGTAGACCCTGGTTCGCCTGCGTCCTCGTGTTGTTTGTGTTTACGTGTCTGTCTGTGTTGTGGCATGATTAGGCTGTGGTAGCCCTTATAAGGGCTGCCACAGCGGTCTGGGGTGGTTAACTGCTCAGGGGCAGTAAGCTGAGACTTCTGGCACAAGGAAAAACCACCAGGCACCACGCAATGACTATCAGATGCACCTTCGTTAACACCGCAGGGTGTCCAGTGCAGAGCTGACCCTATGGTACACGACCGCGGGTTACCGGGCAGCGCCACGGGCCCTGGATCGGAAAAATCCCTATACTCGGAGGATGCAGGGAGGATGCCCCGCCGCGTGATGTCGTGGCAGTGGGAAAAACACGACAATTTTGCTGGCTACATACTCAATGAGCAGTGGCAGCCTCGAAGAAATTCCCACGTCGAATATCGGCATGTCGCACAAAGACGGCGGCAAGTACACGAGCGTCCGAGCGAGTCGGCGTCTCAGCACGGAATGGCCGGCGGCGGCACCCGCCGCACGCCGCCGCCGCACCTTTACCAGCTCGCCCTGCTGCGGCCGCCGACCAATGGGGCGCGCGCGCAACCGGCCGCCGCACCCGAGCCCATAAAGGACCCCCACCCCGCCGGCGCCGGCACGCACTCCGCTGCTCGACTCGCTGCGGCTCGCACCGTTTGCGTTGTGCTTTTCTTTCTCGCTTCTTTCCAAACTAGCCCATCGCCATGTCCGGACGCGGAAAGGGAGGCAAAGTCAAGGGCAAGTCAAAGTCCCGCTCAAGCAGGGCTGGGCTCCAGTTCCCGGTCGGCAGAATCCACCGCCTCCTGCGCAAGGGAAACTACGCCGAGCGCGTCGGCGCCGGGGCGCCCGTCCACCTCGCCGCCGTCATGGAGTACCTCGCGGCTGAGGTGCTCGAGCTGGCCGGAAACGCGGCCCGCGACAACAAGAAGACGCGCATCATCCCGCGCCACCTGCAGCTCGCCATACGCAACAACGAGGAGCTCAACAAGCTCTTGTCGGGCGTCACCATCGCACAGGGAGGTGTCCTGCCCAACATCCAGGCCGTCCTGCTGCCAAAGAAGACCGAGAAGAAGGCCTAAAAGAGAGACAGCGCAATCGGCACCGCCGCGTGCTCCCTTGGCACGCAGCACGCCATTTGCCGGCTCGGCTCAAAAACAAAACAATCGGTCCTTTTCAGGGCCACCACACAAACCTACGTCCAAAGCAGAATTCCAGTCGTTCGTCGCACCACTTTTCTCTCTCTCTCTCTCTCTCTCTCTCTTTCTGTGTACGGTTTTTCCTTCTTACACACACAGGCGCCGCCATCTTGTACACACGTACTTGGCCACCTCCTCCACTCCACGCACGCACGCACAGTCTCGCGACCATTAACCAGCACACGTGGCGCACAACAACACACCTCAAAAATAACCCCTCGGCACTCAGCCGCGCCGCAACACACAGCCCATCCACCGACAAAAAGCATACAAGCAAAGAGGGAGGGAAGGAAGGAAGGAAGGAGCTCACACAACGCAAGGGCACGCTTCCTTCCCTCCCAACCGCACCGCACACCACGTCAAAAAAAAAACTCCAAACAAAACTAAAAGGCCAGGTAGACTAAAAAGGAAAAGGAAAAAAAAACCAGCAACACAGACTCTTTCGCACTTTTCAACTTCCGAACACTGTGGTGGCCCTGAAAAGGGCCGTTTTTCAATCTCTCTTTCCTTCCTTCGGTCTCACACCGCCTAACCGCCGAAACCGTACAGGGTGCGCCCCTGCCTCTTCAGGGCGTACACCACGTCCATGGCCGTCACAGTCTTGCGCTTGGCGTGCTCAGTGTACGTCACCGCGTCGCGGATCACGTTCTCCAGGAACACCTTCAGCACTCCGCGCGTTTCCTCGTAGATCAGACCAGAGATGCGCTTCACGCCGCCCCTGCACGCCAGGCGGCGGATCGCGGGCTTCGTGATGCCCTGGATGTTGTCGCGCAACACCTTGCGGTGCCGCTTGGCGCCACCCTTGCCGAGCCCCTTTCCTCCCTTGCCGCGGCCTGTCATTCTTCTTCTTCAAGCGTCTCAACCACAATAATATAAAAAAACAGAAAGCAAGGCAAGCTCCTCACCCGGCGCTAGCGAGTCGGCTACGGTTGTGGCGCCCAGCGCGCGCGCCGCCCCCCTATATAGACTCCGGGGCCCCGCGGCCCGCCCTCCCCTCCCCCCAACACCGCGCACCGAGGGCATATAAGCGCAGCACCCGGGGCGCGCGGGCCCGTTGTCAAGGCAGCACCGGACGCCGTCGCGCACGCATATCCACGCCGCATCCGCATCCGCAGTAGCCATGGCCCGGACAAAGCAAACGGCCCGCAAGTCCACCGGCGGAAAGGCGCCGCGCAAACAGCTCGCCACCAAGGCGGCGAGGAAGAGCGCGCCCGCCACCGGCGGCGTCAAGAAGCCCCACCGCTACAGGCCGGGCACCGTCGCCCTGCGAGAAATCAGGCGCTACCAGAAGAGCACAGAGCTGCTCATCCGCAAGCTGCCATTCCAGCGCCTAGTGCGCGAGATCGCCCAGGACTTCAAGACCGACCTGCGCTTCCAGAGCTCCGCAGTCATGGCCCTGCAGGAGGCTAGCGAGGCCTACCTCGTCGGCCTCTTCGAAGACACCAACCTGTGCGCAATCCACGCCAAGCGAGTCACCATCATGCCCAAGGACATCCAGCTCGCGCGCCGCATCCGCAGCGAGCGCGCCTAAACCCGCACACCGCCAAACAAACAAAACGGCCCTTTTCAGGGCCACTAACGTCTCTCCGTCGCGAGCAAAACTTTGTCGGTCGCAACGACTAGTTCCCCACTCACTCTCCAGTCCAGTCGTCCCACCCCCAGCCCGGCGCCGCCGTTTCCAAAAAAAAAAAAAAAAAAAGCACCGCACCGGCCGAGCCAAGTCGCAAGCGTCAATAGCGCCACCCACACAGGCCACGGCACAAAACGTGACGCCCGGAAAGCAAAGCAAAGCAAAAAAGACTATTCCAAAACCACCACCAAGACAAACAAACAAACAAGCGCGGCGCAAAATAAATAGGTAAAAATAATAAAAAAATAAAATACACTTTATAACACCAACCGCGCGCCGCCTCCCACGCCCGCCAACGACCCCACAATCCAACCACCGCGGCACGCAAACACCATCCACACATGAAACAAACAAACGCCAGCAAGCAAGACAGACAGACAACAAGGCAACCGACCGACCACGACACGACAATCAACACCTTCCCGACGTGCTTTGATGGCCCTGAGAAGGGCCGTTTTTGTTTTTGTCCGGGACCGCGCGACAGCCTCTGGTTGCGCGCCGGCCACCAGGCGACGGTGTCAACCGCCAACCCTTCCCTGCCCTTTTTACTTCTTCTTCTTGGGCGAAGCCTTCGCCTTAGACGGCGTCGCCGTCGCCTTCTTCGGGCGCGGCGCCTTCGGCTTCTTCGTCGGAACCTTGGCGGCCTTCTTCGCCTTCGACGGCGACTTGGCCTTGGCCGGCTTGGCCGCAGCCGCCTTCTTCGCACCCGCGGGAGCGGCCGACGCCGCAGACGCCTTCTTGGCGGCGCCCGCCTTCCGACCGGTCGCCGCCTTCACGCCGCCAGCCTTCTTTGCGCCGGCCGCACGGGCCCCCTTCTTCTCCTTGCTGGCCGGAGCGGCGCGCTTCTTCTTCGCACCACCGCCACCACGAGCCTTGCCGCCCTCGGCCGCCCCGCCGCCGGCGCCGGCAAGCTTGAAAGAGCCCGACGCGCCCTTCCCCTTCGTCTGCACCAGCTCGCCAGCCACGACGGCCGACTTGAGGTACTTCTTGATAAAGGGCGCCAGCTTCTCCGCGTCCAGCTTGTAGTGCGCGGCAATGTACTTCTTGATCGCCTGCAGCGACGACCCGCCACGCTCCTTCAGACTCTTGATGGCGGCCGTCACCATCTCAGAGGTGCGCGGGTGCGCAGGCTTGGCGCGGCTTCTTCGCAGACGACGCAGACTTGGCCTTCTTCGTAGTGCCGGTGGCGGCGGGTGCCGCGGCAGTCTCGTTCGTAGCCGCCTGGTCTGCCATCTTTTGCTTGTTCTCTTTTCTCTTTTTTCCCCTTGGTTTCGCTTCCTTCTCTCCTTCGACGACGCACAACAGCGAGGGGCGCGCAGCAGAGAATAGCCGCGCACGCGCCTGGCCCAGCCAGTGTCGCGGGCGGGCGCGGACGGCCGAGAGAGCGGCCGCCACTCGGCGCGCCGCCGCGCCGCCGCGCCGCGCCTCCCGCGCTTCGGCGTCGGAACTCGAGGTCCTCGCCAGATTTCAAGCAACAGCACGCAAGATTTATCACCAGGTCGCCGCCTCTGCTAATCCCCTATTGCGGGCGCTCGGAGCTCCTTCGGACGACAGAGATGTGTACAAAAACCCTGTTGCGCTGCTAAACAGGTAACAAGCACTTAGCCTGAAGCGCGGCTAACCAAACCAGAAACCCAGGATGCAATGACCTATCCCACACATAACGAAGACATACACCACTCCTGAAGTCAATCTACTTCCTATCCATCGAAGCCGTAGTAAATGCCTTCGGATAAAAGCTACCTTGCCTCACTTGCAGTAGTTTGAAGACGTGGACTGGAGCCTCCCGCGCTTGCTACCATTCGAGTGCGAGATGTCGCAGAAGACAGACGTGCGCGGAGCGAAGGGTGTGGCGGATCGCCGTCCGGCGGGGCTTGCCCCGTCGGCGGCCTCATCCGGCCCCCCATCTATGACGACCAGGGCTATGGAGGAGAGGAACAAGAGTATGACGGACCCGGCTTCGACCATGGACCTCGATTTGGCCGATTTCTCCGACACTTCCATCGACGATGACGTCGTCCTGAGGCAGACACCATCGACGGCGGCTTCTCGGAAGAAGAGGGGCACTGATGGTGGTTCACACGCGGCCGACGTTCCCGACGATGGATTCCGCAAGCCGCCGAAGAAGCGCCAAGCTCGGACGGCGCAAGTACAGCCGCAGGCGGCGGATATTCCGGTACACAACCGGTTTGACGACATCCCTGAAGACACCGACGATGCAGCTCAGCCTAGTCTCCAGCACCAGGCGCAGCAGCAGCAACCGCAACAGCAGAAGCGCATTCCGCCTATCGTGCTGCAGCTTCCCTCGTCGTATAAGGAATTTTACGAGTGGTTAAAGCAGCACTTAAAGCAGCCTTTCACCGCTCGGCAGACGGGCGGTGACAAACTGAAGCTTTCGGTCTCCACCCTCGACGATTATACCACCGTTATGGACTTCCTGGGTGCGCAAGGGATTCCAAATTACACTTTCCCGGTCGTTCGGCCGCCGACGCTGAAGGTGGTTCTTCGTGGGATTCTGGATTCACTCCCTAACGACTGGGTCAAAGAAGAACTAGAAGACCTCGGCTTCGCCGCCACGATCGTGGACTACCACAAAATTCCGGGCACTAACCGTCGGTCAGGCCTCAGAATTGTAATCCTTCCTGACACGCCGGACCATCGCAAGATTTTCAACGTCACCCGCCTTTGCGGACTTGTTATGTCTGCAGAAACACTCCGCAAGTCACGTGGGGTGACGCAATGTTACCGGTGCCAGGGCTTCAACCATGTGGCTCGTGGTTGTACGATGCCCTTTGTTTGCGTCAAGTGCGGCGGCGCCCATGATAGCCGGCAATGTCCAGTACCGAGGGAAGAACCAGCGAAGTGTGGCCTGTGTGGTGGACGACACCCCGCCAACTTCAGGTCGTGTCCCAAACATAAGGAGGCCAGCCGACGGCAACGAGGGCTTCCCCCGCTCACCGCCAGGGATCGCCGCCGAAGGACCACCGTCGTCAGCAGCACTCCTGCCAGCTTCCGCCACGTGGGGGCCCCGCAGCAGGGACAGGGCTCACTCTCGCAGTCCCGTCCTCCTAACGCCTGGCAGCGTCCACTTGCTGCACCATCTGTCATCCGCAGAGACGCCTCTGCGTCATCTGCCGCTCCGACGGACGTTCCAGACGGCCCCGCCGCCTTTCCGCCGTTGCGCCGCCGCCATCCCGTCGACCACACTCCGCAGCCCGGCCAGCAACCGAGTGTGGACTCCCACGACCTCTTCACCTTACTCCAGACCATGATGACGGCGGTCACCGAGATGAGCCGCGCCATCCAGGCGTTACCCGCCACACTCGCTGCCACCGTCGAATCGACGATCCGAAGCGTTCTTCCCACCACCAACGACGCTCCCCAACGTCATGGATAGGGTGCGACGTTTCGAGGAGCTTCGTATTGCAACATACAATGCCGACGGACTTTTCCGCGATCTTCTGGAAGTTAAGCACTTCCTTGAAGTACACAACATCGACATCTTTCTCGTGACGGAGACGCACCTGAAGGCGGGTCTACGGGCCAACATCTCCAACTACAAGTGCTATCGCTACGATCGCCCCACCCGCGGCGGTGGCACCGCGATCTATGTCAAGCGGAATATCCGCCACTATGTCGTGCCCACTCCACCCTTACGACAGATGGAGGCGACGGCTGTGGCTGTGGTGACGTCAGCAGGTGTCGTCACCTTCGTCTCCGTTTACCGTCCTCCTCGCTACCTGCTGGACGTCGACGATGCCTATGCGCTGCTCCGTCTCCCGGGGAAGCTCTTTTTGGCCGGCGACTTCAACGCCAAACATGCGGCGTGGAATTCTCTGCATACCACCCACAGCGGCCGCCAGTTCCATCGAGTCATCGACAGGGTTGGTGCCTACACTTGCGGGCCTGACGAGCCGACCTGCTACCCGTCCCGTGGCACGCCGGACGTCCTTGATTTCGCCATCACAAAAGGCCTGCATCAATTCATGACGGCTGATGTCGTCCATGAGTTGAATTCCAACCATCTGCCGGTGCTCTTCAATCTTGCTGTTGATCCCGCCGTCAGCTCGCCTCGGCTTAATCTTCGGCGTACCGACTGGATTGCCTATCGTGCCGACGTCTCCGCCCGCATGCAGCCACGTCTTGACGCCGACATCGACGACGTCGACGCTGACGTCACTGCCTTCGCCGCTGTCGTGCACTCAGCGCTGCTCAGATCCACGCCTGTGTCCCGAGGTTTGCTGTCCCAGCGCCCGGGACTGCCGGCTGACATCTTAGATCAAATCCGGATCAGGAATCGTCTCAGTAAGGAATGGCGCCTTACCCGCGACCCCCTTCTGAAGCGGCGCGTCAATCTTCTCCGCCGTAACATCAAGGCCGCCATCAACTCCCACAAGAACGACCAGTGGGCTCAGAAGCTGGCATCGTTCACCCCGGATCCCAGCGCGTGGGATGCGGTGCCCTTCTTTACCAAGCGGAAGCACCCTCTGCCCCCTCTGGACTCGCCGACTGGTGTTGCCTATACACCCGTGGATAAGGCTAACGCCCTTGCCGATGTATTTCAGGCGAACTTCGTCCCACTCGACGTTCCTGTGGACCACCAGTTCGTTCATGATGTGGACCGTGGCCTCGAGGCCTACCTCTCTGTCGACCACCCTGACGACGATCATCTTCCCATCTTCACCACCGATGAAGTGACCAACTGCATCCGGGCGATGGCCGCTAACAAGGCTCCTGGCGCCGACGACGTCCCTGGGAGGGCGCTCCGGGAATTGCCTCCTGCCGCGCATGCGTACCTTGCCCGCCATTTCAGTGCGATTCTGGTGACGCATAAATATCCGGCTGCCTGGAAGCACGCTGTCGTAGTCGCCATACCCAAGCCGGGTAAGGACAGGAAGAACCCTAACAACTACCGGCCCATCAGCTTGCTTCCGCAGCTCAGCAAAATCTTCGAGCGGCTCCTCCTTCACCGGCTCAAGCTTCTTATGGACCGTCGTCGCCTGTTGCCTCCGGAGCAGTTCGGATTCCGGGGTGGCCACTCCTCCACGCAGCAAATCGTCCGCGTTGTTGAGGCTATTACAACGGCCTTCAACTACCAGGAGTACTGTGGCGCCATTTTTCTTGATGCCAGCAGGGCCTTCGACAGTGTGTGGCACTCCGGGCTGCTGTGGAAGCTCCGTATGCATGGATTTCCTCGGTCCCTCGTCCACCTGATGGCAAGCTATCTGCGGGGGCGCACCTTTGTCGTCCGCGTCGACGACTCTACCTCGACGATCCGTCCTATTGCCGCCGGCGTCCCACAGGGTTCGGTCCTCGGTCCGACACTGTATTCCCTATATACCGCTGATATTCCAACCTCTCCCCGGGTGGAGCGCGCGATGTACGCCGATGACACGGCGATCTTCACACGCAGCCGGTGGCCCCAAGCCATGTATCGCCGTCTCCAGGATGCGTGCGCCGCCCTCGAAGAGTGGGCGACTCATTGGCGTGTAAGGTTCAACGCCCAGAAGAGCCAAGCTGTGATGGATGCCGCCACATGATCAGCACCTACAGTTATTCGGCGAGGTCATCCCCTGGACGCCGACGGCCACTTATCTCGGGATCGTCTTGGATCGCAAACTCATCTGGCAGCAGCAGGTGCTCGCAGTTCGGCGGAAGGTTGAGCAGCGGCTGGGGGCGCTTTACCCCCTGCTGAACGAGCATTCGGCGCTCTCTGTCACCAATGGGCTCCTCATCTATAGGATGTTCGTGCGTCCTGTTATGGATTATGCCTGCGCTGCCTGGGGTAATGCGGCGCATCGCCACCTTCACCGATTACAGGCGCAGCAGAATAAGGCGCTTCGCCGGATCTTTCACGTGCATCCACAGTTTCCGGCGCGATATCTGCACGAAGCCGCCCACGAACAGGAAGTGCTCTCTCGCTTTCAGGCCATCGCACGGAAGATGTACAACAAAGCTGCTGCATCAGATAATCCCCTAATCAGGAACCTTGGGGCGCCTATAGATGAACGTGACCTCTATCAGAGGCCCGTTGCACTGCTGCTGCGATAATGCCGGCAGTTGCAACTAACAGACACATCAGTTCCCACAGATTGTATATTCCGAATGCCACGTAATTAGAAGCCAATACAGAAACTCCTGATGTTCCACTTTTCCGACCCTCAGCCGGTGTAGTCAATGCCTTCGGGTAAATACTACATTCCAACACTTGACGAAGTTCGATGATCGTGGACTGGAGCGCTTGCTACCCAGTCGCTACGGGGATGTCGACGCGTACAGACCACGTTAGCTGCGCTCCGGAGGGGACTGACCGCCGCGCGGTGGGGCTTGCCCCGCCGCCGGCCCTGTCAGTCACTCCACTTACGACGACCAGGCAAAGGAGGAGAGGAAATGATCTGCTGATGGCCACGGCGAGGAACTTGGACTACGATATGGATCAACGACTGGGAATGTTGTACCCGCTCATTAATGAACGGTCTTCCCTGTCCATCAACAACGGGCTCCTGATATACCGGATGTTCATCCGTCCAGTCATGGATTATGCCTGTGCTGCATGGGGTAATGCGGCAAACCGCCATCTCCACCGCCTCCAAGCGCTCCAAAATAAAGCGCTCCGAAGAATTTTTCACGTGCACCCGCAGTTCCCATCACGGTACCTCCATGACGCGGCGTCGGAACTCGAGGTCCTCGCCAGATTTCAAGCAACAGCACGCAAGATTTATCACCAGGTCGCCGCCTCTGCTAATCCCCTATTGCGGGCGCTCGGAGCTTCTTCGGACGACAGAGATGTGTACAAAAACCCTGTTGCGCTGCTAAACAGGTAACACGCACTTAGCCTGAAGCTCGGCTAAACCAACCAGAAACCCAGGATGCAATGACCTATCCCACACATAACGAAGACATACGCCACTCCTGAAGTCAATCTACTTCATATCCATCGAAGCCGTAGTAAATGCCTTCGGGTAAAAGCTACCTTGCCTCACTTGCAGTAGTTTCAAGACGTGGACTGGAGCGCTTGCTACCGCCCAACGTCCGACAGCCTGCGCGGAGCAGCCCCCAACCTGCGCCGCAACCACCCGCGCCATTCAAACCACCGAGGATGGGGCTACACACACCGACACCACGGTCGCCAACCAGTCGCCGCGGCGGCGCCGCAAACCACGGCCAAACTGCAGCCACCGCGCGCCACAGCCTGGGTCGGCCCGCCGAGAATCGCCGCCCCCGCCCAAATGGCGCCCCCACAGCCCCAGCCGACGACCCGCCACAATGGCCAAACCTTCGTCAAAACTCCCACACCGTCGCCGCGGCAGCCCGGCCACCGCGGCCGGCGCCACAGCCACACGAGCCGAGTCGTGCGGCGATGACGGCCGTGCACAAACGCACCTCCGCCGCCCCATCGCCTTCCGCCGTTTTCCCGATCGGCCCGCAGCCGTCGGGCCACGGCCGCGGGCCGTCCTCCTCCTCTCGCCTCGCCCGCCAACACCCACAGCCCTTCCAACACATTTTTTTTTTCTTTTTTCTTTTTTTTTTTTACTTTTTTACGATCGCCGCCTGCACAACATGGCACCGGCCGACCGAGCGCCAACCCCCCCGCCACAGGCGAAAACAAAACAAAACAAAACAAAACAACGATAAACAAACAAACAAAATAAATTACCAGCCAGCCCCAACTACAGACACACCGAATCTGCCCTCACAGCCGACCTTACACGCCTCAACGTCAAAACAAAGGTGGTTTCTTTCTTTCAACGGTTACCTTACCTTAGGTTACGTCAGGTTAGGCTAAGAAGGCGTCAGGGTTAGGTTAAGCGTTGACGTGACGTCACGTCTTAACGTAGGCGTTAAGCTAAGGTTGCGGTCACATACGTTAGGTTAAGGCGACTTGGGGGTTGGCCTAAGAGCTTAGGTTAGGTTACGTTAGTTTAGGTTAGGTTAAGGTGGCTGCGTTAAGGGCTTAAAGAAGTTTAGGAGGTTAAGGCGTCGAGGCGGCCGCACCCCCTTAGCTGCTGCGGCTCGGCCACGCCACGCCACGCCACGCCACGCTTTGGGGTTTCATAAGGTCGCGCGGCGGGTCGTCGGCACGCCGCAAAGGACAAAACTGCAAGACGACGTCGAAAAACAAACAACAGGTAAAAAATAAATAAGTAAAATAAACGACGCCGACAGGCGGGATCAGCAGAACGAGCAGATTCCGGAGAGCGAACGAGACACACACGCACGCACGCACGCACACACACAAACCCCCCCGAGCCGAGAGAGCACAGCACCACCACGTGTCGGCCTCCGCTCACCCGACTCGGCTGGGCTGGGCTGGCGGCCGGGCCGGATGCACGTACACGTACGGCTACAGCCACTACCCGTACACAGCCGCTCTTCACGCAACACCAGCCAAATGGCGCGCCCGCGGCTCGTCGCGGTCGCAACGCCACGCCGGCACACTTTCGGCACCACCGTTTTCGCGCGCACCGCAAACAAAACGCAGCCGACACACACAGAAGAAAAAAAAAAAAAAAAGAGCGCGAGACGGGCGGCAGCGCACCTTTCGCCAGCCGGCAGGCAATCGACTCGCCCAGTACGACAAACGCGCACGCCACCCCACCCACCAACCAACCAACCAACCAACCAACCAGTCGTCGTCGTCCCGAAATCAAACAAACTCTCAAAAGCACAGCCCCTGCTGCCAACGGACGCAGGCGCCACGCAGCTCCCTTCCCGCCACACTCGATTCGCAGCGCAACTCACCCGGCACACCGTCAAACGACGGGCTGGGCTCGCCGCATCGCCGCAACCTACACACCTTCCCCGCCACGACGCACAGCCCCACCAGACGCCCGTGCCGCAACGACACTACTGCACTACCACTACCGCACTACTCCTCTCGCCCTTGCCTTACACGACACAACACGCCAAAAAATGAAAATCCAAATACAAACAAAAAACACCGCCCCCACGACCCACACACATGCACGGCGCGCCAACACACGCGAGGCAAGGCACGCAGCAAACGGCGTCCCCTCCGCGTCGCGCCATCAACCTACACACACAAGGCAACCAACAACAGCCAGCCAGCCAGCCAGCCCCACTCTCACGCCGCAAAAACAGAAAACACACCGAAACCGCCAAACGCCGCACATTCGCGCTTCGCACTTACCACACACCTCTCGGCATCCGTTTCGCACACAACGACGCGACGCACAATACATCATCACGGGCTACGCACGCACACCGCGACCCACTTTTTTACGACGCCCTCGGCAGAGCACACGTGCCCACGCCCACACACAGTCGACACAACGACGCAGCGCGCAGCAGACGCGGCCGCAACACATACCTCCCCGACGACGCGCCAACACCGCCAGCCACTGCTCACTCGCCCAAGCAACCCGTGCACACAACTGCCACACGCGTCCACCACGCCGCCGCCAACCACCCGCCCGCCAGGGGGCGCTCACGTCCGCGACAACAGCGCGGCACCGCCGGACCGGACCGGACCGGGCCGGGCCGGGCCGGGCCGGGCCGGGCCGAGCCGAGCCGAGCCGCCGCCGCCTCCTCTCCACTCGGCACGCCACGTCCTGCTTGCAAAACACATGGCTCGTCCCTCTGTACACACAACGCGCCTGCCTGCGGTCGCCGCCGGCATCTATCCACCTGCGCATCGGAGCCAGGCCGGCAAGCCCACACTTAAATAATGCACTTCACCAGCCAAACAAACCCACTCTTCCTTTCTTTGCACAGCGCATGCAACAGCAGCCCCAGGAGCCGGGCCCGCCGCCAGCGTCTCCTCCTCCTCCTCCTCCTCCTCCTCTGGGCACAGCCAGCCAGCCGTTCCCACCGCCCCGCCCCTGCTCTGCAGAACAAGAAAAAACGAAAAAGTACCAACACACGCACCCAAAGCGTAAGCCAGACAAGACCAGCCTCTCCAAGGCCACACACACGCAAAAAAACAAAAAAACAAAAACACTACAACAAAATAAAATAAAAAAGAAAAAGCAAGCTGTCGCCTCGCCCCCGCCCGTCCCCCCCACCACATTCGCCCCCTCCGCTTGTTTTCCTTTCTACAATTTCCCTCTTTTCCACCCAATATCCCGCCGCGGTTTACGGGCACCGGCCGATTTTGCGCCCGCCCACATGTGTGCCTACTCCCCACCACCATTCCCTCCGCAGCCCGCAGCCCGCAGCCCGCTTTTCCCCCCTCCCTGCCCACACCACACCACACCACACCGACGGTGCTGACGTCGACACGCACCCAAGACAGGGGCCACGACCGTCTTTTTTCCTGGGCCCATCCCCTCACCGCACCTCCTTCCAATCAACCGCTGTGGCGCCTGTGTCCGCGCGAGACGCGTGCGCGCCGCCTCTCTCAACATCCGTCCGCCGTCCGCCGGCCGGCCCGTTTTTCGGCCCCCAGGCCATCCGTCAACCACCACTGCGCCCCTGCCCCTGCCCCTGCCCCTGCCCGCCCCGCACCACACCACACACCGCTGCTTGCCCCGGCCGTTGCCACCAAAGGCGCCAACCGCAGCCCGCGCGCGCCAGAAAGAGATGGCAAAAACTACAGGGACCCAGCCGACCGATGAAAATGAGAGCAATTGGCCGGGAGGATCAAAAACAGAGCTCCGAAAACCACCGTAGCGAGGCGTGGGAGGAACCGTTACGAGAAGCAGAAAGGGACCAGGAAAAATTCTGGAAATTTCTTAAAACTCGTAAACTAAACACGAAACATCTACATCTACATGGGGAAGGAACGACCCCACAGACCGAGCTGAAGCACTGGCGGATTCACTAGAAAGGCAATTCCAAGCACCAGAAGCGGTAGATGACGAAACTGATGACCACCAGGAAATGGTACTCAGAAGGGTAAAACCGCATCCTAAGTGCCCCGATCAGAACATCTTTCACAATCCAATAAACACAGAAACCCCATATCTTATCACATCACAAACATACACACATCCTAAGAAGGCATCAGGCCCAGATTCCATCAAACCACAACTACTACATCACCTACCTCCAGCAACTATCAATTATCTATCTAACATCAATATATAATGCTTGCTTCAGACTAAACTACTTGGAAACAGGCCCGAGTCATCACATTACCAAAGCCAAACAAGGACTTATTATTTCCGCAAAACTATAGGCCAACTTCCTTGGAAAGGTTCTCGGAAAGCTCGTTCAAACTGAACTGAAGAAATTCAATTCTTAAAGGATAACAACATAATCATCCCACAACAATTCCGATTCCGCGAAGAACACAGCACCACCCACCAGGTGAGCAGACTAGTCGAGCACATATGTCAGGCCAGAAACATTAGACACAGTACTGGAGCAGTCCTGCTTGACATTGGAAAAGCATTCGGATAACGCCTTATCTACAAGCTCCACCAGTACAACTGCCCCATCCACATTATTGCTTCTTTTCTCCGCAACAGAGCATTCTATGTCCATGTACCAGGAGCGGCAAGTAACACTAGATCCATAGAGGCTGGAGTCCCGCAAGGCTCAGTGCTGGGGCCCATTCTCTACTCAATATACACAAACAAACAGCTGGGAGGACACTTGTCACTATTTGCAGACGACACTGCAGTCTACCGCAGCAGTTCTAACCTGCAATATAGAGTCACAAAAATAGAGCAACACCTACAATCCATCCAGAAATGGGCTAACCAATGGAAACAAAAAAACAATAAACGCGGAGAAAACCCAAGCAATACAATACGATTCACATTCAAAAAGAATACCTCCTAACCTGCATATACGCCTCAGAAATAACAATCTTCCATGGTCAGGCACAATAAAGTATCTAGGCATCAAGCTGGACAAGAGGTTGACATTTAGAGACCATGTTACACACGTTTGTAACAAGGCTGCAGCAGCAATATTCAGACTGTACCCAATCATCAAAGGAAACAGAATAAATATGCGCGCCAAAAAGAAAATCTTCAAAACCGTCATAGGAACCAGCCATCACTTACGGCTCTGAAAATCTGGTCAATGGCCGCAGACACCAACATAACAAGAGTAAAAAAGGGTGCAGAACAAATACTTCAGAATTGCTGCTGATGCCGGCCGGTACCAGACAAACCGAGACATATACACATACTCAAAATCCCGGAAATCATCCAAAGAAAAATCCATAAAGTTTTTTTTTTCCACCAAACCACGGATTCGAACCACCCACTCATCAGAAATCTGGGACAAAATCCACCCGACCCAAGAACGACATTTCCCATCACGACAAAACACCACAAACTACAACATACCATGATAAACAAAAATAAAATAAAAACACCATAACACTCACTTAAACAACAAACATCTACACACACCCAAGAGACCCTATCATCCCATCATTTTGTTACCCAACATAATCAGACATAAGGCAGGGATCAAGGACAGATCCGGTCCTTCGAGTACAGGGGGTAAAAAATACCCATCAGACCAGCTCTCTCTCTCTCTCTCTCTCTCTCCTCCTCCTCCTCGCTTCTCCGTGCCGACGCTGCCCCGCACACGCGTTCGCGTTCGCGTTCGCGTTCGCGTTCGGCCGACACCACACGACAGGTCTTTGGGGCCCCGCCACTGCGCACACGCACGCCTCCTCCTCTTCCTTAGTTCTTTTTCGCTTTTCTTTTCTCCCCCGCCCCCCGCTCTCACCGCCACATCATCCCGCAACCCTTGGGGGATGTTTCCCAACATCAACGCGCCCCAATTCCACTCTCTGCCCGTGCCGCACTCTCCACTTTGCTTCTCCCCGTCCCCTACACACACGACTACCGAAACCCCGGTTGACACACCTTCTCGTAGGACAGGGGTGCGTGCGTGCGTTGTCTTGACGGTGACAGCAACAGCAACGGATCCGTCCATCCCATTCCCCCCCCCACTCGGCAAGGGGGGCACACACGAACGCGAAAGAAAGGGCAGGGCAGGGCAGGGCAGGGCAACTATCTCGTACACATTCTTCCTCAGAACCCACATATCACATCAACGAACGGGAGGCCAATTGCGGACTCAGCCGTGTCAGGCAAATCCAACCCAACCAACACCTCCCACGGAAACCCTGACACTGATCCAGCAGTACGTCCACATACATCGCCACACCAAATACGGGTGACGAGTGAGCAACAAATGGAACAATACACAACAAGGCTGACCTAATAAAAACTGCACGTCACGTCATACCTTCCAGACAGACGCAGTTCCGACGGCACGGCGGAACCGTATACGTACCTTTCAGCCACAACAACCGACCGACTGGACACGCCCGCGTCTCCAGCCAGCCAACCACCAGGGCCACACAGCCCGCAAGTTTCAGCGTCAACACTTCTTAACGTACGTTGCAAACTTTTCAAAACATTGCCACACACACACACACCCCACGAAAAGCGTCAACCTCTCTCACACTGGATACACTCAACACTTTTTGTCGGCGGAGCTTGAGGCCAACGGTTGACACACCCCCACCGGCCACACAGGTTTCCCTTTGAAAATTGCAGTGACGGAGACGCGGCATTACGAGAGGGTTGTTTCCGAGAGCGCGAGCTGGACGGAGCTGCGCCGCCGCCGCCGAGGGGTAATGAACGCACGCGATGCCGCATGACAGCCCATCACCCAAAGTTTCACCCACAACTGCACAGGTCGCACCCCCTTTTCGCGCCATACTAGTGTCGATCGTCAATTACAGCTCACGGTGTTCGCATTTGCCACTTGACGGGGGGGGAAAACAAAACAAACATCTGACACGCCATGTGTTTCTCTCTCTGTTATATCTAGGTCATTGGGCAGCCACTGTAAAAAATAATATTTTTACGACATGGTTGGGTAAGTGATTTAAAGACAACAATTGTGGGTCACACACCATAGACCATTTCGATAGTGTTCTTGTTCTTCTCTTTTCCCTTTTTTTTTTTTATCGCTCAATTGAAATAAAACCTGGGGATGATGCAATGCTGCGATATGGCACAACCGTCGTCCATTGTACACAACTCGGGAACAAAAAGAAACCAATTCAGGGAACGTTCGTTCCTTCACAACGTTTCTTTCAACGCACTTGGTCTTTACCATCCTGTATTCAAACACATTTTCCTTTCATCAAAACTAGGGCATTTCCATAACAGTTTGTTTCCGTTTCTGTGAGCACAATACTGCTTCTTCGACGTCATTTCACCATCTTAACTAGACAAACAACAAAATAGGAAAACAGCCTTGAGAACCCCGTCCACCAAATTTCAGTTAGCACGGCATCCAAGATTCTTTTCCGGGGAGTGCGGTGCAGCTGACGCTGCTCAGACCATATACCGTCGCCAGTCTCACTCAACTCTTGCGCATTCCATTCTACGCTACGTGACAATGCAAAAATGAATGAATCAAACCCGCCCAGAGAGCGTCTTGTGCGAGGGGACACACGATATAGAGAACAACAAAACACACAGGGGACACCACCAAAGTTGGAGAGAACGTTTCCACCACGGCAGACACTTACAGCAGCCGCGCCGTTACGCGCTTTTTTTTTTTTTTTCTCCCCCCCCCACTGCACACCTCCGACACCACGGGAACGTTCACCGTCCCGTTGCCCTACACTGGCGTTTCTTTTCAACCCCCCACCCTATTCCTCGCTCCCCGGACATTCGACCGATCACAAAGTGCAACCTCTCGTTACCGTCGGGTGCCCCTCTTCATCCCCGGGGCGCCAACAACAAAACAAAAAAAAAAAAAAATAAAATAAACCACTCAACTGAGCGGAAAATACACGTACATCCAGAATGACGACACCGCCTCCACAAACAAAAACCAGACGTCAGACGTCAGGTCGAAAGAGGGCACCGTACGTCGTGGCGCGTGGTCTCCTAACTCACCTCGCGCGTACAAATACAATGCGTGTCTCCTCACGTTCACACACACCTCCACGCTCCACTTTTACGTCGCCCAACCAACCAACTAACTTAACCCACCCGCTCGGCGTAGAAGCAGCTGTAGGCGGCAACGTGTTGTTTCTCACCCTCGCCACCAACGGTGTGACATCCGACAATCGCGGTTTGCTTTCCTTCCTTTCCGTTCCACACCTCCGGCCATACCATACAAAAAAAAAAAAAAAAAAATATATATATATATATATATATATCAAAACAAGCCAACTCCAGCGATCCGCCCCCCTGACACCAACACGTCTCGAAACACCCACGCCCACGACCCGGCTGTGGCTAAAGTGCATATCCCAACGTCACACCAAAACCAAAGGCGCCGGCGCCGGCGCCGCACCACAGCTACAGCTGTGCCGCCGTCCACCCGCTCACAACAACAACAACAACAACAACAATTCCGCCCTTCCCGCAAAGGCATTTTGGTGGCCCTGAAAAGGGCCGTTTTTTCTTTTCTTCGCCGCGCCGCGGACGAGCCTCCTATTTCCAAGAGCCACCTCCTTACTTGGAGCTCGTGTACTTGGTCACCGCCTTCGTGCCCTCGCTCACCGCGTGCTTGGCCAGCTCGCCAGGCAGCAAGAGCCGCACAGCGGTCTGGATCTCGCGGGACGTGATGGTCGAGCGCTTGTTGTAGTGCGCCAGGCGAGAAGCCTCGGCCGCAATGCGCTCGAAAATGTCGTTCACGAAGCTGTTCATGATGCTCATCGCCTTCGAAGAGATGCCCGTGTCAGGGTGCACCTGCTTCAGCACCTTGTAGATGTAGATGGCATAGCTCTCCTTCCTCTTGCGCTTCTTCTTCTTGTCGCCCTTCGAAATGTTCTTCTGCGCCTTGCCAGCCTTCTTGGCGGCTTTCCCGCTAGTCTTGGGCGGCATCACGAACAAACAGGCAGGCAGGCACGCGCAGTCAGTCAGTCAAGCGCTCCGCTCCAGTCAGCGTCTCCCCACACAGTGGCACCCGCCGCACGCCGCCGCCGCACCTTTACCAGCTCGCCCTGCTGCGGCCGCCGACCAATGGGGCGCGCGCGCAACCGGCCGCCGCACCCGAGCCCATAAAGGACCCCCACCCCGCCGGCGCCGGCACGCACTCCGCTGCTCGACTCGCTGCGGCTCGCACCGTTTGCGTTGTGCTTTTCTTTCTCGCTTCTTTCCAAACTAGCCCATCGCCATGTCCGGACGCGGAATGGGAGGCAAAGTCAAGGGCAAGTCAAAGTCCCGCTCAAGCAGGGCTGGGCTCCAGTTCCCGGTCGGCAGAATCCACCGCCTCCTGCGCAAGGGAAACTACGCCGAGCGCGTCGGCGCCGGGGCGCCCGTCTACCTCGCCGCCGTCATGGAGTACCTCGCGGCTGAGGTGCTCGAGCTGGCCGGAAACGCGGCCCGCGACAACAAGAAGACGCGCATCATCCCGCGCCACCTGCAGCTCGCCATACGCAACGACGAGGAGCTCAACAAGCTCTTGTCGGGCGTCACCATCGCACAGGGAGGTGTCCTGCCCAACATCCAGGCCGTCCTGCTGCCAAAGAAGACCGAGAAGAAGGCCTAAAAGAGAGACAGCGCAATCGGCACCGCCGCGTGCTCCCTTGGCACGCAGCGCGCCATTTGCCGGCTCGGCTCAAAAACAAAACAATCGGCCCTTTTCAGGGCCACCACACAAACCTACGTCCAAAGCAGAATTCCAGTCGTTCGTCGCACCACTTTTCTCTCTCTCTCTCTTTCTGTGTACGGTTTTTCCTTCTTACACACACAGGCGCCGCCATCTTGTACACACGTACTTGGCCACCTCCTCCACTCCACGCACGCACGCACAGTCTCGCGACCATTAACCAGCACACGTGGCGCACAACAACACACCTCAAAAATAACCCCTCGGCACTCAGCCGCGCCGTAACACACAGCCCATCCACCGACAAAAAGCATACAAGCAAAGAGGGAGGGAAGGAAGGAAGGAGCTCACACAACGCAAGGGCACGCTTCCTTCCCTCCCAACCGCACCGCACACCACGTCAAAAAAAAAACTCCAAACAAAACTAAAAGGCCAGGTAGACTAAAAAGGAAAAGGAAAAAAAAAAACCAGCAACACAGACTCTTTCGCACTTTTCAACTTCCGAACACTGTGGTGGCCCTGAAAAGGGCCGTTTTTCAATCTCTCTTTCCTTCCTTCGGTCTCACACCGCCTAACCGCCGAAACCGTACAGGGTGCGCCCCTGCCTCTTCAGGGCGTACACCACGTCCATGGCCGTCACAGTCTTGCGCTTGGCGTGCTCAGTGTACGTCACCGCGTCGCGGATCACGTTCTCCAGGAACACCTTCAGCACTCCGCGCGTCTCCTCGTAGATCAGACCAGAGATGCGCTTCACGCCGCCCCTGCGCGCCAGGCGGCGGATCGCGGGCTTCGTGATGCCCTGGATGTTGTCGCGCAACACCTTGCGGTGCCGCTTGGCGCCACCCTTGCCGAGCCCCTTTCCTCCCTTGCCGCGGCCTGTCATTCTTCTTCTTCAAGCGTCTCAACCACAATAATATAAAAAAAACAGAAAGCAAGGCAAGCTCCTCACCCGGCGCTAGCGAGTCGGCTACGGTTGTGGCGCCCAGCGCGCGCTGCCCCCCTATATAGACTCTGGGGCCCCGCGGCCCGCCCTCCCCTCCCCCCACCACCGCGCACCGAGGGCATATAAGCGCAGCACCCGGGGCGCGCGGGCCCCCGATTCCGAGCTGCGATGTCGAACCAATCGAACGCATGTACAGGAGCTGAGGGTGTGGCGGATCGCCGCCAGGCGGAGCTTGCTTCGTCGGCGGCCCCATCCGGCCCCCCACTGAAGACAACCCGGCGCATTCACGCGGCTCACGAATTGGACGATTCTCCGGTTCTTCCAGCTGCAGAAGGAAGTGCTGCGTCCCCCGGCGGCGAACTGCCGCCGTCGCTGCCTACGCTGGACGTCACAACTGGGCGATGCGGCATCGATTCAGGAATCGATGAAGCCGCCCTTAGGGAGTTAGATAGGGCAAATGGCGCGTCAGGGCCCCCTTCACGTGGGACCAGCCCGCGCGCGCCGAGGCAAAGGCAGTGTTCCACGAGTGTCCCCCGCCCCTCGCCCGCCCCACTCGATATGCCAGACATTTCCGATGCCGTCTGCGTCTCTGAGTCGGACAGTGACTCCGTCACTGGCTACATCGACGACAGCGACATCGCGGAGGGCCTAGAAGAGAGTCTTATCGCCCTCCGCGACGCCGCAGAAGAGGAGGGACTGCCCTGTGACCCCACACTGCGGGCTCGGATTCTCTTCCCTAACGCCGCTGCCGCTGACGCCGACGGCGACGCCATGCAATGCGAGATGGAGTCGCGTAAGAGGAAACCAGCGGCCGCCTCTTCCGACTCCGAAGCTGCCCCCTCCGAGGCCGCTCGTGGGAAGAAGCAGAAGGCCGCCGCCGACGCTGAGGGCTTCGCCGTCCCCAGGAAGACGGCACCCCGCCGCCGCATTGTCAAGACGCCGGTCCTCCCGGTGCACAATCAATTTGCGGCGCTTTCCGACGGTGCGGCGGACTCCTCTCCACCCCCTCCACCCCCATCCACAACTCCCCACCCCAATCCTACCCGTCCCCCTCCCCTCACAATCGAATATGCGGAGTCCTACAAATCCCTGCACGACCTGCTCATTCACGTCACTGACTCCGATTTCCGAGTGAAGACGATTGGCGAAAACTTGTACCGCCTCTATCTCCAGACGCCTGTTGACCTCCAGAAGGTCTACCACGTCCTTGGGTCCCACAGCATTGGCTACAGCACCCCCCCTGAGAGGTCCAAACGGATTAGGGTCGTCGTCCGCGGGCTCCCCTTTAAATATACGGACGACGACCTCCGGGAAGCGCTGACAGCTCTCAATATTACTCCTGCTGTCATTTCCCGAGTAGTCTCCCCCCGCACTAAACTCCCCACCCCCCTTTTCTTCGTCTCAGCCGACGATACCCCGGCCAACCAAGTCCTTATGCACCTGACCTCCATTGACAATTGCACGGTCACCATGGAGAAGCCCCGTTCCAGGCGCCTCATTCTAATATGCTACCGGTGCCAGGGCCTGGCGCACTTTGCGAGTAATTGTACTCGTGCGGTGCGCTGTGTCAAGTGCGCCGGCGGCCACGCCTCCTCCACTTGCGTCAAACCCCGCGAGGTCCCCCCTACCTGTGCTCGCTGTAATGGGGCGCACACGGGCAACTACTTGGGTTGTCCGGCAGTCAAAGCCCACCGCGCCAATCTGCGTCGCTCCGTCGCCCCTCCAACGATGGAGCGTCGTGGACTTACTTATGCGACTGCCCTTGGTCGGTCGGAACCCTCTCCCGCCCATACCCCCCGCCCCCCCCGTTTCCCACGATCATACCACCCTGCCCCGCCCCCACTCCTCTCTATCCCCATCCCCCCTCCTGACTCCCACACCCCCTGTCCCTACCCCCAACATTCCGTGTCCACCCCAATTCCCCCCCCACCCCCTCCCCTCCTTCCTCACGTCCATCCCGGTCCTTCCCCGCACCCTCCACCCTCCTCCCCTGTCCACCCGGTCTTTGGTGACCTCATTTCCAGTGTTGTGGAGGCATTGACCTCTGCACTCACTGGGGCACTAGACACCATCCTCACCTCCATTCCCCAGCAGATTGCTACTGCCCTTTCCCATTCCATCTCCCCCATCACCACCGCCCTCCCCACCACCCAACATGGCCATTAGACTCCATGGCCTTACCGTACTAATCTGGAATGCCAATGGCATCTACCGCCAGCAAGGTGAGTTTCGGCAGTTCCTCCTTGATGAGGGGGTAGACATCTGTCTTGTTGCCGAAACCCACCTTAAACCTGGGGTGAACGCCAGGGTACCAAACTTCTGCTGCTACCGGTCAGACCGGCCGACAGCACGAGGCGGCACGGCAGTATACGTACGTGCCTCCCTCCGCCACCACCCCGTCACCCTCCCTGCCCTTGCCACAATAGAGGCCACTGGTGTCGTGGTGCACACCGTGCGTGGCCCCATCACCTTTGTGGCGCTTTACAGGCCGCCCCACCGCGGCGTTCTCCACGGCCCTGACTTTGCTCAGGTCCTGTCACTTGGCCACTCCCTCTTCGTTGGGGGCGACTGTAATGCCAAGCATGCCGCCTGGCACAGTCGCCTAACCAACAACGATGGCCGTCGCCTCCTCCGTGTGGTGGAAGCCCACGCCGCCCATGTTGTTGCCCCCTTCGACCCCACCATCTTCCCGACAAATGGCCCTCCTGACGTCCTTGACATTGCATTGGTTAAAGGACTCCCCCTCCCTATCACTGCCACTACCCGTGCTGCCCTTGCCTCCGACCACGTCCCAGTAATTTGCACGGTCGACCTTGTCGGCTCCCTAGTGCCACCACGTGACACCTTGGACCTCCGTGGCATCGACTGGGCGTCTTATCGGAGACGGGTCGAGGCAGCACTCCCTACCATACCCGACGCCGCCAGGGTGGGGGCTGACCTCGCCCTCGCACAGTTCACGGACGCCGCCATCACTGCTGCAGTTGCAGCAACGCCTCCACATCCCCCGCGCCCTCCGACCCATGTGCGCCCTCTCCCCCTAGCCCTCCGCGCACTCATCACCGAGAAAAACAGGGTCATCCGCGAATGGCAAAGAACACGAGACCCTGCCACTAAGCGCCGGATAAATCGCATGCAGCGGGAGATCCGTGCTGCCATTCAGACCCACCGCAGTCAGGACTGGGAGCGAAAAATCTCCGCCCTTGACCTGAGCGATGCATCCGCATGGCGCCTGGTCTCCCGCATCATCCACAAACGCCCGCAAATTCCCCCCCTCCTGGTCGGCGCTGAGGCTGTGTGCGATCCTGATGCTAAGGCCAATGCCTTGGCTGATGTGTTCGCACGCAGCTTCACCCCTGTCACCGACCCCATTGACCCCGACCATATCCAAATGGTCACCGCACGAGTCCACCAGTTCCTCACCGCCCAGGATCCAGAAGACCATATCACCCCCGTCACGGATGAGGAGATTGCCCGGGAGCTTAAGTCCCTCCACTCCCGAAAAGCCGGTGGCCCAGACAGACTCACCAATCAGCTTCTCAAGCAGCTTCCCCCAGCCTCTGTTCCCGTCCTTACTTCTACTTTCAATTCCATCCTCTCCTCTAGGCAGTTTCCTTCCGTGTGGAAACACGCGGAGGTGATTGCCATCCCCAAACCTGGGAAAGACCCTCGATCCCCTTCCAGCTATCGTCCCATCAGCCTCCTTCCCGCCCTCTCCAAGCTGTTTGAGAGGCTGTATCTCAAACGTGTCCTGATCCACGTCGCTCGGGAGCGGGTACTCCCCGACGTTCAGTTTGGCTTCCGGCGAGGACACTCCACCACCCACCAACTCCTCCGTCTTGTTGAGGAAGCACTGGAGGCCATTGAGCGTCGGGAGTACTTCGGGGCCGTCTTCCTCGATGTCTCCCGGGCGTTCGATTCTGTCTGGCACGAGGGGCTACTTTACAAGCTCTTCGGGCACGGCTTCTCCATCTCCCATATGCGCCTCATCGCCACCTACTTAGAAGGTCGTACATTCCATGTCCAGATCCCGGGAGGTACCTCCACCAGGCGTCGTATCAGGGCGGGTGTTCCACAGGGGAGCGTGCTCGGCCCTGTTCTATACAGTCTGTTCACAGCCGACACACCCACCGTGCCTCGTGTGCATCTCGCCCTGTATGCGGATGATACCGAGGTTTTTGCTCGCTCCCGGAGCAAGGCGCTCCTCCGGCAGAAACTACAACAGGCCATCGACTCTGTTGTCGATTATGCCAAACGTTGGCGCCTGGCCTTCAACCCGGCAAAGACGCAGGCACTCATCATTTGTCGGCGGCGGTGGCCGGTCGCCTATCCCCCTGTCACTGTGCTCGGCACCCCCGCCCCCTGGGCCAGAACAGCTACGTACCTGGGGGTCACCCTGGATAGGGCCCTCACCTGGCGTCCCCACATAGAGGCCATCCGGCGGAAGGCCTTGGGGCGTATCGGCCAACTCTACCCTTTTATGAACCCTACCTCTACCCTTCCCATTCCTCTTGCCCTCCTCCTCTACACATCCCTCATCCGCCCCCTCCTGGAGTATGCCTCGGTTGTGTGGGGCAATGCCGCGCCTACGCATCTCCACCGCCTGCAGACGGTACAGAATCGTGCCCTTCGAATTGCCCTTCGCCTCCCTTACCGTTTCCCAACCCGTGAACTTCACCTCCTTGCCAATATCCCCCTCCTTAAAGACCGTGTCCGATCCTCCGCCATCTCCTTCTATGACCAATCCCGTCATTCCCCCAATCCACTCATTGTCTCTCTTGGCACCCGCCTCCATCGCCTGGCCACCACTCGCTGGCCCGACCTCCTTTCCCGCCCCCCCTGACACCTCCCATCCACCCCCCCGTCCTGTTACTTCTTCCTCTTCCTACCACTTCTCCTTTTTTGTCACCCCATCCTGAAATATCTGCCGCCACCGTCATCGCCGTCGCCAAGAAGATCTGGCCAGGACGAAGGCCTTTCGTTTTCTTCATCCTCTTCCTGTCATCTTTCACTATTCTTTCGTCTGTCACTCAACGTTTCTTTTCCGGCTAGTCAATGGAGCCGTTCGTTTTCCTCTATCACTCACTATTCCTTTTACTGTTCTGTCACCTGTTACTGTTAATTACCGTGCAACGGCCAGTCAATTGGGCCTTTCGTTTTCCTGCTTCTCTAACTATCCCTCTCACTATTCTTTCATCTTATTAAAAAAAAAAAAAAAAAAAAAAACCAAAATGCACAACGTCAAGAAAATCATACCGCCAAGTCCACTTTTTCACCACCCGTCAAGAGGAAGGCGAAGCGCGCCAGCGCTAGTACTTCCTACACGAGTCGAGGGACCACCCTCTCCTGTGCAGCGTGGCGTGGCGTGGCGTGGCGCGCGGGCCCGTTGTCAAGGCAGCACTGGACGCCGTCGCGCACGCATATCCACGCCGCATCCGCATCCGCAGTAGCCATGGCCCGGACAAAGCAAACGGCCCGCAAGTCCACCGGCGGAAAGGCGCCGCGCAAACAGCTCGCCACCAAGGCGGCGAGGAAGAGCGCGCCCGCCACCGGCGGCGTCAAGAAGCCCCACCGCTACAGGCCGGGCACCGTCGCCCTGCGAGAAATCAGGCGCTACCAGAAGAGCACAGAGCTGCTCATCCGCAAGCTGCCATTCCAGCGCCTAGTGCGCGAGATCGCCCAGGACTTCAAGACCGACCTGCGCTTCCAGAGCTCCGCAGTCATGGCCCTGCAGGAGGCCAGCGAGGCCTACCTCGTCGGCCTCTTCGAAGACACCAACCTGTGCGCAATCCACGCCAAGCGAGTCACCATCATGCCCAAGGACATCCAGCTCGCGCGCCGCATCCGCGGCGAGCGCGCCTAAACCCGCACACCGCCAAACAAACAAAACGGCCCTTTTCAGGGCCACTAACGTCTCTCCGTCGCGAGCAAAACTTTGTCGGTCGCAACGACTAGTTCCCCACTCACTCTCCAGTCCAGTCGTCCCACCCCCGGCCCGGCGCCGCCGTTTCCAAAAAAAAAAAAGCACCGCACCGGCCGAGCCAAGTCGCAAGCGTCAATAGCGCCACCCACACAGGCCACGGCACAAAACGTGACGCCCGGAAAGCAAAGCAAAGCAAAAAAGACTATTCCAAAACCACCACCAAGACAAACAAACAAACAAGCGCGGCGCAAAATAAATAGGTAAAAATAATAAAAAAATAAAATACACTTTATAACACCAACCGCGCGCCGCCGCCCACGCCCGCCAACGACCCCACAATCCAACCACCGCGGCACGCAAACACCATCCACACATGAAACAAACAAACGCCAGCAAGCAAGACAGACAGACAACAAGGCAACCGACCGACCACGACACGACAATCAACACCTTCCCGACGTGCTTTGATGGCCCTGAGAAGGGCCGTTTTTGTTTTTGTCCGGGACCGCGCGACAGCCTCTGGTTGCGCGCCGGCCACCAGGCGACGGTGTCAACCGCCAACCCTTCCCTGCCCTTTTTACTTCTTCTTCTTGGGCGAAGCCTTCGCCTTAGACGGCGTCGCCGTCGCCTTCTTCGGGCGCGGCGCCTTCGGCTTCTTCGTCGGAACCTTGGCGGCCTTCTTCGCCTTCGACGGCGACTTGGCCTTGGCCGGCTTGGCCACAGCCGCCTTCTTCGCACCCGCGGGAGCGGCCGACGCCGCAGACGCCTTCTTGGCGGCGCCCGCCTTCCGACCGGTCGCCGCCTTCACGCCGCCAGCCTTCTTTGCGCCGGCCGCACGGGCCCCCTTCTTCTCCTTGCTGGCCGGAGCGGCGCGCTTCTTCTTCGCACCACCGCCACCACGAGCCTTGCCGCCCTCGGCCGCCCCGCCGCCAGCGCCGGCAAGCTTGAAAGAGCCCGACGCGCCCTTCCCCTTCGTCTGCACCAGCTCGCCAGCCACGACGGCCGACTTGAGGTACTTCTTGATAAAGGGCGCCAGCTTCTCCGCGTCCAGCTTGTAGTGCGCGGCAATGTACTTCTTGATCGCCTGCAGCGACGACCCGCCGCGCTCCTTCAGACTCTTGATGGCGGCCGTCACCATCTCAGAGGTGCGCGGGTGCGCAGGCTTGGCGCGCGGCTTCTTCGCAGACGACGCAGACTTGGCCTTCTTCGTAGTGCCGGTGGCGGCGGGTGCCGCGGCAGTCTCGTTCGTAGCCGCCTGGTCTGCCATCTTTTGCTTGTTCTCTTTTCTTTTTTCCCCTTGGTTTCGCTTCCTTCTCTCCTTCGACGACGCACAACAGCGAGGGGCGCGCAGCAGAGAATAGCCGCGCACGCGCCTGGCCCAGCCAGTGTCGCGGGCGGGCGCGGACGGCCGAGAGAGCGGCCGCCACTCGGCGCGCCGCCGCGCCGCCGCGCCGCGCCTCCCGCGCTTGCTACCAACCACTTCACTACCGCTAAGCAACCGTTATGACGTCATCCAAGATGGCGGGACGGCGGCCGCGGACGATGCCGCACAGCAGCAACCGCAACAACAAGAACAACAACAACAACAGCCACTGCAGCAGCAACAACAACAGTCTACGAGGATACCGCCGATTGTTTTGCAGTATCCTAACTCTTACAAGGAACTGTACGACTGGCTGAAGAGTAATTTGAAACAACCTTTTACGGCAAAACAGGCTGGCGGCGACAAGTTAAAACTTTCTGTTGCCACTACTGACGACTATATGACGGTCATGGACATGGCTGGGGCGCGCGGGATACCAAGTTACACCTTCCCTATGGTGCGGCCACCGACGCTGAAGATCGTCCTGCATGGAGTTGTGCAGTCTCTCTCCAATGAAGATGTCAAGGACGAATTGGCGGAACTTGGCTTCCATGCTTCCATCGTGGACTACCACAAGATGCCTGGCACGAACAAGAGATCTGGACTTCGCGTCGTCATCCTGCCGGACACGCCTGATAATCGGAAGATCTTCAATGTGACCCGACTCTGTGCCTTGTCTATCACTGTAGAATCACTACGAAAATCTCGTGGTGTTACGCAGTGCTTCAGATGTCAAGGGTTCAGTCATGTGGCTCGACACTGCACCATGCCCTTTGTGTGTGTGAAATGTGGCGGGCCTCATGACAGCCGACTGTGCCCTGTGCCAAAACAAGACCCAGCTAAGTGTGGTCTCTGCGGAGGAAATCATACAGCTAACTTCCGATCGTGCCCCAAGCACAAGGAAGCTAGTCGTCGGCAACGCGGGCTCCCTCCGCTTACTGCCAAGGAGAGGAATAGGAGGACCAACGTCGTCCGAGGAATCCCAGCAAGCTCTCGCGGCGCTGCAGTATTACCACAGGAACAAGTGCCGCCGCTGCAGAGTCGCAATGCGGCTCCCCAGCAACGCCGTTCGACTCCCTACGTCATTCGGCACGACGCTGCCCCTTCAGCGTCGCCTCAGGACGGTTTTGTGGCTGATACAGCTGCTTTCCCGACTGCTCCCAGATGGCCCTCTACTGCGCCTGACCGCCAGCAGCGTCGTACGTCTCCAGCTGATTCCACTGATCTTGTTGACCTGCTCAAGACCATGATGACTGCAGTAACCGAGATGAGTAGAGCTATCCAGGCTCTCCCCACAACTCTTGCAGCAACTGTGGAGGCCACGATTCGAAGTGTCCTTCGACCGGCGAGCGGCTCTACCACACATCAACATGAATAGAGCGCGTCGTTTTGAAGATCTTCGCATTGTCACTTACAATGCTGATGGGCTGTATCACGATCTCCAAGAAGTCAAGCACTTTCTTGTGGACCATAACATCGACATCATGATGGTCACCGAGACGCACCTGAAGCCTGCTCTAAGGGCAAACATCTCCAACTACAGCTGCCATCGTACTGATCGCCTGACGCGAGGGGGCGGCACGGCCATCTATATCAAACGTTCCATACAGCATTACGCTGTCCCTCTTCCAGCCCTTCGGCAGATGGAAGCCACGGCTGTCGCAGTTGAGACGTCGGCGGGGCTCATCACCTTCATCTGCGTTTATCGTCCACCGAAATATCATCTGGACGCTGACGATGCCGCAGCGCTGCTCCGGCTCCCTGGCAAGCTCTTCCTTGCTGGGGACTTCAATGCTAAGCATGCGGCGTGGAATTCTCTCCACACCACCTACAGCGGCAGACGACTTCTCCAGGTCCTTGAACGCGCGAATGCCTACGCCTGTGGCCCTGAGGAGCCGACGTGCTATCCTTCCAGAGGCACGCTGGACATCCTCGACATCGCCATCACGAAGGGATTGCACCAGTTTCTGACGGCTGACGTCATTCACGAGTTCGACTTGGCGGTCGGCGCTACCGCCAGGCCGCGGAAGTACAACCTCCGCCGTACGGACTGGGAAGCATATCACACCGACATCACGGCCATGCTGGCGCCCCATCTGGACGCGGATCCTCCTGCCGTCGATGCTGGCATGGCAGTTTTTACTGATGCCGTCGCAGCTGCTCTGCACTCGTCAACTCCGCCATCGCGCGGCCCCTCTCGCCTGCGCCCAGGACTGTCTGCCGATATCCTCGACCTCATCAAAGCCCGGAACCGCCTACTCAAGGAATGGCGCTTAACTCGCAATGTGGAGCTTAAGCGAAGGATCAATCAGTTCCGCCGGGACATCAAGGCCGCCACAATTGAGTACCGGAATAGCCAATGGGCGCAGAAGCTCGAATCGTTCACTCCTGATCCTGATGCATGGGACTCGGTGCGGTTTTTCACCAAGAGGAGGGCCACTATTCCACCTTTGGACGCTGCAGCTGGAGTGGCATACACACCGTCGGATAAGGCCAACGCCCTCGCTGACGTTTTTCAGGAGAACTTCCTTCCGGTAGCGGATCCCATTGACGCCCAGCATGTGCAACACGTCGAAGGCAGCCTTGCGGCGTATCTTACTGCAGAGGACGCAGATGACCGACTTCCACCTATTACCACGGACGAAGTCTCTTCCTGTATACGGGCCTTGGGCACCAACAAAGCACCGGGAGCGGACGACATACCAGGAAGGGCGCTTAAGGAACTCCCTCATGCAGCGTTTACCTATCTCGCGCTGCTCTTCAACATTATCCTTCAACTGCAGGTTTTTCCTGCGGCGTGGAAGCACGCTATCATTGTGGCTGTCCCCAAGCCGGGACGCAACAGGAAAAATCCGCTTCATTACCGGCCGATCAGCCTCCTGCCGCAGTTAAGCAAGGTCTTTGAACGGCTGCTACTTCATCGCCTCAAGCGGATTATTGATCGCCGGCAGCTGCTACCCCCGGAACAGTTTGGGTTCCGCAGCGGGCACTCCGCGACACTTCAACTCATTCGCGTGGTTGAAGAAATTACGAAGGCCTTCAACAACAGGGAATATTGTGGGGCCCTGTTTCTTGATGTCAGTAAGGCTTTCGACAGCGTCTGGCATGATGGGCTACTATGGAAGCTGACTCTGCAGGGATTCCCGCGATCTGTCATCAAGCTGCTCCGTTCCTACCTGCAAGGACGGACCTTCGCTGTTCGCATCGATGATGCCCTCTCCACGGTTCGACCCATCGCTGCTGGCGTGCCGCAGGGTTCGGTGTTGGGCCCCACACTCTATTCCCTGTACACGTCTGACCTCCCTCGGCCTCCACGCATAGAACTGGCCATCTACGCTGACGATACCGCTCTCTTCACGCGGAGCCGCTGGTCCCAAGCGCTGTATCGACGCCTCCAGGACGCCTGTGCCGCCCTTGAAACCTGGGCCACCCTTTGGCGCGTTGGATTCAACGCTAGGAAGACTCAAGCTGTCATCTTCACCAGGAAGCGGGTTAAGCCTCCAGACCACCAGCTTCTGCTCTTTGGTGATGCTATCCAGTGGACGCCGTCAGCCACCTATCTTGGGGTAACCATGGACAGCCAACTCATCTGGCACTTACAGGTAGCCAACGTTCGCCGGAAGGTGGATCAGCGACTGGGAATGTTGTACCCGCTCATTAATGAACGGTCTTCCCTGTCCATCAACAACGGGCTCCTGATATACCGGATGTTCATCCGTCCAGTCATGGATTATGCCTGTGCTGCATGGGGTAATGCGGCAAACCGCCATCTCCACCGCCTCCAAGCGCTCCAAAATAAAGCGCTCCGAAGAATTTTTCATGTGCACCCGCAGTTCCCATCACGGTACCTCCATGACGCGGCGTCGGAACTCGAGGACCTCGCCAGATTTCAAGCAACATCACGCAAGATTTATCACCAGGTCGCCGCCTCTGCTAATCCCCTATTGCGGGCGCTCGGAGCTCCTTCGGACGACAGAGATGTGTACAAAAACCCTGTTGCGCTGCTAAACAGGTAACAAGCACTTAGCCTGAAGCGCGGCTAAACAAACCAGAAACCCAGGAGGCAATGACCTATCCCACACATAACGAAGACATACACCACTCCTGAAGTCAATCTACTTCCTATCCATCGAAGCCGTAGTAAATGCCTTCGGGTAAAAGCTACCTTGCCTCACTTGCGGTAGTTTGAAGACGTGGACTGGAGCGCTTGCTACCGCCCAACGTCCGACAGCCTGCGCGGAGCAGCCCCCAACCTGCGCCGCAACCACCCGCGCCATTCAAACCACCGAGGATGGGGCTACACACACCGACACCACGGTCGCCAACCAGTCGCCGCGGCGGCGCCGCAAACCACGGCCAAACTGCAGCCACCGCGCGCCACAGCCTGGGTCGGCCCGCCGAGAATCGCCGCCCCCGCCCAAATGCCGCCCCCACAGCCCCAGCCGACGACCCGCCACAATGGCCAAACCTTCGTCAAAACTCCCACACCGTCGCCGCGGCAGCCCGGCCACCGCGGCCGGCGCCACAGCCACACGAGCCGAGTCGTGCGGCGATGACGGCCGTGCACAAACGCACCTCCGCCGCCCCATCGCCTTCCGCCGTTTTCCCGATCGGCCCGCAGCCGTCGGGCCACGGCCGCGGGCCGTCCTCCTCCTCTCGCCTCGCCCGCCAACACCCACAGCCCTTCCAACACCTTTTTTTTTCTTTTTTCTTTTTTTTTTTACTTTTTTACGATCGCCGCCTGCGCAACATGGCACCGGCCGACGGAGCGCCAACCCCCCCGCCACAGGCGAAAACAAAACAAAACAAAACAAAACAACGATAAACAAACAAACAAAATAAATTACCAGCCAGCCCCAACTACAGACACACCGAATCTGCCCTCACAGCCGACCTTACACGCCTCAACGTCAAAACAAAGGTGGTTTCTTTCTTTCAACGGTTACCTTACCTTAGGTACGTCAGGTTAGGCTAAGAAGGCGTCAGGGTTAGGTTAAGCGTTGACGTGACGTCACGTCTTAACGTAGGCGTTAAGCTAAGGTTGCGGTCACGTACGTTAGGTTAAGGCGACTTGGGGGTTGGCGTAAGAGCTTAGGTTAGGTTACGTTAGTTTAGTTTAGGTTAGGTTAGGTGGCTGCGTTAAGGGCTTAAAGAAGTTTAGGAGGTTAAGGCGTCGAGGCGGCCGCACCCCCTTAGCTGCTGCGGCTCGGCCACGCCACGCCACGCCACGCCACGCCACGCTTTGGGGTTTCATAAGGTCGCGCGGCGGGTCGTCGGCACGCCGCAAAGGACAAAACTGCAAGACGACGTCGAAAAACAAACAACAGGTAAAAAATAAATAAGTAAGTAAAATAAACGACGCCGACAGGCGGGGATCAGCAGAACGAGCAGATTCCGGAGAGCGAACGAGACACACACGCACGCACGCACGCACGCACGCACACACACAAACCCCCCCGAGCCGAGAGAGCACAGCACCACCACGTGTCGGCCTCCGCTCACCCGACTCGGCTGGGCTGGGCTGGCGGCCGGGCCGGATGCACGTACACGTACGGCTACAGCCACTACCCGTACACAGCCGCTCTTCACGCAACACCAGCCAAATGGCGCGCCCGCGGCTCGTCGCGGTCGCGGTCGCGATCGCGGTCGCGGTCGCGGTCGCAACGCCACGCCGGCACACTTTCGGCACCACCGTTTTCGCGCGCACCGCAAACAAAACGCAGCCGACACACACAGAAGAAAAAAAAAAAAGAGCGCGAGACGGGCGGCGGCGCACCTTTCGCCAGCCGGCAGGCAATCGACTCGCCCAGTACGACAAACGCGCACGCCACCCCACCCACCAACCAACCAACCAACCAACCAACCAGTCGTCGTCGTCCCGAAATCAAACAAACTCTCAAAAGCACAGCCCCTGCTGCCAACGGACGCAGGCGCCACGCAGCTCCCTTCCCGCCACACTCGATTCGCAGCGCAACTCACCCGGCACACCGTCAAACGACGGGCTGGGCTCGCCGCATCGCCGCAACCTACACACCTTCCCCGCCACGACGCACAGCCCCACCAGACGCCCGTGCCGCAACGACACTACTGCACTACCACTACCGCACTACTCCTCTCGCCCTTGCCATACACGACACAACACGCCAAAAAATGAAAATCCAAATACAAACAAAAAACACCGCCCCCACGACCCACACACATGCACGGCGCGCCAACACACGCGAGGCAAGGCACGCAGCAAACGGCGTCCCCTCCGCGTCGCGCCATCAACCTACACACACAAGGCAACCAACAACAGCCAGCCAGCCAGCCCCACTCTCACGCCGCAAAAACAGAAAACACACCGAAACCGCCAAACGCCGCACATTCGCGCTTCGCACTTACCACACACCTCTCGGCATCCGTTTCGCACACAACGACGCGACGCACAATACATCATCACGGGCTACGCACGCACACCGCGACCCACTTTTTTACGACGCCCTCGGCAGAGCACACGTGCCCACGCCCACACACAGTCGACACAACGACGCAGCGCGCAGCAGACGCGGCCGCAACACATACCTCCCCGACGACGCGCCAACACCGCCAGCCACTGCTCACTCGCCCAAGCAACCCGTGCACACAACTGCCACACGCGTCCACCACGCCGCCGCCAACCACCCGCCCGCCAGGGGGCGCTCACGTCCGCGACAACAGCGCGGCACCGCCGGACCGGACCGGACCGGGCCGGGCCGGGCCGGGCTGGGCCGAGCCGAGCCGAGCCGCCGCCGCCTCCTCTCCACTCGGCACGCCACGTCCTGCTTGCAAAACACATGGCTCGTCCCTCTGTACACACAACGCGCCTGCCTGCGGTCGCCGCCGGCATCTATCCACCTGCGCATCGGAGCCAGGCCGGCAAGCCCACACTTAAATAATGCACTTCACCAGCCAAACAAACCCACTCTTCCTTTCTTTGCACAGCGCATGCAACAGCAGCCCCAGGAGCCGGGCCCGCCGCCAGCGTCTCCTCCTCCTCCTCCTCCTCCTCCTCTGGGCACAGCCAGCCAGCCGTTCCCACCGCCCCGCCCCTGCTCTGCAGAACAAGAAAAAACGAAAAAGTACCAACACACGCACCCAAAGCGTAAGCCAGACAAGACCAGCCTCTCCAAGGCCACACACACGCAAAAAAACAAAAAAACAAAAACACTACAACAAAATAAAATAAAAAAGAAAAAGCAAGCTGTCGCCTCGCCCCCGCCCGTCCCCCCCACCACATTCGCCCCCTCCGCTTGTTTTCCTTTCTACAATTTCCCTCTTTTCCACCCAATATCCCGCCGCGGTTTACGGGCACCGGCCGATTTTGCGCCCGCCCACATGTGTGCCTACTCCCCACCACCATTCCCTCCGCAGCCCGCAGCCCGCTTTTCCCCCCCTCCCTGCCCACACCACACCACACCGACGGTGCTGACGTCGACACGCACCCAAGACAGGGGCCACGACCGTCTTTTTTCCTGGGCCCATCCCCGCACCGCACCTCCTTCCAATCAACCGCTGTGGCGCCTGTGTCCGCGCGAGACGCGTGCGCGCCGCCTCTCTCAACATCCGTCCGCCGTCCGCCGGCCGGCCCGTTTTTCGGCCCCCAGGCCATCCGTCAACCACCACTGCCACTGCCCCTGCCCCTGCCCGCCCCGCACCACACCACACACCGCTGCTTGCCCCGGCCGTTGCCACCAAAGGCGCCAACCGCAGCCCGCGCGCGCCAGAAAGAGATGGCAAAACTACAGGGACCCAGCCGACCGACGAAAATCAGAGCAATTGGCCGGGAGGATCAAAAAGAGAGCTCCGAAAACCACCGTAGCGAGGCGTGGGAGGAAACGTTACGAGAAGCAGAAAGGGACCAGGAAAAATTCTGGAAATTTCTTAAAACTCGTAAACTAAACACGAAACATCTACATCTACATGGGGAAGGAACGACCCCACAGACCGAGCTGAAGCACTGGCGGATTCACTAGAAAGGCAATTCCAAGCACCAGAAGCGGTAGATGACGAAACTGATGACCACCAGGAAATGGTACTCAGAAGGGTAAAACCGCATCCTAAGTGCCCCGATCAGAACATCTTTCACAATCCAATAAACGCAGAAACCCCATATCTTATCACATCACAAACATACACACATCCTAAGAAGGCATCAGGCCCAGATTCCATCAAACCGCAACTACTACATCACCTACCTCCAGCAACTATCAATTATCTATCTAACATCAATATATAATGCTTGCTTCAGACTAAACTACTTGGAAACAGGCCCGAGTCATCACATTACCAAAGCCAAACAAGGACTTATTATTTCCGCAAAACTATAGGCCAACTTCCTTGGAAAGGTTCTCGGAAAGCTCATTCAAACTGAACTGAAGAAATTCAATTCTTAAAGGATAACAACATAATCATCCCACAACAATTCCGATTCCGCGAAGAACACAGCACCACCCACCAGGTGACCAGACTAGTCGAGCACATATGTCAGGCCAGAAACATTAGACACAGTACTGGAGCAGTCCTGCTTGACATTGGAAAAGCATTCGGATAACGCCTTATCTACAAGCTCCACCAGTACAACTGCCCCATCCACATTATTGCTTCTTTTCTCCGCAACAGAGCATTCTATGTCCATGTACCAGGAGCGGCAAGTAACACTAGATCCATAGAGGCTGGAGTCCCGCAAGGCTCAGTGCTGGGGCCCATTCCCTACTCAATATACACAAACAAACAGCTGGGAGGACACTTGTCACTATTTGCAGACGACACTGCAGTCTACCGCAGCAGTTCTAACCTGCAATATAGAGTCACAAAAATAGAGCAACACCTACAATCCATCCAGAAATGGGCTAACCAATGGAAACAAAAAAACAATAAACGCGGAGAAAACCCAAGCAATACAATACGATTCACATTCAAAAACAATACCTCCTAACCTGCATATACGCCTCAGAAATAACAATCTTCCATGGTCAGGCACAATAAAGTATCTAGGCATCAAGCTGGACAAGAGGTTGACATTTAGAGACCATGTTACACACGTTTGTAACAAGGCTGCAGCAGCAATATTCAGACTGTACCCAATCATCAAAGGAAACAGAATAAATATGCACGCCAAAAAGAAAATCTTCAAAACCGTCATAGGAACCAGCCATCACTTACGGCTCTGAAAATCTGGTCAATGGCCGCAGACACCAACATAACAAGAGTAAAAAAGGGTGCAGAACAAATACTTCAGAATTGCTGCTGATGCCGGCCGGTACCAGACAAACCGAGACATGTACACAAACCATAACATACTCAAAATCCTGGAAATCATCCAAAGAAAAATCCATAAAGTTTTTTTTTTTTCCACCAAACCACGGATTCGAACCACCCACTCATCAGAAATCTGGGACAAAATCCACCCGACCCAAGAACGACATTTCCCATCACGACAAAACACCACAAACTACAACATACCATGATAAACAAAAATAAAATAAAAACACCATAACACTCACTTAAACAACAAACATCTACACACACCCAAGAGACCCTATCATCCCATCATTTTGTTACCCAACATAATCAGACATAAGGCAGGGATCAAGGACAGATCCGGTCCTTCGAGTACAGGGGGTAAAAAATACCCATCAGACCAGCTCTCTCTCTCTCTCTCTCTCTCTCTCTCTCTCTCTCTCTCTCTCTCTCTCTCTCCTCCTCCTCGCTTCTCCGTGCCGACGCTGCCTCGCACACGCGTTCGCGTTCACGTTCGCGTTCGGCCGACACCACACGACAGGTCTTTGGGGCCCCGCCACTGCGCACACGCACGCCTCCTCCTCTTCCTTAGTTCTTTTTCGCTTTTCTTTTCTCCCCCGCCCCCCGCTCTCACCGCCACATCATCCCGCAACCCTTGGGGGATGTTTCCCAACATCAACGCGCCCCAATTCCACTCTCTGCCCGTGCCGCACTCTCCACTTTGCTTCTCCCCGTCCCCTACACACACGACTACCGAAACCCCGGTTGACACACCTTCTCGTAGGACAGGGGTGCGTGCGTGCGTTGTCTTGACGGTGACAGCAACAGCAACGGATCCGTCCATCCCATTCCCCCCCCACTCGGCAAGGGGGGCAAACACGAACGCGAAAGAAAGGGCAGGGCAGGGCAGGGCAGGGCAACTATCTCGTACACATTCTTCCTCAGAACCCACATATCACATCAACGAACGGGAGGCCAATTGCGGACTCAGCCGTGTCAGGCAAATCCAACCCAACCAACACCTCCCACGGAAACCCTGACACTGATCCAGCAGTACGTCCACATACATCGCCACACCAAATACGGGTGACGAGTGAGCAACAAATGGAACAATACACAGCAAGGCTGACCTAATAAAAACTGCACGTCACGTCATACCTTCCAGACAGACGCAGTTCCGACGGGACGGCGGAACCGTATACGTACCTTTCAGCCACAACAACCGACCGACTGGACACGCCCGCGTCTCCAGCCAGCCAACCACCAGGGCCACACAGCCCGCAAGTTTCAGCGTCAACACTTCTTAACGTACGTTGCAAACTTTTCAAAACATTGCCACACACACACACACCCCACGAAAAGCGTCAACCTCTCTCACACTGGATACACTCAACACTTTTTGTCGGCGGAGCTTGAGGCCAACGGTTGACACACCCCCACCGGCCACACAGGTTTCCCTTTGAAAATTGCAGTGACGGAGACGCGGCATTACGAGAGGGTTGTTTCCGAGAGCGCGAGCTGGACGGAGCTGCGCCGCCGCCGCCGAGGGGTAATGAACGCACGCGATGCCGCATGACAGCCCATCACCCAAAGTTTCACCCACAACTGCACAGGTCGCACCCCCTTTTCGCGCCATACTAGTGTCGATCGTCAATTACAGCTCACGGTGTTCGCATTTGCCACTTGACGGGGGGGGAAAACAAAACAAACATCTGACACGCCATGTGTTTCTCTCTCTGTTATATCTAGGTCATTGGGCAGCCACTGTAAAAAATAATATTTTTACGACATGGTTGGGTAAGTGATTTAAAGACAACAATTGTGGGTCACACACCATAGACCATTTCGATAGTGTTCTTGTTCTTCTCTTTTTCCTTTTTTTTTTTTTATCGCTCAATTGAAATAAAACCTGGGGATGATGCAATGCTGCGATATGGCACAACCGTCGTCCATTGTACACAACTCGGGAACAAAAAGAAACCAATTCAGGGAACGTTCGTTCCTTCACAACGTTTCTTTCAACGCACTTGGTCTTTACCATCCTGTATTCAAACACATTTTCCTTTCATCAAAACTAGGGCATTTCCATAACAGTTGGTTTCCGTTTCTGTGAGCACAATACTGCTTCTTCGACGTCATTTCACCATCCTAACTAGACAAACAACAAAATAGGAAAACAGCCTTGAGAACCCCGTCCACCAAATTTCAGTTAGCACGGCATCCAAGATTCTTTTCCGGGGAGTGCGGTGCAGCTGACGCTGCTCAGACCATATACCGTCGCCAGTCTCACTCAACTCTTGCGCATTCCATTCTACGCTACGTGACAATGCAAAAATGAATGAATCAAACCCGCCCAGAGAGCGTCTTGTGCGAGGGGACACACGATATAGAGAACAACAAAACACACAGGGGACACCACCAAAGTTGGAGAGAACGTTTCCACCACGGCAGACACTTACAGCAGCCGCGCCGTTACGCGCTTTTTTTTTTTTTTTTTTTTTCTCCCCCCCCCACTGCACACCTCCGACACCACGGGAACGTTCACCGTCCCGTTGCCCTACACTGGCGTTTCTTTTCAACCCCCCACCCTATTCCTCGCTCCCCGGACATTCGACCGATCACAAAGTGCAACCTCTCGTTACCGTCGGGTGCCCCTCTTCATCCCCGGGGCGCCAACAACAAAAAAAAAAAAAAAAAAAAAAATAAACCACTCAACTGAGCGGAAAATACACGTACATCCAGAATGACGACACCGCCTCCACAAACAAAAACCAGACGTCAGACGTCAGGTCGAAAGAGGGCACCGTACGTCGTGGCGCGTGGTCTCCTAACTCACCTCGCGCGTACAAATACAAATGCGTGTCTCCTCACGTTCACACACACCTCCACGCTCCACGCTCCACTTTTACGTCGCCCAACCAACCAACTAACTTAACCCACCCGCTCGGCGTAGAAGCAGCTGTAGGCGGCAACGTGTTGTTTCTCACCCTCGCCACCAACGGTGTGACATCCGACAATCGCGGTTTGCTTTCCTTCCTTTCCGTTCCACACCTCCGGCCATACCATACAAAAAAAAAATATATATATATATATATATATATATATATATCAACACAAGCCAACTCCAGCGATCCGCCCCCCTGACACCAACACGTCTCGAAACACCCACGCCCACGACCCGGCTGTGGCTAAAGTGCGTATCCCAACGTCACACCAAAACCAAAGGCGCCGGCGCCGGCGCCGCACCACAGCTACAGCTGTGCCGCCGTCCACCCGCTCACAACAACAACAACAACAACAACAATTCCGCCCTTCCCGCAAAGGCATTTTGGTGGCCCTGAAAAGGGCCGTTTTTTCTTTTCTTCGCCGCGCCGCGGACGAGCCTCCTATTTCCAAGAGCCACCTCCTTACTTGGAGCTCGTGTACTTGGTCACCGCCTTCGTGCCCTCGCTCACCGCGTGCTTGGCCAGCTCGCCAGGCAGCAAGAGCCGCACAGCGGTCTGGATCTCGCGGGACGTGATGGTCGAGCGCTTGTTGTAGTGCGCCAGGCGAGAAGCCTCGGCCGCAATGCGCTCGAAAATGTCGTTCACGAAGCTGTTCATGATGCTCATCGCCTTCGAAGAGATGCCCGTGTCAGGGTGCACCTGCTTCAGCACCTTGTAGATGTAGATGGCATAGCTCTCCTTTCTCTTCCGCTTCTTCTTCTTGTCGCCCTTCGAAATGTTCTTCTGCGCCTTGCCAGCCTTCTTGGCGGCTTTCCCCGCTAGTCTTGGGCGGCATCACGAACAAACAGGCAGGCAGGCACGCGCAGTCAGTCAGTCAAGCGCTCCACTCCAGTCAGCGTCTCCCCACACAGTGGCACCCGCCGCACGCCGCCGCCGCACCTTTACCAGCTCGCCCTGCTGCGGCCGCCGACCAATGGGGCGCGCGCGCAACCGGCCGCCGCACCCGAGCCCATAAAGGACCCCCACCCCGCCGGCGCCGGCACGCACTCCGCTGCTCGACTCGCTGCGGCTCGCACCGTTTGCGTTGTGCTTTTCTTTCTCGCTTCTTTCCAAACTAGCCCATCGCCATGTCCGGACGCGGAAAGGGAGGCAAAGTCAAGGGCAAGTCAAAGTCCCGCTCAAGCAGGGCTGGGCTCCAGTTCCCGGTCGGCAGAATCCACCGCCTCCTGCGCAAGGGAAACTACGCCGAGCGCGTCGGCGCCGGGGCGCCCGTCTACCTCGCCGCCGTCATGGAGTACCTCGCGGCTGAGGTGCTCGAGCTGGCCGGAAACGCGGCCCGCGACAACAAGAAGACGCGCATCATCCCGCGCCACCTGCAGCTCGCCATACGCAACGACGAGGAGCTCAACAAGCTCTTGTCGGGCGTCACCATCGCACAGGGAGGTGTCCTGCCCAACATCCAGGCCGTCCTGCTGCCAAAGAAGACCGAGAAGAAGGCCTAAAAGAGAGACAGCGCAATCGGCACCGCCGCGTGCTCCCTTGGCACGCAGCGCGCCATTTGCCGGCTCGGCTCAAAAACAAAACAATCGGCCCTTTTCAGGGCCACCACACAAACCTACGTCCAAAGCAGAATTCCAGTCGTTCGTCGCACCACTTTTCTCTCTCTCTCTCTCTCTCTCTCTCTTTCTGTGTACGGTTTTTCCTTCTTACACACACAGGCGCCGCCATCTTGTACACACGTACTTGGCCACCTCCTCCACTCCACGCACGCACGCACAGTCTCGCGACCATTAACCAGCACACGTGGCGCACAACAACACACCTCAAAAATAACCCCTCGGCACTCAGCCGCGCCGCAACACACAGCCCATCCACCGACAAAAAGCATACAAGCAAAGAGGGAGGGAAGGAAGGAAGGAGCTCACACAACGCAAGGGCACGCTTCCTTCCCTCCCAACCGCACCGCACACCACGTCAAAAAAAAAACTCCAAACAAAACTAAAAGGCCAGGTAGACTAAAAAGGAAAAGGAAAAAAAAAACCAGCAACACAGACTCTTTCGCACTTTTCAACTTCCGAACACTGTGGTGGCCCTGAAAAGGGCCGTTTTTCAATCTCTCTTTCCTTCCTTCGGTCTCACACCGCCTAACCGCCAAAACCGTACAGGGTGCGCCCCTGCCTCTTCAGGGCGTACACCACGTCCATGGCCGTCACAGTCTTGCGCTTGGCGTGCTCAGTGTACGTCACCGCGTCGCGGATCACGTTCTCCAGGAACACCTTCAGCACTCCGCGCGTCTCCTCGTAGATCAGACCAGAGATGCGCTTCACGCCGCCCCTGCGCGCCAGGCGGCGGATCGCGGGCTTCGTGATGCCCTGGATGTTGTCGCGCAACACCTTGCGGTGCCGCTTGGCGCCACCCTTGCCGAGCCCCTTTCCTCCCTTGCCGCGGCCTGTCATTCTTCTTCTTCAAGCGTCTCAACCACAATAATATGAAAAAAACAGAAAGCAAGGCAAGCTCCTCACCCGGCGCTAGCGAGTCGGCTACGGTTGTGGCGCCCAGCGCGCGCGCCGCCCCCCTATATAGACTCTGGGGCCCCGCGGCCCGCCCTCCCCTCCCCCCACCACCGCGCACCGAGGGCATATAAGCGCAGCACCCGGGGCGCGCGGGCCCGTTGTCAAGGCAGCACCGGACGCCGTCGCGCACGCATATCCTCCACGCCGCATCCGCATCCGCAGTAGCCATGGCCCGGACAAAGCAAACGGCCCGCAAGTCCACCGGCGGAAAGGCGCCGCGCAAACAGCTCGCCACCAAGGCGGCGAGGAAGAGCGCGCCCGCCACCGGCGGCGTCAAGAAGCCCCACCGCTACAGGCCGGGCACCGTCGCCCTGCGAGAAATCAGGCGCTACCAGAAGAGCACAGAGCTGCTCATCCGCAAGCTGCCATTCCAGCGCCTAGTGCGCGAGATCGCCCAGGACTTCAAGACCGACCTGCGCTTCCAGAGCTCCGCAGTCATGGCCCTGCAGGAGGCCAGCGAGGCCTACCTCGTCGGCCTCTTCGAAGACACCAACCTGTGCGCAATCCACGCCAAGCGAGTCACCATCATGCCCAAGGACATCCAGCTCGCGCGCCGCATCCGCGGCGAGCGCGCCTAAACCCGCACACCGCCAAACAAACAAAACGGCCCTTTTCAGGGCCACTAACGTCTCTCCGTCGCGAGCAAAACTTTGTCGGTCGCAACGACTAGTTCCCCACTCACTCTCCAGTCCAGTCGTCCCACCCCCGGCCCGGCGCCGCCGTTTCCAAAAAAAAAAAAGCACCGCACCGGCCGAGCCAAGTCGCAAGCGTCAATAGTGCCACCCACACAGGCCACGGCACAAAACGTGACGCCCGGAAAGCAAAGCAAAGCAAAAAAGACTATTCCAAAACCACCACCAAGACAAACAAACAAACAAGCGCGGCGCAAAATAAATAGGTAAAAATAATAAAAAAATAAAATACACTTTATAACACCAACCGCGCGCCGCCGCCCACGCCCGCCAACGACCCCACAATCCAACCACCGCGGCACGCAAACACCATCCACACATGAAACAAACAAACGCCAGCAAGCAAGACAGACAGACAACAAGGCAACCGACCGACCACGACACGACAATCAACACCTTCCCGACGTGCTTTGATGGCCCTGAGAAGGGCCGTTTTTGTTTTTGTCCGGGACCGCGCGACAGCCTCTGGTTGCGCGCCGGCCACCAGGCGACGGTGTCAACCGCCAACCCTTCCCTGCCCTTTTTACTTCTTCTTCTTGGGCGAAGCCTTCGCCTTAGACGGCGTCGCCGTCGCCTTCTTCGGGCGCGGCGCCTTCGGCTTCTTCGTCGGAACCTTGGCGGCCTTCTTCGCCTTCGACGGCGACTTGGCCTTGGCCGGCTTGGCCGCAGCCGCCTTCTTCGCACCCGCGGGAGCGGCCGACGCCGCAGACGCCTTCTTGGCGGCGCCCGCCTTCCGACCGGTCGCCGCCTTCACGCCGCCAGCCTTCTTTGCGCCGGCCGCACGGGCCCCCTTCTTCTCCTTGCTGGCCGGAGCGGCGCGCTTCTTCTTCGCACCACCGCCACCACGAGCCTTGCCGCCCTCGGCCGCCCCGCCGCCGGCGCCGGCAAGCTTGAAAGAGCCCGACGCGCCCTTCCCCTTCGTCTGCACCAGCTCGCCAGCCACGACGGCCGACTTGAGGTACTTCTTGATAAAGGGCGCCAGCTTCTCCGCGTCCAGCTTGTAGTGCGCGGCAATGTACTTCTTGATCGCCTGCAGCGACGACCCGCCGCGCTCCTTCAGACTCTTGATGGCGGCCGTCACCATCTCAGAGGTGCGCGGGTGCGCAGGCTTGGCGCGCGGCTTCTTCGCAGACGACGCAGACTTGGCCTTCTTCGTAGTGCCGGTGGCGGCGGGTGCCGCGGCAGTCTCGTTCGTAGCCGCCTGGTCTGCCATCTTTTGCTTGTTCTCTTTTCTTTTTTCCCCTTGGTTTCGCTTCCTTCTCTCCTTCGACGACGCACAACAGCGAGGGGCGCGCAGCAGAGAATAGCCGCGCACGCGCCTGGCCCAGCCAGTGTCGCGGGCGGGCGCGGACGGCCGAGAGAGCGGCCGCCACTCGGCGCGCCGCCGCGCCGCCGCGCCGCGCCTCCCGCGCTTGCTACCAGTCGCTACGGGGATGTCGACGCGTACAGACCACGTTAGCTGCGCTCCGGAGGGGACTGACCGCCGCGCGGTGGGGCTTGCCCCGCCGCCGGCCCCGTCAGTCACTCCACTTACGACGACCAGGCAAAGGAGGAGAGGAAATGATCTGCTGATGGCCACGGCGAGGAACTTGGACTACGATATGGATTATTCGACGGATGTTTCGACTGAAGATGATACTACTCGGCATTCTACTGCGTCTGCCACGCAGTACCGCCGAAAACGAAGCGACCCAGGACCTGCAACTCAGCCTGCAGCGGCCACGGACGACGGTTTCGTCAGACCACCGCGGAAAAAACAAGCCAAGAAGCAGCAGCCAGAGGCTACCACTTCACTACCGCTAAGCAACCGTTATGACGTCATCCAAGATGGCGGGACGGCGGCCGCGGACGATGCCGCACAGCAGCAACCGCAACAACAAGAACAACAACAACAACAACAGCCACTGCAGCAGCAACAACAACAGTCTACGAGGATACCGCCGATTGTTTTGCAGTATCCTAACTCTTACAAGGAACTGTACGACTGGCTGAAGAGTAATTTGAAACAACCTTTTACGGCAAAACAGGCTGGCGGCGACAAGTTAAAACTTTCTGTTGCCACTACTGACGACTATATGACGGTCATGGACATGGCTGGGGCGCGCGGGATACCAAGTTACACCTTCCCTATGGTGCGGCCACCGACGCTGAAGATCGTCCTGCGTGGAGTTGTGCAGTCTCTCTCCAATGAAGATGTCAAGGACGAATTGGCGGAACTTGGCTTCCATGCTTCCATCGTGGACTACCACAAGATGCCTGGCACGAACAAGAGATCTGGACTTCGCGTCGTCATCCTGCCGGACACGCCTGATAATCGGAAGATCTTCAATGTGACCCGACTCTGTGCCTTGTCTATCACTGTAGAATCACTACGAAAATCTCGTGGTGTTACGCAGTGCTTCAGATGTCAAGGGTTCAGTCATGTGGCTCGACACTGCACCATGCCCTTTGTGTGTGTGAAATGTGGCGGGCCTCATGACAGCCGACTGTGCCCTGTGCCGAAACAAGACCCAGCTAAGTGTGGTCTCTGCGGAGGAAATCATACAGCTAACTTCCGATCGTGCCCCAAGCACAAGGAAGCTAGTCGCCGGCAACGCGGGCTCCCTCCGCTTACTGCCAAGGAGAGGAATAGGAGGACCAACGTCGTCCGAGGAATCCCAGCAAGCTCCCGCGGCGCTGCAGTAATTCCACAGGAGCAAGTGCCGCCGCTGCAGAGTCGCAATGCGGCTCCCCAGCAACGCCGTTCGACTCCCTACGTCATCCGGCACGACGCTGCCCCTTCAGCGTCGCCTCAGGACGGTTTTGTGGCTGATACAGCTGCTTTCCCGACTGCTCCCAGATGGCCCTCGACTGCGCCTGACCGCCAGCAGCGTCGTACGTCTCCAGCTGATTCCACTGACCTTGTTGACCTGCTCAAGACCATGATGACTGCAGTAACCGAGATGAGTAGAGCTATCCAGGCTCTACCCACGACTCTTGCAGCAACTGTGGAGGCCACGATTCGAAGTGTCCTTCGACCGGCGAGCGGCTCTACCACACATCAACATGAATAGAGCGCGTCGTTTTGAAGATCTTCGCATTGTCACTTACAATGCTGACGGGCTGTATCACGATCTCCAAGAAGTCAAGCACTTTCTTGTGGACCATAACATCGACATCATGATGGTCACCGAGACGCACCTGAAGCCTGCTCTAAGGGCAAACATCTCCAACTACAGCTGCCATCGTACTGATCGCCTGACGCGAGGGGGCGGCACGGCCATCTATATCAAACGTTCCATACAGCATTACGCTGTCCCTCTTCCAGCCCTTCGGCAGATGGAAGCCACGGCTGTCGCAGTTGAGACGTCGGCGGGGCTCATCACCTTCATCTGCGCTTATCGTCCGCCGAAATATCACCTGGACGCTGACGATGCCGCAGCGCTGCTCCGGCTCCCTGGCAAGCTCTTCCTTGCTGGGGACTTCAATGCTAAGCATGCGGCGTGGAATTCTCTCCACACCACCTACAGCGGCAGACGACTTCTCCAGGTCCTTGAACGCGCGAATGCCTACGCCTGTGGCCCTGAGGAGCCGACGTGCTATCCTTCCAGAGGCACGCCGGACATCCTCGACATCGCCATTACGAAGGGATTGCACCAGTTTCTGACGGCTGACGTCATTCACGAGTTAAACTCGAACCACCTGCCTGTCCTGTTCGACTTGGCGGTCGGCGCTACCGCCAGGCCGCGGAAGTACAACCTCCGCCGTACGGACTGGGAAGCATATCGCACCAACATCACGGCCGTGCTGGCGCCCCATCTGGACGCGGATCCTCCTGCTGTCGATGCTGGCATGGCAGTTTTTACTGATGCCGTCGCAGCTGCTCTGCACTCGTCAACTCCGCCATCGCGCAGCCCCTCTCGCCCGCGCCCAGGACTGTCTGCCGATATCCTCGACCTCATCAAAGCCCGGAACCGCCTACTCAAGGAATGGCGCTTAACTCGCAATGTGGAGCTTAAGCGAAGGATCAATCAGTTCCGCCGGGACATCAAGGCCGCCACAATTGAGTACCGGAATAGCCAATGGGCGCAGAAGCTCGAATCGTTCACTCCTGATCCTGATGCATGGGACTCGGTGCGGTTTTTCACCAAGAGGAGGGCCACTATTCCACCTTTGGACGCTGCAGCTGGAGTGGCGTACACACCGTCGGATAAGGCCAACGCCCTCGCTGACGTTTTTCAGGAGAACTTCCTTCCAGTAGCGGATCCCATTGACGCCCAGCATGTGCAACACGTCGAAGGCAGCCTTGCGGCGTATCTTACTGCAGAGGACGCAGATGACCGACTTCCACCTATTACCACGGGCGAAGTCACTTCCTGTATACGGGCCTTGGGCACCAACAAAGCACCGGGAGCGGACGACATACCAGGAAGGGCGCTTAAGGAACTCCCTCATGCAGCGTTTACCTATCTCGCGCTGCTCTTCAACATTATCCTTCAACTGCAGGTTTTTCCTGCGGCGTGGAAGCACGCTATCATTGTGGCTGTCCCCAAGCCGGGACGCAACAGGAAAAATCCGCTTCATTACCGGCCGATCAGCCTCCTGCCGCAGTTAAGCAAGGTCTTTGAACGGCTGCTACTTCATCGCCTCAAGCGGATTATTGATCGCCGGCAGCTGCTACCCCCGGAACAGTTTGGGTTCCGCAGCGGGCACTCCGCGACACTTCAACTCATTCGCGTGGTTGAAGAAATTACGAAGGCCTTCAACAACAGGGAATATTGTGGGGCCCTGTTTCTTGATGTCAGTAAGGCTTTCGACAGTGTCTGGCATGATGGGCTACTATGGAAGCTGACTCTGCAGGGATTCCCGCGATCTGTCATCAAGCTGCTCCGTTCCTACCTGCAAGGACGGACCTTCGCTGTTTGCATCGATGATGCCCTCTCCACGGTTCAACCCATCGCTGCTGGCGTGCCGCAGGGTTCGGTGTTGGGCCCCACACTCTATTCCCTGTACACGTCTGACCTCCCTCGGCCTCCACGCATAGAACTGGCCATCTACGCTGACGATACCGCTCTCTTCACGCGGAGCCGCTGGTCCCAAGCGCTGTATCGCCGCCTCCAGGACGCCTGTGCCGCCCTTGAAACCTGGGCCACCCTTTGGCGCGTTGGATTCAACGCTAGGAAGACTCAAGCTGTCATCTTCACCAGGAAACGGGTTAAGCCTCCAGACCACCAGCTTCTGCTCTTTGGTGATGCTATCCAGTGGACGCCGTCAGCCACCTATCTTGGGGTAACCATGGACAGCCAACTCATCTGGCACTTACAGGTAGCCAACGTTCGCCGGAAGGTGGATCAACGACTGGGAATGTTGTACCCGCTCATTAATGAACGGTCTTCCCTGTCCATCAACAACGGGCTCCTGATATACCGGATGTTCATCCGTCCAGTCATGGATTATGCCTGTGCTGCATGGGGTAATGCGGCAAACCGCCATCTCCACCGCCTCCAAGCGCTCCAAAATAAAGCGCTCCGAAGAATTTTTCACGTGCACCCGCAGTTCCCATCACGGTACCTCCATGACGCGGCGTCGGAACTCGAGGTCCTCGCCAGATTTCAAGCAACAGCACGCAAGATTTATCACCAGGTCGCCGCCTCTGCTAATCCCCTATTGCGGGCGCTCGGAGCACCTTCGGACGACAGAGATGTGTACAAAAACCCTGTTGCGCTGCTAAACAGGTAACACGCACTTAGCCTGAAGCTCGGCTAAACAAACCAGAAACCCAGGATGCAATGACCTATCCCACACATAACGAAGACATACGCCACTCCTGAAGTCAATCTACTTCCTATCCATTGAAGCCGTAGTAAATGCCTTCGGGTAAAAGCTACCTTGCCTCACTTGCAGTAGTTTGAAGACGTGGACTGGAGCGCTTGCTACCGCCCAACGTCCGACAGCCTGCGCGGAGCAGCCCCCAACCTGCGCCGCAACCACCCGCGCCATTCAAACCACCGAGGATGGGGCTACACACACAGACACCACGGTCGCCAACCAGTCGCCGCGGCGGCGCCGCAAACCACGGCCAAACTGCAGCCACCGCGCGCCACAGCCTGGGTCGGCCCGCCGAGAATCGCCGCCCCCGCCCAAATGCCGCCCCCACAGCCCCAGCCGACGACCCGCCACAATGGCCAAACCTTCGTCAAAACTCCCACACCGTCGCCGCGGCAGCCCGGCCACCGCGGCCGGCGCCACAGCCACACGAGCCGAGTCGTGCGGCGATGACGGCCGTGCACAAACGCACCTCCGCCGCCCCATCGCCTTCCGCCGTTTTCCCGATCGGCCCGCAGCCGTCGGGCCACGGCCGCGGGCCGTCCTCCTCCTCTCGCCTCGCCCGCCAACACCCACAGCCCTTCCAACACCTTTTTTTTTCTTTTTTCTTTTTTTTTTTACTTTTTTACGATCGCCGCCTGCGCAACATGGCACCGGCCGACGGAGCGCCAACCCCCCCGCCACAGGCGAAAACAAAACAAAACAAAACAAAACAACGATAAACAAACAAACAAAATAAATTACCAGCCAGCCCCAACTACAGACACACCGAATCTGCCCTCACAGCCGACCTTACACGCCTCAACGTCAAAACAAAGGTGGTTTCTTTCTTTCAACGGTTACCTTACCTTAGGTTACGTCAGGTTAGGCTAAGAAGGCGTCAGGGTTAGGTTAAGCGTTGACGTGACGTCACGTCTTAACGTAGGCGTTAAGCTAAGGTTGCGGTCACGTACGTTAGGTTAAGGCGACTTGGGGGTTGGCCTAAGAGCTTAGGTTAGGTTACGTTAGTTTAGTTTAGGTTAGGTTAGGTGGCTGCGTTAAGGGCTTAAAGAAGTTTAGGAGGTTAAGGCGTCGAGGCGGCCGCACCCCGTTAGCTGCTGCGGCTCGGCCACGCCACGCCACGCCACGCCACGCTTTGGGGTTTCATAAGGTCGCGCGGCGGGTCGTCGGCACGCCGCAAAGGACAAAACTGCAAGACGACGTCGAAAAACAAACAACAGGTAAAAAATAAGTAAGTAAGTAAAATAAACGACGCCGACAGGCGGGGATCAGCAGAACGAGCAGATTCCGGAGAGCGAACGAGACACACACGCACGCACGCACGCACGCACGCACACACACAAACCCCTCCGAGCCGAGAGAGCACAGCACCACCACGTGTCGGCCTCCGCTCACCCGACTCGGTTGGGCTGGGCTGGCGGCCGGGCCGGATGCACGTACACGTACGGCTACAGCCACTACCCGTACACAGCCGCTCTTCACGCAACACCAGCCAAATGGCGCGCCCGCGGCTCGTCGCGGTCGCGGTCGCGGTCGCGGTCGCGGTCGCAACGCCACGCCGGCACACTTTCGGCACCACCGTTTTCGCGCGCACCCCAAACAAAACGCAGCCGACACACACAGAAGAAAAAAAAAAAGAGCGCGAGACGGGCGGCGGCGCACCTTTCGCCAGCCGGCAGGCAATCGACTCGCCCAGTACGACAAACGCGCACGCCACCCCACCCACCAACCAACCAACCAACCAACCAACCAGTCGTCGTCGTCCCGAAATCAAACAAACTCTCAAAAGCACAGCCCCTGCTGCCAACGGACGCAGGCGCCACGCAGCTCCCTTCCCGCCACACTCGATTCGCAGCGCAACTCACCCGGCACACCGTCAAACGACGGGCTGGGCTCGCCGCATCGCCGCAACCTACACACCTTCCCCGCCACGACGCACAGCCCCACCAGACGCCCGTGCCGCAACGAGACTACTGCACTACCACTACTGCACTACTCCTCTCGCCCTTGCCATACACGACACAACACGCCAAAAAATGAAAATCCAAATACAAACAAAAAACACCGCCCCCACGACCCACACACATGCACGGCGCGCCAACACACGCGAGGCAAGGCACGCAGCAAACGGCGTCCCCTCCGCGTCGCGCCATCAACCTACACACACAAGGCAACCAACAACAGCCAGCCAGCCAGCCCCACTCTCACGCCGCAAAAACAGAAAACACACCGAAACAGCCAAACGCCGCACATTCGCGCTTCGCACTTACCACACACCTCTCGGCATCCGTTTCGCACACAACGACGCGACGCACAATACATCATCACGGGCTACGCACGCACACCGCGACCCACTTTTTTACGACGCCCTCGGCAGAGCACACGTGCCCACGCCCACACACAGTCGACACAACGACGCAGCGCGCAGCAGACGCGGCCGCAACACATACCTCCCCGACGACGCGCCAACACCGCCAGCCACTGCTCACTCGCCCAAGCAACCCGTGCACACAACTGCCACACGCGTCCACCACGCCGCCGCCAACCACCCGCCCGCCAGGGGGCGCTCACGTCCGCGACAACAGCGCGGCACCGCCGGACCGGACCGGACCGGTCCGGGCCGGGCCGGGCCGGGCCGGGCCGAGCCGAGCCGAGCCGCCGCCGCCTCCTCTCCACTCGGCACGCCACGTCCTGCTTGCAAAACACATGGCTCGTCCCTCTGTACACACAACGCGCCTGCCTGCGGTCGCCGCCGGCATCTATCCACCTGCGCATCGGAGCCAGGCCGGCAAGCCCACACTTAAATAATGCACTTCACCAGCCAAACAAACCCACTCTTCCTTTCTTTGCACAGCGCATGCAACAGCAGCCCCAGGAGCCGGGCCCGCCGCCAGCGTCTCCTCCTCCTCCTCCTCCTCCCCCTCTGGACACAGCCAGCCAGCCGTTCCCACCGCCCCGCCCCTGCTCTGCAGAACAAGAAAAAACGAAAAAGTACCAACACACGCACCCAAAGCGTAAGCCAGACAAGACCAGCCTCTCCAAGGCCACACACACGCAAAAAAACAAAAAAACAAAAACACTACAACAAAATAAGATAAAAAAGAAAAAGCAAGCTGTCGCCTCGCCCCCGCCCGTCCCCCCCACCACATTCGCCCCCTCCGCTTGTTTTCCTTTCTACAATTTCCCTCTTTTCCACCCAATATCCCGCCGCGGTTTACGGGCACCGGCCGATTTTGCGCCCGCCCACATGTGTGCCTACTCCCCACCACCATTCCCTCCGCAGCCCGCAGCCCGCAGCCCGCTTTTCCCCCCTCCCTGCCCACACCACACCACACCACACCGACGGTGCTGACGTCGACACGCACCCAAGACAGGGGCCACGACCGTCTTTTTTCCTGGGCCCATCCCCGCACCGCACCGCACCTCCTTCCAATCAACGCTGTGGCGCCTGTGTCCGCGCGAGACGCGTGCGCGCCGCCTCTCTCAACATCCGTCCGCCGTCCGCCGGCCGGCCTGTTTTTCGGCCCCCAGGCCATCCGTCAACCACCACTGCGCCCCTGCCCCTGCCCCTGCCCCTGCCCGCCCCGCACCACACCACACACCGCTGCTTGCCCTGGCCGTTGCCACCAAAGGCGCCAACCGCAGCCCGCGCGCGCCAGAAAGAGATGGCAAAAACTACAGGGACCCAGCCGACCGACGAAAATCAGAGCAATTGGCCGGGAGGATCAAAAAGAGAGCTCCGAAAACCACCGTAGCGAGGCGTGGGAGGAAACGTTACGAGAAGCAGAAAGGGACCAGGAAAAATTCTGGAAATTTCTTAAAACTCGTAAACTAAACACGAAACATCTACATCTACATGGGGAAGGAACGACCCCACAGACCGAGCTGAAGCACTGGCGGATTCACTAGAAAGGCAATTCCAAGCACCAGAAGCGGTAGATGACGAAACTGATGACCACCAGGAAATGGTACTCAGAAGGGTAAAACCGCATCCTAAGTGCCCCGATCAGAACATCTTTCACAATCCAATAAACGCAGAAACCCCATATCTTATCACATCACAAACATACACACATCCTAAGAAGGCATCAGGCCCAGATTCCATCAAACCGCAACTACTACATCACCTACCTCCAGCAACTATCAATTATCTATCTAACATCAATATATAATGCTTGCTTCAGACTAAACTACTTGGAAACAGGCCCGAGTCATCACATTACCAAAGCCAAACAAGGACTTATTATTTCCGCAAAACTATAGGCCAACTTCCTTGGAAAGGTTCTCGGAAAGCTCATTCAAACTGAACTGAAGAAATTCAATTCTTAAAGGATAACAACATAATCATCCCACAACAATTCCGATTCCGCGAAGAACACAGCACCACCCACCAGGTGACCAGACTAGTCGAGCACATATGTCAGGCCAGAAACATTAGACACAGTACTGGAGCAGTCCTGCTTGACATTGGAAAAGCATTCGGATAACGCCTTATCTACAAGCTCCACCAGTACAACTGCCCCATCCACATTATTGCTTCTTTTCTCCGCAACAGAGCATTCTATGTCCATGTACCAGGAGCGGCAAGTAACACTAGATCCATAGAGGCTGGAGTCCCGCAAGGCTCAGTGCTGGGGCCCATTCCCTACTCAATATACACAAACAAACAGCTGGGAGGACACTTGTCACTATTTGCAGACGACACTGCAGTCTACCGCAGCAGTTCTAACCTGCAATATAGAGTCACAAAAATAGAGCAACACCTACAATCCATCCAGAAATGGGCTAACCAATGGAAACAAAAAAACAATAAACGCGGAGAAAACCCAAGCAATACAATACGATTCACATTCAAAAACAATACCTCCTAACCTGCATATACGCCTCAGAAATAACAATCTTCCATGGTCAGGCACAATAAAGTATCTAGGCATCAAGCTGGACAAGAGGTTGACATTTAGAGACCATGTTACACACGTTTGTAACAAGGCTGCAGCAGCAATATTCAGACTGTACCCAATCATCAAAGGAAACAGAATAAATATGCGCGCCAAAAAGAAAATCTTCAAAACCGTCATAGGAACCAGCCATCACTTACGGCTCTGAAAATCTGGTCAATGGCCGCAGACACCAACATAACAAGAGTAAAAAAGGGTGCAGAACAAATACTTCAGAATTGCTGCTGATGCCGGCCGGTACCAGACAAACCGAGACATGTACACAAACCATAACATACTCAAAATCCCGGAAATCATCCAAAGAAAAATCCACAAAGTTTTTTTTTTTTCCACCAAACCACGGATTCGAACCACCCACTCATCAGAAATCTGGGACAAAATCCACCCGACCCAAGAACGACATTTCCCATCACGACAAAACACCACAAACTACAACATACCATGATAAACAAAAATAAAATAAAAACACCATAACACTCACTTAAACAACAAACATCTACACACACCCAAGAGACCCTATCATCCCATCATTTTGTTACCCAACATAATCAGACATAAGGCAGGGATCAAGGACAGATCCGGTCCTTCGAGTACAGGGGGTAAAAAATACCCATCAGACCAGCTCTCTCTCTCTCTCTCTCTCTCTCTCTCTCTCTCTCTCTCTCTCTCTCTCTCTCTCTCTCCTCCTCCTCGCTTCTCCGTGCCGACGCTGCCCCGCACACGCGTTCGCGTTCGCGTTCGCGTTCGCGTTCGGCCGACACCACACGACAGGTCTTTGGGGCCCCGCCACTGCGCACACGCACGCCTCCTCCTCTTCCTTAGTTCTTTTTCGCTTTTCTTTTCTCCCCCGCCCCCCGCTCTCACCGCCACATCATCCCGCAACCCTTGGGGGATGTTTCCCAACATCAACGCGCCCCAATTCCACTCTCTGCCCGTGCCGCACTCTCCACTTTGCTTCTCCCCGTCCCCTACACACACGACTACCGAAACCCCGGTTGACACACCTTCTCGTAGGACAGGGGTGCGTGCGTGCGTTGTCTTGACGGTGACAGCAACAGCAACGGATCCGTCCATCCCATTCCCCCCCCACTCGGCAAGGGGGGCACACACGAACGCGAAAGAAAGGGCAGGGCAGGGCAGGGCAGGGCAACTATCTCGTACACATTCTTCCTCAGAACCCACATATCACATCAACGAACGGGAGGCCAATTGCGGACTCAGCCGTGTCAGGCAAATCCAACCCAACCAACACCTCCCACGGAAACCCTGACACTGATCCAGCAGTACGTCCACATACATCGCCACACCAAATACGGGTGACGAGTGAGCAACAAATGGAACAATACACAACAAGGCTGACCTAATAAAAACTGCACGTCACGTCATACCTTCCAGACAGACGCAGTTCCGACGGGACGGCGGAACCGTATACGTACCTTTCAGCCACAACAACCGACCGACTGGACACGCCCGCGTCTCCAGCCAGCCAACCACCAGGGCCACACAGCCCGCAAGTTTCAGCGTCAACACTTCTTAACGTACGTTGCAAACTTTTCAAAACATTGCCACACACACACACACCCCACGAAAAGCGTCAACCTCTCTCACACTGGATACACTCAACACTTTTTGTCGGCGGAGCTTGAGGCCAACGGTTGACACACCCCCACCGGCCACACAGGTTTCCCTTTGAAAATTGCAGTGACGGAGACGCGGCATTACGAGAGGGTTGTTTCCGAGAGCGCGAGCTGGACGGAGCTGCGCCGCCGCCGCCGAGGGGTAATGAACGCACGCGATGCCGCATGACAGCCCATCACCCAAAGTTTCACCCACAACTGCACAGGTCGCACCCCCTTTTCGCGCCATACTAGTGTCGATCGTCAATTACAGCTCACGGTGTTCGCATTTGCCACTTGACGGGGGGGGGAAAACAAAACAAACATCTGACACGCCATGTGTTTCTCTCTCTGTTATATCTAGGTCATTGGGCAGCCACTGTAAAAAATAATATTTTTACGACATGGTTGGGTAAGTGATTTAAAGACAACAATTGTGGGTCACACACCATAGACCATTTCGATAGTGTTCTTGTTCTTCTCTTTTTCCTTTTTTTTTTTTTATCGCTCAATTGAAATAAAACCTGGGGATGATGCAATGCTGCGATATGGCACAACCGTCGTCCATTGTACACAACTCGGGAACAAAAAGAAACCAATTCAGGGAACGTTCGTTCCTTCACAACGTTTCTTTCAACGCACTTGGTCTTTACCATCCTGTATTCAAACACATTTTCCTTTCATCAAAACTAGGGCATTTCCATAACAGTTTGTTTCCGTTTCTGTGAGCACAATACTGCTTCTTCGACGTCATTTCACCATCCTAACTAGACAAACAACAAAATAGGAAAACAGCCTTGAGAACCCCGTCCACCAAATTTCAGTTAGCACGGCATCCAAGATTCTTTTCCGGGGAGTGCGGTGCAGCTGACGCTGCTCAGACCATATACCGTCGCCAGTCTCACTCAACTCTTGCGCATTCCATTCTACGCTACGTGACAATGCAAAAATGAATGAATCAAACCCGCCCAGAGAGCGTCTTGTGCGAGGGGACACACGATATAGAGAACAACAAAACACACAGGGGACACCACCAAAGTTGGAGAGAACGTTTCCACCACGGCAGACACTTACAGCAGCCGCGCCGTTACGCGCTTTTTTTTTTTTTTTTTTTTTTTCTCCCCCCCCCCCCCACTGCACACCTCCGACACCACGGGAACGTTCACCGTCCCGTTGCCCTACACTGGCGTTTCTTTTCAACCCCCCACCCTATTCCTCGCTCCCCGGACATTCGACCGATCACAAAGTGCAACCTCTCGTTACCGTCGGGTGCCCCTCTTCATCCCCGGGGCGCCAACAACAAAACAAAAAAAAAAAAAAAAAAAAAAATAAACCACTCAACTGAGCGGAAAATACACGTACATCCAGAATGACGACACCGCCTCCACAAACAAAAACCAGACGTCAGACGTCAGGTCGAAAGAGGGCACCCTCGCCACCAACGGTGTGACATCCGACAATCGCGGTTTGCTTTCCTTCCTTTCCGTTCCACACCTCCGGCCATACCATACAAAAAAAAAAAATATATATATATATATATATATATATATATCAAAACAAGCCAACTCCAGCGATCCGCCCCCCTGACACCAACACGTCTCGAAACACCCACGCCCACGACCCGGCTGTGGCTAAAGTGCGTATCCCAACGTCACACCAAAACCAAAGGCGCCGGCGCCGGCGCCGCACCACAGCTACAGCTGTGCCGCCGTCCACCCGCTCACAACAACAACAACAACAACAACAATTCCGCCCTTCCCGCAAAGGCATTTTGGTGGCCCTGAAAAGGGCCGTTTTTTCTTTTCTTCGCCGCGCCGCGGACGAGCCTCCTATTTCCAAGAGCCACCTCCTTACTTGGAGCTCGTGTACTTGGTCACCGCCTTCGTGCCCTCGCTCACCGCGTGCTTGGCCAGCTCGCCAGGCAGCAAGAGCCGCACAGCGGTCTGGATCTCTCGGGACGTGATGGTCGAGCGCTTGTTGTAGTGCGCCAGGCGAGAAGCCTCGGCCGCAATGCGCTCGAAAATGTCGTTCACGAAGCTGTTCATGATGCTCATCGCCTTCGAAGAGATGCCCGTGTCAGGGTGCACCTGCTTCAGCACCTTGTAGATGTAGATGGCATAGCTCTCCTTCCTCTTGCGCTTCTTCTTCTTGTCGCCCTTCGAAATGTTCTTCTGCGCCTTGCCAGCCTTGTTGGCGGCTTTCCCGCTAGTCTTGGGCGGCATCACGAACAAACAGGCAGGCAGGCACGCGCAGTCAGTCAGTCAAGCGCTCCGCTCCAGTCACCGTCTCCCCACACAGTGGCACCCGCCGCACCACCACCACCACCATCCGCAAACTTGACGGGACTTACGTCCCCTGACTTATTGAAGGATCGCTCTGGGCCTGCCTTCAGAGTGAATATTTGGTTCGAAATGGCGTTTTTATGCGACAAGGACGGTATAATAGTAAAGTTGAGCGATCAAAACATTAGCAGAAACCCAGCTGCGGTGAGACCGTCAGTTGGAGCGATACCGGCGCTGAAGTATCAGCATTGGATGAGGGTAAGGTACGTCTCCAACAGCATGACAAAGAGCTGTAAGGTGATCATGAGGTGAGTTTTGGAGGAAGGTAAGTGTGTTCGAGGCGCGAAGTCGGATTTGTTGCACCAGCGGCGGAATACGGAGAATACGGCGGATGTCATTGTTGGAGACGTAACGGGGAGCGTTTAATATGATCCTGAGTGATTTACTTTGCACCACCTGGGCCTGGAGAACATGGGTGTCAGCTGCTAGGCCCCACAGCTCGCACCCGTATAGCAGGAGTGACAGGACGCAGGACGTCCAGATGAGCAGCTTGGAGGGGATCGAAAGGCCTGGGCCCTTCAACAATGGGTAGAGTTTGTGTAGCATTACGTATGCTTTTTGACAGGCACCATCAATGTGGGGTTTCCACGTGAGGCGGGTGTCTAACGTGAGGCCGAGATAGGTGACTGTTTGTGACCATGCAATGCGACGACCTTCAAGTTCCACCAGGCGAGCCGGCGGAGCTCGTTTGTTTGTAAAGAGGATGGCCTGAGTCTTATCCGCATTGATTTTTATTTTCCATTTATTGCTCCACTGGGTGATCTGTTCGAGGTGGCGTGTGAGATTCATAGCAATGAATTGTAGGTTGCAGTGGGAGGTGAAGACAACAGTATCATCCGCGTAGAGGGCCAGTTGGTTGGAGGCACGGGATGGGATGTCATTGGTGTATATTGCGTATAGTACCGGGGAGAGGAGAGACCCCTGGGGCACACCTGCTTCCACGGTTCGAATCGAACTACGGTCTCGGCCCTGTATTACGTAAAATGATCGCCCTGTTAAAAAGCGTCGGAGGATGTGGATGATGTGGAGAGGGCAACCATAGTCAGCAAGCTTATAGAGTAAGCCCTCATGCCACACCCGGTCAAAGGCCTTCTCAATGTCTAATAATACCATGCCTGTACTTTGACGCTCAAGCTGCGCCCTGCGGATAGTATCGTGGAGGCGGATCAGCTGGTGGACCGTGCCATGGCCAGCCCGAAACCCGAACTGTTGGGGGATGAGGATGGAGTGAGCATCAAGGAAGGATTGAAGGTGGGAGAGGATGATGCGTTCTAGGATCTTGCCAAGGAAGTTGAGGAGGGAAATGGGGCGGTAGTTCTGTGGGAAGAGTGGATCCTTGCGGGGTTTCGGGAGGGCAATGACACGGGCCAGCTTCCAAACCGGAGGGAAGTAATTATAGGAGAGGCAGCTGTTGTAAAGGGTAACCAGGTAGGTAAGTGCAGCAGGAGAGAGGTGGTGAAGAAGGGCCGGCCGGATGCCGTCGGGACCCGGGGCCTTACTGGATGGAATGTTACTGATATAAGTCGCCAATACTGGGAGAGTGACCGGTGGAAAGGAGGAGTCGGTACGACGGCGAAGGAGCCGACGGACCCGACGATGGACGCGGGTCTCATGGGCGTCAGCCTCGTCGTCGTTGACGTCGTTGAGGCGAAATTGCCGCTCAAGACTGTGTGCGAGGGCCTCCGCCTTGTCCTGAGGCGAGTAGACCAGGCCTTGGGGACCGTGAAGGGGCCGAGAGGGAAGAGGAGTGGATGTAGTCTCCTTGACTATGCGCCACAGACGGTCAGGACGGTTTGCGGCCTCGCGAAGGCGTTGATTCCATGCCTGATCGTGGACTTCTTGGAGACGTATTCGAAGTTCTTGAGCCAGTGATTGCCAGATGCGTTTGTCGATTGGGTCGCGGAGGCGTTGCCACCGGCGACGAAACCGACGTTTGGTGCGAATCAGTTCCTGGACGTCTGGCGGAAGGTCCAGGCGACGAGGGGGCTGGAGGACTCGCCTAGAAGAGGTGCGGTAGCATTCGGTGAGAATCTTTGCAAAACGGTCCGCCGACGGATCGATGTGGCTGCGGCGGGTAATAGGTGGCAGTTCAAGTACGTGTATGTCTACAAGTTGTTGGTAGCGCTCCCAGTCGGTGTTAATCACATAGGCTGGACGGAGCTGGTCCTGAGGGCGGGCGTCGAGGAATTCGAGGATCACCGGATTGTGATCGGAATCAAGTTCCGAGACCACAGAAATCCGGTGGACCCACGGGATATCCCGAGCCAAGAAGATATCGAGAATGTCAGGACGGTAGAGAGCTGTCTTGTGAAAATGCGTTGGAGAATCTGGGGCAATGACACGGATAGCGGCATTGTGGTCGAGATATTGGAACAGCCGACGTCCGTTAGCATTGGTGGAACGGCATCCCCATGTCCCGTGCTTGGAGTTGAAGTCCCCTCCCACTAGGACCTTGGGGCTCAGGTGGAAGAGGACATCCAAGTCAGCCGGGAGTATAGCACGAGCAGGGGAGTTGTAGGCCGCTGCAAGCGTCAATGGTTGTCCGTAGAGCTGTATATCTATGGCCGTAGCCTCCAGGTGGTCCAGGTGCGGTATCTGTCGAAGTCGGTGCGTAAGGCACTGCTTGACTAAGACAAGAGTTCCGCCATGTGGCCGATCCGCGCGGTCGGATCGATGTACATAATAGTTAGGGACAGTAAACTGGTGATGTGGCTTTAAGTGCGTCTCTGAAATAAGGGCTATGTCGATCCCCCTATCATCGAGAAAGCCCTCAAGGGAATGACGTTGGCGAAGAACACCATCAGCGTTCCAACTGACAATACGAAAAGGGCGACTGAGATTAGGGTCCATCAGAGAAATAAGAGATGAAAGCTGATAGAATTATCATAAGTTTACTGAATGGATCAGAAGCTGAATTGAGTTGGTTGATAGTGGAACGGACAATAGAAATGATTTTACGAATGTTGAACTGCTGTAACAAGGCAGCAAGATCAGAAAGATGGTTTGAAAAGGGGAAGGAGAAGGTAGGGGGCGGGGGTGCAGAGGGCTCTGGGGAAGGGTTTGCAGTTCCCCAGGCTGAGGAGGATGTCGTCGATGGGCGCGAAGCAGGACTACGCTGTGGCAAAGGTCCCGAGCTGGTAGCAGAAGAAGGAGGCGGTGGATGGGCACGGCGTGTTCGCAGGCGCGGAAAATTTTCGGCATCAGTTGGTGGAGCAGCTGGCGTCGAGGGCGCCGAAGCTGAGGGAGTAGAAGAATTGCGGGAGTTCTCCAGTGCTTTCTGGTATGCGGAGCATTTGCGATAGTTGGCTGGATGAGCCTGTCCGCAATTACAGCATTTAGGCGGATCCGTGGGCTTTTTTTGGCAGAGTCGGGTGAGATGGTCACCGGCACATTTGACGCAACGCGGCAGACGGCCGCAGTTGCGGGAGCCGTGACCGAAACGCTGGCAATTGAAGCATTGCGTCAAGCCAGACTCGTTTCGGTAAGATTCGACGTCAACCTTCATGTGGAGGAGGAATTTGATTTTATAGACGTCGTATACATTTGGTGTGCAAAGAAGTACAACGACGAATAGAGGCCACTTGACATCGGTGAGCTTGCCCTGTGCGTCTGGCACTTGCTGGTGCATAACAGTGACAGACTGCACAGTGAAGCCCAACTCCTCCAGCGCCTCCTTGACGTCAGCGGGAGGGGTGGTGGGTTCAAGGTGCCTCACGACGACCTTCAAAATTTTGAGCGGGTCGAGATCATATGTGTGGTATTGTATGGCACGAGCCTTGAGATATTCAATCATGTATCGGTAATCCGACGGGTTTTCAAATTCGTAGCGGATGCTTCCTCTTTTATATTGACATGAAAAGGAGCCCTTCAGGTGCCCCTTCAGCTCCTTGACTCGATCGAGGTAGTTGATCGTGTCATGGACGATTATAGGTGGCACCTTGGGGCCCTTGACTGGTGGAGGAGCCGGCGGGTTGTTTGAGAAGTCTTGATCGGCTGGTGTGACCTCAGCTAATCTTTCAAACCTATTCGACGTCGGGACTGTGACCTCATAGGCGTCTGCCATGTCGACCAGACCGGAGTCGGTCGCCGCATGGGTAGCGGAGGCGTCATGAGACGGAACAGGATCCTGACGGTCAGTGGACAGTTTCTTCCTGTCAGGCGCCCTCGTTTCTGTTGATTCTGAGTCGGTATGCGAAGGGGGATGTGCATGCTTACGTGAAGCATGCGAGTAAAGAGCATCCCGCGCCTTCGTTGATAATTTCGTCGACTTTCGACGCGTAGCAGGAGCTGCAGTGACAGCGGAGCTGGGTGGAGGGGCAGCCAGGACGGTATCGTTGTCACCGTTAGGTTTCCCGCCGGAGCCTGGCCCTATGCTACTCGGCCGCGGGTCACCGGGCGGTGCCGCGGGCCCTGGGCCGGATATTTCCCTGATCTCGGGGGAATCCAGCTCAACGCTGCCCTGCTGCATCTGATCTTTCGTCTGAATGGCGTGAGTGAAATTTTCTTTAGTCATCTGGATGGTTGGATCCGACAGTCGACGGTGAACTGAACGAGAAGAAGGTGGACATGATTCTGATGAGTACGACAGCAACGCAGCACAAGACATAATACTTGTGCCGGACGAAGCAAACAAGCCTCGAGAACCGGCAGAGGAAGAGGCCATCGTGGCCTTTGACTCCGCCGCGAACGACGAAATCAACGGGCGCGACGGCCAACAGCAACGCAGGAAGTAAACGCCTCGACTAAACGACGACGCGGAACAACGCAGGAAACGATCGTCCCACTACGCCGATTAAACAGAAACGCGCGGAAATCACACTGCACTATCGCGTAACACAGTCAAGCGCTCCGCTCCAGTCAGCGTCTCCCCACACAGTGGCACCCGCCGCACGCCGCCGCCGCACCTTTACCAGCTCGCCCTGCTGCGGCCGCCGACCAATGGGGCGCGCGCGCAACCGGCCGCCGCACCCGAGCCCATAAAGGACCCCCTCCCCGCCGGCGCCGGCACTCGCTTGGTGACAGCCGTACTGTGCGGTGATCGCGTGCTGGGCTGCAGGAGCGCGTACGGTACTGCACCAAGCCACAGGAACTCGCTTGCGGGAACAGTCGCTCGTTTGTCTGCGCTTAGGCTGGACATTTACGTGCACTGAGGCTTCCGAGCTCCTGATTTTCTTAAATCGGGAGCGGAGTTGCGTGAAGATTCCGACACTGGCGGCTGGTTTACCGGCAGCTTGTGGGCAGAATTGTCGTTGCGTGTTGCGCGTTGTGGGTGGACGCGGTTTGGTGCGCGTCTTCTCGCTGCCGCTGGCCGTGCTTCCGGCCTCTTCGGGCGCCTTAGCTGCCGCGGAGATTATCTCTGCTCCTCCGAGTGCTAGGGTTCTTAGCACGCCAGGGCCTGGTCGCTGGCCAGATACCCGCGCGTGTCAGGCGTTAGGGTTGGTGCGCTGTTGGATACGTATAACGGTGCCAACGAAGGCAGCGCCCAACACTCTTTTGGCAGCTCTTGACTTTGCCCCCGGTTTCGCTCCCGAACATGGAGGATACGGTCACACTGGAAGTGACGCAGTCCACAGGGACAGGGTTCACCATTGGGCGAACCGACAGACGCGGAATAGGTTCAATAATAAGAGATCCATTCATACAAAACGTCCTCCCTCATCTGGATCCGGAAGAGGAACGCAAACTTATGTTGAGGATAATGAAAACAGAAAGGCGTAGAGAAAAAGCTAGAAACGACCTAGCAGAAAAACGCAGGCTCGAAAGAAAAGTCCCCCCCAACCCCACAACAGAAAGTAGGAAAAAAGAACGAAAAATTCTCCCGAAAACAACGGGAAAGGTAGGAACGAAAACCCGTACCAGACGCGCAAAGTCACCGGCTCGAAAAACCAAAGAAAGCAGAGGTGCAGACACGCCACCACTGTTCCCCCAGTTCACATTACAGACAAACCCGGAAGTACCCTACACCACCGACCCCGAAATAGGCCCCAGTAGGGAAACCAAACACTCCACACCTTGCGCGCCCAAAACCACCGACGTAGAAGCAGAGCCTACAACTGAAACCCTCTCCCCACAAAGCCCCGACGCCCTAAGCAACATAGGCACAACACAACCCTCTCTCGCAGATACAACACAGGGCACAGACGGCGAATTCCAACTCGCTCGAAAAACCGCCCGCCGCACCACACCACCTACACCGACTGGCCTTCAGCCAACACACAACCCATTTTCAACACTCACGGACGACGTGGAAAACCCGCCCGCCCCCATCCCACGACAGACCGGCGCACAGCAGCCAAAAAGTGTCCGTCTCCCACCCATAGTGGCCACCTTCCCTGCCACGTACAAAGACTTGTACACCACCATCAAAGAAGCGCTAGGTGGCGATCACTTCCAGGCCAAATCAGCAGGAGGTGACACAATCAAACTGACGGCACGGACGCTAGAGGATTACAACACCATAAAATCCGCGCTAAAAGAAAAAGGCATCCCACACTACACATACCCCATCGGAGCGCAGAAGCCGCTGAAAGCAGTGTTCAGAGGCTTTCCCAAGGGAACAGACCCAGAAGACATAAAGTCCGCCATAACCACGCAAGGCTATGACGTACGATCGGTTAGGCGACACGGCTCCAATCAAGAAAAGCCGCTCTACGTAGCCACACTAGTGGATACCCCCCAACATAGAAAGATCTTCCAAGAACAAAGACTGATGGCGCTGGTTGTAACTCCAGAACCACTGAAACAACGTTCGAGAGCAGCTCAGTGCTTCAACTGTCAAAGGATAGGACACGTTAGCGCTAGCTGCAACATGCCACCCAAATGCGTACGTTGCGCAGAGGACCACGCCTCCCGAGACTGCAAACGGGAAAAAAATCAACCACTCAAGTGCGCAAACTGCAGTGGAGGGCATACCGCCAGCTACCTGGGCTGCCCCGCACAAAAACGCGCACGCGAGCGCCGACAAGGGAATACGAAGGCCGAGGCCAACGCAAATTCCGCCAAACACCAAGGCAGCACAAACGCGGAGACACGCAGAAAAGGCAACAGACCTGCTGCAGGCAACACACCTGCCAACACTGACAACACCCCTCCCGCCACACACGCAGCGGCGCTAACGCCACGGCCACAAACTGTCCCAAAACAAGCTGACCAGGAGCCAAACAGGCAACCACACAAACCGACTCCCACACCAAAACCCGACGAAAACGCGCAAACACATCACTTCTCCACCGCACTCACACAAATCATCAAACTCATGGACATGCTCATGCAAACAATGACCATGAGCTTTGAAAAAATCACGGCCGAAATACGATCGGCAGTCAGGCCCACGCAGGAAACTGCGACAACCAGTGTCATCAGTCACCACCATGGATAGGCCAGCTATCCAGGGACTCACAATGTGCACGTTTAACGCAAATGGCCTCGTCCAACAGGCACTCGAATTCAAACAGTTCCTGGCGGACGAAAACATCGATGTATGCATGGTGTCCGAAACTCACCTTAAACAGGGAATCAGAGTAAGGGCACCAAACTACCTCAGCTACAGACGAGACCGACCAACTGCAGGGGGCGGGGTAGCGATATACATTAAAAGGGGGATACCACATCATCAAGTATATCTACCAGATATGACGCAGTTGGAAACAGTAGCAATTGAGGTAACGACAACCACAGGACCGGTAACTGTGGTTGCGGCATACCGTCCTCCCACACGCAACTTAGACAAAGATGACATTGCCAAATTAGGGCAAATTAGAGGCAAGCTCGTAGTTGGGGGAGACCTCAACGCAAAACACACAGACTGGCATTCCAGGTGTGCAAACCGAGCCGGCCGACAATTGAAAAGCATCGCGCGCACGCACCACCTACATGTGTGGGGTCCAGAGGAACCCACACACTTCCCCCTGAACGGCAACAGGGCAGACGTTTTAGACATCGCTGTTACGAAAGGTCTCGCAGGTTTTGTGGCCGCGAGTTCGCTGAACAGAATGTCATCCGACCACAATCCTGTAATCTTTGAAATCGACGTTGGCGGGTGGCTACCGCCCTCCCAACGCCCTACCATTCACAGGCGCATAAACTGGGAACAATTCAAAGAAACTGTAACAGCAGAAATTGTAAATATCCCGCCCCCACCAGACAACACAGATCAAACGCTGAGAAGTCTTACCGACGCGATCCTGCAAGCAGCCCTGGGCGCTACACCCAGGCCCAGGCCCAATACAACCCCTCCCCAGACCCAGCGATTGCCACCCCAGCTGCTTGCTCAGATCAGACACAAAAATAGGGTCGCGAAGGAATGGAAACTAACGCGAAACCCGAACACCAGGAGGTTGCTCAATAGGTTACAAAGAGAGCTAAAGGCGTCACTCACTGAGCATCGAAACCAGCAATGGTCAAACCGCCTCACGACTCTAAAAGTGCAGGACAATAGCCTCTGGCAAGCCACGAAGCAGTTCACCAAAAGACGCGCAAGGATGCCGCCTCTGCACGGCGAGCGAGGACTAGTGTTCAGCGCCCAAGATAAAGCCAACGCACTCGCCGACGTCTTCGAAAAACAATTCACACCAGCAGAGGCACAAGATCGCGACCGTGAAAGAATAGTTAGGCAACAACTAGCAGTATTTCTTGAAGCAGAAGATGACGTCGCTGACAATGCACCTACCTTCTCCCCGGAGGAGGTAGCCAAAACCATCAGATGTCTGCCCACCAAGAAAGCCCCAGGCCACGACCTCCTCACCAATGAACTGCTTAAAAACCTGCCCCAGCTAGCGATAGAAAAGCTTGCAGAAACCTTTAACGAGATCACACGATCACAAAACTTCCCCAAAGAGTGGAAACATGCCGAAGTGATCGCTATCGCTAAGCCAGGAAAAGACCCCATCTTCCCCCAGAACCACCGACCCATAAGCTTACTGCCCACGCTCAGTAAGTTATATGAGCGCCTCCTACTGGTTCGCATAGAACAACACATACGCAGAGAAGGAATACTTCCCCAATTCCAGTTCGGATTCCGCAACAAGCACTCAGCTCCGCAACAACTAATGAGAGTAGTCGACGCCGCCACAGAAGCCTTTAACCGGAAAGGCTACTGTGGCCTCGTGCTACTAGACGTAGCCAAGGCGTTCGACAGTGTGTGGCACACCGGACTATTGTACAAATTGTACACACTAGGGTTCCCCGGCCATATCGTTAAATTACTGGGTAGCTACCTATCCAACAGAACCTTTAGCGTCAAAGTAGACGACGCTAAGTCTACCAAGCGTAGCATACGCGCAGGTGTCCCACAGGGGTCGGTGCTAGGCCCAGTACTGTACAACCTGTACACTGCCGACACACCGACCGCCCCACAGACACATACTGCGCAATATGCCGACGATACGGCTTTCTTCGCGAGCAGCAGTAACAGAAGAATCGTCACCAACAGATTGCAAAACCTGCTCGACAAAACCGAAACTTGGGCCAAGAAATGGCGAATCACCATAAACAGTGAAAAAACACAGGCAATAATGCTAACACAGAGGAAGGGAAAGCGCTCCCTCCCACACCGAAGGCGCCAAAACGTCCCACTGCGACTCCACAGGAGAGACATTCCCTGGAAGGCCACAGCAAAATACTTAGGAGTAACCCTCGACCGGCGCCTCACCTGGAGGCACCATATCGAGGACCTCCGCAGGAAAGCCAGTGCCCGAATGAACACCCTCTACCCCCTCCTAAACATGACCAGCAGCCTCGCTGCAACCACAGGAGTGCGACTCTACTGCACACTCATCCGCCCCATTCTTGAGTATGCCTGCCCGGTCTGGGGTTATGCGGCAAAAACCCACATACTGAGGCTGCAAAGAATCCAGAACAGGGCACTAAAACGCGCGCTACACGTGCCAACGAGATTTCCAACAGCCGATACACACGAGGCAACGGAAATGAAGTTCCTAAAAGAAAGATTCCGAGAACTCGCGGCCGCGTTCTACGAAACCGCGAGCAACTCGGAAAACCCCCTCATAAAAGAACTCGGGAATTACCCACAAGTACAAGAACGATATAAACGACCTAAATCAATCCTGCAATAACTGCAGAGTTGAGAAAACCAAACAGCATAAATGTCAGGAATACCCACATAGTTAGGAGCATTAAAATAAAAAAAAAAAATAATAAAATGCTAACCCAAGCACAAACCAGTTCATCTGAAGGAAGTGTCTAAGGACAAAACCCTTCTCACACAACATCCTAAAGAAAGGAAGTTATATGCAGCAGCGAGCGAGCCGGCGCCGGCACGCACTCCGCTGCTCGACTCGCTGCGGCTCGCACCGTTTGCGTTGTGCTTTTCTTTCTCGCTTCTTTCCAAACTAGCCCATCGCCATGTCCGGACGCGGAAAGGGAGGCAAAGTCAAGGGCAAGTCAAAGTCCCGCTCAAGCAGGGCTGGGCTCCAGTTCCCGGTCGGCAGAATCCACCGCCTCCTGCGCAAGGGAAACTACGCCGAGCGCGTCGGCGCCGGGGCGCCCGTCTACCTCGCCGCCGTCATGGAGTACCTCGCGGCTGAGGTGCTCGAGCTGGCCGGAAACGCGGCCCGCGACAACAAGAAGACGCGCATCATCCCGCGCCACCTGCAGCTCGCCATACGCAACGACGAGGAGCTCAACAAGCTCTTGTCGGGCGTCACCATCGCACAGGGAGGTGTCCTGCCCAACATCCAGGCCGTCCTGCTGCCAAAGAAGACCGAGAAGAAGGCCTAAAAGAGAGACAGCGCAATCGGCACCGCCGCGTGCTCCCTTGGCACGCAGCGCGCCATTTGCCGCCTCGGCTCAAAAACAAAACACAATCGGCCCTTTTCAGGGCCACCACACAAACCTACGTCCAAAGCAGAATTCCAGTCGTTCGTCGCACCACTTTTCTCTCTCTCTCTCTCTCTCTCTCTCTCTCTCTCTCTTTCTGTGTACGGTTTTTCCTTCTTACACACACAGGCGCCGCCATCTTGTACACACGTACTTGGCCACCTCCTCCACTCCACGCACGCACGCACAGTCTCGCGACCATTAACCAGCACACGTGGCGCACAACAACACACCTCAAAAATAACCCCTCGGCACTCAGCCGCGCCGCAACACACAGCCCATCCACCGACAAAAAGCATACAAGCAAAGAGGGAGGGAAGGAAGGAAGGAAGGAGCTCACACAACGCAAGGGCACGCTTCCTTCCCTCCCAACCGCACCGCACACCACGTCAAAAAAACTCCAAACAAAACTAAAAGGCCAAGTAGACTAAAAAGGAAAAGGAAAAAAAAAAACCAGCAACACAAACTTTTCAACTTCCGAACACTGTGGTGGCCCTGAAAAGGGCCGTTTTTCAATCTCTCTTTCCTTCCTTCGGTCTCACACCGCCTAACCGCCGAAACCGTACAGGGTGCGCCCCTGCCTCTTCAGGGCGTACACCACGTCCATGGCCGTCACAGTCTTGCGCTTGGCGTGCTCAGTGTACGTCACCGCGTCGCGGATCACGTTCTCCAGGAACACCTTCAGCACTCCGCGCGTCTCCTCGTAGATCAGACCAGAGATGCGCTTCACGCCGCCCCTGCGCGCCAGGCGGCGGATCGCGGGCTTCGTGATGCCCTGGATGTTGTCGCGCAACACCTTGCGGTGCCGCTTGGCGCCACCCTTGCCGAGCCCCTTTCCTCCCTTGCCGCGGCCTGTCATTCTTCTTCTTCAAGCGTCTCAACCACAATAATATAAAAAAACAGAAAGCAAGGCAAGCTCCTCACCCGGCGCTAGCGAGTCGGCTACGGTTGTGGCGCCCAGCGCGCGCGCCGCCCCCCTATATAGACTCTGGGGCCCCGCGGCCCGCCCTCCCCTCCCCCCACCACCGCGCACCGAGGGCATATAAGCGCAGCACCCGGGGCGCGCGGGCCCGTTGTCAAGGCAGCACCGGACGCCGTCGCGCACGCATATCCACGCCGCATCCGCATCCGCAGTAGCCATGGCCCGGACAAAGCAAACGGCCCGCAAGTCCACCGGCGGAAAGGCGCCGCGCAAACAGCTCGCCACCAAGGCGGCGAGGAAGAGCGCGCCCGCCACCGGCGGCGTCAAGAAGCCCCACCGCTACAGGCCGGGCACCGTCGCCCTGCGAGAAATCAGGCGCTACCAGAAGAGCACAGAGCTGCTCATCCGCAAGCTGCCATTCCAGCGCCTAGTGCGCGAGATCGCCCAGGACTTCAAGACCGACCTGCGCTTCCAGAGCTCCGCAGTCATGGCCCTGCAGGAGGCCAGCGAGGCCTACCTCGTCGGCCTCTTCGAAGACACCAACCTGTGCGCAATCCACGCCAAGCGAGTCACCATCATGCCCAAGGACATCCAGCTCGCGCGCCGCATCCGCGGCGAGCGCGCCTAAACCCGCACACCGCCAAACAAACAAAACGGCCCTTTTCAGGGCCACTAACGTCTCTCCGTCGCGAGCAAAACTTTGTAGGTCGCAACGACTAGTTCCCCACTCACTCTCCAGTCCAGTCGTCCCACCCCCGGCCCGGCGCCGCCGTTTCCAAAAAAAAAGCACCGCACCGGCCGAGCCAAGTCGCAAGCGTCAATAGCGCCACCCACACAGGCCACGGCACAAAACGTGACGCCCGGAAAGCAAAGCAAAGCAAAAAAGACTATTCCAAAACCACCACCAAGACAAACAAACAAACAAACGCGGCGCAAAATAAATAGGTAAAAATAATAAAAAAATAAAATACAGTTTATAACACCAACCGCGCGCCGCCGCCCACGCCCGCCAACGACCCCACAATCCAACCACCGCGGCACGCAAACACCATCCACACATGAAACAAACAAACGCCAGCAAGCAAGACAGACAGACAGACAGACAACAAGGCAACCGACCGACCACGACACGACAATCAACACCTTCCCGACGTGCTTTGATGGCCCTGAGAAGGGCCGTTTTTGTTTTTGTCCGGGACCGCGCGACAGCCTCTGGTTGCGCGCCGGCCACCAGGCGACGGTGTCAACCGCCAACCCTTCCCTGCCCTTTTTACTTCTTCTTCTTGGGCGAAGCCTTCGCCTTAGACGGCGTCGCCGTCGCCTTCTTCGGGCGCGGCGCCTTCGGCTTCTTCGTCGGAACCTTGGCGGCCTTCTTCGCCTTCGACGGTGACTTGGCCTTGGCCGGCTTGGCCGCAGCCGCCTTCTTCGCACCCGCGGGAGCGGCCGACGCCGCAGACGCCTTCTTGGCGGCGCCCGCCTTCCGACCGGTCGCCGCCTTCACGCCGCCAGCCTTCTTTGCGCCGGCCGCACGGGCCCCCTTCTTCTCCTTGCTGGCCGGAGCGGCGCGCTTCTTCTTCGCACCACCGCCACCACGAGCCTTGCCGCCCTCGGCCGCCCCGCCGCCGGCAAGCTTGAAAGAGCCCGACGCGCCCTTCCCCTTCGTCTGCACCAGCTCGCCAGCCACGACGGCCGACTTGAGGTACTTCTTAATAAAGGGCGCCAGCTTCTCCGCGTCCAGCTTGTAGTGCGCGGCAATGTACTTCTTGATCGCCTGCAGCGACGACCCGCCGCGCTCCTTCAGACTCTTGATGGCGGCCGTCACCATCTCAGAGGTGCGCGGGTGCGCAGGCTTGGCGCGCGGCTTCTTCGCAGACGACGCAGACTTGGCCTTCTTCGTAGTGCCGGTGGCGGCGGGTGCCGCGGCAGTCTCGTTCGTAGCCGCCTGGTCTGCCATCTTTTGCTTGTTCTCTTTTCTTTTTCCCCTTGGTTTCGCTTCCTTCTCTCCTTCGACGACGCACAACAGCGAGGGGCGCGCAGCAGAGAATAGCCGCGCACGCGCCTGGCCCAGCCAGTGTCGCGGGCGGGCGCGGACGGCCGAGAGAGCGGCCGCCACTCGGCGCGCCGCCGCGCCGCCGCGCCGCCGCGCCGCGCCTCCCGCGCTTGCTACCGCCCAACGTCCGACAGCCTGCGCGGAGCAGCCCCCAACCTGCGCCGCAACCACCCGCGCCATTCAAACCACCGAGGATGGGGCTACACACACCGACACCACGGTCGCCAACCAGTCGCCGCGGCGGCGCCGCAAACCACGGCCAAACTGCAGCCACCGCGCGCCACAGCCTGGGTCGGCCCGCCGAGAATCGCCGCCCCCGCCCAAATGCCGCCCCCACAGCCCCAGCCGACGACCCGCCACAATGGCCAAACCTTCGTCAAAACTCCCACACCGTCGCCGCGGCAGCCCGGCCACCGCGGCCGGCGCCACAGCCACACGAGCCGAGTCGTGCGGCGATGACGGCCGTGCACAAACGCACCTCCGCCGCCCCATCGCCTTCCGCCGTTTTCCCGATCGGCCCGCAGCCGTCGGGCCACGGCCGCGGGCCGTCCTCCTCCTCTCGCCTCGCCCACCAACACCCACAGCCCTTCCAACACATTTTTTTTTCTTTTTTCTTTTTTTTTTTACTTTTTTACGATCGCCGCCTGCGCAACATGGCACCGGCCGACGGAGCGCCAACCCCCCCGCCACAGGCGAAAACAAAACAAAACAAAACAACGATAAACAAACAAACAAAATAAATTACCAGCCAGCCCCAACTACAGACACACCGAATCTGCCCTCACAGCCGACCTTACACGCCTCAACGTCAAAACAAAGGTGGTTTCTTTCTTTCAACGGTTACCTTACCTTAGGTTACGTCAGGTTAGGCTAAGAAGGCGTCAGGGTTAGGTTAAGCGTTGACGTGACGTCACGTCTTAACGTAGGCGTTAAGCTAAGGTTGCGGTCACGTACGTTAGGTTAAGGCGACTTGGGGGTTGGCCTAAGAGCTTAGGTTAGGTTACGTTAGTTTAGTTTAGGTTAGGTTAGGTGGCTGCGTTAAGGGCTTAAAGAAGTTTAGGAGGTTAAGGCGTCGAGGCGGCCGCACCCCCTTAGCTGCTGCGGCTCGGCCACGCCACGCCACGCCACGCCACGCCACGCTTTGGGGTTTCATAAGGTCGCGCGGCGGGTCGTCGGCACGCCGCAAAGGACAAAACTGCAAGACGACGTCGAAAAACAAACAACAGGTAAAAAATAAATAAGTAAGTAAAATAAACGACGCCGACAGGCGGGGATCAGCAGAACGAGCAGATTCCGGAGAGCGAACGAGACACACACGCACGCACGCACGCACGCACGCACACACACAAACCCCCCCGAGCCGAGAGAGCACAGCACCACCACGTGTCGGCCTCCGCTCACCCGACTCGGCTGGGCTGGGCTGGCGGCCGGGCCGGATGCACGTACACGTACGGCTACAGCCACTACCCGTACACAGCCGCTCTTCACGCAACACCAGCCAAATGGCGCGCCCGCGGCTCGTCGCGGTCGCGGTCGCGGTCGCAACGCCACGCCGGCACACTTTCGGCACCACCGTTTTCGCGCGCACCGCAAACAAAACGCAGCCGACACACACAGAAGAAAAAAAAAAAAAGAGCGCGAGACGGGCGGCGGCGCACCTTTCGCCAGCCGGCAGGCAATCGACTCGCCCAGTACGACAAACGCGCACGCCACCCCACCCACCAACCAACCAACCAACCAACCAACCAGTCGTCGTCGTCCCGAAATCAAACAAACTCTCAAAAGCACAGCCCCTGCTGCCAACGGACGCAGGCGCCACGCAGCTCCCTTCCCGCCACACTCGATTCGCAGCGCAACTCACCCGGCACACCGTCAAACGACGGGCTGGGCTCGCCACATCGCCGCAACCTACACACCTTCCCCGCCACGACGCACAGCCCCACCAGACGCCCGTGCCGCAACGACACTACTGCACTACCACTACCGCACTACTCCTCTCGCCCTTGCCATACACGACACAACACGCCAAAAAATGAAAATCCAAATACAAACAAAAAACACCGCCCCCACGACCCACACACATGCACGGCGCGCCAACACACGCGAGGAAAGGCACGCAGCAAACGGCGTCCCCTCCGCGTCGCGCCATCAACCTACACACACAAGGCAACCAACAACAGCCAGCCAGCCAGCCCCACTCTCACGCCGCAAAAACAGAAAACACACCGAAACCGCCAAACGCCGCACATTCGCGCTTCGCACTTACCACACACCTCTCGGCATCCGTTTCGCACACAACGACGCGACGCACAATACATCATCACGGGCTACGCACGCACACCGCGACCCACTTTTTTACGACGCCCTCGGCAGAGCACACGTGCCCACGCCCACACACAGTCGACACAACGACGCAGCGCGCAGCAGACGCGGCCGCAACACATACCTCCCCGACGACGCGCCAACACCGCCAGCCACTGCTCACTCGCCCAAGCAACCCGTGCACACAACTGCCACACGCGTCCACCACGCCGCCGCCAACCACCCGCCCGCCAGGGGGCGCTCACGTCCGCGACAACAGCGCGGCACCGCCGGACCGGACCGGGCCGGGCCGGGCCGGGCCGGGCCGGGCCGGGCCGGGCCGGGCCGAGCCGAGCCGAGCCGCCGCCGCCTCCTCTCCACTCGGCACGCCACGTCCTGCTTGCAAAACACATGGCTCGTCCCTCTGTACACACAACGCGCCTGCCTGCGGTCGCCGCCGGCATCTATCCACCTGCGCATCGGAGCCAGGCCGGCAAGCCCACACTTAAATAATGCACTTCACCAGCCAAACAAACCCACTCTTCCTTTCTTTGCACAGCGCATGCAACAGCAGCCCCAGGAGCCGGGCCCGCCGCCAGCGTCTCCTCCTCCTCCTCCTCCGCCTCCTCCTCCTCCTCCTCCTCCTCCTCTGGGCACAGCCAGCCAGCCGTTCCCACCGCCCCGCCCCTGCTCTGCAGAACAAGAAAAAACGAAAAAGTACCAACACACGCACCCAAAGCGTAAGCCAGACAAGACCAGCCTCTCCAAGGCCACACACACGCAAAAAAACAAAAAAACAAAAACACTACAACAAAATAAAATAAAAAAGAAAAAGCAAGCTGTCGCCTCGCCCCCGCCCGTCCCCCCCACCACAATCGCCCCCTCCGCTTGTTTTCCTTTCTACAATTTCCCTCTTTTCCACCCAATATCCCGCCGCGGTTTACGGGCACCGGCCGATTTTGCGCCCGCCCACATGTGTGCCTACTCCCCACCACCATTCCCTCCGCAGCCCGCAGCCCGCAGCCCGCTTTTCCCCCCTCCCTGCCCACACCACACCACACCACACCGACGGTGCTGACGTCGACACGCACCCAAGACAGGGGCCACGACCGTCTTTTTTCCTGGGCCCATCCCCTCACCGCACCTCCTTCCAATCAACCGCTGTGGCGCCTGTGTCCGCGCGAGACGCGTGCGCGCCGCCTCTCTCAACATCCGTCCGCCGTCCGCTGGCCGGCCCGTTTTTCGGCCCCCAGGCCATCTGTCAACCACCACTGCGCCCCTGCCCCTGCCCCTGCCCGCCCCGCACCACACCACACACCGCTGCTTGCCCTGGCCGTTGCCACCAAAGGCGCCAACCGCAGCCCGCGCGCGCCAGAAAGAGATGGCAAAAACTACAGGGACCCAGCCGACCGACGAAAATCAGAGCAATTGGCCGGGAGGATCAAAAAGAGAGCTCCGAAAACCACCGTAGCGAGGCGTGGGAGGAAACGTTACGAGAAGCAGAAAGGGACCAGGAAAAATTCTGGAAATTTCTTAAAACTCGTAAACTAAACACGAAACATCTACATCTACATGGGGAAGGAACGACCCCACAGACCGAGCTGAAGCACTGGCGGATTCACTAGAAAGGCAATTCCAAGCACCAGAAGCGGTAGATGACGAAACTGATGACCACCAGGAAATGGTACTCAGAAGGGTAAAACCGCATCCTAAGTGCCCCGATCAGAACATCTTTCACAATCCAATAAACGCAGAAACCCCATATCTTATCACATCACAAACATACACACATCCTAAGAAGGCATCAGGCCCAGATTCCATCAAACCGCAACTACTACATCACCTACCTCCAGCAACTATCAATTATCTATCTAACATCAATATATAATGCTTGCTTCAGACTAAACTACTTGGAAACAGGCCCGAGTCATCACTTTACCAAAGCCAAACAAGGACTTATTATTTCCGCAAAACTATAGGCCAACTTCCTTGGAAAGGTTCTCGGAAAGCTCATTCAAACTGAACTGAAGAAATTCAATTCTTAAAGGATAACAACATAATCATCCCACAACAATTCCGATTCCGCGAAGAACACAGCACCACCCACCAGGTGACCAGACTAGTCGAGCACATATGTCAGGCCAGAAACATTAGACACAGTACTGGAGCAGTCCTGCTTGACATTGGAAAAGCATTCGGATAACGCCTTATCTACAAGCTCCACCAGTACAACTGCCCCATCCACATTATTGCTTCTTTTCTCCGCAACAGAGCATTCTATGTCCATGTACCAGGAGCGGCAAGTAACACTAGATCCATAGAGGCTGGAGTCCCGCAAGGCTCAGTGCTGGGGCCCATTCCCTACTCAATATACACAAACAAACAGCTGGGAGGACACTTGTCACTATTTGCAGACGACACTGCAGTCTACCGCAGCAGTTCTAACCTGCAATATAGAGTCACAAAAATAGAGCAACACCTACAATCCATCCAGAAATGGGCTAACCAATGGAAACAAAAAAACAATAAACGCGGAGAAAACCCAAGCAATACAATACGATTCACATTCAAAAACAATACCTCCTAACCTGCATATACGCCTCAGAAATAACAATCTTCCATGGTCAGGCACAATAAAGTATCTAGGCATCAAGCTGGACAAGAGGTTGACATTTAGAGACCATGTTACACACGTTTGTAACAAGGCTGCAGCAGCAATATTCAGACTGTACCCAATCATCAAAGGAAACAGAATAAATATGCGCGCCAAAAAGAAAATCTTCAAAACCGTCATAGGAACCAGCCATCACTTACGGCTCTGAAAATCTGGTCAATGGCCGCAGACACCAACATAACAAGAGTAAAAAAGGGTGCAGAACAAATACTTCAGAATTGCTGCTGATGCCGGCCGGTACCAGACAAACCGAGACATGTACACAAACCATAACATACTCAAAATCCCGGAAATCATCCAAAGAAAAATCCATAAAGTTTTTTTTTTTTTCCCACCAAACCACGGATTCGAACCACCCACTCATCAGAAATCTGGGACAAAATCCACCCGACCCAAGAACGACATTTCCCATCACGACAAAACACCACAAACTACAACATACCATGATAAACAAAAATAAAATAAAAACACCATAACACTCACTTAAACAACAAACATCTACACACACCCAAGAGACCCTATCATCCCATCATTTTGTTACCCAACATAATCAGACATAAGGCAGGGATCAAGGACAGATCCGGTCCTTCGAGTACAGGGGGTAAAAAATACCCATCAGACCAGCTCGCTCTCTCTCTCTCTCTCTCTCTCTCTCTCTCTCTCTCTCTCTCTCTCTCTCTCTCTCTCTCTCTCTCCTCCTCCTCGCTTCTCCGTGCCGACGCTGCCCCGCACACGCGTTCGCGTTCGGCCGACACCACACGACAGGTCTTTGGGGCCCCGCCACTGCGCACACGCACGCCTCCTCCTCTTCCTTAGTTCTTTTTCGCTTTTCTTTTCTCCCCCGCCCCCCGCTCTCACCGCCACATCATCCCGCAACCCTTGGGGGATGTTTCCCAACATCAACGCGCCCCAATTCCACTCTCTGCCCGTGCCGCACTCTCCACTTTGCTTCTCCCCGTCCCCTACACACACGACTACCGAAACCCCGGTTGACACACCTTCTCGTAGGACAGGGGTGCGTGCGTGCGTTGTCTTGACGGTGACAGCAACAGCAACGGATCCGTCCATCCCATTCCCCCCCCCCCACTCGGCAAGGGGGGCACACACGAACGCGAAAGAAAGGGCAGGGCAGGGCAGGGCAGGGCAACTATCTCGTACACATTCTTCCTCAGAACCCACATATCACATCAACGAACGGGAGGCCAATTGCGGACTCAGCCGTGTCAGGCAAATCCAACCCAACCAACACCTCCCACGGAAACCCTGACACTGATCCAGCAGTACGTCCACATACATCGCCACACCAAATACGGGTGACGAGTGAGCAACAAATGGAACAATACACAACAAGGCTGACCTAATAAAAACTGCACGTCACGTCATACCTTCCAGACAGACGCAGTTCCGACGGGACGGCGGAACCGTATACGTACCTTTCAGCCACAACAACTGACCGACTGGACACGCCCGCGTCTCCAGCCAGCCAACCACCAGGGCCACACAGCCCGCAAGTTTCAGCGTCAACACTTCTTAACGTACGTTGCAAACTTTTCAAAACATTGCCACACACACACACACACCACGAAAAGCGTCAACCTCTCTCACACTGGATACACTCAACACTTTTTGTCGGCAGAGCTTGAGGCCAACGGTTGACACACCCCCACCGGCCACACAGGTTTCCCTTTGAAAATTGCAGTGACGGAGACGCGGCATTACGAGAGGGTTGTTTCCGAGAGCGCGAGCTGGACGGAGCTGCGCCGCCGCCGCCGAGGGGTAATGAACGCACGCGATGCCGCATGACAGCCCATCACCCAAAGTTTCACCCACAACTGCACAGGTCGCACCCCCTTTTCGCGCCATACTAGTGTCGATCGTCAATTACAGCTCACGGTGTTCGCATTTGCCACTTGACGGGGGGGGGGAAAACAAAACAAACATCTGACACGCCATGTGTTTCTCTCTCTGTTATATCTAGGTCATTGGGCAGCCACTGTAAAAAATAATATTTTTACGACATGGTTGGGTAAGTGATTTAAAGACAACAATTGTGGGTCACACACCATAGACCATTTCGATAGTGTTCTTGTTCTTCTCTTTTTCCTTTTTTTTTATCGCTCAATTGAAATAAAACCTGGGGATGATGCAATGCTGCGATATGGCACAACCGTCGTCCATTGTACACAACTCGGGAACAAAAAGAAACCAATTCAGGGAACGTTCGTTCCTTCACAACGTTTCTTTCAACGCACTTGGTCTTTACCATCCTGTATTCAAACACATTTTCCTTTCATCAAAACTAGGGCATTTCCATAACAGTTTGTTTCCGTTTCTGTGAGCACAATACTGCTTCTTCGACGTCATTTCACCATCTTAACTAGACAAACAACAAAATAGGAAAACAGCCTTGAGAACCCCGTCCACCAAATTTCAGTTAGCACGGCATCCAAGATTCTTTTCCGGGGAGTGCGGTGCAGCTGACGCTGCTCAGACCATATACCGTCGCCAGTCTCACTCAACTCTTGCGCATTCCATTCTACGCTACGTGACAATGCAAAAATGAATGAATCAAACCCGCCCAGAGAGCGTCTTGTGCGAGGGGACACACGATATAGAGAACAACAAAACACACAGGGGACACCACCAAAGTTGGAGAGAACGTTTCCACCACGGCAGACACTTACAGCAGCCGCGCCGTTACGCGCTTTTTTTTTTTTTTTTTTTTTTTTTCTCCCCCCCCACTGCACACCTCCGACACCACGGGAACGTTCACCGTCCCGTTGCCCTACACTGGCGTTTCTTTTCAACCCCCCACCCTATTCCTCGCTCCCCGGACATTCGACCGATCACAAAGTGCAACCTCTCGTTACCGTCGGGTGCCCCTCTTCATCCCCGGGGCGCCAACAACAAAACAAAAAAAAAAAAAAAAAAATAAACCACTCAACTGAGCGGAAAATACACGTACATCCAGAATGACGACACCGCCTCCACAAACAAAAACCAGACGTCAGACGTCAGGTCGAAAGAGGGCACCGTACGTCGTGGCGCGTGGTCTCCTAACTCACCTCGCGCGTACAAATACAAATGCGTGTCTCCTCACGTTCACACACACCTCCACGCTCCACGCTCCACTTTTACGTCGCCCAACCAACCAATTAACTTAACCCACCCGCTCGGCGTAGAAGCAGCTGTAGGCGGCAACGTGTTGTTTCTCACCCTCGCCACCAATGGTGTGACATCCGACAATCGCGGTTTGCTTTCCTTCCTTTCCGTTCCACACCTCCGGCCATACCATACAAAAAAAAATATATATATATATATATATATATATATATCAAAACAAGCCAACTCCAGCGATCCGCCCCCCTGACACCAACACGTCTCGAAACACCCACGCCCACGACCCGGCTGTGGCTAAAGTGCGTATCCCAACGTCACACCAAAACCAAAGGCGCCGGCGCCGGCGCCGCACCACAGCTACAGCTGTGCCGCCGTCCACCCGCTCACAACAACAACAACAACAACAACAATTCCGCCCTTCCCGCAAAGGCATTTTGGTGGCCCTGAAAAGGGCCGTTTTTTCTTTTCTTCGCCGCGCCGCGGACGAGCCTCCTATTTCCAAGAGCCACCTCCTTACTTGGAGCTCGTGTACTTGGTCACCGCCTTCGTGCCCTCGCTCACCGCGTGCTTGGCCAGCTCGCCAGGCAGCAAGAGCCGCACAGCGGTCTGGATCTCGCGGGACGTGATGGTCGAGCGCTTGTTGTAGTGCGCCAGGCGAGAAGCCTCGGCCGCAATGCGCTCGAAAATGTCGTTCACGAAGCTGTTCATGATGCTCATCGCCTTCGAAGAGATGCCCGTGTCAGGGTGCACCTGCTTCAGCACCTTGTAGATGTAGATGGCATAGCTCTCCTTCCTCTTGCGCTTCTTCTTCTTGTCGCCCTTCGAAATGTTCTTCTGCGCCTTGCCAGCCTTCTTGGCGGCTTTCCCGCTAGTCTTGGGCGGCATCACGAACAAACAGGCAGGCAGGCACGCGCAGTCAGTCAGTCAAGCGCTCCGCTCCAGTCAGCGTCTCCCCACACAGTGGCACCCGCCGCACGCCGCCGCCGCACCTTTACCAGCTCGCCCTGCTGCGGCCGCCGACCAATGGGGCGCGCGCGCAACCGGCCGCCGCACCCGAGCCCATAAAGGACCCCCACCCCGCCGGCGCCGGCACGCACTCCGCTGCTCGACTCGCTGCGGCTCGCACCGTTTGCGTTGTGCTTTTCTTTCTCGCTTCTTTCCAAACTAGCCCATCGCCATGTCCGGACGCGGAAAGGGAGGCAAAGTCAAGGGCAAGTCAAAGTCCCGCTCAAGCAGGGCTGGGCTCCAGTTCCCGGTCGGCAGAATCCACCGCCTCCTGCGCAAGGGAAACTACGCTGAGCGCGTCGGCGCCGGGGCGCCCGTCTACCTCGCCGCCGTCATGGAGTACCTCGCGGCTGAGGTGCTCGAGCTGGCCGGAAACGCGGCCCGCGACAACAAGAAGACGCGCATCATCCCGCGCCACCTGCAGCTCGCCATACGCAACGACGAGGAGCTCAACAAGCTCTTGTCGGGCGTCACCATCGCACAGGGAGGTGTCCTGCCCAACATCCAGGCCGTCCTGCTGCCAAAGAAGACCGAGAAGAAGGCCTAAAAGAGAGACAGCGCAATCGGCACCGCCGCGTGCTCCCTTGGCACGCAGCGCGCCATTTGCCGGCTCGGCTCAAAAACAAAACAATCGGCCCTTTTCAGGGCCACCACACAAACCTACGTCCAAAGCAGAATTCCAGTCGTTCGTCGCACCACTTTTCTCTCTCTCTCTCTCTCTCTCTCTTTCTGTGTACGGTTTTTCCTTCTTACACACACAGGCGCCTTCATCTTGTACACACGTACTTGGCCACCTCCTCCACTCCACGCACGCACGCACAGTCTCGCGACCATTAACCAGCACACGTGGCGCACAACAACACACCTCAAAAATAACCCCTCGGCACTCAGCCGCGCCGCAACACACAGCCCATCCACCGACAAAAAGCATACATCAAAGAGGGAGGGAAGGAAGGAAGGAGCTCACACAACGCAAGGGCACGCTTCCTTCCCTCCCAACCGCACCGCACACCACGTCAAAAAAAAATCCAAACAAAACTAAAAGGCCAGGTAGACTAAAAAGGAAAAGGAAAAAAAAAACCAGCAACACAGACTCTTTCGCACTTTTCAACTTCCGAACACTGTGGTGGCCCTGAAAAGGGCCGTTTTTCAATCTCTCTTTCCTTCCTTCGGTCTCACACCGCCTAACCGCCGAAACCGTACAGGGTGCGCCCCTGCCTCTTCAGGGCGTACACCACGTCCATGGCCGTCACAGTCTTGCGCTTGGCGTGCTCAGTGTACGTCACCGCGTCGCGGATCACGTTCTCCAGGAACACCTTCAGCATTCCGCGCGTCTCCTCGTAGATCAGACCAGAGATGCGCTTCACGCCGCCCCTGCGCGCCAGGCGGCGGATCGCGGGCTTCGTGATGCCCTGGATGTTGTCGCGCAACACCTTGCGGTGCCGCTTGGCGCCACCCTTGCCGAGCCCCTTTCCTCCCTTGCCGCGGCCTGTCATTCTTCTTCTTCAAGCGTCTCAACCACAATAATATAAAAAAAACAGAAAGCAAGGCAAGCTCCTCACCCGGCGCTAGCGAGTCGGCTACGGTTGTGGCGCCCAGCGCGCGCGCCGCCCCCCTATATAGACTCTGGGGCCCCGCGGCCCGCCCTCCCCTCCCCCCACCACCGCGCACCGAGGGCATATAAGCGCAGCACCCGGGGCGCGCGGGCCCGTTGTCAAGGCAGCACCGGACGCCGTCGCGCACGCATATCCACGCCGCATCCGCATCCGCAGTAGCCATGGCCCGGACAAAGCAAACGGCCCGCAAGTCCACCGGCGGAAAGGCGCCGCGCAAACAGCTCGCCACCAAGGCGGCGAGGAAGAGCGCGCCCGCCACCGGCGGCGTCAAGAAGCCCCACCGCTACAGGCCGGGCACCGTCGCCCTGCGAGAAATCAGGCGCTACCAGAAGAGCACAGAGCTGCTCATCCGCAAGCTGCCATTCCAGCGCCTAGTGCGCGAGATCGCCCAGGACTTCAAGACCGACCTGCGCTTCCAGAGCTCCGCAGTCATGGCCCTGCAGGAGGCCAGCGAGGCCTACCTCGTCGGCCTCTTCGAAGACACCAACCTGTGCGCAATCCACGCCAAGCGAGTCACCATCATGCCCAAGGACATCCAGCTCGCGCGCCGCATCCGCGGCGAGCGCGCCTAGACCCGCACACCGCCAAACAAACAAAACGGCCCTTTTCAGGGCCACTAACGTCTCTCCGTCGCGAGCAAAACTTTGTCGGTCGCAACGACTAGTTCCCCACTCACTCTCCAGTCCAGTCGTCCCACCCCCGGCCCGGCGCCGCCGTTTCCAAAAAAAAAAAGCACCGCACCGGCCGAGCCAAGTCGCAAGCGTCAATAGCGCCACCCACACAGGCCACGGCACAAAACGTGACGCCCGGAAAGCAAAGCAAAGCAAAAAAGACTATTCCAAAACCACCACCAAGACAAACAAACAAACAAACGCGGCGCAAAATAAATAGGTAAAAATAATAAAAAAATAAAATACACTTTATAACACCAACCGCGCGCCGCCGCCCACGCCCGCCAACGACCCCACAATCCAACCACCACGGCACGCAAACACCATCCACACATGAAACAAACAAACGCCAGCAAGCAAGACAGACAGACAGACAGACAACAAGGCAACCGACCGACCACGACACGACAATCAACACCTTCCCGACGTGCTTTGATGGCCCTGAGAAGGGCCGTTTTTGTTTTTGTCCGGGACCGCGGGACAGCCTCTGGTTGCGCGCCGGCCACCAGGCGACGGTGTCAACCGCCAACCCTTCCCTGCCCTTTTTACTTCTTCTTCTTGGGCGAAGCCTTCGCCTTAGACGGCGTCGCCGTCGCCTTCTTCGGGCGCGGCGCCTTCGGCTTCTTCGTCGGAACCTTGGCGGCCTTCTTCGCCTTCGACGGCGACTTGGCCTTGGCCGGCTTGGCCGCAGCCGCCTTCTTCGCACCCGCGGGAGCGGCCGACGCCGCAGACGCCTTCTTGGCGGCGCCCGCCTTCCGACCGGTCGCCGCCTTCACGCCGCCAGCCTTCTTTGCGCCGGCCGCACGGGCCCCCTTCTTCTCCTTGCTGGCCGGAGCGGCGCGCTTCTTCTTCGCACCACCGCCACCACGAGCCTTGCCGCCCTCGGCCGCCCCGCCGCCGGCGCCGGCAAGCTTGAAAGAGCCCGACGCGCCCTTCCCCTTCGTCTGCACCAGCTCGCTAGCCACGACGGCCGACTTGAGGTACTTCTTGATAAAGGGCGCCAGCTTCTCCGCGTCCAGCTTGTAGTGCGCGGCAATGTACTTCTTGATCGCCTGCAGCGACGACCCGCCGCGCTCCTTCAGACTCTTGATGGCGGCCGTCACCATCTCAGAGGTGCGCGGGTGCGCAGGCTTGGCGCGCGGCTTCTTCGCAGACGACGCAGACTTGGCCTTCTTCGTAGTGCCGGTGGCGGCGGGTGCCGCGGCAGTCTCGTTCGTAGCCGCCTGGTCTGCCATCTTTTGCTTGTTCTCTTTTCTTTTTTCCCCTTGGTTTCGCTTCCTTCTCTCCTTCGACGACGCACAACAGCGAGGGGCGCGCAGCAGAGAATAGCCGCGCACGCGCCTGGCCCAGCCAGTGTCGCGGGCGGGCGCGGACGGCCGAGAGAGCGGCCGCCACTCGGCGCGCCGCCGCGCCGCCGCGCCGCGCCTCCCGCGCTTGCTACCCAGTCGCTACGGGGATGTCGACGCGTACAGACCACGTTAGCTGCGCTCAGGGGGGGACTGACCGCCGTGCGGTGGGGCTTGCCCCGCCGCCGGCCCCGTCAGTCACTCCACCGGTGACGACCAGGCAAAGGAGGACGGGAAACGATCTATTGACGACCACGGCACGTGAACTGGACTTCGCAGCGGAATATTCCACGGACGTGTCGATCGAGGACGACGCTGAACAGCAGTTTATTTCCAACCTCCGTCGGAGTGACAGACGCTTGAGAGGAACATTGCGCCAACGTCCTTCAACATCGCAAATCGACGAGGAAGGGTTTGTCCGCCCTCCCAAGAAGAAAGTGGCACGAAATCGGCGGGAAGTTTCTGATGACGCGATCGCCCTGCAAAATCGTTTTGAGGCTATGGAGGAAGGCGACGAGGGAACGAGTGCGGCAGCGCCGCCGGAGCCACCGCCACAGCAGCAACGTCCTGCACCGCCGCCACAGCAGAGGATACCGCCCATCGTCTTACAGTATCCTGCCGATTATCGCACGTTGTACGAGTGGCTTAAGCAGCACTGCAAACAGCCCTTCACCGCTAGGCAGGCCGGCGGGGATAAGCTGAAGCTGACGCTGACTCACACGGACGACTACATGACAGTCATGGATATGGTTGGCGCCCAGGGCATCGCCTGTTATACTTTCCCGATGGTGCGCCCCCTGGTTCTGACAGTTGTCATTCGAGGGATTCTCAACTCCCTTCAAAATGACTATGTGAAGGAGTCGCTTGAAGAGCTCGGTTTCGTGGCCACCGTCGTGGACTACCACAAGATTCCTGGCACGAACAAGAAGTCGGGCTTGCGGGTCATCGTGCTGCCTGACACGGACCGCCATCGTGAAATTTTTCAACTGACCAGGCTCTGTGCCCTGGCTGTGACGGTGGAGAAACTTCGGAAATCACGTGGAGTCCTGCAGTGTTATCGCTGCCAGGGCTTCAACCACGTCGCTCGCCATTGCACCATGCCGGCTATGTGTGTCCGTTGCGGCGGGGGTCACGAGAGTAAGATCTGCACTCACCCTCGGCAGGAGCCTGCGAAGTGTGGCCTTTGTGGTGGGAACCACCCGGCCAACTATCGTGCTTGCCCGAAGCACAAGGAGGCCAGTCGGCGCCAGCGTGGGTTACCACCGTTGAACGCCAAGCGCCGCTCACCGCGTGGCGCCACTAGGAACACCGTAACGTCTACACGGGCGGCAGCAGACTCTCGCGCGCAGCCGCCTACCTTGATGGAGCGGCGCCGAGCCTACGTCCTGCAGCGCCCTACGGCTGCCGATGTCGCCAGGGGTGGGGTTCAGAACCCCGCTCTTGCTCCTGGTTTGGACCTGTCGCAGACTTCTTTTCCGGCGTTACCACCGCGTCGCCTTCCGGATGCTGGCCGTCAGCACCCCTCCGGGAGTCAACCCCTCGATGCCGACTGTGACGTGAAGACTCTTCTTCACACGATGCTTGCTGCTCTTGCGGAGATGACCAAGGCCATTCACGCACTCCCAGCTACTATTGCAGCCGCGGTCGAGGCGACCGTTCGAGGAGCACTACGTGCAACCAGCGAAGCACCCTCTACCCAGCATGGCCAGAATTAGACGCCTGGAGGATCTCTGCATTGTTACTTACAATGCCAACGGACTCTATCACGACCTCCTGGACCTGCGGCAGTTCCTTCTTGACCATGACGTGGATCTCTGCCTTGTCACGGAGACCCATCTAAAGCCTGCGCTCCGGGCCAACATTGCTAACTACCGGTGCTACCGTACTGACCGCCTGACGGCTGGGGGCGGCACTGCTATCTATGTCAAAGCCAGTATTCGTCACTATGCTGCACCCACGCCGCCGCTCCAGACCTTTGAGACGACGGCGGTCGCGGTTGAGACCTCTGCCGGCCTCGTGACTTTCATCGCGGCCTATCGTCCGCCACGTGGACCTCTCAACATGGATGAAGCCCGAGCGCTGCTCCAAGTTCGTGGCCGGCTCTTCGTCGCAGGCGATCTCAATGCAAAGCACGCCGCGTGGAACTCTATCACCACGACGCATAATGGCCGGCGACTTCTTCGCGTCCTGGACCAGGTGGACGCCTATGCCTGTGGGCCAGACACTCCCACCTGTTTTCCATCCAGGGGCGCTCCGGATGTCCTGGACTTCGCGATCACCAAAGGGCTGCGGCAGTTTCTCACAGCGGAGTCAATCCATGCGCTGAATTCGGATCACGTCCCTGTCCTCTTCAGGCTTGCTGTTACCCCATCGTCACAGCCTGCTCGTCGGGACCTCAAGAGGACGGACTGGGACCGTTTCCGTGCCCGCCTCACGAATTCTGTTCATCTTCACCCTGAGGACGACGCTCGCGACGTGGACTGGGCGGTTGATGAATTCACCGCCGCTGTGGGGAATGCTTTGGATTCTTCCACGCCGCGCCCTCGACGATCTCCACCGCCACGGCCTGGTCTTCCGCCGGACGTCCTCGATCTCATCCGTGAGCGAAATCGGCTGTTCAAGGACTGGCGGCTTACACGGGACCCTCATCTGAAGCGGCATGTCAACTTTCTCCGCCGGACCATCAAGTCCGCCATCATTGAACATAAGAATCGTCAATGGGCGTCGCAGCTATCCTCCTTCACACCGGATGCCCACTCCTGGGACGCTGTCAGGTTTTTCACCAAACGGAAGACCTCCGTTCCTCCTCTGGACGTTCCTGCCGGCGTCGCTTATGCACCTTTAGACAAGGCCAACGCGTTGGCCGACGTCTTTGAGGCAAACTTTCGCCCCATCGATGACCCCATCGATCTGCAGCATGTTCACCACGTGGAGGGGGCTATGGCCACGTACTTGGCGGAAGACACTGGCGAGGAGGACGATCTGCTCGTTCCCATCACTCCGGCGGAAATCAAGTCCACCGTTGCTGCCTTATCGTCTACCAAGGCGCCGGGTGCTGACGACGTTCCTGTGAGGGTCCTGAAGGAGTTGCCGCACATCGCTTTCGTGATACTGGCCACTATCTTCACCAGCATCATCCGGACGTCCACTTACCCAACAGCTTGGCGGCGTGCGATTGTTGTGGCTGTTCCTAAACCGGGTAAACCCCGTCAGGATCCTCGCAACTACAGGCCTATCAGCCTGCTGCCTCATCTCAGCAAAGTCTTCGAGAGGCTTCTGCTGCGCCGCTTACGGGACTTCCTGGACCACCGACGCATTCTTCCGCCTGAACAGTTTGGCTTTCGGAAGGGGCATTCCACCTGCCACCAGTTGATCCGTGTGGTGGAGGAAATTACCCTCGGCTTCAACAATAGGGAGTTCTGTGGCGCCATCTTCTTGGATGTCTCGAAGGCGTTTGATAGTGTGTGGCATTGCGGGCTGCTGTATAAACTCAAGGACTTGGGCTTCCCGAAGAAGATCGTCCATCTCCTCGCCTCTTACTTGCAGGGACGCCGCTTTCAGGTGCGGATAGGCGACGCCCTGTCCTCGACTCGGCTGATAACGGCTGGCGTTCCGCAGGGCTCTGTCCTGGGCCCCACGTTGTATTCCATCTACACGTCGGACCTCCCTCGGTCTCCCCGCGTCGAGAGGGCCCTGTACGCTGACGACACCCTTCTCTACACACGTAGCCGCTGGCCAGCAGCTCTCCGCCGTCGGTTGCAGGATGCATGCTCTGACCTCGAGACGTGGGCGACGAGATGGCGAGTCTCTTTTAATGCCCTCAAGAGCCAGGCCGTCATTTTCACCAGACGACGCTCGCCGCAAGTCCAGCCGATCCGCCTGTTTGGTGTGGACATTGAGTGGACCGACGCCGCCACCTACCTGGGGGTCATTATGGACCGTCAACTGACGTGGCAACGGCAGGCAGCGGCTGTCCGCCTTAAAGTGCACCAACGTCTGGGGGCCTTGTACCCCCTCCTCAATGAACGTTCTGCTCTCTCCGTGAGGAACGGGCTTCTCGTCTACCGTCTCTTTATCCGCCCTGTGATGGATTATACCAGCGCTGTCTGGGGCAACGCCGCGACTAAGCATATTCATCGCCTTCAGCAGCTACAAAACAAGGCCCTCCGCCGTATCTTTCACGTTCCTGCCACGTTCCCATCTCGCTTTCTCCACGAGGCAGCTCAAGAAGAATATGTTCTGGCTCGTTTTCAACGCCAGGCCAGACTTCTTTATCGTTCTGCTGGGGACTCTGCAAATCCACTCATCCGGGGCCTCGGTGCCCCGTCTGATGACAGAGACCGCTATAAGCGGCCCAGTGCTATACTTACTCGCTAAGGTGCACAGTATAGCCCTCTTCTTGTAATTCCGATTTCTCCACCGCCTGCATGCTGACATATGAATGAAAGTGATGTCCCTTCTTTCCTTATATAAATCTGCGGTTAGTAGTAAATGCCTAATTGGTAAACACTACATTTCCTAAGTTGAAGACACTCTGATGATGCGGACCGGCCGGCGCTTGCTACCGCCCAACGTCCGACAGCCTGCGCGGAGCAGCCCCCAACCTGCGCCGCAACCACCCGCGCCATTCAAACCACCGAGGATGGGGCTACACACACCGACACCACGGTCGCCAACCAGTCGCCGCGGCGGCGCCGCAAACCACGGCCAAACTGCAGCCACCGCGCGCCACAGCCTGGGTCGGCCCGCCGAGAATCGCCGCCCCCGCCCAAATGCCGCCCCCACAGCCCCAGCCGACGACCCGCCACAATGGCCAAACCTTCGTCAAAACTCCCACACCGTCGCCGCGGCAGCCCGGCCACCGCGTCCGGCGCCACAGCCACACGAGCCGAGTCGTGCGGCGATGACGGCCGTGCACAAACGCACCTCCGCCGCCCCATCGCCTTCCGCCGTTTTCCCGATCGGCCCGCAGCCGTCGGGCCACGGCCGCGGGCCGTCCTCCTCCTCTCGCCTCGCCCGCCAACACCCACAGCCCTTCCAACACGTTTTTTTTTCTTTTTTCTTTTTTTTTTTACTTTTTTACGATCGCCGCCTGCGCAACATGGCACCGGCCGACGGAGCGCCAACCCCCCCGCCACAGGCGAAAACAAAACAAAACAAAACAACGATAAACAAACAAACAAAATAAATTACCAGCCAGCCCCAACTACACACACACCGAATCTGCCCTCACAGCCGACCTTACACGCCTCAACGTCAAAACAAAGGTGGTTTCTTTCTTTCAACGGTTACCTTACCTTAGGTTACGTCAGGTTAGGCTAAGAAGGCGTCAGGGTTAGGTTAAGCGTTGACGTGACGTCACGTCTTAACGTAGGCGTTAAGCTAAGGTTGCGGTCACGTACGTTAGGTTAAGGCGACTTGGGGGTTGGCCTAAGAGCTTAGGTTAGGTTACGTTAGTTTAGTTTAGGTTAGGTTAGGTGGCTGCGTTAAGGGCTTAAAGAAGTTTAGGAGGTTAAGGCGTCGAGGCGGCCGCTCCCCCTTAGCTGCTGCGGCTCGGCCACGCCACGCCACGCCACGCCACGCCACGCTTTGGGGTTTCATAAGGTCGCGCGGCGGGTCGTCGGCACGCCGCAAAGGACAAAACTGCAAGACGACGTCGAAAAACAAACAACAGGTAAAAAATAAATAAGTAAGTAAAATAAACGACGCCGACAGGCGGGGATCAGCAGAACGAGCAGATTCCGGAGAGCGAACGAGACACACACGCACGCACGCACGCACGCACGCACACACACAAACCCCCCCGAGCCGAGAGAGCACAGCACCACCACGTGTCGGCCTCCGCTCACCCGACTCGGCTGGGCTGGGCTGGCGGCCGGGCCGGATGCACGTACACGTACGGCTACAGCCACTACCCGTACACAGCCGCTCTTCACGCAACACCAGCCAAATGGCGCGCCCGCGGCTCGTCGCGGTCGCGGTCGCGGTCGCGGTCGCGGTCGCAACGCCACGCCGGCACACTTTCGGCACCACCGTTTTCGCGCGCACCGCAAACAAAACGCAGCCGACACACACAGAAGAAAAAAAAAAAGAGCGCGAGACGGGCGGCGGCGCACCTTTCGCCAGCCGGCAGGCAATCGACTCGCCCAGTACGACAAACGCGCACGCCACCCCACCCACCAACCAACCAACCAACCAACCAACCAGTCGTCGTCGTCCCGAAATCAAACAAACTCTCAAAAGCACAGCCCCTGCTGCCAACGGACGCAGGCGCCACGCAGCTCCCTTCCCGCCACACTCGATTCGCAGCGCAACTCACCCGGCACACCGTCAAACGACGGGCTGGGCTCGCCGCATCGCCGCAACCTACACACCTTCCCCGCCACGACGCACAGCCCCACCAGACGCCCGTGCCGCAACGACACTACTGCACTACCACTACCGCACTACTCCTCTCGCCCTTGCCATACACGACACAACACGCCAAAAAATGAAAATCCAAATACAAACAAAAAACACCGGCCCCACGACCCACACACATGCACGGCGCGCCAACACACGCGAGGCAAGGCACGCAGCAAACGGCGTCCCCTCCGCGTCGCGCCATCAACCTACACACACAAGGCAACCAACAACAGCCAGCCAGCCAGCCCCACTCTCACGCCGCAAAAACAGAAAACACACCGAAACCGCCAAACGCCGCACATTCGCGCTTCGCACTTACCACACACCTCTCGGCATCCGTTTCGCACACAACGACGCGACGCACAATACATCATCACGGGCTACGCACACACACCGCGACCCACTCTTTTACGACGCCCTCGGCAGAGCACACGTGCCCACGCCCACACACAGTCGACACAACGACGCAGCACGCAGCAGACGCGGCCGCAACACATACCTCCCCGACGACGCGCCAACACCGCCAGCCACTGCTCACTCGCCCAAGCAACCCGTGCACACAACTGCCACACGCGTCCACCACGCCGCCGCCAACCACCCGCCCGCCAGGGGGCGCTCACGTCCGCGACAACAGCGCGGCACCGCCGGACCGGACCGGGCCGGGCCGGGCCGGGCCGGGCCGGGCCGGGCCGAGCCGAGCCGAGCCGCCGCCGCCTCCTCTCCACTCGGCACGCCACGTCCTGCTTGCAAAACACATGGCTCGTCCCTCTGTACACACAACGCGCCTGCCTGCGGTCGCCGCCGGCATCTATCCACCTGCGCATCGGAGCCAGGCCGGCAAGCCCACACTTAAATAATGCACTTCACCAGCCAAACAAACCCACTCTTCCTTTCTTTGCACAGCGCATGCAACAGCAGCCCCAGGAGCCGGGCCCGCCGCCAGCGTCTCCTCCTCCTCCTCCTCCTCCTCCTCTGGGCACAGCCAGCCAGCCGTTCCCACCGCCCCGCCCCTGCTCTGCAGAACAAGAAAAAACGAAAAAGTACCAACACACGCACCCAAAGCGTAAGCCAGACAAGACCAGCCTCTCCAAGGCCACACACACGCAAAAAAACAAAAAAACAAAAACACTACAACAAAATAAAATAAAAAAGAAAAAGCAAGCTGTCGCCTCGCCCCCGCCCGTCCCCCCCACCACATTCGCCCCCTCCGCTTGTTTTCCTTTCTACAATTTCCCTCTTTTCCACCCAATATCCCGCCGCGGTTTACGGGCACCGGCCGATTTTGCGCCCGCCCACATGTGTGCCTACTCCCCACCACCATTCCCTCCGCAGCCCGCAGCCCGCAGCCCGCTTTTCCCCCCTCCCTGCCCACACCACACCACACCACACCGACGGTGCTGACGTCGACACGCACCCAAGACAGGGGCCACGACCGTCTTTTTTCCTGGGCCCATCCCCTCACCGCACCTCCTTCCAATCAACCGCTGTGGCGCCTGTGTCCGCGCGAGACGCGTGCGCGCCGCCTCTCTCAACATCCGTCCGCCGTCCGCCGGCCGGCCCGTTTTTCGGCCCCCAGGCCATCCGTCAACCACCACTGCGCCCCTGCCCCTGCCCCTGCCCGCCCCGCACCACACCACACACCGCTGCTTGCCCTGGCCGTTGCCACCAAAGGCGCCAACCGCAGCCCGCGCGCGCCAGAAAGAGATGGCAAAAACTACAGGGACCCAGCCGACCGACGAAAATCAGAGCAATTGGCCGGGAGGATCAAAAAGAGAGCTCCGAAAACCACCGTAGCGAGGCGTGGGAGGAAACGTTACGAGAAGCAGAAAGGGACCAGGAAAAATTCTGGAAATTTCTTAAAACTCGTAAACTAAACACGAAACATCTACATCTACATGGGGAAGGAACGACCCCACAGACCGAGCTGAAGCACTGGCGGATTCACTAGAAAGGCAATTCCAAGCACCAGAAGCGGTAGATGACGAAACTGATGACCACCAGGAAATGGTACTCAGAAGGGTAAAACCGCATCCTAAGTGCCCCGATCAGAACATCTTTCACAATCCAATAAACGCAGAAACCCCATATCTTATCACATCACAAACATACACACATCCTAAGAAGGCATCAGGCCCAGATTCCATCAAACCGCAACTACTACATCACCTACCTCCAGCAACTATCAATTATCTATCTAACATCAATATATAATGCTTGCTTCAGACTAAACTACTTGGAAACAGGCCCGAGTCATCACTTTACCAAAGCCAAACAAGGACTTATTATTTCCGCAAAACTATAGGCCAACTTCCTTGGAAAGGTTCTCGGAAAGCTCATTCAAACTGAACTGAAGAAATTCAATTCTTAAAGGATAACAACATAATCATCCCACAACAATTCCGATTCCGCGAAGAACACAGCACCACCCACCAGGTGACCAGACTAGTCGAGCACATATGTCAGGCCAGAAACATTAGACACAGTACTGGAGCAGTCCTGCTTGACATTGGAAAAGCATTCGGATAACGCCTTATCTACAAGCTCCACCAGTACAACTGCCCCATCCACATTATTGCTTCTTTTCTCCGCAACAGAGCATTCTATGTCCATGTACCAGGAGCGGCAAGTAACACTAGATCCATAGAGGCTGGAGTCCCGCAAGGCTCAGTGCTGGGGCCCATTCCCTACTCAATATACACAAACAAACAGCTGGGAGGACACTTGTCACTATTTGCAGACGACACTGCAGTCTACCGCAGCAGTTCTAACCTGCAATATAGAGTCACAAAAATAGAGCAACACCTACAATCCATCCAGAAATGGGCTAACCAATGGAAACAAAAAAACAATAAACGCGGAGAAAACCCAAGCAATACAATACGATTCACATTCAAAAACAATACCTCCTAACCTGCATATACGCCTCAGAAATAACAATCTTCCATGGTCAGGCACAATAAAGTATCTAGGCATCAAGCTGGACAAGAGGTTGACATTTAGAGACCATGTTACACACGTTTGTAACAAGGCTGCAGCAGCAATATTCAGACTGTACCCAATCATCAAAGGAAACAGAATAAATATGCGCGCCAAAAAGAAAATCTTCAAAACCGTCATAGGAACCAGCCATCACTTACGGCTCTGAAAATCTGGTCAATGGCCGCAGACACCAACATAACAAGAGTAAAAAAGGGTGCAGAACAAATACTTCAGAATTGCTGCTGATGCCGGCCGGTACCAGACAAACCGAGACATGTACACAAACCATAACATACTCAATATCCCGGAAATCATCCAAAGAAAAATCCATAAAGTTTTTTTTTTTCCACCAAACCACGGATTCGAACCACCCACTCATCAGAAATCTGGGACAAAATCCACCCGACCCAAGAACGACATTTCCCATCACGACAAAACACCACAAACTACAACATACCATGATAAACAAAAATAAAATAAAAACACCATAACACTCACTTAAACAACAAACATCTACACACACCCAAGAGACCCTATCATCCCATCATTTTGTTACCCAACATAATCAGACATAAGGCAGGGATCAAGGACAGATCCGGTCCTTCGAGTACAGGGGGTAAAAAATACCCATCAGACCAGCTCGCTCTCTCTCTCTCTCTCTCTCTCTCTCTCCTCCTCCTCGCTTCTCCGTGCCGACGTTGCCCCGCACACGCGTTCGCGTTCGCGTTCGCGTTCGGCCGACACCACACGACAGGTCTTTGGGGCCCCACCACTGCGCACACGCACGCCTCCTCCTCTTCCTTAGTTCTTTTTCGCTTTTCTTTTCTCCCCCGCCCCCCGCTCTCACCGCCACATCATCCCGCAACCCTTGGGGGATGTTTCCCAACATCAACGCGCCCCAATTCCACTCTCTGCCCGTGCCGCACTCTCCACTTTGCTTCTCCCCGTCCCCTACACACACGACTACCGAAACCCCGGTTGACACACCTTCTCGTAGGACAGGGGTGCGTGCGTGCGTTGTCTTGACGGTGACAGCAACAGCAACGGATCCGTCCATCCCATTCCCCCCCCACTCGGCAAGGGGGGCACACACGAACGCGAAAGAAAGGGCAGGGCAGGGCAGGGCAGGGCAACTATCTCGTACACATTCTTCCTCAGAACCCACATATCACATCAACGAACGGGAGGCCAATTGCGGACTCAGCCGTGTCAGGCAAATCCAACCCAACCAACACCTCCCACGGAAACCCTGACACTGATCCAGCAGTACGTCCACATACATCGCCACACCAAATACGGGTGACGAGTGAGCAACAAATGGAACAATACACAACAAGGCTGACCTAATAAAAACTGCACGTCACGTCATACCTTCCAGACAGACGCAGTTCCGACGGCACGGCGGAACCGTATACGTACCTTTCAGCCACAACAACCGACCGACTGGACACGCCCGCGTCTCCAGCCAGCCAACCACCAGGGCCACACAGCCCGCAAGTTTCAGCGTCAACACTTCTTAACGTACGTTGCAAACTTTTCAAAACATTGCCACACACACACACACCCCACGAAAAGCGTCAACCTCTCTCACACTGGATACACTCAACACTTTTTGTCGGCGGAGCTTGAGGCCAACGGTTGACACACCCCCACCGGCCACACAGGTTTCCCTTTGAAAATTGCAGTGACGGAGACGCGGCATTACGAGAGGGTTGTTTCCGAGAGCGCGAGCTGGACGGAGCTGCGCCGCCGCCGCCGAGGGGTAATGAACGCACGCGATGCCGCATGACAGCCCATCACCCAAAGTTTCACCCACAACTGCACAGGTCGCACCCCCTTTTCGCGCCATACTAGTGTCGATCGTCAATTACAGCTCACGGTGTTCGCATTTGCCACTTGACGGGGGGGGGGGGGGGGAAACAAAACAAACATCTGACACGCCATGTGTTTCTCTCTCTGTTATATCTAGGTCATTGGGCAGCCACTGTAAAAAATAATATTTTTACGACATGGTTGGGTAAGTGATTTAAAGACAACAATTGTGGGTCACACACCATAGACCATTTCGATAGTGTTCTTGTTCTTCTCTTTTTCCTTTTTTTTTTTTTATCGCTCAATTGAAATAAAACCTGGGGATGATGCAATGCTGCGATATGGCACAACCGTCGTCCATTGTACACAACTCGGGAACAAAAAGAAACCAATTCAGGGAACGTTCGTTCCTTCACAACGTTTCTTTCAACGCACTTGGTCTTTACCATCCTGTATTCAAACACATTTTCCTTTCATCAAAACTAGGGCATTTCCATAACAGTTTGTTTCCGTTTCTGTGAGCACAATACTGCTTCTTCGACGTCATTTCACCATCTTAACTAGACAAACAACAAAATAGGAAAACAGCCTTGAGAACCCCGTCCACCAAATTTCAGTTAGCACGGCATCCAAGATTCTTTTCCGGGGAGTGCGGTGCAGCTGACGCTGCTCAGACCATATACCGTCGCCAGTCTCACTCAACTCTTGCGCATTCCATTCTACGCTACGTGACAATGCAAAAATGAATGAATCAAACCCGCCCAGAGAGCGTCTTGTGCGAGGGGACACACGATATAGAGAACAACAAAACACACAGGGGACACCACCAAAGTTGGAGAGAACGTTTCCACCACGGCAGACACTTACAGCAGCCGCGCCGTTACGCGCTTTTTTTTTTTTTTTTTTTCTCCCCCCCCCCACTGCACACCTCCGACACCACGGGAACGTTCACCGTCCCGTTGCCCTACACTGGCGTTTCTTTTCAACCCCCCACCCTATTCCTCGCTCCCCGGACATTCGACCGATCACAAAGTGCAACCTCTCGTTACCGTCGGGTGCCCTCTTCATCCCCGGGGCGCCAACAACAAAACAAAAAAAAAAAAAAAAAAAAAAAAATGAACCACTCAACTGAGCGGAAAATACACGTACATCCAGAATGACGACACCGCCTCCACAAACAAAAACCAGACGTCAGACGTCAGGTCGAAAGAGGGCACCGTACGTCGTGGCGCGTGGTCTCCTAACTCACCTCGCGCGTACAAATACAAATGCGTGTCTCCTCACGTTCACACACACCTCCACGCTCCACGCTCCACTTTTACGTCGCCCAACCAACCAACTAACTTAACCCACCCGCTCGGCGTAGAAGCAGCTGTAGGCGGCAACGTGTTGTTTCTCACCCTCGCCACCAACGGTGTGACATCCGACAATCGCGGTTTGCTTTCCTTCCTTTCCGTTCCACACCTCCGGCCATACCATACAAAAAAAAAAAATATATATATATATATATATATATATATCAAAACAAGCCAACTCCAGCGATCCGCCCCCCTGACACCAACACGTCTCGAAACACCCACGCCCACGACCCGGCTGTGGCTAAAGTGCGTATCCCAACGTCACACCAAAACCAAAGGCGCCGGCGCCGGCGCCGCACCACAGCTACAGCTGTGCCGCCGTCCACCCGCTCACAACAACAACAACAACAACAACAATTCCGCCCTTCCCGCAAAGGCATTTTGGTGGCCCTGAAAAGGGCCGTTTTTTCTTTTCTTCGCCGCGCCGCGGACGAGCCTCCTATTTCCAAGAGCCACCTCCTTACTTGGAGCTCGTGTACTTGGTCACCGCCTTCGTGCCCTCGCTCACCGCGTGCTTGGCCAGCTCGCCAGGCAGCAAGAGCCGCACAGCGGTCTGGATCTCGCGGGACGTGATGGTCGAGCGCTTGTTGTAGTGCGCCAGGCGAGAAGCCTCGGCCGCAATGCGCTCGAAAATGTCGTTCACGAAGCTGTTCATGATGCTCATCGCCTTCGAAGAGATGCCCGTGTCAGGGTGCACCTGCTTCAGCACCTTGTAGATGTAGATGGCATAGCTCTCCTTCCTCTTGCGCTTCTTCTTCTTGTCGCCCTTCGAAATGTTCTTCTGCGCCTTGCCAGCCTTCTTGGCGGCTTTCCCGCTAGTCTTGGGCGGCATCACGAACAAACAGGCAGGCAGGCACGCGCAGTCAGTCAGTCAAGCGCTCCGCTCCAGTCAGCGTCTCCCCACACAGTTGCACCCGCCGCCGCGTGGGTTGTCGGATGGGTTCTAGGACCCTGTTGTTTTGAAGGACCGAGACTTAATTTAGCTCCTGCCTTCTGTCTGATGTTTTGGGGAACGAAACTGATGGTTTGGTGTCGTCTTGAGTGTTATTTTGTTGTGTACCTGTAGTCGGGTGCAGTTTGCTTAGACGTGGAATTGTCGAGTGATTGTCATTTTCGGGAATTTGGTGATGGTGTGCTCTGGGTTTATACCGATGTTGCGGATGTGGGGGTATTGGGAGGCTGCGGCTTTGGTGAAGAATGATTCGGATTTCTGCTTGATGATGTCGGTGATGTGGGGGAAGTTTGTGAGGTTGTATAGATTTCTGTTTGACTGATAACGGGGTGCATTGGTAGCCAGTCGGAGAAATCTGTTGTGAACTGCTTGTACTTTCTTCAAGTTCTTGTCGCTGGTCAGCGACCAGAGTTCCGACCCGTATAAGATGGCTGGAAATACTATCGTCTTATACATCTTTAGTTTAGTTCTAATAGTTAGCCCATTCCCTTTCAGTAGTGGATACAACTGTGATATGGCTTGGGAACCCTTGTTGCAGATTTGCGTGATGTGCTGTTTGAAGGTCATTCTCTTATCAAAAACTAATCCTAAGTACTTAACATTATCTTGCCAGACTAGATCTGTGTCGTTAAACCTAATAATGATGTTTGGACTCATCCTCCGATGTGTGAACATGATGGCTTGAGTCTTGGTGCTGTTTATTGTGACCTTCCATAGGTTTGCCCACTTCTGAATTATCTCCAGGTGCTCTTGTAGTTTCCTTGCGATAAAGTGGAGATTTGGTCCACTCCTATACAGGGCCGTGTCATCAGCAAAGAGGGAGAGTTGACCTCCTCTTAGCTGTGGTATGTCATTTGTATAAACAGAGTAGAGGACTGGGCCCATTACGGAGCCTTGCGGTACTCCAGCTTCTACCTGTTTGATCGAGCTGTCGGCTCCTGATAAGCGCACATAGAAGGTGCGGTTTCGAAGGAAGGAAGTTAGCATGTGTAGGAGGTGTTTAGGACAGCCGTATTAATTGAGCTTGTATGTCAGGCCGTAGTGCCAGACGCGGTCGAAGGCTTTCTCTATGTCGAGAAAGACCGCGCCCGTACTATGCCTGATGTTTTTGGCCTTGCATATGTATTCCGTTAGTCTCATAGCTTGGTGTATTGTGCTATGTTCCTGCCTGAATCCAAACTGTTCCGGTATGATAATATTGTTCTCTTTGAGGAATCTGTCCAGTTCTTTCAGAATGATTTTTTCTAGCACTTTCCCCAAGAAGCACAGGAGTGAGATCGGCCTGTGGTTTTGAGGAAAGAGGTGGTCCTTTTGCGGTTTTGGAATCGTTATTACTTTAGCTTTCTTCCATGGGAGTGGGAAGTAGTTCCTTTCCAGGCAAGCATTTAGGATGTGTGTGATGAATTCCAGTGTGTTTGGTGCCAGGTGTTTGAGGTGCAATGGGCTGACTTTGTCTGGGCCACCTGCTTTCTTGTTGCCTATAGTTTTTATTATTACGCTAACTTCCTCCGCTTCTACTGGTCTAAAGGATGTTGTGATTGGGGCCCTGAGGATCCTGTTGACACAGGCGATCACCTGCTCTTCGTGGTCGTCGCTCTCCTGATCGTTCGTATTTGGTGTTCTGAATTGTAACTCCAGGGAGTCGGCCATAGCTTCCGCCCTTTCTTGTGGTTCATAGACTATTCCATTTCTACCGTGGAGTGGTTGGAGCGAGGTGTTGCCTGTTTTTCGTGACTTGATGACCCTCCAGAACTTATCTGGTGTGCTCTCCATGTCCGTTAGGAGGGCTTCCCAGCAGATACTTCTGTGTGTTTGGAGTTCCCTCTTGACCCTCCTGGCTAATCGGTACATCTGTGCCCTGTCGGCTGGGTCTCTATAATTCTGCCACCTATGCCTGTAATATTTCTTCTCAGCTAAGAGGTCCTGTATGTGATGTGGTAGATCAGTTCTGGAGGTTGTATGCGCTACAGTTACCGTGGCCTTCCTGCCACACTCCGTTATGACCTCCGTTATCTCATCTATAGCCCTGTTGATGTCTCTTCGAGAGCGGAGTTGACCCACAGGTGGTGTTGACTGTTCAGTTAAGTTGGTATACCTCTCCCAGTTAGTGTGTGATGTTCTTATGGTCCGTGTATCTACCTGTCTTGTGGGGTCACCTCCTAGAGTGAGGATCACTGGATTGTGATCAGAGTCTAGGTCGTTGATGACTCTGATCGATGTCTGGAGCCTGATGTTCTTCAGCAGGTAGATATCTAGGATGTCTGGCCTATGTTGCGAATAGTAGGGGTAGTGGGTCGGAACATCTGGTGCTATCACAGCAATGTTTCTGCGTGCATTTAGGTATGGACGCAGAATCCTGCCATTTCTGTTTGTGGTTCTACAGTGCCAGTCGCCGTGTTTAGAGTTGAAGTCTCCACCTAGGATAACTGTGTTTGCTTGGTTGAATAGGATATCCAAGTCGTCCGTTTGGAGGTTGGGCGTCCCCGGCGGGTTGTAGACTGCCGCGATATTCATCAGTCTGCCTCCTATTTTAGTTTCTATGGCGGTGGCTTCAGCCCTACGCAGTCCTGGCAGTTGTACCTGGCGATAGGCTAATCTGTTTTTGATGAGCACAGCCGTCCCGCCTCCAGGTCTATTCGGCCTGTCCTTTCTGACGACTGTGTAGTTTCTGATTTTAAAAGAGGTGCTTGGTTCTAGGTGGGTCTCCGTGATTAGGGCGATGTCTACCCTGTGCGTATCAAGGAACTCCTGCAAGGTGTTCCTCTGGTCTAGAATTCCATTTGCATTCCAAGTCATGATATTTACCTCCTGGTTAGGGGCTAAGAATGGAAACAGCAGCAGTGAAGATAATACTGATTTTTGAGATCGGATCTGTTGCTTGCCGGAGTTTTGCTGCTGTGTCCTGAATTGTATGCAGTATTTTTTGTACGTTGAATTGGGGCAGGAGGCCTAGGATGTCCCGCAGGTCGGCTCCTAATCCGGCTGTGGCGGGAGGAGCAGTAGAGTTTTGTGGTTCATCAGGTGCTACGGTGGCTGAGGTGGAGGGGGTTGGCTGTGCTGTTGTTTGCGTAGCCCAAGGATTTGATAGTGGGTGTCTAGTGTTCCGGTTTTTCATTTTTGGAAAGTTCTTGGGATCCATTTCTGGGGCTGGGGGTGGGGGCGGCTTGGTTTGAGCTGCCTTCAATTGTGACCTGGCCTGTCGCGCCTGCACGATCGCTAACCGTGTGGGGCACTTTGTGTAATTTGCTGTGTGGGGGCCTTTACAGTTCACACAGGTGGGGGCGGTTTCGAACTTCTTTGTGCATTCCTTTGACTGGTGGTCTTTGCCACACTTTACACAGTTTGGTCGAAGGTTGCAGTGTCTGGCTCCATGGTGGAACCCCTGGCAGTTGTGGCACTGCGTGGGGCCCTTTGGTGTTCTGTACGACTCGACATTCACTTGTAGGTGCAGTAGTGATTTTAATTGATATATTTTTCTAGCAGCTTCAGTGTTCTCGAGGTGAACTTGGAAATTCGGCTGGAGCCGCTTTTCCTTTGCTCCTTCGTCCATAGTTGACATCTGGGCCACTTTCAGTACTGGGAAGTTGAGTTCTAGTAGAGCTTCGTGTACCAAGGCTGGGTCCATGGTTGCTAGGAGCTTCTTGATTACCACTTTTAGTGGTTTGTTGGGGGTCATTTCGTGTGTGTAATATTGGATTTTCTCGTTTCTCAGGAGAGAAATAAGCTTGTGGTAGTCCTGGGGATGTGAAAACTGGTATGTGACCTTTCCCCCTCTGGAGAGAGTTTTCATGGATCCCTCTAGTTTCGGTTTGATAACTCCTAGTATGTTCATGTAATTCTTTGTGTCGTGCACTACAATCGGCGGTACGCGCGGTTGTTTTTCCGTGCTTTTGGCGGGAGGTGGTCGGTCTCCTGCGTCATCGTCCTTGAGTACACTGAATTTGTTTGCAGTGGGAACCTGTGCTACAAGCTGCTGGTCAGATGGTTGGGAGTCCATGGCGTCCTCGTCAACTACCAGGCGCCCAGGATCGGATTCTAAGTCAGAGTCACTGTCGGTTAGAATGTCGTCAGACTTTCTTTTCGGTTCTGTGGCTTCCTCACACTGGTTGGTATCGATCGGACGCTTTTTTTTGTTTCGTTCATCCCCCATTATGCAGTCGTGTGTGTGTGCATTGTCTGTACTATGTTCTGTGTGTTCTGTTTGGGCTGTATGTGATGTGCTGGCCGCGGGAACCCCAGTGGGCACCGCGGCGGGCGGAGATGGTTGAAGGAACGTTTCTGATATTTCAGACAGTCGGCTGGGATGCGTTATTAAGTCTGCCTTTGCCTCTGAGTACGCGGGCTGGTCCCACGTGAAGGGGGCCCTGGCACTCGAAATCCCTAACTAACGCTAGAATCTGGCTAATCCAGAATCGCCGCCTGCATTTTTGCGAAAGCACGAGGTCGGTGACAAAGCACGCAAGTCCCGAGCAGCGGAGGTCGCTCCCACGTGGCGAGAGCGGCGGTCGGGTTTTCCCCAGGCGCGCAACACAATGGAGCGCGGAGCGCAGTAATAACAGCGTCCGCTCTCCTCGGCTACACGACTCGGAATCTGGCACCCGCCGCACGCCGCCGCCGCACCTTTACCAGCTCGCCCTGCTGCGGCCGCCGACCAATGGGGCAAGCGCGCAACCGGCCGCCGCACCCGAGCCCATAAAGGACCCCCACCCCGCCGGCGCCGGCACGCACTCCGCTGCTCGACTCGCTGCGGCTCGCACCGTTTGCGTTGTGCTTTTCTTTCTCGCTTCTTTCCAAACTAGCCCATCGCCATGTCCAGACGCGGAAAGGGAGGCAAAGTCAAGGGCAAGTCAAAGTCCCGCTCAAGCAGGGCTGGGCTCCAGTTCCCGGTCGGCAGAATCCACCGCCTCCTGCGCAAGGGAAACTACGCCGAGCGCGTCGGCGCCGGGGCGCCCGTCTACCTCGCCGCCGTCATGGAGTACCTCGCGGCTGAGGTGCTCGAGCTGGCCGGAAACGCGGCCCGCGACAACAAGAAGACGCGCATCATCCCGCGCCACCTGCAGCTCGCCATACGCAACGACGAGGAGCTCAACAAGCTCTTGTCGGGCGTCACCATCGCACAGGGAGGTGTCCTGCCCAACATCCAGGCCGTCCTGCTGCCAAAGAAGACCGAGAAGAAGGCCTAAAAGAGAGACAGCGCAATCGGCACCGCCGCGTGCTCCCTTGGCACGCAGCGCGCCATTTGCCGGCTCGGCTCAAAAACAAAACAATCGGCCCTTTTCAGGGCCACCACACAAACCTACGTCCAAAGCAGAATTCCAGTCGTTCGTCGCACCACTTTTCTCTCTCTCTCTCTCTCTCTCTCTCTTTCTGTGTACGGTTTTTCCTTCTTACACACACAGGCGCCGCCATCTTGTACACACGTACTTGGCCACCTCCTCCACTCCACGCACGCACGCACAGTCTCGCGACCATTAACCAGCACACGTGGCGCACAACAACACACCTCAAAAATAACCCCTCGGCACTCAGCCGCGCCGCAACACACAGCCCATCCACCGACAAAAAGCATACAAGCAAAGAGGGAGGGAAGGAAGGAAGGAGCTCACACAACGCAAGGGCACGCTTCCTTCCCTCCCAACCGCACCGCACACCACGTCAAAAAAAAAACTCCAAACAAAACTAAAAGGCCAGGTAGACTAAAAAGGAAAAGGAAAAAAAAAACCAGCACACAGACTCTTTCGCACTTTTCAACTTCCGAACACTGTGGTGGCCCTGAAAAGGGCCGTTTTTCAATCTCTCTTTCCTTCCTTCGGTCTCACACCGCCTAACCGCCGAAACCGTACAGGGTGCGCCCCTGCCTCTTCAGGGCGTACACCACGTCCATGGCCGTCACAGTCTTGCGCTTGGCGTGCTCAGTGTACGTCACCGCGTCGCGGATCACGTTCTCCAGGAACACCTTCAGCACTCCGCGCGTCTCCTCGTAGATCAGACCAGAGATGCGCTTCACGCCGCCCCTGCGCGCCAGGCGGCGGATCGCGGGCTTCGTGATGCCCTGGATGTTGTCGCGCAACACCTTGCGGTGCCGCTTGGCGCCACCCTTGCCGAGCCCCTTTCCTCCCTTGCCGCGGCCTGTCATTCTTCTTCTTCAAGCGTCTCAACCACAATAATATAAAAAAACAGAAAGCAAGGCAAGCTCCTCACCCGGCGCTAGCGAGTCGGCTACGGTTGTGGCGCCCAGCGCAAATAAAAAGGATGGGGCCCCTCCACGCCCGCATCAACGTGGTGACCAAACCAAAAGTTCTACTGTCACCTCCGTAAGCATGTTAGTTTGAATCAGGCGTCACAGGATGCAGGCTGTGATGTTGTCCATGCGTCTGGGTAAGATTACTCATTTACATGGTCCATCAGGAGATAGAAGTGGTCGAAAGCGATTGAAGGGTAGCGGTTGTAAGGGCAGAGGGAAAAAAAGTGCCAAGGCCAGAGCCAAGGGAAAAAAAACCTCTGCGACAGTAGGACGGGTAGTAATGGCAGTAGCGGCTTGCTAGCTGCGATAGAGCATGCAAGGTGAGGTCGGTTAGCGTGAGGTATCATGCATCGTTACCTATGTGCTGCGTGTCCGTTAGCTGGGTCAGTCCGAGTGCTGCGGCTGGGCTCGCTTGTAGTTCCTTGGGCCGGCTGCAGTGGCTTCCTCCCTGTAACATAAGAGTTCGGCGCGGCAACGCATGCATTGCTGTTGGGCCCTCTGCTGCGCCTTGTCGTCGGTGACTTGGTGCAGCTTCATCAGGCTGGTGCAGAACGACAGCGATCGGCTACCGTTCAGCGTCCTCCTCTACTGCACGCCGCAGCTCTTTCGCAATGTAGCGTCAAAGAGCTCCGTTTGTTCGAAGAGCTGCGTCAGTTCAGCGTCCGAGGAAGTTTTGCCGTTCGCTCGCGCCTGGGCGATAAAGGCTGCCCTTTTGGCTTCTCGATCCCTTGGGGGACCGGCTCCCGTCGCGGTCGGCGTTGCCACCGGTTCAGCTGGAGCGGTGGTTTTCTTCACTGCACCTCTCACCTGCGGTGCTGCTGGGGCAACCGCTGGCTCAGGCGCGCGGACGTCCTTCTGCGAGGTCGCAGGAGTGTTCGCAGGTACTACTGCGCTGGGGCCTCGGGCGAAGACTGCTCGCAGCTGCCTCAAGGCCTCTTCTTTCTCTGCAGCCACGGCGGCTGCGAAGGCAGCCCTCTCCGTCGCAATGACGGCTCTGAGGGCTGCAGTGGCCTCCTTCACGGCGTTGCCGAGTTCGAGGTCACGTATCTTCTCGGGAGCGCGGGCTGCGTCCTGGCCGCCCGTTTCCAAGCGGTCTTCCCTGCTCCTGGCAGGTGGAGCTGCTGCTGCGCCGTCCCTCTGCTGCGCCGGACTGTTCTGCGCCCTACGCCGTTTCCGACGTCGTCTTCGCATCTTCCGCTGTGTCGGTGCGGCCGCGGCCGCCTCGCCGCCCCCGGCACGGCTGCGGCTTGAAAAAGCAGCACAGCCGCGCCAGCTGGCGACGTGCGGGCCGCCACACCGGACACAGGTCGGCAGAACGTTGCTGCCGCGGTCGCAGGGGCGGCTGTCGTGCTGCCCTGAGCACTTGACGCACCGCACCGCGTTGCGGCAATACTTCGCAACATGGCCCTCGCCCTGGCACCTGAAGCACTGGGGCAGGGGGTCCATGGCGGTCGGGAGAGCCTCTGACGTCACCGGGAAGCCCAGCAGCTTCCGCAAGTCGAAGATGTCGCTCCCGCCGTCGACCGTATGCACGGTAACGGCACAGAGCGGCGCCCTCTTCTTGTTGGTTCGGTTGTGCAGCCTTGCGGTTACACCACCAAACCCGGCTCGCAGCAGCCCTTCCCGGACCGCTGCCTCGTCACAGCACCAAGGTAGCCCCCTGAGGAGTGCCTTGGTCGTCTTCATCCTTCCAGGGGAAGGTGCCTTCTCACGCGTCGGCGGCGCGTCGACGATGTGGTCGGCCACTGCGACCTTGATTGCCCTGTGGTCGGCCACGTTTGCGGCTCGAACGCAGATCAGCGAGTCTGTATCGACAGACTCGTAGACCACTTCGTTCCGTGCGCAGTTCGTCATGGTGTCGAACAGCGCTGTCCACCCACCTTTACACTTGATGTATAAAGGGGGGACAGGCCGCGACTCGTCTTCTCGGGAGTTCCTTGCATGGTCGGCAGACTTAGTGAGTTGCGCAACCGAAGGACCCTTCGTAGCGGCAGGTTTCCTCTGCGCACCCTTCTTTCCCATGCTGTGAGGCGCGAAACACGACAATCTGCACGCGTTGTCAAAACAACGCACGACAATTTGCTCTGCGCGGCTCCCACAGCACAGAAACCTCTTCACGAGCTCTCAACGGCCGAGTTAGCGTAGCGCGCAACGGCAGCGATGCGCACGCCTCGCCAGCTCAGGCCGCGCCCAGCGCGCGCGCCGCCCCCCTATATAGACTCTGGGGCCCCGCGGCCCGCCCTCCCCTCCCCCCACCACCGCGCACCGAGGGCATATAAGCGCAGCACCCGGGGCGCGCGGGCCCGTTGTCAAGGCAGCACCGGACGCCGTCGCGCACGCATATCCACGCCGCATCCGCATCCGCAGTAGCCATGGCCCGGACAAAGCAAACGGCCCGCAAGTCCACCGGCGGAAAGGCGCCGCGCAAACAGCTCGCCACCAAGGCGGCGAGGAAGAGCGCGCCCGCCACCGGCGGCGTCAAGAAGCCCCACCGCTACAGGCCGGGCACCGTCGCCCTGCGAGAAATCAGGCGCTACCAGAAGAGCACAGAGCTGCTCATCCGCAAGCTGCCATTCCAGCGCCTAGTGCGCGAGATCGCCCAGGACTTCAAGACCGACCTGCGCTTCCAGAGCTCCGCAGTCATGGCCCTGCAGGAGGCCAGCGAGGCCTACCTCGTCGGCCTCTTCGAAGACACCAACCTGTGCGCAATCCACGCCAAGCGAGTCACCATCATGCCCAAGGACATCCAGCTCGCGCGCCGCATCCGCGGCGAGCGCGCCTAAACCCGCACACCGCCAAACAAACAAAACGGCCCTTTTCAGGGCCACTAACGTCTCTCCGTCGCGAGCAAAACTTTGTCGGTCGCAACGACTAGTTCCCCACTCACTCTCCAGTCCAGTCGTCCCACCCCCGGCCCGGCGCCGCCGTTTCCAAAAAAAAAAAGAGCACCGCACCGGCCGAGCCAAGTCGCAAGCGTCAATAGCGCCACCCACACAGGCCACGGCACAAAACGTGACGCCCGGAAAGCAAAGCAAAGCAAAAAAGACTATTCCAAAACCACCACCAAGACAAACAAACAAACAAACGCGGCGCAAAATAAATAGGTAAAAATAATAAAAAAATAAAATACACTTTATAACACCAACCGCGCGCCGCCGCCCACGCCCGCCAACGACCCCACAATCCAACCACCGCGGCACGCAAACACCATCCACACATGAAACAAACAAACGCCAGCAAGCAAGACAGACAGACAACAAGGCAACCGACCGACCACGACACGACAATCAACACCTTCCCGACGTGCTTTGATGGCCCTGAGAAGGGCCGTTTTTGTTTTTGTCCGGGACCGCGCGACAGCCTCTGGTTGCGCGCCGGCCACCAGGCGACGGTGTCAACCGCCAACCCTTCCCTGCCCTTTTTACTTCTTCTTCTTGGGCGAAGCCTTCGCCTTAGACGGCGTCGCCATCGCCTTCTTCGGGCGCGGCGCCTTCGGCTTCTTCGTCGGAACCTTGGCGGCCTTCTTCGCCTTCGACGGCGACTTGGCCTTGGCCGGCTTGGCCGCAGCCGCCTTCTTCGCACCCGCGGGAGCGGCCGACGCCGCAGACGCCTTCTTGGCGGCGCCCGCCTTCCGACCGGTCGCCGCCTTCACGCCGCCAGCCTTCTTTGCGCCGGCCGCACGGGCCCCCTTCTTCTCCTTGCTGGCCGGAGCGGCGCGCTTCTTCTGCGCACCACCGCCACCACGAGCCTTGCCGCCCTCGGCCGCCCCGCCGCCGGCGCCGGCAAGCTTGAAAGAGCCCGACGCGCCCTTCCCCTTCGTCTGCACCAGCTCGCCAGCCACGACGGCCGACTTGAGGTACTTCTTGATAAAGGGCGCCAGCTTCTCCGCGTCCAGCTTGTAGTGCGCGGCAATGTACTTCTTGATCGCCTGCAGCGACGACCCGCCGCGCTCCTTCAGACTCTTGATGGCGGCCGTCACCATCTCAGAGGTGCGCGGGTGCGCAGGCTTGGCGCGCGGCTTCTTCGCAGACGACGCAGACTTGGCCTTCTTCGTAGTGCCGGTGGCGGCGGGTGCCGCGGCAGTCTCGTTCGTAGCCGCCTGGTCTGCCATCTTTTGCTTGTTCTCTTTTCTTTTTTCCCCTTGGTTTCGCTTCCTTCTCTCCTTCGACGACGCACAACAGCGAGGGGCGCGCAGCAGAGAATAGCCGCGCACGCGCCTGGCCCAGCCAGTGTCGCGGGCGGGCGCGGACGGCCGAGAGAGCGGCCGCCACTCGGCGCGCCGCCGCGCCGCCGCGCCGCGCCTCCCGCGCTTGCTACCAGTCGCTACGGGGATGTCGACGCGTACAGACCACGTTAGCTGCGCTCCGGAGGGGACTGACCGCCGCGCGGTGGGGCTTGCCCCGCCGCCGGCCCCGTCAGTCACTCCACTTACGACGACCAGGCAAAGGAGGAGAGGAAATGATCTGCTGATGGCCACGGCGAGGAACTTGGACTACGATATGGATTATTCGACGGATGTTTCGACTGAAGATGATACTACTCGGCATTCTACTGCGTCTGCCACGCAGTACCGCCGAAAACGAAGCGACCCAGGACCTGCAACTCAGCCTGCAGCGGCCACGGACGACGGTTTCGTCAGACCACCGCGGAAAAAACAAGCCAAGAAGCAGCAGCCAGAGGCAACCACTTCACTACCGCTAAGCAACCGTTATGACGTCATCCAAGATGGCGGGACGGCGTCCGCGGACGATGCCGCACAGCAGCAACCGCAACAACAAGAACAACAACAACAACAACAGCCACTGCAGCAGCAACAACAACAGTCTACGAGGATACCGCCGATTGTTTTGCAGTATCCTAACTCTTACAAGGAACTGTACGACTGGCTGAAGAGTAATTTGAAACAACCTTTTACGGCAAAACAGGCTGGCGGCGACAAGTTAAAACTTTCTGTTGCCACTACTGACGACTATATGACGGTCATGGACATGGCTGGGGCGCGCGGGATACCAAGTTACACCTTCCCTATGGTGCGGCCACCGACGCTGAAGATCGTCCTGCGTGGAGTTGTGCAGTCTCTCTCCAATGAAGATGTCAAGGACGAATTGGCGGAACTAGGCTTCCATGCTTCCATCGTGGACTACCACAAGATGCCTGGCACGAACAAGAGATCTGGACTTCGCGTCGTCATCCTGCCGGACACGCCTGATAATCGGAAGATCTTCAATGTGACCCGACTCTGTGCCTTGTCTATCACTGTAGAATCACTACGAAAATCTCGTGGTGTTACGCAGTGCTTCAGATGTCAAGGGTTCAGTCATGTGGCTCGACACTGCACCATGCCCTTTGTGTGTGTGAAATGTGGCGGGCCTCATGACAGCCGACTGTGCCCTGTGCCGAAACAAGACCCAGCTAAGTGTGGTCTCTGCGGAGGAAATCATACAGCTAACTTCCGATCGTGCCCCAAGCACAAGGAAGCTAGTCGTCGGCAACGCGGGCTCCCTCCGCTTACTGCCAAGGAGAGGAATAGGAGGACCAACGTCGTCCGAGGAATCCCAGCAAGCTCTCGCGGCGCTGCAGTATTTCCACAGGAACAAGTGCCGCCGCTGCAGAGTCGCAATGCGGCTCCCCAGCAACGCCGTTCGACTCCCTACGTCATTCGGCACGACGCTGCCCCTTCAGCGTCGCCTCAGGACGGTTTTGTGGCTGATACAGCTGCTTTCCCGACTGCTCCCAGATGGCCCTCTACTGCGCCTGACCGCCAGCAGCGTCGTACGTCTCCAGCTGATTCCACTGATCTTGTTGACCTGCTCAAGACCATGATGACTGCAGTAACCGAGATGAGTAGAGCTATCCAGGCTCTCCCCACGACTCTTGCAGCAACTGTGGAGGCCACGATTCGAAGTGTCCTTCGACCGGCGAGCGGCTCTACCACACATCAACATGAATAGAGCGCGTCGTTTTGAAGATCTTCGCATTGTCACTTACAATGCTGATGGGCTGTATCACGATCTCCAAGAAGTCAAGCACTTTCTTGTGGACCATAACATCGACATCATGATGGTCACCGAGACGCACCTGAAGCCTGCTCTAAGGGCAAACATCTCCAACTACAGCTGCCATCGTACTGATCGCCTGACGCGAGGGGGCGGCACGGCCATCTATATCAAACGTTCCATACAGCATTACGCTGTCCCTCTTCCAGCCCTTCGGCAGATGGAAGCCACGGCTGTCGCAGTTGAGACGTCGGCGGGGCTCATCACCTTCATCTGCGTTTATCGTCCGCCGAAATATCATCTGGACGCTGACGATGCCGCAGCGCTGCTCCGGCTCCCTGGCAAGCTCTCCTTGCTGGGGACTTCAATGCTAAGCATGCGGCATGGAATTCTCTCCACACCACCTACAGCGGCAGACGACTTCTCCAGGTCCTTGAACGCGCGAATGCCTACGCCTGTGGCCCTGAGGAGCCGACGTGCTATCCTTCCAGAGGCACGCCGGACATCCTAGACATCGCCATCACGAAGGGATTGCACCAGTTTCTGACGGCTGACGTCATTCACGAGTTAAACTCCAACCACCTGCCTGTCCTGTTCGACTTGGCGGTCGGCGCTACCGCCAGGCCGCGGAACTACAACCTCCGCCGTACGGACTGGGAAGCATATCACACCGACATCACGGCCATGCTGGCGCCCCATCTGGACGCGGATCCTCCTGCTGTCGATGCTGGCATGGCAGTTTTTACTGATGCCGTCGCAGCTGCTCTGCACTCGTCAACTCCGCCATCGCGCGGCCCCTCTCGCCCGCGCCCAGGACTGTCTGCCGATATCCTCGACCTCATCAAAGCCCGGAACCGCCTACTCAAGGAATGGCGCTTAACTCGCAATGTGGAGCTTAAGCGAAGGATCAATCAGTTCCGCCGGGACATCAAGGCCGCCACAATTGAGTACCGGAATAGCCAATGGGCGCAGAAGCTCGAATCGTTCACTCCTGATCCTGATGCATGGGACTCGGTGCGGTTTTTCACCAAGAGGAGGGCCACTATTCCACCTTTGGACGCTGCAGCTGGAGTGGCATACACACCGTCGGATAAGGCCAACGCCCTCGCTGACGTTTTTCAGGAGAACTTCCTTCCGGTAGCGGATCCCATTGACGCCCAGCATGTGCAACACGTCGAAGGCAGCCTTGCGGCGTATCTTACTGCAGAGGACGCAGATGACCGACTTCCACCTATTACCACGGACGAAGTCTCTTCCTGTATACGGGCCTTGGGCACCAACAAAGCACCGGGAGCGGACGACATACCAGGAAGGGCGCTTAAGGAACTCCCTCATGCAGCGTTTACCTATCTCGCGCTGCTCTTCAACATTATACTTCAACTGCAGGTTTTTCCTGCGGCGTGGAAGCACGCTATCATTGTGGCTGTCCCCAAGCCGGGACGCAACAGGAAAAATCCGCTTCATTACCGGCCGATCAGCCTCCTGCCGCAGTTAAGCAAGGTCTTTGAACGGCTGCTACTTCATCGCCTCAAGCGGATTATTGATCGCCGGCAGCTGCTACCACCGGAACAGTTTGGGTTCCGCAGCGGGCACTCCGCGACACTTCAACTCATTCGCGTGGTTGAAGAAATTACGAAGGCCTTCAACAACAGGGAATATTGTGGGGCCCTGTTTCTTGATGTCAGTAAGGCTTTTGACAGCGTCTGGCATGATGGGCTACTATGGAAGCTGACTCTGCAGGGATTCCCGCGATCTGTCATCAAGCTGCTCCGTTCCTACCTGCAAGGACGGACCTTCGCTGTTCGCATCGATGATGCCCTCTCCACGGTTCAACCCATCGCTGCTGGCGTGCCGCAGGGTTCGGTGTTGGGCCCCACACTCTATTCCCTGTACACGTCTGACCTCCCCCGGCCTCCACGCATAGAACTGGCCATCTACGCTGACGATACCGCTCTCTTCACGCGGAGCCGCTGGTCCCAAGCGCTGTATCGACGCCTCCAGGACGCCTGTGCCGCCCTTGAAACCTGGGCCACCCTTTGGCGCATTGGATTCAACGCTAGGAAGACTCAAGCTGTCATCTTCACCAGGAAGCGGGTTAAGCCTCCAGACCACCAGCTTCTGCTCTTTGGTGATGCTATCCAGTGGACGCCGTCAGCCACCTATCTTGGGGTGACCATGGACAGCCAACTCATCTGGCACTTACAGGTAGCCAACGTTCGCCGGAAGGTGGATCAACGACTGGGAATGTTGTACCCGCTCATTAATGAACGGTCTTCCCTGTCCATCAACAACGGGCTCCTGATATACTGGATGTTCATCCATCCAGTCATGGATTATGCCTGTGCTGCATGGGGTAATGCGGCAAACCGCCATCTCCACCGCCTCCAAGCGCTCCAAAATAAAGCGCTCCGAAGAATTTTTCATGTGCACCCGCAGTTCCCATCACGGTACCTCCATGACGCGGCGTCGGAACTCGAAGTCCTCGCCAGATTTCAAGCAACAGCACGCAAGATTTATCACCAGGTCGCCGCCTCTGCTAATCCCCTACTGCGGGCGCTCGGAGCTCCTTCGGACGACAGAGATGTGTACAAAAACCCTGTTGCGCTGCTAAACAGGTAACAAGCACTTAGCCTGAAGCGCGGCTAAACAAACCAGAAACCCAGGATGCAATGACCTATCCCACACATAACGAAGACATACACCACTCCTGAAGTCAATCTACTTCCTATCCATCGAAGCCGTAGTAAATGCCTTCGGGTAAAAGCTACCTTGCCTCACTTGCAGTAGTTTGAAGACGTGGACTGGAGCGCTTGCTACCGCCCAACGTCCGACAGCCTGCGCGGAGCAGCCCCCAACCTGCGCCGCAACCACCCGCGCCATTCAAACCACCGAGGATGGGGCTACACACACCGACACCACGGTCGCCAACCAGTCGCCGCGGCGGCGCCGCAAACCACGGCCAAACTGCAGCCACCGCGCGCCACAGCCTGGGTCGGCCCGCCGAGAATCGCCGCCCCCGCCCAAATGCCGCCCCCACAGCCCCAGCCGACGACCCGCCACAATGGCCAAACCTTCGTCAAAACTCCCACACCGTCGCCGCGGCAGCCCGGCCACCGCGGCCGGCGCCACAGCCACACGAGCCGAGTCGTGCGGCGATGACGGCCGTGCACAAACGCACCTCCGCCGCCCCATCGCCTTCCGCCGTTTTCCCGATCGGCCCGCAGCCGTCGGGCCACGGCCGCGGGCCGTCCTCCTCCTCTCGCCTCGCCCGCCTACACCCACAGCCCTTCCAACACATTTTTTTTTCTTTTTTCTTTTTTTTTTTACTTTTTTACGATCGCCGCCTGCGCAACATGGCACCGGCCGACGGAGCGCCAACCCCCCCGCCACAGGCGAAAACAAAACAAAACAAAACAACGATAAACAAACAAACAAAATAAATTACCAGCCAGCCCCAACTACAGACACACCGAATCTGCCCTCACAGCCGACCTTACACGCCTCAACGTCAAAACAAAGGTGGTTTCTTTCTTTCAACGGTTACCTTACCTTAGGTTACGTCAGGTTAGGCTAAGAAGGCGTCAGGGTTAGGTTAAGCGTTGACGTGACGTCACGTCTTAACGTAGGCGTTAAGCTAAGGTTGCGGTCACGTACGTTAGGTTAAGGCGACTTGGGGGTTGGCCTAAGAGCTTAGGTTAGGTTACGTTAGTTTAGTTTAGGTTAGGTTAGGTGGCTGCGTTAAGGGCTTAAAGAAGTTTAGGAGGTTAAGGCGTCGAGGCGGCCGCACCCCCTTAGCTGCTGCGGCTCGGCCACGCCACGCCACGCCACGCCACGCCACGCTTTGGGGTTTCATAAGGTCGCGCGGCGGGTCGTCGGCACGCCGCAAAGGACAAAACTGCAAGACGACGTCGAAAAACAAACAACAGGTAAAAAATAAATAAGTAAAATAAACGACGCCGACAGGCGGGGATCAGCAGAACGAGCAGATTCCGGAGAGCGAACGAGACACACACGCACGCACGCACGCACACACACAAACCCCCCCGAGCCGAGAGAGCACAGCACCACCACGTGTCGGCGTCCGCTCACCCGACTCGGCTGGGCTGGGCTGGCGGCCGGGCCGGATGCACGTACACGTACGGCTACAGCCACTACCCGTACACAGCCGCTCTTCACGCAACACCAGCCAAATGGCGCGCCCGCGGCTCGTCGCGGTCGCGGTCGCGGTCGCGGTCGCGGTCGCAACGCCACGCCGGCACACTTTCGGCACCACCGTTTTCGCGCGCACCGCAAACAAAACGCAGCCGACACACACAGAAGAAAAAAAAAAAGAGCGCGAGACGGGCGGCGGCGCACCTTTCGCCAGCCGGCAGGCAATCGACTCGCCCAGTACGACAAACGCGCACGCCACCCCACCCACCAACCAACCAACCAACCAACCAACCAGTCGTCGTCGTCCCGAAATCAAACAAACTCTCAAAAGCACAGCCCCTGCTGCCAACGGACGCAGGCGCCACGCAGCTCCCTTCCCGCCACACTCGATTCGCAGCGCAACTCACCCGGCACACCGTCAAACGACGGGCTGGGCTCGCCGCATCGCCGCAACCTACACACCTTCCCCGCCACGACGCACAGCCCCACCAGACGCCCGTGCCGCAACGACACTACTGCACTACCACTACCGCACTACTCCTCTCGCCCTTGCCATACACGACACAACACGCCAAAAAATGAAAATCCAAATACAAACAAAAAACACCGCCCCCACGACCCACACACATGCACGGCGCGCCAACACACGCGAGGCAAGGCACGCAGCAAACGGCGTCCCCTCCGCGTCGCGCCATCAACCTACACACACAAGGCAACCAACAACAGCCAGCCAGCCAGCCCCACTCTCACGCCGCAAAAACAGAAAACACACCGAAACCGCCAAACGCCGCACATTCGCGCTTCGCACTTACCACACACTTCTCGGCATCCGTTTCGCACACAACGACGCGACGCACAATACATCATCACGGGCTACGCACGCACACCGCGACCCACTTTTTTACGACGCCCTCGGCAGAGCACACGTGCCCACGCCCACACACAGTCGACACAACGACGCAGCGCGCAGCAGACGCGGCCGCAACACATACCTCCCCGACGACGCGCCAACACCGCCAGCCACTGCTCACTCGCCCAAGCAACCCGTGCACACAACTGCCACACGCGTCCACCACGCCGCCGCCAACCACCCGCCCGCCAGGGGGCGCTCACGTCCGCGACAACAGCGCGGCACCGCCGGACCGGACCGGGCCGGGCCGGGCCGGGCCGGGCCGGGCCGGGACGGGCCGGGCCGGGCCGAGCCGAGCCGAGCCGCCGCCGCCTCCTCTCCACTCGGCACGCCACGTCCTGCTTGCAAAACACATGGCTCGTCCCTCTGTACACACAAAGCGCCTGCCTGCGGTCGCCGCCGGCATCTATCCACCTGCGCATCGGAGCCAGGCCGGCAAGCCCACACTTAAATAATGCACTTCACCAGCCAAACAAACCCACTCTTCCTTTCTTTGCACAGCGCATGCAACAGCAGCCCCAGGAGCCGGGCCCGCCGCCAGCGTCTCCTCCTCCTCCTCCTCCTCCTCCTCCTCCTCCTCCTCTGGGCACAGCCAGCCAGCCGTTCCCACCGCCCCGCCCCTGCTCTGCAGAACAAGAAAAAACGAAAAAGTACCAACACACGCACCCAAAGCGTAAGCCAGACAAGACCAGCCTCTCCAAGGCCACACACACGCAAAAAAACAAAAAAACAAAAACACTACAACAAAATAAAATAAAAAAGAAAAAGCAAGCTGTCGCCTCGCCCCCGCCCGTCCCCCCCACCACATTCGCCCCCTCCGCTTGTTTTCCTTTCTACAATTTCCCTCTTTTCCACCCAATATCCCGCCGCGGTTTACGGGCACCGGCCGATTTTGCGCCCGCCCACATGTGTGCCTACTCCCCACCACCATTCCCTCCGCAGCCCGCAGCCCGCAGCCCGCTTTTCCCCCCTCCCTGCCCACACCACACCACACCACACCGACGGTGCTGACGTCGACACGCACCCAAGACAGGGGCCACGACCGTCTTTTTTCCTGGGCCCATCCCCTCACCGCACCTCCTTCCAATCAACCGCTGTGGCGCCTGTGTCCGCGCGAGACGCGTGCGCGCCGCCTCTCTCAACATCCGTCCGCCGTCCGCCGGCCGGCCCGTTTTTCGGCCCCCAGGCCATCCGTCAACCACCACTGCGCCCCTGCCCCTGCCCCTGCCCGCCCCGCACCACACCACACACCGCTGCTTGCCCTGGCCGTTGCCACCAAAGGCGCCAACCGCAGCCCGCGCGCGCCAGAAAGAGATGGCAAAAACTACAGGGACCCAGCCGACCGACGAAAATCAGAGCAATTGGCCGGGAGGATCAAAAAGAGAGCTCCGAAAACCACCGTAGCGAGGCGTGGGAGGAAACGTTACGAGAAGCAGAAAGGGACCAGGAAAAATTCTGGAAATTTCTTAAAACTCGTAAACTAAACACGAAACATCTACATCTACATGGGGAAGGAACGACCCCACAGACCGAGCTGAAGCACTGGCGGATTCACTAGAAAGGCAATTCCAAGCACCAGAAGCGGTAGATGACGAAACTGATGACCACCAGGAAATGGTACTCAGAAGGGTAAAACCGCATCCTAAGTGCCCCGATCAGAACATCTTTCACAATCCAATAAACGCAGAAACCCCATATCTTATCACATCACAAACATACACACATCCTAAGAAGGCATCAGGCCCAGATTCCATCAAACCGCAACTACTACATCACCTACCTCCAGCAACTATCAATTATCTATCTAACATCAGTATATAATGCTTGCTTCAGACTAAACTACTTGGAAACAGGCCCGAGTCATCACTTTACCAAAGCCAAACAAGGACTTATTATTTCCGCAAAACTATAGGCCAACTTCCTTGGAAAGGTTCTCGGAAAGCTCATTCAAACTGAACTGAAGAAATTCAATTCTTAAAGGATAACAACATAATCATCCCACAACAATTCCGATTCCGCGAAGAACACAGCACCACCCACCAGGTGACCAGACTAGTCGAGCACATATGTCAGGCCAGAAACATTAGACACAGTACTGGAGCAGTCCTGCTTGACATTGGAAAAGCATTCGGATAACGCCTTATCTACAAGCTCCACCAGTACAACTGCCCCATCCACATTATTGCTTCTTTTCTCCGCAACAGAGCATTCTATGTCCATGTACCAGGAGCGGCAAGTAACACTAGATCCATAGAGGCTGGAGTCCCGCAAGGCTCAGTGCTGGGGCCCATTCCCTACTCAATATACACAAACAAACAGCTGGGAGGACACTTGTCACTATTTGCAGACGACACTGCAGTCTACCGCAGCAGTTCTAACCTGCAATATAGAGTCACAAAAATAGAGCAACACCTACAATCCATCCAGAAATGGGCTAACCAATGGAAACAAAAAAACAATAAACGCGGAGAAAACCCAAGCAATACAATACGATTCACATTCAAAAACAATACCTCCTAACCTGCATATACGCCTCAGAAATAACAATCTTCCATGGTCAGGCACAATAAAGTATCTAGGCATCAAGCTGGACAAGAGGTTGACATTTAGAGACCATGTTACACACGTTTGTAACAAGGCTGCAGCAGCAATATTCAGACTGTACCCAATCATCAAAGGAAACAGAATAAATATGCGCGCCAAAAAGAAAATCTTCAAAACCGTCATAGGAACCAGCCATCACTTATGGCTCTGAAAATCTGGTCAATGGCCGCAGACACCAACATAACAAGAGTAAAAAAGGGTGCAGAACAAATACTTCAGAATTGCTGCTGATGCCGGCCGGTACCAGACAAACCGAGACATGTACACAAACCATAACATACTCAAAATCCCGGAAATCATCCAAAGAAAAATCCATAAAGTTTTTTTTTTTTCCACCAAACCACGGATTCGAACCACCCACTCATCAGAAATCTGGGACAAAATCCACCCGACCCAAGAACGACATTTCCCATCACGACAAAACACCACAAACTACAACATACCATGATAAACAAAAATAAAATAAAAACACCATAACACTCACTTAAACAACAAACATCTACACACACCCAAGAGACCCTATCATCCCATCATTTTGTTACCCAACATAATCAGACATAAGGCAGGGATCAAGGACAGATCCGGTCCTTCGAGTACAGGGGGTAAAAAATACCCATCAGACCAGCTCGCTCTCTCTCTCTCTCTCTCTCTCTCTCTCTCTCTCTCTCTCTCTCTCTCTCTCTCTCTCTCCTCCTCCTCCTCGCTTCTCCGTGCCGACGCTGCCCCGCACACGCGTTCGCGTTCGCGTTCGGCCGACACCACACGACAGGTCTTTGGGGCCCCGCCACTGCGCACACGCACGCCTCCTCCTCTTCCTTAGTTCTTTTTCGCTTTTCTTTTCTCCCCCGCCCCCCGCTCTCACCGCCACATCATCCCGCAACCCTTGGGGGATGTTTCCCAACATCAACGCGCCCCAATTCCACTCTCTGCCCGTGCCGCACTCTCCACTTTGCTTCTCCCCGTCCCCTACACACACGACTACCGAAACCCCGGTTGACACACCTTCTCGTAGGACAGGGGTGCGTGCGTGCGTTGTCTTGACGGTGACAGCAACAGCAACGGATCCGTCCATCCCATTCCCCCCCCACTCGGCAAGGGGGGCACACACGAACGCGAAAGAAAGGGCAGGGCAGGGCAGGGCAGGGCAACTATCTCGTACACATTCTTCCTCAGAACCCACATATCACATCAACGAACGGGAGGCCAATTGCGGACTCAGCCGTGTCAGGCAAATCCAACCCAACCAACACCTCCCACGGAAACCCTGACACTGATCCAGCAGTACGTCCACATACATCGCCACACCAAATACGGGTGACGAGTGAGCAACAAATGGAACAATACACAACAAGGCTGACCTAATAAAAACTGCACGTCACGTCATACCTTCCAGACAGACGCAGTTCCGACGGGACGGCGGAACCGTATACGTACCTTTCAGCCACAACAACCGACCGACTGGACACGCCCGCGTCTCCAGCCAGCCAACCACCAGGGCCACACAGCCCGCAAGTTTCAGCGTCAACACTTCTTAACGTACGTTGCAAACTTTTCAAAACATTGCCACACACACACACACCCCACGAAAAGCGTCAACCTCTCTCACACTGGATACACTCAACACTTTTTGTCGGCGGAGCTTGAGGCCAACGGTTGACACACCCCCACCGGCCACACAGGTTTCCCTTTGAAAATTGCAGTGACGGAGACGCGGCATTACGAGAGGGTTGTTTCCGAGAGCGCGAGCTGGACGGAGCTGCGCCGCCGCCGCCGAGGGGTAATGAACGCACGCGATGCCGCATGACAGCCCATCACCCAAAGTTTCACCCACAACTGCACAGGTCGCACCCCCTTTTCGCGCCATACTAGTGTCGATCGTCAATTACAGCTCACGGTGTTCGCATTTGCCACTTGACGGGGGGGGAAAACAAAACAAACATCTGACACGCCATGTGTTTCTCTCTCTGTTATATCTAGGTCATTGGGCAGCCACTGTAAAAAATAATATTTTTACGACATGGTTGGGTAAGTGATTTAAAGACAATAATTGTGGGTCACACACCATAGACCATTTCGATAGTGTTCTTGTTCTTCTCTTTTTCCTTTTTTTTTTTTTATCGCTCAATTGAAATAAAACCTGGGGATGATGCAATGCTGCGATATGGCACAACCGTCGTCCATTGTACACAACTCGGGAACAAAAAGAAACCAATTCAGGGAACGTTCGTTCCTTCACAACGTTTCTTTCAACGCACTTGGTCTTTACCATCCTGTATTCAAACACATTTTCCTTTCATCAAAACTAGGGCATTTCCATAACAGTTTGTTTCCGTTTCTGTGAGCACAATACTGCTTCTTCGACGTCATTTCACCATCTTAACTAGACAAACAACAAAATAGGAAAACAGCCTTGAGAACCCCGTCCACCAAATTTTAGTTAGCACGGCATCCAAGATTCTTTTCCGGGGAGTGCGGTGCAGCTGACGCTGCTCAGACCATATACCGTCGCCAGTCTCACTCAACTCTTGCGCATTCCATTCTACGCTACGTGACAATGCAAAAATGAATGAATCAAACCCGCCCAGAGAGCGTCTTGTGCGAGGGGACACACGATATAGAGAACAACAAAACACACAGGGGACACCACCAAAGTTGGAGAGAACGTTTCCACCACGGCAGACACTTACAGCAGCCGCGCCGTTACGCGCTTTTTTTTTTTTTTTTTTTCTCCCCCCCCCCCCACTGCACACCTCCGACACCACGGGAACGTTCACCGTCCCGTTGCCCTACACTGGCGTTTCTTTTCAACCCCCCACCCTATTCCTCGCTCCCCGGACATTCGACCGATCACAAAGTGCAACCTCTCGTTACCGTCGGGTGCCCCTCTTCATCCCCGGGGCGCCAACAACAAAACAAAAAAAAAAAAAAAAATAAAAAAAATAAACCACTCAACTGAGCGGAAAATACACGTACATCCAGAATGACGACACCGCCTCCACAAACAAAAACCAGACGTCAGACGTCAGGTCGAAAGAGGGCACCGTACGTCGTGGCGCGTGGTCTCCTAACTCACCTCGCGCGTACAAATACAAATGCGTGTCTCCTCACGTTCACACACACCTCCACGCTCCACGCTCCACTTTTACGTCGCCCAACCAACCAACTAACTTAACCCACCCGCTCGGCGTAGAAGCAGCTGTAGGCGGCAACGTGTTGTTTCTCACCCTCGCCACCAACGGTGTGACATCCGACAATCGCGGTTTGCTTTCCTTCCTTTCCGTTCCACACCTCCGGCCATACCATACAAAAAAAAAAAAAAATATATATATATATATATATATATATCAAAACAAGCCAACTCCAGCGATCCGCCCCCCTGACACCAACACGTCTCGAAACACCCACGCCCACGACCCGGCTGTGGCTAAAGTGCGTATCCCAACGTCACACCAAAACCAAAGGCGCCGGCGCCGGCGCCGCACCACAGCTACAGCTGTGCCGCCGTCCACCCGCTCACAACAACAACAACAACAACAACAATTCCGCCCTTCCCGCAAAGGCATTTTGGTGGCCCTGAAAAGGGCCGTTTTTTCTTTTCTTCGCCGCGCCGCGGACGAGCCTCCTATTTCCAAGAGCCACCTCCTTACTTGGAGCTCGTGTACTTGGTCACCGCCTTCGTGCCCTCGCTCACCGCGTGCTTGGCCAGCTCGCCAGGCAGCAAGAGCCGCACAGCGGTCTGGATCTCTCGGGACGTGATGGTCGAGCGCTTGTTGTAGTGCGCCAGGCGAGAAGCCTCGGCCGCAATGCGCTCGAAAATGTCGTTCACGAAGCTGTTCATGATGCTCATCGCCTTCGAAGAGATGCCCGTGTCAGGGTGCACCTGCTTCAGCACCTTGTAGATGTAGATGGCATAGCTCTCCTTCCTCTTGCGCTTCTTCTTCTTGTCGCCCTTCGAAATGTTCTTCTGCGCCTTGCCAGCCTTCTTGGCGGCTTTCCCGCTAGTCTTGGGCGGCATCACGAACAAACAGGCAGGCAGGCACGCGCAGTCAGTCAGTCAAGCGCTCCGCTCCAGTCAGCGTCTCCCCACACAGTGGCACCCGCCGCACGCCGCCGCCGCACCTTTACCAGCTCGCCCTGCTGCGGCCGCCGACCAATGGGGCGCGCGCGCAACCGGCCGCCGCACCCGAGCCCATAAAGGACCCCCACCCCGCCGGCGCCGGCACGCACTCCGCTGCTCGACTCGCTGCGGCTCGCACCGTTTGCGTTGTGCTTTTCTTTCTCGCTTCTTTCCAAACTAGCCCATCGCCATGTCCGGACGCGGAAAGGGAGGCAAAGTCAAGGGCAAGTCAAAGTCCCGCTCAAGCAGGGCTGGGCTCCAGTTCCCGGTCGGCAGAATCCACCGCCTCCTGCGCAAGGGAAACTACGCCGAGCGCGTCGGCGCCGGGGCGCCCGTCTACCTCGCCGCCGTCATGGAGTACCTCGCGGCTGAGGTGCTCGAGCTGGCCGGAAACGCGGCCCGCGACAACAAGAAGACGCGCATCATCCCGCGCCACCTGCAGCTCGCCATACGCAACGACGAGGAGCTCAACAAGCTCTTGTCGGGCGTCACCATCGCACAGGGAGGTGTCCTGCCCAACATCCAGGCCGTCCTGCTGCCAAAGAAGACCGAGAAGAAGGCCTAAAAGAGAGACAGCGCAATCGGCACCGCCGCGTGCTCCCTTGGCACGCAGCGCGCCATTTGCCGGCTCGGCTCAAAAACAAAACAATCGGCCCTTTTCAGGGCCACCACACAAACCTACGTCCAAAGCAGAATTCCAGTCGTTCGTCGCACCACTTTTCTCTCTCTCTCTCTCTCTCTCTCTCTTTCTGTGTACGGTTTTTCCTTCTTACACACACAGGCGCCGCCATCTTGTACACACGTACTTGGCCACCTCCTCCACTCCACGCACGCACGCACAGTCTCGCGACCATTAACCAGCACACGTGGCGCACAACAACACACCTCAAAAATAACCCCTCGGCACTCAGCCGCGCCGCAACACACAGCCCATCCACCGACAAAAAGCATACAAGCAAAGAGGGAGGGAAGGAAGGAAGGAGCTCACACAACGCAAGGGCACGCTTCCTTCCCTCCCAACCGCACCGCACACCACGTCAAAAAAAAAACTCCAAACAAAACTAAAAGGCCAGGTAGACTAAAAAGGAAAAGGAAAAAAAAAACCAGCAACACAGACTCTTTCGCACTTTTCAACTTCCGAACACTGTGGTGGCCCTGAAAAGGGCCGTTTTTCAATCTCTCTTTCCTTCCTTCGGTCTCACACCGCCTAACCGCCGAAACCGTACAGGGTGCGCCCCTGCCTCTTCAGGGCGTACACCACGTCCATGGCCGTCACAGTCTTGCGCTTGGCGTGCTCAGTGTACGTCACCGCGTCGCGGATCACGTTCTCCAGGAACACCTTCAGCACTCCGCGCGTCTCCTCGTAGATCAGACCAGAGATGCGCTTCACGCCGCCCCTGCGCGCCAGGCGGCGGATCGCGGGCTTCGTGATGCCCTGGATGTTGTCGCGCAACACCTTGCGGTGCCGCTTGGCGCCACCCTTGCCGAGCCCCTTTCCTCCCTTGCCGCGGCCTGTCATTCTTCTTCTTCAAGCGTCTCAACCACAATAATATAAAAAAAACAGAAAGCAAGGCAAGCTCCTCACCCGGCGCTAGCGAGTCGGCTACGGTTGTGGCGCCCAGCGCGCGCGCCGCCCCCCTATATAGACTCTGGGGCCCCGCGGCCCGCCCTCCCCTCCCCCCACCACCGCGCACCGAGGGCATATAAGCGCAGCACCCGGGGCGCGCGGGCCCGTTGTCAAGGCAGCACCGGACGCCGTCGCGCACGCATATCCTCCACGCCGCATCCGCATCCGCAGTAGCCATGGCCCGGACAAAGCAAACGGCCCGCAAGTCCACCGGCGGAAAGGCGCCGCGCAAACAGCTCGCCACCAAGGCGGCGAGGAAGAGCGCGCCCGCCACCGGCGGCGTCAAGAAGCCCCACCGCTACAGGCCGGGCACCGTCGCCCTGCGAGAAATCAGGCGCTACCAGAAGAGCACAGAGCTGCTCATCCGCAAGCTGCCATTCCAGCGCCTAGTGCGCGAGATCGCCCAGGACTTCAAGACGGACCTGCGCTTCCAGAGCTCCGCAGTCATGGCCCTGCAGGAGGCCAGCGAGGCCTACCTCGTCGGCCTCTTCGAAGACACCAACCTGTGCGCAATCCACGCCAAGCGAGTCACCATCATGCCCAAGGACATCCAGCTCGCGCGCCGCATCCGCGGCGAGCGCGCCTAAACCCGCACACCGCCAAACAAACAAAACGGCCCTTTTCAGGGCCACTAACGTCTCTCCGTCGCGAGCAAAACTTTGTCGGTCGCAACGACTAGTTCCCCACTCACTCTCCAGTCCAGTCGTCCCACCCCCGGCCCGGCGCCGCCGTTTCCAAAAAAAAAAAAGCACCGCACCGGCCGAGCCAAGTCGCAAGCGTCAATAGCGCCACCCACACAGGCCACGGCACAAAACGTGACGCCCGGAAAGCAAAGCCAAAAAAGAGTATTCCAAAACCACCACCAAGACAAACAAACAAACGCGGCGCAAAATAAATAGGTAAAAATAATAAAAGTAAAATACACTTTATGTAACACCAACCGCGCGCCGCCGCCCACGCCCGCCAACGACCCCACAATCCAACCACCGCGGCACGCAAACACCATCCACACATGAAACAAACAAACGCCAGCAAGCAAGACAGACAGACAGACAACAAGGCAACCGACCGACCACGACACGACAATCAACACCTTCCCGACGTGCTTTGATGGCCCTGAGAAGGGCCGTTTTTGTTTTTGTCCGGGACCGCGCGACAGCCTCTGGTTGCGCGCCGGCCACCAGGCGACGGTGTCAACCGCCAACCCTTCCCTGCCCTTTTTACTTCTTCTTCTTGGGCGAAGCCTTCGCCTTAGACGGCGTCGCCGTCGCCTTCTTCGGGCGCGGCGCCTTCGGCTTCTTCGTCGGAACCTTGGCGGCCTTCTTCGCCTTCGACGGCGACTTGGCCTTGGCCGGCTTGGCCGCAGCCGCCTTCTTCGCACCCGCGGGAGCGGCCGACGCCGCAGACGCCTTCTTGGCGGCGCCCGCCTTCCGACCGGTCGCCGCCTTCACGCCGCCAGCCTTCTTTGCGCCGGCCGCACGGGCCCCCTTCTTCTCCTTGCTGGCCGGAGCGGCGCGCTTCTTCTTCGCACCACCGCCACCACGAGCCTTGCCGCCCTCGGCCGCCCCGCCGCCGGCGCCGGCAAGCTTGAAAGAGCCCGACGCGCCCTTCCCCTTCGTCTGCACCAGCTCGCCAGCCACGACGGCCGACTTGAGGTACTTCTTGATAAAGGGCGCCAGCTTCTCCGCGTCCAGCTTGTAGTGCGCGGCAATGTACTTCTTGATCGCCTGCAGCGACGACCCGCCGCGCTCCTTCAGACTCTTGATGGCGGCCGTCACCATCTCAGAGGTGCGCGGGTGCGCAGGCTTGGCGCGCGGCTTCTTCGCAGACGACGCAGACTTGGCCTTCTTCGTAGTGCCGGTGGCGGCGGGTGCCGCGGCAGTCTCGTTCGTAGCCGCCTGGTCTGCCATCTTTTGCTTGTTCTCTTTTCTTTTTTCCCCTTGGTTTCGCTTCCTTCTCTCCTTCGACGACGCACAACAGCGAGGGGCGCGCAGCAGAGAATAGCCGCGCACGCGCCTGGCCCAGCCAGTGTCGCGGGCGGGCGCGGACGGCCGAGAGAGCGGCCGCCACTCGGCGCGCCGCCGCGCCGCCGCGCCGCGCCTCCCGCGCTTGCTACCGCCCAACGTCCGACAGCCTGCGCGGAGCAGCCCCCAACCTGCGCCGCAACCACCCGCGCCATTCAAACCACCGAGGATGGGGCTACACACACCGACACCACGGTCGCCAACCAGTCGCCGCGGCGGCGCCGCAAACCACGGCCAAACTGCAGCCACCGCGCGCCACAGCCTGGGTCGGCCCGCCGAGAATCGCCGCCCCCGCCCAAATGCCGCCCCCACAGCCCCAGCCGACGACCCGCCACAATGGCCAAACCTTCGTCAAAACTCCCACACCGTCGCCGCGGCAGCCCGGCCACCGCGGCCGGCGCCACAGCCACACGAGCCGAGTCGTGCGGCGATGACGGCCGTGCACAAACGCACCTCCGCCGCCCCATCGCCTTCCGCCGTTTTCCCGATCGGCCCGCAGCCGTCGGGCCACGGCCGCGGGCCGTCCTCCTCCTCTCGCCTCGCCCGCCAACACCCACAGCCCTTCCAACACATTTTTTTTTCTTTTTTCTTTTTTTTTTACTTTTTTACGATCGCCGCCTGCGCAACATGGCACCGGCCGACGGAGCGCCAACCCCCCCGCCACAGGCGAAAACAAAACAAAACAAAACAACGATAAACAAACAAACAAAATAAATTACCAGCCAGCCCCAACTACACACACACCGAATCTGCCCTCACAGCCGACCTTACACGCCTCAACGTCAAAACAAAGGTGGTTTCTTTCTTTCAACGGTTACCTTACCTTAGGTTACGTCAGGTTAGGCTAAGAAGGCGTCAGGGTTAGGTTAAGCGTTGACGTGACGTCACGTCTTAACGTAGGCGTTAAGCTAAGGTTGCGGTCACGTACGTTAGGTTAAGGCGACTTGGGGGTTGGCCTAAGAGCTTAGGTTAGGTTACGTTAGTTTAGTTTAGGTTAGGTTAGGTGGCTGCGTTAAGGGCTTAAAGAAGTTTAGGAGGTTAAGGCGTCGAGGCGGCCGCACCCCCTTAGCTGCTGCGGCTCGGCCACGCCACGCCACGCCACGCCACGCCACGCTTTGGGGTTTCATAAGGTCGCGCGGCGGGTCGTCGGCACGCCGCAAAGGACAAAACTGCAAGACGACGTCGAAAAACAAACAACAGGTAAAAAATAAATAAGTAAGTAAAATAAACGACGCCGACAGGCGGGGATCAGCAGAACGAGCAGATTCCGGAGAGCGAACGAGACACACACGCACGCACGCACGCACGCACGCACACACACAAACCCCCCCGAGCCGAGAGAGCACAGCACCACCACGTGTCGGCCTCCGCTCACCCGACTCGGCTGGGCTGGGCTGGCGGCCGGGCCGGATGCACGTACACGTACGGCTACAGCCACTACCCGTACACAGCCGCTCTTCACGCAACACCAGCCAAATGGCGCGCCCGCGGCTCGTCGCGGTCGCGGTCGCGGTCGCGGTCGCGGTCGCGGTCGCAACGCCACGCCGGCACACTTTCGGCACCACCGTTTTCGCGCGCACCGCAAACAAAACGCAGCCGACACACACAGAAGAAAAAAAAAAAGAGCGCGAGACGGGCGGCGGCGCACCTTTCGCCAGCCGGCAGGCAATCGACTCGCCCAGTACGACAAACGCGCACGCCACCCCACCCACCAACCAACCAACCAACCAACCAACCAGTCGTCGTCGTCCCGAAATCAAACAAACTCTCAAAAGCACAGCCCCTGCTGCCAACGGACGCAGGCGCCACGCAGCTCCCTTCCCGCCACACTCGATTCGCAGCGCAACTCACCCGGCACACCGTCAAACGACGGGCTGGGCTCGCCGCATCGCCGCAACCTACACACCTTCTCCGCCACGACGCACAGCCCCACCAGACGCCCGTGCCGCAACGACACTACTGCACTACCACTACCGCACTACTCCTCTCGCCCTTGCCATACACGACACAACACGCCAAAAAATGAAAATCCAAATACAAACAAAAAACACCGCCCCCACGACCCACACACATGCACGGCGCGCCAACACACGCGAGGCAAGGCACGCAGCAAACGGCGTCCCCTCCGCGTCGCGCCATCAACCTACACACACAAGGCAACCAACAACAGCCAGCCAGCCAGCCCCACTCTCACGCCGCAAAAACAGAAAACACACCGAAACCGCCAAACGCCGCACATTCGCGCTTCGCACTTACCACACACCTCTCGGCATCCGTTTCGCACACAACGACGCGACGCACAATACATCATCACGGGCTACGCACGCACACCGCGACCCACTTTTTTACGACGCCCTCGGCAGAGCACACGTGCCCACGCCCACACACAGTCGACACAACGACGCAGCGCGCAGCAGACGCGGCCGCAACACATACCTCCCCGACGACGCGCCAACACCGCCAGCCACTGCTCACTCGCCCAAGCAACCCGTGCACACAACTGCCACACGCGTCCACCACGCCGCCGCCAACCACCCGCCCGCCAGGGGGCGCTCACGTCCGCGACAACAGCGCGGCACCGCCGGACCGGACCGGGCCGGGCCGGGCCGGGCCGGGCCGGGCCGGGCCGGGCCGGGCCGTGCCGAGCCGAGCCGCCGCCGCCTCCTCTCCACTCGGCACGCCACGTCCTGCTTGCAAAACACATGGCTCGTCCCTCTGTACACACAACGCGCCTGCCTGCGGTCGCCGCCGGCATCTATCCACCTGCGCATCGGAGCCAGGCCGGCAAGCCCACACTTAAATAATGCACTTCACCAGCCAAACAAACCCACTCTTCCTTTCTTTGCACAGCGCATGCAACAGCAGCCCCAGGAGCCGGGCCCGCCGCCAGCGTCTCCTCCTCCTCCTCCTCCTCCTCCTCCTCCTCCTCTGGGCACAGCCAGCCAGCCGTTCCCACCGCCCCGCCCCTGCTCTGCAGAACAAGAAAAAACGAAAAAGTACCAACACACGCACCCAAAGCGTAAGCCAGACAAGACCAGCCTCTCCAAGGCCACACACGCAAAAAAACAAAAAAACAAAAACACTACAACAAAATAAAATAAAAAAGAAAAAGCAAGCTGTCGCCTCGCCCCCGCCCGTCCCCCCCACCACATTCGCCCCCTCCGCTTGTTTTCCTTTCTACAATTTCCCTCTTTTCCACCCAATATCCCGCCGCGGTTTACGGGCACCGGCCGATTTTGCGCCCGCCCACATGTGTGCCTACTCCCCACCACCATTCCCTCCGCAGTCCGCAGCCCGCAGCCCGCTTTTCCCCCCTCCCTGCCCACACCACACCACACCACACCGACGCTGCTGACGTCGACACGCACCCAAGACAGGGGCCACGACCGTCTTTTTTCCTGGGCCCATCCCCTCACCGCACCTCCTTCCAATCAACCGCTGTGGCGCCTGTGTCCGCGCGAGACGCGTGCGCGCCGCCTCTCTCATCATCCGTCCGCCGTCCGCCGGCCGGCCCGTTTTTCGGCCCCCAGGCCATCCGTCAACCACCACTGCGCCCCTGCCCCTGCCCCTGCCCGCCCCGCACCACACCACACACCGCTGCTTGCCCTGGCCGTTGCCACCAAAGGCGCCAACCGCAGCCCGCGCGCGCCAGAAAGAGATGGCAAAAACTACAGGGACCCAGCCGACCGACGAAAGTCAGAGCAATTGGCCGGGAGGATCAAAAAGAGAGCTCCGAAAACCACCGTAGCGAGGCGTGGGAGGAAACGTTACGAGAAGCAGAAAGGGACCAGGAAAAATTCTGGAAATTTCTTAAAACTCGTAAACTAAACACGAAACATCTACATCTACATGGGGAAGGAACGACCCCACAGACCGAGCTGAAGCACTGGCGGATTCACTAGAAAGGCAATTCCAAGCACCAGAAGCGGTAGATGACGAAACTGATGACCACCAGGAAATGGTACTCAGAAGGGTAAAACCGCATCCTAAGTGCCCCGATCAGAACATCTTTCACAATCCAATAAACGCAGAAACCCCGTATCTTATCACATCACAAACATACACACATCCTAAGAAGGCATCAGGCCCAGATTCCATCAAACCGCAACTACTACATCACCTACCTCCAGCAACTATCAATTATCTATCTAACATCAATATATAATGCTTGCTTCAGACTAAACTACTTGGAAACAGGCCCGAGTCATCACTTTACCAAAGCCAAACAAGGACTTATTATTTCCGCAAAACTATAGGCCAACTTCCTTGGAAAGGTTCTCGGAAAGCTCATTCAAACTGAACTGAAGAAATTCAATTCTTAAAGGATAACAACATAATCATCCCACAACAATTCCGATTCCGCGAAGAACACAGCACCACCCACCAGGTGACCAGACTAGTCGAGCACATATGTCAGGCCAGAAACATTAGACACAGTACTGGAGCAGTCCTGCTTGACATTGGAAAAGCATTCGGATAACGCCTTATCTACAAGCTCCACCAGTACAACTGCCCCATCCACATTATTGCTTCTTTTCTCCGCAACAGAGCATTCTATGTCCATGTACCAGGAGCGGCAAGTAACACTAGATCCATAGAGGCTGGAGTCCCGCAAGGCTCAGTGCTGGGGCCCATTCCCTACTCAATATACACAAACAAACAGCTGGGAGGACACTTGTCACTATTTGCAGACGACACTGCAGTCTACCGCAGCAGTTCTAACCTGCAATATAGAGTCACAAAAATAGAGCAACACCTACAATCCATCCAGAAATGGGCTAACCAATGGAAACAAAAAAACAATAAACGCGGAGAAAACCCAAGCAATACAATACGATTCACATTCAAAAACAATACCTCCTAACCTGCATATACGCCTCAGAAATAACAATCTTCCATGGTCAGGCACAATAAAGTATCTAGGCATCAAGCTGGACAAGAGGTTGACATTTAGAGACCATGTTACACACGTTTGTAACAAGGCTGCAGCAGCAATATTCAGACTGTACCCAATCATCAAAGGAAACAGAATAAATATGCGCGCCAAAAAGAAAATCTTCAAAACCGTCATAGGAACCAGCCATCACTTATGGCTCTGAAAATCTGGTCAATGGCCGCAGACACCAACATAACAAGAGTAAAAAAGGGTGCAGAACAAATACTTCAGAATTGCTGCTGATGCCGGCCGGTACCAGACAAACCGAGACATGTACACAAACCATAACATACTCAAAATCCCGGAAATCATCCAAAGAAAAATCCATAAAGTTTTTTTTTTTTTCCACCAAACCACGGATTCGAACCACCCACTCATCAGAAATCTGGGACAAAATCCACCCGACCCAAGAACGACATTTCCCATCACGACAAAACACCACAAACTACAACATACCATGATAAACAAAAATAAAATAAAAACACCATAACACTCACTTAAACAACAAACATCTACACACACCCAAGAGACCCTATCATCCCATCATTTTGTTACCCAACATAATCAGACATAAGGCAGGGATCAAGGACAGATCCGGTCCTTCGAGTACAGGGGGTAAAAAATACCCATCAGACCAGCTCGCTCTCTCTCTCTCTCTCTCTCTCTCTCTCTCTCTCTCTCTCTCTCTCTCTCTCCTCCTCCTCCTCGCTTCTCCGTGCCGACGCTGCCCCGCACACGCGTTCGCGTTCGCATTCGGCCGACACCACACGACAGGTCTTTGGGGCCCCGCCACTGCGCACACGCACGCCTCCTCCTCTTCCTTAGTTCTTTTTCGCTTTTCTTTTCTCCCCCGCCCCCCGCTCTCACCGCCACATCATCCCGCAACCCTTGGGGGATGTTTCCCAACATCAACGCGCCGCAATTCCACTCTCTGCCCGTGCCGCACTCTCCACTTTGCTTCTCCCCATCCCCTACACACACGACTACCGAAACCCCGGTTGACACACCTTCTCGTAGGACAGGGGTGCGTGCGTGCGTTGTCTTGACGGTGACAGCAACAGCAACGGATCCGTCCATCCCATTCCCCCCCCACTCGGCAAGGGGGGCACACACGAACGCGAAAGAAAGGGCAGGGCAGGGCAGGGCAGGGCAACTATCTCGTACACATTCTTCCTCAGAACCCACATATCACATCAACGAACGGGAGGCCAATTGCGGACTCAGCCGTGTCAGGCAAATCCAACCCAACCAACACCTCCCACGGAAACCCTGACACTGATCCAGCAGTACGTCCACATACATCGCCACACCAAATACGGGTGACGAGTGAGCAACAAATGGAACAATACACAACAAGGCTGACCTAATAAAAACTGCACGTCACGTCATACCTTCCAGACAGACGCAGTTCCGACGGGACGGCGGAACCGTATAAGTACCTTTCAGCCACAACAACCGACCGACTGGACACGCCCGCGTCTCCAGCCAGCCAACCACCAGGGCCACACAGCCCGCAAGTTTAAGCGTCAACACTTCTTAACGTACGTTGCAAACTTTTCAAAACATTGCCACACACACACACACCCCACGAAAACCGTCAACCTCTCTCACACTGGATACACTCAACACTTTTTGTCGGCGGAGCTTGAGGCCAACGGTTGACACACCCCCACCGGCCACACAGGTTTCCCTTTGAAAATTGCAGTGACGGAGACGCGGCATTACGAGAGGGTTGTTTCCGAGAGCGCGAGCTGGACGGAGCTGCGCCGCCGCCGCCGAGGGGTAATGAACGCACGCGATGCCGCATGACAGCCCATCACCCAAAGTTTCACCCACAACTGCACAGGTCGCACCCCCTTTTCGCGCCATACTAGTGTCGATCGTCAATTACAGCTCACGGTGTTCGCATTTGCCACTTGACGGGGGGGGGGGGGGGGAAACAAAACAAACATCTGACACGCCATGTGTTTCTCTCTCTGTTATATCTAGGTCATTGGGCAGCCACTGTAAAAAATAATATTTTTACGACATGGTTGGGTAAGTGATTTAAAGACAACAATTGTGGGTCACACACCATAGACCATTTCGATAGTGTTCTTGTTCTTCTCTTTTTCCTTTTTTTTTTTTATCGCTCAATTGAAATAAAACCTGGGGATGATGCAATGCTGCGATATGGCACAACCGTCGTCCATTGTACACAACTCGGGAACAAAAAGAAACCAATTCAGGGAACGTTCGTTCCTTCACAACGTTTCTTTCAACGCACTTGGTCTTTACCATCCTGTATTCAAACACATTTTCCTTTCATCAAAACTAGGGCATTTCCATAACAGTTTGTTTCCGTTTCTGTGAGCACAATACTGCTTCTTCGACGTCATTTCACCATCTTAACTAGACAAACAACAAAATAGGAAAACAGCCTTGAGAACCCCGTCCACCAAATTTCAGTTAGCACGGCATCCAAGATTCTTTTCCGGGGAGTGCGGTGCAGCTGACGCTGCTCAGACCATATACCGTCGCCAGTCTCACTCAACTCTTGCGCATTCCATTCTACGCTACGTGACAATGCAAAAATGAATGAATCAAACCCGCGCAGAGAGCGTCTTGTGCGAGGGGACACACGATATAGAGAACAACAAAACACACAGGGGACGTTCACCGTCCCGTTGCCCTACACTGGCGTTTCTTTTCAACCCCCCACCCTATTCCTCGCTCCCCGGACATTCGACCGATCACAAAGTGCAACCTCTCGTTACCGTCGGGTGCCCCTCTTCATCCCCGGGGCGCCAACAACAAAACAAAAAAAAAAAAAAATAAATAAACCACTCAACTGAGCGGAAAATACACATACATCCAGAATGACGACACCGCCTCCACAAACAAAAACCAGACGTCAGACGTCAGGTCGAAAGAGGGCACCGTACGTCATGGCGCGTGGTCTCCTAACTCACCTCGCGCGTACAAATACAAATGCGTGTCTCCTCACGTTCACACACACCTCCACGCTCCACGCTCCACTTTTACGTCGCCCAACCAACCAACTAACTTAACCCACCCGCTCGGCGTAGAAGCAGCTGTAGGCGGCAACGTGTTGTTTCTCACCCTCGCCACCAACGGTGTGACATCCGACAATCGCGGTTTGCTTTCCTTCCTTTCCGTTCCACACCTCCGGCCATACCATACAAAAAAAAAAAAAAAAATATATATATATATATATCAAAACAAGCCAACTCCAGCGATCCGCCCCCCTGACACCAACACGTCTCGAAACACCCACGCCCACGACCCGGCTGTGGCTAAAGTGCGTATCCCAACGTCACACCAAAACCAAAGGCGCCGGCGCCGGCGCCGCACCACAGCTACAGCTGTGCCGCCGTCCACCCGCTCACAACAACAACAACAACAACAACAATTCCGCCCTTCCCGCAAAGGCATTTTGGTGGCCCTGAAAAGGGCCGTTTTTTCTTTTCTTCGCCGCGCCGCGGACGAGCCTCCTATTTCCAAGAGCCACCTCCTTACTTGGAGCTCGTGTACTTGGTCACCGCCTTCGTGCCCTCGCTCACCGCGTGCTTGGCCAGCTCGCCAGGCAGCAAGAGCCGCACAGCGGTCTGGATCTCGCGGGACGTGATGGTCGAGCGCTTGTTGTAGTGCGCCAGGCGAGAAGCCTCGGCCGCAATGCGCTCGAAAATGTCGTTCACGAAGCTGTTCATGATGCTCATCGCCTTCGAAGAGATGCCCGTGTCAGGGTGCACCTGCTTCAGCACCTTGTAGATGTAGATGGCATAGCTCTCCTTCCTCTTGCGCTTCTTCTTCTTGTCGCCCTTCGAAATGTTCTTCTGCGCCTTGCCAGCCTTCTTGGCGGCTTTCCCGCTAGTCTTGGGCGGCATCACGAACAAACAGGCAGGCAGGCACGCGCAGGCAGTCAGTCAAGCGCTCCGCTCCAGTCAGCGTCTCCCCACACAGTGGCACCCGCCGCACGCCGCCGCCGCACCTTTACCAGCTCGCCCTGCTGCGGCCGCCGACCAATGGGGCGCGAGCGCAACCGGCCGCCGCACCCGAGCCCATAAAGGACCCCCACCCCGCCGGCGCCGGCACGCACTCCGCTGCTCGACTCGCTGCGGCTCGCACCGTTTGCGTTGTGCTTTTCTTTCTCGCTTCTTTCCAAACTAGCCCATCGCCATGTCCGGACGCGGAAAGGGAGGCAAAGTCAAGGGCAAGTCAAAGTCCCGCTCAAGCAGGGCTGGGCTCCAGTTCCCGGTCGGCAGAATCCACCGCCTCCTGCGCAAGGGAAACTACGCCGAGCGCGTCGGCGCCGGGGCGCCCGTCTACCTCGCCGCCGTCATGGAGTACCTCGCGGCTGAGGTGCTCGAGCTGGCCGGAAACGCGGCCCGCGACAACAAGAAGACGCGCATCATCCCGCGCCACCTGCAGCTCGCCATACGCAACGACGAGGAGCTCAACAAGCTCTTGTCGGGCGTCACCATCGCACAGGGAGGTGTCCTGCCCAACATCCAGGCCGTCCTGCTGCCAAAGAAGACCGAGAAGAAGGCCTAAAAGAGAGACAGCGCAATCGGCACCGCCGCGTGCTCCCTTGGCACGCAGCGCGCCATTTGCCGGCTCGGCTCAAAAACAAAACAATCGGCCCTTTTCAGGGCCACCACACAAACCTACGTCCAAAGCAGAATTCCAGTCGTTCGTCGCACCACTTTTCTCTCTCTCTCTCTCTCTCTCTCTCTTTCTGTGTACGGTTTTTCCTTCTTACACACACAGGCGCCGCCATCTTGTACACACGTACTTGGCCACCTCCTCCACTCCACGCACGCACGCACAGTCTCGCGACCATTAACCAGCACACGTGGCGCACAACAACACACCTCAAAAATAACCCCTCGGCACTCAGCCGCGCCGCAACACACAGCCCATCCACCGACAAAAAGCATACAAGCAAAGAGGGAGGGAAGGAAGGAAGGAGCTCACACAACGCAAGGGCACGCTTCCTTCCCTCCCAACCGCACCGCACACCACGTCAAAAAAAAAACTCCAAACAAAACTAAAAGGCCAGGTAGACTAAAAAGGAAAAGGAAAAAAAAAACCAGCAACACAGACTCTTTCGCACTTTTCAACTTCCGAACACTGTGGTGGCCCTGAAAAGGGCCGTTTTTCAATCTCTCTTTCCTTCCTTCGGTCTCACACCGCCTAACCGCCGAAACCGTACAGGGTGCGCCCCTGCCTCTTCAGGGCGTACACCACGTCCATGGCCGTCACAGTCTTGCGCTTGGCGTGCTCAGTGTACGTCACCGCGTCGCGGATCACGTTCTCCAGGAACACCTTCAGCACTCCGCGCGTCTCCTCGTAGATCAGACCAGAGATGCGCTTCACGCCGCCCCTGCGCGCCAGGCGGCGGATCGCGGGCTTCGTGATGCCCTGGATGTTGTCGCGCAACACCTTGCGGTGCCGCTTGGCGCCACCCTTGCCGAGCCCCTTTCCTCCCTTGCCGCGGCCTGTCATTCTTCTTCTTCAAGCGTCTCAACCACAATAATATAAAAAAAACAGAAAGCAAGGCAAGCTCCTCACCCGGCGCTAGCGAGTCGGCTACGGTTGTGGCGCCCAGCGCGCGCGCCGCCCCCCTATATAGACTCTGGGGCCCCGCGGCCCGCCCTCCCCTCCCCCCACCACCGCGCACCGAGGGCATATAAGCGCAGCACCCGGGGCGCGCGGGCCCGTGCGCCCTCTCCCCCTAGCCCTCCGCGCACTCATCACCGAGAAAAACAGGGTCATCCGCGAATGGCAAAGAACACGAGACCCTGCCACTAAGCGCCGGATAAATCGCATGCAGCGGGAGATCCGTGCTGCCATTCAGACCCACCGCAGTCAGGACTGGGAGCGAAAAATCTCCGCCCTTGACCTGAGCGATGCATCCGCATGGCGCCTGGTCTCCCGCATCATCCACAGACGCCCGCAAATTCCCCCCCTCCTGGTCGGCGCTGAGGCTGTGTGCGATCCTGATGCTAAGGCCAATGCCTTGGCTGATGTGTTCGCACGCAGCTTCACCCCTGTCACCGACCCCGTTGACCCCGACCATATCCAAATGGTCACTGCACGAGTCCACCAGTTCCTCACCGCCCAGGATCCAGAAGACCATATCACCCCCGTCACGGATGAGGAGATTGCCCGGGAGCTTAAGTCCCTCCACTCCCGAAAAGCCGGTGGCCCAGACAGACTCACCAATCAGCTTCTCAAGCAGCTTCCCCCAGCCTCTGTTCCCGTCCTTACTTCTACTTTCAATTCCATCCTCTCCTCTAGGCAGTTTCCTTCCGTGTGGAAACACGCGGAGGTGATTGCCATCCCCAAACCTGGGAAAGACCCTCGATCCCCTTCCAGCTATCGTCCCATCAGCCTCCTTCCCGCCCTCTCCAAGCTGTTTGAGAGGCTGTATCTCAAACGTGTCCTGATCCACGTCGCTCGGGAGCGGGTACTCCCCGACGTTCAGTTTGGCTTCCGGCGAGGACACTCCACCACCCACCAACTCCTCCGTCTTATTGAGGAAGCACTGGAGGCCATTGAGCGTCGGGAGTACTTCGGGGCCGTCTTCCTCGATGTCTCCCGGGCGTTTGATTCTGTCTGGCACTAGGGGCTACTTTACAAGCTCTTCGGGCACGGCTTCTCCATCTCCCATGTGCGCCTCATCGCCACCTACTTAGAAGGTCGTACATTCCATGTCCGGATCCCGGGAGGTACCTCCACCAGGCGTCGTATCAGGGCGGGTGTTCCACAGGGGAGCGTGCTCGGCCCTGTTCTATACAGTCTGTTCACAGCCGACACGCCCACCGTGCCTCGTGTGCATCTCGCCCTGTATGCGGATGATACCGCGGTTTTTGCTCGCTCCCGGAGCAAGGCGCTCCTCCGGCAGAAACTACAACAGGCCATCGACTCTGTTGTCGATTATGCCAAACGTTGGCGCCTGGCCTTCAACCCGGCAAAGACGCAGGCACTCATCATTTGTCGGCGGCGGTGGCCGGTCGCCTATCCCCCTGTCACTGTGCTCGGCACCCCCGCCCCCTGGGCCAGAACAGCTACGTACCTGGGGGTCACCCTGGATAGGGCCCTCACCTGGCGTCCCCACATAGAGGCCATCCGGCGGAAGGCCTTGGGGCGTATCGGCCAACTCTACCCTTTTATGAACCCTACCTCTACCCTTCCCATTCCTCTTGCCCTCCTCCTCTACACATCCCTCATCCGCCCCCTCCTGGAGTATGCCTCGGTTGTGTGGGGCAATGCCGCGCCTACGCATCTCCACCGCCTGCAGACGGTACAGAATCGTGCCCTTCGAATTGCCCTTCGCCTCCCTTACCGTTTCCCAACCCGTGAACTTCACCTCCTTGCCAATATCCCCCTCCTTCAAGACCGTGTCCGATCCTCCGCCATCTCCTTCTATGACCAATCCCGTCATTCCCCCAATCCACTCATTGTCTCTCTTGGCACCCGCCTCCATCGCCTGGCCACCACTCGCTGGCCCGACCTCCTTTCCCGCCCCCCCTGACACCTCCCATCCACCCCCCCCGTCCTGTTACTTCTTCCTCTTCCTACCACTTCTCCTTTTTTGTCACCCCATCCTGAAATATCTGCCGCCACCGTCATCGCCGTCGCCAAGAAGATCTGGCCAGGACGAAGGCCTTTCGTTTTCTTCATCCTCTTCCTGTCATCTTTCACTATTCTTTCGTCTGTCACTCAACGTTTCTTTTCCGGCTAGTCAATGGAGCCGTTCGTTTTCCTCTATCTCTCACTATTCCTTTTACTGTTCTGTCACCTGTTACTGTTAATTACCGTGCAACGGCCAGTCAATTGGGCCTTTCGTTTTCCTGCTTCTCTAACTATCCCTCTCACTATTCTTTCATCTTATTAAAAAAAAAAAAAAAAAAAAAAAAAAAACCAAAATGCACAACGTCAAGCAAATCATACCGCCAAGTCCACTTCTTCACCACCCGTCAAGAGGAAGGCGAAGCGCGCCAGCGCTAGTACTTCCTACACGAGTCGAGGGACCACCCTCTCCTGTGCAGCGTGGTGTGGCGTGGCGCGCGGGCCCGTTGTCAAGGCAGCACCGGACGCCGTCGCGCACGCATATCCACGCCGCATCCGCATCCGCAGTAGCCATGGCCCGGACAAAGCAAACGGCCCGCAAGTCCACCGGCGGAAAGGCGCCGCGCAAACAGCTCGCCACCAAGGCGGCGAGGAAGAGCGCGCCCGCCACCGGCGGCGTCAAGAAGCCCCACCGCTACAGGCCGGGCACCGTCGCCCTGCGAGAAATCAGGCGCTACCAGAAGAGCACAGAGCTGCTCATCCGCAAGCTGCCATTCCAGCGCCTAGTGCGCGAGATCGCCCAGGACTTCAAGACCGACCTGCGCTTCCAGAGCTCCGCAGTCATGGCCCTGCAGGAGGCCAGCGAGGCCTACCTCGTCGGCCTCTTCGAAGACACCAACCTGTGCGCAATCCACGCCAAGCGAGTCACCATCATGCCCAAGGACATCCAGCTCGCGCGCCGCATCCGCGGCGAGCGCGCCTAAACCCGCACACCTCCAAACAAACAAAACGGCCCTTTTCAGGGCCACTAACGTCTCTCCGTCGCGAGCAAAACTTTGTCGGTCGCAACGACTAGTTCCCCACTCACTCTCCAGTCCAGTCGTCCCACCCCGACACGGCGCCGCCGTTTCCAAAAAAAAAAAGCACCGCACCGGCCGAGCCAAGTCGCAAGCGTCAATAGCGCCACCCACACAGGCCACGGCACAAAACGTGACGCCCGGAAAGCAAAGCAAAGCAAAAAAGACTATTCCAAAACCACCACCAAGACAAACAAACAAACAAACGCGGCGCAAAATAAATAGGTAAAAATAATAAAAAAATAAAATACACTTTATAACACCAACCGCGCGCCGCCGCCCACGCCCGCGAACGACCCCACAATCCAACCACCGCGGCACGCAAACACCATCCACACATGAAACAAACAAACGCCAGCAAGCAAGACAGACAGACAACAAGGCAACCGACCGACCACGACACGACAATCAACACCTTCCCGACGTGCTTTGATGGCCCTGAGAAGGGCCGTTTTTGTTTTTGTCCGGGACCGCGCGACAGCCTCTGGTTGCGCGCCGGCCACCAGGCGACGGTGTCAACCGCCAACCCTTCCCTGCCCTTTTTACTTCTTCTTCTTGGGCGAAGCCTTCGCCTTAGACGGCGTCGCCGTCGCCTTCTTCGGGCGCGGCGCCTTCGGCTTCTTCGTCGGAACCTTGGCGGCCTTCTTCGCCTTCGACGGCGACTTGGCCTTGGCCGGCTTGGCCGCAGCCGCCTTCTTCGCACCCGCGGGAGCGGCCGACGCCGCAGACGCCTTCTTGGCGGCGCCCGCCTTCCGACCGGTCGCCGCCTTCACGCCGCCAGCCTTCTTTGCGCCGGCCGCACGGGCCCCCTTCTTCTCCTTGCTGGCCGGAGCGGCGCGCTTCTTCTTCGCACCACCGCCACCACGAGCCTTGCCGCCCTCGGCCGCCCCGCCGCCGGCGCCGGCAAGCTTGAAAGAGCCCGACGCGCCCTTCCCCTTCGTCTGCACCAGCTCGCCAGCCACGACGGCCGACTTGAGGTACTTCTTGATAAAGGGCGCCAGCTTCTCCGCGTCCAGCTTGTAGTGCGCGGCAATGTACTTCTTGATCGCCTGCAGCGACGACCCGCCGCGCTCCTTCAGACTCTTGATGGCGGCCGTCACCATCTCAGAGGTGCGCGGGTGCGCAGGCTTGGCGCGCGGCTTCTTCGCAGACGACGCAGACTTGGCCTTCTTCGTAGTGCCGGTGGCGGCGGGTGCCGCGGCAGTCTCGTTCGTAGCCGCCTGGTCTGCCATCTTTTGCTTGTTCTCTTTTCTTTTTTCCCCTTGGTTTCGCTTCCTTCTCTCCTTCGACGACGCACAACAGCGAGGGGCGCGCAGCAGAGAATAGCCGCGCACGCGCCTGGCCCAGCCAGTGTCGCGGGCGGGCGCGGACGGCCGAGAGAGCGGCCGCCACTCGGCGCGCCGCCGCGCCGCCGCGCCGCGCCTCCCGCGCTTGCTACCGCCCAACGTCCGACAGCCTGCGCGGAGCAGCCCCCAACCTGCGCCGCAACCACCCGCGCCATTCAAACCACCGAGGATGGGGCTACACACACCGACACCACGGTCGCCAACCAGTCGCCGCGGCGGCGCCGCAAACCACGGCCAAACTGCAGCCACCGCGCGCCACAGCCTGGGTCGGCCCGCCGAGAATCGCCGCCCCCGCCCAAATGCCGCCCCCACAGCCCCAGCCGACGACCCGCCACAATGGCCAAACCTTCGTCAAAACTCCCACACCGTCGCCGCGGCAGCCCGGCCACCGCGGCCGGCGCCACAGCCACACGAGCCGAGTCGTGCGGCGATGACGGCCGTGCACAAACGCACCTCCGCTGCCCCATCGCCTTCCGCCGTTTTCCCGATCGGCCCGCAGCCGTCGGGCCACGGCCGCGGGCCGTCCTCCTCCTCTCGCCTCGCCCGCCAACACCCACAGCCCTTCCAACACATTTTTTTTTTCTTTTTTCTTTTTTTTTTTACTTTTTTACGATCGCCGCCTGCTCAACATGGCACCGGCCGACGGAGCGCCAACCCCCCCCGCCACAGGCGAAAACAAAACAAAACAAAACAACGATAAACAAACAAACAAAATAAATTACCAGCCAGCCCCAACTACAGACACACCGAATCTGCCCTCACAGCCGACCTTACACGCCTCAACGTCAAAACAAAGGTGGTTTCTTTCTTTCAACGGTTACCTTACCTTAGGTTACGTCAGGTTAGGCTAAGAAGGCGTCAGGGTTAGGTTAAGCGTTGACGTGACGTCACGTCTTAACGTAGGCGTTAAGCTAAGGTTGCGGTCACGTACGTTAGGTTAAGGCGACTTGGGGGTTGGCCTAAGAGCTTAGGTTAGGTTACGTTAGTTTAGTTTAGGTTAGGTTAGGTGGCTGCGTTAAGGGCTTAAAGAAGTTTAGGAGGTTAAGGCGTCGAGGCGGCCGCACCCCCTTAGCTGCTGCGGCTCGGCCACGCCACGCCACGCCACGCCACGCCACGCTTTGGGGTTTCATAAGGTCGCGCGGCGGGTCGTCGGCACGCCACAAAGGACAAAACTGCAAGACGACGTCGAAAAACAAACAACAGGTAAAAAATAAATAAGTAAGTAAAATAAACGACGCCGAAAGGCGGGGATCAGCAGAACGAGCAGATTCCGGAGAGCGAACGAGACACACACGCACGCACGCACGCACGCACGCACACACACAAACCCCCCCGAGCCGAGAGAGCACAGCACCACCACGTGTCGGCCTCCGCTCACCCGACTCGGCTGGGCTGGGCTGGCGGCCGGGCCGGATGCACGTACACGTACGGCTACAGCCACTACCCGTACACAGCCACTCTTCACGCAACACCAGCCAAATGGCGCGCCCGCGGCTCGTCGCGGTCGCGGTCGCGGTCGCGGTCGCGGTCGCGGTCGCAACGCCACGCCGGCACACTTTCGGCACCACCGTTTTCGCGCGCACCGCAAACAAAACGCAGCCGACACACACAGAAGAAAAAAAAAAAAGAGCGCGAGACGGGCGGCGGCGCACCTTTCGCCAGCCGGCAGGCAATCGACTCGCCCAGTACGACAAACGCGCACGCCACCCCACCCACCAACCAACCAACCAACCAACCAACCAGTCGTCGTCGTCCCGAAATCAAACAAACTCTCAAAAGCACAGCCCCTGCTGCCAACGGACGCAGGCGCCACGCAGCTCCCTTCCCGCCACACTCGATTCGCAGCGCAACTCACCCGGCACACCGTCAAACGACGGGCTGGGTTCGCCGCATCGCCGCAACCTACACACCTTCCCCGCCACGACGCACAGCCCCACCAGACGCCCGTGCCGCAACGACACTACTGCACTACCACTACCGCACTACTCCTCTCGCCCTTGCCATACACGACACAACACGCCAAAAAATGAAAATCCAAATACAAACAAAAAACACCGCCCCCACGACCCACACACATGCACGGCGCGCCAACACACGCGAGGCAAGGCACGCAGCAAACGGCGTCCCCTCCGCGTCGCGCCATCAACCTACACACACAAGGCAACCAACAACAGCCAGCCAGCCAGCCAGCCCCACTCTCACGCCGCAAAAACAGAAAACACACCGAAACCGCCAAACGCCGCACATTCGCGCTTCGCACTTACCACACACCTCTCGGCATCCGTTTCGCACACAACGACGCGACGCACAATACATCATCACGGGCTACGCACGCACACCGCGACCCACTTTTTTACGACGCCCTCGGCAGAGCACACGTGCCCACGCCCACACACAGTCGACACAACGACGCAGCGCGCAGCAGACGCGGCCGCAACACATACCTCCCCGACGACGCGCCAACACCGCCAGCCACTGCTCACTCGCCCAAGCAACCCGTGCACACAACTGCCACACGCGTCCACCACGCCGCCGCCAACCACCCGCCCGCCAGGGGGCGCTCACGTCCGCGACAACAGCGCGGCACCGCCGGACCGGACCGGGCCGGGCCGGGCCGGGCCGGGCCGGGCCGGGCCGGGCCGGGCCGCGCCGGGCCGTGCCGAGCCGAGCCGCCGCCGCCTCCTCTCCACTCGGCACGCCACGTCCTGCTTGCAAAACACATGGCTCGTCCCTCTGTACACACAACGCGCCTGCCTGCGGTCGCCGCCGGCATCTATCCACCTGCGCATCGGAGCCAGGCCGGCAAGCCCACACTTAAATAATGCACTTCACCAGCCAAACAAACCCACTCTTCCTTTCTTTGCACAGCGCATGCAACAGCAGCCCCAGGAGCCGGGCCCGCCGCCAGCGTCTCCTCCTCCTCCTCCTCCTCCTCCTCCTCCTCCTCCTCTGGGCACAGCCAGCCAGCCGTTCCCACCGCCCCGCCCCTGCTCTGCAGAACAAGAAAAAACGAAAAAGTACCAACACACGCACCCAAAGCGTAAGCCAGACAAGACCAGCCTCTCCAAGGCCACACACACGCAAAAAAACAAAAAAACAAAAACACTACAACAAAATAAAATAAAAAAGAAAAAGCAAGCTGTCGCCTCGCCCCCGCCCGTCCCCCCCACCACATTCGCCTCCTCCGCTTGTTTTCCTTTCTACAATTTCCCTCTTTTCCACCCAATATCCCGCCGCGGTTTACGGGCACCGGCCGATTTTGCGCCCGCCCACATGTGTGCCTACTCCCCACCACCATTCCCTCCGCAGCCCGCAGCCCGCAGCCCGCTTTTCCCCCCTCCCTGCCCACACCACACCACACCACACCGACGGTGCTGACGTCGACACGCACCCAAGACAGGGGCCACGACCGTCTTTTTTCCTGGGCCCATCCCCTCACCGCACCTCCTTCCAATCAACCGCTGTGGCGCCTGTGTCCGCGCGAGACGCGTGCGCGCCGCCTCTCTCAACATCCGTCCGCCGTCCGCCGGCCGGCCCGTTTTTCGGCCCCCAGGCCATCCGTCAACCACCACTGCGCCCCTGCCCCTGCCCCTGCCCCTGCCCGCCCCGCACCACACCACACACCGCTGCTTGCCCTGGCCGTTGCCACCAAAGGCGCCAACCGCAGCCCGCGCGCGCCAGAAAGAGATGGCAAAAACTACAGGGACCCAGCCGACCGACGAAAATCAGAGCAATTGGCCGGGAGGATCAAAAAGAGAGCTCCGAAAACCACTGTAGCGAGGCGTGGGAGGAAACGTTACGAGAAGCAGAAAGGGACCAGGAAAAATTCTGGAAATTTCTTAAAACTCGTAAACTAAACACGAAACATCTACATCTACATGGGGAAGGAACGACCCCACAGACCGAGCTGAAGCACTGGCGGATTCACTAGAAAGGCAATTCCAAGCACCAGAAGCGGTAGATGACGAAACTGATGACCACCAGGAAATGGTACTCAGAAGGGTAAAACCGCATCCTAAGTGCCCCGATCAGAACATCTTTCACAATCCAATAAACGCAGAAACCCCGTATCTTATCACATCACAAACATACACACATCCTAAGAAGGCATCAGGCCCAGATTCCATCAAACCGCAACTACTACATCACCTACCTCCAGCAACTATCAATTATCTATCTAACATCAATATATAATGCTTGCTTCAGACTAAACTACTTGGAAACAGGCCCGAGTCATCACTTTACCAAAGCCAAACAAGGACTTATTATTTCCGCAAAACTATAGGCCAACTTCCTTGGAAAGGTTCTCGGAAAGCTCATTCAAACTGAACTGAAGAAATTCAATTCTTAAAGGATAACAACATAATCATCCCACAACAATTCCGATTCCGCGAAGAACACAGCACCACCCACCAGGTGACCAGACTAGTCGAGCACATATGTCAGGCCAGAAACATTAGACACAGTACTGGAGCAGTCCTGCTTGACATTGGAAAAGCATTCGGATAACGCCTTATCTACAAGCTCCACCAGTACAACTGCCCCATCCACATTATTGCTTCTTTTCTCCGCAACAGAGCATTCTATGTCCATGTACCAGGAGCGGCAAGTAACACTAGATCCATAGAGGCTGGAGTCCCGCAAGGCTCAGTGCTGGGGCCCATTCCCTACTCAATATACACAAACAAACAGCTGGGAGGACACTTGTCACTATTTGCAGACGACACTGCAGTCTACCGCAGCAGTTCTAACCTGCAATATAGAGTCACAAAAATAGAGCAACACCTACAATCCATCCAGAAATGGGCTAACCAATGGAAACAAAAAAACAATAAACGCGGAGAAAACCCAAGCAATACAATACGATTCACATTCAAAAACAATACCTCCTAACCTGCATATACGCCTCAGAAATAACAATCTTCCATGGTCAGGCACAATAAAGTATCTAGGCATCAAGCTGGACAAGAGGTTGACATTTAGAGACCATGTTACACACGTTTGTAACAAGGCTGCAGCAGCAATATTCAGACTGTACCCAATCATCAAAGGAAACAGAATAAATATGCGCGCCAAAAAGAAAATCTTCAAAACCGTCATAGGAACCAGCCATCACTTACGGCTCTGAAAATCTGGTCAATGGCCGCAGACACCAACATAACAAGAGTAAAAAAGGGTGCAGAACAAATACTTCAGAATTGCTGCTGATGCCGGCCGGTACCAGACAAACCGAGACATGTACACAAACCATAACATACTCAAAATCCCGGAAATCATCCAAAGAAAAATCCATAAAGTTTTTTTTTTTCCACCAAACCACAGATTCGAACCACCCACTCATCAGAAATCTTGGACAAAATCCACCCGACCCAAGAACGACATTTCCCATCACGACAAAACACCACAAACTACAACATACCATGATAAACAAAAATAAAATAAAAACACCATAACACTCACTTAAACAACAAACATCTACACACACCCAAGAGACCCTATCATCCCATCATTTTGTTACCCAACATAATCAGACATAAGGCAGGGATCAAGGACAGATCCGGTCCTTCGAGTACAGGGGGTAAAAAATACCCATCAGACCAGCTCGCTCTCTCTCTCTCTCTCTCTCTCTCTCTCTCTCTCTCTCTCTCTCTCTCTCCTCCTCCTCGCTTCTCCGTGCCGACGCTGCCCCGCACACGCGTTCGCGTTCGCGTTCGCGTTCGGCCGACACCACACGACAGGTCTTTGGGGCCCCGCCACTGCGCACACGCACGCCTCCTCCTCTTCCTTAGTTCTTTTTCGCTTTTCTTTTCTCCCCCGCCCCCCGCTCTCACCGCCACATCATCCCGCAACCCTTGGGGGATGTTTCCCAACATCAACGCGCCCCAATTCCACTCTCTGCCCGTGCCGCACTCTCCACTTTGCTTCTCCCCGTCCCCTACACACACGACTACCGAAACCCCGGTTGACACACCTTCTCGTAGGACAGGGGTGCGTGCGTGCGTTGTCTTGACGGTGACAGCAACAGCAACGGATCCGTCCATCCCATTCCCCCCCCACTCGGCAAGGGGGGCACACACGAACGCGAAAGAAAGGGCAGGGCAGGGCAGGGCAGGGCAACTATCTCGTACACATTCTTCCTCAGAACCCACATATCACATCAACGAACGGGAGGCCAATTGCGGACTCAGCCGTGTCAGGCAAATCCAACCCAACCAACACCTCCCACGGAAACCCTGACACTGATCCAGCAGTACGTCCACATACATCGCCACACCAAATACGGGTGACGAGTGAGCAACAAATGGAACAATACACAACAAGGCTGACCTAATAAAAACTGCACGTCACGTCATACCTTCCAGACAGACGCAGTTCCGACGGGACGGCGGAACCGTATACGTACCTTTCAGCCACAACAACCGACCGACTGGACACGCCCGCGTCTCCAGCCAGCCAACCACCAGGGCCACACAGCCCGCAAGTTTCAGCGTCAACACTTCTTAACGTACGTTGCAAACTTTTCAAAACATTGCCACACACACACACACCCCACGAAAAGCGTCAACCTCTCTCACACTGGATACACTCAACACTTTTTGTCGGCGGAGCTTGAGGCCAACGGTTGACACACCCCCACCGGCCACACAGGTTTCCCTTTGAAAATTGCAGTGACGGAGACGCGGCATTACGAGAGGGTTGTTTCCGAGAGCGCGAGCTGGACGGAGCTGCGCCGCCGCCGCCGAGGGGTAATGAACGCACGCGATGCCGCATGACAGCCCATCACCCAAAGTTTCACCCACAACTGCACAGGTCGCACCCCCTTTTCGCGCCATACTAGTGTCGATCGTCAATTACAGCTCACGGTGTTCGCATTTGCCACTTGACGGGGGGGGAAAACAAAACAAACATCTGACACGCCATGTGTTTCTCTCTCTGTTATATCTAGGTCATTGGGCAGCCACAGTAAAAAATAATATTTTTACGACATGGTTGGGTAAGTGATTTAAAGACAACAATTGTGGGTCACACACCATAGACCATTTCGATAGTGTTCTTGTTCTTCTCTTTTTCCTTTTTTTTTTTTATCGCTCAATTGAAATAAAACCTGGGGATGATGCAATGCTGCGATATGGCACAACCGTCGTCCATTGTACACAACTCGGGAACAAAAAGAAACCAATTCAGGGAACGTTCGTTCCTTCACAACGTTTCTTTCAACGCACTTGGTCTTTACCATCCTGTATTCAAACACATTTTCCTTTCATCAAACTAGGGCATTTCCATAACAGTTTGTTTCCGTTTCTGTGAGCACAATACTGCTTCTTCGACGTCATTTCACCATCTTAACTAGACAAACAACAAAATAGGAAAACAGCCTTGAGAACCCCGTCCACCAAATTTCAGTTAGCACGGCATCCAAGATTCTTTTCCGGGGAGTGCGGTGCAGCTGACGCTGCTCAGACCATATACCGTCGCCAGTCTCACTCAACTCTTGCGCATTCCATTCTACGCTACGTGACAATGCAAAAATGAATGAATCAAACCCGCCCAGAGAGCGTCTTGTGCGAGGGGACACACGATATAGAGAACAACAAAACACACAGGGGACACCACCAAAGTTGGAGAGAACGTTTCCACCACGGCAGACACTTACAGCAGCCGCGCCGTTACGCGCTTTTTTTTTTTTTTTTTCTCTCCCCCCCCCCACTGCACACCTCCGACACCACAGGAACGTTCACCGTCCCGTTGCCCTACACTGGCGTTTCTTTTCAACCCCCCACCATATTCCTCGCTCCCCGGACATTCGACCGATCACAAAGTGCAACCTCTCGTTACCGTCGGGTGCCCCTCTTCATCCCCGGGGCGCCAACAACAAAACAAAAAAAAAAAAAAAAAAAAACCACTCAACTGAGCGGAAAATACACGTACATCCAGAATGACGACACCGCCTCCACAAACAAAAACCAGACGTCAGACGTCAGGTCGAAAGAGGGCACCGTACGTCGTGGCGCGTGGTCTCCTAACTCACCTCGCGCGTACAAATACAAATGCGTGTCTCCTCACGTTCACACACACCTCCACGCTCCACGCTCCACTTTTACGTCGCCCAACCAACCAACTAACTTAACCCACCCGCTCGGCGTAGAAGCAGCTGTAGGCGGCAACGTGTTGTTTCTCACCCTCGCCACCAACGGTGTGACATCCGACAATCGCGGTTTGCTTTCCTTCCTTTCCGTTCCACACCTCCGGCCATACCATACAAAAAAAAAAAAAAAAAATATATATATATATATATCAAAACAAGCCAACTCCAGCGATCCGCCCCCCTGACACCAACACGTCTCGAAACACCCACGCCCACGACCCGGCTGTGGCTAAAGTGCGTATCCCAACGTCACACCAAAACCAAAGGCGCCGGCGCCGGCGCCGCACCACAGCTACAGCTGTGCCGCCGTCCACCCGCTCACAACAACAACAACAACAACAACAATTCCGCCCTTCCCGCAAAGGCATTTTGGTGGCCCTGAAAAGGGCCGTTTTTTCTTTTCTTCGCCGCGCCGCGGACGAGCCTCCTATTTCCAAGAGCCACCTCCTTACTTGGAGCTCGTGTACTTGGTCACCGCCTTCGTGCCCTCGCTCACCGCGTGCTTGGCCAGCTCGCCAGGCAGCAAGAGCCGCACAGCGGTCTGGATCTCGCGGGACGTGATGGTCGAGCGCTTGTTGTAGTGCGCCAGGCGAGAAGCCTCGGCCGCAATGCGCTCGAAAATGTCGTTCACGAAGCTGTTCATGATGCTCATCGCCTTCGAAGAGATGCCCGTGTCAGGGTGCACCTGCTTCAGCACCTTGTAGATGTAGATGGCATAGCTCTCCTTCCTCTTGCGCTTCTTCTTCTTGTCGCCCTTCGAAATGTTCTTCTGCGCCTTGCCAGCCTTCTTGGCGGCTTTCCCGCTAGTCTTGGGCGGCATCACGAACAAACAGGCAGGCAGGCACGCGCAGTCAGTCAGTCAAGCGCTCCGCTCCAGTCAGCGTCTCCCCACACAGTGGCAAACAGTACAACTCAATTCCACAAACTTTCCAGCACTGCGGAAAACAAGAGGATGGGCAAAACCAAACAATACCCTCACAACAGAAGAAAACAGCAACACCTCCGAACCCACATCACAACCAGCATCAGGTATTGGTTCTGACATCAAAGAACTCCTAGGATTCATCACGCAATTTGACATTCCAAACATATTAAGCACAATCAAGACAGCAGCTGAGCAGCTAAGACAAGCACAGGACAATTTCACCAAAATCACAATTTTATTCCAAGCCGCTGTTAGCATTCTTGGCGGCAAATAAGGCAGTAAAAATCATGAATTGGAATGCCAATGGCATTATAACTCAAAAACACACTCTAGCGGAATTCCTAGATGAGCAAAAGATCGACATTGCGCTCATCACAGAGACTCACCTGCAACCAAACCAGACCTTCAAAATCAGGAATTATGTGGTCCACAGAAATGACAGACCGAACAGACCAGGTGGAGGAACAGCCATTCTGGTCAAAAACAAAATTGTACACAGACATATCACCTCACCTCATCTCACTAGAATGGAATCAACAGCAATTGAAACAAGATTATTCAACAAAACCATTACCATAGCAGCAGCTTACAATCCACCTACAGGAAGGAGCATATGTCCGCAAGACCTTGAGAACCTTTTCCAAATGCATCAAAATGTTCTGATCGGTGGTGACCTAAATGCTAAACACAGATCCTGGAATTGTCATGCCACAAACACCAATGGCAGAACGCTCCGTAGATTTCTGGACAACAAGCCGAACATCTCCATCATAGCTCCAGACAGGCCAACACACATTCACTACGACACAAGATGCCGCCCAGACATACTGGATATTTTTCTATCAAAAAATCTGACATGGAATACGACAACCGAGGTGGTCAACGACTTGGACTCAGACCACCACCCCGTAATATTAGAAATCAATGGAAACCTGGTCAACTTTCATGACAACAGAACCATCAAGGAATCCACAACAAACTGGATAAAATACAACCAACTACTCACAGCATACACTCCAGAACTACCTCCTCTTCAATCAAAAGCCCAAATCAACAGAGCCATAGAAGAAATCACCACAATCATAAAGGATTGCAGCAAAAGATCTACAACAACAATAACCCACACCACAGGTAGAGACACACTACCCCCACACATCCGGAACCTAATAGAAGAAAAAAGAAACACCAGAAAGAGATGGCAAAACTACAGGGACCCAGCCGACCGACGAAAGTCAGAACAATTGGCCAGGAGGATCAAAAGAGAGCTCCAAAACCACCGTAGCGAGGCATGGGAGGAAACGTTACGAGAAGCAGAAAGGAAACATGAAAAATTCTGGAAAATTCTTAAAACTCGTAAACTAAACGAAACATCTATACAGCCGCTCCATGGGGAACGTGGAATAGTCTACGACCCCACAGACCGAGCTGAAGCACTGGCGGATTCGCTAGAAAGGCAATTCCAAGCACCAGAAGCGGTAGATGACGAAAGTGATGACCACCAGGAAATGGTACTCAGAAGGGTAAACCGCATCCTAAGTGCCCCGATCAGAACATCTTTCAATCCAATAAACGTAGAAACCATATCATACCACATCAGAAACATACATCCTAAGAAGGCATCAGGCCCAGATTCCATCAAACCGCAACTACTACATCATCTACCTCCAGCAACTATCAATTATCTAACATCAATATATAATGCTTGCTTAAGATTAAATTACTTTCCCAAAACTTGGAAACAGGCCCGAATCATCACATTACCAAAGCCAAATAAGGATTTATTATTTCCGCAAAACTATAGGCCAATTTCCTTGTTAGACTTCCTAGGAAAAGTCCTCGAAAAGCTCATTCAAACGGAACTGAAGAAATTCCTAAAGGATAACAACATAATCATCCCAGAACAATTCGGATTCCGCGAAGAACACAGTACCATCCACCAGGTGACCAGACTCGTCGAGCACATATGTCAGGCCAGAAACATTAGACACAGTACTGGAGCAGTCCTGCTTGACATTGAAAAAGCATTCGATAAGGTATGGCATCAGGGCCTTATTTACAAGCTTCATCACTACAACTGCCCCAACCACATCATCCATATTATTGCTTCTTTTCTCCGCAACAGAGCATTCTATGTCCATGTACCAGGAGCGGCAAGTAACACTAGATCCATAGAGGCTGGAGTCCCGCAAGGCTCAGTGCTGGGGCCCATCCTCTACTCAATATACACAAATGATATCCCCAAACAGCTGGGAGGACACTTGTCACTATTTGCAGACGACACTGCAGTGTACCGCAGCAGTTCAAACCTGCAATATATAGCCACAAAAATAGAGCAACACCTACAATCCATCCAGAAATGGGCTAACCAATGGAAAATAACAATAAACGCGGAGAAAACCCAAGCAATACTATTCACATTCAAAAGAATACCTCCTAAAATACATATACGCTTCAGAAATAACAATCTTCCATGGTCAGACACAATAAAGTATCTAGGTATCAAGCTGGACAAGAGGTTGACCTTTAGAGACCATGTCACACACATTTGTAACAAGGCTGCAGGAGCAATATTCAGACTGTACCCCATCATTAAAGGTAACAGAATAAATATGCGCGCCAAAAAGAAGATTTTCAAAACCATCATAGAACCAGCCATCACTTATGGCTCTGAAATCTGGTCAATGGCAGCAGACACCAACATAACAAAAGTACAAAGGGTGCAAAACAAATTCTTCAGAATTGCTGCCGATGCTAGCCGGTACCAGACAAACCGAGACATATACACAAATCATAACATACTCAAAATCCCGGAAATCATCCAACGAAAGTCCATAAAGTTTTTCCACCAAACCACGGATTCGAACCACCCACTCATCAGAAATCTGGGACAAAATCCACCCGACCCAAGAACGAGATTTCCCATCACGACAAACACCAGAAACTACAACATACCATGGCACCCGCCGCACGCCGCCGCCGCACCTTTACCAGCTCGCCCTGCTGCGGCCGCCGACCAATGGGGCGCGCGCGCAACCGGCCGCCGCACCCGAGCCCATAAAGGACCCCCACCCCGCCGGCGCCGGCACGCACTCCGCTGCTCGACTCGCTGCGGCTCGCACCGTTTGCGTTGTGCTTTTCTTTCTCGCTTCTTTCCAAACTAGCCCATCGCCATGTCCGGACGCGGAAAGGGAGGCAAAGTCAAGGGCAAGTCAAAGTCCCGCTCAAGCAGGGCTGGGCTCCAGTTCCCGGTCGGCAGAATCCACCGCCTCCTGCGCAAGGGAAACTACGCCGAGCGCGTCGGCGCCAGGGCGCCCGTCTACCTCGCCGCCGTCATGGAGTACCTCGCGGCTGAGGTGCTCGAGCTGGCCCGCGACAACAAGAAGACGCGCATCATCCCGCGCCACCTGCAGCTCGCCATACGCAACGACGAGGAGCTCAACAAGCTCTTGTCGGGCGTCACCATCGCACAGGGAGGTGTCCTGCCCAACATCCAGGCCGTCCTGCTGCCAAAGAAGACCGAGAAGAAGGCCTAAAAGAGAGACAGCGCAATCGGCACCGCCGCGTGCTCCCTTGGCACGCAGCGCGCCATTTGCCGGCTCGGCTCAAAAACAAAACAATCGGCCCTTTTCAGGGCCAATACACAAACCTACGTCCAAAGCAGAATTCCAGTCGTTCGTCGCACCACTTTTCTCTCTCTCTCTCTCTCTCTCTCTTTCTGTGTACGGTTTTTCCTTCTTACACACACAGGCGCCGCCATCTTGTACACACGTACTTGGCCACCTCCTCCACTCCACGCACGCACGCACAGTCTCGCGACCATTAACCAGCACACGTGGCGCACAACAACACACCTCAAAAATAACCCCTCGGCACTCAGCCGCGCCGCAACACACAGCCCATCCACCGACAAAAAGCATACAAGCAAAGAGGGAGGGAAGGAAGGAAGGAGCTCACACAACGCAAGGGCACGCTTCCTTCCCTCCCAACCGCACCGCACACCACGTCAAAAAAAAAAACTCCAAACAAAACTAAAAGGCCAGGTAGACTAAAAAGGAAAAGGAAAAAAAAAACCAGCAACACAGACTCTTTCGCACTTTTCAACTTCCGAACACTGTGGTGGCCCTGAAAAGGGCCGTTTTTCAATCTCTCTTTCCTTCCTTCGGTCTCACACCGCCTAACCGCCGAAACCGTACAGGGTGCGCCCCTGCCTCTTCAGGGCGTACACCACGTCCATGGCCGTCACAGTCTTGCGCTTGGCGTGCTCAGTGTACGTCACCGCGTCGCGGATCACGTTCTCCAGGAACACCTTCAGCACTCCGCGCGTCTCCTCGTAGATCAGACCAGAGATGCGCTTCACGCCGCCCCTGCGCGCCAGGCGGCGGATCGCGGGCTTCGTGATGCCCTGGATGTTGTCGCGCAACACCTTGCGGTGCCGCTTGGCGCCACCCTTGCCGAGCCCCTTTCCTCCCTTGCCGCGGCCTGTCATTCTTCTTCTTCAAGCGTCTCAACCACAATAATATAAAAAAAACAGAAAGCAAGGCAAGCTCCTCACCCGGCGCTAGCGAGTCGGCTACGGTTGTGGCGCCCAGCGCGCGCGCCGCCCCCCTATATAGACTCTGGGGCCCCGCGGCCCGCCCTCCCCTCCCCCCACCACCGCGCACCGAGGGCATATAAGCGCAGCACCCGGGGCGCGCGGGCCCGTTGTCAAGGCAGCACCGGACGCCGTCGCGCACGCATATCCACGCCGCATCCGCATCCGCAGTAGCCATGGCCCGGACAAAGCAAACGGCCCGCAAGTCCACCGGCGGAAAGGCGCCGCGCAAACAGCTCGCCACCAAGGCGGCGAGGAAGAGCGCGCCCGCCACCGGCGGCGTCAAGAAGCCCCACCGCTACAGGCCGGGCACCGTCGCCCTGCGAGAAATCAGGCGCTACCAGAAGAGCACAGAGCTGCTCATCCGCAAGCTGCCATTCCAGCGCCTAGTGCGCGAGATCGCCCAGGACTTCAAGACCGACCTGCGCTTCCAGAGCTCCGCAGTCATGGCCCTGCAGGAGGCCAGCGAGGCCTACCTCGTCGGCCTCTTCGAAGACACCAACCTGTGCGCAATCCACGCCAAGCGAGTCACCATCATGCCCAAGGACATCCAGCTCGCGCGCCGCATCCGCGGCGAGCGCGCCTAAACCCGCACACCGCCAAACAAACAAAACGGCCCTTTTCAGGGCCACTAACATCTCTCCGTCGCGAGCAAAACTTTGTCGGTCGCAACGACTAGTTCCCCACTCACTCTCCAGTCCAGTCGTCCCACCCCCGGCCCGGCGCCGCCGTTTCCAAAAAAAAAAAGCACCGCACCGGCCGAGCCAAGTCGCAAGCGTCAATAGCGCCACCCACACAGGCCACGGCACAAAACGTGACGTCCGGAAAGCAAAGCAAAGCAAAAAAGACTATTCCAAAACCACCACCAAGACAAACAAACAAACAAACGCGGCGCAAAATAAATAGGTAAAAATAATAAAAAAATAAAATACACTTTATAACACCAACCGCGCGCCGCCGCCCACGCCCGCCAACGACCCCACAATCCAACCACCGCGGCACGCAAACACCATCCACACATGAAACAAACAAACGCCAGCAAGCAAGACAGACAGACAGACAGACAACAAGGCAACCGACCGACCACGACACGACAATCAACACCTTCCCGACGTGCTTTGATGGCCCTGAGAAGGGCCGTTTTTGTTTTTGTCCGGGACCGCGCGACAGCCTCTGGTTGCGCGCCGGCCACCAGGCGACGGTGTCAACCGCCAACCCTTCCCTGCCCTTTTTACTTCTTCTTCTTGGGCGAAGCCTTCGCCTTAGACGGCGTCGCCGTCGCCTTCTTCGGGCGCGGCGCCTTCGGCTTCTTCGTCGGAACCTTGGCGGCCTTCTTCGCCTTCGACGGCGACTTGGCCTTGGCCGGCTTGGCCGCAGCCGCCTTCTTCGCACCCGCGGGAGCGGCCGACGCCGCAGACGCCTTCTTGGCGGCGCCCGCCTTCCGACCGGTCGCCGCCTTCACGCCGCCAGCCTTCTTTGCGCCGGCCGCACGGGCCCCCTTCTTCTCCTTGCTGGCCGGAGCGGCGCGCTTCTTCTTCGCACCACCGCCGCCACCACGAGCCCTGCCGCCCTCGGCCGCCCCGCCGCCGCCGCCGGCAAGCTTGAAAGAGCCCGACGCGCCCTTCCCCTTCGTCTGCACCAGCTCGCCAGCCACGACGGCCGACTTGAGGTACTTCTTGATAAAGGGCGCCAGCTTCTCCGCGTCCAGCTTGTAGTGCGCGGCAATGTACTTCTTGATCGCCTGCAGCGACGACCCGCCGCGCTCCTTCAGACTCTTGATGGCGGCCGTCACCATCTCAGAGGTGCGCGGGTGCGCAGGCTTGGCGCGCGGCTTCTTCGCAGACGACGCAGACTTGGCCTTCTTCGTAGTGCCGGTGGCGGCGGGTGCCGCGGCAGTCTCGTTCGTAGCCGCCTGGTCTGCCATCTTTTGCTTGTTCTCTTTTCTTTTTTCCCCTTGGTTTCGCTTCCTTCTCTCCTTCGACGACGCACAACAGCGAGGGGCGCGCAGCAGAGAATAGCCGCGCACGCTGCTGCTGCTGCTGCTGTTCGACCTTACGGGTCTGCCCTGACCCGTGCAGGAGCAGGCTAAGCAGTCAACTGCTATTCCTGCGGGAGCCTTTCGTTTCGGAGGGACTAACTCTCTTCTTGGATTGGCCTCTGGTTGGTTTCTTCGTGGATGGGGATGTCCTGTCTCTATTGTGGAAGTTTTCACTCCCGCAACAGGTCAGGCCAGCGTGTTGTTGGCCTGTGGTGTGCAGGATGGCCCAGATCCCTGATGAGCCGGTTGTCGGACCGTTCGGCCCGCTCGTAGAAGGCCCGCGCCGATTGCTTGAAGCGGTCGCGGAGGAGGGGTATTCCGGTCTGCTCGTGTAGCCGAGCGGTCGAGTATAGCCTCGGCAGGCGCAGAGCGAGCTTGAGCGCCCTGTTCTGCACCCTCTGCAGCTTGCTGATGTGTGTCTCGGCCGCGTTGCCCCACACCACAGCCGCGTATTCCAGCACTGGACGTACCAGCGCCAGGTACAGCGTGATGCCGTGGTGAGGAGGCAGCGCAGACGAGGGATTGAGCAGAGGGTACAGGACGCGTAGGCGCCCTATTGCTCTGCCCCTGACGTCCTCGATGTGCGGCTTCCATGTCATCTTGTGGTCCAATGTGACACCCAGGTAGCGGCCGGTCTTGCTCCATGGGACGGAGCTGCCCATGACGGTGACTGGCGGAAGATCGGGCGGCAGTGGTCGTCTAGTGAACACCACCGCCTGGCTCTTCGCCGCGTTTTGTTTGAGGCGCCACTTGGTCGACCAGGCGCCAAGGGCCTCGCAACCTCGTTGGAGAAGACGGCGCATCTCGACCGCCTTCATGCTCCGCACGAACAGCGCAGTGTCGTCAGCATATAGTGCCAACTTCACCGGCGTCACGCGCGAAGCGTCGGCGGTGTACAGGGAGTACAGTAGGGGCCCAAGAACGGACCTCTGCGGCACTCCAGCACGGATGTATTGGTGGGTGGATGTCCCGTCTTCCAGCCTGACATGGAAGGACCGCTCGGCTAGGTATGACCGGAGGAGGACTCCGTGCGACGTCGGTACCCCCGTGCACAAAAAGTTTGTACACGAGGCCGTCGTGCCACACGGAGTCGAATGCCCTAGAGACGTCCAGGAACACCGCCCCAAGGTATTCCCGAGTCTCCAGGGCGCGCATGGCTTCTTCTACCATCCGCATCAGCTGGTGGACGGTGGAATGGCCCCTCCTAAAGCCGAACTGCTCGTCGGGTATGATGCCCTCTGCTGTCACGTGGCGGAGCAGGCGTCTGGCGTACAGGCGCTCGAACACCTTCGAGAGTGCCGGCAGCAGACTGATTGGCCTATAGTTGGCGGCGTCCCGTGGGTCCTTGTATGCCTTGGGGATTGCCACCACCTCTGCATGTTTCCATACAGAGGGGTAGACCCCAGAGCGAAGGACCTGGTTGAAGATGCCCGCCAGGAATGGGTGTGCACCCGCCGGCAGGCTCTTCAGCAGATGGTTGGTGACGCCGTCAGCCCCGCCAGCCTTCTTGGTGTTGAGCGCCGTTATCTGCACGGCCACCTCCTCCTCGGTGATGGGGTCGACCTAGTCCGCGGCGTCCCTGGCTTCCAGGAACACTGGGAGCTGCTCCTCAACCCGGTGGAGGTGCTCCTCGTCGATGTTATCATCCACCGGGGTGAATGACAGCTCGAAGTGGTCCGCCAGGGCGCCTGCCTTGCCGTCCGGGCTGCAGACGACATCTTGTCCGACGAGTAGCGGCGGGACGCGCTGCCTTCTGCGTAGGAAGGACTTCACAGTCCGCCACGCGCTGCCGTCCTCGGTGTTGAGGGAGGCGACGAAGTCTGTCCATACGTTGTTCCTGTGCGCCTCAGCCGCCGCTTTGATGTCTCTCCGCATGCGGTTGAGGCGCCGTTTCGTTGCGGGTTGGCGCGTGAGCTGCCACTCCCGGAAGAGGCGGTTCTTCTCCCGTATTGCGTCCCGGATGGGAGGCGGCAGGTTACGGGAGAAGTCCCTGGTACCCTGTGGAGGGGCAGGGGAGGCCGCATCGGCTGCCTGCAGCAGCTGACGCGTGAAGAATTGAAGGGCGGCATCCGCCCCCACTGCCGCGGGGTCAGGTGAGTCCGCCAGTGATGCCAGGACGTTGTCCTGAAATCGATCGCTGTCCAGGCGCCGGTACGTCTGCCGACGTGGCGGGAGCGTGGCTCCAGCGATGTCGATTCCATAGACCACCGGCAGGTGGTCGGACGACATCGCACACCGCGTGGTGGCGGTCGTGTGGTGCCCGATGCCTTTGATGACGGCGACGTCGAGCACGTCCGACCGCCCCCTGGCCGGGAATATGGTGTGGTCCTGTGGGCCCAGTACCAGGGCGCCATTCCTCTGGGCTGCGCGAAGAAGTCGGTGGCCACTGACGTTCGTGAGGCGGGAGTTCCATTCCGGGTGTTTCGCATTGAAGTCACCTGCAATGAAGACCCTCCCCCCAATCGCCAGCAGTGCGTCGACGTCTGCCTCCTGGAGGTGTCCACGTGGTGGCCTGTATGCAGCCACGAAGGTTATTTGCCCCACAGCCGTCGTGACGTTCACCCCGGTGACTTCCAGGGTGGCCATGGCGGGGAGCAGCACCTGGTGGTGCCGGAGTGAGGCGCGGACGTAGATGGCGGTACCCCCGCCTGCCGTCGGCCTGTCGTTGCGGTAGCAAACATAGTTTGCTACCTTCACGAGAAGTCCTGGCTTGAGGTGAGTTTCGCAGATCAGGCACAGGTCGATGGCCTCGTCCTGCATGAACTGACGAAACTCACCCTGTTGTGGAAACAGGCTGTTGGCATTGAAACCACAGATGGTCAGACCGTGGATAAGGACGTTATCCATGATGTGGTTTCGTGGCGACGGTAGCGGCCTGGAGGGCCCCCGTTACGGCGGTGACGAGCACCGGCAGTTGCTGTAGCAGGGCAGAGAGGGAGCTCAACATTGCTCCCAGGTCTGCTGCTTCTGGTCGCGGAATTGCTGCAGGAGGTGCCGCGGTTGCGGGTGCGTGGGCGGCGGGGCGCAGCGGAGTGGCTGCGTCCGTTAGCGGGACCGCACACCTAGCAGCTTGCGGCCTGTCTGAGGTGGGGGGGACGGTTTAGCCGTCCGCCCTGGTGTTGGTCGTCCTGGGCGCCAGTTGCCTCGTTGGGCGCCTTGGTGGTCGCGACGTCCTCCAGCCGCCCCCTGGGGGCGTCCGAGGACTCCCCCTTGGTGGCAGAGGCGAAGCTGGTGCCTGGTTGCACCTTTCGTGCCGGTGCCGCACGTCCTTGCTGCCGTGGGCCGCGTTTGAAGGCGGCGCAGCCTCTGTAGCTCGCCACATGTGGCTCGCTACAGTTGCAGCACTTGGGCGCCTCCTCCCTCTTCTTTGTGCAGTCTCGACTCTGGTGGGAGTCGGCGCACTTGACGCAGCGGGCCGGCATCGTGCAGTAGCGCGCCACGTGGTCAAGCCCTTGGCAGGAGAAGCACTGGGCGCGCCTCCCCTTGGCCTTGAGCGGCTCCACTTCCACTGCAATCCTGGCCACCATCTGCACCTGGAAAATTTTGCGGTTTTCGAGGTTGTCCGGGAGGACAACCAAGAACAGTGGCATGGGCCTCCTCGTCCTGGGCGACTTCATGAGCGTGACCGAGCTGGCCATGTAGCCCAGCCCAGCTAGTTCACCCTTGAGGTGGTCGGTCTCCATCTTCAGCGGGAGGCGGCGAAAAACCACCTTCAGCTGCTTCATTGGCTCCGCATTGTGGGTGTAGCAATGCAGCTTCTCCTTCTCTATGAGCCGCATGGCAGCCCGGTACTCCTCCATTGTGCCGATCGAAACTCTGTACAAGTCCCGACCGGCACATTTAATCTTGGCGGTGGACGATACCGTCTGGAACTTCTCGAGGAAGGACTGGTACGTGTCCTTCCACGATACTGTAATCGGTGGCGGGGCGGGTGCCCGCCTCTTGGGTGCCTCAGCATCATCCATGGGCTCCGGCTCGTCAGGAACGTCGACGAATGAGTTCGCCGTCGGCAGCGGCTGCACTCTCTCAAGCCGTTTGGCCCGAGCAGTGTGCCGCCGCTTTGGGACAACGAAGCCGTCGTCGGTCCCCTGATCTGCCTCCGAGTGGGCAGCAGCTTCTGGCGTCTTCTTCTTCTGACTTTGCATGCAGGTAGAATCAGAGATGGCGGCGGAATCTTCCTCCTCCGCAGCTGCAGGCCTCTTTCTAGAGGGCTGCGCTGTATCCATGGTTTCCGCCTCGAGCAGTTCGCCAAGGTTGGCCTCTGGGATTGTGCTGTCACGTGGCAGGACAGTGGCGTGCTCTGTCGTCGCGCCTGACGGTACAGCAAACGGCGTATCTGAGGTCTCTTCACTGGCTCCCGACGGTACGCTCACATCTTCGAATACCTCGCAGCCGAGTGACCTCAGGTGCTGTTGGACCGCGCGGAGTGCTCGTTCGTCGGCTTCCTGTTCAGGGTACACAATGCCCCGCGATAGTCGGTGTACAACTAGGTACACCTGCTCTGGTGTGAGCGGGCTAGTGCGCATTGGGTGTACCGCAGCGCAGTCCGCAGTCGATTGCAGCGTCGTCATACGTGGGGGGCCGGATGTGGCCGCCGACAGGGCTGCCTCGGTCGCCCGAGGTAGTCCCGCCGCGCGGCGGTCCGCCTCTCCCTGCGCCTGCGTAACGCGGTCCTCCTCGCTCGGCATCCTAACTCGGAATGCCGCGCACGCGCCTGGCCCAGCCAGTGTCGCGGGCGGGCGCGGACGGCCGAGAGAGCGGCCGCCACTCGGCGCGCCGCTGCGCCGCCGCGCCGCGCCTCCCGCGCTTGCTACCGCCCAACGTCCGACAGCCTGCGCGGAGCAGCCCCCAACCTGCGCCGCAACCACCCGCGCCATTCAAACCACCGAGGATGGGGCTACACACACCGACACCACGGTCGCCAACCAGTCGCCGCGGCGGCGCCGCAAACCACGGCCAAACTGCAGCCACCGCGCGCCACAGCCTGGGTCGGCCCGCCGAGAATCGCCGCCCCCGCCCAAATGCCGCCCCCACAGCCCCAGCCGACGACCCGCCACAATGGCCAAACCTTCGTCAAAACTCCCACACCGTCGCCGCGGCAGCCCGGCCACCGCGGCCGGCGCCACAGCCACACGAGCCGAGTCGTGCGGCGATGACGGCCGTGCACAAACGCACCTCCGCCGCCCCATCGCCTTCCGCCGTTTTCCCGATCGGCCCGCAGCCGTCGGGCCACGGCCGCGGGCCGTCCTCCTCCTCTCGCCTCGCCCGCCAACACCCACAGCCCTTCCAACACATTTTTTTTTCTTTTTTCTTTTTTTTTTTACTTTTTTACGATCGCCGCCTGCGCAACATGGCACCGGCCGACGGAGCGCCAACCCCCCCGCCACAGGCGAAAACAAAACAAAACAAAACAACGATAAACAAACAAACAAAATAAATTACCAGCCAGCCCCAACTACAGACACACCGAATCTGCCCTCACAGCCGACCTTACACGCCTCAACGTCAAAACAAAGGTGGTTTCTTTCTTTCAACGGTTACCTTACCTTAGGTTACGTCAGGTTAGGCTAAGAAGGCGTCAGGGTTAGGTTAAGCGTTGACGTGACGTCACGTCTTAACGTAGGCGTTAAGCTAAGGTTGCGGTCACGTACGTTAGGTTAAGGCGACTTGGGGGTTGGCCTAAGAGCTTAGGTTAGGTTACGTTAGTTTAGTTTAGGTTAGGTTAGGTGGCTGCGTTAAGGGCTTAAAGAAGTTTAGGAGGTTAAGGCGTCGAGGCGGCCGCACCCCCTTAGCTGCTGCGGCTCGGCCACGCCACGCCACGCCACGCCACGCCACGCTTTGGGGTTTCATAAGGTCGCGCGGCGGGTCGTCGGCACGCCGCAAAGGACAAAACTGCAAGACGACGTCGAAAAACAAACAACAGGTAAAAAATAAATAAGTAAGTAAAATAAACGACGCCGACAGGCGGGGATCAGCAGAACGAGCAGATTCCGGAGAGCGAACGAGACACACATGCACGCACGCACGCACGCACGCACACACACAAACCCCCCCGAGCCGAGAGAGCACAGCTCCACCACGTGTCGGCCTCCGCTCACCCGACTCGGCTGGGCTGGGCTGGGCTGGCGGCCGGGCCGGATGCACGTACACGTACGGCTACAGCCACTACCCGTACACAGCCGCTCTTCACGCAACACCAGCCAAATGGCGCGCCCGCGGCTCGTCGCGGTCGCGGTCGCGGTCGCGGTCGCGGTCGCGGTCGCAACGCCACGCTGGCACACTTTCGGCACCACCGTTTTCGCGCGCACCGCAAACAAAACGCAGCCGACACACACAGAAGAAAAAAAAAAAAGAGCGCGAGACGGGCGGCGGCGCACCTTTCGCCAGCCGGCAGGCAATCGACTCGCCCAGTACGACAAACGCGCACGCCACCCCACCCACCAACCAACCAACCAACCAACCAACCAGTCGTCGTCGTCCCGAAATCAAACAAACTCTCAAAAGCACAGCCCCTGCTGCCAACGGACGCAGGCGCCACGCAGCTCCCTTCCCGCCACACTCGATTCGCAGCGCAACTCACCCGGCACACCGTCAAACGACGGGCTGGGCTCGCCGCATCGCCGCAACCTACACACCTTCCCCGCCACGACGCACAGCCCCACCAGACGCCCGTGCCGCAACGACACTACTGCACTACCACTACCGCACTACTCCTCTCGCCCTTGCCATACACGACACAACACACCAAAAAATGAAAATCCAAATACAAACAAAAAACACCGCCCCCACGACCCACACACATGCACGGCGCGCCAACACACGCGAGGCAAGGCACGCAGCAAACGGCGTCCCCTCCGCGTCGCGCCATCAACCTACACACACAAGGCAACCAACAACAGCCAGCCAGCCAGCCCCACTCTCACGCCGCAAAAACAGAAAACACACCGAAACCGCCAAACGCCGCACATTCGCGCTTCGCACTTACCACACACCTCTCGGCATCCGTTTCGCACACAACGACGCGACGCACAATACATCATCACGGGCTACGCACGCACACCGCGACCCACTTTTTTACGACGCCCTCGGCAGAGCACACGTGCCCACGCCCACACACAGTCGACACAACGACGCAGCGCGCAGCAGACGCGGCCGCAACACATACCTCCCCGACGACGCGCCCACACCGCCAGCCACTGCTCACTCGCCCAAGCAACCCGTGCACACAACTGCCACACGCGTCCACCACGCCGCCGCCAACCACCCGCCCGCCAGGGGGCGCTCACGTCCGCGACAACAGCGTGGCACCGCCGGACCGGACCGGGCCGGGCCGGGCCGGGCCGGGCCGGGCCGGGCCGCGCCGGGCCGGGCCGAGCCGAGCCGAGCCGCCGCCGCCTCCTCTCCACTCGGCACGCCACGTCCTGCTTGCAAAACACATGGCTCGTCCCTCTGTACACACAACGCGCCTGCCTGCGGTCGCCGCCGGCATCTATCCACCTGCGCATCGGAGCCAGGCCGGCAAGCCCACACTTAAATAATGCACTTCACCAGCCAAACAAACCCACTCTTCCTTTCTTTGCACAGCGCATGCAACAGCAGCCCCAGGAGCCGGGCCCGCCGCCAGCGTCTCCTCCTCCTCCTCCTCCTCCTCCTCCTCCTCCTCCTCCTCTGGGCACAGCCAGCCAGCCGTTCCCACCGCCCCGCCCCTGCTCTGCAGAACAAGAAAAAACGAAAAAGTACCAACACACGCACCCAAAGCGTAAGCCAGACAAGACCAGCCTCTCCAAGGCCACACACACGCAAAAAAACAAAAAAACAAAAACACTACAACAAAATAAAATAAAAAAGAAAAAGCAAGCTGTCGCCTCGCCCCCGCCCGTCCCCCCCACCACATTCGCCCCCTCCGCTTGTTTTCCTTTCTACAATTTCCCTCTTTTCCACCCAATATCCCGCCGCGGTTTACGGGCACCGGCCGATTTTGCGCCCGCCCACATGTGTGCCTACTCCCCACCACCATTCCCTCCGCAGCCCGCAGCCCGCTTTTCCCCCCTCCCTGCCCACACCACACCACACCACACCGACGGTGCTGACGTCGACACGCACCCAAGACAGGGGCCACGACCGTCTTTTTTCCTGGGCCCATCCCCTCACCGCACCTCCTTCCAATCAACCGCTGTGGCGCCTGTGTCCGCGCGAGACGCGTGCGCGCCGCCTCTCTCAACATCCGTCCGCCGTCCGCCGGCCGGCCCGTTTTTCGGCCCCCAGGCCATCCGTCAACCACCACTGCGCCCCTGCCCCTGCCCCTGCCCCTGCCCGCCCCGCACCACACCACACACCGCTGCTTGCCCTGGCCGTTGCCACCAAAGGCGCCAACCGCAGCCCGCGCGCGCCAGAAAGAGATGGCAAAAACTACAGGGACCCAGCCGACCGACGAAAATCAGAGCAATTGGCCGGGAGGATCAAAAAGAGAGCTCCGAAAACCACCGTAGCGAGGCGTGGGAGGAAACGTTACGAGAAGCAGAAAGGGACCAGGAAAAATTCTGGAAATTTCTTAAAACTCGTAAACTAAACACGAAACATCTACATCTACATGGGGAAGGAACGACCCCACAGACCGAGCTGAAGCACTGGCGGATTCACTAGAAAGGCAATTCCAAGCACCAGAAGCGGTAGATGACGAAACTGATGACCACCAGGAAATGGTACTCAGAAGGGTAAAACCGCATCCTAAGTGCCCCGATCAGAACATCTTTCACAATCCAATAAACGCAGAAACCCCATATCTTATCACATCACAAACATACACACATCCTAAGAAGGCATCAGGCCCAGATTCCATCAAACCGCAACTACTACATCACCTACCTCCAGCAACTATCAATTATCTATCTAACATCAATATATAATGCTTGCTTCAGACTAAACTACTTGGAAACAGGCCCGAGTCATCACTTTACCAAAGCCAAACAAGGACTTATTATTTCCGCAAAACTATAGGCCAACTTCCTTGGAAAGGTTCTCGGAAAGCTCATTCAAACTGAACTGAAGAAATTCAATTCTTAAAGGATAACAACATAATCATCCCACAACAATTCCGATTCCGCGAAGAACACAGCACCACCCACCAGGTGACCAGACTAGTCGAGCACATATGTCAGGCCAGAAACATTAGACACAGTACTGGAGCAGTCCTGCTTGACATTGGAAAAGCATTCGGATAACGCCTTATCTACAAGCTCCACCAGTACAACTGCCCCATCCACATTATTGCTTCTTTTCTCCGCAACAGAGCATTCTATGTCCATGTACCAGGAGCGGCAAGTAACACTAGATCCATAGAGGCTGGAGTCCCGCAAGGCTCAGTGCTGGGGCCCATTCCCTACTCAATATACACAAACAAACAGCTGGGAGGACACTTGTCACTATTTGCAGACGACACTGCAGTCTACCGCAGCAGTTCTAACCTGCAATATAGAGTCACAAAAATAGAGCAACACCTACAATCCATCCAGAAATGGGCTAACCAATGGAAACAAAAAAACAATAAACGCGGAGAAAACCCAAGCAATACAATACGATTCACATTCAAAAACAATACCTCCTAACCTGCATATACGCCTCAGAAATAAGAATCTTCCATGGTCAGGCACAATAAAGTATCTAGGCATCAAGCTGGACAAGAGGTTGACATTTAGAGACCATGTTACACACGTTTGTAACAAGGCTGCAGCAGCAATATTCAGACTGTACCCAATCATCAAAGGAAACAGAATAAATATGCGCGCCAAAAAGAAAATCTTCAAAACCGTTATAGGAACCAGCCATCACTTACGGCTCTGAAAATCTGGTCAATGGCCGCAGACACCAACATAACAAGAGTAAAAAAAGGGTGCAGAACAAATACTTCAGAATTGCTGCTGATGCCGGCCGGTACCAGACAAACCGAGACATGTACACAAACCATAACATACTCAAAATCCCGGAAATCATCCAAAGAAAAATCCATAAAGTTTTTTTTTTTCCACCAAACCACGGATTCGAACCACCCACTCATCAGAAATCTAGGACAAAATCCACCCGACCCAAGAACGACATTTCCCATCACGACAAAACACCACAAACTACAACATACCATGATAAACAAAAATAAAATAAAAACACCATAACACTCACTTAAACAACAAACATCTACACACACCCAAGAGACCCTATCATCCCATCATTTTGTTACCCAACATAATCAGACATAAGGCAGGGATCAAGGACAGATCCGGTCCTTCGAGTACAGGGGGTAAAAAATACCCATCAGACCAGCTCGCTCTCTCTCTCTCTCTCTCTCTCTCTCTCTCTCTCTCTCTCTCTCTCTCTCTCTCTCTCCTCCTCCTCGCTTCTCCGTGCCGACGCTGCCCCGCACACGCGTTCGCGTTCGCGTTCGGCCGACACCACACGACAGGTCTTTGGGGCCCCGCCACTGCGCACACGCACGCCTCCTCCTCTTCCTTAGTTCTTTTTCGCTTTTCTTTTCTCCCCCGCCCCCCGCTCTCACCGCCACATCATCCCGCAACCCTTGGGGGATGTTTCCCAACATCAACGCGCCGCAATTCCACTCTCTGCCCGTGCCGCACTCTCCACTTTGCTTCTCCCCATCCCCTACACACACGACTACCGAAACCCCGGTTGACACACCTTCTCGTAGGACAGGGGTGCGTGCGTGCGTTGTCTTGACGGTGACAGCAACAGCAACGGATCCGTCCATCCCATTCCCCCCCCACTCGGCAAGGGGGGCACACACGAACGCGAAAGAAAGGGCAGGGCAGGGCAGGGCAGGGCAACTATCTCGTACACATTCTTCCTCAGAACCCACATATCACATCAACGAACGGGAGGCCAATTGCGGACTCAGCCGTGTCAGGCAAATCCAACCCAACCAACACCTCCCACGGAAACCCTGACACTGATCCAGCAGTACGTCCACATACATCGCCACACCAAATACGGGTGACGAGTGAGCAACAAATGGAACAATACACAACAAGGCTGACCTAATAAAAACTGCACGTCACGTCATACCTTCCAGACAGACGCAGTTCCGACGGGACGGCGGAACCGTATACGTACCTTTCAGCCACAACAACCGACCGACTGAACACGCCCGCGTCTCCAGCCAGCCAACCACCAGGGCCACACAGCCCGCAAGTTTCAGCGTCAACACTTCTTAACGTACGTTGCAAACTTTTCAAAACATTGCCACACACACACACACCCCACGAAAAGCGTCAACCTCTCTCACACTGGATACACTCAACACTTTTTGTCGGCGGAGCTTGAGGCCAACGGTTGACACACCCCCACCGGCCACACAGGTTTCCCTTTGAAAATTGCAGTGACGGAGACGCGGCATTACGAGAGGGTTGTTTCCGAGAGCGCGAGCTGGACGGAGCTGCGCCGCCGCCGCCGAGGGGTAATGAACGCACGCGATGCCGCATGACAGCCCATCACCCAAAGTTTCACCCACAACTGCACAGGTCGCACCCCCTTTTCGCGCCATACTAGTGTCGATCGTCAATTACAGCTCACGGTGTTCGCATTTGCCACTTGACGGGTGGGGGAAAACAAAACAAACATCTGACACGCCATGTGTTTCTCTCTCTGTTATATCTAGGTCATTGGGCAGCCACTGTAAAAAATAATATTTTTACGACATGGTTGGGTAAGTGATTTAAAGACAACAATTGTGGGTCACACACCATAGACCATTTCGATAGTGTTCTTGTTCTTCTCTTTTTCCTTTTTTTTTTTTTATCGCTCAATTGAAATAAAACCTGGGGATGATGCAATGCTGCGATATGGCACAACCGTCGTCCATTGTACACAACTCGGGAACAAAAAGAAACCAATTCAGGGAACGTTCGTTCCTTCACAACGTTTCTTTCAACGCACTTGGTCTTTACCATCCTGTATTCAAACACGTTTTCCTTTCATCAAAACTAGGGCATTTCCATAACAGTTTGTTTCCGTTTCTGTGACCACAATACTGCTTCTTCGACGTCATTTCACCATCTTAACTAGACAAACAACAAAATAGGAAAACAGCCTTGAGAACCCCGTCCACCAAATTTCAGTTAGCACGGCATCCAAGATTCTTTTCCGGGGAGTGCGGTGCAGCTGACGCTGCTCAGACCATATACCGTCGCCAGTCTCACTCAACTCTTGCGCATTCCATTCTACGCTACGTGACAATGCAAAAATGAATGAATCAAACCCGCCCAGAGAGCGTCTTGTGCGAGGGGACACACGATATAGAGAACAACAAAACACACAGGGGACACCACCAAAGTTGGAGAGAACGTTTCCACCACGGCAGACACTTACAGCAGCCGCGCCGTTACGCGCTTTTTTTTTTTTTTTTTTTTTTTTTTTCTCCCCCCCCCCCCCCCCCCACTGCACACCTCCGACACCACGGGAATGTTCACCGTCCCGTTGCCCTACACTGGCGTTTCTTTTCAACCCCCCACCCTATTCCTCGCTCCCCGGACATTCGACCGATCACAAAGTGCAACCTCTCGTTACCGTCGGGTGCCCCTCTTCATCCCCGGGGCGCCAACAACAAAACAAAAAAAAAAAAAAAAAAAAAAAAATAAACCACTCAACTGAGCGGAAAATACACGTACATCCAGAATGACGACACCGCCTCCACAAACAAAAACCAGACGTCAGACGTCAGGTCGAAAGAGGGCACCGTACGTCGTGGCGCGTGGTCTCCTAACTCACCTCGCGCGTACAAATACAAATGCGTGTCTCCTCACGTTCACACACACCTCCACGCTCCACGCTCCACTTTTACGTCGCCCAACCAACCAACTAACTTAACCCACCCGCTCGGCGTAGAAGCAGCTGTAGGCGGCAACGTGTTGTTTCTCACCCTCGCCACCAACGGTGTGACATCCGACAATCGCGGTTTGCTTTCCTTCCTTTCCGTTCCACACCTCCGGCCATACCATACAAAAAAAAAAAAAAAATATATATATATATATATATATATATATATCAAAACAAGCCAACTCCAGCGATCCGCCCCCCTGACACCAACACGTCTCGAAACACCCACGCCCACGACCCGGCTGTGGCTAAAGTGCGTATCCCAACGTCACACCAAAACCAAAGGCGCCGGCGCCGGCGCCGCACCACAGCTACAGCTGTGCCGCCGTCCACCCGCTCACAACAACAACAACAACAACAACAATTCCGCCCTTCCCGCAAAGGCATTTTGGTGGCCCTGAAAAGGGCCGTTTTTTCTTTTCTTCGCCGCGCCGCGGACGAGCCTCCTATTTCCAAGAGCCACCTCCTTACTTGGAGCTCGTGTACTTGGTCACCGCCTTCGTGCCCTCGCTCACCGCGTGCTTGGCCAGCTCGCCAGGCAGCAAGAGCCGCACAGCGGTCTGGATCTCTCGGGACGTGATGGTCGAGCGCTTGTTGTAGTGCGCCAGGCGAGAAGCCTCGGCCGCAATGCGCTCGAAAATGTCGTTCACGAAGCTGTTCATGATGCTCATCGCCTTCGAAGAGATGCCCGTGTCAGGGTGCACCTGCTTCAGCACCTTGTAGATGTAGATGGCATAGCTCTCCTTCCTCTTGCGCTTCTTCTTCTTGTCGCCCTTCGAAATGTTCTTCTGCGCCTTGCCAGCCTTGTTGGCGGCTTTCCCGCTAGTCTTGGGCGGCATCACGAACAAACAGGCAGGCAGGCACGCGCAGTCAGTCAGTCAAGCGCTCCGCTCCAGTCACCGTCTCCCCACACAGTGGAACCCGCCGCACGCCGCCGCCGCACCTTTACCAGCTCGCCCTGCTGCGGCCGCCGACCAATGGGGCGCGCGCGCAACCGGCCGCCGCACCCGAGCCCATAAAGGACCCCCACCCCGCCGGCGCCGGCACGCACTCCGCTGCTCGACTCGCTGCGGCTCGCACCGTTTGCGTTGTGCTTTTCTTTCTCGCTTCTTTCCAAACTAGCCCATCGCCATGTCCGGACGCGGAAAGGGAGGCAAAGTCAAGGGCAAGTCAAAGTCCCGCTCAAGCAGGGCTGGGCTCCAGTTCCCGGTCGGCAGAATCCACCGCCTCCTGCGCAAGGGAAACTACGCCGAGCGCGTCGGCGCCGGGGCGCCCGTCTACCTCGCCGCCGTCATGGAGTACCTCGCGGCTGAGGTGCTCGAGCTGGCCGGAAACGCGGCCCGCGACAACAAGAAGACGCGCATCATCCCGCGCCACCTGCAGCTCGCCATACGCAACGACGAGGAGCTCAACAAGCTCTTGTCGGGCGTCACCATCGCACAGGGAGGTGTCCTGCCCAACATCCAGGCCGTCCTGCTGCCAAAGAAGACCGAGAAGAAGGCCTAAAAGAGAGACAGCGCAATCGGCACCGCCGCGTGCTCCCTTGGCACGCAGCGCGCCATTTGCCGGCTCGGCTCAAAAACAAAACAATCGGCCCTTTTCAGGGCCACCACACAAACCTACGTCCAAAGCAGAATTCCAGTCGTTCGTCGCACCACTTTTCTCTCTCTCTCTCTCTCTCTCTCTTTCTGTGTACGGTTTTCCCTTCTTACACACACAGGCGCCGCCATCTTGTACACACGTACTTGGCCACCTCCTCCACTCCACGCACGCACGCACAGTCTCGCGACCATTAACCAGCACACGTGGCGCACAACAACACACCTCAAAAATAACCCCTCGGCACTCAGCCGCGCCGCAACACACAGCCCATCCACCGACAAAAAGCATACAAGCAAAGAGGGAGGGAAGGAAGGAAGGAGCTCACACAACGCAAGGGCACGCTTCCTTCCCTCCCAACCGCACCGCACACCACGTCAAAAAAAAAACTCCAAACAAAACTAAAAGGCCAGGTAGACTAAAAAGGAAAAGGAAAAAAAAAACCAGCAACACAGACTCTTTCGCACTTTTCAACTTCCGAACACTGTGGTGGCCCTGAAAAGGGCCGTTTTTCAATCTCTCTTTCCTTCCTTCGGTCTCACACCGCCTAACCGCCGAAACCGTACAGGGTGCGCCCCTGCCTCTTCAGGGCGTACACCACGTCCATGGCCGTCACAGTCTTGCGCTTGGCGTGCTCAGTGTACGTCACCGCGTCGCGGATCACGTTCTCCAGGAACACCTTCAGCACTCCGCGCGTCTCCTCGTAGATCAGACCAGAGATGCGCTTCACGCCGCCCCTGCGCGCCAGGCGGCGGATCGCGGGCTTCGTGATGCCCTGGATGTTGTCGCGCAACACCTTGCGGTGCCGCTTGGCGCCACCCTTGCCGAGCCCCTTTCCTCCCTTGCCGCGGCCTGTCATTCTTCTTCTTCAAGCGTCTCAACCACAATAATATAAAAAAAACAGAAAGCAAGGCAAGCTCCTCACCCGGCGCTAGCGAGTCGGCTACGGTTGTGGCGCCCAGCGCGCGCGCCGCCCCCCTATATAGACTCTGGGGCCCCGCGGCCCGCCCTCCCCTCCCCCCACCACCGCGCACCGAGGGCATATAAGCGCAGCACCCGGGGCGCGCGGGCCCGTTGTCAAGGCAGCACCGGACGCCGTCGCGCACGCATATCCACGCCGCATCCGCATCCGCAGTAGCCATGGCCCGGACAAAGCAAACGGCCCGCAAGTCCACCGGCGGAAAGGCGCCGCGCAAACAGCTCGCCACCAAGGCGGCGAGGAAGAGCGCGCCCGCCACCGGCGGCGTCAAGAAGCCCCACCGCTACAGGCCGGGCACCGTCGCCCTGCGAGAAATCAGGCGCTACCAGAAGAGCACAGAGCTGCTCATCCGCAAGCTGCCATTCCAGCGCCTAGTGCGCGAGATCGCCCAGGACTTCAAGACCGACCTGCGCTTCCAGAGCTCCGCAGTCATGGCCCTGCAGGAGGCCAGCGAGGCCTACCTCGTCGGCCTCTTCGAAGACACCAACCTGTGCGCAATCCACGCCAAGCGAGTCACCATCATGCCCAAGGACATCCAGCTCGCGCGCCGCATCCGCGGCGAGCGCGCCTAAACCCGCACACCGCCAAACAAACAAAACGGCCCTTTTCAGGGCCACTAACGTCTCTCCGTCGCGAGCAAAACTTTGTCGGTCGCAACGACTAGTTCCCCACTCACTCTCCAGTCCAGTCGTCCCACCCCCGGCCCGGCGCCGCCGTTTCCAAAAAAAAAAAAAGCACCGCACCGGCCGAGCCAAGTCGCAAGCGTCAATAGCGCCACCCACACAGGCCACGGCACAAAACGTGATGCCCGGAAAGCAAAGCAAAGCAAAAAAGACTATTCCAAAACCACCACCAAGACAAACAAACAAACAAACGCGGCGCAAAATAAATAGGTAAAAATAATAAAAAAATAAAATACACTTTATAACACCAACCGCGCGCCGCCGCCCACGCCCGCCAACGACCCCACAATCCAACCACCGCGGCACGCAAACACCATCCACACATGAAACAAACAAACGCCAGCAAGCAAGACAGACAGACAGACAGACAACAAGGCAACCGACCGACCACGACACGACAATCAACACCTTCCCGACGTGCTTTGATGGCCCTGAGAAGGGCCGTTTTTGTTTTTGTCCGGGACCGCGCGACAGCCTCTGGTTGCGCGCCGGCCACCAGGCGACGGTGTCAACCGCCAACCCTTCCCTGCCCTTTTTACTTCTTCTTCTTGGGCGAAGCCTTCGCCTTAGACGGCGTCGCCGTCGCCTTCTTCGGGCGCGGCGCCTTCGGCTTCTTCGTCGGAACCTTGGCGGCCTTCTTCGCCTTCGACGGCGACTTGGCCTTGGCCGGCTTGGCCGCAGCCGCCTTCTTCGCACCCGCGGGAGCGGCCGACGCCGCAGACGCCTTCTTGGCGGCGCCCGCCTTCCGACCGGTCGCCGCCTTCACGCCGCCAGCCTTCTTTGCGCCGGCCGCACGGGCCCCCTTCTTCTCCTTGCTGGCCGGAGCGGCGCGCTTCTTCTTCGCACCACCGCCGCCACCACGAGCCTTGCCGCCCTCGGCCGCCCCGCCGCCGGCGCCGGCAAGCTTGAAAGAGCCCGACGCGCCCTTCCCCTTCGTCTGCACCAGCTCGCCAGCCACGACGGCCGACTTGAGGTACTTCTTGATAAAGGGCGCCAGCTTCTCCGCGTCCAGCTTGTAGTGCGCGGCAATGTACTTCTTGATCGCCTGCAGCGACGACCCGCCGCGCTCCTTCAGACTCTTGATGGCGGCCGTCACCATCTCAGAGGTGCGCGGGTGCGCAGGCTTGGCGCGCGGCTTCTTCGCAGACGACGCAGACTTGGCCTTCTTCGTAGTGCCGGTGGCGGCGGGTGCCGCGGCAGTCTCGTTCGTAGCCGCCTGGTCTGCCATCTTTTGCTTGTTCTCTTTTCTTTTTTCCCCTTGGTTTCGCTTCCTTCTCTCCTTCGACGACGCACAACAGCGAGGGGCGCGCAGCAGAGAATAGCCGCGCACGCGCCTGGCCCAGCCAGTGTCGCGGGCGGGCGCGGACGGCCGAGAGAGCGGCCGCCACTCGGCGCGCCGCCGCGCCGCCGCGCCGCCGCGCCGCGCCTCCCGCGGTTGCTACCAGTCGCTACGGGGATGTCGACGCGTACAGACCACGTTAGCTGCGCTCCGGAGGGGACTGACCGCCGCGCGGTGGGGCTTGCCCCGCCGCCGGCCCCGTCAGTCGCTCCACTTACGACGACCAGGCAAAGGAGGAGGGGAAACGATCTGCTGATGGCCACGGCGAGGAACTTGGACTACGATATGGATTATTCGACAGATGTTTCGACTGAAGATGATACTACTCGGCATTCTACTGCGTCTGCCACGCAGTACCGCCGAAAACGAAGCGACCCAGGACCTGCAACTCAGCCTGCAGCGGCCACGGACGACGGTTTCGTCAGACCACCGCGGAAAAAACAAGCCAAGAAGCAGCAGCCAGAGGCAACCACTTCACTACCGCTAAGCAACCGTTATGACGTTATCCAAGATGGCGGGACGGCGGCCGCGGACGATGCCGCACAGCAGCAACCGCAACAACAAGAACAACAACAACAACAACAGCCACTGCAGCAGCAACAACAACAGTCTACGAGGATACCGCCGATTGTTTTGCAGTATCCTAACTCTTACAAGGAACTGTACGACTGGCTGAAGAGTAATTTGAAACAACCTTTTACGGCAAAACAGGCTGGCGGCGACAAGTTAAAACTTTCTGTTGCCACTACTGACGACTATATGACGGTCATGGACATGGCTGGGGCGCGCGGGATACCAAGTTACACCTTCCCTATGGTGCGGCCACCGACGCTGAAGATCGTCCTGCGTGGAGTTGTGCAGTCTCTCTCCAATGAAGATGTCAAGGACGAATTGGCGGAACTTGGCTTCCATGCTTCCATCGTGGACTACCACAAGATGCCTGGCACGAACAAGAGATCTGGACTTCGCGTCGTCATCCTGCCGGACACGCCTGATAATCGGAAGATCTTCAATGTGACCCGACTCTGTGCCTTGTCTATCACTGTAGAATCACTACGAAAATCTCGTGGTGTTACGCAGTGCTTCAGATGTCAAGGGTTCAGTCATGTGGCTCGACACTGCACCATGCCCTTTGTGTGTGTGAAATGTGGCGGGCCTCATGACAGCCGACTGTGCCCTGTGCCGAAACAAGACCCAGCTAAGTGTGGTCTCTGCGGAGGAAATCATACCGCTAACTTCCGATCGTGCCCCAAGCACAAGGAAGCTAGTCGTCGGCAACGCGGGCTCCCTCCGCTTACTGCCAAGGAGAGGAATAGGAGGACCAACATCGTCCGAGGAATCCCAGCAAGCTCTCGCGGCGCTGCAGTATTTCCACAGCAGCAAGTGCCGCCGCTGCAGAGTCGCAATGCGGCTCCCCAGCAACGCCGTTCGACTCCCTACGTCATCCGGCACGACGCTGCCCCTTCAGCGTCGCCTCAGGACGGTTTTGTGGCTGATACAGCTGCTTTCCCAACTGCTCCCAGATGGCCCTCTACTGCGCCTGACCGCCAGCAGCGTCGTACGTCTCCAGCTGATTCCACTGATCTTGTTGACCTGCTCAAGACCATGATGACTGCAGTAACCGAGATGAGTAGAGCTATCCAGGCTCTCACCACGACTCTTGCAGCAACTGTGGAGGCCACGATTCGCAGTGTCCTTCGACCGGCGAGCGGCTCTACCACACATCAACATGAATAGAGCGCGTCGTTTTGAAGATCTTCGCATTGTCACTTACAATGCTGATGGGCTGTATCACGATCTCCAAGAAGTCAAGCACTTTCTTGTGGACCATAACATCGACATCATGATGGTCACCGAGACGCACCTGAAGCCTGCTCTAAGGGCAAACATCTCCAACTACAGCTGCCATCGTACTGATCGCCTGACGCGAGGGGGCGGCACGGCCATCTATATCAAACGTTCCATACAGCATTACGCTGTCCCTCTTCCAGCCCTTCGGCAGATGGAAGCCACGGCTGTCGCAGTTGAGACGTCGGCGGGGCTCATCACCTTCATCTGCGTTTATCGTCCGCCGAAATATCACCTGGACGCTGACGGTGCCGCAGCGCTGCTCCGGCTCCCTGGCAAGCTCTTCCTTGCTGGGGACTTCAATGCTAAGCATGCGGCGTGGAATTCTCTCCACACCACCTACAGCGGCAGACGACTTCTCCAGGTCCTTGAACGCGCGAATGCCTACGCCTGTGGCCCTGAGGAGCCGACGTGCTATCCTTCCAGAGGCACGCCGGACATCCTCGACATCGCCATTACGAAGGGATTGCACCAGTTTCTGACGGCTGACGTCATTCACGAGTTAAACTCGAACCACCTGCCTGTCCTGTTCGACTTGGCGGTCGGCGCTACCGCCAGGCCGCGGAAGTACAACCTCCGCCGTACGGACTGGGAAGCATATCGCACCAACATCACGGCCGTGCTGGCGCCCCATCTGGACGCGGATCCTCCTGCTGTCGATGCTGGCATGGCAGTTTTTACTGATGCCGTCGCAGCTGCTCTGCACTCGTCAACTCCGCCATCGCGCGGCCCCTCTCGCCCGCGCCCAGGACTGTCTGCCGATATCCTCGACCTCATCAAAGCCCGGAACCGCCTACTCAAGGAATGGCGCTTAACTCGCAATGTGGAGCTTAAGCGAAGGATCAATCAGTTCCGCCGGGACATCAAGGCCGCCACAATTGAGTACCGGAATAGCCAATGGGCGCAGAAGCTCGAATCGTTCACTCCTGATCCTGATGCATGGGACACGGTGCGGTTTTTCACCAAGAGGAGGGCCACTATTCCACCTTTGGACGCTGCAGCTGGAGTGGCATACACACCGTCGGATAAGGCCAACGCCCTCGCTGACGTTTTTCAGGAGAACTTCCTTCCGGTAGCGGATCCCATTGACGCCCAGCATGTGCAACACGTCGAAGGCAGCCTTGCGGCGTATCTTACTGCAGAGGACGCAGATGACCGACTTCCACCTATTACCACGGACGAAGTCACTTCCTGTATACGGGCCTTGGGCACCAACAAAGCACCGGGAGCGGACGACATACCAGGAAGGGCGCTTAAGGAACTCCCTCATGCAGCGTTTACCTATCTCGCGCTGCTCTTCAACATTATCCTTCAACTGCAGGTTTTTCCTGCGGCGTGGAAGCACGCTATCATTGCGGCTGTCCCCAAGCCAGGACGCAACAGGAAAAATCCGCTTCATTACCGGCCGATCAGCCTCCTGCCGCAGTTAAGCAAGGTCTTTGAATGGCTGCTACTTCATCGCCTCAAGCGGATTATTGATCGCCGGCAGCTGCTACCCCCCGGAACAGTTTGGGTTCCGCAGCGGGCACTCCGCGACACTTCAACTCATTCGCGTGGTTGAAGAAATTACGAAGGCCTTCAACAACAGGGAATATTGTGGGGCCCTGTTTCTTGATGTCAGTAAGGCTTTCGACAGCGTCTGGCATGATGGGCTACTATGGAAGCTGACTCTGCAGGGATTCCCGCGATCTGTCATCAAGCTGCTCCGTTCCTACCTGCAAGGACGGACCTTCGCTGTTCGCATCGATGATGCCCTCTCCACGGTTCGACCCATCGCTGCTGGCGTGCCGCAGGGTTCGGTGTTGGGCCCCACACTCTATTCCCTGTACACGTCTGACCTCCCTCGGCCTCCACGCATAGAACTGGCCATCTACGCTGACGATACCGCTCTCTTCACGCGGAGCCGCTGGTCCCAAGCGCTGTATCGACGCCTCCAGGACGCCTGTGCCGCCCTTGAAACCTGGGCCACCCTTTGGCGCATTGGATTCAACGCTAGGAAGACTCAAGCTGTCATCTTCACCAGGAAGCGGGTTAAGCCTCCAGACCACCAGCTTCTGCTCTTTGGTGATGCTATCCAGTGGACGCCGTCAGCCACCTATCTTGGGGTAACCATGGACAGCCAACTCATCTGGCACTTACAGGTAGCCAACGTTCGCCGGAAGGTGGATCAACGACTGGGAATGTTGTACCCGCTCATTAATGAACGGTCTTCCCTGTCCATCAACAACGGGCTCCTGATATACCGGATGTTCATCCGTCCAGTCATGGATTATGCCTGTGCTGCATGGGGTAATGCGGCAAACCGCCATCTCCACCGCCTCCAAGCGCTCCAAAATAAAGCGCTCCGAAGAATTTTTCATGTGCACCCGCAGTTCCCATCACGGTACCTCCATGACGCGGCGTCGGAACTCGAGGTCCTCGCCAGATTTCAAGCAACAGCACGCAAGATTTATCACCAGGTCGCCGCCTCTGCTAATCCCCTATTGCGGGCGCTCGGAGCTCCTTCGGACGACAGAGATGTGTACAAAAACCCTGTTGCGCTGCTAAACAGGTAACAAGCACTTAGCCTGAAGCGCGGCTAAACAAACCAGAAACCCAGGATGCAATGACCTATCCCACACATAACGAAGACATACACCACTCCTGAAGTCAATCTACTTCCTATCCATCGAAGCCGTAGTAAATGCCTTCGGGTAAAAGCTACCTTGCCTCACTTGCAGTAGTTTGAAGACGTGGACTGGAGCGCTTGCTACCGCCCAACGTCCGACAGCCTGCGCGGAGCAGCCCCCAACCTGCGCCGCAACCACCCGCGCCATTCAAACCACCGAGGATGGGGCTACACACACCGACACCACGGTCGCCAACCAGTCGCCGCGGCGGCGCCGCAAACCACGGCCAAACTGCAGCCACCGCGCGCCACAGCCTGGGTCGGCCCGCCGAGAATCGCCGCCCCCGCCCAAATGCCGCCCCCACAGCCCCAGCCGACGACCCGCCACAATGGCCAAACCTTCGTCAAAACTCCCACACCGTCGCCGCGGCAGCCCGGCCACCGCGGCCGGCGCCACAGCCACACGAGCCGAGTCGTGCGGCGATGACGGCCGTGCACAAACGCACCTCCGCCGCCCCATCGCCTTCCGCCGTTTTCCCGATCGGCCCGCAGCCGTCGGGCCACGGCCGCGGGCCGTCCTCCTCCTCTCGCCTCGCCCGCCAACACCCACAGCCCTTCCAACACATTTTTTTTCTTTTTTCTTTTTTTTTTTACTTTTTTACGATCGCCGCCTGCGCAACATGGCACCGGCCGACGGAGCGCCAACCCCCCCGCCACAGGCGAAAACAAAACAAAACAAAACAACGATAAACAAACAAACAAAATAAATTACCAGCCAGCTCCAACTACAGACACACCGAATCTGCCCTCACAGCCGACCTTACACGCCTCAACGTCAAAACAAAGGTGGTTTCTTTCTTTCAACGGTTACCTTACCTTAGGTTACGTCAGGTTAGGCTAAGAAGGCGTCAGGGTTAGGTTAAGCGTTGACGTGACGTCACGTCTTAACGTAGGCGTTAAGCTAAGGTTGCGGTCACGTACGTTAGGTTAAGGCGACTAGGGGGTTGGCCTAAGAGCTTAGGTTAGGTTACGTTAGTTTAGTTTAGGTTAGGTTAGGTGGCTGCGTTAAGGGCTTAAAGAAGTTTAGGAGGTTAAGGCGTCGAGGCGGCCGCACCCCCTTAGCTGCTGCGGCTCGGCCACGCCACGCCACGCCACGCCACGCCACGCTTTGGGGTTTCATAAGGTCGCGCGGCGGGTCGTCGGCACGCCGCAAAGGACAAAACTGCAAGACGACGTCGAAAAACAAACAACAGGTAAAAAATAAATAAGTAAGTAAAATAAACGACGCCGACAGGCGGGGATCAGCAGAACGAGCAGATTCCGGAGAGCGAACGAGACACACACGCACGCACGCACGCACGCACGCACACACACAAACCCCCCCGAGCCGAGAGAGCACAGCACCACCACGTGTCGGCCTCCGCTCACCCGACTCGGCTGGGCTGGGCTGGCGGCCGGGCCGGATGCACGTACACGTACGGCTACAGCCACTACCCGTACACAGCCGCTCTTCACGCAACATCAGCCAAATGGCGCGCCCGCGGCTCGTCGCGGTCGCGGTCGCGGTCGCGGTCGCGGTCGCAACGCCACGCCGGCACACTTTCGGCACCACCGTTTTCGCGCGCACCGCAAACAAAACGCAGCCGACACACACAGAAGAAAAAAAAAAAAGAGCGCGAGACGGGCGGCGGCGCACCTTTCGCCAGCCGGCAGGCAATCGACTCGCCCAGTACGACAAACGCGCACGCCACCCCACCCACCAACCAACCAACCAACCAACCAACCAGTCGTCGTCGTCCCGAAATCAAACAAACTCTCAAAAGCACAGCCCCTGCTGCCAACGGACGCAGGCGCCACGCAGCTCCCTTCCCGCCACACTCGATTCGCAGCGCAACTCACCCGGCACACCGTCAAACGACGGGCTGGGCTCGCCGCATCGCCGCAACCTACACACCTTCCCCGCCACGACGCACAGCCCCACCAGACGCCCGTGCCGCAACGACACTACTGCACTACCACTACCGCACTACTCCTCTCGCCCTTGCCATACACGACACAACACACCAAAAAATGAAAATCCAAATACAAACAAAAAACACCGCCCCCACGACCCACACACATGCACGGCGCGCCAACACACGCGAGGCAAGGCACGCAGCAAACGGCGTCCCCTCCGCGTCGCGCCATCAACCTACACACACAAGGCAACCAACAACAGCCAGCCAGCCAGCCCCACTCTCACGCCGCAAAAACAGAAAACACACCGAAACCGCCAAACGCCGCACATTCGCGCTTCGCACTTACCACACACCTCTCGGCATCCGTTTCGCACACAACGACGCGACGCACAATACATCATCACGGGCTACGCACGCACACCGCGACCCACTTTTTTACGACGCCCTCGGCAGAGCACACGTGCCCACGCCCACACACAGTCGACACAACGACGCAGCGCGCAGCAGACGCGGCCGCAACACATACCTCCCCGACGACGCGCCAACACCGCCAGCCACTGCTCATTCGCCCAAGCAACCCGTGCACACAACTGCCACACGCGTCCACCACGCCGCCGCCAACCACCCGCCCGCCAGGGGGCGCTCACGTCCGCGACAACAGCGCGGCACCGCCGGACCGGACCGGGCCGGGCCGGGCCGGGCCGGGCCGGGCCGGGCCGGGCCGAGCCGAGCCGAGCCGCCGCCGCCTCCTCTCCACTCGGCACGCCACGTCCTGCTTGCAAAACACATGGCTCGTCCCTCTGTACACACAACGCGCCTGCCTGCGGTCGCCGCCGGCATCTATCCACCTGCGCATCGGAGCCAGGCCGGCAAGCCCACACTTAAATAATGCACTTCACCAGCCAAACAAACCCACTCTTCCTTTCTTTGCACAGCGCATGCAACAGCAGCCCCAGGAGCCGGGCCCGCCGCCAGCGTCTCCTCCTCCTCCTCCTCCTCCTCCTCCTCTGGGCACAGCCAGCCAGCCGTTCCCACCGCCCTGCCCCTGCTCTGCAGAACAAGAAAAAACGAAAAAGTACCAACACACGCACCCAAAGCGTAAGCCAGACAAGACCAGCCTCTCCAAGGCCACACACACGCAAAAAAACAAAAAAACAAAAACACTACAACAAAATAAAATAAAAAAGAAAAAGCAAGCTGTCGCCTCGCCCCCGCCCGTCCCCCCCACCACATTCGCCCCCTCCGATTGTTTTCCTTTCTACAATTTCCCTCTTTTCCACCCAATATCCCGCCGCGGTTTACGGGCACCGGCCGATTTTGCGCCCGCCCACATGTGTGCCTACTCCCCACCACCATTCCCTCCGCAGCCCGCAGCCCGCAGCCCGCTTTTCCCCCCTCCCTGCCCACACCACACCACACCACACCGACGGTGCTGACGTCGACACGCACCCAAGACAGGGGCACGACCGTCTTTTTTCCTGGGCCCATCCCCTCACCGCACCTCCTTCCAATCAACCGCTGTGGCGCCTGCGTCCGCGCGAGACGCGTGCGCGCCGCCTCTCTCAACATCCGTCCGCCGTCCGCCGGCCGGCCTGTTTTTCGGCCCCCAGGCCATCCGTCAACCACCACTGCGCCCCTGCCCCTGCCCCTGCCCCTGCCCGCCCCGCACCACACCACACACCGCTGCTTGCCCTGGCCGTTGCCACCAAAGGCGCCAACCGCAGCCCAGGCGCGCCAGAAAGAGATGGCAAAAACTACAGGGACCCAGCCGACCGACGAAAATCAGAGCAATTGGCCGGGAGGATCAAAAAGAGAGCTCCGAAAACCACCGTAGCGAGGCGTGGGAGGAAACGTTATGAGAAGCAGAAAGGGACCAGGAAAAATTCTGGAAATTTCTTAAAACTCGTAAACTAAACACGAAACATCTACATCTACATGGGGAAGGAACGACCCCACAGACCGAGCTGAAGCACTGGCGGATTCACTAGAAAGGCAATTCCAAGCACCAGAAGCGGTAGATGACGAAACTGATGACCACCAGGAAATGGTACTCAGAAGGGTAAAACCGCATCCTAAGTGCCCCGATCAGAACATCTTTCACAATCCAATAAACGCAGAAACCCCATATCTTCTCACATCACAAACATACACACATCCTAAGAAGGCATCAGGCCCAGATTCCATCAAACCGCAACTACTACATCACCTACCTCCAGCAACTATCAATTATCTATCTAACATCAATATATAATGCTTGCTTCAGACTAAACTACTTGGAAACAGGCCCGAGTCATCACTTTACCAAAGCCAAACAAGGACTTATTATTTCCGCAAAACTATAGGCCAACTTCCTTGGAAAGGTTCTCAGAAAGCTCATTCAAACTGAACTGAAGAAATTCAATTCTTAAAGGATAACAACATAATCATCCCACAACAATTCCGATTCCGCGAAGAACACAGCACCACCCACCAGGTGACCAGACTAGTCGAGCACATATGTCAGGCCAGAAACATTAGACACAGTACTGGAGCAGTCCTGCTTGACATTGGAAAAGCATTCGGATAACGCCTTATCTACAAGCTCCACCAGTACAACTGCCCCATCCACATTATTGCTTCTTTTCTCCGCAACAGAGCATTCTATGTCCATGTACCAGGAGCGGCAAGTAACACTAGATCCATAGAGGCTGGAGTCCCGCAAGGCTCAGTGCTGGGGCCCATTCCCTACTCAATATACACAAACAAACAGCTGGGAGGACACTTGTCACTATTTGCAGACGACACTGCAGTCTACCGCAGCAGTTCTAACCTGCAATATAGAGTCACAAAAATAGAGCAACACCTACAATCCATCCAGAAATGGGCTAACCAATGGAAACAAAAAAACAATAAACGCGGAGAAAACCCAAGCAATACAATACGATTCACATTCAAAAACAATACCTCCTAACCTGCATATACGCCTCAGAAATAACAATCTTCCATGGTCAGGCACAATAAAGTATCTAGGCATCAAGCTGGACAAGAGGTTGACATTTAGAGACCATGTTACACACGTTTGTAACAAGGCTGCAGCAGCAATATTCAGACTGTACCCAATCATCAAAGGAAACAGAATAAATATGCGCGCCAAAAAGAAAATCTTCAAAACCGTCATAGGAACCAGCCATCACTTACGGCTCTGAAAATCTGGTCAATGGCCGCAGACACCAACATAACAAGAGTAAAAAAGGGTGCAGAACAAATACTTCAGAATTGCTGCTGATGCCGGCCGGTACCAGACAAACCGAGACATGTACACAAACCATAACATACTCAAAATCCCGGAAATCATCCAAAGAAAAATCCATAAAGTTTTTTTTTTTTCCACCAAACCACGGATTCGAACCACCCACTCATCAGAAATCTGGGACAAAATCCACCCGACCCAAGAACGACATTTCCCATCACGACAAAACACCACAAACTACAACATACCATGATAAACAAAAATAAAATAAAAACACCATAACACTCACTTAAACAACAAACATCTACACACACCCAAGAGACCCTATCATCCCATCATTTTGTTACCCAACATAATCAGACATAAGGCAGGGATCAAGGACAGATCCGGTCCTTCGAGTACAGGGGGTAAAAAATACCCATCAGACCAGCTCGCTCTCTCTCTCTCTCTCTCTCTCTCTCTCTCTCTCTCTCTCTCTCTCTCTCTCTCTCTCCTCCTCCTCCTCGCTTCTCCGTGCCGACGCTGCCCCGCACACGCGTTCGCGTTCGCATTCGGCCGACACCACACGACAGGTCTTTGGGGCCCCGCCACTGCGCACACGCACGCCTCCTCCTCTTCCTTAGTTCTTTTTCGCTTTTCTTTTCTCCCCCGCCCCCCGCTCTCACCGCCACATCATCCCGCAACCCTTGGGGGATGTTTCCCAACATCAACGCGCCCCAATTCCACTCTCTGCCCGTGCCGCACTCTCCACTTTGCTTCTCCCCGTCCCCTACACACACGACTACCGAAACCCCGGTTGACACACCTTCTCGTAGGACAGGGGTGCGTGCGTGCGTTGTCTTGACGGTGACAGCAACAGCAACGGATCCGTCCATCCCATTCCCCCCCCACTCGGCAAGGGGGGCACACACGAACGCGAAAGAAAGGGCAGGGCAGGGCAGGGCAGGGCAACTATCTCGTACACATTCTTCCTCAGAACCCACATATCACATCAACGAACGGGAGGCCAATTGCGGACTCAGCCGTGTCAGGCAAATCCAACCCAACCAACACCTCCCACGGAAACCCTGACACTGATCCAGCAGTACGTCCACATACATCGCCACACCAAATACGGGTGACGAGTGAGCAACAAATGGAACAATACACAACAAGGCTGACCTAATAAAAACTGCACGTCACGTCATACCTTCCAGACAGACGCAGTTCCGACGGGACGGCGGAACCGTATACGTACCTTTCAGCCACAACAACCGACCGACTGGACACGCCCGCGTCTCCAGCCAGCCAACCACCAGGGCCACACAGCCCGCAAGTTTCAGCGTCAACACTTCTTAACGTACGTTGCAAACTTTTCAAAACATTGCCACACACACACACACACCCCACGAAAAGCGTCAACCTCTCTCACACTGGATACACTCAACACTTTTTGTCGGCGGAGCTTGAGGCCAACGGTTGACACACCCCCACCGGCCACACAGGTTTCCCTTTGAAAATTGCAGTGACGGAGACGCGGCATTACGAGAGGGTTGTTTCCGAGAGCGCGAGCTGGACGGAGCTGCGCCGCCGCCGCCGAGGGGTAATGAACGCACGCGATGCCGCATGACAGCCCATCACCCAAAGTTTCACCCACAACTGCACAGGTCGCACCCCCTTTTCGCGCCATACTAGTGTCGATCGTCAATTACAGCTCACGGTGTTCGCATTTGCCACTTGACGGGGGGGGAAAACAAAACAAACATCTGACACGCCATGTGTTTCTCTCTCTGTTATATCTAGGTCATTGGGCAGCCACTGTAAAAAATAATATTTTTACGACATGGTTGGGTAAGTGATTTAAAGACAACAATTGTGGGTCACACACCATAGACCATTTCGATAGTGTTCTTGTTCTTCTCTTTTTCCTTTTTTTTTTTTATCGCTCAATTGAAATAAAACCTGGGGATGATGCAATGCTGCGATATGGCACAACCGTCGTCCATTGTACACAACTCGGGAACAAAAAGAAACCAATTCAGGGAACGTTCGTTCCTTCACAACGTTTCTTTCAACGCACTTGGTCTTTACCATCCTGTATTCAAACACATTTTCCTTTCATCAAAACTAGGGCATTTCCATAACAGTTTGTTTCCGTTTCTGTGAGCACAATACTGCTTCTTCGACGTCATTTCACCATCTTAACTAGACAAACAACAAAATAGGAAAACAGCCTTGAGAACCCCGTCCACCAAATTTCAGTTAGCACGGCATCCAAGATTCTTTTCCGGGGAGTGCGGTGCAGCTGACGCTGCTCAGACCATATACCGTCGCCAGTCTCACTCAACTCTTGCGCATTCCATTCTACGCTACGTGACAATGCAAAAATGAATGAATCAAACCCGCCCAGAGAGCGTCTTGTGCGAGGGGACACACGATATAGAGAACAACAAAACACACAGGGGACACCACCAAAGTTGGAGAGAACGTTTCCACCACGGCAGACACTTACAGCAGCCGCGCCGTTACGCGCTTTTTTTTTTTTTTTTTCTCCCCCCCCCCCCACTGCACACCTCCGACACCACGGGAACGTTCACCGTCCCGTTGCCCTACACTGGCGTTTCTTTTCAACCCCCCACCCTATTCCTCGCTCCCCGGACATTCGACCGATCACAAAGTGCAACCTCTCGTTACCGTCGGGTGCCCCTCTTCATCCCCGGGGCGCCAACAAAAAAAAAAAAAAAAAAAAAAAAAAAAAAAAAAAAAAAAAAAAAAAAAAAAAAAAATAAACCACTCAACTGAGCGGAAAATACACGTACATCCAGAATGACGACACCGCCTCCACAAACAAAAACCAGACGTCAGACGTCAGGTCGAAAGAGGGCACCGTACGTCGTGGCGCGTGGTCTCCTAACTCACCTCGCGCGTACAAATACAAATGCGTGTCTCCTCACGTTCACACACACCTCCACGCTCCACGCTCCACTTTTACGTCGCCCAACCAACCAACTAACTTAACCCACCCGCTCGGCGTAGAAGCAGCTGTAGGCGGCAACGTGTTGTTTCTCACCCTCGCCACCAACGGTGTGACATCCGACAATCGCGGTTTGCTTTCCTTCCTTTCCGTTCCACACCTCCGGCCATACCATACAAAAAAAAAATATATATATATATATATATATATATCAAAACAAGCCAACTCCAGCGATCCGCCCCCCTGACACCAACACGTCTCGAAACACCCACGCCCACGACCCGGCTGTGGCTAAAGTGCGTATCCCAACGTCACACCAAAACCAAAGGCGCCGGCGCCGGCGCCGCACCACAGCTACAGCTGTGCCGCCGTCCACCCGCTCACAACAACAACAACAACAACAACAATTCCGCCCTTCCCGCAAAGGCATTTTGGTGGCCCTGAAAAGGGCCGTTTTTTCTTTTCTTCGCCGCGCCGCGGACGAGCCTCCTATTTCCAAGAGCCACCTCCTTACTTGGAGCTCGTGTACTTGGTCACCGCCTTCGTGCCCTCGCTCACCGCGTGCTTGGCCAGCTCGCCAGGCAGCAAGAGCCGCACAGCGGTCTGGATCTCGCGGGACGTGATGGTCGAGCGCTTGTTGTAGTGCGCCAGGCGAGAAGCCTCGGCCGCAATGCGCTCGAAAATGTCGTTCACGAAGCTGTTCATGATGCTCATCGCCTTCGAAGAGATGCCCGTGTCAGGGTGCACCTGCTTCAGCACCTTGTAGATGTAGATGGCATAGCTCTCCTTCCTCTTGCGCTTCTTCTTCTTGTCGCCCTTCGAAATGTTCTTCTGCGCCTTGCCAGCCTTCTTGGCGGCTTTCCCGCTAGTCTTGGGCGGCATCACGAACAAACAGGCAGGCAGGCACGCGCAGTCAGTCAGTCAAGCGCTCCGCTCCAGTCAGCGTCTCCCCACACAGTGGCACCCGCCGCCGCGTGGGTTGTCGGATGGGTTCTAGGACCCTGTTGTTTTGAAGGACCGAGACTTAATTTAGCTCCTGCCTTCTGTCTGATGTTTTGGGGAACGAAACTGATGGTTTGGTGTCGTCTTGAGTGTTATTTTGTTGTGTACCTGTAGTCGGGTGCAGTTTGCTTAGACGTGGAATTGTCGAGTGATTGTCATTTTCGGGAATTTGGTGATGGTGTGCTCTGGGTTTATACCGATGTTGCGGATGTGGGGGTATTGGGAGGCTGCGGCTTTGGTGAAGAATGATTCGGATTTCTGCTTGATGATGTCGGTGATGTGGGGGAAGTTTGTGAGGTTGTATAGATTTCTGTTTGACTGATAACGGGGTGCATTGGTAGCCAGTCGGAGAAATCTGTTGTGAACTGCTTGTACTTTCTTCAAGTTCTTGTCGCTGGTCAGCGACCAGAGTTCCGACCCGTATAAGATGGCTGGAAATACTATCGTCTTATACATCTTTAGTTTAGTTCTAATAGTTAGCCCATTCCCTTTCAGTAGTGGATACAACTGTGATATGGCTTGGGAACCCTTGTTGCAGATTTGCGTGATGTGCTGTTTGAAGGTCATTCTCTTATCAAAAACTAATCCTAAGTACTTAACATTATCTTGCCAGACTAGATCTGTGTCGTTAAACCTAATAATGATGTTTGGACTCATCCTCCGATGTGTGAACATGATGGCTTGAGTCTTGGTGCTGTTTATTGTGACCTTCCATAGGTTTGCCCACTTCTGAATTATCTCCAGGTGCTCTTGTAGTTTCCTTGCGATAAAGTGGAGATTTGGTCCACTCCTATACAGGGCCGTGTCATCAGCAAAGAGGGAGAGTTGACCTCCTCTTAGCTGTGGTATGTCATTTGTATAAACAGAGTAGAGGACTGGGCCCATTACGGAGCCTTGCGGTACTCCAGCTTCTACCTGTTTGATCGAGCTGTCGGCTCCTGATAAGCGCACATAGAAGGTGCGGTTTCGAAGGAAGGAAGTTAGCATGTGTAGGAGGTGTTTAGGACAGCCGTATTCATTGAGCTTGTATGTCAGGCCGTAGTGCCAGACGCGGTCGAAGGCTTTCTCTATGTCGAGAAAGACCGCGCCCGTACTATGCCTGATGTTTTTGGCCTTGCATATGTATTCAGTTAGTCTCATAGCTTGGTGTATTGTGCTATGTTCCTGCCTGAATCCAAACTGTTCCGGTATGATAATATTGTTCTCTTTGAGGAATCTGTCCAGTTCTTTCAGAATGATTTTTTCTAGCACTTTCCCCAAGAAGCACAGGAGTGAGATCGGCCTGTGGTTTTGAGGAAAGAGGTGGTCCTTCTGTGGTTTTGGAATCGTTATTACTTTAGCTTTCTTCCATGGGAGTGGGAAGTAGTTCCTTTCCAGGCAAGCATTTAGGATGTGCGTGATGAATTCCAGTGTGTTTGGTGCCAGGTGTTTGAGGTGCAATGGGCTGACTTTGTCTGGGCCACCTGCTTTCTTGTTGCCTATAGTTTTTATTATTACGCTAACTTCCTCCGCTTCTACTGGTCTAAAGGATGTTGTGATTGGGGCCCTGAGGATCCTGTTGACACAGGCGATCACCTGCTCTTCGTGGTCGTCGCTCTCCTGATCGTTCGTATTTGGTGTTCTGAATTGTAACTCCAGGGAGTCGGCCATAGCTTCCGCCCTTTCTTGTGGTTCATAGACTATTCCATTTCTACCGTGGAGTGGTTGGAGCGAGGTGTTGCCTGTTTTTCGTGACTTGATGACCCTCCAGAACTTATCTGGTGTGCTCTCCATGTCCGTTAGGAGGGCTTCCCAGCAGATACTTCTGTGTGTTTGGAGTTCCCTCTTGACCCTCCTGGCTAATCGGTACATCTGTGCCCTGTCGGCTGGGTCTCTATAATTCTGCCACCTATGCCTGTAATATTTCTTCTCAGCTAAGAGGTCCTGTATATGATGTGGTAGATCAGTTCTGGAGGTTGTATGCGCTATAGTTACCGTGGCCTTCCTGCCACACTCCGTTATGACCTCCGTTATCTCATCTATAGCCCTGTTGATTTCTCTTCGAGAGCGGAGTTGACCCACAGGTGGTGTTGACTGTTCAGTTAAGTTGGTATACCTCTCCCAGTTCGTGTGTGATGTTCTTATGGTCCGTGTATCTACCTGTCTTGTGGGGTCACCTCCTAGAGTGAGGATCACTGGATTGTGATCAGAGTCTAGGTCGTTGATGACTCTGATCGATGTCTGGAGCCTGATGTTCTTCAGCAGGTAGATATCTAGGATGTCTGGCCTATGTTGCGAATAGTAGGGGTAGTGGGTCGGAACATCTGGTGCTATCACAGCAATGTTTCTGCGTGCATTTAGGTATGGACGCAGAATCCTGCCATTTCTGTTTGTGGTTCTACAGTGCCAGTCGCCGTGTTTAGAGTTGAAGTCTCCACCTAGGATAACTGTGTTTGCTTGGTTGAATAGGATATCCAAGTCGTCCGTTTGGAGGTTGGGCGTCCCCGGCGGATTGTAGACTGCCGCGATATTCATCAGTCTGCCTCCTATTTTAGTTTCTATGGCGGTGGCTTCAGCCCTACGCAGTCCTGGCAGTTGTACCTGGCGATAGGCTAATCTGTTTTTGATGAGCACAGCCGTCCCGCCTCCAGGTCTATTCGGCCTGTCCTTTCTGACGACTGTGTAGTTTCTGATTTTAAAAGAGGTGCTTGGTTCTAGGTGGGTCTCCGTGATTAGGGCGATGTCTACCCTGTGCGTATCAAGGAACTCCTGCAAGGTGTTCCTCTGGTCTAGAATTCCATTTGCATTCCAAGTCATGATATTTACCTCCTGGTTAGGGGCTAAGAATGGAAACAGCAGCAGTGAAGATAATACTGATTTTTGAGATCGGATCTGTTGCTTGCCGGAGTTTTGCTGCTGTGTCCTGAATTGTATGCAGTATTTTTTGTACGTTGAATTGGGGCAGGAGGCCTAGGATGTCCCGCAGGTCGGCTCCTAATCCGGCTGTGGCGGGAGGAGCAGTAAAGTTTTGTGGTTCATCAGGTGCTACGGTGGCTGAGGTGGAGGGGGTTGGCTGTGCTGTTGTTTGCGTAGCCCAAGGATTTGATAGTGGGTGTCTAGTGTTCCGGTTTTTCATTTTTGGAAAGTTCTTGGGATCCATTTCTGGGGCTGGGGGTGGGGGCGGCTTGGTTTGAGCTGCCTTCAATTGTGACCTGGCCTGTCGCGCCTGCACGATCGCTAACCGTGTGGGGCACTTTGTGTAATTTGCTGTGTGGGGGCCTTTACAGTTCACACAGGTGGGGGCGGTTTCGAACTTCTTTGTGCATTCCTTTGACTGGTGGTCTTTGCCACACTTTACACAGTTTGGTCGAAGGTTGCAGTGTCTGGCTCCATGGTGGAACCCCTGGCAGTTGTGGCACTGCGTGGGGCCCTTTGGTGTTCTGTACGACTCGACATTCACTTGTAGGTGCAGTAGTGATTTTAATTGATATATTTTTCTAGCAGCTTCAGTGTTCTCGAGGTGAACTTGGAAATTCGGCTGGAGCCGCTTTTCCTTTGCTCCTTCGTCCATAGTTGACATCTGGGCCACTTTCAGTACTGGGAAGTTGAGTTCTAGTAGAGCTTCGTGTACCAAGGCTGGGTCCATGGTTGCTAGGAGCTTCTTGATTACCACTTTTAGTGGTTTGTTGGGGGTCATTTCGTGTGTGTAATATTGGATTTTCTCGTTTCTCAGGAGAGAAATAAGCTTGTGGTAGTCCTGGGGATGTGAAAACTGGTATGTGACCTTTCCCCCTCTGGAGAGAGTTTTCATGGATCCCTCTAGTTTCGGTTTGATAACTCCTAGTATGTTCATGTAATTCTTTGTGTCGTGCACTACAATCGGCGGTACGCGCGGTTGTTTTTCCGTGCTTTTGGCGGGAGGTGGTCGGTCTCCTGCGTCATCGTCCTTGAGTACACTGAATTTGTTTGCAGTGGGAACCTGTGCTACAAGCTGCTGGTCAGATGGTTGGGAGTCCATGGCGTCCTCGTCAACTACCAGGCGCCCAGGATCGGATTCTAAGTCAGAGTCACTGTCGGTTAGAATGTCGTCAGACTTTCTTTTCGGTTCTGTGGCTTCCTCACACTGGTTGGTATCGATCGGACGCTTTTTTTTGTTTCGTTCATCCCCCATTATGCAGTCGTGTGTGTGTGCATTGTCTGTACTATGTTCTGTGTGTTCTGTTTGGGCTGTATGTGATGTGCTGGCCGCGGGAACCCCAGTGGGCACCGCGGCGGGCGGAGATGGTTGAAGGAACGTTTCTGTTATTTCAGACAGTCGGCTGGGATGCGTTATTAAGTCTGCCTTTGCCTCTGAGTACGCGGGCTGGTCCCACGTGAAGGGGGCCCTGGCACTCGAAATCCCTAACTAACGCTAGAATCTGGCTAATCCAGAATCGCCGCCTGCATTTTTGCGAAAGCACGAGGTCGGTGACAAAGCACGCAAGTCCCGAGCAGCGGAGGTCGCTCCCACGTGGCGAGAGCGGCGGTCGGGTTTTCCCCAGGCGCGCAACACAATGGAGCGCGGAGCGCAGTAATAACAGCGTCCGCTCTCCTCGGCTACACGACTCGGAATCGCAGGCCGGCCGGCACCCGCCGCCGAGTCGAATTAGCTGGGTTTCCCCCATGTTTTAGAAGAACCAGTGCCTTTTGCACTCTGTCTTCTCCTCTTTTCTTTTGTGTTTCGGAGCTTTAACTTATTTGGTAATTATTTTGGGGTCTCCTTCCTAATGAGTGATGTAGGTAAGATATTTTTGTGAGGGGCTTAGATGGTGGTGTTTGTAAGGAGGTTGAACTTTGTTAGATCTAGATCCTAAAGATTCGGTTGATGGTTGTTTTTGGGGTTTTAATTTGGGGGTGGATTTCCCTGCCAAGGGTGTTGATGAGTTGGTATTGTGATGTGCGTGCAGCCTCATAAAAGTTGATTGATTTTTGTTGGATGATATGATAGATGGTGGGTTGTCCTAACATGTTTCGGATTTCTTCATTGCTGGTATAGCGGTTTGCTTCGGCTATGATGCGAAATGCTTTGTTTTGTAACGTTTCGATTTTTGTTAAATTTGTGTCAGCGGCCATACTCCATGCCTCCGATCCGTATAGTATAACCGGTAGGATAATTGCCTTCCATGTCTTGATTTTCGTTGCTGTCGTGAGACCCCTTCCTTTTAACAGGGGGTACAGCTGGAAGAGGCGTGCAGCGCCCTTGTTGCACGCCTCATTTAAATGCTGTTTGAATGTCAGGTGTTTATCCAATTTTAGGCCTAGGTACTGGACTGTCTCTCTCCACGGTAGATTTTGGTTGTTTACTGTTAAGTTCCTAAGTGGCTGTTTGCGTTTGGTTGTGAATATTATTGCCTGGCACTTGTCAGGGTTTATCTTCGTTTTCCAGATGTTGCACCATTTGATCATATCTTCTAAGTGTCGTTGCAGGCTGGCCACTATGTAATTTAAATTTCTGCCGCTGTGATATAGCGCTGTGTCATCTGCATACAGCGCTATATTTCCTCTTGGTGCTTTAGGTACATCGTTAGTATATAAGAGGTATAGGAGGGGACCAAGCACAGAACCCTGTGGTACCCCTGCTTCTATTGTTTTCGGTGCACTTTCAGCGCCTTCTATTGTTGAGTAAAACTTCCTGTTTGTGAGGAAGGATCTAATAATTTTTACTATGTGGGTTGGGATGTTTACTTGGAACATTTTGTAGAGCAAGCCGCCATGTCAAACTCGATCAAACGCCTTTTCAATATCTAGAAATATTGCAGCTGTGCAATGTCCTTGGGATTTCTCTGTACAGATGTGCTCTATCAGGCGAATGGCCTGATGTATGGTGCTATGTCCAGCACGAAAACCGAATTGCTCGGGGCAGAGGATGTTGTTTGTTTGGAGGTAGTGCAACAATGGGATCTGTATTAAGATTTCTAGGATTTTAGAGAGGTGGTTTAACAGGGAGATTGGCCGGTAGTTTTGTGGGAATAGATGGTTTTTATTGGGTTTAGGGATTGAGATGATTTTTGCAACCTTCCAGGCTGAAGGGAAATAGTTTATTTTTAGGCAGTTGTTTAGTATGGCTGTGAGATGTGATATAGCGGGTTCAGGAAGGTTTTTGAGGAAGGGAGGTTTGATACTGTCGGGACCAGGGGCTTTGGAGTTGCCGATTCGCCTGATAAGAGCGCCAACTGCACGTTCACTGACTGGGGTGAAGAAGGTGTCTTGTCTCTGTCGAAGTTTTCTGTTGAGATAGCGGCGGACCCTTCTTTCGTTCCACTCTACTTCCTCTTCGTCTTCATCCGCTATGTTTTCTCTGAATTGGCGCTCGAGCGTGCTCGACATGGCGTCTGCCTTTTCCTCTGGCGAGTACACGATACCATTTTCTCCGTGTAGAGGATTGATGGCCTTCCGGGGTTGCCTTCTGGCTCTAATTTTGCTCCAGAGGTGGTCCGGGTTTGTGTTTGCCTCCTGCAGGCTTCTTTCCCAGCGGGAATTTCTGAGCATTTGCAGTCTCTGCCGTATTTCTCTGGCCATCCTTTCCATGTTTCTTCTGTCTTGAGGATCTCGGAATCGTTGCCAGAGCTTTCGGATTCTCTTCTTGTCCGCAATGAGCTGGGCCAGGTCAGGTGGTAAATCGCCTCTTCCTTGCTCATGTGTGATCTTTATCGTTGCGATTTTGCTACATGAGGACACTATATGGGTGAATTCTTGAATAGCTTGGTCGATGTCCTTTTTACGGGGCATCTCTGGAGCAATGTTAGGTATGTGTTGGGCGATGAGCGTCTTGTAGCGCTCCCAGTTGGTATGGTATGTAACTCTCCTTCTCGTCTCCGGACCATCCCGATCGTCCTCGAATCTAAGGATAACCGGGTTATGATCCGAGTCAAGGGCATTCACTACTTCAGTTGTTATGGCCAGAGAGATGTTCTTGTGTAGGTAGACGTCCAGTATATCTGGCCGGCATCTGGAGTCGTAGTGGAAGTGAGTGGGCTCTTCTGGAGCGACTATTTCAATGTCTGGATCATTGTCCAGGTATCTTAAGTGTGTTCTACCACTGGTGTTAGTGGTGCGGCAACCCCAGGCTCTGTGCTTTGAGTTTAGGTCCCCCCCTATAATGACTCTGTGGTTTCCGTTTAATAAGGCGTCTAGATCTATGGTAGGGATGTTATGGTGAGGTGGATTGTATGCAGCGATGAGATGGGTGACGTGGCCTTCTATGAGGAGTTCGATTCCGGTTGCTTCTACGACTTGGAGCTGAGGCAGAGTTATTCTCTGATGGCATATCCTCTGTTTTACAAGGATTGCTGTCCCACCACCTGGGCGGTTTGGCCGGTCTGTTCTGTGTGTGACGTAGTTACGGATCTGGAAATTTTGGTTTGGGGTCAGATGGGTTTCATTTATGAGAGCTATGTCCACTCCATGTTCCTCCAAGAAGAGTTCCAGCTCGTGTCGTTGTTGGTATATGCCATTGGCGTTCCAAATGGTTATTTGTGGGTGTTTGCTTCTATCCTCCACTGCAGAAGATTGGCAAGATGGTGGTGAAAAGCAGGGTGAATTTTGTCATCATGTCTGGGGCGGCCATGATCTGTGTGAAGGCGTCTTTTAGTTTGCCAAATATGACTCTGAAGTTTATTTTGGTTAGTGACTTGAGGAAGTCCCAGATTTGTTCCAAGATTTGCTTTGGTTCAGCATCTTGTGTCTGTTCTTGTGTCTGCTCACGGGTTTGTGGGGTGGATTGAGTTTCTTGTTCTGAGGTGGAGTTTGCTGTGCTCCCGTTTTCGTCTGTTTGCTTGGTCGGTTGCTCAGGTGTGGTGGTATTCGCCTGAAGAGTGGTTGTTTCCGTCGTTTCTGCCGTGTTACTGGTTGGGAGAGCAGCATCTTCTTTTGCCTGATGTTGGGTGGTTTTTCTTTGCTCTTGATTTGGGTTTGGGGGTAGTATTGTGGCTTTCGTCTGCTTAGTGCAGGATTGCAGGGGTAGGGGAAGAACTGATGACGATGATGTGCTTTGAGCTATTGGTGGGGGGGCCATTTTCACATTTGCTTTCGCTTGCTGCTTCACGACTTCTGGTCTTGATTGTCGGCGCGATTGTGGGTGAGGTCTGATGGAGGGTGTGCAGATTGAGGTGGAAGCCTTTACTATTTGCGCCATCGTTTTAACTCCTTGGGGTGAAGTTTCATGAGCTTCGGTTTGTGTCCCTGGCGGGTTTTCTTCTACTCTGGGTGGCAGAGGGCGGCATCTCTCCTCTGCTAGGCTTGGAGGCATAGGTGGAGTTTGGGGTCTGTTGTTGCTTATCCCCTGGTGAGCTATGGTTGGTGGTCTTTGCTGTCTTGAGGTGGGGACTTGGTGTTCCCTTGCAGTAGCTGCTGTACGTTGGGCTCGCGCATCGGCGATTTTGAGTCTAACTGGACATCCCCTGAATGAAGCTGGATGGTTTCCAGAGCAGTTTGCACAGACTAGTGGGTCACTAGGCTTCCTGGTGCAGGCGCTGGAGAGATGGGGACCGGCGCATTTTACACATCTTGGTGTTAGATCACATTGTTTTGCGCCATGGCCAAACCTCTGGCAGAGATAACATTGGGTAGGGCCACTTGGTTTCCGAAATCTTTCGACTGAAACCGTCATGTGCAGTAGTCTGTCGAGTTTAAAGATTTTCTGTGCATCTGCAGTGTTTGGCAGGTTTATTTGAAAATTTGCCATTTTATTTCGGGGTTGTGGGATGACGTCGCCCGTTTCTGTGGTGATGGTAACTGGTTTTGCCATCTGGTATACCTCCTTGACTGGGAAGCCTTTGGCAATAAGTGCTTCTTTAACTTCTTCTGTAGTCCAGTGGGGTGTGAGGCGTTTTATGACTACTTTTAGCGTGCCTCTCGGGTCATCGCTGTAAGTGAAAAATTCAAACTTTCGTTTTCGGAATTCTTGTTTTAGATAGAGAAAGTCTTCTGCGTTGGTCGCCTGGTAGACTATATGGTCCCCTTTGTACGTTGTGCTAAGAGCACCAGTTAGTTTGCTCTGAATTTGTCCTATTAGGGTGGTGTACCCTTTAGTTTCATATACCGTTATTGGTGGAACTCTTCTTCCTCGTTTTTGTAGTGGTCGTGAGGTTTGTGTGGTTCCTGTCCTTGTGTTTTGTGAAGGCGGCATGGATGGAGATTTTACCAACTGTTCAGGGGCGCTTGCTGGTTGTGTGCCTTGCAAACTTATTTCTTTTGGTTTAAGTGGTGCGCTCACTTTGGTGGTAATGACAGCTGTCTCTTTCGATTGCTTAGTTTGTGGCTGGGTTGCCTGCTGATTTGCCTTCGTGGGTGCACCTGTTGGCCCGTGGGTCGATTCTTTTGGTGTTATGCTAGCGCTACCGGTCCTTGATGGTTGTCTTGAGTCTGTAGTCGTGTTCTTTTGCGCTGCCTGCTCTGATGCCGGCTTTGGTATGCCAGTGGCGCTTGATGATTCTTCTGAGTTGTATTTTAGGAGCCTGCGACTGCGTCGTGGGACCTTATACAGCGGTGAGTCGTGGGTCTCACCGTCTGAAGCCGAGTCGGCGTCAGTATCAATGACGAGACTGCGCGATGACTGACTATTTCCAGTGGCAGAGTCGTCGTCTGATGATGATGATGATGATGAGAGTGGTGATGGCGGTGGTGACTGGCAGGGTGCAGGGAGTGGTTTGGGGTTTTTTTCTCGCTGATCAGCGGATGGAGGTGGATCCTGCGGGTGTACCATGGTGGGGCATCCGCGTGATGTTGCTTTCCTAAAGAATTTGGGTCCCTATATTCCGACAATTTTGTGCTGGTCGGATTTCCCTACTCAGGGCGGGCGCGGGATACCGCTAACCGCTGCGTGGCTTAAACAGTCAGCCACGGAGCGCAACGGGTCCCTGGACCGCTATTTACCCTATCGCCTGCAGCACAAAATTCTCGGAAAGTTTTCTTTGTTCGACGCCTCTTCCTCTTCACTCCTTATCTTGCTGGCGGCGCGAAAACGTCTATCTTCGCGGGGAACTATGCCATCCTAGAGTTTAGAGGGCACTGATGAACCAAAACCGGACGGGACGGACACTGGGCGCGGGCAACACGAACAATCTCGCCAACGACAATTTGCTTTTTTGTGACAAGCGCCCAGTCGTCACGAACCGCCAGCCCAGAGCAACAGCACGTCCTCGCACAACCCAGCGAACCAACAGTCACGGCGATGCAGCGAGAAGCACACAAGGCGACGGCCAAGCACACGAGACTCCAAACAAAGAGGAAGCACCTGCGCGAGGCGGCGCACGTGGTGGGTTTTTCCGGGCCGGGCAGGCAGTAGCGGAGCGCAGCGCAGCAGCGTCCTTTCACTACGCGAGCACGACTCGGAATGGCGCCTGGCCCACCCGCCGCACGCCGCCGCCGCACCTTTACCAGCTCGCCCTGCTGCGGCCGCCGACCAATGGGGCGCGCGCGCAACCGGCCGCCGCACCCGAGCCCATAAAGGACCCCCACCCCGCCGGCGCGGGCCTTAGGTCGGTATGACATGTCCCGCGATAAACACAAACGCCCCATGACGATCTTTGACGATTAAGTCGAAGATTAAATCCCAATATCCAATCCTCAATCCTGCTCCTTCCCAAGAAACACCAATATTCTCGCCAACCTCAGGCAAGTACCAGACACACACAGAACATTCATCACATATCACAGACAACCAAAAAAAAACTACAGCTAAAAATCACACACACAAGTACACAGGGGAGTAAAAGCCAAAAGGCTACAAACTCCCACACACACTTCCCCAAAGAGGGGAAAGTATAAGATGAAGCGAGAGGGCCGGCGCGGGCACGCACTCCGCTGCTCGACTCGCTGCGGCTCGCACCGTTTGCGTTGTGCTTTTCTTTCTCGCTTCTTTCCAAACTAGCCCATCGCCATGTCCGGACGCGGAAAGGGAGGCAAAGTCAAGGGCAAGTCAAAGTCCCGCTCAAGCAGGGCTGGGCTCCAGTTCCCGGTCGGCAGAATCCACCGCCTCCTGCGCAAGGGAAACTACGCCGAGCGCGTCGGCGCCGGGGCGCCCGTCTACCTCGCCGCCGTCATGGAGTACCTCGCGGCTGAGGTGCTCGAGCTGGCCGGAAACGCGGCCCGCGACAACAAGAAGACGCGCATCATCCCGCGCCACCTGCAGCTCGCCATACGCAACGACGAGGAGCTCAACAAGCTCTTGTCGGGCGTCACCATCGCACAGGGAGGTGTCCTGCCCAACATCCAGGCCGTCCTGCTGCCAAAGAAGACCGAGAAGAAGGCCTAAAAGAGAGACAGCGCAATCGGCACCGCCGCGTGCTCCCTTGGCACGCAGCGCGCCATTTGCCGGCTCGGCTCAAAAACAAAACAATCGGCCCTTTTCAGGGCCACCACACAAACCTACGTCCAAAGCAGAATTCCAGTCGTTCGTCGCACCACTTTTCTCTCTCTCTCTCTCTCTCTCTCTTTCTGTGTACGGTTTTTCCTTCTTACACACACAGGCGCCGCCATCTTGTACACACGTACTTGGCCACCTCCTCCACTCCACGCACGCACGCACAGTCTCGCGACCATTAACCAGCACACGTGGCGCACAACAACACACCTCAAAAATAACCCCTCGGCACTCAGCCGCGCCGCAACACACAGCCCATCCACCGACAAAAAGCATACAAGCAAAGAGGGAGGGAAGGAAGGAAGGAGCTCACACAACGCAAGGGCACGCTTCCTTCCCTCCCAACCGCACCGCACACCACGTCAAAAAAAAAAAACTCCAAACAAAACTAAAAGGCCAGGTAGACCAAAAAGGAAAAGGAAAAAAAAACCAGCAACACAGACTCTTTCGCACTTTTCAACTTCCGAACACTGTGGTGGCCCTGAAAAGGGCCGTTTTTCAATCTCTCTTTCCTTCCTTCGGTCTCACACCGCCTAACCGCCGAAACCGTACAGGGTGCGCCCCTGCCTCTTCAGGGCGTACACCACGTCCATGGCCGTCACAGTCTTGCGCTTGGCGTGCTCAGTGTACGTCACCGCGTCGCGGATCACGTTCTCCAGGAACACCTTCAGCACTCCGCGCGTCTCCTCGTAGATCAGACCAGAGATGCGCTTCACGCCGCCCCTGCGCGCCAGGCGGCGGATCGCGGGCTTCGTGATGCCCTGGATTTTGTCGCGCAACACCTTGCGGTGCCGCTTGGCGCCACCCTTGCCGAGCCCCTTTCCTCCCTTGCCGCGGCCTGTCATTCTTCTTCTTCAAGCGTCTCAACCACAATAATATAAAAAAAACAGAAAGCAAGGCAAGCTCCTCACCCGGCGCTAGCGAGTCGGCTACGGTTGTTTTTTTTTTTTTTTTTTTTCATCTTTCATTCCTCTCCCAGAAGGGGTGAGGCGGGCACATGGAGAGCCTATTGCTCTTTGGTGCCTTATATTATCTTAAGTTATGCTGTGGTGGCACATTTTATTTGGAAGAATGGGGAATGATATTTTTCTGTTCATTATATTTCGAGTTTCAACTCTTATTTGATCGCTTGTCGCGTGGGAGGGTGATGAGATCCTGGCATTTGCCCAAGTGCTGAGGGAAACCTCCCTAAAACCTCAGCAAGGATCTGTGTAGTCTTCTGTATGCTGTTTCTTTGTAGAGTGTTTTCTTTGATTTTGCTTCAGAATGTGTTGTGTTCTTGATTTATGTTTCATCTTCTTCTTCTGGTCCGTCGTCTTGCAGGTGTGTTATCGTGTCCTCTTGTATGTCATTGTTCGTGAAGTGGGCTGCTGCATTCATGTCTGTAGCCTTCATGCTAGTTTTGATTGTTATTGGTGGGTATGGATATTTTGTTTTCGGATAGTTCAGTGTTGTGTAGTCTCTTAGCAGGATTTCTGTTGTTGCTGTTTTATTCTGTAGTCTGTTGGAGCCAATTTTGGCAGTTAATTCCAGCCATCTTTTCTTTACAGGTTTTACTTTTGCGTTTTGGTATACTAATTCGTTTCCTGTCCTGGGATTCATTTTGCTTGCTATCCTTAATATTTTTCTTTCTGTCGCCATTATTTTCCTTGTAGCTGTTTTGTTGGTCATCCATACTGGAGCAGCATATTCCAGTATGGGGCGAATAAACGTTTTATATGTGTAGATAATTGTTTCTGTTTTCGCTCCGTTTGTTCTGCCTCTGAGTAGGCGAAGTAGGTTCCCTCTCGTTTTCGCTCTTGTTGTGATGTCTCTTGTGTGTGGCTCCCATGACATGTACTTGTCTAGGGTGATGCCCAGGTATCTAGCCTTGTCTGTCGCCTTGATAGTCTGTCCCCATAGTTGTAATTTGCAGTTTTCTGGGTTTTGCTGACGGGTGCGAGCATGTCTATGTTTAATGAGGATTAGCTGCGTTTTGCTTGCGTTGGGTTTTATTTTCCATTGGGTGAGCCATTTTTGCAGTTGAATTAGGTATTCTTGCGCTTGCCTGTTGGTTTCTTGTATTGTCGGTGCATGGCACCAGTAAGCCGTGTCGTCAGCGTATAGCGTTAGGCCCTCGTTCCATTTGTTCGTGAGTGGGATGTCTGCTGTGTATAGTGTATACAGCAGGGGAGAGATGATGGATCCCTGTGGGACACCCGCTTTTGGCGTGAAAGGGTCCGACTCTGCGCCGTTGACGATTACTCTGGATGGGCGGTTTTCTAAAATGTTCGACAGAAGTGTGGTTATCTTCGTTGGTACGCCAATTTTGAGAAGTTTATAATATAGGCCTTTGTGCCACACTTTGTCGAACGCCCTTTCTATGTCTAAGAATATCGCAGCGGCGCAGTCCAGTATGTTTAGGCCTTTGATGACGCCGCTGCATAGTTGTACTATGGGGTCTATCGTGGAGTGGAATTTTCTGAAGCCTGATTGGCAGGCAGGTATTACTTGAGTTTTGTCTGCGAAGTTGCTTAATCTGTTTTTGATTATGGTTTCGAAAATTTTTCCTAGTACTGGAAGCAAGGTGATAGGGCGGTACGATCGCGGGTCGTTTGGTGGTTTCCCCGGTTTGGGAAGCATTACAATTTTTGCTTCCTTCCACTGCATAGGGATGTCGCCTAACGTCAGCGCTGCGTTGTAGAGGGTCTTGAGGCTAGTTATCATTGCTTCTCTGGGGGCTAGACGTAGCTGGTTTCTTTTAATCCCATCTTTGCCTGGCGCGCTGTTTTTTCCTATTAGTAATGCTTCCTCCACTTCTGTGCTTGTGATTTCCTCTGTGAGTGAGGCTTCGGCTTCTGTTGGTGTATTTAGTGTTTTAAGCAATTTTTCGTATTCTATTGTGATTTCTTTTTCGTGCGTTAGGTCAAAGTTAGGGTCGGTTGGGAAGCTGTGAATTTCGTTGAGGACTGCTCTGAATAGGTTGGCCTTTTCTCTGTCGTCGGTGATAATGTTACCATCCTGATAGAGGGGTGGATCCTGTTTATGATCTGCACCTGTGATTTTCCTGAACGTGTGCCAGTATCTGTTTGCTTGTTTGTGATCTAGGTTTTTGCTTATTATTCCCCATTTGTCAGCTCTGAATTCTTTCAGTTGTTGCTTTACCAAGTTGTTTAGTCTGTTCCATTCTCTCTTGTACTCGCAATCCGTTGTTCTTTTGAAAAGGTTGTATATTCGCCTTTTTTCTTTTATCGTGTTTAATATTCTCTGCGGTATGCGGTCCGCATTTGGTTTAATGATTTTGGTTGGAGCATTGTTTTCTGTCGCTTTGGTGATTGCTTGTATGATTTCTTTGTTGTACTCTTCTAGGTGTTCAATGTTTGCAATGTTTCTAGTCGTTGGTAAGCTTTCCCTTAGTTCGTTTTCGTAATTTGGGATGTTTAGGTTTTTCATGTCTATGATGGTTTTTCTATCTTTCCTGTGGTGTGGTGCGCTCATCAGGTGCGTGCGTATGATTAATGGCAGGTGATCTGACCCTATGCTATCTCCCGCCCATGGGGGGCTGAGGTGTCTATATATGGTTTTTGCGCAGATGATATGATCAGGGATGGATGTTCCTTGGTGTCCTATAAACGTGGTCTTGTTGTAGGGTAGTCTAACTCCGTTATTGATGTCATCCAGGCGTATTGTTAGAGCTATTCCGTTCCTGTTGGATCTTGAGTCGCCAAAAGTTTCAGATCTGGCATTGAAGTCCCCATGATGATGAAGTCGCCTAATTTTTTGATATAGTTTAAGAAGTCAATTGGAATTTCTTCATCAGGTGGAATGTAAATCGTTATTAGATGTAAGAATTTATTTGAGCGGGTTTGAAGTTGAAGATGTATGGCTTGGATATTCGAGAATTTCGGAGGCAGATCGATCTTAATGGCTGGTGTTTTCTTGTTATGGAATACCGCCACGCCGCCCTTTGGGGAGCTTCTCGGTACTGGAATTGCTTTTAGTTCGTGTGTTATATAGTCTTGTATACGGAGTGGGTAGTTGACAGTCCTCGTTTCCAGCACTCCTAAGATAGCTAGATTTTCTTTCGTGACTAACCTTTCCAGTAATGGGTGCTTCGTTCTGAAGCCATTGGCGTTTACGAAGCCCATGTTTAAGTCCTCTTGACCCATGTCATCCATACTGGTTCTGTGTTCTTTTTGTTGTACCCTCTGGTTTATAGGTGCGAAGGCATTGGTTTTTGGGACTGTACTTCTTGCACAGCTGGTATCTGTTTTTGACTGTTCTCTTTGCGTGTGGTGGGTGGCTGTGCTTTCGGTTCTTGATTGTAAGTGACTGACGTTGTGTCTTCCTTGGGTGTTTGTTGTTTTCTGGTGTGTTCGGATGTTTCTGGTGCTTCTTTGCTGCCTTTGTTGTAGCGGGATTCTTCTGTAGTCTTTGTACTCTGCAGGTGGAAGTGCAGTTTGTTTCCGATCGGCACCGGTTCTAGTTTTCTGCCCAGGAAGGACTTTGATACCTCTCTCATTGCTTCCACGACTTTTGCTTTCCTGTCTGGAAGTATGTTTATCATTGCTGTCGTGATGGCTCTGATCAGGTCGTCAGTTTTGACGAATTGGTCACTTGTGGTTGTTACTGGTTCATGTTTTGTGGGTTTGTCGATGCACTTCACCGTTTGCGTTGATTCTAGGTTAGCAGGGGCTGATGGCCTTTTCGGGCATTTAGGGTCCATTGGATGATGATCGCCTTCGCAATTTGCGCATTTGACTTTTACTTCTTTTGAGCTGCATTCACTTGCGTAATGGTTCCCCGCGCATCTGGCGCATTTTGGTGATTGGGAACATTTGTCGGTAGAGTGCTCGAAGCTAAAGCACTTTGCGCAATGGGCTGGTTGTGGTGGGGGCAGGTGAGGTGGTTCTACCTTGTATGATCGCATGTGAATTCTGAAATTCTCAGTGAGGAGTTTGTCTACAGTGGTTTGGTCCCTGGTCAGAACCCGGATATTCGGCGTGAGTTCTGACGTGTTGCGAGACCGGATCCGGATCGCACGCTCGAAAGAGTATCCCAGAGTGGTGAGTTGGTCTTCAATTTCATTAGTGGTGATATCGAAGTCCATATTTTTAATTACCACGCACATGCATGGTTTACTGGTGATGTTCCTCTCCTTGGGCGAGCGGTATTCTTTGACGGTGCAGTTCGCTTCTGGCCGGTGATGTGCCAAGAATTTGTCTATCTTGCCTTTGATGTCAGGATGTGAACTGTGTATAGTGGCGGATCTGTTGCGGTGTACCACTACCTCCGTTATGTGTTGTGCCACGTTTAGCGCTTTCAGCGCATAGCATAACGATTTTTGTGTCTCTTCTGCGGCCAGGTTTTGCACCGTCAGGGTTGTGGGTTTAGTGTATGGTTGTTCTGAGCTGCTCTCTTCTGCCTTAGGTTCGTCTGTATTCGCTGTTTTTTGTGTCGACACGACGATGTTCCTGCCGTTCGGCGTCAGCGATGCCACATACTTCGGAGTTTTGGCACATGGTGTAGCCGTGATGTCCGAGTATGATCTTCGAGTTCCTGCCGGTGTTTGTGGGCTTGGCCCTTTGGGGGCTGCTGCCGTTTTGGAACGTGTTTTAGCCTTTGTGTTTTTCTTTTCTTTGTCCATGGCTGGACCGGAAGTGGGGTCGGCCGGTGAACAATGGCGGCTCGCCCACGTGCGCGTGGTGCGTGTCGTTTGTGTCTCCTATTTGGTTAGGTGTATACCTTTCTCTTTCCGCGGGTGTACTGTTCTGGCCCTGCACCTTTTTCTTTGCCTCTGCGAGCGCGGGCTGGTCCGACGTGAACGGGGCCCTGGTTCGCGTATACCCTATCTAGCCGCCCTAATTCCAGCTCTCTGGAAAATCTGCCCTATCTCTGATACGCCCTATCAGACATGACAATTTGCTTTTTATGAAAGAGACAAGATAGACTTGTCGGGTGTGCTGTGCGCGCGAGCGCTTAACTAGAGCGTAGCCGTAGCCGTAACACAACCTGCTGCGGCGGAGTCTCGCTGTGGCGCCCAGCGCGCGCGCCGCCCCCCTATATAGACTCCGGGGCCCCGCGGCCCGCCCTCCCCTCCCCCCACCACCGCGCACCGAGGGCATATAAGCGCAGCACCCGGGGCGCGCGGGCCCGTTGTCAAGGCAGCACCGGACGCCGTCGCGCACGCATATCCACGCCGCATCCGCATCCGCAGTAGCCATGGCCCGGACAAAGCAAACGGCCCGCAAGTCCACCGGCGGAAAGGCGCCGCGCAAACAGCTCGCCACCAAGGCGGCGAGGAAGAGCGCGCCCGCCACCGGCGGCGTCAAGAAGCCCCACCGCTACAGGCCGGGCACCGTCGCCCTGCGAGAAATCAGGCGCTACCAGAAGAGCACAGAGCTGCTCATCCGCAAGCTGCCGTTCCAGCGCCTAGTGCGCGAGATCGCCCAGGACTTCAAGACCGACCTGCGCTTCCAGAGCTCCGCAGTCATGGCCCTGCAGGAGGCCAGCGAGGCCTACCTCGTCGGCCTCTTCGAAGACACCAACCTGTGCGCAATCCACGCCAAGCGAGTCACCATCATGCCCAAGGACATCCAGCTCGCGCGCCGCATCCGCGGCGAGCGCGCCTAAACCCGCACACCGCCAAACAAACAAAACGGCCCTTTTCAGGGCCACTAACGTCTCTCCGTCGCGAGCAAAACTTTGTCGGTCGCAACGACTAGTTCCCCACTCACTCTCCAGTCCAGTCGTCCCACCCCCGGCCCGGCGCCGCCGTTTCCAAAAAAAAAAGCACCGCACCGGCCGAGCCAAGTCGCAAGCGTCAATAGCGCCACCCACACAGGCCACGGCACAAAACGTGACGCCCGGAAAGCAAAGCAAAGCAAAAAAGACTATTCCAAAACCACCACCAAGACAAACAAACAAACAAACGCGGCGCAAAATAAATAGGTAAAAATAATAAAAAAATAAAATACACTTTATAACACCAACCGCGCGCCGCCGCCCACGCCCGCCAACGACCCCACAATCCAACCACCGCGGCACGCAAACACCATCCACACATGAAACAAACAAACGCCAGCAAGCAACACAGACAGACAGACAGACAACAAGGCAACCGACCGACCACGACACGACAATCAACACCTTCCCGACGTGCTTTGATGGCCCTGAGAAGGGCCGTTTTTGTTTTTGTCCGGGACCGCGCGACAGCCTCTGGTTGCGCGCCGGCCACCAGGCGACGGTGTCAACCGCCAACCCTTCCCTGCCCTTTTTACTTCTTCTTCTTGGGCGAAGCCTTCGCCTTAGACGGCGTCGCCGTCGCCTTCTTCGGGCGCGGCGCCTTCGGCTTCTTCGTCAGAACCTTGGCGGCCTTCTTCGCCTTCGACGGCGACTTGGCCTTGGCCGGCTTGGCCGCAGCCGCCTTCTTCGCACCCGCGGGAGCGGCCGACGCCGCAGACGCCTTCTTGGCGGCGCCCGCCTTCCGACCGGTCGCCGCCTTCACGCCGCCAGCCTTCTTTGCGCCGGCCGCACGGGCCCCCTTCTTCTCCTTGCTGGCCGGAGCGGCGCGCTTCTTCTTCGCACCACCGCCACCACGAGCCTTGCCGCCCTCGGCCGCCCCGCCGCAGGCGCCGGCAAGCTTGAAAGAGCCCGACGCGCCCTTCCCCTTCGTCTGCACCAGCTCGCCAGCCACGACGGCCGACTTGAGGTACTTCTTGATAAAGGGCGCCAGCTTCTCCGCGTCCAGCTTGTAGTGCGCGGCAATGTACTTCTTGATCGCCTGCAGCGACGACCCGCCGCGCTCCTTCAGACTCTTGATGGCGGCCGTCACCATCTCAGAGGTGCGCGGGTGCGCAGGCTTGGCGCGCGGCTTCTTCGCAGACGACGCAGACTTGGCCTTCTTCGTAGTGCCGGTGGCGGCGGGTGCCGCGGCAGTCTCGTTCGTAGCCGCCTGGTCTGCCATCTTTTGCTTGTTCTCTTTTCTTTTTTCCCCTTGGTTTCGCTTCCTTCTCTCCTTCGACGACGCACAACAGCGAGGGGCGCGCAGCAGAGAATAGCCGCGCACGCGCCTGGCCCAGCCAGTGTCGCGGGCGGGCGCGGACGGCCGAGAGAGCGGCCGCCACTCGGCGCGCCGCCGCGCCGCCGCGCCGCGCCTCCCGCGGTTGCTACCCAGTCGCTACGGGGATGTCGACGCGTACAGACCACGTTAGCTGCGCTCAGGAGGGGACTGACCGCCGTGCGGTGGGGCTTGCCCCGCCGCCGGCCCCGTCAGTCACTCCACCGGTGACGACCAGGCAAAGGAGGACGGGGAACGATCTATTGACGACCACGGCACGTGAACTGGACTTCGCAGCGGAATATTCCACGGACGCGTCGATCGAGGACGACGCTGAACAGCAGTTTATTTCCAACCTCCGTCGGAGTGACAGACGCTTGAGAGGAACATTGCGCCAACGTCCTTCAACATCGCAAATCGACGAGGAAGGGTTTGTCCGCCCTCCCAAGAAGAAAGTGGCACGAAATCGGCGGGAAGTTTCTGATGACGCGATCGCCCTGCAAAATCGTTTTGAGGCTATGGAAGAAGGCGACGAGGGAACGAGTGCGGCAGCGCCGCCGGAGCCACCGCCACAGCAGCAACGTCCTGCACCGCCGCCACAGCAGAGGATACCGCCCATCGTCTTACAGTATCCTGCAGATTATCGCACGTTGTACGAGTGGCTTAAGCAGCACTGCAAACAGCCCTTCACCGCTAGGCAGGCCGGCGGGGATAAGCTGAAGCTGACGCTGACTCACACGGACGACTACATGACAGTCATGGATGTGGTTGGCGCCCAGGGCATCGCCTGTTATACTTTCCCGATGGTGAGCCCACCGGTTCTGACAGTTGTCATTCGAGGGATTCTCAACTCCCTTCAAAATGACTATGTGAAGGAGTCGCTTGAAGAGCTCGGTTTCGTGGCCACCGTCGTGGACTACCACAAGATTCCTGGCACGAACAAGAAGTCGGGCTTGCGGGTCGTCGTGCTGCCTGACACGGACCGCCATCGTGAAATTTTTCAACTGACCAGGCTCTGTGCCCTGGCTGTGACGGTGGAGAAACTTCGGAAATCACGTGGAGTCCTGCAGTGTTATCGCTGCCAGGGCTTCAACCACGTCGCTCGCCATTGCACCATGCCGGCTATGTGTGTCCGTTGTGGCGGGGGTCACGAGAGTAAGATCTGCACTCACCCTCGGCAGGAGCCTGCGAAGTGTGGCCTTTGTGGTGGGAACCACCCGGCCAACTATCGTGCTTGCCCGAAGCACAAGGAGGCCAGTCGGCGCCAGCGTGGGTTACCACCGTTGAACGCCAAGCGCCGCTCACCGCGAGGCGCCACTAGGAACACCGTAACGTCTACACGGGCGGCAGCAGACTCTCGCGCGCAGCCGCCTACCTTGATGGAGCGGCGCCGAGCCTACGTCCTGCAGCGCCCTACGGCTGCCGATGTCGCCAGGGGTGGGGTTCAGAACCCCGCTCTTGCTCCTGGTTTGGACCTGTCGCAGACTTCTTTTCCGGCGTTACCACCGCGTCGCCTTCCGGATGCTGGCCGTCAGCACCCCTCCGGGAGTCAACCCCTCGATGCCGACTGTGACGTGAAGACTCTTCTTCACACGATGCTTGCTGCTCTTGCGGAGATGACCAAGGCCATTCACGCACTCCCAGCTACTATTGCAGCCGTGGTCGAGGCGACCGTTCGAGGAGCACTACGTGCAACCAGCGAAGCACCCTCTACCCAGCATGGCCAGAATTAGACGCCTGGAGGATCTCTGCATTGTTACTTACAATGCCAACGGACTCTATCACGACCTCCTGGACCTGCGGCAGTTCCTTCTTGACCATGACGTGGATCTCTGCCTTGTCACGGAGACCCATCTAAAGCCTGCGCTCCGGGCCAACATTGCTAACTACCGGTGCTACCGTACTGACCGCCTGACGGCTGGGGGCGGCACTGCTATCTATGTCAAAGCCAGTATTCGTCACTATGCTGCACCCACGCCGCCGCTCCAGACCTTTGAGACGACGGCGGTCGCGGTTGAGACCTCTGCCGGCCTCGTGACTTTCATCGCGGCCTATCGTCCACCACGTGGACCTCTCAACATGGATGAAGCCCGAGCGCTGCTCCAAGTTCGTGGCCGGCTCTTCGTCGCAGGCGATCTCAATGCAAAGCACGCTGCGTGGAACTCTATCACCACGACGCATAATGGCCGGCGACTTCTTCGCGTCTTGGACCAGGTGGACGCCTATGCCTGTGGGCCAGACACTCCCACCTGTTTTCCATCCAGGGGCGCTCCGGATGTCCTGGACTTCGCGATCACCAAAGGGCTGCGGCAGTTTCTCACAGCGGAGTCAATCCATGCGCTGAATTCGGATCACGTCCCTGTCCTCTTCAGGCTTGCTGTTACCCCATCGTCACAGCCTGCTCGTCGGGACCTCAAGAGGACGGACTGGGACCGTTTCCGTGCCCGCCTCACGAATTCTGTTCATCTTCACCCTGAGGACGACGCTCGCGACGTGGACTGGGCGGTTGATGAATTCACCGCCGCTGTGGGGAATGCTTTGGATTCTTCCACGCCGCGCCCTCGACGATCTCCACCGCCACGGCCTGGTCTTCCGCCGGACATCCTCGATCTCATCCGTGAGCGAAATCGGCTGTTCAAGGACTGGTGGCTTACACGGGACCCTCACCTGAAGCGGCATGTCAACTTTCTCCGCCGGACCATCAAGTCCGCCATCATTGAACATAAGAATCGTCAATGGGCGTCGCAGCTATCCTCCTTCACACCGGATGCCCACTCCTGGGACGCTGTCAGGTTTTTCACCAAACGGAAGACCTCCGTTCCTCCTCTGGACGTTCCTGCCGGCGTCGCTTATGCACCTTTAGACAAGGCCAACGCGTTGGCCGACGTCTTTGAGGCAAACTTTCGCCCCATCGATGACCCCATCGATCTGCAGCATGTTCACCACGTGGAGGGGGCTATGGCCACGTACTTGGCAGAAGACACTGGCGAGGAGGACGATCTGCTCGTTCCCATCACTCCGGCGGAAATCAAGTCCACCGTTGCTGCCTTATCGTCGACCAAGGCGCCGGGTGCTGACGACGTTCCTGTGAGGGTCCTGAAGGAGTTGCCGCACATCGCTTTCGTGATACTGGCCACTATCTTCACCAGCATCATCCGGACGTCCACTTACCCAACAGCTTGGCGGCGTGCGATTGTTGTGGCTGTTCCTAAACCGGGTAAACCCCGTCAGGATCCTCGCAACTACAGGCCTATCAGCCTGCTGCCTCACCTCAGCAAAGTCTTCGAGAGGCTTCTGCTGCGCCGCTTACGGGACTTCCTGGACCACCGACGCATTCTTCCGCCTGAACAGTTTGGCTTTCGGAAGGGGCATTCCACCTGCCACCAGTTGATCCGTGTGGTGGAGGAAATTACCCTCGGCTTCAACAATAGGGAGTTCTGTGGCGCCATCTTCTTGGATGTCTCGAAGGCGTTTGATAGTGTGTGGCATTGCGGGCTGCTGTATAAACTCAAGGACTTGGGCTTCCCGAAGAAGATCGTCCATCTCCTCGCCTCTTACTTGCAGGGACGCCGCTTTCAGGTGCGGATAGGCGACGCCCTGTCCTCGACTCGGCTGATAACGGCTGGCGTTCCGCAGGGCTCTGTCCTGGGCCCCACGTTGTATTCCATCTACACGTCGGACCTCCCTCGGTCTCCCCGCGTCGAGAGGGCCCTGTACGCTGACGACACCCTTCTCTACACACGTAGCCGCTGGCCAGCAGCTCTCCGCCGTCGGTTGCAGGATGCATGCTCTGACCTCGAGACGTGGGCGACGAGATGGCGAGTCTCCTTTAATGCCCTCAAGAGCCAGGCCGTCATTTTCACCAGACGACGCTCGCCGCAAGTCCAGCCGATCCGCCTGTTTGGTGTGGACATTGAGTGGACCGACGCCGCCACCTACCTGGGGGTCATTATGGACCGTCAACTGACGTGGCAACGGCAGGCAGCGGCTGTCCGCCTTAAAGTGCACCAACGTCTGGGGGCCTTGTACCCCCTCCTCAATGAACGTTCTGCTCTCTCCGTGAGGAACGGGCTTCTCGTCTACCGTCTCTTTATCCGCCCTGTGATGGATTATGCCAGCGCTGTCTGGGGCAACGCCGCGACTAAGCATATTCATCGCCTTCAGCAGCTACAAAACAAGGCCCTCCGCCGTATCTTTCACGTTCCTGCCACGTTCCCATCACGCTTTCTCCACGAGGCAGCTCAAGAAGAATATGTTCTGGCTCGTTTTCAACGCCAGGCCAGACTTCTTTATCGTTCTGCTGGGGACTCTGCAAATCCACTCATCCGGAGCCTCGGTGCCCCGTCTGATGACAGAGACCGCTATAAGCGGCCCAGTGCTATACTTACTCGCTAAGGTGCACAGTATAGCCCTCTTCTTGTAATTCCGATTTCTCCACCGCCTGCATGCTGACATATGAATGAAAGTGATGTCCCTTCTTTCCTTATATAAATCTGCGGTTAGTAGTAAATGCCTAATTGGTAAACACTACATTTCCTAAGTTGAAGACACTCTGATGATGCGGACCGGCGCTTGCTACCGCCCAACGTCCGACAGCCTGCGCGGAGCAGCCCCCAACCTGCGCCGCAACCACCCGCGCCATTCAAACCACCGAGGATGGGGCTACACACACCGACACCACGGTCGCCAACCAGTCGCCGCGGCGGCGCCGCAAACCACGGCCAAACTGCAGCCACCGCGCGCCACAGCCTGGGTCGGCCCGCCGAGAATCGCCGCCCCCGCCCAAATGCCGCCCCCACAGCCCCAGCCGACGACCCGCCACAATGGCCAAACCTTCGTCAAAACTCCCACACCGTCGCCGCGGCAGCCCGGCCACCGCGGCCGGCGCCACAGCCACACGAGCCGAGTCGTGCGGCGATGACGGCCGTGCACAAACGCACCTCCGCCGCCCCATCGCCTTCCGCCGTTTTCCCGATCGGCCCGCAGCCGTCGGGCCACGGCCGCGGGCCGTCCTCCTCCTCTCGCCTCGCCCGCCAACACCCACAGCCCTTCCAACACGTTTTTTTTTCTTTTTTCTTTTTTTTTTTACTTTTTTACGATCGCCGCCTGCGCAACATGGCACCGGCCGACGGAGCGCCAACCCCCCCGCCACAGGCGAAAACAAAACAAAACAAAACAACGATAAACAAACAAACAAAATAAATTACCAGCCAGCCCCAACTACAGACACACCGAATCTGCCCTCACAGCCGACCTTACACGCCTCAACGTCAAAACAAAGGTGGTTTCTTTCTTTCAACGGTTACCTTACCTTAGGTTACGTCAGGTTAGGCTAAGAAGGCGTCAGGGTTAGGTTAAGCGTTGACGTGACGTCACGTGTTAACGTAGGCGTTAAGCTAAGGTTGCGGTCACGTACGTTAGGTTAAGGCGACTTGGGGGTTGGCCTAAGAGCTTAGGTTAGGTTACGTTAGTTTAGTTTAGGTTAGGTTAGGTGGCTGCGTTAAGGGCTTAAAGAAGTTTAGGAGGTTAAGGCGTCGAGGCGGCCGCACCCCCTTAGCTGCTGCGGCTCGGCCACGCCACGCCACGCCACGCCACGCCACGCTTTGGGGTTTCATAAGGTCGCGCGGCGGGTCGTCGGCACGCCGCAAAGGACAAAACTGCAAGACGACGTCGAAAAACAAACAACAGGTAAAAAATAAATAAGTAAGTAAAATAAACGACGCCGACAGGCGGGGATCAGCAGAACGAGCAGATTCCGGAGAGCGAACGAGACACACACGCACGCACGCACGCACGCACGCACACACACAAACCCCCCCGAGCCGAGAGAGCACAGCACCACCACGTGTCGGCCTCCGCTCACCCGACTCGGCTGGGCTGGGCTGGCGGCCGGGCCGGATGCACGTACACGTACGGCTACAGCCACTACCCGTACACAGCCGCTCTTCACGCAACACCAGCCAAATGGCGCGCCCGCGGCTCGTCGCGGTCGCGGTCGCGGTCGCAACGCCACGCCGGCACACTTTCGGCACCACCGTTTTCGCGCGCACCGCAAACAAAACGCAGCCGACACACAGAGAAGAAAAAAAAAAAAGAGCGCGAGACGGGCGGCGGCGCACCTTTCGCCAGCCGGCAGGCAATCGACTCGCCCAGTACGACAAACGCGCACGCCACCCCACCCACCAACCAACCAACCAACCAACCAACCAGTCGTCGTCGTCCCGAAATCAAACAAACTCTCAAAAGCACAGCCCCTGCTGCCAACGGACGCAGGCGCCACGCAGCTCCCTTCCCGCCACACTCGATTCGCAGCGCAACTCACCCGGCACACCGTCAAACGACGGGCTGGGCTCGCCGCATCGCCGCAACCTACACACCTTCCCCGCCACGACGCACAGCCCCACCAGACGCCCGTGCCGCAACGACACTACTGCACTACCACTACCGCACTACTCCTCTCGCCCTTGCCATACACGACACAACACGCCAAAAAATGAAAATCCAAATACAAACAAAAAACACCGCCCCCACGACCCACACACATGCACGGCGCGCCAACACACGCGAGGCAAGGCACGCAGCAAACGGCGTCCCCTCCGCGTCGCGCCATCAACCTACACACACAAGGCAACCAACAACAGCCAGCCAGCCAGCCCCACTCTCACGCCGCAAAAACAGAAAACACACCGAAACCGCCAAACGCCGCACATTCACGCTTCGCACTTACCACACACCTCTCGGCATCCGTTTCGCACACAACGACGCGACGCACAATACATCATCACGGGCTACGCACGCACACCGCGACCCACTTTTTTACGACGCCCTCGGCAGAGCACACGTGCCCACGCCCACACACAGTCGACACAACGACGCAGCGCGCAGCAGACGCGGCCGCAACACATACCTCCCCGACGACGCGCCAACACCGCCAGCCACTGCTCACTCGCCCAAGCAACCCGTGCACACAACTGCCACACGCGTCCACCACGCCGCCGCCAACCACCCGCCCGCCAGGGGGCGCTCACGTCCGCGACAACAGCGCGGCACCGCCGGACCGGACCGGGCCGGGCCGGGCCGCCGCCGCCTCCTCTCCACTCGGCACGCCACGTCCTGCTTGCAAAACACATGGCTCGTCCCTCTGTACACACAACGCGCCTGCCTGCGGTCGCCGCCGGCATCTATCCACCTGCGCATCGGAGCCAGGCCGGCAAGCCCCCACTTAAATAATGCACTTCACCAGCCAAACAAACCCACTCTTCCTTTCTTTGCACAGCGCATGCAACAGCAGCCCCAGGAGCCGGGCCCGCCGCCAGCGTCTCCTCCTCCTCCTCCTCCTCCTCCTCTGGGCACAGCCAGCCAGCCGTTCCCACCGCCCCGCCCCTGCTCTGCAGAACAAGAAAAAACGAAAAAGTACCAACACACGCACCCAAAGCGTAAGCCAGACAAGACCAGCCTCTCCAAGGCCACACACACGCAAAAAAACAAAAAAACAAAAACACTACAACAAAATAAAATAAAAAAGAAAAAGCAAGCTGTCGCCTCGCCCCCGCCCGTCCCCCCCACCACATTCGCCCCCTCCGCTTGTTTTCCTTTCTACAATTTCCCTCTTTTCCACCCAATATCCCGCCGCGGTTTACGGGCACCGGCCGATTTTGCGCCCGCCCACATGTGTGCCTACTCCCCACCACCATTCCCTCCGCAGCCTGCAGCCCGCTTTTCCCCCCTCCCTGCCCACACCACACCACACCACACCGACGGTGCCGACGTCGACACGCACCCAAGACAGGGGCCACGACCGTCTTTTTTCCTGGGCCCATCCCCTCACCGCACCTCCTTCCAATCAACCGCTGTGGCGCCTGTGTCCGCGCGAGACGCGTGCGCGCCGCCTCTCTCAACATCCGTCCGCCGTCCGCCGGCCGGCCCGTTTTTCGGCCCCCAGGCAATCCGTCAACCACCACTGCGCCCCTGCCCCTGCCCCTGCCCCTGCCCGCCCCGCACCACACCACACACCGCTGCTTGCACTGGCCGTTGCCACCAAAGGCGCCAACCGCAGCCCGCGCGCGCCAGAAAGAGATGGCAAAAACTACAGGGACCCAGCCGACCGACGAAAATCAGAGCAATTGGCCGGGAGGATCAAAAAGAGAGCTCCGAAAACCACCGTAGCGAGGCGTGGGAGGAAACGTTACGAGAAGCAGAAAGGGACCAGGAAAAATTCTGGAAATTTCTTAAAACTCGTAAACTAAACACGAAACATCTACATCTACATGGGGAAGGAACGACCCCACAGACCGAGCTGAAGCACTGGCGGATTCACTAGAAAGGCAATTCCAAGCACCAGAAGCGGTAGATGACGAAACTGATGACCACCAGGAAATGGTACTCAGAAGGGTAAAACCGCATCCTAAGTGCCCCGATCAGAACATCTTTTACAATCCAATAAACGCAGAAACCCCATATCTTATCACATCACAAACATACACACATCCTAAGAAGGCATCAGGCCCAGATTCCATCAAACCGCAACTACTACATCACCTACCTCCAGCAACTATCAATTATCTATCTAACATCAATATATAATGCTTGCTTCAGACTAAACTACTTGGAAACAGGCCCGAGTCATCACTTTACCAAAGCCAAACAAGGACTTATTATTTCCGCAAAACTATAGGCCAACTTCCTTGGAAAGGTTCTCGGAAAGCTCATTCAAACTGAACTGAAGAAATTCAATTCTTAAAGGATAACAACATAATCATCCCACAACAATTCCGATTCCGCGAAGAACACAGCACCACCCACCAGGTGACCAGACTAGTCGAGCACATATGTCAGGCCAGAAACATTAGACACAGTACTGGAGCAGTCCTGCTTGACATTGGAAAAGCATTCGGATAACGCCTTATCTACAAGCTCCACCAGTACAACTGCCCCATCCACATTATTGCTTCTTTTCTCCGCAACAGAGCATTCTATGTCCATGTACCAGGAGCGGCAAGTAACACTAGATCCATAGAGGCTGGAGTCCCGCAAGGCTCAGTGCTGGGGCCCATTCCCTACTCAATATACACAAACAAACAGCTGGGAGGACACTTGTCACTATTTGCAGACGACACTGCAGTCTACCGCAGCAGTTCTAACCTGCAATATAGAGTCACAAAAATAGAGCAACACCTACAATCCATCCAGAAATGGGCTAACCAATGGAAACAAAAAAACAATAAACGCGGAGAAAACCCAAGCAATACAATACGATTCACATTCAAAAACAATACCTCCTAACCTGCATATACGCCTCAGAAATAACAATCTTCCATGGTCAGGCACAATAAAGTATCTAGGCATCAAGCTGGACAAGAGGTTGACATTTAGAGACCATGTTACACACGTTTGTAACAAGGCTGCAGCAGCAATATTCAGACTGTACCCAATCATCAAAGGAAACAGAATAAATATGCGCGCCAAAAAGAAAATCTTCAAAACCGTCATAGGAACCAGCCATCACTTACGGCTCTGAAAATCTGGTCAATGGCCGCAGACACCAACATAACAAGAGTAAAAAAGGGTGCAGAACAAATACTTCAGAATTGCTGCTGATGCCGGCCGGTACCAGACAAACCGAGACATGTACACAAACCATAACATACTCAAAATCCCGGAAATCATCCAAAGAAAAATCCATAAAGTTTTTTTTTTCCACCAAACCACGGATTCGAACCACCCACTCATCAGAAATCTGGGACAAAATCCACCCGACCCAAGAACAACATTTCCCATCACGACAAAACACCACAAACTACAACATACCATGATAAACAAAAATAAAATAAAAACACCATAACACTCACTTAAACAACAAACATCTACACACACCCAAGAGACCCTATCATCCCATCATTTTGTTACCCAACATAATCAGACATAAGGCAGGGATCAAGGACAGATCCGGTCCTTCGAGTACAGGGGGTAAAAAATACCCATCAGACCAGCTCGCTCTCTCTCTCTCTCTCTCTCTCTCTCTCTCTCTCTCTCTCTCTCTCTCCTCCTCCTCGCTTCTCCGTGCCGACGCTGCCCCGCACACGCGTTCGCGTTCGCGTTCGGCCGACACCACACGACAGGTCTTTGGGGCCCCGCCACTGCGCACACGCACGCCTCCTCCTCTTCCTTAGTTCTTTTTCGCTTTTCTTTTCTCCCCCGCCCCCCGCTCTCACCGCCACATCATCCCGCAACCCTTGGGGGATGTTTCCCAACATCAACGCGCCCCAATTCCACTCTCTGCCCGTGCCGCACTCTCCACTTTGCTTCTCCCCGTCCCCTACACACACGACTACCGAAACCCCGGTTGACACACCTTCTCGTAGGACAGGGGTGCGTGCGTGCGTTGTCTTGACGGTGACAGCAACAGCAACGGATCCGTCCATCCCATTCCCCCCCCACTCGGCAAGGGGGGCACACACGAACGCGAAAGAAAGGGCAGGGCAGGGCAGGGCAGGGCAACTATCTCGTACACATTCTTCCTCAGAACCCACATATCACATCAACGAACGGGAGGCCAATTGCGGACTCAGCCGTGTCAGGCAAATCCAACCCAACCAACACCTCCCACGGAAACCCTGACACTGATCCAGCAGTACGTCCACATACATCGCCACACCAAATACGGGTGACGAGTGAGCAACAAATGGAACAATACACAACAAGGCTGACCTAATAAAAACTGCACGTCACGTCATACCTTCCAGACAGACGCAGTTCCGACGGCACGGCGGAACCGTATACGTACCTTTCAGCCACAACAACCGACCGACTGGACACGCCCGCGTCTCCAGCCAGCCAACCACCAGGGCCACACAGCCCGCAAGTTTCAGCGTCAACACTTCTTAACGTACGTTGCAAACTTTTCAAAACATTGCCACACACACACACACCCCACGAAAAGCGTCAACCTCTCTCACACTGGATACACTCAACACTTTTTGTCGGCGGAGCTTGAGGCCAACGGTTGACACACCCCCACCGGCCACACAGGTTTCCCTTTGAAAATTGCAGTGACGGAGACGCGGCATTACGAGAGGGTTGTTTCCGAGAGCGCGAGCTGGACGGAGCTGCGCCGCCGCCGCCGAGGGGTAATGAACGCACGCGATGCTGCATGACAGCCCATCACCCAAAGTTTCACCCACAACTGCACAGGTCGCACCCCCTTTTCGCGCCATACTAGTGTCGATCGTCAATTACAGCTCACGGTGTTCGCATTTGCCACTTGACGGGGGGGGGGAAAACAAAACAAACATCTGACACGCCATGTGTTTCTCTCTCTGTTATATCTAGGTCATTGGGCAGCCACTGTAAAAAATAATATTTTTACGACATGGTTGGGTAAGTGATTTAAAGACAACAATTGTGGGTCACACACCATAGACCATTTCGATAGTGTTCTTGTTCTTCTCTTTTTCCTTTTTTTTTTTTTTTTATCGCTCAATTGAAATAAAACCTGGGGATGATGCAATGCTGCGATATGGCACAACCGTCGTCCATTGTACACAACTCGGGAACAAAAAGAAACCAATTCAGGGAACGTTCGTTCCTTCACAACGTTTCTTTCAACGCACTTGGTCTTTACCATCCTGTATTCAAACACATTTTCCTTTCATCAAAACTAGGGCATTTGCATAACAGTTTGTTTCCGTTTCTGTGAGCACAATACTGCTTCTTCGACGTCATTTCACCATCTTAACTAGACAAACAACAAAATAGGAAAACAGCCTTGAGAACCCCGTCCACCAAATTTCAGTTAGCACGGCATCCAAGATTCTTTTCCGGGGAGTGCGGTGCAGCTGACGCTGCTCAGACCATATACCGTCGCCAGTCTCACTCAACTCTTGCGCATTCCATTCTACGCTACGTGACAATGCAAAAATGAATGAATCAAACCCGCCCAGAGAGCGTCTTGTGCGAGGGGACACACGATATAGAGAACAACAAAACACACAGGGGACACCACCAAAGTTGGAGAGAACGTTTCCACCACGGCAGACACTTACAGCAACCGCGCCGTTACGCGCTTTTTTTTTTTTTTTTTTTTTTTTCTCCCCCCCCCCACTGCACACCTCCGACACCACGGGAACGTTCATCGTCCCATTGCCCTACACTGGCGTTTCTTTTCAACCCCCCACCCTATTCCTCGCTCCCCGGACATTCGACCGATCACAAAGTGCAACCTCTCGTTACCGTCGGGTGCCCCTCTTCATCCCCGGGGCGCCAACAACAAAACAAAAAAAAAAAAAAAAAAAAAAAAAATAAACCACTCAACTGAGCGGAAAATACACGTACATCCAGAATGACGACACCGCCTCCACAAACAAAAACCAGACGTCAGACGTCAGGTCGAAAGAGGGCACCGTACGTCGTGGCGCGTGGTCTCCTAACTCACCTCGCGCGTACAAATACAAATGCGTGTCTCCTCACGTTCACACACACCTCCACGCTCCACGCTCCACTTTTACGTCGCCCAACCAACCAACTAACTTAACCCACCCGCTCGGCGTAGAAGCAGCTGTAGGCGGCAACGTGTTGTTTCTCACCCTCGCCACCAACGGTGTGACATCCGACAATCGCGGTTTGCTTTCCTTCCTTTCCGTTCCACACCTCCGGCCATACCATACAAAAAAAAAAAAAAAAATATATATATATATATATATATATCAAAACAAGCGAACTCCAGCGATCCGCCCCCCTGACACCAACACGTCTCGAAACACCCACGCCCACGACCCGGCTGTGGCTAAAGTGCGTATCCCAACGTCACACCAAAACCAAAGGCGCCGGCGCCGGCGCCGCACCACAGCTACAGCTGTGCCGCCGTCCACCCGCTCACAACAACAACAACAACAACAACAACAATTCCGCCCTTCCCGCAAAGGCATTTTGGTGGCCCTGAAAAGGGCCGTTTTTTCTTTTCTTCGCCGCGCCGCGGACGAGCCTCCTATTTCCAAGAGCCACCTCCTTACTTGGAGCTCGTGTACTTGGTCACCGCCTTCGTGCCCTCGCTCACCGCGTGCTTGGCCAGCTCGCCAGGCAGCGTTCTGGATCTCGCGGGACGTGATGGTCGAGCGCTTGTTGTAGTGCGCCAGGCGAGAAGCCTCGGCCGCAATGCGCTCGAAAATGTCGTTCACGAAGCTGTTCATGATGCTCATCGCCTTCGAAGAGATGCCCGTGTCAGGGTGCACCTGCTTCAGCACCTTGTAGATGTAGATGGCATAGCTCTCCTTCCTCTTGCGCTTCTTCTTCTTGTCGCCCTTCGAAATGTTCTTCTGCGCCTTGCCAGCCTTCTTGGCGGCTTTCCCGCTAGTCTTGGGCGGCATCACGAACAAACAGGCAGGCAGGCACGCGCAGTCAGTCAGTCAAGCGCTCCGCTCCAGTCAGCGTCTCCCCACACAGTGGCACCCGCCGCTCGCTGCAGCTCATCGACGAAGACTTCTGTGATGTCCTCGGTGGCTGTGAAGTATTAGCATTCCTGCTTCGCCTTCAACATAGAAATTCTTTACATTATATGAATAAAATAATATACATAATTTTTGTGGAAGCATAGATGATGTTTTCTTACTGCTGTGATTTTCATAGGGTGCTACTTGCAGTAGCGGTTTTTTTTTTTTTTTTTTTTTTTTTTTGATGTGGCCTTACGTACCAGTATGTGCATGAGGTGGTTGGTCCTTAGAGCATGATGCTTTACAATTGTCGGACCTTTACAGCGGACAATATCGCTGTCTGTGCTTGGATGGATGTGAGTGATTGGTTGTGATGTGATACTAATGCCTAGGGGGGGAGGTTTGTGCTTACACTAGGATGGATATGAGGTGTCCATGTAGCTCTAGGCTTTACAAAGTTCGGACGATTACAGCGGACAATATCGCTGTCTGTGCTGTGATGGATATGAATGATAGGGTGGTGGTGGTGGTGGTGGAGGCATGTGCATTGTTATCTATTCGTCCTCCACCTGTAGTAGGTCTGGCCATCTGGTCGTGGCCATGCGGTGTACTTTTCTTCCCAGCTGCTGGATGAGGGGGTTTGGGGATTCCCTCGTCTTTTCGTAGAAATTCCTCGCCGACTGTCGGAATCTCTTTGTTAGTTGTGGGACTTCCGCCATACGGTGCAGTTCTTCTGTGGAAAAGCGGTGTGGCAGCTTTAGGGCACGTTTTAGTGCGCGGTTTTGCACGGTTTGCAGCTTTTTGAGTGAGGTTGCAGCGGCGTTGCCCCACACAACTGCGGCGTATTCGAGGATGGGCCTCACCTGCGTGAGGTATAGTATTACCCCGATTCTTGGTGGTAGTGTCGACGTTGGGTTCATCACTGGGTACAGCGCCTGTAGTTTGTTGAGTGCTTTCTTCCGGACCTCTTCAATGTGAGGGGCCCATGTGAGTCGTCGATCGATTGTGACACCCAGGTATTTTGCTGTTGTCCCCCATGGGACTGGGGTGCCCCTGACTTGGATTTGCTGGTAGTCTGCTCGTATTTGTTTTTTCCCTATCGGGATGGCTTGGGTTTTGGTGGCGTTGAAGGTTAGTCTCCACTTTGTGGCCCATTCTGTTAATGTGTTGCAGGCGTTTTGCAGCCTCCTTTGCAGGTGGTTGGCGTTGGTGCTTCGGGAGTACAGGGCAGTGTCGTCTGCATATAGGGCCAGGTGTACTCTGTCGACTGTAGGTGTGTCGGCAGTGTACATGATGTACAGGAGTGGTCCTAGGACGCTGCCCTGTGGTACTCCTGCATTGATGTGGCGCACAGTGGATGTTCCGTCTTGGGCACGGACGTGGAATGTTCTTCCTTCTATATAGCTTTTCAGGAGCGCTACGTGTGACACTGGTACCCCCTGTACTAGGAGTTTGTACAGGAGGCCCTCGTGCCACACTGAGTCGAACGCTCGTGATACGTCTAGAAATACGGCTGCGAAGTATTCCTTCCGTTCGACGGCGTCTAGGGCTTCTTCTATCAGTCTTAGTAGCTGGTGGGTGGTAGCATGTCCGCATCTGAAGCCGAATTGGACGTCCGGTAGTACCCTTTCGTCACTGATGTGTCTCATGAGCCTCCTCGCATATATTCTTTCGAATATTTTTGACAGGGCGGGCAGGAGGCTAATGGGCCTGTAGCTTGCTGGTAGTCGGTGGTCTTTGCCTGGTTTGGGGATGGCCACTATTTCTGCATGCTTCCATGAAGTTGGATATTGGCCAGTCGATATGATGATGTTGAATATGGTTGTTAGAATAGGGATGACTGCTGGTGGCATTTGTCTCATTAGCTGGTTGGTTAGTAGGTCTGGTCCCCCAGCTTTCTTCGTGTTGAGGCAGCGGATTTGGGCCTCTACCTCTTCTGTGGTTATTTCTTCGATGACGTCGTCCTCTGCGCGATTTGCTAGGTACAGTGGCAGTCTTTCTGTAACCATGGCGATGTGTTCTGGGTCAATGGGGTCATTGACTGGCTGGAAGTTTTGCTCGAATGTGTCCGCTAACGCATCGGCCTTGGCGTCGGGTTCGCAGACTACGTCGTTTCCTACAATTAGCGGGGGTATTCTGCTTGTCTTGTTGAGTAGTTGTCTCGTGACTTTCCATGTGGATTGGTCGTGTAGGTTTAATGTGGCGACTTTGTTCTCCCATTCTGTGTTCCTGTGTTTCTGGATTTCGTATTTAACTTCACGCTGAAGTCTATTTACCTCTCTCTTTGTTGCTGGGAGTCTGGTTTCCTGCCATTCCCTTATTAGGCGGTTTTTGGTGCGTATTTTGTCTAGTATTTCTGGAGGGAGTTGTTTGTAGTTGTCCCTTTCTTGTTTTCTTCTTTGGGGGACCGCTGTGGCTGCTGCATCTAGTGCCAGGGTTGTTATGTGTAGCAGTGCAGCTTCCGTGCCTGCCGCTTGCGGATCGGGAACTGTGGTGAGCGTGTCTTCTAGTGTGTTCTGGTAGGTTCTCCAGTTGATGCCTTTCAGATCAATGCCTCTGTGTTCTTTCTTGGTGCCATCTAGGTTGATGTGGAAGATTACTGGTGCATGGTCTGATGTGAGTTTCCTGACTGTGGTTGCTTCTGTGTCCAGATAGATCCCTTTGATGATTGCGAAGTCAATTATGTCCGGTTGACCTCTGTTTCGTGGGTATATCGTGGGCCCGTGGGGTGCAACAGTGACTGCGTCGTGTCTGATGATACTTCTGGCCAGTCTTCTGCCACAGAGATTTGTCAGGCGGCTATTCCACAGTGTGTTTTTGGCATTGAAGTCGCCTCCCAGGAATATGTTGCCTGGCATTGATAGTATGGTTTCGAAGTCTTGTGCTTCCAGTCTCCTAGCAGGCCGCCTATACAGTGAGATGAATTTGATCATACCTCTCGAGGTGTGAACTGCTACCCCTGTAGCTTCCGTTGTGGTGAGGTCCGGTAGGTTTATGAGGTGGTGTTTTAGGCAGGTGCGTACGTATATTGCCGTTCCACCACCTTGGGTTAGTCTGTCGTTCCTGTAGCAATTGTAGTTTGCCGCTTTGACTTGTGTTCCAGGTTTTAGGTTGGTTTCCTGGACTAGGCATATGTCTACCCGCTCTTCGTGCAGGAATTGCTTAAATTCGCCTGCTTGGTGAATTAGCTTTGCTTCGGCGTTCCAGGTGGCTATTGTTAGTCCATGTTGTCTGATGGCCATACTAGTGTTTGGGGTTTGGACTGGGTACGGCCGCCAGGGCGGCTTGAATCACTGCGTTGATTTGTTGCGGGATGGTCTTCATTAAGGCTTCCATGGCGGATGCAACTGCTGCTGCTACTGTCTCTTTCAGTATTGCCATGGTTACTGGTGTCTCGTCGGTCGAGTGGGCCTGTGCGGTTGTGACCGTTCTGCTTGTAGGTCCTTCTTCCGATCTTGGTGTTGGTGCTGGCTTTGTTGGGACTGGGGGCGCTGGCCTGTGCGGGATGCTCTGCTTGCGTGGTTCTTGCGTGGTTGCATTGGCGTATGATACGCCGGTGCGTCTGTTGGCGGTTGGTCTTGACACGCCACGCTGTCTGGCGACGTGTTTCTTAACTTCCTCGCATCCCATATAGTTGGCTGGGTGTTCTTTGGAGCAACGGGCGCAAGTAGCGGGTGTGTTGCGTTCTTTGGTGCAGTCGTCTGTAGAGTGGTTGCCTGCGCATTTCAGGCATCTAACTTGCATGGTGCAGTGGCTAGCCACGTGGTCTAGTCCCTGGCACCTGTAGCAGCGTCGAGGGCCCCTTTTCTTCCTTGGTTTCTCTAGTGTGACGTCTGTGTTGGCTAGGTGCGTTATGGTTCGCAGCCGTTGGTTTTCTGGTGTGTCAGTGGCCACTATTTGGAGGAGTGGCGTGTCCTTTTTGGTCTTGGGAGATTGTACTCTTGTTATGGAGCGCGGGGTAATCTGTAGCTTGGCTAGCTCTGACTTCACTTTCTCTATACTGATTTTGAAGGGGAGACCCCTCATTATCAGGTCTATTGGCTTGGTGCTGGTGGTTGGATATGTGTAGTATCCCCATTTTTTCCCTTCTAGTACTTTGGTCACTCTCTCAAAGTCTGCTGGAGACTTGGTGAAGAGTCTGTAGGTGTCCTTTCCCGCCGTTTTAAACTGGAAGGGCGAGGTGGTTGCAGACCTTACTGCTTCTAGGAGGTCGTCATATTGGCCTTCGAAGTGGATGACGATAGGGGGTGGTGCCTTCGGTCTTGCGTTGTTCTGGGGGGGTTGCACTGTTGTTGCCTCTGCGGAGTCGAGTGCCTGGTAGGCATTCTTTGTAGGGGCAGGTGTGGCAGTGTGCAGCTTCATGGCGGGGGCTGTTCTGGTGGCTTTGGTGAAGCCCTCGGAGTCGGTTGTCCCCTTGGCTCGCTTACGGTTTACTATTGGTCCATTTACCAGTGCTGGGACGGTGGGCGGAGTCTCGTTCTTGCGTTTTCTCGACTCCGTCTCGACGTCCATGGGGGTTGTGGGTTGGCTGGGAGTGGTAGCCGCGGGCTGCTTGTCCACCACAGTGGTGGTCCCATCGATGGCTTGTGTTGAGCAGGACTCGGCGATTTCGTCTTCTGTGGCGGGCTCCAGGTTGGGGTAGCACCCCAGGCCATACCTGAAGCAGTTCGGAGACTCTAGTTGTTCTGCGCCGGAACTGCTCGCGCCCCGCCTCCAACTGCAGATACTGCAGAACAGGCGCTTAGAGACCTCACCAACACGATCCTGCAGGCTGCTGAGGAGGCCACACCCCGGCTGCGGGAAGACCCGCCTCCTCAAATACAACTCCCGGAGCACCTGCTTGCGCAAATTAGGCACAAAAACAGGGTCGCAAAAGAATGGAAAATAACAAGAAATCCGGCAACTAGGAGGCTGCTCAACCGTCTACAGAGAGAACTGAAAGTAGCACTCAATGAGCACCGCAACCAGCAATGGTCTGCCCGACTATCAGCCCTCAAAGTAGACGACAACAGCTTATGGCAAGCTACCAAACAATTTACAAGAACACGCGCGCGAATGCCGCCTCTGCACGGCGAGCGTGGAAGCCTTGTCTTCAGCCCTGTCGACAAGGCCAATGCGCTCGCCGACTCGTTCGAACAACAGTTTCAACCAGCAGAGGCGCAGGACGAGGACCACGAAAACACAGTCCGTCAACAGCTTGCAGTATTCCTTGCAGCTGAAGACGACGAGAATGAAAACACTCCACTTTTCGCCCCAGAAGACGTGGCAAAAGTCATTAGGTCCCTGCCCAACAAAAAGGCCCCAGGCCACGACCGGCTCACAAACCAGTTAGTTAAGCACCTCCCGCCACTGGCAATCACACACATCGCGAACGTCTTCAATGAGATTACTCGATCCCGCGAGTTCCCAGCGTGCTGGAAACACGCGGAGGTGGTCGCGATAGCTAAACCCGGTAAGGACCCATTATTCCCACAGCACTACAGACCGATTAGTCTTCTGCCCACTCTCAGTAAAATCTACGAGCGCCTCCTAGTCACACCTATCGAGCAACACATCTCCAGAGAGCAAGTTCTGCCTGATTTCCAGTTCGGATTCAGGCAGAAACACTCCGCCCCCCAACAGATCATGAGAGTCGTTGAAGCAGCCACCGAGGCCTTCAACCGCAGAAGCTACTGTGGGATAGTGCTACTTGATGTAGCCAAAGCCTTCGATTCCGTATGGCACAATGGGTTATTGTACAAATTATACACACAAGGCTTCCCCGGGACGATAGTAAAGCTACTCAAAAGCTATCTCTCGAATAGGACATTTTCCGTCAGGGTTGACAACTCCCTGTCGACAAAAAGACGCATACGTGCAGGGGTGCCCCAGGGATCGGTGCTGGGGCCTGTCCTGTACAGCCTGTACACGGCAGACACACCCACCTCACCCCTGGTTCACACTGCACAATATGCAGATGATACAGCATTTTTCACCCGCAATCCAAACAGGGATCTGGTCACTAGACGCCTCCAAAGAGTTCTCAACGCCACAGAGGAATGGTCCAAAAAGTGGCGCATCACAATTAACAGCGGCAAGACCCAGGCAATGATGATTACACGCCGATTAGGACCGCGAGGACCTCGCAGGCGTCCACCCTTAAACCTAAGATTAAATGGCCAAGAACTACAATGGCGCAACACAGTAAAGTATCTAGGGGTAACCCTAGATAAGAGGCTGACATGGCAGGCGCATATAAACGACCTGCGCCACCGAGCCAGCGCTCGCCTGAGCGTACTATACCCGGTCCTTAACTCTGGTAGCGGACTAACAGCAGATCTCGGAGTACGCGTCTACTGCACCCTCATACGCCCCATAATGGAATACGCGTGTCCAGTATGGGGCTATGCGGCCAAGACACACGTACTCAAACTTCAAAGGGTACAAAATAGGGCTCTAAAACGTGCCTTACACCTCCCCTCCCGATTTCCCACAGACGACCTACACGCCGCTGCGGGCATAATACGATTACAACAACGTTTTGTTGACTTAGCCAAAGCGTTCTACGAAACAGCCAGCAGGTCAACAAACCCCCTCATTATCTCACTGGGTCAATACGACCCCACCATCAAGCGTCACAAAACACCCAGGTCAATATTCATTGACTAACCACACACTCGCCCACCATCACATCACCCTCTCTCACCCCCATCAACTCGCCAACATCATCACCCACAAACCGCCATAAATCAGGCAGCACAAGTAAAACAGAAAACAAGCACATAACCACACAAGACACACCACAAAAGCAAAGACAAAAAAAAAAAAACAATCACACTTCCCCAATTGAAGTAAATGTCCAAGGACAAAAACTTCACCACTAGTCACCCTGTAGGTCAGGGTTCAAAATGTGCGAGCTGCTGCCGGCGCCGGCACGCACTCCGCTGCTCGACTCGCTGCGGCTCGCACCGTTTGCATTGTGCTTTTCTTTCTCGCTTCTTTCCAAACTAGCCCATCGCCATGTCCGGACGCGGAAAGGGAGGCAAAGTCAAGGGCAAGTCAAAGTCCCGCTCAAGCAGGGCTGGGCTCCAGTTCCCGGTCGGCAGAATCCACCGCCTCCTGCGCAAGGGAAACTACGCCGAGCGCGTCGGCGCCGGGGCGCCCGTCTACCTCGCCGCCGTCATGGAGTACCTCGCGGCTGAGGTGCTCGAGCTGGCCGGAAACGCGGCCCGCGACAACAAGAAGACGCGCATCATCCCGCGCCACCTGCAGCTCGCCATACGCAACGACGAGGAGCTCAACAAGCTCTTGTCGGGCGTCACCATCGCACAGGGAGGTGTCCTGCCCAACATCCAGGCCGTCCTGCTGCCAAAGAAGACCGAGAAGAAGGCCTAAAAGAGAGACAGCGCAATCGGCACCGCCGCGTGCTCCCTTGGCACGCAGCGCGCCATTTGCCGGCTCGGCTCAAAAACAAAACAATCGGCCCTTTTCAGGGCCACCACACAAACCTACGTCCAAAGCAGAATTCCAGTCGTTCGTCGCACCACTTTTCTCTCTCTCTCTCTCTCTCTCTCTCTTTCTGTGTACGGTTTTTCCTTCTTACACACACAGGCGCCGCCATCTTGTACACACGTACTTGGCCACCTCCTCCACTCCACGCACGCACGCACAGTCTCGCGACCATTAACCAGCACACGTGGCGCACAACAACACACCTCAAAAATAACCCCTCGGCACTCAGCCGCGCCGCAACACACAGCCCATCCACCGACAAAAAGCATACAAGCAAAGAGGGAGGGAAGGAAGGAAGGAGCTCACACAACGCAAGGGCACGCTTCCTTCCCTCCCAACCGCACCGCACACCACGTCAAAAAAAAAACTCCAAACAAAACTAAAAGGCCAGGTAGACTAAAAAGGAAAAGGAAAAAAAAAACCAGCAACACAGACTCTTTCGCACTTTTCAACTTCCGAACACTGTGGTGGCCCTGAAAAGGGCCGTTTTTCAATCTCTCTTTCCTTCCTTCGGTCTCACACCGCCTAACCGCCGAAACCGTACAGGGTGCGCCCCTGCCTCTTCAGGGCGTACACCACGTCCATGGCCGTCACAGTCTTGCGCTTGGCGTGCTCAGTGTACGTCACCGCGTCGCGGATCACGTTCTCCAGGAACACCTTCAGCACTCCGCGCGTCTCCTCGTAGATCAGACCAGAGATGCGCTTCACGCCGCCCCTGCGCGCCAGGCGGCGGATCGCGGGCTTCGTGATGCCCTGGATGTTGTCGCGCAACACCTTGCGGTGCCGCTTGGCGCCACCCTTGCCGAGCCCCTTTCCTCCCTTGCCGCGGCCTGTCATTCTTCTTCTTCAAGCGCCTCAACCACAATAATATAAAAAAAACAGAAAGCAAGGCAAGCTCCTCACCCGGCGCTAGCGAGTCGGCTACGGTTGTGGCGCCCAGCGCGCGCGCCGCCCCCCTATATAGACTCTGGGGCCCCGCGGCCCGCCCTCCCCTCCCCCCACCACCGCGCACCGAGGGCATATAAGCGCAGCACCCGGGGCGCGCGGGCCGAGACGAGACTTGGGTGCCGACTGGAGGGGACGAGACGTGGGTGCCGACCGGAGCGGACCGAGAGCCGCGCTGCAGCAGTCGTCGAGCGAGCGCAGTGCCCGCGCACCCACCCCATCCCCACCACTGGGCCGAGGGGGACACCGCAGCCGTCGCGGAACAAAGCGCCAGCCCATGCGGTGACCAGCCGTCCTCCTCAACAACAGCAAAGAACAACGGAAAGGCAGAATAGTGCCGCTGCACCTCCCACATCGAGGTGCACTCCAAGAGAGCAATTTTGTCGTGTTTTATCGCAATTTTGTCGTGTCGGTCTGTCTGAGTAATCAGACAGGCAAGCAAAAGTGTCGTGTTCGTCTACCTAGCGCAAGCGGGTAGACAAGCAAAATTGTCCATCTACACTAGCGTCGCACGGCAGCCAGGCTGCCTCCTCCCACCAGAGTAGGGTAATCTCCGTACCAGGGCCGGTGGCGCAGCCCCGATACCCACGTACGTGTAAATAGGCCAAATCAGCCCACAGCTACCCTACGGTGACAACAAGTGGGACTGAACTGGAACTGTCACTAGTGCGACCACACTCATCACACACGACCCATCATGAACACTGAAGATCGAGGTGGGGCCCCCCACCCTCGATCGCCCCCTCAAGAAACTGCCCGCGGAGCCGACAACCGTACGGTGACGTACGTCGTGGAGAATCTTCCCCACGACATCACACAGAAGTCAATGGCAGCAAAGATTAACTCCTTTGTAGAGTACGCGGTCAGGTCGGAAATTAAGTCGCTGAACGTAACCAGATATGGACGGGCCTACATCAACTCCGCAAGTAGAGGGCGGGAGGATTATTTTCAAAGGGTCTTCCGCCAACACATAGTCTCCTCTATAACAGTTCGCCCTGAAAAAGTACGTGAACCGAGACAGCCCATGCAAAGGTCTCGGAAGCCTCCCCTCAGCGCAGTGATCAAAAGGGTGCCGTTAGATGTTGAGGCGGACGATGTGATCCAACAGCTGCGCGAACAGGGCCTAGATGTGGAGAGGGCCTGGCGGATCATATCAAGGGAGAGGCAGGCCCCCACCAGGAATATCAGGATAATTTCCCGCAATCAGGAAACGATTGACAGCGTACTCACCAAGGGAGTTGTCATTGACTACGCTAGAAAGGAAGCAGAACCCTCCAAGCTCCCTCCACCACAGCCGGCGCAATGCGGGCAGTGCCTGGGTTTTGACCACTCCACGGCGAACTGCAAGGCCCAACCAAAGTGTCCACAGTGCGGAGGTGACCACAAACTTACCCGGTGTGATGTTAAAAACCCGGAGAAGTGCTCGAACTGCGAAGGCGACCACTCGGCCTTATCTTACAAGTGCCCCAAACGGCCGAAAGTCGCTGAGAAGGAAGAACTCCGTGCACAAATCAAAATCATGGACGAGCCTGCACCCATCCCACCCGCAGAAGAACTTCAGCAGGAGTTGGTCCTAAAGAATGACTTCCTCCGGATCCTCACTGGAGCACTAGTCAGTCTCTTCCAGGACCGGCGGGAGGACATAGTAAAGACTGTGAATCAGGTGTCACAGCAAATCCTGCACAAAAACATCAAGGCGACCCAATCAGGAGTCTGCCTTCACGTAACAGTGGCAGACAGGATCAGTCCGGCAACACAGCTGGACATAACACACAACCTGCAATCACCTATACAACCACAGACGCCCACCACACAAACACCCCAACCTCCAAAAACACCCACACAACACCGCACACCAACCACACAAACACCCCAACCGCAATACGCATCTACACGAACACTAAGCATACCACAGTCACATACTTCCAGAACCAAGACCTACTAAAAACCCGAGTCGCGGTTCGAACATGGCCGACCACCATCAGATAAATCTCCTCTTCGCCAATGCGAGAGGGGTTAAAGATAGGAGAACTTTGCTCATGCACACACTATTGCGCAACAACGTGCACGTGGCCGGCATCGCCGAAACGTGGCTGTCTGATGGGAAGCAGTGCAATATACCGAAGTTCAACTGCTTCCGCAAGGACAGAGACGGCAGAGGTGGTGTCGCGCTATACGTGCGCAATACAATAGCGGCAATCGAAATCCCTCCCCCCGCACAGCTTGGAGACATAGAGATCGTCATGGTCAAAATAAGGGGCCACAACGCAAGGACTGTGACAATTGCGTGTCTATACAATCCTCCAAACAACCCTCTCCCGATCCACGCGATACGACACCTTATGACGAAAGACAAATTCATATTACTTGCAGACCTAAATGCGCGACACGAGAGACTTGGTGACCACAGCACAAATCTCAACGGACAAATCCTCTTCGACCTCTTGACTACCGAACCTGTAGACCGTCTCCCCATCTACCAACCCACGTTTATTGGCCACCGAGGAACGTCAGCGCCCGACCATATCCTGTACAGCCCTACCATGAGCGACACAATAGCCAATGCGGAAGTCGGCAACTCCATAACAAGTGACCACCTTCCCATCCTCTTCTCCACAAACGCAATAGCCCCACCGAATCCCTCACCAATCAGACGAACTGTACGACAGTACTCAAACGCCGACTGGAATAAATACAAAGACGTACTCGAACAAGAACTATCCATCCCCATGACCGTGACAGACCACCACGACCTTGAACTCGCCACGACGAAAATAGAATCAGCTTTTAAACACGCAATCGAGGAAGCCATACCGCAAATCACCATAGACAACTGGAAGCCTACTATCCCCCGAGAAGCTCTCGACCTTATACAAAGGAAAAAACGACTACAAAGAGAGATGAGACGAACCAACAACCAGAACTTACGACAAACCTGGAACCGACTAAACAATCGCGTCAAACAGATCATCTCGACACATCGACAAAGACAATGGGAAGAAACATGCGAGAGACTTAACTACAGAAACGGAGGACAATTTTGGAAACGATTCAAAACACTGACGGGACAAAGAGCAACAACTACCAACACATTAATTACAAACAACGAGCCAACGACAGACCCACAACAACAAGCTGACATTTATAAAGACGTGCTAGAAGAAGTATACTCCTTCCCACACGACAACAACTTCGACGAAGTCTTCCGACGAACAGTAGAGCTCCGACTCCCACGACTACTTAACACACACACAGTAGAGACAGAAAACGAAAACTCTCTAACCAAACCTATAACTGACAAGGAAATAATGGACGCGATACTGACGGGACGGAACTCAGCGCCGGGCCAAAACGACATACGACGAATTCAGCTACAAAAGGCACCCCTCCTTACCCTCATCCCTATCCTCTCTCTCATTTTCAACTATTGCATTAGCACAGAGACCATCCCAACTGCCTGGAAAACAAGCAAGACAATCATGATCCCTAAACCAGACAAACTAAGAACAGACCCACGATCCTACAGACCCATCTCTCTTTTAGACGTACTGGGAAAAACCTATGAGAGAATCATCACAGACAGACTCAAGACATACGTAGAACAGAAAGAACTCCTTCCCCTGATCCAAGCTGGCTTCCGCAGTAAGCACTCCACGAATGATCCACTGTTCAAACTCGTGAACGGAATCACACAGGGCTTTAATAATGGACGGTGCACCCTCACAATATTCCTGGATATTGAGAGGGCGTTCGACAAGCTATGGCATGACGGACTCCTGTACAAGCTGTGCGAGATGGGGATTCCTATCAAAATGGTCCGGCTCGTAAAAGCATACCTCACCGACCGAGTGTGCAAGACACATGTCTACAACGCCTCCTCCCAACCTTTCACCCCACAAGCAGGAGTGCCACAGGGCGGCATCCTGTCCCCACTACTGTACGCGCTGTACACAGCAGATATACCGACCACCCAATCCCCAGACGAAACAATAGCCCTTTACGCAGACGACACAGCTTATTGGTGCACATCACTCAGGACATCAACTATACAAAGAAAGACGGACGAATACCTAAAACGACTCGAAGACTGGATGAAAAAATGGAGAATTAGACCAAACCCAGCAAAGACACAAACTGTACTCTTTCGACACAGAAACTTGACCAAAAAGAGACAACAAAACGACAACGACATACAATTAACACTCTGGAACACGCCACTCAGACTTGTCAACACGGCCAGATACCTTGGCGTGTTCCTAGACAAACACATGAACTGGCTGACGCACCTGAACTACCTTCTCGACAAGACCAGAAAACGCCAAGGACTGATACGACAAGTACAAGGACGCCTCCGTGGCTGCAGCATGGAAACAGCCGTACACACTTACAAAACCTTTATCAGACCTGTCCTTGAATACGCCAGCGCCCCGCTGGGAGGCATCCCGCACACGGTAGCAGACAGACTATATAGCACAGAACGACGACTGCTCCGTAACCTCGCGAGACTCCCGGCAAGGACGCCCAGCAATGACGTATACGAAATAGTGAATGTAGAACCACTCCAAACACGACTGACAAAACTGCGCGCGAACTACGGACAACGAATACTAACGCAAAGACCTGACATGGAAAACCTAATTACAACAAGACCTCATACTCAACGACTCCCCAAACACAAATATATCTGCCCAGCGTGTACAGTAGCACAAAACACATCAACCCACTTCCCAGATTTAGCCCCCACCATGGAACCGTTGATAACCCATACCACTACCCCTCCGCACCTAGACGTCAGACAATAAAACATGACAGACACATAACACAGAAACCAACACCCAATCACATCTCACACTCACTCTCTCTCCCTCTCCTTCTTCTATGGCACACACACCCTCACACACACACACACACACACACACACACACACACACACACACACACAAAACCACAAGACAACTACACTCGCACACATAAACTAGCCGGAGTACTCTACAACTACTAAATCCTGATCTGCCACTGCCAAATATGACAATATGAAAATAGGAAATAGCCATAATCGTACAACAAAACTAGTAACAATAGTAACACCACTATATGTCACCCATAGACTAACTTCTTCTCATTTGCTCCAATCCACAACCGAACACAGACTTAAATCAAGAAACATTACACACAAATCACACACAGAAATTCTAGTACTATTCTATTATTATAAACATTGTAAACTCTAGTAAAATATACATTGAGAAACCAACATAACTCCTAATTATTTCTAATTATTTCTCATTGCTAAAACCTAGCACTACATACTTTGTCAAACCGAAATATAACCTTGCTAAATATATATATTTGTTAATGATGTATTATTATATTATTTGTTAATTGTTTGTTAATCAAAATGTATACTGTAAATGACCACAATAAGTGCAAAAAAAACTTGTAAAGCACCTTTCTGCAAGCACTTCAATTGTAATAAAAATAAAATTAATTTGTAAATCACGCCTATGGCTAAAAAGTGCAATGCAAGCACTAGAATAGCCCGCCCTCCCCCTTAAGGGAAGGGAATGAAATGTGCTAAAAAAAAAAAAAAAAAAAAAAAAAGGCGCGCGCGCCCGTTGTCAAGGCAGCACCGGACGCCGTCGCGCACGCATATCCACGCCGCATCCGCATCCGCAGTAGCCATGGCCCGGACAAAGCAAACGGCCCGCAAGTCCACCGGCGGAAAGGCGCCGCGCAAACAGCTCGCCACCAAGGCGGCGAGGAAGAGCGCGCCCGCCACCGGCGGCGTCAAGAAGCCCCACCGCTACAGGCCGGGCACCGTCGCCCTGCGAGAAATCAGGCGCTACCAGAAGAGCACAGAGCTGCTCATCCGCAAGCTGCCATTCCAGCGCCTAGTGCGCGAGATCGCCCAGGACTTCAAGACCGACCTGCGCTTCCAGAGCTCCGCAGTCATGGCCCTGCAGGAGGCCAGCGAGGCCTACCTCGTCGGCCTCTTCGAAGACACCAACCTGTGCGCAATCCACGCCAAGCGAGTCACCATCATGCCCAAGGACATCCAGCTCGCGCGCCGCATCCGCGGCGAGCGCGCCTAAACCCGCACACCGCCAAACAAACAAAACGGCCCTTTTCAGGGCCACTAACGTCTCTCCGTCGCGAGCAAAACTTTGTCGGTCGCAACGACTAGTTCCCCACTCACTCTCCAGTCCAGTCGTCCCACCCCCGGCCCGGCGCCGCCGTTTCCAAAAAAAAAAAAGCACCGCACCGGCCGAGCCAAGTCGCAAGCGTCAATAGCGCCACCCACACAGGCCACGGCACAAAACGTGACGCCCGGAAAGCAAAGCAAAGCAAAAAAGACTATTCCAAAACCACCACCAAGACAAACAAACAAACAAACGCGGCGCAAAATAAATAGGTAAAAATAATAAAAGTAAAATACACTTTATGTAACACCAACCGCGCGCCGCCGCCCACGCCCGCCAACGACCCCACAATCCAACCACCGCGGCACGCAAACACCATCCACACATGAAACAAACAAACGCCAGCAAGCAAGACAGACAGACAGACAGACAACAAGGCAACCGACCGACCACGACACGACAATCAACACCTTCCCGACGTGCTTTGATGGCCCTGAGAAGGGCCGTTTTTGTTTTTGTCCGGGACCGCGCGACAGCCTCTGGTTGCGCGCCGGCCACCAGGCGACGGTGTCAACCGCCAACCCTTCCCTGCCCTTTTTACTTCTTCTTCTTGGGCGAAGCCTTCGCCTTAGACGGCGTCGCCGTCGCCTTCTTCGGGCGCGGCGCCTTCGGCTTCTTCGTCGGAACCTTGGCGGCCTTCTTCGCCTTCGACGGCGACTTGGCCTTGGCCGGCTTGGCCGCAGCCGCCTTCTTCGCACCCGCGGGAGCGGCCGACGCCGCAGACGCCTTCTTGGCGGCGCCCGCCTTCCGACCGGTCGCCGCCTTCACGCCGCCAGCCTTCTTTGCGCCGGCCGCACGGGCCCCCTTCTTCTCCTTGCTGGCCGGAGCGGCGCGCTTCTTCTTCGCACCACCGCCACCACGAGCCTTGCCGCCCTCGGCCGCCCCGCCGCCGGCGCCGGCAAGCTTGAAAGAGCCCGACGCGCCCTTCCCCTTCGTCTGCACCAGCTCGCCAGCCACGACGGCCGACTTGAGGTACTTCTTGATAAAGGGCGCCAGCTTCTCCGCGTCCAGCTTGTAGTGCGCGGCAATGTACTTCTTGATCGCCTGCAGCGACGACCCGCCGCGCTCCTTCAGACTCTTGATGGCGGCCGTCACCATCTCAGAGGTGCGCGGGTGCGCAGGCTTGGCGCGCGGCTTCTTCGCAGACGACGCAGACTTGGCCTTCTTCGTAGTGCCGGTGGCGGCGGGTGCCGCGGCAGTCTCGTTCGTAGCCGCCTGGTTTCTTTTTTGTGTTGGAGGCAAGGGTGCTATCGCCTGAGGCGATTGGTCCCTCATGTGTGCTGGTAGGGTTACTTATTTGGGGTCACTATTTATTTATAAATAGGGGCACCATTTTTGATTCTTTAGAGGTCCCTTTGGGCACTGATTTGGTCCTTTAGGGCCTCGTTAGTGGTCTTGAATTGGTCGTGGCCTATTACATTTATACTTCAGTCTTTACATTATCTATCCTAACATTCTTGATGTGTCTATGCTACTTTTGTTCCTGTTTTGCGAGCTCTAACCTAGTTCATCTTGATGTTTCTATCCTAAGTACTGTTTACACTTGTCTCTCGTTTTTACCCTGTGTGCTAAATCTATTTGCTTGGTACTTCTAACCTATTTACTACCTATAATTTCTTGATGTTTCTAGTCTATATCTTAGCTACATTTGCTTGGTGTTTTCTACCTATGAACTAGCTACACTTTCTTGATGTTTCCACCTAGATCGTGGCCGGCACTCGTGATGTTTCTATGCTAATCTATGGTGGTCATCCTAGTTTCTAATGATGGTCAAGGGCACCCTGATTTTGTGCCAGGGTGCCGGTTCGTAGACAGCTATTTCCTCTAACTGATTAAGCTCAGGTCTGAGTCTGTTTACCTTGTCCACTAGTCTGGTTGTTGCCTCCTTTACAAGTTCAGCCATGTTTGGCATCTCGAGTTCTCTGTGTATTCGCTCAGTACTTGTCCATGGAGGGGCATTCAGGATCAGCTTCAGGCATCTGTTTTGCAGCGTCTGGAGCTTTGCGAGGTTGGTTCTGCATGTGATGCCCCAGGAGGAGCATCCATATAGCATGGCCGGTAGTATGATGGATTTGTATATTTTTAGTTTCGTTGCTGGTAGCATGTCCTTGCTGGCCAAGATGGGGTAGAGGGCATGGATGGCTTTCGTGGTTTTTATTTTCTTGTCTTCTAGGTGTGTTTTGAAGATCATTTTGCTGTCTAGGGTGACCCCTAGATAGCGGACTGTTTGTTTCCACGGGACCCGCTCACCGTTGATTTCTAGTCTGTCGTGGAGTTCAGGGCGCCGTCTTGTAAATAGGATGGCCTCAGTTTTTGATGCGTTTATTTTTATCCGGTTTAGTCTGGCCCATGTTTCTGTTAGGTCGACTTGCTCTTGTAGCTTTCTGATCGTGGTGTCAAGTCTTCTATTGCTGGCCAGTAGCGCCGTGTCGTCGGCGAACTGGGCCAGCACTGTGTCCTGTGTTGTTGGTAGGTCGTTTACATACACTGTGAACAGTGTGGGCGAGATGACTGACCCTTGTGGGATGCCCTCGTGGAGGGTTTTTATTTCTGACCTTTTCCCGTTGATGGTCACAAAGCATCTTCTGTTTGTTAGATAGTTGTCGATGAGTTTTAGGTAGCAGCGTGGGAGATCGGTGTCCTCATACAGTTTTACTAGGAGGTTGTCTCTCCACACTTTGTCGTACGCTTTTTCCACGTCCAGGAGAATTGCCGCCGTGAATCTGGAGAGGTTCATGTTTTTTGTTACGAACTCAGTGATCCTCAGGAGCTGCAGTTCCGCTGAAAGGGTTTCTTGGTATGCGAACTGCTCTCTGCGTATGACATGGTTGGCTAGTAATGGTTGCCTGATTCTCGGAAGTATTACGCGTTCCAGAACCTTGGACATTGTTGGCAGCAGGCTTATGGGGCGGTGGTTTTCCGGCTTTGTGAGGTCCTTTCCTTTCTTTGGGATGGGCACGATTTTGCACACCTTCCACACGTCAGGGAAATGACTTTTCTGTAGGCATGCGTTGATTATACGGGTGAGCAGTACCAGTGGTTTGCGTGGCAGGTGTTTTAGTTGCTCATTGGATACCTTGTCTGGTCCAGGCGCGGAGTTGTTGTTAAGTCGCCGTATAATCGTGCGGACTTCAGCAGTGGTTGTTAGTTCTGCTGCGTCATTGATTGGGTTCGATCTTATTCTTTGAATAGTTGCTTGGATTCTCCTGTTGAATTCCTCTTCGTCAGGTAGTTGTGCTGCCCTCTGCTCCACTCTGTTTTGTAATTCATATGTGGAGGCAAATAGCTCAGCCTGCCTGAGATCGTCGAAAACCATATTGTTTTCGTCCCTGAGGGCCGGTTTATGTTGCTTTGGTGTCCGAAGGTTCTTTATTAGCTTCCAGTCGTCTCGCAGGCGCAGTTGCAGCGCCGCCATCCTGTCCTCCCAGACCTCTGCTTTCCACTCTTTTGCTCTTTTGTGGATCTCCCTGGTGAGCCTGTTGACTTCTCTCCTTGCTTGCGGGTCTCTGGTTCGGATCCATCTGCGACGTTCCTGGTTTTTCAGGTATTTAAGGTCCTGAATTAGCGGTGGGAGTGTGTTATACTTGACCTCCAGGAACGTTGTTTTGCAGGATGCCCGTTTATATGCTGTAGTTATCTTGTCTGTGATGGTGCGGATGGCTTCTTCTATTTGTATTTCGGTGTTGAGCGCTGCTGTGGGGGTGACATTGTTGTTTAACCACCGTTCATACTGCGCCCAGTCGACGTTTATGGTTTGCCGTGGTCTTGGGGGTTCCAATGCGTCACCGATGTGGCCTATTACCGGAAGATGGTCCGATGTTAGTGTATTTCTTACTTGTAGGTTCATTTCCGGATCTAGATTTTTTGTGATACAGATGTCCAGTACGTCTGGCCGGAGGAGGCTGTTGAAGGGGATGTATGTTATGTCTGTTGGGGCTGTTACTGCTGCATTGAGGCGGCCTTGTAGGTCATGGAGTCTGACACCTCTTGCATTGCTCCTCCTGCAATTCCAGGCCTCGTTTTTGGCGTTAAGGTCACCACATAGGAGGACCCGTTCGTGGTTGTCGAATATCCACGTAAGGTCTTGTTCCTCATACTCTGCTCTGGGGCTGAGGTAAGCGGCTACTAGGGCTATTTTGCCTTGCGCCCTTTCAATTTGCACAATTGTGGCCTCGAGTGAGTGCATCGGTGGCGTGATTTCGGGGTGGTGAGTGATGTAGGGGCGGATGTATATGGCGGTGCCACCTCCCCGCCTGTTTCTTCTGTCTGTCCTGTGGCAAATCATGTTGCGGAGGTTTAAGGTTGCGTTTTGCTGCAGGTGGGTTTCCGTGACGAGAAGGACGTCTATCTTCTGTTCCTCAATGAACTCATTTAGTACTTCCCTTTTGTTTGCGATTCCATTTGCATTGAAATTGCACGCGCTGGCCCAGCCAGTGTCGCGGGCGGGCGCGGACTGCCGAAAGAGCGGCCGCCACTCGGCGCGCCGCCGCGCCGCCGCGCCGCGCCTCCCGCGCTTGCTACCGCCCAACGTCCGACAGCCTGCGCGGAGCAGCCCCCAACCTGCGCCGCAACCACCCGCGCCATTCAAACCACCGAGGATGGGGCTACACACACCGACACCACGGTCGCCAACCAGTCGCCGCGGCGGCGCCGCAAACCACGGCCAAACTGCAGCCACCGCGCGCCACAGCCTGGGCCGGCCCGCCGAGAATCGCCGCCCCCGCCCAAATGCCGCCCCCACAGCCCCAGCCGACGACCCGCCACAATGGCCAAACCTTCGTCAAAACTCCCACACCGTCGCCGCGGCAGCCCGGCCACCGCGGCCGGCGCCACAGCCACACGAGCCGAGTCGTGCGGCGATGACGGCCGTGCACAAACGCACCTCCGCCGCCCCATCGCCTTCCGCCGTTTTCCCGATCGGCCCGCAGCCGTCGGGCCACGGCCGCGGGCCGTCCTCCTCCTCTCGCCTCGCCCGCCAACACCCACAGCCCTTCCAACACATTTTTTTTTCTTTTTTCTTTTTTTTTTACTTTTTTACGATCGCCGCCTGCGCAACATGGCACCGGCCGACGGAGCGCCAACCCCCCCGCCACAGGCGAAAACAAAACAAAACAAAACAACGATAAACAAACAAACAAAATAAATTACCAGCCAGCCCCAACTACAGACACACCGAATCTGCCCTCACAGCCGACCTTACACGCCTCAACGTCAAAACAAAGGTGGTTTCTTTCTTTCAACGGTTACCTTACCTTAGGTTACGTCAGGTTAGGCTAAGAAGGCGTCAGGGTTAGGTTAAGCGTTGACGTGACGTCACGTCTTAACGTAGGCGTTAAGCTAAGGTTGCGGTCACGTACGTTAGGTTAAGGCGACTTGGGGGTTGGCCTAAGAGCTTAGGTTAGGTTACGTTAGTTTAGTTTAGGTTAGGTTAGGTGGCTGCGTTAAGGGCTTAAAGAAGTTTAGGAGGTTAAGGCGTCGAGGCGGCCGCACCCCCTTAGCTGCTGCGGCTCGGCCACGCCACGCCACGCCACGCCACGCCACGCTTTGGGGTTTCATAAGGTCGCGCGGCGGGTCGTCGGCACGCCGCAAAGGACAAAACTGCAAGACGACGTCGAAAAACAAACAACAGGTAAAAAATAAATAAGTAAGTAAAATAAACGACGCCGACAGGCGGGGATCAGCAGAACGAGCAGATTCCGGAGAGCGAACGAGACACACACGCACGCACGCACGCACGCACGCACACACACAAACCCCCCCGAGCCGAGAGAGCACAGCACCACCACGTGTCGGCCTCCGCTCACCCGACTCGGCTGGGCTGGGCTGGCGGCCGGGCCGGATGCACGTACACGTACGGCTACAGCCACTACCCGTACACAGCCGCTCTTCACGCAACACCAGCCAAATGGCGCGCCCGCGGCTCGTCGCGGTCGCGGTCGCGGTCGCGGTCGCGGTCGCAACGCCACGCCGGCACACTTTCGGCACCACCGTTTTCGCGCGCACCGCAAACAAAACGCAGCCGACACACACAGAAGAAAAAAAAAAAAGAGCGCGAGACGGGCGGCGGCGCACCTTTCGCCAGCCGGCAGGCAATCGACTCGCACAGTACGACAAACGCGCACGCCACCCCACCCACCAACCAACCAACCAACCAACCAACCAGTCGTCGTCGTCCCGAAATCAAACAAACTCTCAAAAGCACAGCCCCTGCTGCCAACGGACGCAGGCGCCACGCAGCTCCCTTCCCGCCACACTCGATTCGCAGCGCAACTCACCCGGCACACCGTCAAACGACGGGCTGGGCTCGCCGCATCGCCGCAACCTACACACCTTCCCCGCCACGACGCACAGCCCCACCAGACGCCCGTGCCGCAACGACACTACTGCACTACCACTACCGCACTACTCCTCTCGCCCTTGCCATACACGACACAACACGCCAAAAAATGAAAATCCAAATACAAACAAAAAACACCGCCCCCACGACCCACACACATGCACGGCGCGCCAACACACGCGAGGCAAGGCACGCAGCAAACGGCGTCCCCTCCGCGTCGCGCCATCAACCTACACACACAAGGCAACCAACAACAGCCAGCCAGCCAGCCCCACTCTCACGCCGCAAAAACAGAAAACACACCGAAACCGCCAAACGCTGCACATTCGCGCTTCGCACTTACCACACACCTCTCGGCATCCGTTTCGCACACAACGACGCGACGCACAATACATCATCACGGGCTACGCACGCACACCGCGACCCACTTTTTTACGACGCCCTCGGCAGAGCACACGTGCCCACGCCCACACACAGTCGACACAACGACGCAGCGCGCAGCAGACGCGGCCGCAACACATACCTCCCCGACGACGCGCCAACACCGCCAGCCACTGCTCACTCGCCCAAGCAACCCGTGCACACAACTGCCACACGCGTCCACCACGCCGCCGCCAACCACCCGCCCGCCAGGGGGCGCTCACGTCCGCGACAACAGCGCGGCACCGCCGGACCGGACCGGGCCGGGCCGAGCCGAGCCGAGCCGCCGCCGCCTCCTCTCCACTCGGCACGCCACGTCCTGCTTGCAAAACACATGGCTCGTCCCTCTGTACACACAACGCGCCTGCCTGCGGTCGCCGCCGGCATCTATCCACCTGCGCATCGGAGCCAGGCCGGCAAGCCCACACTTAAATAATGCACTTCACCAGCCAAACAAACCCACTCTTCCTTTCTTTGCACAGCGCATGCAACAGCAGCCCCAGGAGCCGGGCCCGCCGCCAGCGTCTCCTCCTCCTCCTCCTCCTCCTCCTCCTCCTCCTCCTCTGGGCACAGCCAGCCAGCCGTTCCCACCGCCCCGCCCCTGCTCTGCAGAACAAGAAAAAACGAAAAAGTACCAACACACGCACCCAAAGCGTAAGCCAGACAAGACCAGCCTCTCCAAGGCCACACACACGCAAAAAAACAAAAAAACAAAAACACTACAACAAAATAAAATAAAAAAGAAAAAGCAAGCTGTCGCCTCGCCCCCGCCCGTCCCCCCCACCACATTCGCCCCCTCCGCTTGTTTTCCTTTCTACAATTTCCCTCTTTTCCACCCAATATCCCGCCGCGGTTTACGGGCACCGGCCGATTTTGCGCCCGCCCACATGTGTGCCTACTCCCCACCACCATTCCCTCCGCAGCCCGCAGCCCGCAGCCCGCTTTTCCCCCCTCCCTGCCCACACCACACCACACCACACCGACGGTGCTGACGTCGACACGCACCCAAGACAGGGGCCACGACCGTCTTTTTTCCTGGGCCCATCCCCTCACCGCACCTCCTTCCAATCAACCGCTGTGGCGCCTGTGTCCGCGCGAGACGCGTGCGCGCCGCCTCTCTCAACATCCGTCCACCGTCCGCCGGCCGGCCCGTTTTTCGGCCCCCAGGCCATCCGTCAACCACCACTGCGCCCCTGCCCCTGCCCCTGCCCCTGCCCGCCCCGCACCACACCACACACCGCTGCTTGCCCTGGCCGTTGCCACCAAAGGCGCCAACCGCAGCCCGCGCGCGCCAGAAAGAGATGGCAAAAACTACAGGGACCCAGCCGACCGACGAAAATCAGAGCAATTGGCCGGGAGGATCAAAAAGAGAGCTCCGAAAACCACCGTAGCGAGGCGTGGGAGGAAACGTTACGAGAAGCAGAAAGGGACCAGGAAAAATTCTGGAAATTTCTTAAAACTCGTAAACTAAACACGAAACATCTACATCTACATGGGGAAGGAACGACCCCACAGACCGAGCTGAAGCACTGGCGGATTCACTAGAAAGGCAATTCCAAGCACCAGAAGCGGTACATGACGAAACTGATGACCACCAGGAAATGGTACTCAGAAGGGTAAAACCGCATCCTAAGTGCCCCGATCAGAACATCTTTCACAATCCAATAAACGCAGAAACCCCATATCTTATCACATCACAAACATACACACATCCTAAGAAGGCATCAGGCCCAGATTCCATCAAACCGCAACTACTACATCACCTACCTCCAGCAACTATCAATTATCTATCTAACATCAATATATAATGCTTGCTTCAGACTAAACTACTTGGAAACAGGCCCGAGTCATCACTTTACCAAAGCCAAACAAGGACTTATTATTTCCGCAAAACTATAGGCCAACTTCCTTGGAAAGGTTCTCGGAAAGCTCATTCAAACTGAACTGAAGAAATTCAATTCTTAAAGGATAACAACATAATCATCCCACAACAATTCCGATTCCGCGAAGAACACAGCACCACCCACCAGGTGACCAGACTAGTCGAGCACATATGTCAGGCCAGAAACATTAGACACAGTACTGGAGCAGTCCTGCTTGACATTGGAAAAGCATTCGGATAACGCCTTATCTACAAGCTCCACCAGTACAACTGCCCCATCCACATTATTGCTTCTTTTCTCCGCAACAGAGCATTCTATGTCCATGTACCAGGAGCGGCAAGTAACACTAGATCCATAGAGGCTGGAGTCCCGCAAGGCTCAGTGCTGGGGCCCATTCCCTACTCAATATACACAAACAAACAGCTGGGAGGACACTTGTCACTATTTGCAGACGACACTGCAGTCTACCGCAGCAGTTCTAACCTGCAATATAGAGTCACAAAAATAGAGCAACACCTACAATCCATCCAGAAATGGGCTAACCAATGGAAACAAAAAAACAATAAACGCGGAGAAAACCCAAGCAATACAATACGATTCACATTCAAAAACAATACCTCCTAACCTGCATATACGCCTCAGAAATAACAATCTTCCATGGTCAGGCACAATAAAGTATCTAGGCATCAAGCTGGACAAGAGGTTGACATTTAGAGACCATGTTACACACGTTTGTAACAAGGCTGCAGCAGCAATATTCAGACTGTACCCAATCATCAAAGGAAACAGAATAAATATGCGCGCCAAAAAGAAAATCTTCAAAACCGTCATAGGAACCAGCCATCACTTACGGCTCTGAAATCTGGTCAATGGCCGCAGACACCAACATAACAAGAGTAAAAAAGGGTGCAGAACAAATACTTCAGAATTGCTGCTGATGCCGGCCGGTACCAGACAAACCGAGACATGTACACAAACCATAACATACTCAAAATCCCGGAAATCATCCAAAGAAAAATCCATAAAGTTTTTTTTTTTTCCACCAAACCACGGATTCGAACCACCCACTCATCAGAAATCTGGGACAAAATCCACCCGACCCAAGAACGACATTTCCCATCACGACAAAACACCACAAACTACAACATACCATGATAAACAAAAATAAAATAAAAACACCATAACACTCACTTAAACAACAAACATCTACACACACCCAAGAGACCCTATCATCCCATCATTTTGTTACCCAACATAATCAGACATAAGGCAGGGATCAAGGACAGATCCGGTCCTTCGAGTACAGGGGGTAAAAAATACCCATCAGACCAGCTCGCTCTCTCTCTCTCTCTCTCTCTCTCTCTCTCTCTCTCTCCTCCTCCTCCTCGCTTCTCCGTGCCGACGCTGCCCCGCACACGCGTTCGCGTTCGCGTTCGGCCGACACCACACGACAGGTCTTTGGGGCCCCGCCACTGCGCACACGCACGCCTCCTCCTCTTCCTTAGTTCTTTTTCGCTTTTCTTTTCTCCCCCGCCCCCCGCTCTCACCGCCACATCATCCCGCAACCCTTGGGGGATGTTTCCCAACATCAACGCGCCCCAATTCCACTCTCTGCCCGTGCCGCACTCTCCACTTTGCTTCTCCCCGTCCCCTACACACACGACTACCGAAACCCCGGTTGACACACCTTCTCGTAGGACAGGGGTGCGTGCGTGCGTTGTCTTGACGGTGACAGCAACAGCAACGGATCCGTCCATCCCATTCCCCCCCCACTCGGCAAGGGGGGCACACACGAACGCGAAAGAAAGGGCAGGGCAGGGCAGGGCAGGGCAACTATCTCGTACACATTCTTCCTCAGAACCCACATATCACATCAACGAACGGGAGGCCAATTGCGGACTCAGCCGTGTCAGGCAAATCCAACCCAACCAACACCTCCCACGGAAACCCTGACACTGATCCAGCAGTACGTCCACATACATCGCCACACCAAATACGGGTGACGAGTGAGCAACAAATGGAACAATACACAACAAGGCTGACCTAATAAAAACTGCACGTCACGTCATACCTTCCAGACAGACGCAGTTCCGACGGGACGGCGGAACCGTATACGTACCTTTCAGCCACAACAACCGACCGACTGGACACGCCCGCGTCTCCAGCCAGCCAACCACCAGGGCCACACAGCCCGCAAGTTTCAGCGTCAACACTTCTTAACGTACGTTGCAAACTTTTCAAAACATTGCCACACACACACACACCCCACGAAAAGCGTCAACCTCTCTCACACTGGATACACTCAACACTTTTTGTCGGCGGAGCTTGAGGCCAACGGTTGACACACCCCCACCGGCCACACAGGTTTCCCTTTGAAAATTGCAGTGACGGAGACGCGGCATTACGAGAGGGTTGTTTCCGAGAGCGCGAGCTGGACGGAGCTGCGCCGCCGCCGCCGAGGGGTAATGAACGCACGCGATGCCGCATGACAGCCCATCACCCAAAGTTTCACCCACAACTGCACAGGTCGCACCCCCTTTTCGCGCCATACTAGTGTCGATCGTCAATTACAGCTCACGGTGTTCGCATTTGCCACTTGACGGGGGGGGGGGGGGGGAAAACAAAACAAACATCTGACACGCCATGTGTTTCTCTCTCTGTTATATCTAGGTCATTGGGCAGCCACTGTAAAAAATAATATTTTTACGACATGGTTGGGTAAGTGATTTAAAGACAACAATTGTGGGTCACACACCATAGACCATTTCGATAGTGTTCTTGTTCTTCTCTTTTTCCTTTTTTTTTTTATCGCTCAATTGAAATAAAACCTGGGGATGATGCAATGCTGCGATATGGCACAACCGTCGTCCATTGTACACAACTCGGGAACAAAAAGAAACCAATTCAGGGAACGTTCGTTCCTTCACAACGTTTCTTTCAACGCACTTGGTCTTTACCATCCTGTATTCAAACACATTTTCCTTTCATCAAAACTAGGGCATTTCCATAACAGTTTGTTTCCGTTTCTGTGAGCACAATACTGCTTCTTCGACGTCATTTCACCATCTTAACTAGACAAACAACAAAATAGGAAAACAGCCTTGAGAACCCCGTCCACCAAATTTCAGTTAGCACGGCATCCAAGATTCTTTTCCGGGGAGTGCGGTGCAGCTGACGCTGCTCAGACCATATACCGTCGCCAGTCTCACTCAACTCTTGCGCATTCCATTCTACGCTACGTGACAATGCAAAAATGAATGAATCAAACCCGCGCAGAGAGCGTCTTGTGCGAGGGGACACACGATATAGAGAACAACAAAACACACAGGGGACACCACCAAAGTTGGAGAGAACGTTTCCACCACGGCAGACACTTACAGCAGCCGCGCCGTTACGCGCTTTTTTTTTTTTTTTTCCTCCCCCCCCACTGCACACCTCCGACACCACGGGAACGTTCACCGTCCCGTTGCCCTACACTGGCGTTTCTTTTCAACCCCCCACCCTATTCCTCGCTCCCCGGACATTCGACCGATCACAAAGTGCAACCTCTCGTTACCGTCGGGTGCCCCTCTTCATCCCCGGGGCGCCAACAACAAAACAAAAACAAAAAAAAAAAAATAAACCACTCAACTGAGCGGAAAATACACGTACATCCAGAATGACGACACCGCCTCCACAAACAAAAACCAGACGTCAGACGTCAGGTCGAAAGAGGGCACCGTACGTCGTGGCGCGTGGTCTCCTAACTCACCTCGCGCGTACAAATACAAATGCGTGTCTCCTCACGTTCACACACACCTCCACGCTCCACTTTTACGTCGCCCAACCAACCAACTAACTTAACCCACCCGCTCGGCGTAGAAGCAGCTGTAGGCGGCAACGTGTTGTTTCTCACCCTCGCCACCAACGGTGTGACATCCGACAATCGCGGTTTGCTTTCCTTCCTTTCCGTTCCACACCTCCGGCCATACCATACAAAAAAAAAAAAATATATATATATATATATATATATATATATATATATATATCAAAACAAGCGAACTCCAGCGATCCGCCCCCCTGACACCAACACGTCTCGAAACACCCACGCCCACGACCCGGCTGTGGCTAAAGTGCGTATCCCAACGTCACACCAAAACCAAAGGCGCCGGCGCCGGCGCCGCACCACAGCTACAGCTGTGCCGCCGTCCACCCGCTCACAACAACAACAACAACAATAACAATTCCGCCCTTCCCGCAAAGGCATTTTGGTGGCCCTGAAAAGGGCCGTTTTTTCTTTTCTTCGCCGCGCCGCGAACGAGCCTCCTATTTCCAAGAGCCACCTCCTTACTTGGAGCTCGTGTACTTGGTCACCGCCTTCGTGCCCTCGCTCACCGCGTGCTTGGCCAGCTCGCCAGGCAGCAAGAACCGCACAGCGGTCTGGATCTCGCGGGACGTGATGGTCGAGCGCTTGTTGTAGTGCGCCAGGCGAGAAGCCTCGGCCGCAATGCGCTCGAAAATGTCGTTCACGAAGCTGTTCATGATGCTCATCGCCTTCGAAGAGATGCCCGTGTCAGGGTGCACCTGCTTCAGCACCTTGTAGATGTAGATGGCATAGCTCTCCTTCCTCTTGCGCTTCTTCTTCTTGTCGCCCTTCGAAATGTTCTTCTGCGCCTTGCCAGCCTTCTTGGCGGCTTTCCCGCTAGTCTTGGGCGGCATCACGAACAAACAGGCAGGCAGGCACGCGCAGTCAGTCAGTCAAGCGCTCCGCTCCAGTCAGCGTCTCCCCACACAGTGGCACCCGCCGCACGCCGCCGCCGCACCTTTACCAGCTCGCCCTGCTGCGGCCGCCGACCAATGGGGCGCGCGCGCAACCGGCCGCCGCACCCGAGCCCATAAAGGACCCCCACCCCGCCGGCGCCGGCAAGCAAGCAAGATTGGCCTGAACAGACTGCACCCCAGCACATTGACATTGACAACTCAGCTGCTACAAGAAAACATCATCACCTTTGACTTCCCCAAATATCAATACAAATATCCGACACACACCATAATACAATGCATTAGACACACGCAAGAAGAATCTGACGAACTTAACTTACAGACAACACCAGAAGATAATATTGTACACTTACTAGTAGAAAACTAAAAAATAAATAAAACAGTAAAATGTATATATACAATAGGACTAAGCTAGAATTAAAGAGGAGATCAATAATGCAATCTAAATTGAAACCAATAATCCCAGGTGAGGTTTTTAGAGGGGTTTCCCTCACCTGTAAGGCAAATGCCGGGATTAAAAAATAAAGAACCACCCCCTCTGAGTGACAGAAAGAGAGAATATGCATAAAGTATATATAGCATAAGGAAGTATGAATCAAATGAAGAAACCACTAACTTCTCCCCAAATACAAATAAATGGAGCCCCAACAGCATAAACATCCCACGGCTGAAAAGAGCAAAGCTCTAACACCAGCCCGCTCTCTCTCATGAGAGAGAATGAAAGATGGGAAAAAAAAAAAAAAAAAAAAAAAAAAAAAAAAAAAAAAAAAAAGCACTCCGCTGCTCGACTCGCTGCGGCTCGCACCGTTTGCGTTGTGCTTTTCTTTCTCGCTTCTTTCCAAACTAGCCCATCGCCATGTCCGGACGCGGAAAGGGAGGCAAAGTCAAGGGCAAGTCAAAGTCCCGCTCAAGCAGGGCTGGGCTCCAGTTCCCGGTCGGCAGAATCCACCGCCTCCTGCGCAAGGGAAACTACGCCGAGCGCGTCGGCGCCGGGGCGCCCGTCTACCTCGCCGCCGTCATGGAGTACCTCGCGGCTGAGGTGCTCGAGCTGGCCGGAAACGCGGCCCGCGACAACAAGAAGACGCGCATCATCCCGCGCCACCTGCAGCTCGCCATACGCAACGACGAGGAGCTCAACAAGCTCTTGTCGGGCGTCACCATCGCACAGGGAGGTGTCCTGCCCAACATCCAGGCCGTCCTGCTGCCAAAGAAGACCGAGAAGAAGGCCTAAAAGAGAGACAGCGCAATCGGCACCGCCGCGTGCTCCCTTGGCACGCAGCGTGCCATTTGCCGGCTCGGCTCAAAAACAAAACAATCGGCCCTTTTCAGGGCCACCACACAAACCTACGTCCAAAGCAGAATTCCAGTCGTTCGTCGCACCACTTTTCTCTCTCTCTCTCTCTCTCTCTCTCTTTCTGTGTACGGTTTTTCCTTCTTACACACACAGGCGCCGCCATCTTGTACACACGTACTTGGCCACCTCCTCCACTCCACGCACGCACGCACAGTCTCGCGACCATTAACCAGCACACGTGGCGCACAACAACACACCTCAAAAATAACCCCTCGGCACTCAGCCGCGCCGCAACACACAGCCCATCCACCGACAAAAAGCATACAAGCAAAGAGGGAGGGAAGGAAGGAAGGAGCTCACACAACGCAAGGGCACGCTCCCTTCCCTCCCAACCGCACCGCACACCACGTCAAAAAAAAAACTCCAAACAAAACTAAAAGGCCAGGTAGACTAAAAAGGAAAAGGAAAAAAAAAACCAGCAACACAGACTCTTTCGCACTTTTCAACTTCCGAACACTGGTGGCCCTGAAAAGGGCCGTTTTTCAATCTCTCTTTCCTTCCTTCGGTCTCACACCGCCTAACCGCCGAAACCGTACAGGGTGCGCCCCTGCCTCTTCAGGGCGTACACCACGTCCATGGCCGTCACAGTCTTGCGCTTGGCGTGCTCAGTGTACGTCACCGCGTCGCGGATCACGTTCTCCAGGAACACCTTCAGCACTCCGCGCGTCTCCTCGTAGATCAGACCAGAGATGCGCTTCACGCCGCCCCTGCGCGCCAGGCGGCGGATCGCGGGCTTCGTGATGCCCTGGATGTTGTCGCGCAACACCTTGCGGTGCCGCTTGGCGCCACCCTTGCCGAGCCCCTTTCCTCCCTTGCCGCGGCCTGTCATTCTTCTTCTTCAAGCGTCTCAACCACAATAATATAAAAAAAAAACAGAAAGCAAGGCAAGCTCCTCACCCGGCGCTAGCGAGTCGGCTACGGTTGTGGCGCCCAGCCGGAGTGCATTGTCCTGGGGCGAAGTTGCGAGCTTCGCCACCATGTTGTTGGAGAAGTCTGTAGCGCCATAGGCGCTGTTCCTTCTAAAATCTTATTTCGGTCATCTTAGTAAACGTCTTTGCTGGTGGCTAAATCCTGTTCTGCACTGGAACAATTTTTACGAAATTTCTTTACTTCGGCTCAGACGTGTTGTCGGCGAAGTAGGTCTGGCCAGCGTAGTGTTGCGCGCCAGTGAGGTCGTTGGCCGAGTTCGCGCACCAGTGGGTTTCGCGAGGTGGCGGCCTTTTCATAGAATTCTTGTGCGGCTTTTTGGGACCGCTGTCTGAGAGTTTGGACGTCCGCGATGACGTGTAATTCCTCCGCGTTGAAATCGTATGGGAGGTGTAGCACCGCCCTCAGTGCCCTGTTTTGCACCGTTTGCAGGCGGCGGATGTTTGTCTCAGCAGCGTTGCCCCATACTACCGCTGCGTATTCAAACAGTGGTCTTATGGTGGCCTTGTATAAAGTGAGACCGAGTTCTTCTGGTAGCGTTGAGGTGTGGTTGATCACCGGATACAGCAGACGTAGCCGACCTAGTGCCTTTCGCCGCACCTCCTCTATGTGTTGGCGCCACGTTAGACGACTGTCTATTGTGACGCCAAGGTATTTGGCGCTGTTACTCCATGGCACTGCCCTCCCACGGACTATTAGCTGTGGCGCACCCTGGGGAATAGGGCGCAGCGCGACGATTAAAGCCTGGCTCTTCTCGGGGTTGTAAGCGAGGCGCCATGTCGTGGCCCATTCTTCAAGTGCCGTTGTTGCCGTCTGTAGGCGCCGCTGCAGGATGTGGACTCGGTTGCTGCGGCTGTAGATGGCAGTGTCGTCTGCGTAAAGAGCCAGTTTGGCAGGCTCAACTCTCGGAAGGTCCGACGTATACAGCGAGTAGAGGATCGGGCCGATGACCGAGCCTTGTGGTACACCCGCGAGTATCCGGCGCTCCGTGGAGATTCCACTGTCTGCCCGAACGTGGAACGTCCTGTCCCGCAGATAGCTCTGCAGGAGACTCACGTGTGACACGGGAAGCCCCAGTGTAAGTAACTTATACAGGAGGCCATCGTGCCACACTGAGTCGAAGGCTCGTGACACGTCGAGCATAAGAGCGCCGAAGTACTCGCGTCGGTCAACGGCAGCGAATGCCTCTTCCGCTAGTCGTAGCACTTGTTGCGTTGTCGAATGCTCGCTCCTGAATCCAAATTGTTCGTCAGGGAGGAGCCCTTCTGCATTCACGTGGCGTTGTAGCCGCTTCAGGTATAGTCTCTCGAAGAGTTTCGAGAGCGTCGGCAGCAGGCTTATTGGTCTGTAGTTTTTCGCCAGCCGGATGTCCTTGCTGGGCTTGGGCAGTGCGATGACCTCAGCATGCTTCCAGGAGCTCGGGAACTCTTCGGATTTCAGCACCTCGTTGAAAATCTCGGTGATTTTCTCTGCAGCCGACTCTGGTAGTTGCTTCAGGATGGCGTTGGTGATGCGGTCGTGGCCGGCAGCTTTGCGGCCTTGCAGTTGACGCAGCATGGCTTTTACCTCCTCGGGGGCGATGGGGGTGATGATGTCCTCTGGGTCCCTCACCCCAAGGTAGCGCGGCAGTCGATCCCTGACTAGTTGCACATGTGCTGCGTCAATAGGGTCGTTGACCGGAGTGAAGTTAGCGGCGAACGCGTCGGCTAGGGCGTTGGCCTTCGCGTTCGGCTCGCTGATAAAATCGGCGCCGACTTGTAGCGGCGGGATTTTCATTGTTCGGCGGAGAAAGCTCTTGACTGTATGCCAGGCTGACCCGTCATCGATGTTGAGAGAAGAAATTTTGGCCGCCCATTCCTGGTTACGGTGTTCTTCAGCCGCGGCCTTTATTTCACGGCGCATCCGGTTGAGCGTCCGTTTGATGGCCGGGTTGCGCGTTCTTTGCCATTCCCTGGAAAGCCTGTTTTTCGCGCTGATTGCGTCTTCCAGGTGCCGTGGCAGTCTCTTTGGTTTGAAGCTTTGCTGGTCAGCTTCTTGTCTGGCTGGTGTTGCTTCCGACGCAGCTTCTACCAAGCTGCGTGTCAGGTGCTCCAAGGCGACGCTTGCTCCGCTTTCGGCCGGGTTTGGGAGACGTTCCAGCGCGCCCTCGATGTTTTCGCGGAAGCGCTCCCAGTTTATGCCGCGCAGGTCTAGCCCTCTTCTAATTTGAGGTGCAAGCTCGGTTTCTATTTCAAAAATCACCGGCACGTGGTCCGAGTTTAGCAGTGTTCTCGTGCTGGCGGTGATGTTCTGCCTGACTCCCTTATTTATCATGATGTCTATGATATCCGGCTCGCCTCTAGACGGAAATATCGTAGGCTCGTGAGGCGCGACGACTACGGCGCCATAACGCTCGACGAATCGTTGGAGGCGTCGGCCGCTCGTGTTTGTCACTCTCGAGTGCCATACTTGGTTCTTCGAGTTGTAGTCGCCACCTAGTAGGAGTCTGCCTGGGAGCGACAGCAACTTATTTAGGTCTTCTTGCAGGAGTTGCTTCTTTGGTGGCTTGTAGATCGCACCGAATGTGATTCTGCCGTGTGTAGTTTCTACAGCAACGACTGTTGCTTCAGCGGCCTCCAGCGGTGGGAGGTGAACTTGATGGTGTTTTAGGGAGCGGCGAACGTAGATTGCCGTGCCCCCGCCACTCGTCTGTCGGTCGTTGCGGTGGCAGTTGTAGTTCGCAACGCCTACTCGGACGCCTGGCTTGAGGAATGTTTCCGTTATGAGGCAGACGTCTATGTTTTCGCGTCTCAGAAATTCGCGAAATTCGGCGGCCTGTTCGCGGAGGCCGCGGGCGTTCCATAGGCACACATTAATTTGTCGGGCCATGTTGCTGTATCGCGTTGGACTGAATTGCCTGCTGCAGTGCGGCTGTCATCTTGGCTGGGAGCTCGCTGACAATGTTCGCGACGATGGACATGAACTTCTCCATCATTGTGAACATGCGTTGCTCCATCGACGCCATCATGCGTTCATATGCGGCGCTCAGGCTACCGACGGCGTCGTGGCGGTCGGCTGGGGTTTGGTGGAAGCGACCGTTCCCGTCATGGCGGCCGGCATGCTGTCCGCCATTGCTACTGTCGACAAAATGGCGGTTGACTTGCTGGATGCTGCCGGGACGACGGCGTTCTCGCAGAGCCGGGAAGACGGCTCCGTCGGCCAATGACGGTGCGTCTTGTCCACCATTTTGTTCCGAGGGCGCCGGTGTTTCCCAGCGGCGCGCGCTCTGGTTGGTTACCGGGCTGCGGCTGGGCGCCGCTACCTGCGCGCTGCCCTGTCCGGTGAGCGGTCTTTGCGGTACGATGGCCGCTGCGGGCGGGGATTGTCCGCCATTGCTCGGGGCCGGCGGGCCGCCATTGTTCGAGGCCGGCGGGGCGGGAGGCGGGGCTACCCGGTCCTCACGCTGGTTGCCGGCTGCTCCTTTTGTGCTCGCGTCCGCGTTGGGCGCGGCTTGGCCGCCATTTTGCGCGCGGGCTGCTTTCGGCTGAGCTGCTTGTTGCTCTGCCATTTGATGAGGTGGGCGGTTACCGGGGCGTGGCGCAGAGTATCTTGACCCTCTGCGGCGACCTCGGCGGCTCTTTGTTCCGACTTCCTGTTCGGCGCCGCTCTGTCTGGCGTTTCCCGCCACTCGGCCGTTTCCCGCCGTAGCAGTAGCTTTGTTCTGCGTCTGTGCTCTGCGGAGACGGGCTTGGAACTCCTTGTGGCGTGGGCAGCCACGATATGTAGCGACATGCGGGCCTCCACACAGTTTGCATTTCGCTGGGAAGTCTTTATACGGTTCGCCGTTTTTGTCACACGCATTCGTAGCATGCGGCTCAGCGCATCGTATGCAAAATTCTTTCATTTCACAGTGACGATCCACGTGTCCTGGCTGAAGGCACCTGAAGCACTGTGCATGTCCTCCGTTGCGTCGTAAGCTCTCGACGGTGATTTCACACGCGCCTAACATTTTTAACTTATATAACTCGCGGTTCTTCTCCGTGTTGTCCGCTGTAATTAGCACTAGAGGACCGCGTCGGTTCGTCTTCGGGTCCCTCATTTTCACGACCGAGTGCACTACGTAACCGAGTTCCTCAAGGTCTTCTTTAATATGGTCTGCTGAGTATTTCATGGGCACTCTTTTGAATACGACCTTCAGAGGCCGTTTCCTGGAGGCTGCAAAAGTGTAGAAGCGCAGGCCTTGGCTCCTCGCAGTGTTATGTAGCTTATTGTATAGTTCGGTGGTTTGCACGCGCACTTTGTACACTGAATCACCGGCCACACACACGCGATAATTGTTTCTTCCCAGCACTGCGTTTAAGGCGATTTGCAGGCTGCGGTAATCTTTGTCGTATTCCAGCACTATTGGTGGTGGCGCGCGACCTTGTCTTGCACTGCTGGCCTGTTCTTCTTCCTCTTCACTATCGGAAAGGGCTTCGAACAGGTTTCCGGTGCTTATTGGCTGTTGTGTTGCCGTTGGTGTCGGTCTGGCGGTTTTCTTCGGCCTGACAAAGCCGTCTTCGCCGGTTCTGTTGCGTGGGCGTGCGCTACGCCGGTCGCGCTTTGTGGCGGGCTGCTGGTGTTCACCGCCATTTTTCTTCTTAAGGTACTTAGATACCTCCTTTTCTGCGATGTCGGTGTTTGCTCGTTTGCGAGTCACGACTTCTTCGCTGTTGCTCGTGGTTGCTTCCTGTTCCATCGGCTCTGCCCGATGTGTGGTTGTTGCAGTTGCGGATGGTAGTGGCAGCATGTTCACTAGAGTCTGCAGGGCTTCCTGTGGGGACTGAGTCTCGGAGTCACCTGTCGGCTGCTCCTGCATTTGCGCCGCGTACGATGCACTCGTAAGTAACGCGCGCGGTACACCCGGGTCGTCCGGAAACACTGTTTCGGTCGCGAGAGTGTCAAGCGGGACACTGTTGCGGCGTTGTCTACCGTTCACGACGACGTGTTGAGGGGGAGCACACTCGGGGAAACGCGGTCGTACTTCCGAGGTGCTCAACTCGCCTCTAGCAGCGTGCAGGGACGCGGCCCTGTCCGCTGTGTCGGTCGAAGTTGCTGCAGCGAGCGGTGGAGCGGAGCGCTCGGCGCGTGCGTCCGTCCCGTGCGGCATCGCTGGCTCGACGTGTGTGGCGCCCAGCGCGCGCGCCGCCCCCCTATATAGACTCTGGGGCCCCGCGGCCCGCCCTCCCCTCCCCCCACCACCGCGCACCGAGGGCATATAAGCGCAGCACCCGGGGCGCGCGGGCCCGTTGTCAAGGCAGCACCGGACGCCGTCGCGCACGCATATCCACGCCGCATCCGCATCCGCAGTAGCCATGGCCCGGACAAAGCAAACGGCCCGCAAGTCCACCGGCGGAAAGGCGCCGCGCAAACAGCTCGCCACCAAGGCGGCGAGGAAGAGCGCGCCCGCCACCGGCGGCGTCAAGAAGCCCCACCGCTACAGGCCGGGCACCGTCGCCCTGCGAGAAATCAGGCGCTACCAGAAGAGCACAGAGCTGCTCATCCGCAAGCTGCCATTCCAGCGCCTAGTGCGCGAGATCGCCCAGGACTTCAAGACCGACCTGCGCTTCCAGAGCTCCGCAGTCATGGCCCTGCAGGAGGCCAGCGAGGCCTACCTCGTCGGCCTCTTCGAAGACACCAACCTGTGCGCAATCCACGCCAAGCGAGTCACCATCATGCCCAAGGACATCCAGCTCGCGCGCCGCATCCGCGGCGAGCGCGCCTAAACCCGCACACCGCCAAACAAACAAAACGGCCCTTTTCAGGGCCACTAACGTCTCTCCGTCGCGAGCAAAACTTTGTCGGTCGCAACGACTAGTTCCCCACTCACTCTCCAGTCCAGTCGTCCCACCCCCGGCCCGGCGCCGCCGTTTCCAAAAAAAAAAAAAGCACCGCACCGGCCGAGCCAAGTCGCAAGCGTCAATAGCGCCACCCACACAGGCCACGGCACAAAACGTGACGCCCGGAAAGCAAAGCAAAGCAAAAAAGACTATTCCAAAACCACCACCAAGACAAACAAACAAACAAACGCGGCGCAAAATAAATAGGTAAAAATAATAAAAAAATAAAATACACTTTATAACACCAACCGCGCGCCGCCGCCCACGTCCGCCAACGACCCCACAATCCAACCACCGCGGCACGCAAACACCATCCACACATGAAACAAACAAACGCCAGCAAGCAAGACAGACAGACAGACAGACAACAAGGCAACCGACCGACCACGACACGACAATCAACACCTTCCCGACGTGCTTTGATGGCCCTGAGAAGGGCCGTTTTTGTTTTTGTCCGGGACCGCGCGACAGCCTCTGGTTGCGCGCCGGCCACCAGGCGACGGTGTCAACCGCCAACCCTTCCCTGCCCTTTTTACTTCTTCTTCTTGGGCGAAGCCTTCGCCTTAGACGGCGTCGCCGTCGCCTTCTTCGGGCGCGGCGCCTTCGGCTTCTTCGTCGGAACCTTGGCGGCCTTCTTCGCCTTCGACGGCGACTTGGCCTTGGCCGGCTTGGCCGCAGCCGCCTTCTTCGCACCCGCGGGAGCGGCCGACGCCGCAGACGCCTTCTTGGCGGCGCCCGCCTTCCGACCGGTCGCCGCCTTCACGCCGCCAGCCTTCTTTGCGCCGGCCGCACGGGCCCCCTTCTTCTCCTTGCTGGCCGGAGCGGCGCGCTTCTTCTTCGCACCACCGCCACCACGAGCCTTGCCGCCCTCGGCCGCCCCGCCGCCGGCGCCGGCAAGCTTGAAAGAGCCCGACGCGCCCTTCCCCTTCGTCTGCACCAGCTCGCCAGCCACGACGGCCGACTTGAGGTACTTCTTGATAAAGGGCGCCAGCTTCTCCGCGTCCAGCTTGTAGTGCGCGGCAATGTACTTCTTGATCGCCTGCAGCGACGACCCGCCGCGCTCCTTCAGACTCTTGATGGCGGCCGTCACCATCTCAGAGGTGCGCGGGTGCGCAGGCTTGGCGCGCGGCTTCTTCGCAGACGACGCAGACTTGGCCTTCTTCGTAGTGCCGGTGGCGGCGGGTGCCGCGGCAGTCTCGTTCGTAGCCGCCTGGTCTGCCATCTTTTGCTTGTTCTCTTTTCTTTTTTCCCCTTGGTTTCGCTTCCTTCTCTCCTTCGACGACGCACAACAGCGAGGGGCGCGCAGCAGAGAATAGCCGCGCACGCGCCTGGCCCAGCCAGTGTCGCGGGCGGGCGCGGACGGCCGAGAGAGCGGCCGCCACTCGGCGCGCCGCCGCGCCGCCGCGCCGCGCCTCCCGCGCTTGCTACCACCAGTCGCTACGGGGATGTCGACGCGTACAGACCACGTTAGCTGCGCTCTGGAGGGGACTGACCGCCGCGCGGTGGGGCTTGCCCCGCCGCCGGCCCCGTCAGTCACTCCACTTACGACGACCAGGCAAAGGAGGAGAGGAAATGATCTGCTGATGGCCACGGCAAGGAACTTGGACTACGATATGGATTATTCGACGGATGTTTCGACTGAAGATGATACTACTCGGCATTCTACTGCGTCTGCCACGCAGTACCGCCGAAAACGAAGCGACCCAGGACCTGCAACTCAGCCTGCAGCGGCCACGGACGACGGTTTCGTCAGACCACCGCGGAAAAAACAAGCCAAGAAGCAGCAGCCAGAGGCAACCACTTCACTACCGCTAAGCAACCGTTATGACGTCATCCAAGATGGCGGGACGGCGGCCGCGGACGATGCCGCACAGCAGCAACCGCAACAACAAGAACAACAACAACAACAACAGCCACTGCAGCAGCAACAACAACAGTCTACGAGGATACCGCCGATTGTTTTGCAGTATCCTAACTCTTACAAGGAACTGTACGACTGGCTGAAGAGTAATTTGAAACAACCTTTTACGGCAAAACAGGCTGGCGGCGACAAGTTAAAACTTTCTGTGGCCACTACTGACGACTATATGACGGTCATGGACATGGCTGGGGCGCGCGGGATACCAAGTTACACCTTCCCTATGGTGAGGCCACCGACGCTGAAGATCGTCCTGCGTGGAGTTGTGCAGTCTCTCTCCAATGAAGATGTCAAGGACGAATTGGCGGAACTTGGCTTCCATGCTTCCATCGTGGACTACCACAAGATGCCTGGCACGAACAAGAGATCTGGACTTCGCGTCGTCATCCTGCCGGACACGCCTGATAATCGGAAGATCTTCAATGTGACCCGACTCTGTGCCTTGTCTATCACTGTAGAAACACTACGAAAATCTCGTGGTGTTACGCAGTGCTTCAGATGTCAAGGGTTCAGTCATGTGGCTCGACACTGCACCATGCCCTTTGTGTGTGTGAAATGTGGCGGGCCTCATGACAGCCGACTGTGCCCTGTGCCAAAACAAGACCCAGCTAAGTGTGGTCTCTGCGGAGGAAATCATACAGCTAACTTCCGATCGTGCCCCAAGCACAAGGAAGCTAGTCGTCGGCAACGCGGGCTCCCTCCGCTTACTGCCAAGGAGAGGAATAGGAGGACCAACGTCGTCCGATGAATCCCAGCAAGCTCTCGCGGCGCTGCAGTATTTCCACAGGAGCAAGTGCCGCCGCTGCAGAGTCGCAATGCGACTCCCCAGCAACGCCGTTCGACTCCCTACATCATCCGGCACGACGCTGCCCCTTCAGCGTCGCCTCAGGACGGTTTTGTGGCTGATACAGCTGCTTTCCCGACTGCTCCCAGATGGCCCTCTACTGCGCCTGACCGCCAGCAGCGTCGTACGTCTCCAGCTGATTCCACTGATCTTGTTGACCTGCTCAAGACCATGATGACTGCAGTAACCGAGATGAGTAGAGCTATCCAGGCTCTCCCCACGACCCTTGCAGCAACTGTGGAGGCCACGATTCGAAGTGTCCTTCGACCGGCGAGCGGCTCTACCACACATCAACATGAATAGAGCGCGTCGTTTTGAAGATCTTCGCATTGTCACTTACAATGCTGATGGGCTGTATCACGATCTCCAAGAAGTCAAGCACTTTCTTGTGGACCATAACATCGACATCATGATGGTCACCGAGACGCACCTGAAGCCTGCTCTAAGGGCAAACATCTCCAACTACAGCTGCCATCGTACTGATCGCCTGACGCGAGGGGGCGGCACGGCCATCTATATCAAACGTTCCATACAGCATTACGCTGTCCCTCTTCCAGCCCTTCGGCAGATGGAAGCCACGGCTGTCGCAGTTGAGACGTCGGCGGGGCTCATCACCTTCATCTGCGTTTATCGTCCGCCGAAATATCACCTGGACGCTGACGATGCCGCAGTGCTGCTCCGGCTCCCTGGCAAGCTCTTCCTTGCTGGGGACTTCAATGCTAAGCATGCGGCGTGGAATTCTCTCCACACCACCTACAGCGGCAGACGACTTCTCCAGGTCCTTGAACGCACGAATGCCTACGCCTGTGGCCCTGAGGAGCCGACGTGCTATCCTTCCAGAGGCACGCCGGACATCCTCGACATCGCCATTACGAAGGGATTGCACCAGTTTCTGACGGCTGACGTCATTCACGAGTTAAACTCGAACCACCTGCCTGTCCTGTTCGACTTGGCGGTCGGCGCTACCGCCAGGCCGCGGAAGAACAACCTCCGCCGTACGGACTGGGAAGCATATCGCACCAACATCACGGCCGTGCTGGCGCCCCATCTGGACGCGGATCCTCCTGCTGTCGATGCTGGCATGGCAGTTTTTACTGATGCCGTCGCAGCTGCTCTGCACTCGTCAACTCCGCCATCGCGCGGCCCCTCTCGCCCGCGCCCAGGACTGTCTGCCGATATCCTCGACCTCATCAAAGCCCGGAACCGCCTACTCAAGGAATGGCGCTTAACTCGCAATGTGGAGCTTAAGCGAAGGATCAATCAGTTCCGCCGGGACATCAAGGCCGCCACAATTGAGTACCGGAATAGCCAATGGGCGCAGAAGCTCGAATCGTTCACTCCTGATCCTGATGCATGGGACACGGTGCGGTTTTTCACCAAGAGGAGGGCCACTATTCCACCTTTGGACGCTGCAGCTGGAGTGGCATACACACCGTCGGATAAGGCCAACGCCCTCGCTGACGTTTTTCAGGAGAACTTCCTTCCGGTAGCGGATCCCATTGACGCCCAGCATGTGCAACACGTCGAAGGCAGCCTTGCGGCGTATCTTACTGCAGAGGACGCAGATGACCGACTTCCACCTATTACCACGGACGAAGTCACTTCCAGTATACGGGCCTTGGGCACCAACAAAGCACCGGGAGCGGACGACATACCAGGAAGGGCGCTTAAGGAACTCCCTCATGCAGCGTTTACCTATCTCGCGCTGCTCTTCAACATTATCCTTCAACTGCAGGTTTTTCCTGCGGCGTGGAAGCACGCTATCATTGTGGCTGTCCCCAAGCCGGGACGCAACAGGAAAAATCCGCTTCATTACCGGCCGATCAGCCTCCTGCCGCAGTTAAGCAAGGTCTTTGAACGGCTGCTACTTCATCGCCTCAAGCGGATTATTGATCGCCGGCAGCTGCTACCCCCGGAACAGTTTGGGTTCCGCAGCGGGCACTCCGCGACACTTCAACTCATTCGCGTGGTTGAAGAAATTACGAAGGCCTTCAACAACAGGGAATATTGTGGGGCCCTGTTTCTTGATGTCAGTAAGGCTTTCGACAGCGTCTGGCATGATGGGCTACTATGGAAGCTGACTCTGCAGGGATTCCCGCGATCTGTCATCAAGCTGCTCCGTTCCTACCTGCAAGGACGGACCTTCGCTGTTCGCATCGATGATGCCCTCTCCACGGTTCGACCCATCGCTGCTGGCGTGCCGCAGGGTTCGGTGTTGGGCCCCACACTCTATTCCCTGTACACGTCTGACCTCCCTCGGCCTCCACGCATAGAACTGGCCATCTACGCTGACGATACCGCTCTCTTCACGCGGAGCCGCTGGTCCCAAGCGCTGTATCGACGCCTCCAGGACGCCTGTGCCGCCCTTGAAACCTGGGCCACCCTTTGGCGCGTTGGATTCAACGCTAGGAAGACTCAAGCTGTCATCTTCACCAGGAAGCGGGTTAAGCCTCCAGACCACCAGCTTCTGCTCTTTGGTGATGCTATCCAGTGGACGCCGTCAGCCACCTATCTTGGGGTAACCATGGACAGCCAACTCATCTGGCACTTACAGGTAGCCAACGTTCGCCGGAAGGTGGATCAACGACTGGGAATGTTGTACCTGCTCATTAATGAACGGTCTTCCCTGTCCATCAACAACGGGCTCCTGATATACCGGATGTTCATCCGTCCAGTCATGGATTATGCCTGTGCTGCATGGGGTAATGCGGCAAACCGCCATCTCCACCGCCTCCAAGCGCTCCAAAATAAAGCGCTCCGAAGAATTTTTCATGTGCACCCGCAGTTCCCATCACGGTACCTCCATGACGCGGCGTCGGAACTCGAGGTCCTCGCCAGATTTCAAGCAACAGCACGCAAGATTTATCACCAGGTCGCCGCCTCTGCTAATCCCCTATTGCGGGCGCTCGGAGCTCCTTCGGACGACAGAGATGTGTACAAAAACCCTGTTGCGCTGCTAAACAGGTAACAAGCACTTAGCCTGAAGCGCGGCTAAACAAACCAGAAACCCAGGATGCAATGACCTATCCCCCCAATACCGAAGACATACACCACTCCTGAAGTCAATCTACTTCCTATCCATCGAAGCCGTAGTAAATGCCTTCGGGTAAAAGCTACCTTGCCTCACTTGCAGTAGTTTGAAGACGTGGACTGGAGCGCTTGCTACCGCCCAACGTCCGACAGCCTGCGCGGAGCAGCCCCCAACCTGCGCCGCAACCACCCGCGCCATTCAAACCACCGAGGATGGGGCTACACACACCGACACCACGGTCGCCAACCAGTCGCCGCGGCGGCGCCGCAAACCACGGCCAAACTGCAGCCACCGCGCGCCACAGCCTGGGTCGGCCCGCCGAGAATCGCCGCCCCCGCCCAAATGCCGCCCCCACAGCCCCAGCCGACGACCCGCCACAATGGCCAAACCTTCGTCAAAACTCCCACACCGTCGCCGCGGCAGCCCGGCCACCGCGGCCGGCGCCACAGCCACACGAGCCGAGTCGTGCGGCGATGACGGCCGTGCACAAACGCACCTCCGCCGCCCCATCGCCTTCCGCCGTTTTCCCGATCGGCCCGCAGCCGTCGGGCCACGGCCGCGGGCCGTCCTCCTCCTCTCGCCTCGCCCGCCAACACCCACAGCCCTTCCAACACATTTTTTTTCTTTTTTCTTTTTTTTTTTACTTTTTTACGATCGCCGCCTGCGCAACATGGACCCAGCCGACGGAGCGCCAACCCCCCCGCCACAGGCGAAAACAAAACAAAACAAAACAACGATAAACAAACAAACAAAATAAATTACCAGCCAGCCCCAACTACAGACACACCGAATCTGCCCTCACAGCCGACCTTACACGCCTCAACGTCAAAACAAAGGTGGTTTCTTTCTTTCAACGGTTACCTTACCTTAGGTTACGTCAGGTTAGGCTAAGAAGGCGTCAGGGTTAGGTTAAGCGTTGACGTGACGTCACGTCTTAACGTAGGCGTTAAGCTAAGGTTGCGGTCACGTACGTTAGGTTAAGGCGACTTGGGGGTTGGCCTAAGAGCTTAGGTTAGGTTACGTTAGTTTAGTTTAGGTTAGGTTAGGTGGCTGCGTTAAGGGCTTAAAGAAGTTTAGGAGGTTAAGGCGTCGAGGGGGCCGCACCCCCTTAGCTGCTGCGGCTCGGCCACGCCACGCCACGCCACGCCACGCCACGCTTTGATGTTTCATAAGGTCGCGCGGCGGGTCGTCGGCACGCCGCAAAGGACAAAACTGCAAGACGACGTCGAAAAACAAACAACAGGTAAAAAATAAATAAGTAAGTAAAATAAACGACGCCGACAGGCGGGGATCAGCAGAACGAGCAGATTCCGGAGAGCGAACGAGACACACACGCACGCACGCACGCACGCACGCACACACACAAACCCCCCCGAGCCGAGAGAGCACAGCACCACCACGTGTCGGCCTCCGCTCACCCGACTCGGCTGGGCTGGGCTGGCGGCCGGGCCGGATGCACGTACACGTACGGCTACAGCCACTACCCGTACACAGCCGCTCTTCACGCAACACCAGCCAAATGGCGCGCCCGCGGCTCGTCGCGGTCGCGGTCGCGGTCGCGGTCGCGGTCGCAACGCCACGCCGGCACACTTTCGGCACCACCGTTTTCGCGCGCACCGCAAACAAAACGCAGCCGACACACACAGAAGAAAAAAAAAAAGAGCGCGAGACGGGCGGCGGCGCACCTTTCGCCAGCCGGCAGGCAATCGACTCGCCCAGTACGACAAACGCGCACGCCACCCCACCCACCAACCAACCAACCAACCAACCAACCAGTCGTCGTCGTCCCGAAATCAAACAAACTCTCAAAAGCACAGCCCCTGCTGCCAACGGACGCAGGCGCCACGCAGCTCCCTTCCCGCCACACTCGATTCGCAGCGCAACTCACCCGGCACACCGTCAAACGACGGGCTGGGCTCGCCGCATCGCCGCAACCTACACACCTTCCCCGCCACGACGCACAGCCCCACCAGACGCCCGTGCCGCAACGACACTACTGCACTACCACTACCGCACTACTCCTCTCGCCCTTGCCATACACGACACAACACGCCAAAAAATGAAAATCCAAATACAAACAAAAAACACCGCCCCCACGACCCACACACATGCACGGCGCGCCAACACACGCGAGGCAAGGCACGCAGCAAACGGCGTCCCCTCCGCGTCGCGCCATCAACCTACACACACAAGGCAACCAACAACAGCCAGCCAGCCAGCCCCACTCTCACGCCGCAAAAACAGAAAACACACCGAAACCGCCAAACGCCGCACATTCGCGCTTCGCACTTACCACACACCTCTCGGCATCCGTTTCGCACACAACGACGCGACGCACAATACATCATCACGGGCTACGCACGCACACCGCGACCCACTTTTTTACGACGCCCTCGGCAGAGCACACGTGCCCACGCCCACACACAGTCGACACAACGACGCAGCGCGCAGCAGACGCGGCCGCAACACATACCTCCCCGACGACGCGCCAACACCGCCAGCCACTGCTCACTCGCCCAAGCAACCCGTGCACACAACTGCCACACGCGTCCACCACGCCGCCGCCAACCACCCGCCCGCCAGGGGCGCTCACGTCCGCGACAACAGCGCGGCACCGCCGGACCGGACCGGGCCGGGGCCGGGCCGGGCCGGGCCGGGCCGGGCCGGGCCGGGCCGGGCCGAGCCGAGCCGAGCCGCCGCCGCCTCCTCTCCACTCGGCACGCCACGTCCTGCTTGCAAAACACATGGCTCGTCCCTCTGTACACACAACGCGCCTGCCTGCGGTCGCCGCCGTCATCTATCCACCTGCGCATCGGAGCCAGGCCGGCAAGCCCACACTTAAATAATGCACTTCACCAGCCAAACAAACCCACTCTTCCTTTCTTTGCACAGCGCATGCAACAGCAGCCCCAGGAGCCGGGCCCGCCGCCAGCGTCTCCTCCTCCTCCTCCTCCTCCTCCTCTGGGCACAGCCAGCCAGCCGTTCCCACCGCCCCGCCCCTGCTTTGCAGAACAAGAAAAAACGAAAAAGTACCAACACACGCACCCAAAGCGTAAGCCAGACAAGACCAGCCTCTCCAAGGCCACACACACGCAAAAAAACAAAAAAACAAAAACACTACAACAAAATAAAATAAAAAAGAAAAAGCAAGCTGTCGCCTCACCCCCGCCCGTCCCCCCCACCACATTCGCCCCCTCCGCTTGTTTTCCTTTCTACAATTTCCCTCTTTTCCACCCAATATCCCGCCGCGGTTTACGGGCACCGGCCGATTTTGCGCCCGCCCACATGTGTGCCTACTCCCCACCACCATTCCCTCCGCAGCCCGCAGCCCGCAGCCCGCTTTTCCCCCCTCCCTGCCCACACCACACCACACCACACCGACGGTGCTGACGTCGACACGCACCCAAGACAGGGGCCACGACCGTCTTTTTTCCTGGGCCCATCCCCTCACCGCACCTCCTTCCAATCAACCGCTGTGGCGCCTGTGTCCGCGCGAGACGCGTGCGCGCCGCCTCTCTCAACATCCGTCCGCCGTCCGCCGGCCGGCCCGTTTTTCGGCCCCCAGGCCATCCGTCAACCACCACTGCGCCCCTGCCCCTGCCCCTGCCCCTGCCCGCCCCGCACCACACCACACACCGCTGCTTGCCCTGGCCGTTGCCACCAAAGGCGCCAACCGCAGCCCGCGCGCGCCAGAAAGAGATGGCAAAAACTACAGGGACCCAGCCGACCGACGAAAATCAGAGCAATTGGCCGGGAGGATCAAAAAGAGAGCTCCGAAAACCACCGTAGCGAGGCGTGGGAGGAAACGTTACGAGAAGCAGAAAGGGACCAGGAAAAATTCTGGAAATTTCTTAAAACTCGTAAACTAAACACGAAACATCTACATCTACATGGGGAAGGAACGACCCCACAGACCGAGCTGAAGCACTGGCGGATTCACTAGAAAGGCAATTCCAAGCACCAGAAGCGGTAGATGACGAAACTGATGACCACCAGGAAATGGTACTCAGAAGGGTAAAACCGCATCCTAAGTGCCCCGATCAGAACATCTTTCACAATCCAATAAACGCAGAAACCCCATATCTTATCACATCACAAACATACACACATCCTAAGAAGGCATCAGGCCCAGATTCCATCAAACCGCAACTACTACATCACCTACCTCCAGCAACTATCAATTATCTATCTAACATCAATATATAATGCTTGCTTCAGACTAAACTACTTGGAAACAGGCCCGAGTCATCACTTTACCAAAGCCAAACAAGGACTTATTATTTCCGCAAAACTATAGGCCAACTTCCTTGGAAAGGTTCTCGGACAGCTCATTCAAACTGAACTGAAGAAATTCAATTCTTAAAGGATAACAACATAATCATCCCACAACAATTCCGATTCCGCGAAGAACACAGCACCACCCACCAGGTGACCAGACTAGTCGAGCACATATGTCAGGCCAGAAACATTAGACACAGTACTGGAGCAGTCCTGCTTGACATTGGAAAAGCATTCGGATAACGCCTTATCTACAAGCTCCACCAGTACAACTGCCCCATCCACATTATTGCTTCTTTTCTCCGCAACAGAGCATTCTATGTCCATGTACCAGGAGCGGCAAGTAACACTAGATCCATAGAGGCTGGAGTCCCGCAAGGCTCGGTGCTGGGGCCCATTCCCTACTCAATATACACAAACAAACAGCTGGGAGGACACTTGTCACTATTTGCAGACGACACTGCAGTCTACTGCAGCAGTTCTAACCTGCAATATAGAGTCACAAAAATAGAGCAACACCTACAATCCATCCAGAAATGGGCTAACCAATGGAAACAAAAAAACAATAAACGCGGAGAAAACCCAAGCAATACAATACGATTCACATTCAAAAACAATACCTCCTAACCTGCATATACGCCTCAGAAATAACAATCTTCCATGGTCAGGCACAATAAAGTATCTAGGCATCAAGCTGGACAAGAGGTTGACATTTAGAGACCATGTTACACACGTTTGTAACAAGGCTGCAGCAGCAATATTCAGACTGTACCCAATCATCACAGGAAACAGAATAAATATGCGCGCCAAAAAGAAAATCTTCAAAACCGTCATAGGAACCAGCCATCACTTACGGCTCTGAAAATCTGGTCAATGGCCGCAGACACCAACATAACAAGAGTAAAAAAGGGTGCAGAACAAATACTTCAGAATTGCTGCTGATGCCGGCCGGTACCAGACAAACCGAGACATGTACACAAACCATAACATACTCAAAATCCCGGAAATCATCCAAAGAAAAATCCATAAAGTTTTGTTTTTTTTTTCCACCAAACCACGGATTCGAACCACCCACTCATCAGAAATCTGGGACAAAATCCACCCGACCCAAGAACGACATTTCCCATCACGACAAAACACCACAAACTACAACATACCATGATAAACAAAAATAAAATAAAAACACCATAACACTCACTTAAACAACAAACATCTACACACACCCAAGAGACCCTATCATCCCATCATTTTGTTACCCAACATAATCAGACATAAGGCAGGGATCAAGGACAGATCCGGTCCTTCGAGTACAGGGGGTAAAAAATACCCATCAGACCAGCTCTCTCTCTCTCTCTCTCTCTCTCTCTCTCTCTCTCTCTCTCTCTCTCTCTCCTCCTCCTCCTCGCTTCTCCGTGCCGACGCTGCCCCGCACACGCGTTCGCGTTCGCGTTCGCGTTCGGCCGACACCACACGACAGGTCTTTGGGGCCCCGCCACTGCGCACACGCACGCCTCCTCCTCTTCCTTAGTTCTTTTTCGCTTTTCTTTTCTCCCCCGCCCCCCGCTCTCACCGCCACATCATCCCGCAACCCTTGGGGGATGTTTCCCAACATCAACGCGCCCCAATTCCACTCTCTGCCCGTGCCGCACTCTCCACTTTGCTTCTCCCCGTCCCCTACACACACGACTACCGAAACCCCGGTTGACACACCTTCTCGTAGGACAGGGGTGCGTGCGTGCGTTGTCTTGACGGTGACAGCAACAGCAACGGATCCGTCCATCCCATTCCCCCCCCACTCGGCAAGGGGGGCACACACGAACGCGAAAGAAAGGGCAGGGCAGGGCAGGGCAGGGCAACTATCTCGTACACATTCTTCCTCAGAACCCACATATCACATCAACGAACGGGAGGCCAATTGCGGACTCAGCTGTGTCAGGCAAATCCAACCCAACCAACACCTCCCACGGAAACCCTGACACTGATCCAGCAGTACGTCCACATACATCGCCACACCAAATACGGGTGACGAGTGAGCAACAAATGGAACAATACACAACAAGGCTGACCTAATAAAAACTGCACGTCACGTCATACCTTCCAGACAGACGCAGTTCCGACGGGACGGCGGAACCGTATACGTACCTTTCAGCCACAACAACCGACCGACTGGACACGCCCGCGTCTCCAGCCAGCCAACCACCAGGGCCACACAGCCCGCAAGTTTCAGCGTCAACACTTCTTAACGTACGTTGCAAACTTTTCAAAACATTGCCACACACACACACACCCCACGAAAAGCGTCAACCTCTCTCACACTGGATACACTCAACACTTTTTGTCGGCGGAGCTTGAGGCCAACGGTTGACACACCCCCACCGGCCACACAGGTTTCCCTTTGAAAATTGCAGTGACGGAGACGCGGCATTACGAGAGGGTTGTTTCCGAGAGCGCGAGCTGGACGGAGCTGCGCCGCCGCCGCCGAGGGGTAATGAACGCACGCGATGCCGCATGACAGCCCATCACCCAAAGTTTCACCCACAACTGCACAGGTCGCACCCCCTTTTCGCGCCATACTAGTGTCGATCGTCAATTACAGCTCACGGTGTTCGCATTTGCCACTTGACGGGGGAGGGGAAAACAAAACAAACATCTGACACGCCATGTGTTTCTCTCTCTGTTATATCTAGGTCATTGGGCAGCCACTGTAAAAAATAATATTTTTACGACATGGTTGGGTAAGTGATTTAAAGACAACAATTGTGGGTCACACACCATAGACCATTTCGATAGTGTTCTTGTTCTTCTCTTTTTCCTTTTTTTTTTTTTATCGCTCAATTGAAATAAAACCTGGGGATGATGCAATGCTGCGATATGGCACAACCGTCGTCCATTGTACACAACTCGGGAACAAAAAGAAACCAATTCAGGGAACGTTCGTTCCTTCACAACGTTTCTTTCAACGCACTTGGTCTTTACCATCCTGTATTCAAACACATTTTCCTTTCATCAAAACTAGGGCATTTCCATAACAGTTTGTTTCCGTTTCTGTGAGCACAATACTGCTTCTTCGACGTCATTTCACCATCTTAACTAGACAAACAACAAAATAGGAAAACAGCCTTGAGAACCCCGTCCACCAAATTTCAGTTAGCACGGCATCCAAGATTCTTTTCCGGGGAGTGCGGTGCAGCTGACGCTGCTCAGACCATATACCGTCGCCAGTCTCACTCAACTCTTGCGCATTCCATTCTACGCTACGTGACAATGCAAAAATGAATGAATCAAACCCGCCCAGAGAGCGTCTTGTGCGAGGGGACACACGATATAGAGAACAACAAAACACACAGGGGACACCACCAAAGTTGGAGAGAACGTTTCCACCACGGCAGACACTTACAGCAGCCGCGCCGTTACGCGCTTTTTTTTTTTTTTTTTTTTTTCTCCCCCCCCCCCCCCCACTGCACACCTCCGACACCACGGGAACGTTCACCGTCCCGTTGCCCTACACTGGCGTTTCTTTTCAACCCCCCACCCTATTCCTCGCTCCCCGGACATTCGACCGATCACAAAGTGCAACCTCTCGTTACCGTCGGGTGCCCCTCTTCATCCCCGGGGCGCCAACAACAAAACAAAAAAAAAAAAAAAAAAATTAACCACTCAACTGAGCGGAAAATACACGTACATCCAGAATGACGACACCGCCTCCACAAACAAAAACCAGACGTCAGACGTCAGGTCGAAAGAGGGCACCGTACGTCGTGGCGCGTGGTCTCCTAACTCACCTCGCGCGTACAAATACAAATGCGTGTCTCCTCACGTTCACACACACCTCCACGCTCCACGCTCCACTTTTACGTCGCCCAACCAACCAACTAACTTAACCCACCCGCTCGGCGTAGAAGCAGCTGTAGGCGGCAACGTGTTGTTTCTCACCCTCGCCACCAACGGTGTGACATCCGACAATCGCGGTTTGCTTTCCTTCCTTTCCGTTCCACACCTCCGGCCATACCATGCAAAAAAAAAAAAAATATATATATATATATATATATATATATATATATATATATATATATATCAAAACAAGCCAACTCCAGCGATCCGCCCCCCTGACACCAACACGTCTCGAAACACCCACGCCCACGACCCGGCTGTGGCTAAAGTGCGTATCCCAACGTCACACCAAAACCAAAGGCGCCGGCGCCGCACCACAGCTACAGCTGTGCCGCCGTCCACCCGCTCACAACAACAACAACAACAACAACAATTCCGCCCTTCCCGCAAAGGCATTTTGGTGGCCCTGAAAAGGGCCGTTTTTTCTTTTCTTCGCCGCGCCGCGGACGAGCCTCCTATTTCCAAGAGCCACCTCCTTACTTGGAGCTCGTGTACTTGGTCACCGCCTTCGTGCCCTCGCTCACCGCGTGCTTGGCCAGCTCGCCAGGCAGCAAGAGCCGCACAGCGGTCTGGATCTCGCGGGACGTGATGGTCGAGCGCTTGTTGTAGTGCGCCAGGCGAGAAGCCTCGGCCGCAATGCGCTCGAAAATGTCGTTCACGAAGCTGTTCATGATGCTCATCGCCTTCGAAGAGATGCCCGTGTCAGGGTGCACCTGCTTCAGCACCTTGTAGATGTAGATGGCATAGCTCTCCTTCCTCCTGCGCTTCTTCTTCTTGTCGCCCTTCGAAATGTTCTTCTGCGCCTTGCCAGCCTTCTTGGCGGCTTTCCCGCTAGTCTTGGGCGGCATCACGAACAAACAGGCAGGCAGGCAGGCACGCGCAGTCAGTCAGTCAAGCGCTCCGCTCCAGTCAGCGTCTCCCCACACAGTGGCACCCGCCGCACGCCGCCGCCGCACCTTTACCAGCTCGCCCTGCTGCGGCCGCCGACCAATGGGGCGCGCGCGCAACCGGCCGCCGCACCCGAGCCCATAAAGGACCCCCACCCCGCCGGGGCACGGCACGCACGCACGCACGCACTCCGCTGCTCGACTCGCTGCGGCTCGCACCGTTTGCGTTGTGCTTTTCTTTCTCGCTTCTTTCGAAACTAGCCCATCGCCATGTCCGGACGCGGAAAGGGAGGCAAACTTGCTGCTGTGGCAAAGCTTCTGCTCACGCTGGCAGGAGACGGCCGCGGCAGCAACAAGAAGAAGAATCGCAGCCGACCGCAGCACAAGAGGCAGTGCTACCGCTGCCAGAAGATGGGTCACGTCGCCAGGTCGTGCAGGGAAGCAGTTGCGTGTTTGAAATGTGCAAAGGCACACGATACACGTGACTGCGACAAGCCTTCAGACGTCGCGCCAACGTGCGTAAACTGCGGCGGCTCGCACGCCGCAAACGCACGCAGGTGCGCATATCTGAAGCAGCGGAGACCACCAACAACAACCGCCAAGAAAGCGGTACACGAAGAAGAGGCGGCCGTTCCGCCACCCCCGCCCAAGAGGGACAACGGGGCGGCCGCAATCTCGCCCAGCGCCGCTACCGACGACGCCGTGGCAGCCCTCAAAACCGCGATGGCGGCAGAGAGAGCGGCCATGCTGAAGGAGATCGTCGGTCTCCACCGGCAGCTGCAAGAGTTGCGAGAGGAGCTGCGACTTTTCAAGAAGGCGCCGCCTGTCCCTGCGCCCGCCGCCCCCGTGAGGCGGCCAGTGGGGGTAGACGCCGCCACACAGACGTCCACTGACTCGCCTCCTGCAACGATGCAGGCGGCTTCGAGCATGGAAGTCGACGTCTGGACGCCTGCGCTGTCCACTCCCTCGGAGACAGACGTGGAAGAAGCAGCACAATCCGAGGAAGAGATGCCGCCGGCTTCTTCGCAAGTCGAAGAAGAGGAAACCGTCGAAGAACTGCCCCTTCCGCTTCCGGACGAGCGGAGCGTGCAGCCCTTCCTGAAAAAGATCGTGGCGTCGCTGAAGGACGGGTCGTATCCTCATGGGGACAACCCGTACCCCTTCACGCCGGCACACGCAAAACCATCACTACCTCACCAACCGTGCGATCTTCGCCACACGCGAGGCATGTTGCGTGAGGTGGTAACGAGGAAGGAGCTAATACTGCTCAACAGCCGCCCCATCTTCACCCCCTCCGACTGGGAACACATCTACCTGGTCGCAGAGAAGTGGGTGAAAGAGGAGTGGCGCTCCGGCAGGCGTAAGCCTGCCCCAGAGGACATGCCAGCGACAAACTACTTCGCTGCTTTAAACTCAGCGGAGTAGCCAGAGGCCCATTCAAATCGTGAGGCCATCCACACCACAACACAGAGGAGAAAGGAGGAACAGCAGCACCGCTGCTTAGCCTCCATCATCTCCGGACAGAGGCTGTCCGTGAATTAAGCGAGACGAGACGAGACGAGACGGCGCCGGCACGCACTCCGCTGCTCGACTCGCTGCGGCTCGCACCGTTTGCGTTGTGCTTTTCTTTCTCGCTTCTTTCCAAACTAGCCCATCGCCATGTCCGGACGCGGAAAGGGAGGCAAAGTCAAGGGCAAGTCAAAGTCCCGCTCAAGCAGGGCTGGGCTCCAGTTCCCGGTCGGCAGAATCCACCGCCTCCTGCGCAAGGGAAACTACGCCGAGCGCGTCGGCACCGGGGCGCCCGTCTACCTCGCCGCCGTCATGGAGTACCTCGCGGCTGAGGTGCTCGAGCTGGCCGGAAACGCGGCCCGCGACAACAAGAAGACGCGCATCATCCCGCGCCACCTGCAGCTCGCCATACGCAACGACGAGAAGCTCAACAAGCTCTTGTCGGGCGTCACCATCGCACAGGGAGGTGTCCTGCCCAACATCCAGGCCGTCCTGCTGCCAAAGAAGACCGAGAAGAAGGCCTAAAAGAGAGACAGCGCAATCGGCACCGCCGCGTGCTCCCTTGCCACGCAGCGCGCCATTTGCCGGCTCGGCTCAAAAACAAAACAATCGGCCCTTTTCAGGGCCACCACACAAACCTACGTCCAAAGCAGAATTCCAGTCGTTCGTCGCACCACTTTTCTCTCTCTCTCTCTCTCTCTCTCTTTCTGTGTACGGTTTTTCCTTCTTACACACACAGGCGCCGCCATCTTGTACACACGTACTTGGCCACCTCCTCCACTCCACACACGCACGCACAGTCTCGCGACCATTAACCAGCACACGTGGCGCACAACAACACACCTCAAAAATAACCCCTCGGCACTCAGCCGCGCCGCAACACACAGCCCATCCACCGACAAAAAGCATACAAGCAAAGAGGGAGGGAAGGAAGGAAGGAGCTCACACAACGCAAGGGCACGCTTCCTTCCCTCCCAACCGCACCGCACACCACGTCAAAAAAAAAAACTCCAAACAAAACTAAAAGGCCAGGTAGACTAAAAAGGAAAAGGAAAAAAAAACCAGCAACACAGACTCTTTCGCACTTTTCAACTTCCGAACACTGTGGTGGCCCTGAAAAGGGCCGTTTTTCAATCTCTCTTTCCTTCCTTCGGTCTCACACCGCCTAACCGCCGAAACCGTACAGGGTGCGCCCCTGCCTCTTCAGGGCGTACACCACGTCCATGGCCGTCACAGTCTTGCGCTTGGCGTGCTCAGTGTACGTCACCGCGTCGCGGATCACGTTCTCCAGGAACACCTTCAGCACTCCGCGCGTCTCCTCGTAGATCAGACCAGAGATGCGCTTCACGCCGCCCCTGCGCGCCAGGCGGCGGATCGCGGGCTTCGTGATGCCCTGGATGTTGTCGCGCAACACCTTGCGGTGCCGCTTGGCGCCACCCTTGCCGAGCCCCTTTCCTCCCTTGCCGCGGCCTGTCATTCTTCTTCTTCAAGCGTCTCAACCACAATAATATAAAAAAAACAGAAAGCAAGGCAAGCTCCTCACCCGGCGCTAGCGAGTCGGCTACTGTTGTGGCGCCCAGCGCGCGCGCCGCCCCCCTATATAGACTCTGGGGCCCCGCGGCCCGCCCTCCCCTCCCCCCACCACCGCGCACCGAGGGCATATAAGCGCAGCACCCGGGGCGCGCGGGCCATGAAGAAGAGGTTGAACTGCAATTGCGGTACCTCAAATCCAAGAAAGCTGGCGGCCCCGATAAGCTGACGAATGCCCTCCTCAAGCAGCTACCCCCAGCTTCTATTCCCATCCTGACGGCCACCTTCAACAACATCCTCACAACCAGGCAATATCCCACTGCCTGGAAACATGCTGAGGTGGTCGCCATCCCCAAGGCTGGGAAGGATCTTCGTTCCCCTGCCAGCTACCGCCCCATCAGCCTCTTGCCCGCCATTTCCAAGGTGTTCGAGAGGCTGTACCTTAAACGACTGCTCATCCATATTGCTCGAGAACGAGTCCTCCCTGATGAGCAGTTTGGCTTCAGGCAGGGACACGCAACTACCCACCAACTCCTGCGCCTTGTAGAAGAGGCACTGGACGCCATAGAACGTAGGGAGTACTTCGGGGCCATACTCCTCGACGTGTCCAGAGCGTTCGACTCGGTCTGGCACGAAGGGCTGCTCTACAAACTATTTTCCCTTGGCTTTCCAGTGTCTCACGTAAGGCTAATAGCCACATACCTGGAAGGTCGCACCTTCCACGTTAGGATCCCTGATGGGAAATCTACCCGACGACGCATTAGGGCAGGAGTACCACAAGGCAGCGTACTTGGACCGCTACTCTACTCCCTCTTCACAGCCGATCTGCCCTCTGCGCCGAGGGTACATTTAGCTCTCTACGCAGATGATACTGCACTCTTCTCTCGTTCTCGGAGTGCGGCAGGTCTACAACAGCGGCTCCAGGGGGCTACAGAATCCTTAACCGATTGGGCTAGGACCTGGCGTCTGGCATTTAATCCCTCCAAGACCCAAGCCCTTATCATCTGCCGACGCCATATTCCCATTCGGCTCCCTCAGGTGACGGTCCTTGGTACCCCAGTCCCCTGGACTCGTACTGCGAAGTACTTGGGTGTTACCCTGGACCAGCGCCTTACCTGGCGCCCCCACATCGACGACGTGCGTCGTAAAGCAATGGGGCGGCTCTGCCTGCTCTATCCTCTCATCAATCCAACCTCTACACTCCCCACACACCTTGCTGTTAGATTGTACACCTCCCTTGTTCGTCCCATCCTTGAATATGCGGCGGTGGTGTGGGGCAATGCTGCCCCCACCCACCTCCGCCGACTCCAAACCGTCCAGAATCGGGCTCTCCGGCGTGCCCTCCACCTCCCTTTCGACTTCCCAACCCAAGAACTCCACAACCTGGCCGACGTGCCGTTCCTTCGCACCCGCATCCTATCTGCAGCCAATTCCTTCTTCCAACAAACACGTCACTCTCCTAATCCCTTAATCCTCTCCCTGGGTACCCGTGTTCATCGTCTGGCCACCACTCGATGGCCAGACCTTCTTTTCCGCCCCCCATGAATTCACATCATCGATCATCCACCATCATGTCATGAAATTCACAGTCACAAGCACACCACCCCCCCCCTTTCCACCCACTCGTCCCCCCCCAATGATGGCCTAATCACGACAGGCCCTTCCTCTTTCCACTTCTCAAGCTGTCACTCTCTGACTACTTTCTCTTCCCCCCCCCCCAAACCATCACCTCAAAACTGTCTGCCATCATCAAGACGCCGCTACGAGGACGAGGCGGCCAGGATAATGGCCTTTCGATTTCACTCACTCTAACTATTCCTCCTACTATCCTTTATTCTATAACTTCGTATAATAGTATTCCTGGCTAATCAATGGGCCGTTCCTTTTCCGCCATCTTCTACTGTTCCTTTCTCTGTCCTGTCTTCTTTCAAAAAAAAAAAAAAAAAAAAAAAAAAAAAAAAAAAAAAAAAAAACAGCACAACAGTCAACCAACAACAATAAGTAACGACACATATCTCCCAACGTCACGCCAGAAGGAGAAGCACATTACAGGTGCTAGAACTTCATTAACAGCTGAGGGTTAAACCTCCACCATGTGCGCGGCGCAGCGCGGGCGCGCGGGCCCGTTGTCAAGGCAGCACCGGACGCCGTCGCGCACGCATATCCACGCCGCATCCGCATCCGCAGTAGCCATGGCCCGGACAAAGCAAACGGCCCGCAAGTCCACCGGCGGAAAGGCGCCGCGCAAACAGCTCGCCACCAAGGCGGCGAGGAAGAGCGCGCCCGCCACCGGCGGCGTCAAGAAGCCCCACCGCTACAGGCCGGGCACCGTCGCCCTGCGAGAAATCAGGCGCTACCAGAAGAGCACAGAGCTGCTCATCCGCAAGCTGCCATTCCAGCGCCTAGTGCGCGAGATCGCCCAGGACTTCAAGACCGACCTGCGCTTCCAGAGCTCCGCAGTCATGGCCCTGCAGGAGGCCAGCGAGGCCTACCTCGTCGGCCTCTTCGAAGACACCAACCTGTGCGCAATCCACGCCAAGCGAGTCACCATCATGCCCAAGGACATCCAGCTCGCGCGCCGCATCCGCGGCGAGCGCGCCTAAACCCGCACACCGCCAAACAAACAAAACGGCCCTTTTCAGGGCCACTAACGTCTCTCCGTCGCGAGCAAAACTTTGTCGGTCGCAACGACTAGTTCCCCACTCACTCTCCAGTCCAGTCGTCCCACCCCCGGCCCGGCGCCGCCGTTTCCAAAAAAAAAAAAGCACCGCACCGGCCGAGCCAAGTCGCAAGCGTCAATAGCGCCACCCACACAGGCCACGGCACAAAACGTGACGCCCGGAAAGCAAAGCAAAGCAAAAAAGACTATTCCAAAACCACCACCAAGACAAACAAACAAACAAACGCGGCGCAAAATAAATAGGTAAAAATAATAAAAAAATAAAATACACTTTATAACACCAACCGCGCGCCGCCGCCCACGCCCACCAACGACCCCACAATCCAACCACCGCGGCACGCAAACACCATCCACACATGAAACAAACAAACGCCAGCAAGCAAGACAGACAGACAACAAGGCAACCGACCGACCACGACACGACAATCAACACCTTCCCGACGTGCTTTGATGGCCCTGAGAAGGGCCGTTTTTGTTTTTGTCCGGGACCGCGCGACAGCCTCTGGTTGCGCGCCGGCCACCAGGCGACGGTGTCAACCGCCAACCCTTCCCTGCCCTTTTTACTTCTTCTTCTTGGGCGAAGCCTTCGCCTTAGACGGCGTCGCCGTCGCCTTCTTCGGGCGCGGCGCCTTCGGCTTCTTCGTCGGAACCTTGGCGGCCTTCTTCGCCTTCGACGGCGACTTGGCCTTGGCCGGCTTGGCCGCAGCCGCCTTCTTCGCACCCGCGGGAGCGGCCGACGCCGCAGACGCCTTCTTGGCGGCGCCCGCCTTCTGACCGGTCGCCGCCTTCACGCCGCCAGCCTTCTTCGCGCCGGCCGCACGGGCCCCCTTCTTCTCCTTGCTGGCCGGAGCGGCGCGCTTCTTCTTCGCACCACCGCCACCACGAGCCTTGCCGCCCTCGGCCGCCCCGCCGCCGGCGCCGGCAAGCTTGAAGGAGCCCGACGCGCCCTTCCCCTTCGTCTGCACCAGCTCGCCAGCCACGACGGCCGACTTGAGGTACTTCTTGATAAAGGGCGCCAGCTTCTCCGCGTCCAGCTTGTAGTGCGCGGCAATGTACTTCTTGATCGCCTGCAGCGACGACCCGCCGCGCTCCTTCAGACTCTTGATGGCGGCCGTCACCATCTCAGAGGTGCGCGGGTGCGCAGGCTTGGCGCGCGGCTTCTTCGCAGACGACGCAGACTTGGCCTTCTTCGTAGTGCCGGTGGCGGCGGGTGCCGCGGCAGTCTCGTTCGTAGCCGCCTGGTCTGCCATCTTTTGCCTGTTCTCTTTTCTTTTTTCCCCTTGGTTTCGCTTCCTTCTCTCCTTCGACGACGCACAACAGCGAGGGGCGCGCAGCAGAGAATAGCCGCGCACGCGCCTGGCCCAGCCAGTGTCGCGGGCGGGCGCGGACGGCCGAGAGAGCGGCCGCCACTCGGCGCGCCGCCGCGCCGCCGCGCCGCGCCTCCCGCGCTTGCTACCATTCGAGTGCGAGATGTCGCAGAAGACAGACGTGCGCGGAGCGAAGGGTGTGGCGGATCGCCGTCCGGCGGGGCTTGCCCCGTCGGCGGCCTCATCCCGCCCCCCATCTATGACGACCAGGGCTATGGAGGAGAGGAACAAGAGTATGACGGACCCGGCTTCGACCATGGACCTCGATTTGGCCGATTTCTCCGACACTTCCATCGACGATGACGTCGTCCTGAGGCAGACACCATCGACGGCGGCTTCTCGGAAGAAGAGGGGCACTGATGGTGGTTCACACGCGGCCGACGTTCCCGACGATGGATTCCGCAAGCCGCCGAAGAAGCGCCAAGCTCGGACGGCGCAAGTACAGCCGCAGGCGGCGGATATTCCGGTACACAACCGGTTTGACGACATCCCTGAAGACACCGACGATGCAGCTCAGCCTAGTCTCCAGCACCAGGCGCAGCAGCAGCAACCGCAACAGCAGAAGCGCATTCCGCCTATCGTGCTGCAGCTTCCCTCGTCGTATAAGGAATTTTACGAGTGGTTAAAGCAGCACTTAAAGCAGCCTTTCACCGCTCGGCAGACGGGCGGTGACAAACTGAAGCTTTCGGTCTCCACCCTCGACGATTATACCACCGTTATGGACTTCCTGGGTGCGCAAGGGATTCCAAATTACACTTTCCCGGTCGTTCGGCCGCCGACGCTGAAGGTGGTTCTTCGTGGGATTCTGGATTCACTCCCTAACGACTGGGTCAAAGAAGAACTAGAAGACCTCGGCTTCGCCGCCACGATCGTGGACTACCACAAAATTCCGGGCACTAACCGTCGGTCAGGCCTCAGAATTGTAATCCTTCCTGACACGCCGGACCATCGCAAGATTTTCAACGTCACCCGCCTTTGCGGACTTGTTATGTCTGCAGAAACACTCCGCAAGTCACGTGGGGTGACGCAATGTTACCGGTGCCAGGGCTTCAACCATGTGGCTCGTGGTTGTACGATGCCCTTTGTTTGCGTCAAGTGCGGCGGCGCCCATGATAGCCGGCAATGTCCAGTACCGAGGGAAGAACCAGCGAAGTGTGGCCTGTGTGGTGGACGACACCCCGCCAACTTCAGGTCGTGTCCCAAACATAAGGAGGCCAGCCGACGGCAACGAGGGCTTCCCCCGCTCACCGCCAGGGATCGCCGCCGAAGGACCACCGTCGTCAGCAGCACTCCTGCCAGCTTCCGCCACGTGGGGGCCCCGCAGCAGGGACAGGGCTCACTCTCGCAGTCCCGTCCTCCTAACGCCTGGCAGCGTCCACTTGCTGCACCATCTGTCATCCGCAGAGACGCCCCTGCGTCATCTGCCGCTCCGACGGACGTTCCAGACGGCCCCGCCGCCTTTCCGCCGTTGCGCCGCCGCCATCCCGTCGACCACACTCCGCAGCCCGGCCAGCAACCGAGTGTCGACTCCCACGACCTCTTCACCTTACTCCAGACCATGATGACGGCGGTCACCGAGATGAGCCGCGCCATCCAGGCGTTACCCGCCACACTCGCTGCCACCGTCGAATCGACGATCCGAAGCGTTCTTCCCACCGCCAACGACGCTCCCCAACGTCATGGATAGGGTGCGACGTTTCGAGGAGCTTCGTATTGCAACATACAATGCCGACGGACTTTTCCGCGATCTTCTGGAAGTTAAGCACTTCCTTGAAGTACACAACATCGACATCTTTCTCGTGACGGAGACGCACCTGAAGGCGGGTCTACGGGCCAACATCTCCAACTACAAGTGCTATCGCTACGATCGCCCCACCCGCGGCGGTGGCACCGCGGTCTACGTCAAGCGGAATATCCGCCACTATGTCGTGCCCACTCCACCCTTACGACAGATGGAGGCGACGGCTGTGGCTGTGGTGACGTCAGCAGGTGTCGTCACCTTCGTCTCCGTTTACCGTCCTCCTCGCTACCTGCTGGACGTCGACGATGCCTATGCGCTGCTCCGTCTCCCGGGGAAGCTCTTTTTGGCTGGCGACTTCAACGCAAAACATGCGGCGTGGAATTCTCTGCATACCACCCACAGCGGCCGCCAGTTCCATCGAGTCATCGACAGGGTTGGTGCCTACGCTTGCGGGCCTGACGAGCCGACCTGCTACCCGTCCCGTGGCACGCCGGACGTCCTTGATTTCGCCATCACAAAAGGCCTGCATCAATTCATGACGGCTGATGTCGTCCATGAGTTGAATTCCAACCATCTGCCGGTGCTCTTCAATCTTGCTGTTGATCCCGCCGTCAGCTCGCCTCGGCTTAATCTTCGGCGTACCGACTGGATTGCCTATCGTGCCGACGTCTCCGCCCGCATGCAGCCACGTCTTGACGCCGACATCGACGACGTCGACGCTGACGTCACTGCCTTCGCCGCTGTCGCGCACTCAGCGCTGCTCAGATCCACGCCTGTGTCCCGAGGTTCGCTGTCCCGGCGCCCGGGACTGCCGGCTGACATCTTAGATCAAATCCGGATCAGGAATCGTCTCAGTAAGGAATGGCGCCTTACCCGCGACCCCCTTCTGAAGCGGCGCGTCAATCTTCTCCGCCGTAACATCAAGGCCGCCATCAACTCCCACAAGAACGACCAGTGGGCTCAGAAGCTGGCATCGTTCACCCCGGATCCCAGCGCGTGGGACGCGGTGCGTTTCTTTACCAAGCGGAAGCACCCTCTGCCCCCTCTGGACTCGCCGACTGGTGTTGCCTATACACCCGTGGATAAGGCTAACGCCCTTGCCGATGTATTTCAGGCGAACTTCGTCCCACTCGACGATCCTGTGGACCACCAGTTCGTTCATGATGTGGACCGTGGCCTCGAGGCCTACCTCTCTGTCGACCGCCCTGACGACGATCATCTTCCCATCTTCACCACCGATGAAGTGACCACCTGCATCCGGGCGATGGCCGCTAACAAGGCTCCTGGCGCCGACGACGTCCCTGGGAGGGCGCTCCGGGAATTGCCTCCTGCAGCACATGCGTACCTTGCCCGCCTTTTCAGTGCAATTCTGGTGGCGCATAAATATCCGGCTGCCTGGAAGCACGCTGTCGTAGTCGCCATACCCAAGCCGGGTAAGGACAGGAAGAACCCTAACAACTACCGGCCCATCAGCTTGCTTCCGCAGCTCAGCAAAATCTTCGAGCGGCTCCTCCTTCACCGGCTCAAGATTCTTATGGACCGTCGTCGCCTGTTGCCTCCGGAGCAGTTCGGATTCCGGGGTGGCCACTCCTCCACGCAGCAAATCGTCCGCGTTGTTGAGGCTATTACAACGGCCTTCAACTACCAGGAGTACTGTGGCGCCATTTTTCTTGATGCCAGCAGGGCCTTCGACAGTGTGTGGCACTCCGGGCTGCTGTGGAAGCTCCGTATGCATGGATTTCCTCGGTCCCTCGTCCACCTGATGGCAAGCTATCTGCGGGGGCGCACCTTTGTCGTCCGCGTCGACGACTCTACCTCGACGATCCGTCCTATTGCCGCCGGCGTCCCGCAGGGTTCGGTCCTCGGTCCGACACTGTATTCACTATATACCGCTGATATTCCAACCTCTCCCCGGGTGGAGCGCGCGATGTACGCCGATGACACGGCGATCTTCACACGCAGCCGGTGGCCCCAAGCCATGTATCGCCGTCTCCAGGATGCGTGCGCCGCCCTCGAAGAGTGGGCGACTCTTTGGCGTGTAAGGTTCAATGCCCAGAAGAGCCAAGCTGTGATCTTCACGCGCAAGAGGATGCCGCCACATGATCAGCACCTACAGTTATTCGGCGAGGTCATCCCCTGGACGCCGACGGCCACTTATCTCGGGGTCGTCTTGGATCGCAAACTCATCTGGCAGCAGCAGGTGCTCGCAGTTCGGCGGAAGGTTGAGCAGCGGCTGGGGGCGCTTTATCCCCTGCTGAACGAGCATTCGGCGCTCTCTGTCACCAATGGGCTCCTCATCTATAGGATGTTCGTGCGTCCTGTTATGGATTATGCCTGCGCTGCCTGGGGTAATGCGGCGCATCGCCACCTTCACCGATTACAGGCGCAGCAGAATAAGGCGCTTCGCCGGATCTTTCACGTGCATCCACAGTTTCCGGCGCGATATCTGCACGAAGCCGCCCACGAACAGGAAGTGCTCTCTCGCTTTCAGGCCATCGCACGGACGATGTACAACAAAGCTGCTGCATCAGATAATCCCCTAATCAGGAACCTTGGGGCGCCTATAGATGAACGTGACCTCTATCAGAGGCCCGTTGCACTGCTGCTGCGATAATGCCGGCAGTTGCAACTAACAGACACATCAGTTCCCACAGATTGTATATTCCGAATACCACGTAATTAGAAGCCAATACAGAAACTCCTGATGTTCCACTTTTCCGACCCTCAGCCGGTGTAGTCAATGCCTTCGGGTAAATACTACATTCCAACACTTGACGAAGTTCGATGATCGTGGACTGGAGCGCTTGCTACCGCCCAACGTCCGACAGCCTGCGCGGAGCAGCCCCCAACCTGCGCCGCAACCACCCGCGCCATTCAAACCACCGAGGATGGGGCTACACACACCGACACCACGGTCGCCAACCAGTCGCCGCGGCGGCGCCGCAAACCACGGCCAAACTGCAGCCACCGCGCGCCACAGCCTGGGTCGGCCCGCCGAGAATCGCCGCCCCCGCCCAAATGCCGCCCCCACAGCCCCAGCCGACGACCCGCCACAATGGCCAAACCTTCGTCAAAACTCCCACACCGTCGCCGCGGCAGCCCGGCCACCGCGGCCGGCGCCACAGCCACACGAGCCGAGTCGTGCGGCGATGACGGCCGTGCACAAACGCACCTCCGCCGCCCCATCGCCTTCCGCCGTTTTCCCGATCGGCCCGCAGCCGTCGGGCCACGGCCGCGGGCCGTCCTCCTCCTCTCGCCTCGCCCGCCAACACCCACAGCCCTTCCAACACATTTTTTTTTCTTTTTTCTTTTTTTTTTTACTTTTTTACGATCGCCGCCTGCGCAACATGGCACCGGCCGACGGAGCGCCAACCCCCCCGCCACAGGCGAAAACAAAACAAAACAAAACAACGATAAACAAACAAACAAAATAAATTACCAGCCAGCCCCAACTACAGACACACCGAATCTGCCCTCACAGCCGACCTTACACGCCTCAACGTCAAAACAAAGGTGGTTTCTTTCTTTCAACGGTTACCTTACCTTAGGTTACGTCAGGTTAGGCTAAGAAGGCGTCAGGGTTAGGTTAAGCGTTGACGTGACGTCACGTCTTAACGTAGGCGTTAAGCTAAGGTTGCGGTCACGTACGTTAGGTTAAGGCGACTTGGGGGTTGGCCTAAGAGCTTAGGTTAGGTTACGTTAGTTTAGGTTAGGTTAGGTGGCTGCGTTAAGGGCTTAAAGAAGTTTAGGAGGTTAAGGCGTCGAGGCGGCCGCACCCCCTTAGCTGCTGCGGCTCGGCCACGCCACGCCACGCCACGCCACGCCACGCCACGCCACGCCACGCCACGCCACGCCACGCTTTGGGGTTTCATAAGGTCGCGCGGCGGGTCGTCGGCACGCCGCAAAGGACAAAACTGCAAGACGACGTCGAAAAACAAACAACAGGTAAAAAATAAATAAGTAAAATAAACGACGCCGACAGGCGGGGATCAGCAGAACGAGCAGATTCCGGAGAGCGAACGAGACACACACGCACGCACGCACGCACGCACGCACACACACACACAAACCCCCCCCCCCGAGCCGAGAGAGCACAGCACCACCACGTGTCGGCCTCCGCTCACCCGACTCGGCTGGGCTGGGCTGGCGGCCGGGCAGGATGCACGTACACGTACGGCTACAGCCACTACCCGTACACAGCCGCTCTTCACGCAACACCAGCCAAATGGCGCGCCCGCGGCTCGTCGCGGTCGCGGTCGCAACGCCACGCCGGCACACTTTCGGCAGACAAGACCAGCCTCTCCAAGGCCACACACACGCAAAAAAACAAAAAAACAAAAACACTACAACAAAATAAAATAAAAAAGAAAAAGCAAGCTGTCGCCTCGCCCCCGCCCGTCCCCCCCACCACATTCGCCCCCTCCGCTTGTTTTCCTTTCTACAATTTCCCTCTTTTCCACCCAATATCCCGCCGCGGTTTACGGGCACCGGCCGATTTTGCGCCCGCCCACATGTGTGCCTACTCCCCACCACCATTCCCTCCGCAGCCCGCAGCCCGCAGCCCGCTTTTCCCCCCTCCCTGCCCACACCACACCACACCACACCACACCGACGGTGCTGACGTCGACACGCACCCAAGACAGGGGCCACGACCGTCTTTTTTCCTGGGCCCATCCCCGCACCGCACCGCACCGCACCTCCTTCCAATCAACGCTGTGGCGCCTGTGTCCGCGCGAGACGCGTGCGCGCCGCCTCTCTCAACATCCGTCCGCCGTCCGCCGGCCGGCCCGTTTTTCGGCCCCCAGGCCATCCGTCAACCACCACTGCGCCCCTGCCCCTGCCCGCCCCGCACCACACCACACACCGCTGCTTGCCCTGGCCGTTGCCACCAAAGGCGCCAACCGCAGCCCGCGCGCGCCAGAAAGAGATGGCAAAACTACAGGGACCCAGCCGACCGACGAAAATCAGAGCAATTGGCCGGGAGGATCAAAAAGAGAGCTCCGAAAACCACCGTAGCGAGGCGTGGGAGGAAACGTTACGAGAAGCAGAAAGGGACCAGGAAAAATTCTGGAAATTTCTTAAAACTCGTAAACTAAACACGAAACATCTACATCTACATGGGGAAGGAACGACCCCACAGACCGAGCTGAAGCACTGGCGGATTCACTAGAAAGGCAATTCCAAGCACCAGAAGCGGTAGATGACGAAACTGATGACCACCAGGAAATGGTACTCAGAAGGGTAAAACCGCATCCTAAGTGCCCCGATCAGAACATCTTTCACAATCCAATAAACGCAGAAACCCCATATCTTATCACATCACAAACATACACACACATCCTAAGAAGGCATCGGGCCCAGATTCCATCAAACCGCAACTACTACATCACCTACCTCCAGCAACTATCAATTATCTATCTAACATCAATATATAATGCTTGCTTCAGACTAAACTACTTGGAAACCGGCCCGAGTCATCACATTACCAAAGCCAAACAAGGACTTATTATTTCCGCAAAACTATAGGCCAACTTCCTTGGAAAGGTTCTCGGAAAGCTCATTCATCAAACTGAACTGAAGAAATTCAATTCTTAAAGGATAACAACATAATCATCCCACAACAATTCCGATTCCGCGAAGAACACAGCACCACCCACCAGGTGACCAGACTAGTCGAGCACATATGTCAGGCCAGAAACATTAGACACAGTACTGCAGCAGTCCTGCTTGACATTGGAAAAGCATTCGGATAACGCCTCATCTACAAGCTCCACCAGTACAACTGCCCCATCCACATTATTGCTTCTTTTCTCCGCAACAGAGCATTCTATGTCCATGTACCAGGAGCGGCAAGTAACACTAGATCCATAGAGGCTGGAGACCCGCAAGGCTCAGTGCTGGGGCCCATTCTCTACTCAATATACACAAACAAACAGCTGGGAGGACACTTGTCACTATTTGCAGACGACACTGCAGTCTACCGCAGCAGTTCTAACCTGCAACATAGAGTCACACCTACAATCCATCCAGAAATGGGCTAACCAATGGAAACAAAAAAAAAAAAAAAAACAAGAAACGCGGAGAAAACCCAAGCAATACAATACGATTCACATTCAAAAAGAATACCTCCTAACCTGCATATACGCCTCAGAAATAACAATCTTCCATGGTCAGGCACAATAAAGTATCTAGGCATCAAGCTGGACAAGAGGTTGACATTTAGAGACCATGTTGCACACGTTTGTAACAAGGCTGCAGCAGCAATATTCAGACTGTACCCAATCATCAAAGGAAACAGAATAAATATGCGCGCCAAAAAGAAAATCTTCAAAACCGTCATAGGAACCAGCCATCACTTACGGCTCTGAAAATCTGGTCAATGGCCGCAGACACCAACATAACAAGAGTAAAAAAGGGTGCAGAACAAATACTTCAGAATTGCTGCTGATGCCGGCCGGTACCAGACAAACCGAGACATATACACAAACCATAACATACTCAAAATCCCGGAAATCATCCAAAGAAAAATCCATAAAGTTTTTTTTTTTTTCCACCAAACCACGGATTCGAACCACCCACTCATCAGAAATCTGGGACAAAATCCACCCGACCCAAGAACGACATTTCCCATCACGACAAAACACCACAAACTACAACATACCATGATAAACAAAAATAAAATAAAAACACCATAACACTCACTTAAACAACAAACATCTACACACACCCAAGAGACCCTATCATCCCATCATTTTGTTACCCAACATAATCAGACATAAGGCAGGGATGAAGGACAGATCCGGTCCTTCGAGTACAGGGGGTAAAAAATACCCATCAGACCAGCTCTCTCTCTCTCTCTCCTCCTCGCTTCTCCGTGCCGACGCTGCCCCGCACACGCGTTCGCGTTCGGCCGACACCACACGACAGGTCTTTGGGGCCCGCCACTGCGCACACGCACGCCTCCTCCTCTTCCTTAGTTCTTTTTCGCTTTTCTTTTCTCCCCCGCCCCCCGCTCTCACCGCCACATCATCCCGCAACCCTTGGGGGAAGTTTCCCAACATCAACGCGCCCCAATTCCACTCTCTGCCCGTGCCGCACTCTCCACTTTGCTTCTCCCCGTCCCCTACACACACGACTACCGAAACCCCGGTTGACACACCTTCTCGTAGGACAGGGGTGCGTGCGTGCGTTGTCTTGACGGTGACAGCAACAGCAACGGATCCGTCCATCCCATTCCCCCCCCCCCCCACTCGGCAAGGGGGGCACACACGAACGCGAAAGAAAGGGCAGGGCAGGGCAACTATCTCGTACACATTCTTCCTCAGAACCCACATATCACATCAACGAACGGGAGGCCAATTGCGGACTCAGCCGTGTCAGGCAAATCCAACCCAACCAACACCTCCCACGGAAACCCTGACACTGATCCAGCACTACGTCCACATACATCGCCACACCAAATACGGGTGACGAGTGAGCAACAAATGGAACAATACACAACAAGGCTGACCTAATAAAAACTGCACGTCACGTCATACCTTCCAGACAGACGCAGTTCCGACGGGACGGCGGAACCGTATACGTACCTTTCAGCCACAACAACCGACCGACTGGACACGCCCGCGTCTCCAGCCAGCCAACCACCAGGGCCACACAGCCCGCAAGTTTCAGCGTCAACACTTCTTAACGTACGTTGCAAACTTTTCAAAACATTGCCACACACACACACACACACACACCACGAAAAAAGCGTCAACCTCTCTCACACTGGATACACTCAACACTTTTTGTCGGCGGAGCTTGAGGCCAACGGTTGACACACCCCCACCGGCCACACAGGTTTCCCTTTGAAAATTGCAGTGACGGAGACGCGGCATTACGAGAGGGTTGTTTCCGAGAGCGCGAGCTGGACGGAGCTGCGGCGCCGCCGCCGAGGGGTAATGAACGCACGCGATGCCGCATGACAGCCCATCACCCAAAGTTTCACCCACAACTGCACAGGTCGCACCCCCTTTTCGCGCCATACTAGTGTCGATCGTCAATTACAGCTCACGGTGTTCGCATTTGCCACTTGACGGGGGGGGGGGGGGGGGGAAAGAAAACAAACATCTGACACGCCATGTGTTTCTCTCTCTGTTATATCTAGGTGATTGGGCAGCCACTGTAAAAAATAATATTTTTACGACATGGTTGGGTAAGTGATTTAAAGACAACAATTGTGGGTCACACACCATAGACCATTTCGATAGTGTTCTTGTTCTTCTCTTTTTCATTTTCTTTTTTTTTATCGCTCAATTGAAATAAAACCTGGGGATGATGCAATGCTGCGATATGGCACAACCGTCGTCCATTGTACACAACTCGGGAAAAAAAGAAACCAATTCAGGGAACGTTCGTTCCTTCACAACGTTTCTTTCAACGCACTTGGTCTTTACCATCCTGTATTCAAACACATTTTCCTTTCATCAAAACTAGGGCATTTCCATAACAGTTTGTTTCCGTTTCTGTGAGCACAATACTGCTTCTTCGACGTCATTTCACCATCTTAACTAGACAAACAACAAAATAGGAAAACAGCCTTGAGAACCCCGTCCACCAAATTTCAGTTAGCACGGCATCCAAGATTCTTTTCCGGGGAGTGCGGTGCAGCTGACGCTGCTCAGACCATATACCGTCGCCAGTCTCACTCAACTCTTGCGCATTCCATTCTACGCTACGTGACAATGCAAAAATGAATGAATCAAACCCGCCCAGAGAGCGTCTTGTGCGAGGGGACACACGATATAGAGAACAACAAAACACACAGGGGACACCACCAAAGTTGGAGAGAACGTTTCCACCACGGCAGACACTTACAGCAGCCGCGCCGTTACGCGCTTTTTTTTTTTTTTTTTTTCCTCCCCCCCCACTGCACACCTCCGACACCACGGGAACGTTCACCGTCCCGTTGCCCTACACTGGGCGTTTCTTTTCAACCCCCCACCCTATTCCTCGCTCCCCGGACATTCGACCGATCACAAAGTGCAACCTCTCGTTACCGTCGGGTGCCCCTCTTCATCCCCGGGGCGCCAACAACAAAACAAAAAAAATAAACCACCACCGACGCCGTCGTCTCGCGTCACCTCACTCAACTGAGCGGAAAATACACGTACATCCAGAATGACGACACCGCCTCCACAAACAAAAACCAGACGTCAGACGTCAGACGTCAGGTCGAAAGAGGGCACCGTACGTCGTGGCGCGTGGTCTCCTAACTCACCTCGCGCGTACAAATACAATGCGTGTCTCCTCACGTTCACACACACCTCCACGCTCCACTTTTACGTCGCCCAACCAACCAACTAACTTAACCCACCCGCTCGGCGTAGAAGCAGCTGTAGGCGGCAACGTCTTTCTCACCCTCGCCACCAACGGTGTGACATCCGACAATAGCGGTTTGCTTTCCGTTCCACACCTCCGGCCATACCATACAAAGGCGACAAAAAAAAAAAAAAAATATATCAAACAAGCCAACTCCAGCGATCCGCCCCCCTGACACCAACACGTCTCGAAACACCCACGCCCACGACCCGGCTGTGGCTAAAGTGCGTATCCCAACGTCACACCAAAAAACCAAAGGCGCCGGCGCCGCACCACAGCTACAGCTGTGTGCCGCCGTCCACCCGCTCACAACAACAACAACAACAACAATTCCGCCCTTCCCGCAAAGGCATTTTGGTGGCCCTGAAAAGGGCCGTTTTTTCTTTTCTTCGCCGCGCCGCGGACGAGCCTCCTATTTCCAAGAGCCACCTCCTTACTTGGAGCTCGTGTACTTGGTCACCGCCTTCGTGCCCTCGCTCACCGCGTGCTTGGCCAGCTCGCCAGGCAGCAAGAGCCGCACAGCGGTCTGGATCTCGCGGGACGTGATGGTCGAGCGCTTGTTGTAGTGCGCCAGGCGAGAAGCCTCGGCCGCAATGCGCTCGAAAATGTCGTTCACGAAGCTGTTCATGATGCTCATCGCCTTCGAAGAGATGCCCGTGTCAGGGTGCACCTGCTTCAGCACCTTGTAGATGTAGATGGCATAGCTCTCCTTCCTCTTGCGCTTCTTCTTCTTGTCGCCCTTCGAAATGTTCTTCTGCGCCTTGCCAGCCTTCTTGGCGGCTTTCCCGCTAGTCTTGGGCGGCATCACGAACAAACAGGCAGGCAGGCAGGCACGCGCAGTCAGTCAGTCAAGCGCTCCGCTCCAGTCAGCGTCTCCCCACACAGTGGCACCCGCCGCACGCCGCCGCCGCACCTTTACCAGCTCGCCCTGCTGCGGCCGCCGACCAATGGGGCGCGCGCGCAACCGGCCGCCGCACCCGAGCCCATAAAGGACCCCCACCCCGCCGGCGCCGGCGGCGGAGGTACGCATAGCTGATTGTCGCTGTTGCCACTCGTGATGACGGGACGCGGAAGGGGACGCAAAGCTGCTGCCTTGGCGGAGTTGCTGCTCACGTTAGCAGGGACACCCGGCAAGAAGAAGAGGAAGACTGCAACGCAGTGCTTTCGCTGCCAAAAGCTTGGCCACGTCGCCAAGCAGTGCAGTGGAGCAGTTGCGTGCTTGAAGTGTGCGCAAGCACACGACACACGCGACTGCAAAAAGCAGAAGGACGCCCCCTGTACCTGCGCCAATTGCGGCGGCGCACATGCGGCCAATGCTCGTTCCTGCGGCTACAGAAGAAATTGGCGCGGGCCGGGGAAGATGACGCAGAAGCAAGTGACCACTACACACGAAGAGGTGGTCACTTGCACTGAAGACGTAGTCACCAGGCGCCTCAACGACGCCGTACAAGAAGCGATGTCCGCCTTCAAATCTGCCATGGCGGAAGAGAGGGCGGCCATGCTGGCGGAACTGGGCGAGGCTCGGCGTCAGATTGCTGTGCTGACGCAGGAGCTTCGCTCAGCCAAAGAAGTTCCCGCCACAACTGAAGACACCGCCACCCAGACGACTCCTTCACGTGAGAGGGAGTTCGAGACGGTGGCCACGCAGACCGACGAGCCTGCCGAAGGGGAGGCGACACAGCACAAGGAGGACACCGAGGTAGCAGCGCAAGAAGAAGAGTGGGAAGAAGCTCCATTCCTCCCTCTCCCGGATATGTACAGCGCAAGCGCTGTAACAAAGAAGATCGCTGGGTCGCTTCGCGATGGCACATACCCCCACTACGAAAACCCTTATCCCTTCGTTCCTCCTAACCATCCCAAACCTCCACTCCCACATCGCCCAATTGGGTATCCAGAAGGCCTTACAGGTCTTTCTAGGGAGGATTTCGACTTGATCGATTCCTACCCTATATTCACAGAGCTGCAAATGCGCTGCGTCATCTTCAATCTGGTCCACGGAGAGATTGATAAAGATGGAATCCGTATGCACGGGATCCCAACCGAGGCAGAGCCCTCTGTAACCAGCAAGAAGAAGAAGAAAAATCGTCATATCGACAAGACCAAGAAATAGACCACCGGTACTCCTTGCCAGTCCAGATCCAATCCAAAAAGTATAGACAGAAGATCCTAAAAGATTCCCAGGGGAGTAAAGGCCAACAGGCCACAAACTTCCACCCGAACCTCCTCACAGAGAGGAAGTCATATAAGGAGCAGCAGCAGCCGGCGCCGGCACGCACTCCGCTGCTCGACTCGCTGCGGCTCGCACCGTTTGGGGCGTTGTGCTTTTCTTTCTCGCTTCTTTCGAAACTAGCCCATCGCCATGTCCGGACGCGGAAAGGGAGGCAAAGTCAAGGGCAAGTCAAAGTCCCGCTCAAGCAGGGCTGGGCTCCAGTTCCCGGTCGGCAGAATCCACCGCCTCCTGCGCAAGGGAAACTACGCCGAGCGCGTCGGCGCCGGGGCGCCCGTCTACCTCGCCGCCGTCATGGAGTACCTCGCGGCTGAGGTGCTCGAGCTGGCCGGAAACGCGGCCCGCGACAACAAGAAGACGCGCATCATCCCGCGCCACCTGCAGCTCGCCATACGCAACGACGAGGAGCTCAACAAGCTCTTGTCGGGCGTCACCATCGCACAGGGAGGTGTCCTGCCCAACATCCAGGCCGTCCTGCTGCCAAAGAAGACCGAGAAGAAGGCCTAAAAGAGAGACAGCGCAATCGGCACCGCCGCGTGCTCCCTTGGCACGCAGCGCGCCATTTGCCGCCTCGGCTCAAAAACAAAACACAATCGGCCCTTTTCAGGGCCACCACACAAACCTACGTCCAAAGCAGAATTCCAGTCGTTCGTCGCACCACTTTTTTCTCTCTCTCTCTCTCTCTCTCTTTCTGTGTACGGTTTTTCCTTCTTGCACACACAGGCGCCGCCATCTTGTACACACGTACTTGGCCACCTCCTCCACTCCACTCCACGCACGCACAGTCTCGCGACCATTATCCAGCACACGTGGCGCACAACAACACACCTCAAAAATAACCCCTCGGCACTCAGCCGCGCCGCAACAAACAGCCCATCCACCGACAAGAAGCATACAAGCAAAGAGGGAGGGGAAGGAAGGAAGGAAGGAAGGAAGGAAGGAAGGAAGGAGCTCACACAACGCAAGGGCACGCTTCCTTCCCTCCCAACCGCACCGCACACCACGTCAAAAAAACTCCAAACAAAACTAAAAGGCCAAGTAGACTAAAAAGGAAAGGGAAAGAAAAAAAAAAAAAAACCAGCAACACAGACTCTTTCGCACTTTTCAACTTCCGAACACTGTGGTGGCCCTGAAAAGGGGCGTTTTTCAATCTCTCTTTCTTTCCTTCGGTCTCACACCGCCTAACCGCCGAAACCGTACAGGGTGCGCCCCTGCCTCTTCAGGGCGTACACCACGTCCATGGCCGTCACAGTCTTGCGCTTGGCGTGCTCAGTGTACGTCACCGCGTCGCGGATCACGTTCTCCAGGAACACCTTCAGCACTCCGCGCGTCTCCTCGTAGATCAGACCAGAGATGCGCTTCACGCCGCCCCTGCGCGCCAGGCGGCGGATCGCGGGCTTCGTGATGCCCTGGATGTTGTCGCGCAACACCTTGCGGTGCCGCTTGGCGCCACCCTTGCCGAGCCCCTTTCCTCCCTTGCCGCGGCCTGTCATTCTTCTTCTTCTTCTTCAAGCGTCTCAACCACAATAATATAAAAAACAGAAAGCAAGGCAAGCTCCTCACCCGGCGCTAGCGAGTCGGCTACGGTTGTGGCGCCCAGCGCGCGCGCCGCCCCCCTATATAGACTCTGGGGCCCCGCGGCCCGCCCTCCCCTCCCCCCACCACCGCGCACCGAGGGCATATAAGCGCAGCACCGGGGCGCGCGGGCCCCACGCCGCCCATGTTGTTGCCCCCTTCGACCCCACCATCTTCCCGACAAATGGCCCTCCTGACGTCCTTGACATTGCATTGGTTAAAGGACTCCCCCTCCCTATCACTGCCACTACCCGTGCTGCCCTTGCCTCCGACCACGTCCCAGTAATTTGCACGGTCGACCTTGTCGGCTCCCTAGTGCCACCACGTGACACCTTGGACCTCCGTGGCATCGACTGGGCGTCTTATCGGAGACGGGTCGAGGCAGCACTCCCTACCATACCCGACGCCGCCAGGGTGGGGGCTGACCTCACCCTCGCACAGTTCACGGACGCCGCCATCACTGCTGCAGTTGCAGCAACGCCTCCACATCCCCCGCGCCCTCCGACCCATGTGCGCCCTCTCCCCCTAGCCCTCCGCGCACTCATCACCGAGAAAAACAGGGTCATCCGCGAATGGCAAAGAACACGAGACCCTGCCACTAAGCGCCGGATAAATCGCATGCAGCGGGAGATCCGTGCTGCCATTCAGACCCACCGCAGTCAGGACTGGGAGCGAAAAATCTCCGCCCTTGACCTGAGCGATGCATCCGCATGGCGCCTGGTCTCCCGCATCATCCACAAACGCCCGCAAATTTCCCCCCTCCTGGTCGGCGCTGAGGCTGTGTGCGATCCTGATGCTAAGGCCAATGCCTTGGCTGATGTGTTCGCACGCAGCTTCACCCCTGTCACCGACCCCGTTGACCCCGACCATATCCAAATGGTCACCGCACGAGTCCACCAGTTCCTCACCGCCCAGGATCCAGAAGACCATATCACCCCCGTCACGGATGAGGAGATTGCCCGGGAGCTTAAGTCCCTCCACTCCCGAAAAGCCGGTGGCCCAGACAGACTCACCAATCAGCTTCTCAAGCAGCTTCCCCCAGCCTCTGTTCCCATCCTTACTTCTACTTTCAATTCCATCCTCTCCTCTAGGCAGTTTCCTTCCGTGTGGAAACACGCGGAGGTGATTGCCATCCCCAAACCTGGGAAAGACCCTCGATCCCCTTCCAGCTATCGTCCCATCAGCCTCCTTCCCGCCCTCTCCAAGCTGTTTGAGAGGCTGTATCTCAAACATGTCCTGATCCACGTCGCTCGGGAGCGGGTACTCCCCGACGTTCAGTTTGGCTTCCGGCGAGGACACTCCACCACCCACCAACTCCTCCGTCTTGTTGAGGAAGCACTGGAGGCCATTGAGCGTCGGGAGTACTTCGGGGCCGTCTTCCTCGATGTCTCCCGGGCGTTCGATTCTGTCTGGCACGAGGGGCTACTTTACAAGCTCTTCGGGCACGGCTTCTCCATCTCCCATGTGCGCCTCATCGCCACCTACTTAGAAGGTCGTACATTCCATGTCCGGATCCCGGGAGGTACCTCCACCAGGCGTCGTATCAGGGCGGGTGTTCCACAGGGGAGCGTGCTCGGCCCTGTTCTATACAGTCTGTTCACAGCCGACACGCCCACCGTGCCTCGTGTGCATCTCGCCCTGTATGCGGATGATACCGCGGTTTTTGCTCGCTCCCGGAGCAAGGCGCTCCTCCGGCAGAAACTACAACAGGCCATCGACTCTGTTGTCGATTATGCCAAACGTTGGCGCCTGGCCTTCAACCCGGCAAAGACGCAGGCACTCATCATTTGTCGGCGGCGGTGGCCGGTCGCCTATCCCCCTGTCACTGTGCTCGGCACCCCCGCCCCCTGGGCCAGAACAGCTATGTACCTGGGGGTCACCCTGGATAGGGCCCTCACCTGGCGTCCCCACATAGAGGCCATCCGGCGGAAGGCCTTGGGGCGCATCGGCCAACTCTACCCTTTTATGAACCCTACCTCTACCCTTCCCATTCCTCTTGCCCTCCTCCTCTACACATCCCTCATCCGCCCCCTCCTGGAGTATGCCTCGGTTGTGTGGGGCAATGCCGCGCCTACGCATCTCCACCGCCTGCAGACGGTACAGAATCGTGCCCTTCGAATTGCCCTTCGCCTCCCTTACCGTTTCCCAACCCGTGAACTTCACCTCCTTGCCAATATCCCCCTCCTTCAAGACCGTGTCCGATCCTCCGCCATCTCCTTCTATGACCAATCCCGTCATTCCCCCAATCCACTCATTGTCTCTCTTGGCACCCGCCTCCATCGCCTGGCCACCACTCGCTGGCCCGACCTCCTTTCCCGCCCCCCCTGACACCTCCCATCCACCCCCCCGTCCTGTTACTTCTTCCTCTTCCTACCACTTCTCCTTTTTTGTCACCCCATCCTGAAATATCTGCCGCCACCGTCATCGCCGTCGCCAAGAAGATCTGGCCAGGACGAAGGCCTTTCGTTTTCTTCATCCTCTTCCTGTCATCTTTCACTATTCTTTCGTCTGTCACTCAACGTTTCTTTTCCGGCTAGTCAATGGAGCCGTTCGTTTTCCTCTATCTCTCACTATTCCTTTTACTGTTCTGTCACCTGTTACTGTTAATTACCGTGCAACGGCCAGTCAATTGGGCCTTTCGTTTTCCTGCTTCTCTAACTATCCCTCTCACTATTCTTTCATCTTATTAAAAAAAAAAAAAAAAAAAAAAAAAAAAAAAAAAAACCAAAATGCACAACGTCAAGAAAATCATACCGCCAAGTCCACTTCTTCACCACCCGTCAAGAGGAAGGCGAAGCGCGCCAGCGCTAGTACTTCCTACACGAGTCGAGGGACCACCCTCTCCTGTGCAGCGTGGCGTGGCGTGGCGTGGCGCGCGGGCATTCCGAGCTGCGATGTCGAACCAATCGAACGCATGTACAGGAGCTGAGGGTATGGCGGATCGCCGCCAGGCGGAGCTTGCTTCGTCGGCGGCCCCATCCGGCCCCCCACTGAAGACAACCCGGCGCATTCACCCGGCTCACGAATTGGACGATTCTCCGGTTCTTCCAGCTGCAGAAGGAAGTGCTGCGTCCCCCGGCGGCGAACTGCTGCCGTCGCAGCCTACACTGGACGCCACAACTGGGCGATGCGGCATCGATTCAGGAATCGATGAAGCCGCCCTTAGGGAGTTAGATAGGGCAAATGGCGCGTCAGGGCCCCCTTCACGTGGGACCAGCCCGCGCGCGCCGAGGCAAAGGCAGTGTTCCACGAGTGTCCCCCGCCCCTCGCCCGCCCCACTCGATATGCCAGACATTTCCGATGCCGTCTGCGTCTCTGAGTCGGACAGTGACTCCGTCACTGGCTACATCGACGACAGCGACATCGCGGAGGGCCTAGAAGAGAGTCTTATCGCCCTCCGCGACGCCGCGGAAGAGGAGGGACTGCCCTGTGACCCCGCTCTGCGGGCGCGGATTCTCTTCCCTAACGCCGCTGCCGCTGACGCCGACGGCGACGCCATGCAATGCGAGATGGAGTCGCGTAAGAGGAAACCAGCGGCCGCCTCTTCCGACTCCGAAGCTGCCCCCTCCGAGGCCGCTCGTGGGAAGAAGCAGAAGGCCGCCGCCGACGCTGAGGGCTTCGCCGTCCCCAGGAAGACGGCACCCCGCCGCCGCATTGTCAAGACGCCGGTCCTCCCGGTGCACAATCAATTTGCGGCGCTTTCCGACGGTGCGGCGGACTCCTCTCCACCCCCTCCACCCCCATCCACAACTCCCCACCCCAATCCTACCCGTCCCCCTCCCCTCACAATCGAGTATGCGGAGTCCTACAAATCCCTGCACGACCTGCTCATTCACGTCACTGACTCCGATTTCCGAGTGAAGACGATTGGCGAAAACTTGTACCGCCTCTATCTCCAGACGCCTGTTGACCTCCAGAAGGTCTACCACGTCCTTGGGTCCCACAGCATCGGCTACAGCACCCCCCCCTGAGAGGTCCAAACGGATTAGGGTCGTCGTCCGCGGGCTCCCCTTTAAATATACGGACGACGACCTCCGGGAAGCGCTGACAGCTCTCAATATTACTCCTGCTGTCATTTCCCGAGTAGTCTCCCCCCGCACTAAACTCCCCACCCCCCTTTTCTTCGTCTCAGCCGACGATACCCCGGCCAACCAAGTCCTTATGCACCTGACCTCCATTGACAATTGCACGGTCACCATGGAGAAGCCCCGTTCCAGGCGCCTCATTCTAATATGCTACCGGTGCCAGGGCCTGGCGCACTTTGCGAGTAATTGTACTCGTGCGGTGCGCTGTGTCAAGTGCGCCGGCGGCCACGCCTCCTCCACTTGCGTCAAACCCCGCGAGGTCCCCCCTACCTGTGCTCGCTGTAATGGGGCGCACACGGGCAACTACTTGGGTTGTCCGGCAGTCAAAGCCCACCGCGCCAATCTGCGTCGCTCCGTCGCCCCTCCAACGATGGAGCGTCGTGGACTTACTTATGCGACTGCCCTTGGTCGGTCGGAACCCTCTCCCGCCCATACCCCCCGCCCCCCCGTTTCCCACGATCATACCACCCTGCCCCGCCCCCACTCCTCTCTATCCCCATCCCCCCTCCTGACTCCCACACCCCCTGTCCCTACCCCCAACACTCCGTATCCACCCCAATTCCCCCCCACCCCCTCCCCTCCTTCCTCACGTCCATCCCGGTCCTTCCCCGCACCCTCCACCCTCCTCCCCTGTCCACCCGGTCTTTGGTGACCTCATTTCCAGTGTTGTGGAGGCATTGACCTCTGCACTCACTGGGGCACTAGACACCATCCTCACCTCCATTCCCCAGCAGATTGCTACTGCCCTTTCCCATTCCATCTCCCCCATCACCACCGCCCTCCCCACCACCCAACATGGCCATTAGACTCCATGGCCTTACCGTACTAATCTGGAATGCCAATGGCATCTACCGCCAGCAAGGTGAGTTTCGGCAGTTCCTCCTTGATGAGGGGGTAGACATCTGTCTTGTTGCCGAAACCCACCTTAAACCTGGGGTGAACGCCAGGGTACCAAACTTCTGCTGCTACCGGTCAGACCGGCCGACAGCACGAGGCGGCACGGCAGTATACGTGCGTGCCTCCCTCCGCCACCACCCCGTCACTCTCCCTGCCCTTGCCACAATAGAGGCCACTGGTGTCGTGGTGCACACCGTGCGTGGCCCCATCACCTTTGTGGCGCTTTACAGGCCGCCCCACCGCGGCGTTCTCCACGGCCCTGACTTTGCTCAGGTCCTGTCACTTGGCCACTCCCTCTTCGTTGGGGGCGACTGTAATGCCAAGCATGCCGCCTGGCACAGTCGCCTAACCAACAACGATGGCCGTCGCCTCCTCCGTGTGGTGGAAGCCCACGCCGCCCATGTTGTTGCCCCCTTCGACCCCACCATCTTCCCGACAAATGGCCCTCCTGACGTCCTTGACATTGCATTGGTTAAAGGACTCCCCCTCCCTATCACTGCCACTACCCGTGCTGCCCTTGCCTCCGACCACGTCCCAGTAATTTGCACGGTCGACCTTGTCGGCTCCCTAGTGCCACCACGTGACACCTTGGACCTCCGTGGCATCGACTGGGCGTCTTATCGGAGACGGGTCGAGGCAGCACTCCCTACCATACCCGACGCCGCCAGGGTGGGGGCTGACCTCACCCTCGCACAGTTCACGGACGCCGCCATCACTGCTGCAGTTGCAGCAACGCCTCCACATCCCCCGCGCCCTCCGACCCATGTGCGCCCTCTCCCCCTAGCCCTCCGCGCACTCATCACCGAGAAAAACAGGGTCATCCGCGAATGGCAAAGAACACGAGACCCTGCCACTAAGCGCCGGATAAATCGCATGCAGCGGGAGATCCGTGCTGCCATTCAGACCCACCGCAGTCAGGACTGGGAGCGAAAAGTCTCCGCCCTTGACCTGAGCGATGCATCCGCATGGCGCCTGGTCTCCCGCATCATCCACAAACGCCCGCAAATTCCCCCCCTCCTGGTCGGCGCTGAGGCTGTGTGCGATCCTGATGCTAAGGCCAATGCCTTGGCTGATGTGTTCGCACGCAGCTTCACCCCTGTCACCGACCCCGTTGACCCCGACCATATCCAAATGGTCACCGCACGAGTCCACCAGTTCCTCACCGCCCAGGATCCAGAAGACCATATCACCCCCGTCACAGATGAGGAGATTGCCCGGGAGCTTAAGTCCCTCCACTCCCGAAAAGCCGGTGGCCCAGACAGACTCACCAATCAGCTTCTCAAGCAGCTTCCCCCAGCCTCTGTTCCCGTCCTTACTTCTACTTTCAATTCCATCCTCTCCTCTAGGCAGTTTCCTTCCGTGTGGAAACACGCGGAGGTGATTGCCATCCCCAAACCTGGGAAAGACCCTCGATCCCCTTCCAGCTATCGTCCCATCAGCCTCCTTCCCGCCCTCTCCAAGCTGTTTGAGAGGCTGTATCTCAAACGTGTCCTGATCCACGTCGCTCGGGAGCGGGTACTCCCCGGCGTTCAGTTTGGCTTCCGGCGAGGACACTCCACCACCCACCAACTCCTCCGTCTTGTTGAGGAAGCACTGGAGGCCATTGAGCGTCGGGAGTACTTCGGGGCCGTCTTCCTCGATGTCTCCCGGGCGTTCGATTCTGTCTGGCACGAGGGGCTACTTTACAAGCTCTTCGGGCACGGCTTCTCCATCTCCCATGTGCGCCTCATCGCCACCTACTTAGAAGGTCGTACATTCCATGTCCGGATCCCGGGAGGTACCTCCACCAGGCGTCGTATCAGGGCGGGTGTTCCACAGGGGAGCGTGCTCGGCCCTGTTCTATACAGTCTGTTCACAGCTGACACGCCCACCGTGCCTCGTGTGCATCTCGCCCTGTATGCGGATGATACCGCGGTTTTTGCTCGCTCCCGGAGCAAGGCGCTCCTCCGGCAGAAACTACAACAGGCCATCGACTCTGTTGTCGATTATGCCAAACGTTGGCGCCTGGCCTTCAACCCGGCAAAGACGCAGGCACTCATCATTTGTCGGCGGCGGTGGCCGGTCGCCTATCCCCCTGTCACTGTGCTCGGCACCCCCGCCCCCTGGGCCAGAACAGCTATGTACCTGGGGGTCACCCTGGATAGGGCCCTCACCTGGCGTCCCCACATAGAGGCCATCCGGCGGAAGGCCTTGGGGCGCATCGGCCAACTCTACCCTTTTATGAACCCTACCTCTACCCTTCCCATTCCTCTTGCCCTCCTCCTCTACACATCCCTCATCCGCCCCCTCCTGGAGTATGCCTCGTTTGTGTGGGGCAATGCCGCGCCTACACATCTCCACCGCCTGCAGACGGTACAGAATCGTGCCCTTCGAATTGCCCTTCGCCTCCCTTACCGTTTCCCAACCCGTGAACTTCACCTCCTTGCCAATATCCCCCTCCTTCAAGACCGTGTCCGATCCTCCGCCATCTCCTTCTATGACCAATCCCGTCATTCCCCCAATCCACTCATTGTCTCTCTTGGCACCCGCCTCCATCGCCTGGCCACCACTCGCTGGCCCGACCTCCTTTCCCGCCCCCCCTGACACCTCCCATCCACCCCCCCGTCCTGTTACTTCTTCCTCTTCCTACCACTTCTCCTTTTTTGTCACCCCATCCTGAAATATCTGCCGCCACCGTCATCGCCGTCGCCAAGAAGATCTGGCCAGGACGAAGGCCTTTCGTTTTCTTCATCCTCCTCCTGTCATCTTTCACTATTCTTTCGTCTGTCACTCAACGTTTCTTTTCCGGCTAGTCAATGGAGCCGTTCGTTTTCCTCTATCTCTCACTATTCCTTTTACTGTTCTGTCACCTGTTACTGTTAATTACCGTGTAACGGCCAGTCAATTGGGCCTTTCGTTTTCCTGCTTCTCTAACTATCCCTCTCACTATTCTTTCATCTTATTAAAAAAAAAAAAAAAAAAAAAACCAAAATGCACAACGTCAAGAAAATCATACCGCCAAGTCCACTTCTTCACCACCCGTCAAGAGGAAGGCGAAGCGCGCCAGCGCTAGTACTTCCTACACGAGTCGAGGGACCACCCTCTCCTGTGCAGCGTGGCGTGGCGTGGCGTGGCGCGCGGGCCCGTTGTCAAGGCAGCACCGGACGCCGTCGCGCACGCATATCCACGCCGCATCCGCATCCGCAGTAGCCATGGCCCGGACAAAGCAAACGGCCCGCAAGTCCACCGGCGGAAAGGCGCCGCGCAAACAGCTCGCCACCAAGGCGGCGAGGAAGAGCGCGCCCGCCACCGGCGGCGTCAAGAAGCCCCACCGCTACAGGCCGGGCACCGTCGCCCTGCGAGAAATCAGGCGCTACCAGAAGAGCACAGAGCTGCTCATCCGCAAGCTGCCATTCCAGCGCCTAGTGCGCGAGATCGCCCAGGACTTCAAGACCGACCTGCGCTTCCAGAGCTCCGCAGTCATGGCCCTGCAGGAGGCCAGCGAGGCCTACCTCGTCGGCCTCTTCGAAGACACCAACCTGTGCGCAATCCACGCCAAGCGAGTCACCATCATGCCCAAGGACATCCAGCTCGCGCGCCGCATCCGCGGCGAGCGCGCCTAAACCCGCACACCGCCAAACAAACAAAACGGCCCTTTTCAGGGCCACTAACGTCTCTCCATCGCGAGCAAAACTTTGTCGGTCGCAACGACTAGTTCCCCACTCACTCTCCAGTCCAGTCGTCCCACCCCCGGCCCGGCGCCGCCGTTTCCAAAAAAAAAAAAAAAAGCACCGCACCGGCCGAGCCAAGTCGCAAGCGTCAATAGCGCCACCCACACAGGCCACGGCACAAAACGTGACGCCCGGAAAGCAAAGCCAAAAAAGAGTATTCCAAAACCACCACCAAGACAAACAAACAAACGCGGCGCAAAATAAATAGGTAAAAATAATAAAAGTAAAATACACTTTATGTAACACCAACCGCGCGCCGCCGCCCACGCCCGCCAACGACCCCACAATCCAACCACCGCGGCACGCAAACACCATCCACACATGAAACAAACAAACGCCAGCAAGCAAGACAGACAGACAGACAACAAGGCAACCGACCGACCACGACACGACAATCAACACCTTCCCGACGTGCTTTGATGGCCCTGAGAAGGGCCGTTTTTGTTTTTGTCCGGGACCGCGCGACAGCCTCTGGTTGCGCGCCGGCCACCAGGCGACGGTGTCAACCGCCAACCCTTCCCTGCCCTTTTTACTTCTTCTTCTTGGGCGAAGCCTTCGCCTTAGACGGCGTCGCCGTCGCCTTCTTCGGGCGCGGCGCCTTCGGCTTCTTCGTCGGAACCTTGGCGGCCTTCTTCGCCTTCGACGGCGACTTGGCCTTGGCCGGCTTGGCCGCAGCCGCCTTCTTCGCACCCGCGGGAGCGGCCGACGCCGCAGACGCCTTCTTGGCGGCGCCCGCCTTCCGACCGGTCGCCGCCTTCACGCCGCCAGCCTTCTTTGCGCCGGCCGCACGGGCCCCCTTCTTCTCCTTGCTGGCCGGAGCGGCGCGCTTCTTCTTCGCACCACCGCCGCCACCACGAGCCTTGCCGCCCTCGGCCGCCCCGCCGCCGGCGCCGGCAAGCTTGAAAGAGCCCGACGCGCCCTTCCCCTTCGTCTGCACCAGCTCGCCAGCCACGACGGCCGACTTGAGGTACTTCTTGATAAAGGGCGCCAGCTTCTCCGCGTCCAGCTTGTAGTGCGCGGCAATGTACTTCTTGATCGCCTGCAGCGACGACCCGCCGCGCTCCTTCAGACTCTTGATGGCGGCCGTCACCATCTCAGAGGTGCGCGGGTGCGCAGGCTTGGCGCGCGGCTTCTTCGCAGACGACGCAGACTTGGCCTTCTTCGTAGTGCCGGTGGCGGCGGGTGCCGCGGCAGTCTCGTTCGTAGCCGCCTGGTCTGCCATCTTTTGCTTGTTCTCTTTTCTTTTTTCCCCTTGGTTTCGCTTCCTTCTCTCCTTCGACGACGCACAACAGCGAGGGGCGCGCAGCAGAGAATAGCCGCGCACGCTCGCTCGCTCGCTCGCAAATTCACAGAGCTCCATGCTCTGGTGTGTTGTAGGGTGAGCGGATCACGCCTTTCCTACTTCTATCTTGGTTTGATTGTTGTTTTCCTCTTTTTCTGGATCTTCGTCTCGGTTGCGTTGTTTCTTTTCTTTCTTCTAGCTCGTGTTGCGGCGTATATTTACGCCAGCAACAGATCTGGCCACCTTGTGGTCGGGAGCCAGTGCACCTGGTTGCCCAGGTTGCGGACGAGGTCGTTCTCCGAAGTCCTCGCGGCCGCATAAAATCGATGCGCCGCTTGCCGGAATCGGTGTTTGAGCAGCGGGACTCCGGCTATTCTGTGGAGTTCTCCCGTGCTGAAATCTCGTGGCAGGTGAAGCGCTAGCCTAAGCGCTTTGTTCTGGACCGTCTGCAGCTTGGCGATTGACGAGTCGGCCGCATTGCCCCACACCACAGCAGCGTACTCTAACAATGGCCTGATCAATGTTAGGTACAGTGTAACACCGCAGTGTGGGGGCAGGGTCGTCGCTGGGTTCAGTAAGGGGTATAGCAAGCGCAATCTGCCAAGCGCTTTACCCCTTACTTCCTTGATGTGCGCCTTCCACGTCAAGCGCCGGTCCAGTGTGACGCCTAGGTAGCGTCCGGTGTTCGACCATGGGATGGGGCCTCCCATGATGTTGAGTGGCTGGAGGTCGGCCGGAATTTTCTTCCTGGTGAAGATCACCGCCTGACTTTTGGCTGCGTTGAACTTGAGCCGCCATTTGGTGGCCCAAGCTCCAAGCACATCGCAAGCCGATTGCAGGCGGTGACGCATCATCCTGGCGTTGATGCTCTTGCTATAGAGCGCGGTGTCGTCTGCGTAGAGCGCGACATGCACGCCCTGCCTCTTCGGGACGTCGGCGGTGTAGAGTGAGTAGAGCAAGGGGCCGATGACGGACCCTTGCGGTACTCCGGCTGCAATGGGACGCGCTGTCGATGTCCCGTCGTCGGTGCGCACGTGGAAGGTGCGCCCAGTCAAATAGGATTTGATAAGGCGGGCGTGCGACACCGGTAGGCCCTGTGTAAGCAGTTTATACACAAGGCCGTCGTGCCACACGCTGTCAAAGGCTCTGGAAACGTCCAGGAGTACCGCCCCAAGGTACTCGCGACGCTCCAGCGCCCCCATCGCCTGCTCAACCAGTCGAAGCAGCTGCTGCTGAGTGGAGTGGCCCCTCCTGAACCCGAATTGTTCGTTAGGGAGCAGGCCTTCCTCCCCGATGTGCCGCCACAGCCTCTTGACGTAGAGCCGTTCGAAGACCTTCGAGACTGCGGGCAACAGGCTGATAGGTCTGTGGTTTTGCGGTAGCCGCAGGTCTTTTCCGGCCTTGGGGACCGCTACAACTTCCGCATGTTTCCATGCAGTTGGGAAGCTGCAGGTCCCGAGCACAGAGTTGTAAATCCTCGTGAGTTGCCGCACAGCGGCTGGCGGCAGCATCTTCAGAAGCTCGCTGCTGATGTTGTCGCACCCTCCCGCCTTTCTTGTCTGTAGGTGTGCGAGTTGTTGCGCGACCTCGTCCTCCGTCACCTCCGCGATGGTGTCGCCCTCGTCTCTGTGCGCCAAGTACACAGGAAGGCGCCGCTCTACCAGGCGGACGTGCTCTTCGTCCACGACGTCCTCCACTGGCGTGAAATTGGCGGCGAAGGCGTCGGCTAGCGCGCCAGCTTTGGCGTCAGGCTCTGTGATGGCGATGGCTCCGACTTGGAGCGGTGGAACTCGTTGGCGTTGTTGCAGGAAACTCTTCGTCACCCTCCAGGCCGTTCCGTCCTCTATCCTGAGAGTGGCAATTCTGCCGGCCCAGTCGCGATTGCGGTGGTTTTCAATCGCGTATTTGATCTCGCGACGCATTCGGTTGATGGTGGCCTTCGTTGCCGGCTGTCGCGTGATCTGCCACTCTCGGAACAGACGGTTCTTCTCCCGGATGGCCTGGAGGATGTCTGGTGGGAGCTGCTTGGAGTGTTCCCGTGGACGTCTGCGTTCACGTGGCGTGGCCGCTGCGGCCGCTTCGTGCGTCAGACGCGTAAATGCTGCAAGGGCGGCATCGGCGCCCTCGGTTTCTGGGTCAGGCATGGCAGCGACTGTCTCTTCTAGGTGGTCCCGGAAGTGGTCCCAGTCGACGTTACGGTACTGCTTGCGGCCCTCTGGTGGTGCGACCCCGTCGGTGGCGAGATCGAATACCACAGGAAGGTGGTCAGACGATAGTGCCACCCGCGTCGTCGCGACAGCGTCGTGTGCGGCACCCTTGATGATGGCGACGTCCAAGACGTCGGCGCGGCCGCGTTGGGGATAGTGTGTGGGGTCAAAAGGCCCCACTACTATCGCGTCGTGTTGCTGGGCCGCTCGCAGTAGCCTCCTCCCGCTAGTGGTCGTCACCCGGGAGTTCCACTCCGGGTGTTTGGCGTTGAAGTCGCCGCCGATGAACAGGTTGCCACGCATCGACAACAGCGAGTGGAAATCTCGCGGTTGTAGCGGCCGTCCTGGTGGTCGATACGCGGCGACAAACTTCATATGACCCGCCGAGGTGTTGACCACAACACCAGTCGCCTCCACTGTGGTCAGTTCGGGCAGTTGGAACGGGTGGTGCCGCAGGCCGCGCACGCGCCTGGCCCAGCCAGTGTCGCGGGCGGTCGCGGACGGCCGAGAGAGCGGCCGCCACTCGGCGCGCCGCCGCGCCGCCGCGCCGCGCCACCCGCGCTTGCTACCGCCCAACGTCCGACAGCCTGCGCGGAGCAGCCCCCAACCTGCGCCGCAACCACCCGCGCCATTCAAACCACCGAGGATGGGGCTACACACACCGACACCACGGTCGCCAACCAGTCGCCGCGGCGGCGCCGCAAACCACGGCCAAACTGCAGCCACCGCGCGCCACAGCCTGGGTCGGCCCGCCGAGAATCGCCGCCCCCGCCCAAATGCCGCCCCCACAGCCCCAGCCGACGACCCGCCACAATGGCCAAACCTTCGTCAAAACTCCCACACCGTCGCCGCGGCAGCCCGGCCACCGCGGCCGGCGCCACAGCCACACGAGCCGAGTCGTGCGGCGATGACGGCCGTGCACAAACGCACCTCCGCCGCCCCATCGCCTTCCGCCGTTTTCCAGATCGGCCCGCAGCCGTCGGGCCACGGCCGCGGGCCGTCCTCCTCCTCTCGCCTCGCCCGCCAACACCCACAGCCCTTCCAACACATTTTTTTTTCTTTTTTCTTTTTTTTTTTTACTTTTTTACGATCGCCGCCTGCGCAACATGGCACCGGCCGACGGAGCGCCAACCCCCCCGCCACAGGCGAAAACAAAACAAAACAAAACAACGATAAACAAACAAACAAAATAAATTACCAGCCAGCCCCAACTACAGACACACCGAATCTGCCCTCACAGCCGACCTTACACGCCTCAACGTCAAAACAAAGGTGGTTTCTTTCTTTCAACGGTTACCTTACCTTAGGTTACGTCAGGTTAGGCTAAGAAGGCGTCAGGGTTAGGTTAAGCGTTGACGTGACGTCACGTCTTAACGTAGGCGTTAAGCTAAGGTTGCGGTCACGTACGTTAGGTTAAGGCGACTTGGGGGTTGGCCTAAGAGCTTAGGTTAGGTTACGCTAGTTTAGGTGGCTGCGTTAAGGGCTAAAAGAAATTTAGGAGGTTAAGGCGTCGAGGCGGCCGCACCCCCTTAGCTGCTGCGGCTCGGCCACGCCACGCCACGCCACGCCACGCCACGCCACGCCACGCCACGCCACGCTTTGGGGTTTCATAAGGTCGCGCGGCGGGTCGTCGGCACGCCGCAAAGGACAAAACTGCAAGACGACGTCGAAAAACAAACAACAGGTAAAAAATAAATAAGTAAAAATAAACGACGCCGACAGGCGGGGATCAGCAGAACGAGCAGATTCCGGAGAGCGAACGAGACACACACGCATGCACACACACAAACCCCCCCGAGCCGAGAGAGCACAGCACCACCACGTGTCGGCCTCCGCTCACCCGACTCGGCTGGGCTGGGCTGGCGGCCGGGCCGGATGCACGTACACGTACGGCTACAGCCACTACCCGTACACAGCCGCTCTTCACGCAACACCAGCCAAATGGCGCGCCCGCGGCTCGTCGCGGTCGCGGTCGCAACGCCACGCCACGCCGGCACACTTTCGGCACCACCGTTTTCGCGCGCACCGCAAACAAAACGCAGCCGACACACACAGAAAAAAAAAAAAAAAAAAAAAACACAGAGCGCGAGACGGGCGGCGGCGCACCTTTCGCCAGCCGGCAGGCAATCGACTCGCCCAGTACGACAAACGCGCACGCCACCCCACCCACCAACCAACCAACCAACCAACCAGTCGTCGTCGTCGTCGTCGTCGTCGTCCCGAAATCAAACAAACTCTCAAAAGCACAGCCCCTGCTGCCAACGGACGCAGGCGCCACGCAGCTCCCTTCCCGCCACACTCGATTCGCAGCGCAACTCACCCGGCACACCGTCAAACGACGGGCTGGGCTCGCCGCATCGCCGCAACCTACAAACCTTCCCCGCCACGACGCACAGCCCCACCAGACGCCCGTGCCGCAACGACACTACTGCACTACCACTACCGCACTACTCCTCTCGCCCTTGCCATACACGACACAACACGCCAAAAAATGAAAATCCAAATACAAACAAAAACACCGCCCCCACGACCCAAACACATGCACGGCGCGCCAACACACGCGAGGCAAGGCACGCAGCAAACGGCGTCCCCTCCGCGTCGCGCCATCAACCTACACACACAAGGCAACCAACAACAGCCAGCCAGCCAGCCAGCCAGCCAGCCAGCCAGCCCCACTCTCACGCCGCAAAAACAGAAAACACACCGAAACCGCCAAACGCCGCACATTCGCGCTTCGCACTTACCACACACCTCTCGGCATCCGTTTCGCACACAACGACGCGACGCACAATACATCATCACGGGCTACGCACGCACACCGCGACCCACTTTTTTACGACGCCCTCGGCAGAGCACACGTGCCCACGCCCACACACAGTCGACACAACGACGCAGCGCGCAGCAGACGCGGCCGCAACACATACCTCCCCGACGACGCGCCAACACCGCCAGCCACTGCTCACTCGCCCAAGCAACCCGTGCACACAACTGCCACACGCGTCCACCACGCCGCCGCCAACCACCCGCCCGCCAGGGGGCGCTCACGTCCGCGACAACAGCGCGGCACCGCCGGACCGGACCGGACCGGGCCGGGCCGGGCCGAACCGAGCCGAGCCGCCGCCTCCTCTCCACTCGGCACGCCACGTCCTGCTTGCAAAACACATGGCTCGTCCCTCTGTACACACAACGCGCCTGCCTGCGGTCGCCGCCGGCATCTATCTACCTGCGCATCGGAGCCAGGCCGGCAAGCCCACACTTAAATAATGCACTTCACCAGCCAAACAAACCCACTCTTCCTTTCTTTGCACAGCGCATGCAACAACAGCCCCAGGAGCCGGGCCCGCCGCCAGCGTCTCCTCCTCCTCCTCCTCCTCCTCCTCCTCCTCTGGGCACAGCCAGCCAGCCGTTCCCACCGCCCCGCCCCTGCTCTGCAGAACAAGAAAAAACGAAAAAGTACCAACACACGCACCCAAAGCGTAAGCCAGACAAGACCAGCCTCTCCAAGGCCACACACACGCAAAAAAACAAAAAAAACAAAAACACTACAACAAAATAAAATAAAAAAGAAAAAGCAAGCTGTCGCCTCGCTCCCGCCCGTCCCCCCCCCCCCCCCCACCACATTCGCCCCCTCCGCTTCTTTTCCTTTCTACAATTTCCCTCTTTTCCACCCAATATCCCGCCGCGGTTTACGGGCACCGGCCGATTTTGCGCCCGCCCACATGTGTGCCTACTCACCACCACCATTCCCTCCGCAGCCCGCAGCCCGCTTTTCCCCCCTCCCTGCCCACACCACACCACACCGACGGTGCTGACGTCGACACGCACCCAAGACAGGGGCCACGACCGTCTTTTTTCCTGGGCCCATCCCCTCACCGCACCTCCTTCCAATCAACGCTGTGGCGCCTGTGTCCGCGCGAGACGCGTGCGCGCCGCCTCTCTCAACATCCGTCCGCCGTCCGCCGTCCGCCGGCCGGCCCGTTTTTCGGCCCCCAGGCCATCCGTCAACCACCACTGCCACTGCCACTGCCCCTGCCCCTGCCCGCCCCGCACCACACCACACACCGCTGCTTGCCCCGGCCGTTGCCACCAAAGGCGCCAACCGCAGCCCGCGCGCGCCAGAAAGAGATGGCAAAACTACAGGGACCCAGCCGACCGACGAAAATCAGAGCAATTGGCCGGGAGGATCAAAAAGAGAGCTCCGAAAACCACCGTAGCGAGGCGTGGGAGGAAACGTTACGAGAAGCAGAAAGGGACCAGGAAAAATTCTGGAAATTTCTTAAAACTCGTAAACTAAACACGAAACATCTACATCTACATGGGGAAGGAACGACCCCACAGACCGAGCTGAAGCACTGGCGGATTCACTAGAAAGGCAATTCCAAGCACCAGAAGCGGTAGATGACGAAACTGATGACCACCAGGAAATGGTACTCAGAAGGGTAAAACCGCATCCTAAGTGCCCCGATCAGAACATCTTTCACAATCCAATAAACGCAGAAACCCCATATCTTATCACATCACAAACATACACACATCCTAAGAAGGCATCAGGCCCAGATTCCATCAAACCGCAACTACTACATCACCTACCTCCAGCAACTATCAATTATCTATCTAACATCAATATATAATGCTTGCTTCAGACTAAACTACTTGGAAACAGGCCCGAGTCATCACATTACCAAAGCCAAACAAGGACTTATTATTTCCGCAAAACTATAGGCCAACTTCCTTGGAAAGGTTCTCGGAAAGCTCATTCAAACTGAACTGAAGAAATTCAATTCTTAAAGGATAACAACATAATCATCCCACAACAATTCCGATTCCGCGAAGAACACAGCACCACCCACCAGGTGACCAGACTAGTCGAGCACATATGTCAGGCCAGAAACATTAGACACAGTACTGGAGCAGTCCTGCTTGACATTGGAAAAGCATTCGGATAACGCCTTATCTACAAGCTCCACCAGTACAACTGCCCCATCCACATTATTGCTTCTTTTCTCCGCAACAGAGCATTCTATGTCCATGTACCAGGAGCGGCAAGTAACACTAGATCCATAGAGGCTGGAGTCCCGCAAGGCTCAGTGCTGGGGCCCATTCTCTACTCAATATACACAAACAAACAGCTGGGAGGACACTTGTCACTATTTGCAGACGACACTGCAGTCTACCGCAGCAGTTCTAACCTGCAATATAGAGTCACAAAAATAGAGCAACACCTACAATCCATCCAGAAATGGGCTAACCAATGGAAACAAAAAAAAAAAAAAAAACAATAAACGCGGAGAAAACCCAAACAATACAATACGATTCACATTCAAAAAGAATACCTCCTAACCTGCATATACGCCTCAGAAATAACAATCTTCCATGGTCAGGCACAATAAAGTATCTAGGCATCAAGCTGGACAAGAGGTTGACATTTAGAGACCATGTTACACACGTTTGTAACAAGGCTGCAGCAGCAATATTCAGACTGTACCCAATCATCAAAGGAAACAGAATAAATATGCGCGCCAAAAAGAAAATCTTCAAAACCGTCATAGGAACCAGCCATCACTTACGGCTCTGAAAATCTGGTCAATGGCCGCAGACACCAACATAACAAGAGTAAAAAAGGGTGCAGAACAAATACTTCAGAATTACTGCTGATGCCGGCCGGTACCAGACAAACTGAGACATGTACACAAACCATAACATACTCAAAATCCCGGAAATCATCCAAAGAAAAATCCATAAAGTTTTTTTTTTTTTTTCCACCAAACCACGGATTCGAACCACCCACTCATCAGAAATCTGGGACAAAATCCACCCGACCCAAGAACGACATTTCCCATCACGACAAAACACCACAAACTACAACATACCATGATAAACAAAAATAAAATACAAACACCATAACACTCACTCAAACAACAAACATCTACACACACCCAAGAGACCCTATCATCCCATCATTTTGTTACCCAACATAATCAGACAGAAGGCAGGGATCAAGGACAGATCCGGTCCTTCGAGTACAGGGGGTAAAAAATACCCATCAGACCAGCTCTCTCTCTCTCTCTCTCTCTCTCTCTCTCTCTCTCCTCCTCGCTTCTCCGTGCCGACGCTGCCCCGCACACGCGTTCGCGTTCGCGCTCGCGTTCGGCCGACACCACACGACAGGTCTTTGGGGCCCCGCCTCTACGCACACGCACGCCTCCTCCTCTTCCTTAGTTCTTTTTCGCTTTTCTTTTCTCCCCCGCCCCCCGCTCTCACCGCCACATCATCCCGCAACCCTTGGGGGATGTTTCCCAACATCAACGCGCCCCAATTCCACTCTCTGCCCGTGCCGCACTCTCCACTTTGCTTCTCCCCGTCCCCTACACACACGACTACCGAAACCCCGGTTGACACACCTTCTCGTAGGACAGGGGTGCGTGCGTGCGTGCGTGCGTGCGTGCGTGCGTGCGTGCGTGCGTTGTCTTGACGGTGACAGCAACAGCAACGGATCCGTCCATCCCATTCCCCCCCACTCGGTAAAGAACCATGGTCAACCCACACTACACAACAAGGGGGGCACACACGAACGCGAAAGAAAGGGCAGGGCAGGGCAACTATCTCGTACACATTCTTCCTCAGAACCCACATATCGCATCAACGAACGGCAGGCCAATTGCGGACTCAGCCGTGTCAGGCAAATCCAACCCAACCAACACCTCCCACGGAAACCCTGACACTGATCCAGCAGTACGTCCACATACATCGCCACACCAAATACGGGTGACGAGTGAGCAACAAATGGAACAATACACAACAAGGCTGACCTAATAAAAACTGCACGTCACGTCATACCTTCCAGACAGACGCAGTTCCGACGGGACGGCGGAACCGTATACGTACCTTTCAGCCACAACAACCGACCGACTGGACACGCCCGCGTCTCCAGCCAGCCAACCACCAGGGCCACACAGCCCGCAAGTTTCAGCGTCAACACTTCTTAACGTACGTTGCAAACTTTTCAAAACATTGCCACACACACACACACACACACACACACACACACACCACGAAAAGCGTCAACCTCTCTCACACTGGATACACTCAACACTTTTTGTCGGCGGAGCTTGAGGCCAACGGTTGACACACCCCCACCGGCCACACAGGTTTCCCTTTGAAAATTGCAGTGACGGAGACGCGGCATTACGAGAGGGTTGTTTCCGAGAGCGCGAGCTGGACGGAGCTGCGGCGCCGCCGCCGAGGGGTAATGAACGCACGCGATGCCGCATGACAGCCCATCACCCAAAGTTTCACCCACAACTGCACAGGTCGCACCCCCTTTTCGCGCCATACTAGTGTCGATCGTCAATTACAGCTCACGGTGTTCGCATTTGCCACTTGACGGGGGGGAAAAGAAAACAAACATCTGACACGCCATGTGTTTCTCTCTCTCTGTTATATCTAGGTCATTGGGCAGCCACTGCAAAAAAAAAAAAAAAAAAAAAAAAAAATATTTTTACGACATGGTTGGGTAAGTGATTTAAAGACAACAATTGTGGGTCACACACCATAGACCATTTCGATAGTGTTCTTGTTCTTCTCTTTTTCCTTTTTTTATCGCTCAATTGAAATAAAACCTGGGGATGATGCAATGCTGCGATATGGCACAACCGTCGTCCATTGTACACAACTCGGGAACAAAAAGAAACCAATTCAGGGAACGTTCGTTCCTTCACAACGTTTCTTTCAACGCACTTGGTCTTTACCATCCTGTATTCAACACACATTTCCTTTCATGAAACTAGGGCATTTCCATAACAGTTTGTTTCCGTTTCTGTGAGCACAATACTGCTTCTTCGACGTCATTTCACCATCTTAACTAGAGACAAACAACAAAATAGGAAAACAGCCTTGAGAACCCCGTCCACCAAATTTCAGTTAGCACGGCATCCAAGATTCTTTTCCGGGGAGTGCAGTGCAGCTGAGGCTGCTCAGACCATATACCGTCGCCAGTCTCACTCAACTCTTGCGCATTCCATTCTACGCTACGTGACTATGCAAAAATGAATGAATCAAACCCGCCCAGAGAGCGTCTTGTGCGAGGGGACACACGATATAGAGAACAACAAAACACACAGGGGACACCACCAAAGTTGGAGAGAACGTTTCCACCATGGCAGCCGCGCCGTTACGCGCTTTTTTTTTTTTCCTCCCCCCCCACTGCACACCTCCGACACCACGGGAACGTTCACCGTCCCGTTGCCCTACACTGGCGTTTCTTTTCAACCCCCCACCCTATTCCTCGCTCCCCGGACATTCGACCGATAACAAAGTGCAACCTCTCGTTACCGTCGGGTGCCCCTCTTCATCCCCGGGGCGCCAACAACAAAACAAAAAAAAAAAAAAAAACACCACCGACGCCGTCGTCTCGCGTCACCTCACTCAACTGAGCGGAAAATACACGTACATACAGAATGACGACACCGCCTCCACAAACAAAAACCAGACGTCAGACGTCAGGTCGAAAGAGGGCACCGTACGTCGTGGCGCGTGGTCTCCTAACTCACCTCGCGCGTACAAATACTATACAATACAATGCAATGCGTGTCTCCTCACGTTCACACACACCTCCACGCTCCACTTTTACGTCGCCCAACCAACCAACTAACTTAACCCACCCGCTCGGCGTAGAAGCAGCTGTAGGTGGCAACGTGTTTCTCACCCTCGCCACCAACGGTGTGACATCCGACAATCGCGGTTTGCTTTCCGTTCCACACCTCCGGCCATACCATACAAAGGGGACAAAAAATATATCAAACAAGCCAACTCCAGCGATCCGCCCCCCTAACACCAACACGTCTCGAAACACCCACGCCCACGACCCGGCTGTGGCTAAAGTGCGTATCCCAACGTCACACCAAAACCAAAGGCGCCGGCGCCGCACCACACCACAAGCTACAGCTACAGCTGTGCCGCCGTCCACCCGCTCACAACAACAACAACAACAACAACAACAATTCCGCCCTTCCCGCAAAGGCATTTTGGTGGCCCTGAAAAGGGCCGTTTTTTTTTTTCTTTTCTTCGCCGCGCCGCGGACGAGCCTCCTATTTCCAAGAGCCACCTCCTTACTTGGAGCTCGTGTACTTGGTCACCGCCTTCGTGCCCTCGCTCACCGCGTGCTTGGCCAGCTCGCCAGGCAGCAAGAGCCGCACAGCGGTCTGGATCTCGCGGGACGTGATGGTCGAGCGCTTGTTGTAGTGCGCCAGGCGAGAAGCCTCGGCCGCAATGCGCTCGAAAATGTCGTTCACGAAGCTGTTCATGATGCTCATCGCCTTCGAAGAGATGCCCGTGTCAGGGTGCACCTGCTTCAGCACCTTGTAGATGTAGATGGCATAGCTCTCCTTCCTCTTGCGCTTCTTCTTCTTGTCGCCCTTCGAAATGTTCTTCTGCGCCTTGCCAGCCTTCTTGGCGGCTTTCCCGCTAGTCTTGGGCGGCATCACGAACAAACAGGCAGGCAGGCACGCGCAGTCAGTCAGTCAGTCAGGCGCTCCGCTCTAGTCAGCGTCTCCCCACACAGTGGCACCCGCCGCACGCCGCCGCCGCACCTTTACCAGCTCGCCCTGCTGCGGCCGCCGACCAATGGGGCGCGCGCGCAACCGGCCGCCGCACCCGAGCCCATAAAGGACCCCCACCCGCTCACACGGTGCTACTTCTTCGCTGGCACACGCTACGAACATGGCTCGAGGCGGAAGAGGAGGCATGATTGCGGCTGCATTAGACTTCCTGGTCGCAGCGATCGGGAAGGCCCGCGGACGCAAACGACGCCCGAAGAAGCATCAGGAGCAGCAGTGCTTCAAGTGCCAGAAGTTGGGGCACATCGCGAAAGCCTGCAGGGGCACGGTAGCGTGCCTGAAGTGTGCTGAGGCGCACGACACACGTGCGTGCACCAAGCCACGTGGCGCGGCTGCCAAGTGCGCGAACTGCGGCGGCACGCACGCCGCAAACGCGCGCAGCTGCGCCTACCTAAAGGACTGCAGAGGCAAGAAGGCTGCTCAACAGGTAGAAGCGGCCCCCGGTAACAGGACGGCCGTCCCGCCCCCCCGCCCCGGCGGGGACGGTGGGCCGTGGCGAACTGAAGCCGAGACAGACAACGCACTGGCGTCCTTCCGTGCTGCCATCGCGGCCGAGAGGGCCGCCACGAAGGAGGAGCTCGTGGCAGTACACCGCCAGCTGCAACAGCTGCGCGAGGAGCTGTGAGTCCTGAAGAAGATGTCTGCACCCACCGCCGTTTCCACAGCGAGACGTCCGGCGGGGGTGGACGCGTCCACCCAAACGGAGCCCGCCGCGCCGCCTGCCAACGTGCCGGACTTCGCGGCGTCTCCTATGGACGTGGAGTCGCCTGCTCTCCCTCCTGACGGGGAGGACAAGATGCTGGCGCAGGATGAAGGGGCGCACAACGAGACTCCTCCAACTCCCGCGGCAACGACAGCATGCTTACCGCTTCCCATGGAGCAAAGCGTGCAACCTGTGCTGCGGAAGATCGCTGCGTCCCTTCGTGACGGGTCCTACCCGCACATGGACAACCCCTACCCCTTCACACCTCCCGATAGGCCGAAACCTTCCCTTCCCCACCAGCCATACGGACCAGTGAGGCAAAAACCAGGTCCTCAGGAGGCTGGTATCAAAGAAGGACCTATATGTCATCAACAAGTACCCCGTCTTCACGCCCTCTGACTGGGAACACATTTTTGTGGTCTCAGGCGGGGGCGCGGAGACGGAGTCTTCGACGGGTCGCGAATCACCACCGCGAGACCCGACTGAGGCCGAGGAAACAATCCCACCATCACCTTTACTCTCTCCGGAAATAATAACATTCCTGAGAACACAACCACCCATCAATTTCGATTTACGAGCCTAAACCACTCGTAACCCCATAGGATGCAATGCATCCGAGAGGACGGTTCATCAAGATAGGACTCTCCGATTTCAGAAAACCATTTTATCAGCAGGAATAGCGCTAGATCGCTTATACTGCCAACACTCGAGCATAGGACTGCTCGATAGTTATAGCGTGCGTGCGGCGCCGGCACGCACTCCGCTGCTCGACTCGCTGCGGCTCGCACCGTTTGGGGCGTTGTGCTTTTCTTTCTCGCTTCTTTCCAAACTAGCCCATCGCCATGTCCGGACGCGGAAAGGGAGGCAAAGTCAAGGGCAAGTCAAAGTCCCGCTCAAGCAGGGCTGGGCTCCAGTTCCCGGTCGGCAGAATCCACCGCCTCCTGCGCAAGGGAAACTACGCCGAGCGCGTCGGCGCCGGGGCGCCCGTCTACCTCGCCGCCGTCATGGAGTACCTCGCGGCTGAGGTGCTCGAGCTGGCCGGAAACGCGGCCCGCGACAACAAGAAGACGCGCATCATCCCGCGCCACCTGCAGCTCGCCATACGCAACGACGAGGAGCTCAACAAGCTCTTGTCGGGCGTCACCATCGCACAGGGAGGTGTCCTGCCCAACATCCAGGCCGTCCTGCTGCCAAAGAAGACCGAGAAGAAGGCCTAAAAGAGAGACAGCGCAATCGGCAACCGCCGCGTGCTCCCTTGGCACGCAGCGCGCCATTTGCCGCCTCGGCTCAAAAACAAAACACAATCGGCCCTTTTCAGGGCCACCACACAAACCTACGTCCAAAGCAGAATTCCAGTCGTTCGTCGCACCACTTTTCTCTCTCTCTCTCTCTCTCTCTGTGTACGGTTTTTTTTTCCTTCTTACACACACAGGCGCCGCCATCTTGTACACACGTACTTGGCCACCTCCTCCACTCCACTCCACGCACGCACAGTCTCGCGACCATTAACCAGCACACGTGGCGCACAACAACACACCTCAAAAATAACCCCTCGGCACTCAGCCGCGCCGCAACACACAGCCCATCCACCGACAAGAAGCATACAAGCAAAGAGGGAGGGGAAGGAAGGATGGAGCTCACACAACGCAAGGGCACGCTTCCTTCCCTCCCAACCGCACCGCACACCACGTCAAAAAAAAAAACTCCAAACAAAACTAAAAGGCCAGGTAGACTAAAAAGGAAAAGGAAAAAAAAACCAGCAACACAGACTCTTTCGCACTTTTCAACTTCCGAACACTGTGGTGGCCCTGAAAAGGGCCGTTTTTCAATCTCTCTTTCCTTCCTTCGGTCTCACACCGCCTAACCGCCGAAACCGTACAGGGTGCGCCCCTGCCTCTTCAGGGCGTACACCACGTCCATGGCCGTCACAGTCTTGCGCTTGGCGTGCTCAGTGTACGTCACCGCGTCGCGGATCACGTTCTCCAGGAACACCTTCAGCACTCCGCGCGTCTCCTCGTAGATCAGACCAGAGATGCGCTTCACGCCGCCCCTGCGCGCCAGGCGGCGGATCGCGGGCTTCGTGATGCCCTGGATGTTGTCGCGCAACACCTTGCGGTGCCGCTTGGCGCCACCCTTGCCGAGCCCCTTTCCTCCCTTGCCGCGGCCTGTCATTCTTCTTCTTCAAGCGTCTCAACCACAATAATATAAAAAACAGAAAGCAAGGCAAGCTCCTCACCCGGCGCTAGCGAGTCGGCTACGGTTGTGGCGCCCAGCGCGCGCGCCGCCCCCCTATATAGACTCTGGGGCCCCGCGGCCCGCCCTCCCCTCCCCCCACCACCGCGCACCGAGGGCATATAAGCGCAGCACCGGGGCGCGCGGGCCCGTTGTCAAGGCAGCACCGGACGCCGTCGCGCACGCATATCCACGCCGCATCCGCATCCGCATCCGCAGTAGCCATGGCCCGGACAAAGCAAACGGCCCGCAAGTCCGCATTCCGAGTTAGGATGCCGAGCGAGGAGGACCGCGTTACGCAGGCGCAGGGAGAGGCGGACCGCCGCGCGGCGGGACTACCTCGGGCGACCGAGGCAGCCCTGTCGGCGGCCACATCCGGCCCCCCACGTATGACGACGCTGCAATCGACTGCAGACTGCGCTGCGGTACACCCAATGCGCACTAGCCCGCTCACACCAGAGCAGGTGTACCTAGTTGTACACCGACTATCGCGGGGCATTGTGTACCCTGAACACGAAGCCGACGAACGAGCACTCCGCGCGTTCCAACAGCACCTGAGGTCACTCGGCTGCGAGGTATTCGAAGATGTGAGCGTACCGTCGGGAGCCAGTGAAGAGACCTCAGATACGCCGTTTGCGGTACCGTCAGGCGCGACGACAGAGCACGCCACTGTCCTGCCACGTGACAGCACAATCCCAGAGGCCAACCTTGGCGAACTGCTCGAGGCGGAAACCATGGATACAGCGCAGCCCTCTAGAAAGAGGCCTGCAGCTGCGGAGGAGGAAGATTCCGCCGCCATCTCTGACTCTACCTGCATGCAAAGTCAGAAGAAGAAGACGCCAGAAGCTGCTGCCCACTCGGAGGCAGATCAGGGGATCGGCGACGGCTTCGTTGTCCCAAAGCGGCGGCACACTGCTCGGGCCAAACGGCTTGAGAGAGTGCAGCCGCTGCCGACGGCGAACTCATTCGTCGACGTTCCTGACGAGCCGGAGCCCATGGATGATGCTGAGGCACCCAAGAGGCGGGCACCCGCCCCGCCACCGATTACAGTATCGTGGAAGGACACGTACCAGTCCTTCCTCGAGAAGTTCCAGACGGTATCGTCCACCGCCAAGATTAAATGTGCCGGTCGGGACTTGTACAGAGTTTCGATCGGCACAATGGAGGAGTACCGGGCTGCCATGCGGCTCATAGAGAAGGAGAAGCTGCATTGCTACACCCACAATGCGGAGCCAATGAAGCAGCTGAAGGTGGTTTTTCGCCGCCTCCCGCTGAAGATGGAGACCGACCACCTCAAGGGTGAACTAACTGGGCTGGGCTACATGGCCAGCTCGGTCACGCTCATGAAGTCGCCCAGGACGAGGAGGCCCATGCCACTGTTCTTGGTTGTCCTCCCGGACAACCTCGAAAACCGCAAAATTTTCCAGGTGCAGATGGTGGCCAGGATTGCAGTGGAAGTGGAGCCGCTCAAGGCCAAGGGGAGGCGCGCCCAGTGCTTCTCCTGCCAAGGGCTTGACCACGTGGCGCGCTACTGCACGATGCCGGCCCGCTGCGTCAAGTGCGCCGACTCCCACCAGAGTCGAGACTGCACAAAGAAGAGGGAGGAGGCGCCCAAGTGCTGCAACTGTAGCGAGCCACATGTGGCGAGCTACAGAGGCTGCGCCGCCTTCAAACGCGGCCCACGGCAGCAAGGACGTGCGGCACCGGCACGAAAGGTGCAACCAGGCACCAGCTTCGCCTCTGCCACCAAGGGGGAGTCCTCGGACGCCCCCAGGGGGCGGCGGGCGGACGTCGCGACCACGAAGGCGCCCAACGAGGCAACTGGCGCCCAGGACGACCAACACCAGGGCGGACGGCTAAACCGTCCCCCCACCTCAGACAGGCCGCAAGCTGCTAGGCGTGCGGTCCCGCTAACGGACGCAGCCACTCCGCTGCGCCCCGCCGCCCACGCACCCGCAACCGCGGCACCTCCTGCAGCAATTCCGCGACCAGAAGCAGCAGACCTGGGAGCAATGTTGAGCTCCCTCTCTGCCCTGCTACAGCAACTGCCGGTGCTCGTCACCGCCGTAACGGGGGCCCTCCAGGCCGCTACCGTCGCCACGAAACCACACCATGGATAACGTCCTTATCCACGGTCTGACCATCTGTGGTTTCAATGCCAACAGCCTGTTTCCACAACAGGGTGAGTTTCGTCAGTTCATGCAGGACGAGGCCATCGACCTGTGCCTGATCTGCGAAACTCACCTCAAGTTCACGTGAAGGTAGCAAACTATGTTTGCTACCGCAACGACAGGCCGACGGCAGGCGGGGGTACCGCCATCTACGTCCGCGCCTCACTCCGGCACCACCAGGTGCTGCTCCCCGCCATGGCCACCCTGGAAGTCACCGGGGTGAACGTCACGACGGCTGTGGGGCAAATAACCTTCGTGGCTGCATACAGGCCACCACGTGGACACCTCCAGGAGGCAGACGTCGACGCACTGCTGGCGATTGGGGGGAGGGTCTTCATTGCGGGTGACTTCAATGCGAAACACCCGGAATGGAACTCCCGCCTCACGAACGTCAGTGGCCGCCGACTTCTTCGCGCAGCCCAGAGGAATGGCGCCCTGGTACTGGGCCCACAGGACCACACCATCTTCCCGGCCAGGGGGCGGTCGGACGTGCTCGACGTCGCCGTCATAAAAGGCATCGGGCACCACACGACCGCCACCACGCGGTGTGCGATGTCGTCCGACCACCTGCCGGTGGTCTATGGAATCGACATCGCTGGAGCCACGCTCCCGCCACGTCGGCAGACGTACCGGCGCCTGGACAGCGATCGATTTCAGGACAACGTCCTGGCATCACTGGCGGACTCACCTGACCCCGCGGCAGTGGGGGCGGATGCCGCCCTTCAATTCTTCACGCGTCAGCTGCTGCAGGCAGCCGATGCGGCCTCCCCTGCCCCTCCACAGGGTACCAGGGACTTCTCCCGTAACCTGCCGCCTCCCATCCGGGACGCAATACGGGAGAAGAACCGCCTCTTCCGGGAGTGGCAGCTCACGCGCCAACCCGCAACGAAACGGCGCCTCAACCGCATGCGGAGAGACATCAAAGCGGCGGCTGAGGCGCACAGGAACAACGTATGGACAGACTTCGTCGCCTCCCTCAACACCGAGGACGGCAGCGCGTGGCGGACTGTGAAGTCCTTCCTACGCAGAAGGCAACGCGTCCCGCCGCTACTCGTCGGACAAGACGTAGTCTGCAGCCCGGACGGCAAGGCAGGCGCCCTGGCGGACCACTTCGAGCTGTCATTCACCCCGGTGGATAATAACATCGACGAGGAGCACCTCCACCGGGTTGAGGAGCAGCTCCCAGTGTTCCTGGAAGCCAGGGACGCCGCGGACGAGATCGACCCCATCACCGAGGAGGAGGTGGCCGTGCAGATAACGGCGCTCAACACCAAGAAGGCTGGCGGGGCTGACGGCGTCACCAACCATCTGCTGAAGAGCCTGCCGGCGGGTGCACACCCATTCCTGGCGGGCATCTTCAACCAGGTCCTTCGCTCTGGGGTCTACCCCTCTGTATGGAAACATGCAGAGGTGGTGGCAATCCCCAAGGCAAACAAGGACCCACGGGACGCCGCCAACTATAGGCCAATCAGTCTGCTGCCGGCACTCTCGAAGGTGTTCGAGCGCCTGTACGCCAGACGCCTGCTCCGCCACGTGACAGCAGAGGGCATCATACCCGACGAGCAGTTCGGCTTTAGGAGGGGCCATTCCACCGTCCACCAGCTGATGCGGATGGTAGAAGAAGCCATGCGCGCCCTGGAGACTCGGGAATACCTTGGGGCGGTGTTCCTGGACGTCTCTAGGGCATTCGACTCCGTGTGGCACGACGGCCTCGTGTACAAACTTTTTGTGCACGGGGTACCGACGTCGCACGGAGTCCTCCTCCGGTCATACCTAGCCGAGCGGTCCTTCCATGTCAGGCTGGAAGACGGGCCATCCACCCACCGATACATCCGTGCTGGAGTGCCGCAGGGGTCCGTTCTTGGGCCCCTACTGTACTCCCTGTACACCGCCGACGCTCCGCGCGTGACGCCGGTGAAGTTGGCACTATATGCTGACGACACTGCGCTGTTCGTGCGGAGCATGAAGGCGGTCGAGATGCGCCGTCTTCTCCAACGAGGTTGCGAGGCCCTTGGCGCCTGGTCGACCAAGTGGCGCCTCAAACAAAACGCGGCGAAGAGCCAGGCGGTGGTGTTCACTAGACGACCACTGCCGCCCGATCTTCCGCCAGTCACCGTCATGGGCAGCCCCGTCCCATGGAGCAAGACCGGCCGCTACCTGGGTGTCACATTGGACCACAAGCTGACATGGAAGCCGCACATCGAGGACGTCAGGGGCAGAGCAATAGGGCGCCTACGCGTCCTGTACCCTCTGCTCAATCCCTCGTCTGCGCTGCCTCCTCACCACGGCATCACGCTGTACCTGGCGCTGGTACGTCCAGTGCTGGAATACGCGGCTGTGGTGTGGGGCAACGCGGCCGAGACACACATCAGCAAGCTGCAGAGGGTGCAGAACAGGGCGCTCAAGCTCGCTCTGCGCCTGCCGAGGCTATACTCGACCGCTCGGCTACACGAGCAGACCGGAATACCCCTCCTCCGCGACCGCTTCAAGCAATCGGCGCGGGCCTTCTACGAGCGGGCCGAACGGTCCGACAACCGGCTCATCAGGGATCTGGGCCATCCTGCACACCACAGGCCAACAACACGCTGGCCTGACCTGTTGCGGGAGTGAAAACTTCCGCAATAGAGACAGGACATCCCCATCCACGAAGAAACCAACCAGAGGCCAATCCAAGAAGAGAGTTAGTCCCTCCGAAACGAAAGGCTCCCGCAGGAATAGCAGTTGACTGCTTAGCCTGCTCCTGCACGGGTCAGGGCAGACCCGTAAGGTCGAACAGCAGCAGCAGCAGCAGCCCGCAAGTCCACCGACGGAAAGGCGCCGCGCAAACAGCTCGCCACCAAGGCGGCGAGGAAGAGCGCGCCCGCCACCGGCGGCGTCAAGAAGCCCCACCGCTACAGGCCGGGCACCGTCGCCCTGCGAGAAATCAGGCGCTACCAGAAGAGCACAGAGCTGCTCATCCGCAAGCTGCCATTCCAGCGCCTAGTGCGCGAGATCGCCCAGGACTTCAAGACCGACCTGCGCTTCCAGAGCTCCGCAGTCATGGCCCTGCAGGAGGCCAGCGAGGCCTACCTCGTCGGCCTCTTCGAAGACACCAACCTGTGCGCAATCCACGCCAAGCGAGTCACCATCATGCCCAAGGACATCCAGCTCGCGCGCCGCATCCGCGGCGAGCGCGCCTAAACCCGCACACCGCCAAACAAACAAAACGGCCCTTTTCAGGGCCACTAACGTCTCTCCGTCGCGAGCAAAACTTTGTCGGTCGCAACGACTAGTTCCCCACTCAGTCTCCAGTCCCAGTCGTCCAACCCCCGGCCCGGCGCCGCCGTTTCCAAAAAAAAAAAAAGAAGCACCGCACCGGCCGAACCAAGTCGCAAGCGTCAATAGCGCCACCCACACACGCCATGGCACAAAACGTGACGCTCGGAAAGCAAAGCCAAAAAAGAGTATTCCAAAACCACCACCAAGACAAACAAACAAACGCGGCGCAAAATAAATAGGTAAAAATAATAAAAGTAAAATACACTTTATGTAACACCAACCGCGCGCCGCCGCCCACGCCCGCCAACGACCCCACAATCCAACCACCACGGCACGCAAACACCATCCACACATGAAACAAACAAACGCCAGCAAGCAAGACAGACAGACAGACAGACAACAAGGCAACCGACCGACCACGACACGACAATCAACACCTTCCCGACGTGCTTTGATGGCCCTGAGAAGGGCCGTTTTTGTTTTTGTCCGGGACCGCGCGACAGCCTCTGGTTGCGCGCCGGCCACCAGGCGACGGTGTCAACCGCCAACCCTTCCCTGCCCTTTTTACTTCTTCTTCTTGGGCGAAGCCTTCGCCTTAGACGGCGTCGCCGTCGCCTTCTTCGGGCGCGGCGCCTTCGGCTTCTTCGTCGGAACCTTGGCGGCCTTCTTCGCCTTCGACGGCGACTTGGCCTTGGCCGGCTTGGCCGCAGCCGCCTTCTTCGCACCCGCGGGAGCGGCCGACGCCGCAGACGCCTTCTTGGCGGCGCCCGCCTTCCGACCGGTCGCCGCCTTCACGCCGCCAGCCTTCTTTGCGCCGGCCGCACGGGCCCCCTTCTTCTCCTTGCTGGCCGGAGCGGCGCGCTTCTTCTTCGCACCACCGCCGCCACCACGAGCCTTGCCGCCCTCGGCCGCCCCGCCGCCGGCGCCGGCAAGCTTGAAAGAGCCCGACGCGCCCTTCCCCTTCGTCTGCACCAGCTCGCCAGCCACGACGGCCGACTTGAGGTACTTCTTGATAAAGGGCGCCAGCTTCTCCGCGTCCAGCTTGTAGTGCGCGGCAATGTACTTCTTGATCGCCTGCAGCGACGACCCGCCGCGCTCCTTCAGACTCTTGATGGCGGCCGTCACCATCTCAGAGGTGCGCGGGTGCGCAGGCTTGGCGCGCGGCTTCTTCGCAGACGACGCAGACTTGGCCTTCTTCGTAGTGCCGGTGGCGGCGGGTGCCGCGGCAGTCTCGTTCGTAGCCGCCTGGTCTGCCATCTTTTGCTTGTTCTCTTTTCTTTTTTCCCCTTGGTTTCGCTTCCTTCTCTCCTTCGACGACGCACAACAGCGAGGGGCGCGCAGCAGAGAATAGCCGCGCACGCGCCTGGCCCAGCCAGTGTCGCGGGCGGGCGCGGACGGCCGAGAGAGCGGCCGCCACTCGGCGCGCCGCCGCGCCGCCGCGCCGCGCCTCCCGCGCTTGCTGTCGCCCAACGTCCGACAGCCTGCGCGGAGCAGCCCCCAACCTGCGCCGCAACCACCCGCGCCATTCAAACCACCGAGGATGGGGCTACACACACCGACACCACGGTCGCCAACCAGTCGCCGCGGCGGCGCCGCAAACCACGGCCAAACTGCAGCCACCGCGCGCCACAGCCTGGGTCGGCCCGCCGAGAATCGCCGCCCCCGCCCAAATGCCGCCCCCACAGCCCCAGCCGACGACCCGCCACAATGGCCAAACCTTCGTCAAAACTCCCACACCGTCGCCGCGGCAGCCCGGCCACCGCGGCCGGCGCCACAGCCACACGAGCCGAGTCGTGCGGCGATGACGGCCGTGCACAAACGCACCTCCGCCGCCCCATCGCCTTCCGCCGTTTTCCCGATCGGCCCGCAGCCGTCGGGCCACGGCCGCGGGCCGTCCTCCTCCTCTCGCCTCGCCCGCCAACACCCACAGCCCTTCCAACACATTTTTTTTCTTTTTTCTTTTTTTTTTTTCCTTTTTTACGATCGCCGCCTGCGCAACATGGCACCGGCCGACGGAGCGCCAACCCCCCCGCCACAGGCGAAAACAAAACAAAACAAAACAACGATAAACAAACAAACAAAATAAATTACCAGCCAGCCCCAACTACAGACACACCGAATCTGCCCTCACAGCCGACCTTACACGCCTCAACGTCAAAACAAAGGTGGTTTCTTTCTTTCAACGGTTACCTTACCTTAGGTTACGTCAGGTTAGGCTAAGAAGGCGTCAGGGTTAGGTTAAGCGTTGACGTGACGTCACGTCTTAACGTAGGCGTTAAGCTAAGGTTGTGGTCACGTACGTTAGGTTAAGGCGACTTGGGGGTTGGCCTAAGAGCTTAGGTTAGGTTACGTTAGTTTAGGTGGCTGCGTTAAGGGGCTTAAAGAAGTTTAGGAGGTTAAGGCGTCGAGGCGGCCGCACCCCCTTAGCTGCTGCGGCTCGGCCACGCCACGCCACGCCACGCCACGCCACGCTTTGGGGTTTCATAAGGTCGCGCGGCGGGTCGTCGGCACGCCGCAAAGGACAAAACTGCAAGACGACGTCGAAAAACAAACAACAGGTAAAAAATAAATAAGTAAAAATAAACGACGCCGACAGGCGGGGATCAGCAGAACGAGCAGATTCCGGAGAGCGAACGAGACACACACGCACGCACACACACAAACCCCCCCGAGCCGAGAGAGCACAGCACCACCATGTGTCGGCCTCCGCTCACCCGACTCGGCTGGGCTGGGCTGGCGGCCGGGCCGGATGCACGTACACGTACGGCTACAGCCACTACCCGTACACAGCCGCTCTTCACGCAACACCAGCCAAATGGCGCGCCCGCGGCTCGTCGCGGTCGCGGTCGCAACGCCACGCCGGCACACTTTCGGCACCACCGTTTTCGCGCGCACCGCAAACAAAACGCAGCCGACACACACAGAAAAAAAAAAAAAAAAAACAACCCAGAGCGCGAGACGGGCGGCGGCGCACCTTTCGCCAGCCGGCAGGCAATCGACTCGCCCAGTACGACAAACGCGCACGCCACCCTACCCACCAACCAACCAACCTACCAACGAGTCGTCGTCGTCGTCGTCGTCGTCCGGAAATCAAACAAACTCTCAAAAGCACAGCCCCTGCTGCCAAAGGACGCAGGCGCCACGCAGCTCCCTTCCCGCCACACTCGATTCGCAGCGCAACTCACCCGGCACACCGTCAAACGACGGGCTGGGCTCGCCGCATCGCCGCAACCTACACACCTTCCCCGCCACGACGCACAGCCCCACCAGACGCCCGTGCCGCAACGACACTACTGCACTACCACTACCGCACTACTCCTCTCGCCCTTGCCATACACGACACAACACGCCAAAAAATGAAAATCCAAATACAAACAAAAACACCGCCCCCACGACCCAAACACATGCACGGCGCGCCAACACACGCGAGGCAAGGCACGCAGCAAACGGCGTCCCCTCTGCGTCGCGCCATCAACCTACACACACAAGGCAACCAACAACAGCCAGCCAGCCAGCCAGCCAGCCAGCCAGCCAGCCCCACTCTCACGCCGCAAAAACAGAAAACACACCGAAACCGCCAAACGCCGCACATTCGCGCTTCGCACTTACCACACACCTCTCGGCATCCGTTTCGCACACAACGACGCGACGCACAATACATCATCACGGGCTACGCACGCACACCGCGACCCACTTTTTTACGACGCCCTCGGCAGAGCACACGTGCCCACGCCCACACACAGTCGACACAACGACGCAGCGCGCAGCAGACGCGGCCGCAACACATACCTCCCCAACGACGCGCCAACACCGCCAGCCACTGCTCACTCACCCAAGCAACCCGTGCACACAACTGCCACACGCGTCCACCACGCCGCCGCCAACCACCCGCCCGCCAGGGGGCGCTCACGTCCGCGACAACAGCGCGGCACCGCCGGACCGGACCGGACCGGGCCGGGCCGGGCCGAACCGAGCCGAGCCGCCGCCTCCTCTCCACTCGGCACGCCACGTCCTGCTTGCAAAACACATGGCTCGTCCCTCTGTACACACAACGCGCCTGCCTGCGGTCGCCGCCGGCATCTATCTACCTGCGCATCGGAGCCAGGCCGGCAAGCCCACACTTAAATAATGCACTTCACCAGCCAAACAAACCCACTCTTCCTTTCTTTGCACAGCGCATGCAACAGCAGCCCCAGGAGCCGGGCCCGCCGCCAGCGTCTCCTCCTCCTCTGGGCACAGCCAGCCAGCCGTTCCCACCGCCCCGCCCCTGCTCTGCAGAACAAGAAAAAACGAAAAAGTACCAACACACGCACCCAAAGCGTAAGCCAGGACAAGACCAGCCTCTCCAAGGCCACACACACGCAAAAAAACAAAAAAACAAAAACACTACAACAAAATAAAATAAAAAAGAAAAAGCAAGCTGTCGCCTCGCCCCCGCCCGTCCCCCCACCCCACCACATTCGCCCCCTCCGCTTGTTTTCCTTTCTACAATTTCCCTCTTTTCCACCCAATATCCCGCCGCGGTTTACGGGCACCGGCCGATTTTGCACCCGCCCACATGTGTGCCTACTCCCCACCACCATTCCCTCCGCAGCCCGCAGCCCGCAGCCCGCTTTTCCCCCCCTCCCTGCCCACACCACACCACACCGACGGTGCTGACGTCGACACGCACCCAAGACAGGGGCCACGACCGTCTTTTTTCCTGGGCCCATCCCCGCACCGCACCTCCTTCCAATCAACGCTGTGGCGCCTGTGTCCGCGCGAGACGCGTGCGCGCCGCCTCTCTCAACATCCGTCCGCCGGCCGGCCCGTTTTTCGGCCCCCAGGCCATCCGTCAACCACCACTGCCACTGCCCCTGCCCCTGCCCGCCCCGCACCACACCACACACCGCTGCTTGCCCCGGCCGTTGCCACCAAAGGCGCCAACCGCAGCCCGCGCGCGCCAGAAAGAGATGGCAAAACTACAGGGACCCAGCCGACCGACGAAAATCAGAGCAATTGGCCGGGAGGATCAAAAAGAGAGCTCCGAAAACCACCGTAGCGAGGCGTGGGAGGAAACGTTACGAGAAGCAGAAAGGGACCAGGAAAAATTCTGGAAATTTCTTAAAACTCGTAAACTAAACACGAAACATCTACATCTACATGGGGAAGGAACGACCCCACAGACCGAGCTGAAGCACTGGCGGATTCACTAGAAAGGCAATTCCAAGCACCAGAAGCGGTAGATGACGAAACTGATGACCACCAGGAAATGGTACTCAGAAGGGTAAAACCGCATCCTAAGTGCCCCGATCAGAACATCTTTCACAATCCAATAAACGCAGAAACCCCATATCTTATCACATCGCAAACACACACACATCCTAAGAAGGCATCAGGCCCAGATTCCATCAAACCGCAACTACTACATCACCTACCTCCAGCAACTATCAATTATCTATCTAACATCAATATATAATGCTTGCTTCAGACTAAACTACTTGGAAACAGGCCCGAGTCATCACATTACCAAAGCCAAACAAGGACTTATTATTTCCGCAAAACTATAGGCCAACTTCCTTGGAAAGGTTCTCGGAAAGCTCATTCAAACTGAACTGAAGAAATTCAATTCTTAAAGGATAACAACATAATCATCCCACAACAATTCCGATTCTGCGAAGAACACAGCACCACCCACCAGGTGACCAGACTAGTCGAGCACATATGTCAGGCCAGAAACATTAGACACAGTACTCGAGCAGTCCTGCTTGACATTGGAAAAGCATTCGGATAACGCCTTATCTACAAGCTCCACCAGTACAACTGCCCCATCCACATTATTGCTTCTTTTCTCCGCAACAGAGCATTCTATGTCCATGTACCAGGAGCGGCAAGTAACACTAGATCCATAGAGGCTGGAGTCCCGCAAGGCTCAGTGCTGGGGCCCATTCTCTACTCAATATACACAAACAAACAGCTGGGAGGACACTTGTCACTATTTGCAGACGACACTGCAGTCTACCGCAGCAGTTCTAACCTGCAATATAGAGTCACAAAAATAGAGCAACACCTACAATCCATCCAGAAATGGGCTAACCAATGGAAACAAAAAAAACAATAAACGCGGAGAAAACCCAAGCAATACAATACGATTCACATTCAAAAAGAATACCTCCTAACCTGCATATACGCCTCAGAAATGACAATCTTCCATGGTCAGGCACAATAAAGTATCTAGGCATCAAGCTGGACAAGAGGTTGACATTTAGAGACCATGTTACACACGTTTGTAACAAGGCTGCAGCAGCAATATTCAGACTGTACCCAATCGTCAAAGGAAACAGAATAAATATGCGCGCCAAAAAGAAAATCTTCAAAACCGTCATAGGAACCAGCCATCACTTACGGCTCTGAAAATCTGGTCAATGGCCGCAGACACCAACATAACAAGTGTAAAAAAGGGTGCAGAACAAATACTTCAGAATTGCTGCTGATGCCGGCCGGTACCAGACAAACCGAGACATATACACAAACCATAACATACTCAAAATCCCGGAAATCATCCAAAGAAAAATCCATAAAATTTTTATTTTTCCACCAAACCACGGATTCGAACCACCCACTCATCAGAAATCTGGGACAAAATCCACCCGACCCAAGAACGACATTTCCCATCACGACAAAACACCACAAACTACAACATACCATGATAAACAAAAATAAAATAAAAACACCATAACACTCACTTAAACAACAAACATCTACACACACACACACCCAAGAGACCCTATCATCCCATCATTTTGTTACCCAACATAATCAGACATAAGGCAGGGATCAAGGACAGATCCGGTCCTTCGAGTACAGGGGGTAAAAAATACCCATCAGACCAGCTCTCTCTCTCTCTCTCTCTCTCCTCCTCGCTTCTCCGTGCCGACGCTGCCCCGCACACGCGTTCGCGTTCGGCCGACACCACACGACAGGTCTTTGGGGCCCCGCCACTGCGCACACGCACGCCTCCTCCTCTTCCTTAGTTCTTTTTCGCTTTTCTTTTCTCCCCCGCCCCCCGCTCTCACCGCCACATCATCCCGCAACCCTTGGGGGATGTTTCCCAACATCAACGCGCCCCAATTCCACTCTCTGCCCGTGCCGCACTCTCCACTTTGCTTCTCCCCGTCCCCTACACACACGACTACCGAAACCCCGGTTGACACACCTTCTCGTAGGACAGGGGTGCGTGCGTGCGTTGTCTTGACGGTGACAGCAACAGCAACGGATCCGTCCATCCCATTTCCCCCCCCCCCCACTCGGCAAGGGGGGCACACACGAACGCGAAAGAAAGGGCAGGGCAGGGCAACTATCTCGTACACATTCTTCATCAGATCCCACATATCACATCAACGAACGGGAGGCCAATTGCGGACTCAGCCGTGTCAGGCAAATCCAACCGAACCAACACCTCCCACGGAAACCCTGACACTGATCCAGCAGTACGTCCACATACATCGCCACACCAAATACGGGTGACGAGTGAGCAACAAATGGAACAATACACAACAAGGCTGACCTAATAAAAACTGCACGTCACGTCATACCTTCCAGACAGACGCAGTTCCGACGGGACGGCGGAACCGTATACGTACCTTTCAGCCACAACAACCGACCGAGTGGACACGCCCGCGTCTCCAGCCAGCCAACCACCAGGGCCACACAGCCCGCAAGTTTCAGCGTCAACACTTCTTAACGTACGTTGCAAACTTTTCAAAACATTGCCACACACACACACACTCCACGAAAAGCGTCAACCTCTCTCACACTGGATACACTCAACACTTTTTGTCGGCGGAGCTTGAGGCCAACGGTTGACACACCCCCACCGGCCACACAGGTTTCCCTTTGAAAATTGCAGTGACGGAGACGCGGCATTACGAGAGGGTTGTTTCCGAGAGCGCGAGCTGGACGGAGCTGCGGCGGCGCCGCCGCCGCCGCCGCCGCCGCCGCCGCCGCCGAGGGGTAATGAACGCACGCGATGCCGCATGACAGCCCATCACCCAAAGTTTCACCCACAACTGCACAGGTCGCACCCCCTTTTCGCGCCATACTAGTGTCGATCGTCAATTACAGCTCACGGTGTTCGCATTTGCCACTTGACGGGGGGGGGGGGGGGGGGGGGGGGGAAACAAAACAAACATCTGACACGCCATGTGTTTCTCTCTCTGTTATATCTAGGTCATTGGGCAGCCACTGTAAAAAATAATATTTTTACGACATGGTTGGGTAAGTGATTTAAAGACAACAATTGTGGGTCACACACCATAGACCATTTCGATAGTGTTCTTGTTCTTCTCTTTTTCCTTTTTTTATCGCTCAATTGAAATAAAACCTGGGGATGATGCAATGCTGCGATATGGCACAACCGTCGTCCATTGTACACAACTCGGGAACAAAAAGAAACCAATTCAGGGAACGTTCGTTCCTTCACAACGTTTCTTTCAACGCACTTGGTCTTTACCATCCTGTATTCAAACACATTTTCCTTTCATCAAAACTAGGGCATTTCCATAACAGTTTGTTTCCGTTTCTGTGAGCACAATACTGCTTCTTCGACGTCATTTCACCATCTTAACTAGACAAACAACAAAATAGGAAAACAGCCTTGAGAACCCCGTCCACCAAATTTCAGTTAGCACGGCATCCAAGATTCTTTTCCGGGGAGTGCGGTGCAGCTGACGCTGCTCAGACCATATACCGTCGCCAGTCTCACTGCACACCTCCGACACCACGGGAACGCTCACCGTCCCGTTGCCCTACACTGGCGTTTCTTTTCAACCCCCCACACTATTCCTCGCTCCCCGGACATTCGACCGATCACAAAGTGCACCCTTTCCTTACCGTCGGGTGCCCCTCTTCATCCCCGGGGCGCCAACAACAAAAAAAAAAAAAAAAAAAAAAAAATAAACCACTCAACTGAGCGGAAAATACACGTACATCCAGAATGACGACACCGCCTCCACAAACAAAAACCAGACGTCAGACGTCAGGTCGAAAGAGGGCACCGTACGTCGTGGCGCGTGGTCTCCTAACTCACCTCGCGCGTACAAATACAATACAATACAATGCGTGTCTCCTCACGTTCACACACACCTCCACGCTCCACTTTTACGTCGCCCAACCAACCAACTAACTTAACCCACCCGCTCGGCGTAGAAGCAGCTGTAGGCGGCAACGTGTTGTTTCTCACCCTCGCCACCAACGGTGTGACATCCGACAATCGCGGTTTGCTTTCCTTCCTTTCCGTTCCACACCTCCGGCCATACCATACCAAAAAAAAAATATATCAAACAAGCCAACTCCAGCGATCCGCCCCCCTAACACCAACACGTCTCGAAACACCCACGCCCACGACCCGGCTGTGGCTAAAGTGCGTATCCCAACGTCACACCAAAACCAAAGGCGCCGGCGCCGCACCACAGCTACAGCTGTGCCGCCGTCCACCCGCTCACAACAACAACAACAATTCCGCCCTTCCCGCAAAGGCATTTTGATGGCCCTGAAAAGGGCCGTTTTTTTCTTTTCTTCGCCGCGCCGCGGACGAGCCTCCTATTTCCAAGAGCCACCTCCTTACTTGGAGCTCGTGTACTTGGTCACCGCCTTCGTGCCCTCGCTCACCGCGTGCTTGGCCAGCTTGCCAGGCAGCAAGAGCCGCACAGCGGTCTGGATCTCGCGGGACGTGATGGTCGAGCGCTTGTTGTAGTGCGCCAGGCGAGAAGCCTCGGCCGCAATGCGCTCGAAAATGTCGTTCACGAAGCTGTTCATGATGCTCATCGCCTTCGAAGAGATGCCCGTGTCATGGTGCACCTGCTTCAGCACCTTGTAGATGTAGATGGCATAGCTCTCCTTCCTCTTGCGCTTCTTCTTCTTGTCGCCCTTCGAAATGTTCTTCTGCGCCTTGCCAGCCTTCTTGGCGGCTTTCCCGCTAGTCTTGGGCGGCATCACGAACAAACAGGCAGGCAGGCAGGCACGCGCAGTCAGTCAGTCAAGCGCTCCGCTCCAGTCAGCGTCTCCCCACACAGTGGCACCCGCCGCACGCCGCCGCCGCACCTTTACCAGCTCGCCCTGCTGCGGCCGCCGACCAATGGGGCGCGCGCGCAACCGGCCGCCGCACCCGAGCCCATAAAGGACCCCCACCCCGCCGGCGCCGGCACGCACTCCGCTGCTCGACTCGCTGCGGCTCGCACCGTTTGGGGCGTTGTGCTTTTCTTTCTCGCTTCTTTCCAAACTAGCCCATCGCCATGTCCGGACGCGGAAAGGGAGGCAAAGTCAAGGGCAAGTCAAAGTCCCGCTCAAGCAGGGCTGGGCTCCAGTTCCCGGTCGGCAGAATCCACCGCCTCCTGCGCAAGGGAAACTACGCCGAGCGCGTCGGCGCCGGGGCGCCCGTCTACCTCGCCGCCGTCATGGAGTACCTCGCGGCTGAGGTGCTCGAGCTGGCCGGAAACGCGGCCCGCGACAACAAGAAGACGCGCATCATCCCGCGCCACCTGCAGCTCGCCATACGCAACGACGAGGAGCTCAACAAGCTCTTGTCGGGCGTCACCATCGCACAGGGAGGTGTCCTGCCCAACATCCAGGCCGTCCTGCTGCCAAAGAAGACCGAGAAGAAGGCCTAAAAGAGAGACAGCGCAATCGGCACCGCCGCGTGCTCCCTTGGCACGCAGCGCGCCATTTGCCGCCTCGGCTCAAAAACAAAACACAATCGGCCCTTTCCAGGGCCACCACACAAACCTACGTCCAAAGCAGAATTCCAGTCGTTCGTCGCACCACTTTTTTTTTTCTCTCTCTCTCTTTCTGTGTACGGTTTTTCCTTCTTACACACACAGGCGCCGCCATCTTGTACACACGTACTTGGCCACCTCCTCCACTCCACTCCACTCCACGCACGCACAGTCTCGCGACCATTAACCAGCACACGTGGCGCACAACAACACACCTCAAAAATAACCCCTCGGCACTCAGCCGCGCCGCGACACACAGCCCATCCACCGACAAGAAGCATACAAGAAAAGAGGGAGGGAGGGGAAGGAAGGAAGGAAGGAAGGAAGGAAGGAGCTCACACAACGCAAGGGCACGCTTCCTTCCCTCCCAACCGCACCGCACACCACGTCAAAAAAACTCCAAACAAAACTAAAAGGCCAAGTAGACTAAAAAGGAAAAGAAAAAAAAAAAACCAGCAACACAGACTCTTTCGCACTTTTCAACTTCCGAACACTGTGGTGGCCCTGAAAAGGGCCGTTTTTCAATCTCTCTTTCTTTCCTTTCCTTTCCTTTCCTTCGGTCTCACACCGCCTAACCGCCGAAACCGTACAGGGTGCGCCCCTGCCTCTTCAGGGCGTACACCACGTCCATGGCCGTCACAGTCTTGCGCTTGGCGTGCTCAGTGTACGTCACCGCGTCGCGGATCACGTTCTCCAGGAACACCTTCAGCACTCCGCGCGTCTCCTCGTAGATCAGACCAGAGATGCGCTTCACGCCGCCCCTGCGCGCCAGGCGGCGGATCGCGGGCTTCGTGATGCCCTGGATGTTGTCGCGCAACACCTTGCGGTGCCGCTTGGCGCCACCCTTGCCGAGCCCCTTTCCTCCCTTGCCGCGGCCTGTCATTCTTCTTCTTCAAGCGTCTCAACCACAATAATATAAAAAAACAGAAAGCAAGGCAAGCTCCTCACCCGGCGCTAGCGAGTCGGCTACGGTTGTGGCGCCCAGCGCTTTTTTTTTTTAAAGGATGGGGCCCCTCCACGCCCGCATCAACGTGGTGACCAAACCAAAAGTTCTACTGTCACCTCCGTAAGCATGTTAGTTTTGAATCAGGCGTCACAGGATGCAGGCTGTGATGTTGTCCATGCGTCTGGGTAAGATTACTCATTTACATGGTCCATCAGGAGATAGAAGTGGTCGAAAGCGATTGAAGGGTAGCGGTTGTAAGGGCAGAGGGAAAAAAAGTGCCAAGGCCAGAGCCAAGGGAAAAAAAACCTCTGCGACAGTAGGACGGGTAGTAAGGGCAGTAGCGGCTTGCTAGCTGCGATAGAGCATGCAAGGTGAGGTCGGTTAGCGTGAGGTATCATGCATCGTTACCTATGTCTGCGTGTCCGTTAGCTGGGTCAGTCCGAGTGCTGCGGCTATGCTCGCTTGTAGTCCCCTGGGCCGGCTGCAGTGGCTTCCTCCCTGTAACATAAGAGTTTGGCGCGGCAACGCATACGTTGCTGTTGGGCCCTCTGCTGCGCCTTGTCGTCGGTGACTTGGTGCAGCTTCATCAGGCTGGTGCAGAACGACAGCGATCGGCTACCGTTCAGCGTCCTCCTCTACTGCACGCCGCAGCCCTTTTCCAATGCAGCTCCAAGGAGCTCCATTTGTTCGAAGAGATGCGACAGTTCAGCGTCCGAGGAAGTGTCGAAGGTCAGTCGCATCTTGGCGACGAAGGCTGCCCTTTCGGCTTCTCGATCCCTTGGGGGACCCGCTCCCGTCGCGGTCGGCGTTGCCACCGGTCCAGCTGGAGCGGCGGTTTTCTTCTTAGCACCTTTCACCTGCGGTGCTGCTGGGGCAGCCGCTGGCTCAGGCGCGCGGACGTCCTTCTGCGAGGTCGCAGGAGTGTTCGCAGGTACTACTGCGCCGGGGCCTCGGGCGAAGACTGCGCGCAGCTGCCTTAAGGCCTCTTCTTTCTCTGCAGCCACGGCGGCTGCGAAGGCAGCCCTCTCTGTCGCAATGACGGTTCTGAGGGCTGCAGTGGCCTCCTTCACGGCGTTGCCGAGTTCGAGGTCACGTATCTTCTCGGGAGCGCGGGCTGCGTCCTGGCCGCCCGTTTCCAAGCGGTCTTCCCTGCTCCTGGCAGGTGGAGCTGCTGCTGCGCCGTCCCTCTGCTGCGCCGGGCTCTTCTGCGCCCTACGCCGTTTCCGACGTCGTCTTCGCATCTTCCGCTGTGTCGGTGCGGCCGCGGCCGCCTCGCCGCCCCCGGCACGGCTGCGGCTTGAAAAAGCAGCACAGCCGCGCCAGCTGGCGACGTGCGGGCCGCCACACCGGACACAGGTCGGTAGAACGTTGCTGCCGCGGTCGCAGGCGCGGCTGTCGTGCTCCCCTGAGCACTTGACGCACCGCACCGCGTTGCGGCAATACTTCGCAACATGGCCCTCGCCCTGGCACCTGAAGCACTGGGGCAGGGGGTCCATGGCGGTCCGGAGAGCCTCTGACGTCACCGGGAAGCCCAGCAGCTTCCGCAAGTCGAAGATGTCGCTCCCGCCGTCGACCGTATGTACGGTAACGGCATAGAGCGGCGCCCTTTGCTTGTTTGTCCGGTTGTGCAGCCTTGCGGTTACACCACCAAACCCGGCTCGCAGCAGCCCTTCCCGGACCGCTGCCTCGTCACAGCACCAAGGTAGCCCCCTGAGGAGCGCCTTGGTCGTCTTCATCCTTCCTGGGGAAGGTGCCTTCTCACGCGCCGGCGGCGCGTCGACGATGTGGTCGGCCACTGCGACCTTGATCGCCCTGTGGTCGGCCACGTTTGCGGCTCGAACGCAGATCAGCGAGTCTGTATCGACAGACTCGTAGACCACTTCGTTCCGTGCGCAGTTCGTCATGGTGTCGAACAGCGCTGTCCACCCACCTTTACACTTGATGTATAAAGGGGGGACAGGCCGCGACTCGTCTTCTCGGGAGTTCCTTGCATGGTCGGCAGACTTAGTGAGTTGCGCAACCGAAGGACCCTTCGTAGTGGCAGGTTTCCTCTGCGCACCCTTCTTTCCCATGCTGTGAGGCGCGAAACACGACAATCTGCACGCGTTGTCAAAACAACACACGACAATTTGCTCTGCGCGGCTCCCACAGCACAGAAACCTCTTCACGAGCTCTCAACGGCCGAGTTAGCGTAGCGCGCAACGGCAGCGATCCGCACGCCTCGCCAGCTCAGGCCGCTCTCGGCGCCCAGCGCGCGCGCCGCCCCCCTATATAGACTCTGGGGCCCCGCGGCCCGCCCTCCCCTCCCCCCACCACCGCGCACCGAGGGCATATAAGCGCAGCACCCGGGGCGCGCGGGCCCGTTGTCAAGGCAGCACCGGACGCCGTCGCGCACGCATATCCTCCACGCCGCATCCGCATCCGCAGTAGCCATGGCCCGGACAAAGCAAACGGCCCGCAAGTCCACCGGCGGAAAGGCGCCGCGCAAACAGCTCGCCACCAAGGCGGCGAGGAAGAGCGCGCCCGCCACCGGCGGCGTCAAGAAGCCCCACCGCTACAGGCCGGGCACCGTCGCCCTGCGAGAAATCAGGCGCTACCAGAAGAGCACAGAGCTGCTCATCCGCAAGCTGCCATTCCAGCGCCTAGTGCGCGAGATCGCCCAGGACTTCAAGACCGACCTGCGCTTCCAGAGCTCCGCAGTCATGGCCCTGCAGGAGGCCAGCGAGGCCTACCTCGTCGGCCTCTTCGAAGACACCAACCTGTGCGCAATCCACGCCAAGCGAGTCACCATCATGCCCAAGGACATCCAGCTCGCGCGCCGCATCCGCGGCGAGCGCGCCTAAACCCGCACACCGCCAAACAAACAAAACGGCCCTTTTCAGGGCCACTAACGTCTCTCCGTCGCGAGCAAAACTTTGTCGGTCGCAACGACTAGTTCCCCACTCACTCTCCAGTCCAGTCGTCCCACCCCCGGCCCGGCGCCGCCGTTTCCAAAAAAAAAAGAAAAATAAAAGCACCGCACCGGCCGAGCCAAGTCGCAAGCGTCAATAGCGCCACGGCACAAAACGTGACGCCCGGAAAGCAAAGCAAAGCAAAAAAGACTATTCCAAAACCACCACCAAGACAAACAAACAAACAAGCGCGGCGCAAGATAAATAGGTAAAAATAAAATACACTTTATAACACCAACCGCGCGCCGCCGCCCACGCCCGCCAACGACCCCACAATCCAACCACCGCGGCACGCAAACACCATCCACACATGAAACAAACAAACGCCAGCAAGCAAGACAGACAGACAGACAACAAGGCAACCGACCGACCACGACACGACAATCAACACCTTCCCGACGTGCTTTGATGGCCCTGAGAAGGGCCGTTTTTGTTTTTTGTCCGGGACCGCGCGACAGCCTCTGGTTGCGCGCCGGCCACCAGGCGACGGTGTCAACCGCCAACCCTTCCCTGCCCTTTCTACTTCTTCTTCTTGGGCGAAGCCTTCGCCTTAGACGGCGTCGCCGTCGCCTTCTTCGGGCGCGGCGCCTTCGGCTTCTTCGTCGGAACCTTGGCGGCCTTCTTCGCCTTCGACGGCGACTTGGCCTTGGCCGGCTTGGCCGCAGCCGCCTTCTTCGCACCCGCGGGAGCGGCCGACGCCGCAGACGCCTTCTTGGCGGCGCCCGCCTTCCGACCGGTCGCCGCCTTCACGCCGCCAGCCTTCTTTGCGCCGGCCGCACGGGCCCCCTTCTTCTCCTTGCTGGCCGGAGCGGCGCGCTTCTTCTTCGCACCACCGCCGCCACCACGAGCCTTGCCGCCCTCGGCCGCCCCGCCGCCGGCGCCGGCAAGCTTGAAAGAGCCCGACGCGCCCTTCCCCTTCGTCTGCACCAGCTCGCCAGCCACGACGGCCGACTTGAGGTACTTCTTGATAAAGGGCGCCAGCTTCTCCGCGTCCAGCTTGTAGTGCGCGGCAATGTACTTCTTGATCGCCTGCAGCGACGACCCGCCGCGCTCCTTCAGACTCTTGATGGCGGCCGTCACCATCTCAGAGGTGCGCGGGTGCGCAGGCTTGGCGCGCGGCTTCTTCGCAGACGACGCAGACTTGGCCTTCTTCGTAGTGCCGGTGGCGGCGGGTGCCGCGGCAGTCTCGTTCGTAGCCGCCTGGTCTGCCATCTTTTGCCTGTTCTCTTTTCTTTTTTCCCCTTGGTTTCGCTTCCTTCTCTCCTTCGACGACGCACAACAGCGAGGGGCGCGCAGCAGAGAATAGCCGCGCACGCGAGCGAGCGACTCTTAACCTATGGGACATCCTAAGTGCCCTGTGGTTTTACAGGCTAAACCCAATTGTTATTCCTGTTTATCCTAATTGTATTTGTGTCTCTGATGGCCTAACGTGTTGTGTGTGTCCTATGTGTCACATGAGTGTTGTGTGCGTGTGTAGTGTGTCTGAATTTGCTCCAACAGTGGTCGTGAGTGTTTCCACTGGCGATTACTGCCGAAGCATGTCGGGCCATCGTGTGGTCCCCCTCCTGTGCTCCTGGGTACCCAGGTTTGCTATTAACCTGTTGTCTGACTGGGACGACAGTTCATAGAACTGCCGCGCCAGCAGTTTGAAGCGATCCCTAATCATGGGGATCCCTGTGACATCATGCAGGTCCCTGGTGGGGTAAGTCCCGCGGGAGGTGCATGGCAAGGCGCAGGACCTTACCTTGTAGGCCTTGTAACCGCTTGATATGGCAGTCGGCGGCATTTCCCCACACTACGGCCGCGTATTCCAGCACTGGCCTGATCAGTGCTAGATATAGCGTAATGCCGCAGTGTGTGGGAAGCGTGGACTGTGGATTTAGTACAGGGTAGAGTTCGCGTAAGCGTCCTAAGACTCTGCCCCTAACCTCTGTGACATGTGGTCCCCATGTGAGGTGCCGGTCTAAAGTCACGCCCAGATACTTAACAGTGCGAGACCATGGGATGGGGCCTCCCATGATCTGCACTGGTTGGAGATCTCTTGGTATCCGGCGACGTGTAATAATAATTGCCTGGCTTTTTGTGGCGTTAAATTTCAGGCGCCATTTTGTTGCCCAAGCTCCCAATACGTCGCACGCCTCTTGTAGGCGACGACGAAGGATATTAACCTTGAGGCATCGTGCGTAGAGGGCGGTGTCGTCCGCATATAGTGCTAGCGACACTCTCTGCGTCCTAGGTACATCTGACGTGTACAGGGTGTACAACAGGGGGCCAAGGACGGATCCCTGTGGTACTCCCGCACGAACAGGCCTATTAGTGGATACTCCGTCACCGGCGCGGACACTAAAAGTGCGATTTTGCAGGTAGGATGCAATGAGTTTCACATGTGGCGTCGGTACCCCCAGTTCAAAAAGTTTGAATAGGAGGCCCTCATGCCACACGCTGTCAAAGGCCCTGGAGACGTCAAGGAGTATCGCCCCTGAATACTCCCGGCGCTCCAGGGCACCCATCGCATCTTCTACTAGCCTCAAGAGCTGTTGCTGTGTACTATGCCCCTGCCGAAAACCGAACTGTTCGGGAGGCATGAGCAACTCGCGGTTTACATGAGCTAGAAGTCGTTGGGCATAAATCCGCTCAAAGACCTTTGACATTACTGGGAGGAGGCTAATAGGTCGGTAGTTTTGCGGCAGCCTTGCATCCTTCCCTGACTTTGGGATGGCTACCACCTCTGCATGTTTCCATACAGAGGGGTAGTCCCCAGTTCGCAGCACATGGTTGAATAGCTCGGTGAGCGGCTGGATAGCAGGAGGGGGGAGCTGCCGTAGCATAACTGCCTCCACTCTGTCACTGCCACCGGCTTTCCTGGTGTTTAGGGTTCGCAGTTGGTATTCAACCTCCTCCTCAGTGATAGCAGCTATCTCGTCCTCTGGAGCTGCCTCTGCTGCCAGGAATACAGGCAGACGCTCGTGCACGAGTTGTACATGTGCTGCGTCTATGATGTCCGCTACAGGCGTGAAGTTGGCTGCAAACGTGTCAGCCAGGGCGCTAGCCTTGGCGTCTGGTTCGCAAACCACCTCCCCACCAACTTGTAGCGGAGGTATACGCTGCCCTTTCCTGAGAAGCCTCTTAGTCGTCTGCCAGGCAGAGCCATCATCAAGGCGGAGCATGGCCACCCTCCCTGCCCATTCTCTATTGCGATGGTTTTCAACCGCCACTTTAATCTCGCGTCTGAGTTGGTTGAGGCGACGTTTAGTGGCGGCTTGCCTCGTGATTTGCCATTCTCTGAAAACCCTATTTTTGTGGCGTATGGCTTCCAGAATATCAGGAGGGAGCTGGCGCGAACATTCAGGTGGCCTGCGTGGTCCCCTCGGTGTTGCTGCGTCTACAGCTTGTAGCGCAACCTCAGCGAGCCGTCGTATCATCTCATCAGCTCCTACATCACGTGGGTGAGGAACGGTATCGAGATCGTCAAGTATACTTTCCCGATATCGCTCCCAATCCACCCTGCGAAGCTGTCTACGCCATTGTGGTGGCTCTGTTCCCTGGAGATCAATGTCAAAAACCACGGGGACATGATCCGACGATAGTGCGCACCGCGTAGTGGCAGTAATGAGGTGTCCGATACCCCTCACCACCGCCACATCGAGTACGTCAGCTAGGCCTCTGTTGTGGGGATAGATGGTTGGGTCGTAGGGGCCCACCACGATCCCATTGTGCTGCCGTACTACACGTAGTAGGCGTCGTCCACTAGTATTAGTGACTCTTGAATGCCACTCCGCGTGTTTCGCGTTTAAGTCTCCGGCGACAAAGAGTTTCCCACGAAGGTTCATCAGTGTCGCGAAGTCAGCGGGATTCAGGAGTCCCCTAGGCGGTCGGTAGGCTGCCACAAAAGTGATCTGACCCTCTGAGGTTTGTACTGCTACAGCAGTGGCCTCAATCGTAGCAAGCTGAGGCACTTGTACTAAATGGTGCTTGAGAGAGGTTTTGATATATACTGCAGTACCTCCCCCTGCCGTTAACCTATCTGTTCGGTAGCAAGTGTAGTTTGCTGCACGAACGTTGACTCCTGGCTTTAGGTGTGTTTCGCAGACGAGACAGATGTCTACTGCCTCGTCATACAGAAATTGGCGGAACTCACCAGCCTGTGTTCTTATGCCGTTTGCATTCCATGCGCAAACTGTCAAGCCATGAAGTGGTGTATTATTCATGGTTTTGCATGGAAACCTGTTGGTGGCCGGCTGCTAGAGCCGTCTGCACTGCAGCAATCAAGAGCTGCGGTAATTGCACGAGCATCTCCTTAACAGTTCTGAGAAGCGAGCAAAGCTCAGCTTGCAAATCTGCAGGAGTCTCCTGGCTTGCTGAGGTTGCAGATGCGATCGGCTGCTCTATCTGCCGTCCGCTCCCGTGGGCGGCTACAGCTGCCGGCTCCGTTTCGCTCTGCTGTGCTGCGTTCTGATTGGCTGGCGCGAGCCGCTCTCTCTCTGTTCTCTGCCGTCCGCGCCCGGAAACGACTTCCTTTGCGACGGGGCGAGCGTCACTCACATCAGCCCGCTGGCCGACGTTTTCAACCTCGGCACGCGGGCGTGTTCTGATAGCCTCGCTAACCTGACGCGGTCGTGCCGATTTAGCCTGAGTGGCAGGTGCGGCAGCCTTTCCCCTCGCGATTTGGCTAAAACTAAGGCCAGGGGTCACCCGTTTGGCCGGAGCATTGTTGGCACGCTGTTTAGCGTCCGCCTTCTTAAACGTTGCACAGCCACGATAGCTGGCAACATGCTCCTGTTCACAGTTACAGCACTTAGGTTTCATGTCCTGTGTCTGTTTACAGTCACGGCTCTGATGCGGGCCTGCACATTTTACACACTTGGCCGGCATACTGCACCATCTCGCGACATGGTTTAGTCCTTGGCACTGGTAACACTGTGCCCTTCTACCCCTGCCGCGAAATCGTTCCACAAGCACATTACGAATACTTGCAACTGTTGTCAGTTGAAATATTTTTCTATTTTCAGCATTATCCACTAGTATTACCTGGAATAGTGGCATCTGCTCATTTGTTCCGGGCGTCTTCATGCGAGAGACAGCCCTGACACCATAACCTAATTCCTCTAACTCCTCTTTTAGGTGGTCCGGGTCCATTTTAAATGGGAGTCTGCGGAAAACCACCTTGAGCAGTTTCAGTGGCTCTGTAGAGTGAGTGTAGTTGGGCACGCCCATTTCCCCAAACACTTTCATGAGAGTCACATAGTCCTCTGTATCTTTGACAGTGACCTTATATGTGTCCCTGCCCGCAGTTTTAAGAATAAAGTTGCCCTGCACCCTACTTTTCAAGAGCTGTTGAAAGCTTTTGAAATCAGCCGTCCATCTGACGACGATGGGAGGAGGAGCACGGGTCTTTGGCCTAGCCGGTTGTTCGATGCTCGCGTCTTCCGGCGCGTCCGTGACAGTGGCATACCTATTGGTTGTCTCTAGCGGGGGAGCTCGTGTGAGCTCTGCTGCCCTGGCAGTGTGCTTCCTGCTCGGTACCTGGAAGCCGTCGTCGGTGGAGCAGCGGTCGCCAGTGGCGGCCTTGGTGCCCACCTGTGACGCCTTCTTCTTAGTGCGCGTCCTAGGCGCCTTGCCCTTTGAGGCGGCCGGTTTCTTTGCTGATGCCTCAGCTCTATCAGCAGCGGGGCGCTTCCTTGCGGTCGCGTCCGCATCCCAGCGGTGCGTGTGCGTGACCTCCTCCCGACCACTCGAGGTCACGTCCACGTCCACGTCCATGCTCGCTTGCCCACTGTCTGGTATGAGACCTTTCAGTAAGGCCAAGCTCTTCTCAGCCGCAGCCGCAGCCGCAGCAGCCTCGGTAGCACCGGTGCAGCTAGTAACCGCGTCATTTGCGTGCGAGACAGGCGTCTCGTCCGCGACGCAGCATTCGCTCGCACCGGTGGTGCAGGGGGCGGGTACCACCGGAAAACAGCCAGGGTACGTCAGTGGCCCTCCCCTTACATCAAGAACTCGTGCCACTGTGTGCGGGAGCAAACCCCCGTCCACATCACACGTAGAGCTACGATGATCACCTTCGGCGTGCGGAGCCGAGGCCCCGTCCGCCGACGATAACCTCCTAACATTCGGCATCGTAGCCACACTTGCCGCGCACGCGCCTGGCCCAGCCAGTGTCGCGGGCGGGCGCGGACGGCCGAGAGAGCGGCCGCCACTCGGCGCGCCGCCGCGCCGCCGCGCCGCGCCTCCCGCGCTTGCTACCGCCCAACGTCCGACAGCCTGCGCGGAGCAGCCCCCAACCTGCGCCGCAACCACCCGCGCCATTCAAACCACCGAGGATGGGGCTACACACACCGACACCACGGTCGCCAACCAGTCGCCGCGGCGGCGCCGCAAACCACGGCCAAACTGCAGCCACCGCGCGCCACAGCCTGGGTCGGCCCGCCGAGAATCGCCGCCCCCGCCCAAATGCCGCCCCCACAGCCCCAGCCGACGACCCGCCACAATGGCCAAACCTTCGTCAAAACTCCCACACCGTCGCCGCGGCAGCCCGGCCACCGCGGCCGGCGCCACAGCCACACGAGCCGAGTCGTGCGGCGATGACGGCCGTGCACAAACGCACCTCCGCCGCCCCATCGCCTTCCGCCGTTTTCCCGATCGGCCCGCAGCCGTCGGGCCACGGCCGCGGGCCGTCCTCCTCCTCTCGCCTCGCCCGCCAACACCCACAGCCCTTCCAACAAAATTTTTTTTTCTTTTTTCTTTTTTTTTTTACTTTTTTACGATCGCCGCCTGCGCAACATGGCACCGGCCGACGGAGCGCCAACCCCCCCGCCACAGGCGAAAACAAAACAACGATAAACAAACAAACAAAATAAATTACCAGCCAGCCCCAACTACAGACACACCGAATCTGCCCTCACAGCCGACCTTACACGCCTCAACGTCAAAACAAAGGTGGTTTCTTTCTTTCAACCGTTACCTTACCTTAGGTTACGTCAGGTTAGGCTAAGAAGGCGTCAGGGTTAGGTTAAGCGTTGACGTGACGTCACGTCTTAACGTAGGCGTTAAGCTAAGGTTGCGGTCACGTACATTAGGTTAAGGCGACTTGGTGGTTGGCCTAAGAGCTTAGGTTAGGTTACGTTAGTTTAGGTTAGGTTAGGTGGCTGCGTTAAGGGCTTAAAGAAGTTTAGTTTAGGAGGTTAAGGCGTCGAGGCGGCCGCACCCCCTTAGCTGCTGCGGCTCGGCCACGCCACGCCACGCCACGCCACGCTTTGGGGTTTCATAAGGTCGCGCGGCGGGTCGTCGGCACGCCGCAAAGGACAAAACTGCAAGACGACGTCGAAAAACAAACAACAGGTAAAAAATAAATAAGTAAGTAAAAATAAACGACGCCGACAGGCGGGGGGATCAGCAGAACGAGCAGATTCCGGAGAGCGAACGAGACACGCACGCACGCACGCACGCACACACACAAACCCCCCCGAGCCGAGAGAGCACAGCACCACCACGTGTCGGCCTCCGCTCACCCGACTCGGCTGGGCTGGGCTGGCGGCCGGGCCGGATGCACGTACACGTACGGCTACAGCCACTACCCGTACACAGCCGCTCTTCACGCAACACCAGCCAAATGGCGCGCCCGCGGCTCGTCGCGGTCGCGGTCGCGGTCGCGGTCGCGGTCGCAACGCCACGCCGGCACACTTTCGGCACCACCGTTTTCGCGCGCACCGCAAACAAAACGCAGCCGACACACACAGAAAAAAAAAAAAAAAAAAAAAAACAGAGCGCGAGACGGGCGGCGGCGCACCTTTCGCCAGCCGGCAGGCAATCGACTCGCCCAGTACGACAAACGCGCACGCCACCCCACCCACCAACCAACCAACCAACCAACCAGTCGTCGTCGTCGTCGTCGTCGTCGTCGTCGTCGTCGTCCCGAAATCAAACAAACTCTCAAAAGCACAGCCCCTGCTGCCAACGGACGCAGGGCGCCACGCAGCTCCCTTCCCGCCACACTCGATTCGCAGCGCAACTCACCCGGCACACCGTCAAACGATGGGCTGGGCTCGCCGCATCGCCGCAACCTACACACCTTCCCCGCCACGACGCACAGCCCCACCAGACGCCCGTGCCGCAACGACACTACTGCACTACCACTACCGCACTACTCCTCTCGCCCTTGCCATACACGACACAACACGCCAAAAAATGAAAATCCAAATACAAACAAAAACACCGCCCCCACGACCCAAACACATGCACGGCGCGCCAACACACGCGAGGCAAGGCACGCAGCAAACGGCGTCCCCTCCGCGTCGCGCCATCAACCTACACACACAAGGCAACCAACAACAGCCAGCCAGCCAGCCAGCCAGCCCCACTCTCACGCCGCAAAAACAGAAAACACACCGAAACCGCCAAACGCCGCACATTCGCGCTTCGCACTTACCACACACCTCTCGGCATCCGTTTCGCACACAACGACGCGACGCACATACATCATCACGGGCTACGCACGCACACCGCGACCCACTTTTTTACGACGCCCTCGGCAGAGCACACGTGCCCACGCCCACACACAGTCGACACAACGACGCAGCGCGCAGCAGACGCGGCCGCAACACATACCTCCCCGACGACGCGCCAACACCGCCAGCCACTGCTCACTCGCCCAAGCAACCCGTGCACACAACTGCCACACGCGTCCACCACGCCGCCGCCAACCACCCGCCCGCCAGGGGGCGCTCACGTCCGCGACAACAGCGCGGCACCGCCGGACCGGACCGGACCGGGCCGGGCCGGGCCGAGCCGAGCCGGGCCGGGCCGCCGCCTCCTCTCCACTCGGCACGCCACGTCCTGCTTGCAAAACACATGGCTCGTCCCTCTGTACACACAACGCGCCTGCCTGCGGTCGCCGCCGGCATCTATCTACCTGCGCATCGGAGCCAGGCCGGCAAGCCCACACTTAAATAATGCACTTCAACCAGCCAAACAAACCCACTCTTCCTTTCTTTGCACAGCGCATGCAACAGCAGCCCCAGGAGCCGGGCCCGCCGCCAGCGTCTCCTCCTCCTCCTCCTCCTCCTCCTCCTCCTCTGGGCACAGCCAGCCAGCCGTTCCCACCGCCCCGCCCCTGCTCTGCAGAACAAGAAAAAACGAAAAAGTACCAACACACGCACCCAAAGCGTAAGCCAGACAAGACCAGCCTCTCCAAGGCCACACACACGCAAAAAAAAACAAAAAAAACAAAAACACTACAACAAAATAAAATAAAAAAGAAAAAGCAAGCTGTCGCCTCGCCCCCGCCCGTCCCCCCCACCACATTCGCCCCCTCTGCTTGTTTTCCTTTCTACAATTTCCCTCTTTTCCGCCCAATATCCCGCCGCGGTTTACGGGCACCGGCCGATTTTGCGCCCGCCCACATGTGTGCCTACTCCCCACCACCATTCCCTCCGCAGCCCGCTTTTCCCCCCTCCCTGCCCACACCGCACCACACCGACGGTGCTGACGTCGACACGCACCCAAGACAGGGGCCACGACCGTCTCTTTTCCTGGGCCCATCCCCGCACCGCACCGCACCTCCTTCCAATCAACGCTGTGGCGCCTGTGTCCGCGCGAGACGCGTGCGCGCCGCCTCTCTCAACATCCGTCCGCCGTCCGCCGTCCGCCGGCCGGCCCGTTTTTCGGCCCCCAGGCCATCCCGTCAACCACCACTGCGCCCCTGCCCCTGCCCCTGCCCCTGCCCGCCCCGCACCACACCACACACCGCTGCTTGCCCTGGCCGTTGCCACCAAAGGCGCCAACCGCAGCCCGCGCGCGCCAGAAAGAGATGGCAAAACTACAGGGACCCAGCCGACCGACGAAAATCAGAGCAATTGGCCGGGAGGATCAAAAAGAGAGCTCCGAAAACCACCGTAGCGAGGCGTGGGAGGAAACGTTACGAGAAGCAGAAAGGGACCAGGAAAAATTCTGGAAATTTCTTAAAACTCGTAAACTAAACACGAAACATCTACATCTACATGGGGAAGGAACGACCCCACAGACCGAGCTGAAGCACTGGCGGATTCACTAGAAAGGCAATTCCAAGCACCAGAAGCGGTACATGACGAAACTGATGACCACCAGGAAATGGTACTCAGAAGGGTAAAACCGCATCCTAAGTGCCCCGATCAGAACATCTTTCACAATCCAATAAACGCAGAAACCCCATATCTTATCACATCGCAAACACACACACATCCTAAGAAGGCATCAGGCCCAGATTCCATCAAACCGCAACTACTACATCACCTACCTCCAGCAACTATCAATTATCTATCTAACATCAATATATAATGCTTGCTTCAGACTAAACTACTTGGAAACAGGCCCGAGTCATCACATTACCAAAGCCAAACAAGGACTTATTATTTCCGCAAAACTATAGGCCAACTTCCTTGGAAAGGTTCTCGGAAAGCTCATTCAAACTGAACTGAAGAAATTCAATTCTTAAAGGATAACAACATAATCATCCCACAACAATTCCGATTCCGCGAAGAACACAGCACCACCCACCAGGTGACCAGACTAGTCGAGCACATATGTCAGGCCAGAAACATTAGACACAGTACTGGAGCAGTCCTGCTTGACATTGGAAAAGCATTCGGATAACGCCTTATCTACAAGCTCCACCAGTACAACTGCCCCATCCACATTATTGCTTCTTTTCTCCGCAACAGAGCATTCTATGTCCATGTACCAGGAGCGGCAAGTAACACTAGATCCATAGAGGCTGGAGTCCCGCAAGGCTCAGTGCTGGGGCCCATTCTCTACTCAATATACACAAACAAACAGCTGGGAGGACACTTGTCACTATTTGCAGACGACACTGCAGTCTACCGCAGCAGTTCTAACCTGCAATATAGAGTCACAAAAATAGAGCAACACCTACAATCCATCCAGAAATGGGCTAACCAATGGAAACAAAAAAAACAATAAACGCGGAGAAAACCCAAGCAATACAATACGATTCACATTCAAAAAGAATACCTCCTAACCTGCATATACGCCTCAGAAATGACAATCTTCCATGGTCAGGCACAATAAAGTATCTAGGCATCAAGCTGGACAAGAGGTTGACATTTAGAGACCATGTTACACACGTTTGTAACAAGGCTGCAGCAGCAATATTCAGACTGTACCCAATCGTCAAAGGAAACAGAATAAATATGCGCGCCAAAAAGAAAATCTTCAAAACCGTCATAGGAACCAGCCATCACTTACGGCTCTGAAAATCTGGTCAATGGCCGCAGACACCAACATAACAAGAGTAAAAAAGGGTGCAGAACAAATACTTCAGAATTGCTGCTGATGCCGGCCGGTACCAGACAAACCGAGACATATACACAAACCATAACATACTCAAAATCCCGGAAATCATCCAAAGAAAAATCCATAAAATTTTTATTTTTCCACCAAACCACGGATTTGAACCACCCACTCATCAGAAATCTGGGACAAAATCCACCCGACCCAAGAACGACATTTCCCATCACGACAAAACACCACAAACTACAACATACCATGATAAACAAAAATAAAATAAAAACACCATAACACTCACTTAAACAACAAACATCTACACACACACACACCCAAGAGACCCTATCATCCCATCATTTTGTTACCCAACATAATCAGACATAAGGCAGGGATCAAGGACAGATCCGGTCCTTCGAGTACAGGGGGTAAAAAATACCCATCAGACCAGCTCTCTCTCTCTCTCTCTCTCTCCTCCTCGCTTCTCCGTGCCGACGCTGCCCCGCACACGCGTTCGCGTTCGGCCGACACCACACGACAGGTCTTTGGGGCCCCGCCACTGCGCACACGCACGCCTCCTCCTCTTCCTTAGTTCTTTTTCGCTTTTCTTTTCTCCCCCGCCCCCCGCTCTCACCGCCACATCATCCCGCAACCCTTGGGGGATGTTTCCCAACATCAACGCGCCCCAATTCCACTCTCTGCCCGTGCCGCACTCTCCACTTTGCTTCTCCCCGTCCCCTACACACACGACTACCGAAACCCCGGTTGACACACCTTCTCGTAGGACAGGGGTGCGTGCGTGCGTTGTCTTGACGGTGACAGCAACAGCAACGGATCCGTCCATCCCATTCCCCCCCCCCCCCCCCCCACTCGGCAAGGGGGGCACACACGAACGCGAAAGAAAGGGCAGGGCAGGGCAACTATCTCATACACATTCTTCCTCAGAACCCACATATCACATCAACGAACGGGAGGCCAATTGCGGACTCAGCCGTGTCAGGCAAATCCAACCCAACCAACACCTCCCACGGAAACCCTGACACTGATCCAGCAGTACGTCCACATACATCGCCACACCAAATACGGGTGACGAGTGAGCAACAAATGGAACAATACACAACAAGGCTGACCTAATAAAAACTGCACGTCACGTCATACCTTCCAGACAGACGCAGTTCCGACGGGACGGCGGAACCGTATACGTACCTTTCAGCCACAACAACCGACCGACTGGACACGCCCGCGTCTCCAGCCAGCCAACCACCAGGGCCACACAGCCCGCAAGTTTCAGCGTCAACACTTCTTAACGTACGTTGCAAACTTTTCAATACATTGCCACACACACACACACACACACCCCACGAAAAGCGTCAACCTCTCTCACACTGGATACACTCAACACTTTTTGTCGGCGGAGCTTGAGGCCAACGGTTGACACACCCCCACCGGCCACACAGGTTTCCCTTTGAAAATTGCAGTGCCGGAGACGCGGCATTACGAGAGGGTTGTTTCTGAGAGCGCGAGCTGGACGGAGCTGCGGCTGCGCCGCCGCCGCCGCCGCCGCCGCCGCCGCCGCCGCCGCCGCCGCCGCCGAGGGGTAATGAACGCACGCGATGCCGCATGACAGCCCATCACCCAAAGTTTCACCCATAACTGCACAGGGCGCACCCCCTTTTCGCGCCATACTAGTGTCGATCGTCAATTACAGCTCACGGTGTTCGCATTTGCCACTTGACGGGGGGGGGGGAAAACAAAACAAACATCTGACACGCCATGTGTTTCTCTCTCTGTTATATCTAGGTCATTGGGCAGCCACTGTAAAAAATAATATTTTTACGACATGGTTGGGTAAGTGATTTAAAGACAACAATTGTGGATCACACACCATAGACCATTTCGATAGTGTTCTTGTTCTTCTCTTTTTCCTTTTTTTATCGCTCAATTGAAATAAAACCTGGGGATGATGCAATGCTGCGATATGGCACAACCGTCGTCCATTGTACACAACTCGGGAACAAAAAGAAACCAATTCAGGGAACGTTCGTTCCTTCACAACGTTTCTTTCAACGCACTTGGTCTTTACCATCCTGTATTCAAACACATTTTCCTTTCATCAAAACTAGGGCATTTCCATAACAGTTTGTTTCCGTTTCTGTGAGCACAATACTGCTTCTTCGACGTCATTTCACCATCTTAACTAGACAAACAACAAAATAGGAAAACAGCCTTGAGAACCCCGTCCACCAAATTTCAGTTAGCACGGCATCCAAGATTCTTTTCCGGGGAGTGCGGTGCAGCTGACGCTGCTCAGACCATATACCGTCGCCAGTCTCACTGCACACCTCCGACACCACGGGAACGCTCACCGTCCCGTTGCCCTACACTGGCGTTTCTTTTCAACCCCCCACACTATTCCTCGCTCCCCGGACATTCGACCGATCACAAAGTGCAACCTCTCCTTACCGTCGGGTGCCCCTCTTCATCCCCGGGGCGCCAACAACAAAAAAAAAAAAAAAAAAAAAAAAAAAAAATAAACCACTCAACTGAGCGGAAAATACACGTACATCCAGAATGACGACACCGCCTCCACAAACAAAAACCAGACGTCAGACGTCAGGTCGAAAGAGGGCACCGTACGTCGTGGCGCGTGGTCTCCTAACTCACCTCGCGCGTACAAATACAATACAATACAATGCGTGTCTCCTCACGTTCACACACACCTCCACGCTCCACTTTTACGTCGCCCAACCAACCAACTAACTTAACCCACCCGCTCGGCGTAGAAGCAGCTGTAGGCGGCAACGTGTTGTTTCTCACCCTCGCCACCAACGGTGTGACATCCGACAATCGCGGTTTGCTTTCCTTCCTTTCCGTTCCACACCTCCGGCCATACCATACCAAAAAAAAAATATATCAAACAAGCCAACTCCAGCGATCCGCCCCCCTAACACCAACACGTCTCGAAACACCCACGCCCACGACCCGGCTGTGGCTAAAGTGCGTATCCCAACGTCACACCAAAACCAAAGGCGCCAGCGCCGCACCACAGCTACAGCTGTGCCGCCGTCCACCCGCTCACAACAACAACAACAATTCCGCCCTTCCCGCAAAGGCATTTTGGTGGCCCTGAAAAGGGCCGTTTTTTCTTTTCTTCGCCGCGCCGCGGACGAGCCTCCTATTTCCAAGAGCCACCTCCTTACTTGGAGCTCGTGTACTTGGTCACCGCCTTCGTGCCCTCGCTCACCGCGTGCTTGGCCAGCTCGCCAGGCAGCAAGAGCCGCACAGCGGTCTGGATCTCGCGGGACGTGATGGTCGAGCGCTTGTTGTAGTGCGCCAGGCGAGAAGCCTCGGCCGCAATGCGCTCGAAAATGTCGTTCACGAAGCTGTTCATGATGCTCATCGCCTTCGAAGAGATGCCCGTGTCAGGGTGCACCTGCTTCAGCACCTTGTAGATGTAGATGGCATAGCTCTCCTTCCTCTTGCGCTTCTTCTTCTTGTCGCCCTTCGAAATGTTCTTCTGCGCCTTGCCAGCCTTCTTGGCGGCTTTCCCGCTAGTCTTGGGCGGCATCACGAACAAACAGGCAGGCAGGCACGCGCAGTCAGTCAGTCAAGCGCTCCGCTCCAGTCAGCGTCTCCCCACACAGTGGCACCCGCCGCACGCCGCCGCCGCACCTTTACCAGCTCGCCCTGCTGCGGCCGCCGACCAATGGGGCGCGCGCGCAACCGGCCGCCGCACCCGAGCCCATAAAGGACCCCCACCCCGCCGGCGCCGGCACGCACTCCGCTGCTCGACTCGCTGCGGCTCGCACCGTTTGCGTTGTGCTTTTCTTTCTCGCTTCTTTCCAAACTAGCCCATCGCCATGTCCGGACGCGGAAAGGGAGGCAAAGTCAAGGGCAAGTCAAAGTCCCGCTCAAGCAGGGCTGGGCTCCAGTTCCCGGTCGGCAGAATCCACCGCCTCCTGCGCAAGGGAAACTACGCTGAGCGCGTCGGCGCCGGGGCGCCCGTCTACCTCGCCGCCGTCATGGAGTACCTCGCGGCTGAGGTGCTCGAGCTGGCCGGAAACGCGGCCCGCGACAACAAGAAGACGCGCATCCTCCCGCGCCACCTGCAGCTCGCCATACGCAACGACGAGGAGCTCAACAAGCTCTTGTCGGGCGTCACCATCGCACAGGGAGGTGTCCTGCCCAACATCCAGGCCGTCCTGCTGCCAAAGAAGACCGAGAAGAAGGCCTAAAAGAGAGACAGCGCAATCGGCACCGCCGCGTGCTCCCTTGGCACGCAGCGCGCCATTTGCCGGCTCGGCTCAAAAACAAAACAATCGGCCCTTTTCAGGGCCACCACACAAACCTACGTCCAAAGCAGAATTCCAGTCGTTCGTCGCACCACTTTTCTCTCTCTCTCTCTCTCTCTCTCTCTTTCTGTGTACGGTTTTTCCTTCTTACACACACAGGCGCCTTCATCTTGTACACACGTACTTGGCCACCTCCTCCACTCCACGCACGCACGCACAGTCTCGCGACCATTAACCAGCACACGTGGCGCACAACAACACACCTCAAAAATAACCCCTCGGCACTCAGCCGCGCCGCAACACACAGCCCATCCACCGACAAAAAGCATACATCAAAGAGGGAGGGAAGGAAGGAAGGAGCTCACACAACGCAAGGGCACGCTTCCTTCCCTCCCAACCGCACCGCACACCACGTCAAAAAAAAATCCAAACAAAACTAAAAGGCCAGGTAGACTAAAAAGGAAAAGGAAAAAAAAAACCAGCAACACAGACTCTTTCGCACTTTTCAACTTCCGAACACTGTGGTGGCCCTGAAAAGGGCCGTTTTTCAATCTCTCTTTCTTTCCTTTCCTTTCCTTTCCTTCGGTCTCACACCGCCTAACCGCCGAAACCGTACAGGGTGCGCCCCTGCCTCTTCAGGGCGTACACCACGTCCATGGCCGTCACAGTCTTGCGCTTGGCGTGCTCAGTGTACGTCACCGCGTCGCGGATCACGTTCTCCAGGAACACCTTCAGCACTCCGCGCGTCTCCTCGTAGATCAGACCAGAGATGCGCTTCACGCCGCCCCTGCGCGCCAGGCGGCGGATCGCGGGCTTCGTGATGCCCTGGATGTTGTCGCGCAACACCTTGCGGTGCCGCTTGGCGCCACCCTTGCCGAGCCCCTTTCCTCCCTTGCCGCGGCCTGTCATTCTTCTTCTTCAAGCGTCTCAACCACAATAATATAAAAAAACAGAAAGCAAGGCAAGCTCCTCACCCGGCGCTAGCGAGTCGGCTACGGTTGTGGCGCCCAGCGCGCGCGCCGCCCCCCTATATAGACTCTGGGGCCCCGCGGCCCGCCCTCCCCTCCCCCCACCACCGCGCACCGAGGGCATATAAGCGCAGCACCCGGGGCGCACGGGCCCTTGGGCGTTCGATTCTGTCTGGCACGAGGGGCTACTTTACAAGCTCTTCGGGCACGGCTTCTCCATCTCCCATGTGCGCCTCATCGCCACCTACTTAGAAGGTCGTACATTCCATGTCCGGATCCCGGGAGGTACCTTTACCAGGCGTCGTATCAGGGCGGGTGTTCCACAGGGGAGCGTGCTCGGCCCTGTTCTATACAGTCTGTTCACAGCCGACACACCCACCGTGCCTCGTGTGCATCTCGCCCTGTATGCGGACGATACCGCGGTTTTTGCTCGCTCCCGGAGCAAGGCGCTCCTCCGGCAGAAACTACAACAGGCCATCGACTCTGTTGTCGATTATGCCAAACGTTGGCGCCTGGCCTTCAACCCGGCAAAGACGCAGGCACTCATCATTTGTCGGTGGCGGTGGCCGGTCGCCTATCCCCCTGTCACTGTGCTTGGCACCCCCGCCCCCTGGGCCAGAACAGCTACGTACCTGGGGGTCACCCTGGATAGGGCCCTCACCTGGCGTCCCCACATAGAGGCCATCCGGCGGAAGGCCTTGGGGCGTATCGGCCAACTCTACCCTTTTATGAACCCTACCTCTACCCTTCCCATTCCTCTTGCCCTCCTCCTCTACACATCCCTCATCCGCCCCCTCCTGGAGTATGCCTCGGTTGTGTGGGGCAATGCCGCGCCTACGCATCTCCACCGCCTGCAGACGGTACAGAATCGTGCCCTTCGAATTGCCCTTCGCCTCCCTTACCGTTTCCCAACCCGTGAACTTCACCTCCTTGCCAATATCCCCCTCCTTCAAGACCGTGTCCGATCCTCCGCCATCTCCTTCTATGACCAATCCCGTCATTCCCCCAATCCACTCATTGTCTCTCTTGGCACCCGCCTCCATCGCCTGGCCACCACTCGCTGGCCCGACCTCCTTTCCCGCCCCCCCTGACACCTCCCATCCACCCCCCCCATCCTGTTACTTCTTCCTCTTCCTACCACTTCTCCTTTTTTGTCACCCCATCCTGAAATATCTGCCGCCACCGTCATCGCCGTCGCCAAGAAGATCTGGCCAGGACGAAGGCCTTTCGTTTTCTTCATCCTCTTCCTGTCATCTTTCACTATTCTTTCGTCTGTCACTCAACGTTTCTTTTCCGGCTAGTCAATGGAGCCGTTCGTTTTCCTCTATCTCTCACTATTCCTTTTACTGTTCTGTCACCTGTTACTGTTAATTACCGTGCAACGGCCAGTCAATTGGGCCTTTCGGTTTCCTGCTTCTCTAACTATCCCTCTCACTATTCTTTCATCTTATTTAAAAAAAAAAAAAAAAAAAAAAAAAAAAATGCACAACGTCAAGAAAATCATACCGCCAAGTCCACTTTTTCACCACCCGTCAAGAGGAAGGCGAGGCGCGTCAGCGCTAGTACTTCCTACACGAGTCGAGGGACCACCCTCTCCTGTGCAGCGTGGCGTGGCGTGGCGCGCGGGCCCGTTTGTCAAGGCAGCACCGGACGCCGTCGCGCACGCATATCCTCCACGCCGCATCCGCATCCGCAGTAGCCATGGCCCGGACAAAGCAAACGGCCCGCAAGTCCACCGGCGGAAAGGCGCCGCGCAAACAGCTCGCCACCAAGGCGGCGAGGAAGAGCGCGCCCGCCACCGGCGGCGTCAAGAAGCCCCACCGCTACAGGCCGGGCACCGTCGCCCTGCGAGAAATCAGGCGCTACCAGAAGAGCACAGAGCTGCTCATCCGCAAGCTGCCATTCCAGCGCCTAGTGCGCGAGATCGCCCAGGACTTCAAGACCGACCTGCGCTTCCAGAGCTCCGCAGTCATGGCCCTGCAGGAGGCCAGCGAGGCCTACCTCGTCGGCCTCTTCGAAGACACCAACCTGTGCGCAATCCACGCCAAGCGAGTCACCATCATGCCCAAGGACATCCAGCTCGCGCGCCGCATCCGCGGCGAGCGCGCCTAAACCCGCACACCGCCAAACAAACAAAACGGCCCTTTTCAGGGCCACTAACGTCTCTCCGTCGCGAGCAAAACTTTGTCGGTCGCAACGACTAGTTCCCCACTCACTCTCCAGTCCAGTCGTCCCACCCCCGGCCCGGCGCCGCCGTTTCCAAAAAAAAAAGAAAAATAAAAGCACCGCACCGGCCGAGCCAAGTCGCAAGCGTCAATAGCGCCACGGCACAAAACGTGACGCCCGGAAAGCAAAGCAAAGCAAAAAAGACTATTCCAAAACCACCACCAAGACAAACAAACAAACAAGCGCGGCGCAAGATAAATAGGTAAAAATAAAATACACTTTATAACACCAACCGCGCGCCGCCGCCCACGCCCGCCAACGACCCCACAATCCAACCACCGCGGCACGCAAACACCATCCACACATGAAACAAACAAACGCCAGCAAGCAAGACAGACAGACAGACAACAAGGCAACCGACCGACCACGACACGACAATCAACACCTTCCCGACGTGCTTTGATGGCCCTGAGAAGGGCCGTTTTTGTTTTTTGTCCGGGACCGCGCGACAGCCTCTGGTTGCGCGCCGGCCACCAGGCGACGGTGTCAACCGCCAACCCTTCCCTGCCCTTTCTACTTCTTCTTCTTGGGCGAAGCCTTCGCCTTAGACGGCGTCGCCGTCGCCTTCTTCGGGCGCGGCGCCTTCGGCTTCTTCGTCGGAACCTTGGCGGCCTTCTTCGCCTTCGACGGCGACTTGGCCTTGGCCGGCTTGGCCGCAGCCGCCTTCTTCGCACCCGCGGGAGCGGCCGACGCCGCAGACGCCTTCTTGGCGGCGCCCGCCTTCCGACCGGTCGCCGCCTTCACGCCGCCAGCCTTCTTTGCGCCGGCCGCACGGGCCCCCTTCTTCTCCTTGCTGGCCGGAGCGGCGCGCTTCTTCTTCGCACCACCGCCGCCACCACGAGCCTTGCCGCCCTCGGCCGCCCCGCCGCCGGCGCCGGCAAGCTTGAAAGAGCCCGACGCGCCCTTCCCCTTCGTCTGCACCAGCTCGCCAGCCACGACGGCCGACTTGAGGTACTTCTTGATAAAGGGCGCCAGCTTCTCCGCGTCCAGCTTGTAGTGCGCGGCAATGTACTTCTTGATCGCCTGCAGCGACGACCCGCCGCGCTCCTTCAGACTCTTGATGGCGGCCGTCACCATCTCAGAGGTGCGCGGGTGCGCAGGCTTGGCGCGCGGCTTCTTCGCAGACGACGCAGACTTGGCCTTCTTCGTAGTGCCGGTGGCGGCGGGTGCCGCGGCAGTCTCGTTCGTAGCCGCCTGGTCTGCCATCTTTTGCCTGTTCTCTTTTCTTTTTTCCCCTTGGTTTCGCTTCCTTCTCTCCTTCGACGACGCACAACAGCGAGGGGCGCGCAGCAGAGAATAGCCGCGCACGCACTGTTCGACCCACTCACTGTTCGACCTTACGGGTCTGCCCTGACCCGTGCAGGAGCAGGCTAAGCAGTCAACTGCTATTCCTGCGGAAGCCTTTCGTTTCGGAGTGACTAACTCTCTTCTTGGGTTGGCCTCTGGTTGGTTTCTTTCTGGATGGGGATGTCCTTTCTCTGTTGCGGAAGTTTTCACTCCCGCAACAGGTCAGGCCAGCGTGTTGTTGGCCTGTGGTGCGCAGGATGGCCCAGACCCCTGATGAGCCGGTTGTCGGACCGTTCGGCCCGCTCGTAGAAGGCCCGCGCTGATTGCTTGAAGCGGTCGCGGAGGAGGGGTATTCCGGTCTGCTCGTGTAGCCGAGCGGTCGAGTATAGCCTCGGCAGGCGCAGAGCGAGCTTGAGCGCCCTGTTCTGCACCCTCTGCAGCTTGCTGATGTGTGTCTCGGCCGCGTTGCCCCACACCACAGCCGCGTATTCCAGCACTGGACGTACCAGCGCCAGGTACAGCGTGATGCCGTGATGAGGCGGCAGCGCAGACGATGGATTGAGCAGAGGGTACAGGACGCGTAGGCGCCCTATTGCTCTGCCCCTGACGTCCTCGATGTGCGGCTTCCATGTCAGCTTGTGGTCCAATGTGACACCCAGGTAGCGGCCGGTCTTGCTCCATGGGACGGGGCTGCCCATGACGGTGACTGGCGGAAGATCGGGCGGCAGTGGTCGTCTAGTGAACACCACCGCCTGGCTCTTCGCCGCGTTTTGCTTGAGGCGCCACTTGGTCGACCAGGCGCCAAGGGCCTCGCAACCTCGTTGGAGAAGACGGCGCATCTCGACCGCCTTCATGCTCCGCACGAACAGCGCAGTGTCGTCAGCATATAGTGCCAACTTCACCGGCGTCACGCGCGGAGCGTCGGCGGTGTATAGGGAGTACAGTAGGGGCCCAAGAACGGACCCCTGCGGCACTCCAGCGCGGATGTATCGGTGGGTGGATGTCCCGTCTTCCAGCCTGACATGGAAGGACCGCTCGGCTAGGTATGACCGGAGGAGGACTCCGTGCGACGTCGGTACCCCCGTGCACAAAAAGTTTGTACACGAGGCCGTCGTGCCACACGGAGTCGAATGCCCTAGAGACGTCCAGGAACACCGCCCCAAGGTATTCCCGAGTCTCCAGGGCGCGCATGGCTTCTTCTACCAACCGCATCAGCTGGTGGACGGTGGAATGGCCCCTCCTAAAGCCGAACTGCTCGTCGGGTATGATGCCTTCTGCTGTCACGTGGCGGAGTAGGCGTCTGGCGTACAGACGCTCGAACACCTTCGAGAGTGCCGGCAGCGGACTGATTGGCCGATAGTTGGCGGTGTCCCGTGGGTCCTTGTTCGCCTTGGGGATTGCCACCACCTCTGCATGTTTCCATACAGAGGGGTAGACCCCAGAGCGAAGGACCTGGTTGAAGATGCCCGCCAGGAATGGGTGTGCACCCGCCGGCAGGCTCTTCAGCAGATGGTTGGTGACGCCGTCAGCCCCGCCAGCCTTCTTGGTGTTGAGCGCCGTTATCTGCACGGCCACCTCCTCCTCGGTGATGGGGTCGATCTCGTCTGCGGCGTCCCTGGCTTCCAGGAACACTGGGAGCTGCTCCTCAACCCAGTGGAGGTGCTCCTCGTCTATGTTATCATCCACCGGGGTGAATGACAGCTCGAAGTGGTCCGCCAGGGCGCCTGCCTTGCCGTCCGGGCTGCAGACGACATCTTGTCCGACGAGTAGCGGCGGGACGCGCTGCCTTCTGCGTAGGAAGGACTTCACAGTCCGCCACGCGCTGCCGTCCTCGGTGTTGAGGGAGGCGACGAAGTCTGCCCATACGTTGTTCCTGTGCGCCTCAGCCGCCGCTTTGATGTCTCTCCGCATGCGGTTGAGGCGCCGTTTCGTTGCGGGTTGGCGCGTGAGCTGCCACTCCCGGAAGAGGCGGTTCTTCTCCCGTATTGCGTCCCGGATGGGAGGCGGCAGGTTACGGGAGAAGTCCCTGGTACCCTGTGGAGGGGCAGGGGAGCCGCATCAGCTGCCTGCAGCAGCTGACGCGTGAAGAATTGAAGGGCGGCATCCGCCCCCACTGCCGCCGGGTCAGGTGAGTCCGCCAGTGATGCCAGGATGTCGTCCTGAAATCGATCGCTGTCCAGGCGCCGGTACGTCTGCCGACGTGGCGGGAGCGTGGCTCCAGCGATGTCGATTCCATAGACCACCGGCAGGTGGTCGGACGACATCGCACACCTCGTGGTGGCGGTCGTGTGGTGCCCGATGCCTTTGATGACGGCGACGTCGAGCACGTCCGACCGCCCCCTGGCCGGGAAGATGGTGTGTTCCTGTGGGCCCAGTACCAGGGCGCCATTCCTCTGGGCTGCGCGAAGAAGTCGGCGGCCACTGACGTTCGTGAGGCGGGAGTTCCATTCCGGGTGTTTCGCATTGAAGTCACCCGCAATGAAGACCCTCCCCCCAATCGCCAGCAGTGCGTCGACGTCTGCCTCCTGGAGGTGTCCACGTGGTGGCCTGTATGCAGCCACGAAGGTTATTTGCCCCACAGCCGTGGTGACGTTCACCCCGGTGACTTCCAGGGTGGCCATGGCGGGGAGCAGCACCTGGTGGTGCCGGAGTGAGGCGCGGACGTAGATGGCGGTACCCCCGCCTGCCGTCGGCCTGTCGTTGCGGTAGCAAACATAGTTTGCTACCTTCACGTGAACTTGAGGTGAGTTTCGCAGATCAGGCACAGGTCGATGGCCTCGTCCTGCATGAACTGACGAAACTCACCCTGTTGTGGAAACAGGCTGTTGGCATTGAAACCACAGATGGTCAGACCGTGGATAAGGACGTTATCCATGGTGTGGTTTCGTGGCGACGGTAGCGGCCTGGAGGGCCCCCGTTACGGCGGTGACGAGCACCGGCAGTTGCTGTAGCAGGGCAGAGAGGGAGCTCAACATTGCTCCCAGGTCTGCTGCTTCTGGTCGCGGAATTGCTGCAGGAGGTGCCGCGGTTGCGGGTGCGTGGGCGGCGGGGCGCAGCGGAGTGGCTGCGTCCGTTAGCGGGACCGCACGCCTAGCAGCTTGCGGCCTGTCTGAGGTGGGGGGACGGTTTAGCCGTCCGCCCTGGTGTTGGTCGTCCTGGGCGCCAGTTGCCTGGTTGGGCGCCTTGGTGGTCGCGACGTCCGTCCGCCGCCCCCTGTGGGCGTCCGAGGACTCCCCCTTGGTGGCAGAGGCGAAGCTGGTGCCTGGTTGCACCTTTCGTGCCGGTGCCGCACGTCCTTGCTGCCGTGGGCCGCGTTTGAAGGCGGCGCAGCCTCTGTAGCTCGCCACATGTGGCTCGCTACAGTTGCAGCACTTGGGCGCCTCCTCCCTCTTCTTTGTGCAGTCTCGACTCTGGTGGGAGTCGGCGCACTTGACGCAGCGGGCCGGCATCGTGCAGTAGCGCGCCACGTGGTCAAGCCCTTGGCAGGAGAAGCACTGGGCGCGCCTCCCCTTGGCCTTGAGCGGCTCCACTTCCACTGCAATCCTGGCCACCATCTGCACCTGGAAAATTTTGCGGTTTTCGAGGTTGTCCGGGAGGACAACCAAGAACAGTGGCATGGGCCTCCTCGTCCTGGGCGACTTCATGAGCGTGACCGAGCTGGCCATGTAGCCCAGCCCAGCTAGTTCACCCTTGAGGTGGTCGGTCTCCATTTTCAGCGGGAGGCGGCGAAAAACCACCTTCAGCTGCTTCATTGGCTCGGCATTGTGGGTGTAGCAATGCAGCTTCTCCTTCTCTATGAGCCGCATGGCAGCCCGGTACTCCTCCATTGTGCCGATCGAAACTCTGTACAAGTCCCGACCGGCACATTTGATCTTGGCAGTGGACGATACCGTCTGGAACTTCTCGAGGAAGGACTGGTATGTGTCCTTCCACGATACTGTAATCGGTGGCGGGGCGGGTGCCCGCCTCTTGGGTGCCTCAGCATCATCCATGGGCTCCGGCTCGTCAGGAACGTCGACGAATGAGTTCGCCGTCGGCAGCGGCTGCACTCTCTCAAGCCGTTTGGCCCGAGCAGTGTGCCGCCGCTTTGGGACAACAAAGCCGTCGTCGGTCCCCTGATCTGCCTCCGAGTGGGCAGCAGCTTCTGGCGTCTTCTTCTTCAGACTTTGCATGCAGGTAGAATCAGAGATGGCGGCGGAATCTTCCTCCTCCGCAGCTGCGGGCCTCTTTCTAGAGGGCTGCGCTGTATCCATGGTTTCCGCCTCGAGCAGTTCACCAAGGTTGGCCTCTGGGATTGTGCTGTCACGTGGCGGGACAGTGGCGTGCTCTGTCGTCGCGCCTGACGGTACAGCAAACGGCGTATCTGAGGTCTCTTCACTGGCTCCCGACGGTACGCTCACATCTTCGAATACCTCGCAGCCGAGTGACCTCAGGTGCTGTTGGAACGCGCGGAGTGCTCGTTCGTCGGCTTCCTGTTCAGGGTACACAATGCCCCGCGATAGTCGGTGTACAACTAGGTACACCTGCTCTGGTGTGAGCGGGCTAGTGCGCATTGGGTGTACCGCAGCGCAGTCCGCAGTCGATTGCAGTGTCGTCATACGTGGGGGGCCGGATGTGGCCGCCGACAGGGCTGCCTCGGTCGCCCGAGGTAGTCCCGCCGCGCGGCGGTCCGCCTCTCCCTGCGCCTGCGTAACGCGGTCCTCCTCGCTCGGCATCCTAACTCGGAATGCCGCGCACGCGCCTGGCCCAGCCAGTGTCGCGGGCGGGCGCGGACGGCCGAGAGAGCGGCCGCCACTCGGCGCGCCGCCGCGCCGCCGCGCCGCGCCTCCCGCGCTTGCTACCGCCCAACGTCCGACAGCCTGCGCGGAGCAGCCCCCAACCTGCGCCGCAACCACCCGTGCCATTCAAACCACCGAGGATGGGGCTACACACACCGACACCACGGTCGCCAACCAGTCGCCGCGGCGGCGCCGCAAACCACGGCCAAACTGCAGCCACCGCGCGCCACAGCCTGTGTCGGCCCGCCGAGAATCGCCGCCCCCGGCCAAATGCCGCCCCCACAGCCCCAGCCGACGACCCGCCACAATGGCCAAACCTTCGTCAAAACTCCCACACCGTCGCCGCGGCAGCCCGGCCACCGCGGCCGGCGCCACAGCCACACGAGCCGAGTCGTGCGGCGATGACGGCCGTGCACAAACGCACCTCCGCCGCCCCATCGCCTTCCGCCGTTTTCCCGATCGGCCCGCAGCCGTCGGGCCACGGCCGCGGGCCGTCCTCCTCCTCTCGCCTCGCCCGCCAACACCCACAGCCCTTCCAACAAAATTTTTTTTTCTTTTTTCTTTTTTTTTTACTTTTTTACGATCGCCGCCTGCGCAACATGGCACCGGCCGACGGAGCGCCAACCCCCCCGCCACAGGCGAAAACAAAACAACGATAAACAAACAAACAAAATAAATTACCAGCCAGCCCCAACTACAGACACACCGAATCTGCCCTCACAGCCGACCTTACACGCCTCAACGTCAAAACAAAGGTGGTTTCTTTCTTTCAACCGTTACCTTACCTTAGGTTACGTCAGGTTAGGCTAAGAAGGCGTCAGGGTTAGGTTAAGCGTTGACGTGACGTCACGTCTTAACGTAGGCGTTAAGCTAAGGTTGCGGTCACGTACGTTAGGTTAAGGCGACTTGGGGGTTGGCCTAAGAGCTTAGGTTAGGTTACGTTAGTTTAGGTTAGGTTAGGTGGCTGCGTTAAGGGCTTAAAGAAGTTTAGTTTAGGAGGTTAAGGCGTCGAGGCGGCCGCACCCCCTTAGCTGCTGCGGCTCGGCCACGCCACGCCACGCCACGCCACGCTTTGTGGTTTCATAAGAGGTAAAAAATAAATAAGTAAAATAAACGACGCCGACAGGCGGGGGGATCAGCAGAACGAGCAGATTCCGGAGAGCGAACGAGACACGCACGCACGCACGCACGCACACACACAAACCCCCCCGAGCCGAGAGAGCACAGCACCACCACGTGTCGGCCTCCGCTCACCCGACTCGGCTGGGCTGGGCTGGCGGCCGGGCCGGATGCACGTACACGTACGGCTACAGCCACTACCCGTACACAGCCGCTCTTCACGCAACACCAGCCAAATGGCGCGCCCGCGGCTCGTCGCGGTCGCAACGCCACGCCGGCACACTTTCGGCACCACCGTTTTCGCGCGCACCGCAAACAAAACGCAGCCGACACACACAGAAAAAAAAAAAAAAAAAAAACAAAAACAGAGCGCGAGACGGGCGGCGGCGCACCTTTCTCCAGCCAGCAGGCAATCGACTCGCCCAGTACGACAAACGCGCACGCCACCCCACCCACCAACCAACCAACCAACCAACCAGTCGTCGTCGTCGTCGTCGTCGTCGTCGTCGTCCCGAAATCAAACAAACTCTCAAAAGCACAGCCCCTGCTGCCAACGGACGCAGGGCGCCACGCAGCTCCCTTCCCGCCACACTCGATTCGCAGCGCAACTCACCCGGCACACCGTCAAACGACGGGCTGGGCTCGCCGCATCGCCGCAACCTACACACCTTCCCCGCCACGACGCACAGCCCCACCAGACGCCCGTGCCGCAACGACACTACTGCACTACCACTACCGCACTACTCCTCTCGCCCTTGCCATACACGACACAACACGCCAAAAAATGAAAATCCAAATACAAACAAAAACACCGCCCCCACGACCCAAACACATGCACGGCGCGCCAACACACGCGAGGCAAGGCACGCAGCAAACGGCGTCCCCTCCGCGTCGCGCCATCAACCTACACACACAAGGCAACCAACAACAGCCAGCCAGCCAGCCAGCCAGCCCCACTCTCACGCCGCAAAAACAGAAAACACACCGAAACCGCCAAACGCCGCACATTCGCGCTTCGCACTTACCACACACCTCTCGGCATCCGTTTCGCACACAACGACGCGACGCACATACATCATCACGGGCTACGCACGCACACCGCGACCCACTTTTTTACGACGCCCTCGGCAGAGCACACGTGCCCACGCCCACACACAGTCGACACAACGACGCAGCGCGCAGCAGACGCGGCCGCAACACATACCTCCCCGACGACGCGCCAACACCGCCAGCCACTGCTCACTCGCCCAAGCAACCCGTGCACACAACTGCCACACGCGTCCACCACGCCGCCGCCAACCACCCGCCCGCCAGGGGGCGCTCACGTCCGCGACAACAGCGCGGCACCGCCGGACCGGACCGGACCGGGCCGGGCCGGGCCGAGCCGAGCCGGGCCGGGCCGCCGCCTCCTCTCCACTCGGCACGCCACGTCCTGCTTGCAAAACACATGGCTCGTCCCTCTGTACACACAACGCGCCTGCCTGCGGTCGCCGCCGGCATCTATCTACCTGCGCATCGGAGCCAGGCCGGCAAGCCCACACTTAAATAATGCACTTCAACCAGCCAAACAAACCCACTCTTCCTTTCTTTGCACAGCGCATGCAACAGCAGCCCCAGGAGCCGGGCCCGCCGCCAGCGTCTCCTCCTCCTCCTCCTCCTCCTCCTCTGGGCACAGCCAGCCAGCCGTTCCCACCGCCCCGCCCCTGCTCTGCAGAACAAGAAAAAACGAAAAAGTACCAACACACGCACCCAAAGCGTAAGCCAGACAAGACCAGCCTCTCCAAGGCCACACACACGCAAAAAAAAAAAACAAAAAAAAACAAAAACACTACAACAAAATAAAATAAAAAAGAAAAAGCAAGCTGTCGCCTCGCCCCCGCCCGTCCCCCCCACCACATTCGCCCCCTCCGCTTGTTTTCCTTTCTACAATTTCCCTCTTTTCCGCCCAATATCCCGCCGCGGTTTACGGGCACCGGCCGATTTTGCGCCCGCCCACATGTGTGCCTACTCCCCACCACCATTCCCTCCGCAGCCCGCTTTTCCCCCCTCCCTGCCCACACCGCACCACACCGACGGTGCTGACGTCGACACGCACCCAAGACAGGGGCCACGACCGTCTTTTTTCCTGGGCCCATCCCCGCACCGCACCGCACCTCCTTCCAATCAACGCTGTGGCGCCTGTGTCCGCGCGAGACGCGTGCGCGCCGCCTCTCTCAACATCCGTCCGCCGTCCGCCGTCCGCCGGCCGGCCCGTTTTTCGGCCCCCAGGCCATCCCGTCAACCACCACTGCGCCCCTGCCCCTGCCCCTGCCCCTGCCCGCCCCGCACCACACCACACACCGCTGCTTGCCCTGGCCGTTGCCACCAAAGGCGCCAACCGCAGCCCGCGCGCGCCAGAAAGAGATGGCAAAACTACAGGGACCCAGCCGACCGACGAAAATCAGAGCAATTGGCCGGGAGGATCAAAAAGAGAGCTCCGAAAACCACCGTAGCGAGGCGTGGGAGGAAACGTTACGAGAAGCAGAAAGGGACCAGGAAAAATTCTGGAAATTTCTTAAAACTCGTAAACTAAACACGAAACATCTACATCTACATGGGGAAGGAACGACCCCACAGACCGAGCTGAAGCACTGGCGGATTCACTAGAAAGGCAATTCCAAGCACCAGAAGCGGTACATGACGAAACTGATGACCACCAGGAAATGGTACTCAGAAGGGTAAAACCGCATCCTAAGTGCCCCGATCAGAACATCTTTCACAATCCAATAAACGCAGAAACCCCATATCTTATCACATCGCAAACACACACACATCCTAAGAAGGCATCAGGCCCAGATTCCATCAAACCGCAACTACTACATCACCTACCTCCAGCAACTATCAATTATCTATCTAACATCAATATATAATGCTTGCTTCAGACTAAACTACTTGGAAACAGGCCCGAGTCATCACATTACCAAAGCCAAACAAGGACTTATTATTTCCGCAAAACTATAGGCCAACTTCCTTGGAAAGGTTCTCGGAAAGCTCATTCAAACTGAACTGAAGAAATTCAATTCTTAAAGGATAACAACATAATCATCCCACAACAATTCCGATTCCGCGAAGAACACAGCACCACCCACCAGGTGACCAGACTAGTCGAGCACATATGTCAGGCCAGAAACATTAGACACAGTACTCGAGCAGTCCTGCTTGACATTGGAAAAGCATTCGGATAACGCCTTATCTACAAGCTCCACCAGTACAACTGCCCCATCCACATTATTGCTTCTTTTCTCCGCAACAGAGCATTCTATGTCCATGTACCAGGAGCGGCAAGTAACACTAGATCCATAGAGGCTGGAGTCCCGCAAGGCTCAGTGCTGGGGCCCATTCTCTACTCAATATACACAAACAAACAGCTGGGAGGACACTTGTCACTATTTGCAGACGACACTGCAGTCTACCGCAGCAGTTCTAACCTGCAATATAGAGTCACAAAAATAGAGCAACACCTACAATCCATCCAGAAATGGGCTAACCAATGGAAACAAAAAAAACAATAAACGCGGAGAAAACCCAAGCAATACAATACGATTCACATTCAAAAAGAATACCTCCTAACCTGCATATACGCCTCAGAAATGACAATCTTCCATGGTCAGGCACAATAAAGTATCTAGGCATCAAGCTGGACAAGAGGTTGACATTTAGAGACCATGTTACACACGTTTGTAACAAGGCTGCAGCAGCAATATTCAGACTGTACCCAATCGTCAAAGGAAACAGAATAAATATGCGCGCCAAAAAGAAAATCTTCAAAACCGTCATAGGAACCAGCCATCACTTACGGCTCTGAAAATCTGGTCAATGGCCGCAGACACCAACATAACAAGAGTAAAAAAGGGTGCAGAACAAATACTTCAGAATTGCTGCTGATGCCGGCCGGTACCAGACAAACCGAGACATATACACAAACCATAACATACTCAAAATCCCGGAAATCATCCAAAGAAAAATCCATAAAATTTTTATTTTTCCACCAAACCACGGATTCGAACCACCCACTCATCAGAAATCTGGGACAAAATCCACCCGACCCAAGAACGACATTTCCCATCACGACAAAACACCACAAACTACAACATACCATGATAAACAAAAATAAAATAAAAACACCATAACACTCACTTAAACAACAAACATCTACACACACACACACCCAAGAGACCCTATCATCCCATCATTTTGTTACCCAACATAATCAGACATAAGGCAGGGATCAAGGACAGATCCGGTCCTTCGAGTACAGGGGGTAAAAAATACCCATCAGACCAGCTCTCTCTCTCTCTCTCTCTCTCCTCCTCGCTTCTCCGTGCCGACGCTGCCCCGCACACGCGTTCGCGTTCGGCCGACACCACACGACAGGTCTTTGGGGCCCCGCCACTGCGCACACGCACGCCTCCTCCTCTTCCTTAGTTCTTTTTCGCTTTTCTTTTCTCCCCCGCCCCCCGCTCTCACCGCCACATCATCCCGCAACCCTTGGGGGATGTTTCCCAACATCAACGCGCCCCAATTCCACTCTCTGCCCGTGCCGCACTCTCCACTTTGCTTCTCCCCGTCCCCTACACACACGACTACCGAAACCCCGGTTGACACACCTTCTCGTAGGACAGGGGTGCGTGCGTGCGTGCGTGCGTTGTCTTGACGGTGACAGCAACAGCAACGGATCCGTCCATCCCATTCCCCCCCCCCCCCCCCCCACTCAGCAAGGGGGGCACACACGAACGCGAAAGAAAGGGCAGGGCAGGGCAACTATCTCGTACACATTCTTCCTCAGAACCCACATATCACATCAACGAACGGGAGGCCAATTGCGGACTCAGCCGTGTCAGGCAAATCCAACCCAACCAACACCTCCCACGGAAACCCTGACACTGATCCAGCAGTACGTCCACATACATCGCCACACCAAATACGGGTGACGAGTGAGCAACAAATGGAACAATACACAACAAGGCTGACCTAATAAAAACTGCACGTCACGTCATACCTTCCAGACAGACGCAGTTCCGACGGGACGGCGGAACCGTATACGTACCTTTCAGCCACAACAACCGACCGACTGGACACGCCCGCGTCTCCAGCCAGCCAACCACCAGGGCCACACAGCCCGCAAGTTTCAGCGTCAACACTTCTTAACGTACGTTGCAAACTTTTCAATACATTGCCACACACACACACACACACACCCCACGAAAAGCGTCAACCTCTCTCACACTGGATACACTCAACACTTTTTGTCGGCGGAGCTTGAGGCCAACGGTTGACACACCCCCACCGGCCACACAGGTTTCCCTTTGAAAATTGCAGTGACGGAGACGCGGCATTACGAGAGGGTTGTTTCCGAGAGCGCGAGCTGGACGGAGCTGCGGCGGCGCCGCCGCCGCCGCCGCCGCCGCCGCCGCCGCCGCCGAGGGGTAATGAACGCACGCGATGCCGCATGACAGCCCATCACCCAAAGTTTCACCCACAACTGCACAGGTCGCACCCCCTTTTCGCGCCATACTAGTGTCGATCGTCAATTACAGCTCACGGTGTTCGCATTTGCCACTTGACGGGGGGGGGGGAAACAAAACAAACATCTGACACGCCATGTGTTTCTCTCTCTGTTATATCTAGGTCATTGGGCAGCCACTGTAAAAAATAATATTTTTACGACATGGTTGGGTAAGTGATTTAAAGACAACAATTGTGGGTCACACACCATAGACCATTTCGATAGTGTTCTTGTTCTTCTCTTTTTCCTTTTTTTATCGCTCAATTGAAATAAAACCTGGGGATGATGCAATGCTGCGATATGGCACAACCGTCGTCCATTGTACACAACTCGGGAGCAAAAAGAAACCAATTCAGGGAACGTTCGTTCCTTCACAACGTTTCTTTCAACGCACTTGGTCTTTACCATCCTGTATTCAAACACATTTTCCTTTCATCAAAACTAGGGCATTTCCATAACAGTTTGTTTCCGTTTCTGTGAGCACAATACTGCTTCTTCGACGTCATTTCACCATCTTAACTAGACAAACAACAAAATAGGAAAACAGCCTTGAGAACCCCGTCCACCAAATTTCAGTTAGCACGGCATCCAAGATTCTTTTCCGGGGAGTGCGGTGCAGCTGACGCTGCTCAGACCATATACCGTCGCCAGTCTCACTGCACACCTCCGACACCACGGGAACGCTCACCGTCCCGTTGCCCTACACTGGCGTTTCTTTTCAACCCCCCACACTATTCCTCGCTCCCCGGACATTCGACCGATCACAAAGTGCAACCTCTCCTTACCGTCGGGTGCCCCTCTTCATCCCCGGGGCGCCAACAACAAAAAAAAAAAAAAAAAAAAAAATAAACCACTCAACTGAGCGGAAAATACACGTACATCCAGAATGACGACACCGCCTCCACAAACAAAAACCAGACGTCAGACGTCAGGTCGAAAGAGGGCACCGTACGTCGTGGCGCGTGGTCTCCTAACTCACCTCGCGCGTACAAATACAATACAATACAATGCGTGTCTCCTCACGTTCACACACACCTCCACGCTCCACTTTTACGTCGCCCAACCAACCAACTAACTTAACCCACCCGCTCGGCGTAGAAGCAGCTGTAGGCGGCAACGTGTTGTTTCTCACCCTCGCCACCAACGGTGTGACATCCGACAATCGCGGTTTGCTTTCCTTCCTTTCCGTTCCACACCTCCGGCCATACCATACCAAAAAAAAAATATATCAAACAAGCCAACTCCAGCGATCCGCCCCCCTAACACCAACACGTCTCGAAACACCCACGCCCACGACCCGGCTGTGGCTAAAGTGCGTATCCCAACGTCACACCAAAACCAAAGGCGCCGGCGCCGCACCACAGCTACAGCTGTGCCGCCGTCCACCCGCTCACAACAACAACAACAATTCCGCCCTTCCCGCAAAGGCATTTTGGTGGCCCTGAAAAGGGCCGTTTTTTTCTTTTCTTCGCCGCGCCGCGGACGAGCCTCCTATTTCCAAGAGCCACCTCCTTACTTGGAGCTCGTGTACTTGGTCACCGCCTTCGTGCCCTCGCTCACCGCGTGCTTGGCCAGCTCGCCAGGCAGCAAGAGCCGCACAGCGGTCTGGATCTCGCGGGACGTGATGGTCGAGCGCTTGTTGTAGTGCGCCAGGCGAGAAGCCTCGGCCGCAATGCGCTCGAAAATGTCGTTCACGAAGCTGTTCATGATGCTCATCGCCTTCGAAGAGATGCCCGTGTCAGGGTGCACCTGCTTCAGCACCTTGTAGATGTAGATGGCATAGCTCTCCTTCCTCTTGCGCTTCTTCTTCTTGTCGCCCTTCGAAATGTTCTTCTGCGCCTTGCCAGCCTTCTTGGCGGCTTTCCCGCTAGTCTTGGGCGGCATCACGAACAAACAGGCAGGCAGGCAGGCACGCGCAGTCAGTCAGTCAAGCGCTCCGCTCCAGTCAGCGTCTCCCCACACAGTGGCACCCGCCGCCGAGTCGAATTAGCTGGGTTTCCCCCATGTTTTAGAAGAACCAGTGCCTTTTGCACTCTGTCTTCTCCTCTTTTCTTTTGTGTTTCGGAGCTTTAACTTATTTGGTAATTATTTTGGGGTCTCCTTCCTAATGAGTGATGTAGGTAAGATATTTTTGTGAGGGGCTTAGATGGTGGTGTTTGTAAGGAGGTTGAACTTTGTTAGATCTAGATCCTAAAGATTCGGTTGATGGTTGTTTTTGGGGTTTTAATTTGGGGGTGGATTTCCCTGCCAAGGGTGTTGATGAGTTGGTATTGTGATGTGCGTGCAGCCTCATAAAAGTTGATTGATTTTTGTTGGATGATATGATATATGGTGGGTTGTCCTAACATGTTTCGGATTTCTTCATTGCTGGTATAGCGGTTTGCTTCGGCTATGATGCGAAATGCTTTGTTTTGTAACGTTTCGATTTTTGTTAAATTTGTGTCAGCGGCCATACTCCATGCCTCCGATCCGTATAGTATAACCGGTAGGATAATTGCCTTCCATGTCTTGATTTTCGTTGCTGTCGTGAGACCCCTTCCTTTTAACAGGGGGTACAGCTGGAAGAGGCGTGCAGCGCCCTTGTTGCACGCCTCATTTAAATGCTGTTTGAATGTCAGGTGTTTATCCAATTTTAGGCCTAGGTACTGGACTGTCTCTCTCCACGGTAGATTTTGGTTGTTTACTGTTAAGTTCCTAAGTGGCTGTTTGCGTTTGGTTGTGAATATTATTGCCTGGCACTTGTCAGGGTTTATCTTCGTTTTCCAGATGTTGCACCATTTGATCATATCTTCTAAGTGTCGTTGCAGGCTGGCCACTATGTAATTTAAATTTCTGCCGCTGTGATATAGCGCTGTGTCATCTGCATACAGCGCTATATTTCCTCTTGGTGCTTTAGGTACATCGTTAGTATATAAGAGGTATAGGAGGGGACCAAGCACAGAACCCTGTGGTACCCCTGCTTCTATTGTTTTCGGTGCACTTTCAGCGCCTTCTATTGTTGAGTAAAACTTCCTGTTTGTGGGGAAGGATCTAATAATTTTTACTATGTGGGTTGGGATGTTTACTTGGAACATTTTGTAGAGCAAGCCGCCATGCCAAACTCGATCAAACGCCTTTTCAGTATCTAGAAATATTGCAGCTGTGCTATGTCCTTGGGATTTCTCTGTACAGATGTGCTCTATCAGGCGAATGGCCTGATGTATGGTGCTATGTCCAGCACGAAAACCGAATTGCTCGGGGCAGAGGATGTTGTTTGTTTGGAGGTAGTGCAACAATGGGATCTGTATTAAGATTTCTAGGATTTTAGAGAGGTGGTTTAACAGGGAGATTGGCCGGTAGTTTTGTGGGAATAGATGGTTTTTATTGGGTTTAGGGATTGAGATGATTTTTGCAACCTTCCAGGCTGAAGGGAAATAGTTTATTTTTAGGCAGTTGTTTAGTATGGCTGTGAGATGTGATATAGCGGGTTCAGGAAGGTTTTTGAGGAAGGGAGGTTTGATACTGTCGGGACCAGGGGCTTTGGAGTTGCCGATTCGCCTGATAAGAGCGCCAACTGCACGTTCACTGACTGGGGTGAAGAAGGTGTCTTGTCTCTGTCGAAGTTTTCTGTTGAGATAGCGGCGGACCCTTCTTTCGTTCCTCTCTACTTCCTCTTCGTCTTCATCCGCTATGTTTTCTCTGAATTGGCGCTCGAGCGTGCTCGACATGGCGTCTGCCTTTTCCTCTGGCGAGTACACGATACCATTTTCTCCGTGTAGAGGATTGATGGCCTTCCGGGGTTGCCTTCTGGCTCTAATTTTGCTCCAGAGGTGGTCCGGGTTTGTGTTTGCCTCCTGCAGGCTTCTTTCCCAGCGGGAATTTCTGAGCATTTGCAGTCTCTGCCGTATTTCTCTGGCCATTCTTTCCATGTTTCTTCTGTCTTGAGGATCTCGGAATCGTTGCCAGAGCTTTCGGATTCTCTTCTTGTCCGCAATGAGCTGGGCCAGGTCAGGTGGTAAATCGCCTCTTCCTTGCTCATGTGTGATCTTTATCGTTGCGATTTTGCTACATGAGGACACTATATGGGTGAATTCTTGAATAGCTTGGTCGATGTCCTTTTTACGGGGCATCTCTGGAGCAATGTTAGGTATGTGTTGGGCGATGAGCGTCTTGTAGCGCTCCCAGTTGGTATGGTATGTAACTCTCCTTCTCGTCTCCGGACCATCCCGATCGTCCTCGAATCTAAGGATAACCGGGTTATGATCCGAGTCAAGGGCATTCACTACTTCAGTTGTTATGGCCAGAGAGATGTTCTTGTGTAGGTAGACGTCCAGTATATCTGGCCGGCATCTGGAGTCGTAGTGGAAGTGAGTGGGCTCTTCTGGAGCGACTATTTCAATGTCTGGATCATTGTCCAGGTATCTTAAGAGTGTTCTACCACTGGTGTTAGTGGTGCGGCAACCCCAGGCTCTGTGCTTTGAGTTTAGGTCCCCCCCTATAATGACTCTGTGGTTTCCGTTTAATAAGGCGTCTAGATCTATGGTAGGGATGTTATGGTGAGGTGGATTGTATGCAGCGATGAGATGGGTGACGTGGCCTTCTATGAGGAGTTCGATTCCGGTTGCTTCTACGACTTGGAGCTGAGGCAGAGTTATTCTCTGATGGCATATCCTCTGTTTTACAAGGATTGCTGTCCCACCACCTGGGCGGTTTGGCCGGTCTGTTCTGTGTGTGACGTAGTTACGGATCTGGAAATTTTGGTTTGGGGTCAGATGGGTTTCATTTATGAGAGCTATGTCCACTCCATGTTCCTCCAAGAAGAGTTCCAGCTCGTGTCGTTGTTGGTATATGCCATTGGCGTTCCAAATGGTTATTTGTGGGTGTTTGCTTCTATCCTCCACTGCAGAAGATTGGCAAGATGGTGGTGAAAAGCAGGGTGAATTTTGTCATCATGTCTGGGGCGGCCATGATCTGTGTGAAGGCGTCTTTTAGTTTGCCAAATATGACTCTGAAGTTTATTTTGGTTAGTGACTTGAGGAAGTCCCAGATTTGTTCCAAGATTTGCTTTGGTTCAGCATCTTGTGTCTGTTCTTGTGTCTGCTCACGGGTTTGTGGGGTGGATTGAGTTTCTTGTTCTGAGGTGGAGTTTGCTGTGCTCCCGTTTTCGTCTGTTTGCTCGGTCGGTTGCTCAGGTGTGGTGGTATTCGCCTGAAGAGTGGTTGTTTCCGTCGTTTCTGCCGTGTTACTGGTTGGGAGAGCAGCATCTTCTTTTGCCTGATGTTGGGTGGTTTTTCTTTGCTCTTGATTTGGGTTTGGGGGTAGTATTGTGGCTTTCGTCTGCTTAGTGCAGGATTGCAGGGGTAGGGGAAGAACTGATGACGATGATGTGCTTTGAGCTATTGGTGGGGGGGCCATTTTCACATTTGCTTTCGCTTGCTGCTTCACGACTTCTGGTCTTGATTGTCGGCGCGATTGTGGGTGAGGTCTGATGGAGGGTGTGCAGATTGAGGTGGAAGCCTTTACTATTTGCGCCATCGTTTTAACTCCTTGGGGTGAAGTTTCATGAGCTTCGGTTTGTGTCCCTGGCGGGTTTTCTTCTACTCTGGGTGGCAGAGGGCGGCATCTCTCCTCTGCTAGGCTTGGAGGCATAGGTGGAGTTTGGGGTCTGTTGTTGCTTATCCCCTGGTGAGCTATGGTTGGTGGTCTTTGCTGTCTTGAGGTGGGGACTTGGTGTTCCCTTGCAGTAGCTGCTGTACGTTGGGCTCGCGCATCGGCGATTTTGAGTCTAACTGGACATCCCCTGAATGAAGCTGGATGGTTTCCAGAGCAGTTTGCACAGACTAGTGGGTCACTAGGCTTCCTGGTGCAGGCGCTGGAGAGATGGGGACCGGCGCATTTTACACATCTTGGTGTTAGATCACATTGTTTTGCGCCATGGCCAAACCTCTGGCAGAGATAACATTGGGTAGGGCCACTTGGTTTCCGAAATCTTTCGACTGAAACCGTCATGTGCAGTAGTCTGTCGAGTTTAAAGATTTTCTGTGCATCTGCAGTGTTTGGCAGGTTTATTTGAAAATTTGCCATTTTATTTCGGGGTTGTGGGATGACGTCGCCCGTTTCTGTGGTGATGGTAACTGGTTTTGCCATCTGGTATACCTCCTTGACTGGGAAGCCTTTGGCAATAAGTGCTTCTTTAACTTCTTCTGTAGTCCAGTGGGGTGTGAGGCGTTTTATGACTACTTTTAGCGTGCCTCTCGGGTCATCGCTGTAAGTGAAAAATTCAAACTTTCGTTTTCGGAATTCTTGTTTTAGATAGAGAAAGTCTTCTGCGTTGGTCGCCTGGTAGACTATATGGTCCCCTTTGTACGTTGTGCTAAGAGCACCAGTTAGTTTGCTCTGAATTTGTCCTATTAGGGTGGTGTACCCTTTAGTTTCATATACCGTTATTGGTGGAACTCTTCTTCCTCGTTTTTGTAGTGGTCGTGAGGTTTGTGTGGTTCCTGTCCTTGTGTTTTGTGAAGGCGGCATGGATGGAGATTTTACCAACTGTTCAGGGGCGCTTGCTGGTTGTGTGCCTTGCAAACTTATTTCTTTTGGTTTAAGTGGTGCGCTCACTTTGATGGTAATGACAACTGTCTCTTTCGATTGCTTAGTTTGTGGCTGGGTTGCCTGCTGATTTGCCTTCGTGGGTGCACCTGTTGGCCCGTGGGTCGATTCTTTTGGTGTTATGCTAGCGCTACCGGTCCTTGATGGTTGTCTTGAGTCTGTAGTCGTGTTCTTTTGCGCTGCCTGCTCTGGTGCCGGCTTTGGTATGCCAGTGGCGCTTGATGATTCTTCTGAGTTGTATTTTAGGAGCCTGCGACTGCGTCGTGGGACCTTATACAGCGGTGAGTCGTGGGTCTCACCGTCTGAAGCCGAGTCGGCGTCAGTATCAATGACGAGACTGCGCGATGACTGACTATTTCCAGTGGCAGAGTCGTCGTCTGATGATGATGATGATGATGAGAGTGGTGATGGCGGTGGTGACTGGCAGGGTGCAGGGAGTGGTTTGGGGTTTTTTTCTCGCTGATCAGCGATTGGAGGTGGATCCTGCGGGTGTACCATGGTGGGGCATCCGCGTGATGTTGCTTTCCTAAAGAATTTGGGTCCCTATATTCCGACAATTTTGTGCTGGTCGGATTTCCCTACTCAGGGCGGGCGCGGGATACCGCTAACCGCTGCGTGGCTTAAACAGTCAGCCACGGAGCGCAACGGGTCCCTGGACCGCTATTTACCCTATCGCCTGCAGCACAAAATTCTCGGAAAGTTTTCTTTGTTCGACGCCTCTTCCTCTTCACTCCTTATCTTGCTGGCGGCGCGAAAACGTCTATCTTCGCGGGGAACTATGCCATCCTAGAGTTTAGAGGGCACTGATGAACCAAAACCGGACGGGACGGACACTGGGCGCGGGCAACACGAACAATCTCGCCAACGACAATTTGCTTTTTTGTGACAAGCGCCCAGTCGTCACGAACCGCCAGCCCAGAGCAACAGCACGTCCTCGCACAACCCAGCGAGCCAACAGTCACGGCGATGCAGCGAGAAGCACACAAGGCGACGGCCAAGCACACGAGACTCCAAACAAAGAGGAAGCACCTGCGCGAGGCGGCGCACGTGGTGGGTTTTTCCGGGCCGGGCAGGCAGTAGCGGAGCGCAGCGCAGCAGCGTCCTTTCACTACGCGAGCACGACTCGGAAAGGCACCCGCCGCACGCCGCCGCCGCACCTTTACCAGCTCGCCCTGCTGCGGCCGCCAACCAATGGGGCGCGCGCGCAACCGGCCGCCGCACCCGAGCCCATAAAGGACCCCCACCCCGCCGGCGCCGGCACGCACTCCGCTGCTCGACTCGCTGCGGCTCGCACCGTTTGGGGCGTTGTGCTTTTCTTTCTCGCTTCTTTCCAAACTAGCCCATCGCCATGTCCGGACGCGGAAAGGGAGGCAAAGTCAAGGGCAAGTCAAAGTCCCGCTCAAGCAGGGCTGGGCTCCAGTTCCCGGTCGGCAGAATCCACCGCCTCCTGCGCAAGGGAAACTACGCCCAGCGCGTCGGCGCCGGGGCGCCCGTCTACCTCGCCGCCGTCATGGAGTACCTCGCGGCTGAGGTGCTCGAGCTGGCCGGAAACGCGGCCCGCGACAACAAGAAGACGCGCATCATCCCGCGCCACCTGCAGCTCGCCATACGCAACGACGAGGAGCTCAACAAGCTCTTGTCGGGCGTCACCATCGCACAGGGAGGTGTCCTACCCAACATCCAGGCCGTCCTGCTGCCAAAGAAGACCGAGAAGAAGGCCTAAAAGAGAGACAGCGCAATCGGCACCGCCGCGTGCTCCCTTGGCACGCAGCGCGCCATTTGCCGCCTCGGCTCAAAAACAAAACACAATCGGCCCTTTTCAGGGCCACCACACAAACCTACGTCCAAAGCAGAATTCCAGTCGTTCGTCGCACCACTTTTTTTTTTCTCTCTCTCTCTTTCTGTGTACGGTTTTTCCTTCTTACACACACAGGCGCCGCCATCTTGTACACACGTACTTGGCCACCTCCTCCACTCCACTCCACTCCACGCACGCACAGTCTCGCGACCATTAACCAGCACACGTGGCGCACAACAACACACCTCAAAAATAACCCCTTGGCACTCAGCCGCGCCGCGACACACAGCCCATCCACCGACAAGAAGCATACAAGCAAAGAGGGAGGGAGGGGAAGGAAGGAAGGAAGGAAGGAAGGAAGGAAGGAAGGAGCTCACACAACGCAAGGGCACGCTTCCTTCCCTCCCAACCGCACCGCACACCACGTCAAAAAAACTCCAAACAAAACTAAAAGGCCAAGTAGACTAAAAAGGAAAAGAAAAAAAAAAAAAAAACCAGCAACACAGACTCTTTCGCACTTTTCAACTTCCGAACACTGTGGTGGCCCTGAAAAGGGCCGTTTTTCAATCTCTCTTTCTTTCCTTTCCTTTCCTTTCCTTCGGTCTCACACCGCCTAACCGCCGAAACCGTACAGGGTGCGCCCCTGCCTCTTCAGGGCGTACACCACGTCCATGGCCGTCACAGTCTTGCGCTTGGCGTGCTCAGTGTACGTCACCGCGTCGCGGATCACGTTCTCCAGGAACACCTTCAGCACTCCGCGCGTCTCCTCGTAGATCAGACCAGAGATGCGCTTCACGCCGCCCCTGCGCGCCAGGCGGCGGATCGCGGGCTTCGTGATGCCCTGGATGTTGTCGCGCAACACCTTGCGGTGCCGCTTGGCGCCACCCTTGCCGAGCCCCTTTCCTCCCTTGCCGCGGCCTGTCATTCTTCTTCTTCAAGCGTCTCAACCACAATAATATAAAAAAACAGAAAGCAAGGCAAGCTCCTCACCCGGCGCTAGCGAGTCGGCTACGGTTGTGGCGCCCAGCCACTGCCACTGCCAATTACCTTACGAGTCTGCCCTGACTCGTGGGGTTGCAGGCTAAGCATTCGTTGCTATTCCTGCGTTAACCTAGTTATTTGGGAAATGGCTTCCTCTCTTTGTGAATGGGCCTCAGGTTGATAGCTGGGGATGATGTCCTGGCTCTGTTGCGGGGTTTTACACCCGCAAAAGGTCAGGCCAGCGCGTTGTTGGCCTGTGGTGAATAGGGTGGCCCAGGTTCCTAATGAGCCGGTTGTTGGACCGTTCGGCCCGCTCGTAGAACAACCGCGCCGACTGTCTGATTCGGTCACGGAGGAGGGGGATTCCTGTCTGCTTGTGTAGACGAGCAGTCGAGTACCGCCTCGGCAGGCGCAGGGCAAGCTTGAGCGCCCGGTTCTGCACCCTCTGCAGCCTGTTGATGTGAGTGTCGGCTGCATTGCCCCACACCACGGCCGCGTATTCCAGCACTGGACGTACCAGTGCCAGGTACAGCGTGATGCCGTGATGGGGAGGCAGGGCAGACGACGGATTGAGCAGAGGGTACAGAACGCGTAGGCGCCCTATTGCTCTGCCCCTGACGTCCTCTATATGTGGCTTCCATGTCATCTTTCGGTCTAGGGTGACTCCCAGGTAGCGGCCAGTCTTACTCCATGGGACAGGGCTTCCCATGATGATCACTGGTGGTAGATCAGGTGGCAGTGGTCTTCGTGTGAACACCACTGCCTGGCTCTTCGCAGCATTCTGCTTAAGGCGCCACTTGGTCGACCATGCACCAAGGGCCTCACAGCCTCGCTGGAGCTGCCGACGCATCTGCACCGCATTCATGCTCCGCACGAAGAGCGCAGTGTCGTCGGCGTATAGTGCCAACTTCACCGGCGCCACGCGCGGAGCATCGGCGGTGAAAATGGAGTACAGCAGGGGGCCAAGAACGGACCCCTGCGGCACCCCAGCACGGATGGGTCGATGTGTGGAGGTTCCATCGTCCAGTCGGACGTGAAAAGTCCTGTCTGCCAGGTACGACCGGAGGAGGACCCCGTGTGACGTCGGTACCCCCCGTGCACAAAGAGTTTGTACACGAGGCCGTCGTGCCACACGGAGTCGAACGCTCTGGAGACGTCAAGGAACACCGCCCCGAGGAATTCCCGCGTCTCCAGGGCGCGCATGGCCTCTTCCACTAGCCGCATCAGCTGGTGAACTGTGGAATGTCCCCTCCTAAAACCGAACTGTTCATCCGGGATTATTCCCTCCGCCGTTACGTGGCGAAGCAGGCGCCTGGCGTAGAGGCGCTCAAACACCTTGGAAAGTGCTGGCAGCAGACTGATGGGTCTGTAGTTGGCGGCTTCTCGTGGGTCCTTGTTTGCCTTGGGGATAGCCACCACCTCTGCATGTTTCCATACAGAGGGGTAGACCCCAGAGCGAAGGACCTGGTTGAAGATGCCTGCCAGGAGCAGATGAGCCCCCTCTGGCAGGTTCTTCAATAGATGGTTGGTGACGCCATCAGCCCCACCAGCCTTCCTGGTGTTGAGCACCTTCAGCTGTGCGGCCACTTCCTCCTCTGAGATGGGGTCAATTTCGTCCCTTTCTTCTCTGGCTTCCAGGAACACTGGGAGCTGTTCTTCAACCTGGTGGAGGTGATTCTCGTCTAGGTTGTCATCCACCGGGGTGAATGACGCCTCGAAATGGTCCGCCAGGGCGCCTGCTTTACCGTCGGGGCTGGAGATGACGTCTTGCCCGACCGTGAGCGGTGGCATGCGTTGTCGTCTGCGCAGGAATGTTTTTACAGTGCGCCAGATACTGCCGTCCTCTGGGTTCAGGGAGGCGACGAAGTCCGACCAGACGCGGTTCCTGTGCGCTTCCGCCGCAGCTTTGATTTCTCTCCGCATGCGGTTTAGGCGCTTCTTCGTCGCGGGTTGGCGGGTTAGCTGCCACTCCCGGAACAGTCTGTTCTTCTCCCTGATTGCCTCTCGGATGGGAGGTGGTAGACTGCGGGAGAAGTCCCTGGGCCCTTGTGGCTGGGGAGGGGAGGCTGCATCTGCTGCTTCCAGCAGCTGGCGCGAGAAGACCCGCAGGGCCTCATCTGTTCCCACTGTATTAGGGTCGGGGGAGTCTGTGATCGATTCCAGGATGGTATCCCGAAACCGGTCACAGTCCATGCGTCGGTATGTTTGACGGCGTGGTGGCAGCGTGGCTCCGGCGACGTCTATTCCGAAGACCACCGGTAGATGGTCGGACGACAGCGCACACCTTGTGGATGCGGTCGTGTGGTGCCCGATGCCCTTGATGACGGCGACATCGAGCACGTCCGACCGTCCCCTGGCCGGATATATGGTGTGTTCACGTGGTCCCAGGACTAGGGCGTCGTTCCGCTGGGCGGCGCGGAGAAGTCGACGGCCACTGACGTTCGTGAGGCGGGAGTTCCATTCCGGGTGCTTCGCATTGAAGGTGGCGCCCAGCGCGCGCGCCGCCCCCCTATATAGACTCTGGGGCCCCGCGGCCCGCCCTCCCCTCCCCCCACCACCGCGCACCGAGGGCATATAAGCGCAGCACCCGGGGCGCGCGGGCCCGTTGTCAAGGCAGCACCGGACGCCGTCGCGCACTCATATCCTCCACGCCGCATCCGCATCCGCAGTAGCCATGGCCCGGACAAAGCAAACGGCCCGCAAGTCCACCGGCGGAAAGGCGCCGCGCAAACAGCTCGCCACCAAGGCGGCGAGGAAGAGCGCGCCCGCCACCGGCGGCGTCAAGAAGCCCCACCGCTACAGGCCGGGCACCGTCGCCCTGCGAGAAATCAGGCGCTACCAGAAGAGCACAGAGCTGCTCATCCGCAAGCTGCCATTCCAGCGCCTAGTGCGCGAGATCGCCCAGGACTTCAAGACCGACCTGCGCTTCCAGAGCTCCGCAGTCATGGCCCTGCAGGAGGCCAGCGAGGCCTACCTCGTCGGCCTCTTCGAAGACACCAACCTGTGCGCAATCCACGCCAAGCGAGTCACCATCATGCCCAAGGACATCCAGCTCGCGCGCCGCATCCGCGGCGAGCGCGCCTAAACCCGCACACCGCCAAACAAACAAAACGGCCCTTTTCAGGGCCACTAACGTCTCTCCGTCGCGAGCAAAACTTTGTCGGTCGCAACGACTAGTTCCCCACTCACTCTCCAGTCCAGTCGTCCCACCCCCGGCCCGGCGCCGCCGTTTCCAAAAAAAAAAGAAAAATAAAAGCACCGCACCGGCCGAGCCAAGTCGCAAGCGTCAATAGCGCCACGGCACAAAACGTGACGCCCGGAAAGCAAAGCAAAGCAAAAAAGACTATTCCAAAACCACCACCAAGACAAACAAACAAACAAGCGCGGCGCAAGATAAATAGGTAAAAATAAAATACACTTTATAACACCAACCGCGCGCCGCCGCCCACGCCCGCCAACGACCCCACAATCCAACCACCGCGGCACGCAAACACCATCCACACATGAAACAAACAAACGCCAGCAAGCAAGACAGACAGACAGACAACAAGGCAACCGACCGACCACGACACGACAATCAACACCTTCCCGACGTGCTTTGATGGCCCTGAGAAGGGCCGTTTTTGTTTTTTGTCCGGGACCGCGCGACAGCCTCTGGTTGCGCGCCGGCCACCAGGCGACGGTGTCAACCGCCAACCCTTCCCTGCCCTTTCTACTTCTTCTTCTTGGGCGAAGCCTTCGCCTTAGACGGCGTCGCCGTCGCCTTCTTCGGGCGCGGCGCCTTCGGCTTCTTCGTCGGAACCTTGGCGGCCTTCTTCGCCTTCGACGGCGACTTGGCCTTGGCCGGCTTGGCCGCAGCCGCCTTCTTCGCACCCGCGGGAGCGGCCGACGCCGCAGACGCCTTCTTGGCGGCGCCCGCCTTCCGACCGGTCGCCGCCTTCACGCCGCCAGCCTTCTTTGCGCCGGCCGCACGGGCCCCCTTCTTCTCCTTGCTGGCCGGAGCGGCGCGCTTCTTCTTCGCACCACCGCCGCCACCACGAGCCTTGCCGCCCTCGGCCGCCCCGCCGCCGGCGCCGGCAAGCTTGAAAGAGCCCGACGCGCCCTTCCCCTTCGTCTGCACCAGCTCGCCAGCCACGACGGCCGACTTGAGGTACTTCTTGATAAAGGGCGCCAGCTTCTCCGCGTCCAGCTTGTAGTGCGCGGCAATGTACTTTTTGATCGCCTGCAGCGACGACCCTCCGCGCTCCTTCAGACTCTTGATGGCGGCCGTCACCATCTCAGAGGTGCGCGGGTGCGCAGGCTTGGCGCGCGGCTTCTTCGCAGACGACGCAGACTTGGCCTTCTTCGTAGTGCCGGTGGCGGCGGGTGCCGCGGCAGTCTCGTTCGTAGCCGCCTGGTCTGCCATCTTTTGCCTGTTCTCTTTTCTTTTTTCCCCTTGGTTTCGCTTCCTTCTCTCCTTCGACGACGCACAACAGCGAGGGGCGCGCAGCAGAGAATAGCCGCGCACGCGCTTTTTTTTTTTTTTTTTTTTTTTTTTTTTTTTTTTTTTTTTTTTGTGTGTGTGTTGGAGGCAAGGGTGCTATCGCCTGAGGCGATTGGTCCCTCATGTGTGCTGGTAGGGTTACTTATTTGGGGTCACTATTGATTTATAAATAGGGGCACCATTTTTGATTCTTTAGAGGTCCCTTTGGGCACTGATTTGGTCCTTTAGGGCCTCGTTAGTGGTCTTGAATTGGTCGTGGCCTATTACATTTATACTTCAGTCTTTACATTATCTATCCTAACATTCTTGATGTGTCTATGCTACTTTTGTTCCTGTTTTGCGAGCTCTAACCTAGTTCATCTTGATGTTTCTATCCTAAGTACTGTTTACACTTGTCTCTCGTTTTTACCCTGTGTGCTAAATCTATTTGCTTGGTACTTCTAACCTATTTACTACCTATAATTTCTTGATGTTTCTAGTCTATATCTTAGCTACATTTGCTTGGTGTTTTCTACCTATGAACTAGCTACACTTTCTTGATGTTTCCATCTAGATCGCGGCCGGCACTCGTGATGTTTCTATGCTAACCTATGGTGGTCATCCTAGTTTCTAATGATGGTCAAGGGCACCCTGATTTTGTGCCAGGGTGCCGGTTCGTAGACAGCTATTTCCTCTAACTGATTAAGCTCAGGTCTGAGTCTGTTTACCTTGTCCACTAGTCTGGTTGTTGCCTCCTTTACAAGTTCAGCCATGTTTGGCATCTCGAGTTCTCTGTGTATTCGCTCAGTACTTGTCCATGGGGGGGCATTCAGGATCAGCTTCAGGCATCTGTTTTGCAGCGTCTGGAGCTTTGCGAGGTTGGTTCTGCATGTGATGCCCCAGGAGGAGCATCCATATAGCATGGCCGGTAGTATGATGGATTTGTATATTTTTAGTTTCGTTGCTGGTAGCATGTCCTTGCTGGCCAAGATGGGGTAGAGGGCATGGATGGCTTTCGTGGTTTTTATTTTCTTGTCTTCTAGGTGTGTTTTGAAGATCATTTTGCTGTCTAGGGTGACCCCTAGATAGCGGACTGTTTGTTTCCACGGGACCCGCTCACCGTTGATTTCTAGTCTGTCGTGGAGTTCAGGGCGCCGTCTTGTAAATAGGATGGCCTCAGTTTTTGATGCGTTTATTTTTATCCGGTTTAGTCTGGCCCATGTTTCTGTTAGGTCGACTTGCTCTTGTAGCTTTCTGATCGTGGTGTCAAGTCTTCTATTGCTGGCCAGTAGCGCCGTGTCGTCGGCGAACTGGGCCAGCACTGTGTCCTGTGTTGTTGGTAGGTCGTTTACATACACTGTGAACAGTGTGGGCGAGATGACTGACCCTTGTGGGATGCCCTCGTGGAGGGTTTTTATTTCTGACCTTTTCCCGTTGATGGTCACAAAGCATCTTCTGTTTGTTAGATAGTTGTCGATGAGTTTTAGGTAGCAGCGTGGGAGATCGGTGTCCTCATACAGTTTTACTAGGAGGTTGTCTCTCCACACTTTGTCGTACGCTTTTTCCACGTCCAGGAGAATTGCCGCCGTGAATCTGGAGAGGTTCATGTTTTTTGTTACGAACTCAGTGATCCTCAGGAGCTGCAGTTCCGCTGAAAGGGTTTCTTGGTATGCGAACTGCTCTCTGCGTATGACATGGTTGGCTAGTAATGGTTGCCTGATTCTCGGAAGTATTACGCGTTCCAGAACCTTGGACATTGTTGGCAGCAGGCTTATGGGGCGGTGGTTTTCCGGCTTTGTGAGGTCCTTTCCTTTCTTTGGGATGGGCACGATTTTGCACACCTTCCACACGTCAGGGAAGTGACTTTTCTGTAGGCATGCGTTGATTATGCGGGTGAGCAGTACCAGTGGTTTGCGTGGCAGGTGTTTTAGTTGCTCATTGGATACCTTGTCTGGTCCAGGCGCGGAGTTGTTGTTAAGTCGCCGTATAATCGTGCGGACTTCAGCAGTGGTTGTTAGTTCTGCTGCGTCATTGATTGGGTTCGATCTTATTCTTTGAATAGTTGCTTGGATTCTCCTGTTGAGTTCCTCTTCGTCAGGTAGTTGTGCTGCCCTCTGCTCCACTCTGTTTTGTAATTCATATGTGGAGGCAAATAGCTCAGCCTGCCTGAGATCGTCGAAAACCATATTGTTTTCGTCCCTGAGGGCCGGTTTTTGTTGCTTTGGTGTCCGAAGGTTCTTTATTAGCTTCCAGTCGTCTCGCAGGCGCAGTTGCAGCGCCGCCATCCTGTCCTCCCAGACCTCTGCTTTCCACTCTTTTGCTCTTTTGTGGATCTCCCTGGTGAGCCTGTTGACTTCTCTCCTTGCTTGCGGGTCTCTGGTTCGGATCCATCTGCGACGTTCCTGGTTTTTCAGGTATTTAAGGTCCTGAATTAGCGGTGGGAGTGTGTTATACTTGACCTCCAGGAACGTTGTTTTGCAGGATGCCCGTTTATATGCTGTAGTTATCTTATCTGTGATGGTGCGGATGGCTTCTTCTATTTGTATTTCGGTGTTGAGCGCTGCTGTGGGGGTGACATTGTTGTTTAACCACCGTTCATACTGTGCCCAGTCGACGTTTATGGTTTGCCGTGGTCTTGGGGGTTCCAATGCGTCACCGATGTGGCCTATTACCGGAAGATGGTCCGATGTTAGTGTATTTCTTACTTGTAGGTTCATTTCCGGATCTAGATTTTTTGTGATACAGATGTCCAGTACGTCTGGCCGGTGGAGGCTGTTGAAGGGGATGTATGTTATGTCTGTTGGGGCTGTTACTGCTGCATTGAGGCGGCCTTGTAGGTCATGGAGTCTGACACCTCTTGCATTGCTCCTCCTGCAATTCCAGGCCTCGTTTTTGGCGTTAAGGTCACCACATAGGAGGACCCGTTCGTGGTTGTCGAATATCCACGTAAGGTCTTGTTCCTCATACTCTGCTCTGGGGCTGAGGTAAGCGGCTACTAGGGCTATTTTGCCTTGCGCCGTTTCAATTTGCACAATTGTGGCCTCGAGTGAGTGCATCGGTGGCGTGATTTCGGGGTGGTGAGTGATGTAGGGGCGGATGTATATGGCGGTGCCACCTCCCCGCCTGTTTCTTCTGTCTGTCCTGTGGCAAATCATGTTGCGGAGGTTTAAGGTTGCGTTTTGCTGCAGGTGGGTTTCCGTGACGAGAAGGACGTCTATCTTCTGTTCCTCAATGAACTCATTTAGTACTTCCCTTTTGTTTGCGATTCCATTTGCATTGAAATTGCAAAAACGAAGGTGTTTCTTCTTAGGGGGCCTAAATTCCATTGAAGGTACTGAAGATAGTCATCATTCCTCCGACGACGGTTGTGATCTTGGACATTATGTCTGGTGCTTGAGTGAAGTTATTGATGATGGTTAATATTTGTTGTATTAAGTTTGAGTTCTGGACTTTGTCCCACAGTGATTTTAATTGGTTTACAAAACTTAGGATGGATTCTAGGCCGCTGTTGTTGGAGGGGGTTGTGGCGCTGTTGGTTTGTGGTGGAAGAGTTGCCCAGTTTCTTCTTCCGATTCGGTTTGCTTCTGCTGGGGTGGGCATTGCAGTTTGTCGGATTGTGGGTCTGGGTGCTGGCGTTTGTGTCTGTGGGCGCTGTTTGTTGTAGGCCTCAATTGCTTTTTGGAATTCTTCACAGCATCTGAATGAGGCTGGGTGGCCATCCTTGTTGCAATTTACACAGTGAAGAGGTCCGTCTTTTGGTACTTGGCATTGGAAGGCTCTATGGTCACCGCCACATCTGACGCAGCGCGTCGGCATGTTACAATAGTTTGATGTGTGGAAGAACCCTTGGCACTTTTTACATTGTGGGGGGCCTTCTTTGCTCTTGTAGGATTCTACTGTTATTTTTGTATCGAGTAAGTATCTTGTGTTATAAATTGCCTCGTTTTCTGGATTTTTCTCCAGTGTGACGCAGTAGACGTCCATTGGACGTAGCTCTTTAGTGTTTTCGTCCCTCTTTTTGTACTGGTGTACATTGGACGTTGTGAAATTTTTAAGTTGTAGTTCTTCTTCTATTTCGTGTTCTTTTACTGAGTTTGGTACGCCTTTTATGACCACTTTCAGTTGTCTGTCGGCCTGTGGTTGGTGTGTGTAATTCCCGATTCGGTGGTGGTTAAAGAATTCCAACGCTGTGCGTTGGTCCTTTACCGACTCAAAGTGGTACTTAATCGATTTCCCTTTATGGATGGCTTTAATGGGACCTTCCATGTACTGTTTGAGGGTTTTGTTTAGTGTCAAGTAATGCCCAGGATATTCAATTGTGATCGGCGGAACGCGCGGTTTTCTAGGGACCGCTCGTTGTGCCGGTGTGGTGGTGGTCTGCTGTTGGGGTGGGGTACCCTCTGTTGTGTTGTTGGCAGCGTCCGGATTGGTGGTTTTGTCATTCAGCGCGTCGTACTTGTTCGCCGTTGGGACGGCGAAATTGTTCGGCGCTTCGGATTCCAGTGACTTTTTTCTCTTCAGCGTTTTCCTGGCTAGTTGGAATTCGCCCTGGCCATCGTCGAGGTCCATTTCCTCGTCGCTTGAGAATTGTGGGTTGCCCGCATCATCGCTGTCTGATTGGTATGGAGCGTCGTTGTCGGTAATGTTGTGGCGCGCTAGCTCAAGTCGGTGTTTGGCGGCCATCTTGTCGTCCCTGTTTGTGGTGGATTTGGCGTGCTGTGTTGCACTGGCTTGGTGTGTCGTGTCGCTGCGGCGTTCCAGCGACGTGTGCGGTTGATCTTGTCTCATCGGATCGGGGTTTCGGCGTGAAGAGTGGGGGTTCACAGACTCAGACCTAGCCCTGTCCGCGGAGATTGAGATTGCCCTACGGTTTGAATCCTTTCTGGAGGCGCGCGGACGTACCCCGCCCAGGGGGATGTTCGTTGGTTGAACTTCCGCCTGGGGAGGAGGCCCTGGTGCCTCAGGTTGCCCTGAGCTATCCATCCCTATCTCCTCTGGCTATTCCAGAGGAATCTCGCCTACATTCGCCCTATGTGGGTCACTTCAATTTGCTTTCTGGTATTAGCGTACCATTAACTGCGTTATGCACGCAAGCTCGTATTCGAGATTGAGAGACGCAGCGCCGTGCGATGACAACCACTCGGCTCCGCTTCCCGCACTCGAATGCGCGCGCACGCGCCTGGCCCAGCCAGTGTCGCGGGCGGGCGCGGACGGCCGAGAGAGCGGCCGCCACTCGGCGCGCCGCCGCGCCGCCGCGCCGCGCCTCCCGCGCTTGCTACCGCCCAACGTCCGACAGCCTGCGCGGAGCAGCCCCCAACCTGCGCCGCAACCACCCGCGCCATTCAAACCACCGAGGATGGGGCTACACACACCGACACCACGGTCGCCAACCAGTCGCCGCGGCGGCGCCGCAAACCACGGCCAAACTGCAGCCACCGCGCGCCACAGCCTGGGTCGGCCCGCCGAGAATCGCCGCCCCCGCCCAAATGCCGCCCCCACAGCCCCAGCCGACGACCCGCCACAATGGCCAAACCTTCGTCAAAACTCCCACACCGTCGCCGCGGCAGCCCGGCTACCGCGGCCGGCGCCACAGCCACACGAGCCGAGTCGTGCGGCGATGACGGCCGTGCACAAACGCACCTCCGCCGCCCCATCGCCTTCCGCCGTTTTCCCGATCGGCCCGCAGCCGTCGGGCCACGGCCGCGGGCCGTCCTCCTCCTCTCGCCTCGCCCGCCAACACCCACAGCCCTTCCAACAAAATTTTTTTTTCTTTTTTCTTTTTTTTTTACTTTTTTACGATCGCCGCCTGGGCAACATGGCACCGGCCGACGGAGCGCCAACCCCCCCGCCACAGGCGAAAACAAAACAACGATAAACAAACAAACAAAATAAATTACCAGCCAGCCCCAACTACAGACACACCGAATCTGCCCTCACAGCCGACCTTACACGCCTCAACGTCAAAACAAAGGTGGTTTCTTTCTTTCAACCGTTACCTTACCTTAGGTTACGTCAGGTTAGGCTAAGAAGGCGTCAGGGTTAGGTTAAGCGTTGACGTGACGTCACGTCTTAACGTAGGCGTTAAGCTAAGGTTGCGGTCACGTACGTTAGGTTAAGGCGACTTGGGGGTTGGCCTAAGAGCTTAGGTTAGGTTACGTTAGTTTAGGTTAGGTTAGGTGGCTGCGTTAAGGGCTTAAAGAAGTTTAGTTTAGGAGGTTAAGGCGTCGAGGCGGCCGCACCCCCTTAGCTGCTGCGGCTCGGCCACGCCACGCCACGCCACGCCACGCTTTGGGGTTTCATAAGGTCGCGCGGCGGGTCGTCGGCACGCCGCAAAGGACAAAACTGCAAGACGACGTCGAAAAACAAACAACAGGTAAAAAATAAATAAGTAAGTAAAAATAAACGACGCCGACAGGCGGGGGGATCAGCAGAACGAGCAGATTCCGGAGAGCGAACGAGACACGCACGCACGCACGCACGCACACACACAAACCCCCCCGAGCCGAGAGAGCACAGCACCACCACGTGTCGGCCTCCGCTCACCCGACTCGGCTGGGCTGGGCTGGCGGCCGGGCCGGATGCACGTACACGTACGGCTACAGCCACTACCCGTACACAGCCGCTCTTCACGCAACACCAGCCAAATGGCGCGCCCGCGGCTCGTCGCGGTCGCGGTCGCGGTCGCAACGCCACGCCGGCACACTTTCGGCACCACCGTTTTCGCGCGCACCGCAAACAAAACGCAGCCGACACACACAGAAAAAAAAAAAAAAAAAAAAACAGAGCGCGAGACGGGCGGCGGCGCACCTTTCGCCAGCCGGCAGGCAATCGACTCGCCCAGTACGACAAACGCGCACGCCACCCCACCCACCAACCAACCAACCAACCAACCAGTCGTCGTCGTCGTCGTCGTCGTCGTCGTCGTCGTCGTCCCGAAATCAAACAAACTCTCAAAAGCACAGCCCCTGCTGCCAACGGACGCAGGGCGCCACGCAGCTCCCTTCCCGCCACACTCGATTCGCAGCGCAACTCACCCGGCACACCGTCAAACGACGGGCTGGGCTCGCCGCATCGCCGCAACCTACACACCTTCCCCGCCACGACGCACAGCCCCACCAGACGCCCGTGCCGCAACGACACTACTGCACTACCACTACCGCACTACTCCTCTCGCCCTTGCCATACACGACACAACACGCCAAAAAATGAAAATCCAAATACAAACAAAAACACCGCCCCCACGACCCAAACACATGCACGGCGCGCCAACACACGCGAGGCAAGGCACGCAGCAAACGGCGTCCCCTCCGCGTCGCGCCATCAACCTACACACACAAGGCAACCAACAACAGCCAGCCAGCCAGCCAGCCAGCCCCACTCTCACGCCGCAAAAACAGAAAACACACCGAAACCGCCAAACGCCGCACATTCGCGCTTCGCACTTACCACACACCTCTCGGCATCCGTTTCGCACACAACGACGCGACGCACATACATCATCACGGGCTACGCACGCACACCGCGACCCACTTTTTTACGACGCCCTCGGCAGAGCACACGTGCCCACGCCCACACACAGTCGACACAACGACGCAGCGCGCAGCAGACGCGGCCGCAACACATACCTCCCCGACGACGCGCCAACACCGCCAGCCACTGCTCACTCGCCCAAGCAACCCGTGCACACAACTGCCACACGCGTCCACCACGCCGCCGCCAACCACCCGCCCGCCAGGGGGCGCTCACGTCCGCGACAACAGCGCGGCACCGCCGGACCGGACCGGACCGGGCCGGGCCGGGCCGAGCCGAGCCGGGCCGGGCCGCCGCCTCCTCTCCACTCGGCACGCCACGTCCTGCTTGCAAAACACATGGCTCGTCCCTCTGTACACACAACGCGCCTGCCTGCGGTCGCCGCCGGCATCTATCTACCTGCGCATCGGAGCCAGGCCGGCAAGCCCACACTTAAATAATGCACTTCAACCAGCCAAACAAACCCACTCTTCCTTTCTTTGCACAGCGCATGCAACAGCAGCCCCAGGAGCCGGGCCCGCCGCCAGCGTCTCCTCCTCCTCCTCCTCCTCCTCCTCCTCCTCCTCCTCCTCCTCCTCCTCTGGGCACAGCCAGCCAGCCGTTCCCACCGCCCCGCCCCTGCTCTGCAGAACAAGAAAAAACGAAAAAGTACCAACACACGCACCCAAAGCGTAAGCCAGACAAGACCAGCCTCTCCAAGGCCACACACACGCAAAAAAAAAAAACAAAAAAAAACAAAAACACTACAACAAAATAAAATAAAAAAGAAAAAGCAAGCTGTCGCCTCGCCCCCGCCCGTCCCCCCCACCACATTCGCCCCCTCCGCTTGTTTTCCTTTCTACAATTTCCCTCTTTTCCGCCCAATATCCCGCCGCGGTTTACGGGCACCGGCCGATTTTGCGCCCGCCCACATGTGTGCCTACTCCCCACCACCATTCCCTCCGCAGCCCGCTTTTCCCCCTCCCTGCCCACACCGCACCACACCGACGGTGCTGACGTCGACACGCACCCAAGACAGGGGCCACGACCGTCTTTTTTCCTGGGCCCATCCCCGCACCGCACAGCACCTCCTTCCAATCAACGCTGTGGCGCCTGTGTCCGCGCGAGACGCGTGCGCGCCGCCTCTCTCAACATCCGTCCGCCGTCCGCCGTCCGCCGGCCGGCCCGTTTTTCGGCCCCCAGGCCATCCCGTCAACCACCACTGCGCCCCTGCCCCTGCCCCTGCCCCTGCCCGCCCCGCACCACACCACACACCGCTGCTTGCCCTGGCCGTTGCCACCAAAGGCGCCAACCGCAGCCCGCGCGCGCCAGAAAGAGATGGCAAAACTACAGGGACCCAGCCGACCGACGAAAATCAGAGCAATTGGCCGGGAGGATCAAAAAGAGAGCTCCGAAAACCACCGTAGCGAGGCGTGGGAGGAAACGTTACGAGAAGCAGAAAGGGACCAGGAAAAATTCTGGAAATTTCTTAAAACTCGTAAACTAAACACGAAACATCTACATCTACATGGGGAAGGAACGACCCCACAGACCGAGCTGAAGCACTGGCGGATTCACTAGAAAGGCAATTCCAAGCACCAGAAGCGGTACATGACGAAACTGATGACCACCAGGAAATGGTACTCAGAAGGGTAAAACCGCATCCTAAGTGCCCCGATCAGAACATCTTTCACAATCCAATAAACGCAGAAACCCCATATCTTATCACATCGCAAACACACACACATCCTAAGAAGGCATCAGGCCCAGATTCCATCAAACCGCAACTACTACATCACCTACCTCCAGCAACTATCAATTATCTATCTAACATCAATATATAATGCTTGCTTCAGACTAAACTACTTGGAAACAGGCCCGAGTCATCACATTACCAAAGCCAAACAAGGACTTATTATTTCCGCAAAACTATAGGCCAACTTCCTTGGAAAGGTTCTCGGAAAGCTCATTCAAACTGAACTGAAGAAATTCAATTCTTAAAGGATAACAACATAATCATCCCACAACAATTCCGATTCCGCGAAGAACACAGCACCACCCACCAGGTGACCAGACTAGTCGAGCACATATGTCAGGCCAGAAACATTAGACACAGTACTCGAGCAGTCCTGCTTGACATTGGAAAAGCATTCGGATAACGCCTTATCTACAAGCTCCACCAGTACAACTGCCCCATCCACATTATTGCTTCTTTTCTCCGCAACAGAGCATTCTATGTCCATGTACCAGGAGCGGCAAGTAACACTAGATCCATAGAGGCTGGAGTCCCGCAAGGCTCAGTGCTGGGGCCCATTCTCTACTCAATATACACAAACAAACAGCTGGGAGGACACTTGTCACTATTTGCAGACGACACTGCAGTCTACCGCAGCAGTTCTAACCTGCAATATAGAGTCACAAAAATAGAGCAACACCTACAATCCATCCAGAAATGGGCTAACCAATGGAAACAAAAAAAACAATAAACGCGGAGAAAACCCAAGCAATACAATACGATTCACATTCAAAAAGAATACCTCCTAACCTGCATATACGCCTCAGAAATGACAATCTTCCATGGTCAGGCACAATAAAGTATCTAGGCATCAAGCTGGACAAGAGGTTGACATTTAGAGACCATGTTACACACGTTTGTAACAAGGCTGCAGCAGCAATATTCAGACTGTACCCAATCGTCAAAGGAAACAGAATAAATATGCGCGCCAAAAAGAAAATCTTCAAAACCGTCATAGGAACCAGCCATCACTTACGGCTCTGAAAATCTGGTCAATGGCCGCAGACACCAACATAACAAGAGTAAAAAAGGGTGCAGAACAAATACTTCAGAATTGCTGCTGATGCCGGCCGGTACCAGACAAACCGAGACATATACACAAACCATAACATACTCAAAATCCCGGAAATCATCCAAAGAAAAATCCATAAAATTTTTATTTTTCCACCAAACCACGGATTCGAACCACCCACTCATCAGAAATCTGGGACAAAATCCACCCGACCCAAGAACGACATTTCCCATCACGACAAAACACCACAAACTACAACATACCATGATAAACAAAAATAAAATAAAAACACCATAACACTCACTTAAACAACAAACATCTACACACACACACACCCAAGAGACCCTATCATCCCATCATTTTGTTACCCAACATAATCAGACATAAGGCAGGGATCAAGGACAGATCCGGTCCTTCGAGTACAGGGGGTAAAAAATACCCATCAGACCAGCTCTCTCTCTCTCTCTCTCCCTCCTCCTCGCTTCTCCGTGCCGACGCTGCCCCGCACACGCGTTCGCGTTCGGCCGACACCACACGACAGGTCTTTGGGGCCCCGCCACTGCGCACACGCACGCCTCCTCCTCTTCCTTAGTTCTTTTTCGCTTTTCTTTTCTCCCCCGCCCCCCGCTCTCACCGCCACATCATCCCGCAACCCTTGGGGGATGTTTCCCAACATCAACGCGCCCCAATTCCACTCTCTGCCCGTGCCGCACTCTCCACTTTGCTTCTCCCCGTCCCCTACACACACGACTACCGAAACCCCGGTTGACACACCTTCTCGTAGGACAGGGGTGCGTGCGTGCGTTGTCTTCACGGTGACAGCAACAGCAACGGATCCGTCCATCCCATTCCCCCCCCCCCCCACTCGGCAAGGGGGGCACACACGAACGCGAAAGAAAGGGCAGGGCAGGGCAACTATCTCGTACACATTCTTCCTCAGAACCCACATATCACATCAACGAACGGGAGGCCAATTGCGGACTCAGCCGTGTCAGGCAAATCCAACCCAACCAACACCTCCCACGGAAACCCTGACACTGATCCAGCAGTACGTCCACATACATCGCCACACCAAATACGGGTGACGAGTGAGCAACAAATGGAACAATACACAACAAGGCTGACCTAATAAAAACTGCACGTCACGTCATACCTTCCAGACAGACGCAGTTCCGACGGGACGGCGGAACCGTATACGTACCTTTCAGCCACAACAACCGACCGACTGGACACGCCCGCGTCTCCAGCCAGCCAACCACCAGGGCCACACAGCCCGCAAGTTTCAGCGTCAACACTTCTTAACGTACGTTGCAAACTTTTCAATACATTGCCACACACACACACACACACACCCCACGAAAAGCGTCAACCTCTCTCACACTGGATACACTCAACACTTTTTGTCGGCGGAGCTTGAGGCCAACGGTTGACACACCCCCACCGGCCACACAGGTTTCCCTTTGAAAATTGCAGTGACGGAGACGCGGCATTACGAGAGGGTTGTTTCCGAGAGCGCGAGCTGGACGGAGCTGCGGCGGCGCCGCCGCCGCCGCCGCCGCCGCCGCCGCCGCCGCCGCCGCTGCCGCCGCCGAGGGGTAATGAACGCACGCGATGCCGCATGACAGCCCATCACCCAAAGTTTCACCCACAACTGCACAGGTCGCACCCCCTTTTCGCGCCATACTAGTGTCGATCGTCAATTACAGCTCACGGTGTTCGCATTTGCCACTTGACGGGGGGGGGAAAACAAAACAAACATCTGACACGCCATGTGTTTCTCTCTCTGTTATATCTAGGTCATTGGGCAGCCACTGTAAAAAATAATATTTTTACGACATGGTTGGGTAAGTGATTTAAAGACAACAATTGTGGGTCACACACCATAGACCATTTCGATAGTGTTCTTGTTCTTCTCTTTTTCCTTTTTTTATCGCTCAATTGAAATAAAACCTGGGGATGATGCAATGCTGCGATATGGCACAACCGTCGTCCATTGTACACAACTCGGGAACAAAAAGAAACCAATTCAGGGAACGTTCGTTCCTTCACAACGTTTCTTTCAACGCACTTGGTCTTTACCATCCTGTATTCAAACACATTTTCCTTTCATCAAAACTAGGGCATTTCCATAACAGTTTGTTTCCGTTTCTGTGAGCACAATACTGCTTCTTCGACGTCATTTCACCATCTTAACTAGACAAACAACAAAATAGGAAAACAGCCTTGAGAACCCCGTCCACCAAATTTCAGTTAGCACGGCATCCAAGATTCTTTTCCGGGGAGTGCGGTGCAGCTGACGCTGCTCAGACCATATACCGTCGCCAGTCTCACTGCACACCTCCGACACCACGGGAACGCTCACCGTCCCGTTGCCCTACACTGGCGTTTCTTTTCGACCCCCCACACTATTCCTCGCTCCCCGGACATTCGACCGATCACAAAGTGCAACCTCTCCTTACCGTCGGGTGCCCCTCTTCATCCCCGGGGCGCCAACAACAAAAAAAAAAAAAAAAAAAAAAAAATAAACCACTCAACTGAGCGGAAAATACACGTACATCCAGAATGACGACACCGCCTCCACAAACAAAAACCAGACGTCAGACGTCAGGTCGAAAGAGGGCACCGTACGTCGTGGCGCGTGGTCTCCTAACTCACCTCGCGCGTACAAATACAATACAATACAATGCGTGTCTCCTCACGTTCACACACACCTCCACGCTCCACGCTCCACTTTTACGTCGCCCAACCAACCAACTAACTTAACCCACCCGCTCGGCGTAGAAGCAGCTGTAGGCGGCAACGTGTTGTTTCTCACCCTCGCCACCAACGGTGTGACATCCGACAATCGCGGTTTGCTTTCCTTCCTTTCCGTTCCACACCTCCGGCCATACCATACCAAAAAAAAAATATATCAAACAAGCCAACTCCAGCGATCCGCCCCCCTAACACCAACACGTCTCGAAACACCCACGCCCACGACCCGGCTGTGGCTAAAGTGCGTATCCCAACGTCACACCAAAACCAAAGGCGCCGGCGCCGCACCACAGCTACAGCTGTGCCGCCGTCCACCCGCTCACAACAACAACAACAATTCCGCCCTTCCCGCAAAGGCATTTTGGTGGCCCTGAAAAGGGCCGTTTTTTTCTTTTCTTCGCCGCGCCGCGGACTAGCCTCCTATTTCCAAGAGCCACCTCCTTACTTGGAGCTCGTGTACTTGGTCACCGCCTTCGTGCCCTCGCTCACCGCGTGCTTGGCCAGCTCGCCAGGCAGCAAGAGCCGCACAGCGGTCTGGATCTCGCGGGACGTGATGGTCGAGCGCTTGTTGTAGTGCGCCAGGCGAGAGGCCTCGGCCGCAATGCGCTCGAAAATGTCGTTCACGAAGCTGTTCATGATGCTCATCGCCTTCGAAGAGATGCCCGTGTCAGGGTGCACCTGCTTCAGCACCTTGTAGATGTAGATGGCATAGCTCTCCTTCCTCTTGCGCTTCTTCTTCTTGTCGCCCTTCGAAATGTTCTTCTGCGCCTTGCCAGCCTTCTTGGCGGCTTTCCCGCTAGTCTTGGGCGGCATCACGAACAAACAGGCAGGCAGGCAGGCACGCGCAGTCAGTCAGTCAAGCGCTCCGCTCCAGTCAGCGTCTCCCCACACAGTGGCACCCGCCGCACGCCGCCGCCGCACCTTTACCAGCTCGCCCTGCTGCGGCCGCCGACCAATGGGGCGCGCGCGCAACCGGCCGCCGCACCCGAGCCCATAAAGGACCCCCACCCCGCCGGCGCCGGCACGCACTCCGCTGCTCGACTCGCTGCGGCTCGCACCGTTTGGGGCGTTGTGCTTTTCTTTCTCGCTTCTTTCGAAACTAGCCCATCGCCATGTCCGGACGCGGAAAGGGAGGCAAAGTCAAGGGCAAGTCAAAGTCCCGCTCAAGCAGGGCTGGGCTCCAGTTCCCGGTCGGCAGAATCCACCGCCTCCTGCGCAAGGGAAACTACGCCGAGCGCGTCGGCGCCGGGGCGCCCGTCTACCTCGCCGCCGTCATGGAGTACCTCGCGGCTGAGGTGCTCGAGCTGGCCGGAAACGCGGCCCGCGACAACAAGAAGACGCGCATCATCCCGCGCCACCTGCAGCTCGCCATACGCAACGACGAGGAGCTCAACAAGCTCTTGTCGGGCGTCACCATCGCACAGGGAGGTGTCCTGCCCAACATCCAGGCCGTCCTGCTGCCAAAGAAGACCGAGAAGAAGGCCTAAAAGAGAGACAGCGCAATCGGCACCGCCGCGTGCTCCCTTGGCACGCAGCGCGCCATTTGCCGCCTCGGCTCAAAAACAAAACACAATCGGCCCTTTTCAGGGCCACCACACAAACCTACGTCCAAAGCAGAATTCCAGTCGTTCGTCGCACCACTTTTTTTTTTCTCTCTCTCTCTTTCTGTGTACGGTTTTTCCTTCTTACACACACAGGCGCCGCCATCTTGTACACACGTACTTGGCCACCTCCTCCACTCCACTCCACTCCACGCACGCACAGTCTCGCGACCATTAACCAGCACACGTGGCGCACAACAACACACCTCAAAAATAACCCCTCGGCACTCAGCCGCGCCGCGACACACAGCCCATCCACCGACAAGAAGCATACAAGCAAAGAGGGAGGGAGGGGAAGGAAGGAAGGAAGGAAGGAAGGAAGGAGCTCACACAACGCAAGGGCACGCTTCCTTCCCTCCCAACCGCACCGCACACCACGTCAAAAAAACTCCAAACAAAACTAAAAGGCCAAGTAGACTAAAAAGGAAAAGAAAAAAAAAAAAAACCAGCAACACAGACTCTTTCGCACTTTTCAACTTCCGAACACTGTGGTGGCCCTGAAAAGGGCCGTTTTTCAATCTCTCTTTCTTTCCTTTCCTTTCCTTTCCTTCGGTCTCACACCGCCTAACCGCCGAAACCGTACAGGGTGCGCCCCTGCCTCTTCAGGGCGTACACCACGTCCATGGCCGTCACAGTCTTGCGCTTGGCGTGCTCAGTGTACGTCACCGCGTCGCGGATCACGTTCTCCAGGAACACCTTCAGCACTCCGCGCGTCTCCTCGTAGATCAGACCAGAGATGCGCTTCACGCCGCCCCTGCGCGCCAGGCGGCGGATCGCGGGCTTCGTGATGCCCTGGATGTTGTCGCGCAACACCTTGCGGTGCCGCTTGGCGCCACCCTTGCCGAGCCCCTTTCCTCCCTTGCCGCGGCCTGTCATTCTTCTTCTTCAAGCGTCTCAACCACAATAATATAAAAAAACAGAAAGCAAGGCAAGCTCCTCACCCGGCGCTAGCGAGTCGGCTACGGTTGTGGCGCCCAGCGCGCATTTTAAGGATAGGGCCCCTCCACGCCCGCACCAACGTGGTGACCAAACCAAAAGTTCTACTGTCACCTCCGTATAACATGTTAGTTTTTAGAATCAAGAGTCACAGGATGCAGGCTGTGATGTTATCCATGCGTCTGGGTAAGATTACTCATTTACATGGTCCATCAGGAGATAGAAGTGGTCGAAAGCGATTGAAGGGTAGCGGTTTTTAAGGGCAGAGGGAAAAAAGTGCCAAGGCCAGCGCCAAGGGAAAAAAACCTCTGCGATAGTAGGACGGGTAGTAAGGGCAGTAGCGGATTACTAGCTGCGACAGCGCATGCAAGGTGTGGTTATGTTAGTGCGAGGTATCGTGCATCGTTACCGTTGTCGTTGCTGGCGTTCGTTCCAGGATCTGCTGCTGCTGCGTCCCTGAAACATGACATTGTCATCATATATTAGTGGGCGATCGGTCGTAGATCAGCTCACAGTGTGGGGGGTGTGTGTGGCTGGTTTGCGTGCTGTGTGCAGTACGGTTTCCCTGCAGTTGCCGGTATTTCGGCGGGTTAATCATCTGGGGTTGCCAGTAGTAGCTGAGTTGCAGGGGCTCGCCAGTACTGTCATGTTAGCGTGCTATGGACCATAGATGTTTAGTTTCGTGCTAATAGTGTTTTTGGTCTATTATGTTTCCATCTATGGTTGTGGTCGTAGTTACCCAGAGAAAGAATAAACGGGTTACGCGACTGTCTCGTGTTTCTGTATAGTCGTGTGGAGAGTTTTTGGAATACCTGCAAGATAGTATCTAGCCGATATTCCCGGTGAAGGTCCGCGGTGCGCGTGTAGCGCGGAGCGTTGCTTATGATTCTGAGTACTTTGTTCTGTATGAGCTGCAGACGGCGCACACGTGTGGGCGCAGCGTATCCCCAGACGGGAGCAGCATACGTCATCAGAGGTCTGATAAGTGTGGTGTACATGGACCTGGACACCCTCCTATTCAGTGTGCTACGCCTGTTAAGCATAGGGTAGAGTTGTTTGAGCCTCGCGTTTGCTTTGTTGGTCACGTGTTGGATGTGGTCCCCCCAGAGTAGTTTCCGGTCCAGCCAGACACCGAGGTATTTGACCTTCTCTCGGAAACGTATTGGGCGTGCGTGTAGTGTTATTTGATTGCAGTGTTGATGTTTGCGCAGTTGTTTCGGTCTTCTGGTGAACAGAACGGCTTCGCACTTGTCGACGTTTACTCTAACACGCCACTTCACCAACCAGGGCTCTGCCGTTCTGAGTGCGGTCTGTAGTCGTGAGTTAATGTTAGACGGCTTCCAATCTTGCGCTAGGATGGCAGTGTCATCCGCGTAGATTGCCATCGTCGTGTTATGTGTATCTGGGAGGTCGTTAATGTAGAGGTTAAACAGTAAGGGCCCTAGGATGCTTCCTTGGGGTACCCCTGCCTGTATACCGTGTCGTGTTGATTGTTTGCCCTGCACGTCAGTGTTGAAACTCCTGTCCGTGAGATATGAGTGTATGAGACGTACGAGCCCGTCGGGAAACCCTGCGTCGTTTAGTTTGCGTATGAGGCCGTTGTGCCATAGACGATCGAAAGCCTTCTCGATGTCCAGGAACACCGCACCAGTTGCTTTGTTCATGTTGTATCCGTGTGTGATGTATTCGACGACGCGGAGGAGTTGTTGTGTTGTCGAGTGGTGATTCCTGAAGCCGAATTGCTCCGGCCTCAGGGTGTCATTTGTGATGCAGTGCCTAGTGAGTCGTTTTAGTATTACCTTCTCAACAATCTTGCTGAGCGCGCTCAGCAGGCTGATGGGTCGGTAATTTTGTGGGAGGGAGTGGTCTTTCCCCGGCTTCCTGAACATCAGGACCTTGGCCGTCTTCCAAAAGGCGGGGAAGTGTTGGTGTTTGAGTATGGCATTCGTGATGTGCGTGAGATAGTCTATTGCTTTATCCGTGAACTCCTGGAGGACACGGTTTTGAATGCCATCGTGACCAGGGGCCTTCCTAGCAGTGGTATGCATGATGGCCCATTTCACTTCAGCTGTGCTAGCCTGGCGGATGTTGTTGCGCGCTGGTTGGGCCAGGATGCGAGTGACCTCCTGGTCTGTTGCAAGTGTGAACACTGGATCTGACGGATCCATGTTCGGTGTGAATGACGCTGCAAGTGTGAGGGCCATCAGTTCAGCTTTTTCTTCCGCAGAATATGCCGGTCCGTCGGGCCCTTGTAGTGTGGGTGTGTAGTGTTTCTCCCTGGTGAAGTGTCGGGCCATCTGCCACACGCCAGGTCGCGTGGTGTCTAGCCCTGCGAGTTTTTGGTCCCACTGTTGTGTTTTAAATGTTTGTATTTTTTCCCGGATTATTCCCTGGAGCCTGTTAATGTGCCGTTTGAAGTGCTGGCGCCTGGTACGCTGCCAATACCTCCTGAGGCGGTTCCTCATTGAGATAAGGCCCAGGATCTCCTGGGGCAGGGCAGCACTGTAATGTTGTGGTGTGCGGATTGGTATGGTGCCGGCTATTGCGTCTTGGACGGCGTTTGTAAGGGTTTCAACAGCATCATCTATTTGGGCTGTCTCATTAATTGCGTGGGTAGGTGGGATGTGACTGTCGAGCGTTTCCTTGAACAATGTCCAATTCGCGCGCTTGTAGTCGAGCATCCTGCGTTGGTCGATGTGCTGCAGTGTTTCTTCAATGTACAGCATAACAGGTTGGTGATTTGAGGGCAGATCGTTTTCAACAGCAACGTTGAGTGTCGTTGTTATGCCCTTGATGAGGGCCATGTCTAACACGTCTGGCCTGTGTCCCCTCCGGTAGGGAATGTGCGTCGGTTCGGTCGGCGCTAGTGTAATGTAGTTTCGTCCTAGCGCGTGTTCATATAGTTTTTTGCCGTTGGAGTTTCGTATACGTGAATTCCAGTCTGGGTGTTTCGCGTTAAGATCTCCAGCGGCTATTACGCGCGGTGATATGTTGAGTATAGTGCTGATGTCGCGTGTCACTATGTTCTTAGGACTGTTGTATACTGACACCAGTGTGGTATAGGCTCCGTTGAACTTGACCCTGACGGCGGTTGCCTCTAATTTTTCAAGTTCAGGGAGCACTATGTTTGTGTGTTCGATGTCTTTGTGTATAATGATGGCCGTTCCACCGAAACCAGAGCCGTCCGGTCGGTCGGTACGATAGACGCAGTAGCTGGTAAAGTTTAGGTGGTTGTGCGGTTTGAGTTTAGTTTCGCTCAGTAGTGCGATAAGGATGCCCTTACGCTCCATGAACGCGGCAAGTTCCGCCCTTTTGTTGTTGATCCCGTCTGCATTCCAGAACAGGATCTGTGATAGTGTCCGGTTGTTTGCGAAGGGGGCCGGGTGTGGCGTATTATCCATGTAGGGATGGGAACAGTGTGGTGAGAGCTGTTTGTATGGCAGTCCAGTACTGTCCGGGTTGGGCAGACATGAGCTGTGTGAACAGTGTAGTGATGACCGCGAAGATCCTGGCGAAGATCTGTTGGGTCGTATGCTGGGGGAATAGTGTTTCCATTATTCCCCCTTGTGTTGTGTTTGTGTTGTGCGTGTCGGCCTGTGGCTTGTTTGTGGTGTTAGCGGCCGCTGGTGCGGGTGTTGGCGTTGTGTGTGGGCTGGCGCTTGTGTTGCTGCTGTGTGCTGCAGTCTGTGGTGCCTGTGTTACAGGTGTGGTGATGGGCGGAGTAGTGTGTGTGCTGGTGTCACTGGCTTGCTGACTGTGTGTCTGCGTTTCCGTGTTCTGTTGTTGTCGAGTGGTTTGTTGTGGCGATCTTGTGTACCCGTTCCTGTTCCCTTGAGGTCGCCTACGCCTTCTCTGGGTTTTCGGTTCTGGGGGTCCTTGTGTGGGTGCGTCTTCCTGTGCGGTCTGCGTGGTTTCGCATGCCGTGGCCTCAGGGAGTGGGGTCGTGTTGTTTTGGGGAGGTGGTGTTGGAACCGGTGTGGTCGATGTGTTTTTTGTTGGCTGAGACGGTTGTATTGTTGTCGCAGCGGTTGTGTTTTGTGCGTGTGACGGGCGCGGAGGTTCCGCCGCCCGCACCGCTCCTCCAGGGCTCGTAGCCATGGCGAACGTTACACCGTTCCTGACAGGGTTTGGTGCGGGCCTTGGACGTGGTATGGCGCTGAGTCCTCTGGATTGTTGTATTTTACGCCTCTGCGCCTCTCTGTATACGTCGCAGCCCCTGTAGTTGGCCGCATGGCCTTGACCACAGTTGGCGCAACGGCGTGCGTTTTGTTGTGCTTGTGTACAAGCGTTGGATGCGTGTTTGCCAGCGCATCCGCGGCAACGGGGTGCCAGGCGACAGCGAAGGGCCGAATGACCGAATCGCTGGCAGTTGTTGCATTGTTGGGGGACGAGTGGTGGTTCATATAATTCTACCCTTACGTCCATCCGCAGAAGGCTTTTTATCTTCAGAAGGCCGCGGGAGGCAGCCGTATCGGCCATCTCGACCAGGTAGTGTGGTAGGCGGGTGTGTGTGCGGAAGCCCGTCATCCGGTTAGCACTTCGGCAGTCGTAACCAAGGAAGTTGAGCGCCGCTTGAACTGTTTTGTTTGGTGTGCTGGGGTCCACTCCCTCCACCACGTACAGCTGTGTCCGCTCTTCAGCCGTTCTGTACGTGTAGTGCTCGATCCCCTGTTCTTTGAGGAAGAACAGGAGATCTTTGTACTCTGTGTTAGTAGCCACGTACAGTGAGGCCCTATCCCCAGAGTATTTAGTGTGGAGCGTGCAAGGTGTGTGCCTCGCTTCGAATGTGGTGTTGAGGACGCTAAGGTCCCCATAGTTCTGTATTACGACTGGGGGAAAACCAGTCTTTTGTTGTGCGGGCGTAGCTGCGGTTTGTGTATTTGAGTTATTACTGACCGCAGGTCGGTTCGTGTTGGTTATAGTGTCTGTGTTCCTAGCCGGAAGTGTTTGTTTCGGTGTAGGCAGCAACGCCTTTCGGCTGCCTAGCGAGTTTGGTTGCTCGCATGTACCTCTTGTGTTTCTGCGTTTGTGTGATGGGCCCTCCACCTGCCAGGGCCCGGTGTAGTGTTGTTCTGTGTCCTCGTCCGCCGCCGCTGATTCCGCCACTGGAGTCAGCAGCGACAGCGGGACGGTCGTGCAGGAGTCACCAGTAGCAGGCGAGTGAAGCGTGATGTGAAGCGTGGTGCGCTTCGGTGTGTCGTTTGCGCCGCAAAGGTCGGTTATCAGCCGACGTTGGTCCAGCAGTTCCTGCGCTTGCTGCGCGATCTGCCGACCCTTGTCGGCCAATACCTCCCCCACGGCGGCAAGCGGGACGCTGGCGTCGACGGGGTCAGTCGACCCGAGCGCCTCTTTCGCTGGAGCTTCGCTGCGGGTTATGGCGGGAGAAACACCGGCGGAATCTGCCATCTTGGTGTTCTGGGAGGGACGAGAAAGGGGAACGACAATTTTGCTCTTTCTGAGAAGAAAAAGCCCTAACTGTTTTACCCTACGGAAGTGGGGGGAGTGCCCTACGGCCTAGCGTGCGCCGTTAGTGCAGTGGCGCGGCACCTAAAGGAGGTGCGGAAGAAGAGAATCGGCCTACAGTACGCGGGGTGATCCGACGTGAACGGGCCCCTGGCACTGATTAACCCTACAAAGAACGAGATAGCCTCGCTGTGGAGTTTGTAACAAACGTTACGGGGTTGCTGTGAGTCTAGGACTCTTCACGACAATTCTGCTTTCCGCAACTACGCGGTTTCTCGACGAAAGGGAGCAAGCTCAACCCTCCGCCGATCCACCGGGCGCTACTGTCGCGCTTCGGAAGAACACTCTCTGTAGAGCAGAGCGGTCAGCGAGGCTTAAGCCCCAATAGCTACCGATGCACCGGCCATCACCGGCTGAGAGCTCCTTCCGCCACGACGGCCAGAGCGCGTCTCGGCGCCCAGCGCGCGCGCCGCCCCCCTATATAGACTCTGGGGCCCCGCGGCCCGCCCTCCACTCCCCCCACCACCGCGCACCGAGGGCATATAAGCGCAGCACCCGGGGCGCGCGGGCCCGTTGTTAAGGCAGCACCGGACGCCGTCGCGCACGCATATCCTCCACGCCGCATCCGCATCCGCAGTAGCCATGGCCCGGACAAAGCAAACGGCCCGCAAGTCCACCGGCGGAAAGGCGCCGCGCAAACAGCTCGCCACCAAGGCGGCGAGGAAGAGCGCGCCCGCCACCGGCGGCGTCAAGAAGCCCCACCGCTACAGGCCGGGCACCGTCGCCCTGCGAGAAATCAGGCGCTACCAGAAGAGCACAGAGCTGCTCATCCGCAAGCTGCCATTCCAGCGCCTAGTGCGCGAGATCGCCCAGGACTTCAAGACCGACCTGCGCTTCCAGAGCTCCGCAGTCATGGCCCTGCAGGAGGCCAGCGAGGCCTACCTCGTCGGCCTCTTCGAAGACACCAACCTGTGCGCAATCCACGCCAAGCGAGTCACCATCATGCCCAAGGACATCCAGCTCGCGCGCCGCATCCGCGGCGAGCGCGCCTAAACCCGCACACCGCCAAACAAACAAAACGGCCCTTTTCAGGGCCACTAACGTCTCTCCGTCGCGAGCAAAACTTTGTCGGTCGCAACGACTAGTTCCCCACTCACTCTCCAGTCCAGTCGTCCCACCCCCGGCCCGGCGCCGCCGTTTCCAAATAAAAAAGAAAAATAAAAGCACCGCACCGGCCGAGCCAAGTCGCAAGCGTCAATAGCGCCACGGCACAAAACGTGACGCCCGGAAAGCAAAGCAAAGCAAAAAAGACTATTCCAAAACCACCACCAAGACAAACAAACAAACAAGCGCGGCGCAAGATAAATAGGTAAAAATAAAATACACTTTATAACACCAACCGCGCGCCGCCGCCCACGCCCGCCAACGACCCCACATTCCAACCACCGCGGCACGCAAACACCATCCACACATGAAACAAACAAACGCCAGCAAGCAAGACAGACAGACAGACAACAAGGCAACCGACCGACCACGACACGACAATCAACACCTTCCCGACGTGCTTTGATGGCCCTGAGAAGGGCCGTTTTTGTTTTTTGTCCGGGACCGCGCGACAGCCTCTGGTTGCGCGCCGGCCACCAGGCGACGGTGTCAACCGCCAACCCTTCCCTGCCCTTTCTACTTCTTCTTCTTGGGCGAAGCCTTCGCCTTAGACGGCGTCGCCGTCGCCTTCTTCGGGCGCGGCGCCTTCGGCTTCTTCGTCGGAACCTTGGCGGCCTTCTTCGCCTTCGACGGCGACTTGGCCTTGGCCGGCTTGGCCGCAGCCGCCTTCTTCGCACCCGCGGGAGCGGCCGACGCCGCAGACGCCTTCTTGGCGGCGCCCGCCTTCCGACCGGTCGCCGCCTTCACGCCGCCAGCCTTCTTTGCGCCGGCCGCACGGGCCCCCTTCTTCTCCTTGCTGGCCGGAGCGGCGCGCTTCTTCTTCGCACCACCGCCGCCACCACGAGCCTTGCCGCCCTCGGCCGCCCCGCCGCCGGCGCCGGCAAGCTTGAAAGAGCCCGACGCGCCCTTCCCCTTCGTCTGCACCAGCTCGCCAGCCACGACGGCCGACTTGAGGTACTTCTTGATAAAGGGCGCCAGCTTCTCCGCGTCCAGCTTGTAGTGCGCGGCAATGTACTTCTTGATCGCCTGCAGCGACGACCCGCCGCGCTCCTTCAGACTCTTGATGGCGGCCGTCACCATCTCAGAGGTGCGCGGGTGCGCAGGCTTGGCGCGCGGCTTCTTCGCAGACGACGCAGACTTGGCCTTCTTCGTAGTGCCGGTGGCGGCGGGTGCCGCGGCAGTCTCGTTCGTAGCCGCCTGGTCTGCCATCTTTTGCCTGTTCTCTTTTCTTTTTTCCCCTTGGTTTCGCTTCCTTCTCTCCTTCGACGACGCACAACAGCGAGGGGCGCGCAGCAGAGAATAGCCGCGCACGCGCCTGGCCCAGCCAGTGTCGCGGGCGGGCGCGGACGGCCGAGAGAGCGGCCGCCACTCGGCGCGCCGCCGCGCCGCCGCGCCGCGCCTCCCGCGCTTGCTACCGCCCAACGTCCGACAGCCTGCGCGGAGCAGCCCCCAACCTGCGCCGCAACCACCCGCGCCATTCAAACCACCGAGGATGGGGCTACACACACCGACACCACGGTCGCCAACCAGTCGCCGCGGCGGCGCCGCAAACCACGGCCAAACTGCAGCCACCGCGCGCCACAGCCTGGGTCGGCCCGCCGAGAATCGCCGCCCCCGCCCAAATGCCGCCCCCACAGCCCCAGCCGACGACCCGCCACAATGGCCAAACCTTCGTCAAAACTCCCACACCGTCGCCGCGGCAGCCCGGCCACCGCGGCCGGCGCCACAGCCACACGAGCCGAGTCGTGCGGCGATGACGGCCGTGCATAAACGCACCTCCGCCGCCCCATCGCCTTCCGCCGTTTTCCCGATCGGCCCGCAGCCGTCGGGCCACGGCCGCGGGCCGTCCTCCTCCTCTCGCCTCGCCCGCCAACACCCACAGCCCTTCCAACAAAATTTTTTTTTCTTTTTTCTTTTTTTTTTTACTTTTTTACGATCGCCGCCTGCGCAACATGGCACCGGCCGACGGAGCGCCAACCCCCCCGCCACAGGCGAAAACAAAACAACGATAAACAAACAAACAAAATAAATTACCAGCCAGCCCCAACTACAGACACACCGAATCTGCCCTCACAGCCGACCTTACACGCCTCAACGTCAAAACAAAGGTGGTTTCTTTCTTTCAACCGTTACCTTACCTTAGGTTACGTCAGGTTAGGCTAAGAAGGCGTCAGGGTTAGGTTAAGCGTTGACGTGACGTCACGTCTTAACGTAGGCGTTAAGCTAAGGTTGCGGTCACGTACGTTAGGTTAAGGCGACTTGGGGGTTGGCCTAAGAGCTTAGGTTAGGTTACGTTAGTTTAGGTTAGGTTAGGTGGCTGCGTTAAGGGCTTAAAGAAGTTTAGTTTAGGAGGTTAAGGCGTCGAGGCGGCCGCACCCCCTTAGCTGCTGCGGCTCGGCCACGCCACGCCACGCCACGCCACGCTTTGGGGTTTCATAAGGTCGCGCGGCGGGTCGTCGGCACGCCGCAAAGGACAAAACTGCAAGACGACGTCGAAAAACAAACAACAGGTAAAAAATAAATAAGTAAAATAAACGACGCCGACAGGCGGGGGGATCAGCAGAACGAGCAGATTCCGGAGAGCGAACGAGACACGCACGCACGCACGCACGCACACACACAAACCCCCCCGAGCCGAGAGAGCACAGCACCACCACGTGTCGGCCTCCGCTCACCCGACTCGGCTGGGCTGGGCTGGCGGCCGGGCCGGATGCACGTACACGTACGGCTACAGCCACTACCCGTACACAGCCGCTCTTCACGCAACACCAGCCAAATGGCGCGCCCGCGGCTCGTCGCGGTCGCAACGCCACGCCGGCACACTTTCGGCACCACCGTTTTCGCGCGCACCGCAAACAAAACGCAGCCGACACACACAGAAAAAAAAAAAAAAAAAGAAAAAAACAGAGCGCGAGACGGGCGGCGGCGCACCTTTCGCCAGCCGGCAGGCAATCGACTCGCCCAGTACGACAAACGCGCACGCCACCCCACCCACCAACCAACCAACCAACCAACCAGTCGTCGTCGTCGTCGTCGTCGTCGTCGTCGTCGTCGTCCCGAAATCAAACAAACTCTCAAAAGCACAGCCCCTGCTGCCAACGGACGCAGGGCGCCACGCAGCTCCCTTCCCGCCACACTCGATTCGCAGCGCAACTCACCCGGCACACCGTCAAACGACGGGCTGGGCTCGCCGCATCGCCGCAACCTACACACCTTCCCCGCCACGACGCACAGCCCCACCAGACGCCCGTGCCGCAACGACACTACTGCACTACCACTACCGCACTACTCCTCTCGCCCTTGCCATACACGACACAACACGCCAAAAAATGAAAATCCAAATACAAACAAAAACACCGCCCCCACGACCCAAACACATGCACGGCGCGCCAACACACGCGAGGCAAGGCACGCAGCAAACGGCGTCCCCTCCGCGTCGCGCCATCAACCTACACACACAAGGCAACCAACAACAGCCAGCCAGCCAGCCAGCCAGCCCCACTCTCACGCCGCAAAAACAGAAAACACACCGAAACCGCCAAACGCCGCACATTCGCGCTTCGCACTTACCACACACCTCTCGGCATCCGTTTCGCACACAACGACGCGACGCACATACATCATCACGGGCTACGCACGCACACCGCGACCCACTTTTTTACGACGCCCTCGGCAGAGCACACGTGCCCACGCCCACACACAGTCGACACAACGACGCAGCGCGCAGCAGACGCGGCCGCAACACATACCTCCCCGACGACGCGCCAACACCGCCAGCCACTGCTCACTCGCCCAAGCAACCCGTGCACACAACTGCCACACGCGTCCACCACGCCGCCGCCAACCACCCGCCCGCCAGGGGGCGCTCACGTCCGCGACAACAGCGCGGCACCGCCGGACCGGACCGGACCGGGCCGGGCCGGGCCGAGCCGAGCCGGGCCGGGCCGCCGCCTCCTCTCCACTCGGCACGCCACGTCCTGCTTGCAAAACACATGGCTCGTCCCTCTGTACACACAACGCGCCTGCCTGCGGTCGCCGCCGGCATCTATCTACCTGCGCATCGGAGCCAGGCCGGCAAGCCCACACTTAAATAATGCACTTCAACCAGCCAAACAAACCCACTCTTCCTTTCTTTGCACAGCGCATGCAACAGCAGCCCCAGGAGCCGGGCCCGCCGCCAGCGTCTCCTCCTCCTCCTCCTCCTCCTCCTCCTCCTCCTCCTCCTCCTCCTCCTCTGGGCACAGCCAGCCAGCCGTTCCCACCGCCCCGCCCCTGCTCTGCAGAACAAGAAAAAACGAAAAAGTACCAACACACGCACCCAAAGCGTAAGCCAGACAAGACCAGCCTCTCCAAGGCCACACACACGCAAAAAAAAAACAAAAAAAAAACAAAAACACTACAACAAAATAAAATAAAAAAAAAAAAGCAAGCTGTCGCCTCGCCCCCGCCCGTCCCCCCCACCACATTCGCCCCCTCCGCTTGTTTTCCTTTCTACAATTTCCCTCTTTTCCGCCCAATATCCCGCCGCGGTTTACGGGCACCGGCCGATTTTGCGCCCGCCCACATGTGTGCCTACTCCCCACCACCATTCCCTCCGCAGCCCGCTTTTCCCCCGTCCCTGCCCACACCGCACCACACCGACGGTGCTGACGTCGACACGCACCCAAGACAGGGGCCACGACCGTCTTTTTTCCTGGGCCCATCCCCGCACCGCACCGCACCTCCTTCCAATCAACGCTGTGGCGCCTGTGTCCGCGCGAGACGCGTGCGCGCCGCCTCTCTCAACATCCGTCCGCCGTCCGCCGTCCGCCGGCCGGCCCGTTTTTCGGCCCCCAGGCCATCCCGTCAACCACCACTGCGCCCCTGCCCCTGCCCCTGCCCCTGCCCGCCCCGCACCACACCACACACCGCTGCTTGCCCTGGCCGTTGCCACCAAAGGCGCCAACCGCAGCCCGCGCGCGCCAGAAAGAGATGGCAAAACTACAGGGACCCAGCCGACCGACGAAAATCAGAGCAATTGGCTGGGAGGATCAAAAAGAGAGCTCCGAAAACCACCGTAGCGAGGCGTGGGAGGAAACGTTACGAGAAGCAGAAAGGGACCAGGAAAAATTCTGGAAATTTCTTAAAACTCGTAAACTAAACACGAAACATCTACATCTACATGGGGAAGGAACGACCCCACAGACCGAGCTGAAGCACTGGCGGATTCACTAGAAAGGCAATTCCAAGCACCAGAAGCGGTAGATGACGAAACTGATGACCACCAGGAAATGGTACTCAGAAGGGTAAAACCGCATCCTAAGTGCCCCGATCAGAACATCTTTCACAATCCAATAAACGCAGAAACCCCATATCTTATCACATCGCAAACACACACACATCCTAAGAAGGCATCAGGCCCAGATTCCATCAAACCGCAACTACTACATCACCTACCTCCAGCAACTATCAATTATCTATCTAACATCAATATATAATGCTTGCTTCAGACTAAACTACTTGGAAACAGGCCCGAGTCATCACATTACCAAAGCCAAACAAGGACTTATTATTTCCGCAAAACTATAGGCCAACTTCCTTGGAAAGGTTCTCGGAAAGCTCATTCAAACTGAACTGAAGAAATTCAATTCTTAAAGGATAACAACATAATCATCCCACAACAATTCCGATTCCGCGAAGAACACAGCACCACCCACCAGGTGACCAGACTAGTCGAGCACATATGTCAGGCCAGAAACATTAGACACAGTACTCGAGCAGTCCTGCTTGACATTGGAAAAGCATTCGGATAACGCCTTATCTACAAGCTCCACCAGTACAACTGCCCCATCCACATTATTGCTTCTTTTCTCCGCAACAGAGCATTCTATGTCCATGTACCAGGAGCGGCAAGTAACACTAGATCCATAGAGGCTGGAGTCCCGCAAGGCTCAGTGCTGGGGCCCATTCTCTACTCAATATACACAAACAAACAGCTGGGAGGACACTTGTCACTATTTGCAGACGACACTGCAGTCTACCGCAGCAGTTCTAACCTGCAATATAGAGTCACAAAAATAGAGCAACACCTACAATCCATCCAGAAATGGGCTAACCAATGGAAACAAAAAAAACAATAAACGCGGAGAAAACCCAAGCAATACAATACGATTCACATTCAAAAAGAATACCTCCTAACCTGCATATACGCCTCAGAAATGACAATCTTCCATGGTCAGGCACAATAAAGTATCTAGGCATCAAGCTGGACAAGAGGTTGACATTTAGAGACCATGTTACACACGTTTGTAACAAGGCTGCAGCAGCAATATTCAGACTGTACCCAATCGTCAAAGGAAACAGAATAAATATGCGCGCCAAAAAGAAAATCTTCAAAACCGTCATAGGAACCAGCCATCACTTACGGCTCTGAAAATCTGGTCAATGGCCGCAGACACCAACATAACAAGAGTAAAAAAGGGTGCAGAACAAATACTTCAGAATTGCTGCTGATGCCGGCCGGTACCAGACAAACCGAGACATATACACAAACCATAACATACTCAAAATCCCGGAAATCATCCAAAGAAAAATCCATAAAATTTTTATTTTTCCACCAAACCACGGATTCGAACCACCCACTCATCAGAAATCTGGGACAAAATCCACCCGACCCAAGAACGACATTTCCCATCACGACAAAACACCACAAACTACAACATACCATGATAAACAAAAATAAAATAAAAACACCATAACACTCACTTAAACAACAAACATCTACACACACACACACCCAAGAGACCCTATCATCCCATCATTTTGTTACCCAACATAATCAGACATAAGGCAGGGATCAAGGACAGATCCGGTCCTTCGAGTACAGGGGGTAAAAAATACCCATCAGACCAGCTCTCTCTCTCTCTCTCTCTCTCCTCCTCGCTTCTCCGTGCCGACGCTGCCCCGCACACGCGTTCGCGTTCGGCCGACACCACACGACAGGTCTTTGGGGCCCCGCCACTGCGCACACGCACGCCTCCTCCTCTTCCTTAGTTCTTTTTCGCTTTTCTTTTCTCCCCCGCCCCCCGCTCTCACCGCCACATCATCCCGCAACCCTTGGGGGATGTTTCCCAACATCAACGCGCCCCAATTCCACTCTCTGCCCGTGCCGCACTCTCCACTTTGCTTCTCCCCGTCCCCTACACACACGACTACCGAAACCCCGGTTGACACACCTTCTCGTAGGACAGGGGTGCGTGCGTGCGTTGTCTTGACGGTGACAGCAACAGCAACGGATCCGTCCATCCCATTCCCCCCCCCCCCCCCACTCGGCAAGGGGGGCACACACGAACGCGAAAGAAAGGGCAGGGCAGGGCAACTATCTCGTACACATTCTTCCTCAGAACCCACATATCACATCAACGAACGGGAGGCCAATTGCGGACTCAGCCGTGTCAGGCAAATCCAACCCAACCAACACCTCCCACGGAAACCCTGACACCGATCCAGCAGTACGTCCACATACATCGCCACACCAAATACGGGTGACGAGTGAGCAACAAATGGAACAATACACAACAAGGCTGACCTAATAAAAACTGCACGTCACGTCATACCTTCCAGACAGACGCAGTTCCGACGGGACGGCGGAACCGTATACGTACCTTTCAGCCACAACAACCGACCGACTGGACACGCCCGCGTCTCCAGCCAGCCAACCACCAGGGCCACACAGCCCGCAAGTTTCAGCGTCAACACTTCTTAACGTACGTTGCAAACTTTTCAATACATTGCCACACACACACACACACACACCCCACGAAAAGCGTCAACCTCTCTCACACTGGATACACTCAACACTTTTTGTCGGCGGAGCTTGAGGCCAACGGTTGACACACCCCCACCGGCCACACAGGTTTCCCTTTGAAAATTGCAGTGACGGAGTCGCGGCATTACGAGAGGGTTGTTTCCGAGAGCGCGAGCTGGACGGAGCTGCGGCGGCGCCGCCGCCGCCGCCGCCGCCGCCGCCGAGGGGTAATGAACGCACGCGATGCCGCATGACAGCCCATCACCCAAAGTTTCACCCACAACTGCACAGGTCGCACGCCCTTTTCGCGCCATACTAGTGTCGATCGTCAATTACAGCTCACGGTGTTCGCATTTGCCACTTGACGGGGGGGGGGGGGGGGGGGGAAAACAAAACAAACATCTGACACGCCATGTGTTTCTCTCTCTGTTATATCTAGGTCATTGGGCAGCCACTGTAAAAAATAATATTTTTACGACATGGTTGGGTAAGTGATTTAAAGACAACAATTGTGGGTCACACACCATAGACCATTTCGATAGTGTTCTTGTTCTTCTCTTTTTCCTTTTTTTATCGCTCAATTGAAATAAAACCTGGGGATGATGCAATGCTGCGATATGGCACAACCGTCGTCCATTGTACACAACTCGGGAACAAAAAGAAACCAATTCAGGGAACGTTCGTTCCTTCACAACGTTTCTTTCAACGCACTTGGTCTTTACCATCCTGTATTCAAACACATTTTCCTTTCATCAAAACTAGGGCATTTCCATAACAGTTTGTTTCCGTTTCTGTGAGCACAATACTGCTTCTTCGACATCATTTCACCATCTTAACTAGACAAACAACAAAATAGGAAAACAGCCTTGAGAACCCCGTCCACCAAATTTCAGTTAGCACGGCATCCAAGATTCTTTTCCGGGGAGTGCGGTGCAGCTGACGCTGCTCAGACCATATACCGTCGCCAGTCTCACTGCACACCTCCGACACCACGGGAACGCTCACCGTCCCGTTGCCCTACACTGGCTTTTCTTTTCAACCCCCCACACTATTCCTCGCTCCCCGGACATTCGACCGATCACAAAGTGCAACCTCTCCTTACCGTCGGGTGCCCCTCTTCATCCCCGGGGCGCCAACAACAAAAAAAAAAATAAATAAAAAAATAAACCACTCAACTGAGCGGAAAATACACGTACATCCAGAATGACGACACCGCCTCCACAAACAAAAACCAGACGTCAGACGTCAGGTCGAAAGAGGGCACCGTACATCGTGGCGCGTGGTCTCCTAACTCACCTCGCGCGTACAAATACAATACAATACAATGCGTGTCTCCTCACGTTCACACACACCTCCACGCTCCACTTTTACGTCGCCCAACCAACCAACTAACTTAACCCACCCGCTCGGCGTAGAAGCAGCTGTAGGCGGCAACGTGTTGTTTCTCACCCTCGCCACCAACGGTGTGACATCCGACAATCGCGGTTTGCTTTCCTTCCTTTCCGTTCCACACCTCCGGCCATACCATACCAAAAAAAAATATATCAAACAAGCCAACTCCAGCGATCCGCCCCCCTAACACCAACACGTCTCGAAACACCCACGCCACCACCCGGCTGTGGCTAAAGTGCGTATCCCAACGTCACACCAAAACCAAAGGCGCCGGCGCCGCACCACAGCTACAGCTGTGCCGCCGTCCACCCGCTCACAACAACAACAACAATTCCGCCCTTCCCGCAAAGGCATTTTGGTGGCCCTGAAAAGGGCCGTTTTTTTCTTTTCTTCGCCGCGCCGCGGACGAGCCTCCTATTTCCAAGAGCCACCTCCTTACTTGGAGCTCGTGTACTTGGTCACCGCCTTCGTGCCCTCGCTCACCGCGTGCTTGGCCAGCTCGCCAGGCAGCAAGAGCCGCACAGCGGTCTGGATCTCGCGGGACGTGATGGTCGAGCGCTTGTTGTAGTGCGCCAGGCGAGAAGCCTCGGCCGCAATGCGCTCGAAAATGTCGTTCACGAAGCTGTTCATGATGCTCATTGCCTTCGAAGAGATGCCCGTGTCAGGGTGCACCTGCTTCAGCACCTTGTAGATGTAGATGGCATAGCTCTCCTTCCTCTTGCGCTTCTTCTTCTTGTCGCCCTTCGAAATGTTCTTCTGCGCCTTGCCAGCCTTCTTGGCGGCTTTCCCGCTAGTCTTGGGCGGCATCACGAACAAACAGGCAGGCAGGCAGGCACGCGCAGTCAGTCAGTCAAGCGCTCCGCTCCAGTCAGCGTCTCCCCACACAGTGGCACCCGCCGAGAGAGCTGGTCTGATGGGTATTTAACCCCTGTGTTCGAAGGACCGGATCTGTCTTGATCCCTGCCTTCTGTCTGATGATATGTGGTAACAAAATGATGGGATGATAGGGTCATGAGTGTATGTAGATGTTTGTTGTTTAAGTTTATTTAAGTTTAAGTGAGTGTTATGATGTTTTTATTTTATTTTATTTTTGTTTTGTATACTGTTTATCATGGTATGTTGTAGTTTCTGGTGTTTGTCGTGATGGGAAATCTCGTTCTTGGGTCGGGTGGATTTTGTCCCAGATTTCTGATGAGTGGGTGGTTCGAATCCGTGGTTTGGTGGAAAAACTTTACGGACTTTCGTTGGATGATTTCCGGGATTTTGAGTATGTTATGATTTGTGTATATGTCTCGGTTTGTCTGGTACCGGCTAGCATCAGCAGCAATTCTGAAGAATTTGTTTTGCACCCTTTGTACTTTTGTTATGTTGGTGTCTGCTGCCATTGACCAGATTTCAGAGCCGTAAGTGATGGCTGGTTCTATGATGGTTTTGAAAATCTTCTTTTTGGTGCGCATATTTATTCTGTTACCTTTAATGATGGGGTACAGTCTGAATATTGCTCCTGCAGCCTTGTTACAAATGTGTGTGACATGGTCTCTAAATGTCAACCTCTTGTCCAGCTTGATACCTAGATACTTTATTGTGTCTGACCATGGAAGATTGTTATTTCTGAAGTGTAATTGTAGTTTAGGAGGTATTCTTTTGAATGTGAATAGTATTGCTTGGGTTTTCTCCGCGTTTATTGTTATTTTCCATTGGTTAGCCCATTTCTGGATGGATTGTAGGTGTTGCTCTATTTTTGTGACTATATATTGCAGGTTTGAACTGCTGCGGTACACTGCAGTGTCGTCTGCAAATAGTGACAAGTGTCCTCCCAGCTGTTTGGGGATATCATTTGTGTATATTGAGTAGAGGATGGGCCCCAGCACTGAGCCTTGCGGGACTCCAGCCTCTATGGATCTAGTGTTACTTGCCGCTCCTGGTACATGGACATAGAATGCTCTGTTGCGGAGAAAAGAAGCAATAATATGGATGATGTGGTTGGGGCAGTTGTAGTGATGAAGCTTGTAAATAAGGCCCTGATGCCATACCTTATCGAATGCTTTTTCAATGTCAAGCAGGACTGCTCCAGTACTGTGTCTAATGTTTCTGGCCTGACATATGTGCTCGACGAGTCTGGTCACCTGGTGGATGGTACTGTGTTCTTCGCGGAATCCGAATTGTTCTGGGATGATTATGTTGTTATCCTTTAGGAATTTCTTCAGTTCCGTTTGAATGAGCTTTTCGAGGATCTTTCCTAGGAAGTCTAACAAGGAAATTGGCCTATAGTTTTGCGGAAATAATAAGTCCTTATTTGGCTTTGGTAATGTGATGATTCGGGCCTGTTTCCAAGTTTTGGGAAAGTAATTTAATCTTAAGCAAGCATTATATATTGATGTTAGATAATTGATAGTTGCTGGAGGTAGATGATGTAGTAGTTGCGGTTTGATGGAATCTGGGCCTGATGCCTTCTTAGGATGTATGTTTCTGATGTGGTATGATATGGTTTCTGCGTTTATTGGATTGAAAGATGTTCTGATCGGGGCACTTAGGATGCGGTTTACCCTTCTGAGTACCATTTCCTGGTGGTCATCACTTTCGTCATCTACCGCTTCTGGTGCTTGGAATTGCCTTTCTAGCGAATCCGCCAGTGCTTCAGCTCGGTCTGTGGGGTCGTAGACTATTCCACGTTCCCCATGGAGCGGCTGTATAGATGTTTCGTTTAGTTTACGAGTTTTAAGAATTTTCCAGAATTTTTCCTGGTTCCTTTCTGCTTCTCGTAACGTTTCCTCCCATGCCTCGCTACGGTGGTTTTGGAGCTCTCTTTTGATCCTCCTGGCCAATTGTTCTGACTTCCGTCGGTCGGCTGGGTCCCTGTAGTTTTGCCATCTCTTTCTGGTGTTTCTTTTTTCTTCTATTAGGTTCCGGATGTGTGGGGGTAGTGTGTCTCTACCTGTGGTGTGGGTTATTGTTGTTGTAGATCTTTTGCTGCAATCCTTTATGATTGTGGTGATTTCTTCTATGGCTCTGTTGATTTGGGCTTTTGATTGAAGAGGAGGTAGTTCTGGAGTGTATGCTGTGAGTAGTTGGTTGTATTTTATCCAGTTTGTTGTGGATTCCTTGATGGTTCTGTTGTCATGAAAGTTGACCAGGTTTCCATTGATTTCTAATATTACGGGGTGGTGGTCTGAGTCCAAGTCGTTGACCACCTCGGTTGTCGTATTCCATGTCAGATTTTTTGATAGAAAAATATCCAGTATGTCTGGGCGGCATCTTGTGTCGTAGTGAATGTGTGTTGGCCTGTCTGGAGCTATGATGGAGATGTTCGGCTTGTTGTCCAGAAATCTACGGAGCGTTCTGCCATTGGTGTTTGTGGCATGACAATTCCAGGATCTGTGTTTAGCATTTAGGTCACCACCGATCAGAACATTTTGATGCATTTGGCAAAGGTTCTCAAGGTCTTGCGGACATATGCTCCTTCCTGTAGGTGGATTGTAAGCTGCTGCTATGGTAATGGTTTTGTTGAATAAACTTGTTTCAATTGCTGTTGACTCCATTCTAGTGAGATGAGGTGAGGTGATACGTCTGTGTACAATTTTGTTTTTGACCAGAATGGCTGTTCCTCCACCTGGTCTGTTCGGTCTGTCATTTCTGTGGACCACATAATTCCTGATTTTGAAGGTCTGGTTTGGTTGCAGGTGAGTCTCTGTGATGAGCGCAATGTCGATCTTTTGCTCATCTAGGAATTCCGCTAGAGTGTGTTTTTGAGTTATAATGCCATTGGCATTCCAATTCATGATTTTTACTGCCTTATTTGCCGCCAAGAATGCTAACAGCGGCTTGGAATAAAATTGTGATTTTGGTGAAATTGTCCTGTGCTTGTCTTAGCTGCTCTGCTGCTGTCTTGATTGTGCTTAATATGTTTGGAATGTCAAATTGCGTGATGAATCCTAGGAGTTCTTTGATGTCAGAACCAATACCTGATGCTGGTTGTGATGTGGGTTCAGAGGTGTTGCTGTTTTCTTCTGTTGTGAGGGTATTGTTTGGTTTTGCCCATCCTCTTGTTTTCCGCAGTGCTGGAAAGTTTGTGGAATTGAGTTGTACTGTTTGTTTGGCTCTTTCCTCCTCCAGCCTGTTTTGTGCAGGGGTTTTCGCTTTCTTTCTCTCTTGCTGAGTCTGCAAGAGTTTTAAATATACTGGGCATTTTTTGAAGTTACTCGTGTGTTCTCCTTTGCAGTGGTAGCAAGTTGGTTTTGCTTCTGGTTTCTTTAGGCAGTCTGCTGTTTTGTGTTGTTGCCCGCATTTGACACAATTTGGACGAAGGGTGCAGTTACGCGACCCATGTCCATAACCCTGGCAATTGTGGCATTGGGTCAATCCCTGTGGACTTCGATATGTTTCAACTGTCACCTGCATGTGAAACATTGCTTTGAGGTCGTATATTCTTTTCGCCTCTTCGGTATTTTCAAGTGTAACTTGAAAGTGACGTAAAGTCACTTTTTTCTGAGTGTTTTCATCGAATGATGTCATGTGCGCTACTTTGATGACAGGTAAGTTGTGATCTAAGAGGACCTCATGAATGATCTTGGGGTCTATGGTTGGTAGTAGCTTTTTGATAACTACTTTCAATGGCTTAAAGGCGTGCATATCGTGTGTGTAGTATTGTATGTTGTTTTCGGTCAGATATCCCTTGAATGCTAGGAAATCATCTGGGTGTGAGAATTGATATGTGATTTCGTCACTGTGACTTCTAGTTTTGAGGTCTCCTTTCAGTTTGTTGCGGAGTGCTTTGACTATTTCCAGGTATTGGGATGTTTCCTTGACAACGATCGGCGGAATACGCAGTCTCTTTGTCTGGGTTGTTTGCTGTTTTTCCCCTGTTCTGGAATTTCCCGCATCGTTATCGGGCAGTAGTTCGAACTTGTTAGAGACGGGGATCTCGTACTCCATTTGTTCGTTGTTTTCGTCTTCTGAGTTGGGGGTGGGATCATCTGTTGAGTCCTGGGTTTTCTTTTTGTTGCTGTTGTTCTGCAACTTCGTCTGGTTGTCAATGGTTGCTTTGCGTTTCCCTGCTGTTTGTTTGGTAGCCGGTACAATGTTTGTGTTGTGGCTATCATTTGCTGGTGGTGTTTCTACCTGTGTTGTGGGTGAGGTGACTGGTGGTGATGTGAATGATGATGTGGATAGTTGGGGCGGTGGTTCCCCATCTGTCATGGAAGTCCCGTGGGACTCCATGGCGGAATTTGTGGTGTTACCTTGGCAAGGTGAGAATGGGGTGGCTGTTGAGAGAGAACAATCTGCCTTTGCCTCAGAGTGCGCGGGTTTACCCAACGTGAATGGGGCCCTGGTACTCTATATTCCCTGACTATCTTCCTAGCGTCCGGCTAGCCCGGAGGCATAATCTCGACACGGCGGTAACCAAGTACACAATCCCCAAGCTTCGAAGGCGGCTCGGTCGAAACGAGACGCGAGCAGCCGTCTGAATATTCCCAGCCGTAACAACACAAAGACACGCGAGCGCTGTGATAACAACGTCCGCTCTCTCCGCGCGCACGACTCGGAATGGCTGGCGGCACCCGCCGCACGCCGCCGCCGCACCTTTACCAGCTCGCCCTGCTGCGGCCGCCGACCAATGGGGCGCGCGCGCAACCGGCCGCCGCACCCGAGCCCATAAAGGACCCCCACCCCGCCGGCGCCGGCACGCACTCCGCTGCTCGACTCGCTGCGGCTCGCACCGTTTGGGGCGTTGTGCTTTTCTTTCTCGCTTCTTTCCAAACTAGCCCATCGCCATGTCCGGACGCGGAAAGGGAGGCAAAGTCAAGGGCAAGTCAAAGTCCCGCTCAAGCAGGGCTGGGCTCCAGTTCCCGGTCGGCAGAATCCACCGCCTCCTGCGCAAGGGAAACTACGCCGAGCGCGTCGGCGCCGGGGCGCCCGTCTACCTCGCCGCCGTCATGGAGTACCTCGCGGCTGAGGTGCTCGAGCTGGCCGGAAACGCGGCCCGCGACAACAAGAAGACGCGCATCATCCCGCGCCACCTGCAGCTCGCCATACGCAACGACGAGGAGCTCAACAAGCTCTTGTCGGGCGTCACCATCGCACAGGGAGGTGTCCTGCCCAACATCCAGGCCGTCCTGCTGCCAAAGAAGACCGAGAAGAAGGCCTAAAAGAGAGACAGCGCAATCGGCACCGCCGCGTGCTCCCTTGGCACGCAGCGCGCCATTTGCCGCCTCGGCTCAAAAACAAAACACAATCGGCCCTTTTCAGGGCCACCACACAAACCTACGTCCAAAGCAGAATTCCAGTCGTTCGTCGCACCACTTTTTTTTTTCTCTCTCTCTCTTTCTGTGTACGGTTTTTCCTTCTTACACACACAGGCGCCGCCATCTTGTACACACGTACTTGGCCACCTCCTCCACTCCACTCCACGCACGCACAGTCTCGCGACCATTAACCAGCACACGTGGCGCACAACAACACACCTCAAAAATAACCCCTCGGCACTCAGCCGCGCCGCGACACACAGCCCATCCACCGACAAGAAGCATACAAGCAAAGAGGGAGGGAGGGGAAGGAAGGAAGGAAGGAGCTCACACAACGCAAGGGTACGCTTCCTTCCCTCCCAACCGCACCGCACACCACGTCAAAAAAACTCCAAACAAAACTAAAAGGCCAAGTAGACTAAAAAGGAAAAGAAAAAAAAAAAAAAAACCAGCAACACAGACTCTTTCGCACTTTTCAACTTCCGAACACTGTGGTGGCCCTGAAAAGGGCCGTTTTTCAATCTCTCTTTCTTTCCTTTCCTTTCCTTTCCTTCGGTCTCACACCGCCTAACCGCCGAAACCGTACAGGGTGCGCCCCTGCCTCTTCAGGGCGTACACCACGTCCATGGCCGTCACAGTCTTGCGCTTGGCGTGCTCAGTGTACGTCACCGCGTCGTGGATCACGTTCTCCAGGAACACCTTCAGCACTCCGCGCGTCTCCTCGTAGATCAGACCAGAGATGCGCTTCACGCCGCCCCTGCGCGCCAGGCGGCGGATCGCGGGCTTCGTGATGCCCTGGATGTTGTCGCGCAACACCTTGCGGTGCCGCTTGGCGCCACCCTTGCCGAGCCCCTTTCCTCCCTTGCCGCGGCCTGTCATTCTTCTTCTTCAAGCGTCTCAACCACAATAATATAAAAAAACAGAAAGCAAGGCAAGCTCCTCACCCGGCGCTAGCGAGTCGGCTACGGTTGTGGCGCCCAGCGCGCGCGCCGCCCCCCTATATAGACTCTGGGGCCCCGCGGCCCGCCCTCCCCTCCCCCCACCACCGCGCACCGAGGGCATATAAGCGCAGCACCCGGGGCGCGCGGGCCCGTTGTCAAGGCAGCACCGGACGCCGTCGCGCACGCATATCCTCCACGCCGCATCCGCATCCGCAGTAGCCATGGCCCGGACAAAGCAAACGGCCCGCAAGTCCACCGGCGGAAAGGCGCCGCGCAAACAGCTCGCCACCAAGGCGGCGAGGAAGAGCGCGCCCGCCACCGGCGGCGTCAAGAAGCCCCACCGCTACAGGCCGGGCACCGTCGCCCTGCGAGAAATCAGGCGCTACCAGAAGAGCACAGAGCTGCTCATCCGCAAGCTGCCATTCCAGCGCCTAGTGCGCGAGATCGCCCAGGACTTCAAGACCGACCTGCGCTTCCAGAGCTCCGCAGTCATGGCCCTGCAGGAGGCCAGCGAGGCCTACCTCGTCGGCCTCTTCGAAGACACCAACCTGTGCGCAATCCACGCCAAGCGAGTCACCATCATGCCCAAGGACATCCAGCTCGCGCGCCGCATCCGCGGCGAGCGCGCCTAAACCCGCACACCGCCAAACAAACAAAACGGCCCTTTTCAGGGCCACTAACGTCTCTCCGTCGCGAGCAAAACTTTGTCGGTCGCAACGACTAGTTCCCCACTCACTCTCCAGTCCAGTCGTCCCACCCCCGGCCCGGCGCCGCCGTTTCCAAAAAAAAAAGAAAAATAAAAGCACCGCACCGGCCGAGCCAAGTCGCAAGCGTCAATAGCGCCACGGCACAAAACGTGACGCCCGGAAAGCAAAGCAAAGCAAAAAAGACTATTCCAAAACCACCACCAAGACAAACAAACAAACAAGCGCGGCGCAAGATAAATAGGTAAAAATAAAATACACTTTATAACACCAACCGCGCGCCGCCGCCCACGCCCGCCAACGACCCCACAATCCAACCACCGCGGCACGCAAACACCATCCACACATGAAACAAACAAACGCCAGCAAGCAAGACAGACAGACAGACAACAAGGCAACCGACCGACCACGACACGACAATCAACACCTTCCCGACGTGCTTTGATGGCCCTGAGAAGGGCCGTTTTTGTTTTTTGTCCGGGACCGCGCGACAGCCTCTGGTTGCGCGCCGGCCACCAGGCGACGGTGTCAACCGCCAACCCTTCCCTGCCCTTTCTACTTCTTCTTCTTGGGCGAAGCCTTCGCCTTAGACGGCGTCGCCGTCGCCTTCTTCGGGCGCGGCGCCTTCGGCTTCTTCGTCGGAACCTTGGCGGCCTTCTTCGCCTTCGACGGCGACTTGGCCTTGGCCGGCTTGGCCGCAGCCGCCTTCTTCGCACCCGCGGGAGCGGCCGACGCCGCAGACGCCTTCTTGGCGGCGCCCGCCTTCCGACCGGTCGCCGCCTTCACGCCGCCAGCCTTCTTTGCGCCGGCCGCACGGGCCCCCTTCTTCTCCTTGCTGGCCGGAGCGGCGCGCTTCTTCTTCGCACCACCGCCGCCACCACGAGCCTTGCCGCCCTCGGCCGCCCCGCCGCCGGCGCCGGCAAGCTTGAAAGAGCCCGACGCGCCCTTCCCCTTCGTCTGCACCAGCTCGCCAGCCACGACGGCCGACTTGAGGTACTTCTTGATAAAGGGCGCCAGCTTCTCCGCGTCCAGCTTGTAGTGCGCGGCAATGTACTTCTTGATCGCCTGCAGCGACGACCCGCCGCGCTCCTTCAGACTCTTGATGGCGGCCGTCACCATCTCAGAGGTGCGCGGGTGCGCAGGCTTGGCGCGCGGCTTCTTCGCAGACGACGCAGACTTGGCCTTCTTCGTAGTGCCGGTGGCGGCGGGTGCCGCGGCAGTCTCGTTCGTAGCCGCCTGGTCTGCCATCTTTTGCCTGTTCTCTTTTCTTTTTTCCCCTTGGTTTCGCTTCCTTCTCTCCTTCGACGACGCACAACAGCGAGGGGCGCGCAGCAGAGAATAGCCGCGCACGCGCCTGGCCCAGCCAGTGTCGCGGGCGGGCGCGGACGGCCGAGAGAGCGGCCGCCACTCGGCGCGCCGCTGCGCCGCCGCGCCGCGCCTCCCGCGCTTGCTACCGCCCAACGTCCGACAGCCTGCGCGGAGCAGCCCCCAACCTGCGCCGCAACCACCCGCGCCATTCAAACCACCGAGGATGGGGCTACACACACCGACACCACGGTCGCCAACCAGTCGCCGCGGCGGCGCCGCAAACCACGGCCAAACTGCAGCCACCGCGCGCCACAGCCTGGGTCGGCCCGCCGAGAATCGCCGCCCCCGCCCAAATGCCGCCCCCACAGCCCCAGCCGACGACCCGCCACAATGGCCAAACCTTCGTCAAAACTCCCACACCGTCGCCGCGGCAGCCCGGCCACCGCGGCCGGCGCCACAGCCACACGAGCCGAGTCGTGCGGCGATGACGGCCGTGCACAAACGCACCTCCGCCGCCGATCGCGTTCCGCCGTTTTCCCGATCGGCCCGCAGCCGTCGGGCCACGGCCGCGGGCCGTCCTCCTCCTCTCGCCTCGCCCGCCAACACCCACAGCCCTTCCAACAAAATTTTTTTTCTTTTTTCTTTTTTTTTTTACTTTTTTACGATCGCCGCCTGCGCAACATGGCACCGGCCGACGGAGCGCCAACCCCCCCGCCACAGGCGAAAACAAAACAACGATAAACAAACAAACAAAATAAATTACCAGCCAGCCCCAACTACAGACACACCGAATCTGCCCTCACAGCCGACCTTACACGCCTCAACGTCAAAACAAAGGTGGTTTCTTTCTTTCAACCGTTACCTTACCTTAGGTTACGTCAGGTTAGGCTAAGAAGGCGTCAGGGTTAGGTTAAGCGTTGACGTGACGTCACGTCTTAACGTAGGCGTTAAGCTAAGGTTGCGGTCACGTACGTTAGGTTAAGGCGACTTGGGGGTTGGCCTAAGAGCTTAGGTTAGGTTACGTTAGTTTAGGTTAGGTTAGGTGGCTGCGTTAAGGGCTTAAAGAAGTTTAGTTTAGGAGGTTAAGGCGTCGAGGCGGCCGCACCCCCTTAGCTGCTGCGGCTCGGCCACGCCACGCCACGCCACGCCACGCTTTGGGGTTTCATAAGGTCGCGCGGCGGGTCGTCGGCACGCCGCAAAGGACAAAACTGCAAGACGACGTCGAAAAACAAACAACAGGTAAAAAATAAATAAGTAAAATAAACGACGCCGACAGGCGGGGGGATCAGCAGAACGAGCAGATTCCGGAGAGCGAACGAGACACGCACGCACGCACGCACGCACACACACAAACCCCCCCGAGCCGAGAGAGCACAGCACCACCACGTGTCGGCCTCCGCTCACCCGACTCGGCTGGGCTGGGCTGGCGGCCGGGCCGGATGCACGTACACGTACGGCTACAGCCACTACCCGTACACAGCCGCTCTTCACGCAACACCAGCCAAATGGCGCGCCCGCGGCTCGTCGCGGTCGCGGTCGCGGTCGCGGTCGCGGTCGCAACGCCACGCCGGCACACTTTCGGCACCACCGTTTTCGCGCGCACCGCAAACAAAACGCAGCCGACACACACAGAAAAAAAAAAAAAAAAAAAAAAAAACAGAGCGCGAGACGGGCGGCGGCGCACCTTTCGCCAGCCGGCAGGCAATCGACTCGCCCAGTACGACAAACGCGCACGCCACCCCACCCACCAACCAACCAACCAACCAACCAGTCGTCGTCGTCGTCGTCGTCGTCGTCGTCGTCGTCGTCCCGAAATCAAACAAACTCTCAAAAGCACAGCCCCTGCTGCCAACGGACGCAGGGCGCCACGCAGCTCCCTTCCCGCCACACTCGATTCGCAGCGCAACTCACCCGGCACACCGTCAAACGACGGGCTGGGCTCGCCGCATCGCCGCAACCTACACACCTTCCCCGCCACGACGCACAGCCCCACCAGACGCCCGTGCCGCAACGACACTACTGCACTACCACTACCGCACTACTCCTCTCGCCCTTGCCATACACGACACAACACGCCAAAAAATGAAAATCCAAATACAAACAAAAACACCGCCACCACGACCCAAACACATGCACGGCGCGCCAACACACGCGAGGCAAGGCACGCAGCAAACGGCGTCCCCTCCGCGTCGCGCCATCAACCTACACACACAAGGCAACCAACAACAGCCAGCCAGCCAGCCAGCCAGCCCCACTCTCACGCCGCAAAAACAGAAAACACACCGAAACCGCCAAACGCCACACACCTCTCGGCATCCGTTTCGCACACAACGACGCGACGCACATACATCATCACGGGCTACGCACGCACACCGCGACCCACTTTTTTACGACGCCCTCGGCAGAGCACACGTGCCCACGCCCACACACAGTCGACACAACGACGCAGCGCGCAGCAGACGCGGCCGCAACACATACCTCCCCGACGACGCGCCAACACCGCCAGCCACTGCTCACTCGCCCAAGCAACCCGTGCACACAACTGCCACACGCGTCCACCACGCCGCCGCCAACCACCCGCCCGCCAGGGGGCGCTCACGTCCGCGACAACAGCGCGGCACCGCCGGACCGGACCGGACCGGGCCGGGCCGGGCCGAGCCGAGCCGGGCCGGGCCGCCGCCTCCTCTCCACTCGGCACGCCACGTCCTGCTTGCAAAACACATGGCTCGTCCCTCTGTACACACAACGCGCCTGCCTGCGGTCGCCGCCGGCATCTATCTACCTGCGCATCGGAGCCAGGCCGGCAAGCCCACACTTAAATAATGCACTTCAACCAGCCAAACAAACCCACTCTTCCTTTCTTTGCACAGCGCATGCAACAGCAGCCCCAGGAGCCGGGCCCGCCGCCAGCGTCTCCTCCTCCTCCTCCTCCTCCTCCTCCTCCTCCTCCTCCTCCTCTGGGCACAGCCAGCCAGCCGTTCCCACCGCCCCGCCCCTGCTCTGCAGAACAAGAAAAAACGAAAAAGTACCAACACACGCACCCAAAGCGTAAGCCAGACAAGACCAGCCTCTCCAAGGCCACACACACGCAAAAAAAAAACAAAAAAAAACAAAAACACTACAACAAAATAAAATAAAAAAGAAAAAGCAAGCTGTCGCCTCGCCCCCGCCTGTCCCCCCCACCACATTCGCCCCCTCCGCTTGTTTTCCTTTCTACAATTTCCCTCTTTTCCGCCCAATATCCCGCCGCGGTTTACGGGCACCGGCCGATTTTGCGCCCGCCCACATGTGTGCCTACTCCCCACCACCATTCCCTCCGCAGCCCGCTTTTCCCCCCTCCCTGCCCACACCGCACCACACCGACGGTGCTGACGTCGACACGCACCCAAGACAGGGGCCACGACCGTCTTTTTTCCTGGGCCCATCCCCGCACCGCACCGCACCTCCTTCCAATCAACGCTGTGGCGCCTGTGTCCGCGCGAGACGCGTGCGCGCCGCCTCTCTCAACATCCGTCCGCCGTCCGCCGTCCGCCGGCCGGCCCGTTTTTCGGCCCCCAGGCCATCCCGTCAACCACCACTGCCACTGCCCCTGCCCCTGCCCGCCCCGCACCACACCACACACCGCTGCTTGCCCTGGCCGTTGCCACCAAAGGCGCCAACCGCAGCCCGCGCGCGCCAGAAAGAGATGGCAAAACTACAGGGACCCAGCCGACCGACGAAAATCAGAGCAATTGGCCGGGAGGATCAAAAAGAGAGCTCCGAAAACCACCGTAGCGAGGCGTGGGAGGAAACGTTACGAGAAGCAGAAAGGGACCAGGAAAAATTCTGGAAATTTCTTAAAACTCGTAAACTAAACACGAAACATCTACATCTACATGGGGAAGGAACGACCCCACAGACCGAGCTGAAGCACTGGCGGATTCACTAGAAAGGCAATTCCAAGCACCAGAAGCGGTACATGACGAAACTGATGACCACCAGGAAATGGTACTCAGAAGGGTAAAACCGCATCCTAAGTGCCCCGATCAGAACATCTTTCACAATCCAATAAACGCAGAAACCCCATATCTTATCACATCGCAAACACACACACATCCTAAGAAGGCATCAGGCCCAGATTCCATCAAACCGCAACTACTACATCACCTACCTCCAGCAACTATCAATTATCTATCTAACATCAATATATAATGCTTGCTTCAGACTAAACTACTTGGAAACAGGCCCGAGTCATCACATTACCAAAGCCAAACAAGGACTTATTATTTCCGCAAAACTATAGGCCAACTTCCTTGGAAAGGTTCTCGGAAAGCTCATTCAAACTGAACTGAAGAAATTCAATTCTTAAAGGATAACAACATAATCATCCCACAACAATTCCGATTCCGCGAAGAACACAGCACCACCCACCAGGTGACCAGACTAGTCGAGCACATATGTCAGGCCAGAAACATTAGACACAGTACTCGAGCAGTCCTGCTTGACATTGGAAAAGCATTCGGATAACGCCTTATCTACAAGCTCCACCAGTACAACTGCCCCATCCACATTATTGCTTCTTTTCTCCGCAACAGAGCATTCTATGTCCATGTACCAGGAGCGGCAAGTAACACTAGATCCATAGAGGCTGGAGTCCCGCAAGGCTCAGTGCTGGGGCCCATTCTCTACTCAATATACACAAACAAACAGCTGGGAGGACACTTGTCACTATTTGCAGACGACACTGCAGTCTACCGCAGCAGTTCTAACCTGCAATATAGAGTCACAAAAATAGAGCAACACCTACAATCCATCCAGAAATGGGCTAACCAATGGAAACAAAAAAAACAATAAACGCGGAGAAAACCCAAGCAATACAATACGATTCACATTCAAAAAGAATACCTCCTAACCTGCATATACGCCTCAGAAATGACAATCTTCCATGGTCAGGCACAATAAAGTATCTAGGCATCAAGCTGGACAAGAGGTTGACATTTAGAGACCATGTTACACACGTTTGTAACAAGGCTGCAGCAGCAATATTCAGACTGTACCCAATCGTCAAAGGAAACAGAATAAATATGCGCGCCAAAAAGAAAATCTTCAAAACCGTCATAGGAACCAGCCATCACTTACGGCTCTGAAAATCTGGTCAATGGCCGCAGACACCAACATAACAAGAGTAAAAAAGGGTGCAGAACAAATACTTCAGAATTGCTGCTGATGCCGGCCGGTACCAGACAAACCGAGACATATACACAAACCATAACATACTCAAAATCCCGGAAATCATCCAAAGAAAAATCCATAAAATTTTTATTTTTCCACCAAACCACGGATTCGAACCACCCACTCATCAGAAATCTGGGACAAAATCCACCCGACCCAAGAACGACATTTCCCATCACGACAAAACACCACAAACTACAACATACCATGATAAACAAAAATAAAATAAAAACACCATAACACTCACTTAAACAACAAACATCTACACACACACACACCCAAGAGACCCTATCATCCCATCATTTTGTTACCCAACATAATCAGACATAAGGCAGGGATCAAGGACAGATCCGGTCCTTCGAGTACAGGGGGTAAAAAATACCCATCAGACCAGCTCTCTCTCTCTCTCTCTCTCTCCTCCTCGCTTCTCCGTGCCGACGCTGCCCCGCACACGCGTTCGCGTTCGGCCGACACCACACGACAGGTCTTTGGGGCCCCGCCACTGCGCACACGCACGCCTCCTCCTCTTCCTTAGTTCTTTTTCGCTTTTCTTTTCTCCCCCGCCCCCCGCTCTCACCGCCACATCATCCCGCAACCCTTGGGGGATGTTTCCCAACATCAACGCGCCCCAATTCCACTCTCTGCCCGTGCCGCACTCTCCACTTTGCTTCCCCCCGTCCCCTACACACACGACTACCGAAACCCCGGTTGACACACCTTCTCGTAGGACAGGGGTGCGTGCGTGCGTTGTCTTGACGGTGACAGCAACAGCAACGGATCCGTCCATCCCATTCCCCCCCCCCCACTCGGCAAGGGGGGCACACACGAACGCGAAAGAAAGGGCAGGGCAGGGCAACTATCTCGTACACATTCTTCCTCAGAACCCACATATCACATCAACGAACGGGAGGCCAATTGCGGACTCAGCCGTGTCAGGCAAATCCAACCCAACCAACACCTCCCACGGAAACCCTGACACTGATCCAGCAGTACGTCCACATACATCGCCACACCAAATACGGGTGACGAGTGAGCAACAAATGGAACAATACACAACAAGGCTGACCTAATAAAAACTGCACGTCACGTCATACCTTCCAGACAGACGCAGTTCCGACGGGACGGCGGAACCGTATACATACCTTTCAGCCACAACAACCGACCGACTGGACACGCCCGCGTCTCCAGCCAGCCAACCACCAGGGCCACACAGCCCGCAAGTTTCAGCGTCAACACTTCTTAACATACGTTTCAAACTTTTCAATACATTGCCACACACACACACACACACACCCCACGAAAAGCGTCAACCTCTCTCACACTGGATACACTCAACACTTTTTGTCGGCGGAGCTTGAGGCCAACGGTTGACACACCCCCACCGGCCACACAGGTTTCCCTTTGAAAATTGCAGTGACGGAGACGCGGCATTACGAGAGGGTTGTTTCCGAGAGCGCGAGCTGGACGGAGCTGCGGCGGCGCCGCCGCCGCCGCCGCCGCCGCCGCCGCCGCCGCCGAGGGGTAATGAACGCACGCGATGCCGCATGACAGCCCATCACCCAAAGTTTCACCCACAACTGCACAGGTCGCACCCCCTTTTCGCGCCATACTAGTGTCGATCGTCAATTACAGCTCACGGTGTTCGCATTTGCCACTTGACGGGGGGGGAAAACAAAACAAACATCTGACACGCCATGTGTTTCTCTCTCTGTTATATCTAGGTCATTGGGCAGCCACTGTAAAAAATAATATTTTTACGACATGGTTGGGTAAGTGATTTAAAGACAACAATTGTGGGTCACACACCATAGACCATTTCGATAGTGTTCTTGTTCTTCTCTTTTTCCTTTTTTTATCGCTCAATTGAAATAAAACCTGGGGATGATGCAATGCTGCGATATGGCACAACCGTCGTCCATTGTACACAACTCGGGAACAAAAAGAAACCAATTCAGGGAACGTTCGTTCCTTCACAACGTTTCTTTCAACGCACTTGGTCTTTACCATCCTGTATTCAAACACATTTTCCTTTCATCAAAACTAGGGCATTTCCATAACAGTTTGTTTCCGTTTCTGTGAGCACAATACTGCTTCTTCGACGTCATTTCACCATCTTAACTAGACAAACAACAAAATAGGAAAACAGCCTTGAGAACCCCGTCCACCTAATTTCAGTTAGCACGGCATCCAAGATTCTTTTCCGGGGAGTGCGGTGCAGCTGACGCTGCTCAGACCATATACCGTCGCCAGTCTCACTGCACACCTCCGACACCACGGGAACGCTCACCGTCCCGTTGCCCTACACTGGCGTTTCTTTTCAACCCCCCACACTATTCCTCGCTCCCCGGACATTCGACCGATCACAAAGTGCAACCTCTCCTTACCGTCGGGTGCCCCTCTTCATCCCCGGGGCGCCAACAAAAAAAAAAAAAAAAAAAAAAAAATAAACCACTCAACTGAGCGGAAAATACACGTACATCCAGAATGACGACACCGCCTCCACAAACAAAAACCAGACGTCAGACGTCAGGTCGAAAGAGGGCACCGTACGTCGTGGCGCGTGGTCTCCTAACTCACCTCGCGCGTACAAATACAATACAATACAATGCGTGTCTCCTCACGTTCACACACACCTCCACGCTCCACTTTTACGTCGCCCAACCAACCAACTAACTTAACCCACCCGCTCGGCGTAGAAGCAGCTGTAGGCGGCAACGTGTTGTTTCTCACCCTCGCCACCAACGGTGTGACATCCGACAATCGCGGTTTGCTTTCCTTCCTTTCCGTTCCACACCTCCGGCCATACCATACCAAAAAAAAAATATATCAAACAAGCCAACTCCAGCGATCCGCCCCCCTAACACCAACACGTCTCGAAACACCCACGCCCACGACCCGGCTGTGGCTAAAGTGCGTATCCCAACGTCACACCAAAACCAAAGGCGCCGGCGCCGCACCACAGCTACAGCTGTGCCGCCGTCCACCCGCTCACAACAACAACAACAATTCCGCCCTTCCCGCAAAGGCATTTTGGTGGCCCTGAAAAGGGCCGTTTTTTTCTTTTCTTCGCCGCGCCGCGGACGAGCCTCCTATTTCCAAGAGCCACCTCCTTACTTGGAGCTCGTGTACTTGGTCACCGCCTTCGTGCCCTCGCTCACCGCGTGCTTGGCCAGCTCGCCAGGCAGCAAGAGCCGCACAGCGGTCTGGATCTCGCGGGACGTGATGGTCGAGCGCTTGTTGTAGTGCGCCAGGCGAGAAGCCTCGGCCGCAATGCGCTCGAAAATGTCGTTCACGAAGCTGTTCATGATGCTCATCGCCTTCGAAGAGATGCCCGTGTCAGGGTGCACCTGCTTCAGCACCTTGTAGATGTAGATGGCATAGCTCTCCTTCCTCTTGCGCTTCTTCTTCTTGTCGCCCTTCGAAATGTTCTTCTGCGCCTTGCCAGCCTTCTTGGCGGCTTTCCCGCTAGTCTTGGGCGGCATCACGAACAAACAGGCAGGCAGGCAGGCACGCGCAGTCAGTCAGTCAAGCGCTCCGCTCCAGTCAGCGTCTCCCCACACAGTGGCACCCGCCGCACGCCGCCGCCGCACCTTTACCAGCTCGCCCTGCTGCGGCCGCCGACCAATGGGGCGCGCGCGCAACCGGCCGCCACACCCGAGCCCATAAAGGACCCCCACCCCGCCGGCGCCGGCACGCGTCACTCCACGACACACGGGCACAGCGCGCTGAGCCGCCGTAGCGAGAGGACGCTCTGGCTCTGCGCTGCGCATTGTCTCGCCCGCGCCTTTGTTCACGCATGCCTTTGTCAAGGCACGCGGGTCGACGGCGGCCACGTGGCAAAAACTGCAGCTAACGACTCGCTTGCGAGTGCGGTTAGCGGCAGAATTGTGTGTTATCTCGGCTGCGAATCAAATCGATTCAGTAATCGATTTGTGCCGCGCCTAGGGTCCGCTAGGGCAAGCCGTGAGTCAGGACCCCCTTCACGTGGGACCAGTCCGCGCTCACTCGACTAGTATTTCTTCCCCTATTTCCCACCTCGTGATGGAAGTAGAAAACGCAGCGTCGGATGCGGCGGGACCGGTTCGAGCGGCCCCGCTCACAGCCGAGAATCTCACACCCAAGCAGGTGTACAAATTCATGAAGCGTCTGATGTCGCCTCACGACTATCCAGGACGCGCTGCCGACGAGCGAGCGGAACGCAGAATGCAGATGCACCTCGTTTCTATCGGCTGCGTGGCCAGAGAAGACGTGAGAGTGCCGCCGGGAGCCCCGCCAGGCGTGTCGATAGAAGACGACACTGTCCTGCCAGGGGCGGCCCCGATGGGTGATGCGCCACCAGTCGCAGTTATTGAAGAAACTGCTGCACTGCTGGTTGCCCCTCCGGTCTCTTCCGAGCAAGAGGCCACTACAGCAACGGACACTGTCCCGCCAGGCGTGATGAAAGAAGTTGTCACTGTCCTGCCGGTCGACGCCGGCACCCACAGGGAAGAGGACATTGTAGAAGCCAATCTTGGCGATCTACTGGAAGCGATGGATACATCTCACCCCTCACGAAAGAGGCCTGCGGCCACGGAGGAGGATGACCCCTCCACCTCTTCTCAGTCCTTTCACAGGGGGAGCCTGAAGAAGAAGATGGCAGACGATCCTGCCCCCACAGAAGCAGACCAGGCGACAGAGGATGGGTTTGTCGTCCCGAAGCGGCGACACACTGCTCGGGCCAAACGGCTCGAGACAGTGCAGCCGCTTCCCACGACAAACTCGTTCGTCGACGCCGACGAAGCAGAGGACATGGAGGCCACTGAACCACCTAAAAGGCGGGCACCCGCCCCCCCACCGATTACTGTCTCATGGAAGGAAACCTACAAGTCCTTCCTCAACAAGTTCGAGTCAGTAGCGACCGCTGCCAAGGTCAGGTGTGTCGGGCGAGACCTTTACCGGGTCTCGATCGGCACAATGGAGGAATACAGGGCAGCAATGAAGATTATAGAGACTGAGAAGCTCCACTGCTTCACGCACAACGCGGAGCCAGTGAAGCAGCTGAAGGTGGTCTTCCGCCACCTCCCGCTGCGAATGGAGACTTCTCATCTGAAAGACGAGCTGGCGGGGCTCGGCTACATGGCCAGCTCCGTCACAATTATGAAGTCACCCAGAACGCGACGAGACATGCCACTCTTCCTAGTTGTCCTCCCGGACAACTTCCAAAATAGGAAGATATTCCAACTTCAGATGGTGGCACGGATTGGGGTGGAAGTGGAGCCACTCAAGGCCAAGGGGAGGCGCGCCCAGTGCTTCTCCTGCCAAGGCCTTGACCACGTGGCGCGCTATTGCTCCATGCCGCCGCGATGCGTCAAGTGCGCCGACTCCCACCAGAGCCGGGACTGCACTAAGAAACGAGAGGAGGCACCTAAATGCTGCAACTGTAGCGAGCCACATGTGGCGAGCTACAGAGGCTGCAGTGCATTCAGAAGACGCCCTCGGCAACAAGGCCGCGCAGCACCAGCAAGGAAGGTGCAACCTGGCACCAGCTACGTCTCTGCCACCAAGGGAGAGGCAGCTAGCGCCAACAAGGAACGACAAGTGGCCTTTCCAACACCTCCGCACAAGGACTCGACCGAGTCCACGCCTGCCATCGTTGCGCCTGCCCCGCCGGCCGATCAGGCTGACACCCAGGCCGACCACCACAAGGGACGACGACAAACTGCCCGTCCCCCCACCACTCCCATGCCCCAGCTAGCTGGGCGTGTGGCCTGGCGAACGGATGCGGTCGCAACGCCGCGCCCTGCCGCCCCCGCACACGCACCTGCACCCATGGCGGCACCCTCACCTCCCTCAGGAACAGAAGCTGCAGACCTGGGAGCCCTGTTGAGCTCCCTCTCTGCCCTGCTTCAGCAACTGCCAGTGCTCGTCACGGCAGTAACGGGGGCCCTCCAGGCCGCTACCGTCGCCAATAGTCCACTCCATGGATAATCCGCACATCCACGGGTTGACCGTTTGCGAGTTCAATGCAAACAGCCTGTTCCCCCAGCAGGGAGAGTTTCGGCAGTTCATGCAGGACGAGGCCATCGACCTGTGCCTGGTCTGTGAAACTCACCTGAAGCCGGGGGTCCACGTCAAAGTAGCAAACTATGTTTGCTACCGAAACGACAGGCCAACAGCTGGTGGGGGCACCGCCATATATGTGCGCTCCTCACTTCGGCACCACCAGGTACAACTCCCAGACCTGGCCACCATGGAAGCCACCGGAGTCACTGTCACCTCAGCAGCTGGGCAGATCACTTTCGTGGCTGTGTACAGGCCACCCAGAGGAAATCTCCTGGAGGCGGACGTTGACGCGCTGCTGGCGGTTGGGGGGAGGGTCTTCATTGCGGGTGACTTCAATGCGAAGCACCCGGAATGGAACTCCCGCCTCACGAACGTCAGTGGCCGTCGACTTCTCCGCGCCGCCCAGCGGAACGACGCCCTAGTCGTGGGACCACGTGAACACACCATATATCCGGCCAGGGGACGGTCGGACGTGCTCGATGTCGCCGTCATCAAGGGCATCGGGCACCACACGACCGCATCCACAAGGTGTGCGCTGTCGTCCGACCATCTACCGGTGGTCTTCGGAATAGACGTCGCCGGAGCCACGCTGCCACCACGCCGTCAAACATACCGACGCATGGACTGTGACCGGTTTCGGGATACCATCCTGGAATCGATCACAAACTCCCCTGACCCTAATACAGTGGGAGCAGATGAGGCCCTGCGGGTCTTCTCGCGCCAGCTGCTGGAAGCAGCAGATGCAGCCTCCTCTCCCCAGCCACAAGGGCCCAGGGACCTCTCCCGCAGTCTACCACCTCCCATCCGAGAGGCAATCAGGGAGAAGAACAGACTGTTCCGGGAGTGGCAGCTAACCCGCCAACCCGCAACGAAGAAGCGCCTAAACCGCATGCGGAGAGAAATCAAAGCTGCGGCGGAAGCACACAGGAACCGCGTCTGGTCGGACTTCGTCGCCTCCCTGAACCCAGAGGACGGCAGTATCTGGCGCACTGTAAAAACATTCCTGCGCAGACGACAACGCATGCCACCGCTCACGGTCGGGCAAGACGTCATCTCCAGCCCCGACGGTAAAGCAGGCGCCCTGGCGGACCATTTCGAGGCGTCATTCACCCCGGTGGATGACAACCTAGACGAGAATCACCTCCACCAGGTTGAAGAACAGCTCCCAGTGTTCCTGGAAGCCAGAGACGAAAGGGACGAAATTGACCCCATCTCAGAGGAGGAAGTGGCCGCACAGCTGAAGGTGCTCAACACCAGGAAGGCTGGTGGGGCTGATGGCGTCACCAACCATCTATTGAAGAACCTGCCAGAGGGGGCTCATCTGCTCCTGGCAGGCATCTTCAACCAGGTCCTTCGCTCTGGGGTCTACCCCTCTGTATGGAAACATGCAGAGGTGGTGGCTATCCCCAAGGCAAACAAGGACCCACGAGAAGCCGCCAACTACAGACCCATCAGTCTGCTGCCAGCACTTTCCAAGGTGTTTGAGCGCCTCTACGCCAGGCGCCTGCTTCGCCACGTAACGGCGGAGGGAATAATCCCGGATGAACAGTTCGGTTTTAGGAGGGGACATTCCACAGTTCACCAGCTGATGCGGCTAGTGGAAGAGGCCATGCGCGCCCTGGAGACGCGGGAATTCCTCGGGGCGGTGTTCCTTGACGTCTCCAGAGCGTTCGACTCCGTGTGGCACGACGGCCTCGTGTACAAACTCTTTGTGCACGGGGTACCGACGTCACACGGGGTCCTCCTCCGGTCGTACCTGGCAGACAGGACTTTCCACGTCCGACTGGACGATGGAACCTCCACACATCGACCCATCCGTGCTGGGGTGCCGCAGGGGTCCGTTCTTGGCCCCCTGCTGTACTCCATTTTCACCGCCGATGCTCCGCGCGTGGCGCCGGTGAAGTTGGCACTATACGCCGACGACACTGCGCTCTTCGTGCGGAGCATGAATGCGGTGCAGATGCGTCGGCAGCTCCAGCGAGGCTGTGAGGCCCTTGGTGCATGGTCGACCAAGTGGCGCCTTAAGCAGAATGCTGCGAAGAGCCAGGCAGTGGTGTTCACACGAAGACCACTGCCACCTGATCTACCACCAGTGATCATCATGGGAAGCCCCGTCCCATGGAGTAAGACTGGCCGCTACCTGGGAGTCACCCTAGACCGAAAGATGACATGGAAGCCACATATAGAGGACGTCAGGGGCAGAGCAATAGGGCGCCTACGCGTTCTGTACCCTCTGCTCAATCCGTCGTCTGCCCTGCCTCCCCATCACGGCATCACGCTGTACCTGGCACTGGTACGTCCAGTGCTGGAATACGCGGCCGTGGTGTGGGGCAATGCAGCCGACACTCACATCAACAGGCTGCAGAGGGTGCAGAACCGGGCGCTCAAGCTTGCCCTGCGCCTGCCGAGGCGGTACTCGACTGCTCGTCTACACGAGCAGACAGGAATCCCCCTCCTCCGCGACCGAATCAGACAGTCGGCGCGGTTGTTCTACGAGCGGGCCGAACGGTCCAACAACCGGCTCATTAGGAACCTGGGCCACCCTATTCACCACAGGCCAACAACGCGCTGGCCTGACCTTTTGCGGGTGTAAAACCCCGCAACAGAGCCAGGACATCATCCCCAGCTATCAACCTGAGGCCCATTCACAAAGAGAGGAAGCCATTTCCCAAATAACTAGGTTAACGCAGGAATAGCAACGTATGCTTAGCCTGCAACCCCACGAGTCAGGGCAGACTCGTAAGGTAATTGGCAGTGGCAGTGGCAGTGGCGCCGGCACGCACTCCGCTGCTCGACTCGCTGCGGCTCGCACCGTTTGGGGCGTTGTGCTTTTCTTTCTCGCTTCTTTCCAAACTAGCCCATCGCCATGTCCGGACGCGGAAAGGGAGGCAAAGTCAAGGGCAAGTCAAAGTCCCGCTCAAGCAGGGCTGGGCTCCAGTTCCCGGTCGGCAGAATCCACCGCCTCCTGCGCAAGGGAAACTACGCCGAGCGCGTCGGCGCCGGGGCGCCCGTCTACCTCGCCGCCGTCATGGAGTACCTCGCGGCTGAGGTGCTCGAGCTGGCCGGAAACGCGGCCCGCGACAACAAGAAGACGCGCATCATCCCGCGCCACCTGCAGCTCGCCATACGCAACGACGAGGAGCTCAACAAGCTCTTGTCGGGCGTCACCATCGCACAGGGAGGTGTCCTGCCCAACATCCAGGCCGTCCTGCTGCCAAAGAAGACCGAGAAGAAGGCCTAAAAGAGAGACAGCGCAATCGGCACCGCCGCGTGCTCCCTTGGCACGCAGCGCGCCATTTGCCGCCTCGGCTCAAAAACAAAACACAATCGGCCCTTTTCAGGGCCACCACACAAACCTACGTCCAAAGCAGAATTCCAGTCGTTCGTCGCACCACTTTTTTTTTTTCTGTCTCTCTCTTTCTGTGTACGGTTTTTCCTTCTTACACACACAGGCGCCGCCATCTTGTACACACGTACTTGGCCACCTCCTCCACTCCACTCCACTCCACGCACGCACAGTCTCGCGACCATTAACCAGCACACGTGGCGCACAACAACACACCTCAAAAATAACCCCTCGGCACTCAGCCGCGCCGCGACACACAGCCCATCCACCGACAAGAAGCATACAAGCAAAGAGGGAGGGAGGGGAAGGAAGGAAGGAAGGAAGGAAGGAAGGAGCTCACACAACGCAAGGGGACGCTTCCTTCCCTCCCAACCGCACCGCACACCACGTCAAAAAAACTCCAAACAAAACTAAAAGGCCAAGTAGACTAAAAAGGAAAAGAAAAAAAAAAAAAAAACCAGCAACACAGACTCTTTCGCACTTTTCAACTTCCGAACACTGTGGTGGCCCTGAAAAGGGCCGTTTTTCAATCTCTCTTTCTTTCCTTTCCTTTCCTTTCCTTTCCTTCGGTCTCACACCGCCTAACCGCCGAAACCGTACAGGGTGCGCCCCTGCCTCTTCAGGGCGTACACCACGTCCATGGCCGTCACAGTCTTGCGCTTGGCGTGCTCAGTGTACGTCACCGCGTCGCGGATCACGTTCTCCAGGAACACCTTCAGCACTCCGCGCGTCTCCTCGTAGATCAGACCAGAGATGCGCTTCACGCCGCCCCTGCGCGCCAGGCGGCGGATCGCGGGCTTCGTGATGCCCTGGATGTTGTCGCGCAACACCTTGCGGTGCCGCTTGGCGCCACCCTTGCCGAGCCCTTTCCTCCCTTGCCGCGGCCTGTCATTCTTCTTCTTCAAGCGTCTCAACCACAATAATATAAAAAAACAGAAAGCAAGGCAAGCTCCTCACCCGGCGCTAGCGAGTCGGCTACGGTTGTGGCGCCCAGCGCGCGCGCCGCCCCCCTATATAGACTCTGGGGCCCCGCGGCCCGCCCTCCCCTCCCCCCACCACCGCGCACCGAGGGCATATAAGCGCAGCACCCGGGGCGCGCGGGCCCGTTGTCAAGGCAGCACCGGACGCCGTCGCGCACGCATATCCTCCACGCCGCATCCGCATCCGTAGTAGCCATGGCCCGGACAAAGCAAACGGCCCGAAAGTCCACCGGCGGAAAGGCGCCGCGCAAACAGCTCGCCACCAAGGCGGCGAGGAAGAGCGCGCCCGCCACCGGCGGCGTCAAGAAGCCCCACCGCTACAGGCCGGGCACCGTCGCCCTGCGAGAAATCAGGCGCTACCAGAAGAGCACAGAGCTGCTCATCCGCAAGCTGCCATTCCAGCGCCTAGTGCGCGAGATCGCCCAGGACTTCAAGACCGACCTGCGCTTCCAGAGCTCCGCAGTCATGGCCCTGCAGGAGGCCAGCGAGGCCTACCTCGTCGGCCTCTTCGAAGACACCAACCTGTGCGCAATCCACGCCAAGCGAGTCACCATCATGCCCAAGGACATCCAGCTCGCGCGCCGCATCCGCGGCGAGCGCGCCTAAACCCGCACACCGCCAAACAAACAAAACGGCCCTTTTCAGGGCCACTAACGTCTCTCCGTCGCGAGCAAAACTTTGTCGGTCGCAACGACTAGTTCCCCACTCACTCTCCAGTCCAGTCGTCCCACCCCCGGCCCGGCGCCGCCGTTTCCAAAAAAAAAAGAAGAATAAAAGCACCGCACCGGCCGAGCCAAGTCGCAAGCGTCAATAGCGCCACGGCACAAAACGTGACGCCCGGAAAGCAAAGCAAAGCAAAAAAGACTATTCCAAAACCACCACCAAGACAAACAAACAAACAAGCGCGGCGCAAGATAAATAGGTAAAAATAAAATACACTTTATAACACCAACCGCGCGCCGCCGCCCACGCCCGCCAACGACCCCACAATCCAACCACCGCGGCACGCAAACACCATCCACACATGAAACAAACAAACGCCAGCAAGCAAGACAGACAGACAGACAACAAGGCAACCGACCGACCACGACACGACAATCAACACCTTCCCGACGTGCTTTGATGGCCCTGAGAAGGGCCGTTTTTGTTTTTTGTCCGGGACCGCGCGACAGCCTCTGGTTGCGCGCCGGCCACCAGGCGACGGTGTCAACCGCCAACCCTTCCCTGCCCTTTCTACTTCTTCTTCTTGGGCGAAGCCTTCGCCTTAGACGGCGTCGCCGTCGCCTTCTTCGGGCGCGGCGCCTTCGGCTTCTTCGTCGGAACCTTGGCGGCCTTCTTCGCCTTCGACGGCGACTTGGCCTTGGCCGGCTTGGCCGCAGCCGCCTTCTTCGCACCCGCGGGAGCGGCCGACGCCGCAGACGCCTTCTTGGCGGCGCCCGCCTTCCGACCGGTCGCCGCCTTCACGCCGCCAGCCTTCTTTGCGCCGGCCGCACGGGCCCCCTTCTTCTCCTTGCTGGCCGGAGCGGCGCGCTTCTTCTTCGCACCACCGCCGCCACCACGAGCCTTGCCGCCCTCGGCCGCCCCGCCGCCGGCGCCGGCAAGCTTGAAAGTGCCCGACGCGCCCTTCCCCTTCGTCTGCACCAGCTCGCCAGCCACGACGGCCGACTTGAGGTACTTCTTGATAAAGGGCGCCAGCTTCTCCGCGTCCAGCTTGTAGTGCGCGGCAATGTACTTCTTGATCGCCTGCAGCGACGACCCGCCGCGCTCCTTCAGACTCTTGATGGCGGCCGTCACCATCTCAGAGGTGCGCGGGTGCGCAGGCTTGGCGCGCGGCTTCTTCGCAGACGACGCAGACTTGGCCTTCTTCGTAGTGCCGGTGGCGGCGGGTGCCGCGGCAGTCTCGTTCGTAGCCGCCTGGTCTGCCATCTTTTGCCTGTTCTCTTTTCTTTTTTCCCCTTGGTTTCGCTTCCTTCTCTCCTTCGACGACGCACAACAGCGAGGGGCGCGCAGCAGAGAATAGCCGCGCACGCGCCTGGCCCAGCCAGTGTCGCGGGCGGGCGCGGACGGCCGAGAGAGCGGCCGCCACTCGGCGCGCCGCCGCGTCGCCGCGCCGCGCCTCCCGCGCTTGCTACCGCCCAACGTCCGACAGCCTGCGCGGAGCAGCCCCCAACCTGCGCCGCAACCACCCGCGCCATTCAAACCACCGAGGATGGGGCTACACACACCGACACCACGGTCGCCAACCAGTCGCCGCGGCGGCGCCGCAAACCACGGCCAAACTGCAGCCACCGCGCGCCACAGCCTGGGTCGGCCCGCCGAGAATCGCCGCCCCCGCCCAAATGCCGCCCCCACAGCCCCAGCCGACGACCCGCCACAATGGCCAAACCTTCGTCAAAACTCCCACACCGTCGCCGCGGCAGCCCGGCCACCGCGGCCGGCGCCACAGCCACACGAGCCGAGTCGTGCGGCGATGACGGCCGTGCACAAACGCACCTCCGCCGCCCCATCGCCTTCCGCCGTTTTCCCGATCGGCCCGCAGCCGTCGGGCCACGGCCGCGGGCCGTCCTCCTCCTCTCGCCTCGCCCGCCAACACCCACAGCCCTTCCAACAAAATTTTTTTTTCTTTTTTCTTTTTTTTTTTACTTTTTTACGATCGCCGCCTGCGCAACATGGCACCGGCCGACGGAGCGCCAACCCCCCCGCCACAGGCGAAAACAAAACAACGATAAACAAACAAACAAAATAAATTACCAGCCAGCCCCAACTACAGACACACCGAATCTGCCCTCACAGCCGACCTTACACGCCTCAACGTCAAAACAAAGGTGGTTTCTTTCTTTCAACCGTTACCTTACCTTAGGTTACGTCAGGTTAGGCTAAGAAGGCGTCAGGGTTAGGTTAAGCGTTGACGTGACGTCACGTCTTAACGTAGGCGTTAAGCTAAGGTTGCGGTCACGTACGTTAGGTTAAGGCGACTTGGGGGTTGGCCTAAGAGCTTAGGTTAGGTTACGTTAGTTTAGGTTAGGTTAGGTGGCTGCGTTAAGGGCTTAAAGAAGTTTAGTTTAGGAGGTTAAGGCGTCGAGGCGGCCGCACCCCCTTAGCTGCTGCGGCTCGGCCACGCCACGCCACGCCACGCCACGCTTTGGGGTTTCATAAGGTCGCGCGGCGGGTCGTCGGCACGCCGCAAAGGACAAAACTGCAAGACGACGTCGAAAAACAAACAACAGGTAAAAAATAAATAAGTAAAATAAACGACGCCGACAGGCGGGGGGATCAGCAGAACGAGCAGATTCCGGAGAGCGAACGAGACACGCACGCACGCACGCACGCACACACACAAACCCCCCCGAGCCGAGAGAGCACAGCACCACCACGTGTCGGCCTCCGCTCACCCGACTCGGCTGGGCTGGGCTGGCGGCCGGGCCGGATGCACGTACACGTACGGCTACAGCCACTACCCGTACACAGCCGCTCTTCACGCAACACCAGCCAAATGGCGCGCCCGCGGCTCGTCGCGGTCGCGGTCGCGGTCGCGGTCGCGGTCGCAACGCCACGCCGGCACACTTTCGGCACCACCGTTTTCGCGCGCACCGCAAACAAAACGCAGCCGACACACACAGAAAAAAAAAAAAAAAAACAAAACAAAAAAAAACAGAGCGCGAGACGGGCGGCGGCGCACCTTTCGCCAGCCGGCAGGCAATCGACTCGCCCAGTACGACAAACGCGCACGCCACCCCACCCACCAACCAACCAACCAACCAACCAGTCATCGTCGTCGTCGTCGTCGTCGTCGTCGTCGTCGTCCCGAAATCAAACAAACTCTCAAAAGCACAGCCCCTGCTGCCAACGGACGCAGGGCGCCACGCAGCTCCCTTCCCGCCACACTCGATTCGCAGCGCAACTCACCCGGCACACCGTCAAACGACGGGCTGGGCTCGCCGCATCGCCGCAACCTACACACCTTCCCCGCCACGACGCACAGCCCCACCAGACGCCCGTGCCGCAACGACACTACTGCACTACCACTACCGCACTACTCCTCTCGCCCTTGCCATACACGACACAACACGCCAAAAAATGAAAATCCAAATACAAACAAAAACACCGCCCCCACGACCCAAACACATGCACGGCGCGCCAACACACGCGAGGCAAGGCACGCAGCAAACGGCGTCCCCTCCGCGTCGCGCCATCAACCTACACACACAAGGCAACCAACAACAGCCAGCCAGCCAGCCAGCCAGCCCCACTCTCACGCCGCAAAAACAGAAAACACACCGAAACCGCCAAACGCCGCACATTCGCGCTTCGCACTTACCACACACCTCTCGGCATCCGTTTCGCACACAACGACGCGACGCACATACATCATCACGGGCTACGCACGCACACCGCGACCCACTTTTTTTTTTACGACGCCCTCGGCAGAGCACACGTGCCCACGCCCACACACAGTCGACACAACGACGCAGCGCGCAGCAGACGCGGCCGCAACACATACCTCCCCGACGACGCGCCAACACCGCCAGCCACTGCTCACTCGCCCAAGCAACCCGTGCACACAACTGCCACACGCGTCCACCACGCCGCCGCCAACCACCCGCCCGCCAGGGGGCGCTCACGTCCGCGACAACAGCGCGGCACCGCCGGACCGGACCGGACCGGGCCGGGCCGGGCCGAGCCGAGCCGGGCCGGGCCGCCACCTCCTCTCCACTCGGCACGCCACGTCCTGCTTGCAAAACACATGGCTCGTCCCTCTGTACACACAACGCGCCTGCCTGCGGTCGCCGCCGGCATCTATCTACCTGCGCATCGGAGCCAGGCCGGCAAGCCCACACTTAAATAATGCACTTCAACCAGCCAAACAAACCCACTCTTCCTTTCTTTGCACAGCGCATGCAACAGCAGCCCCAGGAGCCTGGCCCGCCGCCAGCGTCTCCTCCTCCTCCTCCTCCTCCTCCTCCTCCTTCTCCTCCTCCTCTGGGCACAGCCAGCCAGCCGTTCCCACCGCCCCGCCCCTGCTCTGCAGAACAAGAAAAAACGAAAAAGTACCAACACACGCACCCAAAGCGTAAGCCAGACAAGACCAGCCTCTCCAAGGCCACACACACGCAAAAAAAAAAAACAAAAAAAAAACAAAAACACTACAACAAAATAAAATAAAAAAGAAAAAGCAAGCTGTCGCCTCGCCCCCGCCCGTCCCCCCCACCACATTCGCCCCCTCCGCTTGTTTTCCTTTCTACAATTTCCCTCTTTTCCGCCCAATATCCCGCCGCGGTTTACGGGCACCGGCCGATTTTGCGCCCGCCCACATGTGTGCCTACTCCCCACCACCATTCCCTCCGCAGCCCGCTTTTCCCCCCTCCCTGCCCACACCGCACCACACCGACGGTGCTGACGTCGACACGCACCCAAGACAGGGGCCACGACCGTCTTTTTTCCTGGGCCCATCCCCGCACCGCACCGCACCTCCTTCCAATCAACGCTGTGGCGCCTGTGTCCGCGCGAGACGCGTGCGCGCCGCCTCTCTCAACATCCGTCCGCCGTCCGCCGTCCGCCGGCCGGCCCGTTTTTCGGCCCCCAGGCCATCCCGTCAACCACCACTGCGCCCCTGCCCCTGCCCCTGCCCCTGCCCGCCCCGCACCACACCACACACCGCTGCTTGCCCTGGCCGTTGCCACCAAAGGCGCCAACCGCAGCCCGCGCGCGCCAGAAAGAGATGGCAAAACTACAGGGACCCAGCCGACCGACGAAAATCAGAGCAATTGGCCGGGAGGATCAAAAAGAGAGCTCCGAAAACCACCGTAGCGAGGCGTGGGAGGAAACGTTACGAGAAGCAGAAAGGGACCAGGAAAAATTCTGGAAATTTCTTAAAACTCGTAAACTAAACACGAAACATCTACATCTACATGGGGAAGGAACGACCCCACAGACCGAGCTGAAGCACTGGCGGATTCACTAGAAAGGCAATTCCAAGCACCAGAAGCGGTACATGACGAAACTGATGACCACCAGGAAATGGTACTCAGAAGGGTAAAACCGCATCCTAAGTGCCCCGATCAGAACATCTTTCACAATCCAATAAACGCAGAAACCCCATATCTTATCACATCGCAAACACACACACATCCTAAGAAGGCATCAGGCCCAGATTCCATCAAACCGCAACTACTACATCACCTACCTCCAGCAACTATCAATTATCTATCTAACATCAATATATAATGCTTGCTTCAGACTAAACTACTTGGAAACAGGCCCGAGTCATCACATTACCAAAGCCAAACAAGGACTTATTATTTCCGCAAAACTATAGGCCAACTTCCTTGGAAAGGTTCTCGGAAAGCTCATTCAAACTGAACTGAAGAAATTCAATTCTTAAAGGATAACAACATAATCATCCCACAACAATTCCGATTCCGCGAAGAACACAGCACCACCCACCAGGTGACCAGACTAGTCGAGCACATATGTCAGGCCAGAAACATTAGACACAGTACTCGAGCAGTCCTGCTTGACATTGGAAAAGCATTCGGATAACGCCTTATCTACAAGCTCCACCAGTACAACTGCCCCATCCACATTATTGCTTCTTTTCTCCGCAACAGAGCATTCTATGTCCATGTACCAGGAGCGGCAAGTAACACTAGATCCATAGAGGCTGGAGTCCCGCAAGGCTCAGTGCTGGGGCCCATTCTCTACTCAATATACACAAACAAACAGCTGGGAGGACACTTGTCACTATTTGCAGACGACACTGCAGTCTACCGCAGCAGTTCTAACCTGCAATATAGAGTCACAAAAATAGAGCAACACCTACAATCCATCCAGAAATGGGCTAACCAATGGAAACAAAAAAAACAATAAACGCGGAGAAAACCCAAGCAATACAATACGATTCACATTCAAAAAGAATACCTCCTAACCTGCATATACGCCTCAGAAATGACAATCTTCCATGGTCAGGCACAATAAAGTATCTAGGCATCAAGCTGGACAAGAGGTTGACATTTAGAGACCATGTTACACACGTTTGTAACAAGGCTGCAGCAGCAATATTCAGACTGTACCCAATCATCAAAGGAAACAGAATAAATATGCGCGCCAAAAAGAAAATCTTCAAAACCGTCATAGGAACCAGCCATCACTTACGGCTCTGAAAATCTGGTCAATGGCCGCAGACACCAACATAACAAGAGTAAAAAAGGGTGCAGAACAAATACTTCAGAATTGCTGCTGATGCCGGCCGGTACCAGACAAACCGAGACATATACACAAACCATAACATACTCAAAATCCCGGAAATCATCCAAAGAAAAATCCATAAAATTTTTATTTTTCCACCAAACCACGGATTCGAACCACCCACTCATCAGAAATCTGGGACAAAATCCACCCGACCCAAGAACGACATTTCCCATCACGACAAAACACCACAAACTACAACATACCATGATAAACAAAAATAAAATAAAAACACCATAACACTCACTTAAACAACAAACATCTACACACACACACACCCAAGAGACCCTATCATCCCATCATTTTGTTACCCAACATAATCAGACATAAGGCAGGGATCAAGGACAGATCCGGTCCTTCGAGTACAGGGGGTAAAAAATACCCATCAGACCAGCTCTCTCTCTCTCTCTCTCTCTCCTCCTCGCTTCTCCGTGCCGACGCTGCCCCGCACACGCGTTCGCGTTCGGCCGACACCACACGACAGGTCTTTGGGGCCCCGCCACTGCGCACACGCACGCCTCCTCCTCTTCCTTAGTTCTTTTTCGCTTTTCTTTTCTCCCCCGCCCCCCGCTCTCACCGCCACATCATCCCGCAACCCTTGGGGGATGTTTCCCAACATCAACGCGCCCCAATTCCACTCTCTGCCCGTGCCGCACTCTCCACTTTGCTTCTCCCCGTCCCCTACACACACGACTACCGAAACCCCGGTTGACACACCTTCTCGTAGGACAGGGGTGCGTGCGTGCGTTGTCTTGACGGTGACAGCAACAGCAACGGATCCGTCCATCCCATTCCCCCCCCCACTCGGCAAGGGGGGCACACACGAACGCGAAAGAAAGGGCAGGGCAGGGCAACTATCTCGTACACATTCTTCCTCACAACCCACATATCACATCAACGAACGGGAGGCCAATTGCGGACTCAGCCGTGTCAGGCAAATCCAACCCAACCAACACCTCCCACGGAAACCCTGACACTGATCCAGCAGTACGTCCACATACATCGCCACACCAAATACGGGTGACGAGTGAGCAACAAATGGAACAATACACAACAAGGCTGACCTAATAAAAACTGCACGTCACGTCATACCTTCCAGACAGACGCAGTTCCGACGGGACGGCGGAACCGTATACGTACCTTTCAGCCACAACAACCGACCGACTGGACACGCCCGCGTCTCCAGCCAGCCAACCACCAGGGCCACACAGCCCGCAAGTTTCAGCGTCAACACTTCTTAACGTACGTTGCAAACTTTTCAATACATTGCCACACACACACACACACACACCCCACGAAAAGCGTCAACCTCTCTCACACTGGATACACTCAACACTTTTTGTCGGCGGAGCTTGAGGCCAACGGTTGACACACCCCCACCGGCCACACAGGTTTCCCTTTGAAAATTGCAGTGACGGAGACGCGGCATTACGAGAGGGTTGTTTCCGAGAGCGCGAGCTGGACGGAGCTGCGGCGGCGCCGCCGCCGCCGAGGGGTAATGAACGCACGCGATGCCGCATGACAGCCCATCACCCAAAGTTTCACCCACAACTGCACAGGTCGCACCCCCTTTTCGCGCCATACTAGTGTCGATCGTCAATTACAGCTCACGGTGTTCGCATTTGCCACTTGACGGGGGGGGGGAAAACAAAACAAACATCTGACACGCCACGTGTTTCTCTCTCTGTTATATCTAGGTCATTGGGCAGCCACTGTAAAAAATAATATTTTTACGACATGGTTGGGTAAGTGATTTAAAGACAACAATTGTGGGTCACACACCATAGACCATTTCGATAGTGTTCTTGTTCTTCTCTTTTTCCTTTTTTTATCGCTCAATTGAAATAAAACCTGGGGATGATGCAATGCTGCGATATGGCACAACCGTCGTCCATTGTACACAACTCGGGAACAAAAAGAAACCAATTCAGGGAACGTTCGTTCCTTCACAACGTTTCTTTCAACGCACTTGGTCTTTACCATCCTGTATTCAAACACATTTTCCTTTCATCAAAACTAGGGCATTTCCATAACAGTTTGTTTCCGATTCTGTGAGCACAATACTGCTTCTTCGACGTCATTTCACCATCTTAACTAGACAAACAACAAAATAGGAAAACAGCCTTGAGAACCCCGTCCACCAAATTTCAGTTAGCACGGCATCCAAGATTCTTTTCCGGGGAGTGCGGTGCAGCTGACGCTGCTCAGACCATATACCGTCGCCAGTCTCACTGCACACCTCCGACACCACGGGAACGCTCACCGTCCCGTTGCCCTACACTGGCGTTTCTTTTCAACCCCCCACACTATTCCTCGCTCCCCGGACATTCGACCGATCACAAAGTGCAACCTCTCCTTACCGTCGGGTGCCCCTCTTCATCCCCGGGGCGCCAACAACAAAAAAAAAAAATAAATAAAAAAATAAACCACTCAACTGAGCGGAAAATACACGTACATCCAGAATGACGACACCGCCTCCACAAACAAAAACCAGACGTCAGACGTCAGGTCGAAAGAGGGCACCGTACGTCGTGGCGCGTGGTCTCCTAACTCACCTCGCGCGTACAAATACAATACAATACAATGCGTGTCTCCTCACGTTCACACACACCTCCACGCTCCACTTTTACGTCGCCCAACCAACCAACTAACTTAACCCACCCGCTCGGCGTAGAAGCAGCTGTAGGCGGCAACGTGTTGTTTCTCACCCTCGCCACCAACGGTGTGACATCCGACAATCGCGGTTTGCTTTCCTTCCTTTCCGTTCCACACCTCCGGCCATACCATACCAAAAAAAAAAATATATCAAACAAGCCAACTCCAGCGATCCGCCCCCCTAACACCAACACGTCTCGAAACACCCACGCCCACGACCCGGCTGTGGCTAAAGTGCGTATCCCTACGTCACACCAAAACCAAAGGCGCCGGCGCCGCACCACAGCTACAGCTGTGCCGCCGTCCACCCGCTCACAACAACAACAACAACAACAACAATTCCGCCCTTCCCGCAAAGGCATTTTGGTGGCCCTGAAAAGGGCCGTTTTTTCTTTTCTTCGCCGCGCCGCGGACGAGCCTCCTATTTCCAAGAGCCACCTCCTTACTTGGAGCTCGTGTACTTGGTCACCGCCTTCGTGCCCTCGCTCACCGCGTGCTTGGCCAGCTCGCCAGGCAGCAAGAGCCGCACAGCGGTCTGGATCTCGCGGGACGTGATGGTCGAGCGCTTGTTGTAGTGCGCCAGGCGAGAAGCCTCGGCCGCAATGCGCTCGAAAATGTCGTTCACGAAGCTGTTCATGATGCTCATCGCCTTCGAAGAGATGCCCGTGTCAGGGTGCACCTGCTTCAGCACCTTGTAGATGTAGATGGCATAGCTCTCCTTCCTCTTGCGCTTCTTCTTCTTGTCGCCCTTCGAAATGTTCTTCTGCGCCTTGCCAGCCTTCTTGGCGGCTTTCCCGCTAGTCTTGGGCGGCATCACGAACAAACAGGCAGGCAGGCAGGCACGCGCAGTCAGTCAGTCAAGCGCTCCGCTCCAGTCAGCGTCTCCCCACACAGTGGCACCCGCCGCACGCCGCCGCCGCACCTTTACCAGCTCGCCCTGCTGCGGCCGCCGACCAATGGGGCGCGCGCGCAACCGGCCGCCGCACCCGAGCCCATAAAGGACCCCCACCCCGCCGGCGCCGGCACGCACTCCGCTGCTCGACTCGCTGCGGCTCGCACCGTTTGGGGCGTTGTGCTTTTCTTTCTCGCTTCTTTCCAAACTAGCCCATCGCCATGTCCGGACGCGGAAAGGGAGGCAAAGTCAAGGGCAAGTCAAAGTCCCGCTCAAGCAGGGCTGGGCTCCAGTTCCCGGTCGGCAGAATCCACCGCCTCCTGCGCAAGGGAAACTACGCCGAGCGCGTCGGCGCCGGGGCGCCCGTCTACCTCGCCGCCGTCATGGAGTACCTCGCGGCTGAGGTGCTCGAGCTGGCCGGAAACGCGGCCCGCGACAACAAGAAGACGCGCATCATCCCGCGCCACCTGCAGCTCGCCATACGCAACGACGAGGAGCTCAACAAGCTCTTGTCGGGCGTCACCATCGCACAGGGAGGTGTCCTGCCCAACATCCAGGCCGTCCTGCTGCCAAAGAAGACCGAGAAGAAGGCCTAAAAGAGAGACAGCGCAATCGGCACCGCCGCGTGCTCCCTTGGCACGCAGCGCGCCATTTGCCGCCTCGGCTCAAAAACAAAACACAATCGGCCCTTTTCAGGGCCACCACACAAACCTACGTCCAAAGCAGAATTCCAGTCGTTCGTCGCACCACTTTTTTTTTTCTCTCTCTCTCTTTCTGTGTACGGTTTTTCCTTCTTACACACACAGGCGCCGCCATCTTGTACACACGTACTTGGCCACCTCCTCCACTCCACTCCACGCACGCACAGTCTCGCGACCATTAACCAGCACACGTGGCGCACAACAACACACCTCAAAAATAACCCCTCGGCACTCAGCCGCGCCGCGACACACAGCCCATCCACCGACAAGAAGCATACAAGCAAAGAGGGAGGGAGGGGAAGGAAGGAAGGAAGGAAGGAAGGAAGGAGCTCACACAACGCAAGGGCACGCTTCCTTCCCTCCCAACCGCACCGCACACCACGTCAAAAAAACTCCAAACAAAACTAAAAGGCCAAGTAGACTAAAAAGGAAAAGAAAAAAAAAAAAAAAACCAGCAACACAGACTCTTTCGCACTTTTCAACTTCCGAACACTGTGGTGGCCCTGAAAAGGGCCGTTTTTCAATCTCTCTTTCTTTCCTTTCCTTTTTTTTTTTTTTTTTTTTTTAAAAAACTTTATTAATAATACAACATTAATTTAATTATACAACATCTTAATATATAACTAAGTATGATACAAAAGTCAAATACAAGAAACTATTCCCATACTATTAACCCACCACCTCAAATAATTAGTGGGTCCTTATTACAAACTACTAATTGGCAGTGTATTACTTGTATGGCACTAACTACGGGCATGATTAATAAGTTACTTGTTAGACTACCTTACATGACTATTCTAGTGTGATCTGCAGTGTTACAGTATGTGCCAGAAGTTATGCATACAAACCTACTGTTATTTAGCCTGCCCACCGAGCTAACCCCAGTGGGCGTGCCCCTGGCACTGGGCAGGCTACGACTTTTACTTCACTGCAGTCCCTACCTTGTTAGTATGTTAGTATTTCTAGTTCTTACTTAAGCTACTTTCTACTCAAAAAATAGTTGTGCGATAATTCCAATTCCGGGTAGTGCACCTGCCATCCTTGTCCGAAGACGCGGCGGATTCCAGCCATGAAATGGCTGGCCAGATCCGCGCCTGGCGGTAGTGCAGGTGCAACTCGGTCAAGTTCGGTTTGGTACTTGATTAGTTCCTTGCCCTAATAAAGTCCCTCATGACTTTCATCGAGATCTCATTTGCCAGACTGTTGAGGACTCTGAAAGTGTCGGCACGCCGCAGCAAGGTATATGTATCTTGGCTAGGAAGTTGCGCTCTAAGTTCACTTGCCACTCCATCATACAACGTGCAGTTGTAGATGACGTGTTCGGGATTTCCTTCCGGAGCACCACAGTCACACGCTGGTGTCGCCTGTTTACCAAATCGGCAAAGGTATGCCGGATATGGCCCATGTCCTGTCAGGAAGTGCAGCAGACCCCTACTTGGCTGAAAGTATCCCATTTTTAATCTTTCTGCAACATCTGGAAGTAGCTCAAAAACTCGTCTCCCAGTTCCTTCCCCTTCCCACTGACTCTGCCATAGTTCCTCCCCCCTTCTCTTGATTGCGTATTTGTCCCCTACTTGCACACCCATGATTTCCCTAGTCTTTTCAATTTTCCCCTTTGTTACCCAATACCACGCTGCCTGCTCCCTAATTTTTATATCAAGGGGACATAATCCCATAATAACTAGCAACGCCCCCCCAGGAGTAGTTCTGTATGCCCCAGCAGATCTTAGTAGCATACTTCGCTGCACCCTCCTCACGGCCATGGCAGGCGCCACCCTCGTGAGCCTGTGTGCCCAGACCCCGCTGGCATACCCTACTAAGGAAGTCAGAATACTATTATGATATAATTTTATTAGGTGGGGGGGTAAGTGAAATCTTTTGTGTCCTATGTTTATTAAGTTATTAAGGATTTCTATCGCGCGCTGTGCAATCATTTCTATGTGCGTCGCGTAATTCCATTTTTCGTCTATTATTACTCCAAGATACCTAGCTTCGCGTCGCCGGAGAACTGGGGCTCCCGCAATCCTGACAGTTGGATTTCTTATCAGACTGCCTTTTAGTAGAAGATATGTTGATTTGTGTGGTGCAATTCTCATTTTTGCCTCTCGGCACCATTCCTGGAGAATTTGCATTGACCTTTCCACTTTTGGCTCTAAGTCTTCTCGGCTACGGCCACCTACCAGCAGGAGGAGGTCGTCAGCGTAGGCTATCACGTCTAGCACATCTCTACATTGTTGTAACCTGACTAACAGGGGCTCTATGTTTACGTCCCAAAAGAGTGGCCCCAGGACCGATCCCTGGGGGCACCCCTTCGTACAGGTCTTACTTACTCTCTCGCTAGGCGATGATAGCCAGACCTCCCTGTCCATGCAATAGCTCCTCAGACAGCCATACAGGGGCCCTGGACACTCCATCTCACGCAAACGTGAGAAGAGCGAGGGCCACCAGAGGTTGTCAAAGGCGCCACTGATGTCCACCATGATGCCTACGACATACTTGTGCGTGGATGAGCCACAGACCTCAGCCGCCAGGGCGATTGCGTCAGACGCTGATCGCCCCGGCCTAAAGCCGAACTGCCTGTCACTCATTCCACGCAGCATCCTATGTGCGGTCAGTCTGTCCGCCAGCAGCCTCTCCAGCAGCTTCCCCATGGTGTCTAACAGGCATATAGGTCTATAGGATTTGGGATCCATAGGGTCCTTGTCCTTTCCTTTTTGTATGATTACTACATTTGCAGTCTTCCATACTCTCGGAAATTTCCCAGCTGTGAGACACTCATTGAAGAGCCGCGTTAGAGGAGCCACCAGCTGTGGGGCGAGGAACTGTACCACCTCTGCTACAATGCCGTCCGGTCCTGGCGCCTTCCCCTTCTTTAATGATTTGATATGTGCTGCGACTTCTGCTTCAGAGAAAGGGTACACTCTAGTATTATTGGTATATTCTAGAGAATCCTCCCTGCGGATTTGCCTTTGAGAGTCATCATCATCATGTTCATCATCGTCCGGTAGCAGAGTGCGCAGGAGAACTTCAGCAGTTTCCTTCCACGACTCTGTCACTCGGTCTCCATCTCGGATGGTCGAGAGAACCGCGGGGGATTTAACCTTTTCCCTTACGAGTTTGTAGGGTATTCCCCAGGGATCGGTATCGAGCTGATTTAGCACATACTTCTCCCAACTCCTTGTTCTTACTTCCTTTAATTCCCTTTGAAAATTTTCTTTCTCATCTCTGTAACGCTGCAGCCAGTATTGCTTCTCTTGCCAGACGGCACTTCGCTGGTAGTACCTCCTCGCCCGTCTAACAGACCGACGCATACCTTCCAGTTCGGCAGTCCATGGTGATGGTGAGGCCGCCACGGCCCTCCTCCTGGTTGGCACGGCGACCTTTACCGCCCTAACGATGGAGCCTACCAGTTCTTCGGCGTACCTGTCGACATCCAGGCCACCCTCAGGCAACGGAGGAACGTCACACTCCTGAGCCAGGCATTCCCAATTTGTCTTGTGAAAGTTGTATTGAATCTCCCACCCCAGGTCCCAGCGGCACTCTTCATCTCCTATGCAAAAAGTAATCAAGTTGTGATCGCTTGTGGTAGCGTGCTCTATCACATTCCAGCTATGGATGAGGTTTATAGCATTCGGTGATGCTAACGTCACATCGATGTTGGTGCCTTGTCCCCCTCCTCCCGCATAGGTGGGGGGGGTTCCCTGCTTTATTTACTACCACCAGCTGTGACGCCATTATTGCTTCCTCTGCCCTTTCACCATTTTCGTCCCTGGTGCCGCTGTGCCATAGGGGGGATTTCGCGTTCATGTCTGCTGTGACTATTACCTTACGCCCACGTAACGCCATCATTACCCTAGAGAGATGTTCTATGAAATGTTCGAAATTTCCCCCGTACTGAAAGTACATATTAACAATATATAATATCCCGGCGGGTGACTGCAACTCGATGACGTTACAGTGGCAATCAGAGAGTTGCGCTATTTTTGTGGCTCTGAGGGCCTTATTTGTTATTACTATTAACGCCCTTGGCTCCTCTCCTGTAAAGATGGTTTGCCATGTTTTCGACATGAATGATATTTGCCCGGCCCAGTAGTATGGCTCCTGTAGACAGACTACATCTAGTCTCCTCTCCTCCACTACTTTTCGGAGTTCCTGCATGACCAACCGACTATTATGAGTGTTTAGCTGCCCTACCGTGATTGAATTTAGGGTTGTCATTAAGGAAAATAAGTGTGAAAGTAACATTCAGGCCATGATTTGTTAAAGTCGAATGCTACTCTACCATTAGCTAGGACAGCCTGTGCATAAATTTCGTCCAGCTTGAATTCTTCACCTCTTCTCTCAAATACTTTCTTCACCAGGTCACGCAGGGCTCCGAAATCAGTGGGAAGATTCACTGACTTCAGCTGTATTCTATCTACAGCCTCCATCGCCGTGAAGGTGACCATTCTGCCATGTTCATGACCTACGCGTACGACGTGCCTCAAAGCTGTAGTGAGGATCGCTGGTTGCTCCAGACGCGATAGCTGCATCGCGAACTCCAAGTTGGGATAGATCCGTCTTGGGTCCGCTCCTACAGCCGGTTTATCGTCTTGCAGCTGTGCCATACTTGTGCTCGTAGTGGTGCTTGTGACTGTGCTGTCTTGCAGGGTAAAAGTTGGAAGACTCCCTGGGACAGGAGCAGAGCTGTTCCTTCCGGGTAAAGATTGAGGCTGTGAGCCTGGGTTAACTGCTTTTCCGTCATGTTCCTCATTTTCTTCTTCAGGTTCTGTTTGAATACAAAGATCAACCATTTTTACTTCCTGTGTCCCTTTTAATTCAAGCTTTGAGACGAAAGTTTCAGCTTCAGGGTTTAATTTTGAGTGAGGAGCTGGAGATGTTGAGGGTGGAGACTCACTAGCAGCCCAGAAGTCGTCTACAATTACCTCAATTTCTTTTATTTCGTGCATTATTTCTCTTATCTCTTCGAATCTCGGATCAGAGTCAGTTTGTGTACTGAAGTCAATCATCGTTGCTTTTCGTTCTTGCATTTGTTTTAGAGACTTCAAGAATTTATTAAACCTTTCTGCCCTTCCAGCGTCCCTTTTTCTTTTGCTGGGAGACTTCCTTTTGATGTTCGTCCTTCTTATGTTACCAGCATCAGCCATAGTCAATTCGGGATATGAGTCTCTGCTCTAGCAGTTTGTAGGTCGGGCAGTTTCTTCCTGCCATACCACAGGTTTTCTTTCCTCTCCGTGTGCAGGGAATGCACACCACGGACTTCTTACATTCCTTCCTCATATGTTCCTCCTCTCCGCATCTGGAGCAAGCAGGTTTCCTACTACAGTATTTGTGTATGTGATCAATATCCCCACAGTTCTGACACCGGGGGACAACAAGGTAGTCCTTGACATTAACAGAGTGAAAACCTATGTATACCCTGCCCATAGCTGTCAATTTCCTCCATAGGGATCCTGTGACTTCTGCTACGTGGTGGACTGTATCTTTATCCTTAGGCCCAGTTTTAAACCTAAGTTTAAAGTCTTTTAGGAAAGTTTCCATGTTGCCTTCTGAGTCAAAGTTTTGCTCATAGATCGTCTTACACAGGTCCTCGTCCGTTATGGACTTTGGCACATCATAAAGAATGACCAAGGGGTTCTTCTTACGGGGGGGTTCACATCTGACTGCCTTACATAGCTGTTGATTCGCCAAAAGCTTGTTCTTGTCCTCCTCAGTGGCAACATCGACAATCACTACATTCTTTGTAGCCTTAATCCTGTTAATTTTAATTTTGTCCTTAACTGGGTTGACTGAAGTCGCGAAGACTTCTTGGACCTTCTTTATGTTCTGGCCAGGCATTGGTCTCAAAAAGACCGCTGTTTCCGGCCGCTTGGACACCTTGACGATAGTTTCTCTAGTTGTGGGAGCCTTGGGTGCAGCTTGCGCCGCGACCCCGGCCCATGTCCTAGCAGGCTGTTTCCGGAGCCTTTCATTCTCTCTTTCGAGCTCCTCTAGTCGTCCTTCGAGTTTGGCGTTGGCTATTGCCCATGCCGCCAACTCGTTTTTCAATGCCTGTACCGCGGTTTGACTAATTTTACCGTTCTTTACGTTATGGTCCAGGAACTGGCTTAATCTGAGATGCCTTTCCATGCTGCATTCTACCATTGCCTGACCCAGGCCTTCCTGTGGCGAGGGATCAGCTAGCGTCGAAAGCCTCGCAGGCGCACTCAAATCGCTTGTCTCGTTTGTAGCCATCATCATTATTTGACAAGCGAAAAAAAAAAAAAAAAAAAAAAAAAAAAAAAAACGTCCATGGCCGTCACAGTCTTGCGCTTGGCGTGCTCAGTGTACGTCACCGCGTCGCGGATCACGTTCTCCAGGAACACCTTCAGCACTCCGCGCGTCTCCTCGTAGATCAGACCAGAGATGCGCTTCACGCCGCCCCTGCGCGCCAGGCGGCGGATCGCGGGCTTCGTGATGCCCTGGATGTTGTCGCGCAACACCTTGCGGTGCCGCTTGGCGCCACCCTTGCCGAGCCCCTTTCCTCCCTTGCCGCGGCCTGTCATTCTTCTTCTTCAAGCGTCTCAACCACAATAATATAAAAAAACAGAAAGCAAGGCAAGCTCCTCACCCGGCGCTAGCGAGTCGGCTACGGTTGTGGCGCCCAGCGCGCGCGCCGCCCCCCTATATAGACTCTGGGGCCCCGCGGCCCGCCCTCCCCTCCCCCCACCACCGCGCACCGAGGGCATATAAGCGCAGCACCCGGGGCGCGCGGGCCTACACGAGTCGAGGGACCACCCTCTCCTGTGCAGCGTGGCGTGGCGTGGCGTGGCGCGCGGGCCCCATTCCGAGCTGCGATGTCGAACCAATCGAACGCATGTACAGGAGCTGAGGGTGTGGCGGATCGCCGCCAGGCGGAGCTTGCTTCGTCGGCGGCCCCATCCGGCCCCCCACTGAAGACAACCCGGCGCATTCACCCGGCTCACGAATTGGACGATTCTCCGGTTCTTCCAGCTGCAGAAGGAAGTGCTGCGTCCCCCGGCGGCGAACTGCCGCCGTCGCAGCCTACACTGGACGTCACAACTGGGCGATGCGGCATCGATTCAGGAATCGATGAAGCCGCCCTTAGGGAGTTAGATAGGGCAAATGGCGCGTCAGGGCCCCCTTCACGTGGGACCAGCCCGCGCACGCCGAGGCAAAGGCAGTGTTCCACGAGTGTCCCCCGCCCCTCGCCCGCCCCACTCGATATGCCAGACATTTCCGATGCCGTCTGCGTCTCTGAGTCGGACAGTGACTCCGTCACTGGCTACATCGACGACAGCGACATCGCGGAGGGCCTAGAAGAGAGTCTTATCGCCCTCCGCGACGCCGCGGAAGAGGAGGGACTGCCCTGTGACCCCGCTCTGCGGGCGCGGATTCTCTTCCCTAACGCCGCTGCCGCTGACGCCGACGGCGACGCCATGCAATGCGAGATGGAGTCGCGTAAGAGGAAACCAGCGGCCGCCTCTTCCGACTCCGAAGCTGCCCCCTCCGAGGCCGCTCGTGGGAAGAAGCAGAAGGCCGCCGCCGACGCTGAGGGCTTCGCCGTCCCCAGGAAGACGGCACCCCGCCGCCGCATTGTCAAGACGCCGGTCCTCCCGGTGCACAATCAATTTGCGGCGCTTTCCGACGGTGCGGCGGACTCCTCTCCACCCCCTCCACCCCCATCCACAACTCCCCACCCCAATCCTACCCGTCCCCCTCCCCTCACAATCGAATATGCGGAGTCCTACAAATCCCTGCACGACCTGCTCATTCACGTCACTGACTCCGATTTCCGAGTGAAGACGATTGGCGAAAACTTGTACCGCCTCTATCTCCAGACGCCTGTTGACCTCCAGAAGGTCTACCACGTCCTTGGGTCCCACAGCATCGGCTACAGCACCCCCCCTGAGAGGTCCAAACGGATTAGGGTCGTCGTCCGCGGGCTCCCCTTTAAATATACGGACGACGACCTCCGGGAAGCGCTGACAGCTCTCAATATTACTCCTGCTGTCATTTCCCGAGTAGTCTCCCCCCGCACTAAACTCCCCACCCCCCTTTTCTTCGTCTCAGCCGACGATACCCCAGCCAACCAAGTCCTTATGCACCTGACCTCCATTGACAATTGCACGGTCACCATGGAGAAGCCCCGTTCCAGGCGCCTCATTCTAATATGCTACCGGTGCCAGGGCCTGGCGCACTTTGCGAGTAATTGTACTCGTGCGGTGCGCTGTGTCAAGTGCGCCGGCGGCCACGCCTCCTCCACTTGCGTCAAACCCCGCGAGGTCCCCCCTACCTGTGCTCGCTGTAATGGGGCGCACACGGGCAACTACTTGGGTTGTCCGGCAGTCAAAGCCCACCGCGCCAATCTGCGTCGCTCCGTCGCCCCTCCAACGATGGAGCGTCGTGGACTTACTTATGCGACTGCCCTTGGTCGGTCGGAACCCTCTCCCGCCCATACCCCCCGCCCCCCCCCGTTTCCCACGATCATACCACCCTGCCCCGCCCCCACTCCTCTCTATCCCCATCCCCCCTCCTGACTCCCACACCCCCTGTCCCTACCCCCAACACTCCGTATCCACCCCAATTCCTCCCCCACCCCCTCCCCTCCTTCCTCACGTCCATCCCGGTCCTTCCCCGCACCCTCCACCCTCCTCCCCTGTCCACCCGGTCTTTGGTGATCTCATTTCCAGTGTTGTGGAGGCATTGACCTCTGCACTCACTGGGGCACTAGACACCATCCTCACCTCCATTCCCCAGCAGATTGCTACTGCCCTTTCCCATTCCATCTCCCCCATCACCACCGCCCTCCCCACCACCCAACATGGCCATTAGACTCCATGGCCTTACCGTACTAATCTGGAATGCCAATGGCATCTACCGCCAGCAAGGTGAGTTTCGGCAGTTCCTCCTTGATGAGGGGGTAGACATCTGTCTTGTTGCCGAAACCCACCTTAAACCTGGGGTGAACGCCAGGGTACCAAACTTCTGCTGCTACCGGTCAGACCGGCCGACAGCACGAGGCGGCACGGCAGTATACGTACGTGCCTCCCTCCGCCACCACCCCGTCACCCTCCCTGCCCTTGCCACAATAGAGGCCACTGGTGTCGTGGTGCACACCGTGCGTGGCCCCATCACCTTTGTGGCGCTTTACAGGCCGCCCCACCGCGGCGTTCTCCACGGCCCTGACTTTGCTCAGGTCCTGTCACTTGGCCACTCCCTCTTCGTTGGGGGCGACTGTAATGCCAAGCATGCCGCCTGGCACAGTCGCCTAACCAACAACGATGGCCGTCGCCTCCTCCATGTGGTGGAAGCCCACGCCGCCCATGTTGTTGCCCCCTTCGACCCCACCATCTTCCCGACAAATGGCCCTCCTGACGTCCTTGACATTGCATTGGTTAAAGGACTCCCCCTCCCTATCACTGCCACTACCCGTGCTGCCCTTGCCTCCGACCACGTCCCAGTAATTTGCACGGTCGACCTTGTCGGCTCCCTAGTGCCACCACGTGACACCTTGGACCTCCGTGGCATCGACTGGGCGTCTTATCGGAGATGGGTCGAGGCAGCACTCCCTACCATACCCGACGCCGCCAGGGTGGGGGCTGACCTCACCCTCGCACAGTTCACGGACGCCGCCATCACTGCTGCAGTTGCAGCAACGCCTCCACATCCCCCGCGCCCTCCGACCCATGTGCGCCCTCTCCCCCTAGCCCTCCGCGCACTCATCACCGAGAAAAACAGGGTCATCCGCGAATGGCAAAGAACACGAGACCCTGCCACTAAGCGCCGGATAAATCGCATGCAGCGGGAGATCCGTGCTGCCATTCAGACCCACCGCAGTCAGGACTGGGAGCGAAAAATCTCCGCCCTTGACCTGAGCGATGCATCCGCATGGCGCCTGGTCTCCCGCATCATCCACAAACGCCCGCAAATTCCCCCCCTCCTGGTCGGCGCTGAGGCTGTGTGCGATCCTGATGCTAAGGCCAATGCCTTGGCTGATGTGTTCGCACGCAGCTTCACCCCTGTCACCGACCCCGTTGACCCCGACCATATCCAAATGGTCACCGCACGAGTCCACCAGTTCCTCACCGCCCAGGATCCAGAAGACCATATCACCCCCGTCACGGATGAGGAGATTGCCCGGGAGCTTAAGTCCCTCCACTCCCGAAAAGCCGGTGGCCCAGACAGACTCACCAATCAGCTTCTCAAGCAGCTTCCCCCAGCCTCTGTTCCCGTCCTTACTTCTACTTTCAATTCCATCCTCTCCTCTAGGCAGTTTCCTTCCGTGTGGAAACACGCGGAGGTGATTGCCATCCCCAAACCTGGGAAAGACCCTCGATCCCCTTCCAGCTATCGTCCCATCAGCCTCCTTCCCGCCCTCTCCAAGCTGTTTGAGAGGCTGTATCTCAAACGTGTCCTGATCCACGTCGCTCGGGAGCGGGTACTCCCCGACGTTCAGTTTGGCTTCCAGCGAGGACACTCCACCACCCACCAACTCCTCCGTCTTGTTGAGGAAGCACTGGAGGCCATTGAGCGTCGGGAGTACTTCGGGGCCGTCTTCCTCGATGTCTCCCGGGCGTTCGATTCTGTCTGGCACGAGGGGCTACTTTACAAGCTCTTCGGGCACGGCTTCTCCATCTCCCATGTGCGCCTCATCGCCACCTACTTAGAAGGTCGTACATTCCATGTCCGGATCCCGGGAGGTACCTCCACCAGGCGTCGTATCAGGGCGGGTGTTCCACAGGGGAGCGTGCTCGGCCCTGTTCTATACAGTCTGTTCACAGCTGACACGCCCACCGTGCCTCGTGTGCATCTCGCCCTGTATGCGGATGATACCGCGGTTTTTGCTCGCTCCCGGAGCAAGGCGCTCCTCCGGCAGAAACTACAACAGGCCATCGACTCTGTTGTCGATTATGCCACACGTTGGCGCCTGGCCTTCAACCCGGCAAAGACGCAGGCACTCATCATTTGTCGGCGGCGGTGGCCGGTCGCCTATCCCCCTGTCACTGTGCTCGGCACCCCCGCCCCCTGGGCCAGAACAGCTATGTACCTGGGGGTCACCCTGGATAGGGCCCTCACCTGGCGTCCCCACATAGAGGCCATCCGGCGGAAGGCCTTGGGGCGCATCGGCCAACTCTACCCTTTTATGAACCCTACCTCTACCCTTCCCATTCCTCTTGCCCTCCTCCTCTACACATCCCTCATCCGCCCCCTCCTGGAGTATGCCTCGGTTGTGTGGGGCAATGCCGCGCCTACGCATCTCCACCGCCTGCAGACAGTACAGAATCGTGCCCTTCAAATTGCCCTTCGCCTCCCTTACCGTTTCCCAACCCGTGAACTTCACCTCCTTGCCAATATCCCCCTCCTTCAAGACCGTGTCCGATCCTCCGCCATCTCCTTCTATGACCAATCCCGTCATTCCCCCAATCCACTCATTGTCTCTCTTGGCACCCGCCTCCATCGCCTGGCCACCACTCGCTGGCCCGACCTCCTTTCCCGCCCCCCCCTGACACCTCCCATCCACCCCCCCGTCCTGTTACTTCTTCCTCTTCCTACCACTTCACCTTTTTTGTCACACCATCCTGAAATATCTGCCGCCACCGTCATCGCCGTCGCCAAGAAGATCTGGCCAGGACGAAGGCCTTTCGTTTTCTTCATCCTCTTCCTGTCATCTTTCACTATTCTTTCGTCTGTCACTCAACGTTTCTTTTCCGGCTAGTCAATGGAGCCGTTCGTTTTCCTCTATCTCTCACTATTCCTTTTACTGTTCTGTCACCTGTTACTGTTAATTACCTTGCAACGGCCAGTCAATTGGGCCTTTCGTTTTCCTGCTTCTCTAACTATCCCTCTCACTATTCTTTCATCTTATTAAAAAAAAAAAAAAAAAAAAAAAAAACCCAAAATGCACAACGTCAAGCGCGCCAGCGCTAGTACTTCCTATACGAGTCGAGGGACCACCCTCTCCTGTGCAGCGTGGCGTGGCGTGGCGTGGCGTGGCGCGCGGGCCCGTTGTCAAGGCAGCACCGGACGCCGTCGCGCACGCATATCCACGCCGCATCCGCATCCGCAGTAGCCATGGCCCGGACAAAGCAAACGGCCCGCAAGTCCACCGGCGGAAAGGCGCCGCGCAAACAGCTCGCCACCAAGGCGGCGAGGAAGAGCGCGCCCGCCACCGGCGGCGTCAAGAAGCCCCACCGCTACAGGCCGGGCACCGTCGCCCTGCGAGAAATCAGGCGCTACCAGAAGAGCACAGAGCTGCTCATCCGCAAGCTGCCATTCCAGCGCCTAGTGCGCGAGATCGCCCAGGACTTCAAGACCGACCTGCGCTTCCAGAGCTCCGCAGTCATGGCCCTGCAGGAGGCCAGCGAGGCCTACCTCGTCGGCCTCTTCGAAGACACCAACCTGTGCGCAATCCACGCCAAGCGAGTCACCATCATGCCCAAGGACATCCAGCTCGCGCGCCGCATCCGCGGCGAGCGCGCCTAAACCCGCACACCGCCAAACAAACAAAACGGCCCTTTTCAGGGCCACTAACGTCTCTCCGTCGCGAGCAAAACTTTGTCGGTCGCAACGACTAGTTCCCCACTCACTCTCCAGTCCAGTCGTCCCACCCCCGGCCCGGCGCCGCCGTTTCCAAAAAGAAAAAAAAAAAAAAAAAGCACCGCACCGGCCGAGCCAAGTCGCAAGCGTCAATAGCGCCACCCACACAGGCCACGGCACAAAACGTGACGCCCGGAAAGCAAAGCCAAAAAAGAGTATTCCAAAACCACCACCAAGACAAACAAACAAACAAACGCGGCGCAAAATAAATAGGTAAAAATAATAAAAGTAAAATACACTTTATGTAACACCAACCGCGCGCCGCCGCCCACGCCCGCCAACGACCCCACAATCCAACCACCGCGGCACGCAAACACCATCCACACATGAAACAAACAAACGCCAGCAAGCAAGACAGACAGACAGACAGACAACAAGGCAACCGACCGACCACGACACGACAATCAACACCTTCCCGACGTGCTTTGATGGCCCTGAGAAGGGCCGTTTTTGTTTTTGTCCGGGACCGCGCGACAGCCTCTGGTTGCGCGCCGGCCACCAGGCGACGGTGTCAACCGCCAACCCTTCCCTGCCCTTTTTACTTCTTCTTCTTGGGCGAAGCCTTCGCCTTAGACGGCGTCGCCGTCGCCTTCTTCGGGCGCGGCGCCTTCGGCTTCTTCGTCGGAACCTTGGCGGCCTTCTTCGCCTTCGACGGCGACTTGGCCTTGGCCGGCTTGGCCGCAGCCGCCTTCTTCGCACCCGCGGGAGCGGCCGACGCCGCAGACGCCTTCTTGGCGGCGCCCGCCTTCCGACCGGTCGCCGCCTTCACGCCGCCAGCCTTCTTTGCGCCGGCCGCACGGGCCCCCTTCTTCTCCTTGCTGGCCGGAGCGGCGCGCTTCTTCTTCGCACCACCGCCGCCACCACGAGCCTTGCCGCCCTCGGCCGCCCCGCCGCCGGCGCCGGCAAGCTTGAAAGAGCCCGACGCGCCCTTCCCCTTCGTCTGCACCAGCTCGCCAGCCACGACGGCCGACTTGAGGTACTTCTTGATAAAGGGCGCCAGCTTCTCCGCGTCCAGCTTGTAGTGCGCGGCAATGTACTTCTTGATCGCCTGCAGCGACGACCCGCCGCGCTCCTTCAGACTCTTGATGGCGGCCGTCACCATCTCAGAGGTGCGCGGGTGCGCAGGCTTGGCGCGCGGCTTCTTCGCAGACGACGCAGACTTGGCCTTCTTCGTAGTGCCGGTGGCGGCGGGTGCCGCGGCAGTCTCGTTCGTAGCCGCCTGGTCTGCCATCTTTTGCTTGTTCTCTTTTCTTTTTTCCCCTTGGTTTCGCTTCCTTCTCTCCTTCGACGACGCACAACAGCGAGGGGCGCGCAGCAGAGAATAGCCGCGCACGCGCCTGGCCCAGCCAGTGTCGCGGGCGGGCGCGGACGGCCGAGAGAGCGGCCGCCACTCGGCGCGCCGCCGCGCCGCCGCGCCGCGCCTCCCGCGCTTGCTACCGCCCAACGTCCGACAGCCTGCGCGGAGCAGCCCCCAACCTGCGCCGCAACCACCCGCGCCATTCAAACCACCGAGGATGGGGCTACACACACCGACACCACGGTCGCCAACCAGTCGCCGCGGCGGCGCCGCAAACCACGGCCAAACTGCAGCCACCGCGCGCCACAGCCTGGGTCGGCCCGCCGAGAATCGCCGCCCCCGCCCAAATGCCGCCCCCACAGCCCCAGCCGACGACCCGCCACAATGGCCAAACCTTCGTCAAAACTCCCACACCGTCGCCGCGGCAGCCCGGCCACCGCGGCCGGCGCCACAGCCACACGAGCCGAGTCGTGCGGCGATGACGGCCGTGCACAAACGCACCTCCGCCGCCCCATCGCCTTCCGCCGTTTTCCCGATCGGCCCGCAGCCGTCGGGCCACGGCCGCGGGCCGTCCTCCTCCTCTCGCCTCGCCCGCCAACACCCACAGCCCTTCCAACACATTTTTTTTTCTTTTTTCTTTTTTTTTTTTACTTTTTTACGATCGCCGCCTGCGCAACATGGCACCGGCCGACGGAGCGCCAACCCCCCCGCCACAGGCGAAAACAAAACAAAACAAAACAAAACAACGATAAACAAACAAACAAAATAAATTACCAGCCAGCCCCAACTACAGACACACCGAATCTGCCCTCACAGCCGACCTTACACGCCTCAACGTCAAAACAAAGGTGGTTTCTTTCTTTCAACGGTTACCTTACCTTAGGTTACGTCAGGTTAGGCTAAGAAGGCGTCAGGGTTAGGTTAAGCGTTGACGTGACGTCACGTCTTAACGTAGGCGTTAAGCTAAGGTTGCGGTCACGTACGTTAGGTTAAGGCGACTTGCGGGTTGGCCTAAGAGCTTAGGTTAGGTTACGTTAGTTTAGGTGGCTGCGTTAAGGGCTTAAAGAAGTTTAGGAGGTTAAGGCGTCGAGGCGGCCGCACCCCCTTAGCTGCTGCGGCTCGGCCACGCCACGCCACGCCACGCTTTGGGGTTTCATAAGGTCGCGCGGCGGGTCGTCGGCACGCCGCAAAGGACAAAACTGCAAGACGACGTCGAAAAACAAACAACAGGTAAAAAATAAATAAGTAAGTAAAAATAAACGACGCCGACAGGCGGGGATCAAGCAGAACGAGCAGATTCCGGAGAGCGAACGAGACACACACGCACGCACACACACAAACCCCCCCGAGCCGAGAGAGCACAGCACCACCACGTGTCGGCCTCCGCTCACCCGACTCGGCTGGGCTGGGCTGGCGGCCGGGCCGGATGCACGTACACGTACGGCTACAGCCACTACCCGTACACAGCCGCTCTTCACGCAACACCAGCCAAATGGCGCGCCCGCGGCTCGTCGCGGTCGCGGTCGCGGTCGCAACGCCACGCCGGCACACTTTCGGCACCACCGTTTTCGCGCGCACCGCAAACAAAACGCAGCCGACACACACAGAAGAAAAAAAAAAACAAAAAAAAACAACACAGAGCGCGAGACGGGCGGCGGCGCACCTTTCGCCAGCCGGCAGGCAATCGACTCGCCCAGTACGACAAACGCGCACGCCACCCCACCCACCAACCAACCAACCAACCAGTCGTCGTCGTCCCGAAATCAAACAAACTCTCAAAAGCACAGCCCCTGCTGCCAACGGACGCAGGCGCCACGCAGCTCCCTTCCCGCCACACTCGATTCGCAGCGCAACTCACCCGGCACACCGTCAAACGACGGGCTGGGCTCGCCGCATCGCCGCAACCTACACACCTTCCCCGCCACGACGCACAGCCCCACCAGACGCCCGTGCCGCAACGACACTACTGCACTACCACTACCGCACTACTCCTCTCGCCCTTGCCATACACGACACAACACGCCAAAAAATGAAAAACCAAATACAAACAAAAACACCGCCCCCACGACCCAAACACATGCACGGCGCGCCAACACACGCGAGGCAAGGCACGCAGCAAACGGCGTCCCCTCCGCGTCGCGCCATCAACCTACACACACAAGGCAACCAACAACAGCCAGCCAGCCATCCAGCCAGCCAGCCAGCCCCACTCTCACGCCGCAAAAACAGAAAACACACCGAAACCGCCAAACGCCGCACATTCGCGCTTCGCACTTACCACACACCTCTCGGCATCCGTTTCGCACACAACGACGCGACGCACATACATCATCACGGGCTACGCACGCACACCGCGACCCACTTTTTTTTTTACGACGCCCTCGGCAGAGCACACGTGCCCACGCCCACACACAGTCGACACAACGACGCAGCGCGCAGCAGACGCGGCCGCAACACATACCTCCCCGACGACGCGCCAACACCGCCAGCCACTGCTCACTCGCCCAAGCAACCCGTGCACACAACTGCCACACGCGTCCACCACGCCGCCGCCAACCACCCGCCCGCCAGGGGGCGCTCACGTCCGCGACAACAGCGCGGCACCGCCGGACCGGACCGGACCGGGCCGGGCCGGGCCGGGCCGAACCGAGCCGAGCCGCCGCCGCCTCCTCTCCACTCGGCACGCCACGTCCTGCTTGCAAAACACATGGCTCGTCCCTCTGTACACACAACGCGCCTGCCTGCGGTCGCCGCCGGCATCTATCTACCTGAGCATCGGAGCCAGGCCGGCAAGCCCACACTTAAATAATGCACTTCACCAGCCAAACAAACCCACTCTTCCTTTCTTTGCACAGCGCATGCAACAGCAGCCCCAGGAGCCGGGCCCGCCGCCAGCGTCTCCTCCTCCTCCTCCTCCTCCTCCTCCTCCTCCACCTCCTCTGGGCACAGCCAGCCAGCCGTTCCCACCGCCCCGCCCCTGCTCTGCAGAACAAGAAAAAACGAAAAAGTACCAACACACGCACCCAAAGCGTAAGCCAGACAAGACCAGCCTCTCCAAGGCCACACACACGCAAAAAAAACAAAAAAACAAAAACACTACAACAAAATAAAATAAAAAAAGAAAAAGCAAGCCTGTCGCCTCGCCCCCGCCCGTCCCCCCCACCACATTCGCCCCCTCCGCTTGTTTTCCTTTCTACAATTTCCCTCTTTTCCACCCAATATCCCGCCGCGGTTTACGGGCACCGGCCGATTTTGCGCCCGCCCACATGTGTGCCTACTCCCCACCACCATTCCCTCCGCAGCCCGCAGCCCGCAGCCCGCAGCCCGCTTTTCCCCCCTCCCTGCCCACACCACACCACACCGACGGTGCTGACGTCGACACGCACCCAAGACAGGGGCCACGACCGTCTTTTTTCCTGGGCCCATCCCCGCACCGCACCGCACCTCCTTCCAATCAACGCTGTGGCGCCTGTGTCCGCGCGAGACGCGTGCGCGCCGCCTCTCTCAACATCCGTCCGCCGTCCGCCGGCCGGCCCGTTTTTCGGCCCCCAGGCCATCCGTCAACCACCACTGCCCCTGCCCCTGCCCCTGCCCCTGCCCGCCCCGCACCACACCACACACCGCTGCTTGCCCCGGCCGTTGCCACCAAAGGCGCCAACCGCAGCCCGCGCGCGCCAGAAAGAGATGGCAAAACTACAGGGACCCAGCCGACCGACGAAAATCAGAGCAATTGGCCGGGAGGATCAAAAAGAGAGCTCCGAAAACCACCGTAGCGAGGCGTGGGAGGAAACGTTACGAGAAGCAGAAAGGGACCAGGAAAAATTCTGGAAATTTCTTAAAACTCGTAAACTAAACACGAAACATCTACATCTACATGGGGAAGGAACGACCCCACAGACCGAGCTGAAGCACTGGCGGATTCACTAGAAAGGCAATTCCAAGCACCAGAAGCGGTAGATGACGAAACTGATGACCACCAGGAAATGGTACTCGGAAGGGTAAAACCGCATCCTAAGTGCCCCGATCAGAACATCTTTCACAATCCAATAAACGCAGAAACCCCATATCTTATCACATCACAAACATACACACATCCTAAGAAGGCATCAGGCCCAGATTCCATCAAACCGCAACTACTACATCACCTACCTCCAGCAACTATCAATTATCTATCTAACATCAATATATAATGCTTGCTTCAGACTAAACTACTTGGAAACAGGCCCGAGTCATCACATTACCAAAGCCAAACAAGGACTTATTATTTCCGCAAAACTATAGGCCAACTTCCTTGGAAAGGTTCTCGGAAAGCTCATTCAAACTGAACTGAAGAAATTCAATTCTTAAAGGATAACAACATAATCATCCCACAACAATTCCGATTCCGCGAAGAACACAGCACCACCCACCAGGTGACCAGACTAGTCGAGCACATATGTCAGGCCAGAAACATTAGACACAGTACTGGAGCAGTCCTGCTTGACATTGGAAAAGCATTCGGATAACGCCTTATCTACAAGCTCCACCACTACAACTGCCCCATCCACATTATTGGCTTCTTTTCTCCGCAACAGAGCATTCTATGTCCATGTACCAGGAGCGGCAAGTAACACTAGATCCATAGAGGCTGGAGTCCCGCAAGGCTCAGTGCTGGGGCCCATTCTCTACTCAATATACACAAACAAACAGCTGGGAGGACACTTGTCACTATTTGCAGACGACACTGCAGTCTACCGCAGCAGTTCTAACCTGCAATATAGAGTCACAAAAATAGAGCAACACCTACAATCCATCCAGAAATGGGCTAACCAATGGAAACAAAAAAAAAAAAAAAAAAACAATAAACGCGGAGAAAACCCAAGCAATACAATACGATTCACATTCAAAAAGAATACCTCCTAACCTGCATATACGCCTCAGAAATAACAATCTTCCATGGTCAGGCACAATAAAGTATCTAGGCATCAAGCTGGACAAGAGGTTGACATTTAGAGACCATGTTACACACGTTTGTAACAAGGCTGCAGCAGCAATATTCAGACTGTACCCAATCATCAAAGGAAACAGAATAAATATGCGCGCCAAAAAGAAAATCTTCAAAACCGTCATAGGAACCAGCCATCACTTACGGCTCTGAAAATCTGGTCAATGGCCGCAGACACCAACATAACAAGAGTAAAAAAGGGTGCAGAACAAATACTTCAGAATTACTGCTGATGCCGGCCGGTACCAGACAAACCGAGACATATACACAAACCATAACATACTCAAAATCCCGGAAATCATCCAAAGAAAAATCCATAAAGTTTTTTTTTTTTTCCACCAAACCACGGATTCGAACCACCCACTCATCAGAAATCTGGGACAAAATCCACCCGACCCAAGAACGACATTTCCCATCACGACAAAACACCACAAACTACAACATACCATGATAAACAAAAATAAAATACAAACACCATAACACTCACTTAAACAACAAACATCTACACACACCCAAGAGACCCTATCATCCCATCATTTTGTTACCCAACATAATCAGACAGAAGGCAGGGATCAAGGACAGATCCGGTCCTCTTCGAATACAGGGGGTAAAAAATACCCATCAGACCAGCTCTCTCTCTCTCTCTCTCTCTCTCTCTCTCTCTCTCTCCTCCTCGCTTCTCCGTGCCGACGCTGCCCCGCACACGCGTTCGCGTTCGCGTTCGGCCGACACCACACGACAGGTCTTTGGGGCCCCGCCACTGCGCACACGCACGCCTCCTCCTCTTCCTTAGTTCTTTTTCGCTTTTCTTTTCTCCCCCGCCCCCCGCTCTCACCGCCACATCATCCCGCAACCCTTGGGGGATGTTTCCCAACATCAACGCGCCCCAATTCCACTCTCTGCCCGTGCCGCACTCTCCACTTTGCTTCTCCCCGTCCCCTACACACACGACTACCGAAACCCCGGTTGACACACCTTCTCGTAGGACAGGGGTGCGTGCGTGCGTTGTCTTCACGGTGACAGCAACAGCAACGGATCCGTCCATCCCATTCCCCCCCCACTCGGTAAAGAACCATGTTCAACCCACACTACACAACAAGGGGGGCACACACGAACGCGAAAGAAAGGGAAGGGCAGGGCAGGGCAGGGCAACTATCTCGTACACATTCTTCCTCAGAACCCACATATCACATCAACGGACGACAGGCCAATTGCGGACTCAGCCGTGTCAGGCAAATCCAACCCAACCAACACCTCCCACGGAAACCCTGACACTGATCCAGCAGTACGTCCACATACATCGCCACACCAAATACGGGTGACGAGTGAGCAACAAATGGAACAATACACAACAAGGCTGACCTAATAAAAACTGCACGTCACGTCATACCTTCCAGACAGACGCAGTTCCGACGGGACGGCGGAACCGTATACGTACCTTTCAGCCACAACAACCGACCGACTGGACACGCCCGCGTCTCCAGCCAGCCAACCACCAGGGCCACACAGCCCGCAAGTTTCAGCGTCAACACTTCTTAACGTACGTTGCAAACTTTTCAAAACATTGCCACACACACACACCACGAAAAGCGTCAACCTCTCTCACACTGGATACACTCAACACTTTTTGTCGGCGGAGCTTGAGGCCAACGGTTGACACACCCCCACCGGCCACACAGGTTTCCCTTTGAAAATTGCAGTGACGGAGACGCGGCATTACGAGAGGGTTGTTTCCGAGAGCGCGAGCTGGACGGAGCTGCGGCGCCGCCGCCGAGGGGTAATGAACGCACGCGATGCCGCATGACAGCCCATCACCCAAAGTTTCACCCACAACTGCACAGGTCGCACCCCCTTTTCGCGCCATACTAGTGTCGATCGTCAATTACAGCTCACGGTGTTCGCATTTGCCACTTGACGGGGGGGAAAAGAAAACAAACATCTGACACGCCATGTGTTTCTCTCTCTCTGTTATATCTAGGTCATTGGGCAGCCACTGTAAAAAAAAATATTTTTACGACATGGTTGGGTAAGTGATTTAAAGACAACAATTGTGGGTCACACACCATAGACCATTTCGATAGTGTTCTTGTTCTTCTCTTTTTCCTTTTTTTTATCGCTCAATTGAAATAAAACCTGGGGATGATGCAATGCTGCGATATGGCACAACCGTCGTCCATTGTACACAACTCGGGAACAAAAAGAAACCAATTCAGGGAACGTTCGTTCCTTCACAACGTTTCTTTCAACGCACTTGGTCTTTACCATCCTGTATTCAACACACATTTCCTTTCATCAAACTAGGGCATTTCCATAACAGTTTGTTTCCGTTTCTGTGAGCACAATACTGCTCCTTCGACGTCATTTCACCATCTTAACTAGAGACAAACAACAAAATAGGAAAACAGCCTTGAGAACCCCGTCCACCAAATTTCAGTTAGCACGGCATCCAAGATTCTTTTCCGGGGAGCGCAGTGCAGCTGACGCTGCTCAGACCATATACCGTCGCCAGTCTCAGTCAACTCTTGCGCATTCCATTCTACGCTACGTGACAATGCAAAAATGAATGAATCAAACCCGCCCAGAGAGCGTCTTGTGCGAGGGGACACACGATATAGAGAACAACAAAACACACAGGGGACACCACCAAAGTTGGAGAGAACGTTTCCACCACGGCAGCCGCGCCGTTACGCGCTTTTTTTTTTTTTTTTTCCTCCCCCCCACTGCACACCTCCGACACCACGGGAACGTTCACCGTCCCGTTGCCCTACACTGGCGTTTCTTTTCAACCCCCCACCCTATTCCTCGCTCCCCGGACATTCGACCGATCACAAAGTGCAACCTCTCGTTACCGTCGGGTGCCCCTCTTCATCCCCGGGGCGCCAACAACAAAACAAAAAAAAAAACAACAAAAAAAAAACACCACCGACGCCGTCGTCTCGCGTCACCTCACTCAACTGAGCGGAAAATACACGTACATCCAGAATGACGACACCGCCTCCACAAACAAAAACCAGACGTCAGACGTCAGGTCGAAAGAGGGCACCGTACGTCGTGGCGCGTGGTCTCCTAACTCACCTCGCGCGTACAAATACAATACAATACAATACAATGCAATGCGTGTCACCTCACGTTCACACACACCTCCACGCTCCACTTTTACGTCGCCCAACCAACCAACTAACTTAACGCACCCGCTCGGCGTAGAAGCAGCTGTAGGCGGCAACGTGTTTCTCACCCTCGCCACCAACGGTGTGACATCCGACAATCGCGGTTTGCTTTCCGTTCCACACCTCCGGCCATACCATACAAAGGGGACAAAAAAAAATATATCAAACAAGCCAACTCCAGCGATCCGCCCCCCTAACACCAACACGTCTCGAAACACCCACGCCCACGACCCGGCTGTGGCTAAAGTGCGTATCCCAACGTCACACCAAAACCAAAGGCGCCGGCGCCGCACCACACCACAAGCTACAGCTACAGCTGTGCCGCCGTCCACCCGCTCACAACAACAACAACAACAACAACAATTCCGCCCTTCCCGCAAAGGCATTTTGGTGGCCCTGAAAAGGGCCGTTTTTTTTCTTTTCTTCGCCGCGCCGCGGACGAGCCTCCTATTTCCAAGAGCCACCTCCTTACTTGGAGCTCGTGTACTTGGTCACCGCCTTCGTGCCCTCGCTCACCGCGTGCTTGGCCAGCTCGCCAGGCAGCAAGAGCCGCACAGCGGTCTGGATCTCGCGGGACGTGATGGTCGAGCGCTTGTTGTAGTGCGCCAGGCGAGAAGCCTCGGCCACAATGCGCTCGAAAATGTCGTTCACGAAGCTGTTCATGATGCTCATCGCCTTCAAAGAGATGCCCGTGTCAGGGTGCACCTGCTTCAGCACCTTGTAGATGTAGATGGCATAGCTCTCCTTCCTCTTGCGCTTCTTCTTCTTGTCGCCCTTCGAAATGTTCTTCTGCGCCTTGCCAGCCTTCTTGGCGGCTTTCCCGCTAGTCTTGGGCGGCATCACGAACAAACAGGCAGGCAGGCAGGCACGCGCAGTCAGTCAGTCAAGCTCGCTCGCTCGCTCGCTGTAAAACGCTGGCTTCATATGCCAGGTGTAGGGGCAGGTTAAGCAGCGGTGCTGCTGTTCCTGCAGTGACATCTTCAGGGTGCTTTATTCCTAACAGAGTGAGCTGTCCTCACTAGGCGTCAGTCATTGCGACGCCATATTTGTTACCGACATCGTGCTGCGAGAGAAATTACTCTCGCAGTAGATCTGGCCATCGAGTCGTTGGCCTGTGGTGGACCTGGCGGCCCAGACCACGAATCAGGCGACTGGCAGAGTGTTCTGCATCGCTGTAGAACACCCTGGCGATTTGCCGGAAGCGGTCCCGTAGGAAAGGGATGCCCGCTTCCTCATGGAGCAGCCTTGCTGGGTAGCGAGGCGGCTTGTGGAGCGCAAGTCGCAGCGCCCTATTTTGCACGCGTTGAAGCGTCGCAATGTGCGTCGCTGCCGCGTTACCCCACACCACGGCCGCATATTCCAGTACCGGTCGGACGAGGGACAGATACATGGTGAGGCCGTGGCGTGGAGGAAGCGTCGATGAGGGATTGAGGAATGGGTAAAGCGCACGAAGGCGCCCCACTGCCCGCCCTCTGACGTCGCGGATGTGTGGCAGCCACGTCAGGTGTCTGTCCAATGTCACCCCGAGATATTTGCCGGTCCGCAACCATGGAATGGGGCCCCCCATGATCGTGACCGGCGGTAGGTCCGGTGGCATCATCCTTCTGCTAAAGATGACAGCCTGGCTCTTCGCAGCGTTAAACTTAAGGCGCCATTTCGTGGACCAGGCACCCAGGACGTCACATCCGAGCTGGAGGCGGCGGCGCATCTCGGCCGCGTTCATGCTGCGGGTGAACAGCGCCGTGTCGTCAGCATAAAGCGCCAACTCCACGCGTGCCACCCGCGGGGCGTCGGCGGTGTACAGGGAGTACAGCAGGGGACCGAGGACCGACCCCTGCGGCACTCCCGCCCGAATCTGCCGGTCGGTGGATGTGCCCTCATCAGCTCGGACGTGGAAAGTGCGCCCCGAGAGATACGAGCGCAGCAGGACCACGTGCGACGTCGGTACCCCCGTGCACAAAAAGTTTGTACACGAGGCCGTCGTGCCACACGCAGTCGAAGGCTTTGGAGACGTCGAGAAGTACCGCCCCTAGGTACTCTCGCGTCTCCAGCGCACGCATCGCCTGCTCCACGAGGCGCAACAGCTGCTGTGTGGTAGAGTGGCCCCGCCGGAAACCAAACTGCTCCTCGGGAAGGAGTTGCTGCTCTGTCACGATGCGCAGCAGCCGCTCCACGTACAACCTCTCAAACACTTTTGAGAGGGACGGGAGCAGACTGATCGGCCTGTAGTGCGCTGCCAGTCGCGGATCCTTGCCGCTCTTGGGGATGGCAACCACTTCCGCATGTTTCCATGCGGAAGGGAAGGTCCCAGTGCGGAGGATACTGTTAAAGATGTCCGCCAGAGATTGGTGTACCTCCGGCGGTATCATCCTCAACAGGTGGTTGGTGACACCATCGGTGCCACCCGCCTTCCTCGGATTGAGGCGACGGAGCTGCAGGTCCACTTCCTCGGGTGTTATCTCCTCGATCACATCGTCAGCCTCCCTTGCAGCGAGGAAGACCGGCAGGCGATCCTCCACCAGACGAACATGATCGGGATCGAGCACACCATCAACAGGACGAAAATTTTCTGCGAACGTGTCCGCGAGGATGCTGGCTTTAGCATCCGGCTCGCAGACAACGTCCGCGCCCGCATGGAGAGGCGGGACTCGCTGGCGACGACGAAGGAAGCGCTTGGCGGTCCGCCAGGCACTACCATCCGTCGTAGTTAGGGTGGCCACCAAGCCCGCCCAGTCCCGATTCCGATGTTCATCGATGGCTGCCCGAATCTCGCGTCGCTCCCTGTTGAGGCGGCGCTTCGTTTCTGGCTGCCGTGTGAGCTGCCACTCCCGGAAGAGGCGATTCTTGTTTGTTATCGCCTCCAGGATAGGCGGCGGGAGTTGGCGCGACATGTCTCGCGGCCGCCTCCGCCGCAGCTAGTGTGTGCCGCGTGAAGAAGGCTAACGCTTCTTCAGCCCCAAGCACAGCGGGATCTGGCGCGCCCTCGAGTCGGGCAAGGACCTCGTCACGGAAGCGCGTCTCGTCGATGCCACGGAAGTTGCGGCGGACGGACGGCAGAGATGCACCGATGACGTCCATGTCGAAGACCACCGGGAGGTGATCGGACGACATGGCACATCGAACGGTGGCCGAAGTGAAGTGCCCAACACCTTTGAGCACGGCGATGTCGAGCACATCTGACTGGCCTCGATGGGGGAAGACAGTGTGATCATAAGGCCCCAGTACTATCGCGCCATGCCGCTGTGTGGCGCGGAGGAGTCGGCGGCCGCTGGCATTGGTAACGCGGGAGTTCCACTGCGTGTGCTTGGCATTCAAGTCACCCGCAATGAAGACTTTCCCGCGCAGAGCCAGCAGGGCGTCGATGTCGGCCTCCTGAAGCAGTCCCCTCGGCGGCCTGTAGGCCGCAACGAAGGTGATCACCCCTGCCGTCGTGGTGACAGCCACCCCAGTGGCCTCCACTGCAGTGAGGGGCGGAAGCGGGACGTCATGGTGCTTGAGGGACGCCTTGATATAAATAGCCGTCCCCCCGCCATGCGTCAACCTGTCGGTGCGGTAGCACCGATAGTTGGCCACCTTGACATGTATCCCCGGCTTCAGAAAGGTCTCGCACACGAGGCAGATGTCAATTGCCTCGTCGCGCAAGAACTCCCTGAATTCCCCTTGTTGGGGGACCAAACTGTTTGCGTTGAAAGCGCAAACGGTGAGGCCATGGATGTGGCGATTATCCATGACGCGGCGGGGTTGCAACGCCGGCCTGAAGGGCCGACGTGACCGCGGTGACGAGCACCGGTAGCTGCTCTAGCAGCTGGCTCAACGACCGCAAGAGCGAACGGAGCTCGGCTGCATCGGTGGCCGAGGGGGCGGCGTTGGCCGCTGGGGCGGCCTCCGCCACTGGGGAGGCCGGTTGCGGCAACTCCGTAGTAGACGACTGCCGCGGAGCGTCGGCAGCCGGTTGCGGCGTAGCACGAGGTGCCGTCGTCTGTTGCGGCAGTGTGTCATCGGCAGTCCGGCGTGCAGCGGCATGGGTGGCCCGGCCCGCGCGCCGGCGACGCCTGCGCGGGGCGGCAACCCGCGCGCTCTGCGTGGGTGTTGGGTTGGCCTCCCCCCCGGGCGAAGCCGGGGACGGCGCGGCCGGTTGCCTCGTCTCGCCCGCCGCCAGTTCCGAACGTCGGGCGGTGGCGGTTGATGGTCCGCCCTTGGTGGCGGCAGCAAAGCTGGTGGATGGGTGCACCTTACGAGAGGGAGCAGCCCCTCCGCTCCGGTGGTTTCGGCCCCTTTTAAAGGCCGAACAGCCTCTGTAGCTGGCAACGTGCGCGCCGCCGCAGTTGCAGCACGTCGGCTTCTCTTCCTTGGCAAGTCCGCAAGACTTGCTCTCGTGCTGTCCCGCGCATTTGACGCAGCGGGGCAACATAGAGCAGTAGCGGGAGACATGGTCGAGCCTCTGGCAGGAAAAGCACTGGGCCCTCTTGCCTTTGGCTCGGAGAGGTTCCACCGCGACCCTGACCCGGCCGACTCGCTGCACCTGGAAAATCTTCCGATTTTCCAGGTTGTCGACGAGGACAACCTGGTACAGTGGCATGTCGCGGTGCGTGCGTGGGGACTTCATCAGTCCGGTGGACCGGACGCCGAAGCCCATGTCTTCGAGTTCTTCTCTAAGATAGTCCGCCCCAAACTTGAGTGGAAGGTGGCGGAACACCACCTTCAGAAGTTTGAGCGGCTCAGAGAGGTGCGTGTAGCACGGGAGGCCATCTCTGGAGATGGTGTCCATCACCGCGCGGTACTCCTCGTTGGAGGACACCGTGACCTTGTAGAGGTGACGGCCAGCAGTCTTGACAGTGGCGGACGTGGCCGCCCTGTCTAGTTTTTGCTGGAACTCCTTGTACCCTCCCGCCCATTGGATGACGATGGGCGGGGGCTTCTTTTGGGCCGACACAGGAGGCGCGGCACCATCTTCAGTCGCGTCCACACTGGCCCCCGCGAACGCGTTGGCGGTCGGCAGCGGCGTCGGTTGCTGCAGCGCAGCAGCCCTGGCAGTGCGCCGCCTGGGAGGGGCGACAAAACCATCCTCATCCGGCTGCCGGGAGGTGGCAGGTGGACGAGTGGGCCGCCGCGTCTTCGTCGGTCTCGGCGAGGCGGCGCTCGCGGAGGAGCCCGCGACAGTCGTCCCAGACTCCGTGGTGGAAGGGCGGGAAGCCCTCGAGGCCTTCTTCCGCGGCCTCGCTGTGTCGGACGTCTGAGAGGGAGTGTCGGAGTCGTCATGCGTCATAGCCCGGCGCTTTCTGGGCGCACGGGCAGCGTCAGAGTCAGTGTCACGGCGCTCTGACTCGGCAATGGCCTCAGCCAAATTTGCGTCAGGCAGGTCGATATCCTGCATCTCGGCGGCCGCAGCTAGCGTAGCCACGGGCTCTTCTCGTGTCTTGGGGACCAGGGGTGCAGCCGGGGGCACATCGACCTCTTCAGTGGTCGAGGCCAGCGGCGCAACTCCCGCCGAGGCCGCCACCGCCGGGACCGCAGACTCGCGCGATTCAACCGGCGGGGCTCTCGGTGGCACACCCGACACTTGCTGCCTCGTGTACGGCAGAGTGGCACCCTTCCGAATGTGACAGAAGGCGAGTATAGTCGCCTCGTCGTCCTTTCGACCCGGGTAGGAACCCCCGTGAGCGAGTTTGTTCATAAGGATGAACACTCGATCACGAGAGAGCACATCAGAATCCGAAGAGTCATTCCTGTCGTGGTCAGTTGTCGTAAGCCGGTTCGTCATAAGTGGGGGGCCGGATGGGGCCGCCACCGGGATCAGCTCAGTCGCCCGAGCTGGCCCCGACGGGCGGCGATCCGCCACACCCTTCGCAGGTAAAGCAACCTCTCTCAACGACATCTCGAACAGCACTCGCCGCGTGCGTGTGCGCGTGCGTAGTCAGTCAAGCGCTCCGCTCCAGTCAGCGTCTCCCCACACAGTGGCACCCGCCGCTCGCTGCAGCTCATCGACGAAGACTTCTGTGATGTCCTCGGTGGCTGTGAAGTATTAGCATTCCTGCTTCGCCTTCAACATAGAAATTCTTTACATTATATGAATAAAATAATATACATAATTTTTGTGGAAGCATAGATGATGTTTCCTTACTGCTGTGATTTTCATAGGGTGCTACTTGCAGTAGCGGTTTTTTTTTTTTTTTTTTTTTTTTTATGTGGCCTTACGTACTAGTATGTGCATGAGGTGGTTGGTCCTTAGAGCATGATGCTTTACAATTGTCGGACCTTTACAGCGGACAATATCGCTGTCTGTGCTTGGATGGATGTGAGTGATTGGTTGTGATGTGATACTAATGCCTAGGGGGGGAGGTTTGTGCTTACACTAGGATGGATATGAGGTGTCCATGTAGCTCTAGGCTTTACAAAGTTCGGACGATTACAGCGGACAATATCGCTGTCTGTGCTGTGATGGATATGAATGATAGGGTGGTGGTGGTGGAGGCATGTGCATTGTTATCTATTCGTCCTCCACCTGTAGTAGGTCTGGCCATCTGGTCGTGGCCATGCGGTGTACTTTTCTTCCCAGCTGCTGGATGAGGGGGTTTGGGGATTCCCTCGTCTTTTCGTAGAAATTCCTCGCCGACTGTCGGAATCTCTTTGTTAGTTGTGGGACTTCCGCCATACGGTGCAATTCTTCTGTGGAAAATCGGTGTGGCAGCTTTAGGGCACGTTTTAGTGCGCGGTTTTGCACGGTTTGCAGCTTTTTGAGTGAGGTTGCAGCGGCGTTGCCCCACACAACTGCGGCGTATTCGAGGATGGGCCTCACCTGCGTGAGGTATAGTATTACCCCGATTCTTGGTGGTAGTGTCGACGTTGGGTTCATCACAGGGTACAGCGCCTGTAGTTTGTTGAGTGCTTTCTTCCGGACCTCTTCAATGTGAGGGGCCCATGTGAGTCGTCGATCGATTGTGACACCCAGGTATTTTGCTGTTGTCCCCCATGGGACTGGGGTGCCCCTGACTTGGATTTGCTGGTAGTCTGCTCGTATTTGTTTTTTCCCTATCGGGATGGCTTGGGTTTTGGTGGCGTTGAAGGTTAGTCTCCACTTTGTGGCCCATTCTGTTAATGTGTTGCAGGCGTTTTGCAGCCTCCTTTGCAGGTGGTTGGCGTTGGTGCTTCGGGAGTACAGGGCAGTGTCGTCTGCATATAGGGCCAGGTGTACTCTGTCGACTGTAGGTGTGTCGGCAGTGTACATGATGTACAGGAGTGGTCCTAGGACGCTGCCCTGTGGTACTCCTGCATTGATGTGGCGCACAGTGGATGTTCCGTCTTGGGCACGGACGTGGAATGTTCTTCCTTCTATATAGCTTTTCAGGAGCGCTACGTGTGACACTGGTACCCCCTGTACTAGGAGTTTGTACAGGAGGCCCTCGTGCCACACTGAGTCGAACGCTCGTGATACGTCTAGAAATACGGCTGCGAAGTATTCCTTCCGTTCGACGGCGTCTAGGGCTTCTTCTATCAGTCTTAGTAGCTGGTGGGTGGTAGCATGTCCGCATCTGAAGCCGAATTGGACGTCCGGTAGTACCCTTTCGTCACTGATGTGTCTCATGAGCCTCCTCGCATATATTCTTTCGAATATTTTTGACAGGGCGGGCAGGAGGCTAATGGGCCTGTAGCTTGCTGGTATTCGGTGGTCTTTGCCTGGTTTGGGGATGGCCACTATTTCTGCATGCTTCCATGAAGTTGGATATTGGCCAGTCGATATGATGATGTTGAATATGGTTGTTAGAATAGGGATGACTGCTGGTGGCATTTGTCTCATTAGCTGGTTGGTTAGTAGGTCTGGTCCCCCAGCTTTCTTCGTGTTGAGGCAGCGGATTTGGGCCTCTACCTCTTCTGTGGTTATTTCTTCGATGACGTCGTCCTCTGCGCGGTTTGCTAGGTACAGTGGCAGTCTTTCTGTAACCATGGCGATGTGTTCTGGGTCAATGGGGTCATTGACTGGCTGGAAGTTTTGCTCGAATGTGTCCGCTAACGCATCGGCCTTGGCGTCGGGTTCGCAGACTACGTCGTTTCCTACAGTTAGCGGGGGTATTCTGCTTGTCTTGTTGAGAAGTTGTCTCGTGACTTTCCATGTGGATTGGTCGTGTAGGTTTAATGTGGCGACTTTGTTCTCCCATTCTGTGTTCCTGTGTTTCTGGATTTCGTATTTAACTTCACGCTGAAGTCTATTTACCTCTCTCTTTGTTGCTGGGAGTCTGGTTTCCTGCCATTCCCTTATTAGGCGGTTTTTGGTGCGTATTTTGTCTAGTATTTCTGGAGGGAGTTGTTTGTAGTTGTCCCTTTCTTGTTTTCTTCTTTGGGGGACCGCTGTGGCTGCTGCATCTAGTGCCAGAGTTGTTATGTGTAGCAGTGCAGCTTCCGTGCCTGCCGCTTGCGGATCGGGAACTGTGGTGAGTGTGTCTTCTAGTGTGTTCTGGTAGGTTCTCCAGTTGATGCCTTTCAGATCAATGCCTCTGTGTTCTTTCTTGGTGCCATCTAGGTTGATGTGGAAGATTACTGGTGCATGGTCTGATGTGAGTTTCCTGACTGTGGTTGCTTCTGTGTCCAGATAGATCCCTTTGATGATTGCGAAGTCAATTATGTCCGGTTGACCTCTGTTTCGTGGGTATATCGTGGGCCCGTGGGGTGCAACAGTGACTGCGTCGTGTCTGATGATACTTCTGGCCAGTCTTCTGCCACAGAGATTTGTCAGGCGGCTATTCCACAGTGTGTTTTTGGCACCCGCCGCACGCCGCCGCCGCACCTTTACCAGCTCGCCCTGCTGCGGCCGCCGACCAATGGGGCGCGCGCGCAACCGGCCGCCGCACCCGAGCCCATAAAGGACCCCCACCCCGCCGGCGCCGGCACGCACTGACAGCGGGAATGCCTTTCACGCAAGTGTAAGCGCACTCACGCCTACCGAATTCGAAAAAAAGCAAGAGAAATTGTCGTGTTCCACACTATATTATAGGCGAGATGTTTCGGAAAGCCGGAACGTAGGGCGCACGATAGTCAGGGATTGTCGCAAGCCAGGGCCCTGTCTGCGGACAGACCAGCCCGCGTTTGCAGCGCAAAGGCCTCAAAATTAGGGTTGTGATCTCACACAAACAGTTACAAAACAGGCACTCACATTTAACAAGACGACCCGGCACCCGGCACTGAATACGACATGTCAACTCACGCTCAAATAAACATAAACCAAGACTCACGAATCATAACGGTCGAAAACATAACGGGAGCAATGACCACCACCACACCGGCGACCGAAATGGCGACAACACAAACACAGATAGAGGCTCAAGACAAACAGACCATGCCCCCACCGAACACCATAACACTGGACCCCAATAATGCGGACAACCAACTTACCGACGCCACTGACGACGAAAGCTCCCAACCCGGAGATCGAAAGCGGCAAAGGAAAACAACAGCTACCTCAAAAGCCAGGCCAAGGAAAGCCACCACGGAGAAATCCGAAACAAAAGCGAAATCTACAAAAACGGGATCAACCACAGAAAAAAACACAGCACGAAAAATTCCTGCTGATGAACGTCTAACCCAAACCGCGAACGGAAATGGCACACCTCAGGACCTCGCGGAGAACAAACACACACAAGTCCCCACAAGGGAAATTCTCGATATCAACACAAACGAAGATGACGATGAGGACAGTAATTGGCAAACAGTCGAGAACAAAAAGTCAAGACGCAACTCAATGCCAAAAAAGGCTGACATCCACACAAACACACCTCAGGATAACCTAGCGGGAACAGAAACAAAACTAAAAATTGAAAATCTCAATACAGGAGAAACTCAGAAATCACTTTACGAACAACTAAAAATACTTAATGTGCTGCAACATGTGCAAGACATGGCGGTGTACACAAACCGCACAGCCACAATCACGAGCTTCCACCCTGATATTGAAACACTCATCCGCAGAACCATCGGGACACAGTACAGACCAGAAGCGAAAATAACAAGACTGACCAAACAAAACAAACTTACGCAAAACAAACAATTAACTGAACCATCACTGAGTGTAGTGATAACTAAGGTCACTCACGACGTAACTGAAAAAGACATAGAGGAGGAGCTAACTAACCTGGGCCTCGAGTTCACCAAAGTAAAAAGAATCATCTCAAGAGAATATGGAAAGCCAATACAGAAAGTCAGAGTCATCTCGCGAAATAAAAACACAATAGACGAACTCCTAACAAACCATTTCAGGATATTCCGCAAGTTCCATCCAGTGGAACAGTCACATGTTCCCCCACCACAACCAGCCCAATGTGCAAAATGCCACACATTTGACCACACAACAGAGAACTGCCGCAACAAACCAGTATGCAACAGATGCGGAGGACAACACCCAATTGCGGCATGCCAACAGGAAATCAGCAAACCCACTTGCGTAAATTGTAATGGAGAACACCTGTCGACAGACATCAACTGCCCAAAAAGGCCGAAGGCTCCCGTATCGATAGAGGCAACAGCAAAAATCGTATGCACCGACAAGCCTACAAAAAGAACAACTGATGAAGAAACAACACCACAAGCAGTAGTTTGCGAGGACTTCATCCGCGCAACGACACTCGCGCTCATAAATATTCTTCCAGACAGAAAAAACCTAGTCATAACAGCCATGAAAGACATATCCAGGGCCTTTTTCGGGCGCCAAATGAACGTGTCACAGGCCTGGAACCGGATACACTTTAGCATCTCCCCAGCCGGCAACTACCAAAATGAACAAGGACAGGACCGCAAGCAAACAGAAAAACCAGCACGTTCACGGGAATAAATAGAACGAAAGCAAAAATCGGGGTAGTGAACGCAAATGGTGTCAATACGAAAATACCACTCATCGAAAATATAATTAAGAAGGAGAATATACAGATCCTGGGACTTACCGAAACCAGAATAGGACAGGCACCATTAAATATACTAGATTTCACCTGTTACCGCAAGGACATAATAACCGAAGCCAGACATAGAGGATGGGCACACGGCGGAGTTGCCATCGTACTCAACAGGAACATACCATCAATACAAGTAGAAATCCCACAACAGTTCGATAAACACCAAGCGATATTAATAAAAATAGCATCAAGAACGTTCAAAACAATATACATCGCTGTAATGTATGTACCACCAACGGAAGAAATACCAAAAGAACTAATAACACACATCTGTAATCTCGGCCCCAGCATCATCCTCGGCGACCTCAACGCGCGATCCACTAACTTTGGAGACAAACGCACCACAAGAAATGGAACGCAACTAGAAGAACTACTTGAGGAAAACAACCATATAATAAGAATACCAAATGACAACCCCACATTTATAAACCACATGGGTGACTCAATTCCCGACCACATACTTCATACAGCCAATCTCGCGAGACACATCGGAGACATAGAGATAGGAGATAGCATAGGAAGCGATCACCTCCCAATATTTACTACAACGACGATAATAAATAACACACGCACAAAGCGGAACATGAAAACGTACAAAGATAAGAAAAACATAGACAAAGCGAAATTCGTCAACCATATCAAACAAAACCTAAGAACTTATAATGAAGAAATCAAAAACGAAAACGAAATGGAAGAAGTAAATAAGCACATTACAACAATAATACACGATGCTATAGAAGTCAGTGCCCCAACAAGGAGAATAGTGGAAGGAAGAACAAATATCCCAAGTAACATCCTCGACCTTATAAAACAGAAAAGAAAAGTATATACTCAATTCAAAAGAAACCGCGACCCCACAATAAAAAACGAATGGAACAGGCTAAACGACCAGGTGAAACACCTTCTGAGACAACATAGAGCAAGAACACTAAACAACAAGGTCCAAAGCCTAGACCCGAGAAACCCTGCAGACTTCTGGCGGAAATTCAAAAGGATAACGTGCCAAAACCAAGAACAAGAATCACCACTTGTCATCGATGGAGAAATAACCACAAGTGAACAAGCAAAAGCAAACGCATTCATGAAAACTCTAAAAGAAATTTACACTCACCCCGAAGACGAAAAGTTTAATAGAGAAAAAGAAAAAGAAATAGAAGCGAATACAAAGAAAAAGCTAGAAGAAACACGACACACAACATACGATGAGGATCAAACATCGTTAATCAATGAAATCTCGAATACTGAAATACAAATTGCAATATCAAGCGGAAAAGTCACGGCCCCAGGGGCAGACGAGATCACACGACAACACCTCAGACTCATACCTTCACAAATCATCATTCCACCTCTCCAAAAACTCTTCAACGCCGCCCTGAAACTCCAAAAAACTCCAAGACAATGGAAAGACGCTCAAATAATAATGATACCGAAACCAAATAAACCAAAACAAGACCCAAAATCTTACCGTCCCATAACACTACTACCGGTAATAGGAAAGACCTTTGAAGCCATACTCACCAACAGGCTGCAAAAATTTATAGATAAAAGAAACATATTACCAGAAGAACAAGCGGGTTTCAGGAAAAATAGGAGTACAATCGATCCGATATTCAGGCTGACCAGCAACTGCACGGAAGCCATCAATAACGGAAACGTAGCAGCGACGTTACTGCTCGACATAGAACGAGCTTTCGACAAAGTATGGCATGCTGGACTACTAAATAAAATAATAAAACAACAAATCCCAATAGAAATAGTGAAACTAATAAAAAACATGATCACCGAAAGAGACATAAAAGTAAGAGTAGGAGACAAAACATCAGAGAAATTCAGGCCACGAGCAGGAGTACCACAAGGAGCGATCATATCACCACTTTTGTACAACATCTACACTTCCGACATCCCGAAGCCAACCGGACTAAACGAGGAATTGGCACTATACGCCGATGATACAGCGTTCTGGTGCCAAGCCCCAACAACAGAATTAATCGCAAACAAAACAAATAGATACGTCAAGACCTTGGAAGAATGGATGACAACGTGGAGGATACGTCCGAACCCGAACAAGTCACAACTACTAATAATACGACACAGAAACCTCGTGCAAAACAAGCAACAAAACCCGGACAACATACAAATAACGCTCTGGGGACAAAACATAGAACCACAAAAAACAGCAAAATACCTAGGACTCGAATTAGACAACCTATTAAATTGGGAGAAAAACACATCACAAAAAATAGGTATAGCTAGCACAAAACTGACTAAAATAAAAATGCTGCAACACAGAAACGGAGGAGCCGCTACCCCAATAGTCTTACATATTTATAAAATGTTTGTAAGACCAATTTTAGAGTACGCAGCAATTGCGTGGAGCGGAAACACCACACAGTGCAACAGAATCAGATCATCAGATAGAAGAATGCTAAGAACAATAGCAAAGATACCTTACGAACGGACATCGACGCTTCACACCACACTTACAACCAACTCCATGGAAGAGAGAATTGTGAAACAACTGGCCTCATACGGCGATAACAGAATACAAACAAACGAAAACATCAAAGCATTGATAATAAAAACACCTTTCCAACTCAACCTACCAAAATACAAGTACCCATATCCACCGGAACTAACAGCAACAGCAACGGAGAAAATCTTCCCCAAAAAACACAAAGAACTAGCACAAATCACAACAGGAAAACAGCTACCACAACATCTACAGAGCAATGAAATATAAAATATATATATATATAAAAAAAAAAATAAAAAAAAAAAAAAGAAGCAAAGAAATACAAACAAATAGGACCGACACCCGACCCTGGCTGAGGTTTTAGGGGGTTTCCCTCAGCTGTAAGGCGAATGCCAGAGTCGTGTATATCCCCCATCCAGGAAAAATCTTTACATACATAAATAGATTATATGTTAGGAAGTACCCTACCATACTTGAAAATAAACAGTGCCAAAACAGCAAACCATAAGTATAAGCTAAGGCTCCAAAGGACATTAAGTCCTCCATGAGCCCGCCTTCACCCATCTGGCGAAGGAATGAAAGTTTAAAAAAAAAAAAAAAAAAAAAAAAAAAAAAAAAAAAAAAAAAAACTCCGCTGCTCGACTCGCTGCGGCTCGCACCGTTTGCGTTGTGCTTTTCTTTCTCGCTTCTTTCCAAACTAGCCCATCGCCATGTCCGGACGCGGAAAGGGAGGCAAAGTCAAGGGCAAGTCAAAGTCCCGCTCAAGCAGGGCTGGGCTCCAGTTCCCGGTCGGCAGAATCCACCGCCTCCTGCGCAAGGGAAACTACGCCGAGCGCGTCGGCGCCGGGGCGCCCGTCTACCTCGCCGCCGTCATGGAGTACCTCGCGGCTGAGGTGCTCGAGCTGGCCGGAAACGCGGCCCGCGACAACAAGAAGACGCGCATCATCCCGCGCCACCTGCAGCTCGCCATACGCAACGACGAGGAGCTCAACAAGCTCTTGTCGGGCGTCACCATCGCACAGGGAGGTGTCCTGCCCAACATCCAGGCCGTCCTGCTGCCAAAGAAGACCGAGAAGAAGGCCTAAAAGAGAGACAGCGCAATCGGCAACCGCCGCGTGCTCCCTTGGCACGCAGCGCGCCATTTGCCGCCTCGGCTCAAAAACAAAACACAATCGGCCCTTTTCAGGGCCACCACACAAACCTACGTCCAAAGCAGAATTCCAGTCGTTCGTCGCACCACTTTCTTTTTCTCTCTCTCTCTCTCTCTTTCTGTGTACGGTTTTTCCTTCTTACGCACACAGGCGCCGCCATCTTGTACACACGTACTTGGCCACCTCCTCCACTCCACTCCACGCACGCACAGTCTCGCGACCATTAACCAGCACACGTGGCGCACAACAACACACCTCAAAAATAACCCCTCGGCACTCAGCCGCGCCGCAACACACAGCCCATCCACCGACAAGAAGCATACAAGCAAAGAGGGAGGGGAAGGAAGGAAGGAGCTCACACAACGCAAGGGCACGCTTCCTTCCCTCCCAACCGCACCGCACACCACGTCAAAAAAAACTCCAAACAAAACTAAAAGGCCAAGTAGACTAAAAAGGAAAAGGAAAAAAAAAAAAAACCAGCAACACAGACTCTTTCGCACTTTTCAACTTCCGAACACTGTGGTGGCCCTGAAAAGGGCCGTTTTTCAATCTCTCTTTCCTTCCTTCGGTCTCACACCGCCTAACCGCCGAAACCGTACAGGGTGCGCCCCTGCCTCTTCAGGGCGTACACCACGTCCATGGCCGTCACAGTCTTGCGCTTGGCGTGCTCAGTGTACGTCACCGCGTCGCGGATCACGTTCTCCAGGAACACCTTCAGCACTCCGCGCGTCTCCTCGTAGATCAGACCAGAGATGCGCTTCACGCCGCCCCTGCGCGCCAGGCGGCGGATCGCGGGCTTCGTGATGCCCTGGATGTTGTCGCGCAACACCTTGCGGTGCCGCTTGGCGCCACCCTTGCCGAGCCCCTTTCCTCCCTTGCCGCGGCCTGTCATTCTTCTTCTTCAAGCGTCTCAACCACAATAATATAAAAAACAGAAAGCAAGGCAAGCTCCTCACCCGGCGCTAGCGAGTCGGCTACGGTTGTGGCGCCCAGCGCGCGCGCCGCCCCCCTATATAGACTCTGGGGCCCCGCGGCCCGCCCTCCCCTCCCCCCACCACCGCGCACCGAGGGCATATAAGCGCAGCACCCGGGGCGCGCGGGCCCGTTGTCAAGGCAGCACCGGACGCCGTCGCGCACGCATATCCACGCCGCATCCGCATCCGCAGTAGCCATGGCCCGGACAAAGCAAACGGCCCGCAAGTCCACCGGCGGAAAGGCGCCGCGCAAACAGCTCGCCACCAAGGCGGCGAGGAAGAGCGCGCCCGCCACCGGCGGCGTCAAGAAGCCCCACCGCTACAGGCCGGGCACCGTCGCCCTGCGAGAAATCAGGCGCTACCAGAAGAGCACAGAGCTGCTCATCCGCAAGCTGCCATTCCAGCGCCTAGTGCGCGAGATCGCCCAGGACTTCAAGACCGACCTGCGCTTCCAGAGCTCCGCAGTCATGGCCCTGCAGGAGGCCAGCGAGGCCTACCTCGTCGGCCTCTTCGAAGACACCAACCTGTGCGCAATCCACGCCAAGCGAGTCACCATCATGCCCAAGGACATCCAGCTCGCGCACCGCATCCGCGGCGAGCGCGCCTAAACCCGCACACCGCCAAACAAACAAAACGGCCCTTTTCAGGGCCACTAACGTCTCTCCGTCGCGAGCAAAACTTTGTCGGTCGCAACGACTAGTTCCCCACTCACTCTCCAGTCCAGTCGTCCCACCCCCGGCCCGGCGCCGCCGTTTCCAAAAAGAAAAAAAAAAAAAAAAAAAGCACCGCACCGGCCGAGCCAAGTCGCAAGCGTCAATAGCGCCACCCACACAGGCCACGGCACAAAACGTGACGCCCGGAAAGCAAAGCCAAAAAAGAGTATTCCAAAACCACCACCAAGACAAACAAACAAACAAACGCGGCGCAAAATAAATAGGTAAAAATAATAAAAGTAAAATACACTTTATGTAACACCAACCGCGCGCCGCCGCCCACGCCCGCCAACGACCCCACAATCCAACCACCGCGGCACGCAAACACCATCCACACATGAAACAAACAAACGCCAGCAAGCAAGACAGACAGACAACAAGGCAACCGACCGACCACGACACGACAATCAACACCTTCCCGACGTGCTTTGATGGCCCTGAGAAGGGCCGTTTTTGTTTTTGTCCGGGACCGCGCGACAGCCTCTGGTTGCGCGCCGGCCACGAGGCGACGGTGTCAACCGCCAACCCTTCCCTGCCCTTTTTACTTCTTCTTCTTGGGCGAAGCCTTCGCCTTAGACGGCGTCGCCGTCGCCTTCTTCGGGCGCGGCGCCTTCGGCTTCTTCGTCGGAACCTTGGCGGCCTTCTTCGCCTTCGACGGCGACTTGGCCTTGGCCGGCTTGGCCGCAGCCGCCTTCTTCGTACCCGCGGGAGCGGCCGACGCCGCAGACGCCTTCTTGGCGGCGCCCGCCTTCCGACCGGTCGCCGCCTTCACGCCGCCAGCCTTCTTTGCGCCGGCCGCACGGGCCCCCTTCTTCTCCTTGCTGGCCGGAGCGGCGCGCTTCTTCTTCGCACCACCGCCGCCACCACGAGCCTTGCCGCCCTCGGCCGCCCCGCCGCCGGCGCCGGCAAGCTTGAAAGAGCCCGACGCGCCCTTCCCCTTCGTCTGCACCAGCTCGCCAGCCACGACGGCCGACTTGAGGTACTTCTTGATAAAGGGCGCCAGCTTCTCCGCGTCCAGCTTGTAGTGCGCGGCAATGTACTTCTTGATCGCCTGCAGCGACGACCCGCCGCGCTCCTTCAGACTCTTGATGGCGGCCGTCACCATCTCAGAGGTGCGCGGGTGCGCAGGCTTGGCGCGCGGCTTCTTCGCAGACGACGCAGACTTGGCCTTCTTCGTAGTGCCGGTGGCGGCGGGTGCCGCGGCAGTCTCGTTCGTAGCCGCCTGGTCTGCCATCTTTTGCTTGTTCTCTTTTCTTTTTTCCCCTTGGTTTCGCTTCCTTCTCTCCTTCGACGACGCACAACAGCGAGGGGCGCGCAGCAGAGAATAGCCGCGCACGCGCCTGGCCCAGCCAGTGTCGCGGGCGGGCGCGGACGGCCGAGAGAGCGGCCGCCACTCGGCGCGCCGCCGCGCCGCCGCGCCGCGCCTCCCGCGCTTGCTACCGCCCAACGTCCGACAGCCTGCGCGGGGCAGCCCCCAACCTGCGCCGCAACCACCCGCGCCATTCAAACCACCGAGGATGGGGCTACACACACCGACACCACGGTCGCCAACCAGTCGCCGCGGCGGCGCCGCAAACCACGGCCAAACTGCAGCCACCGCGCGCCACAGCCTGGGTCGGCCCGCCGAGAATCGCCGCCCCCGCCCAAATGCCGCCCCCACTTCCCCAGCCGACGACCCGCCACAATGGCCAAACCTTCGTCAAAATTCCCACACCGTCGCCGCGGCAGCCCGGCCACCGCGGCCGGCGCCACAGCCACACGAGCCGAGTCGTGCGGCGATGACGGCCGTGCACAAACGCACCTCCACCGCCCCATCGCCTTCCGCCGTTTTCCCGATCGGCCCGCAGCCGTCGGGCCACGGCCGCGGGCCGTCCTCCTCCTCTCGCCTCGCCCGCCAACACCCACAGCCCTTCCAACACATTTTCTTTTCTTTTTTCTTTTTTTTTTTTTACTTTTTTACGATCGCCGCCTGCGCAACATGGCACCGGCCGACGGAGCGCCAACCCCCCCGCCACAGGCGAAAACAAAACAACGACAAACAAACAAACAAAATAAATTACCAGCCAGCCCCAACTACAGACACACCGAATCTGCCCTCACAGCCGACCTTACACGCCTCAACGTCAAAACAAAGGTGGTTTCTTTCCTTCAACGGTTACCTTACCTTAGGTTACGTCAGGTTAGGCTAAGAAGGCGTCAGGGTTAGGTTAAGCGTTGACGTGACGTCACGTCTTAACGTAGGCGTTAAGCTAAGGTTGCGGTCACGTACGTTAGGTTAAGGCGACTTGCGGGTTGGCCTAAGAGCTTAGGTTAGGTTACGTTAGTTTAGGTGGCTGCGTTAAGGGCTTAAAGAAGTTTAGGAGGTTAAGGCGTCGAGGCGGCCGCACCCCCTTAGCTGCTGCGGCTCGGCCACGCCACGCCACGCCACGCTTTGGGGTTTCATAAGGTCGCGCGGCGGGTCGTCGGCACGCCGCAAAGGACAAAACTGCAAGACGACGTCGAAAAACAAACAACAGGTAAAAAATAAATAAGTAAGTAAAAATAAACGACGCCGACAGGCGGGGATCAAGCAGAACGAGCAGATTCCGGAGAGCGAACGAGACACACACGCACGCACACACACAAACCCCCCCGAGCCGAGAGAGCACAGCACCACCACGTGTCGGCCTCCGCTCACCCGACTCGGCTGGGCTGGGCTGGCGGCCGGGCCGGATGCACGTACACGTACGGCTACAGCCACTACCCGTACACAGCCGCTCTTCACGCAACACCAGCCAAATGGCGCGCCCGCGGCTCGTCGCGGTCGCGGTCGCGGTCGCAACGCCACGCCGGCACACTTTCGGCACCACCGTTTTCGCGCGCACCGCAAACAAAACGCAGCCGACACACACAGAAAAAAAAAAAAAAAGAAAAAAACAGAGCGCGAGACGGGCGGCGGCGCACCTTTCGCCAGCCGGCAGGCAATCGACTCGCCCAGTACGACAAACGCGCACGCCACCCCACCCACCAACCAACCAACCAACCAACCAACCAGTCGTCGTCGTCGTCGTCGTCCCGAAATCAAACAAACTCTCAAAAGCACAGCCCCTGCTACCAACAGACGCAGGCGCCACGCAGCTCCCTTCCCGCCACACTCGATTCGCAGCGCAACTCACCCGGCACACCGTCAAACGACGGGCTGGGCTCGCCGCATCGCCGCAACCTACACACCTTCCCCGCCACGACGCACAGCCCCACCAGACGCCCGTGCCGCAACGACACTACTGCACTACCACTACCGCACTACTCCTCTCGCCCTTGCCATACACGACACAACACGCCAAAAAATGAAAATCCAAATACAAACAAAAACACCGCCCCCACGACCCAAACACATGCACGGCGCGCCAACACATGCGAGGCAAGGCACGCAGCAAACGGCGTCCCCTCCGCGTCGCGCCATCAACCTACACACACAAGGCAACCAACAACAGCCAGCCAGCCAGCCAGCCAGCCAGCCAGCCCCACTCTCACGCCGCAAAAACAGAAAACACACCGAAACCGCCAAACGCCGCACATTCGCGCTTCGCACTTACCACACACCTCTCGGCATCCGTTTCGCACACAACGACGCGACGCACATACATCATCACGGGCTACGCACGCACACCGCGACCCACTTTTTTACGACGCCCTCGGCAGAGCACACGTGCCCACGCCCACACACAGTCGACACAACGACGCAGCGCGCAGCAGACGCGGCCGCAACACATACCTCCCCGACGACGCGCCAACACCGCCAGCCACTGCTCACTCGCCCAAGCAACCCGTGCACACAACTGCCACACGCGTCCACCACGCCGCCGCCAACCACCCGCCCGCCAGGGGGCGCTCACGTCCGCGACAACAGCGCGGCACCGCCGGACCGGACCGGACCGGGCCGGGCCGGTCCGGGCCGAACCGAGCCGAGCCGCCGCCGCCTCCTCTCCACTCGGCACGCCACGTCCTGCTTGCAAAACACATGGCTCGTCCCTCTGTACACACAACGCGCCTGCCTGCGGTCGCCGCCGGCATCTATCTACCTGAGCATCGGAGCCAGGCCGGCAAGCCCACACTTAAATAATGCACTTCACCAGCCAAACAAACCCATTCTTCCTTTCTTTGCACAGCGCATGCAACAGCAGCCCCAGGAGCCGGGCCCGCCGCCAGCGTCTCCTCCTCCTCCTCCTCCTCCTCCTCCTCCTCCTCCTCCTCTGGGCACAGCCAGCCAGCCGTTCCCACCGCCCCGCCCCTGCTCTGCAGAACAAGAAAAAACGAAAAAGTACCAACACACGCACCCAAAGCGTAAGCCAGACAAGACCAGCCTCTCCAAGGCCACACACACGCAAAAAAAAACAAAAAAACAAAAACACTACAACAAAATAAAAGAAAAAAAGAAAAAGCAAGCCTGTCGCCTCGCCCCCGCCCGTCCCCCCCACCACATTCGCCCCCTCCGCTTGTTTTCCTTTCTACAATTTCCCTCTTTTCCACCCAATATCCCGCCGCGGTTTACGGGCACCGGCCGATTTTGCGCCCGCCCACATGTGTGCCTACTCCCCACCACCATTCCCTCCGCAGCCCGCAGCCCGCAGCCCGCAGCCCGCTTTTCCCCCCTCCCTGCCCACACCACACCACACCGACGGTGCTGACGTCGACACGCACCCAAGACAGGGGCCACGACCGTCTTTTTTCCTGGGCCCATCCCCGCACCGCACCGCACCTCCTTCCAATCAACGCTGTGGCGCCTGTGTCCGCGCGAGACGCGTGCGCGCCGCCTCTCTCAACATCCGTCCGCCGTCCGCCGGCCGGCCCGTTTTTCGGCCCCCAGGCCATCCGTCAACCACCACTGCCCCTGCCAGTGCCCCTGCCCCTGCCCGCCCCGCACCACACCACACACCGCTGCTTGCCCCGGCCGTTGCCACCAAAGGCGCCAACCGCAGCCCGCGCGCGCCAGAAAGAGATGGCAAAACTACAGGGACCCAGCCGACCGACGAAAATCAGAGCAATTGGCCGGGAGGATCAAAAAGAGAGCTCCGAAAACCACCGTAGCGAGGCGTGGGAGGAAACGTTACGAGAAGCAGAAAGGGACCAGGAAAAATTCTGGAAATTTCTTAAAACTCGTAAACTAAACACGAAACATCTACATCTACATGGGGAAGGAACGACCCCACAGACCGAGCTGAAGCACTGGCGGATTCACTAGAAAGGCAATTCCAAGCACCAGAAGCGGTAGATGACGAAACTGATGACCACCAGGAAATGGTACTCAGAAGGGTAAAACCGCATCCTAAGTGCCCCGATCAGAACATCTTTCACAATCCAATAAACGCAGAAACCCCATATCTTATCACATCACAAACATACACACATCCTAAGAAGGCATCAGGCCCAGATTCCATCAAACCGCAACTACTACATCACCTACCTCCAGCAACTATCAATTATCTATCTAACATCAATATATAATGCTTGCTTCAGACTAAACTACTTGGAAACAGGCCCGAGTCATCACATTACCAAAGCCAAACAAGGACTTATTATTTCCGCAAAACTATAGGCCAACTTCCTTGGAAAGGTTCTCGGAAAGCTCATTCAAACTGAACTGAAGAAATTCAATTCTTAAAGGATAACAACATAATCATCCCACAACAATTCCGATTCCGCGAAGAACACAGCACCACCCACCAGGTGACCAGACTAGTCGAGCACATATGTCAGGCCAGAAACATTAGACACAGTACTGGAGCAGTCCTGCTTGACATTGGAAAAGCATTCGGATAACGCCTTATCTACAAGCTCCACCACTACAACTGCCCCATCCACATTATTGGCTTCTTTTCTCCGCAACAGAGCATTCTATGTCCATGTACCAGGAGCGGCAAGTAACACTAGATCCATAGAGGCTGGAGTCCCGCAAGGCTCAGTGCTGGGGCCCATTCTCTACTCAATATACACAAACAAACAGCTGGGAGGACACTTGTCACTATTTGCAGACGACACTGCAGTCTACCGCAGCAGTTCTAACCTGCAATATAGAGTCACAAAAATAGAGCAACACCTACAATCCATCCAGAAATGGGCTAACCAATGGAAACAAAAAAAAAAAAAAAAACAATAAACGCGGAGAAAACCCAAGCAATACAATACGATTCACATTCAAAAAGAATACCTCCTAACCTGCATATACGCCTCAGAAATAACAATCTTCCATGGTCAGGCACAATAAAGTATCTAGGCATCAAGCTGGACAAGAGGTTGACATTTAGAGACCATGTTACACACGTTTGTAACAAGGCTGCAGCAGCAATATTCAGACTGTACCCAATCATCAAAGGAAACAGAATAAATATGCGCGCCAAAAAGAAAATCTTCAAAACCGTCATAGGAACCAGCCATCACTTACGGCTCTGAAAATCTGGTCAATGGCCGCAGACACCAACATAACAAGAGTAAAAAAGGGTGCAGAACAAATACTTCAGAATTACTGCTGATGCCGGCCGGTACCAGACAAACCGAGACATATACACAAACCATAACATACTCAAAATCCCGGAAATCATCCAAAGAAAAATCCATAAAGTTTTTTTTTTTCCCACCAAACCACGGATTCGAACCACCCACTCATCAGAAATCTGGGACAAAATCCACCCGACCCAAGAACGACATTTCCCATCACGACAAAACACCACAAACTACAACATACCATGATAAACAAAAATAAAATACAAACACCATAACACTCACTTAAACAACAAACATCTACACACACCCAAGAGACCCTATCATCCCATCATTTTGTTACCCAACATAATCAGACAGAAGGCAGGGATCAAGGACAGATCCGGTCCTTCGAGTACAGGGGGTAAAAAATACCCATCAGACCAGCTCTCTCTCTCTCTCTCTCTCTCTCTCTCTCCTCCTCCTCGCTTCTCCGTGCCGACGCTGCCCCGCACACGCGTTCGCGTTCGCGCTCGCGTTCGGCCGACACCACACGACAGGTCTTTGGGGCCCCGCCACTGCGCACACGCACGCCTCCTCCTCTTCCTTAGTTCTTTTTCGCTTTTCTTTTCTCCCCCGCCCCCCGCTCTCACCGCCACATCATCCCGCAACCCTTGGGGGATGTTTCCCAACATCAACGCGCCCCAATTCCACTCTCTGCCCGTGCCGCACTCTCCACTTTGCTTCTCCCCGTCCCCTACACACACGACTACCGAAACCCCGGTTGACACACCTTCTCGTAGGACAGGGGTGCGTGCGTGCGTTATCTTGACGGTGACAGCAACAGCAACGGATCCGTCCATCCCATTCCCCCCCCACTCGGTAAAGAACCATGTTCAACCCACACTACACAACAAGGGGGGCACACACGAACGCGAAAGAAAGGGAAGGGCAGGGCAGGGCAGGGCAACTATCTCGTACACATTCTTCCTCAGAACCCACATATCACATCAACGGACGGCAGGCCAATTGCGGACTCAGCCGTGTCAGGCAAATCCAACCCAACCAACACCTCCCACGGAAACCCTGACACTGATCCAGCAGTACGTCCACATACATCGCCACACCAAATACGGGTGACGAGTGAGCAACAAATGGAACAATACACAACAAGGCTGACCTAATAAAAACTGCACGTCACGTCATACCTTCCAGACAGACGCAGTTCCGACGGGACGGCGGAACCGTATACGTACCTTTCAGCCACAACAACCGACCGACTGGACACGCCCGCGTCTCCAGCCAGCCAACCACCAGGGCCACACAGCCCGCAAGTTTCAGCGTCAACACTTCTTAACGTACGTTGCAAACTTTTCAAAACATTGCCACACACACACACCACGAAAAGCGTCAACCTCTCTCACACTGGATACACTCAACACTTTTTGTCGGCGGAGCTTGAGGCCAACGGTTGACACACCCCCACCGGCCACACAGGTTTCCCTTTGAAAATTGCAGTGACGGAGACGCGGCATTACGAGAGGGTTGTTTCCGAGAGCGCGAGCTGGACGGAGCTGCGGCGCCGCCGCCGAGGGGTAATGAACGCACGCGATGCCGCATGACAGCCCATCACCCAAAGTTTCACCCACAACTGCACAGGTCGCACCCCCTTTTCGCGCCATACTAGTGTCGATCGTCAATTACAGCTCACGGTGTTCGCATTTGCCACTTGACGGGGGGGAAAAGAAAACAAACATCTGACACGCCATGTGTTTCTCTCTCTCTGTTATATCTAGGTCATTGGGCAGCCACTGTAAAAAAAAATATTTTTACGACATGGTTGGGTAAGTGATTTAAAGACAACAATTGTGGGTCACACACCATAGACCATTTCGATAGTGTTCTTGTTCTTCTCTTTTTCCTTTTTTTATCGCTCAATTGAAATAAAACCTGGGGATGATGCAATGCTGCGATATGGCACAACCGTCGTCCATTGTACACAACTCGGGAACAAAAAGAAACCAATTCAGGGAACGTTCGTTCCTTCACAACGTTTCTTTCAACGCACTTGGTCTTTACCATCCTGTATTCAACACACATTTCCTTTCATCAAACTAGGGCATTTCCATAACAGTTTGTTTCCGTTTCTGTGAGCACAATACTGCTCCTTCGACGTCATTTCACCATCTTAACTAGAGACAAACAACAAAATAGGAAAACAGCCTTGAGAACCCCGTCCACCAAATTTCAGTTAGCACGGCATCCAAGATTCTTTTCCGGGGAGCGCAGTGCAGCTGACGCTCCTCAGACCATATACCGTCGCCAGTCTCACTCAACTCTTGCGCATTCCATTCTACGCTACGTGACAATGCAAAAATGAATGAATCAAACCCGCCCAGAGAGCGTCTTGTGCGAGGGGACACACGATATAGAGAACAACAAAACACACAGGGGACACCACCAAAGTTGGAGAGAACGTTTCCACCACGGCAGCCGCGCCGTTACGCGCTTTTTTTTTTTTTTTCCTCCCCCCCACTGCACACCTCCGACACCACGGGAACGTTCACCGTCCCGTTGCCCTACACTGGCGTTTCTTTTCAACCCCCCACCCTATTCCTCGCTCCCCGGACATTCGACCGATCACAAAGTGCAACCTCTCGTTACCGTCGGGTGCCCCTCTTCATCCCCGGGGCGCCAACAACAAAACAAAAAAAAAACAACAAAAAAAAAAACACCACCGACGCCGTCGTCTCGCGTCACCTCACTCAACTGAGCGGAAAATACACGTACATCCAGAATGACGACACCGCCTCCACAAACAAAAACCAGACGTCAGACGTCAGGTCGAAAGAGGGCACCGTACGTCGTGGCGCGTGGTCTCCTAACTCACCTCGCGCGTACAAATACAATACAATACAATACAATACAATGCAATGCGTGTCACCTCACGTTCACACACACCTCCACGCTCCACTTTTACGTCGCCCAACCAACCAACTAACTTAACGCACCCGCTCGGCGTAGAAGCAGCTGTAGGCGGCAACGTGTTTCTCACCCTCGCCACCAACGGTGTGACATCCGACAATCGCGGTTTGCTTTCCGTTCCACACCTCCGGCCATACCATACAAAGGGGACAAAAAAAATATATCAAACAAGCCAACTCCAGCGATCCGCCCCCCTAACACCAACACGTCTCGAAACACCCACGCCCACGACCCGGCTGTGGCTAAAGTGCGTATCCCAACGTCACACCAAAACCAAAGGCGCCGGCGCCGCACCACACCACAAGCTACAGCTACAGCTGTGCCGCCGTCCACCCGCTCACAACAACAACAACAACAACAACAACAATTCCGCCCTTCCCGCAAAGGCATTTTGGTGGCCCTGAAAAGGGCCGTTTTTTTTTTCTTTTCTTCGCCGCGCCGCGGACGAGCCTCCTATTTCCAAGAGCCACCTCCTTACTTGGAGCTCGTGTACTTGGTCACCGCCTTCGTGCCCTCGCTCACCGCGTGCTTGGCCAGCTCGCCAGGCAGCAAGAGCCGCACAGCGGTCTGGATCTCGCGGGACGTGATGGTCGAGCGCTTGTTGTAGTGCGCCAGGCGAGAAGCCTCGGCCGCAATGCGCTCGAAAATGTCGTTCACGAAGCTGTTCATGATGCTCATCGCCTTCGAAGAGATGCCCGTGTCAGGGTGCACCAGCTTCAGCACCTTGTAGATGTAGATGGCATAGCTCTCCTTCCTCTTGCGCTTCTTCTTCTTGTCGCCCTTCGAAATGTTCTTCTGCGCCTTGCCAGCCTTCTTGGCGGCTTTCCCGCTAGTCTTGGGCGGCATCACGAACAAACAGGCAGGCAGGCAGGCACGCGCAGTCAGTCAGTCAAGCGCTCCGCTCCAGTCAGCGTCTCCCCACACAGTGGCACCCGCCGCACGCCGCCGCCGCACCTTTACCAGCTCGCCCTGCTGCGGCCGCCGACCAATGGGGCGCGCGCGCAACCGGCCGCCGCACCCGAGCCCATAAAGGACCCCCACCCCGCCGGCGCCGGCACGCACACGGACACGACGACGACGCGTCGGAGTGCTGTTCGAGATGTCGTTGAGAGAGGTTGCTTTACCTGCGAAGGGTGTGGCGGATCGCCGCCCGTCGGGGCCAGCTCGGGCGACTGAGCTGATCCCGGTGGCGGCCCCATCCGGCCCCCCACTTATGACGAACCGGCTTACGACAACTGACCACGACAGGAATGACTCTTCGGATACTGATGTGCTCTCTCGTGATCGAGTGTTCATCCTTATGAACAAACTCGCTCACGGGGGTTCCTACCCGGGTCGAAAGGACGACGAGGCGACTATACTCGCCTTCTGTCACATTCGGAAGGGTGCCACTCTGCCGTACACGAGGCAGCAAGTGTCGGGTGTGCCACCGAGAGCCCCGCCGGTTGAATCGCGCGAGTCTGCGGTCCCGGCGGTGGTGGCCTCGGCGGGAGTTGCGCCGCTGGCCTCGACCACTGAAGAGGTCGATGTGCCCCCGGCTGCACCCCTGGTCCCCAAGACACGAGAAGAGCCCGTGGCTACGCTAGCTGCGGCCGCCGAGATGCAGGATATCGACCTGCCTGACGCAAATTTGGCTGAGGCCATTGCCGAGTCAGAGCGCCGTGACACTGACTCTGACGCTGCCCGTGCGCCCAGAAAGCGCCGGGCTATGACGCATGACGACTCCGACACTCCCTCTCAGACGTCCGACACAGCGAGGCCGCGGAAGAAGGCCTCGAGGGCTTCCCGCCCTTCCACCACGGAGTCTGGGACGACTATCGCGGGCTCCTCCGCGAGCGCCGCCTCGCCGAGACCGACGAAGACGCGGCGGCCCACTCGTCCACCTGCCACCTCCCGGCAGCCGGATGAGGATGGTTTTGTCGCCCCTCCCAGGCGGCGCACTGCCAGGGCTGCTGCGCTGCAGCAACCGACGCCGCTGCCGACCGCCAACGCGTTCGCGGGGGCCAGTGTGGACGCGACTGAAGATGGTGCCGCGCCTCCTGTGTCGGCCCAAAAGAAGCCCCCGCCCATCGTCATCCAATGGGCGGGAGGGTACAAGGAGTTCCAGCAAAAACTAGACAGGGCGGCCACGTCCGCCACTGTCAAGACGGCTGGCCGTGACCTCTACAAGGTCACGGTGTCCTCCAACGAGGAGTACCGCGCGGTGATGGACACCATCTCCAGAGATGGCCTCCCGTGCTACACGCACCCCTCTGAGCCGCTCAAACTTCTGAAGGTGGTGTTCCGCCACCTTCCACTCAAGTTTGGGGCGGACTATCTTAGAGAAGAACTCGAAGACATGGGCTTCGGCGTCCGGTCCACCGGACTGATGAAGTCCCCACGCACGCACCGCGACATGCCACTGTACCAGGTTGTCCTCGTCGACAACCTGGAAAATCGGAAGATTTTCCAGGTGCAGCGAGTCGGCCGGGTCAGGGTCGCGGTGGAACCTCTCCGAGCCAAAGGCAAGAGGGCCCAGTGCTTTTCCTGCCAGAGGCTCGACCGTGTCTCCCGCTACTGCTCTATGTTGCCCCGCTGCGTCAAATGCGCGGGACAGCACGAGAGCAAGTCTTGCGGACTTGCCAAGGAAGAGAAGCCGACGTGCTGCAACTGCGGCGGCGCGCACGTTGCCAGCTACAGAGGCTGTTCGGCCTTTAAAAGGGGCCGAAACCACCGGAGCGGAGGGGCTGCTCCCTCTCGTAAGGTGCACCCATCCACCAGCTTTGCTGCCGCCACCAAGGGCGGACCATCAACCGCCACCGCCCGACGTTCGGAACTGGCGGCGGGCGAGACGAGGCAACCGGCCGCGCCGTCCCCGGCTTCGCCCGGGGGGGAGGCCAACCCAACACCCACGCAGAGCGCGCGGGTTGCCGCCCCGCGCAGGCGTCGCCGGCGCGCGGGCCGGGCCACCCATGCCGCTGCACGCCGGACTGCCGATGACACACTGCCGCAACAGACGACAGCACCTCGTGCTACGCCGCAACCGGCTGCCGACGCTTCGCGGCAGTCGTCTACTACGGAGTTGCCGCAACCGGCCTCCCCAGTGGCGGAGGCCGCCCCAGCGGCCAACGCCGCCCCCTCGGCCACCGATGCAGCCGAGCTCCGTTCGCTCTTGCGGTCGTTGAGCCAGCTGCTAGAGCAGCTACCGGTGCTCGTCACCGCGGTCACGTCGGCCCTTCAGGCCGGCGTTGCAACCCCGCCGCGTCATGGATAATCGCCACATCCATGGCCTCACCGTTTGCGCTTTCAACGCAAACAGTTTGGTCCCCCAACAAGGGGAATTCAGGGAGTTCTTGCGCGACGAGGCAATTGACATCTGCCTCGTGTGCGAGACCTTTCTGAAGCCGGGGATACATGTCAAGGTGGCCAACTATCGGTGCTACCGCACCGACAGGTTGACGCATGGCGGGGGGACGGCTATTTATATCAAGGCGTCCCTCAAGCACCATGACGTCCCGCTTCCGCCCCTCACTGCAGTGGAGGCCACTGGGGTGGCTGTCACCACGACGGCAGGGGTGATCACCTTCGTTGCGGCCTACAGGCCGCCGAGGGGACTGCTTCAGGAGGCCGACATCGACGCCCTGCTGGCTCTGCGCGGGAAAGTCTTCATTGCGGGTGACTTGAATGCCAAGCACACGCAGTGGAACTCCCGCGTTACCAATGCCAGCGGCCGCCGACTCCTCCGCGCCACACAGCGGCATGGCGCGATAGTACTGGGGCCTTATGATCACACTGTTTTCCCCCATCGAGGCCAGTCAGATGTGCTCGACATCGCCGTGCTCAAAGGTGTTGGGCACTTCACTTCGGCCACCGTTCGATGTGCCATGTCGTCCGATCACCTCCCGGTGGTCTTCGACATGGACGTCATCGGTGCATCTCTGCCGTCCGTCCGCCGCAACTTCCGTGGCATCGACGAGACGCGCTTCCGTGACGAGGTCCTTGCCCGACTCGAGGGCGCGCCAGATCCCGCTGTGCATGGGGCTGAAGAAGCGTTAGCCTTCTTCACGCGGCACACACTAGCTGCGGCGGAGGCGGCCACCCCCAGGCGGCCGGACCGGCCGCGAGACATGTCGCGCCAACTCCCGCCGCCTATCCTGGAGGCGATAACAAACAAGAATCGCCTCTTCCGGGAGTGGCAGCTCACACGGCAGCCAGAAACGAAGCGCCGCCTCAACAGGGCGCGACGCGAGATTCGGGCAGCCATCGATGAACATCGGAATCGGGACTGGGCGGGCTTGGTGGCCACCCTAACTACGACGGATGGTAGTGCCTGGCGGACCGCCAAGCGCTTCCTTCGTCGTCGCCAGCGAGTCCCGCCTCTCCATGCGGGCGCGGACGTTGTCTGCGAGCCGGATGCTAAAGCCAGCATCCTCGCGGACACGTTCGCAGAAAATTTTCGTCCTGTTGATGGTGTGCTCGATCCCGATCATGTCCGTCTGGTGGAGGATCGCCTGCCGGTCTTCCTCGCTGCAAGGGAGGCTGACGATGTGATCGAGGAGATAACACCCGAGGAAGTGGACCTGCAGCTCCGTCGCCTCAATCCGAGGAAGGCGGGTGGCACCGATGGTGTCACCAACCACCTGTTGAGGATGATACCGCCGGAGGTACACCAATCTCTGGCGGACATCTTTAACAGTATCCTCCGCACTGGGACCTTCCCTTCCGCATGGAAACATGCGGAAGTGGTTGCCATCCCCAAGAGCGGCAAGGATCCGCGACTGGCAGCGCACTACAGGCCGATCAGTCTGCTCCCGTCCCTCTCAAAAGTGTTTGAGAGGTTGTACGTGGAGCGGCTGCTGCGCATAGTGACCGAGCAGCAACTCCTTCCCGAGGAGCAGTTTGGTTTCCGGCGGGGCCACTCTACCACACAGCAGCTGTTGCGCCTCGTGGAGCAGGCGATGCGTGCGCTGGAGACGCGAGAGTACCTAGGGGCGGTACTTCTCGACGTCTCCAAAGCCTTCGACTGCGTGTGGCACGACGGCCTCGTGTACAAACTTTTTGTGCACGGGGTACCGACGTCGCACGTGGTCCTGCTGCGCTCGTATCTCTCGGGGCGCACTTTCCACGTCCGAGCTGATGAGGGCACATCCACCGACCGGCAGATTCGGGCGGGAGTGCCGCAGGGGTCGGTCCTCGGTCCCCTGCTGTACTCCCTGTACACCGCCGACGCCCCGCGGGTGGCACGCGTGGAGTTGGCGCTTTATGCTGACGACACGGCGCTGTTCACCCGCAGCATGAACGCGGCCGAGATGCGCCGCCGCCTCCAGCTCGGATGTGACGTCCTGGGTGCCTGGTCCACGAAATGGCGCCTTAAGTTTAACGCTGCGAAGAGCCAGGCTGTCATCTTTAGCAGAAGGATGATGCCGCCGGACCTACCGCCGGTCACGATCATGGGGGGCCCCATTCCATGGTTGCGGACCGGCAAATATCTCGGGGTGACATTAGACAGACACCTGACGTGGCTGCCACACATCCGCGACGTCAGAGGGCGGGCAGTGGGGCGCCTTCGTGCGCTTTACCCATTCCTCAATCCCTCATCGACGCTTCCTCCACGCCACGGCCTCACCATGTATCTGTCCCTCGTCCGACCGGTACTGGAATATGCGGCCGTGGTGTGGGGTAACGCGGCAGCGACGCACATTGCGACGCTTCAACGCGTGCAAAATAGGGCGCTGCGACTTGCGCTCCACAAGCCGCCTCGCTACCCAGCAAGGCTGCTCCATGAGGAAGCGGGCATCCCTTTCCTACGGGATCGCTTCCGGCAAATCGCCAGGGTGTTCTACAGCGATGCAGAACACTCTGCCAGTCGCCTGATTCGTGGTCTGGGCCGCCAGGTCCACCACAGGCCAACGACTCGATGGCCAGATCTACTGCGAGAGTAATTTCTCTCGCAGCACGATGTCGGTAACAAATATGGCGTCGCAATGACTGACGCCTAGTGAGGACAGCTCACTCTGTTAGGAATAAAAGCACCCTGAAGATGTCACTGCAGGAACAGCAGCACCGCTGCTTAACCTGCCCCTACACCTGGCATATGAAGCCAGCGTTTTACAGCGAGCGAGCGAGCGAGCGGCGCCGGCACGCACTCCGCTGCTCGACTCGCTGCGGCTCGCACCGTTTGCGTTGTGCTTTTCTTTCTCGCTTCTTTCCAAACTAGCCCATCGCCATGTCCGGACGCGGAAAGGGAGGCAAAGTCAAGGGCAAGTCAAAGTCCCGCTCAAGCAGGGCTGGGCTCCAGTTCCCGGTCGGCAGAATCCACCGCCTCCTGCGCAAGGGAAACTACGCCGAGCGCGTCGGCGCCGGGGCGCCCGTCTACCTCGCCGCCGTCATGGAGTACCTCGCGGCTGAGGTGCTCGAGCTGGCCGGAAACGCGGCCCGCGACAACAAGAAGACGCGCATCATCCCGCGCCACCTGCAGCTCGCCATACGCAACGACGAGGAGCTCAACAAGCTCTTGTCGGGCGTCACCATCGCACAGGGAGGTGTCCTGCCCAACATCCAGGCCGTCCTGCTGCCAAAGAAGACCGAGAAGAAGGCCTAAAAGAGAGACAGCGCAATCGGCAACCGCCGCGTGCTCCCTTGGCACGCAGCGCGCCATTTGCCGCCTCGGCTCAAAAACAAAACACAATCGGCCCTTTTCAGGGCCACCACACAAACCTACGTCCAAAGCAGAATTCCAGTCGTTCGTCGCACCACTTTCTTTTTCTCTCTCTCTCTCTCTCTTTCTGTGTACGGTTTTTCCTTCTTACGCACACAGGCGCCGCCATCTTGTACACACGTACTTGGCCACCTCCTCCACTCCACTCCACGCACGCACAGTCTCGCGACCATTAACCAGCACACGTGGCGCACAACAACACACCTCAAAAATAACCCCTCGGCACTCAGCCGCGCCGCAACACACAGCCCATCCACCGACAAGAAGCATACAAGCAAAGAGGGAGGGGAAGGAAGGAAGGAGCTCACACAACGCAAGGGCACGCTTCCTTCCCTCCCAACCGCACCGCACACCACGTCAAAAAAAACTCCAAACAAAACTAAAAGGCCAAGTAGACTAAAAAGGAAAAGGAAAAAAAAAAAAAAACCAGCAACACAGACTCTTTCGCACTTTTCAACTTCCGAACACTGTGGTGGCCCTGAAAAGGGCCGTTTTTCAATCTCTCTTTCCTTCCTTCGGTCTCACACCGCCTGACCGCCGAAACCGTACAGGGTGCGCCCCTGCCTCTTCAGGGCGTACACCACGTCCATGGCCGTCACAGTCTTGCGCTTGGCGTGCTCAGTGTACGTCACCGCGTCGCGGATCACGTTCTCCAGGAACACCTTCAGCACTCCGCGCGTCTCCTCGTAGATCAGACCAGAGATGCGCTTCACGCCGCCCCTGCGCGCCAGGCGGCGGATCGCGGGCTTCGTGATGCCCTGGATGTTGTCGCGCAACACCTTGCGGTGCCGCTTGGCGCCACCCTTGCCGAGCCCCTTTCCTCCCTTGCCGCGGCCTGTCATTCTTCTTCTTCAAGCGTCTCAACCACAATAATATAAAAAACAGAAAGCAAGGCAAGCTCCTCACCCGGCGCTAGCGAGTCGGCTACGGTTGTGGCGCCCAGCGCGCGCGCCGCCCCCCTATATAGACTCTGGGGCCCCGCGGCCCGCCCTCCCCTCCCCCCACCACCGCGCACCGAGGGCATATAAGCGCAGCACCCGGGGCGCGCGGCATTCCGAGCTGCGATGTCGAACCAATCGAACGCATGTACAGGAGCTGAGGGTGTGGCGGATCGCCGCCAGGCGGAGCTTGCTTCGTCGGCGGCCCCATCCGGCCCCCCACTGAAGACAACCCGGCGCATTCACCCGGCTCACGAATTGGACGATTCTCCGGTTCTTCCAGCTGCAGGAGGAAGTGCTGCGTCCCCCGGCGGCGAACTGCCGCCGTCGCAGCCTACACTGGACGTCACAACTGGGCGATGCGGCATCGATTCAGGAATCGATGAAGCCGCCCTTAGGGAGTTAGATAGGGCAAATGGCGCGTCAGGGCCCCCTTCACGTGGGACCAGCCCGCGCGCGCCGAGGCAAAGGCAGTGTTCCACGAGTGTCCCCCGCCCCTCGCCCGCCCCACTCGATATGCCAGACATTTCCGATGCCGTCTGCGTCTCTGAGTCGGACAGTGACTCCGTCACTGGCTACATCGACGACAGCGACATCGCGGAGGGCCTAGAAGAGAGTCTTATCGCCCTCCGCGACGCCGCGGAAGAGGAGGGACTGCCCTGTGACCCCGCTCTGCGGGCGCGGATTCTCTTCCCTAACGCCGCTGCCGCTGACGCCGACGGCGACGCCATGCAATGCGAGATGGAGTCGCGTAAGAGGAAACCAGCGGCCGCCTCTTCCGACTCCGAAGCTGCCCCCTCCGAGGCCGCTCGTGGGAAGAAGCAGAAGGCCGCCGCCGACGCTGAGGGCTTCGCCGTCCCCAGGAAGACGGCACCCCGCCGCCGCATTGTCAAGACGCCGGTCCTCCCGGTGCACAATCAATTTGCGGCGCTTTCCGACGGTGCGGCGGACTCCTCTCCACCCCCTCCACCCCCATCCACAACTCCCCACCCCAATCCTACCCGTCCCCCTCCCCTCACAATCGAATATGCGGAGTCCTACAAATCCCTGCACGACCTGCTCATTCACGTCACTGACTCCGATTTCCGAGTGAAGACGATTGGCGAAAACTTGTACCGCCTCTATCTCCAGACGCCTGTTGACCTCCAGAAGGTCTACCACGTCCTTGGGTCCCACAGCATCGGCTACAGCACCCCCCCTGAGAGGTCCAAACGGATTAGGGTTGTCGTCCGCGGGCTCCCCTTTAAATATACGGACGACGACCTCCGGGAAGCGCTGACAGCTCTCAATATTACTCCTGCTGTCATTTCCCGAGTAGTCTCCCCCCGCACTAAACTCCCCACCCCCCTTTTCTTCGTCTCAGCCGACGATACCCCAGCCAACCAAGTCCTTATGCACCTGACCTCCATTGACAATTGCACGGTCACCATGGAGAAGCCCCGTTCCAGGCGCCTCATTCTAATATGCTACCGGTGCCAGGGCCTGGCGCACTTTGCGAGTAATTGTACTCGTGCGGTGCGCTGTGTCAAGTGCGCCGGCGGCCACGCCTCCTCCACTTGCGTCAAACCCCGCGAGGTCCCCCCTACCTGTGCTCGCTGTAATGGGGCGCACACGGGCAACTACTTGGGTTGTCCGGCAGTCAAAGCCCACCGCGCCAATCTGCGTCGCTCCGTCGCCCCTCCAACGATGGAGCGTCGTGGACTTACTTATGCGACTGCCCTTGGTCGGTCGGAACCCTCTCCCGCCCATACCCCCCGCCCCCCCCCGTTTCCCACGATCATACCACCCTGCCCCGCCCCCACTCCTCTCTATCCCCATCCCCCCTCCTGACTCCCACACCCCCTGTCCCTACCCCCAACACTCCGTATCCACCCCAATTCCCCCCCCACCCCCTCCCCTCCTTCCTCACGTCCATCCCGGTCCTTCCCCGCACCCTCCACCCTCCTCCCCTGTCCACCCGGTCTTTGGTGACCTCATTTCCAGTGTTGTGGAGGCATTGACCTCTGCACTCACTGGGGCACTAGACACCATCCTCACCTCCATTCCCCAGCAGATTGCTACTGCCCTTTCCCATTCCATCTCCCCCATCACCACCGCCCTCCCCACCACCCAACATGGCCATTAGACTCCATGGCCTTACCGTACTAATCTGGAATGCCAATGGCATCTACCGCCAGCAAGGTGAGTTTCGGCAGTTCCTCCTTGATGAGGGGGTAGACATCTGTCTTGTTGCCGAAACCCACCTTAAACCTGGGGTGAACGCCAGGGTACCAAACTTCTGCTGCTACCGGTCAGACCGGCCGACAGCACGAGGCGGCACGGCAGTATACGTGCGTGCCTCCCTCCGCCACCACCCCGTCACCCTCCCTGCCCTTGCCACAATAGAGGCCACTGGTGTCGTGGTGCACACCGTGCGTGGCCCCATCACCTTTGTGGCGCTTTACAGGCCGCCCCACCGCGGCGTTCTCCACGGCCCTGACTTTGCTCAGGTCCTGTCACTTGGCCACTCCCTCTTCGTTGGGGGCGACTGTAATGCCAAGCATGCCGCCTGGCACAGTCGCCTAACCAACAACGATGGCCGTCGCCTCCTCCGTGTGGTGGAAGCCCACGCCGCCCATGTTGTTGCCCCCTTCGACCCCACCATCTTCCCGACAAATGGCCCTCCTGACGTCCTTGACATTGCATTGGTTAAAGGACTCCCCCTCCCTATCACTGCCACTACCCGTGCTGCCCTTGCCTCCGACCACGTCCCAGTAATTTGCACGGTCGACCTTGTCGGCTCCCTAGTGCCACCACGTGACACCTTGGACCTCCGTGGCATCGACTGGGCGTCTTATCGGAGACGGGTCGAGGCAGCACTCCCTACCATACCCGACGCCGCCAGGGTGGGGGCTGACCTCACCCTCGCACAGTTCACGGACGCCGCCATCACTGCTGCAGTTGCAGCAACGCCTCCACATCCCCCGCGCCCTCCGACCCATGTGCGCCCTCTCCCCCTAGCCCTCCGCGCACTCATCACCGAGAAAAACAGGGTCATCCGCGAATGGCAAAGAACACGAGACCCTGCCACTAAGCGCCGGATAAATCGCATGCAGCGGGAGATCCGTGCTGCCATTCAGACCCACCGCAGTCAGGACTGGGAGCGAAAAATCTCCGCCCTTGACCTGAGCGATGCATCCGCATGGCGCCTGGTCTCCCGCATCATCCACAAACGCCCGCAAATTCCCCCCCTCCTGGTCGGCGCTGAGGCTGTGTGCGATCCTGATGCTAAGGCCAATGCCTTGGCTGATGTGTTCGCACGCAGCTTCACCCCTGTCACCAACCCCGTTGACCCCGACCATATCCAAATGGTCACCGCACGAGTCCACCAGTTCCTCACCGCCCAGGATCCAGAAGACCATATCACCCCCGTCACAGATGAGGAGATTGCCCGGGAGCTTAAGTCCCTCCACTCCCGAAAAGCCGGTGGCCCAGACAGACTCACCAATCAGCTTCTCAAGCAGCTTCCCCCAGCCTCTGTTCCCGTCCTTACTTCTACTTTCAATTCCATCCTCTCCTCTAGGCAGTTTCCTTCCGTGTGGAAACACGCGGAGGTGATTGCCATCCCCAAACCTGGGAAAGACCCTCGATCCCCTTCCAGCTATCGTCCCATCAGCCTCCTTCCCGCCCTCTCCAAGCTGTTTGAGAGGCTGTATCTCAAACGTGTCCTGATCCACGTCGCTCGGGAGCGGGTACTCCCCGACGTTCAGTTTGGCTTCCGGCGAGGACACTCCACCACCCACCAACTCCTCCGTCTTGTTGAGGAAGCACTGGAGGCCATTGAGCGTCGGGAGTACTTCGGGGCCGTCTTCCTCGATGTCTCCCGGGCGTTCGATTCTGTCTGGCACGAGGGGCTACTTTACAAGCTCTTCGGGCACGGCTTCTCCATCTCCCATGTGCGCCTCATCGCCACCTACTTAGAAGGTCGTACATTCCATGTCCGGATCCCGGGAGGTACCTCCACCAGGCGTCGTATCAGGGCGGGTGTTCCACAGGGGAGCGTGCTCGGCCCTGTTCTATACAGTCTGTTCACAGCTGACACGCCCACCGTGCCTCGTGTGCATCTCGCCCTGTATGCGGATGATACCGCGGTTTTTGCTCGCTCCCGGAGCAAGGCGCTCCTCCGGCAGAAACTACAACAGGCCATCGACTCTGTTGTCGATTATGCCAAACGTTGGCGCCTGGCCTTCAACCCGGCAAAGACGCAGGCACTCATCATTTGTCGGCGGCGGTGGCCGGTCGCCTATCCCCCTGTCACTGTGCTCGGCACCCCCGCCCCCTGGGCCAGAACAGCTATGTACCTGGGGGTCACCCTGGATAGGGCCCTCACCTGGCGTCCCCACATAGAGGCCATCCGGCGGAAGGCCTTGGGGCGCATCGGCCAACTCTACCCTTTTATGAACCCTACCTCTACCCTTCCCATTCCTCTTGCCCTCCTCCTCTACACATCCCTCATCCGCCCCCTCCTGGAGTATGCCTCGGTTGTGTGGGGCAATGCCGCGCCTACACATCTCCACCGCCTGCAGACGGTACAGAATCGTGCCCTTCGAATTGCCCTTCGCCTCCCTTACCGTTTCCCAACCCGTGAACTTCACCTCCTTGCCAATATCCCCCTCCTTCAAGACCGTGTCCGATCCTCCGCCATCTCCTTCTATGACCAATCCCGTCATTCCCCCAATCCACTCATTGTCTCTCTTGGCACCCGCCTCCATCGCCTGGCCACCACTCGCTGGCCCGACCTCCTTTCCCGCCCCCCCTGACACCTCCCATCCACCCCCCCGTCCTGTTACTTCTTCCTCTTCCTACCACTTCTCCTTTTTTGTCACCCCATCCTGAAATATCTGCCGCCACCGTCATCGCCGTCGCCAAGAAGATCTGGCCAGGACGAAGGCCTTTCGTTTTCTTCATCCTCTTCCTGTCATCTTTCACTATTCTTTCGTCTGTCACTCAACGTTTCTTTTCCGGCTAGTCAATGGAGCCGTTCGTTTTCCTCTATCTCTCACTATTCCTTTTACTGTTCTGTCACCTGTTACTGTTAATTACCGTGCAACGGCCAGTCAATTGGGCCTTTCGTTTTCCTGCTTCTCTAACTATCCCTCTCACTATTCTTTCATCTTATTAAAAAAAAAAAAAAAAAAAAAAAAAAAAAAAAAAAAACCAAAATGCACAACGTCAAGCAAACCATACCGCCAAGTCCACTTCTTCACCACCCGTCAAGAGGAAGGCGAAGCGCGCCAGCGCTAGTACTTCCTACACGAGTCGAGGGACCACCCTCTCCTGTGCAGCGTGGCGTGGCGTGGCGGGCGCGCGGGACCCCCCCTTCCACCCACTCGTCCCCCCCCAATGATGGCCTAATCACGACAGGCCCTTCCTCTTTCCACTTCTCAAGCTGTCACTCTCTGACTACTTTCTCTTCCCCCCCCCCCAAACCATCACTTCAAAACTGTCTGCCACATCAAGACGCCGCTACGAGGACGAGGCGGCCAGGATAATGGCCTTTCGATTTCACTCACTCTAACTATTCCTCCTACTATCCTTTATTCTACAACTTAGTATAATAGTATTCCTGGCTAATCAATGGGCCGTTCCTTTTCCGCCATCTTCTACTGTTCCTTTCTCTGTCCTGTCTTCTTTAAAAAAAAAAAAAAAAAAAAAAAAAAAAAAAAAAAAAAACAGCACAACAGTCAAGCAACAACAATAAGTAACGACACATATCTCCCAACGTCACGCCAGAAGGAGAAGCACATTACAGGTGCTAGAACTTCATTAACAGCTGAGGGTTAAACCTCCACCATGTGCGCGGCGGCGGCGGCGGCGGCGGCGGGCGCGCGGGCCCGTTGTCAAGGCAGCACCGGACGCCGTCGCGCACGCATATCCACGCCGCATCCGCAGTAGCCATGGCCCGGACAAAGCAAACGGCCCGCAAGTCCACCGGCGGAAAGGCGCCGCGCAAACAGAGCGCCACCAAGGTGGCGAGGAAGAGCGCGCCCGCCACCGGCGGCGTCAAGAAGCCCCACCGCTACAGGCCGGGCACCGTCGCCCTGCGAGAAATCAGGCGCTACCAGAAGAGCACAGAGCTGCTCATCCGCAAGCTGCCATTCCAGCGCCTAGTGCGCGAGATCGCCCAGGACTTCAAGACCGACCTGCGCTTCCAGAGCTCCGCAGTCATGGCCCTGCAGGAGGCCAGCGAGGCCTACCTCGTCGGCCTCTTCGAAGACACCAACCTGTGCGCAATCCACGCCAAGCGAGTCACCATCATGCCCAAGGACATCCAGCTCGCGCGCCGCATCCGCGGCGAGCGCGCCTAAACCCGCACACCGCCAAACAAACAAAACGGCCCTTCTCAGGGCCACTAACGTCTCTCCGTCGCGAGCAAAACTTTGTCGGTCGCAACGACTAGTTCCCCACTCACTCTCCAGTCCAGTCGTCCCACCTCCGGCCCGGCGCCGCCGTTTCCAAAAAGAAAAAAAAAAAAAAAAAAGCACCGCACCGGCCGAGCCAAGTCGCAAGCGTCAATAGCGCCACCCACACAGGCCACGGCACAAAACGTGACGCCCGGAAAGCAAAGCCAAAAAAGAGTATTCCAAAACCACCACCAAGACAAACAAACAAACAAACGCGGCGCAAAATAAATAGGTAAAAATAATAAAAGTATAATACACTTTATGTAACACCAACCGCGCGCCGCCGCCCACGCCCGCCAACGACCCCACAATCCAACCACCGCGGCACGCAAACACCATCCACACATGAAACAAACAAACGCCAGCAAGCAAGACAGACAGACAGACAGACAACAAGGCAACCGACCGACCACGACACGACAATCAACACCTTCCCGACGTGCTTTGATGGCCCTGAGAAGGGCCGTTTTTGTTTTTGTCCGGGACCGCGCGACAGCCTCTGGTTGCGCGCCGGCCACCAGGCGACGGTGTCAACCGCCAACCCTTCCCTGCCCTTTTTACTTCTTCTTCTTGGGCGAAGCCTTCGCCTTAGACGGCGTCGCCGTCGCCTTCTTCGGGCGCGGCGCCTTCGGCTTCTTCGTCGGAACCTTGGCGGCCTTCTTCGCCTTCGACGGCGACTTGGCCTTGGCCGGCTTGGCCGCAGCCGCCTTCTTCGCACCCGCGGGAGCGGCCGACGCCGCAGACGCCTTCTTGGCGGCGCCCGCCTTCCGACCGGTCGCCGCCTTCACGCCGCCAGCCTTCTTTGCGCCGGCCGCACGGGCCCCCTTCTTCTCCTTGCTGGCCGGAGCGGCGCGCTTCTTCTTCGCACCACCGCCGCCACCACGAGCCTTGCCGCCCTCGGCCGCCCCGCCGCCGGCGCCGGCAAGCTTGAAAGAGCCCGACGCGCCCTTCCCCTTCGTCTGCACCAGCTCGCCAGCCACGACGGCCGACTTGAGGTACTTCTTGATAAAGGGCGCCAGCTTCTCCGCGTCCAGCTTGTAGTGCGCGGCAATGTACTTCTTGATCGCCTGCAGCGACGACCCGCCGCGCTCCTTCAGACTCTTGATGGCGGCCGTCACCATCTCAGAGGTGCGCGGGTGCGCAGGCTTGGCGCGCGGCTTCTTCGCAGACGACGCAGACTTGGCCTTCTTCGTAGTGCCGGTGGCGGCGGGTGCCGCGGCAGTCTCGTTCGTAGCCGCCTGGTCTGCCATCTTTTGCTTGTTCTCTTTTCTTTTTTCCCCTTGGTTTCGCTTCCTTCTCTCCTTCGACGACGCACAACAGCGAGGGGCGCGCAGCAGAGAATAGCCGCGCACGACGACGAGGCAATGGTTGCTCTGGATTGATTCCGAAGTGCCACTGGGCTGTGCCCGTCTGACTTCAAGTTGTGCGCTAGGGGGTTTGGTGAAATGAGGGTTTGGTTTGTGTGCGTGTTTTTGTGTATATGTTTGATGTGTGAATTATGTTTGTGTTATCTAAATGTCCCGAAAGTGGCGTGTAAGTGTTAGTTTTGGGCGTTTGTGATGATGGTCGGGGTGTTCGCGGCCTAAGATTTGGATTAGGTTGTGGGGCGATGTTTCTGACTTCTCATAAAGTTTGACCGATTTCTCCTTTATGAGGGAGTAAATGGTTGGGTGTCCAAGAAAGTCTCTAATTTGAGTATTGCGGACGTATCTGTCAGCGCCTGTGATGACCCTGAACGTTTTGTTTTGGAGCCTTTGAAGTCGTGAGAGATTGGTGTCTGACGCCATCGACCACACCTCCGAGCCATATAAGATGGCCGGAAGCATGAGCTGGCGCCAGAGGAGCATTTTGCAATTTAACGTGAGTCCTGCACCCTTCAGAAGGGGGTATAGCTGGGATAGGAGTGCGCAACCTTTGTTCGCCGTCTTATTTATGTGCTGGGTCCATGTCAGGCGCCTGTCTATTTCAAGGCCTAGGTATGTCACGCAATTTCTCCAGGGCAGGTCCCGTCCACCAATGGTAAGTTGCTGGTCTGGGAGTTTTATTCTGCTGGTGAAATAAATGGCCTGGGACTTGTTAGCGTTTATTTTTATCTTCCACAGGTTACACCACTGTGTGATGGTGTCGAGATGGGCTTGCAGTTTTCGGCGTATGAACTCGAGGTTGCGACAACTCCTATAGATAGCTGTATCATCAGCATACAGGGCAATCTGTCCGCCGACCTGTTTGGGTATGTCGTTCGTGTAGATTGAGTACAGAATGGGACCCAGAACCGAACCTTGCGGAACTCCGGCCGCAATCGGTCGTGTCTGGCTCGACCGTGACCCACTCCTTACGAAGAATTGACGCTCCGCAAGAAATGAATCAATGATCTTTATGAGATGTTCTGGGCACCCTATTTGATCTAGTTTGTATATCAGGCCATCGTGCCAGACGCGGTCAAATGCCTTTTCTATGTCGAGGAATACTGCTCCTGTTAATTCTCTCTTTGCCCTGGCCAGACAAATGTGCTCCACCAAGCGCAGGCATTGTTGGACTGTGGAGTGCTCAGCGCGGAATCCGAACTGTTCAGGTATCAGGATGTTGTTCTCAGTAAGGAAATTTTGGAGGGGTAATAGGATGAGGAGTTCAAGGATTTTGCTCAGGCCAGTGAGTAGGGAGATTGGCCTGTAGCTTTCTGGAAGGAGCAGGTTTTTATTAGGCTTGGGGAGGGTGATTACCTTAGCAGTTTTCCACGCTGAGGGGAAGTAGGTGAGTTTAAGGCAAGCGTTGAAGACGCTGGCCAGAAATGTTATGGCAGGAGGTGGAAGGTGCTTAAGGAGTGGGGTGCGGATACGGTCAGGGCCAGGAGCCTTGTGGTTTCCCTGTCGCTTGATGAGTGCACTAATTGTCCGCTCGTTAACGGGCACGAATTCTGTGTTTGGGCGCGTATTTCTTATCTGAGTCACTCGTCCGATGACTATTCTTTCCTGCCTGTCACTCTCGTCATCATCGATGACGTGAGTTCGGAATTGTGACTCTAGTGACTGTGCCATTATTTCCGCCTTTTCTTGTTCTTCATACACTAGACCGTTTTCGCCGTGGAGTGGCCTGTTTACTTTGGTGGGGGCTTTCCGCTGCCGGGCTGTCTGCCAGATCTTGCGTCTACTGCTGTCGGTTTCGGCGGTTCGTAACATCTCCTCCCAGCAGCGGCTCCTGTAGTCGGAGTTTCACCTGGTCCTCAAGTCGCCTCAGCAGGCGGCGGTCAGCGGGGTCGCGATGACGCTGCCACAGCTTACGCAACCTGCGTTTGGCGACTATGAGGTCCCAGATGTCAGGGGGCAGGACCCTGGTGCCAGGCTCTGTGGTGAGCCTGACACTTGTAGCGCGAGCACAGGCGTGGAGGACGTCTGTAAAATTTTTTATCACGTCGTCGATATCATTCTCTGTCTCCAACTGCGGGATTTCCTCCACGTGCTCACCCACCAGATATTTATAACGGTCCCAGTTTGTAATTACTTCTGTTTTTGCCATCCTCCCGGCATCGTCTTCAACACTGGCTATGTCCAGAACGACCGGGTTGTGATCAGAGTTCAGCTCGTGGTGCACACTGACTGTCGCTTCGAGAGCAAAGTTTTTTACGACGAAAATATCCAGGATCTCTGGATTTTTTGTCGGGTCTACAGGGATATGCGTAGGCTCATCGGGTGCGATGACGCTGAGGGCGGCACGCCTCTCAACGAGACTACGCAATCTCTCACCACTTCTGTTCTCGCCGCGACAGCCAAAGGCCCTATGCTTCGAGTTTAGGTCCCCTCCCACAATCACACGAACGCCAGTACCCAGTAGAGCCTGAAGGTCCCGCTGCAGTATGGTGGTGCCCGGGGGGTGATAAGCGGAAATGATTGTGTATGTCTCGTTTGCAATTTTTATTTCTATACCGGCTGCCTCGATGCTGTTTGTCTGCGGTAGTTCCACGGTGCGGAAACACCTTCTGCCTTTTACGAGGACCGCTACTCCGCCGCGTTCGCGGCCTACGCGGTCAACTCTGTGTATGTTGTAATTTCTTACGGAGAAGCGGTCCTCGGGCTTAAGGTGGGTCTCCGTCAGACACACTACATCGATAGCATGCCGGTCTAGGAATTCTTCGAGTACATACTTTTGTGATTTTACGCCGTTGGCGTTAAAGGTTGCTATTTTTAACTTGTTGGATTCACGGCGATCCATCTACAATTGTGAATAATGTCATTGCTCCCTCAGCGAGGGCCATAAATTTACTTAGGCCATCAGGCGCGGCACGCACGCGCGCCATGGTGTCCCTAAACGTGGTGAGTACATTTGTCAGGCTGAAGCCTGCAAACAGTTGTCGCAGCTCGTCTAAGAAGCCGAGCGGCGTTCCTGGCTGCTGGCCAGCGAACGACTGAGGCGGCGCGGCAGCTGCAGGCGCCTCAGCGTGCTGGGGGCGGGGTGGGGGTACCCAGGCGGCAGCGGCCGTCGGGGCGCGTGGTGGGGGAAGCGCAGGGAATGCTTCCCGACCCCGCACAGTCGTTCCGCGGCTGTTGGTGGCGGCAGAGCTGGCTGCCGTCGCCGTGGCCGCAGAGGTTGGCTGCGACCATGCCGCAGGCGCAGAGGCGCCTCGCGACAAAGCCGCGCCATTTGCCGACCGTGGGGGACGGGTAGACATGAGTTGTATACGTGTCGGGCAGCGGCTGTAATTTGCCGGGTGGTCGCCCCCGCAGAGTGCGCATTTTGCCGGTGTTGCACGGCTCTTTTTACATGTGTTAGTTAAGTGTGGGCCGGCACACTTAAGGCACTTCGGGGGATGGTGGCATTGCTCCGCCGAGTGAAACAGTTGCTGGCATTGATGGCACTGTATAGGGCCTTCAGGCTGTCTATATTTTTCTATGGTGATTTTACAATTCATGAATAGCTCTATTTTGAGCAGTTCCCTGTTTCTCTCATCGGGGTGCAGGATCACCTTAAACGATGCTCTCTTTTTCCTTCCCTCGCCAGGGTTGCTCGGGTCAGAAGCACGCGTTTCTTGCTTCACTTCAATGACCCTGAATTGTCGTTGAAGCAGCAGTTCTTTAATTTCGGCGGGGTCTGTGTCTCGAGGGAGACCTTTAATCACCGCCTTATAGGTGTGTTTGTCAGCTATCGGGTAAGAGTGAAACGGGATCTTCTTTTGTGTGAAGTATTCCACCAGATACCTGTAGTCGGGTGGGGTAGATGGCTGAAATTTAACAGAGGAGCCCCTGCATGAGGTGTTTAGACCTCCTTTAAGGTGGGGGGCAACCTCTTTGATTATCTTCATCGTGCCGTTTACGATGGTGGCAATGATCGGCGGCACCTTTTCCCGTTTCTGCGGCGCTTGCGCACCTGAAGTTGACGGTCGGTTACGCGTCGCCTCGGTCGCTTCCGTGTTTTCGGGAGCGATCGGGGCGAAGCTATTTGATGTGGGGACATTGGCTACGACTGTTTCCCCCCCAGTGTCCATGTCATCAGCTCTTTCTGTCGTTTGTTCCTCAGCGAGCCGGCTTGGGGCCGGGCGCTTAGGCGCTGGCATTACGTCCGCGACTTGTAGGCGTGTCTTTGCTTTGGTAATGTTTGTTGTGGGTTGGCCGCGGGAACCCAATGACTGGGTGCCGCAGCGGACTGGGGCTTTGGGCTTACCCAATATGGCTGAATTAGCGGAACCTGAAGCCAGACATGCACTGCCAAGGGGCACTGGTTGTTCGTTTGTTGGCACCGTTAGGTCTCCCCGAACAGCGCCAGCCCTAGCATATACTACGCGCGGGTAACCGGGTAAGACCACGGGCCCTGACGTAGGAATTTCCCTACTCTCGGGGGGGCAGGGAGGATGCCCTGCGGCAGTGTCTGACCGGATCACGATGGCAGATCAGGCGACGATTGAACGAGAAAGCCGCGGCCCCCACCGCCACAGCGCTGCCAGTAGACCGGCAGCAGCTGCACCACAAAGGGACCACGTCCGAATCTGTCCACGACAATTTTGCGGCGTAATCGCGAAGCATACGCCCCCGCACACGACAATTTTGCGGCGTTGTGCACGCACAACGCACACGACAAGTTTTGCTCGGCTACGGCTAGCGTAGCGCGCTCGACGAGACGGCCAGTAGCAGCAGCTAAGCGTCCACTCTCGGCTGTCGCACTCCCTCGAATGCCGCGCACGCGCCTGGCCCAGCCAGTGTCGCGGGCGGGCGCGGACGGCCGAGAGAGCGGCCGCCACTCGGCGCGCCGCCGCGCCGCGCCTCCCGCGCTTGCTACCGCCCAACGTCCGACAGCCTGCGCGGAGCAGCCCCCAACCTGCGCCGCAACCACCCGCGCCATTCAAACCACCGAGGATGGGGCTACACACACCGACACCACGGTCGCCAACCAGTCGCCGCGGCGGCGCCGCAAACCACGGCCAAACTGCAGCCATCGCGCGCCACAGCCTGGGTCGGCCCGCCGAGAATCGCCGCCCCCGCCCAAATGCCGCCCCCACAGCCCCAGCCGACGACCCGCCACAATGGCCAAACCTTCGTCAAAACTCCCACACCGTCGCCGCGGCAGCCCGGCCACCGCGGCCGGCGCCACAGCCACACGAGCCGAGTCGTGCGGCGATGACGGCCGTGCACAAACGCACCTCCGCCGCCCCATCGCCTTCCGCCGTTTTCCCGATCGGCCCGCAGCCGTCGGGCCACGGCCGCGGGCCGTCCTCCTCCTCTCGCCTCGCCCGCCAACACCCACAGCCCTTCCAACACATTTTTTTTCTTTTTTCTTTTTTTTTTTTTTACTTTTTTACGATCGCCACCTGCGCAACATGGCACCGGCCGACGGAGCGCCAACCCCCCCGCTACAGGCGAAAACAAAACAAAACAAAACAAAACAACGACAAACAAACAAACAAAATAAATTACCAGCCAGCCCCAACTACAGACACACCGAATCTGCCCTCACAGCCGACCTTACACGCCTCAACGTCAAAACAAAGGTGGTTTCTTTCCTTCAACGGTTACCTTACCTTAGGTTACGTCAGGTTAGGCTAAGAAGGCGTCAGGGTTAGGTTAAGCGTTGACGTGACGTCACGTCTTAACGTAGGCGTTAAGCTAAGGTTGCGGTCACGTACGTTAGGTTAAGGCGACTTGCGGGTTGGCCTAAGAGCTTAGGTTAGGTTACGTTAGTTTAGGTGGCTGCGTTAAGGGCTTAAAGAAGTTTAGGAGGTTAAGGCGTCGAGGCGGCCGCACCCCCTTAGCTGCTGCGGCTCGGCCACGCCACGCCACGCCACGCTTTGGGGTTTCATAAAGTCGCGCGGCGGGTCGTCGGCACGCCGCAAAGGACAAAACTGCAAGACGACGTCGAAAAACAAACAACAGGTAAAAAATAAATAAGTAAGTAAAAATAAACGACGCCGACAGGCGGGGATCAAGCAGAACGAGCAGATTCCGGAGAGCGAACGAGACACACACGCACGCACACACACAAACCCCCCCGAGCCGAGAGAGCACAGCACCACCACGTGTCGGCCTCCGCTCACCCGACTCGGCTGGGCTGGGCTGGCGGCCGGGCCGGATGCACGTACACGTACGGCTACAGCCACTACCCGTACACAGCCGCTCTTCACGCAACACCAGCCAAATGGCGCGCCCGCGGCTCGTCGCGGTCGCGGTCGCGGTCGCAACGCCACGCCGGCACACTTTCGGCACCACCGTTTTCGCGCGCACCGCAAACAAAACGCAGCCGACACACACAGAAAAAAAAAAAAAAAAAAGAAAAAAACAGAGCGCGAGACGGGCGGCGGCGCACCTTTCGCCAGCCGGCAGGCAATCGACTCGCCCAGTACGACAAACGCGCACGCCACCCCACCCACCAACCAACCAACCAACCAACCAACCAGTCGTCGTCGTCGTCGTCGTCCCGAAATCAAACAAACTCTCAAAAGCACAGCCCCTGCTGCCAACGGACGCAGGCGCCACGCAGCTCCCTTCCCGCCACACTCGATTCGCAGCGCAACTCACCCGGCACACCGTCAAACGACGGGCTGGGCTCGCCGCATCGCCGCAACCTACACACCTTCCCCGCCACGACGCACAGCCCCACCAGACGCCCGTGCCGCAACGACACTACTGCACTACCACTACCGCACTACTCCTCTCGCCCTTGCCATACACGACACAACACGCCAAAAAATGAAAATCCAAATACAAACAAAAACACCGCCCCCACGACCCAAACACATGCACGGCGCGCCAACACACGCGAGGCAAGGCACGCAGCAAACGGCGTCCCCTCCGCGTCGCGCCATCAACCTACACACACAAGGCAACCAACAACAGCCAGCCAGCCAGCCAGCCAGCCAGCCAGCCCCACTCTCACGCCGCAAAAACAGAAAACACACCGAAACCGCCAAACGCCGCACATTCGCGCTTCGCACTTACCACACACCTCTCGGCATCCGTTTCGCACACAACGACGCGACGCACATACATCATCACGGGCTACGCACGCACACCGCGACCCACTTTTTTACGACGCCCTCGGCAGAGCACACGTGCCCACGCCCACACACAGTCGACACAACGACGCAGCGCGCAGCAGACGCGGCCGCAACACATACCTCCCCGACGACGCGCCAACACCGCCAGCCACTGCTCACTCGCCCAAGCAACCCGTGCACACAACTGCCACACGCGTCCACCACGCCGCCGCCAACCACCCGCCCGCCAGGGGGCGCTCACGTCCGCGACAACAGCGCGGCACCGCCGGACCGGACCGGACCGGGCCGGGCCGGGCCGGGCCGAACCGAGCCGAGCCGCCGCCGCCTCCTCTCCACTCGGCACGCCACGTCCTGCTTGCAAAACACATGGCTCGTCCCTCTGTACACACAACGCGCCTGCCTGCGGTCGCCGCCGGCATCTATCTACCTGAGCATCGGAGCCAGGCCGGCAAGCCCACACTTAAATAATGCACTTCACCAGCCAAACAAACCCACTCTTCCTTTCTTTGCACAGCGCATGCAACAGCAGCCCCAGGAGCCGGGCCCGCCGCCAGCGTCTCCTCCTCCTCCTCCTCCTCCTCCTCCTCCTCCTCCTCCTCCTCCTCTGGGCACAGCCAGCCAGCCGTTCCCACCGCCCCGCCCCTGCTCTGCAGAACAAGAAAAAACGAAAAAGTACCAACACACGCACCCAAAGCGTAAGCCAGACAAGACCAGCCTCTCCAAGGCCACACACACGCAAAAAAAAAAAACAAAAAAACAAAAACACTACAACAAAATAAAATAAAAAAAGAAAAAGCAAGCCTGTCGCCTCGCCCACGCCCGTCCCCCCCACCACATTCGCCCCCTCCGCTTGTTTTCCTTTCTACAATTTCCCTCTTTTCCACCCAATATCCCGCCGCGGTTTACGGGCACCGGCCGATTTTGCGCCCGCCCACATGTGTGCCTACTCCCCACCACCATTCCCTCCGCAGCCCGCAGCCCGCAGCCCGCAGCCCGCTTTTCCCCCCTCCCTGCCCACACCACACCACACCGACGGTGCTGACGTCGACACGCACCCAAGACAGGGGCCACGACCGTCTTTTTTCCTGGGCCCATCCCCGCACCGCACCGCACCTCCTTCCAATCAACGCTGTGGCGCCTGTGTCCGCGCGAGACGCGTGCGCGCCGCCTCTCTCAACATCCGTCCGCCGTCCGCCGGCCGGCCCGTTTTTCGGCCCCCAGGCCATCCGTCAACCACCACTGCCCCTGCCCCTGCCCCTGCCCCTGCCCGCCCCGCACCACACCACACACCGCTGCTTGCCCCGGCCGTTGCCACCAAAGGCGCCAACCGCAGCCCGCGCGCGCCAGAAAGAGATGGCAAAACTACAGGGACCCAGCCGACCGACGAAAATCAGAGCAATTGGCCGGGAGGATCAAAAAGAGAGCTCCGAAAACCACCGTAGCGAGGCGTGGGAGGAAACGTTACGAGAAGCAGAAAGGGACCAGGAAAAATTCTGGAAATTTCTTAAAACTCGTAAACTAAACACGAAACATCTACATCTACATGGGGAAGGAACGACCCCACAGACCGAGCTGAAGCACTGGCGGATTCACTAGAAAGGCAATTCCAAGCACCAGAAGCGGTAGATGACGAAACTGATGACCACCAGGAAATGGTACTCAGAAGGGTAAAACCGCATCCTAAGTGCCCCGATCAGAACATCTTTCACAATCCAATAAACGCAGAAACCCCATATCTTATCACATCACAAACATACACACATCCTAAGAAGGCATCAGGCCCAGATTCCATCAAACCGCAACTACTACATCACCTACCTCCAGCAACTATCAATTATCTATCTAACATCAATATATAATGCTTGCTTCAGACTAAACTACTTGGAAACAGGCCCGAGTCATCACATTACCAAAGCCAAACAAGGACTTATTATTTCCGCAAAACTATAGGCCAACTTCCTTGGAAAGGTTCTCGGAAAGCTCATTCAAACTGAACTGAAGAAATTCAATTCTTAAAGGATAACAACATAATCATCCCACAACAATTCCGATTCCGCGAAGAACACAGCACCACCCACCAGGTGACCAGACTAGTCGAGCACATATGTCAGGCCAGAAACATTAGACACAGTACTGGAGCAGTCCTGCTTGACATTGGAAAAGCATTCGGATAACGCCTTATCTACAAGCTCCACCACTACAACTGCCCCATCCACATTATTGGCTTCTTTTCTCCGCAACAGAGCATTCTATGTCCATGTACCAGGAGCGGCAAGTAACACTAGATCCATAGAGGCTGGAGTCCCGCAAGGCTCAGTGCTGGGGCCCATTCTCTACTCAATATACACAAACAAACAGCTGGGAGGACACTTGTCACTATTTGCAGACGACACTGCAGTCTACCGCAGCAGTTCTAACCTGCAATATAGAGTCACAAAAATAGAGCAACACCTACAATCCATCCAGAAATGGGCTAACCAATGGAAACAAAAAAAAAAAAAAAAACAATAAACGCGGAGAAAACCCAAGCAATACAATATGATTCACATTCAAAAAGAATACCTCCTAACCTGCATATACGCCTCAGAAATAACAATCTTCCATGGTCAGGCACAATAAAGTACCTAGGCATCAAGCTGGACAAGAGGTTGACATTTAGAGACCATGTTACACACGTTTGTAACAAGGCTGCAGCAGCAATATTCAGACTGTACCCAATCATCAAAGGAAACAGAATAAATATGCGCGCCAAAAAGAAAATCTTCAAAACCGTCATAGGAACCAGCCATCACTTACGGCTCTGAAAATCTGGTCAATGGCCGCAGACACCAACATAACAAGAGTAAAAAAGGGTGCAGAACAAATACTTCAGAATTACTGCTGATGCCGGCCGGTACCAGACAAACCGAGACATATACACAAACCATAACATACTCAAAATCCCGGAAATCATCCAAAGAAAAATCCATAAAGTTTTTTTTTTTTTCCACCAAACCACGGATTCGAACCACCCACTCATCAGAAATCTGGGACAAAATCCACCCGACCCAAGAACGACATTTCCCATCACGACAAAACACCACAAACTAAAACATACCATGAGAAACAAAAATAAAATACAAACACCATAACACTCACTTAAACAACAAACATCTACACACACCCAAGAGACCCTATCATCCCATCATTTTGTTACCCAACATAATCAGACAGAAGGCAGGGATCAAGGACAGATCCGGTCCTTCGAGTACAGGGGGTAAAAAATACCCATCAGACCAGCTCTCTCTCTCTCTCTCTCTCTCTCTCTCTCTCTCTCTCTCTCTCTCTCTCCTCCTCGCTTCTCCGTGCCGACGCTGCCCCGCACACGCGTTCGGCCGACACCACACGACAGGTCTTTGGGGCCCCGCCACTGCGCACACGCACGCCTCCTCCTCTTCCTTAGTTCTTTTTCGCTTTTCTTTTCTCCCCCGCCCCCCGCTCTCACCGCCACATCATCCCGCAACCCTTGGGGGATGTTTCCCAACATCAACGCGCCCCAATTCCACTCTCTGCCCGTGCCGCACTCTCCACTTTGCTTCTCCCCGTCCCCTACACACACGACTACCGAAACCCCGGTTGACACACCTTCTCGTAGGACAGGGGTGCGTGCGTGCGTTGTCTTGACGGTGACAGCAACAGCAACAGCAACGGCAACGGATCCGTCCATCCCATTCCCCCCCCCACTCGGTAAAGAACCATGTTCAACCCACACTACACAACAAGGGGGGCACACACGAACGCGAAAGAAAGGGAAGGGCAGGGCAGGGCAGGGCAACTATCTCGTACACATTCTTCCTCAGAACCCACATATCACATCAACGGACGGCAGGCCAATTGCGGACTCAGCCGTGTCAGGCAAATCCAACCCAACCAACACCTCCCACGGAAACCCTGACACTGATCCAGCAGTACGTCCACATACATCGCCACACCAAATACGGGTGACGAGTGAGCAACAAATGGAACAATACACAACAAGGCTGACCTAATAAAAACTGCACGTCACGTCATACCTTCCAGACAGACGCAGTTCCGACGGGACGGCGGAACCGTATACGTACCTTTCAGCCACAACAACCGACCGACTGGACACGCCCGCGTCTCCAGCCAGCCAACCACCAGGGCCACACAGCCCGCAAGTTTCAGCGTCAACACTTCTTAACGTACGTTGCAAACTTTTCAAAACATTGCCACACACACACACCACGAAAAGCGTCAACCTCTCTCACACTGGATACACTCAACACTTTTTGTCGGCGGAGCTTGAGGCCAACGGTTGACACACCCCCACCGGCCACACAGGTTTCCCTTTGAAAATTGCAGTGACGGAGACGCGGCATTACGAGAGGGTTGTTTCCGAGAGCGCGAGCTGGACGGAGCTGCGGCGCCGCCGCCGAGGGGTAATGAACGCACGCGATGCCGCATGACAGCCCATCACCCAAAGTTTCACCCACAACTGCACAGGTCGCACCCCCTTTTCGCGCCATACTAGTGTCGATCGTCAATTACAGCTCACGGTGTTCGCATTTGCCACTTGACGGGGGGGAAAAGAAAACAAACATCTGACACGCCATGTGTTTCTCTCTCTCTGTTATATCTAGGTCATTGGGCAGCCACTGTAAAAAAAAATATTTTTACGACATGGTTGGGTAAGTGATTTAAAGACAACAATTGTGGGTCACACACCATAGACCATTTCGATAGTGTTCTTGTTCTTCTCTTTTTCCTTTTTTTATCGCTCAATTGAAATAAAACCTGGGGATGATGCAATGCTGCGATATGGCACAACCGTCGTCCATTGTACACAACTCGGGAACAAAAAGAAACCAATTCAGGGAACGTTCGTTCCTTCACAACGTTTCTTTCAACGCACTTGGTCTTTACCATCCTGTATTCAACACACATTTCCTTTCATCAAACTAGGGCATTTCCATAACAGTTTGTTTCCGTTTCTGTGAGCACAATACTGCTCCTTCGACGTCATTTCACCATCTTAACTAGAGACAAACAACAAAATAGGAAAACAGCCTTGAGAACCCCGTCCACCAAATTTCAGTTAGCACGGCATCCAAGATTCTTTTCCGGGGAGCGCAGTGCAGCTGACGCTCCTCAGACCATATACCGTCGCCAGTCTCACTCAACTCTTGCGCATTCCATTCTACGCTACGTGACAATGCAAAAATGAATGAATCAAACCCGCCCAGAGAGCGTCTTGTGCGAGGGGACACACGATATAGAGAACAACAAAACACACAGGGGACACCACCAAAGTTGGAGAGAACGTTTCCACCACGGCAGCCGCGCCGTTACGCGCTTTTTTTTTTTTTTTTCCTCCCCCCCACTGCACACCTCCGACACCACGGGAACGTTCACCGTCCCGTTGCCCTACACTGGCGTTTCTTTTCAACCCCCCACCCTATTCCTCGCTCCCCGGACATTCGACCGATCACAAAGTGCAACCTCTCGTTACCGTCGGGTGCCCCTCTTCATCCCCGGGGCGCCAACAACAAAACAAAAAAAAAACAACAAAAAAAAAACACCACCGACGCCGTCGTCTCGCGTCACCTCACTCAACTGAGCGGAAAACACACGTACATCCAGAATGACGACACCGCCTCCACAAACAAAAACCAGACGTCAGACGTCAGGTCGAAAGAGGGCACCGTACGTCGTGGCGCGTGGTCTCCTAACTCACCTCGCGCGTACAAATACAATACAATACAATACAATACAATGCAATGCGTGTCACCTCACGTTCACACACACCTCCACGCTCCACTTTTACGTCGCCCAACCAACCAACTAACTTAACGCACCCGCTCGGCGTAGAAGCAGCTGTAGGCGGCAACGTGTTTCTCACCCTCGCCACCAACGGTGTGACATCCGACAATCGCGGTTTGCTTTCCGTTCCACACCTCCGGCCATACCATACAAAGGGGACAAAAAAAAATATATCAAACAAGCCAACTCCAGCGATCCGCCCCCCTAACACCAACACGTCTCGAAACACCCACGCCCACGACCCGGCTGTGGCTAAAGTGCGTATCCCAACGTCACACCAAAACCAAAGGCGCCGGCGCCGCACCACACCACAAGCTACAGCTACAGCTGTGCCGCCGTCCACCCGCTCACAACAACAACAACAACAATTCCGCCCTTCCCGCAAAGGCATTTTGGTGGCCCTGAAAAGGGCCGTTTTTTTTTTCTTTTCTTCGCCGCGCCGCGGACGAGCCTCCTATTTCCAAGAGCCACCTCCTTACTTGGAGCTCGTGTACTTGGTCACCGCCTTCGTGCCCTCGCTCATCGCGTGCTTGGCCAGCTCGCCAGGCAGCAAGAGCCGCACAGCGGTCTGGATCTCGCGGGACGTGATGGTCGAGCGCTTGTTGTAGTGCGCCAGGCGAGAAGCCTCGGCCGCAATGCGCTCGAAAATGTCGTTCACGAAGCTGTTCATGATGCTCATCGCCTTCGAAGAGATGCCCGTGTCAGGGTGCACCTGCTTCAGCACCTTGTAGATGTAGATGGCATAGCTCTCCTTCCTCTTGCGCTTCTTCTTCTTGTCGCCCTTCGAAATGTTCTTCTGCGCCTTGCCAGCCTTCTTGGCGGCTTTCCCGCTAGTCTTGGGCGGCATCACGAACAAACAGGCAGGCAGGCAGGCACGCGCAGTCAGTCAGTCAAGCGCTCCGCTCCAGTCAGCGTCTCCCCACACAGTGGCACCCGCCGCACGCCGCCGCCGCACCTTTACCAGCTCGCCCTGCTGCGGCCGCCGACCAATGGGGCGCGCGCGCAACCGGCCGCCGCACCCGAGCCCATAAAGGACCCCCACCCCGCCGGCGCCGGCACGCACTCCGTTGCTTGACTCGCTTCGACGCGGTCTGTGTGCTGCTAGCCTCGAGCCACGAGATCACAAAGAGCGAACAAAGGAAACGGGAAATGCCTTCCACCGATGTGTAAGCGCGCCCCCGCCCTCAATTCGCTCTAAAGAATAAAAGCAAATTGTCGTGTTTCCTAACACAGCTAGGCGAGATGTTCCGGAAAGCTGGAACGTAGGGAAACTGATAGTCAGGGATTGTCGCAAGTCAGGGCCCTGTCCGCGGACAGACCAGCCCGCGCTTGCAGCGCAAAGGCCAGAATAGTAGGGAGAGCCTCACATTACACACACTAGGAGAGAGAACACCACACCACTGCCACAACACAGCAACACGCGGGAGGACGACATGTCGTCCCACGCGACTACCAGCGCGAACGAAAGTTCACACATAATCATCGCAGGAGACAACTCTGCACCAACGATGATGACCGCGAACACAATACCAACCCTGCCATTAACACTGGACCAAGAACTGATGCCACCGCCGATTCATGAACCAGCACCCGCTCACGCCTCAGACAAAATACTGTCTGACGCAACGGACGACGAAAGTCAACAAACTGGAGACCGGAGACGTGCGAGGAAGACGACCACTACCTCAAAGCCAAGACCAAAAAAACCCGTGGACACAAAACCAAAAGCGACAAAAACGCCACAAACAACAAATAAAGACGCACCGGTCGACAGGGCCCAGCCGCAAGACAATGCACCACTCAGCCAGAACACACAAGAATCGGAAGAAACACACGACAAAACTGGGGAACAAGATGAGGACAACGGGGAATGGGAGACAATAACCAACAAACGCACACGAAGAAGCACGGCTGACAAAACGCATACGCAAACACAACCAGAAATTCGAACCAGAGAGGAAATTAAAATAAAAATCGAAAATCTCAACACAGGAGAAACACAAAAGTCGCTGTATGAACAATGCAAAATACTAAATGTACTGCAACACGTGCAAGACATGATCGTGTACCCAAACCGCACAGCAATAGTAACAAGCTTCCACCCCGACATCGAAACAATCATCCACAGGACCATATGCACTCAATACAGACCAGAAGCGAAAGCAATGAAACTACAAAAGCTAAACAGACAGGCACAACCCAAACAGACCGCAGAACCGTCACTCAGCGTAGTAATAACTAAGGTAACCCACGATGTTACCGAAAAGGACATAGAGGACCAACTGGCAAACCAAGGGCTCGAGTTTACAAAAGTAAAAAGAATCACGTCAAGGGAATATGGGAAGCCTATACAAAAGGTAAGGGTCATAACCCGAAACAAAGCAACAGTAGACAACCTACTCAACAATCATTTCAGAATCTTCCACAAATTCCATCCAGTGGAACAATCTCATGTACCACCACCACAACCAGCTCAGTGTGCAAGGTGCCATACGTTTGAACACACTACCGAGAACTGCAAAAGCAAACCGCTGTGCAACAGATGCGGAGGGCCACACACCATAGCAAATTGCCAACAAGACACAAACAAACCGACCTGTGTCAACTGCGGCGGACAACATCTATCAACGGACATCAAATGCCCAAAACGTCCAAAAACGCCGGTGTCAATAGAAGCCACAGCCAAGATTGTCTGCACAGATGAACCAATGGCTGAAACAACAGACGACAACCAAAAAATACAAACAGTAGTGTGTGAAGACTTCCTCCGAGCGACAACGCTAGCACTTATAAACATACTCCCTGACCGAAAACATCTCGTTCTAACCACGATGAAAGACATTTCCAAGACCTTTTTCAGACGAGAAATGAATGTGTCTCAAGCGTGGAACCGCATTCATTTCAGTATTTCCCGTACAGGAAGCAACCGAGACAACATAGGGGAAGATAACAAACAAACCGAAAGACAGCAAGTTCGCTAGCACCAGTAGGATGGGTACCAAAATAGGGTTTGTAAATGCGAATGGCTGCAACACAAAAAAACCACTAATCGAGCAACTAATCAAGAAAGAAAAGATTCAGCTACTGGGGATGACAGAAACTAGGGTGGGACAATCCCCAATAAACATACTAGATTACACATGCTATCGCAAAGACGACGTTACTGAGGCGAGACACAGAGGATGGGCACATGGCGGAATAGCCATTGTACATCACAAAAAGTTAGCGACCGCCGAGGTTGAACTACCAAAATGCTTCGACAAACATAAAGCAATAGTAATAAAAGTAGCAGCCAAACCATTTAGAGCAATACACATCGCAGTTATATATGTCCCACCTACAGAAGAAATCCCAAAAGACCTACTAAAACACATATGTAACCTAGGGCCCAGCATAATCCTAGGAGACTTCAATGCAAGATCAATTAACTTCGGAGACAAACGGACAAATAGAAACGGAAGGCAACTGGAAGAACTGCTAGAAGAAAATACTCACATTCTGAAAATGCACAACACCAAGCCCACGTTCATAAATCACACAGGAGACTCGACACCAGACCACATACTACACACAACAGACTTAGTAAGACACATAGGAGACTTAGATATTGGAGACAGCATAGGAAGTGACCACATTCCACTTCTAACGACCACTACAGCTATAAACCAAGAACGAATGAAACCGACAACAAAAACATACAAAGACAGAAAAAACATAGACAAAAATAAATACATTACCCACATCAAAGAAAACATAAGGACATCACACGAAGAGATAAGAAGCCAGGAAGAAATGGATAAACTGAATGATCACATTAAGACAGTAATCAGTGATGCCATCGAAATAAGCGCCCCAACACGAAGACTTACAGAAGGAGGAGAAAGGATTCCTGCAAACATACTCGAACTGATAAAACAAAAACGAAAAGTATACACGCAATTCAAAGAAAACCGTGACCCAACAATAAAAAATCAGTGGAACCGATTAAATGACCAGGTTAAATTCCTACTGAGACAACACAGAGCCAGAACCCTCAACAACAAAATTCAGAAACTAAATCCAAAGAACCCAGCAGAATTCTGGAAAAAATTCAAACACATCACAAACGAAAAGCAAAACCAAGACCCACCACTGATCATAAACGGCGAAATTATACCATGCGAAGAGAAGAAAGCCAACGAATTTATGAAAGTGCTCAAGGAAATATATACACATCCTCAAGACGAGAGGTTTAACGATGAAGCAGAAAAAATAATAGAAACCGAAACAACAAGAGCACTAAAGGAGCCGCAAGACACTGTATATGATGAAGATCAAACAAAACTCATACAAGACATCACATCAAAGGAAATAGAAATAGCGATAGCATGCGGGAAAGTAACGGCACCCGGCGCAGACGGCATCACACGACACCACCTAAGGCTGATACCACAGGAAATCATCATACCACCACTCAAAAACTTATTCAACGCCGCACTCAAACTGCAGAAAACACCACAACAGTGGAAGGATGCACAAGTTAAGATGTTACCGAAGCCCCTAAAACCAAAACATGACCCAAGGTCATACCGCCCTATAACATTACTGCCAGTAATAGGTAAAACATTCGAATCGATACTCACCAATAGAATACAAAAATTTGCAGAAAAACGCAAAATTCTACCTAACGAACAAAGCGGATTTAGGAAAAATAAAAGTACAATAGACCCAATTTTCCGCCTTATCAGCAATAGCACCGAAGCCATAAATACAGGAAACGTAGTGGCAGCACTGATGCTCGACATAGAGAGGGCGTTCGATAAAGTATGGCATTTAGGGCTCATACACAAACTAATCAAAAACGCCATCCCAATAGAAATAGTAGAACTAATAAAAAACATAATAACAGAAAGAAACATCAAAATAAAAGTAGGGGACAAACTTTCAGAAACACTAAGACCACTGGCAGGAGTGCCACAAGGGGCAATCATATCGCCACTATTATATAATATTTACACATCAGATATACCGAAGCCTGTCGGGCTAAACGAAGAACTTGCCCTATATGCCGATGACACTGCGTTCTGGTGCCACGCCCCAACAACCGAAATGCTATCCGAGAAAACTAACAGATACATAAAAACACTAGAAAAATGGATGTCTGCATGGAGAATTAGGCCAAACCCGGACAAATCGCAACTACTAATAATCCACCACAGAAACCTCACACAGCAAAAACAACAAAACCCTGAAGACATGGAAATAGTACTCTGGGGACAAAAAGTAGAACCAAAGAAGACAGTCAAATACCTAGGACTAGAGATTGATAAACTACTCAATTGGAACATCAACACAACACAAAAAATAGGAATAGCCAGTACAAAACTAGCCAAAATCAAGCTACTACAACATAGAAACGGAGGTGCAGCAACACCAATAGTGCTACATATATATAAAATGTATATAAGACCAATACTAGAGTATGCAGGAATAGCATGGTGCGGAAACATAACACAATGTAACCGAATTAAATCCACAGATAGAAGAATGCTAAGGACACTAGCAAGAAAACCACGAGAAAGAACAGCAACACTGCACACAACCCTCGATACAGACTCAATGGAAGAGCGATTAATAAAGCAGATAGCTACATATGGTGACAATAGACTAATCACAAGTGAGACCATAAAGGACATAATCATCAAACCGCCATTTCACCTAAATCTACCACGCTACAAGTACCCTTACCCACCACAAATCGTCGCAATAGCAACAGAGCAAATTCACACCGGAAAACACAAAGAATTAGAAACAGTTACAACAGGAAAACAACTGCCAGAGCACCTGCAACTCCACATCACTCCAGACTAAATAAAAGACAAAAAGAAACAGGAAAAACACCCACCCTGGCTGAGGTTTTATGGGGTTTCCCTCAGCTGTAAGACAAATGTCAGGGTTGTGTATAGTCCCCAAATACAGAAAATGAACTAATAAAATAACGATAGATTAAAACAATAAAAATTAATAACAATATATATATATAAGAATAGAAAATAGTAAAATAGGACCAAAAATACCAAATAAAAAGTGCCACAACAGAATAACATAAGTATAAGCTAAGGCTCCAAAGCGGCATTAAGCCCTCCATGAGCCCGCCCCACCCTTCCGGTGGAGGAATGAAAGTATTAAAAAAAAAAAAAAAAAAAAAAAAAAAAAAAAAACTCCGCTGCTCGACTCGCTGCGGCTCGCACCGTTTGCGTTGTGCTTTTCTTTCTCGCTTCTTTCCAAACTAGCCCATCGCCATGTCCGGACGCGGAAAGGGAGGCAAAGTCAAGGGCAAGTCAAAGTCCCGCTCAAGCAGGGCTGGGCTCCAGTTCCCGGTCGGCAGAATCCACCGCCTCCTGCGCAAGGGAAACTACGCCGAGCGCGTCGGCGCCGGGGCGCCCGTCTACCTCGCCGCCGTCATGGAGTACCTCGCGGCTGAGGTGCTCGAGCTGGCCGGAAACGCGGCCCGCGACAACAAGAAGACGCGCATCATCCCGCGCCACCTGCAGCTCGCCATACGCAACGACGAGGAGCTCAACAAGCTCTTGTCGGGCGTCACCATCGCACAGGGAGGTGTCCTGCCCAACATCCAGGCCGTCCTGCTGCCAAAGAAGACCGAGAAGAAGGCCTAAAAGAGAGACAGCGCAATCGGCAACCGCCGCGTGCTCCCTTGGCACGCAGCGCGCCATTTGCCGCCTCGGCCCTTTTCAGGGCCACCACACAAACCTACGTCCAAAGCAGAATTCCAGTCGTTCGTCGCACCACTTTCTTTTTCTCTCTCTCTCTCTCTCTTTCTGTGTACGGTTTTTCCTTCTTACGCACACAGGCGCCGCCATCTTGTACACACGTACTTGGCCACCTCCTCCACTCCACTCCACGCACGCACAGTCTCGCGACCATTAACCAGCACACGTGGCGCACAACAACACACCTCAAAAATAACCCCTCGGCACTCAGCCGCGCCGCAACACACAGCCCATCCACCGACAAGAAGCATACAAGCAAAGAGGGAGGGGAAGGAAGGAAGGAGCTCACACAACGCAAGGGCACGCTTCCTTCCCTCCCAACCGCACCGCACACCACGTCAAAAAAAACTCCAAACAAAACTAAAAGGCCAAGTAGACTAAAAAGGAAAAGGAAAAAAAAAAAAACCAGCAACACAGACTCTTTCGCACTTTTCAACTTCCGAACACTGTGGTGGCCCTGAAAAGGGCCGTTTTTCAATCTCTCTTTCCTTCCTTCGGTCTCACACCGCCTAACCGCCGAAACCGTACAGGGTGCGCCCCTGCCTCTTCAGGGCGTACACCACGTCCATGGCCGTCACAGTCTTGCGCTTGGCGTGCTCAGTGTACGTCACCGCGTCGCGGATCACGTTCTCCAGGAACACCTTCAGCACTCCGCGCGTCTCCTCGTAGATCAGACCAGAGATGCGCTTCACGCCGCCCCTGCGCGCCAGGCGGCGGATCGCGGGCTTCGTGATGCCCTGGATGTTGTCGCGCAACACCTTGCGGTGCCGCTTGGCGCCACCCTTGCCGAGCCCCTTTCCTCCCTTGCCGCGGCCTGTCATTCTTCTTCTTCAAGCGTCTCAACCACAATAATATAAAAAACAGAAAGCAAGGCAAGCTCCTCACCCGGCGCTAGCGAGTCGGCTACGGTTGTGGCGCCCAGCTCGCTGCAGCTCATCGACGAAGACTTCTGTGATGTCCTCGGTGGCTGTGAAGTATTAGCATTCCTGCTTCGCCTTCAACATAGAAATTCTTTACATTATATGAATAAAATAATATACATAATTTTTGTGGAAGCATAGATGATGTTTTCTTACTGCTGTGATTTTCATAGGGTGCTACTTGCAGTAGCGGTTTTTTTTTTTTTTTTTTTTTTTTTTATGTGGCCTTACGTACTAGTATGTGCATGAGGTGGTTGGTCCTTAGAGCATGATGCTTTACAATTGTCGGACCTTTACAGCGGACAATATCGCTGTCTGTGCTTGGATGGATGTGAGTGATTGGTTGTGATGTGATACTAATGCCTAGGGGGGAGGTTTGTGCTTACACTAGGATGGATATGAGGTGTCCATGTAGCTCTAGGCTTTACAAAGTTCGGACGATTACAGCGGACAATATCGCTGTCTGTGCTGTGATGGATATGAATGATAGGGTGGTGGTGGTGGTGGTGGAGGCATGTGCATTGTTATCTATTCGTCCTCCACCTGTAGTAGGTCTGGCCATCTGGTCGTGGCCATGCGGTGTACTTTTCTTCCCAGCTGCTGGATGAGGGGGTTTGGGGATTCCCTCGTCTTTTCGTAGAAATTCCTCGCCGACTGTCGGAATCTCTTTGTTAGTTGTGGGACTTCCGCCATACGGTGCAGTTCTTCTGTGGAAAAGCGGTGTGGCAGCTTTAGGGCACGTTTTAGTGCGCGGTTTTGCACGGTTTGCAGCTTTTTGAGTGAGGTTGCAGCGGCGTTGCCCCACACAACTGCGGCGTATTCGAGGATGGGCCTCACCTGCGTGAGGTATAGTATTACCCCGATTCTTGGTGGTAGTGTCGACGTTGGGTTCATCACTGGGTACAGCGCCTGTAGTTTGTTGAGTGCTTTCTTCCGGACCTCTTCAATGTGAGGGGCCCATGTGAGTCGTCGATCGATTGTGACACCCAGGTATTTTGCTGTTGTCCCCCATGGGACTGGGGTGCCCCTGACTTGGATTTGCTGGTAGTCTGCTCGTATTTGTTTTTTCCCTATCGGGATGGCTTGGGTTTTGGTGGCGTTGAAGGTTAGTCTCCACTTTGTGGCCCATTCTGTTAATGTGTTGCAGGCGTTTTGCAGCCTCCTTTGCAGGTGGTTGGCGTTGGTGCTTCGGGAGTACAGGGCAGTGTCGTCTGCATATAGGGCCAGGTGTACTCTGTCGACTGTAGGTGTGTCGGCAGTGTACATGATGTACAGGAGTGGTCCTAGGACGCTGCCCTGTGGTACTCCTGCATTGATGTGGCGCACAGTGGATGTTCCGTCTTGGGCACGGACGTGGAATGTTCTTCCTTCTATATAGCTTTTCAGGAGCGCTACGTGTGACACTGGTACCCCCTGTACTAGGAGTTTGTACAGGAGGCCCTCGTGCCACACTGAGTCGAACGCTCGTGATACGTCTAGAAATACGGCTGCGAAGTATTCCTTCCGTTCGACGGCGTCTAGGGCTTCTTCTATCAGTCTTAGTAGCTGGTGGGTGGTAGCATGTCCGCATCTGAAGCCGAATTGGACGTCCGGTAGTACCCTTTCGTCACTGATGTGTCTCATGAGCCTCCTCGCATATATTCTTTCGAATATTTTTGACAGGGCGGGCAGGAGGCTAATGGGCCTGTAGCTTGCTGGTAGTCGGTGGTCTTTGCCTGGTTTGGGGATGGCCACTATTTCTGCATGCTTCCATGAAGTTGGATATTGGCCAGTCGATATGATGATGTTGAATATGGTTGTTAGAATAGGGATGACTGCTGGTGGCATTTGTCTCATTAGCTGGTTGGTTAGTAGGTCTGGTCCCCCAGCTTTCTTCGTGTTGAGGCAGCGGATTTGGGCCTCTACCTCTTCTGTGGTTATTTCTTCGATGACGTCGTCCTCTGCGCGGTTTGCTAGGTACAGTGGCAGTCTTTCTGTTACCATGGCGATGTGTTCTGGGTCAATGGGGTCATTGACTGGCTGGAAGTTTTGCTCGAATGTGTCCGCTAACGCGTCGGCCTTGGCGTCGGGTTCGCAGACTACGTCGTTTCCTACAATTAGCGGGGGTATTCTGCTTGTCTTGTTGAGTAGTTGTCTCGTGACTTTCCATGTGGATTGGTCGTGTAGGTTTAATGTGGCGACTTTGTTCTCCCATTCTGTGTTCCTGTGTTTCTGGATTTCGTATTTAACTTCACGCTGAAGTCTATTTACCTCTCTCTTTGTTGCTGGGAGTCTGGTTTCCTGCCATTCCCTTATTAGGCGGTTTTTGGTGCGTATTTTGTCTAGTATTTCTGGAGGGAGTTGTTTGTAGTTGTCCCTTTCTTGATTTTTCTTCTTTGGGGGACCGCTGTGGCTGCTGCATCTAGTGCCAGGGTTGTTATGTGTAGCAGTGCAGCTTCCGTGCCTGCCGCTTGCGGATCGGGAACTGTGGTGAGTGTGTCTTCTAGTGTGTTCTGGTAGGTTCTCCAGTTGATGCCTTTCAGATCAATGCCTCTGTGTTCTTTCTTGGTGCCATCTAGGTTGATGTGGAAGATTACTGGTGCATGGTCTGATGTGAGTTTCCTGACTGTGGTTGCTTCTGTGTCCAGATAGATCCCTTTGATGATTGCGAAGTCAATTATGTCCGGTTGACCTCTGTTTCGTGGGTATATCGTGGGCCCGTGGGGTGCAACAGTGACTGCGTCGTGTCTGATGATACTTCTGGCCAGTCTTCTGCCACAGAGATTTGTCAGGCGGCTATTCCACAGTGTGTTTTTGGCATTGAAGTCGCCTCCCAGGAATATGTTGCCTGGCATTGATAGTATGGTTTCGAAGTCTTGTGCTTCCAGTCTCCTAGCAGGTCGCCTATACAGTGAGATGAATTTGATCATACCTCTCGAGGTGTGAACTGCTACCCCTGTAGCTTCCGTTGTGGTGAGGTCCGGTAGGTTTATGAGGTGGTGTTTTAGGCAGGTGCGTACGTATATTGCCGTTCCACCACCTTGGGTTAGTCTGTCGTTCCTGTAGCAATTGTAGTTTGCCGCTTTGACTTGTGTTCCAGGTTTTAGGTTGGTTTCCTGGACTAGGCATATGTCTACCCGCTCTTCGTGCAGGAATTGCTTAAATTCGCCTGCTTGGTGAATTAGCTTTGCTTCGGCGTTCCAGGTGGCTATTGTTAGTCCATGTTGTCTGATGGCCATACTAGTGTTTGGGGTTTGGACTGGGTACGGCCGCCAGGGCGGCTTGAATCACTGCGTTGATTTGTTGCGGGATGGTCTTCATTAAGGCTTCCATGGCGGATGCAACTGCTGCTGCTACTGTCTCTTTCAGTATTGCCATGGTTACTGGTGTCTCGTCGGTCGAGTGGGCCTGTGCGGTTGTGACCGTTCTGCTTGTAGGTCCTTCTTCCGATCTTGGTGTTGGTGCTGGCTTTGTTGGGACTGGGGGCGCTGGCCTGTGCGGGATGCTCTGCTTGCGTGGTTCTTGCGTGGTTGCATTGGCGTATGATACGCCGGTGCGTCTGTTGGCGGTTGGTCTTGACACGCCACGCTGTCTGGCGACGTGTTTCTTAACTTCCTCGCATCCCATATAGTTGGCTGGGTGCTCTTTGGAGCAACGGGCGCAAGTAGCGGGTGTGTTGCGTTCTTTGGTGCAGTCGTCTGTAGAGTGGTTGCCTGCGCATTTCAGGCATCTAACTTGCATGGTGCAGTGGCTAGCCACGTGGTCTAGTCCCTGGCACCTGTAGCAGCGTCGAGGGCCCCTTTTCTTCCTTGGTTTCTCTAGTGTGACATCTGTGTTGGCTAGGTGCGTTATGGTTCGCAGCCGTTGGTTTTCTGGTGTGTCAGTGGCCACTATTTGGAGGAGTGGCGTGTCCTTTTTGGTCTTGGGAGATTGTACTCTTGTTATGGAGCGCGGGGTAATCTGTAGCTTGGCTAGCTCTGACTTCACTTTCTCTATACTGATTTTGAAGGGGAGACCCCTCATTATCAGGTCTATTGGCTTGGTGCTGGTGGTTGGATATGTGTAGTATCCCCATTTTTTCCCTTCTAGTACTTTGGTCACTCTCTCAAAGTCTGCTGGAGACTTGGTGAAGAGTCTGTAGGTGTCCTTTCCCGCCGTTTTAAACTGGAAGGGCGAGGTGGTTGCAGACCTTACTGCTTCTAGGAGGTCGTCATATTGGCCTTCGAAGTGGATGACGATAGGGGGTGGTGCCTTCGGTCTTGCGTTGTTCTGGGGGGGTTGCACTGTTGTTGCCTCTGCGGAGTCGAGTGCCTGGTAGGCATTCTTTGTAGGGGCAGGTGTGGCAGTGTGCAGCTTCATGGCGGGGGCTGTTCTGGTGGCTTTGGTGAAGCCCTCGGAGTCGGTTGTCCCCTTGGCTCGCTTACGGTTTACTATTGGTCCATTTACCAGTGCTGGGACGGTGGGCGGAGTCTCGTTCTTGCGTTTTCTCGACTCCGTCTCGACGTCCATGGGGGTTGTGGGTTGGCTGGGAGTGGTAGCCGCGGGCTGCTTGTCCACCACAGTGATGGTCCCGTCGATGGCTTGTGTTGAGCAGGACTCGGCGATTTCGTCTTCTGTGGCGGGCTCCAGGTTGGGGTAGCACCCCAGGCCATACCTGAAGCAGTTCGGAGACTCTAGTTGTTCTGCCTCAGCAGCTTCCTGTAGGGCAGAGAAGAGTTCTTCTTGGTCCTCCAGATGGTCATCTGGAGAAGGTGATGGAGGTTTTTGTGTGTCCCTAACCATGGTGGCGTGTTGAAGTGGGGACTATAGAAGATAGAGCTGCCTGGCCTAGTGACCGCGGGCTGGTCCCACGTGAAGGGGGCCCAGGATCACGTCGTTCCCTAACAGTCCCTAGGTGCGCTGCGAATTGTTGCTGAACAATTCACAGATCAACCGCTCTGAGTGTACTGCAGATTGTCCTGACAATCTGCAGTCACGTAGGAAGAAATTGCAGCAAGCTGCGGGAGCTGCGAGTCCGAAAAACTCGCACACGACAATTTTGCTGTCCTCACAGTTGTGTGGTGGTGGTAGTAGCTGCTGGAGCTGTCTCGATGTTCTCGGAGTTTCGGAGATCTGCAAGGTGCTGGGATGAGGTCTTGACACCGTCTTCCCTGAAGTCCCCCTGGTGTGGAGAAATTCTTCTCCTTTGATGTCTTCTTCCCCCTTGTGTCCTCTGCCTTTTTCCTTGGCTAGCTCTGTTCGCGACGCAAGCGTCCTCTGGGGAGCGACCCCTGGAGAAAGGTGAGAAGGGCGGAGGTGGCTTCGGCCACCGAAGTGGCTTCTGCGGCTTCCCGCTGGCTTCTGGCTGGAGCGCCGGTGTTGCGCCCTCTTATAGGCGCGTCTGCCTCGCGACGGTGGCGCGCGCGGTGGCGGGCGCCGGAACTACTGCGGAGTTGTCGGCGATAGGTGTGCACGGGCGCGGACGTCCTGGAGAGCGTCCTGGCGGCGAGCGAGCTGGAGATGTGTGCCAATCCAGAGGCTTGGCGGCGTGAGCATCTGTACAGCTCGGAGTCTCCACTCGGAATGTGTGTGTGGCCTCGTGGCGCCCAGCGCGCGCGCCGCCCCCCTATATAGACTCTGGGGCCCCGCGGCCCGCCCTCCCCTCCCCCCACCACCGCGCACCGAGGGCATATAAGCGCAGCACCCGGGGCGCGCGGGCCCGTTGTCAAGGCAGCACCGGACGCCGTCGCGCACGCATATCCACGCCGCATCCGCATCCGCAGTAGCCATGGCCCGGACAAAGCAAACGGCCCGCAAGTCCACCGGCGGAAAGGCGCCGCGCAAACAGCTCGCCACCAAGGCGGCGAGGAAGAGCGCGCCCGCCACCGGCGGCGTCAAGAAGCCCCACCGCTACAGGCCGGGCACCGTCGCCCTGCGAGAAATCAGGCGCTACCAGAAGAGCACAGAGCTGCTCATCCGCAAGCTGCCATTCCAGCGCCTAGTGCGCGAGATCGCCCAGGACTTCAAGACCGACCTGCGCTTCCAGAGCTCCGCAGTCATGGCCCTGCAGGAGGCCAGCGAGGCCTACCTCGTCGGCCTCTTCGAAGACACCAACCTGTGCGCAATCCACGCCAAGCGAGTCACCATCATGCCCAAGGACATCCAGCTCGCGCGCCGCATCCGCGGCGAGCGCGCCTAAACCCGCACACCGCCAAACAAACAAAACGGCCCTTTTCAGGGCCACTAACGTCTCTCCGTCGCGAGCAAAACTTTGTCGGTCGCAACGACTAGTTCCCCACTCACTCTCCAGTCCAGTCGTCCCACCCCCGGCCCGGCGCCGCCGTTTCCAAAAAGAAAAAAAAAAAAAAAGCACCGCCCCGGCCGAGCCAAGTCGCAAGCGTCAATAGCGCCACCCACACAGGCCACGGCACAAAACGTGACGCCCGGAAAGCAAAGCCAAAAAAGAGTATTCCAAAACCACCACCAAGACAAACAAACAAACAAACGCGGCGCAAAATAAATAGGTAAAAATAATAAAAGTAAAATACACTTTATGTAACACCAACCGCGCGCCGCCGCCCACGCCCGCCAACGACCCCACAATCCAACCACCGCGGCACGCAAACACCATCCACACATGAAACAAACAAACGCCAGCAAGCAAGACAGACAGACAGACAGACAACAAGGCAACCGACCGACCACGACACGACAATCAACACCTTCCCGACGTGCTTTGATGGCCCTGAGAAGGGCCGTTTTTGTTTTTGTCCGGGACCGATCGACAGCCTCTGGTTGCGCGCCGGCCACCAGGCGACGGTGTCAACCGCCAACCCTTCCCTGCCCTTTTTACTTCTTCTTCTTGGGCGAAGCCTTCGCCTTAGACGGCGTCGCCGTCGCCTTCTTCGGGCGCGGCGCCTTCGGCTTCTTCGTCGGAACCTTGGCGGCCTTCTTCGCCTTCGACGGCGACTTGGCCTTGGCCTGCTTGGCCGCAGCCGCCTTCTTCGCACCCGCGGGAGCGGCCGACGCCGCAGACGCCTTCTTGGCGGCGCCCGCCTTCCGACCGGTCGCCGCCTTCACGCCGCCAGCCTTCTTTGCGCCGGCCGACGGGCCCCCTTCTTCTCCTTGCTGGCCGGAGCGGCGCGCTTCTTCTTCGCACCACCGCCGCCACCACGAGCCTTGCCGCCCTCGGCCGCCCCGCCGCCGGCGCCGGCAAGCTTGAAAGAGCCCGACGCGCCCTTCCCCTTCGTCTGCACCAGCTCGCCAGCCACGACGGCCGACTTGAGGTACTTCTTGATAAAGGGCGCCAGCTTCTCCGCGTCCAGCTTGTAGTGCGCGGCAATGTACTTCTTGATCGCCTGCAGCGACGACCCGCCGCGCTCCTTCAGACTCTTGATGGCGGCCGTCACCATCTCAGAGGTGCGCGGGTGCGCAGGCTTGGCGCGCGGCTTCTTCGCAGACGACGCAGACTTGGCCTTCTTCGTAGTGCCGGTGGCGGCGGGTGCCGCGGCAGTCTCGTTCGTAGCCGCCTGGTCTGCCATCTTTTGCTTGTTCTCTTTTCTTTTTTCCCCTTGGTTTCGCTTCCTTCTCTCCTTCGACGACGCACAACAGCGAGGGGCGCGCAGCAGAGAATAGCCGCGCACGCGCCTGGCCCAGCCAGTGTCGCGGGCGGGCGCGGACGGCCGAGAGAGCGGCCGCCACTCGGCGCGCCGCCGCGCCGCCGCGCCGCCGCGCCGCGCCTCCCGCGCTTGCTACCGCCCAACGTCCGACAGCCTGCGCGGAGCAGCCCCCAACCTGCGCCGCAACCACCCGCGCCATTCAAACCACCGAGGATGGGGCTACACACACCGACACCACGGTCGCCAACCAGTCGCCGCGGCGGCGCCGCAAACCACGGCCAAACTGCAGCCACCGCGCGCCACAGCCTGGGTCGGCCCGCCGAGAATCGCCGCCCCCGCCCAAATGCCGCCCCCACAGCCCCAGCCGACGACCCGCCACAATGGCCAAACCTTCGTCAAAACTCCCACACCGTCGCCGCGGCAGCCCGGCCACCGCGGCCGGCGCCACAGCCACACGAGCCGAGTCGTGCGGCGATGACGGCCGTGCACAAACGCACCTCCGCCGCCCCATCGCCTTCCGCCGTTTTCCCGATCGGCCCGCAGCCGTCGGGCCACGGCCGCGGGCCGTCCTCCTCCTCTCGCCTCGCCCGCCAACACCCACAGCCCTTCCAACACATTTTTTTTTCTTTTTTCTTTTTTTTTTTTTTACTTTTTTACGATCGCCGCCTGCGCAACATGGCACCGGCCGACGGAGCGCCAACCCCCCCGCCACAGGCGAAAACAAAACAAAACAAAACAAAACAACGACAAACAAACAAACAAAATAAATTACCAGCCAGCCCCAACTACAGACACACCGAATCTGCCCTCACAGCCGACCTTACACGCCTCAACGTCAAAACAAAGGTGGTTTCTTTCCTTCAACGGTTACCTTACCTTAGGTTACGTCAGGTTAGGCTAAGAAGGCGTCAGGGTTAGGTTAAGCGTTGACGTGACGTCACGTCTTAACGTAGGCGTTAAGCTAAGGTTGCGGTCACGTACGTTAGGTTAAGGCGACTTGCGGGTTGGCCTAAGAGCTTAGGTTAGGTTACGTTAGTTTAGGTGGCTGCGTTAAGGGCTTAAAGAAGTTTAGGAGGTTAAGGCGTCGAGGCGGCCGCACCCCCTTAGCTGCTGCGGCTCGGCCACGCCACGCCACGCCACGCTTTGGGGTTTCATAAGGTCGCGCGGCGGGTCGTCGGCACGCCGCAAAGGACAAAACTGCAAGACGACGTCGAAAAACAAACAACAGGTAAAAAATAAATAAGTAAGTAAAAATAAACGACGCCGACAGGCGGGGATCAAGCAGAACGAGCAGATTCCGGAGAGCGAACGAGACACACACGCACGCACACACACAAACCCCCCCGAGCCGAGAGAGCACAGCACCACCACGTGTCGGCCTCCGCTCACCCGACTCGGCTGGGCTGGGCTGGCGGCCGGGCCGGATGCACGTACACGTACGGCTACAGCCACTACCCGTACACAGCCGCTCTTCACGCAACACCAGCCAAATGGCGCGCCCGCGGCTCGTCGCGGTCGCGGTCGCGGTCGCAACGCCACGCCGGCACACTTTCGGCACCACCGTTTTCGCGCGCACCGCAAACAAAACGCAGCCGACACACACAGAAAAAAAAAAAAAAAAAAGAAAAAAACAGAGCGCGAGACGGGCGGCGGCGCACCTTTCGCCAGCCGGCAGGCAATCGACTCGCCCAGTACGACAAACGCGCACGCCACCCCACCCACCAACCAACCAACCAACCAACCAACCAGTCGTCTTCGTCGTCGTCGTCCCGAAATCAAACAAACTCTCAAAAGCACAGCCCCTGCTGCCAACAGACGCAGGCGCCACGCAGCTCCCTTCCCGCCACACTCGATTCGCAGCGCAACTCACCCGGCACACCGTCAAACGACGGGCTGGGCTCGCCGCATCGCCGCAACCTACACACCTTCCCCGCCACGACGCACAGCCCCACCAGACGCCCGTGCCGCAACGACACTACTGCACTACCACTACCGCACTACTCCTCTCGCCCTTGCCATACACGACACAACACGCCAAAAAATGAAAATCCAAATACAAACAAAAACACCGCCCCCACGACCCAAACACATGCACGGCGCGCCAACACACGCGAGGCAAGGCACGCAGCAAACGGCGTCCCCTCCGCGTCGCGCCATCAACCTACACACACAAGGCAACCAACAACAGCCAGCCAGCCAGCCAGCCAGCCAGCCAGCCAGCCCCACTCTCACGCCGCAAAAACAGAAAACACACCGAAACCGCCAAACGCCGCACATTCGCGCTTCGCACTTACCACACACCTCTCGGCATCCGTTTCGCACACAACGACGCGACGCACATACATCATCACGGGCTACGCACGCACACCGTTACCCACTTTTTTACGACGCCCTCGGCAGAGCACACGTGCCCACGCCCACACACAGTCGACACAACGACGCAGCGCGCAGCAGACGCGGCCGCAACACATACCTCCCCGACGACGCGCCAACACCGCCAGCCACTGCTCACTCGCCCAAGCAACCCGTGCACACAACTGCCACACGCGTCCACCACGCCGCCGCCAACCACCCGCCCGCCAGGGGGCGCTCACGTCCGCGACAACAGCGCGGCACCGCCGGACCGGACCGGACCGGGCCGGGCCGGGCCTGGCCGAACCGAGCCGAGCCGCCGCCGCCTCCTCTCCACTCGGCACGCCACGTCCTGCTTGCAAAACACATGGCTCGTCCCTCTGTACACACAACGCGCCTGCCTGCGGTCGCCGCCGGCATCTATCTACCTGAGCATCGGAGCCAGGCCGGCAAGCCCACACTTAAATAATGCACTTCACCAGCCAAACAAACCCACTCTTCCTTTCTTTGCACAGCGCATGCAACAGCAGCCCCAGGAGCCGGGCCCGCCGCCAGCGTCTCCTCCTCCTCCTCCTCCTCCTCCTCCTCCTCCTCCTCCTCTGGGCACAGCCAGCCAGCCGTTCCCACCGCCCCGCCCCTGCTCTGCAGAACAAGAAAAAACGAAAAAGTACCAACACACGCACCCAAAGCGTAAGCCAGACAAGACCAGCCTCTCCAAGGCCACACACACGCAAAAAAAAAACAAAAAAACAAAAACACTACAACAAAATAAAATAAAAAAAGAAAAAGCAAGCCTGTCGCCTCGCCCACGCCCGTCCCCCCCACCACATTCGCCCCCTCCGCTTGTTTTCCTTTCTACAATTTCCCTCTTTTCCACCCAATATCCCGCCGCGGTTTACGGGCACCGGCCGATTTTGCGCCCGCCCACATGTGTGCCTACTCCCCACCACCATTCCCTCCGCAGCCCGCAGCCCGCAGCCCGCAGCCCGCTTTTCCCCCCTCCCTGCCCACACCACACCACACCGACGGTGCTGACGTCGACACGCACCCAAGACAGGGGCCACGACCGTCTTTTTTCCTGGGCCCATCCCCGCACCGCACCGCACCTCCTTCCAATCAACGCTGTGGCGCCTGTGTCCGCGCGAGACGCGTGCGCGCCGCCTCTCTCAACATCCGTCCGCCGTCCGCCGGCCGGCCCGTTTTTCGGCCCCCAGGCCATCCGTCAACCACCACTGCCCCTGCCCCTGCCCCTGCCCCTGCCCGCCCCGCACCACACCACACACCGCTGCTTGCCCCGGCCGTTGCCACCAAAGGCGCCAACCGCAGCCCGCGCGCGCCAGAAAGAGATGGCAAAACTACAGGGACCCAGCCGACCGACGAAAATCAGAGCAATTGGCCGGGAGGATCAAAAAGAGAGCTCCGAAAACCACCGTAGCGAGGCGTGGGAGGAAACGTTACGAGAAGCAGAAAGGGACCAGGAAAAATTCTGGAAATTTCTTAAAACTCGTAAACTAAACACGAAACATCTACATCTACATGGGGAAGGAACGACCCCACAGACCGAGCTGAAGCACTGGCGGATTCACTAGAAAGGCAATTCCAAGCACCAGAAGCGGTAGATGACGAAACTGATGACCACCAGGAAATGGTACTCAGAAGGGTAAAACCGCATCCTAAGTGCCCCGATCAGAACATCTTTCACAATCCAATAAACGCAGAAACCCCATATCTTATCACATCACAAACATACACACATCCTAAGAAGGCATCAGGCCCAGATTCCATCCAACCGCAACTACTACATCACTTACCTCCAGCAACTATCAATTATCTATCTAACATCAATATATAATGCTTGCTTCAGACTAAACTACTTGGAAACAGGCCCGAGTCATCACATTACCAAAGCCAAACAAGGACTTATTATTTCCGCAAAACTATAGGCCAACTTCCTTGGAAAGGTTCTCGGAAAGCTCATTCAAACTGAACTGAAGAAATTCAATTCTTAAAGGATAACAACATAATCATCCCACAACAATTCCGATTCCGCGAAGAACACAGCACCACCCACCAGGTGACCAGACTAGTCGAGCACATATGTCAGGCCAGAAACATTAGACACAGTACTGGAGCAGTCCTGCTTGACATTGGAAAAGCATTCGGATAACGCCTTATCTACAAGCTCCACCACTACAACTGCCCCATCCACATTATTGGCTTCTTTTCTCCGCAACAGAGCATTCTATGTCCATGTACCAGGAGCGGCAAGTAACACTAGATCCATAGAGGCTGGAGTCCCGCAAGGCTCAGTGCTGGGGCCCATTCTCTACTCAATATACACAAACAAACAGCTGGGAGGACACTTGTCACTATTTGCAGACGACACTGCAGTCTACCGCAGCAGTTCTAACCTGCAATATAGAGTCACAAAAATAGAGCAACACCTACAATCCATCCAGAAATGGGCTAACCAATGGAAACAAAAAAAAAAAAAAAAAACAATAAACGCGGAGAAAACCCAAGCAATACAATACGATTCACATTCAAAAAGAATACCTCCTAACCTGCATATACGCCTCAGAAATAACAATCTTCCATGGTCAGGCACAATAAAGTATCTAGGCATCAAGCTGGACAAGAGGTTGACATTTAGAGACCATGTTACACACGTTTGTAACAAGGCTGCAGCAGCAATATTCAGACTGTACCCAATCATCAAAGGAAACAGAATAAATATGCGCGTCAAAAAGAAAATCTTCAAAACCGTCATAGGAACCAGCCATCACTTACGGCTCTGAAAATCTGGTCAATGGCCGCAGACACCAACATAACAAGAGTAAAAAAGGGTGCAGAACAAATACTTCAGAATTACTGCTGATGCCGGCCGGTACCAGACAAACCGAGACATATACACAAACCATAACATACTCAAAATCCCGGAAATCATCCAAAGAAAAATCCATAAAGTTTTTTTTTTCCCACCAAACCACGGATTCGAACCACCCACTCATCAGAAATCTGGGACAAAATCCACCCGACCCAAGAACGACATTTCCCATCACGACAAAACACCACAAACTACAACATACCATGATAAACAAAAATAAAATACAAACACCATAACACTCACTTAAACAACAAACATCTACACACACCCAAGAGACCCTATCATCCCATCATTTTGTTACCCAACATAATCAGACAGAAGGCAGGGATCAAGGACAGATCCGGTCCTTCGAGTACAGGGGGTAAAAAATACCCATCAGACCAGCTCTCTCTCTCTCTCTCTCTCTCTCTCTCTCTCTCTCTCTCTCTCCTCCTCGCTTCTCCGTGCCGACGCTGCCCCGCACACGCGTTCGCGTTCGCGTTCGGCCGACACCACACGACAGGTCTTTGGGGCCCCGCCACTGCGCACACGCACGCCTCCTCCTCTTCCTTAGTTCTTTTTCGCTTTTCTTTTCTCCCCCGCCCCCCGCTCTCACCGCCACATCATCCCGCAACCCTTGGGGGATGTTTCCCAACATCAACGCGCCCCAATTCCACTCTCTGCCCATGCCGCACTCTCCACTTTGCTTCTCCCCGTCCCCTACACACACGACTACCGAAACCTCGGTTGACACACCTTCTCGTTGGACAGGGGTGCGTGCGTGCGTTGTCTTGACGGTGACAGCAACAGCAACGGATCCGTCCATCCCATTCCCCCCCCACTCGGTAAAGAACCATGTTCAACCCACACTACACAACAAGGGGGGCACACACGAACGCGAAAGAAAGGGAAGGGCAGGGCAGGGCAGGGCAACTATCTCGTACACATTCTTCCTCAGAACCCACATATCACATCAACGGACGGCAGGCCAATTGCGGACTCAGCCGTGTCAGGCAAATCCAACCCAACCAACACCTCCCACGGAAACCCTGACACTGATCCAGCAGTACGTCCACATACATCGCCACACCAAATACGGGTGACGAGTGAGCAACAAATGGAACAATACACAACAAGGCTGACCTAATAAAAACTGCACGTCACGTCATACCTTCCAGACAGACGCAGTTCCGACGGGACGGCGGAACCGTATACGTACCTTTCAGCCACAACAACCGACCGACTGGACACGCCCGCGTCTCCAGCCAGCCAACCACCAGGGCCACACAGCCCGCAAGTTTCAGCGTCAACACTTCTTAACGTACGTTGCAAACTTTTCAAAACATTGCCACACACACACACCACGAAAAGCGTCAACCTCTCTCACACTGGATACACTCAACACTTTTTGTCGGCGGAGCTTGAGGCCAACGGTTGACACACCCCCACCGGCCACACAGGTTTCCCTTTGAAAATTGCAGTGACGGAGACGCGGCATTACGAGAGGGTTGTTTCCGAGAGCGCGAGCTGGACGGAGCTGCGGCGCCGCCGCCGAGGGGTAATGAACGCACGCGATGCCGCATGACAGCCCATCACCCAAAGTTTCACCCACAACTGCACAGGTCGCACCCCCTTTTCGCGCCATACTAGTGTCGATCGTCAATTACAGCTCACGGTGTTCGCATTTGCCACTTGACGGGGGGAAAAGAAAACAAACATCTGACACGCCATGTGTTTCTCTCTCTCTGTTATATCTAGGTCATTGGGCAGCCACTGTAAAAAAAAATATTTTTACGACATGGTTGGGTAAGTGATTTAAAGACAACAATTGTGGGTCACACACCATAGACCATTTCGATAGTGTTCTTGTTCTTCTCTTTTTCCTTTTTTTATCGCTCAATTGAAATAAAACCTGGGGATGATGCAATGCTGCGATATGGCACAACCGTCGTCCATTGTACACAACTCGGGAACAAAAAGAAACCAATTCAGGGAACGTTCGTTCCTTCACAACGTTTCTTTCAACGCACTTGGTCTTTACCATCCTGTATTCAACACACATTTCCTTTCATCAAACTAGGGCATTTCCATAACAGTTTGTTTCCGTTTCTGTGAGCACAATACTGCTCCTTCGACGTCATTTCACCATCTTAACTAGAGACAAACAACAAAATAGGAAAACAGCCTTGAGAACCCCGTCCACCAAATTTCAGTTAGCACGGCATCCAAGATTCTTTTCCGGGGAGCGCAGTGCAGCTGACGCTCCTCAGACCATATACCGTCGCCAGTCTCACTCAACTCTTGCGCATTCCATTCTACGCTACGTGACAATGCAAAAATGAATGAATCAAACCCGCCCAGAGAGCGTCTTGTGCGAGGGGACACACGATATAGAGAACAACAAAACACACAGGGGACACCACCAAAGTTGGAGAGAACGTTTCCACCACGGCAGCCGCGCCGTTACGCGCTTTTTTTTTTTTTTTTTTGTCCTCCCCCCCACTGCACACCTCCGACACCACGGGAACGTTCACCGTCCCGTTGCCCTACACTGGCGTTTCTTTTCAACCCCCCACCCTATTCCTCGCTCCCCGGACATTCGACCGATCACAAAGAGCAACCTCTCGTTACCGTCGGGTGCCCCTCTTCATCCCCGGGGCGCCAACAACAAAACAAAAAAAAAACAACAAAAAAAAACACCACCGACGCCGTCGTCTCGCGTCACCTCACTCAACTGAGCGGAAAATACACGTACATCCAGAATGACGACACCGCCTCCACAAACAAAAACCAGACGTCAGGTCGAAAGAGGGCACCGTACGTCGTGGCGCGTGGTCTCCTAACTCACCTCGCGCGTACAAATACAATACAATACAATACAATGCAATGCGTGTCACCTCACGTTCACACACACCTCCACGCTCCACTTTTACGTCGCCCAACCAACCAACTAACTTAACGCACCCGCTCGGCGTAGAAGCAGCTGTAGGTGGCAACGTGTTTCTCACCCTCGCCACCAACGGTGTGACATCCGACAATCGCGGTTTGCTTTCCGTTCCACACCTCCGGCCATACCATACAAAGGGGACAAAAAAAAATATATCAAACAAGCCAACTCCAGCGATCCGCCCCCCTAACACCAACACGTCTCGAAACACCCACGCCCACGACCCGGCTGTGGCTAAAGTGCGTATCCCAACGTCACACCAAAACCAAAGGCGCCGGCGCCGCACCACACCACAAGCTACAGCTACAGCTGTGCCGCCGTCCACCCGCTCACAACAACAACAACAACAACAACAATTCCGCCCTTCCCGCAAAGGCATTTTGGTGGCCCTGAAAAGGGCCGTTTTTTTTTTCTTTTCTTCGCCGCGCCGCGGACGAGCCTCCTATTTCCAAGAGCCACCTCCTTACTTGGAGCTCGTGTACTTGGTCACCGCCTTCGTGCCCTCGCTCACCGCGTGCTTGGCCAGCTCGCCAGGCAGCAAGAGCCGCACAGCGGTCTGGATCTCGCGGGACGTGATGGTCGAGCGCTTGTTGTAGTGCGCCAGGCGAGAAGCCTCGGCCGCAATGCGCTCGAAAATGTCGTTCACGAAGCTGTTCATGATGCTCATCGCCTTCGAAGAGATGCCCGTGTCAGGGTGCACCTGCTTCAGCACCTTGTAGATGTAGATGGCATAGCTCTCCTTCCTCTTGCGCTTCTTCTTCTTGTCGCCCTTCGAAATGTTCTTCTGCGCCTTGCCAGCCTTCTTGGCGGCTTTCCCGCTAGTCTTGGGCGGCATCACGAACAAACAGGCAGGCAGGCAGGCACGCGCAGTCAGTCAGTCAAGCGCTCCGCTCCAGTCAGCGTCTCCCCACACAGTGGCACCCGCCGCACGCCGCCGCCGCACCTTTACCAGCTCGCCCTGCTGCGGCCGCCGACCAATGGGGCGCGCGCGCAACCGGCCGCCGCACCCGAGCCCATAAAGGACCCCCACCCCGCCGGCGCCGGCACGCACAACAGCTGTAGCTGTTACGCTGTTACGCTTCGCTTTCTATCAACAAGCTCCGCTTGTGAATCCAAAAGCAAAATTGTCATGTTTGTGCATGGATAGGGCGCACAGAACAAGTCAGGCGAGATATTCCAGGCAGCTGGAACATAGGGCTGTTAGAGAGGGAATTTGTGAGCCAGGGCCCCGTTCATGTCGGCCAAGCCCGCGTTCACTGAGGCAAAGGAACAGAAATAGGGACAGTTTAGAACGTCCGCGAAAAGGGAAACCACACAACAGACCACACAGCCGCACGTGGCCACACCACGCGGCCGCATCTGCCTTTGTTCGCGACTACCTTTGTCCAAGCAGTGACGTCACAAGACCCGACACAAAGCCGCGACTCACACACCGCGCACCGCCATGAGCGCCCCAGCGCGAAGGAACAAAACCAAAGCCGAAAATTCTAAAGCAAATTCGGCACCAGCTGACGACCATGCAAATGAAACACCCGTGGCCTCACTCACGCTCTCGAGGTCACCCGGCGGGAACAACTACATCCTGGAGTCTAAAACGGCGTCCAACACCCCAGCGGGAAAGTCGTCAATCCCGATCCGATCTCCAGTCAAAAGCGAGAGCAGTATAAACAAAAAGAACATACAAACAATAGTCGTCCGAAATCTAGATCCGAAAGAGACACAAAAGTCACTCCACTCTGCTCTCAAAATCCTCAACGTCGAACCATACTTAATCGATGCAACTTTGCGGAGAGACCGGTCGGCGGTACTTAGGAGCACACACGAGGACATCCGAACAAGGATACAGCGATTCCTCACGCAACATCGCCCCGAAGGACGGATCGAAGACAAGGATCCGCGCGTCAACTCGGAGACAACCACAAAGCGGTTAGGACCCACGATGTGCGTTGTTATTAAAGACGTAGACTTCGATATTACACCGCAAGAAATCGAAGAGGAGCTCCACAAACAGAACTACACCTTCCTCAGAGCAGTTAGGGTGCGATCAAGAAAAACACAAAGAGAGGCCCCCATGATCCGAGTCATAACCAGAGATCAGGCCACAGTCGACCGGCTGCTTACCGAACATTTCAGGCTCTACCTGCGGATATATCAGGTAGAACCACCACACATGCCACCACCACAACCAGTCCAATGTTCGAAATGCCATAGCTTCGACCACACGAGGGAACAATGCAACCAGGGCCCCAAGTGTGGAAGATGCGCCGGACCACATGCAACACACGCCTGCACAGACGAGAATATCACGCGCAAATGCGCAAACTGCGATGGGGAACACCATGCAATGGACATCAGATGCCCCAAAAGGCCAGCAGAACCAAAATCCCCGGAGGAAACAGCACCAATCAAGTGCATAGACCCTCCAGCAACCACCAGCCCAGACAAATCTGCAGACGATAAATTCGTCAAAGTTGAGGACTTCCTGCGAGCAATGACAACGGCACTGATCAATATCCTACCAGAAAGGAAAACAAAGATCACAGACACCATCAACGAAGTGTCCAAAAAATTCTTCTCTCTCAAGATCAGCCCCGTGCCCATCAACAACAAAGTGCATTTCCACCTACAACCAGTAATCAGACAACCACCATCCACTGCTCAGGACGAACCACCGACCCTCTCCCCTGCTCTCCGCAATCCACACATACCACCACAAGAAGAAAACCACGCCAAAAAAGAGAGACCCAACAGCAAAACCAAACCGACCAGCTCATAAAACAAAAGGGCCCAACACAAACCCCGACCTCAAGATGGCGGGCAATATGACCAAATCAGCCACGATCGGCTTTGTGAACGCCAATGGCTTCCGCCCCAAACAACCTCTACTCGAACACCTTGTGCACAAAGAGCAAATAGACATCTTTGGCGTCCTAGAAACGAAAGCCAGCAGCCTTCCACTAAGAATAAAAGATTACATCTGCTACAGAAAAGACGTTCCAAATGTAAACAGGCCACACGGTGGAGTAGCAGTCTTCCACAACAAGAACATCCCTGCCATCAGAATCGATATTCCGGACACATACGAAAACATACAAGCCATCGTACTCAAAATAAAAACTCCAAAACTCCACTTCTATGCAGCCACTATCTACACCCCCCCAAGAGAACCGGTCCCCACAGACTTCTTTAACTATGTAAGCAGTCTAGGACAATGCCTACTTATGGGCGACATCAACGCCAGAGCAGAATCCTTCGGCGACTCAGTGACAAACCGCAATGGACATGAACTACTATCATACCTAGAGGACGAAGACGCAAAACTAACAAGGCTCCCAATTGAAGCACCAACGTTCATCAACCACAGGGGCTCCTCATCACCCGACCACGTTCTATGCAGTGACGGGCTAATCGGCCGAATAAGTCTCCCCTGGGTTGGAGATAGCGTGGGGAGTGACCACCTTCCTCTCATATTTCAGACATCACTCTTCTCTGCTCCACAAGCACAGAACCAACGACTGACGATTACCGACACAAGCAAACTAAAAATAAAAGACTACGAGGAACAGCTGAAAGCGTCACTACCCACACCAGGACACATCACCAACTCCGAAGAACTAAACAAATACAACGAATCCATAACCCAAGCTATAAACAACGCAGTCAGCAACAATGCCCCAACGAAAATCATCAAGCCACACGCAGAACGAATCCCACAAAGAATACTCAACACCATTAAAGATAAAAGGCAAATGTACAGGCTATTCAAGAGAACAGGCTGCATCCAGTACAAGCAGGAATGGAACCAGCTGAACGCCCTAGTCAAGCGCCAGCTCCAAGAGTACAGATCTGAACGATGGACACAAGCCTGCCAACACCTCAACCACACACAAGGCACAAAGTTCTGGAAAACTTTCAAAAGGATTGGAGGCCTTACACACACTACTGATCCCCCACTACTATATGAGGGCAACATCACAGCAAATGACAAGGACAAAGCAGACATTTTTAAAACCGTGCTCGCCGAAACATACCAACACCCTACCAACCAACACTTCGATGCCGACCACGAGGAACACGTAAACAAAACTATCGCCACATTACTAACGACACCAAACGTCCCAACAGAAGAAGAGGCAAAGCTCACGAACACCATTACACCAGAGGAAATAGAGCAGGCACTACAAAAAGGCTCCAACAATGCACCTGGTCTAGATAAAATTACGCGGAGACAACTACGACTGGCCCCAAGAAAACAGTTAATTGACTGCCTCGGTACCCTATACAACGCCGCCCTTAGACTGACAACAGTGCCAAGTAGTTGGAAAGAAGCAAAGATAATCATGCTTCTGAAACCAGGGAAACCGCCGAACAATCCAAAATCATACCGGCCGATCACACTACTCTCGGTAATAGGGAAGACATTCGAGTCAGTCATAAACAGCAGATTGATAACCTATGCTGAAAGAAAGCAACTCATCCCCAAAACACAGGCTGGCTTCCGAAAGCACCATGCCACAATCGACCCAATACTACGTGTCTGCAGCGGGCTAACAGAGGGAGTAAACCTGACAAACCACGCCGCAGCCCTCTTCCTCGATATAGAAGGGGCGTTTGACAGAGTGTGGCACAAGGGACTATACTACAAACTCCACGAGTTAGGAATACCAACCCAACTGACCACACTTCTGTCAAACATACTAGACAACCGGCCATCCAGGGTATACGTCAACGGTAGCCGATCAGAGGCCTTCCACCCCGAAGCAGGCGTACCACAGGGAGCGATTCTCTCGCCGCTGCTCTACAGCCTGTACACTTCTGATATCCCACACCCTAAAGGCTGGAACGAGGGAATAGCCCTCTACGCCGATGACACGGCCTACTGGTGTCACGCAAATGATATAAAAGAAGTAAACAGGAAAACAAACATCCACATTAACAAGCTAGAGCTTTGGCTGCGAAAGTGGAGGATCAAACCAAACGCACAAAAAACCCAGCTGCTCATCTGCAACCACAAACACTTCTCACGTACAGCAAATAGAGCACTACCTCAAACGAACATTCAGTTATGGGGAGAAAAAATCGAACCCAAAAACACGGCTACATACCTCGGAGTGGTCATAGACAAATCACTGACATGGACGCCTTACACACAAAAAATAGTAAACAAGGCAAACAACAGAAGCAACCTAATAAAACTAATTAGAGGAAGGGCAAATGGAGCAAACACTGAAACATTAATACACACCTATAAAGCCTTCGTGCGCCCGGTGCTTGAATATGCTGCCCCAATCTGGATAGCCAGTAAACACAACACGCAGAGAATCATGGCACTAGAGAGGAAAATCCTGAGAATAGCAGGTCGTCTCGATAGAAGAACAAGAAACAACACAGTATATGAAACCACGCGGGTCCTCCCTATAAAACGCAGATGGATCACGCTAACAGCGAGAATAGGGAACAACAGGAAAATAAACAAAACTCTGACAACAGACCTCCTGAACTATACGCCAACGGAATTTAACTTCCCACAATACAAACATCCATTCCCACCGGAAATAATCAACGAGTGCATCACAATCGAAAACAACCACCCACAGAACGCCACAGTAGAAATCCTGAAACACCTGATAGAAGACGAAAGCCAAACCTAAACAAAGGCAGAACCATCACAGCAAACAACATCACAATGACCCTTGCTGAGGTTTTCGAGAGGTTTCCCTCCAGCACTTGGGCGAATGCCAGGGTCTTAACACCCTCTCACAAGCTAAACAAGCTAAAGAACAGAAATAGCAAGACAAATCCCTTCTGAAATAATAAAATGAGCCAACACAGCATAACATAAGATAAGCTAAGGCACCAAAGAACACTAGGTTCTCCATGTGCCCGCCTTCCCCCGTCAGGGGAAGGAGTGAAAGATGAAAAAAAAAAAAAAAAAAAAAAAAAAAAAATGCACTCCGCTGCTCGACTCGCTGCGGCCCGCACCGTTTGCGTTGTGCTTTTCTTTCTCGCTTCTTTCCAAACTAGCCCATCGCCATGTCCGGACGCGGAAAGGGAGGCAAAGTCAAGGGCAAGTCAAAGTCCCGCTCAAGCAGGGCTGGGCTCCAGTTCCCGGTCGGCAGAATCCACCGCCTCCTGCGCAAGGGAAACTACGCCGAGCGCGTCGGCGCCGGGGCGCCCGTCTACCTCGCCGCCGTCATGGAGTACCTCGCGGCTGAGGTGCTCGAGCTGGCCGGAAACGCGGCCCGCGACAACAAGAAGACGCGCATCATCCCGCGCCACCTGCAGCTCGCCATACGCAACGACGAGGAGCTCAACAAGCTCTTGTCGGGCGTCACCATCGCACAGGGAGGTGTCCTGCCCAACATCCAGGCCGTCCTGCTGCCAAAGAAGACCGAGAAGAAGGCCTAAAAGAGAGACAGCGCAATCGGCAACCGCCGCGTGCTCCCTTGGCACGTAGCGCGCCATTTGCCGCCTCGGCTCAAAAACAAAACACAATCGGCCCTTTTCAGGGCCACCACACAAACCTACGTCCAAAGCAGAATTCCAGTCGTTCGTCGCACCACTTTCTTTTTCTCTCTCTCTCTCTCTCTTTCTGTGTACGGTTTTTCGTTCTTACGCACACAGGCGCCGCCATCTTGTACACACGTACTTGGCCACCTCCTCCACTCCACTCCACGCACGCACAGTCTCGCGACCATTAACCAGCACACGTGGCGCACAACAACACACCTCAAAAATAACCCCTCGGCACTCAGCCGCGCCGCAACACACAGCCCATCCACCGACAAGAAGCATACAAGCAAAGAGGGAGGGGAAGGAAGGAAGGAGCTCACACAACGCAAGGGCACGCTTCCTTCCCTCCCAACCGCACCGCACACCACGTCAAAAAAAACTCCAAACAAAACTAAAAGGCCAAGTAGACTAAAAAGGAAAAGGAAAAAAAAAAAAAAACCAGCAACACAGACTCTTTCGCACTTTTCAACTTCCGAACACTGTGGTGGCCCTGAAAAGGGCCGTTTTTCAATCTCTCTTTCCTTCCTTCGGTCTCACACCGCCTAACCGCCGAAACCGTACAGGGTGCGCCCCTGCCTCTTCAGGGCGTACACCACGTCCATGGCCGTCACAGTCTTGCGCTTGGCGTGCTCAGTGTACGTCACCGCGTCGCGGATCACGTTCTCCAGGAACACCTTCAGCACTCCGCGCGTCTCCTCGTAGATCAGACCAGAGATGCGCTTCACGCCGCCCCTGCGCGCCAGGCGGCGGATCGCGGGCTTCGTGATGCCCTGGATGTTGTCGCGCAACACCTTGCGGTGCCGCTTGGCGCCACCCTTGCCGAGCCCATTTCCTCCCTTGCCGCGGCCTGTCATTCTTCTTCTTCAAGCGTCTCAACCACAATAATATAAAAAACAGAAAGCAAGGCAAGCTCCTCACCCGGCGCTAGCGAGTCGGCTACGGTTGTGGCGCCCAGCGCTTTTTTTTTTTTATATAGGATGGGGCCCCTCCACGCCCGCACCAACGTGGTGACCAAACCAAAAGATCTACTGTCACCTCCGTATAACATGTTAGTTTTTAGAATCAGGAGTCACAGGATGCAGGCTGTGATGTTATCCATGCGTCTGGGTAAGATTACTCATTTACATGGTCCATCAGGAGATAGAAGTGGTCGAAAGCGATTGAAGGGTAGCGGTTTTTAAGGGCAGAGGGAAAAAAGTGCCAAGCCAAGCGCCAAGGGAAAAAAACCTCTGCGATAGTAGGACGGGTAGTAAGGGCAGTAGCGGATTACTAGCTGCGACAGCGCATGCAAGGTGTGGTTATGTTAGTGCGAGGTATCGTGCATCGTTACCGTTGTCGTTGCTGGCGCTCGTTCCAGGATCTGCTGCTGCTGCGTCCCTGAAACATGACATTGTCATCATATATTAGTGGGCGATCGGTCATAGATCAGCTCACAGTGTGGGGGGTGTGTGTGGCTGGTTTGCGTGCTGTGTGCAGTACGGTTTCCCTGCGATTGCCGGTATTTCGGCGGGTTAATCATCTGGGGTTGCCAGTAGTAGCTGAGTTGCAGGGGCTCGCCAGTACTGTCATGTTAGCGTGCTATGGACCATAGATGTTTAGTTTCGTGCTAATAGTGTTTTTGGTCTATTATGTTTCCATCTATGGTTGTGGTCGTAGTTACCCAGAGAAAGAATAAACGGGTTACGCGACTGTCTCGTGTTTCTGTATAGTCGTGTGGAGAGTTTTTGGAATACCTGCAAGATGGTATCTAGCCGATATTCCCGGTGAAGGTCCGCGGTGCGCGTGTAGCGCGGAGCGTTGCTTATGATTCTGAGTACTTTGTTCTGTATGAGCTGCAGACGGCGCACACGTGTGGGCGCAGCGTATCCCCAGACGGGAGCAGCATACGTCATCAGAGGTCTGATAAGTGTGGTGTACATGGACCTGGACACCCTCCTATTCAGTGTGCTACGCCTGTTAAGCATAGGGTAGAGTTGTTTGAGCCTCGCGTTTGCTTTGTTGGTCACGTGTTGGATGTGGTCCCCCCAGAGTAGTTTCCGGTCCAGCCAGACACCGAGGTATTTGACCTTCTCTCGGAAACGTATTGGGCGTGCGTGTAGTGTTATTTGATTGCAGTGTTGATGTTTGCGCAGTTGTTTCGGTCTTCTGGTGAACAGAACGGCTTCGCACTTGTCGACGTTTACTCTAACACGCCACTTCACCAACCAGGGCTCTGCCGTTCTGAGTGCGGTCTGTAGTCGTGAGTTAATGTTAGACGGCTTCCAATCTTGCGCTAGGATGGCAGTGTCATCCGCGTAGATTGCCATCGTCGTGTTATGTGTATCTGGGAGGTCGTTAATGTAGAGGTTAAACAGTAAGGGCCCTAGGATGCTTCCTTGGGGTACCCCTGCCTGTATACCGTGTCGTGTTGATTGTTTGCCCTGCACGTCAGTGTTGAAACTCCTGTCCGTGAGATATGAGTGTATGAGACGTACGAGCCCGTCGGGGAACCCTGCGTCGTTTAGTTTGCGTATGAGGCCGTTGTGCCATAGACGATCGAAAGCCTTCTCGATGTCCAGGAACACCGCACCAGTTGCTTTGTTCATGTTGTATCCGTGTGTGATGTATTCGACGACGCGGAGGAGTTGTTGTGTTGTCGAGTGGTGATTCCTGAAGCCGAATTGCTCCGGCCTCAGGGTGTCATTTGTGATGCAGTGCCTAGTGAGTCGTTTTAGTATTACCTTCTCAACAATCTTGCTGAGCGCGCTCAGCAGGCTGATGGGTCGGTAATTTTGTGGGAGGGAGTGGTCTTTCCCCGGCTTCCTGAACATCAGGACCTTGGCCGTCTTCCAAAAGGCGGGGAAGTGTTGGTGTTTGAGTATGGCATTCGTGATGTGCGTGAGATAGTCTATTGCTTTATCCGTGAACTCCTGGAGGACACGGTTTTGAATGCCATCGTGACCAGGGGCCTTCCTAGCAGTGGTATGCATGATGGCCCATTTCACTTCAGCTGTGCTAGCCTGGCGGATGTTGTTGCGCGCTGGTTGGGCCAGGATGCGAGTGACCTCCTGGTCTGTTGCAAGTGTGAACACTGGATCTGACGGATCCATGTTCGGTGTGAATGACGCTGCAAGTGTGAGGGCCATCAGTTCAGCTTTTTCTTCCGCAGAATATGCCGGTCTTGTAGTGTGGGTGTGTAGTGTTTCTCCCTGGTGAAGTGTCGGGCCATCTGCCACACGCCAGGTCGCGTGGTGTCTAGCCCTGCGAGTTTTTGGTCCCACTGTTGTGTTTTAAATGTTTGTATTTTGTCCCGGATTATTCCCTGGAGCCTGTTAATGTGCCGTTTGAAGTGCTGGCGCCTGGTACGCTGCCAATACCTCCTGAGGCGGTTCCTCATTGAGATAAGGCCCAGGATCTCCTGGGGCAGGGCAGCACTGTAATGTTGTGGTGTGCGGATTGGTATGGTGCCGGCTATTGCGTCTTGGACGGCGTTTGTAAGGGTTTCAACAGCTTCATCTATTTGGGCTGTCTCATTAATTGCGTGGGTAGGTGGGATGTGACTGTCGAGCGTTTCCTTGAACGATGTCCAATTCGCGCGCTTGTAGTCGAGCATCCTGCGTTGGTCAATGTGCTGCAGTGTTTCTTCAATGTATAGCATAACAGGTTGGTGATTTGAGGGCAGATCGTTTTCAACAGCAACGTTGAGTGTCGTTGTTATGCCCTTGATGAGGGCCATGTCTAATACGTCTGGCCTGTGTCCCCTCCGGTAGGGAATGTGCGTCGGTTCGGTCGGCGCTAGTGTAATGTAGTTTCGTCCTAGCGCGTGTTCATATAGTTTTTTGCCGTTGGAGTTTCGTATACGTGAATTCCAGTCTGGGTGTTTCGCGTTAAGATCTGCAGCGGCTATTACGCGCGGTGATATGTTGAGTATAGTGCTGATGTCGCGTGTCACTATGTTCTTAGGACTGTTGTATACTGACACCAGTGTGGTATAGGCTCCGTTGAACTTGACCCTGACGGCGGTTGCCTCTAATTTTTCAAGTTCAGGGAGCACTATGTTTGTGTGTTCAATGTCTTTGTGTATAATGATGGCTGTTCCACCAAAACCAGAGCCGTCCGGTCGGTCGGTACGATAGACGCAGTAGCCAGTAAAGTTTAGGTGGTTGTGCGGTTTGAGTTTAGTTTCGCTCAGTAGTGCGATAAGGATGCCCTTACGCTCCATGAACGCGGCAAGTTCCGCCCTTTTGTTGTTGATCCCGTCTCCATTCCAGAACAGGATCTGTGATAGTGTCTGGTTGTTTGCGAAGGGGGCCGGGTGTGGCGTATTATCCATGTAGGGATGTGAACAGTGTGGTGAGAGCTGTTTGTATGGCAGTCCAGTACTGCCCGGGTGGGGCATCCAAGAGCTGTGAGATCAGTGTGGTGACGGCCGAGAGGATCCTGAGAAGGATCTCTCTGGTCGTATGCTGGGGGAATAGTGTTTCCATTATTCCCCCTTGTGTTGTGTTTGTGTTGTGCGTGTCGGCCTGTGGCTTGTTTGTGGTGTTAGCGGCCGCTGGTGCGGGTGTTGGCGTTGTGTGCGGGCTGGCGCTTGTGTTGCTGCTGTGTGCTGCAGTCTGTGGTGCCTGCGTTACAGGTGTGGTGACGGGTGGAGTAGTGTGTGTGCTGGTGTCGCTGGCTTGCTGACTGTGTGTCTGCGTTTCTGTGTTCTGTTGTTGCTGAGTGGTTTGTTGTGGCGATCTTGTGTACCCGCTCCTGTTCCCTTGAGGTCGCCTACGCCTTCTCTGGGTTTTCGGTTCTGGGGGTCCTTGTGTGGGTGCGTCTTCCTGTGCGGTCTGCGTGGTTTCGCATGCCGTGGCCTCAGGGAGTGGGGTCGTGTTGTTTTGGGGAGCTGGTGTTGGAACCGGTGTGGTCGATGTGTTTTTTGTTGGCTGAGACGGTTGTATTGTTGTCGCAGCGGTTGTGTTTTGTGCGTGTGATGGGCGCGGAGGTTCCGCCGCCCGCACCGCTCCTCCAGGGCTCGTAGCCATGGCGAACGTTACACCGTTCCTGACAGGGTTTGGTGCGGGCCTTGGACGTGGTATGGCGCTGAGTCCTCTGGATTGTTGTATTTTACGCCTCTGCGCCTCTCTGTATACGTCGCAGCCCCTGTAGTTGGCCGCATGGCCTTGACCACAGTTGGCGCAACGGCGTGCGTTTTGTTGTGCTTGTGTACAAGCGTTGGATGCGTGTTTGCCAGCGCATCCGCGGCAACGGGGTGCCAGGCGACAGCGAAGGGCCGAATGACCGAATCGCTGGCAGTTGTTGCATCGTTGGGGGACGAGTGGTGGTTCATATAATTCTACCCTTACGTCCATCCGCAGAAGGCTTTTTATCTGCAGAAGGCCGCGGGAGGCAGCCGTATCGGCCATCTCGACCAGGTAGTGTGGTAGGCGGGTGTGTGTGCGGAAGCCCGTCATCCGGTTAGCACTTCGGCAGTCGTAACCAAGGTAGTTGAGCGCCGCTTGAACTGTTTTGTTTGGTGTGCTGGGGTCCACTCCCTTCACCACGTACTGCTGTGTCCGCTCTTCAGCCGTTCTGTACGTGTAGTGCTCGATCCCCTGTTCTTTGAGGAAGAACAGGAGATCTTTGTATTCTGTGTTAGTAGCCACGTACAGTGAGGCCCTATCCCCAGAGTATTTGGTGTGGAGCGTGCAAGGTGTGTGCCTCGCTTCGAATGTGGTGTTGAGGACGCTAAGGTCCCCATAGTTCTGTATTACGACTGGGGGAAAGCCAGTCTTTTGTTGTGTGGGCGTAGCTGCGGTTTGTGTATTTGTGTTATTACTGACCGCAGGTCGGTTCGTGTTGGCTTGAGAGTTTGTGTTCCTAGCCGGAAGTGTTTGTTTCGGTGTAGGCAGCAACGCCTTTCGGCTGCCTAGCGAGTTTTGTTGCTCGCATGTACCTCTTGTGTTTCTGTGTTTGTGTGATGGGCCCTCCACCTGCCAGGGCCCGGTGTAGTGTTGTTCTGTGTCCTCGTCCGCCGCCGCTGATTCCGCCACTGGAGTCAGCAGCGACAGCGGGACGGTCGTGCAGGAGTCACCAGTAGCAGGCGAGTGAAGCGTGATGTGTAGCGTGGTGCGCTTCGGTGTGTCGTTTGCGCCGCAAAGGTCGGTTATCAGCCGACGTTGGTCCAGCAGTTCCTGCGCTTGCTGCGCGATCTGCCGATCCTTGTCGGCCAATACCTCCCCCACGGCGGCAAGCGGGACGCTGGCGTCGACGGGGTCAGTCGACCCAAGCGCCTCTTTCGCTGCAGCTTTGCTGCGGGTTATGGCGGGAGAAACACCGGCGGAATCTGCCATCTTGGTGTTCTGGGAGGGACGAGAAAGGGGAACGACAATTTTGCTCTTTCTGAGAAGAAAAAGCCCTAACTGTTTTACCCTACGGAAGTGGGGGGAGTGCCCTACGGCCTAGCGTGCGCCGTTAGTGCAGTGGCGCGACACCTAAAGGAGGTGCGGAAGAAGAGAATCGGCCTACAGTACGCGGGGTGATCCGACGTGAACGGGCCCCTGGCACTGATTAACCCTACAAAGAACGAGATAGCCTCGCTGGGGAGTTTGTAACAAACGTTACGGGGTTGCTGTGAGTCTAGGACTCTTCGCGACAATTCTGCTTTCCGCAACTACGCGGTTTCTCGACGAAAGGGAGCAAGCTCAACCCTCCGCCGATCCACCGGGCGCTACTGTCGCGCTTCGGAAGAACACTCTCTGTAGAGCAGAGCGGTCAGCGAGGCTTAAGCCCCAATAGCTACCGATGCACCGGCCATCACCAGCTGAGAGCTCCTTCCGCCACGACGGCCAGAGCGCGTCTGGCGCCCAGCGCGCGCGCCGCCCCCCTATATAGACTCTGGGGCCCCGCGGCCCGCCCTCCCCTCCCCCCACCACCGCGCACCGAGGGCATATAAGCGCAGCACCCGGGGCGCGCGGGCCCCCGCCCTTGACCTGAGCGATGCATCCGCATGGCGCCTGGTCTCCCGCATCATCCACAAACGCCCGCAAATTCCCCCCCTCCTGGTCGGCGCTGAGGCTGTGTGCGATCCTGATGCTAAGGCCAATGCCTTTGCTGATGTGTTCGCACGCAGCTTCACCCCTGTCACCGACCCCGTCGACCCCGACCATATCCAAATGGTCACCGCACGAGTCCACCAGTTCCTCACCGCCCAGGATCCAGAAGACCATATCACCCCCGTCACGGATGAGGAGATTGCCCGGGAGCTTAAGTCCCTCCACTCCCGAAAAGCCGGTGGCCCAGACAGACTCACCAATCAGCTTCTCAAGCAGCTTCCCCCAGCCTCTGTTCCCGTCCTTACTTCTACTTTCAATTCCATCCTCTCCTCTAGGCAGTTTCCTTCCGTGTGGAAACACGCGGAGGTGATTGCCATCCCCAAACCTGGGAAAGACCCTCGATCCCCTTCCAGCTATCGTCCCATCAGCCTCCTTCCCGCCCTCTCCAAGCTGTTTGAGAGGCTGTATCTCAAACGTGTCCTGATCCACGTCGCTCGGGAGCGGGTACTCCCCGACGTTCAGTTTGGCTTCCGGCAAGGACACTCCACCACCCACCAACTCCTCCGTCTTGTTGAGGAAGCACTGGAGGCCATTGAGCGTCGGGAGTACTTCGGGGCCGTCTTCCTCGATGTCTCCCGGGCGTTCGATTCTGTCTGGCACGAGGGGCTACTTTACAAGCTCTTCGGGCACGGCTTCTCCATCTCCCATGTGCGCCTCATCGCCACCTACTTAGAAGGTCGTACATTCCATGTCCGGATCCCGGGAGGTACCTCCACCAGGCGTCGTATCAGGGCGGGTGTTCCACAGGGGAGCGTGCTCGGCCCTGTTCTATACAGTCTGTTCACAGCTGACACGCCCACCGTGCCTCGTGTGCATCTCGCCCTGTATGCGGATGATACCGCGGTTTTTGCTCGCTCCCGGAGCAAGGCGCTCCTCCGGCAGAAACTACAACAGGCCATCGACTCTGTTGTCGATTATGCCAAACGTTGGCGCCTGGCCTTCAACCCGGCAAAGACGCAGGCACTCATCATTTGTCGGCGGCGGTGGCCGGTCGCCTATCCCCCTGTCACTGTGCTCGGCACCCCCGCCCCCTGGGCCAGAACAGCTATGTACCTGGGGGTCACCCTGGATAGGGCCCTCACCTGGCGTCCCCACATAGAGGCCATCCGGCGGAAGGCCTTGGGGCGCATCGGCCAACTCTACCCTTTTATGAACCCTACCTCTACCCTTCCCATTCCTCTTGCCCTCCTCCTCTACACATCCCTCATCCGCCCCCTCCTGGAGTATGCCTCGGTTGTGTGGGGCAATGCCGCGCCTACGCATCTCCACCGCCTGCAGACGGTACAGAATCGTGCCCTTCGAATTGCCCTTCGCCTCCCTTACCGTTTCCCAACCCGTGAACTTCACCTCCTTGCCAATATCCCCCTCCTTCAAGACCGTGTCCGATCCTCCGCCATCTCCTTCTATGACCAATCCCGTCATTCCCCCAATCCACTCATTGTCTCTCTTGGCACCCGCCTCCATCGCCTGGCCACCACTCGCTGGCCCGACCTCCTTTCCCGCCCCCCCTGACACCTCCCATCCACCCCCCCGTCCTGTTACTTCTTCCTCTTCCTACCACTTCTCCTTTTTTGTCACCCCATCCAGAAATATCTGCCGCCACCGTCATCGCCGTCGCCAAGAAGATCTGGCCAGGACGAAGGCCTTTCGTTTTCTTCATCCTCTTCCTGTCATCTTTCACTATTCTTTCGTCTGTCACTCAACGTTTCTTTTCCGGCTAGTCAATGGAGCCGTTCGTTTTCCTCTATCTCTCACTATTCCTTTTACTGTTCTGTCACCTGTTACTGTTAATTACCGTGCAACGGCCAGTCAATTGGGCCTTTCGTTTTCCTGCTTCTCTAACTATCCCTCTCACTATTCTTTCATCTTATTAAAAAAAAAAAAAAAAAAAAAAAAAAAAAAAAAAAAACCAAAATGCACAACGTCAAGCAAACCATACCGCCAAGTCCACTTCTTCACCACCCGTCAAGAGGAAGGCGAAGCGCGCCAGCGCTAGTACTTCCTACACGAGTCGAGGGACCACCCTCACCTGTGCAGCGTGGCGTGGCGTGGCGTGGCGCGCAGGGCCCGTTGTCAAGGCAGCACCGGACGCCGTCGCGCACGCATATCCACGCCGCATCCGCATCCGCAGTAGCCATGGCCCGGACAAAGCAAACGGCCCGCAAGTCCACCGGCGGAAAGGCGCCGCGCAAACAGCTCGCCACCAAGGCGGCGAGGAAGAGCGCGCCCGCCACCGGCGGCGTCAAGAAGCCCCACCGCTACAGGCCGGGCACCGTCGCCCTGCGAGAAATCAGGCGCTACCAGAAGAGCACAGAGCTGCTCATCCGCAAGCTGCCATTCCAGCGCCTAGTGCGCGAGATCGCCCAGGACTTCAAGACCGACCTGCGCTTCCAGAGCTCCGCAGTCATGGCCCTGCAGGAGGCCAGCGAGGCCTACCTCGTCGGCCTCTTCGAAGACACCAACCTGTGCGCAATCCACGCCAAGCGAGTCACCATCATGCCCAAGGACATCCAGCTCGCGCGCCGCATCCGCGGCGAGCGCGCCTAAACCCGCACACCGCCAAACAAACAAAACGGCCCTTTTCAGGGCCACTAACGTCTCTCCGTCGCGAGCAAAACTTTGTCGGTCGCAACGACTAGTTCCCCACTCACTCTCCAGTCCAGTCGTCCCACCCCCGGCCCGGCGCCGCCGTTTCCAAAAAGAAAAAAGGAAAAAAAAAAAAGCACCGCACCGGCCGAGCCAAGTCGCAAGCGTCAATAGCGCCACCCACACAGGCCACGGCACAAAACGTGACGCCCGGAAAGCAAAGCCAAAAAAGAGTATTCCAAAACCACCACCAAGACAGACAAACAAACAAACGCGGCGCAAAATAAATAGGTAAAAATAATAAAAGTAAAATACACTTTATGTAACACCAACCGCGCGCCGCCGCCCACGCCCGCCAACGACCCCACAATCCAACCCACCGCGGCACGCAAACACCATCCACACATGAAACAAACAAACGCCAGCAAGCAAGACAGACAGACAGACAGACAACAAGGCAACCGACCGACCACGACACGACAATCAACACCTTCCCGACGTGCTTTGATGGCCCTGAGAAGGGCCGTTTTTGTTTTTGTCCGGGACCGCGCGACAGCCTCTGGTTGCGCGCCGGCCACCAGGCGACGGTGTCAACCGCCAACCCTTCCCTGCCCTTTCTACTTCTTCTTCTTGGGCGAAGCCTTCGCCTTAGACGGCGTCGCCGTCGCCTTCTTCGGGCGCGGCGCCTTCGGCTTCTTCGTCGGAACCTTGGCGGCCTTCTTCGCCTTCGACGGCGACTTGGCCTTGGCCGGCTTGGCCGCAGCCGCCTTCTTCGTACCCGCGGGAGCGGCCGACGCCGCAGACGCCTTCTTGGCGGCGCCCGCCTTCCGACCGGTCGCCGCCTTCACGCCGCCAGCCTTCTTTGCGCCGGCCGCACGGGCCCCCTTCTTCTCCTTGCTGGCCGGAGCGGCGCGCTTCTTCTTCGCACCACCGCCGCCACCACGAGCCTTGCCGCCCTCGGCCGCCCCGCCGCCGGCGCCGGCAAGCTTGAAAGAGCCCGACGCGCCCTTCCCCTTCGTCTGCACCAGCTCGCCAGCCACGACGGCCGACTTGAGGTACTTCTTGATAAAGGGCGCCAGCTTCTCCGCGTCCAGCTTGTAGTGCGCGGCAATGTACTTCTTGATCGCCTGCAGCGACGACCCGCCGCGCTCCTTCAGACTCTTGATGGCGGCCGTCACCATCTCAGAGGTGCGCGGGTGCGCAGGCTTGGCGCGCGGCTTCTTCGCAGACGACGCAGACTTGGCCTTCTTCGTAGTGCCGGTGGCGGCGGGTGCCGCGGCAGTCTCGTTCGTAGCCGCCTGGTCTGCCATCTTTTGCTTGTTCTCTTTTCTTTTTTCCCCTTGGTTTCGCTTCCTTCTCTCCTTCGACGACGCACAACAGCGAGGGGCGCGCAGCAGAGAATAGCCGCGCACGCGCCTGGCCCAGCCAGTGTCGCGGGCGGGCGCGGACGGCCGAGAGAGCGGCCGCCACTCGGCGCGCCGCCGCGCCGCTGCGCCGCGCCTCCCGCGCTTGCTACCGCCCAACGTCCGACAGCCTGCGCGGAGCAGCCCCCAACCTGCGCCGCAACCACCCGCGCCATTCAAACCACCGAGGATGGGGCTACACACACCACGGCAAACCACGCAAACCACGGCCAAACTGCAGCCACCGCGCGCCACAGCCTGGGTCGGCCCGCCGAGAATCGCCGCCCCCGCCCAAATGCCGCCCCCACAGCCCCAGCCGACGACCCGCCACAATGGCCAAACCTTCGTCAAAACTCCCACACCGTCGCCGCGGCAGCCCGGCCACCGCGGCCGGCGCCACAGCCACACGAGCCGAGTCGTGCGGCGATGACGGCCGTGCACAAACGCACCTCCGCCGCCCCATCGCCTTCCGCCGTTTTCCCGATCGGCCCGCAGCCGTCGGGCCACGGCCGCGGGCCGTCCTCCTCCTCTCGCCTCGCCCGCCAACACCCACAGCCCTTCCAACACATTTTTTTTTCTTTTTTCTTTTTTTTTTTTACTTTTTTACGATCGCCGCCTGCGCAACATGGCACCGGCCGACGGAGCGCCAACCCCCCCGCCACAGGCGAAAACAAAACAAAACAAAACAAAACAACGACAAACAAACAAACAAAATAAATTACCAGCCAGCCCCAACTACAGACACACCGAATCTGCCCTCACAGCCGACCTTACACGCCTCAACGTCAAAACAAAGGTGGTTTCTTTCCTTCAACGGTTACCTTACCTTAGGTTACGTCAGGTTAGGCTAAGAAGGCGTCAGGGTTAGGTTAAGCGTTGACGTGACGTCACGTCTTAACGTAGGCGTTAAGCTAAGGTTGCGGTCACGTACGTTAGGTTAAGGCGACTTGCGGGTTGGCCTAAGAGCTTAGGTTAGGTTACGTTAGTTTAGGTGGCTGCGTTAAGGGCTTAAAGAAGTTTAGGAGGTTAAGGCGTCGAGGCGGCCGCACCCCCTTAGCTGCTGCGGCTCGGCCACGCCACGCCACGCCACGCTTTGGGGTTTCATAAGGTCGCGCGGCGGGTCGTCGGCACGCCGCAAAGGACAAAACTGCAAGACGACGTCGAAAAACAAACAACAGGTAAAAAATAAATAAGTAAGTAAAAATAAACGACGCCGACAGGCGGGGATCAAGCAGAACGAGCAGATTCCGGAGAGCGAACGAGACACACACGCACGCACACACACAAACCCCCCCGAGCCGAGAGAGCACAGCACCACCACGTGTCGGCCTCCGCTCACCCGACTCGGCTGGGCTGGGCTGGCGGCCGGGCCGGATGCACGTACACGTACGGCTACAGCCACTACCCGTACACAGCCGCTCTTCACGCAACACCAGCCAAATGGCGCGCCCGCGGCTCGTCGCGGTCGCGGTCGCGGTCGCAACGCCACGCCGGCACACTTTCGGCACCACCGTTTTCGCGCGCACCGCAAACAAAACGCAGCCGACACACACAGAAAAAAAAAAAAAAAGAAAAAAACAGAGCGCGAGACGGGCGGCGGCGCACCTTTCGCCAGCCGGCAGGCAATCGACTCGCCCAGTACGACAAACGCGCACGCCACCCCACCCACCAACCAACCAACCAACCAACCAACCAGTCGTCGTCGTCGTCGTCGTCCCGAAATCAAACAAACTCTCAAAAGCACAGCCCCTGCTGCCAACGGACGCAGGCGCCACGCAGCTCCCTTCCCGCCACACTCGATTCGCAGCGCAACTCACCCGGCACACCGTCAAACGACGGGCTGGGCTCGCCGCATCGCCGCAACCTACACACCTTCCCCGCCACGACGCACAGCCCCACCAGACGCCCGTGCCGCAACGACACTACTGCACTACCACTACCGCACTACTCCTCTCGCCCTTGCCATACACGACACAACACGCCAAAAAATGAAAATCCAAATACAAACAAAAACACCGCCCCCACGACCCAAACACATGCACGGCGCGCCAACACACGCGAGGCAAGGCACGCAGCAAACGGCGTCCCCTCCGCGTCGCGCCATCAACCTACACACACAAGGCAACCAACAACAGCCAGCCAGCCAGCCAGCCAGCCAGCCAGCCCCACTCTCACGCCGCAAAAACAGAAAACACACCGAAACCGCCAAACGCCGCACATTCGCGCTTCGCACTTACCACACACCTCTCGGCATCCGTTTCGCACACAACGACGCGACGCACATACATCATCACGGGCTACGCACGCACACCGCGACCCACTTTTTTACGACGCCCTCGGCAGAGCACACGTGCCCACGCCCACACACAGTCGACACAACGACGCAGCGCGCAGCAGACGCGGCCGCAACACATACCTCCCCGACGACGCGCCAACACCGCCAGCCACTGCTCACTCGCCCAAGCAACCCGTGCACACAACTGCCACACGCGTCCACCACGCCGCCGCCAACCACCCGCCCGCCAGGGGGCGCTCACGTCCGCGACAACAGCGCGGCACCGCCGGACCGGACCGGACCGGGCCGGGCCGGGCCGGGCCGAACCGAGCCGAGCCGCCGCCGCCTCCTCTCCACTCGGCACGCCACGTCCTGCTTGCAAAACACATGGCTCGTCCCTCTGTACACACAACGCGCCTGCCTGCGGTCGCCGCCGGCATCTATCTACCTGAGCATCGGAGCCAGGCCGGCAAGCCCACACTTAAATAATGCACTTCACCAGCCAAACAAACCCACTCTTCCTTTCTTTGCACAGCGCATGCAACAGCAGCCCCAGGAGCCGGGCCCGCCGCCAGCGTCTCCTCCTCCTCCTCCTCCTCCTCCTCCTCCTCCTCCTCCTCTGGGCACAGCCAGCCAGCCGTTCCCACCGCCCCGCCCCTGCTCTGCAGAACAAGAAAAAACGAAAAAGTACCAACACACGCACCCAAAGCGTAAGCCAGACAAGACCAGCCTCTCCAAGGCCACACACACGCAAAAAAAAACAAAAAAACAAAAACACTACAACAAAATAAAATAAAAAAAGAAAAAGCAAGCCTGTCGCCTCGCCCCCACCCGTCCCCCCCCACCACATTCGCCCCCTCCGCTTGTTTTCCTTTCTACAATTTCCCTCTTTTCCACCCAATATCCCGCCGCGGTTTACGGGCACCGGCCGATTTTGCGCCCGCCCACATGTGTGCCTACTCCCCACCACCATTCCCTCCGCAGCCCGCAGCCCGCAGCCCGCTTTTCCCCCCTCCCTGCCCACACCACACCACACCGACGGTGCTGACGTCGACACGCACCCAAGACAGGGGCCACGACCGTCTTTTTTCCTGGGCCCATCCCCGCACCGCACCGCACCTCCTTCCAATCAACGCTGTGGCGCCTGTGTCCGCGCGAGACGCGTGCGCGCCGCCTCTCTCAACATCCGTCCGCCGTCCGCCGGCCGGCCCGTTTTTCGGCCCCCAGGCCATCCGTCAACCACCACTGCCCCTGCCCCTGCCCCTGCCCCTGCCCGCCCCGCACCACACCACACACCGCTGCTTGCCCCGGCCGTTGCCACCAAAGGCGCCAACCGCAGCCCGCGCGCGCCAGAAAGAGATGGCAAAACTACAGGGACCCAGCCGACCGACGAAAATCAGAGCAATTGGCCGGGAGGATCAAAAAGAGAGCTCCGAAAACCACCGTAGCGAGGCGTGGGAGGAAACGTTACGAGAAGCAGAAAGGGACCAGGAAAAATTCTGGAAATTTCTTAAAACTCGTAAACTAAACACGAAACATCTACATCTACATGGGGAAGGAACGACCCCACAGACCGAGCTGAAGCACTGGCGGATTCACTAGAAAGGCAATTCCAAGCACCAGAAGCGGTAGATGACTAAACTGATGACCACCAGGAAATGGTACTCAGAAGGGTAAAACCGCATCCTAAGTGCCCCGATCAGAACATCTTTCACAATCCAATAAACGCAGAAACCCCATATCTTATCACATCACAAACATACACACATCCTAAGAAGGCATCAGGCCCAGATTCCATCAAACCGCAACTACTACATCACCTACCTCCAGCAACTATCAATTATCTATCTAACATCAATATATAATGCTTGCTTCAGACTAAACTACTTGGAAACAGGCCCGAGTCATCACATTACCAAAGCCAAACAAGGACTTATTATTTCCGCAAAACTATAGGCCAACTTCCTTGGAAAGGTTCTCGGAAAGCTCATTCAAACTGAACTGAAGAAATTCAATTCTTAAAGGATAACAACATAATCATCCCACAACAATTCCGATTCCGCGAAGAACACAGCACCACCCACCAGGTGACCAGACTAGTCGAGCACATATGTCAGGCCAGAAACATTAGACACAGTACTGGAGCAGTCCTGCTTGACATTGGAAAAGCATTCGGATAACGCCTTATCTACAAGCTCCACCACTACAACTGCCCCATCCACATTATTGGCTTCTTTTCTCCGCAACAGAGCATTCTATGTCCATGTACCAGGAGCGGCAAGTAACACTAGATCCATAGAGGCTGGAGTCCCGCAAGGCTCAGTGCTGGGACCCATTCTCTACTCAATATACACAAACAAACAGCTGGGAGGACACTTGTCACTATTTGCAGACGACACTGCAGTCTACCGCAGCAGTTCTAACCTGCAATATAGAGTCACAAAAATAGAGCAACACCTACAATCCATCCAGAAATGGGCTAACCAATGGAAACAAAAAAAAAAGAAAAAAAAACAATAAACGCGGAGAAAACCCAAGCAATACAATACGATTCACATTCAAAAAGAATACCTCCTAACCTGCATATACGCCTCAGAAATAACAATCTTCCATGGTCAGGCACAATAAAGTATCTAGGCATCAAGCTGGACAAGAGGTTGACATTTAGAGACCATGTTACACACGTTTGTAACAAGGCTGCAGCAGCAATATTCAGACTGTACCCAATCATCAAAGGAAACAGAATAAATATGCGCGCCAAAAAGAAAATCTTCAAAACCGTCATAGGAACCAGCCATCACTTACGGCTCTGAAAATCTGGTCAATGGCCGCAGACACCAACATAACAAGAGTAAAAAAGGGTGCAGAACAAATACTTCAGAATTACTGCTGATGCCGGCCGGTACCAGACAAACCGAGACATATACACAAACCATAACATACTCAAAATCCCGGAAATCATCCAAAGAAAAATCCATAAAGTTTTTTTTTTTTTCCACCAAACCACGGATTCGAACCACCCACTCATCAGAAATCTGGGACAAAATCCACCCGACCCAAGAACGACATTTCCCATCACGACAAAACACCACAAACTACAACATACCATGATAAACAAAAATAAAATACAAACACCATAACACTCACTTAAACAACAAACATCTACACACACCCAAGAGACCCTATCATCCCATCATTTTGTTACCCAACATAATCAGACAGAAGGCAGGGATCAAGGACAGATCCGGTCCTTCGAGTACAGGGGGTAAAAAATACCCATCAGACCAGCTCTCTCTCTCTCTCTCTCTCTCTCTCTCTCTCTCTCTCTCTCTCTCCTCCTCGCTTCTCCGTGCCGACGCTGCCCCGCACACGCGTTCGCGTTCGCGTTCGGCCGACACCACACGACAGGTCTTTGGGGCCCCGCCACTGCGCACACGCACGCCTCCTCCTCTTCCTTAGTTCTTTTTCGCTTTTCTTTTCTCCCCCGCCCCCCGCTCTCACCGCCACATCATCCCGCAACCCTTGGGGGATGTTTCCCAACATCAACGCGCCCCAATTCCACTCTCTGCCCGTGCCGCACTCTCCACTTTGCTTCTCCCCGTCCCCTACACACACGACTACCGAAACCCCGGTTGACACACCTTCTCGTAGGACAGGGGTGCGTGCGTGCGTTGTCTTGACGGTGACAGCAACAGCAACGGATCCGTCCATCCCATTCCCCCCCCCACTCGGTAAAGAACCATGTTCAACCCACACTACACAACAAGGGGGGCACACACGAACGCGAAAGAAAGGGAAGGGCAGGGCAGGGCAGGGCAACTATCTCGTACACATTCTTCCTCAGAACCCACATATCACATCAACGGACGGCAGGCCAATTGCGGACTCAGCCGTGTCAGGCAAATCCAACCCAACCAACACCTCCCACGGAAACCCTGACACTGATCCAGCAGTACGTCCACATACATCGCCACACCAAATACGGGTGACGAGTGAGCAACAAATGGAACAATACACAACAAGGCTGACCTAATAAAAACTGCACGTCACGTCATACCTTCCAGACAGACGCAGTTCCGACGGGACGGCGGAACCGTATACGTACCTTTCAGCCACAACAACCGACCGACTGGACACGCCCGCGTCTCCAGCCAGCCAACCACCAGGGCCACACAGCCCGCAAGTTTCAGCGTCAACACTTCTTAACGTACGTTGCAAACTTTTCAAAACATTGCCACACACACACACCACGAAAAGCGTCAACCTCTCTCACACTGGATACACTCAACACTTTTTGTCGGCGGAGCTTGAGGCCAACGGTTGACACACCCCCACCGGCCACACAGGTTTCCCTTTGAAAATTGCAGTGACGGAGACGCGGCATTACGAGAGGGTTGTTTCCGAGAGCGCGAGCTGGACGGAGCTGCGGCGCCGCCGCCGAGGGGTAATGAACGCACGCGATGCCGCATGACAGCCCATCACCCAAAGTTTCACCCACAACTGCACAGGTCGCACCCCCTTTTCGCGCCATACTAGTGTCGATCGTCAATTACAGCTCACGGTGTTCGCATTTGCCACTTGACGGGGGGGAAAAGAAAACAAACATCTGACACGCCATGTGTTTCTCTCTCTCTGTTATATCTAGGTCATTGGGCAGCCACTGTAAAAAAAAATATTTTTACGACATGGTTGGGTAAGTGATTTAAAGACAACAATTGTGGGTCACACACCATAGACCATTTCGATAGTGTTCTTGTTCTTCTCTTTTTCCTTTTTTTATCGCTCAATTGAAATAAAACCTGGGGATGATGCAATGCTGCGATATGGCACAACCGTCGTCCATTGTACACAACTCGGGAACAAAAAGAAACCAATTCAGGGAACGTTCGTTCCTTCACAACGTTTCTTTCAACGCACTTGGTCTTTACCATCCTGTATTCAACACACATTTCCTTTCATCAAACTAGGGCATTTCCATAACAGTTTGTTTCCGTTTCTGTGAGCACAATACTGCTCCTTCGACGTCATTTCACCATCTTAACTAGAGACAAACAACAAAATAGGAAAACAGCCTTGAGAACCCCGTCCACCAAATTTCAGTTAGCACGGCATCCAAGATTCTTTTCCGGGGAGCGCAGTGCAGCTGACGCTCCTCAGACCATATACCGTCGCCAGTCTCACTCAACTCTTGCGCATTCCATTCTACGCTACGTGACAATGCAAAAATGAATGAATCAAACCCGCCCAGAGAGCGTCTTGTGCGAGGGGACACACGATATAGAGAACAACAAAACACACAGGGGACACCACCAAAGTTGGAGAGAACGTTTCCACCACGGCAGCCGCGCCGTTACGCGCTTTTTTTTTTTTTTCCTCCCCCCCACTGCACACCTCCGACACCACGGGAACGTTCACCGTCCCGTTGCCCTACACTGGCGTTTCTTTTCAACCCCCCACCCTATTCCTCGCTCCCCGGACATTCGACCGATCACAAAGTGCAACCTCTCGTTACCGTCGGGTGCCCCTCTTCATCCCCGGGGCGCCAACAACAAAACAAAAAAAAACAACAAAAAAAAAACACCACCGACGCCGTCGTCTCGCGTCACCTCACTCAACTGAGCGGAAAATACACGTACATCCAGAATGACGACACCGCCTCCACAAACAAAAACCAGACGTCAGACGTCAGGTCGAAAGAGGGCACCGTACGTCGTGGCGCGTGGTCTCCTAACTCACCTCGCGCGTACAAATACAATACAATACAATACAATACAATACAATGCAATGCGTGTCACCTCACGTTCACACACACCTCCACGCTCCACTTTTACGTCGCCCAACCAACCAACTAACTTAACGCACCCGCTCGGCGTAGAAGCAGCTGTAGGCGGCAACGTGTTTCTCACCCTCGCCACCAACGGTGTGACATCCGACAATCGCGGTTTGCTTTCCGTTCCACACCTCCGGCCATACCATACAAAGGGGACAAAAAAAAAATATATCAAACAAGCCAACTCCAGCGATCCGCCCCCCTAACACCAACACGTCTCGAAACACCCACGCCCACGACCCGGCTGTGGCTAAAGTGCGTATCCCAACGTCACACCAAAACCAAAGGCGCCGGCGCCGCACCACACCACAAGCTACAGCTACAGCTGTGCCGCCGTCCACCCGCTCACAACAACAACAACAACAACAACAACAATTCCGCCCTTCCCGCAAAGGCATTTTGGTGGCCCTGAAAAGGGCCGTTTTTTTTTTCTTTTCTTCGCCGCGCCGCGGACGAGCCTCCTATTTCCAAGAGCCACCTCCTTACTTGGAGCTCGTGTACTTGGTCACCGCCTTCGTGCCCTCGCTCACCGCGTGCTTGGCCAGCTCGCCAGGCAGCAAGAGCCGCACAGCGGTCTGGATCTCGCGGGACGTGATGGTCGAGCGCTTGTTGTAGTGCGCCAGGCGAGAAGCCTCGGCCGCAATGCGCTCGAAAATGTCGTTCACGAAGCTGTTCATGATGCTCATCGCCTTCGAAGAGATGCCCGTGTCAGGGTGCACCTGCTTCAGCACCTTGTAGATGTAGATGGCATAGCTCTCCTTCCTCTTGCGCTTCTTCTTCTTGTCGCCCTTCGAAATGTTCTTCTGCGCCTTGCCAGCCTTCTTGGCGGCTTTCCCGCTAGTCTTGGGCGGCATCACGAACAAACAGGCAGGCAGGCAGGCACGCGCAGTCAGTCAGTCAAGCGCTCCGCTCCAGTCAGCGTCTCCCCACACAGTGGCACCCGCCGAGAGCCGAGAGCTGGTCTGATGGGTATTTAACCCCTGTGTTCGAAGGACCGGATCTGTCTTGATCCCTGCCTTCTGTCTGATGATATGTGGTAACAAAATGATGGGATGATAGGGTCATGAGTGTATGTAGATGTTTGTTGTTTAAGTTTATTTAAGTTTAAGTGAGTGTTATGATGTTTTTATTTTATTTTATTTTTGTTTTGTATACTGTTTATCATGGTATGTTGTAGTTTCTGGTGTTTGTCGTGATGGGAAATCTCGTTCTTGGGTCGGGTGGATTTTGTCCCAGATTTCTGATGAGTGGGTGGTTCGAATCCGTGGTTTGGTGGAAAAACTTTATGGACTTTCGTTGGATGATTTCCGGGATTTTGAGTATGTTATGATTTGTGTATATGTCTCGGTTTGTCTGGTACCGGCTAGCATCAGCAGCAATTCTGAAGAATTTGTTTTGCACCCTTTGTACTTTTGTTATGTTGGTGTCTGCTGCCATTGACCAGATTTCAGAGCCGTAAGTGATGGCTGGTTCTATGATGGTTTTGAAAATCTTCTTTTTGGCGCGCATATTTATTCTGTTACCTTTAATGATGGGGTACAGTCTGAATATTGCTCCTGCAGCCTTGTTACAAATGTGTGTGACATGGTCTCTAAATGTCAACCTCTTGTCCAGCTTGATACCTAGATACTTTATTGTGTCTGACCATGGAAGATTGTTATTTCTGAAGCGTATATGTAGGTTAGGAGGTATTCTTTTGAATGTGAATAGTATTGCTTGGGTTTTCTCCGCGTTTATTGTTATTTTCCATTGGTTAGCCCATTTCTGGATGGATTGTAGGTGTTGCTCTATTTTTGTGACTATATATTGCAGGTTTGAACTGCTGCGGTACACTGCAGTGTCGTCTGCAAATAGTGACAAGTGTCCTCCCAGCTGTTTGGGGATATCATTTGTGTATATTGAGTAGAGGATGGGCCCCAGCACTGAGCCTTGCGGGACTCCAGCCTCTATGGATCTAGTGTTACTTGCCGCTCCTGGTACATGGACATAGAATGCTCTGTTGCGGAGAAAAGAAGCAATAATATGGATGATGTGGTTGGGGCAGTTGTAGTGATGAAGCTTGTAAATAAGGCCCTGATGCCATACCTTATCGAATGCTTTTTCAATGTCAAGCAGGACTGCTCCAGTACTGTGTCTAATGTTTCTGGCCTGACATATGTGCTCGACGAGTCTGGTCACCTGGTGGATGGTACTGTGTTCTTCGCGGAATCCGAATTGTTCTGGGATGATTATGTTGTTATCCTTTAGGAATTTCTTCAGTTCCGTTTGAATGAGCTTTTCGAGGACTTTTCCTAGGAAGTCTAACAAGGAAATTGGCCTATAGTTTTGCGGAAATAATAAGTCCTTATTTGGCTTTGGTAATGTGATGATTCGGGCCTGTTTCCAAGTTTTGGGAAAGTAATTTAATCTTAAGCAAGCATTATATATTGATGTTAGATAATTGATAGTTGCTGGAGGTAGATGATGTAGTAGTTGCGGTTTGATGGAATCTGGGCCTGATGCCTTCTTAGGATGTATGTTTCTGATGTGGTATGATATGGTTTCTGCGTTTATTGGATTGAAAGATGTTCTGATCGGGGCACTTAGGATGCGGTTTACCCTTCTGAGTACCATTTCCTGGTGGTCATCACTTTCGTCATCTACCGCTTCTGGTGCTTGGAATTGCCTTTCTAGCGAATCCGCCAGTGCTTCAGCTCGGTCTGTGGGGTCGTAGACTATTCCACGTTCCCCATGGAGCGGCTGTATAGATGTTTCGTTTAGTTTACGAGTTTTAAGAATTTTCCAGAATTTTTCCTGGTTCCTTTCTGCTTCTCGTAACGTTTCCTCCCATGCCTCGCTACGGTGGTTTTGGAGCTCTCTTTTGATCCTCCTGGCCAATTGTTCTGACTTTCGTCGGTCGGCTGGGTCCCTGTAGTTTTGCCATCTCTTTCTGGTGTTTCTTTTTTCTTCTATTAGGTTCCGGATGTGTGGGGGTAGTGTGTCTCTACCTGTGGTGTGGGTTATTGTTGTTGTAGATCTTTTGCTGCAATCCTTTATGATTGTGGTGATTTCTTCTATGGCTCTGTTGATTTGGGCTTTTGATTGAAGAGGAGGTAGTTCTGGAGTGTATGCTGTGAGTAGTTGGTTGTATTTTATCCAGTTTGTTGTGGATTCCTTGATGGTTCTGTTGTCATGAAAGTTGACCAGGTTTCCATTGATTTCTAATATTACGGGATGGTGGTCTGAGTCCAAGTCGTTGACCACCTCGGTTGTCGTATTCCATGTCAGATTTTTTGATAGAAAAGTATCCAGTATGTCTGGGCGGCATCTTGTGTCGTAGTGAATGTGTGTTGGCCTGTCTGGAGCTATGATGGAGATGTTCGGCTTGTTGTCCAGAAATCTACGGAGCGTTCTGCCATTGGTGTTTGTGGCATGACAATTCCAGGATCTGTGTTTAGCATTTAGGTCACCACAGATCAGAACATTTTGATGCATTTGGAAAAGGTTCTCAAGGTCTTGCGGACATATGCTCCTTCCTGTAGGTGGATTGTAAGCTGCTGCTATGGTAATGGTTTTGTTGAATAATCTTGTTTCAATTGCTGTTGATTCCATTCTAGTGAGATGAGGTGAGGTGATACGTCTGTGTACAATTTTGTTTTTGACCAGAATGGCTGTTCCTCCACCTGGTCTGTTCGGTCTGTCATTTCTGTGGACCACATAATTCCTGATTTTGAAGGTCTGGTTTGGTTGCAGGTGAGTCTCTGTGATGAGCGCAATGTCGATCTTTTGCTCATCTAGGAATTCCGCTAGAGTGTGTTTTTGAGTTATAATGCCATTGGCATTCCAATTCATGATTTTTACTGCCTTATTTGCCGCCAAGAATGCTAACAGCGGCTTGGAATAAAATTGTGATTTTGGTGAAATTGTCCTGTGCTTGTCTTAGCTGCTCTGCTGCTGTCTTGATTGTGCTTAATATGTTTGGAATGTCAAATTGCGTGACGAATCCTAGGAGTTCTTTGATGTCAGAACCAATACCTGATGCTGGTTGTGATGTGGGTTCGGAGGTGTTGCTGTTTTCTTCTGTTGTGAGGGTATTGTTTGGTTTTGCCCATCCTCTTGTTTTCCGCAGTGCTGGAAAGTTTGTGGAATTGAGTTGTACTGTTTGTTTGGCTCTTTCCTCCTCCAGCCTGTTTTGTGCAGGGGTTTTCGCTTTCTTTCTCTCTTGCTGAGTCTGCAAGAGTTTTAAATATACTGGGCATTTTTTGAAGCTACTCGTGTGTTCTCCTTTGCAGTGGTAGCAAGTTGGTTTTGCTTCTGGTTTCTTTAGGCAGTCTGCTGTTTTGTGTTGTTGCCCGCATTTGACACAATTTGGACGAAGGGTGCAGTTACGCGACCCATGTCCATAACCCTGGCAATTGTGGCATTGGGTCAATCCCTGTGGACTTCGATATGTTTCAACTGTCACCTGCATGTGAAACATTGCTTTGAGGTCGTATATTCTTTTCGCCTCTTCGGTATTTTCAAGTGTAACTTGAAAGTGACGTAAAGTCACTTTTTTCTGAGTGTTTTCATCGAATGATGTCATGTGCGCTACTTTGATGACAGGTAAGTTGTGATCTAAGAGGACCTCATGAATGATCTTGGGGTCTATGGTTGGTAGTAGCTTTTTGATAACTACTTTCAATGGCTTAAAGGCGTGCATATCGTGTGTGTAGTATTGTATGTTGTTTTCGGACAGATATCCCTTGAATGCTAGGAAATCATCTGGGTGTGAAAATTGATATGTGATTTCGTCACTGTGACTTCTAGTTTTAAGGTCCCCTTTCAGTTTGTTGCGGAGTGCTTTGACTATTTCCAGGTATTGGGATGTTTCCTTGACAACGATCGGCGGAATACGCAGTCTCTTTGTCTGGGTTGTTTGCTGTTTTTCCCCTGTTCTGGAATTTCCCGCATCGTTATCGGGCAGTAGTTCGAACTTGTTAGAGACGGGGATCTCGTACTCCATTTGTTCGTTGTTTTCGTCTTCTGAGTTGGGGGTGGGATCATCTGTTGAGTCCTGGGTTTTCTTTTTGTTGCTGTTGTTCTGCAACTTCGTCTGGTTGTCAATGGTTGCTTTGCGTTTCCCTGCTGTTTGTTTGGTAGCCGGTACAATGTTTGTGTTGTGGCTATCATTTGCTGGTGGTGTTTCTACCTGTGTTGTGGGTGAGGTGACTGGTGGTGATGTGAATGATGATGTGGATAGTTGGGGCGGTGGTTCCCCATCTGTCATGGAAGTCCCGTGGGACTCCATGGCGGAATTTGTGGTGTTACCTTGGCAAGGTGAGAATGGGGTGGCTGTTGAGAGAGAACAATCTGCCTTTGCCTCAGAGTGCGCGGGTTTACCCAACGTGAATGGGGCCCTGGTACTCTATATTCCCTGACTATCTTCCTAGCGTCCGGCTAGCCCGGAGGCATAATCTCGACACGGCGGTAACCAAGTACACAATCTCCAAGCTTCGAAGGCGGCTCGGTCGAAGCGAGACGCGAGCAGCCGTCTGAATATTCCCAGCCGTAACAACACAAAGACACGCGAGCGCTGTGATACCAACGTCCGCTCTCTCCGCGCGCACGACTCGGAATGCTGGCTGGCTTGGCCGGCACCCGCCGCACGCCGCCGCCGCACCTTTACCAGCTCGCCCTGCTGCGGCCGCCGACCAATGGGGCGCGCGCGCAACCGGCCGCCGCACCCGAGCCCATAAAGGACCCCCACCCCGCCGGCGCCGGCACGCACTCCGCTGCTCGACTCGCTGCGGCTCGCACCGTTTGCGTTGTGCTTTTCTTTCTCGCTTCTTTCCAAACTAGCCCATCGCCATGTCCGGACGCGGAAAGGGAGGCAAAGTCAAGGGCAAGTCAAAGTCCCGCTCAAGCAGGGCTGGGCTCCAGTTCCCGGTCGGCAGAATCCACCGCCTCCTGCGCAAGGGAAACTACGCCGAGCGCGTCGGCGCCGGGGCGCCCGTCTACCTCGCCGCCGTCATGGAGTACCTCGCGGCTGAGGTGCTCGAGCTGGCCGGAAACGCGGCCCGCGACAACAAGAAGACGCGCATCATCCCGCGCCACCTGCAGCTCGCCATACGCAACGACGAGGAGCTCAACAAGCTCTTGTCGGGCGTCACCATCGCACAGGGAGGTGTCCTGCCCAACATCCAGGCCGTCCTGCTGCCAAAGAAGACCGAGAAGAAGGCCTAAAAGAGAGACAGCGCAATCGGCAACCGCCGCGTGCTCCCTTGGCACGCAGCGCGCCATTTGCCGCCTCGGCTCAAAAACAAAACACAATCGGCCCTTTTCAGGGCCACCACACAAACCTACGTCCAAAGCAGAATTCCAGTCGTTCGTCGCACCACTTTCTTTTTCTCTCTCTCTCTCTCTCTTTCTGTGTACGGTTTTTCCTTCTTACGCACACAGGCGCCGCCATCTTGTACACACGTACTTGGCCACCTCCTCCACTCCACTCCACGCACGCACAGTCTCGCGACCATTAACCAGCACACGTGGCGCACAACAACACACCTCAAAAATAACCCCTCGGCACTCAGCCGCGCCGCAACACACAGCCCATCCACCGACAAGAAGCATACAAGCAAAGAGGGAGGGGAAGGAAGGAAGGAGCTCACACAACGCAAGGGCACGCTTCCTTCCCTCCCAACCGCACCGCACACCACGTCAAAAAAAACTCCAAACAAAACTAAAAGGCCAAGTAGACTAAAAAGGAAAAGGAAAAAAAAAAAAAAAAACCAGCAACACAGACTCTTTCGCACTTTTCAACTTCCGAACACTGTGGTGGCCCTGAAAAGGGCCGTTTTTCAATCTCTCTTTCCTTCCTTCGGTCTCACACCGCCTAACCGCCGAAACCGTACAGGGTGCGCCCCTGCCTCTTCAGGGCGTACACCACGTCCATGGCCGTCACAGTCTTGCGCTTGGCGTGCTCAGTGTACGTCACCGCGTCGCGGATCACGTTCTCCAGGAACACCTTCAGCACTCCGCGCGTCTCCTCGTAGATCAGACCAGAGATGCGCTTCACGCCGCCCCTGCGCGCCAGGCGGCGGATCGCGGGCTTCGTGATGCCCTGGATGTTGTCGCGCAACACCTTGCGGTGCCGCTTGGCGCCACCCTTGCCGAGCCCCTTTCCTCCCTTGCCGCGGCCTGTCATTCTTCTTCTTCAAGCGTCTCAACCACAATAATATAAAAAACAGAAAGCAAGGCAAGCTCCTCACCCAGCGCTAGCGAGTCGGCTACGGTTGTGGCGCCCAGCGCGCGCGCCGCCCCCCTATATAGACTCTGGGGCCCCGCGGCCCGCCCTCCCCTCCCCCCACCACCGCGCACCGAGGGCATATAAGCGCAGCACCCGGGGCGCGCGGGCCCCCGCCCTTGACCTGAGCGATGCATCCGCATGGCGCCTGGTCTCCCGCATCATCCACAAACGCCCGCAAATTCCCCCCCTCCTGGTCGGCGCTGAGGCTGTGTGCGATCCTGATGCTAAGGCCAATGCCTTTGCTGATGTGTTCGCACGCAGCTTCACCCCTGTCACCGACCCCGTCGACCCCGACCATATCCAAATGGTCACCGCACGAGTCCACCAGTTCCTCACCGCCCAGGATCCAGAAGACCATATCACCCCCGTCACGGATGAGGAGATTGCCCGGGAGCTTAAGTCCCTCCACTCCCGAAAAGCCGGTGGCCCAGACAGACTCACCAATCAGCTTCTCAAGCAGCTTCCCCCAGCCTCTGTTCCCGTCCTTACTTCTACTTTCAATTCCATCCTCTCCTCTAGGCAGTTTCCTTCCGTGTGGAAACACGCGGAGGTGATTGCCATCCCCAAACCTGGGAAAGACCCTCGATCCCCTTCCAGCTATCGTCCCATCAGCCTCCTTCCCGCCCTCTCCAAGCTGTTTGAGAGGCTGTATCTCAAACGTGTCCTGATCCACGTCGCTCGGGAGCGGGTACTCCCCGACGTTCAGTTTGGCTTCCGGCAAGGACACTCCACCACCCACCAACTCCTCCGTCTTGTTGAGGAAGCACTGGAGGCCATTGAGCGTCGGGAGTACTTCGGGGCCGTCTTCCTCGATGTCTCCCGGGCGTTCGATTCTGTCTGGCACGAGGGGCTACTTTACAAGCTCTTCGGGCACGGCTTCTCCATCTCCCATGTGCGCCTCATCGCCACCTACTTAGAAGGTCGTACATTCCATGTCCGGATCCCGGGAGGTACCTCCACCAGGCGTCGTATCAGGGCGGGTGTTCCACAGGGGAGCGTGCTCGGCCCTGTTCTATACAGTCTGTTCACAGCTGACACGCCCACCGTGCCTCGTGTGCATCTCGCCCTGTATGCGGATGATACCGCGGTTTTTGCTCGCTCCCGGAGCAAGGCGCTCCTCCGGCAGAAACTACAACAGGCCATCGACTCTGTTGTCGATTATGCCAAACGTTGGCGCCTGGCCTTCAACCCGGCAAAGACGCAGGCACTCATCATTTGTCGGCGGCGGTGGCCGGTCGCCTATCCCCCTGTCACTGTGCTCGGCACCCCCGCCCCCTGGGCCAGAACAGCTATGTACCTGGGGGTCACCCTGGATAGGGCCCTCACCTGGCGTCCCCACATAGAGGCCATCCGGCGGAAGGCCTTGGGGCGCATCGGCCAACTCTACCCTTTTATGAACCCTACCTCTACCCTTCCCATTCCTCTTGCCCTCCTCCTCTACACATCCCTCATCCGCCCCCTCCTGGAGTATGCCTCGGTTGTGTGGGGCAATGCCGCGCCTACGCATCTCCACCGCCTGCAGACGGTACAGAATCGTGCCCTTCGAATTGCCCTTCGCCTCCCTTACCGTTTCCCAACCCGTGAACTTCACCTCCTTGCCAATATCCCCCTCCTTCAAGACCGTGTCCGATCCTCCGCCATCTCCTTCTATGACCAATCCCGTCATTCCCCCAATCCACTCATTGTCTCTCTTGGCACCCGCCTCCATCGCCTGGCCACCACTCGCTGGCCCGACCTCCTTTCCCGCCCCCCCTGACACCTCCCATCCACCCCCCCGTCCTGTTACTTCTTCCTCTTCCTACCACTTCTCCTTTTTTGTCACCCCATCCTGAAATATCTGCCGCCACCGTCATCGCCGTCGCCAAGAAGATCTGGCCAGGACGAAGGCCTTTCGTTTTCTTCATCCTCTTCCTGTCATCTTTCACTATTCTTTCGTCTGTCACTCAACGTTTCTTTTCCGGCTAGTCAATGGAGCCGTTCGTTTTCCTCTATCTCTCACTATTCCTTTTACTGTTCTGTCACCTGTTACTGTTAATTACCGTGCAACGGCCAGTCAATTGGGCCTTTCGTTTTCCTGCTTCTCTAACTATCCCTCTCACTATTCTTTCATCTTATTAAAAAAAAAAAAAAAAAAAAAAAAAAAAAACCAAAATGCACAACGTCAAGCAAACCATACCGCCAAGTCCACTTCTTCACCACCCGTCAAGAGGAAGGCGAAGCGCGCCAGCGCTAGTACTTCCTACACGAGTCGAGGGACCACCCTCTCCTGTGCAGCGTGGCGTGGCGTGGCGTGGCGCGCGGGCCCGTTGTCAAGGCAGCACCGGACGCCGTCGCGCACGCATATCCACGCCGCATCCGCATCCGCAGTAGCCATGGCCCGGACAAAGCAAACGGCCCGCAAGTCCACCGGCGGAAAGGCGCCGCGCAAACAGCTCGCCACCAAGGCGGCGAGGAAGAGCGCGCCCGCCACCGGCGGCGTCAAGAAGCCCCACCGCTACAGGCCGGGCACCGTCGCCCTGCGAGAAATCAGGCGCTACCAGAAGAGCACAGAGCTGCTCATCCACAAGCTGCCATTCCAGCGCGTAGTGCGCGAGATCGCCCAGGACTTCAAGACCGACCTGCGCTTCCAGAGCTCCGCAGTCATGGCCCTGCAGGAGGCCAGCGAGGCCTACCTCGTCGGCCTCTTCGAAGACACCAACCTGTGCGCAATCCACGCCAAGCGAGTCACCATCATGCCCAAGGACATCCAGCTCGCGCGCCGCATCCGCGGCGAGCGCGCCTAAACCCGCACACCACCAAACAAACAAAACGGCCCTTTTCAGGGCCACTAACGTCTCTCCGTCGCGAGCAAAACTTTGTCGGTCGCAACGACTAGTTCCCCACTCACTCTCCAGTCCAGTCGTCCCACCCCCGGCCCGGCGCCGCCGTTTCCAAAAAGAAAAAAAAAAAAAAAAAAAGCACCGCACCGGCCGAGCCAAGTCGCAAGCGTCAATAGCGCCACCCACACAGGCCACGGCACAAAACGTGACGCCCGGAAAGCAAAGCCAAAAAAGAGTATTCCAAAACCACCACCAAGACAAACAAACAAACAAACGCGGCGCAAAATAAATAGGTAAAAATAATAAAAGTAAAATACACTTTATGTAACACCAACCGCGCGCCGCCGCCCACGCCCGCCAACGACCCCACAATCCAACCACCGCGGCACGCAAACACCATCCACACATGAAACAAACAAACGCCAGCAAGCAAGACAGACAGACAGACAGACAACAAGGCAACCGACCGACCACGACACGACAATCAACACCTTCCCGACGTGCTTTGATGGCCCTGAGAAGGGCCGTTTTTGTTTTTGTCCGGGACCGCGCGACAGCCTCTGGTTGCGCGCCGGCCACCAGGCGACGGTGTCAACCGCCAACCCTTCCCTGCCCTTTTTACTTCTTCTTCTTGGGCGAAGCCTTCGCCTTAGACGGCGTCGCCGTCGCCTTCTTCGGGCGCGGCGCCTTCGGCTTCTTCGTCGGAACCTTGGCGGCCTTCTTCGCCTTCGACGGCGACTTGGCCTTGGCCGGCTTGGCCGCAGCCGCCTTCTTCGCACCCGCGGGAGCGGCCGACGCCGCAGACGCCTTCTTGGCGGCGCCCGCCTTCCGACCGGTCGCCGCCTTCACGCCGCCAGCCTTCTTTGCGCCGGCCGCACGGGCCCCCTTCTTCTCCTTGCTGGCCGGAGCGGCGCGCTTCTTCTTCGCACCACCGCCGCCACCACGAGCCTTGCCGCCCTCGGCCGCCCCGCCGCCGGCGCCGGCAAGCTTGAAAGAGCCCGACGCGCCCTTCCCCTTCGTCTGCACCAGCTCGCCAGCCACGACGGCCGACTTGAGGTACTTCTTGATAAAGGGCGCCAGCTTCTCCGCGTCCAGCTTGTAGTGCGCGGCAATGTACTTCTTGATCGCCTGCAGCGACGACCCGCCGCGCTCCTTCAGACTCTTGATGGCGGCCGTCACCATCTCAGAGGTGCGCGGGTGCGCAGGCTTGGCGCGCGGCTTCTTCGCAGACGACGCAGACTTGGCCTTCTTCGTAGTGCCGGTGGCGGCGGGTGCCGCGGCAGTCTCGTTCGTAGCCGCCTGGTCTGCCATCTTTTGCTTGTTCTCTTTTCTTTTTTCCCCTTGGTTTCGCTTCCTTCTCTCCTTCGACGACGCACAACAGCGAGGGGCGCGCAGCAGAGAATAGCCGCGCACGCGCCTGGCCCAGCCAGTGTCGCGGGCGGGCGCGGACGGCCGAGAGAGCGGCCGCCACTCGGCGCGCCGCCGCGCCGCCGCGCCGCGCCTCCCGCGCTTGCTACCACCCAACGTCCGACAGCCTGCGCGGAGCAGCCCCCAACCTGCGCCGCAACCACCCGCGCCATTCAAACCACCGAGGATGGGGCTACACACACCGACACCACGGTCGCCAACCAGTCGCCGCGGCGGCGCCGCAAACCACGGCCAAACTGCAGCCACCGCGCGCCACAGCCTGGGTCGGCCCGCCGAGAATCGCCGCCCCCGCCCAAATGCCGCCCCCACAGCCCCAGCCGACGACCCGCCACAATGGCCAAACCTTCGTCAAAACTCCCACACCGTCGCCGCGGCAGCCCGGCCACCGCGGCCGGCGCCACAGCCACACGAGCCGAGTCGTGCGGCGATGACGGCCGTGCACAAACGCACCTCCGCCGCCCCATCGCCTTCCGCCGTTTTCCCGATCGGCCCGCAGCCGTCGGGCCACGGCCGCGGGCCGTCCTCCTCCTCTCGCCTCGCCCGCCAACACCCACAGCCCTTCCAACACATTTTTTTTTTCTTTTTTCTTTTTTTTTTTTTTACTTTTTTACGATCGCCGCCTGCGCAACATGGCACCGGCCGACGGAGCGCCAACCCCCCCGCCACAGGCGAAAACAAAACAAAACAAAACAAAACAACGACAAACAAACAAACAAAATAAATTACCAGCCAGCCCCAACTACAGACACACCGAATCTGCCCTCACAGCCGACCTTACACGCCTCAACGTCAAAACAAAGGTGGTTTCTTTCCTTCAACGGTTATCTTACCTTAGGTTACGTCAGGTTAGGCTAAGAAGGCGTCAGGGTTAGGTTAAGCGTTGACGTGACGTCACGTCTTAACGTAGGCGTTAAGCTAAGGTTGCGGTCACGTACGTTAGGTTAAGGCGACTTGCGGGTTGGCCTAAGAGCTTAGGTTAGGTTACGTTAGTTTAGGTGGCTGCGTTAAGGGCTTAAAGAAGTTTAGGAGGTTAAGGCGTCGAGGCGGCCGCACCCCCTTAGCTGCTGCGGCTCGGCCACGCCACGCCACGCCACGCTTTGGGGTTTCATAAGGTCGCGCGGCGGGTCGTCGGCACGCCGCAAAGGACAAAACTGCAAGACGACGTCGAAAAACAAACAACAGGTAAAAAATAAATAAGTAAGTAAAAATAAACGACGCCGACAGGCGGGGATCAAGCAGAACGAGCAGATTCCGGAGAGCGAACGAGACACACACGCACGCACACACACAAACCCCCCCGAGCCGAGAGAGCACAGCACCACCACGTGTCGGCCTCCGCTCACCCGACTCGGCTGGGCTGGGCTGGCGGCCGGGCCGGATGCACGTACACGTACGGCTACAGCCACTACCCGTACACAGCCGCTCTTCACGCAACACCAGCCAAATGGCGCGCCCGCGGCTCGTCGCGGTCGCGGTCGCGGTCGCAACGCCACGCCGGCACACTTTCGGCACCACCGTTTTCGCGCGCACCGCAAACAAAACGCAGCCGACACACACAGAAAAAAAAAAAAAAAAGAAAAAAACAGAGCGCGAGACGGGCGGCGGCGCACCTTTCGCCAGCCGGCAGGCAATCGACTCGCCCAGTACGACAAACGCGCACGCCACCCCACCCACCAACCAACCAACCAACCAACCAACCAGTCGTCGTCGTCGTCGTCGTCCCGAAATCAAACAAACTCTCAAAAGCACAGCCCCTGCTGCCAACGGACGCAGGCGCCACGCAGCTCCCTTCCCGCCACACTCGATTCGCAGCGCAACTCACCCGGCACACCGTCAAACGACGGGCTGGGCTCGCCGCATCGCCGCAACCTACACACCTTCCCCGCCACGACGCACAGCCCCACCAGACGCCCGTGCCGCAACGACACTACTGCACTACCACTACCGCACTACTCCTCTCGCCCTTGCCATACACGACACAACACGCCAAAAAATGAAAATCCAAATACAAACAAAAACACCGCCCCCACGACCCAAACACATGCACGGCGCGCCAACACACGCGAGGCAAGGCACGCAGCAAACGGCGTCCCCTCCGCGTCGCGCCATCAACCTACACACACAAGGCAACCAACAACAGCCAGCCAGCCAGCCAGCCAGCCAGCCAGCCCCACTCCCACGCCGCAAAAACAGAAAACACACCGAAACCGCCAAACGCCGCACATTCGCGCTTCGCACTTACCACACACCTCTCGGCATCCGTTTCGCACACAACGACGCGACGCACATACATCATCACGGGCTACGCACGCACACCGCGACCCACTTTTTTACGACGCCCTCGGCAGAGCACACGTGCCCACGCCCACACACAGTCGACACAACGACGCAGCGCGCAGCAGACGCGGCCGCAACACATACCTCCCCGACGACGCGCCAACACCGCCAGCCACTGCTCACTCGCCCAAGCAACCCGTGCACACAACTGCCACACGCGTCCACCACGCCGCCGCCAACCACCCGCCCGCCAGGGGGCGCTCACGTCCGCGACAACAGCGCGGCACCGCCGGACCGGACCGGACCGGGCCGGGCCGGGCCGGGCCGAACCGAGCCGAGCCGCCGCCGCCTCCTCTCCACTCGGCACGCCACGTCCTGCTTGCAAAACACATGGCTCGTCCCTCTGTACACACAACGCGCCTGCCTGCGGTCGCCGCCGGCATCTATCTACCTGAGCATCGGAGCCAGGCCGGCAAGCCCACACTTATATAATGCACTTCACCAGCCAAACAAACCCACTCTTCCTTTCTTTGCACAGCGCATGCAACAGCAGCCCCAGGAGCCGGGCCCGCCGCCAGCGTCTCCTCCTCCTCCTCCTCCTCCTCCTCTGGGCACAGCCAGCCAGCCGTTCCCACCGCCCCGCCCCTGCTCTGCAGAACAAGAAAAAACGAAAAAGTACCAACACACGCACCCAAAGCGTAAGCCAGACAAGACCAGCCTCTCCAAGGCCACACACACGCAAAAAAAAACAAAAAAACAAAAACACTACAACAAAATAAAGTAAAAAAAGAAAAAGCAAGCCTGTCGCCTCGCCCCCGCCCGTCCCCCCCACCACATTCGCCCCCTCCGCTTGTTTTCCTTTCTACAATTTCCCTCTTTTCCACCCAATATCCCGCCGCGGTTTACGGGCACCGGCCGATTTTGCGCCCGCCCACATGTGTGCCTACTCCCCACCACCATTCCCTCCGCAGCCCGCAGCCCGCAGCCCGCTTTTCCCCCCTCCCTGCCCACACCACACCACACCGACGGTGCTGACGTCGACACGCACCCAAGACAGGGGCCACGACCGTCTTTTTTCCTGGGCCCATCCCCGCACCGCACCGCACCTCCTTCCAATCAACGCTGTGGCGCCTGTGTCCGCGCGAGACGCGTGCGCGCCGCCTCTCTCAACATCCGTCCGCCGTCCGCCGGCCGGCCCGTTTTTCGGCCCCCAGGCCATCCGTCAACCACCACTGCCCCTGCCCCTGCCCCTGCCCCTGCCCGCCCCGCACCACACCACACACCGCTGCTTGCCCCGGCCGTTGCCACCAAAGGCGCCAACCGCAGCCCGCGCGCGCCAGAAAGAGATGGCAAAACTACAGGGACCCAGCCGACCGACGAAAATCAGAGCAATTGGCCGGGAGGATCAAAAAGAGAGCTCCGAAAACCACCGTAGCGAGGCGTGGGAGGAAACGTTACGAGAAGCAGAAAGGGACCAGGAAAAATTCTGGAAATTTCTTAAAACTCGTAAACTAAACACGAAACATCTACATCTACATGGGGAAGGAACGACCCCACAGACCGAGCTGAAGCACTGGCGGATTCACTAGAAAGGCAATTCCAAGCACCAGAAGCGGTAGATGACGAAACTGATGACCACCAGGAAATGGTACTCAGAAGGGTAAAACCGCATCCTAAGTGCCCCGATCAGAACATCTTTCACAATCCAATAAACGCAGAAACCCCATATCTTATCACATCACAAACATACACACATCCTAAGAAGGCATCAGGCCCAGATTCCATCCAACCGCAACTACTACATCACCTACCTCCAGCAACTATCAATTATCTATCTAACATCAATATATAATGCTTGCTTCAGACTAAACTACTTGGAAACAGGCCCGAGTCATCACATTACCAAAGCCAAACAAGGACTTATTATTTCCGCAAAACTATAGGCCAACTTCCTTGGAAAGGTTCTCGGAAAGCTCATTCAAACTGAACTGAAGAAATTCAATTCTTAAAGGATAACAACATAATCATCCCACAACAATTCCGATTCCGCGAAGAACACAGCACCACCCACCAGGTGACCAGACTAGTCGAGCACATATGTCAGGCCAGAAACATTAGACACAGTACTGGAGCAGTCCTGCTTGACATTGGAAAAGCATTCGGATAACGCCTTATCTACAAGCTCCACCACTACAACTGCCCCATCCACATTATTGGCTTCTTTTCTCCGCAACAGAGCATTCTATGTCCATGTACCAGGAGCGGCAAGTAACACTAGATCCATAGAGGCTGGAGTCCCGCAAGGCTCAGTGCTGGGGCCCATTCTCTACTCAATATACACAAACAAACAGCTGGGAGGACACTTGTCACTATTTGCAGACGACACTGCAGTCTACCGCAGCAGTTCTAACCTGCAATATAGAGTCACAAAAATAGAGCAACACCTACAATCCATCCAGAAATGGGCTAACCAATGGAAACAAAAAAAAAAAAAAAAAACAATAAACGCGGAGAAAACCCAAGCAATACAATACGATTCACATTCAAAAAGAATACCTCCTAACCTGCATATACGCCTCAGAAATAACAATCTTCCATGGTCAGGCACAATAAAGTATCTAGGCATCAAGCTGGACAAGAGGTTGACATTTAGAGACCATGTTACACACGTTTGTAACAAGGCTGCAGCAGCAATATTCAGACTGTACCCAATCATCAAAGGAAACAGAATAAATATGCGCGCCAAAAAGAAAATCTTCAAAACCGTCATAGGAACCAGCCATCACTTACGGCTCTGAAAATCTGGTCAATGGCCGCAGACACCAACATAACAAGAGTAAAAAAGGGTGCAGAACAAATACTTCAGAATTACTGCTGATGCCGGCCGGTACCAGACAAACCGAGACATATACACAAACCATAACATACTCAAAATCCCGGAAATCATCCAAAGAAAAATCCATAAAGTTTTTTTTTTTTTTTCCACCAAACCACGGATTCGAACCACCCACTCATCAGAAATCTGGGACAAAATCCACCCGACCCAAGAACGACATTTCCCATCACGACAAAACACCACAAACTACAACATACCATGATAAACAAAAATAAAATACAAACACCATAACACTCACTTAAACAACAAACATCTACACACACCCAAGAGACCCTATCATCCCATCATTTTGTTACCCAACATAATCAGACAGAAGGCAGGGATCAAGGACAGATCCGGTCCTTCGAGTACAGGGGGTAAAAAATACCCATCAGACCAGCTCTCTCTCTCTCTCTCTCTCTCTCTCTCTCTCTCTCTCTCTCTCCTCCTCGCTTCTCCGTGCCGACGCTGCCCCGCACACGCGTTCGCGTTCGCGTTCGGCCGACACCACACGACAGGTCTTTGGGGCCCCGCCACTGCGCACACGCACGCCTCCTCCTCTTCCTTAGTTCTTTTTCGCTTTTCTTTTCTCCCCCGCCCCCCGCTCTCACCGCCACATCATCCCGCAACCCTTGGGGGATGTTTCCCAACATCAACGCGCCCCAATTCCACTCTCTGCCCGTGCCGCACTCTCCACTTTGCTTCTCCCCGTCCCCTACACACACGACTACCGAAACCCCGGTTGACACACCTTCTCGTAGGACAGGGGTGCGTGCGTGCGTTGTCTTGACGGTGACAGCAACAGCAACGGATCCGTCCATCCCATTCCCCCCCCACTCGGTAAAGAACCATGTTCAACCCACACTACACAACAAGGGGGGCACACACGAACGCGAAAGAAAGGGAAGGGCAGGGCAGGGCAGGGCAACTATCTCGTACACATTCTTCCTCAGAACCCACATATCACATCAACGGACGGCAGGCCAATTGCGGACTCAGCCGTGTCAGGCAAATCCAACCCAACCAACACCTCCCACGGAAACCCTGACACTGATCCAGCAGTACGTCCACATACATCGCCACACCAAATACGGGTGACGAGTGAGCAACAAATGGAACAATACACAACAAGGCTGACCTAATAAAAACTGCACGTCACGTCATACCTTCCAGACAGACGCAGTTCCGACGGGACGGCGGAACCGTATACGTACCTTTCAGCCACAACAACCGACCGACTGGACACGCCCGCGTCTCCAGCCAGCCAACCACCAGGGCCACACAGCCCGCAAGTTTCAGCGTCAACACTTCTTAACGTACGTTGCAAACTTTTCAAAACATTGCCACACACACACACCACGAAAAGCGTCAACCTCTCTCACACTGGATACACTCAACACTTTTTGTCGGCGGAGCTTGAGGCCAACGGTTGACACACCCCCACCGGCCACACAGGTTTCCCTTTGAAAATTGCAGTGACGGAGACGCGGCATTACGAGAGGGTTGTTTCCGAGAGCGCGAGCTGGACGGAGCTGCGGCGCCGCCGCCGAGGGGTAATGAACGCACGCGATGCCGCATGACAGCCCATCACCCAAAGTTTCACCCACAACTGCACAGGTCGCACCCCCTTTTCGCGCCATACTAGTGTCGATCGTCAATTACAGCTCACGGTGTTCGCATTTGCCACTTGACGGGGGGGAAAAGAAAACAAACATCTGACACGCCATGTGTTTCTCTCTCTCTGTTATATCTAGGTCATTGGGCAGCCACTGTAAAAAAAAATATTTTTACGACATGGTTGGGTAAGTGATTTAAAGACAACAATTGTGGGTCACACACCATAGACCATTTCGATAGTGTTCTTGTTCTTCTCTTTTTCCTTTTTTTATCGCTCAATTGAAATAAAACCTGGGGATGATGCAATGCTGCGATATGGCACAACCGTCGTCCATTGTACACAACTCGGGAACAAAAAGAAACCAATTCAGGGAACGTTCGTTCCTTCACAACGTTTCTTTCAACGCACTTGGTCTTTACCATCCTGTATTCAACACACATTTCCTTTCATCAAACTAGGGCATTTCCATAACAGTTTGTTTCCGTTTCTGTGAGCACAATACTGCTCCTTCGACGTCATTTCACCATCTTAACTAGAGACAAACAACAAAATAGGAAAACAGCCTTGAGAACCCCGTCCACCAAATTTCAGTTAGCACGGCATCCAAGATTCTTTTCCGGGGAGCGCAGTGCAGCTGACGCTCCTCAGACCATATACCGTCGCCAGTCTCACTCAACTCTTGCGCATTCCATTCTACGCTACGTGACAATGCAAAAATGAATGAATCAAACCCGCCCAGAGAGCGTCTTGTGCGAGGGGACACACGATATAGAGAACAACAAAACACACAGGGGACACCACCAAAGTTGGAGAGAACGTTTCCACCACGGCAGCCGCGCCGTTACGCGCTTTTTTTTTTTTTTTTCCTCCCCCCCACTGCACACCTCCGACACCACGGGAACGTTCACCGTCCCGTTGCCCTACACTGGCGTTTCTTTTCAACCCCCCACCCTATTCCTCGTTCCCCGGACATTCGACCGATCACAAAGTGCAACCTCTCGTTACCGTCGGGTGCCCCTCTTCATCCCCGGGGCGCCAACAACAAAACAAACAAAAACAACAAAAAAAAAACACCACCGACGCCGTCGTCTCGCGTCACCTCACTCAACTGAGCGGAAAATACACGTACATCCAGAATGACGACACCGCCTCCACAAACAAAAACCAGACGTCAGACGTCAGGTCGAAAGAGGGCACCGTACGTCGTGGCGCGTGGTCTCCTAACTCACCTCGCGCGTACAAATACAATACAATACAATACAATACAATGCAATGCGTGTCACCTCACGTTCACACACACCTCCACGCTCCACTTTTACGTCGCCCAACCAACCAACTAACTTAACGCACCCGCTCGGCGTAGAAGCAGCTGTAGGCGGCAACGTGTTTCTCACCCTCGCCACCAACGGTGTGACATCCGACAATCGCGGTTTGCTTTCCGTTCCACACCTCCGGCCATACCATACAAAGGGGACAAAAAAAAATATATCAAACAAGCCAACTCCAGCGATCCGCCCCCCTAACACCAACACGTCTCGAAACACCCACGCCCACGACCCGGCTGTGGTGCTCGAGCTGGCCGGAAACGCGGCCCGCGACAACAAGAAGACGCGCATCATCCCGCGCCACCTGCAGCTCGCCATACGCAACGACGAGGAGCTCAACAAGCTCTTGTCGGGCGTCACCATCGCACAGGGAGGTGTCCTGCCCAACATCCAGGCCGTCCTGCTGCCAAAGAAGAGCGAGAAGAAGGCCTAAAAGAGAGACAGCGCAATCGGCAACCGCCGCGTGCTCCCTTGGCACGCAGCGCGCCATTTGCCGCCTCGGCTCAAAAACAAAACACAATCGGCCCTTTTCAGGGCCACCACACAAACCTACGTCCAAAGCAGAATTCCAGTCGTTCGTCGCACCACTTTCTTTTTCTCTCTCTCTCTCTCTCTTTCTGTGTACGGTTTTTCCTTCTTACGCACACAGGCGCCGCCATCTTGTACACACGTACTTGGCCACCTCCTCCACTCCACTCCACGCACGCACAGTCTCGCGACCATTAACCAGCACACGTGGCGCACAACAACACACCTCAAAAATAACCCCTCGGCACTCAGCCGCGCCGCAACACACAGCCCATCCACCGACAAGAAGCATACAAGCAAAGAGGGAGGGGAAGGAAGGAAGGAGCTCACACAACGCAAGGGCACGCTTCCTTCCCTCCCAACCGCACCGCACACCACGTCAAAAAAAACTCCAAACAAAACTAAAAGGCCAAGTAGACTAAAAAGGAAAAGGAAAAAAAAAAAAAAAAAAAAACCAGCAACACAGACTCTTTCGCACTTTTCAACTTCCGAACACTGTGGTGGCCCTGAAAAGGGCCGTTTTTCAATCTCTCTTTCCTTCCTTCGGTCTCACACCGCCTAACCGCCGAAACCGTACAGGGTGCGCCCCTGCCTCTTCAGGGCGTACACCACGTCCATGGCCGTCACAGTCTTGCGCTTGGCGTGCTCAGTGTACGTCACCGCGTCGCGGATCACGTTCTCCAGGAACACCTTCAGCACTCCGCGCGTCTCCTCGTAGATCAGACCAGAGATGCGCTTCACGCCGCCCCTGCGCGCCAGGCGGCGGATCGCGGGCTTCGTGATGCCCTGGATGTTGTCGCGCAACACCTTGCGGTGCCGCTTGGCGCCACCCTTGCCGAGCCCCTTTCCTCCCTTGCCGCGGCCTGTCATTCTTCTTCTTCAAGCGTCTCAACCACAATAATATAAAAAACAGAAAGCAAGGCAAGCTCCTCACCCGGCGCTAGCGAGTCGGCTACGGTTGTGGCGCCCAGCGCAATATAATATAAAGGATGGGGCCCCTCCACGCCCGCATCAACGTGGTGACCAAACCAAAAGTTCTACTGTCACCTCCGTAAGCATGTTAGTTTTGAATCAGGCGTCACAGGATGCAGGCTGTGATGTTGTCCATGCGTCTGGGTAGGATTACTCATTTACATGGTCCATCAGGAGATAGAAGTGGTCGAAAGCGATTGAAGGGTAGCGGTTGTAAGGGCAGAGGGAAAAAAGTGCCAAGGCCAGAGCCAAGGGAAAAAAAACCTCTGCGACAGTAGGACGGGTAGTAAGGGCAGTAGCGGCTTGCTAGCTGCGATAGAGCATGCAAGGTGAGGTCGGTTAGCGTGAGGTATCATGCATCGTTACCTATGTCTGCGTGTCCGTTAGCTGGGTCAGTCCGAGTGCTGCGGCTGGGCTCGCTTGTAGTCCCCTGGGCCGGCTGCAGTGGCTTCCTCCCTGCAACATGAGAGTTTGGCGCGGCAACGCATGCGTTGCTGTTGGGCCCTCTGCTGCGCCTTGTCGTCGGTGACTTGGTGCAGCTTCATCAGGCTGGTGCAGAACGACAGCGATCGGCTACCGTTCAGTGTCCTCCTCTACTGCACGCCGCAGCCCTTTTCCAATGCAGCTCCAAGGAGCTCCGTTTGTTCGAAGAGATGCGACAGTTCAGCGTCCGAGGAAGTGTCGAAGGTCAGTCGCATCTTGGCGACGAAGGCTGCCCTTTCGGCTTCTCGATCCCTTGGGGGACCCGCTCCCGTCGCGGTCGGCGTTGCCACCGGTCCAGCTGGAGCGGCGGTTTTCTTCTTAGCACCTTTCACCTGCGGTGCTGCTGGGGCAGCCGCTGGCTCAGGCGCGCGGACGTCCTTCTGCGAGGTCGCAGGAGTGTTCGCAGGTACTACTGCGCCGGGGCCTCGGGCGAAGACTGCGCGCAGCTGCCTTAAGGCCTCTTCTTTCTCTGCAGCCACGGCGGCTGCGAAGGCAGCCCTCTCTGTCGCAATGACGGTTCTGAGGGCTGCAGTGGCCTCCTTCACGGCGTTGCCGAGTTCGAGGTCACGTATCTTCTCGGGAGCGCGGGCTGCGTCCTGGCCGCCCGTTTCCAAGCGGTCTTCCCTGCTCCTGGCAGGTGGAGCTGCTGCTGCGCCGTCCCTCTGCTGCGCCGGGCTCTTCTGCGCCCTACGCCGTTTCCGACGTCGTCTTCGCATCTTCCGCTGTGTCGGTGCGGCCGCGGCCGCCTCGCCGCCCCCGACACGGCTGAGGCTTGAAAAAGCAGCACAGCCGCGCCAGCTGGCGACGTGCGGGCCGCCACACCGGACACAGGTCGGTAGAACGTTGCTGCCGCGGTCGCAGGCGCGGCTGTCGTGCTCCCCTGAGCACTTGACGCACCGCACCGCGTTGCGGCAATACTTCGCAACATGGCCCTCGCCCTGGCACCTGAAGCACTGGGGCAGGGGGTCCATGGCGGTCGGGAGAGCCTCTGACGTCACCGGGAAGCCCAGCAGCTTCCGCAAGTCGAAGATGTCGCTCCCGCCGTCGACCGTATGCACGGTAACGGCATAGAGCGGCGCCCTCTTCTTGTTGGTCCGGTTGTGCAGCCTTGCGGTTACACCACCAAACCCGGCTCGCAGCAGCCCTTCCCGGACCGCTGCCTCGTCACAGCACCAAGGTAGCCCCCTGAGGAGCGCCTTGGTCGTCTTCATCCTTCCTGGGGAAGGTGCCTTCTCACGCGCCGGCGGCGCGTCGACGATGTGGTCGGCCACTGCGACCTTGATCGCCCTGTGGTCGGCCACGTTTGCGGCTCGAACGCAGATCAGCGAGTCTGTATCGACAGACTCGTAGACCACTTCGTTCCGTGCGCAGTTCGTCATGGTGTCGAACAGCGCTGTCCACCCACCTTTACACTAGATGTATAAAGGGGGGACAGGCCGCGACTCGTCTTCTCGGGAGTTCCTTGCATGGTCGGCAGACTTAGTGAGTTGCGCAACCGAAGGACCCTTCGTAGCGGCAGGTTTCCTCTGCGCACCCTTCTTTCCCATGCTGTGAGGCGCGAAACACGACAATCTGCACGCGTTGTCAAAACAACACACGACAATTTGCTCTGCGCGGCTCCCACAGCACAGAAACCTCTTCACGAGCTCTCAACGGCCGAGTTAGCGTAGCGCGCAACGGCAGCGATGCGCACGCCTCGCCAGCTCAGGCGCTACCAGAAGAGCACAGAGCTGCTCATCCGCAAGCTGCCATTCCAGCGCCTAGTGCGCGAGATCGCCCAGGACTTCAAGACCGACCTGCGCTTCCAGAGCTCCGCAGTCATGGCCCTGCAGGAGGCCAGCGAGGCCTACCTCGTCGGCCTCTTCGAAGACACCAACCTGTGCGCAATCCACGCCAAGCGAGTCACCATCATGCCCAAGGACATCCAGCTCGCGCGCCGCATCCGCGGCGAGCGCGCCTAAACCCGCACACCGCCAAACAAACAAAACGGCCCTTTTCAGGGCCACTAACGTCTCTCCGTCGCGAGCAAAACTTTGTCGGTCGCAACGACTAGTTCCCCACTCACTCTCCAGTCCAGTCGTCCCACCCCCGGCCCGGCGCCGCCGTTTCCAAAAAGAAAAAAAAAAAAAAAAAAGCACCGCACCGGCCGAGCCAAGTCGCAAGCGTCGATAGCGCCACCCACACAGGCCACGGCACAAAACGTGACGCCCGGAAAGCAAAGCCAAAAAAGAGTATTCCAAAACCACCACCAAGACAAACAAACAAACAAACGCGGCGCAAAATAAATAGGTAAAAATAATAAAAGTAAAATACACTTTATGTAACACCAACCGCGCGCCGCCGCCCACGCCCGCCAACGACCCCACAATCCAACCACCGCGGCACGCAAACACCATCCACACATGAAACAAACAAACGCCAGCAAGCAAGACAGACAGACAGACAGACAACAAGGCAACCGACCGACCACGACACGACAATCAACACCTTCCCGACGTGCTTTGATGGCCCTGAGAAGGGCCGTTTTTGTTTTTGTCCGGGACCGCGCGACAGCCTCTGGTTGCGCGCCGGCCACCAGGCGACGGTGTCAACCGCCAACCCTTCCCTGCCCTTTTTACTTCTTCTTCTTGGGCGAAGCCTTCGCCTTAGACGGCGTCGCCGTCGCCTTCTTCGGGCGCGGCGCCTTCGGCTTCTTCGTCGGAACCTTGGCGGCCTTCTTCGCCTTCGACGGCGACTTGGCCTTGGCCGGCTTGGCCGCAGCCGCCTTCTTCGCACCCGCGGGAGCGGCCGACGCCGCAGACGCCTTCTTGGCGGCGCCCGCCTTCCGACCGGTCGCCGCCTTCACGCCGCCAGCCTTCTTTGCGCCGGCCGCACGGGCCCCCTTCTTCTCCTTGCTGGCCGGAGCGGCGCGCTTCTTCTTCGCACCACCGCCGCCACCACGAGCCTTGCCGCCCTCGGCCGCCCCGCCGCCGGCGCCGGCAAGCTTGAAAGAGCCCGACGCGCCCTTCCCCTTCGTCTGCACCAGCTCGCCAGCCACGACGGCCGACTTGAGGTACTTCTTGATAAAGGGCGCCAGCTTCTCCGCGTCCAGCTTGTAGTGCGCGGCAATGTACTTCTTGATCGCCTGCAGCGACGACCCGCCGCGCTCCTTCAGACTCTTGATGGCGGCCGTCACCATCTCAGAGGTGCGCGGGTGCGCAGGCTTGGCGCGCGGCTTCTTCGCAGACGACGCAGACTTGGCCTTCTTCGTAGTGCCGGTGGCGGCGGGTGCCGCGGCAGTCTCGTTCGTAGCCGCCTGGTCTGCCATCTTTTGCTTGTTCTCTTTTCTTTTTTCCCCTTGGTTTCGCTTCCTTCTCTCCTTCGACGACGCACAACAGCGAGGGGCGCGCAGCAGAGAATAGCCGCGCACGCGCCTGGCCCAGCCAGTGTCGCGGGCGCGGACGGCCGAGAGAGCGGCCGCCACTCGGCGCGCCGCCGCGCCGCCGCGCCGCGCCTCCCGCGCTTGCTACCGCCCAACGTCCGACAGCCTGCGCGGAGCAGCCCCCAACCTGCGCCGCAACCACCCGCGCCATTCAAACCACCGAGGATGGGGCTACACACACCGACACCACGGTCGCCAACCAGTCGCCGCGGCGGCGCCGCAAACCACGGCCAAACTGCAGCCACCGCGCGCCACAGCCTGGGTCGGCCCGCCGAGAATCGCCGCCCCCGCCCAAATGCCGCCCCCACAGCCCCAGCCGACGACCCGCCACAATGGCCAAACCTTCGTCAAAACTCCCACACCGTCGCCGCGGCAGCCCGGCCACCGCGGCCGGCGCCACAGCCACACGAGCCGAGTCGTGCGGCGATGACGGCCGTGCACAAACGCACCTCCGCCGCCCCATCGCCTTCCGCCGTTTTCCCGATCGGCCCGCAGCCGTCGGGCCACGGCCGCGGGCCGTCCTCCTCCTCTCGCCTCGCCCGCCAACACCCACAGCCCTTCCAACACATTTTTTTTTCTTTTTTCTTTTTTTTTTTTTACTTTTTTACGATCGCCGCCTGCGCAACATGGCACCGGCCGACGGAGCGCCAACCCCCCCGCCACAGGCGAAAACAAAACAAAACAAAACAAAACAACGACAAACAAACAAACAAAATAAATTACCAGCCAGCCCCAACTACAGACACACCGAATCTGCCCTCACAGCCGACCTTACACGCCTCAACGTCAAAACAAAGGTGGTTTCTTTCCTTCAACGGTTACCTTACCTTAGGTTACGTCAGGTTAGGCTAAGAAGGCGTCAGGGTTAGGTTAAGCGTTGACGTGACGTCACGTCTTAACGTAGGCGTTAAGCTAAGGTTGCGGTCACGTACGTTAGGTTAAGGCGACTTGCGGGTTGGCCTAAGAGCTTAGGTTAGGTTACGTTAGTTTAGGTGGCTGCGTTAAGGGCTTAAAGAAGTTTAGGAGGTTAAGGCGTCGAGGCGGCCGCACCCCCTTAGCTGCTGCGGCTCGGCCACGCCACGCCACGCCACGCTTTGGGGTTTCATAAGGTCGCGCGGCGGGTCGTCGGCACGCCGCAAAGGACAAAACTGCAAGACGACGTCGAAAAACAAACAACAGGTAAAAAATAAATAAGTAAGTAAAAATAAACGACGCCGACAGGCGGGGATCAAGCAGAACGAGCAGATTCCGGAGAGCGAACGAGACACACACGCACGCACACACACAAACCCCCCCGAGCCGAGAGAGCACAGCACCACCACGTGTCGGCCTCCGCTCACCGGACTCGGCTGGGCTGGGCTGGCGGCCAGGCCGGATGCACGTACACGTACGGCTACAGCCACTACCCGTACACAGCCGCTCTTCACGCAACACCAGCCAAATGGCGCGCCCGCGGCTCGTCGCGGTCGCGGTCGCGGTCGCAACGCCACGCCGGCACACTTTCGGCACCACCGTTTTCGCGCGCACCGCAAACAAAACGCAGCCGACACACACAGAAAAAAAAAAAAAAAAAGAAAAAAACAGAGCGCGAGACTGGCGGCGGCGCACCTTTCGCCAGCCGGCAGGCAATCGACTCGCCCAGTACGACAAACGCGCACGCCACCCCACCCACCAACCAACCAACCAACCAACCAACCAGTCGTCGTCGTCGTCGTCGTCCCGAAATCAAACAAACTCTCAAAAGCACAGCCCCTGCTGCCAACGGACGCAGGCGCCACGCAGCTCCCTTCCCGCCACACTCGATTCGCAGCGCAACTCACCCGGCACACCGTCAAACGACGGGCTGGGCTCGCCGCATCGCCGCAACCTACACACCTTCCCCGCCACGACGCACAGCCCCACCAGACGCCCGTGCCGCAACGACACTACTGCACTACCACTACCGCACTACTCCTCTCGCCCTTGCCATACACGACACAACACGCCAAAAAATGAAAATCCAAATACAAACAAAAACACCGCCCCCACGACCCAAACACATGCACGGCGCGCCAACACATGCGAGGCAAGGCACGCAGCAAACGGCGTCCCCTCCGCGTCGCGCCATCAACCTACACACACAAGGCAACCAACAACAGCCAGCCAGCCAGCCAGCCAGCCAGCCAGCCCCACTCCCACGCCGCAAAAACAGAAAACACACCGAAACCGCCAAACGCCGCACATTCGCGCTTCGCACTTACCACACACCTCTCGGCATCCGTTTCGCACACAACGACGCGACGCACATACATCATCACGGGCTACGCACGCACACCGCGACCCACTTTTTTACGACGCCCTCGGCAGAGCACACGTGCCCACGCCCACACACAGTCGACACAACGACGCAGCGCGCAGCAGACGCGGCCGCAACACATACCTCCCCGACGACGCGCCAACACCGCCAGCCACTGCTCACTCGCCCAAGCAACCCGTGCACACAACTGCCACACGCGTCCACCACGCCGCCGCCAACCACCCGCCCGCCAGGGGGCGCTCAGTCCGCGACAACAGCGCGGCACCGCCGGACCGGACCGGACCGGGCCGGGCCGGGCCGGGCCGAACCGAGCCGAGCCGCCGCCGCCTCCTCTCCACTCGGCACGCCACGTCCTGCTTGCAAAACACATGGCTCGTCCCTCTGTACACACAACGCGCCTGCCTGCGGTCGCCGCCGGCATCTATCTACCTGAGCATCGGAGCCAGGCCGGCAAGCCCACACTTAAATAATGCACTTCACCAGCCAAACAAACCCACTCTTCCTTTCTTTGCACAGCGCATGCAACAGCAGCCCCAGGAGCCGGGCCCGCCGCCAGCGTCTCCTCCTCCTCCTCCTCCTCCTCCTCCTCCTCCTCCTCCTCTGGGCACAGCCAGCCAGCCGTTCCCACCGCCCCGCCCCTGCTCTGCAGAACAAGAAAAAACGAAAAAGTACCAACACACGCACCCAAAGCGTAAGCCAGACAAGACCAGCCTCTCCAAGGCCACACACACGCAAAAAAAAACAAAAAAACAAAAACACTACAACAAAATAAAATAAAAAAAGAAAAAGCAAGCCTGTCGCCTCGCCCCCGCCCGTCCCCCCCACCACATTCGCCCCCTCCGCTTGTTTTCCTTTCTACAATTTCCCTCTTTTCCACCCAATATCCCGCCGCGGTTTACGGGCACCGGCCGATTTTGCGCCCGCCCACATGTGTGCCTACTCCCCACCACCATTCCCTCCGCAGCCCGCAGCCCGCAGCCCGCAGCCCGCTTTTCCCCCCTCCCTGCCCACACCACACCACACCGACGGTGCTGACGTCGACACGCACCCAAGACAGGGGCCACGACCGTCTTTTTTCCTGGGCCCATCCCCGCACCGCACCGCACCTCCTTCCAATCAACGCTGTGGCGCCTGTGTCCGCGCGAGACGCGTGCGCGCCGCCTCTCTCAACATCCGTCCGCCGTCCGCCGGCCGGCCCGTTTTTCGGCCCCCAGGCCATCCGTCAACCACCACTGCCCCTGCCCCTGCCCCTGCCCCTGCCCGCCCCGCACCACACCACACACCGCTGCTTGCCCCGGCCGTTGCCACCAAAGGCGCCAACCGCAGCCCGCGCGCGCCAGAAAGAGATGGCAAAACTACAGGGACCCAGCCGACCGACGAAAATCAGAGCAATTGGCCGGGAGGATCAAAAAGAGAGCTCCGAAAACCACCGTAGCGAGGCGTGGGAGGAAACGTTACGAGAAGCAGAAAGGGACCAGGAAAAATTCTGGAAATTTCTTAAAACTCGTAAACTAAACACGAAACATCTACATCTACATGGGGAAGGAACGACCCCACAGACCGAGCTGAAGCACTGGCGGATTCACTAGAAAGGCAATTCCAAGCACCAGAAGCGGTAGATGACGAAACTGATGACCACCAGGAAATGGTACTCAGAAGGGTAAAACCGCATCCTAAGTGCCCCGATCAGAACATCTTTCACAATCCAATAAACGCAGAAACCCCATATCTTATCACATCACAAACATACACACATCCTAAGAAGGCATCAGGCCCAGATTCCATCAAACCGCAACTACTACATCACCTACCTCCAGCAACTATCAATTATCTATCTAACATCAATATATAATGCTTGCTTCAGACTAAACTACTTGGAAACAGGCCCGAGTCATCACATTACCAAAGCCAAACAAGGACTTATTATTTCCGCAAAACTATAGGCCAACTTCCTTGGAAAGGTTCTCGGAAAGCTCATTCAAACTGAACTGAAGAAATTCAATTCTTAAAGGATAACAACATAATCATCCCACAACAATTCCGATTCCGCGAAGAACACAGCACCACCCACCAGGTGACCAGACTAGTCGAGCACATATGTCAGGCCAGAAACATTAGACACAGTACTGGAGCAGTCCTGCTTGACATTGGAAAAGCATTCGGATAACGCCTTATCTACAAGCTCCACCACTACAACTGCCCCATCCACATTATTGGCTTCTTTTCTCCGCAACAGAGCATTCTATGTCCATGTACCAGGAGCGGCAAGTAACACTAGATCCATAGAGGCTGGAGTCCCGCAAGGCTCAGTGCTGGGGCCCATTCTCTACTCAATATACACAAACAAACAGCTGGGAGGACACTTGTCACTATTTGCAGACGACACTGCAGTCTACCGCAGCAGTTCTAACCTGCAATATAGAGTCACAAAAATAGAGCAACACCTACAATCCATCCAGAAATGGGCTAACCAATGGAAACAAAAAAAAAAAAAAAACAATAAACGCGGAGAAAACCCAAGCAATACAATACGATTCACATTCAAAAAGAATACCTCCTAACCTGCATATACGCCTCAGAAATAACAATCTTCCATGGTCAGGCACAATAAAGTATCTAGGCATCAAGCTGGACAAGAGGTTGACATTTAGAGACCATGTTACACACGTTTGTAACAAGGCTGCAGCAGCAATATTCAGACTGTACCCAATCATCAAAGGAAACAGAATAAATATGCGCGCCAAAAAGAAAATCTTCAAAACCGTCATAGGAACCAGCCATCACTTACGGCTCTGAAAATCTGGTCAATGGCCGCAGACACCAACATAACAAGAGTAAAAAAGGGTGCAGAACAAATACTTCAGAATTACTGCTGATGCCGGCCGGTACCAGACAAACCGAGACATATACACAAACCATAACATACTCAAAATCCCGGAAATCATCCAAAGAAAAATCCATAAAGTTTTTTTTTTTTTCCACCAAACCACGGATTCGAACCACCCACTCATCAGAAATCTGGGACAAAATCCACCCGACCCAAGAACGACATTTCCCATCACGACAAAACACCACAAACTACAACATACCATGATAAACAAAAATAAAATACAAACACCATAACACTCACTTAAACAACAAACATCTACACACACCCAAGAGACCCTATCATCCCATCGTTTTGTTACCCAACATAATCAGACAGAAGGCAGGGATCAAGGACAGATCCGGTCCTTCGAGTACAGGGGGTAAAAAATACCCATCAGACCAGCTCTCTCTCTCTCTCTCTCTCTCTCTCTCTCTCTCTCTCTCTCTCTCTCTCCTCCTCGCTTCTCCGTGCCGACGCTGCCCCGCACACGCGTTCGCGTTCGCGTTCGGCCGACACCACACGACAGGTCTTTGGGGCCCCGCCACTGCGCACACGCACGCCTCCTCTTCTTCCTTAGTTCTTTTTCGCTTTTCTTTTCTCCCCCGCCCCCCGCTCTCACCGCCACATCATCCCGCAACCCTTGGGGGATGTTTCCCAACATCAACGCGCCCCAATTCCACTCTCTGCCCGTGCCGCACTCTCCACTTTGCTTCTCCCCGTCCCCTACACACACGACTACCGAAACCCCGGTTGACACACCTTCTCGTAGGAGAGGGGTGCGTGCGTGCGTTGTCTTGACGGTGACAGCAACAGCAACGGATCCGTCCATCCCATTCCCCCCCCCACTCGGTAAAGAACCATGTTCAACCCACACTACACAACAAGGGGGGCACACACGAACGCGAAAGAAAGGGAAGGGCAGGGCAGGGCAGGGCAACTATCTCGTACACATTCTTCCTCAGAACCCACATATCACATCAACGGACGGCAGGCCAATTGCGGACTCAGCCGTGTCAGGCAAATCCAACCCAACCAACACCTCCCACGGAAACCCTGACACTGATCCAGCAGTACGTCCACATACATCGCCACACCAAATACGGGTGACGAGTGAGCAACAAATGGAACAATACACAACAAGGCTGACCTAATAAAAACTGCACGTCACGTCATACCTTCCAGACAGACGCAGTTCCGACGGGACGGCGGAACCGTATACGTACCTTTCAGCCACAACAACCGACCGACTGGACACGCCCGCGTCTCCAGCCAGCCAACCACCAGGGCCACACAGCCCGCAAGTTTCAGCGTCAACACTTCTTAACGTACGTTGCAAACTTTTCAATACATTGCCACACACACACACACACACACCCCACGAAAAGCGTCAACCTCTCTCACACTGGATACACTCAACACTTTTTGTCGGCGGAGCTTGAGGCCAACGGTTGACACACCCCCACCGGCCACACAGGTTTCCCTTTGAAAATTGCAGTGACGGAGACGCGGCATTACGAGAGGGTTGTTTCCGAGAGCGCGAGCTGGACGGAGCTGCGGCGCCGCCGCCGCCGAGGGGTAATGAACGCACGCGATGCCGCATGACAGCCCATCACCCAAAGTTTCACCCACAACTGCACAGGTCGCACCCCCTTTTCGCGCCATACTAGTGTCGATCGTCAATTACAGCTCACGGTGTTCGCATTTGCCACTTGACGGGGGGGAAAAGAAAACAAACATCTGACACGCCATGTGTTTCTCTCTCTCTGTTATATCTAGGTCATTGGGCAGCCACTGTAAAAAAAAATATTTTTACGACATGGTTGGGTAAGTGATTTAAAGACAACAATTGTGGGTCACACACCATAGACCATTTCGATAGTGTTCTTGTTCTTCTCTTTTTCCTTTTTTTATCGCTCAATTGAAATAAAACCTGGGGATGATGCAATGCTGCGATATGGCACAACCGTCGTCCATTGTACACAACTCGGGAACAAAAAGAAACCAATTCAGGGAACGTTCGTTCCTTCACAACGTTTCTTTCAACGCACTTGGTCTTTACCATCCTGTATTCAACACACATTTCCTTTCATCAAACTAGGGCATTTCCATAACAGTTTGTTTCCGTTTCTGTGAGCACAATACTGCTCCTTCGACGTCATTTCACCATCTTTTTTTTTTCCTCCCCCCCACTGCACACCTCCGACACCACGGGAACGTTCACCGTCCCGTTGCCCTACACTGGCGTTTCTTTTTAACCCCCCACCCTATTCCTCGCTCCCCGGACATTCGACCGATCACAAAGTGCAACCTCTCGTTACCGTCGGGTGCCCCTCTTCATCCCCGGGGCGCCAACAACAAAACAAAAAAAAACAACAAAAAAAAAACACCACCGACGCCGTCGTCTCGCGTCACCTCACTCAACTGAGCGGAAAATACACGTACATCCAGAATGACGACACCGCCTCCACAAACAAAAACCAGACGTCAGACGTCAGGTCGAAAGAGGGCACCGTACGTCGTGGCGCGTGGTCTCCTAACTCACCTCGCGCGTACAAATACAATACAATACAATACAATGCAATGCGTGTCACCTCACGTTCACACACACCTCCACGCTCCACTTTTACGTCGCCCAACCAACCAACTAACTTAACGCACCCGCTCGGCGTAGAAGCAGCTGTAGGCGGCAACGTGTTTCTCACCCTCGCCACCAACGGTGTGACATCCGACAATCGCGGTTTGCTTTCCGTTCCACACCTCCGGCCATACCATACAAAGGGGACAAAAAAAAATATATCAAACAAGCCAACTCCAGCGATCCGCCCCCCTAACACCAACACGTCTCGAAACACCCACGCCCACGACCCGGCTGTGGCTAAAGTGCGTATCCCAACGTCACACCAAAACCAAAGGCGCCGGCGCCGCACCACACCACAAGCTACAGCTACAGCTGTGCCGCCGTCCACCCGCTCACAACAACAACAACAACAACAACAATTCCGCCCTTCCCGCAAAGGCATTTTGGTGGCCCTGAAAAGGGCCGTTTTTTTTTCTTTTCTTCGCCGCGCTGCGGACGAGCCTCCTATTTCCAAGAGCCACCTCCTTACTTGGAGCTCGTGTACTTGGTCACCGCCTTCGTGCCCTCGCTCACCGCGTGCTTGGCCAGCTCGCCAGGCAGCAAGAGCCGCACAGCGGTCTGGATCTCGCGGGACGTGATGGTCGAGCGCTTGTTGTAGTGCGCCAGGCGAGAAGCCTCGGCCGCAATGCGCTCGAAAATGTCGTTCACGAAGCTGTTCATGATGCTCATCGCCTTCGAAGAGATGCCCGTGTCAGGGTGCACCTGCTTCAGCACCTTGTAGATGTAGATGGCATAGCTCTCCTTCCTCTTGCGCTTCTTCTTCTTGTCGCCCTTCGAAATGTTCTTCTGCGCCTTGCCAGCCTTCTTGGCGGCTTTCCCGCTAGTCTTGGGCGGCATCACGAACAAACAGGCAGGCAGGCAGGCACGCGCAGCCAGTCAGTCAAGCGCTCCGCTCCAGTCAGCGTCTCCCCACACAGTGGCACCCGCCACACGCCGCCGCCGCACCTTTACCAGCTCGCCCTGCTGCGGCCGCCGACCAATGGGGCGCGCGCGGAACCGGCCGCCGCACCCGAGCCCATAAAGGACCCCCACCCCGCCGGCGCCGGCACTCACGCACGCACGCACGCACGCACACGCACCCACGCGACGCACGCGACGCGACGCAGTCTGCGCTGAGATGTCGGAGCGAGAGGATGTCCGTACAGCGAAGGGTGTGGCGGATCGTCGTCCGGCAGAGCTTGCTTTGCCGGCGGCCCCATCCGGCCCCCCATCTAAGACGACCCAGGCATCGTCATTGGACACGACTATGGATTTCGAGTCGGCTGCACTGCAAGTACCGCTGCCCGAATCTGACGACGAGACGGCGGCACGACAAGAAGCGTCCACCTCCACCAGGACGAAGAAAAGGAGGGCGACCACCGCCACAGGAACTACTCGAGCCCCTCCTAAGGGAAAGAAGGCAAAACCGGCGGACGTCGTCGTCGATGAGGATGGTTTTCAACTCGTCAAACGGCCGGCGAGGAAGGCTCAACTGTCATCTGCACCGCCGGTTCCGACGACAAACAGTTATGATGAGCTCGCTGAGGGTGTGGAGTTACCTACTCAGAAGAGTGAACCAAGGCCGCCGCCTATTGTGGTCCAACATACTGAAGACTACGACGGCCTCTACAGGATGCTGCTTCGTCTTGTTGGCCAAGACAACGTTGTCATCAAGCCTGCTGGCACCAACCTGTACAAGGTCACGCTGAAAACAGCTGATGACTACAGAAAGGTTACGGCTGCGTTCGGAGAACAGGAAAAGCCGTTCTACACTTATCCGTCGGCAACGGACAAGACGCTAAAGATCGTCTTTCGAGGGCTCCCTCGAAACTACAGCCTGGATCACATCCGGCAGCAACTGGAGGATATGGGCTATGGATTTGGACTCAGATCGATAACTCGCCTACCGTCTCGCCGAACCAGAAAGGAGACGCCGCTGGTCCTAGTGGTCACTTGTGATATCCCACACAACCGTGGGCTGTGGCAGGTCACGAAGATAGCGGCGACACCAGTCACTACAGAAAAACTCCGCTCGAAGAGGGGAGAACCTCAGTGCTACAACTGCCAAATGGTTGGGCATGTAGCACGGTTCTGCACGCTACCCCCACGCTGTGTTAAGTGTGCAGGGGAGCACGCTAGTCGCGACTGCACACGGCAGCGGACAGATGGACCGCCCAAATGCGCTGGATGTGGGGGAGAACATGTTGCCTCTTACCGCGGCTGTTCCAGCTTCCAACGGGCTGCGGCACGGAGCCGTGGCCAACGCCCTGGCTCAATAAAGCGGCCTGCACCAGTCAGACCTGGAGTCAGTTTTGCTGCTGCTGTTTCCCCTGGCTCCTCTCCGCAGGCCCCTATACCTGCGACGGCGCCAGCCACTGTTGCAACAGCTGCAGACAACAAGAAGGCCCGCCGTCCACGAGGCACAGCGCGACCACCAGCACTGCGTCCTGATCAGCAACAGAGTGAAGACCAGGGACAACACGACCGCTCCCAACAGGGACGCCAGGCTGTCGTCGTGGAAACCCCAGCTCAACACCCACACGCTGCATCTGCACCCTCCCAGGCGGCCGATTCCAGCATGGAAGAAATGAAGCTCCTCCTGCAAGAACTTCGGGAGCTTCTCAGGGATATCCCGCGGCAACTCATCGCCGCTGTTAGTGCAGCCGTTCAGGCAATCACCACCGGACCACTGAAGACCCAGCATGGCCCGTAGTCAACGAGGGGTCACTGTATGCGTGTGGAATGCCCAGGGCATCCGCACCCAAGATGGCGAATTTCGTCAGCTGCTGCGAGATGAAGCTGTTGACATTTGCCTCGTCTCGGAGACTTTTCTCAAGCCTGGAGTTCACGTCCGAGCAGCGAACTACGTGTGCTATCGGACTGACAGACCAACTCATGGCGGTGGTACTGCGGTCTACGTCCGGACTTCACTGGCGCACCATCAGATTCAGCTTCCGCCACTACAAGCGATGGAGGCAACTGCTGTAGCTGTTGACACCTCACATGGGCGCATCACGTTTGTGGCTGTCTACCGTCCACCTGGCAGGCAGTTACTCCAACAGGACGCTGAAGCGCTGCTGACATTACCTGGAAAGGTCTTTGCCGGCGGTGATTTTAATGCAAAACATACTGAATGGCATTCTCGTCTTACCAACAACCACGGACGAAAACTTCTCCGAGTCGCACAGCGGTGGAACGCCATCATCCTCGGACCTCATGATCCCACCCACTTTCCTAACAATGGTGGACCTCCAGACGTGCTTGACATTGCGGTGGCCAAGGGGGTGCCCTATGTTATATCTGCCAGCACTCGCAACGCCTTATCCTCGGACCATGTTCCAGTTATCTTTGACATCGATGTCGATGCTCAGCCAGTGTCGCGGAGAGGAATCCAGACCAGGAACACCAACTGGATCCAATACCAGGAGCTGATCGCTGAGGGCCTCCGAGATGCACCAGATGCTGCTGAGGTTGGAGTTGATGGCTATGCCCGATTCCTTCAAGACTGTGCTATTCAGGCGGTGCACCGGGCCACACCGCGGCCGCGATCCGAACCACCTGACCGATCACGGCAACTGCCACCACATCTAATGGAGGCGATAACCACCAAAAATCGCCTATTCCGGGAATGGCAGCTGACACGAAACGCAGCAACGAAGAGGGCACTAAACCGGATGAGGAGAGAGATAAAGGTTGCCGTTGCAAATCACCGCCATCAGGAATGGTCCAACCGCCTGGCCACTCTTCGGGTTGATGATGGTACTGCTTGGAAAGCCACGCAGTTCTTCCTCCGCCGACGACAGAGGATACCGCCGCTACAAGTCGGTCAAAACATCGCCAGCAGCCCAGCGGACAAAGCCAACGCCATCGCTGATGTTTTTGAACGAAATTTTCAGCCCATCATGGACCCCATGGATCCGGATCACATTCGACTGGTTGCACAACGTCTTCCGGTATTCCTCAATGCACCTGTGGGCGACGATCACATCGAAGAGGTGGATGCTGATGAAGTCTCCGTAGAACTTCGGCGACTCAACAAGCGCAAGGCGGGAGGCCCTGACCAGCTCACAAATGAAATGCTGCGACAGATGCCACCAGCAGCCATAGAACACCTGGCTCGACTTTTCAACAACATTCTCCGCACTGGACACTATCCTCAAGCATGGAAACATGCGGAGGTAGTGCCCATCCAGAAGCCTGGGAAGGACCCTCGTTTACCAAGTAGCTACAGGCCTATCAGCTTACTACCAGCAGTCAGCAAGGTCTTTGAAAGACTTTATCTCCGACGCTTACAACGTCACATTCAGGAAGAACGTCTACTGCCGGACGAACAATGTGGTTTTCGCCCTGGTCATGCAACAACGCACCAACTGCTTCGACTAGTCGAAGAGGCCCTTGATGCCATCGAACGACGGGAGTTTTTCGGGGCCATCTTCCTGGATGTCTCACGGGCGTTCGATTCTGTATGGCATGAGGGGCTCCTTTTCAAGCTTCTGGACCTCGGTGTGCCCCTGCCGCATGTCCGCCTTCTACAATCTTACCTCGCCAACAGAAGCTTCCATGTCCGCACGGAGGACTTGTCGACGCGCCGTCTGGTCAGGGCTGGAGTTCCCCAAGGCTCCGTCCTCGGCCCCATACTCTACATCCTGTATACTGCAGACATGCCGCGGATGGACAGGGTCCATCTTGCCCTCTACGCAGATGATACAGCGATGTACGCAAGGAGCATGAATGCAGCTCTCCTCCAACGACGCATGCAAGCAGCAGCTGACACACTTAGTCAGTGGGCCAGGAGGTGGCGCCTCAGCTTCAATGGGGCTAAGACGCAAGCCCTCCTCATCACGAAGAAACATATTCCAGCTGCTCTACCGCAGATCACCATTAGGGGAACCGCCGTACCTTGGGGCACTACAGCAAAGTACCTGGGTGTAACACTGGATAGAGGGCTCACTTGGAGACATCACATCGATGATATAGTCAAAAAGGTCAGGGGTAGAATGACACAGCTCTACCCCTTCCTCAATCCATCAACTGCACTCCCACCTGACCTGGGTGTTGCGATGTATCTGACTCTAATCCGTCCACTCATCGACTACGCCGCTGTGGTTTGGGGCAATGCCGCAGCGAGCCATGTCGGAAGACTACGACGACTCCAAAACCGGATCCTACGGCTGGCGTTGCACCTCCCTCGGGACTTCCCGTCGGACGACCTTCACCGAGTCTCGAACATTCCAACTGTTAGAGAGAGGTTTCGCCAGGCTGCACGACTTTTCTACGAGAAGACCATGCAGTCAACAAATCCGCTCCTCCGAGCACTAGGCCACCGTGTGCAACGTCTCAACGCCACCAGATGGCCACATCTGCTTCGCGACCAATAAGTTGCAAGCACGCCAGGAACGCCGTCCCAGCAGACTGAAAGGACATAAACACAACGAAAGGACAACCCACACACACCGCCAGCTTGGAGGAATAGCCAACCAGCTTAGACTCCACCGAACAACAGAGACCAATCTGTCTCTGTTAGGCTGAAGCAGCAGCGCCGGCACTCGCTGAGTAGCAGTCGAGGGTTGAGCATCGCTCCTCTCACTCGCTTACTTTCAGCCATAGGCCCCCGCTTGCACGGGTGACAAACCAGGTGCGACTTCGGCTTCGCTTTTATTAAAGCGTTGACGGGTGCACACGTCGAGGCGCAGCACGGTTAGAGTGCATTATGAGCAAATTGTCGTGTGCGATTTCGAGCTGTGGTGACGATTCGGGGTCCCAGCAGCTTGCTGTTGGCGGCGTCGATGTCGTCTCCTCGATGTCGCGGGCCGTTTTTCCGGGCGGTTCGAGTACTTCAGCTGCCGCAGAGCCATGCTCTGCCCCTCCTAGCGATAGGGAATCTGCATGTCAGGGCCTGGTCACTGGCCAGTTACCCGCGCATGCTAGTTTGTTAGGGCCAAAGTCGTTTGCTGGAAACCTAACGGTGTCGGCAACTAAGGCAACGACTGGCACCCCCATGGCAGCCTTCGACTTTGCCTCCCCAACCAGCGTGAATAACACGGCGCTTAACGCCATATCACAGAAGTCGAGCACAACGTCTTACATCGTCAGTAAGTGCAGTGCCACCTCTACTCCCTCCCCATTCATAGAACAACTCTTACTGGCAAACGCGCAAGATAAACTCATTCCGTTTCTTAAGCGCAAACGCGGAAGCAACCACGTTCCAGTAACGATCCTCCCAAAACCAACATCAGTAGCACAACCCAAGCCCACCAGTAAACTGTCAAGTAAGGTGAAATTCACCCGCACCCCCTCCCCCCGTGTCAAGCTATCGAGGACCCAAAAGAAAAACAGATGTAGACGTAGAAACCACAGGGCCAAACTCCTCGAAAGCGCCAAGGCCGCTGATGATGAGTCGCCAAACTGCGACTCTGACTCAGAGGGTGCTCTCGTGATCGACGAGACAGGGCCCCAGAAGGAAAATGACGTTGTGGAACAAGAACGTGGTCCCGACGAAGACGGCTTCGAACTAGCCAGAAACACTGTCCGCCTGCCCACTCCTCCACCAGCCAGAGAGATAGCCCCTACGACTAACCGTTTCTCTAGCATTGCAGACGAGCCCGCAGATGGTGATGCGCCCCAAAACCAACAGGCGGAAACGCGCAAACAGAAACGCGTCCAACTGCCCCCAATAGTTGCCGAGTTCGACAGGGATTACAAGGAATTGTATGATCTAATGAAATCGACACTAGGGGACAGGCCATTTAAGGCGAAACCCGCGGGAGGCGATAAAATAAAGCTGGTCCTCCACAACCTGGACGATTACAAAGAGGTAAAGCAGGTGCTAGTGGACAAACGAATCCCACACTACACTTTCCCAACAGACAAGACGCGCAACCTTAACATCGTGATCCGTGACCTGCCTCGTAAACTTTCTCCCAAGGCCATCAAAATGGACCTGATGCGCCAAGACTACGAGGTCAAATCGGTCACCCAGATGAAACAACCTGGGTCCGACAACAAATGGCCATTATACGTAGCAGTCATACCAGATACACCGCAAAACAGGAGACAAATCACCGAAGTCCTTTCCGTCCCAGTAACCACTGGGCTACTGCGGAGGAAAAATAAATCAATACAATGCTTTAAGTGCCAGGGACTCGGGCACATCTCCACCCACTGTGACATGCCCCCCCGATGCAGGAAATGCGCAGGGGGACACGACTCCAGGACATGTACAACAAGAAAGGACGACCCAAGCATCAAGTGTGCACTTTGCGGCGAAGGCCATGTCTCCAGCTACCTGGGCTGCAAGGTGCACAAAAACTACGTCCAACGCGCCAGAGGCATAAAGGCGGCACAAAAACTGCCGGACAAACCCCGAGCCAAGCCCGCTAACCGTCCTGAAAACCGAACAAGACCGGACAGGCCGGCCTATCGGGCAAAACCCAGGGACGTTACTGATGACGCGACCTACGCGAACGTCGCCGTCGGCATGGGGCAGCTACCCAGTAGGCCACTGCCGGCTGCGGCGGGCGCGGGGGAAGACAACCGGACACCCACAGACACAGACTTAAATCAGGACACCACAGAACCCGACCAGATCCCACCTAACGAGGGAAGTTCTAGGGAAGCATTGCACCCCACACCAAAGCCCAGTCTGCGAGAAGCGGCAGCAGCAGACCGTCAAACAGACGACGGTCAGCACACCGCTCATGTAACGACAGAAGCCACCACAAAGCCTTCCTCCACAGACCCAATGCTAGGGCTAATGACACAGACTCTCAGTCTCCTCACACAAATGATGCGTGAGATACAGCAACAAAATGTGCAAATCCTCGCCGCTCTCCAAGTGGCAGCCAAGCAATCGCAGCCCTCAGCGATTTCCCTAGCAGCACCAACGGCCAAGCATGGATAGACGCCCACATATTCAAGGCCTGTCAATAAGTATCTTCAACGCCGATGGAATCGTCGGGCAAGTCATGGAATTCCGCGAATTCATGAAAGAAGTCAATATCGACGTCTGCATGGTGGCCGAAACCCATCTAAAGCCGGGAGTAAAGGCGACGGTCCCCAACTACAATTGTTATAGAAAAGACAGGCTAACCGCTGGGGGCGGGGTAGCCATATTCATCAAAAGAGGGATCCCCCATCACCAGGTCTATATTCCAGCTACCCAACAGTTAGAAACTGTGGCAGTGGAAATAGCCACAGCCACAGGACCCCTAACAGTCGTTGCAGTATATCGCCCCCCAACCCCATTAATAGCAGAAGAAGATATAGCCGCTTTAGGGCAGATTAGAGGCAAGCTCCTAGTAGGAGGAGACCTCAACGCCAAGCACGCAGACTGGCACTCGCGAAACACTAACAGAGCAGGTCGTCAACTGCAACGACTCGCGCGAAACCTTCAATTTGATGTATGGGGCCCAGAGGAGCCGACTCACTTCCCAAAGAACGGAGGTAGGCCGGACGTCCTCGATATAGCTCTCACAAGAAGGATAATGGGCTTCGTGACAGCGAGGACAGTCAACCGAATGTCCTCCGATCACAACCCTGTTATACTAGAGGTCGACGTGGGAGAGTGGGTAGCTCTTCCACAACACCAGGCGTCATACAAAAGCACAAACTGGGAGCAATTTCAAGATAACGTTGCATCAGAAATTGCTCGCGCCCCGCCTCCAACTGCAAATACAGCAGAACAGGCGCTTCAAGACCTCACCAACACGATCCTGCAGGCTGCTGAGGAAGCCACACCCCGACAGCGGGAAGGCCGGCCTCCTCAAATACAACTCCCGGAGCACCTGCTTGCGCAAATTCGGCACAAAAACAGGATCGCAAAGGAGTGGAAAATAACAAGAAACCCAAACACTAGGAGGCTGCTCAACAGACTACAGAGAGAACTGAAAGCTGCCCTCACTGAGCACCGCAACCAGCAATGGTCTGCACGCCTTTCAGCCCTCAAAGTAGACGACAACAGCTTATGGCAAGCGACGAAACAATTTACGCAAAGACGCGCTAGAATGCCGCCGCTGCACGGCGAGCGTGGTATGGTCTACAGCGCAGCTGACAAGGCCAATGCGCTCGCTGACGCATTTGAACAGCAGTTCAAACCAGCGGAGGCACAGGATAGAGACCATGAAAATACAATCCGTCGACAGCTTGCAGTCTTCCTTGCAGCTGAAGACGATGAAAACGATGACCCACCACTTTTCGCCCCAGAAGACGTGGCAAAAGTAATCAAGTCTCTACCCAATAAAAAGGCCCCAGGCCACGACCGGCTCACGAACCAACTAATAAAACATCTCCCGCCACTGGCAATTACACACATCGCGGACGTCTTCAACGAGATATCTCGCTCCCGCGAGTTTCCAGCGTGCTGGAAACACGCGGAAGTGGTCGCGATAACCAAACCAGGTAAAGACCCAGTATTCCCACAGCACCACAGGCCGATTAGCCTCCTACCCACTCTCAGTAAAATTTACGAGCGCCTCCTGCTTATACCCATCGAGCAACACATATTAAGAGAGCAAATACTGCCAAATTTCCAGTTCGGGTTCAGGCAGAAACATTCAGCCCCGCAACAAATCATGAGAGTGGTCGAAGCAGCAACCGAAGCTTTTAATCGAAGAGGCTACTGTGGGATAGTGCTACTAGACGTAGCCAAAGCCTTCGACACCGTATGGCACACTGGGTTACTATACAAACTATATACACAAGGCTTCCCCGGGACGATAGTCAAACAACTAAAAAGCTATCTCTCGAACAGAACATTCTCCGTTAGGGTCGACTCTTCACTCTCGACGAGAAGACGCGTGCGTGCTGGAGTGCCCCAGGGTTCGGTGCTAGGGCCCGTCCTGTATAGTCTATACACTGCGGACACGCCCACCGCGCCCCTGGTGCACACAGCACAGTACGCGGACGATACCGCGTTCTTCACACGCAACGCCAACAGGGATCTGGTCACAAGACGACTACAGACAGTCCTAAATGACACGGAAAAATGGGCAAAGAAATGGCGCATCACCATCAATAGTGAGAAAACACAGGCGATGCTCATAACCCGCCGACTAGGCAAGCGCGGACCACAGAGGAGACCACCACTGCACCTTAGGCTAAACGGCCAGGAGCTACCATGGAGGCAAAAAGCTAAATATCTAGGGGTAACTCTCGATAAACGCCTCACATGGAAGTCACACATTGAGGACCTAAGGCGCAAAGCCAGCGCCAGAATGAGTCTCTTGTATCCTGTTCTCAATACAGGAGGCTCACTGGCAGCAAATATAGGGGCAAGAGTTTATTGTTCCCTCATCCGCCCCATCATGGAGTATGCATGCCCCATCTGGGGATATGCAGCAAAAACACACATAGCAAAACTCCAGCGTGTGCAAAACAGGGCACTGAGACGAGCACTACATGTCCCCTCGCAGTTCCCAACGGCCGATCTACACGAGGCGGCAGAAGTCATGCCACTAATAGAAAGGTTCCGAGAACTCGCGGAAACCTTCTATGACACAGCATCCGGGTCCACCAACAACTTGATCAACAGGTTAGGACAATATGATCCATCAACAGGCAGACATAAAAGACCGAAAACGATCTTTTATCACTAATAAACATAAAAAATCCATTACATCATCAGGGAAAAAAAAAAACCACACATCACCATCACCCAAGTCAGCCCCCAGTTAGGGCAGTCAAGTACCCCATAAACAAATGCACGCCAAAAAGAAGACATACCGCAAAGAAAAGTAAAAATAAAAAATAAAAAAAAAATAATCTCCCAAACCCAGTGGGAGTAAATGTCTCTAGGACAACAAACTCCACACGCAGCCACCCTCAAGTAGAGGAAGCCTTAAAGTGCAGCAGTGTGCCGGCGCCGGCACGCACTCCGCTGCTCGACTCGCTGCGGCTCGCACCGTTTGCGTTGTGCTTTTCTTTCTCGCTTCTTTCCAAACTAGCCCATCGCCATGTCCGGACGCGGAAAGGGAGGCAAAGTCAAGGGCAAGTCAAAGTCCCGCTCAAGCAGGGCTGGGCTCCAGTTCCCGGTCGGCAGAATCCACCGCCTCCTGCGCAAGGGAAACTACGCCGAGCGCGTCGGCGCCGGGGCGCCCGTCTACCTCGCCGCCGTCATGGAGTACCTCGCGGCTGAGGTGCTCGAGCTGGCCGGAAACGCGGCCCGCGACAACAAGAAGACGCGCATCATCCCGCGCCACCTGCAGCTCGCCATACGCAACGACGAGGAGCTCAACAAGCTCTTGTCGGGCGTCACCATCGCACAGGGAGGTGTCCTGCCCAACATCCAGGCCGTCCTGCTGCCAAAGAAGAGCGAGAAGAAGGCCTAAAAGAGAGACAGCGCAATCGGCAACCGCCGCGTGCTCCCTTGGCACGCAGCGCGCCATTTGCCGCCTCGGCTCAAAAACAAAACACAATCGGCCCTTTTCAGGGCCACCACACAAACCTACGTCCAAAGCAGAATTCCAGTCGTTCGTCGCACCACTTTCTTTTTCTCTCTCTCTCTCTCTCTCTTTCTGTGTACGGTTTTTCCTTCTTACGCACACAGGCGCCGCCATCTTGTACACACGTACTTGGCCACCTCCTCCACTCCACTCCACGCACGCACAGTCTCGCGACCATTAACCAGCACACGTGGCGCACAACAACACACCTCAAAAATAACCCCTCGGCACTCAGCCGCGCCGCAACACACAGCCCATCCACCGACAAGAAGCATACAAGCAAAGAGGGAGGGGAAGGAAGGAAGGAGCTCACACAACGCAAGGGCACGCTTCCTTCCCTCCCAACCGCACCGCACACCACGTCAAAAAAAACTCCAAACAAAACTAAAAGGCCAAGTAGACTAAAAAGGAAAAGGAAAAAAAAAAAAAAAACCAGCAACACAGACTCTTTCGCACTTTTCAACTTCCGAACACTGTGGTGGCCCTGAAAAGGGCCGTTTTTCAATCTCTCTTTCCTTCCTTCGGTCTCACACCGCCTAACCGCCGAAACCGTACAGGGTGCGCCCCTGCCTCTTCAGGGCGTACACCACGTCCATGGCCGTCACAGTCTTGCGCTTGGCGTGCTCAGTGTACGTCACCGCGTCGCGGATCACGTTCTCCAGGAACACCTTCAGCACTCCGCGCGTCTCCTCGTAGATCAGACCAGAGATGCGCTTCACGCCGCCCCTGCGCGCCAGGCGGCGGATCGCGGGCTTCGTGATGCCCTGGATGTTGTCGCGCAACACCTTGCGGTGCCGCTTGGCGCCACCCTTGCCGAGCCCCTTTCCTCCCTTGCCGCGGCCTGTCATTCTTCTTCTTCAAGCGTCTCAACCACAATAATATAAAAAACAGAAAGCAAGGCAAGCTCCTCACCCGGCGCTAGCGAGTCGGCTACGGTTGTGGCGCCCAGCGCGCGCGCCGCCCCCCTATATAGACTCTGGGGCCCCGCGGCCCGCCCTCCCCTCCCCCCACCACCGCGCACCGAGGGCATATAAGCGCAGCACCCGGGGCGCGCGGGCCCGTTGTCAAGGCAGCACCGGACGCCGTCGCGCACGCATATCCACGCCGCATCCGCATCCGCAGTAGCCATGGCCCGGACAAAGCAAACGGCCCGCAAATCCACCGGCGGAAAGGCGCCGCGCAAACAGCTCGCCACCAAGGCGGCGAGGAAGAGCGCGCCCGCCACCGGCGGCGTCAAGAAGCCCCACCGCTACAGGCCGGGCACCGTCGCCCTGCGAGAAATCAGGCGCTACCAGAAGAGCACAGAGCTGCTCATCCGCAAGCTGCCATTCCAGCGCCTAGTGCGCGAGATCGCCCAGGACTTCAAGACCGACCTGCGCTTCCAGAGCTCCGCAGTCATGGCCCTGCAGGAGGCCAGCGAGGCCTACCTCGTCGGCCTCTTCGAAGACACCAACCTGTGCGCAATCCACGCCAAGCGAGTCACCATCATGCCCAAGGACATCCAGCTCGCGCGCCGCATCCGCGGCGAGCGCGCCTAAACCCGCACACCGCCAAACAAACAAAACGGCCCTTTTCAGGGCCACTAACGTCTCTCCGTCGCGAGCAAAACTTTGTCGGTCGCAACGACTAGTTCCCCACTCACTCTCCAGTCCAGTCGTCCCACCCCCGGCCCGGCACCGCCGTTTCCAAAAAAAAAAAAAGCACCGCACCGGCCGAGCCAAGTCGCAAGCGTCAATAGCGCCACCCACACAGGCCACGGCACAAAACGTGACGCCCGGAAAGCAAAGCCAAAAAAGACTATTCCAAAACCACCACCAAGACAAACAAACAAACAAACGCGGCGCAAAATAAATAGGTAAAAATAATAAAAGTAAAATACACTTTATGTAACACCAACCGCGCGCCGCCGCCCACGCCCGCCAACGACCCCACAATCCAACCACCGCGGCACGCAAACACCATCCACACATGAAACAAACAAACGCCAGCAAGCAAGACAGACAGACAGACAGACAACAAGGCAACCGACCGACCACGACACGACAATCAACACCTTCCCGACGTGCTTTGATGGCCCTGAGAAGGGCCGTTTTTGTTTTTGTCCGGGACCGCGCGACAGCCTCTGGTTGTGCGCCGGCCACCAGGTGACGGTGTCAACCGCCAACCCTTCCCTGCCCTTTTTACTTCTTCTTCTTGGGCGAAGCCTTCGCCTTAGACGGCGTCGCCGTCGCCTTCTTCGGGCGCGGCGCCTTCGGCTTCTTCGTCGGAACCTTGGCGGCCTTCTTCGCCTTCGACGGCGACTTGGCCTTGGCCGGCTTGGCCGCAGCCGCCTTCTTCGCACCCGCGGGAGCGGCCGACGCCGCAGACGCCTTCTTGGCGGCGCCCGCCTTCCGACCGGTCGCCGCCTTCACGCTGCCAGCCTTCTTTGCGCCGGCCGCACGGGCCCCCTTCTTCTCCTTGCTGGCCGGAGCGGCGCGCTTCTTCTTCGCACCACCGCCGCCACCACGAGCCTTGCCGCCCTCGGCCGCCCCGCCGCCGGCGCCGGCAAGCTTGAAAGAGCCCGACGCGCCCTTCCCCTTCGTCTGCACCAGCTCGCCAGCCACGACGGCCGACTTGAGGTACTTCTTGATAAAGGGCGCCAGCTTCTCCGCGTCCAGCTTGTAGTGCGCGGCAATGTACTTCTTGATCGCCTGCAGCGACGACCCGCCGCGCTCCTTCAGACTCTTGATGGCGGCCGTCACCATCTCAGAGATGCGCGGGTGCGCAGGCTTGGCGCGCGGCTTCTTCGCAGACGACGCAGACTTGGCCTTCTTCGTAGTGCCGGTGGCGGCGGGTGCCGCGGCAGTCTCGTTCGTAGCCGCCTGGTCTGCCATCTTTTGCTTGTTCTCTTTTCTTTTTTCCCCTTGGTTTCGCTTCCTTCTCTCCTTCGACGACGCACAACAGCGAGGGGCGCGCAGCAGAGAATAGCCGCGCACGCGCCTGGCCCAGCCAGTGTCGCGGGCGGCCGCGGACGGCCGAGAGAGCGGCCGCCACTCGGCGCGCCGCCGCGCCGCCGCGCCGCGCCTCCCGCGCTTGCTACCGCCCAACGTCCGACAGCCTGCGCGGAGCAGCCCCCAACCTGCGCCGCAACCACCCGCGCCATTCAAACCACCGAGGATGGGGCTACACACACCGACACCACGGTCGCCAACCAGTCGCCGCGGCGGCGCCGCAAACCACGGCCAAACTGCAGCCACCGCGCGCCACAGCCTGGGTCGGCCCGCCGAGAATCGCCGCCCCCGCCCAAATGCCGCCCCCACAGCCCCAGCCGACGACCCGCCACAATGGCCAAACCTTCGTCAAAACTCCCACACCGTCGCCGCGGCAGCCCGGCCACCGCGGCCGGCGCCACAGCCACACGAGCCGAGTCGTGCGGCGATGACGGCCGTGCACAAACGCACCTCCGCCGCCCCATCGCCTTCCGCCGTTTTCCCGATCGGCCCGCAGCCGTCGGGCCACGGCCGCGGGCCTTCCTCCTCCTCTCGCCTCGCCCGCCAACACCCACAGCCCTTCCAACACATTTTTTTTTCTTTTTTCTTTTTTTTTTTTACTTTTTTACGATCGCCGCCTGCGCAACATGGCACCGGCCGACGGAGCGCCAACCCCCCCGCCACAGGCGAAAACAAAACAAAACAAAACAAAACAACGACAAACAAACAAACAAAATAAATTACCAGCCAGCCCCAACTACAGACACACCGAATCTGCCCTCACAGCCGACCTTACACGCCTCAGCGTCAAAACAAAGGTGGTTTCTTTCCTTCAACGGTTACCTTACCTTAGGTTACGTCAGGTTAGGCTAAGAAGGCGTCAGGGTTAGGTTAAGCGTTGACGTGACGTCACGTCTTAACGTAGGCGTTAAGCTAAGGTTGCGGTCACGTACGTTAGGTTAAGGCGACTTGCGGGTTGGCCTAAGAGCTTAGGTTAGGTTACGTTAGTTTAGGTGGCTGCGTTAAGGGGCTTAAAGAAGATTAGGAGGTTAAGGCGTCGAGGCGGCCGCACCCCCTTAGCTGCTGCGGCTCGGCCACGCCACGCCACGCCACGCTTTGGGGTTTCATAAGGTCGCGCGGCGGGTCGTCGGCACGCCGCAAAGGACAAAACTGCAAGACGACGTCGAAAAACAAACAACAGGTAAAAAATAAATAAGTAAAAATAAACGACGCCGACAGGCGGGGATCAAGCAGAACGAGCAGATTCCGGAGAGCGAACGAGACACACACGCACGCACACACACAAACCCCCCCGAGCCGAGAGAGCACAGCACCACCACGTGTCGGCCTCCGCTCACCCGACTCGGCTGGGCTGGGCTGGCGGCCGGGCCGGATGCACGTACACGTACGGCTACAGCCACTACCCGTACACAGCCGCTCTTCACGCAACACCAGCCAAATGGCGCGCCCGCGGCTCGTCGCGGTCGCGGTCGCGGTCGCAACGCCACGCCGGCACACTTTCGGCACCACCGTTTTCGCGCGCACCGCAAACAAAACGCAGCCGACACACACAGAAAAAAAAAAAAAAAGAAAAAAACAGAGCGCGAGACGGGCGGCGGCGCACCTTTCGCCAGCCGGCAGGCAATCGACTCGCCCAGTACGACAAACGCGCACGCCACCCCACCCACCAACCAACCAACCAACCAACCAACCAGTCGTCGTCGTCGTCGTCGTCCCGAAATCAAACAAACTCTCAAAAGCACAGCCCCTGCTGCCAACGGACGCAGGCGCCACGCAGCTCCCTTCCCGCCACACTCGATTCGCAGCGCAACTCACCCGGCACACCGTCAAACGACGGGCTGGGCTCGCCGCATCGCCGCAACCTACACACCTTCCCCGCCACGATGCACAGCCCCACCAGACGCCCGTGCCGCAACGACACTACTGCACTACCACTACCGCACTACTCCTCTCGCCCTTGCCATACACGACACAACACGCCAAAAAATGAAAATCCAAATACAAACAAAAACACCGCCCCCACGACCCAAACACATGCACGGCGCGCCAACACACGCGAGGCAAGGCACGCAGCAAACGGCGTCCCCTCCGCGTCGCGCCATCAACCTACACACACAAGGCAACCAACAACAGCCAGCCAGCCAGCCAGCCAGCCAGCCAGCCCCACTCTCACGCCGCAAAAACAGAAAACACACCGAAACCGCCAAACGCCGCACATTCGCGCTTCGCACTTACCACACACCTCTCGGCATCCGTTTCGCACACAACGACGCGACGCACATACATCATCACGGGCTACGCACGCTCACCGCGACCCACTTTTTTACGACGCCCTCGGCAGAGCACACGTGCCCACGCCCACACACAGTCGACACAACGACGCAGCGCGCAGCAGACGCGGCCGCAATACATACCTCCCCGACGACGCGCCAACACCGCCAGCCACTGCTCACTCGCCCAAGCAACCCGTGCACACAACTGCCACACGCGTCCACCACGCCGCCGCCAACCACCCGCCCGCCAGGGGGCGCTCACGTCCGCGACAACAGCGCGGCACCGCCGGACCGGACCGGACCGGGCCGGGCCGGGCCGGGCCGAACCGAGCCGAGCCGCCGCCGCCTCCTCTCCACTCGGCACGCCACGTCCTGCTTGCAAAACACATGGCTCGTCCCTCTGTACACACAACGCGCCTGCCTGCGGTCGCCGCCGGCATCTATCTACCTGAGCATCGGAGCCAGGCCGGCAAGCCCACACTTAAATAATGCACTTCACCAGCCAAACAAACCCACTCTTCCTTTCTTTGCACAGCGCATGCAACAGCAGCCCCAGGAGCCGGGCCCGCCGCCAGCGTCTCCTCCTCCTCCTCCTCCTCCTCCTCCTCCTCCTCCTCCTCTGGGCACAGCCAGCCAGCCGTTCCCACCGCCCCGCCCCTGCTCTGCAGAACAAGAAAAAACGAAAAAGTACCAACACACGCACCCAAAGCGTAAGCCAGACAAGACCAGCCTCTCCAAGGCCACACACACGCAAAAAAAAACAAAAAAACAAAAACACTACAACAAAATAAAATAAAAAAAGAAAAAGCAAGCCTGTCGCCTCGCCCCCGCCCGTCCCCCCCACCACATTCGCCCCCTCCGCTTGTTTTCCTTTCTACAATTTCCCTCTTTTCCACCCAATATCCCGCCGCGGTTTACGGGCACCTGCCGATTTTGCGCCCGCCCACATGTGTGCCTACTCCCCACCACCATTCCCTCCGCAGCCCGCAGCCCGCAGCCCGCAGCCCGCTTTTCCCCCCTCCCTGCCCACACCACACCACACCGACGGTGCTGACGTCGACACGCACCCAAGACAGGGGCCACGACCGTCTTTTTTCCTGGGCCCATCCCCGCACCGCACCGCACCTCCTTCCAATCAACGCTGTGGCGCCTGTGTCCGCGCGAGACGCGTGCGCGCCGCCTCTCTCAACATCCGTCCGCCGTCCGCCGGCCGGCCCGTTTTTCGGCCCCCAGGCCATCCGTCAACCACCACTGCCCCTGCCCCTGCCCCTGCCCCTGCCCGCCCCGCACCACACCACACACCGCTGCTTGCCCCGGCCGTTGCCACCAAAGGCGCCAACCGCAGCCCGCGCGCGCCAGAAAGAGATGGCAAAACTACAGGGACCCAGCCGACCGACGAAAATCAGAGCAATTGGCCGGGAGGATCAAAAAGAGAGCTCCGAAAACCACCGTAGCGAGGCGTGGGAGGAAACGTTACGAGAAGCAGAAAGGGACCAGGAAAAATTCTGGAAATTTCTTAAAACTCGTAAACTAAACACGAAACATCTACATCTACATGGGGAAGGAACGACCCCACAGACCGAGCTGAAGCACTGGCGGATTCACTAGAAAGGCAATTCCAAGCACCAGAAGCGGTAGATGACGAAACTGATGACCACCAGGAAATGGTACTCAGAAGGGTAAAACTGCATCCTAAGTGCCCCGATCAGAACATCTTTCACAATCCAATAAACGCAGAAACCCCATATCTTATCACATCACAAACATACACACATCCTAAGAAGGCATCAGGCCCAGATTCCATCAAACCGCAACTACTACATCACCTACCTCCAGCAACTATCAATTATCTATCTAACATCAATATATAATGCTTGCTTCAGACTAAACTACTTGGAAACAGGCCCGAGTCATCACATTACCAAAGCCAAACAAGGACTTATTATTTCCGCAAAACTATAGGCCAACTTCCTTGGAAAGGTTCTCGGAAAGCTCATTCAAACTGAACTGAAGAAATTCAATTCTTAAAGGATAACAACATAATCATCCCACAACAATTCCGATTCCGCGAAGAACACAGCACCACCCACCAGGTGACCAGACTAGTCGAGCACATATGTCAGGCCAGAAACATTAGACACAGTACTCGAGCAGTCCTGCTTGACATTGGAAAAGCATTCGGATAACGCCTTATCTACAAGCTCCACCACTACAACTGCCCCATCCACATTATTGGCTTCTTTTCTCCGCAACAGAGCATTCTATGTCCATGTACCAGGAGCGGCAAGTAACACTAGATCCATAGAGGCTGGAGTCCCGCAAGGCTCAGTGCTGGGACCCATTCTCTACTCAATATACACAAACAAACAGCTGGGAGGACACTTGTCACTATTTGCAGACGACACTGCAGTCTACCGCAGCAGTTCTAACCTGCAATATAGAGTCACAAAAATAGAGCAACACCTACAATCCATCCAGAAATGGGCTAACCAATGGAAACAAAAAAAAAAGAAAAAAAAACAATAAACGCGGAGAAAACCCAAGCAATACAATACGATTCACATTCAAAAAGAATACCTCCTAACCTGCATATACGCCTCAGAAATAACAATCTTCCATGGTCAGGCACAATAAAGTATCTAGGCATCAAGCTGGACAAGAGGTTGACATTTAGAGACCATGTTACACACGTTTGTAACAAGGCTGCAGCAGCAATATTCAGACTGTACCCAATCATCAAAGGAAACAGAATAAATATGCGCGCCAAAAAGAAAATCTTCAAAACCGTCATAGGAACCAGCCATCACTTACGGCTCTGAAAATGTGGTCAATGGCCGCAGACACCAACATAACAAGAGTAAAAAAGGGTGCAGAACAAATACTTCAGAATTACTGCTGATGCCGGCCGGTACCAGACAAACCGAGACATATACACAAACCATAACATACTCAAAATCCCGGAAATCATCCAAAGAAAAATCCATAAAGTTTTTTTTTTTCCACCAAACCACGGATTCGAACCACCCACTCATCAGAAATCTGGGACAAAATCCACCCGACCCAAGAACGACATTTCCCATCACGACAAAACACCACAAACTACAACATACCATGATAAACAAAAATAAAATACAAACACCATAACACTCACTTAAACAACAAACATCTACACACACCCAAGAGACCCTATCATCCCATCATTTTGTTACCCAACATAATCAGACAGAAGGCAGGGATCAAGGACAGATCCGGTCCTTCGAGTACAGGGGGTAAAAAATACCCATCAGACCAGCTCTCTCTCTCTCTCTCTCTCTCTCTCTCTCTCTCTCTCTCTCTCTCCTCCTCGCTTCTCCGTGCCGACGCTGCCCCGCACACGCGTTCGCGTTCGCGTTCGGCCGACACCACACGACAGGTCTTTGGGGCCCCGCCACTGCGCACACGCACGCCTCCTCCTCTTCCTTAGTTCTTTTTCGCTTTTCTTTTCTCCCCCGCCCCCCGCTCTCACCGCCACATCATCCCGCAACCCTTGGGGGATGTTTCCCAACATCAACGCGCCCCAATTCCACTCTCTGCCCGTGCCGCACTCTCCACTTTGCTTCTCCCCGTCCCCTACACACACGACTACCGAAACCCCGGTTGACACACCTTCTCGTAGGACAGGGGTGCGTGCGTGCGTTGTCTTGACGGTGACAGCAACAGCAACGGATCCGTCCATCCCATTCCCCCCCCACTCGGTAAAGAACCATGTTCAACCCACACTACACAACAAGGGGAGCACACACGAACGCGAAAGAAAGGGAAGGGCAGGGCAGGGCAGGGCAACTATCTCGTACACATTCTTCCTCAGAACCCACATATCACATCAACGGACGGCAGGCCAATTGCGGACTCAGCCGTGTCAGGCAAATCCAACCCAACCAACACCTCCCACGGAAACCCTGACACTGATCCAGCAGTACGTCCACATACATCGCCACACCAAATACGGGTGACGAGTGAGCAACAAATGGAACAATACACAACAAGGCTGACCTAATAAAAACTGCACGTCACGTCATACCTTCCAGACAGACGCAGTTCCGACGGGACGGCGGAACCGTATACGTACCTTTCAGCCACAACAACCGACCGACTGGACACTCCCGCGTCTCCAGCCAGCCAACCACCAGGGCCACACAGCCCGCAAGTTTCAGCGTCAACACTTCTTAACGTACGTTGCAAACTTTTCAAAACATTGCCACACACACACACCACGAAAAGCGTCAACCTCTCTCACACTGGATACACTCAACACTTTTTGTCGGCGGAGCTTGAGGCCAACGGTTGACACACCCCCACCGGCCACACAGGTTTCCCTTTGAAAATTGCAGTGACGGAGACGCGGCATTACGAGAGGGTTGTTTCCGAGAGCGCGAGCTGGACGGAGCTGCGGCGCCGCCGCCGAGGGGTAATGAACGCACGCGATGCCGCATGACAGCCCATCACCCAAAGTTTCACCCACAACTGCACAGGTCGCACCCCCTTTTCGCGCCATACTAGTGTCGATCGTCAATTACAGCTCACGGTGTTCGCATTTGCCACTTGATGGGGGGGAAAAGAAAACAAACATCTGACACGCCATGTGTTTCTCTCTCTCTGTTATATCTAGGTCATTGGGCAGCCACTGTAAAAAAAAATATTTTTACGACATGGTTGGGTAAGTGATTTAAAGACAACAATTGTGGGTCACACACCATAGACCATTTCGATAGTGTTCTTGTTCTTCTCTTTTTCCTTTTTTTATCGCTCAATTGAAATAAAACCTGGGGATGATGCAATGCTGCGATATGGCACAACCGTCGTCCATTGTACACAACTCGGGAACAAAAAGAAACCAATTCAGGGAACGTTCGTTCCTTCACAACGTTTCTTTCAACGCACTTGGTCTTTACCATCCTGTATTCAACACACATTTCCTTTCATCAAACTAGGGCATTTCCATAACAGTTTGTTTCCGTTTCTGTGAGCACAATACTGCTCCTTCGACGTCATTTCACCATCTTAACTAGAGACAAACAACAAAATAGGAAAACAGCCTTGAGAACCCCGTCCACCAAATTTCAGTTAGCACGGCATCCAAGATTCTTTTCCGGGGAGCGCAGTGCAGCTGACGCTCCTCAGACCATATACCGTCGCCAGTCTCACTCAACTCTTGCGCATTCCATTCTACGCTACGTGACAATGCAAAAATGAATGAATCAAACCCGCCCAGAGAGCGTCTTGTGCGAGGGGACACACGATATAGAGAACAACAAAACACACAGGGGACACCAGCAAAGTTGGAGAGAACGTTTCCACCACGGCAGCCGCGCCGTTACGCGCTTTTTTTTTTTCCTCCCCCCCCACTGCACACCTCCGACACCACGGGAACGTTCACCGTCCCGTTGCCCTACACTGGGGTTTCTTTTCAACCCCCCACCCTATTCCTCGCTCCCCGGACATTCGACCGATCACAAAGTGCAACCTCTCGTTACCGTCGGGTGCCCCTCTTCATCCCCGGGGCGCCAACAACAAAACAAAAAAAAACAACAAAAAAAAACACCACCGACGCCGTCGTCTCGCGTCACCTCACTCAACTGAGCGGAAAATACACGTACATCCAGAATGACGACACCGCCTCCACAAACAAAAACCAGACGTCAGACGTCAGGTCGAAAGAGGGCACCGTACGTCGTGGCGCGTGGTCTCCTAACTCACCTCGCGCGTACAAATACAATACAATACAATACAATACAATACAATGCAATGCGTGTCACCTCACGTTCACACACACCTCCACGCTCCACTTTTACGTCGCCCAACCAACCAACTAACTTAACGCACCCGCTCGGCGTAGAAGCAGCTGTAGGCGGCAACGTGTTTCTCACCCTCGCCACCAACGGTGTGACATCCGACAATCGCGGTTTGCTTTCCGTTCCACACCTCCGGCCATACCATACAAAGGGGACAAAAAAAAATATATCAAACAAGCCAACTCCAGCGATCCGCCCCCCTAACACCAACACGTCTCGAAACACCCACGCCCACGACCCGGCTGTGGCTAAAGTGCGTATCCCAACGTCACACCAAAACCAAAGGCGCCGGCGCCGCACCACACCACAAGCTACAGCTACAGCTGTGCCGCCGTCCACCCGCTCACAACAACAACAACAACAACAACAATTCCGCCCTTCCCGCAAAGGCATTTTGGTGGCCCAGAAAAGGGCCGTTTTTTTTTCTTTTCTTCGCCGCGCCGCGGACGAGCCTCCTATTTCCAAGAGCCACCTCCTTACTTGGAGCTCGTGTACTTGGTCACCGCCTTCGTGCCCTCGCTCACCGCGTGCTTGGCCAGCTCGCCAGGCAGCAAGAGCCGCACAGCGGTCTGGATCTCGCGGGACGTGATGGTCGAGCGCTTGTTGTAGTGCGCCAGGCGAGAAGCCTCGGCCGCAATGCGCTCGAAAATGTCGTTCACGAAGCTGTTCATGATGCTCATCGCCTTCGAAGAGATGCCCATGTCAGGGTGCACCTGCTTCAGCACCTTGTAGATGTAGATGGCATAGCTCTCCTTCCTCTTGCGCTTCTTCTTCTTGTCGCCCTTCGAAATGTTCTTCTGCGCCTTGCCAGCCTTCTTGGCGGCTTTCCCGCTAGTCTTGGGCGGCATCACGAACAAACAGGCAGGCAGGCAGGCACGCGCAGTCAGTCAGTCAAGCGCTCCGCTCCAGTCAGCGTCTCCCCACACAGTGGCACCCGCCGAGCAGTCGAATTCTCTGGGCTCCCGCCCTGGTTTTCAAGAAGATTCAGCGCCCAGTGGCACTCTGTCTTCTGGTTTAAGTGTCCTGATTTTCGAATTTCGGTTTGTTTTAGTGTTTTGTTTACTGGGCGTTGTTGTTGTACCCCGATGTATGTTTGGCGGTAGGAGTTGCGGCACTTTTGTTGATGTTGGTTGTATTTTGCATTGAGTTTTACATCTCACTCAGAATATACTGTTTAAAACCTACGATGAATCGTTGTGACTGGTGCTTTTTGGCGGGGTTGGTCTTCCCCGCCGAGGGAATTTATAAGATGAAACTGTGAGTGATGACATGATGTGTAGAAGTCGATGGATTTGTGTTTGATGATGTGATAAATGGTAGGATGACCAAGCATGACTCTGACCTCCTCATTGCTGCAGTACCATGGTACCTCTGCTATTATTCTTAGTACTTTGTTTTGGAGTCTTTCTATCTTGGATAGATTTTTGTCTGCCGCCATGCTCCATACCTCTGAGCCATAGAGCACAGCTGGCAGTATTATCATTTTCCATATTTTTAATTTCGCTTCAGTTGAAAGTCCTCTACCTTTGAGGAGCGGATATAGTTTGATAAGTCTTGCCTGGCCTTTGTTGCAGGATTCTGTGATGTGTTGACCAAAGGTTAGCCTCTTATCAATCTGTAGGCCAAGATACGTAATAGAGTTTTTCCATGGTAGCTGTTTATTTCCAACTATGATGCTTCGTGTTGGTGGTTTTCTTTTGTTGGTGAAAAGTATTGCCTGGCACTTTTCCGCATTTATTTTAGTCTTCCATAGATTACACCATCTGATCACATGATTCATATGGCGTTGTAGCCTGCATACGATGTAATTTATGTTACTTCCACTATGATATAGTGCCGTGTCGTCGGCATAGAGGGCTATTTGGCCCCCCGGCTCCCGGGGCACATCATTAGTGTATAGAAGGTATAGGAGGGGACCTAACACAGACCCTTGTGGTACTCCTGCCTCTATGTCTCTGATGGGACTGTTGGCGCCATCCAACGAGGAGTAAAATTTTCTGTTTGACAGGAAGGATCTAATCATTTTTAGTATGTGCAGTGGGCAGTTAAGTTGGGACAGCTTATAAAGCAGGCCGCCATGCCACACCCTGTCGAACGCTTTCTCGATGTCCAGGAAAACGGCACCAGTGCTGTTTCCTTGTTGTCTTTCCGAACATACGTGCTCCACCAGGCGATTGGCCTGCTGGGTGGTGCTATGACCAGCACGAAAACCAAACTGTTCTGGGGTAAGGATGTTGTTGGTGGCAAGGAACTGTTGTAGTGGGATTTGTTTTAGTGTCTCAAGGAGTTTGGAGAAATGATTTAGAAGGGAGATGGGCCTGTGGTTTTGTGGGAATAAATGATTTTTGTTTGGTTTGGGAATCTAAATAATTTTTGCAACCTTCCAGGCTGAAGGGAAGTAGTTTAATTTAAGGCAGTTGTTTAGGATAGCAGTGAGGTGGGATATGGCGGACTGGGGGAGGTTTTTCAGGAAGGGTGGTTTGATATTGTCAGGGCCTGGGGCTTTAACGTTGCCGATTCGCCTGATGAGAGCACCCACTGTTTGCTCGCTGGTTTCATCGAACGAGGTGTCCGTCCTTTGTTGGAGTTTCGCTGTTAGGTGGCGTCTGACCTCCCGCTCGTTTCTCTCAACCTCCTCCTCGTCATCACCGATGTCGTTCTCCTGGAATTGGCGCTCGAGTGTGCGCGACATGGCGTCCGCTTTCTCCTCTGGTGTGTAGACTATTCCGTTTACGCCATGCAGAGGATTTATGGTCTTTTGTGGTCTTCTTCGGGTTCTGATTTTGTTCCAGAACTTTTCTGGGTTTCTCTCAGCTTCTTGTAGGCCTCTCTCCCATCGCTCGTACCTGAGCAGTTGTAGTCTTGTTCTGATTTCGCGGGCCATCCTCTCCATTGTCCTTTTGTCTTGTGGATCCCGAAATTGTTGCCACAGACGCCTCGTGCGCTTCTTGTCTCTAATTAGTTGCGCGAGGTCGGGTGGTAGATCCTCGCGTCTATGTTGGTGCGTAATTTTTATTGTGGCCCTCTCGCTGCACGTCGTCACAATGCGCGTGAACTCCTCCACTGCCGCGTCGATATCTCGCTTGTGAGGCATTTCTGGTGCAAAGTCTGGCATATGGTGGTCTACCAGTGTTTTGTACCTATCCCAGTTTGTGGTGAAGGTCACCCTCTTCCCCTTTGTAGGATCTGCCTGCTCATTTTCTAGCCTCAGGATGACGGGGTCGTGGTCGGAATCCAGCGCGTTTACGACCTCTGTCTCCGTTATGAGGTTTAGATTTTTGACCAGGAATATGTCCAGTTTATCTGGGCGGCACCTGTGGTCCCGGTGGAAATGCGTTGGTATTCCTGGGGGTATTACCTCCACTTCGGGGTGGGTGTCCAGATATCGTAGGAGTGTCCTACCACTGGTGTTCGTGGCACGACAGGTCCACGCCCTATGCTTTGCATTTAGGTCCCCTCCTATGATGACTCTATGGCTTTGGTTTAGAAGATTTGTGAGTTCTATTTCAGGTATGTTTCGGCCCGGCGGGTGGTATGCAGCAATGAGGTAGGTGGTCTGGTTTTCGATCATCATTTCAATGGCTGTTGCTTCTATTTGCTGGAGCTGTGGTAGGGGTATATGACGATGGCATAGACGTTGCTTTACTAGTACTGCCGTCCCACCACCCTGCCGGTTGGGTCGGTCAGTCCTGTAAATGACATAATTTCTGATCCGGAAGGTGTCAGTAGGTGCTAGATGGGTTTCGTTTACTAGCGCAACGTCTATTCCGTATTCGTCTAGGAACAGCTCCAGCTCGTGTCTCTGGTGACGAATGCCGTCGGCATTCCAGATGCATATAATTGGCTGTCGGTTTCTATTTGCCATTGGTGAATAGAGGCACGATTTTTGTGAGGACTACAGCGATTTTTGCCAGCATATCAGGTGCTGCACCCGCCGCACGCCGCCGCCGCACCTTTACCAGCTCGCCCTGCTGCGGCCGCCGACCAATGGGGCGCGCGCGCAACCGGCCGCCGCACCCGAGCCCATAAAGGACCCCCACCCCGCCGGCGCCGGCAAGCACTCCGCTGCTCGACTCGCTGCGGCTCGCACCGTTTGCGTTGTGCTTTTCTTTCTCGCTTCTTTCCAAACTAGCCCATCGCCATGTCCGGACGCGGAAAGGGAGGCAAAGTCAAGGGCAAGTCAAAGTCCCGCTCAAGCAGGGCTGGGCTCCAGTTCCCGGTCGGCAGAATCCACCGCCTCCTGCGCAAGGGAAACTACGCCGAGCGCGTCGGCGCCGGGGCGCCCGTCTACCTCGCCGCCGTCATGGAGTACCTCGCGGCTGAGGTGCTCGAGCTGGCCGGAAACGCGGCCCGCGACAACAAGAAGACGCGCATCATCCCGCGCCACCTGCAGCTCGCCATACGCAACGACGAGGAGCTCAACAAGCTCTTGTCGGGCGTCACCATCGCACAGGGAGGTGTCCTGCCCAACATCCAGGCCGTCCTGCTGCCAAAGAAGACCGAGAAGAAGGCCTAAAAGAGAGACAGCGCAATTCGCAACCGCCGCGTGCTCCCTTGGCACGCAGCGCGCCATTTGCCGCCTCGGCTCAAAAACAAAACACAATCGGCCCTTTTCAGGGCCACCACACAAACCTACGTCCAAAGCAGAATTCCAGTCGTTCGTCGCACCACTTTCTTTTTCTCTCTCTCTCTCTCTCTTTCTGTGTACGGTTTTTCCTTCTTACGCACACAGGCGCCGCCATCTTGTACACACGCACTTGGCCACCTCCTCCACTCCACTCCACGCACGCACAGTCTCGCGACCATTAACCAGCACACGTGGCGCACAACAACACACCTCAAAAATAACCCCTCGGCACTCAGCCGCGCCGCAACACACAGCCCATCCACCGACAAGAAGCATACAAGCAAAGAGGGAGGGGAAGGAAGGAAGGAGCTCACACAACGCAAGGGCACGCTTCCTTCCCTCCCAACCGCACCGCACACCACGTCAAAAAAAACTCCAAACAAAACTAAAAGGCCAAGTAGACTAAAAAGGAAAAGGAAAAAAAAAAAAAAAACCAGCAACACAGACTCTTTCGCACTTTTCAACTTCCGAACACTGTGGTGGCCCTGAAAAGGGCCGTTTTTCAATCTCTCTTTCCTTCCTTCGGTCTCACACCGCCTAACCGCCGAAACCGTACAGGGTGCGCCCCTGCCTCTTCAGGGCGTACACCACGTCCATGGCCGTCACAGTCTTGCGCTTGGCGTGCTCAGTGTACGTCACCGCGTCGCGGATCACGTTCTCCAGGAACACCTTCAGCACTCCGCGCGTCTCCTCGTAGATCAGACCAGAGATGCGCTTCACGCCGCCCCTGCGCGCCAGGCGGCGGATCGCGGGCTTCGTGATGCCCTGGATGTTGTCGCGCAACACCTTGCGGTGCCGCTTGGCGCCACCCTTGCCGAGCCCCTTTCCTCCCTTGCCGCGGCCTGTCATTCTTCTTCTTCAAGCGTCTCAACCACAATAATATAAAAAACAGAAAGCAAGGCAAGCTCCTCACCCGGCGCTAGCGAGTCGGCTACGGTTGTGGCGCCAGCGCGCGCGCCGCCCCCCTATATAGACTCTGGGGCCCCGCGGCCCGCCCTCCCCTCCCCCCACCACCGCGCACCGAGGGCATATAAGCGCAGCACCCGGGGCGCGCGGGCCCGTTGTCAAGGCAGCACCGGACGCCATCGTGCACGCATATCCACGCCGCATCCGCATCCGCAGTAGCCATGGCCCGGACAAAGCAAACGGCCCGCAAGTCCACCGGCGGAAAGGCGCCGCGCAAACAGCTCGCCACCAAGGCGGCGAGGAAGAGCGCGCCCGCCACCGGCGGCGTCAAGAAGCCCCACCGCTACAGGCCGGGCACCGTCGCCCTGCGAGAAATCAGGCGCTACCAGAAGAGCACAGAGCTGCTCATCCGCAAGCTGCCATTCCAGCGCCTAGTGCGCGAGATCGCCCAGGACTTCAAGACCGACCTGCGCTTCCAGAGCTCCGCAGTCATGGCCCTGCAGGAGGCCAGCGAGGCCTACCTCGTCGGCCTCTTCGAAGACACCAACCTGTGCGCAATCCACGCCAAGCGAGTCACCATCATGCCCAAGGACATCCAGCTCGCGCGCCGCATCCGCGGCGAGCGCGCCTAAACCCGCACACCGCCAAACAAACAAAACGGCCCTTTTCAGGGCCACTAACGTCTCTCCGTCGCGAGCAAAACTTTGTCGGTCGCAACGACTAGTTCCCCACTCACTCTCCAGTCCAGTCGTCCCACCCCCGGCCCGGCGCCGCCGTTTCCAAAAAAAAAAAAAGCACCGCACCGGCCGAGCCAAGTCGCAAGCGTCAATAGCGCCACCCACACAGGCCACGGCACAAAACGTGACGCCCGGAAAGCAAAGCCAAAAAAGAGTATTCCAAAACCACCACCAAGACAAACAAACAAACAAACGCGGCGCAAAATAAATAGGTAAAAATAATAAAAGTAAAATACACTTTATGTAACACCAACCGCGCGCCGCCGCCCACGCCCGCCAACGACCCCACAATCCAACCACCGCGGCACGCAAACACCATCCACACATGAAACAAACAAACGCCAGCAAGCAAGACAGACAGACAGACAGACAACAAGGCAACCGACCGACCACGACACGACAATCAACACCTTCCCGACGTGCTTTGATGGCCCTGAGAAGGGCCGTTTTTGTTTTTGTCCGGGACCGCGCGACAGCCTCTGGTTGCGCGCCGGCCACCAGGCGACGGTGTCAACCGCCAACCCTTCCCTGCCCTTTTTACTTCTTCTTCTTGGGCGAAGCCTTCGCCTTAGACGGCGTCGCCGTCGCCTTCTTCGGGCGCGGCGCCTTCGGCTTCTTCGTCGGAACCTTGGCGGCCTTCTTCGCCTTCGACGGCGACTTGGCCTTGGCCGGCTTGGCCGCAGCCGCCTTCTTCGCACCCGCGGGAGCGGCCGACGCCGCAGACGCCTTCTTGGCGGCGCCCGCCTTCCGACCGGTCGCCGCCTTCACGCCGCCAGCCTTCTTTGCGCCGGCCGCACGGGCCCCCTTCTTCTCCTTGCTGGCCGGAGCGGCGCGCTTCTTCTTCGCACCACCGCCGCCACCACGAGCCTTGCCGCCCTCGGCCGCCCCGCCGCCGGCGCCGGCAAGCTTGAAAGAGCCCGACGCGCCCTTCCCCTTCGTCTGCACCAGCTCGCCAGCCACGACGGCCGACTTGAGGTACTTCTTGATAAAGGGCGCCAGCTTCTCCGCGTCCAGCTTGTAGTGCGCGGCAATGTACTTCTTGATCGCCTGCAGCGACGACCCGCCGCGCTCCTTCAGACTCTTGATGGCGGCCGTCACCATCTCAGAGGTGCGCGGGTGCGCAGGCTTGGCGCGCGGCTTCTTCGCAGACGACGCAGACTTGGCCTTCTTCGTAGTGCCGGTGGCGGCGGGTGCCGCGGCAGTCTCGTTCGTAGCCGCCTGGTCTGCCATCTTTTGCTTGTTCTCTTTTCTTTTTTCCCCTTGGTTTCGCTTCCTTCTCTCCTTCGACGACGCACAACAGCGAGGGGCGCGCAGCAGAGAATAGCCGCGCACGCGCCTGGCCCAGCCAGTGTCGCGGGCGGCCGCGGACGGCCGAGAGAGCGGCCGCCACTCGGCGCGCCGCCGCGCCGCCGCGCCGCGCCTCCCGCGCTTGCTACCGCCCAACGTCCGACAGCCTGCGCGGAGCAGCCCCCAACCTGCGCCGCAACCACCCGCGCCATTCAAACCACCGAGGATGGGGCTACACACACCGACACCACGGTCGCCAACCAGTCGCCGCGGCGGCGCCGCCAACCACGGCCAAACTGCAGCCACCGCGCGCCACAGCCTGGGTCGGCCCGCCGAGAATCGCCGCCCCCGCCCAAATGCCGCCCCCACAGCCCCAGCCGACGACCCGCCACAATGGCCAAACCTTCGTCAAAACTCCCACACCGTCGCCGCGGCAGCCCGGCCACCGCGGCAGGCGCCACAGCCACACGAGCCGAGTCGTGCGGCGATGACGGCCGTGCACAAACGCACCTCCGCCGCCCCATCGCCTTCCGCCGTTTTCCCGATCGGCCCGCAGCCGTCGGGCCACGGCCGCGGGCCGTCCTCCTCCTCTCGCCTCGCCCGCCAACACCCACAGCCCTTCCAACACATTTTTTTTTCTTTTTTCTTTTTTTTTTTTTACTTTTTTACGATCGCCGCCTGCGCAACATGGCACCGGCCGACGGAGCGCCAACCCCCCCGCCACAGGCGAAAACAAAACAAAACAAAACAAAACAACGACAAACAAACAAACAAAATAAATTACCAGCCAGCCCCAACTGCAGACACACCGAATCTGCCCTCACAGCCGACCTTACACGCCTCAACGTCAAAACAAAGGTGGTTTCTTTCCTTCAACGGTTACCTTACCTTAGGTTACGTCAGGTTAGGCTAAGAAGGCGTCAGGGTTAGGTTAAGCGTTGACGTGACGTCACGTCTTAACGTAGGCGTTAAGCTAAGGTTGCGGTCACGTACGTTAGGTTAAGGCGACTTGCGGGTTGGCCTAAGAGCTTAGGTTAGGTTACGTTAGTTTAGGTGGCTGCGTTAAGGGCTTAAAGAAGTTTAGGAGGTTAAGGCGTCGAGGCGGCCGCACCCCCTTAGCTGCTGCGGCTCGGCCACGCCACGCCACGCCACGCTTTGGGGTTTCATAAGGTCGCGCGGCGGGTCGTCGGCACGCCGCAAAGGACAAAACTGCAAGACGACGTCGAAAAACAAACAACAGGTAAAAAATAAATAAGTAAGTAAAAATAAACGACGCCGACAGGCGGGGATCAAGCAGAACGAGCAGATTCCGGAGAGCGAACGAGACACACACGCACGCACACACACAAACCCCCCCGAGCCGAGAGAGCACAGCACCACCACGTGTCGGCCTCCGCTCACCCGACTCGGCTGGGCTGGGCTGGCGGCCGGGCCGGATGCACGTACACGTACGGCTACAGCCACTACCCGTACACAGCCGCTCTTCACGCAACACCAGCCAAATGGCGCGCCCGCGGCTCGTCGCGGTCGCGGTCGCGGTCGCAACGCCACGCCGGCACACTTTCGGCACCACCGTTTTCGCGCGCACCGCAAACAAAACGCAGCCGACACACACAGAAAAAAAAAAAAAAAAAAGAAAAAAACAGAGCGCGAGACGGGCGGCGGCGCACCTTTCGCCAGCCGGCAGGCAATCGACTCGCCCAGTACGACAAACGCGCACGCCACCCCACCCACCAACCAACCAACCAACCAACCAACCAGTCGTCTTCGTCGTCGTCGTCCTGAAATCAAACAAACTCTCAAAAGCACAGCCCCTGCTGCCAACAGACGCAGGCGCCACGCAGCTCCCTTCCCGCCACACTCGATTCGCAGCGCAACTCACCCGGCACACCGTCAAACGACGGGCTGGGCTCGCCGCATCGCCGCAACCTACACACCTTCCCCGCCACGACGCACAGCCCCACCAGACGCCCGTGCCGCAACGACACTACTGCACTACCACTACCGCACTACTCCTCTCGCCCTTGCCATACACGACACAACACGCCAAAAAATGAAAATCCAAATACAAACAAAAACACCGCCCCCACGACCCAAACACATGCACGGCGCGCCAACACACGCGAGGCAAGGCACGCAGCAAACGGCGTCCCCTCCGCGTCGCGCCATCAACCTACACACACAAGGCAACCAACAACAGCCAGCCAGCCAGCCAGCCAGCCAGCCAGCCCCACTCTCACGCCGCAAAAACAGAAAACACACCGAAACCGCCAAACGCCGCACATTCGCGCTTCGCACTTACCACACACCTCTCGGCATCCGTTTCGCACACAACGACGCGACGCACATACATCATCACGGGCTACGCACGCACACCGCGACCCACTTTTTTACGACGCCCTCGGCAGAGCACACGTGCCCACGCCCACACACAGTCGACACAACGACGCAGCGCGCAGCAGACGCGGCCGCAACACATACCTCCCCGACGACGCGCCAACACCGCCAGCCACTGCTCACTCGCCCAAGCAACCCGTGCACACAACTGCCACACGCGTCCACCACGCCGCCGCCAACCACCCGCCCGCCAGGGGGCGCTCACGTCCGCGACAACAGCGCGGCACCGCCGGACCGGACCGGACCGGGCCGGGCCGGGCCGGGCCGAACCGAGCCGAGCCGCCGCCGCCTCCTCTCCACTCGGCACGCCACGTCCTGCTTGCAAAACACATGGCTCGTCCCTCTGTACACACAACGCGCCTGCCTGCGGTCGCCGCCGGCATCTATCTACCTGAGCATCGGAGCCAGGCCGGCAAGCCCACACTTAAATAATGCACTTCACCAGCCAAACAAACCCACTCTTCCTTTCTTTGCACAGCGCATGCAACAGCAGCCCCAGGAGCCGGGCCCGCCGCCAGCGTCTCCTCCTCCTCCTCCTCCTCCTCCTCTGGGCACAGCCAGCCAGCCGTTCCCATCGCCCCGCCCCTGCTCTGCAGAACAAGAAAAAACGAAAAAGTACCAACACACGCACCCAAAGCGTAAGCCAGACAAGACCAGCCTCTCCAAGGCCACACACACGCAAAAAAAAAAACAAAAAAACAAAAACACTACAACAAAATAAAATAAAAAAAGAAAAAGCAAGCCTGTCGCCTCGCCCCCGCCCGTCCCCCCCACCACATTCGCCCCCTCCGCTTGTTTTCCTTTCTACAATTTCCCTCTTTTCCACCCAATATCGCGCCGCGGTTTACGGGCACCGGCCGATTTTGCGCCCGCCCACATGTGTGCCTACTCCCCACCACCATTCCCTCCGCAGCCCGCAGCCCGCAGCCCGCAGCCCGCTTTTCCCCCCTCCCTGCCCACACCACACCACACCGACGGTGCTGACGTCGACACGCACCCAAGACAGGGGCCACGACCGTCTTTTTTCCTGGGCCCATCCCCGCACCGCACCGCACCTCCTTCCAATCAACGCTGTGGCGCCTGCGTCCGCGCGAGACGCGTGCGCGCCGCCTCTCTCAACATCCGTCCGCCGTCCGCCGGCCGGCCCGTTTTTCGGCCCCCAGGCCATCCGTCAACCACCACTGCCCCTACCCCTGCCCCTGCCCCTGCCCGCCCCGCACCACACCACACACCGCTGCTTGCCCCGGCCGTTGCCACCAAAGGCGCCAACCGCAGCCCGCGCGCGCCAGAAAGAGATGGCAAAACTACAGGGACCCAGCCGACCGACGAAAATCAGAGCAATTGGCCGGGAGGATCAAAAAGAGAGCTCCGAAAACCACCGTAGCGAGGCGTGGGAGGAAACGTTACGAGAAGCAGAAAGGGACCAGGAAAAATTCTGGAAATTTCTTAAAACTCGTAAACTAAACACGAAACATCTACATCTACATGGGGAAGGAACGACCCCACAGACCGAGCTGAAGCACTGGCGGATTCACTAGAAAGGCAATTCCAAGCACCAGAAGCGGTAGATGACGAAACTGATGACCACCAGGAAATGGTACTCAGAAGGGTAAAACCGCATCCTAAGTGCCCCGATCAGAACATCTTTCACAATCCAATAAACGCAGAAACCCCATATCTTATCACATCACAAACATACACACATCCTAAGAAGGCATCAGGCCCAGATTCCATCAAACCGCAACTACTACATCACCTACCTCCAGCAACTATCAATTATCTATCTAACATCAATATATAATGCTTGCTTCAGACTAAACTACTTGGAAACAGGCCCGAGTCATCACATTACCAAAGCCAAACAAGGACTTATTATTTCCGCAAAACTATAGGCCAACTTCCTTGGAAAGGTTCTCGGAAAGCTCATTCAAACTGAACTGAAGAAATTCAATTCTTAAAGGATAACACCATAATCATCCCACAACAATTCCGATTCCGCGAAGAACACAGCACCACCCACCAGGTGACCAGACTAGTCGAGCACATATGTCAGGCCAGAAACATTAGACACAGTACTGGAGCAGTCCTGCTTGACATTGGAAAAGCATTCGGATAACGCCTTATCTACAAGCTCCACCACTACAACTGCCCCATCCACATTATTGGCTTCTTTTCTCCGCAACAGAGCATTCTATGTCCATGTACCAGGAGCGGCAAGTAACACTAGATCCATAGAGGCTGGAGTCCCGCAAGGCTCAGTGCTGGGGCCCATTCTCTACTCAATATACACAAACAAACAGCTGGGAGGACACTTGTCACTATTTGCAGACGACACTGCAGTCTACCGCAGCAGTTCTAACCTGCAATATAGAGTCACAAAAATAGAGCAACACCTACAATCCATCCAGAAATGGGCTAACCAATGGAAACAAAAAAAAAGAAAAAAAAACAATAAACGCGGAGAAAACCCAAGCAATACAATACGATTCACATTCAAAAAGAATACCTCCTAACCTGCATATACGCCTCAGAAATAACAATCTTCCATGGTCAGGCACAATAAAGTATCTAGGCATCAAGCTGGACAAGAGGTTGACATTTAGAGACCATGTTACACACGTTTGTAACAAGGCTGCAGCAGCAATATTCAGACTGTACCCAATCATCAAAGGAAACAGAATAAATATGCGCGCCAAAAAGAAAATCTTCAAAACCGTCATAGGAACCAGCCATCACTTACGGCTCTGAAAATCTGGTCAATGGCCGCAGACACCAACATAACAAGAGTAAAAAAGGGTGCAGAACAAATACTTCAGAATTACTGCTGATGCCGGCCGGTACCAGACAAACCGAGACATATACACAAACCATAACATACTCAAAATCCCGGAAATCATCCAAAGAAAAATCCATAAAGTTTTTTTTTTTTTTTTTTCCAAAAAACCACGGATTCGAACCACCCACTCATCAGAAATCTGGGACAAAATCCACCCGACCCAAGAACGACATTTCCCATCACGACAAAACACCACAAACTACAACATACCATGATAAACAAAAATAAAATACAAACACCATAACACTCACTTAAACAACAAACATCTACACACACCCAAGAGACCCTATCATCCCATCATTTTGTTACCCAACATAATCAGACAGAAGGCAGGGATCAAGGACAGATCCGGTCCTTCGAGTACAGGGGGTAAAAAATACCCATCAGACCAGCTCTCTCTCTCTCTCTCTCTCTCTCTCTCTCTCTCTCTCTCTCTCTCTCTCTCTCTCTCCTCCTCGCTTCTCCGTGCCGACGCTGCCCCGCACACGCGTTCGCGTTCGCGTTCGGCCGACACCACACGACAGGTCTTTGGGGCCCCGCCACTGCGCACACGCACGCCTCCTCCTCTTCCTTAGTTCTTTTTCGCTTTTCTTTTCTCCCCCGCCCCCCGCTCTCACCGCCACATCATCCCGCAACCCTTGGGGGATGTTTCCCAACATCAACGCGCCCCAATTCCACTCTCTGCCCGTGCCGCACTCTCCACTTTGCTTCTCCCCGTCCCCTACACACACGACTACCGAAACCCCGGTTGACACACCTTCTCGTAGGACAGGGGTGCGTGCGTGCGTTGTCTTGACGGTGACAGCAACAGCAACGGATCCGTCCATCCCATTCCCCCCCCACTCGGTAAAGAACCATGTTCAACCCACACTACACAACAAGGGGGGCACACACGAACGCGAAAGAAAGGGAAGGGCAGGGCAGGGCAGGGCAACTATCTCGTACACATTCTTCCTCAGAACCCACATATCACATCAACGGACGGCAGGCCAATTGCGGACTCAGCCGTGTCAGGCAAATCCAACCCAACCAACACCTCCCACGGAAACCCTGACACTGATCCAGCAGTACGTCCACATACATCGCCACACCAAATACGGGTGACGAGTGAGCAACAAATGGAACAATACACAACAAGGCTGACCTAATAAAAACTGCACGTCACGTCATACCTTCCAGACAGACGCAGTTCCGACGGGACGGCGGAACCGTATACGTACCTTTCAGCCACAACAACCGACCGACTGGACACGCCCGCGTCTCCAGCCAGCCAACCACCAGGGCCACACAGCCCGCAAGTTTCAGCGTCAACACTTCTTAACATACGTTGCAAACTTTTCAAAACATTGCCACACACACACACCACGAAAAGCGTCAACCTCTCTCACACTGGATACACTCAACACTTTTTGTCGGCGGAGCTTGAGGCCAACGGTTGACACACCCCCACCGGCCACACAGGTTTCCCTTTGAAAATTGCAGTGACGGAGACGCGGCATTACGAGAGGGTTGTTTCCGAGAGCGCGAGCTGGACGGAGCTGCGGCGCCGCCGCCGAGGGGTAATGAACGCACGCGATGCCGCATGACAGCCCATCACCCAAAGTTTCACCCACAACTGCACAGGTCGCACCCCCTTTTCGCGCCATACTAGTGTCGATCGTCAATTACAGCTCACGGTGTTCGCATTTGCCACTTGACGGGGGGGAAAAGAAAACAAACATCTGACACGCCATGTGTTTCTCTCTCTCTGTTATATCTAGGTCATTGGGCAGCCACTGTAAAAAAAAATATTTTTACGACATGGTTGGGTAAGTGATTTAAAGACAACAATTGTGGGTCACACACCATAGACCATTTCGATAGTGTTCTTGTTCTTCTCTTTTTCCTTTTTTTATCGCTCAATTGAAATAAAACCTGGGGATGATGCAATGCTGCGATATGGCACAACCGTCGTCCATTGTACACAACTCGGGAACAAAAAGAAACCAATTCAGGGAACGTTCGTTCCTTCACAACGTTTCTTTCAACGCACTTGGTCTTTACCATCCTGTATTCAACACACATTTCCTTTCATCAAACTAGGGCATTTCCATAACAGTTTGTTTCCGTTTCTGTGAGCACAATACTGCTCCTTCGACGTCATTTCACCATCTTAACTAGAGACAAACAACAAAATAGGAAAACAGCCTTGAGAACCCCGTCCACCAAATTTCAGTTAGCACGGCATCCAAGATTCTTTTCCGGGGAGCGCAGTGCAGCTGACGCTCCTCAGACCATATACCGTCGCCAGTCTCACTCAACTCTTGCGCATTCCATTCTACGCTACGTGACAATGCAAAAATGAATGAATCAAACCCGCCCAGAGAGCGTCTTGTGCGAGGGGACACACGATATAGAGAACAACAAAACACACAGGGGACACCACCAAAGTTGGAGAGAACGTTTCCACCACGGCAGCCGCGCCGTTACGCGCTTTTTTTTTTTTTTTCCTCCCCCCCACTGCACACCTCCGACACCACGGGAACGTTCACCGTCCCGTTGCCCTACACTGGCGTTTCTTTTCAACCCCCCACCCTATTCCTCGCTCCCCGGACATTCGACCGATCACAAAGTGCAACCTCTCGTTACCGTCGGGTGCCCCTCTTCATCCCCGGGGCGCCAACAACAAAACAAACAAAAACAACAAAAAAAAAACACCACCGACGCCGTCGTCTCGCGTCACCTCACTCAACTGAGCGGAAAATACACGTACATCCAGAATGACGACACCGCCTCCACAAACAAAAACCAGACGTCAGACGTCAGGTCGAAAGAGGGCACCGTACGTCGTGGCGCGTGGTCTCCTAACTCACCTCGCGCGTACAAATACAATACAATACAATACAATACAATACAATGCAATGCGTGTCACCTCACGTTCACACACACCTCCACGCTCCACTTTTACGTCGCCCAACCAACCAACTAACTTAACGCACCCGCTCGGCGTAGAAGCAGCTGTAGGCGGCAACGTGTTTCTCACCCTCGCCACCAACGGTGTGACATCCGACAATCGCGGTTTGCTTTCCGTTCCACACCTCCGGCCATACCATACAAAGGGGACAAAAAAAATATATCAAACAAGCCAACTCCAGCGATCCGCCCCCCTAACACCAACACGTCTCGAAACACCCACGCCCACGACCCGGCTGTGGCTAAAGTGCGTATCCCAACGTCACACCAAAACCAAAGGCGCCGGCGCCGCACCACACCACAAGCTACAGCTACAGCTGTGCCGCCGTCCACCCGCTCACAACAACAACAACAACAACAACAATTCCGCCCTTCCCGCAAAGGCATTTTGGTGGCCCAGAAAAGGGCCGTTTTTTTTTCTTTTCTTCGCCGCGCCGCGGACGAGCCTCCTATTTCCAAGAGCCACCTCCTTACTTGGAGCTCGTGTACTTGGTCACCGCCTTCGTGCCCTCGCTCACCGCGTGCTTGGCCAGCTCGCCAGGCAGCAAGAGCCGCACAGCGGTCTGGATCTCGCGGGACGTGATGGTCGAGCGCTTGTTGTAGTGCGCCAGGCGAGAAGCCTCGGCCGCAATGCGCTCGAAAATGTCGTTCACGAAGCTGTTCATGATGCTCATCGCCTTCGAAGAGATGCCCATGTCAGGGTGCACCTGCTTCAGCACCTTGTAGATGTAGATGGCATAGCTCTCCTTCCTCTTGCGCTTCTTCTTCTTGTCGCCCTTCGAAATGTTCTTCTGCGCCTTGCCAGCCTTCTTGGCGGCTTTCCCGCTAGTCTTGGGCGGCATCACGAACAAACAGGCAGGCAGGCAGGCACGCGCAGTCAGTCAGTCAAGCGCTCCGCTCCAGTCAGCGTCTCCCCACACAGTGGCACCCGCCGAGAGAGAGCTGGTCTGATGGGTATTTAACCCCTGTGTTCGAAGGACCGGATCTGTCTTGATCCCTGCCTTCTGTCTGATGATATGTGGTAACAAAATGATGGGATGATAGGGTCATGAGTGTATGTAAAAGTTTGTTGTTTAAGTTTAAGTGAGTGTTATGATGTTTTTATTTTATTTTATTTTTGTTTTGTATACTGTTTATCGTGGTATGTTGTAGTTTCTGGTGTTTGTCGTGATGGGAAATCTCGTTCTTGGGTCGGGTGGATTTTGTCCCAGATTTCTGATGAGTGGGTGGTTCGAATCCGTGGTTTGGTGGAAAAACTTTATGGACTTTCGTTGGATGATTTCCGGGATATTGAGTATGTTATGATTTGTGTATATGTCTCGGTTTGTCTGGTACCGGCTAGCATCAGCAGCAATTCTGAAGAATTTGTTCTGCACCCTTTGTACTTTTGTTATGTTGGTGTCTGCGGCCATTGACCAGATTTCAGAGCCGTAAGTGATGGCTGGTTCTATGATGGTTTTGAAAATCTTCTTTTTGGCGTGCATATTTATTCTGTTACCTTTAATGATGGGGTACAGTCTGAATATTGCTCCTGCAGCCTTGTTACAAATGTGTGTAACATGGTCTCTAAATGTCAACCTCTTGTCCAGCTTGATGCCTAGATACTTTATTGTGTCTGACCATGGAAGATTGTTATTTTTGAAGCGTATATGTAGGTTAGGAGGTATTCTTTTGAATGTGAATAGTATTGCTTGGGTTTTCTCCGCGTTTATTGTTATTTTCCATTGGTTAGCCCATTTCTGGATGGATTGTAGGTGTTGCTCTATTTTTGTGACTATATATTGTAGGTTTGAACTGCTGCGGTACACTGCAGTGTCGTCTGCAAATAATGACAAGTGTCCTCCCAGCTGTTTGGGGATATCATTTGTGTATATTGAGTAGAGGATGGGCCCCAGCACTGAGCCTTGCGGGACTCCAGCCTCTATGGATCTAGTGTTACTTGCCGCTCCTGGTACATGGACATAGAATGCTCTGTTGCGGAGAAAAGAAGCAATAATGTGGATGATGTGGTTGGGGCAGTTGTAGTGATGAAGCTTGTAAATAAGGCCCTGATGCCATACCTTATCGAATGCTTTTTCAATGTCAAGCAGGACTGCTCCAGTACTGTGTCTAATGTTCCTGGCCTGACATATGTGCTCGACGAGTCTGGTCACCTGGTGGATGGTACTGTGTTCTTCGCGGAATCCGAATTGTTCTGGGATGATTATGTTGTTATCCTTTAGGAATTTCTTCAGTTCCGTTTGAATGAGCTTTTCGAGGACTTTTCCTAGGAAGTCTAACAAGGAAATTGGCCTATAGTTTTGCGGAAATAATAAGTCCTTATTTGGCTTTGGTAATGTGATGATTCGGGCCTGTTTCCAAGTTTTGGGAAAGTAATTTAATCTTAAGCAAGCATTATATATTGATGTTAGATAATTGATAGTTGCTGGAGGTAGATGATGTAGTAGTTGCGGTTGGATGGAATCTGGGCCTGATGCCTTCTTAGGATGTATGTTTCTGATGTGGTATGATATGGTTTCTGCGTTTATTGGATTGAAAGATGTTCTGATCGGGGCACTTAGGATGCGGTTTACCCTTCTGAGTACCATTTCCTGGTGGTCATCACTTTCGTCATCTACCGCTTCTGGTGCTTGGAATTGCTTTTCTAGCGAATCCGCCAGTGCTTCAGCTCGGTCTGTGGGGTCGTAGACTATTCCACGTTCCCCATGGAGCGGCTGTATATATGTTTCGTTTAGTTTACGAGTTTTAAGAATTTTCCAGAATTTTTCCTGGTTCCTTTCTGCTTCTCGTAACGTTTCCTCCCATGCCTCGCTACGGTGGTTTTGGAGCTCTCTTTTGATCCTCCTGGCCAATTGTTCTGACTTTCGTCGGTCGGCTGGGTCCCTGTAGTTTTGCCATCTCTTTCTGGTGTTTCTTTTTTCCTCTATTAGGTTCCGGATGTGTGGGTGTAGTGTGTCTCTACCTGTGGTGTGGGTTATTGTTGTTGTAGATCTTTTGCTGCAATCCTTTATGATTGTTGTGATTTCTTCTATGGCTCTGTTGATTTGGGCTTTTGATTGAAGAGGAGGTAGTTCTGGAGTGTATGCTGTGAGTAGTTGGTTGTATTTTATCCAGTTTGTTGTGGATTCCTTGATGGTTCTGTTGTCATGAAAGTTGACCAGGTTTCCATTGATTTCTAATATTACGGGGTGGTGGTCCGAGTCCAAGTCGTTGACCACCTCGGTTGTCGTATTCCATGTCAGATTTTTTGATAGAAAAATATCCAGTATGTCTGGGCGGCATCTTGTGTCGTAGTGAATGTGTGTTGGCCTGTCTGGAGCTATGATGGAGATGTTCGGCTTGTTGTCCAGAAATCTACGGAGTGTTCTGCCATTGGTGTTTGTTATATGACAATTCCAGGATCTGTGTTTAGCATTTAGGTCACCACCGATCAGAACATTTTGATGCATTTGGAAAAGGTTCTCAAGGTCTTGCGGACATATGCTCCTTCCTGTAGGTGGATTGAAAGCTGCTGCTATGGTAATGGTTTTGTTGAATAATCTTGTTTCAATTGCTGTTGATTCCATTCTAGTGAGATGAGGTGAGGTGATATGTCTGTGTACAATTTTGTTTTTGACCAGAATGGCTGTTCCTCCACCTGGTCTGTTCGGTCTGTCATTTCTGTGGACCACATAATTCCTGATTTTGAAGGTCTGGTTTGGTTGCAGGTGAGTCTCTGTGATGAGCGCAATGTCGATCTTTTGCTCATCTAGGAATTCCGCTAGAGTATGTTTTTGAGTTATAATGCCATTGGCATTCCAATTCATGATTTTTACTGCTTTATTTGCCGCCAAGAATGCTAACTGCGGCTTGAAATAAAATTGTGATTTTGGTGAAATTGTCCTGTGCTTGTCTTAGCTGCTCTGCTGCTGTCTTGATTGTGTTTAATATGTTTGGAATGTCAAATTGTGTGATGAAACCTAGAAGTTCTTTGATGTCTGAACCAATTCCTGATGCTGGTTGTGATGTGGGTTCGGAGGTGTTGCTGTTTTCTTCTGTTGTGGGGGTAGCGTTTGGTTGTGCCCATCCTCTTGTTTTCCGCAGTGCTGGAAAGTTTGTGGGATTGAGTTGTACTGTTTGTTTGGCTCTTTCCTCCTCCAGCCTGTTTTGTGCAGGGGTTTTCGCTTTCTTTCTCTCTTGCTGAGTCTGCAAGAGTTTTAAATATACTGGGCATTTTTTGAAGCTACTCGTGTGTTCTCCTTTGCAGTGGTAGCAAGTTGGTTTTGCTTCTGGTTTCTTTAGGCAGTCTGCTGTTTTGTGTTGTTGTCCGCATTTGACACAATTTGGACGAAGGGTGCAGTTACGCGACCCATGTCCATAACCCTGGCAATTGTGGCATTGGGTCAAACCCTGTGGACTTCGATATGTTTCAACTGTCACCTGCATGTGAAACATTGCTTTGAGGTCGTATATTCTTTTCGCCTCTTCGGTATTTTCAAGTGTAACTTGAAAGTGACGTAAAGTCACTTTTTTCTGAGTGTTCTCATCGAATGATGTCATGTGCGCTACTTTGATGACAGGTAAGTTGTGATCTAAGAGGACCTCATGAATGATCTTGGGGTCTATGGTTGGTAGTAGCTTTTTGATAACTACTTTCAATGGCTTAAAGGCGTGCATATCGTGTGTGTAGTATTGTATGTTGTTTTCGGTCAGATATCCCTTGAATGCTAGGAAATCATCTGGGTGTGAGAATTGATATGTGATTTCGTCACTGTGACTTCTAGTTTTGAGGTCCCCTTTCAGTTTGTTGCGGAGTGCTTTGACTATTTCCAGGTATTGGGATGTTTCCTTGACAACGATCGGCGGAATACGCAGTCTCTTTGTCTGGGTTGCTTGCTGTTTTTCCCCTGTTCTGGAATTTCCCGCATCGTTATCGGGCAGTAGTTCGAACTTGTTAGAGACGGGGATCTCGTACTCCATTTGTTCGTTGTTTTCGTCTTCTGAGTTGGGGGTGGGATCATCTGTTGAGTCCTGGGTTTTCTTTTTGTTGCTGTTGTTCTGCAACTTCGTCTGACTGTCAATGGTTGCTTTGCGTTTCCCTGCTGTTTGTTTGGTAGCCGGTACAATGTTTGTGTTGTGGCTATCATTTGCTGGTGGTGTTTCTACCTGTGTTGTGGGTGAGGTGACTGGTGGTGATGTGAATGATGATGTGGATAGTTGGGGCGGTGGTTCTCCATCTGTCATGGAGGTCCCGTGGGACTCCATGGCGGAATTTGTGGTGTTACCTTGGCAAGGTGAGAATGGGGTGGCTGTTGAGAGAGAACAATCTGCCTTTGCCTCAGAGTGCGCGGGTTTACCCAACGTGAATGGGGCCCTGGTACTCTATATTCCCTGACTATCTTCCTAGCGTCCGGCTAGCCCGGAGGCATAATCTCGACACGGCGGTAACCAAGTACACAATCTCCAAGCTTCGAAGGCGGCTCGGTCGGTCGGTCGAAACGAGACGCGAGCAGCAGTCTGAATATTCCCAGCCGCAACAACACAAAGACACGCGAGCGCTGTGATAACAACGTCCGCTCTCTCCGCGCGCACGACTCGGAATGGCCTGGCTGGCACCCGCCGCACGCCGCCGCCGCACCTTTACCAGCTCGCCCTGCTGCGGCCGCCGACCAATGGGGCGCGCGCGCAACCGGCCGCCGCACCCGAGCCCATAAAGGACCCCCACCCCGCCGGCGCCGGCACGCACTCCGCTGCTCTACTCGCTGCGGCTCGCACCGTTTGCGTTGTGCTTTTCTTTCTCGCTTCTTTCCAAACTAGCCCATCGCCATGTCCGGACGCGGAAAGGGAGGCAAAGTCAAGGGCAAGTCAAAGTCCCGCTCAAGCAGGGCTGGGCTCCAGTTCCCGGTCGGCAGAATCCACCGCCTCCTGCGCAAGGGAAACTACGCCGAGCGCGTCGGCGCCGGGGCGCCCGTCTACCTCGCCGCCGTCATGGAGTACCTCGCGGCTGAGGTGCTCGAGCTGGCCGGAAACGCGGCCCGCGACAACAAGAAGACGCGCATCATCCCGCGCCACCTGCAGCTCGCCATACGCAACGACGAGGAGCTCAACAAGCTCTTGTCGGGCGTCACCATCGCACAGGGAGGTGTCCTGCCCAACATCCAGGCCGTCCTGCTGCCAAAGAAGACCGAGAAGAAGGCCTAAAAGAGAGACAGCGCAATCGGCAACCGCCGCGTGCTCCCTTGGCACGCAGCGCGCCATTTGCCGCCTCGGCTCAAAAACAAAACACAATCGGCCCTTTTCAGGGCCACCACACAAACCTACGTCCAAAGCAGAATTCCAGTCGTTCGTCGCACCACTTTCTTTTTCTCTCTCTCTCTCTCTCTTTCTGTGTACGGTTTTTCCTTCTTACACACACAGGCGCCGCCATCTTGTACACACGTACTTGGCCACCTCCTCCACTCCACTCCACGCACGCACAGTCTCGCGACCATTAACCAGCACACGTGGCGCACAACAACACACCTCAAAAATAACCCCTCGGCACTCAGCCGCGCCGCAACACACAGCCCATCCACCGACAAGAAGCATACAAGCAAAGAGGGAGGGGAAGGAAGGAAGGAGCTCACACAACGCAAGGGCACGCTTCCTTCCCTCCCAACCGCACCGCACACCACGTCAAAAAAAACTCCAAACAAAACTAAAAGGCCAAGTAGACTAAAAAGGAAAAGGAAAAAAAAAACCAGCAACACAGACTCTTTCGCACTTTTCAACTTCCGAACACTGTGGTGGGCCTGAAAAGGGCCGTTTTTCAATATCTCTTTCCTTCCTTCGGTCTCACACCGCCTAACCGCCGAAACCGTACAGGGTGCGCCCCTGCCTCTTCAGGGCGTACACCACGTCCATGGCCGTCACAGTCTTGCGCTTGGCGTGCTCAGTGTACGTCACCGCGTCGCGGATCACGTTCTCCAGGAACACCTTCAGCACTCCGCGCGTCTCCTCGTAGATCAGACCAGAGATGCGCTTCACGCCGCCCCTGCGCGCCAGGCGGCGGATCGCGGGCTTCGTGATGCCCTGGATGTTGTCGCGCAACACCTTGCGGTGCCGCTTGGCGCCACCCTTGCCGAGCCCCTTTCCTCCCTTGCCGCGGCCTGTCATTCTTCTTCTTCAAGCGTCTCAACCACAATAATATAAAAAACAGAAAGCAAGGCAAGCTCCTCACCCGGCGCTAGCGAGTCGGCTACGGTTGTGGCGCCCAGCGCGCGCGCCGCCCCCCTATATAGACTCTGGGGCCCCGCGGCCCGCCCTCCCCTCCCCCCACCACCGCGCACCGAGGGCATATAAGCGCAGCACCGGGGCGCGCGGGCCCGTTGTCAAGGCAGCACCGGACGCCGTCGCGCACGCATATCCACGCCGCATCCGCATCCGCAGTAGCCATGGCCCGGACAAAGCAAACGGCCCGCAAGTCCACCGGCGGAAAGGCGCCGCGCAAACAGCTCGCCACCAAGGCGGCGAGGAAGAGCGCGCCCGCCACCGGCGGCGTCAAGAAGCCCCACCGCTACAGGCCGGGCACCGTCGCCCTGCGAGAAATCAGGCGCTACCAGAAGAGCACAGAGCTGCTCATCCGCAAGCTGCCATTCCAGCGCCTAGTGCGCGAGATCGCCCAGGACTTCAAGACCGACCTGCGCTTCCAGAGCTCCGCAGTCATGGCCCTGCAGGAGGCCAGCGAGGCTTACCTCGTCGGCCTCTTCGAAGACACCAACCTGTGCGCAATCCACGCCAAGCGAGTCACCATCATGCCCAAGGACATCCAGCTCGCGCGCCGCATCCGCGGCGAGCGCGCCTAAACCCGCACACCGCCAAACAAACAAAACGGCCCTTTTCAGGGCCACTAACGTCTCTCCGTCGCGAGCAAAACTTTGTCGGTCGCAACGACTAGTTACCCACTCACTCTCCAGTCCAGTCGTCCCACCCCCGGCCCGGCGCCGCCGTTTCCAAAAAAAAAAAAAAAAAAAAAAAGCACCGCACCGGCCGAGCCAAGTCGCAAGCGTCAATAGCGCCACCCACACAGGCCACGGCACAAAACGTGACGCCCGGAAAGCAAAGCCAAAAAAGAGTATTCCAAAACCACCACCAAGACAAACAAACAAACAAACGCGGCGCAAAATAAATAGGTAAAAATAATAAAAGTATAATACACTTTATGTAACACCAACCGCGCGCCGCCGCCCACGCCCGCCAACGACCCCACAATCCAACCACCGCGGCACGCAAACACCATCCACACATGAAACAAACAAACGCCAGCAAGCAAGACAGACAGACAGACAGACAACAAGGCAACCGACCGACCACGACACGACAATCAACACCTTCCCGACGTGCTTTGATGGCCCTGAGAAGGGCCGTTTTTGTTTTTGTCCGGGACCGCGCGACAGCCTCTGGTTGCGCGCCGGCCACCAGGCGACGGTGTCAACCGCCAACCCTTCCCTGCCCTTTTTACTTCTTCTTCTTGGGCGAAGCCTTCGCCTTAGACGGCGTCGCCGTCGCCTTCTTCGGGCGCGGCGCCTTCGGCTTCTTCGTCGGAACCTTGGCGGCCTTCTTCGCCTTCGACGGCGACTTGGCCTTGGCCGGCTTGGCCGCAGCCGCCTTCTTCGCACCCGCGGGAGCGGCCGACGCCGCAGACGCCTTCTTGGCGGCGCCCGCCTTCCGACCGGTCGCCGCCTTCACGCCGCCAGCCTTCTTTGCGCCGGCCGCACGGGCCCCCTTCTTCTCCTTGCTGGCCGGAGCGGCGCGCTTCTTCTTCGCACCACCGCCGCCACCACGAGCCTTGCCGCCCTCGGCCGCCCCGGCGCCGGCGCCGGCAAGCTTGAAAGAGCCCGACGCGCCCTTCCCCTTCGTCTGCACCAGCTCGCCAGCCACGACGGCCGACTTGAGGTACTTCTTGATAAAGGGCGCCAGCTTCTCCGCGTCCAGCTTGTAGTGCGCGGCAATGTACTTCTTGATCGCCTGCAGCGACGACCCGCCGCGCTCCTTCAGACTCTTGATGGCGGCCGTCACCATCTCAGAGGTGCGCGGGTGCGCAGGCTTGGCGCGCGGCTTCTTCGCAGACGACGCAGACTTGGCCTTCTTCGTAGTGCCGGTGGCGGCGGGTGCCGCGGCAGTCTCGTTCGTAGCCGCCTGGTCTGCCATCTTTTGCTTGTTCTCTTTTCTTTTTTCCCCTTGGTTTCGCTTCCTTCTCTCCTTCGACGACGCACAACAGCGAGGGGCGCGCAGCAGAGAATAGCCGCGCACGACGAGGCACGACGAGGCAATGGTTGAACTTGATTGATTCCGAAGTGCCACTGGGCTGTGCCCGTCTGACTTCAAGTTGTGCGCTATGGGGTTTGGTGAAATGAGGGTTTGGTTTGTGTGCGTGTTTTTGTGTATATGTTTGATGTGTGAATTATGTTTGTGTTATCTAAATGTCCCGAAAGTGGCGTGAAAGTGTTAGTTTTGGGCGTTTGTGATGATGGTCGGGGTGTTCGCGGCCTAAGATTTGGATTAGGTTGTGGGGCGATGTTTCTGACTTCTCATAAAGTTTGACCGATTTCTCCTTTATGAGGGAGTAAATGGTTGGGTGTCCAAGAAAGTCTCTAATTTGAGTATTGCGGACGTATCTGTCAGCGCCTGTGATGACCCTGAACGTTTTGTTTTGGAGCCTTTGAAGTCGTGAGAGATTGGTGTCTGACGCCATCGACCATACCTCCGAGCCATATAAGATGGCCGGAAGCATGAGCTGGCGCCAGAGGAGCATTTTGCAATTTAACGTGAGTCCTGCACCCTTCAGAAGGGGGTATAGCTGGGATAGGAGTGCGCAACCTTTGTTCGCCGCCTTATTTATGTGCTGGGCCCATGTCAGGCGCCTGTCTATTTCAAGGCCTAGGTATGTCACGCAATTTCTCCAGGGCAGGTCCCGTCCACCAATGGTAAGTTGCTGGTCTGGGAGTTTTATTCTGCTGGTGAAATAAATGGCCTGGGACTTGTTTGCGTTTATTTTTATCTTCCACAGGTTACACCACTGTGTGATGGTGTCGAGATGGGCTTGTAGTTTTCGGCGTATGAACTCGAGGTTGCGACAACTCCTATAGATAGCTGTATCATCAGCATACAGGGCAATCTGTCCGCCGACCTGTTTGGGTATGTCGTTCGTGTAGATTGAGTACAGAATGGGACCCAGAACCGAACCTTGCGGAACTCCGGCCGCAATCGGTCGTGTCTGGCTCGACCGTGACCCACTCCTTACGAAGAATTGACGCTCCGCAAGAAATGAATCAATGATCTTTATGAGATGTTCTGGGCACCCTATTTGATCTAGTTTGTATATCAGGCCATCGTGCCAGACGCGGTCAAATGCCTTTTCTATGTCGAGGAATACTGCTCCTGTTGATTATCTCTTTGCCCTGGCCAGACAAATGTGCTCCACCAAGCGCAGGCATTGTTGGACTGTGGAGTGCTCAGCGCGGAATCCGAACTGTTCAGGTATCAGGATGTTGTTCTCAGTAAGGAACTTTTGGAGGGGTAATAGGATGAGGAGTTCAAGGATTTTGCTCAGGCCAGTGAGTAGGGAGATTGGCCTGTAGCTTTCTGGAAGGAGCAGGTTTTTATTAGGCTTGGGGAGGGTGATTACCTTAGCAGTTTTCCACGCTGAGGGGAAGTAGGTGAGTTTTAGGCAAGCGTTGAAGACGCTGGCCAGAAATGTTATGGCAGGAGGTGGAAGGTGCTTAAGGAGTGGGGTGCGGATACGGTCAGGGCCAGGAGCCTTGTGGTTTCCCTGTCGCTTGATGAGTGCACTAATTGTCCGCTCGTTAACGGGCACGAATTCTGTGTTTGGGCGCGTATTTCTTATCTGAGTCACTCGTCCGATGACTATTCTTTCCTGCCTGTCACTCTCGTCATCATCGATGACGTGAGTTCGGAATTGTGACTCTAGTGACTGTGCCATTATTTCCGCCTTTTCTTGTTCTTCATACACTAGACCGTTTTCGCCGTGGAGTGGCCTGTTTACTTTGGTGGGGGCTTTCCGCTGCCGGGCTATCTGCCAGATCTTGCGTCTACTGCTGTCGGTTTCGGCGGTTCGTAACATCTCCTCCCAGCAGCGGCTCCTGTGCTCCTGTAGTCGGAGTTTCACCTGGTCCTCAAGCCGCCTCAGCAGGCGGCGGTCAGCGGGGTCGCGATGACGCTGCCACAGCTTACGCAACCTGCGTTTGGCGACTATGAGGTCCCAGATGTCAGGGGGCAGGTCCCTGGTGCCAGGCTCTGTGGTGAGCCTGACACTTGTAGCGCGAGCACAGGCGTGGAGGACGTCTGTAAAATTTGTTATCACGTCGTCGATATCATTCTCTGTCTCCAACTGCGGGATTTCCTCCACGTGCTCACCCACCAGATATTTATAACGGTCCCAGTTTGTAATTACTTCTGTTTTTGCCATCCTCCCGGCATCGTCTTCAACACTGGCTATGTCCAGAACGACCGGGTTGTGATCAGAGTTCAGCTCGTGGTGCACACTGACTGTCGCTTCGAGAGCAAAGTTTTTTACGACGAAAATATCCAGGATGTCTGGATTTTTTGTCGGGTCTACAGGGATATGCGTAGGCTCATCGGGTGCGATGACGCTGAGGGCGGCACGCCTCTCAACGAGACTACGCAATCTCTCACCACTTCTGTTCTCGCCGCGACAGCCAAAGGCCCTATGCTTCGAGTTTAGGTCCCCTCCCACAATCACACGAACGCCAGTACCCAGTAGAGCCTGAAGGTCCCGCTGCAGTATGGTGGTGCCCGGGGGGTGATAAGCGGAAATGATTGTGTATGACTCGTTTGCAATTTTTATTTCTATACCGGCTGCCTCGATGCTGTTTGTCTGCGGTAGTTCCACGGTGCGGAAACACCTTCTGCCTTTTACGAGGACCGCTACTCCGCCGCGTTCGCGGCCTACGCGGTCAACTCTGTGTATGTTGTAATTTCTTACGGAGAAACGGTCCTCGGGCTTAAGGTGGGTCTCCGTCAGACACACTACATCGATAGCATGCCGGTCTAGGAATTCTTCGAGTACATACTTTTGTGATTTTACGCCGTTGGCGTTAAAGGTTGCTATTTTTAACTTGTTGGATTCACGGCGATCCATCTACAATTGTGAATAATGTCATTTCTCCCTCAGCGAGGGCCATAAATTTACTTAGGCCATCAGGCGCGGCACGCACGCGCGCCATGGTGTCCCTAAATGTGGTCAGTACATTTGTCAGGCTGAAGCCTGCAAACAGTTGTCGCAGCTCGTCTAAGAAGCCGAGCGGCGTTCCTGGCTGCTGGCCAGCGAACGACTGAGGCGGCGCGGCAGCTGCAGGCGCCTCAGCGTGCTGGGGGCGGGGTGGGGGTACCCAGGCGGCAGCGGCCGTCGGGGCGCGTGGTGGGGGAAGCGCAGGGAATGTTTCCCGACCCCGCACAGTCGTTCCGCGGCTGTTGGTGGCGGCAGAGCTGGCTGCCGTCGCCGTGGCCGCAGAGGTTGGCTGCGACCATGCCGCAGGCGCAGAGGCGCCTCGCGACAAAGCCGCGCCATTTGCCGACCGTGGGGGACGGGTAGACATGAGTTGTATACGTGTCGGGCAGCGACTGTAATTTGCCGGGTGGTCGCCCCCGCAGAGTGCGCATTTTGCCGGTGTTGCACGGCTCTTTTTACATGTGTTAGTTAAGTGTGGGCCGGCACACTTAAGGCACTTCGGGGGATGGTGGCATTGCTCCGCCGAGTGGAACAGTTGCTGGCATTGATGGCACTGTATAGGGCCTTCAGGCTGTCTATATTTTTCTATGGTGATTTTACAATTCATGAATAGCTCTATTTTGAGCAGTTCCCTGTTTCTCTCATCGGGGTGCAGGATCACCTTAAACGATGCTCTCTTTTTCCTTCCCTCGCCAGGGTTGCTCGGGTCAGAAGCACGCGTTTCTTGCTTCACTTCAATGACCCTGAATTGTCGTTGAAGCAGCAGTTCTTTAATTTCGGCGGGGTCTGTGTCTCGAGGGAGACCTTTAATCACCGCCTTATAGGTGTGTTTGTCAGCTATCGGGTAAGAGTGAAACGGGATCTTCTTTTGTGTGAAGTATTCCACCAGATACCTGTAGTCGGGTGGGGTAGATGGCTGAAATTTAACAGAGGAGCCCCTGCATGAGGTGTTTAGACCTCCTTTAAGGTGGGGGGCAACCTCTTTGATTATCTTCATCGTGCCGTTTACGATGGTGGCAATGATCGGCGGCACCTTTTCCCGTTTCTGCGGCGCTTGCGCACCTGAGGTTGACGGTCGGTTACGCGTCGCCTCGGTCGCTTCCGTGTTTTCGGGAGCGATCGGGGCGAAGCTATTTGATGTGGGGACATTGGCTACGACTGTTTCCCCCCCAGTGTCCATGTCATCAGCTCTTTCTGTCGTATGTTCCTCAGCGAGCCGGCTTGGGGCCGGGCGCTTAGGCGCTGGCATTACGTCCGCGACTTGTAGACGTGTCTTTGCTTTGGTAATGTTTGCTGTGGGTTGGCCGCGGGAACCCAATGACTGGGTGCCGCAGCGGACTGGGGCTTTGGGCTTACCCAATATGGCTGAATTAGCGGAACCTGAAGCCAGACATGCACTGCCAAGGGGCACTGGTTGTTCGTTCGTTGGCACCGTTAGGTCTCCCCGAACAGCGCCAGCCCTAGCATATACTACGCGCGGGTAACCGGGTAAGACCACGGGCCCTGACGTAGGAATTTCCCTACTCTCGGGGGGGCAGGGAGGATGCCCTGCGGCAGTGTCTGACCGGATCACGATGGCAGATCAGGCGACGATTGAACGAGAAAGCCGCGGCCCCCACCGCCACAGCGCTGCCAGTAGACCGGCAGCAGCTGCACCACAAAGGGACCACGTCCGAATCTGTCCACGACAATTTTGCGGCGTAATCGCGAAGCATACGCCCCCGCACACGACAATTTTGCGGCGTTGTGCGCGCACAACGCACACGACAAGTTTTGCTCGGCTACGGCTAGCGTAGCGCGCTCGACGAGACGGCCAGTAGCAGCAGCAGCTAAGCGTCCACTCTCGGCTGTCGCACTCCCTCGAAAATGCCGCGCACGCGCCTGGCCCAGCCAGTGTCGCGGGCGGGCGCGGACGGCCGAGAGAGCGGCCGCCACTCGGCGCGCCGCCGCGCCGCCGCGCCGCGCCTCCCGCGCTTGCTACCGCCCAACGTCCGACAGCCTGCGCGGAGCAGCCCCCAACCTGCGCCGCAACCACCCGCGCCATTCAAACCACCGAGGATGGGGCTACACACACCGACACCACGGTCGCCAACCAGTCGCCGCGGCGGCGCCGCAAACCACGGCCAAACTGCAGCCACCGCGCGCCACAGCCTGGGTCGGCCCGCCGAGAATCGCCGCCCCCGCCCAAATGCCGCCCCCACAGCCCCAGCCGACGACCCGCCACAATGGCCAAACCTTCGTCAAAACTCCCACACCGTCGCCGCGGAAGCCCGGCCACCGCGGCCGGCGCCACAGCCACACGAGCCGAGTCGTGCGGCGATGACGGCCGTGCACAAACGCACCTCCGCCGCCCCATCGCCTTCCGCCGTTTTCCCGATCGGCCCGCAGCCGTCGGGCCACGGCCGCGGGCCGTCCTCCTCCTCTCGCCTCGCCCGCCAACACCCACAGCCCTTCCAACACATTTTTTTTTCTTTTTTCTTTTTTACTTTTTTACGATCGCCGCCTGCGCAACATGGCACCGGCCGACGGAGCGCCAACCCCCCCGCCACAGGCGAAAACAAAACAAAACAAAACAAAACAACGACAAACAAACAAACAAAATAAATTACCAGCCAGCCCCAACTACAGACACACCGAATCTGCCCTCACAGCCGACCTTACACGCCTCAACGTCAAAACAAAGGTGGTTTCTTTCCTTCAACGGTTACCTTACCTTAGGTTACGTCAGGTTAGGCTAAGAAGGCGTCAGGGTTAGGTTAAGCGTTGACGTGACGTCACGTCTTAACGTAGGCGTTAAGCTAAGGTTGCGGTCACGTACGTTAGGTTAAGGCGACTTGCGGGTTGGCCTAAGAGCTTAGGTTAGGTTACGTTAGTTTAGGTGGCTGCGTTAAGGGCTTAAAGAAGTTTAGGAGGTTAAGGCGTCGAGGCGGCCGCACCCCCTTAGCTGCTGCGGCTCGGCCACGCCACGCCACGCCACGCTTTGGGGTTTCATAAGGTCGCGCGGCGGGTCGTCGGCACGCCGCAAAGGACAAAACTGCAAGACGACGTCGAAAAACAAACAACAGGTAAAAAATAAATAAGTAAGTAAAAATAAACGACGCCGACAGGCGGGGATCAAGCAGAACGAGCAGATTCCGGAGAGCGAACGAGACACACACGCACGCACACACACAAACCCCCCCGAGCCGAGAGAGCACAGCACCACCACGTGTCGGCCTCCGCTCACCCGACTCGGCTGGGCTGGGCTGGCGGCCGGGCCGGATGCACGTACACGTACGGCTACAGCCACTACCCGTACACAGCCGCTCTTCACGCAACACCAGCCAAATGGCGCGCCCGCGGCTCGTCGCGGTCGCGGTCGCGGTCGCAACGCCACGCCGGCACACTTTCGGCACCACCGTTTTCGCGCGCACCGCAAACAAAACGCGCACGCCACCCCACCCACCAACCAACCAACCAACCAACCAACCAGTCGTCGTCGTCGTCGTCGTCCCGAAATCAAACAAACTCTCAAAAGCACAGCCCCTGCTGCCAACGGACGCAGGCGCCACGCAGCTCCCTTCCCGCCACACTCGATTCGCAGCGCAACTCACCCGGCACACCGTCAAACGACGGGCTGGGCTCGCCGCATCGCCGCAACCTACACACCTTCCCCGCCACGACGCACAGCCCCACCAGACGCCCGTGCCGCAACGACACTACTGCACTACCACTACCGCACTACTCCTCTCGCCCTTGCCATACACGACACAACACGCCAAAAAATGAAAATCCAAATACAAACAAAAACACCGCCCCCACGACCCAAACACATGCACGGCGCGCCAACACACGCGAGGCAAGGCACGCAGCAAACGGCGTCCCCTCCGCGTCGCGCCATCAACCTACACACACAAGGCAACCAACAACAGCCAGCCAGCCAGCCAGCCAGCCAGCCAGCCCCACTCTCACGCCGCAAAAACAGAAAACACACCGAAACCGCCAAACGCCGCACATTCGCGCTTCGCACTTACCACACACCTCTTGGCATCCGTTTCGCACACAACGACGCGACGCACATACATCATCACGGGCTACGCACGCACACCGCGACCCACTTTTTTACGACGCCCTCGGCAGAGCACACGTGCCCATGCCCACACACAGTCGACACAACGACGCAGCGCGCAGCAGACGCGGCCGCAACACATACCTCCCCGACGACGCGCCAACACCGCCAGCCACTGCTCACTCGCCCAAGCAACCCGTGCACACAACTGCCACACGCGTCCACCACGCCGCCGCCAACCACCCGCCCGCCAGGGGGCGCTCACGTCCGCGACAACAGCGCGGCACCGCCGGACCGGACCGGACCGGGCCGGGCCGGGCCGGGCCGAACCGAGCCGAGCCGCCGCCGCCTCCTCTCCACTCGGCACGCCACGTCCTGCTTGCAAAACACATGGCTCGTCCCTCTGTACACACAACGCGCCTGCCTGCGGTCGCCGCCGGCATCTATCTACCTGAGCATCGGAGCCAGGCCGGCAAGCCCACACTTAAATAATGCACTTCACCAGCCAAACAAACCCACTCTTCCTTTCTTTGCACAGCGCATGCAACAGCAGCCCCAGGAGCCGGGCCCGCCGCCAGCGTCTCCTCCTCCTCCTCCTCCTCCTCCTCTGGGCACAGCCAGCCAGCCGTTCCCACCGCCCCGCCCCTGCTCTGCAGAACAAGAAAAAACGAAAAAGTACCAACACACGCACCCAAAGCGTAAGCCAGACAAGACCAGCCTCTCCAAGGCCACACACACGCAAAAAAAAACAAAAAAACAAAAACACTACAACAAAATAAAATAAAAAAAGAAAAAGCAAGCCTGTCGCCTCGCCCCCGCCCGTCCCCCCCACCACATTCGCCCCCTCCGCTTGTTTTCCTTTCTACAATTTCCCTCTTTTCCACCCAATATCCCGCCGCGGTTTACGGGCACCGGCCGATTTTGCGCCCGCCCACATGTGTGCCTACTCCCCACCACCATTCCCTCCGCAGCCCGCAGCCCGCAGCCCGCTTTTCCCCCCTCCCTGCCCACACCACACCACACCGACGGTGCTGACGTCGACACGCACCCAAGACAGGGGCCACGACCGTCTTTTTTCCTGGGCCCATCCCCGCACCGCACCGCACCTCCTTCCAATCAACGCTGTGGCGCCTGTGTCCGCGCGAGACGCGTGCGCGCCGCCTCTCTCAACATCCGTCCGCCGTCCGCCGGCCGGCCCGTTTTTCGGCCCCCAGGCCATCCGTCAACCACCACTGCCCCTGCCCCTGCCCGCCCCGCACCACACCACACACCGCTGCTTGCCCCGGCCGTTGCCACCAAAGGCGCCAACCGCAGCCCGCGCGCGCCAGAAAGAGATGGCAAAACTACAGGGACCCAGCCGACCGACGAAAATCAGAGCAATTGGCCGGGAGGATCAAAAAGAGAGCTCCGAAAACCACCGTAGCGAGGCGTGGGAGGAAACGTTACGAGAAGCAGAAAGGGACCAGGAAAAATTCTGGAAATTTCTTAAAACTCGTAAACTAAACACGAAACATCTACATCTACATGGGGAAGGAACGACCCCACAGACCGAGCTGAAGCACTGGCGGATTCACTAGAAAGGCAATTCCAAGCACCAGAAGCGGTAGATGACGAAACTGATGACCACCAGGAAATGGTACTCAGAAGGGTAAAACCGCATCCTAAGTGCCCCGATCAGAACATCTTTCACAATCCAATAAACGCAGAAACCCCATATCTTATCACATCACAAACATACACACATCCTAAGAAGGCATCAGGCCCAGATTCCATCAAACCGCAACTACTACATCACCTACCTCCAGCAACTATCAATTATCTATCTAACATCAATATATAATGCTTGCTTCAGACTAAACTACTTGGAAACAGGCCCGAGTCATCACATTACCAAAGCCAAACAAGGACTTATTATTTCCGCAAAACTATAGGCCAACTTCCTTGGAAAGGTTCTCGGAAAGCTCATTCAAACTGAACTGAAGAAATTCAATTCTTAAAGGATAACAACATAATCATCCCACAACAATTCCGATTCCGCGAAGAACACAGCACCACCCACCAGGTGACCAGACTAGTCGAGCACATATGTCAGGCCAGAAACATTAGACACAGTACTGGAGCAGTCCTGCTTGACATTGGAAAAGCATTCGGATAACGCCTTATCTACAACCTCCACCACTACAACTGCCCCATCCACATTATTGGCTTCTTTTCTCCGCAACAGAGCATTCTATGTCCATGTACCAGGAGCGGCAAGTAACACTAGATCCATAGAGGCTGGAGTCCCGCAAGGCTCAGTGCTGGGGCCCATTCTCTACTCAATATACACAAACAAACAGCTGGGAGGACACTTGTCACTATTTGCAGACGACACTGCAGTCTACCGCAGCAGTTCTAACCTGCAATATAGAGTTACAAAAATAGAGCAACACCTACAATCCATCCAGAAATGGGCTAACCAATGGAAACAAAAAAAAAAAAAAACAATAAACGCGGAGAAAACCCAAGCAATACAATACGATTCACATTCAAAAAGAATACCTCCTAACCTGCATATACGCCTCAGAAATAACAATCTTCCATGGTCAGGCACAATAAAGTATCTAGGCATCAAGCTGGACAAGAGGTTGACATTTAGAGACCATGTTACACACGTTTGTAACAAGGCTGCAGCAGCAATATTCAGACTGTACCCAATCATCAAAGGAAACAGAATAAATATGCGCGCCAAAAAGAAAATCTTCAAAACCGTCATAGGAACCAGCCATCACTTACGGCTCTGAAAATCTGGTCAATGGCCGCAGACACCAACATAACAAGAGTAAAAAAGGGTGCAGAACAAATACTTCAGAATTACTGCTGATGCCGGCCGGTACCAGACAAACCGAGACATATACACAAACCATAACATACTCAAAATCCCGGAAATCATCCAAAGAAAAATCCATAAAGTTTTTTTTTTTCCACCAAACCACGGATTCGAACCACCCACTCATCAGAAATCTGGGACAAAATCCATCCGACCCAAGAACGACATTTCCCATCACGACAAAACACCACAAACTACAACATACCATGATAAACAAAAATAAAATACAAACACCATAACACTCACTTAAACAACAAACATCTACACACACCCAAGAGACCCTATCATCCCATCATTTTGTTACCCAACATAATCAGACAGAAGGCAGGGATCAAGGACAGATCCGGTCCTTCGAGTACAGGGGGTAAAAAATACCCATCAGACCAGCTCTCTCTCTCTCTCTCTCTCTCTCTCTCTCTCTCTCTCTCTCTCTCTCCTCCTCGCTTCTCCGTGCCGACGCTGCCCCGCACACGCGTTCGCGTTCGCGCTCGCGTTCGGCCGACACCACACGACAGGTCTTTGGGGCCCCGCCACTGCGCACACGCACGCCTCCTCCTCTTCCTTAGTTCTTTTTCGCTTTTCTTTTCTCCCCCGCCCCCCGCTCTCACCGCCACATCATCCCGCAACCCTTGGGGGATGTTTCCCAACATCAACGCGCCCCAATTCCACTCTCTGCCCGTGCCGCACTCTCCACTTTGCTTCTCCCCGTCCCCTACACACACGACTACCGAAACCCCGGTTGACACACCTTCTCGTAGGACAGGGGTGCGTGCGTGCGTTGTCTTGACGGTGACAGCAACAGCAACGGATCCGTCCATCCCATTCCCCCCCCACTCGGTAAAGAACCATGTTCAACCCACACTACACAACAAGGGGGGCACACACGAACGCGAAAGAAAGGGAAGGGCAGGGCAGGGCAGGGCAACTATCTCGTACACATTCTTCCTCAGAACCCACATATCACATCAACGGACGGCAGGCCAATTGCGGACTCAGCCGTGTCAGGCAAATCCAACCCAACCAACACCTCCCACGGAAACCCTGACACTGATCCAGCAGTACGTCCACATACATCGCCACACCAAATACGGGTGACGAGTGAGCAACAAATGGAACAATACACAACAAGGCTGACCTAATAAAAACTGCACGTCACGTCATACCTTCCAGACAGACGCAGTTCCGACGGGATGGCGGAACCGTATACGTACCTTTCAGCCACAACAACCGACCGACTGGACACGCCCGCGTCTCCAGCCAGCCAACCACCAGGGCCACACAGCCCGCAAGTTTCAGCGTCAACACTTCTTAACGTACGTTGCAAACTTTTCAAAACATTGCCACACACACACACCACGAAAAGCGTCAACCTCTCTCACACTGGATACACTCAACACTTTTTGTCGGCGGAGCTTGAGGCCAACGGTTGACACACCCCCACCGGCCACACAGGTTTCCCTTTGAAAATTGCAGTGACGGAGACGCGGCATTACGAGAGGGTTGTTTCCGAGAGCGCGAGCTGGACGGAGCTGCGGCGCCGCCGCCGAGGGGTAATGAACGCACGCGATGCCGCATGACAGCCCATCACCCAAAGTTTCACCCACAACTGCACAGGTCGCACCCCCTTTTCGCGCCATACTAGTGTCGATCGTCAATTACAGCTCACGGTGTTCGCATTTGCCACTTGACGGGGGGGGAAAAGAAAACAAACATCTGACACGCCATGTGTTTCTCTCTCTCTGTTATATCTAGGTCATTGGGCAGCCACTGTAAAAAAAAATATTTTTACGACATGGTTGGGTAAGTGATTTAAAGACAACAATTGTGGGTCACACACCATAGACCATTTCGATAGTGTTCTTGTTCTTCTCTTTTTCCTTTTTTTATCGCTCAATTGAAATAAAACCTGGGGATGATGCAATGCTGCGATATGGCACAACCGTCGTCCATTGTACACAACTCGGGAACAAAAAGAAACCAATTCAGGGAACGTTCGTTCCTTCACAACGTTTCTTTCAACGCACTTGGTCTTTACCATCCTGTATTCAACACACATTTCCTTTCATCAAACTAGGGCATTTCCATAACAGTTTGTTTCCGTTTCTGTGAGCACAATACTGCTCCTTCGACGTCATTTCACCATCTTAACTAGAGACAAACAACAAAATAGGAAAACAGCCTTGAGAACCCCGTCCACCAAATTTCAGTTAGCACGGCATCCAAGATTCTTTTCCGGGGAGCGCAGTGCAGCTGACGCTCCTCAGACCATATACCGTCGCCAGTCTCACTCAACTCTTGCGCATTCCATTCTACGCTACGTGACAATGCAAAAATGAATGAATCAAACCCACCCAGAGAGCGTCTTGTGCGAGGGGACACACGATATAGAGAACAACAAAACACACAGGGGACACCACCAAAGTTGGAGAGAACGTTTCCACCACGGCAGCCGCGCCGTTACGCGCTTTTTTTTTTTTTCCTCCCCCCCACTGCACACCTCCGACACCACGGGAACGTTCACCGTCCCGTTGCCCTACACTGGCGTTTCTTTTCAACCCCCCACCCTATTCCTCGCTCCCCGGACATTCGACCGATCACAAAGTGCAACCTCTCGTTACCGTCGGGTGCCCCTCTTCATCCCCGGGGCGCCAACAACAAAACAAAAAAAAACAACAAAAAAAAAAACACCACCGACGCCGTCGTCTCGCGTCACCTCACTCAACTGAGCGGAAAATACACGTACATCCAGAATGACGACACCGCCTCCACAAACAAAAACCAGACGTCAGACGTCAGGTCGAAAGAGGGCACCGTACGTCGTGGCGCGTGGTCTCCTAACTCACCTCGCGCGTACAAATACAATACAATACAATACAATGCAATGCGTGTCACCTCACGTTCACACACACCTCCACGCTCCACTTTTACGTCGCCCAACCAACCAACTAACTTAACGCACCCGCTCGGCGTAGAAGCAGCTGTAGGCGGCAACGTGTTTCTCACCCTCGCCACCAACGGTGTGACATCCGACAATCGCGGTTTGCTTTCCGTTCCACACCTCCGGCCATACCATACAAAGGGGACAAAAAAAAATATATCAAACAAGCCAACTCCAGCGATCCGCCCCCCTAACACCAACACGTCTCGAAACACCCACGCCCACGACCCGGCTGTGGCTAAAGTGCGTATCCCAACGTCACACCAAAACCAAAGGCGCCGGCGCCGCACCACACCACAAGCTACAGCTACAGCTGTGCCGCCGTCCACCCGCTCACAACAACAACAGCAACAACAACAATTCCGCCCTTCCCGCAAAGGCATTTTGGTGGCCCTGAAAAGGGCCGTTTTTTTTTTCTTTTCTTCGCCGCGCCGCGGACGAGCCTCCTATTTCCAAGAGCCACCTCCTTACTTGGAGCTCGTGTACTTGGTCACCGCCTTCGTGCCCTCGCTCACAGCGTGCTTGGCCAGCTCGCCAGGCAGCAAGAGCCGCACAGCGGTCTGGATCTCGCGGGACGTGATGGTCGAGCGCTTGTTGTAGTGCGCCAGGCGAGAAGCCTCGGCCGCAATGCGCTCGAAAATGTCGTTCACGAAGCTGTTCATGATGCTCATCGCCTTCGAAGAGATGCCCGTGTCAGGGTGCACCTGCTTCAGCACCTTGTAGATGTAGATGGCATAGCTCTCCTTCCTCTTGCGCTTCTTCTTCTTGTCGCCCTTCGAAATGTTCTTCTGCGCCTTGCCAGCCTTCTTGGCGGCTTTCCCGCTAGTTTGGGCGGCATCACGAACAAACAGGCAGGCAGGCAGGCACGCGCAGTCAGTCAGTCAAGCGCTCCGCTCCAGTCAGCGTCTCCCCACACAGTGGCACCCGCCGCACGCCGCCGCCGCACCTTTACCAGCTCGCCCTGCTGCGGCCGCCGACCAATGGGGCGCGCGCGCAACCGGCCGCCGCACCCGAGCCCATAAAGGACCCCCACCCCGCCGGCGCCGGCACGCACTCCGCTGCTCGACTCGCTGCGGCTCGCACCGTTTGCGTTGTGCTTTTCTTTCTCGCTTCTTTCCAAACTAGCCCATCGCCATGTCCGGACGCGGAAAGGGAGGCAAAGTCAAGGGCAAGTCAAAGTCCCGCTCAAGCAGGGCTGGGCTCCAGTTCCCGGTCGGCAGAATCCACCGCCTCCTGCGCAAGGGAAACTACGCCGAGCGCGTCGGCGCCGGGGCGCCCGTCTACCTCGCCGCCGTCATGGAGTACCTCGCGGCTGAGGTGCTCGAGCTGGCCGGAAACGCGGCCCGCGACAACAAGAAGACGCGCATCATCCCGCGCCACCTGCAGCTCGCCATACGCAACGACGAGGAGCTCAACAAGCTCTTGTCGGGCGTCACCATCGCACAGGGAGGTGTCCTGCCCAACATCCAGGCCGTCCTGCTGCCAAAGAAGACCGAGAAGAAGGCCTAAAAGAGAGACAGCGCAATCGGCAACCGCCGCGTGCTCCCTTGGCACGCAGCGCGCCATTTGCCGCCTCGGCTCAAAAACAAAACACAATCGGCCCTTTTCAGGGCCACCACACAAACCTACGTCCAAAGCAGAATTCCAGTCGTTCGTCGCACCACTTTCTTTTTCTCTCTCTCTCTCTCTCTTTCTGTGTACGGTTTTTCCTTCTTACGCACACAGGCGCCGCCATCTTGTACACACGTACTTGGCCACCTCCTCCACTCCACTCCACGCACGCACAGTCTCGCTACCATTAACCAGCACACGTGGCGCGCAACAACACACCTCAAAAATAACCCCTCGGCACTCAGCCGCGCCGCAACACACAGCCCATCCACCGACAAGAAGCATACAAGCAAAGAGGGAGGGGAAGGAAGGAAGGAGCTCACACAACGCAAGGGCACGCTTCCTTCCCTCCCAACCGCACCGCACACCACGTCAAAAAAAACTCCAAACAAAACTAAAAGGCCAAGTAGACTAAAAAGGAAAAGGAAAAAAAAAACCAGCAACACAGACTCTTTCGCACTTTTCAACTTCCGAACACTGTGGTGGCCCTGAAAAGGGCCGTTTTTCAATCTCTCTTTCCTTCCTTCGGTCTCACACCGCCTAACCGCCGAAACCGTACAGGGTGCGCCCCTGCCTCTTCAGGGCGTACACCACGTCCATGGCCGTCACAGTCTTGCGCTTGGCGTGCTCAGTGTACGTCACCGCGTCGCGGATCACGTTCTCCAGGAACACCTTCAGCACTCCGCGCGTCTCCTCGTAGATCAGACCAGAGATGCGCTTCACGCCGCCCCTGCGCGCCAGGCGGCGGATCGCGGGCTTCGTGATGCCCTGGATGTTGTCGCGCAACACCTTGCGGTGCCGCTTGGCGCCACCCTTGCCGAGCCCCTTTCCTCCCTTGCCGCGGCCTGTCATTCTTCTTCTTCAAGCGTCTCAACCACAATAATATAAAAAACAGAAAGCAAGGCAAGCTCCTCACCCGGCGCTAGCGAGTCGGCTACGGTTGTGGCGCCCAGCTCGCTGCAGCTCATCGACGAAGACTTCGGTGATGTCCTCGGTGGCTGTGAAGTATTAGCATTCCTGCTTCGCCTTCAACATAGAAATTCTTTACATTATATGAATAAAATAATATACATAATTTTTGTGGAAGCATAGATGATGTTTTCTTACTGCTGTGATTTTCATAGGGTGCTACTTGCAGTAGCGGTTTTTTTTTTTTTTTTTTTTTAATAGTGATGTGGCCTTAAGTACTAGTATGTGCATGAGGTGGTTGGTCCTTAGAGCATGATGCTTTACAATTGTCGGACCTTTACAGCGGACAATATCGCTGTCTGTGCTTGGATGGATGTGAGTGATTGGTTGTGATGTGATACTAATGCCTAGGGGGGAGGTTTGTGCTTACACTAGGATGGATATGAGGTGTCCATGTAGCTCTAGGCTTTACAAAGTTCGGACGATTACAGCGGACAAAATCGCTGTCTGTGCTGTGATGGATATGAATGATAGGGTGGTGGTGGTGGTGGTGGAGGCATGTGCATTGTTATCTATTCGTCCTCCACCTGTAGTAGGTCTGGCCATCTGGTCGTGGCCATGCGGTGTACTTTTCTTCCCAGCTGCTGGATGAGGGGGTTTGGGGATTCCCTCGTCTTTTCGTAGAAATTCCTCGCCGACTGTCGGAATCTCTTTGTTAGTTGTGGGACTTCCGCCATACGGTGCAGTTCTTCTGTGGAAAAGCGGTGTGGCAGCTTTAGGGCACGTTTTAGTGCGCGGTTTTGCACGGTTTGCAGCTTTTTGAGTGAGGTTGCAGCGGCGTTGCCCCACACAACTGCGGCGTATTCGAGGATGGGCCTCACCTGCGTGAGGTATAGTATTACCCCGATTCTTGGTGGTAGTGTCGACGTTGGGTTCATCACTGGGTACAGCGCCTGTAGTTTGTTGAGTGCTTTCTTCCGGACCTCTTCAATGTGAGGGGCCCATGTGAGTCGTCGATCGATTGTGACACCCAGGTATTTTGCTGTTGTCCCCCATGGGACTGGGGTGCCCCTGACTTGGATTTGCTGGTAGTCTGCTCGTATTTGTTTTTTCCCTATCGGGATGGCTTGGGTTTTGGTGGCGTTGAAGGTTAGTCTCCACTTTGTGGCCCATTCTGTTAATGTGTTGCAGGCGTTTTGCAGCCTCCTTTGCAGGTGGTTGGCGTTGGTGCTTCGGGAGTACAGGGCAGTGTCGTCTGCATATAGGGCCAGGTGTACTCTGTCGACTGTAGGTGTGTCGGCAGTGTACATGATGTACAGGAGTGGTCCTAGGACGCTGCCCTGTGGTACTCCTGCATTGATGTGGCGCACAGTGGATGTTCCGTCTTGGGCACGGACGTGGAATGTTCTTCCTTCTATATAGCTTTTCAGGAGCGCTACGTGTGACACTGGTACCCCCTGTACTAGGAGTTTGTACAGGAGGCCCTCGTGCCACACTGAGTCGAACGCTCGTGATACGTCTAGAAATACGGCTGCGAAGTATTCCTTCCGTTCGACGGCGTCTAGGGCTTCTTCTATCAGTCTTAGTAGCTGGTGGGTGGTAGCATGTCCGCATCTGAAGCCGAATTGGACGTCCGGTAGTACCCTTTCGTCACTGATGTGTCTCATGAGCCTCCTCGCATATATTCTTTCGAATATTTTTGACAGGGCGGGCAGGAGGCTAATGGGCCTGTAGCTTGCTGGTAGTCGGTGGTCTTTGCCTGGTTTGGGGATGGCCACTATTTCTGCATGCTTCCATGAAGTTGGATATTGGCCAGTCGATATGATGATGTTGAATATGGTTGTTAGAATAGGGATGACTGCTGGTGGCATTTGTCTCATTAGCTGGTTGGTTAGTAGGTCTGGTCCCCCAGCTTTCTTCGTGTTGAGGCAGCGGATTTGGGCCTCTACCTCTTCTGTGGTTATTTCTTCGATGACGTCGTCCTCTGCGCGGTTTGCTAGGTACAGTGGCAGTCTTTCTGTAACCATGGCGATGTGTTCTGGGTCAATGGGGTCATTGACTGGCTGGAAGTTTTGCTCGAATGTGTCCGCTAACGCATCGGCCTTGGCGTCGGGTTCGCAGACTACGTCGTTTCCTACAATTAGCGGGGGTATTCTGCTTGTCTTGTTGAGTAGTTGTCTCGTGACTTTCCATGTGGATTGGTCGTGTAGGTTTAATGTGGCGACTTTGTTCTCCCATTCTGTGTTCCTGTGTTTCTGGATTTCGTATTTAACTTCACGCTGAAGTCTATTTACCTCTCTCTTTGTTGCTGGGAGTCTGGTTTCCTGCCATTCCCTTATTAGGCGGTTTTTGGTGCGTATTTTGTCTAGTATTTCTGGAGGGAGTTGTTTGTAGTTGTCCCTTTCTTGTTTTCTTCTTTGGGGGACCGCTGTGGCTGCTGCATCTAGTGCCAGGGTTGTTATGTGTAGCAGTGCAGCTTCCGTGCCTGCCGCTTGCGGATCGGGAACTGTGGTGAGTGTGTCTTCTAGTGTGTTCTGGTAGGTTCTCCAGTTGATGCCTTTCAGATCAATGCCTCTGTGTTCTTTCTTGGTGCCATCTAGGTTGATGTGGAAGATTACTGGTGCATGGTCTGATGTGAGTTTCCTGACTGTGGTTGCTTCTGTGTCCAGATAGATCCCTTTGATGATTGCGAAGTCAATTATGTCCGGTTGACCTCTGTTTCGTGGGTATATCGTGGGCCCGTGGGGTGCAACAGTGACTGCGTCGTGTCTGATGATACTTCTGGCCAGTCTTCTGCCACAGAGATTTGTCAGGCGGCTATTCCACAGTGTGTTTTTGGCATTGAAGTCGCCTCCCAGGAATATGTTGCCTGGCATTGATAGTATGGTTTCGAAGTCTTGTGCTTCCAGTCTCCTAGCAGGTCGCCTATACAGTGAGATGAATTTGATCATACCTCTCGAGGTGTGAACTGCTACCCCTGTAGCTTCCGTTGTGGTGAGGTCCGGTAGGTTTATGAGGTGGTGTTTTAGGCAGGTGCGTACGTATATTGCCGTTCCACCACCTTGGGTTAGTCTGTCGTTCCTGTAGCAATTGTAGTTTGCCGCTTTGACTTGTGTTCCAGGTTTTAGGTTGGTTTCCTGGACTAGGCATATGTCTACCCGCTCTTCGTGCAGGAATTGCTTAAATTCGCCTGCTTGGTGAATTAGCTTTGCTTTGGCGTTCCAGGTGGCTATTGTTAGTCCATGTTGTCTGATGGCCATACTAGTGTTTGGGGTTTGGACTGGGTACGGCCGCCAGGGCGGCTTGAATCACTGCGTTGATTTGTTGCGGGATGGTCTTCATTAAGGCTTCCATGGCGGATGCAACTGCTGCTGCTACTGTCTCTTTCAGTATTGCCATGGTTACTGGTGTCTCGTCGGTCGAGTGGGCCTGTGCGGTTGTGACCGTTCTGCTTGTAGGTCCTTCTTCCGATCTTGGTGTTGGTGCTGGCTTTGTTGGGACTGGGGGCGCTGGCCTGTGCGGGATGCTCTGCTTGCGTGGTTCTTGCGTGGTTGCATTGGCGTATGATACGCCGGTGCGTCTGTTGGCGGTTGGTCTTGACACGCCACGCTGTCTGGCGACGTGTTTCTTAACTTCCTCGCATCCCATATAGTTGGCTGGGTGCTCTTTGGAGCAACGGGCGCAAGTAGCGGGTGTGTTGCGTTCTTTGGTGCAGTCGTCTGTAGAGTGGTTGCCTGCGCATTTCAGGCATCTAACTTGCATGGTGCAGTGGCTAGCCACGTGGTCTAGTCCCTGGCACCTGTAGCAGCGTCGAGGGCCCCTTTTCTTCCTTGGTTTCTCTAGTGTGACGTCTGTGTTGGCTAGGTGCGTTATGGTTCGCAGCCGTTGGTTTTCTGGTGTGTCAGTGGCCACTATTTGGAGGAGTGGCGTGTCCTTTTTGGTCTTGGGAGATTGTACTCTTGTTATGGAGCGCGGGGTAATCTGTAGCTTGGCTAGCTCTGACTTCACTTTCTCTATACTGATTTTGAAGGGGAGACCCCTCATTATCAGGTCTATTGGCTTGGTGCTGGTGGTTGGATATGTGTAGTATCCCCATTTTTTCCCTTCTAGTACTTTGGTCACTCTCTCAAAGTCTGCTGGAGACTTGGTGAAGAGTCTGTAGGTGTCCTTTCCCGCCGTTTTAAACTGGAAGGGCGAGGTGGTTGCAGACCTTACTGCTTCTAGGAGGTCGTCATATTGGCCTTCGAAGTGGATGACGATAGGGGGTGGTGCCTTCGGTCTTGCGTTGTTCTGGGGGGGTTGCACTGTTGTTGCCTCTGCGGAGTCGAGTGCCTGGTAGGCATTCTTTGTAGGGGCAGGTGTGGCAGTGTGCAGCTTCATGGCGGGGGCTGTTCTGGTGGCTTTGGTGAAGCCCTCGGAGTCGGTTGTCCCCTTGGCTCGCTTACGGTTTACTATTGGTCCATTTACCAGTGCTGGGACGGTGGGCGGAGTCTCGTTCTTGCGTTTTCTCGACTCCGTCTCGACGTCCATGGGGGTTGTGGGTTGGCTGGGAGTGGTAGCCGCAGGCTGCTTGTCCACCACAGTGGTGGTCCCGTCGGTGGCTTGTGTTGAGCAGGACTCGGCGATTTCGTCTTCTGTGGCGGGCTCCAGGTTGGGGTAGCACCCCAGGCCATACCTGAAGCAGTTCGGAGACTCTAGTTGTTCTGCCTCAGCAGCTTCCTGTAGGGCAGAGAAGAGTTCTTCTTGGTCCTCCAGATGGTCATCTGGAGAAGGTGATGGAGGTTTTTGTGTGTCCCTAACCATGGTGGCGTGTTGAAGTGGGGACTATAGAAGATAGAACTGCCTGGCCTAGTGACCGCGGGCTGGTCCCACGTGAAGGGGGCCCTGGATCACGTCGTTCCCTAACAGTCCCTAGGTGCGCTGCGAATTGTTGCTGAACAATTCACAGATCAACCGCTCTGAGTGTACTGCAGATTGTCCTGACAATCTGCAGTCACGTAGGAAGAAATTGCAGCAAGCTGCGGGAGCTGCGAGTCCGAAAAACTCGCACACGACAATTTTGCTGTCCACACAGTTGTGTGGTGGTGGTAGTAGCTGCTGGAGCTGTCTCGATGTTCTCGGAGTTTCGGAGATCTGCAAGGTGCTGGGATGAGGTCTTGACACCGTCTTCCCTGAAGTCCCCCTGGTGTGGAGAAATTCTTCTCCTTTGATGTCTTCTTCCCCCTTGTGTCCTCTGCCTTTTTCCTTGGCTAGCTCTGTTCGCGACGCAAGCGTCCTCTGGGGAGCGACCCCTGGAGAAAGGTGAGAAGGGCGGAGGTGGCTTCGGCCACCGAAGTGGCTTCTGCGGCTTCCCGCTGGCTTCTGGCTGGAGCGCCGGTGTTGCGCCCTCTTATAGGCGCGTCTGCCTCGCGACGGTGGCGCGCGCGGTGGTGGGCGCCGGAACTACTGCGGAGTTGTCGGCGCTAGGTGTGCACGGGCGCGGACGTCCTGGAGAGCGTCCTGGCGGCGAGCGAGCTGGAGATGTGTGCCAATCCAGAGGCTTGGCGGCGTGAGCATCTGTACAGCTCGGAGTCTCCACTCGGAATGTGGCGTGGCGCCCAGCGCGCGCGCCGCCCCCCTATATAGACTCTGGGGCCCCGCGGCCCGCCCTCCCCTCCCCCCACCACCGCGCACCGAGGGCATATAAGCGCAGCACCCGGGGCGCGCGGGCCCCCCCATTCCGAGCTGCGATGTCGAACCAATCGAACGCATGTACAGGAGCTGAGGGTGTGGCGGATCGCCGCCAGGCGGAGCTTGCTTCGTCGGCGGCCCCATCCGGCCCCCCACTGAAGACAACCCGGCGCATTCACCCGGCTCACGAATTGGACGATTCTCCGGTTCTTCCAGCTGCAGAAGGAAGTGCTGCGTCCCCCGGCGGCGAACTGCCGCCGTCGCAGCCTACACTGGACGTCACAACTGGGCGATGCGGCATCGATTCAGGAATCGATGAAGCCGCCCTTAGGGAGTTAGATAGGGCAAATGGCGCGTCAGTGCCCCCTTCACGTGGGACCAGCCCGCGCGCGCCGAGGCAAAGGCAGTGTTCCACGAGTGTCCCCCGCCCCTCGCCCGCCCCACTCGATATGCCAGACATTTCCGATGCCGTCTGCGTCTCTGAGTCGGACAGTGACTCCGTCACTGGCTACATCGACGACAGCGACATCGCGGAGGGCCTAGAAGAGAGTCTTATCGCCCTCCGCGACGCCGCGGAAGAGGAGGGACTGCCCTGTGACCCCGCTCTGCGGGCGCGGATTCTCTTCCCTAACGCCGCTGCCGCTGACGCCGACGGCGACGCCATGCAATGCGAGATGGAGTCGCGTAAGAGGAAACCAGCGGCCGCCTCTTCCGACTCCGAAGCTGCCCCCTCCGAGGCCGCTCGTGGGAAGAAGCAGAAGGCCGCCGCCGACGCTGAGGGCTTCGCCGTCCCCAGGAAGACGGCACCCCGCCGCCGCATTGTCAAGACGCCGGTCCTCCCGGTGCACAATCAATTTGCGGCGCTTTCCGACGGTGCGGCGGACTCCTCTCCACCCCCTCCACCCCCATCCACAACTCCCCACCCCAATCCTACCCGTCCCCCTCCCCTCACAATCGAATATGCGGAGTCCTACAAATCCCTGCACGACCTGCTCATTCACGTCACTGACTCCGATTTCCGAGTGAAGACGATTGGCGAAAACTTGTACCGCCTCTATCTCCAGACGCCTGTTGACCTCCAGAAGGTCTACCACGTCCTTGGGTCCCACAGCATCGGCTACAGCACCCCCCCTGAGAGGTCCAAACGGATTAGGGTCGTCGTCCGCGGTCTCCCCTTTAAATATACGGACGACGACCTCCGGGAAGCGCTGACAGCTCTCAATATTACTCCTGCTGTCATTTCCCGAGTAGTCTCCCCCCGCACTAAACTCCCCACCCCCCTTTTCTTCGTCTCAGCCGACGATACCCCGGCCAACCAAGTCCTTATGCACCTGACCTCCATTGACAATTGCACGGTCACCATGGAGAAGCCCCGTTCCAGGCGCCTCATTCTAATATGCTACCGGTGCCAGGGCCTGGCGCACTTTGCGAGTAATTGTACTCGTGCGGTGCGCTGTGTCAAGTGCGCCGGCGGCCACGCCTCCTCCACTTGCGTCAAACCCCGCGAGGTCCCCCCTACCTGTGCTCGCTGTAATGGGGCGCACACGGGCAACTACTTGGGTTGTCCGGCAGTCAAAGCCCACCGCGCCAATCTGCGTCGCTCCGTCGCCCCTCCAACGATGGAGCGTCGTGGACTTACTTATGCGACTGCCCTTGGGCGGTCGGAACCCTCTCCCGCCCATACCCCCCGCCCCCCCCCGTTTCCCACGATCATACCACCCTGCCCCGCCCCCACTCCTCTCTATCCCCATCCCCCCTCCTGACTCCCACACCCCCTGTCCCTACCCCCAACACTCCGTATCCACCCCAATTCCCCCCCCACCCCCTCCCCTCCTTCCTCACGTCCATCCCGGTCCTTCCCCGCACCCTCCACCCTCCTCCCCTGTCCACCCGGTCTTTGGTGACCTCATTTCCAGTGTTGTGGAGGCATTGACCTCTGCACTCACTGGGGCACTAGACACCATCCTCACCTCCATTCCCCAGCAGATTGCTACTGCCCTTTCCCATTCCATCTCCCCCATCACCACCGCCCTCCCCACCACCCAACATGGCCATTAGACTCCATGGCCTTACCGTACTAATCTGGAATGCCAATGGCATCTACCGCCAGCAAGGTGAGTTTCGGCAGTTCCTCCTTGATGAGGGGGTAGACATCTGTCTTGTTGCCGAAACCCACCTTAAACCTGGGGTGAACGCCAGGGTACCAAACTTCTGCTGCTACCGGTCAGACCGGCCGACAGCACGAGGCGGCACGGCAGTATACGTACGTGCCTCCCTCCGCCACCACCCCGTCACCCTCCCTGCCCTTGCCACAATAGAGGCCACTGGTGTCGTGGTGCACACCGTGCGTGGCCCCATCACCTTTGTGGCGCTTTACAGGCCGCCCCACCGCGGCGTTCTCCACGGCCCTGACTTTGCTCAGGTCCTGTCACTTGGCCACTCCCTCTTCGTTGGGGGCGACTGTAATGCCAAGCATGCCGCCTGGCACAGTCGCCTAACCAACAACGATGGCCGTCGCCTCCTCCGTGTGGTGGAAGCCCACGCCGCCCATGTTGTTGCCCCCTTCGACCCCACCATCTTCCCGACAAATGGCCCTCCTGACGTCCTTGACATTGCATTGGTTAAAGGACTCCCCCTCCCTATCACTGCCACTACCCGTGCTGCCCTTGCCTCCGACCACGTCCCAGTAATTTGCACGGTCGACCTTGTCGGCTCCCTAGTGCCACCACGTGACACCTTGGACCTCCGTGGCATCGACTGGGCGTCTTATCGGAGACGGGTCGAGGCAGCACTCCCTACCATACCCGACGCCGCCAGGGTGGGGGCTGACCTCACCCTCGCACAGTTCACGGACGCCGCCATCACTGCTGCAGTTGCAGCAACGCCTCCACATCCCCCGCGCCCTCCGACCCATGTGCGCCCTCTCCCCCTAGCCCTCCGCGCACTCATCACCGAGAAAAACAGGGTCATCCGCGAATGGCAAAGAACACGAGACCCTGCCACTAAGCGCCGGATAAATCGCATGCAGCGGGAGATCCGTGCTGCCATTCAGACCCACTGCAGTCAGGACTGGGAGCGAAAAATCTCCGCCCTTGACCTGAGCAATGCATCCGCATGGCGCCTGGTCTCCCGCATCATCCACAAACGCCCGCAAATTCCCCCCCTCCTGGTCGGCGCTGAGGCTGTGTGCGATCCTGATGCTAAGGCCAATGCCTTGGCTGATGTGTTCGCACGCAGCTTCACCCCTGTCACCGACCCCGTTGACCCCGACCATATCCAAATGGTCACCGCACGAGTCCACCAGTTCCTCACCGCCCAGGATCCGGAAGACCATATCACCCCCGTCACGGATGAGGAGATTGCCCGGGAGCTTAAGTCCCTCCACTCCCGAAAAGCCGGTGGCCCAGACAGACTCACCAATCAGCTTCTCAAGCAGCTTCCCCCAGCCTCTGTTCCCGTCCTTACTTCTACTTTCAATTCCATCCTCTCCTCTAGGCAGTTTCCTTCCGTGTGGAAACACGCGGAGGTGATTGCCATCCCCAAACCTGGGAAAGACCCTCGATCCCCTTCCAGCTATCGTCCCATCAGCCTCCTTCCCGCCCTCTCCAAGCTGTTTGAGAGGCTGTATCTCAAACGTGTCCTGATCCACGTCGCTCGGGAGCGGGTACTCCCCGACGTTCAGTTTGGCTTCCGGCGAGGACACTCCACCACCCACCAACTCCTCCGTCTTGTTGAGGAAGCACTGGAGGCCATTGAGCGTCGGGAGTACTTCGGGGCCGTCTTCCTCGATGTCTCCCGGGCGTTCGATTCTGTCTGGCACGAGGGGCTACTTTACAAGCTCTTCGGGCACGGCTTCTCCATCTCCCATGTGCGCCTCATCGCCACCTACTTAGAAGGTCGTACATTCCATGTCCGGATCCCGGGAGGTACCTCCACCAGGCGTCGTATCAGGGCGGGTGTTCCACAGGGGAGCGTGCTCGGCCCTGTTCTATACAGTCTGTTCACAGCCGACACGCCCACCGTGCCTCGTGTGCATCTCGCCCTGTATGCGGATGATACCGCGGTTTTTGCTCGCTCCCGGAGCAAGGCGCTCCTCCGGCAGAAACTACAACAGGCCATCGACTCTGTTGTCGATTATGCCAAACGTTGGCGCCTGGCCTTCAACCCGGCAAAGACGCAGGCACTCATCATTTGTCGGCGGCGGTGGCCGGTCGCCTATCCCCCTGTCACTGTGCTCGGCACCCCCGCCCCCTGGGCCAGAACAGCTATGTACCTGGGGGTCACCCTGGATAGGGCCCTCACCTGGCGTCCCCACATAGAGGCCATCCGGCGGAAGGCCTTGGGGCGCATCGGCCAACTCTACCCTTTTATGAACCCTACCTCTACCCTTCCCATTCCTCTTGCCCTCCTCCTCTACACATCCCTCATCCGCCCCCTCCTGGAGTATGCCTCGGTTGTGTGGGGCAATGCCGCGCCTACGCATCTCCACCGCCTGCAGACAGTACAGAATCGTGCCCTTCGAATTGCCCTTCGCCTCCCTTACCGTTGCCCAACCCGTGAACTTCACCTCCTTGCCAATATCCCCCTCCTTCAAGACCGTGTCCGATCCTCCGCCATCTCCTTCTATGACCAATCCCGTCATTCCCCCAATCCACTCATTGTCTCTCTTGGCACCCGCCTCCATCGCCTGGCCACCACTCGCTGGCCCGACCTCCTTTCCCGCCCCCCCTGACACCTCCCATCCACCCCCCCATCCTGTTACTTCTTCCTCTTCCTACCACTTCACCTTTTTTGTCACACCATCCTGAAATATCTGCCGCCACCGTCATCGCCGTCGCCAAGAAGATCTGGCCAGGACGAAGGCCTTTCGTTTTCTTCATCCTCTTCCTGTCATCTTTCACTATTCTTTCGTCTGTCACTCAACGTTTCTTTTCCGGCTAGTCAATGGAGCCGTTCGTTTTCCTCTATCTCTCACTATTCCTTTTACTGTTCTGTCACCTGTTACTGTTAATTACCGTGCAACGGCCAGTCAATTGGGCCTTTCGTTTTCCTGCTTCTCTAACTATCCCTCTCACTATTCTTTCATCTTAAAAAAAAAAAAAAAAAAAAAAAAAAAAAACCAAAATGCACAACGTCAAGCAAACCATACCGCCAATTCCACTTCTTCACCACCCGTCAAGAGGAAGGCGAAGCGCGCCAGCGCTAGTACTTCCTATACGAGTCGAGGGACCACCCTCTCCTGTGCAGCGTGGCGTGGCGTGGCGTGGCGCGCGGGCCCGTTGTCAAGGCAGCACCGGACGCCGTCGCGCACGCATATCCACGCCGCATCCGCATCCGCAGTAGCCATGGCCCGGACAAAGCAAACGGCCCGCAAGTCCACCGGCGGAAAGGCGCCGCGCAAACAGCTCGCCACCAAGGCGGCGAGGAAGAGCGCGCCCGCCACCGGCGGCGTCAAGAAGCCCCACCGCTACAGGCCGGGCACCGTCGCCCTGCGAGAAATCAGGCGCTACCAGAAGAGCACAGAGCTGCTCATCCGCAAGCTGCCATTCCAGCGCCTAGTGCGCGAGATCGCCCAGGACTTCAAGACCGACCTGCGCTTCCAGAGCTCCGCAGTCATGGCCCTGCAGGAGGCCAGCGAGGCCTACCTCGTCGGCCTCTTCGAAGACACCAACCTGTGCGCAATCCACGCCAAGCGAGTCACCATCATGCCCAAGGACATCCAGCTCGCGCGCCGCATCCGCGGCGAGCGCGCCTAAACCCGCACACCGCCAAACAAACAAAACGGCCCTTTTCAGGGCCACTAACGTCTCTCCGTCGCGAGCAAAACTTTGTCGGTCGCAACGACTAGTTCCCCACTCACTCTCCAGTCCAGTCGTCCCACCCCCGGCCCGGCGCCGCCGTTTCCAAAAAGAAAAAAAAAAAAAAAAAGCACCGCACCGGCCGAGCCAAGTCGCAAGCGTCAATAGCGCCACCCACACAGGCCACGGCACAAAACGTGACGCCCGGAAAGCAAAGCCAAAAAAGAGTATTCCAAAACCACCACCAAGACAAACAAACAAACAAACGTGGCGCAAAATAAATAGGTAAAAATAATAAAAGTAAAATACACTTTATGTAACACCAACCGCGCGCCGCCGCCCACGCCCGCCAACGACCCCACAATCCAACCACCGCGGCACGCAAACACCATCCACACATGAAACAAACAAACGCCAGCAAGCAAGACAGACAGACAGACAGACAACAAGGCAACCGACCGACCACGACACGACAATCAACACCTTCCCGACGTGCTTTGATGGCCCTGAGAAGGGCCGTTTCTGTTTTTGTCCGGGACCGCGCGACAGCCTCTGGTTGCGCGCCGGCCACCAGGCGACGGTGTCAACCGCCAACCCTTCCCTGCCCTTTTTACTTCTTCTTCTTGGGCGAAGCCTTCGCCTTAGACGGCGTCGCCGTCGCCTTCTTCGGGCGCGGCGCCTTCGGCTTCTTCGTCGGAACCTTGGCGGCCTTCTTCGCCTTCGACGGCGACTTGGCCTTGGCCGGCTTGGCCGCAGCCGCCTTCTTCGCACCCGCGGGAGCGGCCGACGCCGCAGACGCCTTCTTGGCGGCGCCCGCCTTCCGACCGGTCGCCGCCTTCACGCCGCCAGCCTTCTTTGCGCCGGCCGCACGGGCCCCCTTCTTCTCCTTGCTGGCCGGAGCGGCGCGCTTCTTCTTCGCACCACCGCCGCCACCACGAGCCTTGCCGCCCTCGGCCGCCCCGCCGCCGGCGCCGGCAAGCTTGAAAGAGCCCGACGCGCCCTTCCCCTTCGTCTGCACCAGCTCGCCAGCCACGACGGCCGACTTGAGGTACTTCTTGATAAAGGGCGCCAGCTTCTCCGCGTCCAGCTTGTAGTGCGCGGCAATGTACTTCTTGATCGCCTGCAGCGACGACCCGCCGCGCTCCTTCAGACTCTTGATGGCGGCCGTCACCATCTCAGAGGTGCGCGGGTGCGCAGGCTTGGCGCGCGGCTTCTTCGCAGACGACGCAGACTTGGCCTTCTTCGTAGTGCCGGTGGCGGCGGGTGCCGCGGCAGTCTCGTTCGTAGCCGCCTGGTCTGCCATCTTTTGCTTGTTCTCTTTTCTTTTTTCCCCTTGGTTTCGCTTCCTTCTCTCCTTCGACGACGCACAACAGCGAGGGGCGCGCAGCAGAGAATAGCCGCGCACGCGCCTGGCCCAGCCAGTGTCGCGGGCGGGCGCGGGCGGCCGAGAGAGCGGCCGCCACTCGGCGCGCCGCCGCGCCGCCGCGCCGCGCCTCCCGCGCTTGCTACCGCCCAACGTCCGACAGCCTGCGCGGAGCAGCCCCCAACCTGCGCCGCAACCACCCGCGCCATTCAAACCACCGAGGATGGGGCTACACACACCGACACCACGGTCGCCAACCAGTCGCCGCGGCGGCGCCGCAAACCACGGCCAAACTGCAGCCACCGCGCGCCACAGCCTGGGTCGGCCCGCCGAGAATCGCCGCCCCCGCCCAAATGCCGCCCCCACAGCCCCAGCCGACGACCCGCAACAATGGCCAAACCTTCGTCAAAACTCCCACACCGTCGCCGCGGCAGCCCGGCCACCGCGGCCGGCGCCACAGCCACACGAGCCGAGTCGTGCGGCGATGACGGCCGTGCACAAACGCACCTCCGCCGCCCCATCGCCTTCCGCCGTTTTCCCGATCGGCCCGCAGCCGTCGGGCCACGGCCGCGGGCCGTCCTCCTCCTCTCGCCTCGCCCGCCAACACCCACAGCCCTTCCAACACATTTTTTTTTTCTTTTTTCTTTTTTTTTTTTTTTTACTTTTTTACGATCGCCGCCTGCGCAACATGGCACCGGCCGACGGAGCGCCAACCCCCCGCCACAGGCGAAAACAAAACAAAACAAAACAAAACAACGACAAACAAACAAACAAAATAAATTACCAGCCAGCCCCAACTACAGACACACCGAATCTGCCCTCACAGCCGACCTTACACGCCTCAACGTCAAAACAAAGGTGGTTTCTTTCCTTCAACGGTTACCTTACCTTAGGTTACGTCAGGTTAGGCTAAGAAGGCGTCAGGGTTAGGTTAAGCGTTGACGTGACGTCACGTCTTAACGTAGGCGTTAAGCTAAGGTTGCGGTCACGTACGTTAGGTTAAGGCGACTTGCGGGTTGGCCTAAGAGCTTAGGTTAGGTTACGTTAGTTTAGGTGGCTGCGTTAAGGGCTTAAAGAAGTTTAGGAGGTTAAGGCGTCGAGGCGGCCGCACCCCCTTAGCTGCTGCGGCTCGGCCACGCCACGCCACGCCACGCTTTGGGGTTTCATAAAGTCGCGCGGCGGGTCGTCGGCACGCCGCAAAGGACAAAACTGCAAGACGACGTCGAAAAACAAACAACAGGTAAAAAATAAATAAGTAAGTAAAAATAAACGACGCCGACAGGCGGGGATCAAGCAGAACGAGCAGATTCCGGAGAGCGAACGAGACACACACGCACGCACACACACAAACCCCCCCGAGCCGAGAGAGCACAGCACCACCACGTGTCGGCCTCCGCTCACCCGACTCGGCTGGGCTGGGCTGGCGGCCGGGCCGGATGCACGTACACGTACGGCTACAGCCACTACCCGTACACAGCCGCTCTTCACGCAACACCAGCCAAATGGCGCGCCCGCGGCTCGTCGCGGTCGCGGTCGCGGTCGCAACGCCACGCCGGCACACTTTCGGCACCACCGTTTTCGCGCGCACCGCAAACAAAACGCAGCCGACACACACAGAAAAAAAAAAAAAAAAAACAACACAGAGCGCGAGACGGGCGGCGGCGCACCTTTCGCCAGCCGGCAGGCAATCGACTCGCCCAGTACGACAAACGCGCACGCCACCCCACCCACCAACCAACCAACCAACCAACCAGTCGTCGTCGTCGTCGTCGTCGTCGTCCCGAAATCAAACAAACTCTCAAAAGCACAGCCCCTGCTGCCAACGGACGCAGGCGCCACGCAGCTCCCTTCCCGCCACACTCGATTCGCAGCGCAACTCACCCGGCACACCGTCAAACGACGGGCTGGGCTCGCCGCATCGCCGCAACCTACACACCTTCCCCGCCACGACGCACAGCCCAACCAGACGCCCGTGCCGCAACGACACTACTGCACTACCACTACCGCACTACTCCTCTCGCCCTTGCCATACACGACACAACACGCCAAAAAATGAAAATCCAAATACAAACAAAAACACCGCCCCCACGACCCAAACACATGCACGGCGCGCCAACACACGCGAGGCAAGGCACGCAGCAAACGGCGTCCCCTCCGCGTCGCGCCATCAACCTACACACACAAGGCAACCAACAACAGCCAGCCAGCCAGCCAGCCAGCCAGCCAGCCCCACTCTCACGCCGCAAAAACAGAAAACACACCGAAACCGCCAAACGCCGCACATTCGCGCTTCGCACTTACCACACACCTCTCGGCATCCGTTTCGCACACAACGACGCGACGCACATACATCATCACGGGCTACGCACGCACACCGCGACCCACTTTTTTACGACGCCCTCGGCAGAGCACACGTGCCCACGCCCACACACAGTCGACACAACGACGCAGCGCGCAGCAGACGCGGCCGCAACACATACCTCCCCGACGACGCGCCAACACCGCCAGCCACTGCTCACTCGCCCAAGCAACCCGTGCACACAACTGCCACACGCGTCCACCACGCCGCCGCCAACCACCCGCCCGCCAGGGGGCGCTCACGTCCGCGACAACAGCGCGGCACCGCCGGACCGGACCGGACCGGGCCGGGCCGGGCCGGGCCGAACCGAGCCGAGCCGCCGCCGCCTCCTCTCCACTCGGCACGCCACGTCCTGCTTGCAAAACACATGGCTCGTCCCTCTGTACACACAACGCGCCTGCCTGCGGTCGCCGCCGGCATCTATCTACCTGAGCATCGGAGCCAGGCCGGCAAGCCCACACTTAAATAATGCACTTCACCAGCCAAACAAACCCACTCTTCCTTTCTTTGCACAGCGCATGCAACAGCAGCCCCAGGAGCCGGGCCCGCCGCCAGCGTCTCCTCCTCCTCCTCCTCCTCCTCCTCCTCCTCCTCCTCCTCCTCCTCTGGGAACAGCCAGCCAGCCGTTCCCACCGCCCCGCCCCTGCTCTGCAGAACAAGAAAAAACGAAAAAGTACCAACACACGCACCCAAAGCGTAAGCCAGACAAGACCAGCCTCTCCAAGGCCACACACACGCAAAAAAAAAACAAAAAAACAAAAACACTACAACAAAATAAAATAAAAAAGGAAAAAGCAAGCCTGTCGCCTCGCCCCCGCCCGTCCCCACCACCACATTCGCCCCCTCCGCTTGTTTTCCTTTCTACAATTTCCCTCTTTTCCACCCAATATCCCGCCGCGGTTTACGGGCACCGGCCGATTTTGCGCCCGCCCACATGTGTGCCTACTCCCCACCACCATTCCCTCCGCAGCCCGCAGCCCGCAGCCCGCTTTTCCCCCCTCCCTGCCCACACCACACCACACCGACGGTGCTGACGTCGACACGCACCCAAGACAGGGGCCACGACCGTCTTTTTTCCTGGGCCCATCCCCGCACCGCACCGCACCTCCTTCCAATCAACGCTGTGGCGCCTGTGTCCGCGCGAGACGCGTGCGCGCCGCCTCTCTCAACATCCGTCCGCCGTCCGCCGGCCGGCCCGTTTTTCGGCCCCCAGGCCATCCGTCAACCACCACTGCCCCTGCCCCTGCCCGCCCCGCACCACACCACACACCGCTGCTTGCCCCGGCCGTTGCCACCAAAGGCCCCAACCGCAGCCCGCGCGCGCCAGAAAGAGATGGCAAAACTACAGGGACCCAGCCGACCGACGAAAATCAGAGCAATTGGCCGGGAGGATCAAAAAGAGAGCTCCGAAAACCACGGTAGCGAGGCGTGGGAGGAAACGTTACGAGAAGCAGAAAGGGACCAGGAAAAATTCTGGAAATTTCTTAAAACTCGTAAACTAAACACGAAACATCTACATCTACATGGGGAAGGAACGACCCCACAGACCGAGCTGAAGCACTGGCGGATTCACTAGAAAGGCAATTCCAAGCACCAGAAGCGGTAGATGACGAAACTGATGACCACCAGGAAATGGTACTCAGAAGGGTAAAACCGCATCCTAAGTGCCCCGATCAGAACATCTTTCACAATCCAATAAACGCAGAAACCCCATATCTTATCACATCACAAACATACACACATCCTAAGAAGGCATCAGGCCCAGATTCCATCAAACCGCAACTACTACATCACCTACCTCCAGCAACTATCAATTATCTATCTAACATCAATATATAATGCTTGCTTCAGACTAAACTACTTGGAAACAGGCCCGAGTCATCACATTACCAAAGCCAAACAAGGACTTATTATTTCCGCAAAACTATAGGCCAACTTCCTTGGAAAGGTTCTCGGAAAGCTCATTCAAACTGAACTGAAGAAATTCAATTCTTAAAGGATAACAACATAATCATCCCACAACAATTCCGATTCCGCGAAGAACACAGCACCACCCACCAGGTGACCAGACTAGTCGAGCACATATGTCAGGCCAGAAACATTAGACACAGTACTGGAGCAGTCCTGCTTGACATTGGAAAAGCATTCGGATAACGCCTTATCTACAAGCTCCACCACTACAACTGCCCCATCCACATTATTGGCTTCTTTTCTCCGCAACAGAGCATTCTATGTCCATGTACCAGGAGCGGCAAGTAACACTAGATCCATAGAGGCTGGAGTCCCGCAAGGCTCAGTGCTGGGGCCCATTCTCTACTCAATATACACAAACAAACAGCTGGGAGGACACTTGTCACTATTTGCAGACGACACTGCAGTCTACCGCAGCAGTTCTAACCTGCAATATAGAGTCACAAAAATAGAGCAACACCTACAATCCATCCAGAAATGGGCTAACCAATGGAAACAAAAAAAAAAAAAAAACAATAAACGCGGAGAAAACCCAAGCAATACAATACGATTCACATTCAAAAAGAATACCTCCTAACCTGCATATACGCCTCAGAAATAACAATCTTCCATGGTCAGGCACAATAAAGTATCTAGGCATCAAGCTGGACAAGAGGTTGACATTTAGAGACCATGTTACACACGTTTGTAACAAGGCTGCAGCAGCAATATTCAGACTGTACCCAATCATCAAAGGAAACAGAATAAATATGCGCGCCAAAAAGAAAATCTTCAAAACCGTCATAGGAACCAGCCATCACTTACGGCTCTGAAAATCTGGTCAATGGCCGCAGACACCAACATAACAAGAGTAAAAAAGGGTGCAGAACAAATACTTCAGAATTACTGCTGATGCCGGCCGGTACCAGACAAACCGAGACATATACACAAACCATAACATACTCAAAATCCCGGAAATCATCCAAAGAAAAATCCATAAAGTTTTTTTTTTTTTTCCACCAAACCACGGATTCGAACCACCCACTCATCAGAAATCTGGGACAAAATCCACCCGACCCAAGAACGACATTTCCCATCACGACAAAACACCACAAACTACAACATACCATGATAAACAAAAATAAAATACAAACACCATAACACTCACTTAAACAACAAACATCTACACACACCCAAGAGACCCTATCATCCCATCATTTTGTTACCCAACATAATCAGACAGAAGGCAGGGATCAAGGACAGATCCGGTCCTTCGAGTACAGGGGGTAAAAAATACCCATCAGACCAGCTCTCTCTCTCTCTCTCTCTCTCTCTCTCTCTCTCTCTCTCCTCCTCGCTTCTCCGTGCCGACGCTGCCCCGCACACGCGTTCGCGTTCGCGTTCGGCCGACACCACACGACAGGTCTTTGGGGCCCCGCCACTGCGCACACGCACGCCTCCTCCTCTTCCTTAGTTCTTTTTCGCTTTTCTTTTCTCCCCCGCCCCCCGCTCTCACCGCCACATCATCCCGCAACCCTTGGGGGATGTTTCCCAACATCAACGCGCCCCAATTCCACTCTCTGCCCGTGCCGCACTCTCCACTTTGCTTCTCCCCGTCCCCTACACACACGACTACCGAAACCCCGGTTGACACACCTTCTCGTAGGACAGGGGTGCGTGCGTGCGTTGTCTTGACGGTGACAGCAACAGCAACGGATCCGTCCATCCCATTCCCCCCCCACTCGGTAAAGAACCATGTTCAACCCACACTACACAACAAGGGGGGCACACACGAACGCGAAAGAAAGGGAAGGGCAGGGCAGGGCAGGGCAACTATCTCGTACACATTCTTCCTCAGAACCCACATATCACATCAACAGACGGCAGGCCAATTGCGGACTCAGCCGTGTCAGGCAAATCCAACCCAACCAACACCTCCCACGGAAACCCTGACACTGATCCAGCAGTACGTCCACATACATCGCCACACCAAATACGGGTGACGAGTGAGCAACAAATGGAACAATACACAACAAGGCTGACCTAATAAAAACTGCACGTCACGTCATACCTTCCAGACAGACGCAGTTCCGACGGGACGGCGGAACCGTATACGTACCTTTCAGCCACAACAACCGACCGACTGGACACGCCCGCGTCTCCAGCCAGCCAACCACCAGGGCCACACAGCCCGCAAGTTTCAGCGTCAACACTTCTTAACGTACGTTGCAAACTTTTCAAAACATTGCCACACACACACACCACGAAAAGCGTCAACCTCTCTCACACTGGATACACTCAACACTTTTTGTCGGCGGAGCTTGAGGCCAACGGTTGACACACCCCCACCGGCCACACAGGTTTCCCTTTGAAAATTGCAGTGACGGAGACGCGGCATTACGAGAGGGTTGTTTCCGAGAGCGCGAGCTGGACGGAGCTGCGGCGCCGCCGCCGCCGAGGGGTAATGAACGCACGCGATGCCGCATGACAGCCCATCACCCAAAGTTTCACCCACAACTGCACAGGTCGCACCCCCTTTTCGCGCCATACTAGTGTCGATCGTCAATTACAGCTCACGGTGTTCGCATTTGCCACTTGACGGGGGGGAAAAGAAAACAAAACAAACATCTGACACGCCATGTGTTTCTCTCTCTCTGTTATATCTAGGTCATTGGGCAGCCACTGTAAAAAAAAATATTTTTACGACATGGTTGGGTAAGTGATTTAAAGACAACAATTGTGGGTCACACACCATAGACCATTTCGATAGTGTTCTTGTTCTTCTCTTTTTCCTTTTTTTATCGCTCAATTGAAATAAAACCTGGGGATGATGCAATGCTGCGATATGGCACAACCGTCGTCCATTGTACACAACTCGGGAACAAAAAGAAACCAATTCAGGGAACGTTCGTTCCTTCACAACGTTTCTTTCAACGCACTTGGTCTTTACCATCCTGTATTCAACACACATTTCCTTTCATCAAACTAGGGCATTTCCATAACAGTTTGTTTCCGTTTCTGTGAGCACAATACTGCTCCTTCGACGTCATTTCACCATCTTAACTAGAGACAAACAACAAAATAGGAAAACAGCCTTGAGAACCCCGTCCACCAAATTTCAGTTAGCACGGCATCCAAGATTCTTTTCCGGGGAGCGCAGTGCAGCTGACGCTCCTCAGACCATATACCGTCGCCAGTCTCACTCAACTCTTGCGCATTCCATTCTACGCTACGTGACAATGCAAAAATGAATGAATCAAACCCGCCCAGAGAGCGTCTTGTGCGAGGGGACACACGATATAGAGAACAACAAAACACACAGGGGACACCACCAAAGTTGGAGAGAACGTTTCCACCACGGCAGCCGCGCCGTTACGCGCTTTTTTTTTTTTTTTTCCTCCCCCCCCCCACTGCACACCTCCGACACCACGGGAACGTTCACCGTCCCGTTGCCCTACACTGGCGTTTCTTTTCAACCCCCCACCCTATTCCTCGCTCCCCGGACATTCGACCGATCACAAAGTGCAACCTCTCGTTACCGTCGGGTGCCCCTCTTCATCCCCGGGGCGCCAACAACAAAACAAAAAAAAAACAACAAAAAAAAAACACCACCGACGCCGTCGTCTCGCGTCACCCCACTCAACTGAGCGGAAAATACACGTACATCCAGAATGACGACACCGCCTCCACAAACAAAAACCAGACGTCAGACGTCAGGTCGAAAGAGGGCACCGTACGTCGTGGCGCGTGGTCTCCTAACTCACCTCGCGCGTACAAATACAATACAATACAATACAATACAATACAATGCAATGCGTGTCACCTCACGTTCACACACACCTCCACGCTCCACTTTTACGTCGCCCAACCAACCAACTAACTTAACGCACCCGCTCGGCGTAGAAGCAGCTGTAGGCGGCAACGTGTTTCTCACCCTCGCCACCAACGGTGTGACATCCGACAATCGCGGTTTGCTTTCCGTTCCACACCTCCGGCCATACCATACAAAGGGGACAAAAAAAATATATCAAACAAGCCAACTCCAGCGATCCGCCCCCCTAACACCAACACGTCTCGAAACACCCACGCCCACGACCCGGCTGTGGCTAAAGTGCGTATCCCAACGTCACACCAAAACCAAAGGCGCCGGCGCCGCACCACACCACAAGCTACAGCTACAGCTGTGCCGCCGTCCACCCGCTCACAACAACAACAACAACAACAACAATTCCGCCCTTCCCGCAAAGGCATTTTGGTGGCCCTGAAAAGGGCCGTTTTTTTTTTCTTTTCTTCGCCGCGCCGCGGACGAGCCTCCTATTTCCAAGAGCCACCTCCTTACTTGGAGCTCGTGTACTTGGTCACCGCCTTCGTGCCCTCGCTCACCGCGTGCTTGGCCAGCTCGCCAGGCAGCAAGAGCCGCACAGCGGTCTGGATCTCGCGGGACGTGATGGTCGAGCGCTTGTTGTAGTGCGCCAGGCGAGAAGCCTCGGCCGCAATGCGCTCGAAAATGTCGTTCACGAAGCTGTTCATGATGCTCATCGCCTTCGAAGAGATGCCCGTGTCAGGGTGCACCTGCTTCAGCACCTTGTAGATGTAGATGGCATAGCTCTCCTTCCTCTTGCGCTTCTTCTTCTTGTCGCCCTTCGAAATGTTCTTCTGCGCCTTGCCAGCCTTCTTGGCGGCTTTCCCGCTAGTCTTGGGCGGCATCACGAACAAACAGGCAGGCAGGCAGGCACGCGCAGTCAGTCAGTCAAGCGCTCCGCTCCAGTCAGCGTCTCCCCACACAGTGGCACCCGCCGCACGCCGCCGCCGCACCTTTACCAGCTCGCCCTGCTGCGGCCGCCGACCAATGGGGCGCGCGCGCAACCGGCCGCCGCACCCGAGCCCATAAAGGACCCCCACCCCGCCGGCGCCGGCCGCACGCACACACGCACGCAGTGCTGTTCGAGATGTCGTTGAGAGAGGTTGCTTTACCTGCGAAGGGTGTGGCGGATCGCCGCCCGTCGGGGCCAGCTCGGGCGACTGAGCTGATCCCGGTGGCGGCCCCATCCGGCCCCCCACTTATGACGAACCGGCTTACGACAACTGACCACGACAGGAATGACTCTTCGGATTCTGATGTGCTCTCTCGTGATCGAGTGTTCATCCTTATGAACAAACTCGCTCACGGGGGTTCCTACCCGGGTCGAAAGGACGACGAGGCGACTATACTCGCCTTCTGTCACATTCGGAAGGGTGCCACTCTGCCGTACACGAGGCAGCAAGTGTCGGGTGTGCCACCGAGAGCCCCGCCGGTTGAATCGCGCGAGTCTGCGGTCCCGGCGGTGGCGGCCTCGGCGGGAGTTGCGCCGCTGGCCTCGACCACTGAAGAGGTCGATGTGCCCCCGGCTGCACCCCTGGTCCCCAAGACACGAGAAGAGCCCGTGGCTACGCTAGCTGCGGCCGCCGAGATGCAGGATATCGACCTGCCTGACGCAAATTTGGCTGAGGCCATTGCCGAGTCAGAGCGCCGTGACACTGACTCTGACGCTGCCCGTGCGCCCAGAAAGCGCCGGGCTATGACGCATGACGACTCCGACACTCCCTCTCAGACGTCCGACACAGCGAGGCCGCGGAAGAAGGCCTCGAGGGCTTCCCGCCCTTCCACCACGGAGTCTGGGACGACTATCGCGGGCTCCTCCGCGAGCGCCGCCTCGCCGAGACCGACGAAGACGCGGCGGCCCACTCGTCCACCTGCCACCTCCCGGCAGCCGGATGAGGATGGTTTTGTCGCCCCTCCCAGGCGGCGCACTGCCAGGGCTGCTGCGCTGCAGCAACCGACGCCGCTGCCGACCGCCAACGCGTTCGCGGGGGCCAGTGTGGACGCGACTGAAGATGGTGCCGCGCCTCCTGTGTCGGCCCAAAAGAAGCCCTCGCCCATCGTCATCCAATGGGCGGGAGGGTACAAGGAGTTCCAGCAAAAACTAGACAGGGCGGCCACGTCCGCCACTGTCAAGACTGCTGGCCGTGACCTCTACAAGGTCACGGTGTCCTCCAACGAGGAGTACCGCGCGGTGATGGACACCATCTCCAGAGATGGCCTCCCGTGCTACACGCACCCCTCTGAGCCGCTCAAACTTCTGAAGGTGGTGTTCCGCCACCTTCCACTGAAGTTTGGGGCGGACTATCTTCGAGAAGAACTCGAAGACATGGGCTTCGGCGTCCGGTCCACCGGACTGATGAAGTCCCCACGCACGCACCGCGACATGCCACTGTACCAGGTTGTCCTCGTCGACAACCTGGAAAATCGGAAGATTTTCCAGGTGCAGCGAGTCGGCCGGGTCAGGGTCGCGGTGGAACCTCTCCGAGCCAAAGGCAAGAGGGCCCAGTGCTTTTCCTGCCAGAGGCTCGATCATGTCTCCCGCTACTGCTCTATGTTGCCCCGCTGCGTCAAATGCGCGGGACAGCACGAGAGCAAGTCTTGCGGGCTTGCCAAGGAAGAGAAGCCGACGTGCTGCAACTGCGGCGGCGCGCACGTTGCCAGCTACAGAGGCTGTTCGGCCTTTAAAAGGGGCCGAAACCACCGGAGCGGAGGGGCTGCTCCCTCTCGTAAGGTGCACCCATCCACCAGCTTTGCTGCCGCCACCAAGGGCGGACCATCAACCGCCACCGCCCGACGTTCGGAACTGGCGGCGGGCGAGACGAGGCAACCGGCCGCGCCGTCCCCGGCTTCGCCCGGGGGGGAGGCCAACCCAACACCCACGCAGAGCGCGCGGGTTGCCGCCCCGCGCAGGCGTCGCCGGCGCGCGGGCCGGGCCACCCATGCCGCTGCACGCCGGACTGCCGATGACACACTGCCGCAACAGACGACAGCACCTCGTGCTACGCCGCCACCGGCTGCCGACGCTCCGCGGCAGTCGTCTACTACGGAGTTGCCGCAACCGGCCTCCCCAGTGGCGGAGGCCGCCCCAGCGGCCAACGCCGCCCCCTCGGCCACCGATGCAGCCGAGCTCCGTTCGCTCTTGCGGTCGTTGAGCCAGCTGCTAGAGCAGCTACCGGTGATCGTCACCGCGGTCACGTCGGCCCTTCAGGCCGGCGTTGCAACCCCGCCGCGTCATGGATAATCGCCACATCCATGGCCTCACCGTTTGCGCTTTCAACGCAAACAGTTTGGTCCCCCAACAAGGGGAATTCAGGGAGTTCTTGCGCGACGAGGCAATTGACATCTGCCTCGTGTGCGAGACCTTTCTGAAGCCGGGGATACATGTCAAGGTGGCCAACTATCGGTGCTACCGCACCGACAGGTTGACGCATGGCGGGGGGACGGCTATTTATATCAAGGCGTCCCTCAAGCACCATGACGTCCCGCTTCCGCCCCTCACTGCAGTGGAGGCCACTGGGGTGGCTGTCACCACGACGGCAGGGGTGATCACCTTCGTTGCGGCCTACAGGCCGCCGAGGGGACTGCTTCAGGAGGCCGACATCGACGCCCTGCTGGCTCTGCGCGGGAAAGTCTTCATTGCGGGTGACTTGAATGCCAAGCACACGCAGTGGAACTCCCGCATTACCAATGCCAGCGGCCGCCGACTCCTCCGCGCCACACAGCGGCATGGCGCGATTGTACTGGGGCCTTATGATCACACTGTCTTCCCCCATCGAGGCCAGTCAGATGTGCTCGACATCGCCGTGCTCAAAGGTGTTGGGCACTTCACTTCGGCCACCGTTCGATGTGCCATGTCGTCCGATCACCTCCCGGTGGTCTTCGACATGGACGTCATCGGTGCATCTCTGCCGTCCGTCCGCCGCAACTTCCGTGGCATCGACGAGACGCGCTTCCGTGACGAGGTCCTTGCCCGACTCGAGGGCGCGCCAGATCCCGCTGTGCATGGGGCTGAAGAAGCGTTAGCCTTCTTCACGCGGCACACACTAGCTGCGGCGGAGGCGGCCACCCCCAGGCGGCCGGACCGGTCGCGAGACATGTCGCGCCAACTCCCGCCGCCTATCCTGGAGGCGATAACAAACAAGAATCGCCTCTTCCGGGAGTGGCAGCTCACACGGCAGCCAGAAACGAAGCGCCGCCTCAACAGGGCGCGACGCGAGATTCGGGCAGCCATCGATGAACATCGGAATCGGGACTGGGCGGGCTTGGTGGCCACCCTAACTACGACGGATGGTAGTGCCTGGCGGACCGCCAAGCGCTTCCTTCGTCGTCGCCAGCGAGTCCCGCCTCTCCATGCGGGCGCGGACGTTGTCTGCGAGCCGGATGCTAAAGCCAGCATCCTCGCGGACACGTTCGCGGAAAATTTTCGTCCTGTTGATGGTGTGCTCGATCCCGATCATGTTCGTCTGGTGGAGGATCGCCTGCCGGTCTTCCTCGCTGCAAGGGAGGCTGACGATGTGATCGAGGAGATAACACCCGAGGAAGTGGACCTGCAGCTCCGTCGCCTCAATCCGAGGAAGGCGGGTGGCACCGATGGTGTCACCAACCACCTGTTGAGGATGATACCGCCGGAGGTACACCAATCTCTGGCGGACATCTTTAACAGTATCCTCCGCACTGGGACCTTCCCTTCCGCATGGAAACATGCGGAAGTGGTTGCCATCCCCAAGAGCGGCAAGGATCCGCGACTGGCAGCGCACTACAGGCCGATCAGTCTGCTCCCGTCCCTCTCAAAAGTGTTTGAGAGGTTGTACGTGGAGCGGCTGCTGCGCATCGTGACAGAGCAGCAACTCCTTCCCGAGGAGCAGTTTGGTTTCCGGCGGGGCCACTCTACCACACAGCAGCTGTTGCGCCTCGTGGAGCAGGCGATGCGTGCGCTGGAGACGCGAGAGTACCTAGGGGCGGTACTTCTCGACGTCTCCAAAGCCTTCGACTGCGTGTGGCACGACGGCCTCGTGTACAAACTTTTTGTGCACGGGGTACCGACGTCGCACGTGGTCCTGCTGCGCTCGTATCTCTCGGGGCGCACTTTCCACGTCCGAGCTGATGAGGGCACATCCACCGACCGGCAGATTCGGGCGGGAGTGCCGCAGGGGTCGGTCCTCGGTCCCCTGCTGTACTCCCTGTACACCGCCGACGCCCCGCGGGTGGCACGCGTGGAGTTGGCGCTTTATGCTGACGACACGGCGCTGTTCACCCGCAGCATGAACGCGGCCGAGATGCGCCGCCGCCTCCAGCTCGGATGTGACGTCCTGGGTGCCTGGTCCACGAAATGGCGCCTTAAGTTTAACGCTGCGAAGAGCCAGGCTGTCATCTTTAGCAGAAGGATGATGCCACCGGACCTACCGCCGGTCACGATCATGGGGGGCCCCATTCCATGGTTGCGGACCGGCAAATATCTCGGGGTGACATTGGACAGACACCTGACGTGGCTGCCACACATCCGCGACGTCAGAGGGCGGGCAGTGGGGCGCCTTCGTGCGCTTTACCCATTCCTCAATCCCTCATCGACGCTTCCTCCACGCCACGGCCTCACCATGTATCTGTCCCTCGTCCGACCGGTACTGGAATATGCGGCCGTGGTGTGGGGTAACGCGGCAGCGACGCACATTGCGACGCTTCAACGCGTGCAAAATAGGGCGCTGCGACTTGCGCTCCACAAGCCGCCTCGCTACCCAGCAAGGCTGCTCCATGAGGAAGCGGGCATCCCTTTCCTACGGGATCGCTTCCGGCAAATCGCCAGGGTGTTCTACAGCGATGCAGAACACTCTGCCAGTCGCCTGATTCGTGGTCTGGGCCGCCAGGTCCACCACAGGCCAACGACTCGATGGCCAGATCTACTGCGAGAGTAATTTCTCTCGCAGCACGATGTCGGTAACAAATATGGCGTCGCAATGACTGACGCCTAGTGAGGACAGCTCACTCTGTTAGGAATAAAAGCACCCTGAAGATGTCACTGCAGGAACAGCAGCACCGCTGCTTAACCTGCCCCTACACCTGGCATATGAAGCCAGCGTTTTACAGCGAGCGAGCGAGCGAGCGAGCGGCGCCGGCCGCAACCCACTAATACAAAATGTGCTTCCACACCTCGACCCAGAAGACGAGAGAAAACTGATGCAGGCGGTCGTGCGAACAGAAAAACGTAGGGAAATGAGGAGAATGGAGCAAAAAAGGGAACAGATAAAACAGGAGACCAAATTCATCAGGGAAATAGGCAGGAAAGCAGACAGGAAAATTCTCCCAAAGACGACAGCCAAACTGCTCGTCAGGGAGAAAAGAAAGCGCGCGAAGTCACCCAAGCGCAAACCCGGAACATCAGAGCCTCTCCCCCTACTATTTGAAACACACCCGACCACAGATACGGCGGACGAAGCTGCAGAGACGGCCACTCCAGGCCCAAGCAACGCATCTGCGGGAGAAACGATCGTGACGGACGGGTCTCCCGCAGAAGCGTCAACGCCAGCAGTAACAACAAACGAAAATCCCAAACCTAGCACGTCCTCCCTAGTACAAGACGCTACACACGACACGCAAGACGCACCACCCACGAACTCGCCCCAGAGCCCAGAGCCGGCACACGCAAACGTCACCGCAGCAGCCGAGCACGCGCCCGCCACAGCCGAGGAGCCGGAAGCTAACGGTACCTTCGAGCTGGCGCGGCGCACGGCCAAGGTCAAGCCGCCACCAGCCGCGGCCGGCACTGCCTGCGCCACAAGCAACAAATACGACGCGCTCGATGAAGACGCGCAAACACCCCCAGCCCCACCACCACCAAAGACACAACAAAACACGCAACATCCCAAACATGAAAGACTACCACCCATAGTCGCCACGTATCCAGATACATACAAAAAAATGTACGATCTTATCACTGCCGCCATAGGCGACGAACGCTTCCACGCAAAATCTGCCGGCGGTGATAAGATCAAAATCACACTGAAAACGATAGACGACTACAACACAACAAAAAACACATTAAAACAACACCATATACCGCACTACACGTACCCCACAGGCGCACAAAAGACTTTGAAAGTCGTCTTAAGAGGCTTCCCCACACGCACCGACCCCGCCGACATCAAGGACGCCATAACGGCGAAAGGATACGACGTAAGGTCGGTGCGCAAACAGGGCTCGAACAACAGAGACCCACTGTATTGTGCAACGTTAATCGACACACAACAGCATCGGAAGTTGTTCCAGGAAACCCGACTAATGGGCCTTGGAATAACGACCGAACCACTGAAACAAAGAGCTAGAGCACCACAGTGCTTTAACTGTCAAGTGATCGGCCACGTAAATTATTACTGCGACATGCCGCCACGCTGCGTGCGGTGCGCTGGAGGCCACGCGTCCAGGGAGTGCAAAATGTCACCCCAGGACAAGCCAAAATGCGCTAACTGCAGCGGCGCCCACACGGCCAGTTACCGAGGCTGTCCAGCACACAAAAGAGCCAAGGCCTGACAAACTGGGCAGATCACAAACACAAAAAACGTAAACCAAGCACAAACACGAAACAACACCAAAAAACCAACCAACACCACTCAAAACATGCAAACAGAAGACACCAAAACAAAAACACGAAAGAAAGAGAAAGACGACAACACAAACACGCAAACACCCGGCACAAGCACACGAACACAGGACGCTACAAGATCCTATGCAAGAGCAGTATCCCCCGCACAGACCCCCAAAGTAGAAACAACAAAGCCAGCAACAACAACACAAACAAGCAACTCACAAGACACACCAATACACCACTTCTCCCAAGCCCTGACGGAAGTAATCAAGCTCATGGACAAGCTGATGCAGACCATGACAAAAAACTTCGATAAATTATCCGCCGAAATTTCATCGGCAGTTAGGCCCTCGCAGCCCACTGCGACAACAAGTGTCACAACACCTCATCATGGCTAGGCCAGCAATTCAGGGTTTTAAACTATGCACGTTTAATGCCATGAGCCTCTTCCCCCAGGGTCTAGAATTCAGACAATTCCTGGCGGAAGAAGAAATAGACATATGCATGGTGCAGGAGACCAACCTGAAACCGGGAATCAGAGTTTCTGCACCAAACTACCTCTGCTACAGACGAGACCGACCAACTGCAGGGGGCGGGGTAGCAATATACATAAAAAGGGGGATTCCGCACCACCAGATTCATACGCCAGAAATGACACAGTTGGAAACAGTAGCACTAGAGGTACAGACATCCACAGGTCCGGTAACTGTGGTGTCAGCATATCGACAACCCAACACCCACAGGTTAGTTAAAGACGACATCGTCAAATTAGGACAAATTGGAGGCAAGCTGATACTTGGAGGAGATCTTAACTCCAAGCACTCTGACTGGAACTCCAGGAGGACGAACCAAGCTGGCCGACAATTAAAAAGCATCGCGCGCATCCACCACATGCACGTATGGGCCCCAGAGGAGCCCACACACTTTCCCAGAAATGGGAATAACCCGGACGTAATCGACGTAGCAATCACCAAAGGTCTCGCAGGATTCGTGACGGCGATTTCACTAAATAGAATGTCGTCTGATCACAATCCTGTTACATTCGAGATTGACGTGGGCGGCTGGCTACCGCCAATCCAGCGCCCAACCTCGTACAAACGCATCGATTGGGAAAAATTTCAAACACATGTAATGGAAGAATTCACCAACACCCCGCTCCCGACAGAGGACACCGAACAAACGCTGAGTAGTTTCACCGACACGGTCCTCCAAGCAGCTCAGGGCGCAACACCAGAACCCCCAACCCTTCCACCCCCCACACAGCGACTGCCACCCCAGCTGCTTGCCCAGATTAGGCACAAAAACAGGACCGCGAAGGAATGGAAACTTACGCGAAACCCGGACACCAGGAGGCTGCTCAATAGATTACAGAGAGAACTTAAGGTCGCGCTCACTGAGCACAGAAACCAGCAATGGTCAAACCGCCTTACATCTCTCAAAGTGCAGGACAACAGCCTTTGGCAAGCAACTAAGCAGTTCACTAAAAGACGCGCAAGGATGCCGCCTCTGCACGGCGAGAGAGGACTAGTGTTCAGCGCTCAAGACAAAGCCAACGCACTCGCCGACGTCTTCGAGAAGCAATTCACACCAGCAGAGGCGCAGGACCACGAACATGAAAGAATGGTCCGCAGACAACTAACCGCATTTCTGGCAGCAGACGATGACGTCGATGAAGTTCCACCTACCTTCTCAACGGAGGAGGTAGCGGTAGCCATCAAATCGCTGCCCAACAAGAAAGCCCCAGGTCACGATCTCCTCACCAATGAACTGCTTAAGCACCTGCCCCAGCTAGCGATAGAAAAACTGACAGAAACGTTCAATGAAATCACGCGATCACAAAAATTCCCGAAACAGTGGAAACACGCGGAAGTGGTCGCGATCGCCAAGCCTGGAAAAGACCCCATCTTTCCCCAGCACCATCGCCCCATAAGCTTACTCCCAACGCTGAGTAAGCTGTACGAGCGCCTCCTCTTAGTGCACATTGACAGGCACATAAAAAGAGAGAACATGCTCCCCAAATTCCAGTTCGGATTTCGCAACCAACACTCAGCACCCCAACAACTCATGCGAGTGGTCGAAGCCGCCACAGAAGCCTTTAACCGGAAAGGCTACTGTGGTCTAGTGCTGCTAGACGTAGCCAAGGCGTTCGACAGTGTGTGGCACACTGGACTACTGTACAAATTGTACACATTAGGTTTCCCTGGCCATGTCGTTAAGCTCCTGAAGAGCTACCTAGCCAACCGCACATTTTGTGTCAAAGTGGACACTGCGAGGTCCTCGAAACGCACCGTCAGGGCCGGAGTACCACAGGGCTCGGTGCTAGGCCCAGTACTGTATAACCTATACACGGCCGACACACCGTCTGCCCCACAGACCCATACAGCCCAATACGCCGACGACACGGCATTCTTCGCCGTCAGTACAAATAGGAGGGTGGTTACAGCGAGACTCCAAAACATACTACATCAGACAGAAGCTTGGGCCAGGAAATGGCGAATAACAATAAACGGGGAGAAAACACAAGCATTGATGCTCACCCAAAGAAAAGGCAAACGAAACCCTGCCCACCGCCTACGTGACAACAGACCACTAAGACTGCACAGACGTGACATCCCATGGAGGGCCACGGCCAAATACCTGGGTGTCACCCTTGACAAAAGACTGACTTGGCGCACACACATCGAAGACATAAGGAGGAAGACCAGCGCCAGACTCAACAACATTTACCCCCTCCTCAACATTGAAAGCAGCTTGGCGGCAACTACAGGAGTAAGGCTGTACTGTACGCTTGTCCGCCCTATCATTGAGTATGCCTGCCCAGTCTGGGGCTATGCAGCCAAATCTCACCTGCTGAGACTGCAGAGAGTACAAAATAGAGCACTCAGACGGGCAATTCATGTCAGGACGCGCTTCCCCACTGCAGACACCCACGAAGCAACGGAAGTGAAAGCACTAACCGAAAGATTCAGAGAACTCGCGGTAGCATTCTACCAAACCGCGAGTCACTCTGAAAACGACCTGATAAATAGCCTTGGGAATTATCCCACCGATAATCTCAAATACAGGAGGCCAAAGTGCATCCTACACTAAAAAACGATTAACAATCAAACACCAACAGACAACAGTGGTTTATTAAAAATCGCATTAAAAGTTAGGCCAAAATCAAAAAGTAAGGTGCATGACAAATGCAAAAACGAAGAACATACTTGTTTGGAGCAAATGTCAAAGGACAACAAACCTCCACCACAAGACTGCTCAAAGTCCGAGCATGTCAAAATATGCGAAGCGCGCCGGCGCCGGCACGCACTCCGCTGCTCGACTCGCTGCGGCTCGCACCGTTTGCGTTGTGCTTTTCTTTCTCGCTTCTTTCCAAACTAGCCCATCGCCATGTCCGGACGCGGAAAGGGAGGCAAAGTCAAGGGCAAGTCAAAGTCCCGCTCAAGCAGGGCTGGGCTCCAGTTCCCGGTCGGCAGAATCCACCGCCTCCTGCGCAAGGGAAACTACGCCGAGCGCGTCGGCGCCGGGGCGCCCGTCTACCTCGCCGCCGTCATGGAGTACCTCGCGGCTGAGGTGCTCGAGCTGGCCGGAAACGCGGCCCGCGACAACAAGAAGACGCGCATCATCCCGCGCCACCTGCAGCTCGCCATACGCAACGACGAGGAGCTCAACAAGCTCTTGTCGGGCGTCACCATCGCACAGGGAGGTGTCCTGCCCAACATCCAGGCCGTCCTGCTGCCAAAGAAGACCGAGAAGAAGGCCTAAAAGAGAGACAGCGCAATCGGCAACCGCCGCGTGCTCCCTTGGCACGCAGCGCGCCATTTGCCGCCTCGGCTCAAAAACAAAACACAATCGGCCCTTTTCAGGGCCACCACACAAACCTACGTCCAAAGCAGAATTCCAGTCGTTCGTCGCACCACTTTCTTTTTCTCTCTCTCTCTCTCTCTTTCTGTGTACGGTTTTTCCTTCTTACGCACACAGGCGCCGCCATCTTGTACACACGTACTTGGCCACCTCCTCCACTCCACTCCACGCACGCACAGTCTCGCGACCATTAACCAGCACACGTGGCGCACAACAACACACCTCAAAAATAACCCCTCGGCACTCAGCCGCGCCGCAACACACAGCCCATCCACCGACAAGAAGCATACAAGCAAAGAGGGAGGGGAAGGAAGGAAGGAGCTCACACAACGCAAGGGCACGCTTCCTTCCCTCCCAACCGCACCGCACACCACGTCAAAAAAAACTCCAAACAAAACTAAAAGGCCAAGTAGACTAAAAAGGAAAAGGAAAAAAAAAAAAAAACCAGCAACACAGACTCTTTCGCACTTTTCAACTTCCGAACACTGTGGTGGCCCTGAAAAGGGCCGTTTTTCAATCTCTCTTTCCTTCCTTCGGTCTCACACCGCCTAACCGCCGAAACCGTACAGGGTGCGCCCCTGCCTCTTCAGGGCGTACACCACGTCCATGGCCGTCACAGTCTTGCGCTTGGCGTGCTCAGTGTACGTCACCGCGTCGCGGATCACGTTCTCCAGGAACACCTTCAGCACTCCGCGCGTCTCCTCGTAGATCAGACCAGAGATGCGCTTCACGCCGCCCCTGCGCGCCAGGCGGCGGATCGCGGGCTTCGTGATGCCCTGGATGTTGTCGCGCAACACCTTGCGGTGCATCTACCAACCCACTTTTATTGGCCACCGAGGAACGTCAGCGCCCGACCATATCCTGTACAGCCCTACCATGAGCGACACAATAGCCAATGCGGAAGTCGGCAACTCCATAACAAGTGACCACCTTCCCATCCTCTTCTCCACAAACGCAATAGCCCCACCGAATCCCTCACCAATCAGACGAACTGTACGACAGTACTCAAACGCCGACTGGAATAAATACAAAGACGTACTCGAACAAGAACTATCCATCCCCATGACCGTGACAGACCACCACGACCTTGAACTCGCCACGACGAAAATAGAATCAGCTTTTAAACACGCAATCGAGGAAGCCATACCGCAAATTACCATAGACAACTGGAAGCCTACTATCCCCCGAGAAGCTCTCGACCTTATACAAAGGAAAAAACGACTACAAAGAGAGATGAGACGAACCAACAACCAGAACTTACGACAAACCTGGAACCGACTGAACAATCGCGTCAAACAGATCATCTCGACACATCGACAAAGACAATGGGAAGAAACATGCGAGAGACTTAACTACAGAAACGGAGGACAATTTTGGAAACGATTTAAAACACTGACGGGACAAAGAGCAACAACTACCAACACATTAATTACAAACAACGAGCCAACGACAGACCCACAACAACAAGCTGACATTTATAAAGACGTGCTAGAAGAAGTATACTCCTTCCCACACGACAACAACTTCGACGAAGTCTTCCGACGAACAGTAGAGCTCCGACTCCCACGACTACTTAACACACACACAGTAGAGACAGAAAACGAAAACTCTCTAACCAAACCTATAACTGACAAGGAAATAATGGACGCGATACTGACGGGACGGAACTCAGCGCCGGGCCAAAACGACATACGACGAATTCACCTACAAAAGGCACCCCTCCTTACCCTCATCCCTATCCTCTCTCTCATTTTCAACTATTGCATTAGCACAGAGACCATCCCAACTGCCTGGAAAACAAGCAAGACAATCATGATCCCTAAACCAGACAAACTAAGAACAGACCCACGATCCTACAGACCCATCTCTCTTTTAGACGTACTGGGAAAAACCTATGAGAGAATCATCACAGACAGACTCAAGACATACGTAGAACAGAAAGAACTCCTTCCCCTGATCCAAGCTGGCTTCCGCAGTAAGCACTCCACGAATGATCCACTGTTCAAACTCGTGAACGGAATCACACAGGGCTTTAATAATGGACGGTGCACCCTCGCAATATTCCTGGATATTGAGAGGGCGTTCGACAAGCTATGGCATGACGGACTCCTGTACAAGCTGTGCGAGATGGGGATTCCTATCAAAATGGTCCGGCTCGTAAAAGCATACCTCACCGACCGAGTGTGCAAGACACATGTATACAACGCCTCCTCCCAACCTTTCACCCCACAAGCAGGAGTGCCACAGGGCGGCATCCTGTCCCCACTACTGTACGCGCTGTACACAGCAGATATACCGACCACCCAATCCCCAGACGAAACAATAGCCCTTTACGCAGACGACACAGCTTATTGGTGCACATCACTCAGGACATCAACTATACAAAGAAAGACGGACGAATACCTAAAACGACTCGAAGACTGGATGAAGAAATGGAGAATTAGACCAAACCCAGCAAAGACACAAACTGTACTCTTTCGACACAGAAACTTGACCAAAAAGAGACAACAAAACGACAACGACATACAATTAACACTCTGGAACACGCCACTCAGACTTGTCAACACTGCCAGATACCTTGGCGTGTTCCTAGACAAACACATGAACTGGCTGACGCACCTGAACTACCTTCTCGACAAGACCAGAAAACGCCAAGGACTGATACGACAAGTACAAGGACGCCTCCGTGGCTGCAGCATGGAAACAGCCGTACACACTTACAAAACCTTTATCAGACCTGTCCTTGAATACGCCAGCGCCCCGCTGGGAGGCATCCCGCACACGGTAGCAGACAGACTATATAGCACAGAACGACGACTGCTCCGTAACCTCGCGAGACTCCCGGCAAGGACGCCCAGCAATGACGTATACGAAATAGTGAATGTAGAACCACTCCAAACACGACTGACAAAACTGCGCGCGAACTACGGACAACGAATACTAACGCAAAGACCTGACATGGAAAACCTAATTACAACAAGACCTCATACTCAGCGACTCCCCAAACACAAATATATCTGCCCAGCGTGTACAGTAGCACAAAACACATCAACCCACTTCCCAGATTTAGCCCCCACCATGGAACCGTTGATAACCCATACCACTACCCCTCCGCACCTAGACGTCAGACAATAAAACATGACAGACACATAACACAGAAACCAACACCCAATCACATCTCACACTCACTCTCTCTCCCTCTCCTTCTTCTATGGCACACACACCCTCACACACACACACACACACACACACACACACACACACACACACACACACACACACACACACACACACACACACACACCCACACACACACACACAAAACCACAAGACAACTACACTCGCACACTTAAACTAGCCGGAGTACTCTACAACTACTAAATCCTGATCTGCCACTGCCAAATATGACAATATGAAAATAGGAAATAGCCATAATCGTACAACAAAACTAGTAACAATAGTAACACCACTATATGTCACCCATAGACTAACTTCTTCTCATTTGCTCCGATCCACAACCGAACACAGACTTAAATCAAGAAATATCACACACAAATCACACACAGAAACTCTAGTACTATTCTATTATTATAAACATTGTAAACTCTAGTAAAATATACATTGAGAAACCAACATAACTCCTAATTATTTCTAATTATTTCTCATTGTTAAAACCTACATACTTTGTTAAACCGAAATATAACCTTGCTAAATATATATATTTGTTATTGATGTATTATTATATTATTTGTTACTTGTTTGTTAATCAAAATGTATACTGTAAATGACCACAATAAGTGCAAAAAAACTTGTAAAGCACCTTTCTGCAAGCACTTCAATTGTAATAAAAATAAAATTAACTTGTAAATCACGCCTATGGCTAAAAAGTGCAATGCAAGCACTAGAATAGCCCGCCCTCCCCCTTAAGGGAAGGGAATGAAATGTGCTAAAAAAAAAATAAAAAAAAAAAAAAAAAAAAAAAAAGGCGCGCGGGCCCGTTGTCAAGGCAGCACCGGACGCCGTCGCGCACGCATATCCACGCCGCATCCGCATCCGCAGTAGCCATGGCCCGGACAAAGCAAACGGCCCGCAAGTCCACCGGCGGAAAGGCGCCGCGCAAACAGCTCGCCACCAAGGCGGCGAGGAAGAGCGCGCCCGCCACCGGCGGCGTCAAGAAGCCCCACCGCTACAGGCCGGGCACCGTCGCCCTGCGAGAAATCAGGCGCTACCAGAAGAGCACAGAGCTGCTCATCCGCAAGCTGCCATTCCAGCGCCTAGTGCGCGAGATCGCCCAGGACTTCAAGACCGACCTGCGCTTCCAGAGCTCCGCAGTCATGGCCCTGCAGGAGGCCAGCGAGGCCTACCTCGTCGGCCTCTTCGAAGACACCAACCTGTGCGCAATCCACGCCAAGCGAGTCACCATCATGCCCAAGGACATCCAGCTCGCGCGCCGCATCCGCGGCGAGCGCGCCTAAACCCGCACACCGCCAAACAAACAAAACGGCCCTTTTCAGGGCCACTAACGTCTCTCCGTCGCGAGCAAAACTTTGTCGGTCGCAACGACTAGTTCCCCACTCACTCTCCAGTCCAGTCGTCCCACCCCCGGCCCGGCGCCGCCGTTTCCAAAAAGAAAAAAAAAAAAAAAAAAAGCACCGCACCGGCCGAGCCAAGTCGCAAGCGTCAATAGCGCCACCCACACAGGCCACGGCACAAAACGTGACGCCCGGAAAGCAAAGCCAAAAAAGAGTATTCCAAAACCACCACCAAGACAAACAAACAAACAAACGCGGCGCAAAATAAATAGGTAAAAATAATAAAAGTAAAATACACTTTATGTAACACCAACCGCGCGCCGCCGCCCACGCCCGCCAACGACCCCACAATCCAACCACCGCGGCACGCAAACACCATCCACACATGAAACAAACAAACGCCAGCAAGCAAGACAGACAGACAGACAGACAACAAGGCAACCGACCGACCACGACACGACAATCAACACCTTCCCGACGTGCTTTGATGGCCCTGAGAAGGGCCGTTTTTGTTTTTGTCCGGGACCGCGCGACAGCCTCTGGTTGCGCGCCGGCCACCAGGCGACGGTGTCAACCGCCAACCCTTCCCTGCCCTTTTTACTTCTTCTTCTTGGGCGAAGCCTTCGCCTTAGACGGCGTCGCCGTCGCCTTCTTCGGGCGCGGCGCCTTCGGCTTCTTCGTCGGAACCTTGGCGGCCTTCTTCGCCTTCGACGGCGACTTGGCCTTGGCCGGCTTGGCCGCAGCCGCCTTCTTCGCACCCGCGGGAGCGGCCGACGCCGCAGACGCCTTCTTGGCGGCGCCCGCCTTCCGACCGGTCGCCGCCTTCACGCCGCCAGCCTTCTTTGCGCCGGCCGCACGGGCCCCCTTCTTCTCCTTGCTGGCCGGAGCGGCGCGCTTCTTCTTCGCACCACCGCCGCCACCACGAGCCTTGCCGCCCTCGGCCGCCCCGCCGCCGGCGCCGGCAAGCTTGAAAGAGCCCGACGCGCCCTTCCCCTTCGTCTGCACCAGCTCGCCAGCCACGACGGCCGACTTGAGGTACTTCTTGATAAAGGGCGCCAGCTTCTCCGCGTCCAGCTTGTAGTGCGCGGCAATGTACTTCTTGATCGCCTGCAGCGACGACCCGCCGCGCTCCTTCAGACTCTTGATGGCGGCCGTCACCATCTCAGAGGTGCGCGGGTGCGCAGGCTTGGCGCGCGGCTTCTTCGCAGACGACGCAGACTTGGCCTTCTTCGTAGTGCCGGTGGCGGCGGGTGCCGCGGCAGTCTCGTTCGTAGCCGCCTGGTCTGCCATCTTTTGCTTGTTCTCTTTTCTTTTTTCCCCTTGGTTTCGCTTCCTTCTCTCCTTCGACGACGCACAACAGCGAGGGGCGCGCAGCAGAGAATAGCCGCGCACGCGCCTGGCCCAGCCAGTGTCGCGGGCGGGCGCGGACGGCCGAGAGAGCGGCCGCCACTCGGCGCGCCGCCGCGCCGCCGCGCCGCCGCGCCGCGCCTCCCGCGCTTGCTACCGCCCAACGTCCGACAGCCTGCGCGGAGCAGCCCCCAACCTGCGCCGCAACCACCCGCGCCATTCAAACCACCGAGGATGGGGCTACACACACCGACACCACGGTCGCCAACCAGTCGCCGCGGCGGCGCCGCAAACCACGGCCAAACTGCAGCCACCGCGCGCCACAGCCTGGGTCGGCCCGTCGAGAATCGCCGCCCCCGCCCAAATGCCGCCCCCACAGCCCCAGCCGACGACCCGCCACAATGGCCAAACCTTCGTCAAAACTCCCACACCGTCGCCGCGGCAGCCCGGCCACCGCGGCCGGCGCCACAGCCACACGAGCCGAGTCGTGCGGCGATGACGGCCGTGCACAAACGCACCTCCGCCGCCCCATCGCCTTCCGCCGTTTTCCCGATCGGCCCGCAGCCGTCGGGCCACGGCCGCGGGCCGTCCTCCTCCTCTCGCCTCGCCCGCCAACACCCACAGCCCTTCCAACACATTTTTTTTCTTTTTTCTTTTTTTTTTTTTACTTTTTTACGATCGCCGCCTGCGCAACATGGCACCGGCCGACGGAGCGCCAACCCCCCCGCCACAGGCGAAAACAAAACAAAACAAAACAAAACAACGACAAACAAACAAACAAAATAAATTACCAGCCAGCCCCAACTACAGACACACCGAATCTGCCCTCACAGCCGACCTTACACGCCTCAACGTCAAAACAAAGGTGGTTTCTTTCCTTCAACGGTTACCTTACCTTAGGTTACGTCAGGTTAGGCTAAGAAGGCGTCAGGGTTAGGTTAAGCGTTGACGTGACGTCACGTCTTAACGTAGGCGTTAAGCTAAGGTTGCGGTCACGTACGTTAGGTTAAGGCGACTTGCGGGTTGGCCTAAGAGCTTAGGTTAGGTTACGTTAGTTTAGGTGGCTGCGTTAAGGGCTTAAAGAAGTTTAGGAGGTTAAGGCGTCGAGGCGGCCGCACCCCCTTAGCTGCTGCGGCTCGGCCACGCCACGCCACGCCACGCTTTGGGGTTTCATAAGGTCGCGCGGCGGGTCGTCGGCCCGCCGCAAAGGACAAAACTGCAAGACGACGTCGAAAAACAAACAACAGGTAAAAAATAAATAAGTAAGTAAAAATAAACGACGCCGACAGGCGGGGATCAAGCAGAACGAGCAGATTCCGGAGAGCGAACGAGACACACACGCACGCACACACACAAACCCCCCCGAGCCGAGAGAGCACAGCACCACCACGTGTCGGCCTCCGCTCACCCGACTCGGCTGGGCTGGGCTGGCGGCCGGGCCGGATGCACGTACACGTACGGCTACAGCCACTACCCGTACACAGCCGCTCTTCACGCAACACCAGCCAAATGGCGCGCCCGCGGCTCGTCGCGGTCGCGGTCGCGGTCGCAACGCCACGCCGGCACACTTTCGGCACCACCGTTTTTGCGCGCACCGCATACAAAACGCAGCCGACACACACAGAAAAAAAAAAAAAAAGAAAAAAACAGAGCGCGAGACGGGCGGCGGCGCACCTTTCGCCAGCCGGCAGGCAATCGACTCGCCCAGTACGACAAACGCGCACGCCACCCCACCCACCAACCAACCAACCAACCAACCAACCAGTCGTCGTCGTCGTCGTCGTCCCGAAATCAAACAAACTCTCAAAAGCACAGCCCCTGCTGCCAACGGACGCAGGCGCCACGCAGCTCCCTTCCCGCCACACTCGATTCGCAGCGCAACTCACCCGGCACACCGTCAAACGACGGGCTGGGCTCGCCGCATCGCCGCAACCTACACACCTTCCCCGCCACGACGCACAGCCCCACCAGACGCCCGTGCCGCAACGACACTACTGCACTACCACTACCGCACTACTCCTCTCGCCCTTGCCATACACGACACAACACGCCAAAAAATGAAAATCCAAATACAAACAAAAACACCGCCCCCACGACCCAAACACATGCACGGCGCGCCAACACACGCGAGGCAAGGCACGCAGCAAACGGCGTCCCCTCCGCGTCGCGCCATCAACCTACACACACAAGGCAACCAACAACAGCCAGCCAGCCAGCCAGCCAGCCAGCCAGCCCCACTCTCACGCCGCAAAAACAGAAAACACACCGAAACCGCCAAACGCCGCACATTCGCGCTTCGCACTTACCACACACCTCTCGGCATCCGTTTCGCACACAACGACGCGACGCACATACATCATCACGGGCTACGCACGCACACCGCGACCCACTTTTTTACGACGCCCTCGGCAGAGCACACGTGCCCACGCCCACACACAGTCGACACAACGACGCAGCGCGCAGCAGACGCGGCCGCAACACATACCTCCCCGACGACGCGCCAACACCGCCAGCCACTGCTCACTCGCCCAAGCAACCCGTGCACACAACTGCCACACGCGTCCACCACGCCGCCGCCAACCACCCGCCCGCCAGGGGGCGCTCACGTCCGCGACAACAGCGCGGCACCGCCGGACCGGACCGGACCGGGCCGGGCCGGGCCGGGCCGAACCGAGCCGAGCCGCCGCCGCCTCCTCTCCACTCGGCACGCCACGTCCTGCTTGCAAAACACATGGCTCGTCCCTCTGTACACACAACGCGCCTGCCTGCGGTCGCCGCCGGCATCTATCTACCTGAGCATCGGAGCCAGGCCGGCAAGCCCACACTTAAATAATGCACTTCACCAGCCAAACAAACCCACTCTTCCTTTCTTTGCACAGCGCATGCAACAGCAGCCCCAGGAGCCGGGCCCGCCGCCAGCGTCTCCTCCTCCTCCTCCTCCTCCTCCTCTGGGCACAGCCAGCCAGCCGTTCCCACCGCCCCGCCCCTGCTCTGCAGAACAAGAAAAAACGAAAAAGTACCAACACACGCACCCAAAGCGTAAGCCAGACAAGACCAGCCTCTCCAAGGCCACACACACGCAAAAAAAAACAAAAAAACAAAAACACTACAACAAAATAAAATAAAAAAAGAAAAAGCAAGCCTGTCGCCTCGCCCCCGCCCGTCCCCCCCACCACATTCGCCCCCTCCGCTTGTTTTCCTTTCTACAATTTCCCTCTTTTCCACCCAATATCCCGCCGCGGTTTACGGGCACCGGCCGATTTTGCGCCCGCCCACATGTGTGCCTACTCCCCACCACCATTCCCTCCGCAGCCCGCAGCCCGCAGCCCGCAGCCCGCTTTTCCCCCCTCCCTGCCCACACCACACCACACCGACGGTGCTGACGTCGACACGCACCCAAGACAGGGGCCACGACCGTCTTTTTTCCTGGGCCCATCCCCGCACCGCACCGCACCTCCTTCCAATCAACGCTGTGGCGCCTGTGTCCGCGCGAGACGCGTGCGCGCCGCCTCTCTCAACATCCGTCCGCCGTCCGCCGGCCGGCCCGTTTTTCGGCCCCCAGGCCATCCGTCAACCACCACTGCCCCTGCCCCTGCCCCTGCCCCTGCCCGCCCCGCACCACACCACACACCGCTGCTTGCCCCGGCCGTTGCCACCAAAGGCGCCAACCGCAGCCCGCGCGCGCCAGAAAGAGATGGCAAAACTACAAGGACCCAGCCGACCGACGAAAATCAGAGCAATTGGCCGGGAGGATCAAAAAGAGAGCTCCGAAAACCACGGTAGCGAGGCGTGGGAGGAAACGTTACGAGAAGCAGAAAGGGACCAGGAAAAATTCTGGAAATTTCTTAAAACTCGTAAACTAAACACGAAACATCTACATCTACATGGGGAAGGAACGACCCCACAGACCGAGCTGAAGCACTGGCGGATTCACTAGAAAGGCAATTCCAAGCACCAGAAGCGGTAGATGACGAAACTGATGACCACCAGGAAATGGTACTCAGAAGGGTAAAACCGCATCCTAAGTGCCCCGATCAGAACATCTTTCACAATCCAATAAACGCAGAAACCCCATATCTTATCACATCACAAACATACACACATCCTAAGAAGGCATCAGGCCCAGATTCCATCAAACCGCAACTACTACATCACCTACCTCCAGCAACTATCAATTATCTATCTAACATCAATATATAATGCTTGCTTCAGACTAAACTACTTGGAAACAGGCCCGAGTCATCACATTACCAAAGCCAAACAAGGACTTATTATTTCCGCAAAACTATAGGCCAACTTCCTTGGAAAGGTTCTCGGAAAGCTCATTCAAACTGAACTGAAGAAATTCAATTCTTAAAGGATAACAACATAATCATCCCACAACAATTCCGATTCCGCGAAGAACACAGCACCACCCACCAGGTGACCAGACTAGTCGAGCACATATGTCAGGCCAGAAACATTAGACACAGTACTGGAGCAGTCCTGCTTGACATTGGAAAAGCATTCGGATAACGCCTTATCTACAAGCTCCACCACTACAACTGCCCCATCCACATTATTGGCTTCTTTTCTCCGCAACAGAGCATTCTATGTCCATGTACCAGGAGCGGCAAGTAACACTAGATCCATAGAGGCTGGAGTCCCGCAAGGCTCAGTGCTGGGGCCCATTCTCTACTCAATATACACAAACAAACAGCTGGGAGGACACTTGTCACTATTTGCAGACGACACTGCAGTCTACCGCAGCAGTTCTAACCTGCAATATAGAGTCACAAAAATAGAGCAACACCTACAATCCATCCAGAAATGGGCTAACCAATGGAAACAAAAAAAAAAAAAAAAACAATAAACGCGGAGAAAACCCAAGCAATACAATACGATTCACATTCAAAAAGAATACCTCCTAACCTGCATATACGCCTCAGAAATAACAATCTTCCATGGTCAGGCACAATAAAGTATCTAGGCATCAAGCTGGACAAGAGGTTGACATTTAGAGACCATGTTACACACGTTTGTAACAAGGCTGCAGCAGCAATATTCAGACTGTACCCAATCATCAAAGGAAACAGAATAAATATGCGCGCCAAAAAGAAAATCTTCAAAACCGTCATAGGAACCAGCCATCACTTACGGCTCTGAAAATGTGGTCAATGGCCGCAGACACCAACATAACAAGAGTAAAAAAGGGTGCAGAACAAATACTTCAGAATTACTGCTGATGCCGGCCGGTACCAGACAAACCGAGACATATACACAAACCATAACATACTCAAAATCCCGGAAATCATCCAAAGAAAAATCCATAAAGTTTTTTTTTTTTTCCACCAAACCACGGATTCGAACCACCCACTCATCAGAAATCTGGGACAAAATCCACCCGACCCAAGAACGACATTTCCCATCACGACAAAACACCACAAACTACAACATACCATGATAAACAAAAATAAAATACAAACACCATAACACTCACTTAAACAACAAACATCTACACACACCCAAGAGACCCTATCATCCCATCATTTTGTTACCCAACATAATCAGACAGAAGGCAGGGATCAAGGACAGATCCGGTCCTTCGAGTACAGGGGGTAAAAAATACCCATCAGACCAGCTCTCTCTCTCTCTCTCTCTCTCTCTCTCTCTCTCTCTCTCTCTCTCTCTCTCTCTCTCTCTCTCTCTCTCCTCCTCGCTTCTCCGTGCCGACGCTGCCCCGCACACGCGTTCGCGTTCGCATTCGGCCGACACCACACGACAGGTCTTTGGGGCCCCGCCACTGCGCACACGCACGCCTCCTCCTCTTCCTTAGTTCTTTTTCGCTTTTCTTTTCTCCCCCGCCCCCCGCTCTCACCGCCACATCATCCCGCAACCCTTGGGGGATGTTTCCCAACATCAACGCGCCCCAATTCCACTCTCTGCCCGTGCCGCTCTCTCCACTTTGCTTCTCCCCGTCCCCTACACACACGACTACCGAAACCCCGGTTGACACACCTTCTCGTAGGACAGGGGTGCGTGCGTGCGTTGTCTTGACGGTGACAGCAACAGCAACGGATCCGTCCATCCCATTCCCCCCCCACTCGGTAAAGAACCATGTTCAACCCACACTACACAACAAGGGGGGCACACACGAACGCGAAAGAAAGGGAAGGGCAGGGCAGGGCAGGGCAACTATCTCGTACACATTCTTCCTCAGAACCCACATATCACATCAACGGACGGCAGGCCAATTGCGGACTCAGCCGTGTCAGGCAAATCCAACCCAACCAACACCTCCCACGGAAACCCTGACACTGATCCAGCAGTACGTCCACATACATCGCCACACCAAATACGGGTGACGAGTGAGCAACAAATGGAACAATACACAACAAGGCTGACCTAATAAAAACTGCACGTCACGTCATACCTTCCAGACAGACGCAGTTCCGACGGGACGGCGGAACCGTATACGTACCTTTCAGCCACAACAACCGACCGACTGGACACGCCCGCGTCTCCAGCCAGCCAACCACCAGGGCCACACAGCCCGCAAGTTTCAGCGTCAACACTTCTTAACGTACGTTGCAAACTTTTCAAAACATTGCCACACACACACACCACGAAAAGCGTCAACCTCTCTCACACTGGATACACTCAACACTTTTTGTCGGCGGAGCTTGAGGCCAACGGTTGACACACCCCCACCGGCCACACAGGTTTCCCTTTGAAAATTGCAGTGACGGAGACGCGGCATTACGAGAGGGTTGTTTCCGAGAGCGCGAGCTGGACGGAGCTGCGGCGCCGCCGCCGAGGGGTAATGAACGCACGCGATGCCGCATGACAGCCCATCACCCAAAGTTTCACCCACAACTGCACAGGTCGCACCCCCTTTTCGCGCCATACTAGTGTCGATCGTCAATTACAGCTCACGGTGTTCGCATTTGCCACTTGACGGGGGGGAAAAGAAAACAAACATCTGACACGCCATGTGTTTCTCTCTCTCTGTTATATCTAGGTCATTGGGCAGCCACTGTAAAAAAAATATTTTTACGACATGGTTGGGTAAGTGATTTAAAGACAACAATTGTGGGTCACACACCATAGACCATTTCGATAGTGTTCTTGTTCTTCTCTTTTTCCTTTTTTTATCGCTCAATTGAAATAAAACCTGGGGATGATGCAATGCTGCGATATGGCACAACCGTCGTCCATTGTACACAACTCGGGAACAAAAAGAAACCAATTCAGGGAACGTTCGTTCCTTCACAACGTTTCTTTCAACGCACTTGGTCTTTACCATCCTGTATTCAACACACATTTCCTTTCATCAAACTAGGGCATTTCCATAACAGTTTGTTTCCGTTTCTGTGAGCACAATACTGCTCCTTCGACGTCATTTCACCATCTTAACTAGAGACAAACAACAAAATAGGAAAACAGCCTTGAGAACCCCGTCCACCAAATTTCAGTTAGCACGGCATCCAAGATTCTTTTCCGGGGAGCGCAGTGCAGCTGACGCTCCTCAGACCATATACCGTCGCCAGTCTCACTCAACTCTTGCGCATTCCATTCTACGCTACGTGACAATGCAAAAATGAATGAATCAAACCCGCCCAGAGAGCGTCTTGTGCGAGGGGACACACGATATAGAGAACAACAAAACACACAGGGGACACCACCAAAGTTGGAGAGAACGTTTCCACCACGGCAGCCGCGCCGTTACGCGCTTTTTTTTTTTTTCCTCCCCCCCACTGCACACCTCCGACACCACGGGAACGTTCACCGTCCCGTTGCCCTACACTGGCGTTTCTTTTCAACCCCCCACCCTATTCCTCGCTCCCCGGACATTCGACCGATCACAAAGTGCAACCTCTCGTTACCGTCGGGTGCCCCTCTTCATCCCCGGGGCGCCAACAACAAAACAAAAAAAAACAACAAAAAAAAAACACCACCGACGCCGTCGTCTCGCGTCACCTCACTCAACTGAGCGGAAAATACACGTACATCCAGAATGACGACACCGCCTCCACAAACAAAAACCAGACGTCAGACGTCAGGTCGAAAGAGGGCACCGTACGTCGTGGCGCGTGGTCTCCTAACTCACCTCGCGCGTACAAATACAATACAATACAATACAATACAATACAATGCAATGCGTGTCACCTCACGTTCACACACACCTCCACGCTCCACTTTTACGTCGCCCAACCAACCAACTAACTTAACGCACCCGCTCGGCGTAGAAGCAGCTGTAGGCGGCAACGTGTTTCTCACCCTCGCCACCAACGGTGTGACATCCGACAATCGCGGTTTGCTTTCCGTTCCACACCTCCGGCCATACCATACAAAGGGGACAAAAAAAATATATCAAACAAGCCAACTCCAGCGATCCGCCCCCCTAACACCAACACGTCTCGAAACACCCACGCCCACGACCCGGCTGTGGCTAAAGTGCGTATCCCAACGTCACACCAAAACCAAAGGCGCCGGCGCCGCACCACACCACAAGCTACAGCTACAGCTGTGCCGCCGTCCACCCGCTCACAACAACAACAACAACAACAACAATTCCGCCCTTCCCGCAAAGGCATTTTGGTGGCCCTGAAAAGGGCCGTTTTTTTTTTCTTTTCTTCGCCGCGCCGCGGACGAGCCTCCTATTTCCAAGAGCCACCTCCTTACTTGGAGCTCGTGTACTTGGTCACCGCCTTCGTGCCCTCGCTCACCGCGTGCTTGGCCAGCTCGCCAGGCAGCAAGAGCCGCACAGCGGTCTGGATCTCGCGGGACGTGATGGTCGAGCGCTTGTTGTAGTGCGCCAGGCGAGAAGCCTCGGCCGCAATGCGCTCGAAAATGTCGTTCACGAAGCTGTTCATGATGCTCATCGCCTTCGAAGAGATGCCCGTGTCAGGGTGCACCTGCTTCAGCACCTTGTAGATGTAGATGGCATAGCTCTCCTTCCTCTTGCGCTTCTTCTTCTTGTCGCCCTTCGAAATGTTCTTCTGCACTGTGTGGGGAGACGCTGACTGGAGCGGAGCGCTTGACTGACTGACTGACAGGACGCACGACGCACACGCACTTGCGCTGTGGATGCCGAAGCGAGCGGACGCTCTTAGCTGACGCTACCGAGGCTATTCCTTTGTTTGGCGGTTGTGTTGCAATCGGCTGCGCGGGTTCACGCATTTGGCTTCTCGCCTTGCGTGTTCTCGTTCACCGGTGTTTCCTTTTTTTTCCTTCTAGGTTCGGATCAGCCTGCTAGGGACTCAGGTGGCAAATTCCACGTGGCGTGACCCCACAATCTGAAAAGCAAAATCTGTCGTCTTTTCTAAAAAAGCAAAGTTGTCGTGTTGGGGTCGCGACATGGAGGAGGAGCTGCAGCGAGATGATCGCTCCGGCGAGACGCAGGGCGCGGTGGATGGCCGTCCAAGGGAGGTCTCCCTAACGGCGGCAGCATCTGACCCGCCATCACCGACGAGGACGACGAGCGAGAGTGCTGCACGTGGCCGCCGTGGTGGCGCGGAAATTTCCGCGAACGCACGTGGCCGCTCCCGCACACTCTCAGGACCGCGACGACGGCCAGAGCCGCCGGTTCCCCTAACAAAGGAGGAATTTGCCGCCGCCATCGCGCGCCTGACTGCAGAGGAGAGCTTCAGCTGTATGCAGCGGCTGGCCACGGGGACAGAAGAGGTCAGGGCGGGGGCACTATTGAAACTCCGGTCTTTGGTGCCCGCGGACATGCGCGCACATGTAACCGCCACGACAGCTGCCGTGCCAGCAGTCACGCCGGCCACAGAGCCCGCCACGCCATCGCCAGCGTGCAGTCTGGCAGAACCGGACAAGCCTTCAGAGGTAGAGCAAACCTCACGGAAGCGCCCAGCCGCGGCCGTAGAGGACACTCCCTCCCCCCAGGCAAGTTCCGGTCGCGCCAGGCGGAAGAAGAGGGCGCGCCGTAGGACGACCACGTCACCGAGGCAACCCGATGGAGAAGGCTTCATCGCGCCCCCCCGGCGCCATACAGCGAGAGCCAGGGCGTTCGAACTGGTGACGCCAGAAGCGGTCCAGGCTGCAAACCGGTTCGCGGGCCTGCCGGAAGTAGCCGAGACCGACGGGGACGGGACACAGCCGACCACGGCGACGAAACCGCCCCGCCGCCCGCCGCATATCTCTATTCAGTTTCCCGGCAGCTATACCGAGCTGAAGGGCAAGCTGTACGCTGTCGCAAAACCGCGAAAGATGATCGCGGGCAACGACACGTACAAGGTTCGACCAGACTGCATGGAGGACCACGCGAAACTCATGCAGCTCTGCGAATCGGAGAAGTGGCACTGCTTTACGCAGAGCACCGATCAGCTGAAGCAGCTGAAGGCAGTTATTCGCCATCTGCCTATGAAGATGGAACCGGAGTTCCTACAGCGGCAGCTGGAAGAGATCGGCTTCCAGACCCGCCACATCGGCTTGATGAAGTCACCCAGGACCCACAGGGACATGCCCTTGTCCCTAGTGGTTCTGGTTGACAACGTTGACAACCGGAAAATTTTTCAGGTTGACAGCATTGCCGACTTCGACGTAAAAGTCGAACCACTCCGGGCGAAAGGCAGGCGAGCCCAGTGCTTCAACTGCCAACGCATGGACCATGTGTCCAAATTTTGCAGGATGCCGGAGCGCTGCTGCAAATGTGGAGGGCAACACCAGTCGCGGGACTGCCCCAAGAAGAAGGAAGACCAGCCGACGTGCTGCAATTGCGGCGGGGACCACGTCGCGTGCTACCGAGGGTGCGTCGCCTTCAAGCGAGGGAAGCGCACCAGCCGCGTAAACCCGGGTCGCAGCTTTGCGGATGCAGCTAAGGGGAAGCCGGCCGCCCCCTCCGAGCGGCCTGGGCCGCTCGCGGGGGGGGCCGCACCGGCACCGCAGCCGTCGCAGCTGCCCTCGCCGGCGGCACCGCCTGCGGTCGGGGGTGTCGGCTTGCCGGCGCCCGCGGCTGCTAGGATGGTTGCCGCCCGCGCAGGGCGTTCTCAGCACGCCGCTCCGCTGCCGACTACGGGAAACGTCGCGATGGAGTCGAACCTTCCCGAAACAGTGAAGGATGACTCCACCGAGCTGGCCGCGCTTCTGCAGTCGCTCAACCAGCTGATGACTCAGCTACCGGTGCTCGTGGGAGCAGTGACGGCGGCCCTCCAGGCCACCGCCGGGAGAAGCCAGCCCTAATATGGATAACGACCATATTTATGGGTTAACCATCTGCACGTTTAACGCTCGGGGTCTCCACCCTCAGCAGGGCGAGTTTCGCCAATTCCTACGGGACGAGGCGGTCGACATCTGCCTTGTGCAGGAGACCTTCCTCAAACCCGGGGTCGACGTGCGAGCAGCAAACTTTTGCTGCTACCGAGATGACAGAGCCACCCATGGGGGCGGCACTGCCATCTACGTGAAGAAGTCACTGCGCCACCACCGAGTTCAACTGCCAGCGCTCAACGCGCTGGAAGCCACGGGAGTGGCCGTCAACACCACCGCCGGAAAGATCCTTTTCGTGTCGGTCTATCGGCAGCCTAGCAGACCGCTAGACGAAGCCGACTTCGACGTCCTGCTGTCGCTGGAGGGGCGAGTTTTCATTGCCGGGGATTTCAATGCGAAACACACCGAATGGAACTCGCGAACTGTTAGCCGCAGCGGGCGCCGCCTCTCCCGCGTTGTTCACCGCAACGGCGCGATCACCGTGGGGCCGTTTGACCCCACGATCTTCCCTGCACGGGGACAGCCCGACGTGCTCGACATTGCCCTTCTGAAGGGCATCGGGCACTTCGCGACCGCTGAGACGCGGAACGCTCTCTCCTCCGACCACGTACCAGTCATCTTTGGCCTCGACGTGGCCGGAACTTCTCTTCCAGACAGCCGTCCGAGCTATCGTAGGCTCGACGCCGAGCGCTTTCGGATGAAAGCGCTCGAACTGCTCGAGGACGCGCCAAACCCCACCGTGGTAGGGGCAGACGCCGCCCTAGCATTCTTCACCCGAAGAATACTCCGAGCAGCTGAGGAAGCCACGCCGAGACGTCGCCAGGGAACACGAGACTTCTCGCGACAGCTACCGCGCCCTATATTGGACGCGATCACTGAGAAGAACCGACTGTTTCGTGAATGGCAGCTCACTCGCCTACCAGACACGAAGCGCCGATTAAACCGCATGAGACGGGAAATCAAGGCAGCAGTCGAGCATCACCGGAACCAGGAATGGGAAGACCTTGTGTCTACCCTCAATCCTGAGGATGGCAGTGCATGGAGGGTGGTAAAGTCCTTCCTACGCCGGCGACAGCGAATACCGCCTTTACAGGTCGGGAACGACTTCGCCAGCGACCCCGACGCGAAAGCCAGCGTCCTGGCTGACGCCTTTGCAGCCAACTTTACACCGGTGGCCGACGTCATCGACGACGACCACATGCGGCGAGTCCACGAGCAACTGCCAACCTTCCGCGGCGCAAGGGAGGAAGGCGACGTTATCGAGCCGATAACGGAGGAGGAAGTTGCGGTGCAACTTCGCTCGCTGAACCCCAAGAAGGCCGGAGGCAGCGACGGCGTCACAAACCTCCTGCTGAAGAACCTTCCACCGGGCCTACACCGGCAACTTGCCGATGTTTTCAACGAGATTCTCCGATCGGGTGACTACCCCTCTGCGTGGAAACACGCGGAGGTCGTGGCCATCCTGAAATCTGGCAAGGACCCACGCCAGGCATCGAGCTACCGACCCATCAGCCTACTCCCGTCCCTCTCGAAAGTTTTCGAGAGGCTGTACGCGAGAAGACTGATGCGACACGTCACCCAGGAGGGCATCATCCCGGACGAGCAGTTCGGATTCCGAGAAGAGCATGCCACTTCCCACCAGCTGTTGCGGGTGGTAGAACCGGCCATGAGGGCACTGGAGACAAGGGAATTCCTTGGCGCAGTGTTCCTCGACGTCTCCCGAGCGTTTGACTCGGTGTGGCACGACGGTCTCGAGTTCAAACTCTTTGAGCAAGGGATACCGACGTCTCACATGACGTTGCTGCGGTCGTACCTGTCCGAACGGACCTTCCACGTGAGGGCTGACGACGGTACGTCCACAGACCGGCAGATACGTGCAGGAGTGCCGCAGGGGTCGGTTCTCGGCCCCTCGCTGTACTCCCTGTACACTGCAGACGCGCCGAAAGTGGCAGGAGTCGAACTGGCGCTGTATGCTGATGATACAGCCCTGTTCACGCGCAGCATGAATGCCCAGGTGCTGAGAAACCGCCTCCAACGCGGGTGTGACGCCTTGGGCTCATGGGCAACAAAGTGGCGGTTGAAATTCAACGCCACAAAGAGCCAGGCAGTCGTCTTCACTCGAAGACTTCTGCCGCCAGGGCTTACGCCGCTCGAAATCCTGGGAGAACCCATCCCATGGAGTGGGACGGCAAAATACCTAGGGGTTACCCTAGACCGCAGGCTCACCTGGAAGCATCACATCCGTGATGTGAAAGGGAGAGCAGTTGGACGCCTCCGCGCCCTGTATCCACTGCTAAACCCGCAGTCAACTTTGCCACCGCTTTACCTAGCATTGGTTCGCCCACTGTTAGAGTATGCGGCCGTGGTCTGGGGGAAAGCCGCAGATGCTCACATTGTGACTCTGCAACGGATACAGAACCGCGCCCTGAAGACTGCTATGCATCTTCCAAGGCGCTTTTCGACGCGCCAACTCCACGAGGACACCGGAATCCTGCCTCTTCGAGAAAGGTTCCGCACCATCGCCAGGAAATTCTACGAGAGGACAGAACACTCCCGTAACCGGCTCATCCGTGGACTGGGCCAACAACCACATCACAGGCCAAGCACGCGCTGGCCTGACCTGCTGAGGGATTAAGTTTTTACTAATCCCCCAGCAGAGTGTGTTACTTTTTCTCTTACAGGTCACACCAGCATGGAAAAATCAACAAGTGTGTTAATATATTTTTCTTCTCTCTTCCACAGGAACCGCAGGAATGACAAATCTGTCTAGACTGCACCATTCTCGAGCCAAGGATCGGCTCGTCTTTACAGCGTCAGCGTCAGCGTCAGCGAAATGTTCTTCTGCGCCTTGCCAGCCTTCTTGGCGGCTTTCCCGCTAGTCTTGGGCGGCATCACGAACAAACAGGCAGGCAGGCACGCGCAGTCAGTCAGTCAGTCAGGCGCTCCTCTCCAGTCAGCGTCTCCCCACACAGTGGCACCCGCCGCACGCCGCCGCCGCACCTTTACCAGCTCGCCCTGCTGCGGCCGCCGACCAATGGGGCGCGCGCGCAACCGGCCGCCGCACCCGAGCCCATAAAGGACCCCCACCCCGCCGGCGCCGGCACGCACTCCGCTGCTCGACTCGCTGCGGCTCGCACCGTTTGCGTTGTGCTTTTCTTTCTCGCTTCTTTCCAAACTAGCCCATCGCCATGTCCGGACGCGGAAAGGGAGGCAAAGTCAAGGGCAAGTCAAAGTCCCGCTCAAGCAGGGCTGGGCTCCAGTTCCCGGTCGGCAGAATCCACCGCCTCCTGCGCAAGGGAAACTACGCCGAGCGCGTCGGCGCCGGGGCGCCCGTCTACCTCGCCGCCGTCATGGAGTACCTCGCGGCTGAGGTGCTCGAGCTGGCCGGAAACGCGGCCCGCGACAACAAGAAGACGCGCATCATCCCGCGCCACCTGCAGCTCGCCATACGCAACGACGAGGAGCTCAACAAGCTCTTGTCGGGCGTCACCATCGCACAGGGAGGTGTCCTGCCCAACATCCAGGCCGTCCTGCTGCCAAAGAAGACCGAGAAGAAGGCCTAAAAGAGAGACAGCGCAATCGGCAACCGCCGCGTGCTCCCTTGGCACGCAGCGCGCCATTTGCCGCCTCGGCTCAAAAACAAAACACAATCGGCCCTTTTCAGGGCCACCACACAAACCTACGTCCAAAGCAGAATTCCAGTCGTTCGTCGCACCACTTTCTTTTTCTCTCTCTCTCTCTCTCTTTCTGTGTACGGTTTTTCCTTCTTACACACACAGGCGCCGCCATCTTGTACACACGTACTTGGCCACCTCCTCCACTCCACTCCACGCACGCACAGTCTCGCGACCATTAACCAGCACACGTGGCGCACAACAACACACCTCAAAAATAACCCCTCGGCACTCAGCCGCGCCGCAACACACAGCCCATCCACCGACAAGAAGCATACAAGCAAAGAGGGAGGGGAAGGAAGGAAGGAGCTCACACAACGCAAGGGCACGCTTCCTTCCCTCCCAACCGCACCGCACACCACGTCAAAAAAAACTCCAAACAAAACTAAAAGGCCAAGTAGACTAAAAAGGAAAAGGAAAAAAAAAAAAAACCAGCAACACAGACTCTTTCGCACTTTTCAACTTCCGAACACTGTGGTGGCCCTGAAAAGGGCCGTTTTTCAATCTCTCTTTCCTTCCTTCGGTCTCACACCGCCTAACCGCCGAAACCGTACAGGGTGCGCCCCTGCCTCTTCAGGGCGTACACCACGTCCATGGCCGTCACAGTCTTGCGCTTGGCGTGCTCAGTGTACGTCACCGCGTCGCGGATCACGTTCTCCAGGAACACCTTCAGCACTCCGCGCGTCTCCTCGTAGATCAGACCAGAGATGCGCTTCACGCCGCCCCTGCGCGCCAGGCGGCGGATCGCGGGCTTCGTGATGCCCTGGATGTTGTCGCGCAACACCTTGCGGTGCCGCTTGGCGCCACCCTTGCCGAGCCCCTTTCCTCCCTTGCCGCGGCCTGTCATTCTTCTTCTTCAAGCGTCTCAACCACAATAATATAAAAAACAGAAAGCAAGGCAAGCTCCTCACCCGGCGCTAGCGAGTCGGCTACGGTTGTGGCGCCCAGCTCGCTCGCTCGCTCGCTGTAAAATGCTGGCTTCATATGCCAGGTGTAGGGGCAGGTTAAGCAGCGGTGCTGCTGTTCCTGCAGTGACATCTTCAGGGTGCTTTTATTCCTAACAGAGTGAGCTGTCCTCACTAGGCGTCAGTCATTGCGACGCCATATTTGTTACCGACATCGTGCTGCGAGAGAAATTACTCTCGCAGTAGATCTGGCCATCGAGTCGTTGGCCTATGGTGGACCTGGCGGCCCAGACCACGAATCAGGCGACTGGCAGAGTGTTCTGCATCGCTGTAGAACACCCTGGCGATTTGCCGGAAGCGGTCCCGTAGGAAAGGGATGCCCGCTTCCTCATGGAGCAGCCTTGCTGGGTAGCGAGGCGGCTTGTGGAGCGCAAGTCGCAGCGCCCTATTTTGCACGCGTTGAAGCGTCGCAATGTGCGTCGCTGCCGCGTTACCCCACACCACGGCCGCATATTCCAGTACCGGTCGGACGAGGGACAGATACATGGTGAGGCCGTGGCGTGGAGGAAGCGTCGATGAGGGATTGAGGAATGGGTAAAGCGCACGAAGGCGCCCCACTGCCCGCCCTCTGACGTCGCGGATGTGTGGCAGCCACGTCAGGTGTCTGTCCAATGTCACCCCGAGATATTTGCCGGTCCGCAACCATGGAATGGGGCCCCCCATGATCGTGACCGGCGGTAGGTCCGGTGGCATCATCCTTCTGCTAAAGATGACAGCCTGGCTCTTCGCAGCGTTAAACTTAAGGCGCCATTTCGTGGACCAGGCACCCAGGACGTCACATCCGAGCTGGAGGCGGCGGCGCATCTCGGCCGCGTTCATGCTGCGGGTGAACAGCGCCGTGTCGTCAGCATAAAGCGCCAACTCCACGCGTGCCACCCGCGGGGCGTCGGCGGTGTACAGGGAGTACAGCAGGGGACCGAGGACCGACCCCTGCGGCACTCCCGCCCGAATCTGCCGGTCGGTGGATGTGCCCTCATCAGCTCGGACGTGGAAAGTGCGCCCCGAGAGATACGAGCGCAGCAGGACCACGTGCGACGTCGGTACCCCGTGCACAAAAAGTTTGTACACGAGGCCGTCGTGCCACACGCAGTCGAAGGCTTTGGAGACGTCGAGAAGTACCGCCCCTAGGTACTCTCGCGTCTCCAGCGCACGCATCGCCTGCTCCACGAGGCGCAACAGCTGCTGTGTGGTAGAGTGGCCCCGCCGGAAACCAAACTGCTCCTCGGGAAGGAGTTGCTGCTCTGTCACGATGCGCAGCAGCCGCTCCACGTACAACCTCTCAAACACTTTTGAGAGGGACGGGAGCAGACTGATCGGCCTGTAGTGCGCTGCCAGTCGCGGATCCTTGCCGCTCTTGGGGATGGCAACCACTTCCGCATGTTTCCATGCGGAAGGGAAGGTCCCAGTGCGGAGGATACTGTTAAAGATGTCCGCCAGAGATTGGTGTACCTCCGGCGGTATCATCCTCAACAGGTGGTTGGTGACACCATCGGTGCCACCCGCCTTCCTCGGATTGAGGCGACGGAGCTGCAGGTCCACTTCCTCGGGTGTTATCTCCTCGATCACATCGTCAGCCTCCCTTGCAGCGAGGAAGACCGGCAGGCGATCCTCCACCAGACGAACATGATCGGGATCGAGCACACCATCAACAGGACGAAAATTTTCCGCGAACGTGTCCGCGAGGATGCTGGCTTTAGCATCCGGCTCGCAGACAACGTCCGCGCCCGCATGGAGAGGCGGGACTCGCTGGCGACGACGAAGGAAGCGCTTGGCGGTCCGCCAGGCACTACCATCCGTCGTAGTTAGGGTGGCCACCAAGCCCGCCCAGTCCCGATTCCGATGTTCATCGATGGCTGCCCGAATCTCGCGTCGCGCCCTGTTGAGGCGGCGCTTCGTTTCTGGCTGCCGTGTGAGCTGCCACTCCCGGAAGAGGCGATTCTTGTTTGTTATCGCCTCCAGGATAGGCGGCGGGAGTTGGCGCGACATGTCTCGCGACCGGTCCGGCCGCCTGGGGGTGGCCGCCTCCGCCGCAGCTAGTGTGTGCCGCGTGAAGAAGGCTAACGCTTCTTCAGCCCCATGCACAGCGGGATCTGGCGCGCCCTCGAGTCGGGCAAGGACCTCGTCACGGAAGCGCGTCTCGTCGATGCCACGGAAGTTGCGGCGGACGGACGGCAGAGATGCACCGATGACGTCCATGTCGAAGACCACCGGGAGGTGATCGGACGACATGGCACATCGAACGGTGGCCGAAGTGAAGTGCCCAACACCTTTGAGCACGGCGATGTCGAGCACATCTGACTGGCCTCGATGGGGGAAGACAGTGTGATCATAAGGCCCCAGTACTATCGCGCCATGCCGCTGTGTGGCGCGGAGGAGTCGGCGGCCGCTGGCATTGGTAATGCGGGAGTTCCACTGCGTGTGCTTGGCATTCAAGTCACCCGCAATGAAGACTTTCCCGCGCAGAGCCAGCAGGGCGTCGATGTCGGCCTCCTGAAGCAGTCCCCTCGGCGGCCTGTAGGCCGCAACGAAGGTGATCACCCCTGCCGTCGTGGTGACAGCCACCCCAGTGGCCTCCACTGCAGTGAGGGGCGGAAGCGGGACGTCATGGTGCTTGAGGGACGCCTTGATATAAATAGCCGTCCCCCCGCCATGCGTCAACCTGTCGGTGCGGTAGCACCGATAGTTGGCCACCTTGACATGTATCCCCGGCTTCAGAAAGGTCTCGCACACGAGGCAGATGTCAATTGCCTCGTTGCGCAACAACTCCCTGAATTCCCCTTGTTGGGGGACCAAACTGTTTGCGTTGAAAGCGCAAACGGTGAGGCCATGGATGTGGCGATTATCCATGACGCGGCGGGGTTGCAACGCCGGCCTGAAGGGCCGACGTGACCGCGGTGACGAGCACCGGTAGCTGCTCTAGCAGCTGGCTCAACGACCGCAAGAGCGAACGGAGCTCGGCTGCATCGGTGGCCGAGGGGGCGGCGTTGGCCGCTGGGGCGGCCTCCGCCACTGGGGAGGCCGGTTGCGGCAACTCCGTAGTAGACGACTGCCGCGGAGCGTCGGCAGCCGGTTGCGGCGTAGCACGAGGTGCTGTCGTCTGTTGCGGCAGTGTGTCATCGGCAGTCCGGCGTGCAGCGGCATGGGTGGCCCGGCCCGCGCGCCGGCGACGCCTGCGCGGGGCGGCAACCCGCGCGCTCTGCGTGGGTGTTGGGTTGGCCTCCCCCCCGGGCGAAGCCGGGGACGGCGCGGCCGGTTGCCTCGTCTCGCCCGCCGCCAGTTCCGAACGTCGGGCGGTGGCGGTTGATGGTCCGCCCTTGGTGGCGGCAGCAAAGCTGGTGGATGGGTGCACCTTACGAGAGGGAGCAGCCCCTCCGCTCCGGTGGTTTCGGCCCCTTTTAAAGGCCGAACAGCCTCTGTAGCTGGCAACGTGCGCGCCGCCGCAGTTGCAGCACGTCGGCTTCTCTTCCTTGGCAAGCCCGCAAGACTTGCTCTCGTGCTGTCCCGCGCATTTGACGCAGCGGGGCAACATAGAGCAGTAGCGGGAGACATGATCGAGCCTCTGGCAGGAAAAGCACTGGGCCCTCTTGCCTTTGGCTCGGAGAGGTTCCACCGCGACCCTGACCCGGCCGACTCGCTGCACCTGGAAAATCTTCCGATTTTCCAGGTTGTCGACGAGGACAACCTGGTACAGTGGCATGTCGCGGTGCGTGCGTGGGGACTTCATCAGTCCGGTGGACCGGACGCCGAAGCCCATGTCTTCGAGTTCTTCTCGAAGATAGTCCGCCCCAAACTTCAGTGGAAGGTGGCGGAACACCACCTTCAGAAGTTTGAGCGGCTCAGAGGGGTGCGTGTAGCACGGGAGGCCATCTCTGGAGATGGTGTCCATCACCGCGCGGTACTCCTCGTTGGAGGACACCGTGACCTTGTAGAGGTCACGGCCAGCAGTCTTGACAGTGGCGGACGTGGCCGCCCTGTCTAGTTTTTGCTGGAACTCCTTGTACCCTCCCGCCCATTGGATGACGATGGGCGGGGGCTTCTTTTGGGCCGACACAGGAGGCGCGGCACCATCTTCAGTCGCGTCCACACTGGCCCCCGCGAACGCGTTGGCGGTCGGCAGCGGCGTCGGTTGCTGCAGCGCAGCAGCCCTGGCAGTGCGCCGCCTGGGAGGGGCGACAAAACCATCCTCATCCGGCTGCCGGGAGGTGGCAGGTGGACGAGTGGGCCGCCGCGTCTTCGACGGTCTCGGCGAGGCGGCGCTCGCGGAGAAGCCCGCGATAGTCGTCCCAGAGTCCGTGGTGGAAGGGCGGGAAGCCCTCGAGGCCTTCTTCCGCGGCCTCGCTGTGTCGGACGTCTGAGAGGGAGTGTCGGAGTCGTCATGCGTCATAGCCCGGCGCTTTCTGGGCGCACGGGCAGCGTCAGAGTCAGTGTCACGGCGCTCTGACTCGGCAATGGCCTCAGCCAAATTTGCGTCAGGCAGGTCGATATCCTGCATCTCGGCGGCCGCAGCTAGCGTAGCCACGGGCTCTTCTCGTGTCTTGGGGACCAGGGGTGCAGCCGGGGGCACATCGACCTCTTCAGTGGTCGAGGCCAGCGGCGCAACTCCCGCCGAGGCCGCCACCGCCGGGACCGCAGACTCGCGCGATTCAACCGGCGGGGCTCTCGGTGGCACACCCGACACTTGCTGCCTCGTGTACGGCAGAGTGGCACCCTTCCGAATGTGACAGAAGGCGAGTATAGTCGCCTCGTCGTCCTTTCGACCCGGGTAGGAACCCCCGTGAGCGAGTTTGTTCATAAGGATGAACACTCGACCACGAGAGAGCACATCAGAATCCGAAGAGTCATTCCTGTCATGGTCAGTTGTCGTAAGCCGGTTCGTCATAAGTGGGGGGCCGGATGGGGCCGCCACCGGGATCAGCTCAGTCGCCCGAGCTGGCCCCGACGGGCGGCGATCCGCCACACCCTTCGCAGGTAAAGCAACCTCTCTCAACGGCATCTCGAACAGCACTGCGTGCGTGCGTCGTCCGTCGACGTCGACGCGTGGTTGTGGCGCCCAGCGCGCGCGCCGCCCCCCTATATAGACTCTGGGGCCCCGCGGCCCGCCCTCCCCTCCCCCCACCACCGCGCACCGAGGGCATATAAGCGCAGCACCCGGGGCGCGCGGGCCCTGGCGCCTGGCCTTCAACCCGGCAAAGACGCAGGCACTCATCATTTGTCGGCGGCGGTGGCCGGTCGCCTATCCCCCTGTCACTGTGCTCGGCACCCCCGCCCCCTGGGCCAGAACAGCTATGTACCTGGGGGTCACCCTGGATAGGGCCCTCACCTGGCGTCCCCACATAGAGGCCATCCGGCGGAAGGCCTTGGGGCGCATCGGCCAACTCTACCCTTTTATGAACCCTACCTCTACCCTTCCCATTCCTCTTGCCCTCCTCCTCTACACATCCCTCATCCGCCCCCTCCTGGAATATGCCTCGGTTGTGTGGGGCAATGCCGCGCCTACGCATCTCCACCGCCTGCAGACAGTACAGAATCGTGCCCTTCGAATTGCCCTTCGCCTCCCTTACCGTTTCCCAACCCGTGAACTTCACCTCCTTGCCAATATCCCCCTCCTTCAAGACCGTGTCCGATCCTCCGCCATCTCCTTCTATGACCAATCCCGTCATTCCCCCAATCCACTCATTGTCTCTCTTGGCACCCGCCTCCATCGCCTGGCCACCACTCGCTGGCCCGACCTCCTTTCCCGCCCCCCCTGACACCTCCCATCCACCCCCCCGTCCTGTTACTTCTTCCTCTTCCTACCACTTCACCTTTTTTGTCACACCATCCTGAAATATCTGCCGCCACCGTCATCGCCGTCGCCAAGAAGATCTGGCCAGGACGAAGGCCTTTCGTTTTCTTCATCCTCTTCCTGTCATCTTTCACTATTCTTTCGTCTGTCACTCAACGTTTCTTTTCCGGCTAGTCAATGGAGCCGTTCGTTTTCCTCTATCTCTCACTATTCCTTTTACTGTTCTGTCACCTGTTACTGTTAATTACCGTGCAACGGCCAGTCAATTGGGCCTTTCGTTTTCCTGCTTCTCTAACTATCCCTCTCACTATTCTTTCATCTTATTAAAAAAAAAAAAAAAAAAAAAAAAAAAAAAAAAAAAAAACCAAAATGCACAACGTCAAGCAAACCATACCGCCAATTCCACTTCTTCACCACCCGTCAAGAGGAAGGCGAAGCGCGCCAGCGCTAGTACTTCCTATACGAGTCGAGGGACCACCCTCTCCTGTGCAGCGTGGCGTGGCGTGGCGTGGCGTGGCGCGCGGGCCCGTTGTCAAGGCAGCACCGGACGCCGTCGCGCACGCATATCCACGCCGCATCCGCATCCGCAGTAGCCATGGCCCGGACAAAGCAAACGGCCCGCAAGTCCACCGGCGGAAAGGCGCCGCGCAAACAGCTCGCCACCAAGGCGGCGAGGAAGAGCGCGCCCGCCACCGGCGGCGTCAAGAAGCCCCACCGCTACAGGCCGGGCACCGTCGCCCTGCGAGAAATCAGGCGCTACCAGAAGAGCACAGAGCTGCTCATCCGCAAGCTGCCATTCCAGCGCCTAGTGCGCGAGATCGCCCAGGACTTCAAGACCGACCTGCGCTTCCAGAGCTCCGCAGTCATGGCCCTGCAGGAGGCCAGCGAGGCCTACCTCGTCGGCCTCTTCGAAGACACCAACCTGTGCGCAATCCACGCCAAGCGAGTCACCATCATGCCCAAGGACATCCAGCTCGCGCGCCGCATCCGCGGCGAGCGCGCCTAAACCCGCACACCGCCAAACAAACAAAACGGCCCTTTTCAGGGCCACTAACGTCTCTCCGTCGCGAGCAAAACTTTGTCGGTCGCAACGACTAGTTCCCCACTCACTCTCCAGTCCAGTCGTCCCACCCCCGGCCCGGCGCCGCCGTTTCCAAAAAGAAAAAAAAAAAAAAGCACCGCACCGGCCGAGCCAAGTCGCAAGCGTCAATAGCGCCACCCACACAGGCCACGGCACAAAACGTGACGCCCGGAAAGCAAAGCCAAAAAAGAGTATTCCAAAACCACCACCAAGACAAACAAACAAACAAACGCGGCGCAAAATAAATAGGTAAAAATAATAAAAGTAAAATACACTTTATGTAACACCAAACGCGCGCCGCCGCCCACGCCCGCCAACGACCCCACAATCCAACCACCGCGGCACGCAAACACCATCCACACATGAAACAAACAAACGCCAGCAAGCAAGACAGACAGACAGACAGACAACAAGGCAACCGACCGACCACGACACGACAATCAACACCTTCCCGACGTGCTTTGATGGCCCTGAGAAGGGCCGTTTTTGTTTTTGTCCGGGACCGCGCGACAGCCTCTGGTTGCGCGCCGGCCACCAGGCGACGGTGTCAACCGCCAACCCTTCCCTGCCCTTTTTACTTCTTCTTCTTGGGCGAAGCCTTCGCCTTAGACGGCGTCGCCGTCGCCTTCTTCGGGCGCGGCGCCTTCGGCTTCTTCGTCGGAACCTTGGCGGCCTTCTTCGCCTTCGACGGCGACTTGGCCTTGGCCGGCTTGGCCGCAGCCGCCTTCTTCGCACCCGCGGGAGCGGCCGACGCCGCAGACGCCTTCTTGGCGGCGCCCGCCTTCCGACCGGTCGCCGCCTTCACGCCGCCAGCCTTCTTTGCGCCGGCCGCACGGGCCCCCTTCTTCTCCTTGCTGGCCGGAGCGGCGCGCTTCTTCTTCGCACCACCGCCGCCACCACGAGCCTTGCCGCCCTCGGCCGCCCCGCCGCCGGCGCCGGCAAGCTTGAAAGAGCCCGACGCGCCCTTCCCCTTCGTCTGCACCAGCTCGCCAGCCACGACGGCCGACTTGAGGTACTTCTTGATAAAGGGCGCCAGCTTCTCCGCGTCCAGCTTGTAGTGCGCGGCAATGTACTTCTTGATCGCCTGCAGCGACGACCCGCCGCGCTCCTTCAGACTCTTGATGGCGGCCGTCACCATCTCAGAGGTGCGCGGGTGCGCAGGCTTGGCGCGCGGCTTCTTCGCAGACGACGCAGACTTGGCCTTCTTCGTAGTGCCGGTGGCGGCGGGTGCCGCGGCAGTCTCGTTCGTAGCCGCCTGGTCTGCCATCTTTTGCTTGTTCTCTTTTCTTTTTTCCCCTTGGTTTCGCTTCCTTCTCTCCTTCGACGACGCACAACAGCGAGGGGCGCGCAGCAGAGAATAGCCGCGCACGCGCCTGGCCCAGCCAGTGTCGCGGGCGGGCGCGGACGGCCGAGAGAGCGGCCGCCACTCGGCGCGCCGCCGCGCCGCCGCGCCGCCGCGCCGCGCCTCCCGCGCTTGCTACCGCCCAACGTCCGACAGCCTGCGCGGAGCAGCCCCCAACCTGCGCCGCAACCACCCGCGCCATTCAAACCACCGAGGATGGGGCTACACACACCGACACCACGGTCGCCAACCAGGCGGCGCCGCAAACCACGGCCAAACTGCAGCCACCGCGCGCCACAGCCTGGGTCGGCCCGCCGAGAATCGCCGCCCCCGCCCAAATGCCGCCCCCACAGCCCCAGCCGACGACCCGCCACAATGGCCAAACCTTCGTCAAAACTCCCACACCGTCGCCGCGGCAGCCCGGCCACCGCGGCCGGCGCCACAGCCACACGAGCCGAGTCGTGCGGCGATGACGGCCGTGCACAAACGCACCTCCGCCGCCCCATCGCCTTCCGCCGTTTTCCCGATCGGCCCGCAGCCGTCGGGCCACGGCCGCGGGCCGTCCTCCTCCTCTCGCCTCGCCCGCCAACACCCACAGCCCTTCCAACACATTTTTTTTTTCTTTTTCCTTTTTTTTTTTTACTTTTTTACGATCGCCGCCTGCGCAACATGGCACCGGCCGACGGAGCGCCAACCCCCCCGCCACAGGCGAAAACAAAACAAAACAAAACAAAACAACGACAAACAAACAAACAAAATAAATTACCAGCCAGCCCCAACTACAGACACACCGAATCTGCCCTCACAGCCGACCTTACACGCCTCAACGTCAAAACAAAGGTGGTTTCTTTCCTTCAACGGTTACCTTACCTTAGGTTACGTCAGGTTAGGCTAAGAAGGCGTCAGGGTTAGGTTAAGCGTTGACGTGACGTCACGTCTTAACGTAGGCGTTAAGCTAAGGTTGCGGTCACGTACGTTAGGTTAAGGCGACTTGCGGGTTGGCCTAAGAGCTTAGGTTAGGTTACGTTACTTTAGGTGGCTGCGTTAAGGGCTTAAAGAAGTTTAGGAGGTTAAGGCGTCGAGGCGGCCGCACCCCCTTAGCTGCTGCGGCTCGGCCACGCCACGCCACGCCACGCTTTGGGGTTTCATAAGGTCGCGCGGCGGGTCGTCGGCACGCCGCAAAGGACAAAACTGCAAGACGACGTCGAAAAACAAACAACAGGTAAAAAATAAATAAGTAAGTAAAAATAAACGACGCCGACAGGCGGGGATCAAGCAGAACGAGCAGATTCCGGAGAGCGAACGAGACACACACGCACGCACACACACAAACCCCCCCGAGCCGAGAGAGCACAGCACCACCACGTGTCGGCCTCCGCTCACCCGACTCGGCTGGGCTGGGCTGGCGGCCGGGCCGGATGCACGTACACGTACGGCTACAGCCACTACCCGTACACAGCCGCTCTTCACGCAACACCAGCCAAATGGCGCGCCCGCGGCTCGTCGCGGTCGCGGTCGCGGTCGCAACGCCACGCCGGCACACTTTCGGCACCACCGTTTTCGCGCGCACCGCAAACAAAACGCAGCCGACACACACAGAAAAAAAAAAAAAAAAAAAAGAAAAAAAGAAAAAAACAGAGCGCGAGACGGGCGGCGGCGCACCTTTCGCCAGCCGGCAGGCAATCGACTCGCCCAGTACGACAAACGCGCACGCCACCCCACCCACCAACCAACCAACCAACCAACCAACCAGTCGTCGTCGTCGTCGTCGTCCCGAAATCAAACAAACTCTCAAAAGCACAGCCCCTGCTGCCAACGGACGCAGGCGCCACGCAGCTCCCTTCCCGCCACACTCGATTCGCAGCGCAACTCACCCGGCACACCGTCAAACGACGGGCTGGGCTCGCCGCATCGCCGCAATCTACACACCTTCCCCGCCACGACGCACAGCCCCACCAGACGCCCGTGCCGCAACGACACTACTGCACTACCACTACCGCACTACTCCTCTCGCCCTTGCCATACACGACACAACACGCCAAAAAATGAAAATCCAAATACAAACAAAAACACCGCCCCCACGACCCAAACACATGCACGGCGCGCCAACACACGCGAGGCAAGGCACGCAGCAAACGGCGTCCCCTCCGCGTCGCGCCATCAACCTACACACACAAGGCAACCAACAACAGCCAGCCAGCCAGCCAGCCAGCCAGCCAGCCCCACTCTCACGCCGCAAAAACAGAAAACACACCGAAACCGCCAAACGCCGCACATTCGCGCTTCGCACTTACCACACACCTCTCAGCATCCGTTTCGCACACAACGACGCGACGCACATACATCATCACGGGCTACGCACGCACACCGTGACCCACTTTTTTACGACGCCCTCGGCAGAGCACACGTGCCCACGCCCACACACAGTCGACACAACGACGCAGCGCGCAGCAGACGCGGCCGCAACACATACCTCCCCGACGACGCGCCAACACCGCCAGCCACTGCTCACTCGCCCAAGCAACCCGTGCACACAACTGCCACACGCGTCCACCACGCCGCCGCCAACCACCCGCCCGCCAGGGGGCGCTCACGTCCGCGACAACAGCGCGGCACCGCCGGACCGGACCGGACCGGGCCGGGCCGGGCCGGGCCGAACCGAGCCGAGCCGCCGCCGCCTCCTCTCCACTCGGCACGCCACGTCCTGCTTGCAAAACACATGGCTCGTCCCTCTGTACACACAACGCGCCTGCCTGCGGTCGCCGCCGGCATCTATCTACCTGAGCATCGGAGCCAGGCCGGCAAGCCCACACTTAAATAATGCACTTCACCAGCCAAACAAACCCACTCTTCCTTTCTTTGCACAGCGCATGCAACAGCAGCCCCAGGAGCCGGGCCCGCCGCCAGCGTCTCCTCCTCCTCCTCCTCCTCCTCCTCTGGGCACAGCCAGCCAGCCGTTCCCACCGCCCCGCCCCTGCTCTGCAGAACAAGAAAAAACGAAAAAGTACCAACACACGCACCCAAAGCGTAAGCCAGACAAGACCAGCCTCTCCAAGGCCACACACACGCAAAAAAAAACAAAAAAACAAAAACACTACAACAAAATAAAATAAAAAAAGAAAAAGCAAGCCTGTCGCCTCGCCCCCGCCCGTCCCCCCCACCACATTCGCCCCCTCCGCTTGTTTTCCTTTCTACAATTTCCCTCTTTTCCACCCAATATCCCGCCGCGGTTTACGGGCACCGGCCGATTTTGCGCCCGCCCACATGTGTGCCTACTCCCCACCACCATTCCCTCCGCAGCCCGCAGCCCGCAGCCCGCAGCCCGCTTTTCCCCCCTCCCTGCCCACACCACACCACACCGACGGTGCTGACGTCGACACGCACCCAAGACAGGGGCCACGACCGTCTTTTTTCCTGGGCCCATCCCCGCACCGCACCGCACCTCCTTCCAATCAACGCTGTGGCGCCTGTGTCCGCGCGAGACGCGTGCGCGCCGCCTCTCTCAACATCCGTCCGCCGTCCGCCGGCCGGCCCGTTTTTCGGCCCCCAGGCCATCCGTCAACCACCACTGCCACTGCCCCTGCCCCTGCCCCTGCCCGCCCCGCACCACACCACACACCGCTGCTTGCCCCGGCCGTTGCCACCAAAGGCGCCAACCGCAGCCCGCGCGCGCCAGAAAGAGATGGCAAAACTACAGGGACCCAGCCGACCGACGAAAATCAGAGCAATTGGCCGGGAGGATCAAAAAGAGAGCTCCGAAAACCACCGTAGCGAGGCGTGGGAGGAAACGTTACGAGAAGCAGAAAGGGACCAGGAAAAATTCTGGAAATTTCTTAAAACTCGTAAACTAAACACGAAACATCTACATGTACATGGGGAAGGAACGACCCCACAGACCGAGCTGAAGCACTGGCGGATTCACTAGAAAGGCAATTCCAAGCACCAGAAGCGGTAGATGACGAAACTGATGACCACCAGGAAATGGTACTCAGAAGGGTAAAACCGCATCCTAAGTGCCCCGATCAGAACATCTTTCACAATCCAATAAACGCAGAAACCCCATATCTTATCACATCACAAACATACACACATCCTAAGAAGGCATCAGGCCCAGATTCCATCAAACCGCAACTACTACATCACCTACCTCCAGCAACTATCAATTATCTATCTAACATCAATATATAATGCTTGCTTCAGACTAAACTACTTGGAAACAGGCCCGAGTCATCACATTACCAAAGCCAAACAAGGACTTATTATTTCCGCAAAACTATAGGCCAACTTCCTTGGAAAGGTTCTCGGAAAGCTCATTCAAACTGAACTGAAGAAATTCAATTCTTAAAGGATAACAACATAATCATCCCACAACAATTCCGATTCCGCGAAGAACACAGCACCACCCACCAGGTGACCAGACTAGTCGAGCACATATGTCAGGCCAGAAACATTAGACACAGTACTGGAGCAGTCCTGCTTGACATTGGAAAAGCATTCGGATAACGCCTTATCTACAAGCTCCACCACTACAACTGCCCCATCCACATTATTGGCTTCTTTTCTCCGCAACAGAGCATTCTATGTCCATGTACCAGGAGCGGCAAGTAACACTAGATCCATAGAGGCTGGAGTCCCGCAAGGCTCAGTGCTGGGGCCCATTCTCTACTCAATATACACAAACAAACAGCTGGGAGGACACTTGTCACTATTTGCAGACGACACTGCAGTCTACCGCAGCAGTTCTAACCTGCAATATAGAGTCACAAAAATAGAGCAACACCTACAATCCATCCAGAAATGGGCTAACCAATGGAAACAAAAAAAAAAAAAAACAATAAACGCGGAGAAAACCCAAGCAATACAATACGATTCACATTCAAAAAGAATACCTCCTAACCTGCATATACGCCTCAGAAATAACAATCTTCCATGGTCAGGCACAATAAAGTATCTAGGCATCAAGCTGGACAAGAGGTTGACATTTAGAGACCATGTTACACACGTTTGTAACAAGGCTGCAGCAGCAATATTCAGACTGTACCCAATCATCAAAGGAAACAGAATAAATATGCACGCCAAAAAGAAAATCTTCAAAACCGTCATAGGAACCAGCCATCACTTACGGCTCTGAAAATCTGGTCAATGGCCGCAGACACCAACATAACAAGAGTAAAAAAGGGTGCAGAACAAATACTTCAGAATTACTGCTGATGCCGGCCGGTACCAGACAAACCGAGACATATACACAAACCATAACATACTCAAAATCCCGGAAATCATCCAAAGAAAAATCCATAAAGTTTTTTTTTTTTCCACCAAACCACGGATTCGAACCACCCACTCATCAGAAATCTGGGACAAAATCCACCCGACCCAAGAACGACATTTCCCATCACGACAAAACACCACAAACTACAACATACCATGATAAACAAAAATAAAATACAAACACCATAACACTCACTTAAACAACAAACATCTACACACACCCAAGAGACCCTATCATCCCATCATTTTGTTACCCAACATAATCAGACAGAAGGCAGGGATCAAGGACAGATCCGGTCCTTCGAGTACAGGGGGTAAAAAATACCCATCAGACCAGCTCTCTCTCTCTCTCTCTCTCTCTCTCTCTCTCTCTCTCTCTCTCTCTCTCCTCCTCGCTTCTCCGTGCCGACGCTGCCCCGCACACGCGTTCGCGTTCGCGTTCGGCCGACACCACACGACAGGTCTTTGGGGCCCCGCCACTGCGCACACGCACGCCTCCTCCTCTTCCTTAGTTCTTTTTCGCTTTTCTTTTCTCCCCCGCCCCCCGCTCTCACCGCCACATCATCCCGCAACCCTTGGGGGATGTTTCCCAACATCAACGCGCCCCAATTCCACTCTCTGCCCGTGCCGCACTCTCCACTTTGCTTCTCCCCGTCCCCTACACACACGACTACCGAAACCCCGGTTGACACACCTTCTCGTAGGACAGGGGTGCGTGCGTGCGTTGTCTTGACGGTGACAGCAACAGCAACGGATCCGTCCATCCCATTCCCCCCCCACTCGGTAAAGAACCATGTTCAACCCACACTACACAACAAGGGGGGCACACACGAACGCGAAAGAAAGGGAAGGGCAGGGCAGGGCAGGGCAACTATCTCGTACACATTCTTCCTCAGAACCCACATATCACATCAACGGACGGCAGGCCAATTGCGGACTCAGCCGTGTCAGGCAAATCCAACCCAACCAACACCTCCCACGGAAACCCTGACACTGATCCAGCAGTATGTCCACATACATCGCCACACCAAATACGGGTGACGAGTGAGCAACAAATGGAACAATACACAACAAGGCTGACCTAATAAAAACTGCACGTCACGTCATACCTTCCAGACAGACGCAGTTCCGACGGGACGGCGGAACCGTATACGTACCTTTCAGCCACAACAACCGACCGACTGGACACGCCCGCGTCTCCAGCCAGCCAACCACCAGGGCCACACAGCCCGCAAGTTTCAGCGTCAACACTTCTTAACGTACGTTGCAAACTTTTCAAAACATTGCCACACACACACACCACGAAAAGCGTCAACCTCTCTCACACTGGATACACTCAACACTTTTTGTCGGCGGAGCTTGAGGCCAACGGTTGACACACCCCCACCGGCCACACAGGTTTCCCTTTGAAAATTGCAGTGACGGAGACGCGGCATTACGAGAGGGTTGTTTCCGAGAGCGCGAGCTGGACGGAGCTGCGGCGCCGCCGCCGAGGGGTAATGAACGCACGCGATGCCGCATGACAGCCCATCACCCAAAGTTTCACCCACAACTGCACAGGTCGCACCCCCTTTTCGCGCCATACTAGTGTCGATCGTCAATTACAGCTCACGGTGTTCGCATTTGCCACTTGACGGGGGGGAAAAGAAAACAAACATCTGACACGCCATGTGTTTCTCTCTCTCTGTTATATCTAGGTCATTGGGCAGCCACTGTAAAAAAAAAATATTTTTACGACATGGTTGGGTAAGTGATTTAAAGACAACAATTGTGGGTCACACACCATAGACCATTTCGATAGTGTTCTTGTTCTTCTCTTTTTCCTTTTTTTATCGCTCAATTGAAATAAAACCTGGGGATGATGCAATGCTGCGATATGGCACAACCGTCGTCCATTGTACACAACTCGGGAACAAAAAGAAACCAATTCAGGGAACGTTCGTTCCTTCACAACGTTTCTTTCAACGCACTTGGTCTTTACCATCCTGTATTCAACACACATTTCCTTTCATCAAACTAGGGCATTTCCATAACAGTTTGTTTCCGTTTCTGTGAGCACAATACTGCTCCTTCGACGTCATTTCACCATCTTAACTAGAGACAAACAACAAAATAGGAAAACAGCCTTGAGAACCCCGTCCACCAAATTTCAGTTAGCACGGCATCCAAGATTCTTTTCCGGGGAGCGCAGTGCAGCTGACGCTCCTCAGACCATATACCGTCGCCAGTCTCACTCAACTCTTGCGCATTCCATTCTACGCTACGTGACAATGCAAAAATGAATGAATCAAACCCGCCCAGAGAGCGTCTTGTGCGAGGGGACACACGATATAGAGAACAACAAAACACACAGGGGACACCACCAAAGTTGGAGAGAACGTTTCCACCACGGCAGCCGCGCCGTTACGCTCTTTTTTTTTTTTTTTTCCTCCCCCCCACTGCACACCTCCGACACCACGGGAACGTTCACCGTCCCGTTGCCCTACACTGGCGTTTCTTTTCAACCCCCCACCCTATTCCTCGCTCCCCGGACATTCGACCGATCACAAAGTGCAACCTCTCGTTACCGTCGGGTGCCCCTCTTCATCCCCGGGGCGCCAACAACAAAACAAAAAAAAACAACAAAAAAAAAACACCACCGACGCCGTCGTCTCGCGTCACCTCACTCAACTGAGCGGAAAATACACGTACATCCAGAATGACGACACCGCCTCCACAAACAAAAACCAGACGTCAGACGTCAGGTCGAAAGAGGGCACCGTACGTCGTGGCGCGTGGTCTCCTAACTCACCTCGCGCGTACAAATACAATACAATACAATACAATGCAATGCGTGTCACCTCACGTTCACACACACCTCCACGCTCCACTTTTACGTCGCCCAACCAACCAACTAACTTAACGCACCCGCTCGGCGTAGAAGCAGCTGTAGGCGGCAACGTGTTTCTCACCCTCGCCACCAACGGTGTGACATCCGACAATCGCGGTTTGCTTTCCGTTCCACACCTCCGGCCATACCATACAAAGGGGACAAAAAAAAATATATCAAACAAGCCAACTCCAGCGATCCGCCCCCCTAACACCAACACGTCTCGAAACACCCACGCCCACGACCCGGCTGTGGCTAAAGTGCGTATCCCAACGTCACACCAAAACCAAAGGCGCCGGCGCCGCACCACACCACACCACAAGCTACAGCTACAGCTGTGCCGCCGTCCACCCGCTCACAACAACAACAACAACAACAACAATTCCGCCCTTCCCGCAAAGGCATTTTGGTGGCCCTGAAAAGGGCCGTTTTTTTTTTCTTTTCTTCGCCGCGCCGCGGACGAGCCTCCTATTTCCAAGAGCCACCTCCTTACTTGGAGCTCGTGTACTTGGTCACCGCCTTCGTGCCCTCGCTCACCGCGTGCTTGGCCAGCTCGCCAGGCAGCAAGAGCCGCACAGCGGTCTGGATCTCGCGGGACGTGATGGTCGAGCGCTTGTTGTAGTGCGCCAGGCGAGAAGCCTCGGCCGCAATGCGCTCGAAAATGTCGTTCACGAAGCTGTTCATGATGCTCATCGCCTTCGAAGAGATGCCCGTGTCAGGGTGCACCTGCTTCAGCACCTTGTAGATGTAGATGGCATAGCTCTCCTTCCTCTTGCGCTTCTTCTTCTTGTCGCCCTTCGAAATGTTCTTCTGCGCCTTGCCAGCCTTCTTGGCGGCTTTCCCGCTAGTCTTGGGCGGCATCACGAACAAACAGGCAGGCAGGCAGGCACGCGCAGTCAGTCAGTCAAGCGCTCCGCTCCAGTCAGCGTCTCCCCACACAGTGGCACCCGCCGCACGCCGCCGCCGCACCTTTACCAGCTCGCCCTGCTGCGGCCGCCGACCAATGGGGCGCGCGCGCAACCGGCCGCCGCACCCGAGCCCATAAAGGACCCCCACCCCGCCGGCGCCGGCATTCGCTGAGTAGCTTCTGGAGAGTGCGGACGCGTGTGCAGGGCTGCGCTAGCACTTTCCCTCTTCGTTGCTACTCAGCCATAGGAACCTGCTTGCGGGTTTAGTCGCTGATTGTCCTAGCGTACTAGCTGGACGGCTCGGCACTAAGGCTTCCGAGCTCTTGATTTTTTCAAATCTGGAGCGGAGTTGCGAGAAGATTACGGCGCAGGCGGCTGAATTGGCAGCTGCTTGTGAGCATAATTGTCGTTGTGGGTTGCGGGCTGTGGGTTGGCGCGCGCTGGTGCGCGTCCTGTTGCTGCTGCCGGCCGCTTTTCCGGCAACGTCGTGCGCCTCAGTCGTCGCGGGCGCTCCTGCTGCCGCAGAGGCTAGCTCTGCCCCTCCTAGTTCAGGGAAATTTGCACGCCAGGGCCTGGTCGCTGGCCAGTTACCCGCGCGTGATAGGCCGATTAGGGTCGGACTCGCCTGCTTGAGACCTAACGGTGCCAACCAAGGCAGCGACCGACACTCCCTTGGCAGCCTCTCTCTCCGTTCCGGTCATGGCATTACCACCAGTCTTACTTACGATCTCGAGGCAAGAAAATTCCCCTGGCAGTTACGAGGTCCACAGGACTGACCAGACGATCAGCCAAGGTGAAATAAGCCCCAAATCTCGACTCCTACTCGCGAACGCGATAGCGGGATTGACGGGGAAAGATAGGAAGAAATATGAGCGACGTCTCGAGCGGGCTCTCAAACCACGTCCCGCGTGCGAAACGACACCACCCCGTCCTCACCCAATAAAATCAAACTCGAAGAACAACAATAAAAAGTCCCCCAAAAGACAGCGAAAACCGCCGCTGAGAAAAACAGCGTCAAAGACGAGAATAACTCAGCGCGCGGAAAGACCGGCAAGCCCGAGTAAGGCACAGCCGGCCGAGTCAGCGCAGGACGCGCCCGAGCGGACAAAGGCCGCCACGTGCACAGGTAGCGGGGAGGGCGGCCCCGCACAGGTACAATGCGCCGAGGAGCGAGGCGAGCACAATGGCCCGACCGCGTCACCCGGCCCCTCGCGGGAACAAAGCCGCGACGCAGGTATCACGCCAGCACCGGCGTCCGCCGTGCGGGACGCTGCTGCGGGCAAGCCGCGGCATGAAAATGCAGCGGAGGGCGAGCAGCGGTGCGAGGGCGCGGCGGACGCCGAGGCTGACGCACCTCACATCGCAAGTCCAGTAAAAGACGACGAGGACGGATTCCAGAGGCCAAAAAGAACCGCCGGCCGCTCCACAGTGTTGCACACAGGCTCCCCTGTGGCAACAAGTAACAGGTTCTCCCCTATAGAAGACCCCCCTCTCACTCAGGAAAACACAGTACAGACAACAGACACAGACGGTGACAAAGAGGAGAGACGATATCGGATCCCACCCCTTGTCATCCATTACGAGAAGTCATACTCCGAGTTGTATGGTAACATAAATACAATCCTTGGACAAAATAAATTCATAGCGAAAACAACTGGGGAGGACCAACTCAAGGTCACCTTACAAACCATTGACGACTACAAAGCGGTGAAAGCCATGCTTAAGGAAACGAAAACCCATTTCTACACCTTCCCCATAGCGGCAAAAAAACCTATTAAAATAGTATTCCGGGGCATGCCGCACAATACAGACATGGGGGATATAAAAAGATACCTAGAAGGAGAGGGATTCGAAGTTAGCTCGGTTGTTAAGACAAACCCGAGAAGACCGTGGCCGCTACATACAGTCACCTTACCAGACTCCGCCCAGAATAGAAAGATATGGGAAGTGACAATGATAATGAGGGTAGCTGTCACACCAGAGAAACTGAAGAAAAGATCGGGCCCAGGGCGGTGCTTTAATTGCCAAAAAATAGGGCACATGGCTAGGGACTGCGACATGCCAATGAGGTGTGTCAGGTGCGGCGAAAAGCACAAGTACGAGGAATGCCCGGTACCGCAGGGGGAGGGCAAGGAGAAGTGCTGCAATTGTGCAGGCGCGCATCCTGCCAGCTACCTGGGGTGTCCGGAATTCCGCAAGGCTAGGGATCGCCTAAGGGGAAAGCACCCACTGTCAGCAGGGGCAAAGTATCGCACCGCACCTCCACCACCTCCAAGCCGATATCCAAGACCCACAGCCACAAGGGTATTCCAATCCAGGACATACTCGTCAACTGTCAGTCCCCCAACTCATCCTCCTCCTCCCAACCAGGTTCCTGTCAACGGAGGATCACCTAGGGAAGCCCCCCCCTACACACTAGAGCCCAGTCTGCGTGAAACGCCACAGAACATCTCGGTGGATCAACTAGCAGCGACCATAAAGGCCCTTCAGGCTCAGGTGAATCAACTGGCAAACATCTTGGCCACCATGACTCAACACCCCGCCGATCACTCATCGGCAGCAAAGCAGGCGCCCTCATCGGCGATGACATCAGGAAACCCCACCCCTCGTCATGGATAGACGACCTAACATACAAGGTCTCAAAATGTGTGTCTTCAACGCAAATGGTCTATTCCAACAAGCCCTCGAATTCAGGGAATTCATAAAAGAGGAAGACATTGACATATGCCTAGTGGCCGAAACACACCTGAAGCCAGGTGTAAGAGCATCGGTAGCTAACTACAACTGCTACAGACGCGATCGGCCTACTGCAGGAGGCGGGGTTGCAGTATATGTCAAACGAGGTATTAGACACCACCAAGTGTACCCACCAGCCACACGCCAAATTGAAACAGTCGCAATAGAAATTGCCACTGTAACAGGGCCTCTAACAGTCGTTGCAGCTTACCGCCCCCCTTCCCAAACGTTAGAAGAAGAGGACATCGATGCACTAGGGCGAATAAGAGGCAAGCTCCTAATAGGAGGGGACCTCAATGCCAAGCACGCAGACTGGCACTCACGAGTAAGCAACAGAGCTGGTCGACAACTGCAACGACTCGCGCTCATCCACCAGTTTCAGATATGGGGCCCTGACGAGCCCACCCACTTCCCGAACAACGGGAACAGGGCGGACGTCCTCGACATCGCACTCACGAAACACGTTACGGGTTTCGTGTCTGCCAGTTCGATCAACAGGTTGTCGTCGGACCACAATCCAGTTATCCTAGAGGTCGACATGGGAGAATGGCTCTCGCTCCCACAGCGCACCACAACATACAAAAGAACAAACTGGGAACAGTTCAGCAACGGAATAGCTGCTGAACTAGCCCAAGCCCCGCCTCCAACAGCAGAGACTGCTGAACAAGCGCTGGAAGACTTCACCAAAGCGATCCTGCAAGCAGCTGAGGAAGCAACACCTGCGCCAGCAGCGGGACCCCCCCGCTCCAGGCAGCTCCCCCAGCACTTGCTTGCCCAAATCAGACACAAAAACAGGATCGCCAAAGAATGGAAACTTACTAGGAACAAAAACACAAGGAGGCTCCTCAACAGACTACAAAGAGAGTTGAAAGTTGCACTCACTGAGTATCGCAACCAGCAATGGTCAGAACGACTATCAACTCTTAAACTAGACGACCACAGCTTGTGGCAAGCCACAAAGCAGTTCACGAGAAGACGCGCAAAAATGCCCCCTCTGCATGGAGAACGTGGACTGCAATTCAGCACTGAAGCTAAAGCAAATGCGCTAGCAGACGTGTTCGAAAAACAGTTTACGCCAGCGGAGGTACAGGACAGAGAACACGCCGCAACAGTTCGCAGACAACTGGCCACCTTTTTAGAGGCAGACGACGACGATGAATACACGCCGCTCTTCAGTTCCGAAGACGTGGCGAGTGTCATCAAATCACTGCCAACAAAAAAGGCACCAGGCCACGACCAGCTCACAAACGAACTATTAAAACATATCCCGCCCATGGCAATAACACACTTAGCAGATATCTTAAACGAAATTACGCGATCGCTAAAATTCCCGACACAGTGGAAACACGCTGAAGTAGTCTCGATCGCAAAACCTGGAAAAGACCCGGTGTTCCCGCAACACTACAGACCAATTAGTCTACTGCCTACCCTCAGTAAACTATACGAGCGCCTCCTCTTAGTACCGATACAGGATCACATCAGAAGAGAGCAAATCCTGCCCAAATTCCAGTTTGGGTTTCGACCACAACATTCGGCTCCCCAACAAATAATGAGGGTGGTTGAAGCAGCCACTGAAAGCTTCAACCGCAAGGGCTACTGCGGAATCGTCTTACTAGACGTGGCAAAAGCCTTTGATTCGGTTTGGCACACCGGGCTACTCCACAAAATGTACACCCAGGGCTTCCCCGGAAAGATTGTTAAACTTATGAAAAGCTATCTCTCCGGTAGGACATTCTCCGTGAAAGTGGAAACATCACTGTCAAGCAGGAGAAGAATACATGCAGGGGTACCACAGGGCTCGGTTCTTGGACCAACCCTGTACAGTCTCTACACCGCAGACATACCAACCACTCAACACGTACAAACAGCACAGTATGCTGACGACACGGCATTCTTCTCCTGCTCAACAAACAGGAACCTGGTCACGAGACGTCTTCAAACCGCCCTAAACAAGACAGACGAATGGGCCAAACAATGGCGTATCTCACTAAACTCTGAGAAGACCCAAGCCATGCTGATGACTAGACGTCTCGGTAAACGCCGCCCCCCCAGAAGACCCTACCAAATGCTGCACCTGCAGGGCCAAAACCTCCCCTGGAGAAACACTGCGAGGTACCTCGGTGTGACACTAGACAAGCGCCTGACTTGGAAGTGCCACATCGAGGAAGTTCGCAACAAGGCCCTAGGCAGGATGCAGATCCTATACCCAATACTGAACAGTACGAGTTCCCTTGACCCGAGCACAGGAGTAGCCGTCTATCGAAGTCTAATTAGACCGATACTAGAGTATGCGTGCCCCGTATGGGGTTACGCAGCCAGATCGACGGTAGAACGGCTACAAAAGATCCAGAACAGAGCGCTCAGAAGAGCTCTACACACACCGCCGCGGTACCCGACAGAAGACCTCCACATAGCGGCTGACATCGACACGTTAAATACGCGATTCCGTACCCTGGCGGAGCAGTTTTACGCCAACGCGGAAAGATCGCAAAACGAACTGATAAACTCACTGGGTCGGTACAACAACGTGCCGGACCGGTATAAAAGACCAAAGACAATACTCTTCGATTAAAAATTAAAAATAAATAAATAAAAATATATATATACAAATAAAATAAAAACAAGAAATCGTTACAACTAAAGTAACAGAAAAGAAACCGCAACACTCTAAAGAAAAGAATACACAAAAGACAAGCACATCCAAACACAACCCAAAAAAAAAAAAAAAAAAAAAAAAAAACAGTAATTGAAGGAAATGTCCGAATGAGACAATAACCTTCGCAACAACCACCTCTGAGGACAGAGGAAGAAACTAGAGTGACAGCAGCCGGCGCCGGCATTCGCTGAGTAGCTTCTGGAGAGTGCGGACGCGTGTGCGGGGCTGCGCTAGTACTCTCCCTCTTCGTTGCAACTCAGCCATAGGAACTCGCTTGCGAGTTTAGTCGCTGATTGTCCTAGCGCTCTAGCTGGACGGTTCGGCACTAAGGCTTCCGAGCTCCTGATTTTCTCAAATTAGGAGCGGAGTTGCAAGAAGATTGCGGGGCAAAGGGCTGATTTGTCGGCGGCTTGCGAGCAAATTGTCGTTGCGTGTTGCGGGCTGTGGGTTGGCGCGTTTTGGTGCGCGTCTTCTTGCTGCCGCGGTTCGCTTTTTCGGCCGGTTCGAGCACTTCGGCTGCGACAGGTACTCCTGCTGCCGCGGAGACTAGCTCTGCTCCCCCCCAAGAGTAGGGAAGTTACACGTCAGGGCCTGGTGAACGGCCAGATACCCGCGCGTGTTAGAATTGTTAGGGTCGGACTGTTCTGCCTGATACCTAACGGTGCCAACAGACAGCAGACACCGACACCCCCTGGCAGCCATCCCTCCGAGTCTGGACATGGACACCCCAGTGAAACTGACGGTCACGGAGAAAGAAAACGCCCCTGGTTGCTACGAGGTCAACAGGACGGACCTAACGGGCAGCCAGGGCGGGATCAGCCCGAGCTCGCGATTGCTGTTGCTTAACGCAATCGCGGGCCTCACCGGCAAGGATAAGGTCAAATATCAAAAGAAGCTCGAAAGAGCTTGGAAAGAGCCGAGGATACTGCCCAAGGGTGACAAAACACCATCGAATGCCCGCCTAATTAAGGCGAAAACAAATAAATCACCCAAAAGAAACAAAAAGGTCAAAACTGGGTCACCGGCAAAGAAGCGAAAGACCACCTCGCGTAAACCCGCCGCAGAGCGGCGGCCGGACGTGGCGGACGCGGTCGGGTCAGCCGCGCCTGGGCCGTCCGTACCTGCCAACACAAAGGCCGACCTGGCCACGTGTAGCGGCGGCCGGCAGGGGCAGGTAGCAGAACAAAGCGCCGGCGCTGCGGCGGCTAGCGCGCGCCCCGAGGCGGCCACGCGGCTGCGCGCCGAGGTGAATGCGCAAAAGCAGGAAGGCGCGGAGGCGGGTGCGCGCGTTCGGCGGAAGCAATCTGATACCGCCGGCGCGGGCTCGCCGCCGCGAGAGAATGCCGTAGCGGGGGAACCTCGGAGCGTTGCCGAGGGGAGCGAGCGATGCGCAAGTGACGTAGGGACCGCCGCGCAAGAAACAGACGACGAGGGATTCCAGCTGGCACGAAAAACCGCCAGTCGATCTCCCACCGTAGTGACACCAGCCCCAATCATCATCGCCAACAGATTCGATGTAATGGGAGAATCTGAACGAGACGAGTCGCAACGTACAAACGACACTGAGGAAAATGACCAAAAAAGCCTCAGAATCCCACCGATAGTCGTACAGTTTGAAAACAACTATAAAGCACTGTACGACGTCATATCGAACTCGATAGGGGAAAGCAGGCTCACCGCCAAAACAACAGGCGGTGACAAAGTTAAAATCACGCTAAAGAACGTTGACGACTACAAGGCAGTGAGGAAGGTGCTCGAGGAGCGGAAGTTTCACTTCTACACCTTCCCACTAGCAGCGAGAAGGCCAATTAGACTGGTCTTCCGCGGAGTGCCACACACCACCGACACAGCTGACATCAAAAAGTTTCTACAGGAGGAAGGTTTTGAGGTCAGCTCGGTGGTGTTGACGCGACCGAATCGACCCTGGCCCCTCCATACGGTCACCCTCCCAGATTCTGCACAAAATCGAAAGATCTGGGAGGTCAAAAGGATACTGGCCCTAAAGGTCACTCCTGAGAAACTTAAGAAGAAATCGGGCCCAGGGCGATGCTACAACTGCCAGGCCCTTGGGCACATCGCGCGAGATTGCACGATGCCAGTGGTGTGCGTCAGATGCACGGAGCAGCACACGTACGACCAGTGCAAATTGCCAAGGGGGGAGGGAAAAGAAAAGTGCGCTAATTGTAAAGGAGCGCACCCCGCCAGTTACCTAGGATGCCCTGAATACAGAGCTCTGAGGGACAGGCAGAGGGGCAAAAACATCAGTAAAGCCCCGAATCACACCAAAAACATACCAGCGCCCAGGCCACCTCCCCCACCTCCCCAGAGAAGACAACACGATACCGTAAAGACGCAGGTCTTCGCATCCACCGCATATTCCCGCGCGCTTGCCGGTGACCCACCTGACCCGCCGAACCACCCACTACCACCACAACACAGCAGCAACCAGGTTCCCCAAGCTGAAGAAAGTCCTAGGGAAGCCAGTCCTCCATGCCACCCACAAACCAGTCCGCGAGAAGCAGTCGAGTCTGCTACAATCCAGCAACTCGCGTCGTCCATCCAGCTGCTACAGGCACAGATGACCCAGCTAGTAGGTATACTAGCAACATTGACGCAACTCCCCGCCGACCTCAGATCGGCAGCACAGCAGTCGCCTGTAGCAGCGACAGCCCCAGGGAAAACTGTCCCCCACCATGGATAGGAGACCTAATATACAAGGTCTCAAAATATGCGCGTTTAACGCAGACAACCTCACTCGCCAACCCATGGAGTTTAGAGAATTCATACAGGACGAAAACGTTGACATATGCCTAGTGGGAGAAACATTCCTCAAACCAGGACTAAGAGTTTCTGTACCAAACTACATTTGCTACAGAAACGACCGACCCACTCACGGAGGCGGGGTCGCGATATATGTCAAAAAAGGAATCAGACACCACCAAGTATACCCCCCAAATACAACAGAAATAGAAACGGCGGCAATCGAAGTGGCCACAGTAACTGGCCCCCTAACAGTCGTTGCAGTGTATCGCCCCCCTTCCCAAAGACTAGAAGAGGACGACATAGCTGCACTTAGCCGTATTAGAGGCAAACTGCTAATAGCAGGGGACCTAAACGCCAAGCACGCGGACTGGAACTCGAGACACCGAAACCAAGCTGGTCAACAGCTGCAACGACTCGCGCGCACACACCAGTTACAAATATGGGGCCCAGAGGAACCGACACACTTCCCAAAGAACGGAGGAAGACCGGACGTCCTCGACATAGCCATCACAAAGAATCTGGTGGGCTTTGTATCCGCGACATCGGTAAACAGAATGTCGTCGGACCACAATCCCGTGATTTTTGAGGTCGATATGGGAGAATGGCTCTCTATCCCACAACGACATGCGACGTACAAGCGCATCAATAAAGAGCAATTCAGCAACGCAATAGCAACTGAACTTGCCCAGACCCCGCCTCCAACTGCAGAGACAGTAGAACAGGCACTAGACGACCTCACAAGAGCGATCCTGCAAGCTGCTGAGGGAGCCACACCGCCTCAAGTGGGGCCCCACCGCTCCAGGCAACTCCCCCCGCACTTGCTTGCGCAAATACAGTACAAAAACAGGATCGCCAAAGAGTGGAAGCTCACCAGAAACAAGGTCACGCGGAGGCTACTCAATAGGCTACAGAGAGAGCTGAAAGCAGATCTCAATGAATACCGCAACCAACAATGGTCAGCAAGGCTCTCAGCTCTCAAACTAGAAGACAATAGCTTATGGCAAGCCACCAAACAGTACACAAAAAGACGCGCGAAAATGCCACCACTGCATGGCGAACGCGGACTGCAGTTCAGCCCCATTGACAAAGCTAACGCACTAGCCGACGTGTTCGAAAAACAGTTCAGACCAGCAGAAGTACAGGACAGAGAACACGTTGCAACAGTCCGCCGAGAACTGGCCGTGTTCCTGGAAGCAGACGACGAAGATGACTACACGCCACTCTTCAGTACTGAAGACGTGGCGCACTGCATCAAGTCGCTGCCCACCAGGAAGACCCCGGGTCACAACCAGGTCACAAATGAATTGCTGAAACTCCTCCCGCCTCTGGCAATCACCCACCTGACCGATATAGTTAATGAACTGACGCGATCACAAAAATTCCCGGCGCAGTGGAAACACGCAGAAGTCATTGCGATCGCAAAACCAGGAAAAGACCCGGTGTTCCCGCAACACTATAGACCAATTAGTCTACTGCCTACCCTCAGTAAACTTTATGAGCGCCTCCTACTAACCCCCATACAGGACCATATCACAAGAGAGCAGATTCTGCCGAAATTCCAATTCGGATTCAGGCAAAGACACTCCGCCCCCCAGCAAATTATGAGGGTGGTTGAAGCAGCTACGGACAGCTTCAACCGAAAGGGCTACTGCGGGCTTGTCTTGCTAGACGTGGCAAAAGCCTTCGACTCAGTCTGGCACACCGGGATACTACACAAGATGTACACCCTAGGCTTCCCCGGAAAGATCGTCAAAATAGTTAAAAACTATCTCTCCGGTAGGACTTTTTCAGTTAAGATCGATGGATCCCTGTCGACCAGGAGAAGAATCGGTGCAGGTGTGCCCCAGGGCTCCGTCCTGGGACCCATCCTCTACAGTGTCTACACTGCTGACATCCCTATGACTCAGCATGTACACACTGCACAATATGCAGATGACACTGCATTCTTCTCCTGCTCGACAAACAGGAACCTGGCTACAAGGCGTCTGCAAACCGCCCTAAACAGGACGGAAAACTGGGCCAAGCAGTGGCGAATAACAATAAACTCGGAAAAAACACAAGCCATGCTGCTCACCAGACGTTACGGGAAACGCCGACCCCCAAGAAGACCATACCAACTGCTGCGATTACAGGGGCAGAACTTGCCATGGAGAAATTCTGCGAAGTACCTCGGTGTCACACTTGACAGACGCCTGACATGGAAGTGTCACATAGAGGAACTTCGCAGAAAGACTCACGCCAGGATGCAGATCCTGTACCCTGTATTAAACAGCACCAGTTCCCTCGACCCCGCAACAGGAGTAGCTATCTATCGAAGTCTAATTCGACCGATACTGGAATATGCGTGCCCTGTATGGGGCTATGCAGCCAGATCGACGATAGATCGCTTACAGAAGGTCCAAAACAGAGCGCTAAGACGGGCCTTACACGTCCCCACACGCTTCCCCGCGGCGGACCTGCACGAAGCTGCAGGCATAGAGCCGCTAACAACACGGTTTCGTGCCATGGCAGAAGTTTTCTACGCCACGGCACGAAATTCACAAAATGACCTAATAAACACCCTTGGGCAATACGAACAGAATGGGAACAGATACAAAAGACCTAAGTCGCTACTCCTGCAGTAGCAAAATTAGTTAAATGACATCTCTAAAAAAAAACAGCAAAACACAAAAGACCAGAATTAAAAACAACAAAAAAGAAAAGAGGAGGAAATGTCCAAAATGGACAACAACCTCCACCAACACCCCCCTCTAACAGTAGAGGAAAAAAAAAAAGAGAGGAGAGAGAGCCGGCGCCGGCACGCACTCCGCTGCTCGACTCGCTGCGGCTCGCACCGTTTGCGTTGTGCTTTTCTTTCTCGCTTCTTTCCAAACTAGCCCATCGCCATGTCCGGACGCGGAAAGGGAGGCAAAGTCAAGGGCAAGTCAAAGTCCCGCTCAAGCAGGGCTGGGCTCCAGTTCCCGGTCGGCAGAATCCACCGCCTCTTGCGCAAGGGAAACTACGCCGAGCGCGTCGGCGCCGGGGCGCCCGTCCACCTCGCCGCCGTCATGGAGTACCTCGCGGCTGAGGTGCTCGAGCTGGCCGGAAACGCGGCCCGCGACAACAAGAAGACGCGCATCATCCCGCGCCACCTGCAGCTCGCCATACGCAACGACGAGGAGCTCAACAAGCTCTTGTCGGGCGTCACCATCGCACAGGGAGGTGTCCTGCCCAACATCCAGGCCGTCCTGCTGCCAAAGAAGACCGAGAAGAAGGCCTAAAAGAGAGACAGCGCAATCGGCAACCGCCGCGTGCTCCCTTGGCACGCAGCGCGCCATTTGCCGCCTCGGCTCAAAAACAAAACACAATCGGCCCTTTTCAGGGCCACCACACAAACCTACGTCCAAAGCAGAATTCCAGTCGTTCGTCGCACCACTTTCTTTTTCTCTCTCTCTCTCTCTCTTTCTGTGTACGGTTTTTCCTTCTTACGCACACAGGCGCCGCCATCTTGTACACACGTACTTGGCCACCTCCTCCACTCCACTCCACGCACGCACAGTCTCGCGACCATTAACCAGCACACGTGGCGCACAACAACACACCTCAAAAATAACCCCTCGGCACTCAGCCGCGCCGCAACACACAGCCCATCCACCGACAAGAAGCATACAAGCAAAGAGGGAGGGGAAGGAAGGAAGGAGCTCACACAACGCAAGGGCACGCTTCCTTCCCTCCCAACCGCACCGCACACCACGTCAAAAAAAACTCCAAACAAAACTAAAAGGCCAAGTAGACTAAAAAGGAAAAGGAAAAAAAAAAAAAAAAAACAGCAACACAGACTCTTTCGCACTTTTCAACTTCCGAACACTGTGGTGGCCCTGAAAAGGGCCGTTTTTCAATCTCTCTTTCCTTCCTTCGGTCTCACACCGCCTAACCGCCGAAACCGTACAGGGTGCGCCCCTGCCTCTTCAGGGCGTACACCACGTCCATGGCCGTCACAGTCTTGCGCTTGGCGTGCTCAGTGTACGTCACCGCGTCGCGGATCACGTTCTCCAGGAACACCTTCAGCACTCCGCGCGTCTCCTCGTAGATCAGACCAGAGATGCGCTTCACGCCGCCCCTGCGCGCCAGGCGGCGGATCGCGGGCTTCGTGATGCCCTGGATGTTGTCGCGCAACACCTTGCGGTGCCGCTTGGCGCCACCCTTGCCGAGCCCCTTTCCTCCCTTGCCGCGGCCTGTCATTCTTCTTCTTCAAGCGTCTCAACCACAATAATATAAAAAACAGAAAGCAAGGCAAGCTCCTCACCCGGCGCTAGCGAGTCGGCTACGGTTGTGGCGCCCAGCGCGCGCGCCGCCCCCCTATATAGACTCTGGGGCCCCGCGGCCCGCCCTCCCCTCCCCCCACCACCGCGCACCGAGGGCATATAAGCGCAGCACCCGGGGCGCGCGGGCCCGTTGTCAAGGCAGCACCGGACGCCGTCGCGCACGCATATCCACGCCGCATCCGCATCCGCAGTAGCCATGGCCCGGACAAAGCAAACGGCCCGCAAGTCCACCGGCGGAAAGGCGCCGCGCAAACAGCTCGCCACCAAGGCGGCGAGGAAGAGCGCGCCCGCCACCGGCGGCGTCAAGAAGCCCCACCGCTACAGGCCGGGCACCGTCGCCCTGCGAGAAATCAGGCGCTACCAGAAGAGCACAGAGCTGCTCATCCGCAAGCTGCCATTCCAGCGCCTAGTGCGCGAGATCGCCCAGGACTTCAAGACCGACCTGCGCTTCCAGAGCTCCGCAGTCATGGCCCTGCAGGAGGCCAGCGAGGCCTACCTCGTCGGCCTCTTCGAAGACACCAACCTGTGCGCAATCCACGCCAAGCGAGTCACCATCATGCCCAAGGACATCCAGCTCGCGCGCCGCATCCGCGGCGAGCGCGCCTAAACCCGCACACCGCCAAACAAACAAAACGGCCCTTTTCAGGGCCACTAACGTCTCTCCGTCGCGAGCAAAACTTTGTCGGTCGCAACGACTAGTTCCCCACTCACTCTCCAGTCCAGTCGTCCCACCCCCGGCCCGGCGCCGCCGTTTCCAAAAAGAAAAAAAAAAAAAAAAAGCACCGCACCGGCCGAGCCAAGTCGCAAGCGTCAATAGCGCCACCCACACAGGCCACGGCACAAAACGTGACGCCCGGAAAGCAAAGCCAAAAAAGAGTATTCCAAAACCACCACCAAGACAAACAAACAAACAAACGTGGCGCAAAATAAATAAGTAAAAATAATAAAAGTAAAATACACTTTATGTAACACCAACCGCGCGCCGCCGCCCACGCCCGCCAACGACCCCACAATCCAACCACCGCGGCACGCAAACACCATCCACACATGAAACAAACAAACGCCAGCAAGCAAGACAGACAGACAGACAGACAACAAGGCAACCGACCGACCACGACACGACAATCAACACCTTCCCGACGTGCTTTGATGGCCCTGAGAAGGGCCGTTTTTGTTTTTGTCCGGGACCGCGCGACAGCCTCTGGTTGCGCGCCGGCCACCAGGCGACGGTGTCAACCGCCAACCCTTCCCTGCCCTTTTTACTTCTTCTTCTTGGGCGAAGCCTTCGCCTTAGACGGCGTCGCCGTCGCCTTCTTCGGGCGCGGCGCCTTCGGCTTCTTCGTCGGAACCTTGGCGGCCTTCTTCGCCTTCGACGGCGACTTGGCCTTGGCCGGCTTGGCCGCAGCCGCCTTCTTCGCACCCGCGGGAGCGGCCGACGCCGCAGACGCCTTCTTGGCGGCGCCCGCCTTCCGACCGGTCGCCGCCTTCACGCCGCCAGCCTTCTTTGCGCCGGCCGCACGGGCCCCCTTCTTCTCCTTGCTGGCCGGAGCGGCGCGCTTCTTCTTCGCACCACCGCCGCCACCACGAGCCTTGCCGCCCTCGGCCGCCCCGCCGCCGGCGCCGGCAAGCTTGAAAGAGCCCGACGCGCCCTTCCCCTTCGTCTGCACCAGCTCGCCAGCCACGACGGCCGACTTGAGGTACTTCTTGATAAAGGGCGCCAGCTTCTCCGCGTCCAGCTTGTAGTGCGCGGCAATGTACTTCTTGATCGCCTGCAGCGACGACCCGCCGCGCTCCTTCAGACTCTTGATGGCGGCCGTCACCATCTCAGAGGTGCGCGGGTGCGCAGGCTTGGCGCGCGGCTTCTTCGCAGACGATGCAGACTTGGCCTTCTTCGTAGTGCCGGTGGCGGCGGGTGCCGCGGCAGTCTCGTTCGTAGCCGCCTGGTCTGCCATCTTTTGCTTGTTCTCTTTTCTTTTTTCCCCTTGGTTTCGCTTCCTTCTCTCCTTCGACGACGCACAACAGCGAGGGGCGCGCAGCAGAGAATAGCCGCGCACGCGCCTGGCCCAGCCAGTGTCGCGGGCGGGCGCGGACGGCCGAGAGAGCGGCCGCCACTCGGCGCGCCGCCGCGCCGCCGCGCCGCGCCTCCCGCGCTTGCTACCGCCCAACGTCCGACAGCCTGCGCGGAGCAGCCCCCAACCTGCGCCGCAACCACCCGCGCCATTCAAACCACCGAGGATGGGGCTACACACACCGACACCACGGTCGCCAACCAGTCGCCGCGGCGGCGCCGCAAACCACGGCCAAACTGCAGCCACCGCGCGCCACAGCCTGGGTCGGCCCGCCGAGAATCGCCGCCCCCGCCCAAATGCCGCCCCCACAGCCCCAGCTGACGACCCGCCACAATGGCCAAACCTTCGTCAAAACTCCCACACCGTCGCCGCGGCAGCCCGGCCACCGCGACCGGCGCCACAGCCACACGAGCCGAGTCGTGCGGCGATGACGGCCGTGCACAAACGCACCTCCGCCGCCCCATCGCCTTCCGCCGTTTTCCCGATCGGCCCGCAGCCGTCGGGCCACGGCCGCGGGCCGTCCTCCTCCTCTCGCCTCGCCCGCCAACACCCACAGCCCTTCCAACACATTTTTTTTTCTTTTTTCTTTTTTTTTTTTTTTACTTTTTTACGATCGCCGCCTGCGCAACATGGCACCGGCCGACGGAGCGCCAACCCCCCCGCCACAGGCGAAAACAAAACAAAACAAAACAAAACAACGACAAACAAACAAACAAAATAAATTACCAGCCAGCCCCAACTACAGACACACCGTATCTGCCCTCACAGCCGACCTTACACGCCTCAACGTCAAAACAAAGGTGGTTTCTTTCCTTCAACGGTTACCTTACCTTAGGTTACGTCAGGTTAGGCTAAGAAGGCGTCAGGGTTAGGTTAAGCGTTGACGTGACGTCACGTCTTAACGTAGGCGTTAAGCTAAGGTTGCGGTCACGTACGTTAGGTTAAGGCGACTTGCGGGTTGGCCTAAGAGCTTAGGTTAGGTTACGTTAGTTTAGGTGGCTGCGTTAAGGGCTTAAAGAAGTTTAGGAGGTTAAGGCGTCGAGGCGGCCGCACCCCCTTAGCTGCTGCGGCTCGGCCACGCCACGCCACGCCACGCTTTGGGGTTTCATAAGGTCGCGCGGCGGGTCGTCGGCACGCCGCAAAGGACAAAACTGCAAGACGACGTCGAAAAACAAACAACAGGTAAAAAATAAATAAGTAAGTAAAAATAAACGACGCCGACAGGCGGGGATCAAGCAGAACGAGCAGATTCCGGAGAGCGAACGAGACACACACGCACGCACACACACAAACCCCCCCGAGCCGAGACAGCACAGCACCACCACGTGTCGGCCTCCGCTCACCCGACTCGGCTGGGCTGGGCTGGCGGCCGGGCCGGATGCACGTACACGTACGGCTACAGCCACTACCCGTACACAGCCGCTCTTCACGCAACACCAGCCAAATGGCGCGCCCGCGGCTCGTCGCGGTCGCGGTCGCGGTCGCAACGCCACGCCGGCACACTTTCGGCACCACCGTTTTCGCGCGCACCGCAAACAAAACGCAGCCGACACACACAGAAAAAAAAAAAAAAAAAGAAAAAAACAGAGCGCGAGACGGGCGGCGGCGCACCTTTCGCCAGCCGGCAGGCAATCGACTCGCCCAGTACGACAAACGCGCACGCCACCCCACCCACCAACCAACCAACCAACCAACCAACCAGTCGTCGTCATCCCGAAATCAAACAAACTCTCAAAAGCACAGCCCCTGCTGCCAACGGACGCAGGCGCCACGCAGCTCCCTTCCCGCCACACTCGATTCGCAGCGCAACTCACCCGGCACACCGTCAAACGACGGGCTGGGCTCGCCGCATCGCCGCAACCTACACACCTTCCACGCCACGACGCACAGCCCCACCAGACGCCCGTGCCGCAACGACACTACTGCACTACCACTACCGCACTACTCCTCTCGCCCTTGCCATACACGACACAACACGCCAAAAAATGAAAATCCAAATACAAACAAAAACACCGCCCCCACGACCCAAACACATGCACGGCGCGCCAACACACGCGAGGCAAGGCACGCAGCAAACGGCGTCCCCTCCGCGTCGCGCCATCAACCTACACACACAAGGCAACCAACAACAGCCAGCCAGCCAGCCAGCCAGCCAGCCAGCCCCACTCTCACGCCGCAAAAACAGAAAACACACCGAAACCGCCAAACGCCGCACATTCGCGCTTCGCACTTACCACACACCTCTCGGCATCCGTTTCGCACACAACGACGCGACGCACATACATCATCACGGGCTACGCACGCACACCGCGACCCACTTTTTTACGACGCCCTCGGCAGAGCACACGTGCCCACGCCCACACACAGTCGACACAACGACGCAGCGCGCTGCAGACGCGGCCGCAACACATACCTCCCCGACGACGCGCCAACACCGCCAGCCACTGCTCACTCGCCCAAGCAACCCGTGCACACAACTGCCACACGCGTCCACCACGCCGCCGCCAACCACCCGCCCGCCAGGGGGCGCTCACGTCCGCGACAACAGCGCGGCACCGCCGGACCGGACCGGACCGGGCCGGGCCGGGCCGGGCCGAACCGAGCCGAGCCGCCGCCGCCTCCTCTCCACTCGGCACGCCACGTCCTGCTTGCAAAACACATGGCTCGTCCCTCTGTACACACAACGCGCCTGCCTGCGGTCGCCGCCGGCATCTATCTACCTGAGCATCGGAGCCAGGCCGGCAAGCCCACACTTAAATAATGCACTTCACCAGCCAAACAAACCCACTCTTCCTTTCTTTGCACAGCGCATGCAACAGCAGCCCCAGGAGCCGGGCCCGCCGCCAGCGTCTCCTCCTCCTCCTCCTCCTCCTCCTCCTCCTCCTCCTCCTCTGGGCACAGCCAGCCAGCCGTTCCCACCGCCCCGCCCCTGCTCTGCAGAACAAGAAAAAACGAAAAAGTACCAACACACGCACCCAAAGCGTAAGCCAGACAAGACCAGCCTCTCCAAGGCCACACACACGCAAAAAAAAACAAAAAAACAAAAACACTACAACAAAATAAAATAAAAAAAGAAAAAGCAAGCCTGTCGCCTCGCCCCCGCCCGTCCCCCCCACCACATTCGCCCCCTCCGCTTGTTTTCCTTTCTACAATTTCCCTCTTTTCCACCCAATATCCCGCCGCGGTTTACGGGCACCGGCCGATTTTGCGCCCGCCCACATGTGTGCCTACTCCCCACCACCATTCCCTCCGCAGCCCGCAGCCCGCAGCCCGCTTTTCCCCCCTCCCTGCCCACACCACACCACACCGACGGTGCTGACGTCGACACGCACCCAAGACAGGGGCCACGACCGTCTTTTTTCCTGGGCCCATCCCCGCACCGCACCGCACCTCCTTCCAATCAACGCTGTGGCGCCTGTGTCCGCGCGAGACGCGTGCGCGCCGCCTCTCTCAACATCCGTCCGCCGTCCGCCGGCCGGCCCGTTTTTCGGCCCCCAGGCCATCCGTCAACCACCACTGCCCCTGCCCCTGCCCCTGCCCCTGCCCGCCCCGCACCACACCACACACCGCTGCTTGCCCCGGCCGTTGCCACCAAAGGCGCCAACCGCAGCCCGCGCGCGCCAGAAAGAGATGGCAAAACTACAGGGACCCAGCCGACCGACGAAAATCAGAGCAATTGGCCGGGAGGATCAAAAAGAGAGCTCCGAAAACCACCGTAGCGAGGCGTGGGAGGAAACGTTACGAGAAGCAGAAAGGGACCAGGAAAAATTCTGGAAATTTCTTAAAACTCGTAAACTAAACACGAAACATCTACATGTACATGGGGAAGGAACGACCCCACAGACCGAGCTGAAGCACTGGCGGATTCACTAGAAAGGCAATTCCAAGCACCAGAAGCGGTAGATGACGAAACTGATGACCACCAGGAAATGGTACTCAGAAGGGTAAAACCGCATCCTAAGTGCCCCGATCAGAACATCTTTCACAATCCAATAAACGCAGAAACCCCATATCTTATCACATCACAAACATACACACATCCTAAGAAGGCATCAGGCCCAGATTCCATCAAACCGCAACTACTACATCACCTACCTCCAGCAACTATCAATTATCTATCTAACATCAATATATAATGCTTGCTTCAGACTAAACTACTTGGAAACAGGCCCGAGTCATCACATTACCAAAGCCAAACAAGGACTTATTATTTCCGCAAAACTATAGGCCAACTTCCTTGGAAAGGTTCTCGGAAAGCTCATTCAAACTGAACTGAAGAAATTCAATTCTTAAAGGATAACAACATAATCATCCCACAACAATTCCGATTCCGCGAAGAACACAGCACCACCCACCAGGTGACCAGACTAGTCGAGCACATATGTCAGGCCAGAAACATTAGACACAGTACTGGAGCAGTCCTGCTTGACATTGGAAAAGCATTCGGATAACGCCTTATCTACAAGCTCCACCACTACAACTGCCCCATCCACATTATTGGCTTCTTTTCTCCGCAACAGAGCATTCTATGTCCATGTACCAGGAGCGGCAAGTAACACTAGATCCATAGAGGCTGGAGTCCCGCAAGGCTCAGTGCTGGGGCCCATTCTCTACTCAATATACACAAACAGCTGGGAGGACACTTGTCACTATTTGCAGACGACACTGCAGTCTACCGCAGCAGTTCTAACCTGCAATATAGAGTCACAAAAATAGAGCAACACCTACAATCCATCCAGAAATGGGCTAACCAATGGAAACAAAAAAAAAAAAAACAATAAACGCGGAGAAAACCCAAGCAATACAATACGATTCACATTCAAAAAGAATACCTCCTAACCTGCATATACGCCTCAGAAATAACAATCTTCCATGGTCAGGCACAATAAAGTATCTAGGCATCAAGCTGGACAAGAGGTTGACATTTAGAGACCATGTTACACACGTTTGTAACAAGGCTGCAGCAGCAATATTCAGACTGTACCCAATCATCAAAGGAAACAGAATAAATATGCGCGCCAAAAAGAAAATCTTCAAAACCGTCATAGGAACCAGCCATCACTTACGGCTCTGAAAATCTGGTCAATGGCCGCAGACACCAACATAACAAGAGTAAAAAAGGGTGCAGAACAAATACTTCAGAATTACTGCTGATGCCGGCCGGTACCAGACAAACCGAGACATATACACAAACCATAACATACTCAAAATCCCGGAAATCATCCAAAGAAAAATCCATAAAGTTTTTTTTTTTTTTCCACCAAACCACGGATTCGAACCACCCACTCATCAGAAATCTGGGACAAAATCCACCCGACCCAAGAACGACATTTCCCATCACGACAAAACACCACAAACTACAACATACCATGATAAACAAAAATAAAATACAAACACCATGACACTCACTTAAACAACAAACATCTACACACACCCAAGAGACCCTATCATCCCATCATTTTGTTACCCAACATAATCAGACAGAAGGCAGGGATCTAGGACAGATCCGGTCCTTCGAGTACAGGGGGTAAAAAATACCCATCAGACCAGCTCTCTCTCTCTCTCTCTCTCTCTCTCTCTCTCTCTCTCTCTCTCTCTCTCTCCTCCTCGCTTCTCCGTGCCGACGCTGCCCCGCACACGCGTTCGCGTTCGCGTTCGGCCGACACCACACGACAGGTCTTTGGGGCCCCGCCACTGCGCACACGCACGCCTCCTCCTCTTCCTTAGTTCTTTTTCGCTTTTCTTTTCTCCCCCGCCCCCCGCTCTCACCGCCACATCATCCCGCAACCCTTGGGGGATGTTTCCCAACATCAACGCGCCCCAATTCCACTCTCTGCCCGTGCCGCACTCTCCACTTTGCTTCTCCCCGTCCCCTACACACACGACTACCGAAACCCCGGTTGACACACCTTCTCGTAGGACAGGGGTGCGTGCGTGCGTTGTCTTGACGGTGACAGCAACAGCAACGGATCCGTCCATCCCATTCCCCCCCCACTCGGTAAAGAACCATGTTCAACCCACACTACACAACAAGGGGGGCACACACGAACGCGAAAGAAAGGGAAGGGCAGGGCAGGGCAGGGCAACTATCTCGTACACATTCTTCCTCAGAACCCACATATCACATCAACGGACGGCAGGCCAATTGCGGACTCAGCCGTGTCAGGCAAATCCAACCCAACCAACACCTCCCACGGAAACCCTGACACTGATCCAGCAGTACGTCCACATACATCGCCACACCAAATACGGGTGACGAGTGAGCAACAAATGGAACAATACACAACAAGGCTGACCTAATAAAAACTGCACGTCACGTCATACCTTCCAGACAGACGCAGTTCCGACGGGACGGCGGAACCGTATACGTACCTTTCAGCCACAACAACCGACCGACTGGACACGCCCGCGTCTCCAGCCAGCCAACCACCAGGGCCACACAGCCCGCAAGTTTCAGCGTCAACACTTCTTAACGTACGTTGCAAACTTTTCAAAACATTGCCACACACACACACCACGAAAAGCGTCAACCTCTCTCACACTGGATACACTCAACACTTTTTGTCGGCGGAGCTTGAGGCCAACGGTTGACACACCCCCACCGGCCACACAGGTTTCCCTTTGAAAATTGCAGTGACGGAGACGCGGCATTACGAGAGGGTTGTTTCCGAGAGCGCGAGCTGGACGGAGCTGCGGCGCCGCCGCCGCCGAGGGGTAATGAACGCACGCGATGCCGCATGACAGCCCATCACCCAAAGTTTCACCCACAACTGCACAGGTCGCACCCCCTTTTCGCGCCATACTAGTGTCGATCGTCAATTACAGCTCACGGTGTTCGCATTTGCCACTTGACGGGGGGGAAAAGAAAACAAAACAAACATCTGACACGCCATGTGTTTCTCTCTCTCTGTTATATCTAGGTCATTGGGCAGCCACTGTAAAAAAAAAAAAAAAAAAAAAAAATATTTTTACGACATGGTTGGGTAAGTGATTTAAAGACAACAATTGTGGGTCACACACCATAGACCATTTCGATAGTGTTCTTGTTCTTCTCTTTTTCCTTTTTTTATCGCTCAATTGAAATAAAACCTGGGGATGATGCAATGCTGCGATATGGCACAACCGTCGTCCATTGTACACAACTCGGGAACAAAAAGAAACCAATTCAGGGAACGTTCGTTCCTTCACAACGTTTCTTTCAACGCACTTGGTCTTTACCATCCTGTATTCAACACACATTTCCTTTCATCAAACTAGGGCATTTCCATAACAGTTTGTTTCCGTTTCTGTGAGCACAATACTGCTCCTTCGACGTCATTTCACCATCTTAACTAGAGACAAACAACAAAATAGGAAAACAGCCTTGAGAACCCCGTCCACCAAATTTCAGTTAGCACGGCATCCAAGATTCTTTTCCGGGGAGCGCAGTGCAGCTGACGCTCCTCAGACCATATACCGTCGCCAGTCTCACTCAACTCTTGCGCATTCCATTCTACGCTACGTGACAATGCAAAAATGAATGAATCAAACCCGCCCAGAGAGCGTCTTGTGCGAGGGGACACACGATATAGAGAACAACAAAACACACAGGGGACACCACCAAAGTTGGAGAGAACGTTTCCACCACGGCAGCCGCGCCGTTACGCGCTTTTTTTTTTTTTTTTCCTCCCCCCCACTGCACACCTCCGACACCACGGGAACGTTCACCGTCCCGTTGCCCTACACTGGCGTTTCTTTTCAACCCCCCACCCTATTCCTCGCTCCCCGGACATTCGACCGATCACAAAGTGCCACCTCTCGTTACCGTCGGGTGCCCCTCTTCATCCCCGGGGCGCCAACAACAAAACAAAAAAAAACAACAAAAAAAAACACCACCGACGCCGTCGTCTCGCGTCACCTCACTCAACTGAGCGGAAAATACACGTACATCCAGAATGACGACACCGCCTCCACAAACAAAAACCAGACGTCAGACGTCAGGTCGAAAGAGGGCACCGTACGTCGTGGCGCGTGGTCTCCTAACTCACCTCGCGCGTACAAATACAATACAATACAATACAATGCAATGCGTGTCACCTCACGTTCACACACACCTCCACGCTCCACTTTTACGTCGCCCAACCAACCAACTAACTTAACGCACCCGCTCGGCGTAGAAGCAGCTGTAGGCGGCAACGTGTTTCTCACCCTCGCCACCAACGGTGTGACATCCGACAATCGCGGTTTGCTTTCCGTTCCACACCTCCGGCCATACCATACAAAGGGGACAAAAAAAAATATATCAAACAAGCCAACTCCAGCGATCCGCCCCCCTAACACCAACACGTCTCGAAACACCCACGCCCACGACCCGGCTGTGGCTAAAGTGCATATCCCAACGTCACACCAAAACCAAAGGCGCCGGCGCCGCACCACACCACAAGCTACAGCTACAGCTGTGCCGCCGTCCACCCGCTCACAACAACAACAACAACAACAACAATTCCGCCCTTCCCGCAAAGGCATTTTGGTGGCCCTGAAAAGGGCCGTTTTTTTTTTCTTTTCTTCGCCGCGCCGCGGACGAGCCTCCTATTTCCAAGAGCCACCTCCTTACTTGGAGCTCGTGTACTTGGTCACCGCCTTCGTGCCCTCGCTCACCGCGTGCTTGGCCAGCTCGCCAGGCAGCAAGAGCCGCACAGCGGTCTGGATCTCGCGGGACGTGATGGTCGAGCGCTTGTTGTAGTGCGCCAGGCGAGAAGCCTCGGCCGCAATGCGCTCGAAAATGTCGTTCACGAAGCTGTTCATGATGCTCATAGCCTTCGAAGAGATGCCCGTGTCAGGGTGCACCTGCTTCAGCACCTTGTAGATGTAGATGGCATAGCTCTCCTTCCTCTTGCGCTTCTTCTTCTTGTCGCCCTTCGAAATGTTCTTCTGCGCCTTGCCAGCCTTCTTGGCGGCTTTCCCGCTAGTCTTGGGCGGCATCACGAACAAACAGGCAGGCAGGCAGGCACGCGCAGTCAGTCAGTCAAGCGCTCCGCTCCAGTCAGCGTCTCCCCACACAGTGGCACACGCCGCACGCCGCCGCCGCACCTTTATCAGCTCGCCCTGCTGCGGCCGCCGACCAAGGGGGCGCGCGCGCAACCGGCCGCCGCACCCGAGCCCATAAAGGACCCCCACCCCGCCGGCGCCGGCACGCACTCCGCTGCTCGACTCGCTGCGGCTCGCACCGTTTGCGTTGTGCTTTTCTTTCTCGCTTCTTTCCAAACTAGCCCATCGCCATGTCCGGACGCGGAAAGGGAGGCAAAGTCAAGGGCAAGTCAAAGTCCCGCTCAAGCAGGGCTGGGCTCCAGTTCCCGGTCGGCAGAATCCACCGCCTCCTGCGCAAGGGAAACTACGCCGAGCGCGTCGGCGCCGGGGCGCCCGTCTACCTCGCCGCCGTCATGGAGTACCTCGCGGCTGAGGTGCTCGAGCTGGCCGGAAACGCGGCCCGCGACAACAAGAAGACGCGCATCATCCCGCGCCACCTGCAGCTCGCCATACGCAACGACGAGGAGCTCAACAAGCTCTTGTCGGGCGTCACCATCGCACAGGGAGGTGTCCTGCCCAACATCCAGGCCGTCCTGCTGCCAAAGAAGAGCGAGAAGAAGGCCTAAAAGAGAGACAGCGCAATCGGCAACCGCCGCGTGCTCCCTTGTCACGCAGCGCGCCATTTGCCGCCTCGGCTCAAAAACAAAACACAATCGGCCCTTTTCAGGGCCACCACACAAACCTACGTCCAAAGCAGAATTCCAGTCGTTCGTCGCACCACTTTCTTTTTCTCTCTCTCTCTCTCTCTTTCTGTGTACGGTTTTTCCTTCTTACGCACACAGGCGCCGCCATCTTGTACACACGTACTTGGCCACCTCCTCCACTCCACTCCACGCACGCACAGTCTCGCGACCATTAACCAGCACACGTGGCGCACAACAACACACCTCAAAAATAACCCCTCGGCACTCAGCCGCGCCGCAACACACAGCCCATCCACCGACAAGAAGCATACAAGCAAAGAGGGAGGGGAAGGAAGGAAGGAGCTCACACAACGCAAGGGCACGCTTCCTTCCCTCCCAACCGCACCGCACACCACGTCAAAAAAAACTCCAAACAAAACTAAAAGGCCAAGTAGACTAAAAAGGAAAAGGAAAAAAAAAAAACCAGCAACACAGACTCTTTCGCACTTTTCAACTTCCGAACACTGTGGTGGCCCTGAAAAGGGCCGTTTTTCAATCTCTCTTTCCTTCCTTCGGTCTCACACCGCCTAACCGCCGAAACCGTACAGGGTGCGCCCCTGCCTCTTCAGGGCGTACACCACGTCCATGGCCGTCACAGTCTTGCGCTTGGCGTGCTCAGTGTACGTCACCGCGTCGCGGATCACGTTCTCCAGGAACACCTTCAGCACTCCGCGCGTCTCCTCGTAGATCAGACCAGAGATGCGCTTCACGCCGCCCCTGCGCGCCAGGCGGCGGATCGCGGGCTTCGTGATGCCCTGGATGTTGTCGCGCAACACCTTGCGGTGCCGCTTGGCGCCACCCTTGCCGAGCCCCTTTCCTCCCTTGCCGCGGCCTGTCATTCTTCTTCTTCAAGCGTCTCAACCACAATAATATAAAAAACAGAAAGCAAGGCAAGCTCCTCACCCGGCGCTAGCGAGTCGGCTACGGTTGTGGCGCCCAGCGCGCGCGCCGCCCCCCTATATAGACTCTGGGGCCCAGCGGCCCGCCCTCCCCTCCCCCCCCCCCCCCCCCCGCGCACCGAGGGCATATAAGCGCAGCACCCGGGGCGCGCGGGCCCGTTGTCAAGGCAGCACCAGACGCCGTCGCGCACGCATATCCACGCCGCATCCGCATCCGCAGTAGCCATGGCCCGGACAAAGCAAACGGCCCGCAAGTCCACCGGCGGAAAGGCGCCGCGCAAACAGCTCGCCACCAAGGCGGCGAGGAAGAGCGCGCCCGCCACCGGCGGCGTCAAGAAGCCCCACCGCTACAGGCCGGGCACCGTCGCCCTGCGAGAAATCAGGCGCTACCAGAAGAGCACAGAGCTGCTCATCCGCAAGCTGCCATTCCAGCGCCTAGTGCGCGAGATCGCCCAGGAATTCAAGACCGACCTGCGCTTCCAGAGCTCCGCAGTCATGGCCCTGCAGGAGGCCAGCGAGGCCTACCTCGTCGGCCTCTTCGAAGACACCAACCTGTGCGCAATCCACGCCAAGCGAGTCACCATCATGCCCAAGGACATCCAGCTCGCGCGCCGCATCCGCGGCGAGCGCGCCTAAACCCGCACACCGCCAAACAAACAAAACGGCCCTTTTCAGGGCCACTAACGTCTCTCCGTCGCGAGCAAAACTTTGTCGGTCGCAACGACTAGTTCCCCACTCACTCTCCAGTCCAGTCGTCCCACCCCCGGCCCGGCGCCGCCGTTTCCAAAAAGAAAAAAAAAAAAAAAAAAGCACCGCACCGGCCGAGCCAAGTCGCAAGCGTCAATAGCGCCACCCACACAGGCCACGGCACAAAACGTGACGCCCGGAAAGCAAAGCCAAAAAAGAGTATTCCAAAACCACCACCAAGACAAACAAACAAACAAACGCGGCGCAAAATAAATAGGTAAAAATAATAAAAGTAAAATACACTTTATGTAACACCAACCGCGCGCCGCCGCCCACGCCCGCCAACGACCCCACAATCCAACCACCGCGGCACGCAAACACCATCCACACATGAAACAAACAAACGCCAGCAAGCAAGACAGACAGACAGACAGACAACAAGGCAACCGACCGACCACGACACGACAATCAACACCTTCCCGACGTGCTTTGATGGCCCTGAGAAGGGCCGTTTTTGTTTTTGTCCGGGACCGCGCGACAGCCTCTGGTTGCGCGCCGGCCACCAGGCGACGGTGTCAACCGCCAACCCTTCCCTGCCCTTTTTACTTCTTCTTCTTGGGCGAAGCCTTCGCCTTAGACGGCGTCGCCGTCGCCTTCTTCGGGCGCGGCGCCTTCGGCTTCTTCGTCGGAACCTTGGCGGCCTTCTTCGCCTTCGACGGCGACTTGGCCTTGGCCGGCTTGGCCGCAGCCGCCTTCTTCGCACCCGCGGGAGCGGCCGACGCCGCAGACGCCTTCTTGGCGGCGCCCGCCTTCCGACCGGTCGCCGCCTTCACGCCGCCAGCCTTCTTTGCGCCGGCCGCACGGGCCCCCTTCTTCTCCTTGCTGGCCGGAGCGGCGCGCTTCTTCTTCGCACCACCGCCGCCACCACGAGCCTTGCCGCCCTCGGCCGCCCCGCCGCCGGCGCCGGCAAGCTTGAAAGAGCCCGACGCGCCCTTCCCCTTCGTCTGCACCAGCTCGCCAGCCACGACGGCCGACTTGAGGTACTTCTTGATAAAGGGCGCCAGCTTCTCCGCGTCCAGCTTGTAGTGCGCGGCAATGTACTTCTTGATCGCCTGCAGCGACGACCCGCCGCGCTCCTTCAGACTCTTGATGGCGGCCGTCACCATCTCAGAGGTGCGCGGGTGCGCAGGCTTGGCGCGCGGCTTCTTCGCAGACGACGCAGACTTGGCCTTCTTCGTAGTGCCGGTGGCGGCGGGTGCCGCGGCAGTCTCGTTCGTAGCCGCCTGGTCTGCCATCTTTTGCTTGTTCTCTTTTCTTTTTTCCCCTTGGTTTCGCTTCCTTCTCTCCTTCGACGACGCACAACAGCGAGGGGCGCGCAGCAGAGAATAGCCGCGCACGCGCCTGGCCCAGCCAGTGTCGCGGGCGGGCGCGGACGGCCGAGAGAGCGGCCGCCACTCGGCGCGCCGCCGCGCCGCCGCGCCGCGCCTCCCGCGCTTGCTACCACCCAACGTCCGACAGCCTGCGCGGAGCAGCCCCCAACCTGCGCCGCAACCACCCGCGCCATTCAAACCACCGAGGATGGGGCTACACACACCGACACCACGGTCGCCAACCAGTCGCCGCGGCGGCGCCGCAAACCACGGCCAAACTGCAGCCACCGCGCGCCACAGCCTGGGTCGGCCCGCCGAGAATCGCCGCCCCCGCCCAAATGCCGCCCCCACAGCCCCAGCCGACGACCCGCCACAATGGCCAAACCTTCGTCAAAACTCCCACACCGTCGCCGCGGCAGCCCGGCCACCGCGGCCGGCGCCACAGCCACACGAGCCGAGTCGTGCGGCGATGACGGCCGTGCACAAACGCACCTCCGCCGCCCCATCGCCTTCCGCCGTTTTCCCGATCGGCCCGCAGCCGTCGGGCCACGGCCGCGGGCCGTCCTCCTCCTCTCGCCTCGCCCGCCAACACCCACAGCCCTTCCAACACATTTTTTTTTTCTTTTTTCTTTTTTTTTTTTTTACTTTTTTACGATCGCCGCCTGCGCAACATGGCACCGGCCGACGGAGCGCCAACCCCCCCCGCCACAGGCGAAAACAAAACAAAACAACGACAAACAAACAAACAAAATAAATTACCAGCCAGCCCCAACTACAGACACACCGAATCTGCCCTCACAGCCGACCTTACACGCCTCAACGTCAAAACAAAGGTGGTTTCTTTCCTTCAACGGTTACCTTACCTTAGGTTACGTCAGGTTAGGCTAAGAAGGCGTCAGGGTTAGGTTAAGCGTTGACGTGACGTCACGTCTTAACGTAGGCGTTAAGCTAAGGTTGCGGTCACGTACGTTAGGTTAAGGCGACTTGCGGGTTGGCCTAAGAGCTTAGGTTAGGTTACGTTAGTTTAGGTGGCTGCGTTAAGGGCTTAAAGAAGTTTAGGAGGTTAAGGCGTCGAGGCGGCCGCACCCCCTTAGCTGCTGCGGCTCGGCCACGCCACGCCACGCCACGCTTTGGGGTTTCATAAGGTCGCGCGGCGGGTCGTCGGCACGCCGCAAAGGACAAAACTGCAAGACGACGTCGAAAAACAAACAACAGGTAAAAAATAAATAAGTAAGTAAAAATAAACGACGCCGACAGGCGGGGATCAAGCAGAACGAGCAGATTCCGGAGAGCGAACGAGACACACACGCACGCACACACACAAACCCCCCCGAGCCGAGAGAGCACAGCACCACCACGTGTCGGCCTCCGCTCACCCGACTCGGCTGGGCTGGGCTGGCGGCCGGGCCGGATGCACGTACACGTACGGCTACAGCCACTACCCGTACACAGCCGCTCTTCACGCAACACCAGCCAAATGGCGCGCCCGCGGCTCGTCGCGGTCGCGGTCGCAACGCCACGCCGGCACACTTTCGGCACCACCGTTTTCGCGCGCACCGCAAACAAAACGCAGCCGACACACACAGAAAAAAAAAAAAAAAAAAAAAAAAAACAGAGCGCGAGACGGGCGGCGGCGCACCTTTCGCCAGCCGGCAGGCAATCGACTCGCCCAGTACGACAAACGCGCACGCCACCCCACCCACCAACCAACCAACCAACCAACCAACCAGTCGTCGTCGTCGTCGTCGTCCCGAAATCAAACAAACTCTCAAAAGCACAGCCCCTGCTGCCAACGGACGCAGGCGCCACGCAGCTCCCTTCCCGCCACACTCGATTCGCAGGGCAACTCACCCGGCACACCGTCAAACGACGGGCTGGGCTCGCCGCATCGCCGCAACCTACACACCTTCCCCGCCACGACGCACAGCCCCACCAGACGCCCGTGCCGCAACGACACTACTGCACTACCACTACCACACTACTCCTCTCGCCCTTGCCATACACGACACAACACGCCAAAAAATGAAAATCCAAATACAAACAAAAACACCGCCCCCACGACCCAAACACATGCACGGCGCGCCAACACACGCGAGGCAAGGCACGCAGCAAACGGCGTCCCCTCCGCGTCGCGCCATCAACCTACACACACAAGGCAACCAACAACAGCCAGCCAGCCAGCCAGCCAGCCAGCCAGCCCCACTCTCACGCCGCAAAAACAGAAAACACACCGAAACCGCCAAACGCCGCACATTCGCGCTTCGCACTTACCACACACCTCTCGGCATCCGTTTCGCACACAACGACGCGACGCACATACATCATCACGGGCTACGCACGCACACCGCGACCCACTTTTTTACGACGCCCTCGGCAGAGCACACGTGCCCACGCCCACACACAGTCGACACAACGACGCAGCGCGCAGCAGACGCGGCCGCAACACATACCTCCCCGACGACGCGCCAACACCGCCAGCCACTGCTCACTCGCCCAAGCAACCCGTGCACACAACTGCCACACGCGTCCACCACGCCGCCGCCAACCACCCGCCCGCCAGGGGGCGCTCACGTCCGCGACAACAGCGCGGCACCGCCGGACCGGACCGGACCGGGCCGGGCCGGGCCGGGCCGAACCGAGCCGAGCCGCCGCCGCCTCCTCTCCACTCGGCACGCCACGTCCTGCTTGCAAAACACATGGCTCGTCCCTCTGTACACACAACGCGCCTGCCTGCGGTCGCCGCCGGCATCTATCTACCTGAGCATCGGAGCCAGGCCGGCAAGCCCACACTTAAATAATGCACTTCACCAGCCAAACAAACCCACTCTTCCTTTCTTTGCACAGCGCATGCAACAGCAGCCCCAGGAGCCGGGCCCGCCGCCAGCGTCTCCTCCTCCTCCTCCTCCTCCTCCTCCTCCTCCTCCTCCTCTGGGCACAGCCAGCCAGCCGTTCCCACCGCCCCGCCCCTGCTCTGCAGAACAAGAAAAAACGAAAAAGTACCAACACACGCACCCAAAGCGTAAGCCAGACAAGACCAGCCTCTCCAAGGCCACACACACGCAAAAAAAAACAAAAAAACAAAAACACTACAACAAAATAAAATAAAAAAAGAAAAAGCAAGCCTGTCGCCTCGCCCCCGCCCGTCCCCCCCACCACATTCGCCCCCTCCGCTTGTTTTCCTTTCTACAATTTCCCTCTTTTCCACCCAATATCCCGCCGCGGTTTACGGGCACCGGCCGATTTTGCGCCCGCCCACATGTGTGCCTACTCCCCACCACCATTCCCTCCGCAGCCCGCAGCCCGCAGCCCGCAGCCCGCTTTTCCCCCCTCCCTGCCCACACCACACCACACCGACGGTGCTGACGTCGACACGCACCCAAGACAGGGGCCACGACCGTCTTTTTTCCTGGGCCCATCCCCGCACCGCACCGCACCTCCTTCCAATCAACGCTGTGGCGCCTGTGTCCGCGCGAGACGCGTGCGCGCCGCCTCTCTCAACATCCGTCCGCCGTCCGCCGGCCGGCCCGTTTTTCGGCCCCCAGGCCATCCGTCAACCACCACTGCCCCTGCCCCTGCACCTGCCCCTGCCCGCCCCGCACCACACCACACACCGCTGCTTGCCCCGGCCGTTGCCACCAAAGGCGCCAACCGCAGCCCGCGCGCGCCAGAAAGAGATGGCAAAACTACAGGGACCCAGCCGACCGACGAAAATCAGAGCAATTGGCCGGGAGGATCAAAAAGAGAGCTCCGAAAACCACCGTAGCGAGGCGTGGGAGGAAACGTTACGAGAAGCAGAAAGGGACCAGGAAAAATTCTGGAAATTTCTTAAAACTCGTAAACTAAACACGAAACATCTACATCTACATGGGGAAGGAACGACCCCACAGACCGAGCTGAAGCACTGGCGGATTCACTAGAAAGGCAATTCCAAGCACCAGAAGCGGTAGATGACGAAACTGATGACCACCAGGAAATGGTACTCAGAAGGGTAAAACCGCATCCTAAGTGCCCCGATCAGAACATCTTTCACAATCCAATAAACGCAGAAACCCCATATCTTATCACATCACAAACATACACACATCCTAAGAAGGCATCAGGCCCAGATTCCATCAAACCGCAACTACTACATCACCTACCTCCAGCAACTATCAATTATCTATCTAACATCAATATATAATGCTTGCTTCAGACTAAACTACTTGGAAACAGGCCCGAGTCATCACATTACCAAAGCCAAACAAGGACTTATTATTTCCGCAAAACTATAGGCCAACTTCCTTGGAAAAGTTCTCGGAAAGCTCATTCAAACTGAACTGAAGAAATTCAATTCTTAAAGGATAACAACATAATCATCCCACAACAATTCCGATTCCGCGAAGAACACAGCACCACCCACCAGGTGACCAGACTAGTCGAGCACATATGTCAGGCCAGAAACATTAGACACAGTACTGGAGCAGTCCTGCTTGACATTGGAAAAATATTCGGATAACGCCTTATCTACAAGCTCCACCACTACAACTGCCCCATCCACATTATTGGCTTCTTTTCTCCGCAACAGAGCATTCTATGTCCATGTACCAGGAGCGGCAAGTAACACTAGATCCATAGAGGCTGGAGTCCCGCAAGGCTCAGTGCTGGGGCCCATTCTCTACTCAATATACACAAACAAACAGCTGGGAGGACACTTGTCACTATTTGCAGACGACACTGCAGTCTACCGCAGCAGTTCTAACCTGCAATATAGAGTCACAAAAATAGAGCAACACCTACAATCCATCCAGAAATGGGCTAACCAATGGAAACAAAAAAAAAAAAAAACAATAAACGCGGAGAAAACCCAAGCAATACAATACGATTCACATTCAAAAAGAATACCTCCTAACCTGCATATACGCCTCAGAAATAACAATCTTCCATGGTCAGGCACAATAAAGTATCTAGGCATCAAGCTGGACAAGAGGTTGACATTTAGAGACCATGTTACACACGTTTGTAACAAGGCTGCAGCAGCAATATTCAGACTGTACCCAATCATCAAAGGAAACAGAATAAATATGCACGCCAAAAAGAAAATCTTCAAAACCGTCATAGGAACCAGCCATCACTTACGGCTCTGAAAATCTGGTCAATGGCCGCAGACACCAACATAACAAGAGTAAAAAAGGGTGCAGAACAAATACTTCAGAATTACTGCTGATGCCGGCCGGTACCAGACAAACCGAGACATATGCACAAACCATAACATACTCAAAATCCCGGAAATCATCCAAAGAAAAATCCATAAAGTTTTTTTTTTTCCACCAAACCACGGATTCGAACCACCCACTCATCAGAAATCTGGGACAAAATCCACCCGACCCAAGAACGACATTTCCCATCACGACAAAACACCACAAACTACAACATACCATGATAAACAAAAATAAAATACAAACACCATAACACTCACTTAAACAACAAACATCTACACACACCCAAGAGACCCTATCATCCCATCATTTTGTTACCCAACATAATCAGACAGAAGGCAGGGATCAAGGACAGATCCGGTCCTTCGAGTACAGGGGGTAAAAAATACCCATCAGACCAGCTCTCTCTCTCTCTCTCTCTCTCTCTCTCTCTCTCTCTCTCTCTCTCTCTCTCTCTCTCCTCCTCGCTTCTCCGTGCCGACGCTGCCCCGCACACGCGTTCGCGTTCGCGTTCGGCCGACACCACACGACAGGTCTTTGGGGCCCCGCCACTGCGCACACGCACGCCTCCTCCTCTTCCTTAGTTCTTTTTCGCTTTTCTTTTCTCCCCCGCCCCCCGCTCTCACCGCCACATCATCCCGCAACCCTTGGGGGATGTTTCCCAACATCAACGCGCCCCAATTCCACTCTCTGCCCGTGCCGCACTCTCCACTTTGCTTCTCCCCGTCCCCTACACACACGACTACCGAAACCCCGGTTGACACACCTTCTCGTAGGACAGGGGTGCGTGCGTGCGTTGTCTTGACGGTGACAGCAACAGCAACGGATCCGTCCATCCCATTCCCCCCCCACTCGGTAAAGAACCATGTTCAACCCACACTACACAACAAGGGGGGCACACACGAACGCGAAAGAAAGGGAAGGGCAGGGCAGGGCAGGGCAACTATCTCGTACACATTCTTCCTCAGAACCCACATATCACATCAACGGACGGCAGGCCAATTGCGGACTCAGCCGTGTCAGGCAAATCCAACCCAACCAACACCTCCCACGGAAACCCTGACACTGATCCAGCAGTACGTCCACATACATCGCCACACCAAATACGGGTGACGAGTGAGCAACAAATGGAACAATACACAACAAGGCTGACCTAATAAAAACTGCACGTCACGTCATACCTTCCAGACAGACGCAGTTCCGACGGGACGGCGGAACCGTATACGTACCTTTCAGCCACAACAACCGACCGACTGGACACGCCCGCGTCTCCAGCCAGCCAACCACCAGGGCCACACAGCCCGCAAGTTTCAGCGTCAACACTTCTTAACGTACGTTGCAAACTTTTCAAAACATTGCCACACACACACACACCACGAAAAGCGTCAACCTCTCTCACACTGGATACACTCAACACTTTTTGTCGGCGGAGCTTGAGGCCAACGGTTGACACACCCCCACCGGCCACACAGGTTTCCCTTTGAAAATTGCAGTGACGGAGACGCGGCATTACGAGAGGGTTGTTTCCGAGAGCGCGAGCTGGACGGAGCTGCGGCGCCGCCGCCGCCGAGGGGTAATGAACGCACGCGATGCCGCATGACAGCCCATCACCCAAAGTTTCACCCACAACTGCACAGGTCGCACCCCCTTTTCGCGCCATACTAGTGTCGATCGTCAATTACAGCTCACGGTGTTCGCATTTGCCACTTGACGGAGGGGAAAAGAAAACAAAACAAACATCTGACACGCCATGTGTTTCTCTCTCTCTGTTATATCTAGGTCATTGGGCAGCCACTGTAAAAAAAAAAAAAAAAAAAAAAAAATATTTTTACGACATGGTTGGGTAAGTGATTTAAAGACAACAATTGTGGGTCACACACCATAGACCATTTCGATAGTGTTCTTGTTCTTCTCTTTTTCCTTTTTTTATCGCTCAATTGAAATAAAACCTGGGGATGATGCAATGCTGCGATATGGCACAACCGTCGTCCATTGTACACAACTCGGGAACAAAAAGAAACCAATTCAGGGAACGTTCGTTCCTTCACAACGTTTCTTTCAACGCACTTGGTCTTTACCATCCTGTATTCAACACACATTTCCTTTCATCAAACTAGGGCATTTCCATAACAGTTTGTTTCCGTTTCTGTGAGCACAATACTGCTCCTTCGACGTCATTTCACCATCTTAACTAGAGACAAACAACAAAATAGGAAAACAGCCTTGAGAACCCCGTCCACCAAATTTCAGTTAGCACGGCATCCAAGATTCTTTTCCGGGGAGCGCAGTGCAGCTGACGCTCCTCAGACCATATACCGTCGCCAGTCTCACTCAACTCTTGCGCATTCCATTCTACGCTACGTGACTATGCAAAAATGAATGAATCAAACCCGCCCAGAGAGCGTCTTGTGCGAGGGGACACACGATATAGAGAACAACAAAACACACAGGGGACACCACCAAAGTTGGAGAGAACGTTTCCACCACGGCAGCCGCGCCGTTACGCGCTTTTTTTTTTTTTTTCCTCCCCCCCACTGCACACCTCCGACACCACGGGAACGTTCACCGTCCCGTTGCCCTACACTGGCGTTTCTTTTCAACCCCCCACCCTATTCCTCGCTCCCCGGACATTCGACCGATCACAAAGTGCAACCTCTCGTTACCGTCGGGTGCCCCTCTTCATCCCCGGGGCGCCAACAACAAAACAAAAAAAAACAACAAAAAAAAACACCACCGACGCCGTCGTCTCGCGTCACCTCACTCAACTGAGCGGAAAATACACGTACATCCAGAATGACGACACCGCCTCCACAAACAAAAACCAGACGTCAGACGTCAGGTCGAAAGAGGGCACCGTACGTCGTGGCGCGTGGTCTCCTAACTCACCTCGCGCGTACAAATACAATACAATACAATACAATACAATACAATGCAATGCGTGTCACCTCACGTTCACACACACCTCCACGCTCCACTTTTACGTCGCCCAACCAACCAACTAACTTAACGCACCCGCTCGGCGTAGAAGCAGCTGTAGGCGGCAACGTGTTTCTCACCCTCGCCACCAACGGTGTGACATCCGACAATCGCGGTTTGCTTTCCGTTCCACACCTCCGGCCATACCATACAAAGGGGACAAAAAAAAATATATCAAACAAGCCAACTCCAGCGATCCGCCCCCCTAACACCAACACGTCTCGAAACACCCACGCCCACGACCCGGCTGTGGCTAAAGTGCGTATCCCAACGTCACACCAAAACCAAAGGCGCCGGCGCCGCACCACACCACAAGCTACAGCTACAGCTGTGCCGCCGTCCACCCGCTCACAACAACAACAACAACAACAACAATTCCGCCCTTCCCGCAAAGGCATTTTGGTGGCCCTGAAAAGGGCCGTTTTTTTTTTCTTTTCTTCGCCGCGCCGCGGACGAGCCTCCTATTTCCAAGAGCCACCTCCTTACTTGGAGCTCGTGTACTTGGTCACCGCCTTCGTGCCCTCGCTCACCGCGTGCTTGGCCAGCTCGCCAGGCAGCAAGAGCCGCACAGCGGTCTGGATCTCGCGGGACGTGATGGTCGAGCGCTTGTTGTAGTGCGCCAGGCGAGAAGCCTCGGCCGCAATGCGCTCGAAAATGTCGTTCACGAAGCTGTTCATGATGCTCATCGCCTTCGAAGAGATGCCCGTGTCAGGGTGCACCTGCTTCAGCACCTTGTAGATGTAGATGGCATAGCTCTCCTTCCTCTTGCGCTTCTTCTTCTTGTCGCCCTTCGAAATGTTCTTCTGCGCCTTGCCAGCCTTCTTGGCGGCTTTCCCGCTAGTCTTGGGCGGCATCACGAACAAACAGGCAGGCAGGCAGGCACGCGCAGTCAGTCAGTCAAGCGCTCCGCTCCAGTCAGCGTCTCCCCACACAGTGGCACCCGCCGCACGCCGCCGCCGCACCTTTATCAGCTCGCCCTGCTGCGGCCGCCGACCAATGGGGCGCGCGCGCAACCGGCCGCCGCACCCGAGCCCATAAAGGACCCCCACCCCGCCATCCACCGCATATTCCCGCGCGCTTGCCGGTGACCCACCTGACCCGCCGAACCACCCACTTCCACCACAACACAGCAGCAACCAGGTTCCCCAAGCTGAAGAAAGTCCTAGGGAAGCCAGTCCTCCATGCCACCCACAAACCAGTCCGCGAGAAGCAGTCGAGTCTGCTACAATCCAGCAACTCGCGTCGTCCATCCAGCTGCTACAGGCACAGATGACCCAGCTAGTAGGTATACTAGCAACATTGACGCAACTCCCCGCCGACCTCAGATCGGCAGCACAGCAGTCGCCTGTAGCAGCGACAGCCCCAGGGAAAACTGTCCCCCACCATGGATAGGAGACCTAATATACAAGGTCTCAAAATATGCGCGTTTAACGCAGACAACCTCACTCGCCAACCCATGGAGTTTAGAGAATTCATACAGGACGAAAACGTTGACATATGCCTAGTGGGAGAAACATTCCTCAAACCAGGACTAAGAGTTTCTGTACCAAACTACATTTGCTACAGAAACGACCGACCCACTCACGGAGGCGGGGTCGCGGTATATGTCAAAAAAGGAATCAGACACCACCAAGTATACCCCCCAAATACAACAGAAATAGAAACGGCGGCAATCGAAGTGGCCACAGTAACTGGCCCCCTAACAGTCGTTGCAGTGTATCGCCCCCCTTCCCAAAGACTAGAAGAGGACGACATAGCTGCACTTAGCCGTATTAGAGGCAAACTGCTAATAGCAGGGGACCTAAACGCCAAGCACGCGGACTGGAACTCGAGACACCGAAACCAAGCTGGTCAACAGCTGCAACGACTCGCGCGCACACACCAGTTACAAATATGGGGCCCAGAGGAACCGACACACTTCCCAAAGAACGGAGGAAGACCGGACGTCCTCGACATAGCCATCACAAAGAATCTGGTGGGCTTTGTATCCGCGACATCGGTAAACAGAATGTCGTCGGACCACAATCCCGTGATTTTTGAGGTCGATATGGGAGAATGGCTCTCTATCCCACAACGACATGCGACGTACAAGCGCATCAATAAAGAGCAATTCAGCAACGCAATAGCAACTGAACTTGCCCAGACCCCGCCTCCAACTGCAGAGACAGTAGAACAGGCACTAGACGACCTCACAAGAGCGATCCTGCAAGCTGCTGAGGGAGCCACACCGCCTCAAGTGGGCCCCCCCCCGCTCCAGGCAACTCCCCCCGCACTTGCTTGCGCAAATACGGCACAAAAACAGGATCGCCAAAGAGTGGAAGCTCACCAGAAACAAGGTCACGCGGAGGCTACTCAATAGGCTACAGAGAGAGCTGAAAGCAGATCTCAATGAATACCGCAACCAACAATGGTCAGCAAGGCTCTCAGCTCTCAAACTAGAAGACAATAGCTTATGGCAAGCCACCAAACAGTACACAAAAAGACGCGCGAAAATGCCACCACTGCATGGCGAACGCGGACTGCAGTTCAGCCCCATTGACAAAGCTAACGCACTAGCCGACGTGTTCGAAAAACAGTTCAGACCAGCAGAAGTACAGGACAGAGAACACGTTGCAACAGTCCGCCGAGAACTGGCCGTGTTCCTGGAAGCAGACGACGAAGATGACTACACGCCACTCTTCAGTACTGAAGACGTGGCGCACTGCATCAAGTCGCTGCCCACCAGGAAGACCCCGGGTCACGACCAGGTCACAAATGAATTGCTGAAACTCCTCCCGCCTCTGGCAATCACCCACCTGACCGATATAGTTAATGAACTGACGCGATCACAAAAATTCCCGGCGCAGTGGAAGCACGCAGAAGTCATTGCGATCGCAAAACCAGGAAAAGACCCGGTGTTCCCGCAACACTATAGACCAATTAGTCTACTGCCTACCCTCAGTAAACTTTATGAGCGCCTCCTACTAACCCCCATACAGGACCATATCACAAGAGAGCAGATTCTGCCGAAATTCCAATTCGGATTCAGGCAAAGACACTCCGCCCCCCAGCAAATTATGAGGGTGGTTGAAGCAGCTACGGACAGCTTCAACCGAAAGGGCTACTGCGGGCTTGTCTTGCTAGACGTGGCAAAAGCCTTCGACTCAGTCTGGCACACCGGGATACTACACAAGATGTACACCCTAGGCTTCCCCGGAAAGATCGTCAAAATAGTTAAAAACTATCTCTCCGGTAGGACTTTTTCAGTTAAGATCGATGGATCCCTGTCGACCAGGAGAAGAATCGGTGCAGGTGTGCCCCAGGGCTCGGTCCTGGGACCCATCCTCTACAGTGTCTACACTGCTGACATCCCTATGACTCAGCATGTACACACTGCACAATATGCAGATGACACTGCATTCTTCTCCTGCTCGACAAACAGGAACCTGGCTACAAGGCGTCTGCAAACCGCCCTAAACAGGACGGAAAACTGGGCCAAGCAGTGGCGAATAACAATAAACTCGGAAAAAAACACAAGCCATGCTGCTCACCAGACGTTACGGGAAACGCCGACCCCCAAGAAGACCATACCAACTGCTGCGATTACAGGGGCAGAACTTGCCATGGAGAAATTCTGCGAAGTACCTCGGTGACACACTTGACAGACACCTGACATGGAAGTGTCACATAGAGGAACTTCGCAGAAAGACTCACGCCAGGATGCAGATCCTGTACCCTGTATTAAACAGCACCAGTTCCCTCGACCCCGCAACAGGAGTAGCTATCTATCGAAGTCTAATTCGACCGATACTGGAATATGCGTGCCCTGTATGGGGCTATGCAGCCAGATCGACGATAGATCGCTTACAGAAGGTCCAAAACAGAGCGCTAAGACGGGCCTTACACGTCCCCACACGCTTCCCCGCGGCGGACCTGCACGAAGCTGCAGGCATAGAGCTGCTAACAACACGGTTTCGTGCCATGGCAGAAGTTTTCTACGCCACGGCACGAAAATCACAAAATGACCTAATAAACACCCTTGGGCAATACGAACAGAATGGGAACAGATACAAAAGACCTAAGTCGCTACTCCTGCAGTAGCAAAATTAGTTAAATAACATCTCTCAAAAAAAAAACAGCAAAACACAAAAGACCAGAATTAAAAACAACAAAAAAGAAAAGAGGAGGAAATGTCCAAAATGGACAACAACCTCCACCAACACCCCCCTCTAACAGTAGAGGAAAAAAAGAGAGGAGAGAGAGCCGGCGCCGGCACGCACTCCGCTGCTCGACTCGCTGCGGCTCGCACCGTTTGCGTTGTGCTTTTCTTTCTCGCTTCTTTCCAAACTAGCCCATCGCCATGTCCGGACGCGGAAAGGGAGGCAAAGTCAAGGGCAAGTCAAAGTCCCGCTCAAGCAGGGCTGGGCTCCAGTTCCCGGTCGTCAGAATCCACCGCCTCCTGCGCAAGGGAAACTACGCCGAGCGCGTCGGCGCCGGGGCGCCCGTCTACCTCGCCGCCGTCATGGAGTACCTCGCGGCTGAGGTGCTCGAGCTGGCCGGAAACGCGGCCCGCGACAACAAGAAGACGCGCATCATCCCGCGCCACCTGCAGCTCGCCATACGCAACGACGAGGAGCTCAACAAGCTCTTGTCGGGCGTCACCATCGCACAGGGAGGTGTCCTGCCCAACATCCAGGCCGTCCTGCTGCCAAAGAAGACCGAGAAGAAGGCCTAAAAGAGAGACAGCGCAATCGGCAACCGCCGCGTGCTCCCTTGGCACGCAGCGCGCCATTTGCCGCCTCGGCTCAAAAACAAAACACAATCGGCCCTTTTCAGGGCCACCACACAAACCTACGTCCAAAGCAGAATTCCAGTCGTTCGTCGCACCACTTTCTTTTTCTCTCTCTCTCTCTCTCTTTCTGTGTACGGTTTTTCCTTCTTACGCACACAGGCGCCGCCATCTTGTACACACGTACTTGGCCACCTCCTCCACTCCACTCCACGCACGCACAGTCTCGCGACCATTAACCAGCACACGTGGCGCACAACAACACACCTCAAAAATAACCCCTCGGCACTCAGCCGCGCCGCAACACACAGCCCATCCACCGACAAGAAGCATACAAGCAAAGAGGGAGGGGAAGGAAGGAAGGAGCTCACACAACGCAAGGGCACGCTTCCTTCCCTCCCAACCGCACCGCACACCACGTCAAAAAAAACTCCAAACAAAACTAAAAGGCCAAGTAGACTAAAAAGGAAAAGGAAAAAAAAAAAAAACCAGCAACACAGACTCTTTCGCACTTTTCAACTTCCGAACACTGTGGTGGCCCTGAAAAGGGCCGTTTTTCAATCTCTCTTTCCTTCCTTCGGTCTCACACCGCCTAACCGCCGAAACCGTACAGGGTGCGCCCCTGCCTCTTCAGGGCGTACACCACGTCCATGGCCGTCACAGTCTTGCGCTTGGCGTGCTCAGTGTACGTCACCGCGTCGCGGATCACGTTCTCCAGGAACACCTTCAGCACTCCGCGCGTCTCCTCGTAGATCAGACCAGAGATGCGCTTCACGCCGCCCCTGCGCGCCAGGCGGCGGATCGCGGGCTTCGTGATGCCCTGGATGTTGTCGCGCAACACCTTGCGGTGCCGCTTGGCGCCACCCTTGCCGAGCCCCTTTCCTCCCTTGCCGCGGCCTGTCATTCTTCTTCTTCAAGCGTCTCAACCACAATAATATAAAAAACAGAAAGCAAGGCAAGCTCCTCACCCGGCGCTAGCGAGTCGGCTACGGTTGTGGCGCCCAGCTCGCTGCAGCTCATCGACGAAGACTTCTGTGATGTCCTCGGTGGCTGTGAAGTATTAGCATTCCTGCTTCGCCTTCAACATAGAAATTCTTTACATTATATGAATAAAATAATATACATAATTTTTGTGGAAGCATAGATGATGTTTTCTTACTGCTGTGATTTTCATAGGGTGCTACTTGCAGTAGCGGTTTTTTTTTTTTTTCTTTTTTTAATAGTGATGTGGCCTTAAGTACTAGTATGTGCATGAGGTGGTTGGTCCTTAGAGCATGATGCTTTACAATTGTCGGACCTTTACAGCGGACAATATCGCTGTCTGTGCTTGGATGGATGTGAGTGATTGGTTGTGATGTGATACTAATGCCTAGGGGGGAGGTTTGTGCTTACACTAGGATGGATATGAGGTGTCCATGTAGCTCTAGGCTTTACAAAGTTCGGACGATTACAGCGGACAATATCGCTGTCTGTGCTGTGATGGATATGAATGATAGGGTGGTGGTGGTGGTGGTGGAGGCATGTGCATTGTTATCTATTCGTCCTCCACCTGTAGTAGATCTGGCCATCTGGTCGTGGCCATGCGGTGTACTTTTCTTCCCAGCTGCTGGATGAGGGGGTTTGGGGATTCCCTCGTCTTTTCGTAGAAATTCCTCGCCGACTGTCGGAATCTCTTTGTTAGTTGTGGGACTTCCGCCATACGGTGCAGTTCTTCTGTGGAAAAGCGGTGTGGCAGCTTTAGGGCACGTTTTAGTGCGCGGTTTTGCACGGTTTGCAGCTTTTTGAGTGAGGTTGCAGCGGCGTTGCCCCACACAACTGCGGCGTATTCGAGGATGGGCCTCACCTGCGTGAGGTATAGTATTACCCCGATTCTTGGTGGTAGTGTCGACGTTGGGTTCATCACTGGGTACAGCGCCTGTAGTTTGTTGAGTGCTTTCTTCCGGACCTCTTCAATGTGAGGGGCCCATGTGAGTCGTCGATCGATTGTGACACCCAGGTATTTTGCTGTTGTCCCCCATGGGACTGGGGTGCCCCTGACTTGGATTTGCTGGTAGTCTGCTCGTATTTGTTTTTTCCCTATCGGGATGGCTTGGGTTTTGGTGGCGTTGAAGGTTAGTCTCCACTTTGTGGCCCATTCTGTTAATGTGTTGCAGGCGTTTTGCAGCCTCCTTTGCAGGTGGTTGGCGTTGGTGCTTCGGGAGTACAGGGCAGTGTCGTCTGCATATAGGGCCAGGTGTACTCTGTCGACTGTAGGTGTGTCGGCAGTGTACATGATGTACAGGAGTGGTCCTAGGACGCTGCCCTGTGGTACTCCTGCATTGATGTGGCGCACAGTGGATGTTCCGTCTTGGGCACGGACGTGGAATGTTCTTCCTTCTATATAGCTTTTCAGGAGCGCTACGTGTGACACTGGTACCCCCTGTACTAGGAGTTTGTACAGGAGGCCCTCGTGCCACACTGAGTCGAACGCTCGTGATACGTCTAGAAATACGGCTGCGAAGTATTCCTTCCGTTCGACGGCGTCTAGGGCTTCTTCTATCAGTCCTAGTAGCTGGTGGGTGGTAGCATGTCCGCATCTGAAGCCGAATTGGACGTCCGGTAGTACCCTTTCGTCACTGATGTGTCTCATGAGCCTCCTCGCATATATTCTTTCGAATATTTTTGACAGGGCGGGCAGGAGGCTAATGGGCCTGTAGCTTGCTGGTAGTCGGTGGTCTTTGCCTGGTTTGGGGATGGCCACTATTTCTGCATGCTTCCATGAAGTTGGATATTGGCCAGTCGATATGATGATGTTGAATATGGTTGTTAGAATAGGGATGACTGCTGGTGGCATTTGTCTCATTAGCTGGTTGGTTAGTAGGTCTGGTCCCCCAGCTTTCTTCGTGTTGAGGCAGCGGATTTGGGCCTCTACCTCTTCTGTGGTTATTTCTTCGATGACGTCGTCCTCTGCGCGGTTTGCTAGGTACAGTGGCAGTCTTTCTGTTACCATGGCGATGTGTTCTGGGTCAATGGGGTCATTGACTGGCTGGAAGTTTTGCTCGAATGTGTCCGCTAACGCGTCGGCCTTGGCGTCGGGTTCGCAGACTACGTCGTTTCCTACAATTAGCGGGGGTATTCTGCTTGTCTTGTTGAGTAGTTGTCTCGTGACTTTCCATGTGGATTGGTCGTGTAGGTTTAATGTGGCGACTTTGTTCTCCCATTCTGTGTTCCTGTGTTTCTGGATTTCGTATTTAACTTCACGCTGAAGTCTATTTACCTCTCTCTTTGTTGCTGGGAGTCTGGTTTCCTGCCATTCCCTTATTAGGCGGTTTTTGGTGCGTATTTTGTCTAGTATTTCTGGAGGGAGTTGTTTGTAGTCGTCCCTTTCTTGTTTTCTTCTTTGGGGGACCGCTGTGGCTGCTGCATCTAGTGCCAGGGTTGTTATGTGTAGCAGTGCAGCTTCCGTGCCTGCCGCTTGCGGATCGGGAACTGTGGTGAGTGTGTCTTCTAGTGTGTTCTGGTAGGTTCTCCAGTTGATGCCTTTCAGATCAATGCCTCTGTGTTCTTTCTTGGTGCCATCTAGGTTGATGTGGAAGATTACTGGTGCATGGTCTGATGTGAGTTTCCTGACTGTGGTTGCTTCTGTGTCCAGATAGATCCCTTTGATGATTGCGAAGTCAATTATGTCCGGTTGACCTCTGTTTCGTGGGTATATCGTGGGCCCGTGGGGTGCAACAGTGACTGCGTCGTGTCTGATGATACTTCTGGCCAGTCTTCTGCCACAGAGATTTGTCAGGCGGCTATTCCACAGTGTGTTTCTGGCATTGAAGTCGCCTCCCAGGAATATGTTGCCTGGCATTGATAGTATGGTTTCGAAGTCTTGTGCTTCCAGTCTCCTAGCAGGCCGCCTATACAGTGAGATGAATTTGATCATACCTCTCGAGGTGTGAACTGCTACCCCTGTAGCTTCCGTTGTGGTGAGGTCCTGTAGGTTTATGAGGTGGTGTTTTAGGCAGGTGCGTACGTATATTGCCGTTCCACCACCTTGGGTTAGTCTGTCGTTCCTGTAGCAATTGTAGTTTGCCGCTTTGACTTGTGTTCCAGGTTTTAGGTTGGTTTCCTGGACTAGGCATATGTCCACCCGCTCTTCGTGCAGGAATTGCTTAAATTCGCCTGCTTGGTGAATTAGCTTTGCTTCGGCGTTCCAGGTGGCTATTGTTAGTCCATGTTGTCTGATGGCCATACTAGTGTTTGGGGTTTGGACTGGGTACGGCCGCCAGGGCGGCTTGAATCACTGCGTTGATTTGTTGCGGGATGGTCTTCATTAAGGCTTCCATGGCGGATGCAACTGCTGCTGCTACTGTCTCTTTCAGTATTGCCATGGTTACTGGTGTCTCGTCGGTCGAGTGGGCCTGTGCGGTTGTGACCGTTCTGCTTGTAGGTCCTTCTTCCGATCTTGGTGTTGGTGCTGGCTTTGTTGGGACTGGGGGCGCTGGCCTGTGCGGGATGCTCTGCTTGCGTGGTTCTTGCGTGGTTGCATTGGCGTATGATACGCCGGTGCGTCTGTTGGCGGTTGGTCTTGACACGCCACGCTGTCTGGCGACGTGTTTCTTAACTTCCTCGCATCCCATATAGTTGGCTGGGTGCTCTTTGGAGCAACGGGCGCAAGTAGCGGGTGTGTTGCGTTCTTTGGTGCAGTCGTCTGTAGAGTGGTTGCCTGCGCATTTCAGGCATCTAACTTGCATGGTGCAGTGGCTAGCCACGTGGTCTAGTCCCTGGCACCTGTAGCAGCGTCGAGGGCCCCTTTTCTTCCTTGGTTTCTCTAGTGTGACGTCTGTGTTGGCTAGGTGCGTTATGGTTCGCAGCCGTTGGTTTTCTGGTGTGTCAGTGGCCACTATTTGGAGGAGTGGCGTGTCCTTTTTGGTCTTGGGAGATTGTACTCTTGTTATGGAGCGCGGGGTAATCTGTAGCTTGGCTAGCTCTGACTTCACTTTCTCTATACTGATTTTGAAGGGGAGACCCCTCATTATCAGGTCTATTGGCTTGGTGCTGGTGGTTGGATATGTGTAGTATCCCCATTTTTTCCCTTCTAGTACTTTGGTCACTCTCTCAAAGTCTGCTGGAGACTTGGTGAAGAGTCTGTAGGTGTCCTTTCCCGCCGTTTTAAACTGGAAGGGCGAGGTGGTTGCAGACCTTACTGCTTCTAGGAGGTCGTCATATTGGCCTTCGAAGTGGATGACGATAGGGGGTGGTGCCTTCGGTCTTGCGTTGTTCTGGGGGGGTTGCACTGTTGTTGCCTCTGCGGAGTCGAGTGCCTGGTAGGCATTCTTTGTAGGGGCAGGTGTGGCAGTGTGCAGCTTCATGGCGGGGGCTGTTCTGGTGGCTTTGGTGAAGCCACCGGAGTCGGTTGTCCCCTTGGCTCGCTTACGGTTTACTATTGGTCCATTTACCAGTGCTGGGACGGTGGGCGGAGTCTCGTTCTTGCGTTTTCTCGACTCCGTCTCGACGTCCATGGGGGTTGTGGGTTGGCTGGGAGTGGTAGCCGCGGGCTGCTTGTCCACCACAGTGGTGGTCCCGTCGGTGGCTTGTGTTGAGCAGGACTCGGCGATTTCGTCTTCTGTGGCGGGCTCCAGGTTGGGGTAGCACCCCAGGCCATACCTGAAGCAGTTCGGAGACTCTAGTTGTTCTGCCTCAGCAGCTTCCTGTAGGGCAGAGAAGAGTTCTTCTTGGTCCTCCAGATGGTCATCTGGAGAAGGTGATGGAGGTTTTTGTGTGTCCCTAACCATGGTGGCGTGTTGAAGTGGGGACTATAGAAGATAGAACTGCCTGGCCTAGTGACCGCGGGCTGGTCCCACGTGAAGGGGGCCCTGGATCACGTCGTTCCCTAACAGTCCCTAGGTGCGCTGCGAATTGTTGCTGAACAATTCACAGATCAACCGCTCTGAGTGTACTGCAGATTGTCCTGACAATCTGCAGTCACGTAGGAAGAAATTGCAGCAAGCTGCGGGAGCTGCGAGTCCGAAAAACTCGCACACGACAATTTTGCTGTCCACACAGTTGTGTGGTGGTGGTAGTAGCTGCTGGAGCTGTCTCGATGTTCTCGGAGTTTCGGAGATCTGCAAGGTGCTGGGATGAGGTCTTGACACCGTCTTCCCTGAAGTCCCCCTGGTGTGGAGAAATTCTTCTCCTTTGATGTCTTCTTCCCCCTTGTGTCCTCTGCCTTTTTCCTTGGCTAGCTCTGTTCGCGACGCAAGCGTCCTCTGGGGAGCGACCCCTGGAGAAAGGTGAGAAGGGCGGAGGTGGCTTCGGCCACCGAAGTGGCTTCTGCGGCTTCCCGCTGGCTTCTGGCTGGAGCGCCGGTGTTGCGCCCTCTTATAGGCGCGTCTGCCTCGCGACGGTGGCGCGCGCGGTGGCGGGCGCCGGAACTACTGCGGAGTTGTCGGCGCTAGGTGTGCACGGGCGCGGACGTCCTGGAGAGCGTCCTGGCGGCGAGCGAGCTGGAGATGTGTGCCAATCCAGAGGCTTGGCGGCGTGAGCATCTGTACAGCTCGGAGTCTCCACTCGGAATGTGGCGTGGCGCCCAGCGCGCGCGCCGCCCCCCTATATAGACTCTGGGGCCCCGCGGCCCGCCCTCCCCTCCCCCCACCACCGCGCACCGAGGGCATATAAGCGCAGCACCGGGGCGCGCGGGCCCTTACCATATCACCCCCGTCACAGATGAGGAGATTGCCCGGGAGCTTAAGTCCCTCCACTCCCGAAAAGCCGGTGGCCCAGACAGACTCACCAATCAGCTTCTCAAGCAGCTTCCCCCAGCCTCTGTTCCCGTCCTTACTTCTACTTTCAATTCCATCCTCTCCTCTAGGCAGTTTCCTTCCGTGTGGAAACACGCGGAGGTGATTGCCATCCCCAAACCTGGGAAAGACCCTCGATCCCCTTCCAGCTATCGTCCCATCAGCCTCCTTCCCGCCCTCTCCAAGCTGTTTGAGAGGCTGTATCTCAAACGTGTCCTGATCCACGTCGCTCGGGAGCGGGTACTCCCCGACGTTCAGTTTGGCTTCCGGCGAGGACACTCCACCACCCACCAACTCCTCCGTCTTGTTGAGGAAGCACTGGAGGCCATTGAGCGTCGGGAGTACTTCGGGGCCGTCTTCCTCGATGTCTCCCGGGCGTTCGATTCTGTCTGGCACGAGGGGCTACTTTACAAGCTCTTCGGGCACGGCTTCTCCATCTCCCATGTGCGCCTCATCGCCACCTACTTAGAAGGTCGTACATTCCATGTCCGGATCCCGGGAGGTACCTCCACCAGGCGTCGTATCAGGGCGGGTGTTCCACAGGGGAGCGTGCTCGGCCCTGTTCTATACAGTCTGTTCACAGCTGACACGCCCACCGTGCCTCGTGTGCATCTCGCCCTGTATGCGGATGATACCGCGGTTTTTGCTCGCTCCCGGAGCAAGGCGCTCCTCCGGCAGAAACTACAACAGGCCATCGACTCTGTTGTCGATTATGCCAAACGTTGGCGCCTGGCCTTCAACCCGGCAAAGACGCAGGCACTCATCATTTGTCGGCGGCGGTGGCCGGTCGCCTATCCCCCTGTCACTGTGCTCGGCACCCCCGCCCCCTGGGCCAGAACAGCTATGTACCTGGGGGTCACCCTGGATAGGGCCCTCACCTGGCGTCCCCACATAGAGGCCATCCGGCGGAAGGCCTTGGGGCGCATCGGCCAACTCTACCCTTTTATGAACCCTACCTCTACCCTTCCCATTCCTCTTGCCCTCCTCCTCTACACATCCCTCATCCGCCCCCTCCTGGAGTATGCCTCGGTTGTGTGGGGCAATGCCGCGCCTACACATCTCCACCGCCTGCAGACGGTACAGAATCGTGCCCTTCGAATTGCCCTTCGCCTCCCTTACCGTTTCCCAACCCGTGAACTTCACCTCCTTGCCAATATCCCCCTCCTTCAAGACCGTGTCCGATCCTCCGCCATCTCCTTCTATGACCAATCCCGTCATTCCCCCAATCCACTCATTGTCTCTCTTGGCACCCGCCTCCATCGCCTGGCCACCACTCGCTGGCCCGACCTCCTTTCCCGCCCCCCCTGACACCTCCCATCCACCCCCCCGTCCTGTTACTTCTTCCTCTTCCTACCACTTCTCCTTTTTTGTCACCCCATCCTGAAATATCTGCCGCCACCGTCATCGCCGTCGCCAAGAAGATCTGGCCAGGACGAAGGCCTTTCGTTTTCTTCATCCTCTTCCTGTCATCTTTCACTATTCTTTCGTCTGTCACTCAACGTTTCTTTTCCGGCTAGTCAATGGAGCCGTTCGTTTTCCTCTATCTCTCACTATTCCTTTTACTGTTCTGTCACCTGTTACTGTTAATTACCGTGCAACGGCCAGTCAATTGGGCCTTTCGTTTTCCTGCTTCTCTAACTATCCCTCTCACTATTCTTTCATCTTATTAAAAAAAAAAAAAAAAAAAAAAAAAAAAAAAAAAAAAACCAAAATGCACAACGTCAAGCAAACCATACCGCCAAGTCCACTTCTTCACCACCCGTCAAGAGGAAGGCGAAGCGCGCCAGCGCTAGTACTTCCTACACGAGTCGAGGGACCACCCTCTCCTGTGCAGCGTGGCGTGGCGTGGTGGCGCGCGGGCCCCATTCCGAGCTGCGATGTCGAACCAATCGAACGCATGTACAGGAGCTGAGGGTGTGGCGGATCGCCGCCAGGCGGAGCTTGCTTCGTCGGCGGCCCCATCCGGCCCCCCACTGAAGACAACCCGGCGCATTCACCCGGCTCACGAATTGGACGATTCTCCGGTTCTTCCAGCTGCAGAAGGAAGTGCTGCGTCCCCCGGCGGCGAACTGCCGCCGTCGCAGCCTACACTGGACGTCACAACTGGGCGATGCGGCATCGATTCAGGAATCGATGAAGCCGCCCTTAGGGAGTTAGATAGGGCAAATGGCGCGTCAGGGCCCCCTTCACGTGGGACCAGCCCGCGCGCGCCGAGGCAAAGGCAGTGTTCCACGAGTGTCCCCCGCCCCTCGCCCGCCCCACTCGATATGCCAGACATTTCCGATGCCGTCTGCGTCTCTGAGTCGGACAGTGACTCCGTCACTGGCTACATCGACGACAGCGACATCGCGGAGGGCCTAGAAGAGAGTCTTATCGCCCTCCGCGACGCCGCGGAAGAGGAGGGACTGCCCTGTGACCCCGCTCTGCGGGCGCGGATTCTCTTCCCTAACGCCGCTGCCGCTGACGCCGACGGCGACGCCATGCAATGCGAGATGGAGTCGCGTAAGAGGAAACCAGCGGCCGCCTCTTCCGACTCCGAAGCTGCCCCCTCCGAGGCCGCTCGTGGGAAGAAGCAGAAGGCCGCCGCCGACGCTGAGGGCTTCGCCGTCCCCAGGAAGACGGCACCCCGCCGCCGCATTGTCAAGACGCCGGTCCTCCCGGTGCACAATCAATTTGCGGCGCTTTCCGACGGTGCGGCGGACTCCTCTCCACCCCCTCCACCCCCATCCACAACTCCCCACCCCAATCCTACCCGTCCCCCTCCCCTCACAATCGAATATGCGGAGTCCTACAAATCCCTGCACGACCTGCTCATTCACGTCACTGACTCCGATTTCCGAGTGAAGACGATTGGCGAAAACTTGTACCGCCTCTATCTCCAGACGCCTGTTGACCTCCAGAAGGTCTACCACGTCCTTGGGTCCCACAGCATCGGCTACAGCACCCCCCCTGAGAGGTCCAAACGGATTAGGGTCGTCGTCCGCGGGCTCCCCTTTAAATATACGGACGACGACCTCCGGGAAGCGCTGACAGCTCTCAATATTACTCCTGCTGTCATTTCCCGAGTAGTCTCCCCCCGCACTAAACTCCCCACCCCCCTTTTCTTCGTCTCAGCCGACGATACCCCAGCCAACCAAGTCCTTATGCACCTGACCTCCATTGACAATTGCACGGTCACCATGGAGAAGCCCCGTTCCAGGCGCCTCATTCTAATATGCTACCGGTGCCAGGGCCTGGCGCACTTTGCGAGTAATTGTACTCGTGCGGTGCGCTGTGTCAAGTGCGCCGGCGGCCACGCCTCCTCCACTTGCGTCAAACCCCGCGAGGTCCCCCCTACCTGTGCTCGCTGTAATGGGGCGCACACGGGCAACTACTTGGGTTGTCCGGCAGTCAAAGCCCACCGCGCCAATCTGCGTCGCTCCGTCGCCCCTCCAACGATGGAGCGTCGTGGACTTACTTATGCGACTGCCCTTGGTCGGTCGGAACCCTCTCCCGCCCATACCCCCCGCCCCCCCCGTTTCCCACGATCATACCACCCTGCCCCGCCCCCACTCCTCTCTATCCCCATCCCCCCTCCTGACTCCCACACCCCCTGTCCCTACCCCCAACACTCCGTATCCACCCCAATTCCCCCCCCACCCCCTCCCCTCCTTCCTCACGTCCATCCCGGTCCTTCCCCGCACCCTCCACCCTCCTCCCCTGTCCACCCGGTCTTTGGTGACCTCATTTCCAGTGTTGTGGAGGCATTGACCTCTGCACTCACTGGGGCACTAGACACCATCCTCACCTCCATTCCCCAGCAGATTGCTACTGCCCTTTCCCATTCCATCTCCCCCATCACCACCGCCCTCCCCACCACCCAACATGGCCATTAGACTCCATGGCCTTACCGTACTAATCTGGAATGCCAATGGCATCTACCGCCAGCAAGGTGAGTTTCGGCAGTTCCTCCTTGATGAGGGGGTAGACATCTGTCTTGTTGCCGAAACCCACCTTAAACCTGGGGTGAACGCCAGGGTACCAAACTTCTGCTGCTACCGGTCAGACCGGCCGACAGCACGAGGCGGCACGGCAGTATACGTACGTGCCTCCCTCCGCCACCACCCCGTCACCCTCCCTGCCCTTGCCACAATAGAGGCCACTGGTGTCGTGGTGCACACCGTGCGTGGCCCCATCACCTTTGTGGCGCTTTACAGGCCGCCCCACCGCGGCGTTCTCCACGGCCCTGACTTTGCTCAGGTCCTGTCACTTGGTCACTCCCCCTTCGTTGGGGGCGACTGTAATGCCAAGCATGCCGCCTGGCACAGTCGCCTAACCAACAACGATGGCCGTCGCCTCCTCCGTGTGGTGGAAGCCCACGCCGCCCATGTTGTTGCCCCCTTCGACCCCACCATCTTCCCGACAAATGGCCCTCCTGACGTCCTTGACATTGCATTTGTTAAAGGACTCCCCCTCCCTATCACTGCCACTACCCGTGCTGCCCTTGCCTCCGACCACGTCCCAGTAATTTGCACGGTCGACCTTGTCGGCTCCCTAGTGCCACCACGTGACACCTTGGACCTCCGTGGCATCGACTGGGCGTCTTACCGGAGACGGGTCGAGGCAGCACTCCCTACCATACCCGACGCCGCCAGGGTGGGGGCTGACCTCACCCTCGCACAGTTCACGGACGCCGCCATCACTGCTGCAGTTGCAGCAACGCCTCCACATCCCCCGCGCCCTCCGACCCATGTGCGCCCTCTCCCCCTAGCCCTCCGCGCACTCATCACCGAGAAAAACAGGGTCATCCGCGAATGGCAAAGAACACGAGACCCTGCCACTAAGCGCCGGATAAATCGCATGCAGCGGGAGATCCGTGCTGCCATTCAGACCCACCGCAGTCAGGACTGGGAGCGAAAAATCTCCGCCCTTGACCTGAGCGATGCATCCGCATGGCGCCTGGTCTCCCGCATCATCCACAAACGCCCGCAAATTCCCCCCCTCCTGGTCGGCGCTGAGGCTGTGTGCGATCCTGATGCTAAGGCCAATGCCTTGGCTGATGTGTTCGCACGCAGCTTCACCCCTGTCACCGACCCCGTTGACCCCGACCATATCCAAATGGTCACCGCACGAGTCCACCAGTTCCTCACCGCCCAGGATCCAGAAGACCATATCACCCCCGTCACGGATGAGGAGATTGCCCGGGAGCTTAAGTCCCTCCACTCCCGAAAAGCCGGTGGCCCAGACAGACTCACCAATCAGCTTCTCAAGCAGCTTCCCCCAGCCTCTGTTCCCGTCCTTACTTCTACTTTCAATTCCATCCTCTCCTCTAGGCAGTTTCCTTCCGTGTGGAAACACGCGGAGGTGATTGCCATCCCCAAACCTGGGAAAGACCCTCGATCCCCTTCCAGCTATCGTCCCATCAGCCTCCTTCCCGCCCTCTCCAAGCTGTTTGAGAGGCTGTATCTCAAACGTGTCCTGATCCACGTCGCTCGGGAGCGGGTACTCCCCGACGTTCAGTTTGGCTTCCGGCGAGGACACTCCACCACCCACCAACTCCTCCGTCTTGTTGAGGAAGCACTGGAGGCCATTGAGCGTCGGGAGTACTTCGGGGCCGTCTTCCTCGATGTCTCCCGGGCGTTCGATTCTGTCTGGCACGAGGGGCTACTTTACAAGCTCTTCGGGCACGGCTTCTCCATCTCCCATGTGCGCCTCATCGCCACCTACTTAGAAGGTCGTACATTCCATGTCCGGATCCCGGGAGGTACCTCCACCAGGCGTCGTATCAGGGCGGGTGTTCCACAGGGGAGCGTGCTCGGCCCTGTTCTATACAGTCTGTTCACAGCTGACACGCCCACCGTGCCTCGTGTGCATCTCGCCCTGTATGCGGATGATACCGCGGTTTTTGCTCGCTCCCGGAGCAAGGCGCTCCTCCGGCAGAAACTACAACAGGCCATCGACTCTGTTGTCGATTATGCCAAACGTTGGCGCCTGGCCTTCAACCCGGCAAAGACGCAGGCACTCATCATTTGTCGGCGGCGGTGGCCGGTCGCCTATCCCCCTGTCACTGTGCTCGGCACCCCCGCCCCCTGGGCCAGAACAGCTATGTACCTGGGGGTCACCCTGTATAGGGCCCTCACCTGGCGTCCCCACATAGAGGCCATCCGGCGGAAGGCCTTGGGGCGCATCGGCCAACTCTACCCTTTTATGAACCCTACCTCTACCCTTCCCATTCCTCTTGCCCTCCTCCTCTACACATCCCTCATCCGCCCCCTCCTGGAGTATGCCTCGGTTGTGTGGGGCAATGCCGCGCCTACGCATCTCCACCGCCTGCAGACGGTACAGAATCGTGCCCTTCGAATTGCCCTTCGCCTCCCTTACCGTTTCCCAACCCGTGAACTTCACCTCCTTGCCAATATCCCCCTCCTTCAAGACCGTGTCCGATCCTCCGCCATCTCCTTCTATGACCAATCCCGTCATTCCCCCAATCCACTCATTGTCTCTCTTGGCACCCGCCTCCATCGCCTGGCCACCACTCGCTGGCCCGACCTCCTTTCCCGCCCCCCCTGACACCTCCCATCCACCCCCCCGTCCTGTTACTTCTTCCTCTTCCTACCACTTCTCCTTTTTTTGTCACCCCATCCTGAAATATCTACCGCCACCGTCATCGCCGTCGCCAAGAAGATCTGGCCAGGACGAAGGCCTTTCGTTTTCTTCATCCTCTTCCTGTCATCTTTCACTATTCTTTCGTCTGTCACTCAACGTTTCTTTTCCGGCTAGTCAATGGAGCCGTTCGTTTTCCTCTATCTCTCACTATTCCTTTTACTGTTCTGTCACCTGTTACTGTTAATTACCGTGCAACGGCCAGTCAATTGGGCCTTTCGTTTTCCTGCTTCTCTAACTATCCCTCTCACTATTCTTTCATCTTATTTAAAAAAAAAAAAAAAAAAAAAAAAAAACACCAAAATGCACAACGTCAAGCAAACCATACCGCCAAGTCCACTTCTTCACCACCCGTCAAGAGGAAGGCGAAGCGCGCCAGCGCTAGTACTTCCTACACGAGTCGAGGGACCACCCTCTCCTGTGCAGCGTGGCGTGGCGTGGCGTGGCGCGCGGGCCCGTTGTCAAGGCAGCACCGGACGCCGTCGCGCACGCATATCCACGCCGCATCCGCATCCGCAGTAGCCATGGCCCGGACAAAGCAAACGGCCCGCAAGTCCACCGGCGGAAAGGCGCCGCGCAAACAGCTCGCCACCAAGGCGGCGAGGAAGAGCGCGCCCGCCACCGGCGGCGTCAAGAAGCCCCACCGCTACAGGCCGGGCACCGTCGCCCTGCGAGAAATCAGGCGCTACCAGAAGAGCACAGAGCTGCTCATCCGCAAGCTGCCATTCCAGCGCCTAGTGCGCGAGATCGCCCAGGACTTCAAGACCGACCTGCGCTTCCAGAGCTCCGCAGTCATGGCCCTGCAGGAGGCCAGCGAGGCCTACCTCGTCGGCCTCTTCGAAGACACCAACCTGTGCGCAATCCACGCCAAGCGAGTCACCATCATGCCCAAGGACATCCAGCTCGCGCGCCGCATCCGCGGCGAGCGCGCCTAAACCCGCACACCGCCAAACAAACAAAACGGCCCTTTTCAGGGCCACTAACGTCTCTCCGTCGCGAGCAAAACTTTGTCGGTCGCAACGACTAGTTCCCCACTCACTCTCCAGTCCAGTCGTCCCACCCCCGGCCCGGCGCCGCCGTTTCCAAAAAGAAAAAAAAAAAAAAAAAGCACCGCACCGGCCGAGCCAAGTCGCAAGCGTCAATAGCGCCACCCACACAGGCCACGGCACAAAACGTGACGCCCGGAAAGCAAAGCCAAAAAAGAGTATTCCAAAACCACCACCAAGACAAACAAACAAACAAACGCGGCGCAAAATAAATAGGTAAAAACAATAAAAGTAAAATACACTTTATGTAACACCAACCGCGCGCCGCCGCCCACGCCCGCCAACGACCCCACAATCCAACCACCGCGGCACGCAAACACCATCCACACATGAAACAAACAAACGCCAGCAAGCAAGACAGACAGACAGACAGACAACAAGGCAACCGACCGACCACGACACGACAATCAACACCTTCCCGACGTGCTTTGATGGCCCTGAGAAGGGCCGTTTTTGTTTTTGTCCGGGACCGCGCGACAGCCTCTGGTTGCGCGCCGGCCACCAGGCGACGGTGTCAACCGCCAACCCTTCCCTGCCCTTTTTACTTCTTCTTCTTGGGCGAAGCCTTCGCCTTAGACGGCGTCGCCGTCGCCTTCTTCGGGCGCGGCGCCTTCGGCTTCTTCGTCGGAACCTTGGCGGCCTTCTTCGCCTTCGACGGCGACTTGGCCTTGGCCGGCTTGGCCGCAGCCGCCTTCTTCGCACCCGCGGGAGCGGCCGACGCCGCAGACGCCTTCTTGGCGGCGCCCGCCTTCCGACCGGTCGCCGCCTTCACGCCGCCAGCCTTCTTTGCGCCGGCCGCACGGGCCCCCTTCTTCTCCTTGCTGGCCGGAGCGGCGCGCTTCTTCTTCGCACCACTGCCGCCACCACGAGCCTTGCCGCCCTCGGCCGCCCCGCCGCCGGCGCCGGCAAGCTTGAAAGAGCCCGACGCGCCCTTCCCCTTCGTCTGCACCAGCTCGCCAGCCACGACGGCCGACTTGAGGTACTTCTTGATAAAGGGCGCCAGCTTCTCCGCGTCCAGCTTGTAGTGCGCGGCAATGTACTTCTTGATCGCCTGCAGCGACGACCCGCCGCGCTCCTTCAGACTCTTGATGGCGGCCGTCACCATCTCAGAGGTGCGCGGGTGCGCAGGCTTGGCGCGCGGCTTCTTCGCAGACGACGCAGACTTGGCCTTCTTCGTAGTGCCGGTGGCGGCGGGTGCCGCGGCAGTCTCGTTCGTAGCCGCCTGGTCTGCCATCTTTTGCTTGTTCTCTTTTCTTTTTTCCCCTTGGTTTCGCTTCCTTCTCTCCTTCGACGACGCACAACAACGAGGGGCGCGCAGCAGAGAATAGCCGCGCACGCGCCTGGCCCAGCCAGTGTCGCGGGCGGGCGCGGACGGCCGAGAGAGCGGCCGCCACTCGGCGCGCCGCCGCGCCGCCGCGCCGCGCCTCCCGCGCTTGCTACAGCCCAACGTCCGACAGCCTGCGCGGAGCAGCCCCCAACCTGCGCCGCAACCACCCGCGCCATTCAAACCACCGAGGATGGGGCTACACACACCGACACCACGGTCGCCAACCAGTCGCCGCGGCGGCGCCGCAAACCACGGCCAAACTGCAGCCACCGCGCGCCACAGCCTGGGTCGGCCCGCCGAGAATCGCCGCCCCCGCCCAAATGCCGCCCCCACAGCCCCAGCCGACGACCCGCCACAATGGCCAAACCTTCGTCAAAACTCCCACACCGTCGCCGCGGCAGCCCGGCCACCGCGGCCGGCGCCACAGCCACACGAGCCGAGTCGTGCGGCGATGACGGCCGTGCACAAACGCACCTCCGCCGCCCCATCGCCTTCCGCCGTTTTCCCGATCGGCCCGCAGCCGTCGGGCCACGGCCGCGGGCCGTCCTCCTCCTCTCGCCTCGCCCGCCAACACCCACAGCCCTTCCAACACATTTTTTTTTCTTTTTTCTTTTTTTTTTTTTTACTTTTTTATGATCGCCGCCTGCGCAACATGGCACCGGCCGACGGAGCGCCAACCCCCCCGCCACAGGCGAAAACAAAACAAAACAAAACAAAACAACGACAAACAAACAAACAAAATAAATTACCAGCCTGCCCCAACTACAGACACACCGAATCTGCCCTCACAGCCGACCTTACACGCCTCAACGTCAAAACAAAGGTGGTTTCTTTCCTTCAACGGTTACCTTACCTTAGGTTACGTCAGGTTAGGCTAAGAAGGCGTCAGGGTTAGGTTAAGCGTTGACGTGACGTCACGTCTTAACGTAGGCGTTAAGCTAAGGTTGCGGTCACGTACGTTAGGTTAAGGCGACTTGCGGGTTGGCCTAAGAGCTTAGGTTAGGTTACGTTAGTTTAGGTGGCTGCGTTAAGGGCTTAAAGAAGTTTAGGAGGTTAAGGCGTCGAGGCGGCCGCACCCCCTTAGCTGCTGCGGCTCGGCCACGCCACGCCACGCCACGCTTTGGGGTTTCATAAGGTCGCGCGGCGGGTCGTCGGCACGCCGCAAAGGACAAAACTGCAAGACGACGTCGAAAAACAAACAACAGGTAAAAAATAAATAAGTAAGTAAAAATAAACGACGCCGACAGGCGGGGATCAAGCAGAACGAGCAGATTCTGGAGAGCGAACGAGACACACACGCACGCACACACACAAACCCCCCCGAGCCGAGAGAGCACAGCACCACCACGTGTCGGCCTCCGCTCACCCGACTCGGCTGGGCTGGGCTGGCGGCCGGGCCGGATGCACGTACACGTACGGCTACAGCCACTACCCGTACACAGCCGCTCTTCACGCAACACCAGCCAAATGGCGCGCCCGCGGCTCGTCGCGGTCGCGGTCGCGGTCGCAACGCCACGCCGGCACACTTTCGGCACCACCGTTTTCGCGCGCACCGCAAACAAAACGCAGCCGACAAACACAGAAAAAAAAAAAAAAAAAAAAGAAAAAAACAGAGCGCGAGCCGGGCGGCGGCGCACCTTTCGCCAGCCGGCAGGCAATCGACTCGCCCAGTACGACAAACGCGCACGCCACCCCACCCACCAACCAACCAACCAACCAACCAACCAGTCGTCGTCGTCGTCGTCGTCCCGAAATCAAACAAACTCTCAAAAGCACAGCCCCTGCTGCCAACGGACGCAGGCGCCACGCAGCTCCCTTCCCGCCACACTCGATTCGCAGCGCAACTCACCCGGCACACCGTCAAACGACGGGCTGGGCTCGCCGCATCGCCGCAACCTACACACCTTCCCCGCCACGACGCACAGCCCCACCAGACGCCCGTGCCGCAACGACACTACTGCACTACCACTACCGCACTACTCCTCTCGCCCTTGCCATACACGACACAACACGCCAAAAAATGAAAATCCAAATACAAACAAAAACACCGCCCCCACGACCCAAACACATGCACGGCGCGCCAACACACGCGAGGCAAGGCACGCAGCAAACGGCGTCCCCTCCGCGTCGCGCCATCAACCTACACACACAAGGCAACCAACAACAGCCAGCCAGCCAGCCAGCCAGCCAGCCAGCCCCACTCTCACGCCGCAAAAACAGAAAACACACCGAAACCGCCAAACGCCGCACATTCGCGCTTCGCACTTACCACACACCTCTCGGCATCCGTTTCGCACACAACGACGCGACGCACATACATCATCACGGGCTACGCACGCACACCGCGACCCACTTTTTTACGACGCCCTCGGCAGAGCACACGTGCCCACGCCCACACACAGTCGACACAACGACGCGCCAACACCGATAGCCACTGCTCACTCGCCCAAGCAACCCATGCACACAACTGCCACACGCGTCCACCACGCCGCCGCCAACCACCCGCCCGCCAGGGGGCGCTCACGTCCGCGACAACAGCGCGGCACCGCCGGACCGGACCGGACCGGGCCGGGCCGGGCCGGGCCGAACCGAGCCGAGCCGCCGCCGCCTCCTCTCCACTCGGCACGCCACGTCCTGCTTGCAAAACACATGGCTCGTCCCTCTGTACACACAACGCGCCTGCCTGCGGTCGCCGCCGGCATCTATCTACCTGAGCATCGGAGCCAGGCCGGCAAGCCCACACTTAAATAATGCACTTCACCAGCCAAACAAACCCACTCTTCCTTTCTTTGCACAGCGCATGCAACAGCAGCCCCAGGAGCCGGGCCCGCCGCCAGCGTCTCCTCCTCCTCCTCCTCCTCCTCCTCTGGGCACAGCCAGCCAGCCGTTCCCACCGCCCCGCCCCTGCTCTGCAGAACAAGAAAAAACGAAAAAGTACCAACACACGCACCCAAAGCGTAAGCCAGACAAGACCAGCCTCTCCAAGGCCACACACACGCAAAAAAAAACAAAAAAACAAAAACACTACAACAAAATAAAATAAAACAAGAAAAAGCAAGCCTGTCGCCTCGCCCCCGCCCGCCCCCCCCCCCCACCACATTCGCCCCCTCCGCTTGTTTTCCTTTCTACAATTTCCCTCTTTTCCACCCAATATCCCGCCGCGGTTTACGGGCACCGGCCGATTTTGCGCCCGCCCACATGTGTGCCTACTCCCCACCACCATTCCCTCCGCAGCCCGCAGCCCGCAGCCCGCAGCCCGCTTTTCCCCCCTCCCTGCCCACACCACACCACACCGACGGTGCTGACGTCGACACGCACCCAAGACAGGGGCCACGACCGTCTTTTTTCCTGGGCCCATCCCCGCACCGCACCGCACCTCCTTCCAATCAACGCTGTGGCGCCTGTGTCCGCGCGAGACGCGTGCGCGCCGCCTCTCTCAACATCCGTCCGCCGTCCGCCGGCCGGCCCGTTTTTCGGCCCCCAGGCCATCCGTCAACCACCACTGCCCCTGCCCCTGCCCCTGCCCCTGCCCGCCCCGCACCACACCACACACCGCTGCTTGCCCCGGCCGTTGCCACCAAAGGCGCCAACCGCAGCCCGCGCGCGCCAGAAAGAGATGGCAAAACTACAGGGACCCAGCCGACCGACGAAAATCAGAGCAATTGGCCGGGAGGATCAAAAAGAGAGCTCCGAAAACCACCGTAGCGAGGCGTGGGAGGAAACGTTACGAGAAGCAGAAAGGGACCAGGAAAAATTCTGGAAATTTCTTAAAACTCGTAAACTAAACACGAAACATCTACATCTACATGGGGAAGGAACGACCCCACAGACCGAGCTGAAGCACTGGCGGATTCACTAGAAAGGCAATTCCAAGCACCAGAAGCGGTAGATGACGAAACTGATGACCACCAGGAAATGGTACTCAGAAGGGTAAAACCGCATCCTAAGTGCCCCGATCAGAACATCTTTCACAATCCAATAAACGCAGAAACCCCATATCTTATCACATCACAAACATACACACATCCTAAGAAGGCATCAGGCCCAGATTCCATCAAACCGCAACTACTACATCACCTACCTCCAGCAACTATCAATTATCTATCTAACATCAATATATAATGGTTGCTTCAGACTAAACTACTTGGAAACAGGCCCGAGTCATCACATTACCAAAGCCAAACAAGGACTTATTATTTCCGCAAAACTATAGGCCAACTTCCTTGGAAAGGTTCTCGGAAAGCTCATTCAAACTGAACTGAAGAAATTTAATTCTTAAAGGATAACAACATAATCATCCCACAACAATTCCGATTCCGCGAAGAACACAGCACCACCCACCAGGTGACCAGACTAGTCGAGCACATATGTCAGGCCAGAAACATTAGACACAGTACTGGAGCAGTCCTGCTTGACATTGGAAAAGCATTCGGATAACGCCTTATCTACAAGCTCCACCACTACAACTGCCCCATCCACATTATTGGCTTCTTTTCTCCGCAACAGAGCATTCTATGTCCATGTACCAGGAGCGGCAAGTAACACTAGATCCATAGAGGCTGGAGTCCCGCAAGGCTCAGTGCTGGGGCCCATTCTCTACTCAATATACACAAACAAACAGCTGGGAGGACACTTGTCACTATTTGCAGACGACACTGCAGTCTACCGCAGCAGTTCTAACCTGCAATATAGAGTCACAAAAATAGAGCAACACCTACAATCCATCCAGAAATGGGCTAACCAATGGAAACAAAAAAAAAAAAAAAAACAAAACAATAAACGCGGAGAAAACCCAAGCAATACAATACGATTCACATTCAAAAAGAATACCTCCTAACCTGCATATACGCCTCAGAAATAACAATCTTCCATGGTCAGGCACAATAAAGTATCTAGGCATCAAGCTGGACAAGAGGTTGACATTTAGAGACCATGTTACATACGTTTGTAACAAGGCTGCAGCAGCAATATTCAGACTGTACCCAATCATCAAAGGAAACAGAATAAATATGCGCGCCAAAAAGAAAATCTTCAAAACCGTCATAGGAACCAGCCATCACTTACGGCTCTGAAAATCTGGTCAATGGCCGCAGACACCAACATAACAAGAGTAAAAAAGGGTGCAGAACAAATACTTCAGAATTACTGCTGATGCCGGCCGGTACCAGACAAACCGAGACATATACACAAACCATAACATACTCAAAATCCCGGAAATCATCCAAAGAAAAATCCATAAAGTTTTTTTTTTTTCCACCAAACCACGGATTCGAACCACCCACTCATCAGAAATCTGGGACAAAATCCACCCGACCCAAGAACGACATTTCCCATCACGACAAAACACCACAAACTACAACATACCATGATAAACAAAAATAAAATACAAACACCATAACACTCACTTAAACAACAAACATCTACACACACCCAAGAGACCCTATCATCCCATCATTTTGTTACCCAACATAATCAGACAGAAGGCAGGGATCAAGGACAGATCCGGTCCTTCGAGTACAGGGGGTAAAAAATACCCATCAGACCAGCTCTCTCTCTCTCTCTCTCTCTCTCTCTCTCTCTCTCTCTCTCTCTCTCTCCTCCTCGCTTCTCCGTGCCGACGCTGCCCCGCACACGCGTTCGCGTTCGCGTTCGGCCGACACCACACGACAGGTCTTTGGGGCCCCACCACTGCGCACACGCACGCCTCCTCCTCTTCCTTAGTTCTTTTTCGCTTTTCTTTTCTCCCCCGCCCCCCGCTCTCACCGCCACATCATCCCGCAACCCTTGGGGGATGTTTCCCAACATCAACGCGCCCCAATTCCACTCTCTGCCCGTGCCGCACTCTCCACTTTGCTTCTCCCCGTCCCCTACACACACGACTACCGAAACCCCGGTTGACACACCTTCTCGTAGGACAGGGGTGCGTGCGTGCGTTGTCTTGACGGTGACAGCAACAGCAACGGATCCGTCCATCCCATTCCCCCCCCACTCGGTAAAGAACCATGTTCAACCCACACTACACAACAAGGGGGGCACACACGAACGCGAAAGAAAGGGAAGGGCAGGGCAGGGCAGGGCAACTATCTCGTACACATTCTTCCTCAGAACTCACATATCACATCAACGGACGGCAGGCCAATTGCGGACTCAGCCGTGTCAGGCAAATCCAACCCAACCAACACCTCCCACGGAAACCCTGACACTGATCCAGCAGTACGTCCACATACATCGCCACACCAAATACGGGTGACGAGTGAGCAACAAATGGAACAATACACAACAAGGCTGACCTAATAAAAACTGCACGTCACGTCATACCTTCCAGACAGACGCAGTTCCGACGGGACGGCGGAACCGTATACGTACCTTTCAGCCACAACAACCGACCGACTGGACACGCCCGCGTCTCCAGCCAGCCAACCACCAGGGCCACACAGCCCGCAAGTTTCAGCATCAACACTTCTTAACGTACGTTGCAAACTTTTCAAAACATTGCCACACACACACACCACGAAAAGCGTCAACCTCTCTCACACTGGATACACTCAACACTTTTTGTCGGCGGAGCTTGAGGCCAACGGTTGACACACCCCCACCGGCCACACAGGTTTCCCTTTGAAAATTGCAGTGACAGAGACGCGGCATTACGAGAGGGTTGTTTCCGAGAGCGCGAGCTGGACGGAGCTGCGGCGCCGCCGCCAAGGGGTAATGAACGCACGCGATGCCGCATGACAGCCCATCACCCAAAGTTTCACCCACAACTGCACAGGTCGCACCCCCTTTTCGCGCCATACTAGTGTCGATCGTCAATTACAGCTCACGGTGTTCGCATTTGCCACTTGACGGGGGGGAAAAGAAAACAAACATCTGACACGCCATGTGTTTCTCTCTCTCTGTTATATCTAGGTCATTGGGCAGCCACTGTAAAAAAAAATATTTTTACGACATGGTTGGGTAAGTGATTTAAAGACAACAATTGTGGGTCACACACCATAGACCATTTCGATAGTGTTCTTGTTCTTCTCTTTTTCCTTTTTTTATCGCTCAATTGAAATAAAACCTGGGGATGATGCAATGCTGCGATATGGCACAACCGTCGTCCATTGTACACAACTCGGGAACAAAAAGAAACCAATTCAGGGAACGTTCGTTCCTTCACAACGTTTCTTTCAACGCACTTGGTCTTTACCATCCTGTATTCAACACACATTTCCTTTCATCAAACTAGGGCATTTCCATAACAGTTTGTTTCCGTTTCTGTGAGAACAATACTGCTCCTTCGACGTCATTTCACCATCTTAACTAGAGACAAACAACAAAATAGGAAAACAGCCTTGAGAACCCCGTCCACCAAATTTCAGTTAGCACGGCATCCAAGATTCTTTTCCGGGGAGCGCAGTGCAGCTGACGCTCCTCAGACCATATACCGTCGCCAGTCTCACTCAACTCTTGCGCATTCCATTCTACGCTACGTGACAATGCAAAAATGAATGAATCAAACCCGCCCAGAGAGCGTCTTGTGCGAGGGGACACACGATATAGAGAACAACAAAACACACAGGGGACACCACCAAAGTTGGAGAGAACGTTTCCACCACGGCAGCCGCGCCGTTACGCGCTTTTTTTTTTTTTCCTCCCCCCCACTGCACACCTCCGACACCACGGGAACGTTCACCGTCCCGTTGCCCTACACTGGCGTTTCTTTTCAACCCCCCACCCTATTCCTCGCTCCCCGGACATTCGACCGATCACAAAGTGCAACCTCTCGTTACCGTCGGGTGCCCCTCTTCATCCCCGGGGCGCCAACAACAAAACAAAAAAAAACAACAAAAAAAAAAAACACCACCGACGCCGTCGTCTCGCGTCACCTCACTCAACTGAGCGGAAAATACACGTACATCCAGAATGACGACACCGCCTCCACAAACAAAAACCAGACGTCAGACGTCAGGTCGAAAGAGGGCACCGTACGTCGTGGCGCGTGGTCTCCTAACTCACCTCGCGCGTACAAATACAATACAATACAATACAATGCAATGCGTGTCACCTCACGTTCACACACACCTCCACGCTCCACTTTTACGTCGCCCAACCAACCAACTAACTTAACGCACCCGCTCGGCGTAGAAGCAGCTGTAGGCGGCAACGTGTTTCTCACCCTCGCCACCAACGGTGTGACATCCGACAATCGCGGTTTGCTTTCCGTTCCACACCTCCGGCCATACCATACAAAGGGGACAAAAAAAAATATATCAAACAAGCCAACTCCAGCGATCCGCCCCCCTAACACCAACACGTCTCGAAACACCCACGCCCACGACCCGGCTGTGGCTAAAGTGCGTATCCCAACGTCACACCAAAACCAAAGGCGCCGGCGCCGCACCACACCACACCACAAGCTACAGCTACAGCTGTGCCGCCGTCCACCCGCTCACAACAACAACAACAACAACAACAATTCCGCCCTTCCCGCAAAGGCATTTTGGTGGCCCTGAAAAGGGCCGTTTTTTTTTTCTTTTCTTCGCCGCGCCGCGGACGAGCCTCCTATTTCCAAGAGCCACCTCCTTACTTGGAGCTCGTGTACTTGGTCACCGCCTTCGTGCCCTCGCTCACCGCGTGCTTGGCCAGCTCGCCAGGCAGCAAGAGCCGCACAGCGGTCTGGATCTCGCGGGACGTGATGGTCGAGCGCTTGTTGTAGTGCGCCAGGCGAGAAGCCTCGGCCGCAATGCGCTCGAAAATGTCGTTCACGAAGCTGTTCATGATGCTCATCGCCTTCGAAGAGATGCCCGTGTCAGGGTGCACCTGCTTCAGCACCTTGTAGATGTAGATGGCATAGATCTCCTTCCTCTTGCGCTTCTTCTTCTTGTCGCCCTTCGAAATGTTCTTCTGCGCCTTGCCAGCCTTCTTGGCGGCTTTCCCGCTAGTCTTGGGCGGCATCACGAACAAACAGGCAGGCAGGCAGGCACGCGCAGTCAGTCAGTCAAGCGCTCCGCTCCAGTCAGCGTCTCCCCACACAGTGGCACCCGCCGGCGTTGCTCATGTTTGGGCATCTGCCCATGTGGTATTTAAAGGTCCTGTGGCTTTTGCCTTAATGCCTTCTGTCTCAACTAGGGTTTCTAGAATCATGGTTTTGTTTGGTTTTAACATTTTTTTGTAGTTATTTTCTTTGTGTTTTTTTTTTGTGTATTTTGTTTATGTTTTACTGTGACTTAGTACCTAAAGTGTCTGGTTAGTGTGTTTTTAGGATGTTTGTAGTTAATAAGTAGTGGTTCAGATCCCAAGCTAGTGATGGTCTCGTATGGTGAGTTTTCTGCATTTGTGTAGAAAGACTGTGTTCTTTGCTGGATGACTGTGGTGATTGTGGGTGTGTTTGTGTCTAAGTGAATGAGTGTGTTAGGTACGAACCAGGGTGCATCTGTGATTATCCTGAGAGCCTTGTTTTGAAGTATTTGTACTTTTCTAAGGTGAGTGTCTGCGGCCATGCCCCAGATCTCACAGCCATAAAGTATTGCAGGAAGGACCACCATCTTCCAGATTTTTAGCTTTACTTCGGTGGTCAGTCCGTTGCCCTTCAGCAATGGATATAACTGGTAGAGCCTAGCCGAACCCCGATTACATGCGTCCGCTATGTGTCCATTCCATAGAAGTTTGCTGTCTATTTTCAGACCAAGGTACTTTACTGTGTCACTCCAGGGAAGGTCCCTTCCATCGATGGAGAGTTGACGGTTGGGTGGCCTTCTCCTGGTTGTGAACATAATTGCATTGCACTTGGTTGGGTTTACTTTGATTTTCCAGAAGTTGCACCATTGCGTGATCTGGTCAAGGTGCCTCTGAATGTTTAGGACGATGTAATTGGGGTTCGGGTGGCTGGCGTAAATAGCTGTGTCATCGGCAAAGAGGGCTAGATGGGTGCTGTCCCGCTTTGGTATGTCGTTTGTGTACAAACTATACAGGATGGGTCCCAGGACAGAACCCTGGGGCACTCCTGCCTCGATTGTCTTAATACTACTCTTAAATCTATCCATATACACAAAGAATTTTCTATTGCTTAAAAACGAGTGGAGGATCTTCAGCAGATGCTGGGGACAGTCATACTGGTGGAGCTTATAAATTAGGCCGTCGTGCCAGACACGATCGAAGGCCTTCTCTATGTCTAAGAAGACTGCCCCTGTACTGTGCCTGTTTGCCCTAGCCTTGCAGATCTGCTCCACCACCCGGGTGGCCTGTGAGATTGTGCTGTGTCCGGCACGAAAACCAAACTGCTCAGGGATGGTGATATTCCTTTCGGTGAGGAAGGTTTGGAGTGGCTTCAGGATTTGTTGCTCGAGGACTTTGCCTAGTATGCATAGGAGGGATATGGGTCTGTAATTCTGGGGAAAGAGGGGATTTTTATCAGGTTTGGGAAGTGTGATGACTTTGGCTATCTTCCATGCCGATGGGAAGTGGTTATGTTTCAGGCAGGCGTTGAGGATGTTGGTTAGGTAAAGGAAAGCTGAGTCGGGAAGGTGTTTGAGCTGTAGTGGCTTTATGCCGTCGGGGCCCGGGGATTTGGAGTTACCGATCCCGTTTATGGTTGAGCAGACTGTTTGGCAGGACACAGGCTCAAATACGGTCTCGGGGCGTCTTCTCAGGATTCCTGGGACTGTGCGGATTACTCTCTCTTCGTGCTCGTCGGCGTCTTCGTCGTCAATTATGTTTTCACGAAACTGTAGCTCTAGCGAGTTGGCCATAGCTTCTGCTTTTTCAGGGGGATCATAGACAAGCCCATTTTCTCCGTGGAGCGGTTTGATGGATTTTGTCGTCTCCTTACGCGACTTTACGATTCGCCAAAATTTCTGTGGGTTGTCTTGTGTTTCCCGTAGTGTCTGCTCCCAGCGTGCGCTTCTGTACTCTTGCAGGTGGACCCTCACTTCTTGAGCAAGGCTGCTCGCTATGCGCCTGTCTATGGGGTCTCTGTAGGCCTGCCAACGTTTCCTGAAGCGGCGTTTAGTGCGAAGCAGCTCTTGTATTTCCTCTGGCAGGTCTTGGCGCCTGTTCAGGTGTCTAGTCCTAGTGGTTGTTTGCCTGCTACAGACTTTTAAAATCTCGGTAAAGTGCTCCACTGCATTATCTATGTCCCTTCGGTTATTGAGCCTAGCGGGTTCTGTGGTGTGAAGGTCAACGAGATTCTTGTATTCGTTCCAGTCAGTTTCGTAAGTGTAGAAGGCCTTGTCCGCTCCTTTGTGTCTGGCACCAGCTAGCTCTAGGCCTACGGGGTTGTGGTCAGAGTCGAGATCATTGAACACTACTGGGTTTAGTGCCCAGTGGAAGTTTTTAGTCACAAATATATCCAAGATGTCCGGACGGACAGTTTCATTTGTGTGGAAATGGGTCGGTTCGTCGGGGGCGACGATGCTGACCTCATTATGATTTAGGATATAGTTGTGCAGTGCCCTACCACAGGCGTTGCTGGCCCTACAACCCCAGGCTCGATTTTTGGCATTCAAGTCTCCACCAAGTATGACTTTGGGACCTAAGTTTAAAAGTGAATCTATGTCGTTAGTGGGGATGTTCCTACCAGGAGGGTGATAGACTGCGACTAGTATTACAAGGCCTTGTTCTGTTTTGATTTCAATTGCGCTTGCTTCAACTCTCTCGAGTTGGGGCAAGTCGACTAACCTATGGGGTAACCTATTTTTAACTAATACTAGTGTGCCGCCTCCAGGGCGGTTTACCCTATCATTCCTATACATACTGAAATTTCTTATAGCTAAGGTCTGTTGTGGGCGCAGGTGTGTCTCTGATATGAGCGCTACATCGACACCATTGTCATCGAGAAAGTACTCCAGCGTTTGCTTCTGATTCGAAATGCCGTTGGCATTCCAGTTTATTATGAAGAGTGATCTTCTTTGATTACGGTCCATCAAAGAAAGACAGGATAGATGATGCTATTATTAACAGCTTTGATAGTTTGTCTGGGACTGCTTGAACTTGCTCCACCGTTGATTTGATGGTGCTGATTATTTTGGGTATGTTAAAGGAGCCCAGCACACTGGCGAGCCCGTGCAGTTGAGTCAGTGTATCGTCAGCTGCAGCTGGGTTGCCCGGCGGGAGGCTCCAGGCCGACTGCGCGCGGCCAGCGGCCGGCAGTGTGTGCCTCGCCGGAGCGGCGAGGGAGTGGGGGGCGGTGGCTGAGGTGGAGGGGGTAGCAGCAGGCTGCCTTGCGGCAGTCGCCGCCTGACCTTGTTGCTGAGCGCGTCCGCGCGAGTTTAATATGGGGAAGTTCTTGGGGCTGATAGCAGGGGCTGGATTTGCTTTCCCAGCTTCCGCTTTTGGTTTGTTCTGCATGGATTGTGTTACAGCAATCCACGTGGGGCATTTTTTGTAGCTAGCAGGGTGTTTGCCCTGGCAGTGAACACATGTTGCGTCACCTTGCCTAGGCTTTTTGCACAGAGAGGTAAGGTGTGGGCCTGCGCACTTTACACAGCGCGGGTCCAACCTGCAGTTTCGGCTGCCATGGTGAAACCTCTGGCACCGGTAGCATTGTTGTGGCCCTTCCTTCCTCCTGTAGGATTCTATAACGCATGTTGTGTAGAGGAGCCTATTTACCTTATAGATTTCGCCTGCGTTCTGTCCCCTGACAATGGTGGCGATATAGATCGGCTTTTTAACCAGTGTTGGCACACCGTTTATGTCCTTCCACTCTTTCATTTGGATGACGCTCTGGACATTAAAGTTAAGGTCTTTGAGCGCATCGTGAATTTGTACTGGCTCTATAAAACTAGGGAGTTTCTTAATTACTACTTTCTGGAACTTTGACAGCTCCAGGTCGTAAGTGTGGTATTGGATACCCCGAATCGCCAGGTTGGTCAAGACATGCTGATAGTCCTCAGCATTGTCCACTTGGTATTTTACTGTATCGCCCCTATAGGCGCACTGGATTTTGCTTTTGAGCCCGGGCTCTACTTCTTTTACAAAATCTATATAATTCTTTGTGCGGTAACTTATAATAGGAGGGATGCGAGTCTTTTTGCCCTGGGGTTTAGATGTCCCAGGACGGGGAGCGTCGGAAGCATCTTGTGGGAGTGCTTCAAACCTATTAGCTGTGGGGACAGTCACCACATCCATTTCTTCAGCGTCATCAGGTGGTAGAGGAGCAGCAAGTGCTGCAGCCTCGTCCTGCAAGGCCTGCCTTTTGCTGCTGACCGCAGACGTAGACCCTGGTTCACCTGCGTCCTCGTGTTGTTTGTGTTTACGTGTCTGTCTGTGTTGTGGCATGATTAGGCTGTGGTAGCCCTTATAAGGGCTGCCACAGCGGTCTGGGGTGGTTAACTGCTCAGGGGCAGTAAGCTGAGACTTCTGGCACAAGGAAAAACCACCAGGCACCACGCAATGACTATCAGATGCACCTTCGTTAACACCGCAGGGTGTCCAGTGCAGAGCTGACCCTATGGTACACGACCGCGGGTTACCGGGCAGCGCCACGGGCCCTGGATCGGAAAAATCCCTATACTCGGAGGATGCAGGGAGGATGCCCCGCCGCGTGATGTCGTGGCAGTGGGAAAAACACGACAATTTTGCTGGCTACATACTCAATGAGCAGTGGCAGCCTCGAAGAAATTCCCACGTCGTGTCTCGGCGTATCGCATCGCACAAAGACGACGGCAAGTACACGAGCGTCCAAGCGAGTCGGCGTCTCAGCACGGAATGGCCGCCGGCACCCGCCGCACGCCGCCGCCGCACCTTTACCAGCTCGCCCTGCTGTGGCCGCCGACCAATGGGGCGCGCGCGCAACCGGCCGCCGCACCCGAGCCCATAAAGGACCCCCACCCCGCCGGCGCCGGCACACACGCAGCCCATCGCCATGTCCGGACGCGGAAAGGGAGGCAAACTTGCTGCTGTGGCAAAGCTTCTGCTCACGCTGGCAGGAGACGGCCGCGGCAGCAACAAGAAGAAGAATCGCAGCCGACCGCAGCACCAGAGGCAGTGCTACCGCTGCCAGAAGATGGGTCACGTCGCCAGGTCGTGCAGGGAAGCAGTTGCGTGTTTGAAATGTGCAAAGGCACACGATACACGTGACTGCGACAAGCCTTCAGACGTCGCGCCGACGTGCGTAAACTGCGGCGGCTCGCACGCCGCAATCGCACGCAGGTGCGCATATATGAAGCAGCGGAGACCACCAACAACAACCGCCAAGAAAGCGGTACACGAAGAAGAGGCGGCCGTTCCGCCACCCCCGCCCAAGGGGGGCAACGGGGCGGCCGCAATCTCGCCCAGCGCCGGTACCGACGACGCCGTGGCAGCCCTCAAAACCGCGATGGCGGCAGAGAGAGCGGCCATGCAGAAGGAGATCGTCGGTCTCCACCGGCAGCTGCAAGAGTTGCGAGAGGAGCTGCGACTTTTCAAGAAGGCGCCGCCTGTCCCTGCGCCCGCCGCCCCCGTGAGGCGGCCAGTGGGGGTAGACGCCGCCACACAGACGTCCACTGACTCGCCTCCTGCAACGATGCAGGCGGCTTCGAGCATGGAAGTCGACGTCTGGACGCCTGCGCTGTCCACTCCCTCGGAGACAGACGTGGAAGAAGCAGCACAATCCGAGGAAGAGATGCCGCCGGCTTCTTCGCAAGTCGAAGAAGAGGAAACCGTCGAAGAACTGCCCCTTCCGCTTCCGGACGAGCGGAGCGTGCAGCCCTTCCTGAAAAAGATCGTGGCGTCGCTGAAGGACGGGTCGTATCCTCATGGGGACAACCCGTACCCCTTCACGCCGGCACACGCAAAACCATCACTGCCTCACCAACCGTGCGATCTTCGCCACACGCGAGGCATGTTGCGTGAGGTGGTAACAAGGAAGGAGCTAATACTGCTCAACAGCCGCCCCATCTTCACCCCCTCCGACTGGGAACACATCTACCAGGTCGCAGAGAAGTGGGTGAAAGAGGAGTGGCGCTCCGGCAGGCGTAAACCTGCCCCAGAGGACATGCCAGCCACCAACTACTTCGCTGCTTTAAATTCAGCGGGGTAGCCAGAGGCCCTTTCAAATCGTGAGGCCATCCACACCACAACACAGAGGAGAAAGGAGGAACAGCAGCACCGCTGCTTAGCCTCCATCATCTCCGGACAGAGGATGTCCGAGAATTAAGCGAGACGAGACGAGGCGCCGGCACGCACTCCGCTGCTCGACTCGCTGCGGCTCGCACCGTTTGCGTTGTGCTTTTCTTTCTCGCTTCTTTCCAAACTAGCCCATCGCCATGTCCGGACGCGGAAAGGGAGGCAAAGTCAAGGGCAAGTCAAAGTCCCGCTCAAGCAGGGCTGGGCTCCAGTTCCCGGTCGGCAGAATCCACCGCCTCCTGCGCAAGGGAAACTACGCCGAGCGCGTCGGCGCCGGGGCGCCCGTCTACCTCGCCGCCGTCATGGAGTACCTCGCGGCTGAGGTGCTCGAGCTGGCCGGAAACGCGGCCCGCGACAACAAGAAGACGCGCATCATCCCGCGCCACCTGCAGCTCGCCATACGCAACGACGAGGAGCTCAACAAGCTCTTGTCGGGCGTCACCATCGCACAGGGAGGTGTCCTGCCCAACATCCAGGCCGTCCTGCTGCCAAAGAAGACCGAGAAGAAGGCCTAAAAGAGAGACAGCGCAATCGGCAACCGCCGCGTGCTCCCTTGGCACGCAGCGCGCCATTTGCCGCCTCGGCTCAAAAACAAAACACAATCGGCCCTTTTCAGGGCCACCACACAAACCTACGTCCAAAGCAGAATTCCAGTCGTTCGTCGCACCACTTTCTTTTTCTCTCTCTCTCTCTCTCTTTCTGTGTACGGTTTTTCCTTCTTACGCACACAGGCGCCGCCATCTTGTACACACGTACTTGGCCACCTCCTCCACTCCACTCCACGCACGCACAGTCTCGCGACCATTAACCAGCACACGTGGCGCACAACAACACACCTCAAAAATAACCCCTCGGCACTCAGCCGCGCCGCAACACACAGCCCATCCACCGACAAGAAGCATACAAGCAAAGAGGGAGGGGAAGGAAGGAAGGAGCTCACACAACGCAAGGGCACGCTTCCTTCCCTCCCAACCGCACCGCACACCACGTCAAAAAAAACTCCAAACAAAACTAAAAGGCCAAGTAGACTAAAAAGGAAAAGGAAAAAAAAAAAAAAACCAGCAACACAGACTCTTTCGCACTTTTCAACTTCCGAACACTGTGGTGGCCCTGAAAAGGGCCGTTTTTCAATCTCTCTTTCCTTCCTTCGGTCTCACACCGCCTAACCGCCGAAACCGTACAGGGTGCGCCCCTGCCTCTTCAGGGCGTACACCACGTCCATGGCCGTCACAGTCTTGCGCTTGGCGTGCTCAGTGTACGTCACCGCGTCGCGGATCACGTTCTCCAGGAACACCTTCAGCACTCCGCGCGTCTCCTCGTAGATCAGACCAGAGATGCGCTTCACGCCGCCCCTGCGCGCCAGGCGGCGGATCGCGGGCTTCGTGATGCCCTGGATGTTGTCGCGCAACACCTTGCGGTGCCGCTTGGCGCCACCCTTGCCGAGCCCCTTTCCTCCCTTGCCGCGGCCTGTCATTCTTCTTCTTCAAGCGTCTCAACCACAATAATATAAAAAACAGAAAGCAAGGCAAGCTCCTCACCCGGCGCTAGCGAGTCGGCTACGGTTGTGGCCCCCAGCGCGCGCGCCGCCCCCCTATATAGACTCTGGGGCCCCGCGGCCCGCACTCCCCTCCCCCCACCACCGCGCACCGAGGGCATATAAGCGCAGCACCCGGGGCGCGCGGGCCCGTTGTCAAGGCAGCACCGGACGCCGTCGCGCACGCAGATCCACGCCGCATCCGCATCCGCAGTAGCCATGGCCCGGACAAAGCAAACGGCCCGCAAGTCCACCGGCGGAAAGGCGCCGCGCAAACAGCTCGCCACCAAGGCGGCGAGGTAGAGCGCGCCCGCCACCGGCGGCGTCAAGAAGCCCCACCGCTACAGGCCGGGCACCGTCGCCCTGCGAGAAATCAGGCGCTACCAGAAGAGCACAGAGCTGCTCATCCGCAAGCTGCCATTCCAGCGCCTAGTGCGCGAGATCGCCCAGGACTTCAAGACCGACCTGCGCTTCCAGAGCTCCGCAGTCATGGCCCTGCAGGAGGCCAGCGAGGCCTACCTCGTCGGCCTCTTCGAAGACACCAACCTGTGCGCAATCCACGCCAAGCGAGTCACCATCATGCCCAAGGACATCCAGCTCGCGCGCCGCATCCGCGGCGAGCGCGCCTAAACCCGCACACCGCCAAACAAACAAAACGGCCCTTTTCAGGGCCACTAACGTCTCTCCGTCGCGAGCAAAACTTTGTCGGTCGCAACGACTAGTTCCCCACTCACTCTCCAGTCCAGTCGTCCCACCCCCGGCCCGGCGCCGCCGTTTCCAAAAAGAAAAAAAAAAAAAAAAGCACCGCACCGGCCGAGCCAAGTCGCAAGCGTCAATAGCGCCACCCACACAGGCCACGGCACAAAACGTGACGCCCGGAAAGCAAAGCCAAAAAAGAGTATTCCAAAACCACCACCAAGACAAACAAACAAACAAACGCGGCGCAAAATAAATAGGTAAAAATAATAAAAGTAAAATACACTTTATGTAACACCAACCGCGCGCCGCCGCCCACGCCCGCCAACGACCCCACAATCCAACCACCGCGGCACGCAAACACCATCCACACATGAAACAAACAAACGCCAGCAAGCAAGACAGACAGACAGACAGACAACAAGGCAACCGACCGACCACGACACGACAATCAACACCTTCCCGACGTGCTTTGATGGCCCTGAGAAGGGCCGTTTTTGTTTTTGTCCGGGACCGCGCGACAGCCTCTGGTTGCGCGCCGGCCACCAGGCGACGGTGTCAACCGCCAACCCTTCCCTGCCCTTTTTACTTCTTCTTCTTGGGCGAAGCCTTCGCCTTAGACGGCGTCGCCGTCGCCTTCTTCGGGCGCGGCGCCTTCGGCTTCTTCGTCGGAACCTTGGCGGCCTTCTTCGCCTTCGACGGCGACTTGGCCTTGGCCGGCTTGGCCGCAGCCGCCTTCTTCGCACCCGCGGGAGCGGCCGACGCCGCAGACGCCTTCTTGGCGGCGCCCGCCTTCCGACCGGTCGCCGCCTTCACGCCGCCAGCCTTCTTTGCGCCGGCCGCACGGGCCCCCTTCTTCTCCTTGCTGGCCGGAGCGACGCGCTTCTTCTTCGCACCACCGCCGCCACCACGAGCCTTGCCGCCCTCGGCCGCCCCGCCGCCGGCGCCGGCAAGCTTGAAAGAGCCCGACGCGCCCTTCCCCTTCGTCTGCACCAGCTCGCCAGCCACGACGGCCGACTTGAGGTACTTCTTGATAAAGGGCGCCAGCTTCTCCGCGTCCAGCTTGTAGTGCGCGGCAATGTACTTCTTGATCGCCTGCAGCGACGACCCGGCGCGCTCCTTCAGACTCTTGATGGCGGCCGTCACCATCTCAGAGGTGCGCGGGTGCGCAGGCTTGGCGCGCGGCTTCTTCGCAGACGACGCAGACTTGGCCTTCTTCGTAGTGCCGGTGGCGGCGGGTGCCGCGGCAGTCTCGTTCGTAGCCGCCTGGTCTGCCATCTTTTGCTTGTTCTCTTTTCTTTTTTCCCCTTGGTTTCGCTTCCTTCTCTCCTTCGACGACGCACAACAGCGAGGGGCGCGCAGCAGAGAATAGCCGCGCACGCTCGCTCGCTCGCTCGCAAATTCACAGAGCTCCATGCTCTGGTGTGTTGTAGGGTGAGCGGATCACGCCTTTCCTACTTCTATCTTGGTTTGATTGTTGTTTTCCTCTTTTTCTGGATCTTCGTCTCGGTTGCGTTGTTTCTTTTCTTTCTTCTAGCTCGTGTTGCGGCGTATATTTACGCCAGCAACAGATCTGGCCACCTTGTGGTCGGGAGCCAGTGCACCTGGTTGCCCAGGTTGCGGACGAGGTCGTTCTCCGAAGTCCTCGCGGCCGCATAAAATCGATGCGCCGCTTGCCGGAATCGGTGTTTGAGCAGCGGGACTCCGGCTATTCTGTGGAGTTCTCCCGTGCTGAAATCTCGTGGCAGGTGAAGCGCTAGCCTAAGCGCTTTGTTCTGGACCGTCTGCAGCTTGGCGATTGACGAGTCGGCCGCATTGCCCCACACCACAGCAGCGTACTCTAACAATGGCCTGATCAATGTTAGGTACAGTGTAACACCGCAGTGTGGGGGCAGGGTCGTCGCTGGGTTCAGTAAGGGGTATAGCAAGCGCAATCTGCCAAGCGCTTTACCCCTTACTTCCTTGATGTGCGCCTTCCACGTCAAGCGCCGGTCCAGTGTGACGCCTAGGTAGCGTCCGGTGTTCGACCATGGGATGGGGCCTCCCATGATGTTGAGTGGCTGGAGGTCGGCCGGAATTTTCTTCCTGGTGAAGATCACCGCCTGACTTTTGGCTGCATTGAACTTGAGCCGCCATTTGGTGGCCCAAGCTCCAAGCACATCGCAAGCCGATTGCAGGCGGTGACGCATCATCCTGGCGTTGATGCTCTTGCTATAGAGCGCGGTGTCGTCTGCGTAGAGCGCGACATGCACGCCCTGCCTCTTCGGGACGTCGGCGGTGTAGAGTGAGTAGAGCAAGGGGCCGATGACGGACCCTTGCGGTACTCCGGCTGCAATGGGACGCGCTGTCGATGTCCCGTCGTCGGTGCGCACGTGGAAGGTGCGCCCAGTCAAATAGGATTTGATAAGGCGGGCGTGCGACACCGGTAGGCCCTGTGTAAGCAGTTTATACACAAGGCCGTCGTGCCACACGCTGTCAAAGGCTCTGGAAACGTCCAGGAGTACCGCCCCAAGGTACTCGCGACGCTCCAGCGCCCCCATCGCCTGCTCAACCAGTCGAAGCAGCTGCTGCTGAGTGGAGTGGCCCCTCCTGAACCCGAATTGTTCGTTAGGGAGCAGGCCTTCCTCCCCGATGTGCCGCCACAGCCTCTTGACGTAGAGCCGTTCGAAGACCTTCGAGACTGCGGGCAACAGGCTGATAGGTCTGTGGTTTTGCGGTAGCCGCAGGTCTTTTCCGGCCTTGGGGACCGCTACAACTTCCGCATGTTTCCATGCAGTTGGGAAGCTGCAGGTCCCGAGCACAGAGTTGTAAATCCTCGTGAGTTGCCGCACAGCGGCTGGCGGCAGCATCTTCAGAAGCTCGCTGCTGATGTTGTCGCACCCTCCCGCCTTTCTTGTCTGTAGGTGTGCGAGTTGTTGCGCGACCTCGTCCTCCGTCACCTCCGCGATGGTGTCGCCCTCGTCTCTGTGCGCCAAGTACACAGGAAGGCGCCGCTCTACCAGGCGGACGTGCTCTTCGTCCACGACGTCCTCCACTGGCGTGAAATTGGCGGCGAAGGCGTCGGCTAGCGCGCCAGCTTTGGCGTCAGGCTCTGTGATGGCGATGCCTCCGACTTGGAGCGGTGGAACTCGTTGGCGTTGTTGCAGGAAACTCTTCGTCACCCTCCAGGCCGTTCCGTCCTCTATCCTGAGAGTGGCAATTCTGCCGGCCCAGTCGCGATTGCGGTGGTTTTCAATCGCGTATTTGATCTCGCGACGCATTCGGTTGATGGTGGCCTTCGTTGCCGGCTGTCGCGTGATCTGCCACTCTCGGAACAGACGGTTCTTCTCCCGGATGGCCTGGAGGATGTCTGGTGGGAGCTGCTTGGAGTGTTCCCGTGGACGTCTGCGTTCACGTGGCGTGGCCGCTGCGGCCGCTTCGTGCGTCAGACGCGTAAATGCTGCAAGGGCGGCATCGGCGCCCTCGGTTTCTGGGTCAGGCATGGCGGCGACTGTCTCTTCTAGGTGGTCCCGGAAGTGGTCCCAGTCGACGTTACGGTACTGCTTGCGGCCCTCTGGTGGTGCGACCCCGTCGGTGGCGAGATCGAATACCACAGGAAGGTGGTCAGACGATAGTGCCACCCGCGTCGTCGCGACAGCGTCGTGTGCGGCACCCTTGATGATGGCGACGTCCAAGACGTCGGCGCGGCCGCGTTGGGGATAGTGTGTGGGGTCAAAAGGCCCCACTACTATCGCGTCGTGTTGCTGGGCCGCTCGCAGTAGCCTCCTCCCGCTAGTGGTCGTCACCCGGGAGTTCCACTCCGGGTGTTTGGCGTTGAAGTCGCCGCCGATGAACAGGTTGCCACGCATCGACAACAGCGAGTGGAAATCTCGCGGTTGTAGCGGCCGTCCTGGTGGTCGATACGCGGCGACAAACTTCATATGACCCGCCGAGGTGTTGACCACAACACCAGTCGCCTCCACTGTGGTCAGTTCGGGCAGTTGGAACGGGTGGTGCCGCAGCGATGTTTTCACATACACTGCCGTTCCGCCGCCCGCCGTCTCTCGGTCGGTGCGGTAGCACCGGAAGTTCGGCGCCCGCACTTGCACACCTGGTTTCAGCCAGGTTTCGGTGACGAGGCAGACGTCCACGGCCTCGTCACGTAAAAACTGCCGAAACTCGCCTGCCTGGTCACGGATGCTGTTTGGATTCCAGACGCAAACGGTGAGCCCCAGTATTGGCGTATTAGCCATGATGTGGGGCGGGGGCTGCACGTGTGGTGGCGGCCTGGCTGGCCGTATTCAGGGCAGATACAATCATCTGCGGAAGCTGTAGTATGAGCTGCTTGAATTCACGCAGCATTTCACGCAGCTCTGCAGCTTCGCTGGGCGCAGCTAGCGTCTCTGTCGTCTGCGTCGGTGGAGGCAGAACTTGCTCGGCGGGCGTCGAATCGGTGGGGGCGTTGTTTGGCCGCCCTCCGCGTCTGCCACGCCGGTTTTCTGCCCTGGCTGGCGTGGAATCTGCGGCTGGCGGTGCGCCGGTCAGCGCTGGCTGCTCTCTTCGCCGTCCGCGCCCCTGGACCTCGGATGTTGCGCCCGCAGGCGCTGGCTGCTCTCTCCGCCGTCCGCTCCCATGGACGTCCGCGGGGTGGGCGGGTGGTCTCTGGGCCGGTCTCGTCATCGGAGTCGCAGATGCAGCGGCAGCCGCCGCGAAACTTTTGCCCGCAACCGCGCACGCGCCTGGCCCAGCCAGTGTCGCGGGCGGGCGCGGACGGCCGAGAGAGCGGCCGCCACTCGGCGCGCCGCCGCGCCGCCGCGCCGCCGCGCCGCGCCTCCCGCGCTTGCTACCGCCCAACGTCCGACAGCCTGCGCGGAGCAGCCCCCAACCTGCGCCGCAACCACCCGCGCCATTCAAACCACCGAGGATGGGGCTACACACACCGACACCACGGTCGCCAACCAGTCGCCGCGGCGGCGCCGCAAACCACGGCCAAACTGCAGCCACCGCGCGCCACAGCCTGGGTCGGCCCGCCGAGAATCGCCGCCCCCGCCCAAATGCCGCCCCCACAGCCCCAGCCGACGACCCGCCACAATGGCCAAACCTTCGTCAAAACTCCCACACCGTCGCCGCGGCAGCCCGGCCACCGCGGCCGGCGCCACAGCCACACGAGCCGAGTCGTGCGGCGATGACGGCCGTGCACAAACGCACCTCCGCCGCCCCATCGCCTTCCGCCGTTTTCCCGATCGGCCCGCAGCCGTCGGGCCACGGCCGCGGGCCGTCCTCCTCCTCTCGCCTCGCCCGCCAACACCCACAGCCCTTCCAACACATTTTTTTTTCTTTTTTCTTTTTTTTTTTTTTTACTTTTTTACGATCGCCGCCTGCGCAACATGGCACCGGCCGACGGAGCGCCAACCCCCCCGCCACAGGCGAAAACAAAACAAAACAAAACAAAACAACGACAAACAAACAAACAAAATAAATTACCAGCCTGCCCCAACTACAGACACACCGAATCTGCCCTCACAGCCGACCTTACACGCCTCAACGTCAAAACAAAGGTGGTTTCTTTCCTTCAACGGTCACGTGCGTTAGGTTAAGGCGACTTGCGGGTTGGCCTAAGAGCTTAGGTTAGGTTACGTTAGTTTAGGTGGCTGCGTTAAGGGCTTAAAGAAGTTTAGGAGGTTAAGGCGTCGAGGCGGCCGCACCCCCTTAGCTGCTGCGGCTCGGCCACGCCACGCCACGCCACGCTTTGGGGTTTCATAAGGTCGCGCGGCGGGTCGTCGGCACGCCGCAAAGGACAAAACTGCAAGACGACGTCGAAAAACAAACAACAGGTAAAAAATAAATAAGTAAGTAAAAATAAACGACGCCGACAGGCGGGGATCAAGCAGAACGAGCAGATTCCGGAGAGCGAACGAGACACACACGCACGCACACACACAAACCCCCCCGAGCCGAGAGAGCACAGCACCACCACGTGTCGGCCTCCGCTCACCCGACTCGGCTGGGCTGGGCTGGCGGCCGGGCCGGATGCACGTACACGTACGGCTACAGCCACTACCCGTACACAGCCGCTCTTCACGCAACACCAGCCAAATGGCGCGCCCGCGTCTCGTCGCGGTCGCGGTCGCAACGCCACGCCGGCACACTTTCGGCACCACCGTTTTCGCGCGCACCGCAAACAAAACGCAGCCGACACACACAGAAAAAAAAAAAAAAAAGAAAAAAACAGAGCGCGAGACGGGCGGCGGCGCACCTTTCGCCAGCCGGCAGGCAATCGACTCGCCCAGTACGACAAACGCGCACGCCACCCCACCCACCAACCAACCAACCAACCAACCAGTCGTCGTCGTCGTCGTCGTCGTCGTCCCGAAATCAAACAAACTCTCAAAAGCACAGCCCCTGCTGCCAACGGACGCAGGCGCCACGCAGCTCCCTTCCCGCCACACTCGATTCGCAGCGCAACTCACCCGGCACACCGTCAAACGACGGGCTGGGCTCGCCGCATCGCCGCAACCTACACACCTTCCACGCCACGACGCACAGCCCCACCAGACGCCCGTGCCGCAACGACACTACTGCACTACCACTACCGCACTACTCCTCTCGCCCTTGCCATACACGACACAACACGCCAAAAAATGAAAATCCAAATACAAACAAAAACACCGCCCCCACGACCCAAACACATGCACGGCGCGCCAACACACGCGAGGCAAGGCACGCAGCAAACGGCGTCCCCTCCGCGTCGCGCCATCAACCTACACACACAAGGCAACCAACAACAGCCAGCCAGCCAGCCAGCCAGCCAGCCAGGCCCACTCTCACGCCGCAAAAACAGAAAACACACCGAAACCGCCAAACGCCGCACATTCGCGCTTCGCACTTACCACACACCTCTCGGCATCCGTTTCGCACACAACGACGCGACGCACATACATCATCACGGGCTACGCACGCACACCGCGACCCACTTTTTTACGACGCCCTCGGCAGAGCACACGTGCCCACGCCCACACACAGTCGACACAACGACGCAGCGCGCAGCAGACGCGGCCGCAACACATACCTCCCCGACGACGCGCCAACACCGCCAGCCACTGCTCACTCGCCCAAGCAACCCGTGCACACAACTGCCACACGCGTCCACCACGCCGCCGCCAACCACCCGCCCGCCAGGGGGCGCTCACGTCCGCGACAACAGCGCGGCACCGCCGGACCGGACCGGACCGGGCCGGGCCGGGCCGGGCCGAACCGAGCCGAGCCGCCGCCGCCTCCTCTCCACTCGGCACGCCACGTCCTGCTTGCAAAACACATGGCTCGTCCCTCTGTACACACAACGCGCCTGCCTGCGGTCGCCGCCGGCATCTATCTACCTGAGCATCGGAGCCAGGCCGGCAAGCCCACACTTAAATAATGCACTTCACCAGCCAAACAAACCCACTCTTCCTTTCTTTGCACAGCGCATGCAACAGCAGCCCCAGGAGCCGGGCCCGCCGCCAGCGTCTCCTCCTCCTCCTCCTCCTCCTCCTCCTCCTCCTCCTCCTCCTCCTCCTCTGGGCACAGCCAGCCAGCCGTTCCCACCGCCCCGCCCCTGCTCTGCAGAACAAGAAAAAACGAAAAAGTACCAACACACGCACCCAAAGCGTAAGCCAGACAAGACCAGCCTCTCCAAGGCCACACACACGCAAAAAAAAAAACAAAAAAACAAAAACACTACAACAAAATAAAATAAAAAAAGAAAAAGCAAGCCTGTCGCCTCGCCCCCGCCCGTCCCCCCCACCACATTCGCCCCCTCCGCTTGTTTTCCTTTCTACAATTTCCCTCTTTTCCACCCAATATCCCGCCGCGGTTTACGGGCACCGGCCGATTTTGCGCCCGCCCACATGTGTGCCTACTCCCCACCACCATTCCCTCCGCAGCCCGCAGCCCGCAGCCCGCAGCCCGCTTTTCCCCCCTCCCTGCCCACACCACACCACACCGACGGTGCTGACGTCGACACGCACCCAAGACAGGGGCCACGACCGTCTTTTTTCCTGGGCCCATCCCCGCACCGCACCGCACCTCCTTCCAATCAACGCTGTGGCGCCTGTGTCCGCGCGAGACGCGTGCGCGCCGCCTCTCTCAACATCCGTCCGCCGTCCGCCGGCCGGCCCGTTTTTCGGCCCCCAGGCCATCCGTCAACCACCACTGCCCCTGCCCCTGCCCCTGCCCCTGCCCGCCCCGCACCACACCACACACCGCTGCTTGCCCCGGCCGTTGCCACCAAAGGCGCCAACCGCAGCCCGCGCGCGCCAGAAAGAGATGGCAAAACTACAGGGACCCAGCCGACCGACGAAAATCAGAGCAATTGGCCGGGAGGATCAAAAAGAGAGCTCCGAAAACCACCGTAGCGAGGCGTGGGAGGAAACGTTACGAGAAGCAGAAAGGGACCAGGAAAAATTCTGGAAATTTCTTAAAACTCGTAAACTAAACACGAAACATCTACATCTACATGGGGAAGGAACGACCCCACAGACCGAGCTGAAGCACTGGCGGATTCACTAGAAAGGCAATTCCAAGCACCAGAAGCGGTAGATGACGAAACTGATGACCACCAGGAAATGGTACTCAGAAGGGTAAAACCGCATCCTAAGTGCCCCGATCAGAACATCTTTCACAATCCAATAAACGCAGAAACCCCATATCTTATCACATCACAAACATACACACATCCTAAGAAGGCATCAGGCCCAGATTCCATCAAACCGCAACTACTACATCACCTACCTCCAGCAACTATCAATTATCTATCTAACATCAATATATAATGCTTGCTTCAGACTAAACTACTTGGAAACAGGCCCGAGTCATCACATTACCAAAGCCAAACAAGGACTTATTATTTCCGCAAAACTATAGGCCAACTTCCTTGGAAAGGTTCTCGGAAAGCTCATTCAAACTGAACTGAAGAAATTCAATTCTTAAAGGATAACAACATAATCATCCCACAACAATTCCGATTCCGCGAAGAACACAGCACCACCCACCAGGTGACCAGACTAGTCGAGCACATATGTCAGGCCAGAAACATTAGACACAGTACTGGAGCAGTCCTGCTTGACATTGGAAAAGCATTCGGATAACGCCTTATCTACAAGCTCCACCACTACAACTGCCCCATCCACATTATTGGCTTCTTTTCTCCGCAACAGAGCATTCTATGTCCATGTACCAGGAGCGGCAAGTAACACTAGATCCATAGAGGCTGGAGTCCCGCAAGGCTCAGTGCTGGGGCCCATTCTCTACTCAATATACACAAACAAACAGCTGGGAGGACACTTGTCACTATTTGCAGACGACACTGCAGTCTACCGCAGCAGTTCTAACCTGCAATATAGAGTCACAAAAATAGAGCAACACCTACAATCCATCCAGAAATGGGCTAACCAATGGAAACAAAAAAAAAAAAAAAAACAATAAACGCGGAGAAAACCCAAGCAATACAATACGATTCACATTCAAAAAGAATACCTCCTAACCTGCATATACGCCTCAGAAATAACAATCTTCCATGGTCAGGCACAATAAAGTATCTAGGCATCAAGCTGGACAAGAGGTTGACATTTAGAGACCATGTTACACACGTTTGTAACAAGGCTGCAGCAGCAATATTCAGACTGTACCCAATCATCAAAGGAAACAGAATAAATATGCGCGCCAAAAAGAAAATCTTCAAAACCGTCATAGGAACCAGCCATCACTTACGGCTCTGAAAATCTGGTCAATGGCCGCAGACACCAACATAACAAGAGTAAAAAAGGGTGCAGAACAAATACTTCAGAATTACTGCTGATGCCGGCCGGTACCAGACAAACCGAGACATATACACAAACCATAACATACTCAAAATCCCGGAAATCATCCAAAGAAAAATCCATAAAGTTTTTTTTTTTCCACCAAACCACGGATTCGAACCACCCACTCATCAGAAATCTGGGACAAAATCCACCCGACCCAAGAACGACATTTCCCATCACGACAAAACACCACAAACTACAACATACCATGATAAACAAAAATAAAATACAAACACCATAACACTCACTTAAACAACAAACATCTACACACACCCAAGAGACCCTATCATCCCATCATTTTGTTACCCAACATAATCAGACAGAAGGCAGGGATCAAGGACAGATCCGGTCCTTCGAGTACAGGGGGTAAAAAATACCCATCAGACCAGCTCTCTCTCTCTCTCTCTCTCTCTCTCTCTCTCTCTCTCTCTCTCTCCTCCTCGCTTCTCCGTGCCGACGCTGCCCCGCACACGCGTTCGCGTTCGGCCGACACCACACGACAGGTCTTTGGGGCCCCGCCACTGCGCACACGCACGCCTCCTCCTCTTCCTTAGTTCTTTTTCGCTTTTCTTTTCTCCCCCGCCCCCCGCTCTCACCGCCACATCATCCCGCAACCCTTGGGGGATGTTTCCCAACATCAACGCGCCCCAATTCCACTCTCTGCCCGTGCCGCACTCTCCACTTTGCTTCTCCCCGTCCCCTACACACACGACTACCGAAACCCCGGTTGACACACCTTCTCGTAGGACAGGGGTGCGTGCGTGCGTTGTCTTGACGGTGACAGCAACAGCAACGGATCCGTCCATCCCATTCCCCCCCCACTCGGTAAAGAACCATGTTCAACCCACACTACACAACAAGGGGGGCACACACGAACGCGAAAGAAAGGGAAGGGCAGGGCAGGGCAGGGCAACTATCTCGTACACATTCTTCCTCAGAACCCACATATCACATCAACGGACGGCAGGCCAATTGCGGACTCAGCCGTGTCAGGCAAATCCAACCCAACCAACACCTCCCACGGAAACCCTGACACTGATCCAGCAGTACGTCCACATACATCGCCACACCAAATACGGGTGACGAGTGAGCAACAAATGGAACAATACACAACAAGGCTGACCTAATAAAAACTGCACGTCACGTCATACCTTCCAGACAGACGCAGTTCCGACGGGACGGCGGAACCGTATACGTACCTTTCAGCCACAACAACCGACCGACTGGACACGCCCGCGTCTCCAGCCAGCCAACCACCAGGGCCACACAGCCCGCAAGTTTCAGCGTCAACACTTCTTAACGTACGTTGCAAACTTTTCAAAACATTGCCACACACACACACCACGAAAAGCGTCAACCTCTCTCACACTGGATACACTCAACACTTTTTGTCGGCGGAGCTTGAGGCCAACGGTTGACACACCCCCACCGGCCACACAGGTTTCCCTTTGAAAATTGCAGTGACGGAGACGCGGCATTACGAGAGGGTTGTTTCCGAGAGCGCGAGCTGGACGGAGCTGCGGCGCCGCCGCCGAGGGGTAATGAACGCACGCGATGCCGCATGACAGCCCATCACCCAAAGTTTCACCCACAACTGCACAGGTCGCACCCCCTTTTCGCGCCATACTAGTGTCGATCGTCAATTACAGCTCACGGTGTTCGCATTTGCCACTTGACGGGGGGGAAAAGAAAACAAACATCTGACACGCCATGTGTTTCTCTCTCTCTGTTATATCTAGGTCATTGGGCAGCCACTGTAAAAAAAAATATTTTTACGACATGGTTGGGTAAGTGATTTAAAGACAACAATTGTGGGTCACACACCATAGACCATTTCGATAGTGTTCTTGTTCTTCTCTTTTTCCTTTTTTTATCGCTCAATTGAAATAAAACCTGGGGATGATGCAATGCTGCGATATGGCACAACCGTCGTCCATTGTACACAACTCGGGAACAAAAAGAAACCAATTCAGGGAACGTTCGTTCCTTCACAACGTTTCTTTCAACGCACTTGGTCTTTACCATCCTGTATTCAACACACATTTCCTTTCATCAAACTAGGGCATTTCCATAACAGTTTGTTTCCGTTTCTGTGAGCACAATACTGCTCCTTCGACGTCATTTCACCATCTTAACTAGAGACAAACAACAAAATAGGAAAACAGCCTTGAGAACCCCGTCCACCAAATTTCAGTTAGCACGGCATCCAAGATTCTTTTCCGGGGAGCGCAGTGCAGCTGACGCTCCTCAGACCATATACCGTCGCCAGTCTCACTCAACTCTTGCGCATTCCATTCTACGCTACGTGACAATGCAAAAATGAATGAATCAAACCCGCCCAGAGAGCGTCTTGTGCGAGGGGACACGCGATATAGAGAACAACAAAACACACAGGGGACACCACCAAAGTTGGAGAGAACGTTTCCACACGGCAGCCGCGCCGTTACGCGCTTTTTTTTTTTTTTTTTCCTCCCCTCCCACTGCACACCTCCGACACCACGGGAACGTTCACCGTCCCGTTGCCCTACACTGGCGTTTCTTTTCAACCCCCCACCCTATTCCTCGCTCCCCGGACATTCGACCGATCACAAAGTGCAACCTCTCGTTACCGTCGGGTGCCCCTCTTCATCCCCGGGGCGCCAAAAACAAAACAAAAAAAAAAACAACAAAAAAAAAACACCACCGACGCCGTCGTCTCGCGTCACCTCACTCAACTGAGCGGAAAATACACGTACATCCAGAATGACGACACCGCCTCCACAAACAAAAACCAGACGTCAGACGTCAGGTCGAAAGAGGGCACCGTACGTCGTGGCGCGTGGTCTCCTAACTCACCTCGCGCGTACAAATACAATACAATACAATACAATACAATACAATGCAATGCGTGTCACCTCACGTTCACACACACCTCCACGCTCCACTTTTACGTCGCCCAACCAACCAACTAACTTAACGCACCCGCTCGGCGTAGAAGCAGCTGTAGGCGGCAACGTGTTTCTCACCCTCGCCACCAACGGTGTGACATCCGACAATCGCGGTTTGCTTTCCGTTCCACACCTCCGGCCATACCATACAAAGGGGACAAAAAAAAATATATCAAACAAGCCAACTCCAGCGATCCGCCCCCCTAACACCAACATGTCTCGAAACACCCACGCCCACGACCCGGCTGTGGCTAAAGTGCGTATCCCAACGTCACACCAAAACCAAAGGCGCAGGCGCCGCCCCACACCACACCACAAGCTACAGCTACAGCTGTGCCGCCGTCCACCCGCTCACAACAACAACAACAACAACAACAATTCCGACCTTCCCGCAAAGGCATTTTGGTGGCCCTGAAAAGGGCCGTTTTTTTTTCTTTTCTTCGCCGCGCCGCGGACGAGCCTCCTATTTCCAAGAGCCACCTCCTTACTTGGAGCTCGTGTACTTGGTCACCGCCTTCGTGCCCTCGCTCACCGCGTGCTTGGCCAGCTCGCCAGGCAGCAAGAGCCGCACAGCGGTCTGGACCTCGCGGGACGTGATGGTCGAGCGCTTGTTGTAGTGCGCCAGGCGAGAAGCCTCGGCCGCAATGCGCTCGAAAATGTCGTTCACGAAGCTGTTCATGATGCTCATCGCCTTCGAAGAGATGCCCGTGTCAGGGTGCACCTGCTTCAGCACCTTGTAGATGTAGATGGCATAGCTCTCCTTCCTCTTGCGCTTCTTCTTCTTGTCGCCCTTCGAAATGTTCTTCTGCGCCTTGCCAGCCTTCTTGGCGGCTTTCCCGCTAGTCTTGGGCGGCATCACGAACAAACAGGCAGGCAGGCAGGCACGCGCAGTCAGTCAGTCAAGCGCTCCGCTCCAGTCAGCGTCTCCCCACACAGTGGCACCCGCCGGCGTTGCTCATGCCGGCGTTGCTCATGTCTGGGCATCTGCCCATGTGGTATTTAAAGGTCCTGTGGCTTTTGCCTTAATGCCTTCTGTCTCAACTAGGGTTTCTAGAATCATGGTTTTGTTTGGTTTTAACATTTTTTTTGTAGTTATTTTCTTTGTGTTTTTTTTTGTGTATTTTGTTTATGTTTTACTGTGACTTAGTACCTAAAGTGTCTGGTTAGTGTGTTTTTAGGATGTTTGTAGTTAATAAGTAGTGGGTCAGATCCCAAGCTAGTGATGGTCTCGTATGGTGAGTTTTCTGCGTTTGTGTAGAAAGACTGTGTTCTTTGCTGGATGACTGTGGTGATTGTGGGTGTGTTTGTGTCTAAGTGAATGAGTGTGTTAGGTACGAACCAGGGTGCATCTGTGATTATCCTGAGAGCCTTGTTTTGAAGTATTTGTACTTTTCTAAGGTGAGTGTCTGCGGCCATGCCCCAGATCTCACAGCCATAAAGTATTGCAGGAAGGACCACCATCTTCCAGATTTTTAGCTTTACTTCGGTGGTCAGTCCGTTGCCCTTCAGCAATGGATATAACTGGTAGAGCCTAGCCGAACCCCGATTACATGCGTCCGCTATGTGTCCATTCCATAGAAGTTTGCTGTCTATTTTCAGACCAAGGTACTTTACTGTGTCACTCCAGGGAAGGTCCCTTCCATCGATGGAGAGTTGACGGTTGGGTGGCCTTCTCCTGGTTGTGAACATAATTGCATTGCACTTGGTTGGGTTTACTTTGATTTTCCAGAAGTTGCACCATTGCGTGATCTGGTCAAGGTGCCTCTGAATGTTTAGGACGATGTAATTGGGGTTCGGGTGGCTGGCGTAAATAGCTGTGTCATCGGCAAAGAGGGCTAGATGGGTGCTGTCCCGCTTTGGTATGTCGTTTGTGTACAAACTATACAGGATGGGTCCCAGGACAGAACCCTGGGGCACTCCTGCCTCGATTGTCTTAATACTACTCTTAAATCTATCCATATACACAAAGAATTTTCTATTGCTTAAAAACGAGTGGAGGATCTTCAGCAGATGCTGGGGACAGTCATACTGGTGGAGCTTATAAATTAGGCCGTCGTGCCAGACACGATCGAAGGCCTTCTCTATGTCTAAGAAGACTGCCCCTGTACTGTGCCTGTTTGCCCTAGCCTTGCAGATCTGCTCCACCACCCGGGTGGCCTGTGAGATTGTGCTGTGTCCGGCACGAAAACCAAACTGCTCAGGGATGGTGATATTCCTTTCGGTGAGGAAGGTTTGGAGTGGCTTCAGGATTTGTTGCTCGAGGACTTTGCCTAGTATGCATAGGAGGGATATGGGTCTGTAATTCTGGGGAAAGAGGGGATTTTTATCAGGTTTGGGAAGTGTGATGACTTTGGCTATCTTCCATGCCGATGGGAAGTGGTTATGTTTCAGGCAGGCGTTGAGGATGTTGGTTAGGTAAAGGAAAGCTGAGTCGGGAAGGTGTTTGAGCTGTAGTGGCTTTATGCCGTCGGGGCCCGGGGATTTGGAGTTACCGATCCCGTTTATGGTTGAGCAGACTGTTTGGCAGGACACAGGCTCAAATACGGTCTCGGGGCGTCTTCTCAGGATTCCTGGGACTGTGCGGATTACTCTCTCTTCGTGCTCGTCGGCGTCTTCGTCGTCAATTATGTTTTCACGAAACTGTAGCTCTAGCGAGTTGGCCATAGCTTCTGCTTTTTCAGGGGGATCATAGACAAGCCCATTTTCTCCGTGGAGCGGTTTGATGGATTTTGTCGTCTCCTTACGCGACTTTACGATTCGCCAAAATTTCTGTGGGTTGTCTTGTGTTTCCCGTAGTGTCTGCTCCCAGCGTGCGCTTCTGTACTCTTGCAGGTGGACCCTCACTTCTTGAGCAAGGCTGCTCGCTATGCGCCTGTCTATGGGGTCTCTGTAGGCCTGCCAACGTTTCCTGAAGCGGCGTTTAGTGCGAAGCAGCTCTTGTATTTCCTCTGGCAGGTCTTGGCGCCTGTTCAGGTGTCTAGTCCTAGTGGTTGTTTGCCTGCTACAGACTTTTAAAATCTCGGTAAAGTGCTCCACTGCATTATCTATGTCCCTTCGGTTATTGAGCCTAGCGGGTTCTGTGGTGTGAAGGTCAACGAGATTCTTGTATTCGTTCCAGTCAGTTTCGTAAGTGTAGAAGGCCTTGTCCGCTCCTTTGTGTCTGGCACCAGCTAGCTCTAGGCCTACGGGGTTGTGGTCAGAGTCGAGATCATTGAACACTACTGGGTTTAGTGCCCAGTGGAAGTTTTTAGTCACAAATATATCCAAGATGTCCGGACGGACAGTTTCATTTGTGTGGAAATGGGTCGGTTCGTCGGGGGCGACGATGCTGACCTCATTATGATTTAGGATATAGTTGTGCAGTGCCCTACCACAGGCGTTGCTGGCCCTACAACCCCAGGCTCGATTTTTGGCATTCAAGTCTCCACCAAGTATGACTTTGGGACCTAAGTTTAAAAGTGAATCTATGTCGTTAGTGGGGATGTTCCTACCAGGAGGGTGATAGACTGCGACTAGTATTACAAGGCCTTGTTCTGTTTTGATTTCAATTGCGCTTGCTTCAACTCTCTCGAGTTGGGGCAAGTCGACTAACCTATGGGGTAACCTATTTTTAACTAATACTAGTGTGCCGCCTCCAGGGCGGTTTACCCTATCATTCCTATACATACTGAAATTTCTTATAGCTAAGGTCTGTTGTGGGCGCAGGTGTGTCTCTGATATGAGCGCTACATCGACACCATTGTCATCGAGAAAGTACTCCAGCGTTTGCTTCTGATTCGAAATGCCGTTGGCATTCCAGTTTATTATGAAGAGTGATCTTCTTTGATTACGGTCCATCAAAGAAAGACAGGATAGATGATGCTATTATTAACAGCTTTGATAGTTTGTCTGGGACTGCTTGAACTTGCTCCACCGTTGATTTGATGGTGCTGATTATTTTGGGTATGTTAAAGGAGCCCAGCACACTGGCGAGCCCGTGCAGTTGAGTCAGTGTATCGTCAGCTGCAGCTGGGTTGCCCGGCGGGAGGCTCCAGGCCGACTGCGCGCGGCCAGCGGCCGGCAGTGTGTGCCTCGCCGGAGCGGCGAGGGAGTGGGGGGCGGTGGCTGAGGTGGAGGGGGGTAGCAGCAGGCTGCCTTGCGGCAGTCGCCGCCTGACCTTGTTGCTGAGCGCGTCCGCGCGAGTTTAATATGGGGAAGTTCTTGGGGCTGATAGCAGGGGCTGGATTTGCTTTCCCAGCTTCCGCTTTTGGTTTGTTCTGCATGGATTGTGTTACAGCAATCCACGTGGGGCATTTTTTGTAGCTAGCAGGGTGTTTGCCCTGGCAGTGAACACATGTTGCGTCAGCTTGCCTAGGCTTTTTGCACAGAGAGGTAAGGTGTGGGCCTGCGCACTTTACACAGCGCGGGTCCAACCTGCAGTTTCGGCTGCCATGGTGAAACCTCTGGCACCGGTAGCATTGTTGTGGCCCTTCCTTCCTCCTGTAGGATTCTATAACGCATGTTGTGTAGAGGAGCCTATTTACCTTATAGATTTCGCCTGCGTTCTGTCCCCTGACAATGGTGGCGATATAGATCGGCTTTTTAACCAGTGTTGGCACACCGTTTATGTCCTTCCACTCTTTCATTTGGATGACGCTCTGGACATTAAAGTTAAGGTCTTTGAGCGCATCGTGAATTTGTACTGGCTCTATAAAACTAGGGAGTTTCTTAATTACTACTTTCTGGAACTTTGACGGCTCCAGGTCGTAAGTGTGGTATTGGATACCCCGAATCGCCAGGTTGGTCAAGACATGCTGATAGTCCTCAGCATTGTCCACTTGGTATTTTACTGTATCGCCCCTATAGGCGCACTGGATTTTGCTTTTGAGCCCGGGCTCTACTTCTTTTACAAAATCTATATAATCCTTTGTGCGGTAACTTATAATAGGAGGGATGCGAGTCTTTTTGCCCTGGGGTTTAGATGTCCCAGGACGGGGAGCGTCGGAAGCATCTTGTGGGAGTGCTTCAAACCTATTAGCTGTGGGGACAGTCACCACATCCATTTCTTCAGCGTCATCAGGTGGTAGAGGAGCAGCAAGTGCTGCAGCCTCGTCCTGCAAGGCCTGCCTTTTGCTGCTGACCGCAGACGTAGACCCTGGTTCACCTGCGTCCTCGTGTTGTTTGTGTTTACGTGTCTGTCTGTGTTGTGGCATGATTAGGCTGTGGTAGCCCTTATAAGGGCTGCCACAGCGGTCTGGGGTGGTTAACTGCTCAGGGGCAGTAAGCTGAGACTTCTGGCACAAGGAAAAACCACCAGGCACCACGCAATGACTATCAGATGCACCTTCGTTAACACCGCAGGGTGTCCAGTGCAGAGCTGACCCTATGGTACACGACCGCGGGTTACCGGGCAGCGCCACGGGCCCTGGATCGGAAAAATCCCTATACTCGGAGGATGCAGGGAGGATGCCCCGCCGCGTGATGTCGTGGCAGTGGGAAAAACACGACAATTTTGCTGGCTACATACTCAATGAGCAGTGGCAGCCTCGAAGAAATTCCCACGTCGTGTCTCGGCGTATCGCATCGCACAAAGACGACGGCAAGTACACGAGCGTCCAAGCGAGTCGGCGTCTCAGCACGGAATGGCCGCCGGCACCCGCCGCACGCCGCCGCCGCACCTTTACCAGCTCGCCCTGCTGCGGCCGCCGACCAATGGGGCGCGCGCGCAACCGGCCGCCGCACCCGAGCCCATAAAGGACCCCCACCCCGCCGGCGCCGGCACACACGCAGCCCATCGCCATGTCCGGACGCGGAAAGGGAGGCAAACTTGCTGCTGTGGCAAAGCTTCTGCTCACGCTGGCAGGAGACGGCCGCGGCAGCAACAAGAAGAAGAATCGCAGCCGACCGCAGCACAAGAGGCAGTGCTACCGCTGCCAGAAGATGGGTCACGTCGCCAGGTCGTGCAGGGAAGCAGTTGCGTGTTTGAAATGTGCAAAGGCACACGATACACGTGACTGCGACAAGCCTTCAGACGTCGCGCCGACGTGCGTAAACTGCGGCGGCTCGCACGCCGCAAACGCACGCAGGTGCGCATATCTGAAGCAGCGGAGACCACCAACAACAACCGCCAAGAAAGCGGTACACGAAGAAGAGGCGGCCGTTCCGCCACCCCCGCCCAAGGGGGGCAACGGGGCGGCCGCAATCTCGCCCAGCGCCGCTACCGACGACGCCGTGGCAGCCCTCAAAACCGCGATGGCGGCAGAGAGAGCGGCCATGCAGAAGGAGATCGTCGGTCTCCACCGGCAGCTGCAAGAGTTGCGAGAGGAGCTGCGACTTTTCAAGAAGGCGCCGCCTGTCCCTGCGCCCGCCGCCCCCGTGAGGCGGCCAGTGGGGGTAGACGCCGCCACACAGACGTCCACTGACTCGCCTCCTGCAACGATGCAGGCGGCTTCGAGCATGGAAGTCGACGTCTGGACGCCTGCGCTGTCCACTCCCTCGGAGACAGACGTGGAAGAAGCAGCACAATCCGAGGAAGAGATGCCGCCGGCTTCTTCGCAAGTCGAAGAAGAGGAAACCGTCGAAGAACTGCCCCTTCCGCTTCCGGACGAGCGGAGCGTGCAGCCCTTCCTGAAAAAGATCGTGGCGTCGCTGAAGGACGGGTCGTATCCTCATGGGGACAACCCGTACCCCTTCACGCCGGCACACGCAAAACCATCACTGCCTCACCAACCGTGCGATCTTCGCCACACGCGAGGCATGTTGCGTGAGGTGGTAACAAGGAAGGAGCTAATACTGCTCAACAGCCGCCCCATCTTCACCCCCTCCGACTGGGAACACATCTACCAGGTCGCAGAGAAGTGGGTGAAAGAGGAGTGGCGCTCCGGCAGGCGTAAACCTGCCCCAGAGGACATGCCAGCCACCAACTACTTCGCTGCTTTAAATTCAGCGGGGTAGCCAGAGGCCCTTTCAAATCGTGAGGCCATCCACACCACAACACAGAGGAGAAAGGAGGAACAGCAGCACCGCTGCTTAGCCTCCATCATCTCCGGACAGAGGATGTCCGAGAATTAAGCGAGACGAGACGAGGCGCCGGCACGCACTCCGCTGCTCGACTCGCTGCGGCTCGCACCGTTTGCGTTGTGCTTTTCTTTCTCGCTTCTTTCCAAACTAGCCCATCGCCATGTCCGGACGCGGAAAGGGAGGCAAAGTCAAGGGCAAGTCAAAGTCCCGCTCAAGCAGGGCTGGGCTCCAGTTCCCGGTCGGCAGAATCCACCGCCTCCTGCGCAAGGGAAACTACGCCGAGCGCGTCGGCGCCGGGGCGCCCGTCTACCTCGCCGCCGTCATGGAGTACCTCGCGGCTGAGGTGCTCGAGCTGGCCGGAAACGCGGCCCGCGACAACAAGAAGACGCGCATCATCCCGCGCCACCTGCAGCTCGCCATACGCAACGACGAGGAGCTCAACAAGCTCTTGTCGGGCGTCACCATCGCACAGGGAGGTGTCCTGCCCAACATCCAGGCCGTCCTGCTGCCAAAGAAGACCGAGAAGAAGGCCTAAAAGAGAGACAGCGCAATCGGCAACCGCCGCGTGCTCCCTTGGCACGCAGCGCGCCATTTGCCGCCTCGGCTCAAAAACAAAACACAACCGGCCTTTTCAGGGCCACCACACAAACCTACGTCCAAAGCAGAATTCCAGTCGTTCGTCGCACCACTTTCTTTTTCTCTCTCTCTCTCTTTCTGTGTACGGTTTTTCCTTCTTACGCACACAGGCGCCGCCATCTTGTACACACGTACTTGGCCACCTCCTCCACTCCACTCCACGCACGCACAGTCTCGCGACCATTAACCAGCACACGTGGCGCACAACAACACACCTCAAAAATAACCCCTCGGCACTCAGCCGCGCCGCAACACACAGCCCATCCACCGACAAGAAGCATACAAGCAAAGAGGGAGGGGAAGGAAGGAAGGAGCTCACACAACGCAAGGGCACGCTTCCTTCCCTCCCAACCGCACCGCACACCACGTCAAAAAAAACTCCAAACAAAACTAAAAGGCCAAGTAGACTAAAAAGGAAAAGGAAAAAAAAAAAAACCAGCAACACAGACTCTTTCGCACTTTTCAACTTCCGAACACTGTGGTGGCCCTGAAAAGGGCCGTTTTTCAATCTCTCTTTCCTTCCTTCGGTCTCACACCGCCTAACCGCCGAAACCGTACAGGGTGCGCCCCTGCCTCTTCAGGGCGTACACCACGTCCATGGCCGTCACAGTCTTGCGCTTGGCGTGCTCAGTGTACGTCACCGCGTCGCGGATCACGTTCTCCAGGAACACCTTCAGCACTCCGCGCGTCTCCTCGTAGATCAGACCAGAGATGCGCTTCACGCCGCCCCTGCGCGCCAGGCGGCGGATCGCGGGCTTCGTGATGCCCTGGATGTTGTCGCGCAACACCTTGCGGTGCCGCTTGGCGCCACCCTTGCCGAGCCCCTTTCCTCCCTTGCCGCGGCCTGTCATTCTTCTTCTTCAAGCGTCTCAACCACAATAATATAAAAAACAGAAAGCAAGGCAAGCTCCTCACCCGGCGCTAGCGAGTCGGCTACGGTTGTGGCGCCCAGCGCGCGCGCCGCCCCCCTATATAGACTCTGGGGCCCCGCGGCCCGCCCTCCCCTCCCCCCACCACCGCGCACCGAGGGCATATAAGCGCAGCACCCGGGGCGCGCGGGCCCGTTGTCAAGGCAGCACCGGACGCCGTCGCGCACGCATATCCACGCCGCATCCGCATCCGCAGTAGCCATGGCCCGGACAAAGCAAACGGCCCGCAAGTCCACCGGCGGAAAGGCGCCGCGCAAACAGCTCGCCACCAAGGCGGCGAGGAAGAGCGCGCCCGCCACCGGCGGCGTCAAGAAGCCCCACCGCTACAGGCCGGGCACCGTCGCCCTGCGAGAAATCAGGCGCTACCAGAAGAGCACAGAGCTGCTCATCCGCAAGCTGCCATTCCAGCGCCTAGTGCGCGAGATCGCCCAGGACTTCAAGACCGACCTGCGCTTCCAGAGCTCCGCAGTCATGGCCCTGCAGGAGGCCAGCGAGGCCTACCTCGTCGGCCTCTTCGAAGACACCAACCTGTGCGCAATCCACGCCAAGCGAGTCACCATCATGCCCAAGGACATCCAGCTCGCGCGCCGCATCCGCGGCGAGCGCGCCTAAACCCGCACACCGCCAAACAAACAAAACGGCCCTTTTCAGGGCCACTAACGTCTCTCCGTCGCGAGCAAAACTTTGTCGGTCGCAACGACTAGTTCCCCACTCAATCTCCAGTCCAGTCGTCCCACCCCCGGCCCGGCGCCGCCGTTTCCAAAAAGAAAAAAAAAAAAAAAAAAGCACCGCACCGGCCGAGCCAAGTCGCAAGCGTCAATAGCGCCACCCACACAGGCCACGGCACAAAACGTGACGCCCGGAAAGCAAAGCCAAAAAAGAGTATTCCAAAACCACCACCAAGACAAACAAACAAACAAACGCGGCGCAAAATAAATAGGTAAAAATAATAAAAGTAAAATACACTTTATGTAACACCAACCGCGCGCCGCCGCCCACGCCCGCCAACGACCCCACAATCCAACCACCGCGGCACGCAAACACCATCCACACATGAAACAAACAAACGCCAGCAAGCAAGACAGACAGACAGACAGACAACAAGGCAACCGACCGACCACGACACGACAATCAACACCTTCCCGACGTGCTTTGATGGCCCTGAGAGGGGCCGTTTTTGTTTTTGTCCGGGACCGCGCGACAGCCTCTGGTTGCGCGCCGGCCACCAGGCGACGGTGTCAACCGCCAACCCTTCCCTGCCCTTTTTACTTCTTCTTCTTGGGCGAAGCCTTCGCCTTAGACGGCGTCGCCGTCGCCTTCTTCGGGCGCGGCGCCTTCGGCTTCTTCGTCGGAACCTTGGCGGCCTTCTTCGCCTTCGACGGCGACTTGGCCTTGGCCGGCTTGGCCGCAGCCGCCTTCTTCGCACCCGCGGGAGCGGCCGACGCCGCAGACGCCTTCTTGGCGGCGCCCGCCTTCCGACCGGTCGCCGCCTTCACGCCGCCAGCCTTCTTTGCGCCGGCCGCACGGGCCCCCTTCTTCTCCTTGCTGGCCGGAGCGGCGCGCTTCTTCTTCGCACCACCGCCGCCACCACGAGCCTTGCCGCCCTCGGCCGCCCCGCCGCCGGCGCCGGCAAGCTTGAAAGAGCCCGACGCGCCCTTCCCCTTCGTCTGCACCAGCTCGCCAGCCACGACGGCCGACTTGAGGTACTTCTTGATAAAGGGCGCCAGCTTCTCCGCGTCCAGCTTGTAGTGCGCGGCAATGTACTTCTTGATCGCCTGCAGCGACGACCCGCCGCGCTCCTTCAGACTCTTGATGGCGGCCGTCACCATCTCAGAGGTGCGCGGGTGCGCAGGCTTGGCGCGCGGCTTCTTCGCAGACGACGCAGACTTGGCCTTCTTCGTAGTGCCGGTGGCGGCGGGTGCCGCGGCAGTCTCGTTCGTAGCCGCCTGGTCTGCCATCTTTTGCTTGTTCTCTTTTCTTTTTTCCCCTTGGTTTCGCTTCCTTCTCTCCTTCGACGACGCACAACAGCTCCAGTCCACGTCTTCAAACTACTGCAAGTGAGGCAAGGTAGCTTTTACCCTAAGGCATTTACTACGGCTTCGATGGATAGGAAGTAGATTGACTTCAGGAGTGGTGTATGTCTTCGTTATGTGTGGGATAGGTCATTGCATCCTGGGTTTCTGGTTTGTTTAGCCGCGCTTCAGGCTAAGTGCTTGTTACCTGTTTAGCAGCGCAACAGGGTTTTTGTACACATCTCTGTCGTCCGAAGGAGCTCCGAGCGCCCGCAATAGGGGATTAGCAGAGGCGGCGACCTGGTGATAAATCTTGCGTGCTGTTGCTTGAAATCTGGCGAGGACCTCGAGTTCCGACGCCGCGTCATGGAGGTACCGTGATGGGAACTGCGGGTGCACGTGGAAAGTTCTTCGGAGCGCTTTATTTTGGAGCGCTTGGAGGCGGTGGAGATGGCGGTTTGCCGCATTACCCCATGCAGCACAGGCATAATCCATGACTGGACGGATGAACATCCGGTATATCAGGAGCCCGTTGTTGATGGACAGGGAAGACCGTTCATTAATGAGCGGGTACAACATTCCCAGTCGTTGATCCACCTTCCGGCGAACGTTGGCTACCTGTAAGTGCCAGATGAGTTGGCTGTCCATGGTTACCCCAAGATAGGTGGCTGACGGCGTCCACTGGATAGCATCACCAAAGAGCAGAAGCTGGTGGTCTGGAGGCTTAACCCGCTTCCTGGTGAAGATGACAGCTTGAGTCTTCCTAGCGTTGAATCCAACGCGCCAAAGGGTGGCCCAGGTTTCAAGGGCGGCACAGGCGTCCTGGAGGCGTCGATACAGCGCTTGGGACCAGCGGCTCCGCGTGAAGAGAGCGGTATCGTCAGCGTAGATGGCCAGTTCTATGCGTGGAGGCCGAGGGAGGTCAGACGTGTACAGGGAATAGAGTGTGGGGCCCAACACCGAACCCTGCGGCACGCCAGCAGCGATGGGTCGAACCGTGGAGAGGGCATCATCGATGCGAACAGCGAAGGTCCGTCCTTGCAGGTAGGAACGGAGCAGCTTGATGACAGATCGCGGGAATCCCTGCAGAGTCAGCTTCCATAGTAGCCCATCATGCCAGACGCTGTCGAAAGCCTTACTGACATCAAGAAACAGGGCCCCACAATATTCCCTGTTGTTGAAGGCCTTCGTAATTTCTTCAACCACGCGAATGAGTTGAAGTGTCGCGGAGTGCCCGCTGCGGAACCCAAACTGTTCCGGGGGTAGCAGCTGCCGGCGATCAATAATCCGCTTGAGGCGATGAAGTAGCAGCCGTTCAAAGACCTTGCTTAACTGCGGCAGGAGGCTGATCGGCCGGTAATGAAGCGGATTTTTCCTGTTGCGTCCCGGCTTGGGGACAGCCACAATGATAGCGTGCTTCCACGCCGCAGGAAAAACCTGCAGTTGAAGTATAATGTTGAAGAGCAGCGCGAGATAGGTAAACGCTGCATGAGGGAGTTCCTTAAGCGCCCTTCCTGGTATGTCGTCCGCTCCCGGTGCTTTGTTGGTGCCCAAGGCCCGTATACAGGAAGAGACTTCGTCCGTGGTAATAGGTGGAAGTCGGTCATCTGCGTCCTCTGCAGTAAGATACGCCGCAAGGCTGCCTTCGACGTGTTGCACATGCTGGGCGTCAATGGGATCCGCTACCGGAAGGAAGTTCTCCTGAAAAACGTCAGCGAGGGCGTTGGCCTTATCCGACGGTGTGTATGCCACTCCAGCTGCAGCGTCCAAAGGTGGAATAGTGGCCCTCCTCTTGGTGAAAAACCGCACCGAGTCCCATGCATCAGGATCAGGAGTGAACGATTCGAGCTTCTGCGCCCATTGGCTATTCCGGTACTCAATTGTGGCGGCCTTGATGTCCCGGCGGAACTGATTGATCCTTCGCTTATGCTCCACATTGCGAGTTAAGCGCCATTCCTTGAGTAGGCGGTTCCGGGCTTTGATGAGGTCGAGGATATCGGCAGACAGTCCTGGGCGCGGGCGAGAGGGGCCGCGCGATGGCGGAGTTGACGAGTGCAGAGCAGCTGCGACGGCATCAGTAAAAACTGCCATGCCAGCATCGACGGCAGGAGGATCCGCGTCCAGATGGGGCGCCAGCATGGCCGTGATGTCGGTGCGATATGCTTCCCAGTCCGTACGGCGGAGGTTGTACTTCCGCGGCCTGGCGGTGGCGCCGACCGCCAAGTCGAACAGGACAGGCAGGTGGTTGGAGTTTAACTCGTGAATGACGTCAGCCGTCAGAAACTGGTGCAATCCCTTCGTGATGGCGATGTCTAGGATGTCCGGCGTGCCTCTGGAAGGATAGCACGTCGGCTCCTCAGGGCCACAGGCGTAGGCATTCGCGCGTTCAAGGACCTGGAGAAGTCGTCTGCCGCTGTAGGTGGTGTGGAGAGAATTCCACGCCGCATGCTTAGCATTGAAGTCCCCAGCAAGGAAGAGCGTGCCAGGGAGCCGGAGCAGCGCTGCGGCATCGTCAGCGTCCAGATGATATTTCGGTGGACGATAAACGCAGATGAAGGTGATGAGCCCCGCCGACGTCTCAATTGCGACAGCCGTGGCTTCCATCTGCCGAAGGGCTGGAAGAGGGACAGCGTAATGCTGTATGGAACCTTTGATATAGATGGCCGTGCAGCCCCCTCGCGTCAGGCGATCAGTACGATGGCAGCTGTAGTTGGAGATGTTTGCCCTTAGAGCAGGCTTCAGGTGCGTCTCGGTGACCATCATGATGTCGATGTTATGGTCCACAAGAAAGTGCTTGACTTCTTGGAGATCGTGATACAGCCCATCAGCATTGTAAGTGACAATGCGACGACGCACAACAGCGAGGGGCGCGCAGCAGAGAATAGCCGCGCACGCGCCTGGCCCAGCCAGTGTCGCGGGCGGGCGCGGACGGCCGAGAAAGCGGCCGCCACTCGGCGCGCCGCCGCGCCGCCGCGCCGCGCCTCCCGCGCTTGCTACCGCCCAACGTCCGACAGCCTGCACGGAGCAGCCCCCAACCTGCGCCGCAACCACCCGCGCCATTCAAACCACCGAGGATGGGGCTACACACACCGACACCACGGTCGCCAACCAGTCGCCGCGGCGGCGCCGCAAACCACGGCCAAACTGCAGCCACCGCGCGCCACAGCCTGGGTCGGCCCGCCGAGAATCGCCGCCCCCGCCCAAATGCCGCCCCCACAGCCCCAGCCGACGACCCGCCACAATGGCCAAACCTTCGTCAAAACTCCCACACCGTCGCCGCGGCAGCCCGGCCACCGCGGCCGGCGCCACAGCCACACGAGCCGAGTCGTGCGGCGATGACGGCCGTGCACAAACGCACCTCCGCCGCCCCATCGCCTTCCGCCGTTTTCCCGATCGGCCCGCAGCCGTCGGGCCACGGCCGCGGGCCGTCCTCCTCCTCTCGCCTCGCCCGCCAACACCCACAGCCCTTCCAACACATTTTTTTTTCTTTTTTCTTTTTTTTTTTTTTTACTTTTTTACGATCGCCGCCTGCGCAACATGGCACCGGCCGACGGAGCGCCAACCCCCCCGCCACAGGCGAAAACAAAACAAAACAAAACAAAACAACGACAAACAAACAAACAAAATAAATTACCAGCCAGCCCCAACTACAGACACACCGAATCTGCCCTCACAGCCGACCTTACACGCCTCAACGTCAAAACAAAGGTGGTTTCTTTCCTTCAACGGTTACCTTACCTTAGGTTACGTCAGGTTAGGCTAAGAAGGCGTCAGGGTTAGGTTAAGCGTTGACGTGACGTCACGTCTTAACGTAGGCGTTAAGCTAAGGTTGCGGTCACGTACGTTAGGTTAAGGCGACTTGCGGGTTGGCCTAAGAGCTTAGGTTAGGTTACGTTAGTTTAGGTGGCTGCGTTAAGGGCTTAAAGAAGTTTAGGAGGTTAAGGCGTCGAGGCGGCCGCACCCCCTTAGCTGCTGCGGCTCGGCCACGCCACGCCACGCCACGCTTTGGGGTTTCATAAGGTCGCGCGGCGGGTCGTCGGCACGCCGCAAAGGACAAAACTGCAAGACGACGTCGAAAAACAAACAACAGGTAAAAAATAAATAAGTAAGTAAAAATAAACGACGCCGACAGGCGGGGATCAAGCAGAACGAGCAGATTCCGGAGAGCGAACGAGACACACACGCACGCACACACACAAACCCCCCCGAGCCGAGAGAGCACAGCACCACCACGTGTCGGCCTCCGCTCACCCGACTCGGCTGGGCTGGGCTGGCGGCCGGGCCGGATGCACGTACACGTACGGCTACAGCCACTACCCGTACACAGCCGCTCTTCACGCAACACCAGCCAAATGGCGCGCCCGCGGCTCGTCGCGGTCGCGGTCGCAACGCCACGCCGGCACACTTTCGGCACCACCGTTTTCGCGCGCACCGCAAACAAAACGCAGCCGACACACACAGAAAAAAAAAAAAAAAAAAGAAAAAAACAGAGCGCGAGACGGGCGGCGGCGCACCTTTCGCCAGCCGGCAGGCAATCGACTCGCCCAGTACGACAAACGCGCACGCCACCCCACCCACCAACCAACCAACCAACCAACCAACCAGTCGTCGTCGTCGTCGTCGTCCCGAAATCAAACAAACTCTCAAAAGCACAGCCCCTGCTGCCAACGGACGCAGGCGCCACGCAGCTCCCTTCCCGCCACACTCGATTCGCAGCGCAACTCACCCGGCACACCGTCAAACGACGGGCTGGGCTCGCCGCATCGCCGCAACCTACACACCTTCCCCGCCACGACGCACAGCCCCACCAGACGCCCGTGCCGCAACGACACTACTGCACTACCACTACCGCACTACTCCTCTCGCCCTTGCCATACACGACACAACACGCCAAAAAATGAAAATCCAAATACAAACAAAAACACCGCCCCCACGACCCAAACACATGCACGGCGCGCCAACACACGCGAGGCAAGGCACGCAGCAAACGGCGTCCCCTCCGCGTCGCGCCATCAACCTACACACACAAGGCAACCAACAACAGCCAGCCAGCCAGCCAGCCAGCCAGCCAGCCCCACTCTCACGCCGCAAAAACAGAAAACACACCGAAACCGCCAAACGCCGCACATTCGCGCTTCGCACTTACCACACACCTCTCGGCATCCGTTTCGCACACAACGACGCGACGCACATACATCATCACGGGCTACGCACGCACACCGCGACCCACTTTTTTACGACGCCCTCGGCAGAGCACACGTGCCCACGCCCACACACAGTCGACACAACGACGCAGCGCGCAGCAGACGCGGCCGCAACACATACCTCCCCGACGACGCGCCAACACCGCCAGCCACTGCTCACTCGCCCAAGCAACCCGTGCACACAACTGCCACACGCGTCCACCACGCCGCCGCCAACCACCCGCCCGCCAGGGGGCGCTCACGTCCGCGACAACAGCGCGGCACCGCCGGACCGGACCGGACCGGGCCGGGCCGGGCCGGGCCGAACCGAGCCGAGCCGCCGCCGCCTCCTCTCCACTCGGCACGCCACGTCCTGCTTGCAAAACACATGGCTCGTCCCTCTGTACACACAACGCGCCTGCCTGCGGTCGCCGCCGGCATCTATCTACCTGAGCATCGGAGCCAGGCCGGCAAGCCCACACTTAAATAATGCACTTCACCAGCCAAACAAACCCACTCTTCCTTTCTTTGCACAGCGCATGCAACAGCAGCCCCAGGAGCCGGGCCCGCCGCCAGCGTCTCCTCCTCCTCCTCCTCCTCCTCCTCCTCCTCCTCCTCCTCTGGGCACAGCCAGCCAGCCGTTCCCACCGCCCCGCCCCTGCTCTGCAGAACAAGAAAAAACGAAAAAGTACCAACACACGCACCCAAAGCGTAAGCCAGACAAGACCAGCCTCTCCAAGGCCACACACACACAAAAAAAAACAAAAAAACAAAAACACTACAACAAAATAAAATAAAAAAAGAAAAAGCAAGCCTGTCGCCTCGCCCCCGCCCGTCCCCCCCACCACATTCGCCCCCTCCGCTTGTTTTCCTTTCTACAATTTCCCTCTTTTCCACCCAATATCCCGCCGCGGTTTACGGGCACCGGCCGATTTTGCGCCCGCCCACATGTGTGCCTACTCCCCACCACCATTCCCTCCGCAGCCCGCAGCCCGCAGCCCGCAGCCCGCTTTTCCCCCCTCCCTGCCCACACCACACCACACCGACGGTGCTGACGTCGACACGCACCCAAGACAGGGGCCACGACCGTCTTTTTTCCTGGGCCCATCCCCGCACCGCACCGCACCTCCTTCCAATCAACGCTGTGGCGCCTGTGTCCGCAGACGCGCTCTGGCCGTCGTGGCGGAAGGAGCTCTCAGCCGGTGATGGCCGGTGCATCGGTAGCTATTGGGGCTTAAGCCTCGCTGACCGCTCTGCTCTACAGAGAGTGTTCTTCCGAAGCGCGACAGTAGCGCCCGGTGGATCGGCGGAGGGTTGAGCTTGCTCCCTTTCGTCGAGAAACCGCGTAGTTGCGGAAAGCAGAATTGTCGTGAAGAGTCCTAGACTCACAGCAACCCCGTAACGTTTGTTACAAACTCCACAGCGAGGCTATCTCGTTCTTTGTAGGGTTAATCAGTGCCAGGGGCCCGTTCACGTCGGATCACCCCGCGTACTGTAGGCCGATTCTCTTCTTCCGCACCTCCTTTAGGTGCCGCGCCACTGCACTAACGGCGCACGCTAGGCCGTAGGGCACTCCCCCCACTTCCGTAGGGTAAAACAGTTAGGGCTTTTTCTTCTCAGAAAGAGCAAAATTGTCGTTCCCCTTTCTCGTCCCTCCCAGAACACCAAGATGGCAGATTCCGCCGGTGTTTCTCCCGCCATAACCCGCAGCAAAGCTGCAGCGAAAGAGGCGCTCGGGTCGACTGACCCCGTCGACGCCAGCGTCCCGCTTGCCGCCGTGGGGGAGGTATTGGCCGACAAGGATCGGCAGATCGCGCAGCAAGCGCAGGAACTGCTGGACCAACGTCGGCTGATAACCGACCTTTGCGGCGCAAACGACACACCGAAGCGCACCACGCTTCACATCACGCTTCACTCGCCTGCTACTGGTGACTCCTGCACGACCGTCCCGCTGTCGCTGCTGACTCCAGTGGCGGAATCAGCGGCGGCGGACGAGGACACAGAACAACACTACACCGGGCCCTGGCAGGTGGAGGGCCCATCACACAAACGCAGAAACACAAGAGGTACATGCGAGCAACCAAACTCGCTAGGCAGCCGAAAGGCGTTGCTGCCTACACCGAAACAAACACTTCCGGCTAGGAACACAGACACTATAACCAACACGAACCGACCTGCGGTCAGTAATAACTCAAATACACAAACCGCAGCTACGCCCGCACAACAAAAGACTGGTTTTCCCCCAGTCGTAATACAGAACTATGGGGACCTTAGCGTCCTCAACACCACATTCGAAGCGAGGCACACACCTTGCACGCTCCACACTAAATACTCTGGGGATAGGGCCTCACTGTACGTGGCTACTAACACAGAGTACAAAGATCTCCTGTTCTTCCTCAAAGAACAGGGGATCGAGCACTACACGTACAGAACGGCTGAAGAGCGGACACAGCTGTACGTGGTGAAGGGAGTGGACCCCAGCACACCAAACAAAACAGTTCAAGCGGCGCTCAACTTCCTTGGTTACGACTGCCGAAGTGCTAACCGGATGACGGGCTTCCGCACACACACCCGCCTACCACACTACCTGGTCGAGATGGCCGATACGGCTGCCTCCCGCGGCCTTCTGCAGATAAAAAGCCTTCTGCGGATGGACGTAAGGGTAGAATTATATGAACCACCACTCGTCCCCCAACAATGCAACAACTGCCAGCGATTCGGTCATTCGGCCCTTCGCTGTCGCCTGGCACCCCGTTGCCGCGGATGCGCTGGCAAACACGCATCCAACGCTTGTACACAAGCACAACAAAACGCACGCCGTTGCGCCAACTGTGGTCAAGGCCATGCGGCCAACTACAGGGGCTGCGACGTATACAGAGAGGCGCAGAGGCGTAAAATACAACAATCCAGAGGACTCAACGCCATACCACGTCCAAGGCCCGCACCAAACCCTGTCAGGAACGGTGTAACGTTCGCCATGGCTACGAGCCCTGGAGGAGCGGTGCGGGCGGCGGAACCTCCGCGCCCATCACACGCACAAAACACAACCGCTGCGACAACAATACTACCGTCTCAGCCAACAAAAAACACGTCGACCACACCGGTTCCAACACCACCTCCCCAAAACAACACGACCCCACTCCCTGAGGCCACGGCATGCGAAACCACGCAGACCGCACAGGAAGACGCACCCACACAAGGACCCCCAGAACCGAAAACCCAGAGAAGGCGTAGGCGACCTCAAGGGAACAGGAACGGGTACACAAGATCGCCACAACAAACCACTCGACAACAACAGAACACGGAAACGCAGACACACAGTCAGCAAGCCAGTGACACCAGCACACACACTACTCCACCCATCACCACACCTGTAACACAGGCACCACAGACTGCAGCACACAGCAGCAACACAAGCGCCAGCCCACACACAACGCCAACACCCGCACCAGCGGCCGCTAACACCACAAACAAGCCACAGGCCGACACGCACAACACAAACACAACACAAGGGGGAATAATGGAAACACTATTCCCCCAGCATACGACCCAACAGATCTTCGCCAGGATCTTCGCGGTCATCAGCACACTGTTCACACAGCTCATGTCTGCCCAACCCGGACAGTACTGGACTGCCATACAAACAGCTCTCACCACACTGTTCCCATCCCTACATGGATAATACGCCACACCCGGCCCCCTTCGCAAACAACCGGACACTATCACAGATCCTGTTCTGGAATGCAGACGGGATCAACAACAAAAGGGCGGAACTTGCCGCGTTCATGGAGCGTAAGGGCATCCTTATCGCACTACTGAGCGAAACTAAACTCAAACCGCACAACCACCTAAACTTTACCAGCTACTGCGTCTATCGTACCGACCGACCGGACGGGTCTGGTTTCGGTGGAACGGCCATCATTATACACAAAGACATCGAACACACAAACATAGTGCTCCCTGAACTTGAAAAATTAGAGGCAACCGCCGTCAGGGTCAAGTTCAACGGAGCCTATACCACACTGGTGTCAGTATACAACAGTCCTAAGAACATAGTGACACGCGACATCAGCACTATACTCAACATATCACCGCGCGTAATAGCCGCTGGAGATCTTAACGCGAAACACCCAGACTGGAATTCACGTATACGAAACTCCAACGGCAAAAAACTATATGAACACGCGCTAGGACGAAACTACATTACACTAGCGCCGACCGAACCGACGCACATTCCCTACCGGAGGGGACACAGGCCAGACGTGTTAGACATGGCCCTCATCAAGGGCATAACAACGACACTCAACGTTGCTGTTGAAAACGATCTGCCCTCAAATCACCAACCTGTTATGCTGTACATTGAAGAAACACTGCAGCACATCGACCAACGCAGGATGCTCGACTACAAGCGCGCGAATTGGACATTGTTCAAGGAAACGCTCGACAGTCACATCCCACCTACCCACGCAATTAATGAGACAGCCCAAATAGATGATGCTGTTGAAACCCTTACAAACGCCGTCCAAGACGCAATAGCCGGCACCATACCAATCCGCACACCACAACATTACAGTGCTGCCCTGCCCCAGGAGATCCTGGGCCTTATCTCAATGAGGAACCGCCTCAGGAGGTATTGGCAGCGTACCAGGCGCCAGCACTTCAAACGGCACATTAACAGGCTCCAGGGAATAATCCGGGACAAAATACAAACATTTAAAACACAACAGTGGGACCAAAAACTCGCAGGGCTAGACACCACGCGACCTGGCGTGTGGCAGATGGCCCGACACTTCACCAGGGAGAAACACTACACACCCACACTACAAGGGCCCGACGGACCGGCATATTCTGCGGAAGAAAAAGCTGAACTGATGGCCCTCACACTTGCAGCGTCATTCACACCGAACATGGATCCGTCAGATCCAGTGTTCACACTTGCAACAGACCAGGAGGTCACTCGCATCCTGGCCCAACCAGCGCGCAACAACATCCGCCAGGCTAGCACAGCTGAAGTGAAATGGGCCATCATGCATACCACTGCTAGGAAGGCCCCTGGTCACGATGGCATTCAAAACCGTGTCCTCCAGGAGTTCACGGATAAAGCAATAGACTATCTCACGCACATCACGAATGCCATACTCAAACACCAACACTTCCCCGCCTTTTGGAAGACGGCCAAGGTCCTGATGTTCAGGAAGCCGGGGAAAGACCACTCCCTCCCACAAAATTACCGACCCATCAGCCTGCTGAGCGCGCTCAGCAAGATTGTTGAGAAGGTAATACTAAAACGACTCACTAGGCACTGCATCACAAATGACACCCTGAGGCCGGAGCAATTCGGCTTCAGGAATCACCACTCGACAACACAACAACTCCTCCGCGTCGTCGAATACATCACACACGGATACAACATGAACAAAGCAACTGGTGCGGTGTTCCTGGACATCGAGAAGGCTTTCGATCGTCTATGGCACAACGGCCTCATACGCAAACTAAACGACGCAGGGTTTCCCGACGGGCTCGTACGTCTCATACACTCATATCTCACGGACAGGAGTTTCAACACTGACGTGCAGGGCAATCAATCAACACGACACGGTATACAGGCAGGGGTACCCCAAGGAAGCATCCTAGGGCCCTTACTGTTTAACCTCTACATTAACGACCTCCCAGATACACATAACACGACGATGGCAATCTACGCGGATGACACTGCCATCCTAGCGCAAGATTGGAAGCCGTCTAACATTAACTCACGACTACAGACCGCACTCAGAACGGCAGAGCCCTGGTTGGTGAAGTGGCGTGTTAGAGTAAACGTCGACAAGTGCGAAGCCGTTCTGTTCACCAGAAGACCGAAACAACTGCGCAAACATCAACACTGCAACCAAATAGCAACGCTCCGCGCTACACGCGCACCGCGGACCTTCACCGGGAATATCGGCTAGATACTATCTTGCAGGTATTCCAAAAACTCTCCACATGACTATACAGGAACACGAGACAGTCGCGTAACCCGTTTATTCTTTCTCTGGGTAACTACGACCACAACCATAGATGGAAACATAATAGACCAAAAACACTATTAGCTCGAAACTAAACATCTATGGTCCATAGCACGCTAACATGACAGTACTGGCGAGCCCCTGCAACTCAGCTACTACTGGCAACCCCAGATGATTAACCCGCCGAAATACCGGCAACTGCAGGGAAACCGTACTGCACACAGCACGCAAACCAGCCACACACACCCCCCACACTGTGAGCTGATCTACGACCGATCGCCCACTAATATATGATGACAATGTCATGTTTCAGGACGCAGCAGCAGCAGATCCTGGAACGAACGCCAGCAACGACAACGGTAACGATGCACGATACCTCGCACTAACATAACCACACCTTGCATGCGCTGTCGCAGCTAGTAATCCGCTACTGCCCTTACTACCCGTCCTACTATCACAGAGGTTTTTTCCCTTGGCGCTTGCCTTGGCACTTTTTTCCCTCTGCCCTTAAAAACCGCTACCCTTCAATCGCTTTCGACCACTTCTATCTCCTGATGGACCATGTAAATGAGTAATCTTACCCAGACGCATGGATAACATCACAGCCTGCATCCTGTGACTCTTGATTCTAAAAACTAACATGTTATACGGAGGTGACAGTAGAACTTTTGGTTTGGTCACCACGTTGGTGCGGGCGTGGAGGGGCCCCATCCTTTATTTAAAAAAAAAATGCCTGTGTCCGCGCGAGACGCGTGCGCGCCGCCTCTCTCAACATCCGTCCGCCGTCCGCCGGCCGGCCCGTTTTTCGGCCCCCAGGCCATCCGTCAACCACCACTGCCCCTGCCCCTGCCCCTGCCCCTGCCCGCCCCGCACCACACCACACACCGCTGCTTGCCCCGGCCGTTGCCACCAAAGGCGCCAACCGCAGCCCGCGCGCGCCAGAAAGAGATGGCAAAACTACAGGGACCCAGCCGACCGACGAAAATCAGAGCAATTGGCCGGGAGGATCAAAAAGAGAGCTCCGAAAACCACCGTAGCGAGGCGTGGGAGGAAACGTTACGAGAAGCAGAAAGGGACCAGGAAAAATTCTGGAAATTTCTTAAAACTCGTAAACTAAACACGAAACATCTACATGTACATGGGGAAGGAACGACCCCACAGACCGAGCTGAAGCACTGGCGGATTCACTAGAAAGGCAATTCCAAGCACCAGAAGCGGTAGATGACGAAACTGATGACCACCAGGAAATGGTACTCAGAAGGGTAAAACCGCATCCTAAGTGCCCCGATCAGAACATCTTTCACAATCCAATAAACGCAGAAACCCCATATCTTATCACATCACAAACATACACACATCCTAAGAAGGCATCAGGCCCAGATTCCATCAAACCGCAACTACTACATCACCTACCTCCAGCAACTATCAATTATCTATCTAACATCAATATATAATGCTTGCTTCAGACTAAACTACTTGGAAACAGGCCCGAGTCATCACATTACCAAAGCCAAACAAAGACTTATTATTTCCGCAAAACTATAGGCCAACTTCCTTGGAAAGGTTCCTGGAAAGCTCATTCAAACTGAACTGAAGAAATTCAATTCTTAAAGGATAACAACATAATCATCCCACAACAATTCCGATTCCGCGAAGAACACAGCACCACCCACCAGGTGACCAGACTAGTCGAGCACATATGTCAGGCCAGAAACATTAGACACAGTACTGGAGCAGTCCTGCTTGACATTGGAAAAGCATTCGGATAACGCCTTATCTACAAGCTCCACCACTACAACTGCCCCATCCACATTATTGGCTTCTTTTCTCCGCAACAGAGCATTCTATGTCCATGTACCAGGAGCGGCAAGTAACACTAGATCCATAGAGGCTGGAGTCCCGCAAGGCTCAGTGCTGGGGCCCATTCTCTACTCAATATACACAAACAAACAGCTGGGAGGACACTTGTCACTATTTGCAGACGACACTGCAGTCTACCGCAGCAGTTCTAACCTGCAATATAGAGTCACAAAAATAGAGCAACACCTACAATCCATCCAGAAATGGGCTAACCAATGGAAACAAAAAAAAAAAAAAAAACAATAAACGCGGAGAAAACCCAAGCAATACAATACGATTCACATTCAAAAAGAATACCTCCTAACCTGCATATACGCCTCAGAAATAACAATCTTCCATGGTCAGGCACAATAAAGTATCTAGGCATCAAGCTGGACAAGAGGTTGACATTTAGAGACCATGTTACACACGTTTGTAACAAGGCTGCAGCAGCAATATTCAGACTGTACCCAATCATCAAAGGAAACAGATTAAATATGCGTGCCAAAAAGAAAATCTTCAAAACCGTCATAGGAACCAGCCATCACTTACGGCTCTGAAAATCTGGTCAATGGCCGCAGACACCAACATAACAAGAGTAAAAAAGGGTGCAGAACAAATACTTCAGAATTACTGCTGATGCCGGCCGGTACCAGACAAACCGAGACATATACACAAACCATAACATACTCAAAATCCCGGAAATCATCCAAAGAAAAATCCATAAAGTTTTTTTTTTTTCCACCAAACCACGGATTCGAACCACCCACTCATCAGAAATCTGGGACAAAATCCACCCGACCCAAGAACGACATTTCCCATCACGACAAAACACCACAAACTACAACATACCATGATAAACAAAAATAAAATACAAACACCATAACACTCACTTAAACAACAAACATCTACACACACCCAAGAGACCCTATCATCCCATCATTTTGTTACCCAACATAATCAGACAGAAGGCAGGGATCAAGGACAGATCCGGTCCTTCGAGTACAGGGGGTAAAAAATACCCATCAGACCAGCTCTCTCTCTCTCTCTCTCTCTCTCTCTCTCTCTCTCTCTCTCTCTCTCTCTCTCTCCTCCTCGCTTCTCCGTGCCGACGCTGCCCCGCACACGCGTTCGCGTTCGCGTTCGGCCGACACCACACGACAGGTCTTTGGGGCCCCGCCACTGCGCACACGCACGCCTCCTCCTCTTCCTTAGTTCTTTTTCGCTTTTCTTTTCTCCCCCGCCCCCCGCTCTCACCGCCACATCATCCCGCAACCCTTGGGGGATGTTTCCCAACATCAACGCGCCCCAATTCCACTCTCTGCCCGTGCCGCACTCTCCACTTTGCTTCTCCCCGTCCCCTACACACACGACTACCGAAACCCCGGTTGACACACCTTCTCGTAGGACAGGGGTGCGTGCGTGCGTTGTCTTGACGGTGACAGCAACAGCAACGGATCCGTCCATCCCATTCCCCCCCCACTCGGTAAAGAACCATGTTCAACCCACACTACACAACAAGGGGGGCACACACGAACGCGAAAGAAAGGGAAGGGCAGGGCAGGGCAGGGCAACTATCTCGTACACATTCTTCCTCAGAACCCACATATCGCATCAACGGACGGCAGGCCAATTGCGGACTCAGCCGTGTCAGGCATATCCAACCCAACCAACACCTCCCACGGAAACCCTGACACTGATCCAGCAGTACGTCCACATACATCGCCACACCAAATACGGGTGACGAGTGAGCAACAAATGGAACAATACACAACAAGGCTGACCTAATAAAAACTGCACGTCACGTCATACCTTCCAGACAGACGCAGTTCCGACGGGACGGCGGAACCGTATACGTACCTTTCAGCCACAACAACCGACCGACTGGACACGCCCGCGTCTCCAGCCAGCCAACCACCAGGGCCACACAGCCCGCAAGTTTCAGCGTCAACACTTCTTAACGTACGTTGCAAACTTTTCAAAACATTGCCACACACACACACCACGAAAAGCGTCAACCTCTCTCACACTGGATACACTCAACACTTTTTGTCGGCGGAGCTTGAGGCCAACGGTTGACACACCCCCACCGGCCACACAGGTTTCCCTTTGAAAATTGCAGTGACGGAGACGCGGCATTACGAGAGGGTTGTTTCCGAGAGCGCGAGCTGGACGGAGCTGCGGCGCCGCCGCCGAGGGGTAATGAACGCACGCGATGCCGCATGACAGCCCATCACCCAAAGTTTCACCCACAACTGCACAGGTCGCACCCCCTTTTCGCGCCATACTAGTGTCGATCGTCAATTACAGCTCACGGTGTTCGCATTTGCCACTTGACGGGGGGGAAAAGAAAACAAACATCTGACACGCCATGTGTTTCTCTCTCTCTGTTATATCTAGGTCATTGGGCAGCCACTGTAAAAAAAAATATTTTTACGACATGGTTGGGTAAGTGATTTAAAGACAACAATTGTGGGTCACACACCATAGACCATTTCGATAGTGTTCTTGTTCTTCTCTTTTTCCTTTTTTTATCGCTCAATTGAAATAAAACCTGGGGATGATGCAATGCTGCGATATGGCACAACCGTCGTCCATTGTACACAACTCGGGAACAAAAAGAAACCAATTCAGGGAACGTTCGTTCCTTCACAACGTTTCTTTCAACGCACTTGGTCTTTACCATCCTGTATTCAACACACATTTCCTTTCATCAAACTAGGGCATTTCCATAACAGTTTGTTTCCGTTTCTGTGAGCACAATACTGCTCCTTCGACGTCATTTCACCATCTTAACTAGAGACAAACAACAAAATAGGAAAACAGCCTTGAGAACCCCGTCCACCAAATTTCAGTTAGCACGGCATCCAAGATTCTTTTCCGGGGAGCGCAGTGCAGCTGACGCTCCTCAGACCATATACCGTCGCCAGTCTCACTCAACTCTTGCGCATTCCATTCTACGCTACGTGACAATGCAAAAATGAATGAATCAAACCCGCCCAGAGAGCGTCTTGTGCGAGGGGACACACGATATAGAGAACAACAAAACACACAGGGGACACCACCAAAGTTGGAGAGAACGTTTCCACCACGGCAGCCGCGCCGTTACGCGCTTTTTTTTTTTTCCTCCCCCCCACTGCACACCTCCGACACCACGGGAACGTTCACCGTCCCGTTGCCCTACACTGGCGTTTCTTTTCAACCCCCCACCCTATTCCTCGCTCCCCGGACATTCGACCGATCACAAAGTGCAACCTCTCGTTACCGTCGGGTGCCCCTCTTCATCCCCGGGGCGCCAACAACAAAACAAAAAAAAACAACAAAAAAAAACACCACCGACGCCGTCGTCTCGCGTCACCTCACTCAACTGAGCGGAAAATACACGTACATCCAGAATGACGACACCGCCTCCACAAACAAAAACCAGACGTCAGACGTCAGGTCGAAAGAGGGCACCGTACGTCGTGGCGCGTGGTCTCCTAACTCACCTCGCGCGTACAAATACAATACAATACAATACAATACAATACAATGCAATGCGTGTCACCTCACGTTCACACACACCTCCACGCTCCACTTTTACGTCGCCCAACCAACCAACTAACTTAACGCACCCGCTCGGCGTAGAAGCAGCTGTAGGCGGCAACGTGTTTCTCACCCTCGCCACCAACGGTGTGACATCCGACAATCGCGGTTTGCTTTCCGTTCCACACCTCCGGCCATACCATACAAAGGGGACAAAAAAAAATATATCAAACAAGCCAACTCCAGCGATCCGCCCCCCTAACACCAACACGTCTCGAAACACCCACGCCCACGACCCGGCTGTGGCTAAAGTGCGTATCCCAACGTCACACCAAAACCAAAGGCGCCGGCGCCGCACCACACCACAAGCTACAGCTACAGCTGTGCCGCCGTCCACCCGCTCACAACAACAACAACAACAACAACAATTCCGCCCTTCCCGCAAAGGCATTTTGGTGGCCCTGAAAAGGGCCGTTTTTTTTTTCTTTTCTTCGCCGCGCCGCGGACGAGCCTCCTATTTCCAAGAGCCACCTCCTTACTTGGAGCTCGTGTACTTGGTCACCGCCTTCGTGCCCTCGCTCACCGCGTGCTTGGCCAGCTCGCCAGGCAGCAAGAGCCGCACAGCGGTCTGGATCTCGCGGGACGTGATGGTCGAGTGCTTGTTGTAGTGCGCCAGGCGAGAAGCCTCGGCCGCAATGCGCTCGAAAATGTCGTTCACGAAGCTGTTCATGATGCTCATCGCCTTCGAAGAGATGCCCGTGTCAGGGTGCACCTGCTTCAGCACCTTGTAGATGTAGATGGCATAGCTCTCCTTCCTCTTGCGCTTCTTCTTCTTGTCGCCCTTCGAAATGTTCTTCTGCGCCTTGCCAGCCTTCTTGGCGGCTTTCCCGCTAGTCTTGGGCGGCATCACGAACAAACAGGCAGGCAGGCAGGCACGCGCAGTCAGTCAGTCAAGCGCTCCGCTCCAGTCAGCGTCTCCCCACACAGTGGCACCCGCCGCACGCCGCCGCCGCACCTTTACCAGCTCGCCCTGCTGCGGCCGCCGACCAATGGGGCGCGCGCGCAACCGGCCGCCGCACCCGAGCCCATAAAGGACCCCCACACAGCCAGCTAGAAGGAAATGTCAGAAGACAATACCCTTCAATGCAGACATTCTCAAGTAGGGGAGAATATTATATATGCAACGACGACGACCGGCGCCGGCACGCGTTGTGCTTTTCTTTCTCTCTTCTTTCGAAACTAGCCCATCGCCATGTCCGGACTCGGAAAGGGAGGCAAACTTGCTGCTGTGGCAAAGCTTCTGCTCACGCTGGCAGGAGACGGCCGCGGCAGCAACAAGAAGAAGAAGCGCAGCCGACCGCAGCACAAGAGGCAGTGCTACCGCTGCCAGAAGATGGGACACGTCGCCAGGTCGTGCAGGGAAGCAGTTGCGTGTTTGAAATGTGCAAAGGCACACGATACACGTGACTGCGACAAGCCTTCAGACGTCGCGCCGACGGGCGTAAACTGCGGCGGCTCGCACGCCGCAAACGCACGCAGGTGCGCATATCTGAAGCAGCGGAGACCACCAACAACAACCGCTAAGAAAGCGGTACACGAAGAAGAGGCGGCCGTTCCGCCACCCCCGCCCAAGGGGGACAACGGGGCGGCCGCAATCTCGCCCAGCGCCGCTACCGACGACGCCGTGGCAGCCCTCAAAACCGCGATGGCGGCAGAGAGAGCGGCCATGCAGAAGGAGATCGTCGGTCTCCACCGGCAGCTGCAAGAGTTGCGAGAGGAGCTGCGACTTTTCAAGAAGGCGCCGCCTGTCCCTGCGCCCGCCGCCCCCGTGAGGCGGCCAGTGGGGGTAGACGCCGCCACACAGACGTCCACTGACTCGCCTCCTGCAACGATGCAGGCGGCTTCGAGCATGGAAGTCGACGTCTGGACGCCTGCGCTGTCCACTCCCTCGGAGACAGACGTGGAAGAAGCAGCACAATCCGAGGAAGAGATGCCGCCGGCTTCTTCGCAAGTCGAAGAAGAGGAAACCGTCGAAGAACTGCCCCTTCCGCTTCCGGACGAGCGGAGCGTGCAGCCCTTCCTGAAAAAGATCGTGGCGTCGCTGAAGGACGGGTCGTATCCTCATGGGGACAACCCGTACCCCTTCACGCCGGCACACGCAAAACCATCACTGCCTCACCAACCGTGCGATCTTCGCCACACGCGAGGCATGTTGCGTGAGGTGGTAACAAGGAAGGAGCTAATACTGCTCAACAGCCGCCCCATCTTCACCCCCTCCGACTGGGAACACATCTACCAGGTCGCAGAGAAGTGGGTGAAAGAGGAGTGGCGCTCCGGCAGGCGTAAACCTGCCCCAGAGGACATGCCAGCCACCAACTACTTCGCTGCTTTAAATTCAGCGGGGTAGCCAGAGGCCCTTTCAAATCGTGAGGCCATCCACACCACAACACAGAGGAGAAAGGAGGAACAGCAGCACCGCTGCTTAGCCTCCATCATCTCCGGACAGAGGATGTCCGAGAATTAAGCGAGACGAGACGAGACGAGACGGCGCCGGCACGCACTCCGCTGCTCGACTCGCTGCGGCTCGCACCGTTTGGGGCGTTGTGCTTTTCTTTCTCGCTTCTTTCGAAACTAGCCCATCGCCATGTCCGGACGCGGAAAGGGAGGCAAAGTCAAGGGCAAGTCAAAGTCCCGCTCAAGCAGGGCTGGGCTCCAGTTCCCGGTCGGCAGAATCCACCGCCTCCTGCGCAAGGGAAACTACGCCGAGCGCGTCGGCGCCGGGGCGCCCGTCTACCTCGCCGCCGTCATGGAGTACCTCGCGGCTGAGGTGCTCGAGCTGGCCGGAAACGCGGCCCGCGACAACAAGAAGACGCGCATCATCCCGCGCCACCTGCAGCTCGCCATACGCAACGACGAGGAGCTCAACAAGCTCTTGTCGGGCGTCACCATCGCACAGGGAGGTGTCCTGCCCAACATCCAGGCCGTCCTGCTGCCAAAGAAGACCGAGAAGAAGGCCTAAAAGAGAGACAGCGCAATCGGCAACCGCCGCGTGCTCCCTTGGCACGTAGCGCGCCATTTGCCGCCTCGGCTCAAAAACAAAACACAATCGGCCCTTTTCAGGGCCACCACACAAACCTACGTCCAAAGCAGAATTCCAGTCGTTCGTCGCACCACTTTCTTTTTCTCTCTCTCTCTCTCTCTTTCTGTGTACGGCTATTTCCTTCTTACGCACACAGGCGCCGCCATCTTGTACACACGTACTTGGCCACCTCCTCCACTCCACTCCACGCACGCACAGTCTCGCGACCATTAACCAGCACACGTGGCGCACAACAACACACCTCAAAAATAACCCCTCGGCACTCAGCCGCGCCGCAACACACAGCCCATCCACCGACAAGAAGCATACAAGCAAAGAGGGAGGGGAAGGAAGGAAGGAGCTCACACAACGCAAAGGCACGCTTCCTTCCCTCCCAACCGCACCGCACACCACGTCAAAAAAACTCCAAACAAAACTAAAAGGCCAAGTAGACTAAAAAGGAAAAGAAAAAAAAAAACCAGCAACACAGACTCTTTCGCACTTTTCAACTTCCGAACACTGTGGTGGCCCTGAAAAGGGCCGTTTTTCAATCTCTCTTTCCTTCCTTCGGTCTCACACCGCCTAACCGCCGAAACCGTACAGGGTGCGCCCCTGCCTCTTCAGGGCGTACACCACGTCCATGGCCGTCACAGTCTTGCGCTTGGCGTGCTCAGTGTACGTCACCGCGTCGCGGATCACGTTCTCCAGGAACACCTTCAGCACTCCGCGCGTCTCCTCGTAGATCAGACCAGAGATGCGCTTCACGCCGCCCCTGCGCGCCAGGCGGCGGATCGCGGGCTTCGTGATGCCCTGGATGTTGTCGCGCAACACCTTGCGGTGCCGCTTGGCGCCACCCTTGCCGAGCCCCTTTCCTCCCTTGCCGCGGCCTGTCATTCTTCTTCTTCAAGCGTCTCAACCACAATAATATAAAAAACAGAAAGCAAGGCAAGCTCCTCACCCGGCGCTAGCGAGTCGGCTACGGTTGTGGCGCCCAGCGCGCGCGCCGCCCCCCTATATAGACTCTGGGGCCCCGCGGCCCGCCCTCCCCTCCCCCCCCCCCCCCCCCCCGCGCACCGAGGGCATATAAGCGCAGCACCCGGGGCGCGCGGGCCCGTTGTCAAGGCAGCACCGGACGCCGTCGCGCACGCATATCCACGCCGCATCCGCATCCGCAGTAGCCATGGTCCGGACAAAGCAAACGGCCCGCAAGTCCACCGGCGGAAAGGCGCCGCGCAAACAGCTCGCCACCAAGGCGGCGAGGAAGAGCGCGCCCGCCACCGGCGGCGTCAAGAAGCCCCACCGCTACAGGCCGGGCACCGTCGCCCTGCGAGAAATCAGGCGCTACCAGAAGAGCACAGAGCTGCTCATCCGCAAGCTGCCATTCCAGCGCCTAGTGCGCGAGATCGCCCAGGACTTCAAGACCGACCTGCGCTTCCAGAGCTCCGCAGTCATGGCCCTGCAGGAGGCCAGCGAGGCCTACCTCGTCGGCCTCTTCAAAGACACCAACCTGTGCGCAATCCACGCCAAGCGAGTCACCATCATGCCCAAGGACATCCAGCTCGCGCGCCGCATCCGCGGCGAGCGCGCCTAAACCCGCACACCGCCAAACAAACAAAACGGCCCTTTTCAGGGCCACTAACGTCTCTCCGTCGCGAGCAAAACTTTGTCGGTCGCAACGACTAGTTCCCCACTCACTCTCCAGTCCAGTCGTCCCACCCCCGGCCCGGCGCCGCCGTTTCCAAAAAGAAAAAAAAAAAAAAAAGCACCGCACCGGCCGAGCCAAGTCGCAAGCGTCAATAGCGCCACCCACACAGGCCACGGCACAAAACGTGACGCCCGGAAAGCAAAGCCAAAAAAGAGTATTCCAAAACCACCACCAAGACAAACAAACAAACAAACGCGGCGCAAAATAAATAGGTAAAAATAATAAAAGTAAAATACACTTTATGTAACACCAACCGCGCGCCGCCGCCCACGCCCGCCAACGACCCTACAATCCAACCACCGCGGCACGCAAACACCATCCACACATGAAACAAACAAACGCCAGCAAGCAAGACAGACAGACAGACAGACAACAAGGCAACCGACCGACCACGACACGACAATCAACACCTTCCCGACGTGCTTTGATGGCCCTGAGAAGGGCCGTTTTTGTTTTTGTCCGGGACCGCGCGACAGCCTCTGGTTGCGCGCCGGCCACCAGGCGACGGTGTCAACCGCCAACCCTTCCCTGCCCTTTTTACTTCTTCTTCTTGGGCGAAGCCTTCGCCTTAGACGGCGTCGCCGTCGCCTTCTTCGGGCGCGGCGCCTTCGGCTTCTTCGTCGGAACCTTGGCGGCCTTCTTCGCCTTCGACGGCGACTTGGCCTTGGCCGGCTTGGCCGCAGCCGCCTTCTTCACACCCGCGGGAGCGGCCGACGCCGCAGACGCCTTCTTGGCGGCGCCCGCCTTCCGACCGGTCGCCGCCTTCACGCCGCCAGCCTTCTTTGCGCCGGCCGCACGGGCCCCCTTCTTCTCCTTGCTGGCCGGAGCGGCGCGCTTCTTCTTCGCACCACCGCCGCCACCACGAGCCTTGCCGCCCTCGGCCGCCCCGCCGCCGGCGCCGGCAAGCTTGAAAGAGCCCGACGCGCCCTTCCCCTTCGTCTGCACCAGCTCGCCAGCCACGACGGCCGACTTGAGGTACTTCTTGATAAAGGGCGCCAGCTTCTCCGCGTCCAGCTTGTAGTGCGCGGCAATGTACTTCTTGATCGCCTGCAGCGACGACCCGCCGCGCTCCTTCAGACTCTTGATGGCGGCCGTCACCATCTCAGAGGTGCGCGGGTGCGCAGGCTTGGCGCGCGGCTTCTTCGCAGACGACGCAGACTTGGCCTTCTTCGTAGTGCCGGTGGCGGCGGGTGCCGCGGCAGTCTCGTTCGTAGCCGCCTGGTCTGCCATCTTTTGCTTGTTCTCTTTTCTTTTTTCCCCTTGGTTTCGCTTCCTTCTCTCCTTCGACGACGCACAACAGCGAGGGGCGCGCAGCAGAGAATAGCCGCGCACGCGCCTGGCCCAGCCAGTGTCGCGGGCGGGCGCGGACGGCCGAGAGAGCGGCCGCCACTCGGCGCGCCGCCGCGCCGCCGCGCCGCGCCTCCCGCGCTTGCTACCAGTCGCTACGGGGATGTCGACGCGTACAGACCACGTTAGCTGCGCTCCGGAGGGGACTGACCGCCGCGCGGTGGGGCTTGCCCCGCCGCCGGCCCCGTCAGTCACTCCACTTACGACGACCAGGCAAAGGAGGAGAGGAAATGATCTGCTGATGGCCACGGCGAGGAACTTGGACTACGATATGGATTATTCGACGGATGTTTCGACTGAAGATGATACTACTCGGCATTCTACTGCGTCTGCCACGCAGTACCGCCGAAAACGAAGCGACCCAGGACCTGCAACTCAGCCTGCAGCGGCCACGGACGACGGTTTCGTCAGACCACCGCGGAAAAAACAAGCCAAGAAGCAGCAGCCAGAGGCAACCACTTCACTACCGCTAAGCAACCGTTATGACGTCATCCAAGATGGCGGGACGGCGGCCGCGGACGATGCCGCACAGCAGCAACCGCAACAACAAGAACAACAACAACAACAACAGCCACTGCAGCAGCAACAACAACAGTCTACGAGGATACCGCCGATTGTTTTGCAGTATCCTAACTCTTACAAGGAACTGTACGACTGGCTGAAGAGTAATTTGAAACAACCTTTTACGGCAAAACAGGCTGGCGGCGACAAGTTAAAACTTTCTGTTGCCACTACTGACGACTATATGACGGTCATGGACATGGCTGGGGCGCGCGGGATACCAAGTTACACCTTCCCTATGGTGCGGCCACCGACGCTGAAGATCGTCCTGCGTGGAGTTGTGCAGTCTCTCTCCAATGAAGATGTCAAGGACGAATTGGCGGAACTTGGCTTCCATGCTTCCATCGTGGACTACCACAAGATGCCTGGCACGAACAAGAGATCTGGACTTCGCGTCGTCATCCTGCCGGACACGCCTGATAATCGGAAGATCTTCAATGTGACCCGACTCTGTGCCTTGTCTATCACTGTAGAATCACTACGAAAATCTCGTGGTGTTACGCAGTGCTTCAGATGTCAAGGGTTCAGTCATGTGGCTCGACACTGCACCATGCCCTTTGTGTGTGTGAAATGTGGCGGGCCTCATGACAGCCGACTGTGCCCTGTGCCGAAACAAGACCCAGCTAAGTGTGGTCTCTGCGGAGGAAATCATACAGCTAACTTCCGATCGTGCCCCAAGCACAAGGAAGCTAGTCGCCGGCAACGCGGGCTCCCTCCGCTTACTGCCAAGGAGAGGAATAGGAGGACCAACGTCGTCCGAGGAATCCCAGCAAGCTCTCGCGGCGCTGCAGTAATTCCACAGGAGCAAGTGCCGCCGCTGCAGAGTCGCAATGCGGCTCCCCAGCAACGCCGTTCGACTCCCTACGTCATCCGGCACGACGCTGCCCCTTCAGCGTCGCCTCAGGACGGTTTTGTGGCTGATACAGCTGCTTTCCCGACTGCTCCCAGATGGCCCTCGACTGCGCCTGACCGCCAGCAGCGTCGTACGTCTCCAGCTGATTCCACTGACCTTGTTGACCTGCTCAAGACCATGATGACTGCAGTAACCGAGATGAGTAGAGCTATCCAGGCTCTACCCACGACTCTTGCAGCAACTGTGGAGGCCACGATTCGAAGTGTCCTTCGACCGGCGAGCGGCTCTACCACACATCAACATGAATAGAGCGCGTCGTTTTGAAGATCTTCGCATTGTCACTTACAATGCTGACGGGCTGTATCACGATTTCCAAGAAGTCAAGCACTTTCTTGTGGACCATAACATCGACATCATGATGGTCACCGAGACGCACCTGAAGCCTGCTCTAAGGGCAAACATCTCCAACTACAGCTGCCATCGTACTGATCGCCTGACGCGAGGGGGCGGCACGGCCATCTATATCAAACGTTCCATACAGCATTACGCTGTCCCTCTTCCAGCCCTTCGGCAGATGGAAGCCACGGCTGTCGCAGTTGAGACGTCGGCGGGGCTCATCACCTTCATCTGCGTTTATCGTCCGCCGAAATATCACCTGGACGCTGACGATGCCGCAGCGCTGCTCCGGCTCCCTGGCAAGCTCTTCCTTGCTGGGGACTTCAATGCTAAGCATGCGGCGTGGAATTCTCTCCACACCACCTACAGCGGCAGACGACTTCTCCAGGTCCTTGAACGCGCGAATGCCTACGCCTGTGGCCCTGAGGAGCCGACGTGCTATCCTTCCAGAGGCACGCCGGACATCCTCGACATCGCCATTACGAAGGGATTGCACCAGTTTCTGACGGCTGACGTCATTCACGAGTTAAACTCGAACCACCTGCCTGTCCTGTTCGACTTGGCGGTCGGCGCTACCGCCAGGCCGCGGAAGTACAACCTCCGCCGTACGGACTGGGAAGCATATCGCACCAACATCACGGCCGTGCTGGCGCCCCATCTGGACGCGGATCCTCCTGCTGTCGATGCTGGCATGGCAGTTTTTACTGATGCCGTCGCAGCTGCTCTGCACTCGTCAACTCCGCCATCGCGCAGCCCCTCTCGCCCGCGCCCAGGACTGTCTGCCGATATCCTCGACCTCATCAAAGCCCGGAACCGCCTACTCAAGGAATGGCGCTTAACTCGCAATGTGGAGCTTAAGCGAAGGATCAATCAGTTCCGCCGGGACATCAAGGCCGCCACAATTGAGTACCGGAATAGCCAATGGGCGCAGAAGCTCGAATCGTTCACTCCTGATCCTGATGCATGGGACACAGTGCGGTTTTTCACCAAGAGGAGGGCCACTATTTCACCTTTGGACGCTGCAGCTGGAGTGGCGTACACACCGTCGGATAAGGCCAACGCCCTCGCTGACGTTTTTCAGGAGAACTTCCTTCCAGTAGCGGATCCCATTGACGCCCAGCATGTGCAACACGTCGAAGGCAGCCTTGCGGCGTATCTTACTGCAGAGGACGCAGATGACCGACTTCCACCTATTACCACGGGCGAAGTCACTTCCTGTATACGGGCCTTGGGCACCAACAAAGCACCGGGAGCGGACGACATAACAGGAAGGGCGCTTAAGGAACTCCCTCATGCAGCGTTTACCTATCTCGCGCTGCTCTTCAACATTATCCTTCAACTGCAGGTTTTTCCTGCGGCGTGGAAGCACGCTATCATTGTGGCTGTCCCCAAGCCGGGACGCAACAGGAAAAATCCGCTTCATTACCGGCCGATCAGCCTCCTGCCGCAGTTAAGCAAGGTCTTTGAACGGCTGCTACTTCATCGCCTCCAGCGGATTATTGATCGCCGGCAGCTGCTACCCCCGGAACAGTTTGGGTTCCGCAGCGGGCACTCCGCGACACTTCAACTCATTCGCGTGGTTGAAGAAATTACGAAGGCCTTCAACAACAGGGAATATTGTGGGGCCCTGTTTCTTGATGTCAGTAAGGCTTTCGACAGTGTCTGGCATGATGGGCTACTATGGAAGCTGACTCTGCAGGGATTCCCGCGATCTGTCATCAAGCTGCTCTGTTCCTACCTGCAAGGACGGACCTTCGCTGTTCGCATCGATGATGCCCTCTCCACGGTTCGACCCATCGCTGCTGGCGTGCCGCAGGGTTCGGTGTTGGGCCCCACACTCTATTCCCTGTACACGTCTGACCTCCCTCGGCCTCCACGCATAGAACTGGCCATCTACGCTGACGATACCGCTCTCTTCACGCGGAGCCGCTGGTCCCAAGCGCTGTATCGACGCCTCCAGGACGCCTGTGCCGCCCTTGAAACCTGGGCCACCCTTTGGCGCGTTGGATTCAACGCTAGGAAGACTCAAGCTGTCATCTTCACCAGGAAACGGGTTAAGCCTCCAGACCACCAGCTTCTGCTCTTTGGTGATGCTATCCAGTGGACGCCGTCAGCCACCTATCTTGGGGTAACCATGGACAGCCAACTCATCTGGCACTTACAGGTAGCCAACGTTCGCCGGAAGGTGGATCAACGACTGGGAATGTTGTACCCGCTCATTAATGAACGGTCTTCCCTGTCCATCAACAACGGGCTCCTGATATACCGGATGTTCATCCGTCCAGTCATGGATTATGCCTGTGCTGCATGGGGTAATGCGGCAAACCGCCATCTCCACCGCCTCCAAGCGCTCCAAAATAAAGCGCTCCGAAGAATTTTTCACGTGCACCCGCAGTTCCCATCACGGTACCTCCATGACGCGGCGTCGGAACTCGAGGTCCTCGCCAGATTTCAAGCAACAGCACGCAAGATTTATCACCAGGTCGCCGCCTCTGCTAATCCCCTATTGCGGGCGCTCGGAGCACCTTCGGACGACAGAGATGTGTACAAAAACCCTGTTGCGCTGCTAAACAGGTAACACGCACTTAGCCTGAAGCTCGGCTAAACAAACCAGAAACCCAGGATGCAATGACCTATCCCACACATAACGAAGACATACGCCACTCCTGAAGTCAATCTACTTCCTATCCATTGAAGCCGTAGTAAATGCCTTCGGGTAAAAGCTACCTTGCCTCACTTGCAGTAGTTTGAAGACGTGGACTGGAGCGCTTGCTACCGCCCAACGTCCGACAGCCTGCGCGGAGCAGCCCCCAACCTGCGCCGCAACCACCCGCGCCATTCAAACCACCGAGGATGGGGCTACACACACCGACACCACGGTCGCCAACCAGGCGGCGCCGCAAACCACGGCCAAACTGCAGCCACCGCGCGCCACAGCCTGGGTCGGCCCGCCGAGAATCGCCGCCCCCGCCCAAATGCCGCCCCCACAGCCCCAGCCGACGACCCGCCACAATGGCCAAACCTTCGTCAAAACTCCCACACCGTCGCCGCGGCAGCCCGGCCACCGCGGCCGGCGCCACAGCCACACGAGCCGAGTCGTGCGGCGATGACGGCCGTGCACAAACGCACCTCCGCCGCCCCATCGCCTTCCGCCGTTTTCCCGATCGGCCCGCAGCCGTCGGGCCACGGCCGCGGGCCGTCCTCCTCCTCTCGCCTCGCCCGCCAACACCCACAGCCCTTCCAACACATTTTTTTTTCTTTTTTCTTTTTTTTTTTTACTTTTTTACGATCGCCGCCTGCGCAACATGGCACCGGCCGACGGAGCGCCAACCCCCCCGCCACAGGCGAAAACAAAACAAAACAAAACAAAACAACGACAAACAAACAAACAAAATAAATTACCAGCCAGCCCCAACTACAGACACACCGAATCTGCCCTCACAGCCGACCTTACACGCCTCAACGTCAAAACAAAGGTGGTTTCTTTCCTTCAACGGTTACCTTACCTTAGGTTACGTCAGGTTAGGCTAAGAAGGCGTCAGGGTTAGGTTAAGCGTTGACGTGACGTCACGTCTTAACGTAGGCGTTAAGCTAAGGTTGCGGTCACGTACGTTAGGTTAAGGCGACTTGCGGGTTGGCCTAAGAGCTTAGGTTAGGTTACGTTAGTTTAGGTGGCTGCGTTAAGGGCTTAAAGAAGTTTAGGAGGTTAAGGCGTCGAGGCGGCCGCACCCCCTTAGCTGCTGCGGCTCGGCCACGCCACGCCACGCCACGCTTTGGGGTTTCATAAGGTCGCGCGGCGGGTCGTCGGCACGCCGCAAAGGACAAAACTGCAAGACGACGTCGAAAAACAAACAACAGGTAAAAAATAAATAAGTAAGTAAAAATAAACGACGCCGACAGGCGGGGATCAAGCAGAACGAGCAGATTCCGGAGAGCGAACGAGACACACACGCACGCACACACACAAACCCCCCCGAGCCGAGAGAGCACAGCACCACCACGTGTCGGCCTCCGCTCACCCGACTCGGCTGGGCTGGGCTGGCGGCCGGGCCGGATGCACGTACACGTACGGCTACAGCCACTACCCGTACACAGCCGCTCTTCACGCAACACCAGCCAAATGGCGCGCCCGCGGCTCGTCGCGGTCGCGGTCGCGGTCGCAACGCCACGCCGGCACACTTTCGGCACCACCGTTTTCGCGCGCACCGCAAACAAAACGCAGCCGACACACACAGAAAAAAAAAAAAAAGAAAAAAACAGAGCGCGAGACGGGCGGCGGCGCACCTTTCGCCAGCCGGCAGGCAATCGACTCGCCCAATACGACAAACGCGCACGCCACCCCACCCACCAACCAACCAACCAACCAACCAACCAGTCGTCGTCGTCGTCGTCGTCCCGAAATCAAACAAACTCTCAAAAGCACAGCCCCTGCTGCCAACGGACGCAGGGCGCCACGCAGCTCCCTTCCCGCCACACTCGATTCGCAGCGCAACTCACCCGGCACACCGTCAAACGACGGGCTGGGCTCGCCGCATCGCCGCAACCTACACACCTTCCCCGCCACGACGCACAGCCCCACCAGACGCCCGTGCCGCAACGACACTACTGCACTACCACTACCGCACTACTCCTCTCGCCCTTGCCATACACGACACAACACGCCAAAAAATGAAAATCCAAATACAAACAAAAACACCGCCCCCACTACCCAAACACATGCACGGCGCGCCAACACACGCGAGGCAAGGCACGCAGCAAACGGCGTCCCCTCCGCGTCGCGCCATCAACCTACACACACAAGGCAACCAACAACAGCCAGCCAGCCAGCCAGCCACACTCTCACGCCGCAAAAACAGAAAACACACCGAAACCGCCAAACGCCGCACATTCGCGCTTCGCACTTACCACACACCTCTCGGCATCCGTTTCGCACACAACGACGCGACGCACATACATCATCACGGGCTACGCACGCACACCGCGACCCACTTTTTTACGACGCCCTCGGCAGAGCACACGTGCCCACACCCACACACAGTCGACACAACGACGCAGCGCGCAGCAGACGCGGCCGCAACACATACCTCCCCGACGACGCGCCAACACCGCCAGCCACTGCTCACTCGCCCAAGCAACCCGTGCACACAACTGCCACACGCGTCCACCACGCCGCCGCCAACCACCCGCCCGCCAGGGGGCGCTCACGTCCGCGACAACAGCGCGGCACCGCCGGACCGGACCGGACCGGGCCGGGCCGGGCCGGGCCGGGCCGAACCGAGCCGAGCCGCCGCCGCCTCCTCTCCACTCGGCACGCCACGTCCTGCTTGCAAAACACATGGCTCGTCCCTCTGTACACACAACGCGCCTGCCTGCGGTCGCCGCCGGCATCTATCTACCTGAGCATCGGAGCCAGGCCGGCAAGCCCACACTTAAATAATGCACTTCACCAGCCAAACAAACCCACTCTTCCTTTCTTTGCACAGCGCATGCAACAGCAGCCCCAGGAGCCGGGCCCGCCGCCAGCGTCTCCTCCTCCTCCTCCTCCTCCTCCTCCTCCTCCTCCTCCTCTGGGCACAGCCAGCCAGAACAAGAAAAAACGAAAAAGTACCAACACACGCACCCAAAGCGTAAGCCAGACAAGACCAGCCTCTCCAAGGCCACACACACGCAAAAAAAAACAAAAAAACAAAAACACTACAACAAAATAAAATAAAAAAAGAAAAAGCAAGCCTGTCGCCTCGCCCCCGCCCGTCCCCCCCACCACATTCGCCCCCTCCGCTTGTTTTCCTTTCTACAATTTCCCTCTTTTCCACCCAATATCCCGCCGCGGTTTACGGGCACCGGCCGATTTTGCGCCCGCCCACATGTGTGCCTACTCCCCACCACCATTCCCTCCGCAGCCCGCAGCCCGCAGCCCGCTTTTCCCCCCTCCCTGCCCACACCACACCACACCGACGGTGCTGACGTCGACACGCACCCAAGACAGGGGCCACGACCGTCTTTTTTCCTGGGCCCATCCCCGCACCACACCGCACCTCCTTCCAATCAACGCTGTGGCGCCTGTGTCCGCGCGAGACGCGTGCGCGCCGCCTCTCTCAACATCCGTCCGCCGTCCGGCCTGTTTTTCGGCCCCCAGGCCATCCGTCAACCACCACTGCCCCTGCCCCTGCCCCTGCCCGCCCCGCACCACACCACACACCGCTGCTTGCCCCGGCCGTTGCCACCAAAGGCGCCAACCGCAGCCCGCGCGCGCCAGAAAGAGATGGCAAAACTACAGGGACCCAGCCGACCGACGAAAATCAGAGCAATTGGCCGGGAGGATCAAAAAGAGAGCTCCGAAAACCACCGTAGCGAGGCGTGGGAGGAAACGTTACGAGAAGCAGAAAGGGACCAGGAAAAATTCTGGAAATTTCTTAAAACTCGTAAACTAAACACGAAACATCTACATGTACATGGGGAAGGAACGACCCCACAGACCGAGCTGAAGCACTGGCGGATTCACTAGAAAGGCAATTCCAAGCACCAGAAGCGGTAGATGACGAAACTGATGACCACCAGGAAATGGTACTCAGAAGGGTAAAACCGCATCCTAAGTGCCCCGATCAGAACATCTTTCACAATCCAATAAACGCAGAAACCCCATATCTTATCACATCACAAACATACACACATCCTAAGAAGGCATCAGGCCCAGATTCCATCAAACCGCAACTACTACATCACCTACCTCCAGCAACTATCAATTATCTATCTAACATCAATATATAATGCTTGCTTCAGACTAAACTACTTGGAAACAGGCCCGAGTCATCACATTACCAAAGCCAAACAAGGACTTATTATTTCCGCAAAACTATAGGCCAACTTCCTTGGAAAGGTTCTCGGAAAGCTCATTCAAACTGAACTGAAGAAATTCAATTCTTAAAGGATAACAACATAATCATCCCACAACAATTCCGATTCCGCGAAGAACACAGCACCACCCACCAGGTGACCAGACTAGTCGAGCACATATGTCAGGCCAGAAACATTAGACACAGTACTGGAGCAGTCCTGCTTGACATTGGAAAAGCATTCGGATAACGCCTTATCTACAAGCTCCACCACTACAACTGCCCCATCCACATTATTGGCTTCTTTTCTCCGCAACAGAGCATTCTATGTCCATGTACCAGGAGCGGCAAGTAACACTAGATCCATAGAGGCTGGAGTCCCGCAAGGCTCAGTGCTGGGGCCCATTCTCTACTCAATATACACAAACAAACAGCTGGGAGGACACTTGTCACTATTTGCAGACGACACTGCAGTCTACCGCAGCAGTTCTAACCTGCAATATAGAGTCACAAAAATAGAGCAACACCTACAATCCATCCAGAAATGGGCTAACCAATGGAAACAAAAAAAAAAAAAAAACAATAAACGCGGAGAAAACCCAAGCAATACAATACGATTCACATTCAAAAAGAATACCTCCTAACCTGCATATACGCCTCAGAAATAACAATCGTCCATGGTCAGGCACAATAAAGTATCTAGGCATCAAGCTGGACAAGAGGTTGACATTTAGAGACCATGTTACACACGTTTGTAACAAGGCTGCAGCAGCAATATTCAGACTGTACCCAATCATCAAAGGAAACAGAATAAATATGCGCGCCAAAAAGAAAATCTTCAAAACCGTCATAGGAACCAGCCATCACTTACGGCTCTGAAAATCTGGTCAATGGCCGCAGACACCAACATAACAAGAGTAAAAAAGGGTGCAGAACAAATACTTCAGAATTACTGCTGATGCCGGCCGGTACCAGACAAACCGAGACATATACACAAACCATAACATACTCAAAATCCCGGAAATCATCCAAAGAAAAATCCATAAAGTTTTTTTTTTTTTCCACCAAACCATGGATTCGAACCACCCACTCATCAGAAATCTGGGACAAAATCCACCCGACCCAAGAACGACATTTCCCATCACGACAAAACACCACAAACTACAACATACCATGATAAACAAAAATAAAATACAAACACCATAACACTCACTTAAACAACAAACATCTACACACACCCAAGAGACCCTATCATCCCATCATTTTGTTATCCAACATAATCAGACAGAAGGCAGGGATCAAGGACAGATCCGGTCCTTCGAGTACAGGGGGTAAAAAATACCCATCAGACCAGCTCTCTCTCTCTCTCTCTCTCTCTCTCTCTCCTCCTCGCTTCTCCGTGCCGACGCTGCCCCGCACACGCGTTCGCGTTCGGCCGACACCACACGACAGGTCTTTGGGGCCCCGCCACTGCGCACACGCACGCCTCCTCCTCTTCCTTAGTTCTTTTTCGCTTTTCTTTTCTCCCCCGCCCCCCGCTCTCACCGCCACATCATCCCGCAACCCTTGGGGGATGTTTCCCAACATCAACGCGCCCCAATTCCACTCTCTGCCCGTGCCGCACTCTCCACTTTGCTTCTCCCCGTCCCCTACACACACGACTACCGAAACCCCGGTTGACACACCTTCTCGTAGGACAGGGGTGCGTGCGTGCGTTGTCTTGACGGTGACAGCAACAGCAACGGATCCGTCCATCCCATTCCCCCCCCACTCGGTAAAGAACCATGTTCAACCCACACTACACAACAAGGGGGGCACACACGAACGCGAAAGAAAGGGAAGGGCAGGGCAGGGCAGGGCAACTATCTCGTACACATTCTTCCTCAGAACCCACATATCACATCAACGGACGGCAGGCCAATAGCGGGCTCAGCCGTGTCAGGCAAATCCAACCCAACCAACACCTCCCACGGAAACCCTGACACTGATCCAGCAGTACGTCCACATACATCGCCACACCAAATACGGGTGACGAGTGAGCAACAAATGGAACAATACACAACAAGGCTGACCTAATAAAAACTGCACGTCATGTCATACCTTCCAGACAGACGCAGTTCCGACGGGACGGCGGAACCGTATACGTACCTTTCAGCCACAACAACCGACCGACTGGACACGCCCGCGTCTCCAGCCAGCCAACCACCAGGGCCACACAGCCCGCAAGTTTCAGCGTCAACACTTCTTAACGTACGTTGCAAACTTTTCAAAACATTGCCACACACACACACCACGAAAAGCGTCAACCTCTCTCACACTGGATACACTCAACACTTTTTGTCGGCGGAGCTTGAGGCCAACGGTTGACACACCCCCACCGGCCACACAGGTTTCCCTTTGAAAATTGCAGTGACGGAGACGCGGCATTACGAGAGGGTTGTTTCCGAGAGCGCGAGCTGGACGGAGCTGCGGCGCCGCCGCCGAGGGGTAATGAACGCACGCGATGCCGCATGACAGCCCATCACCCAAAGTTTCACCCACAACTGCACAGGTCGCACCCCCTTTTCGCGCCATACTAGTGTCGATCGTCAATTACAGCTCACGGTGTTCGCATTTGCCACTTGACGGGGGGGAAAAGAAAACAAACATCTGACACGCCATGTGTTTCTCTCTCTCTGTTATATCTAGGTCATTGGGCAGCCACTGTAAAAAAAAATATTTTTACGACATGGTTGGGTAAGTGATTTAAAGACAACAATTGTGGGTCACACACCATAGACCATTTCGATAGTGTTCTTGTTCTTCTCTTTTTCCTTTTTTTATCGCTCAATTGAAATAAAACCTGGGGATGATGCAATGCTGCGATATGGCACAACCGTCGTCCATTGTACACAACTCGGGAACAAAAAGAAACCAATTCAGGGAACGTTCGTTCCTTCACAACGTTTCTTTCAACGCACTTGGTCTTTACCATCCTGTATTCAACACACATTTCCTTTCATCAAACTAGGGCATTTCCATAACAGTTTGTTTCCGTTTCTGTGAGCACAATACTGCTCCTTCGACGTCATTTCACCATCTTAACTAGAGACAAACAACAAAATAGGAAAACAGCCTTGAGAACCCCGTCCACCAAATTTCAGTTAGCACGGCATCCAAGATTCTTTTCCGTCGCCAGTCTCACTCAACTCTTGCGCATTCCATTCTACGCTACGTGACAATGCAAAAATGAATGAATCAAACCCGCCCAGAGAGCGTCTTGTGCGAGGGGACACACGATATAGAGAACAACAAAACACACAGGGGACACCACCAAAGTTGGAGAGAACGTTTCCACCACGGCAGCCGCGCCGTTACGCGCTTTTTTTTTTTTTTTTCCTCCCCCCCACTGCACACCTCCGACACCACGGGAACGTTCACCGTCCCGTTGCCCTACACTGGCGTTTCTTTTCAACCCCCCACCCTATTCCTCGCTCCCCGGACATTCGACCGATCACAAAGTGCAACCTCTCGTTACCGTCGGGTGCCCCTCTTCATCCCCGGGGCGCCAACAACAAAACAAAAAAAAACAACAAAAAAAAAAAACACCACCGACGCCGTCGTCTCGCGTCACCTCACTCAACTGAGCGGAAAATACACGTACAACCAGAATGACGACACCGCCTCCACAAACAAAAACCAGACGTCAGACGTCAGGTCGAAAGAGGGCACCGTACGTCGTGGCGCGTGGTCTCCTAACTCACCTCGCGCGTACAAATACAATACAATACAATACAATACAATGCAATGCGTGTCACCTCACGTTCACACACACCTCCACGCTCCACTTTTACGTCGCCCAACCAACCAACTAACTTAACGCACCCGCTCGGCGTAGAAGCAGCTGTAGGCGGCAACGTGTTTCTCACCCTCGCCACCAACGGTGTGACATCCGACAATCGCGGTTTGCTTTCCGTTCCACACCTCCGGCCATACCATACAAAGGGGACAAAAAAAAATATATCAAACAAGCCAACTCCAGCGATCCGCCCCCCTAACACCAACACGTCTCGAAACACCCACGCCCACGACCCGGCTGTGGCTACAGTGCGTATCCCAACGTCACACCAAAACCAAAGGCGCCGGCGCCGCACCACACCACAAGCTACAGCTACAGCTGTGCCGCCGTCCACCCGCTCACAACAACAACAACAACAACAATTCCGCCCTTCCCGCAAAGGCATTTTGGTGGCCCTGAAAAGGGCCGTTTTTTTTTTTCTTTTCTTCGCCGCGCCGCGGACGAGCCTCCTATTTCCAAGAGCCACCTCCTTACTTGGAGCTCGTGTACTTGGTCACCGCCTTCGTGCCCTCGCTCACCGCGTGCTTGGCCAGCTCGCCAGGCAGCAAGAGCCGCACAGCGGTCTGGATCTCGCGGGACGTGATGGTCGAGCGCTTGTTGTAGTGCGCCAGGCGAGAAGCCTCGGCCGCAATGCGCTCGAAAATGTCGTTCACGAAGCTGTTCATGATGCTCATCGCCTTCGAAGAGATGCCCGTGTCAGGGTGCACCTGCTTCAGCACCTTGTAGATGTAGATGGCATAGCTCTCCTTCCTCTTGCGCTTCTTCTTCTTGTCGCCCTTCGAAATGTTCTTCTGCGCCTTGCCAGCCTTCTTGGCGGCTTTCCCGCTAGTCTTGGGCGGCATCACGAACAAACAGGCAGGCAGGCAGGCACGCGCAGTCAGTCAGTCAAGCGCTCCGCTCCAGTCAGCGTCTCCCCACACAGTGGCACCCGCCGCACGTCGCCGCCGCACCTTTACCAGCTCGCCCTGCTGCGGCCGCCGACCAATGGGGCGCGCGCGCAACCCGCCGCCGCACCCGAGCCCATAAAGGACCCCCACCCCGCCGGCGCCGGCACGCACGGCGGCGGCGGCCAGATTCCGAGGTGGGACTGCTAAGCGGACGGACGTGCGTCTACCTGTGCTCCGCGCCGCTATTGTGCTCCCAGCCCTGGAAATACCCACCGCGCGCTCTCGCCGCCTTTGTGCAGAGCTCGCCTCGTTGCTTGCTTCTCGTGTGCTTGGTCGCCGCCTTGCGTGCTCGCGCAATAGCTTCGTGCTTGGTCGTATCGTCGGTGCTGGCGGTCCGCGCTGTGTTCTGGATTTCCGGACGTGGTCGGGTGTGCGTTATCGGTAAAAAGCAAAATTGTCGTTTCTGAAAAGCAAAAGTCGTCTTGCACACTCGGCGCGGACGGGGCTCTAGACCACGTGGGCGCTCGCTCTGACATGGGATAGACCGTGAAGAAAGAGGAACATCACGCCTCGAGTAGGTGAATATAAATAGTCGAAATTGTTCGAGAATTTCTGTGCCATAGGTGTTAGGGAAGCTGCAGTCCAGGGACCCGCCGAGCCACATAGTCAAACAGACTGACTGTGAGGCCCTTGGTGGTATCCCGCGCCTGCTAGGTGTAGGGAAATTTTTCCACTGGCGCGGAAATTGTCGAAATATAGGCTTCCCTATCTGAAACCTTATAACATCGAGTAGGTGCCCGCCATGGCGGACACACGTGATCCAACCTCTGTCAGCGTCCCTCATGGAGTGCAGCCACACGACAGTTCACTTCCACCATCGTCATCATCACATTCACATACTTCAATTCATCCCCCCTCATCACCTTCCTCGTCAGACACTAGCTGTGACTCTGACCAGCTTGTCATAGCCACAGACAGCGACTCGGGCTCGGTCTCCTCATTGACCGACCCTGAAGTCAGACGTAGCGAAAGGCTACGTAAGATCAACTCTGGGCAGCCCCCGCAACCCGCAGCCGCGGAGAAACTCCGGGCGCGCGAAAACCAGAGCGTGGTTTCAAATGCGCAAGACGCAAAAGTACGACAACCACCACTAGACCAGCAGAAGCAACATCAACAAAAGCAGGTGGATCACTCAACTGCGACCGCAGATGCGTCCAATAATCAAAAGCAAAATCAAATTGCAGGCGTCGGAACGGTGCAAGGCGCTCAAAACACAACGGTGCCCCCAGCAATGACACAAACTCAGCGCCAGCCCAGAGGCAGAAGGGTGCCCCCGATAACGGTTTTTGAGACCAAAGGGTACACTACCCTCATCGGTCAGATACAAGGGAAGCTGAAAGGAGCACTAAGCACATCCTACAAGGGTGACAGCATCGTATACCAGGCTACAAATCCCGAGGACTTCCATTTCCTCAAAGAAGAATTTCGAAAACGGAAGATTGAATTCTTCACATACAGTGACGACCCGAAGGGGACACTTAAGGTCGTCATTAAAAAGCTCACTCCATACTGGACCACAGACGATGTCAAAAACGCCCTAATTGAGAAAGGGTTTCAAGTGCAGGACGTGTTTCAGCAAACGAAACCGCAGACCATTGTAAACGAATACGGCGAAACAGTCTCGGCTCCCAGAATAAAAACGGCCAATTTTCAAGTGAATCTCCTGAACACTGCTGAGGCCCGCAAAATATTCAAAGTTACACATCTGCTACACATGCAGGTCACGGTGGAGCTATACAAAAGACCAAACGGTCCGACGCAATGTTATCTGTGTCAACGCTTTGGGCATGGGGCGTCTCAGTGTGAACTTAGACCCCGCTGCGTGAAATGCGCCGGGCCACACCTTTCTGGGGCCTGCACTAAAAAGCCCGACGCGCCAGCAACGTGCGCAAACTGCGGGGGCAACCATCCAGCCTCCTTCAGGGGCTGCTCAGAGCGAGAGCGGATCGTCCAGGCCTGGGAACGAAGACGAGCACCCCCAACCAGCAGACATGTCCCACCAACCACCACACCGCGAACAGCAGCGGCAACAAAACCACCCCCGCCACCACCTGCGGATACACCACACTCCTCCCCTCCACCAAAACAAACTCAGGTGGGAACAAATACATTAGAAACTCCCTCAACACCACAGGAAGCAGTTGCATCCTGTTCCCCACCACCGGAGCGATCTCCGCCCCAAGCACAGCCCACGCTCGCCGAAATAGTGAGAACAGGGCGCACCCCACCAAACTCCCCTAAAACAAAGCCCACAATCCCGAAACAACAACCTGGCAGAATCCTGCCCTCCAAGGTGACTCTACATCCGCCGCTGACCGCACCTCCCCCCAGCACCTGTGTTCTAAAGGAACAGACAAGTGCGACACCTCTCCCCTCAACCTCTGCAGCGACTGAGGCTGCCCCCCCACTAGCCAGTCATTCAATGGCAACCGCCACAGAGCCCCCAACTGCTCCTGCGGTGACAATTCAAACCAACATCGCCAGTGACAACACCACTGCCCAGCAAAGCATCACAGAGGACTCACAGGTACAAACACCTCAAATTTTATCACAAATCTGGCAGTTTGTCAAAAACCTTCTCCCTCAAAATTTTGTTACCAAAATCACACAGATTATAAATCAGTTCTTAGCAGCCCCAGATCTTCTCAGTAAAGTGACACTAATTATCACAAACATCTTGCCCCTGCTCCTAAATGGCAAATGAAAACCAGCACATCACTATCGCCATCTGGAACGCTGACGGTGTTTCCCACGACCGATTCGAGCTCGAGATGTTCCTCGATGACCATGGGGTGGATGTGGCACTCCTAAACGAGACCCACCTAACCCCTGATGAGAGCTTTCGAGTCCGAAATTATGTGTTGGCCAGAAATGACCGCCCTAACAGACCAGGTGGCGGTACAGCCATTCTCATTAAAAATCGAATATGCCACAGGGTAATACAAACGCCACCACTCATAAACACAGAGGCAACAGCAGTCGAAGTTATTCTTAACAACCACCCCACACTTCTGGTGGCGGCATACCACCCACCCCAAGCGAGACTGTTTCCCAGTGACCTGGACGATCTCTTGGACATAAACCACAGAACCATAATAGGAGGGGACCTGAATGCCAAGCACAGGGCATGGGGATGTCGTACTACAAACACAAGTGGCAACAAACTACTGAGATACCTTGATAACCATCCAGCAGTAAGGGTTGTCTCAACTGATGAGCCTACTCATGTTCCCTATGACTCCAGGTGCCTGCCTGACAAATTGGACATATTCCTCTTAAAAAACGTTAACCTCAACACAACGACAGAGGTAATCAACAGCCTAAATTCAGACCATAGCCCTGTTATTCTAAGATTTCAGGGTGACCAAGACATTCCAAGTAACAGAATAATTACAACTTACAACACAAATTGGGCGAGGTACAAGGAACTGGTCACTCTACACATACCTGACCAGGCTCCTGACATGCAGACCCCAGAAGAAATCGACCAGGCTATAGCAGAATTAACCCAAATCATCACGACGTGTGGGGAAGCATCAACCATCAAAATAACGCACAACAGCGGACGGAGCAACCTGCCCCCAGACCTTGCGCAACTAATTACGGACAAGAACAGAACGCGCAAGAGATGGCAAACTTTTCGTGACCCCCAAGACAGGAGACGCATGTTTAGGATGGCCAGGGAAATCCAGACCAGACTTAAACTGCTACGAAGTGCTAGATGGGAACAAAGCCTGCAAACAGCAGAGCAAAATCCCGAAAAATTCTGGGGAATCATCAGATCCAGACGACAACCCCAAAAAGCCAGCAGACCACTTCATGGGCAAAACGGTTTAGTCTATACCCCACACGACAAAGCAACCGCCATGGCAAACACGCTCGAGCTACAGTTCCAAGAGAATATAATCGATGAAGACGAGGAAGAAGCAGAAGCCCTGGAGCGCAGAGTTGAGCGTCACCTACATCGAACACTTCGTGCCAGACCAGTCACCAACTTTGTGCCGACCACTGAACGTGCAGTCTCTGTTCTCATCAGGCGAATCGGCAATGCAAAAGCCCCCGGTCCCGATAACATCAAACCCCCCTTTCTTAGAAACCTTCCTCAACCTGCTATCTCTCACCTTACAGCCATCCTAAACAGTTGCCTCTCCATACAATACTTCCCTTCAGCCTGGAAGGTTGCAAAAGTTATTTCCATTCCAAAGCCCAATAAAGATCAGTTATTCCCGCAAAACCACCGCCCTATCTCCCTACTATGTCATCTCTCCAAACTTCTCGAAATTCTTATACAAAACTCCCTACTCCAGTTTCTATCCACAAACAACATCATCATCCCTGAACAATTTGGTTTTCGTGCTGGACATAGCACTGTACAGCAAGCCATTCGCCTGGTGGAGCATGTCTGCACGGAGAAGAGCCAGGGCAACAGCACCGCAGCTATTTTCTTGGATATTGAAAAGGCTTTTGATCGTGTTTGGCATGACGGCTTGCTATATAAGATCTCCAAACTCAACTGCCCTCTCCACCTGCTGAAAATCATTCAGTCTTTCCTCTCTGACAGGAAATTTTACTCATACATAGAAAAGGCAAAAAGTGGCATGAAACTCATAGAAGCAGGTGTCCCACAGGGATCTGTGCTTGGCCCCCTCCTATATCTTCTGTATACAAATGACATCCCGAAAGAGCCGGGTGGCAACATAGCCTTATATGCTGATGACACAGCACTCTATCTCAGTGGCAGAAACATTAATTACCTAGCCTACAGCCTACAACGACATCTCAACAAAGTTGCAAACTGGTGCAACATCTGGAAAATAAAAATAAATGCTGACAAATGTCAAACAATCCTATTTTCTCATAAAATCAAGAAACCCATAATAAACATCACTTACAATGAACAAATACTCCCATGGAAAAATGAAATCACATACTTAGGACTAAAATTGGACAAAAACCTAACATTCAAGCATCACATAAGAGAGGCTAGGAACAAAGGCTCCGCCCGGCTCTACCAACTATACCCATTATTAAAGGGAATGGGATTGTCCATATCAGCAAAGCTCAGAATCTGGAAAACAATAGTCCTGCCTGTCATCCTCTACGGCTCTGAAGTGTGGAGCATGGCAGCAGACACTAATCTAGCCCAATTGGAGGTCGTCCAAAATAAAACCCTAAGAATTATTGCAGACGTACCAAGACTGACTAGCAATGAGGAAATCAGGGCAATGCTAGGGCAACCCTCTTTCTATCACATAATCAAACAAAAATCACAAACATTCTACGAATCATCTCATTCATCACCGTACCAGCTCATCAATACACTGGGACGGAACCCTCACCCTCAACTCAGAGCTCCTATCAACACACTCCATCGCCACTACAGGCGGTAACCATCTTCTCATCCTCATGAAACAGGATACTCATCTCCACTTCTATCAACATCATCACTAACGCCATCCACCCGGGGGGAAAATCCCCAAGCCATTACTGCACACAAGCCACATACGAACCCACAGGATCATTTCGTGAGACAGAGCGTTGAAAGAACGCTGGCTCTCCAGAACTAGCATGGGTGCAAACCCAGCCATCTCATGTCCGGCACGCACTCCGCTGCTCGACTCGCTGCGGCTCGCACCGTTTGCGTTGTGCTTTTCTTTCTCGCTTCTTTCCAAACTAGCCCATCGCCATGTCCGGACGCGGAAAGGGAGGCAAAGTCAAGGGCAAGTGAAAGTCCCGCTCAAGCAGGGCTGGGCTCCAGTTCCCGGTCGGCAGAATCCACCGCCTCCTGCGCAAGGGAAACTACGCCGAGCGCGTCGGCGCCGGGGCGCCCGTCTACCTCGCCGCCGTCATGGAGTACCTCGCGGCTGAGGTGCTCGAGCTGGCCGGAAACGCGGCCCGCGACAACAAGAAGACGCGCATCATCCCGCGCCACCTGCAGCTCGCCATACGCAACGACGAGGAGCTCAACAAGCTCTTGTCGGGCGTCACCATCGCACAGGGAGGTGTCCTGCCCAACATCCAGGCCGTCCTGCTGCCAAAGAAGACCGAGAAGAAGGCCTAAAAGAGAGACAGCGCAATCGGCAACCGCCGCGTGCTCCCTTGGCACGCAGCGCGCCGTTTGCCGCCTCGGCTCAAAAACAAAACACAATCGGCCCTTTTCAGGGCCACCACACAAACCTACGTCCAAAGCAGAATTCCAGTCGTTCGTCGCACCACTTTCTTTTTCTCTCTCTCTCTCTCTCTCTTTCTGTGTACGGTTTTTCCTTCTTACGCACACAGGCGCCGCCATCTTGTACACACGTACTTGGCCACCTCCTCCACTCCACTCCACGTACGCACAGTCTCGCGACCATTAACCAGCACACGTGGCGCACAACAACACACCTCAAAAATAACCCCTCGGCACTCAGCCGCGCCGCAACACACAGCCCATCCACCGACAAGAAGCATACAAGCAAAGAGGGAGGGGAAGGAAGGAAGGAGCTCACACAACGCAAGGGCACGCTTCCTTCCCTCCCAACCGCACCGCACACCACGTCAAAAAAAACTCCAAACAAAACTAAAAGGCCAAGTAGACTAAAAAGGAAAAGGAAAAAAAAAAAAAAAAAACCAGCAACACAGACTCTTTCGCACTTTTCAACTTCCGAACACTGTGGTGGCCCTGAAAAGGGCCGTTTTTCAATCTCTCTTTCCTTCCTTCGGTCTCACACCGCCTAACCGCCGAAACCGTACAGGGTGCGCCCCTGCCTCTTCAGGGCGTACACCACGTCCATGGCCGTCACAGTCTTGCGCTTGGCGTGCTCAGTGTACGTCACCGCGTCGCGGATCACGTTCTCCAGGAACACCTTCAGCACTCCGCGCGTCTCCTCGTAGATCAGACCAGAGATGCGCTTCACGCCGCCCCTGCGCGCCAGGCGGCGGATCGCGGGCTTCGTGATGCCCTGGATGTTGTCGCGCAACACCTTGCGGTGCCGCTTGGCGCCACCCTTGCCGAGCCCCTTTCCTCCCTTGCCGCGGCCTGTCATTCTTCTTCTTCAAGCGTCTCAACCACAATAATATAAAAAACAGAAAGCAAGGCAAGCTCCTCACCCGGCGCTAGCGAGTCGGCTACGGTTGTGGCGCCCAGCGCATACATAAGGATGGGGCCCCTCCACGCCCGCACCAACGTGGTGACCAAACCAAAAGTTCTACTGTCACCTCCGTATAACATGTTAGTTTTTAGAATCAAGAGTCACAGGATGCAGGCTGTGTTGTTATCCATGCGTCTGGGTAAGATTACTCATTTACATGGTCCATCAGGAGATAGAAGTGGTCGAAAGCGATTGAAGGGTAGCGGTTTTTAAGGGCAGAGGGAAAAAAGTGCCAAGCCAAGCGCCAAGGGAAAAAAACCTCTGCGATAGTAGGACGGGTAGTAAGGGCAGTAGCGGATTACTAGCTGCGACAGCGCATGCAAGGTGTGGTTATGTTAGTGCGAGGTATCGTGCATCGTTACCGTTGTCGTTGCTGGCGTTCGTTCTAGGATCTGCTGCTGCTGCGTCCTGAAACATGACATTGTCATCATATATTAGTGGGCGATCGGTCGTAGATCAGCTCACAGTGTGGGGGGTGTGTGTGGCTGGTTTGCGTGCTGTGTGCAGTACGGTTTCCCTGCAGTTGCCGGTATTTCGGCGGGTTAATCATCTGGGGTTGCCAGTAGTAGCTGAGTTGCAGGGGCTCGCCAGTACTGTCATGTTAGCGTGCTATGGACCATAGATGTTTAGTTTCGTGCTAATAGTGTTTTTGGTCTATTATGTTTCCATCTATGGTTGTGGTCGTAGTTACCCAGAGAAAGAATAAACGGGTTACGCGACTGTCTCGTGTTCCTGTATAGTCGTGTGGAGAGCTTTTGGAATACCTGCAAGATAGTATCTAGCCGATATTCCCGGTGAAGGTCCGCGGTGCGCGTGTAGCGCGGAGCGTTGCTTATGATTCTGAGTACTTTGTTCTGTATGAGCTGCAGACGGCGCACACGTGTGGGCGCAGCGTATCCCCAGACGGGAGCAGCATACGTCATCAGAGGTCTGATAAGTGTGGTGTACATGGACCTGGACACCCTCCTATTCAGTGTGCTACGCCTGTTAAGCATAGGGTAGAGTTGTTTGAGCCTCGCGTTTGCTTTGTTGGTCACGTGTTGGATGTGGTCCCCCCAGAGTAGTTTCCGGTCCAGCCAGACACTGAGGTATTTGACCTTCTCTCGGAAACGTATTGGGCGTGCGTGTAGTGTTATTTGATTGCAGTGTTGATGTTTGCGCAGTTGTTTCGGTCTTCTGGTGAACAGAACGGCTTCGCACTTGTCGACGTTTACTCTAACACGCCACTTCACCAACCAGGGCTCTGCCGTTCTGAGTGCGGTCTGTAGTCGTGAGTTAATGTTAGACGGCTTCCAATCTTGCGCTAGGATGGCAGTGTCATCCGCGTAGATTGCCATCGTCGTGTTATGTGTATCTGGGAGGTCGTTAATGTAGAGGTTAAACAGTAAGGGCCCTAGGATGCTTCCTTGGGGTACCCCTGCCTGTATACCGTGTCGTGTTGATTGATTGCCCTGCACGTCAGTGTTGAAACTCCTGTCCGTGAGATATGAGTGTATGAGACGTATGAGCCCGTCGGGAAACCCTGCGTCGTTTAGTTTGCGTATGAGGCCGTTGTGCCATAGACGATCGAAAGCCTTCTCGATGTCCAGGAACACCGCACCAGTTGCTTTGTTCATGTTGTATCCGTGTGTGATGTATTCGACGACGCGGAGGAGTTGTTGTGTTGTCGAGTGATGATTCCTGAAGCCGAATTGCTCCGGCCTCAGGGTGTCATTTGTGATGCAGTGCCTAGTGAGTCGTTTTAGTATTACCTTCTCAACAATCTTGCTGAGCGCGCTCAGCAGGCTGATGGGTCGGTAATTTTGTGGGAGGGAGTGGTCTTTCCCCGGCTTCCTGAACATCAGGACCTTGGCCGTCTTCCAAAAGGCGGGGAACTCCTGGAGGACACGGTTTTGAATGCCATCGTGACCAGGGGCCTTCCTAGCAGTGGTATGCATGATGGCCCATTTCACTTCAGCTGTGCTAGCCTGGCGGATGTTGTTGCGCGCTGGTTGGGCCAGGATGCGAGTGACCTCCTGGTCTGTTGCAAGTGTGAACACTGGATCTGACGGATCCATGTTCAGTGTGAATGACGCTGCAAGTGTGAGGGCCATCAGTTCAGCTTTTTCTTCCGCAGAATATGCCGGTCCGTCGGGCCCTTGTAGTGTGGGTGTGTAGTGTTTCTCCCTGGTGAAGTGTCGGGCCATCTGCCACACGCCAGGTCGCGTGGTGTCTAGCCCTGCGAGTTTTTGGTCCCACTGTTGTGTTTTAAATGTTTGTATTTTGTCCCGGATTATTCCCTGGAGCCTGTTAATGTGCCGTTTGAAGTGCTGGCGCCTGGTACGCTGCCAATACCTCCTGAGGCGGTTCCTCATTGAGATAAGGCCCAGGATCTCCTGGGGCAGGGCAGCACTGTAATGTTGTGGTGTGCGGATTGGTATGGTGCCGGCTATTGCGTCTTGGACGGCGTTTGTAAGGGTTTCAACAGCATCATCTATTTGGGCTGTCTCATTAATTGCGTGGGTAGGTGGGATGTGACTGTCGAGCGTTTCCTTGAACAATGTCCAATTCGCGCGCTTGTAGTCGAGCATCCTGCGTTGGTCGATGTGCTGCAGTGTTTCTTCAATGTACAGCATAACAGGTTGGTGATTTGAGGGCAGATCGTTTTCAACAGCAACGTTGAGTGTCGTTGTTATGCCCTTGATGAGGGCCATGTCTAACACGTCTGGCCTGTGTCCCCTCCGGTAGGGAATGTGCGTCGGTTCGGTCGGCGCTAGTGTAATGTAGTTTCGTCCTAGCGCGTGTTCATATAGTTTTTTGCCGTTGGAGTTTCGTATACGTGAATTCCAGTCTGGGTGTTTCGCGTTAAGATCTCCAGCGGCTATTACGCGCGGTGATATGTTGAGTATAGTGCTGATGTCGCGTGTCACTATGTTCTTAGGACTGTTGTATACTGACACCAGTGTGGTATAGGCTCCGTTGAACTTGACCCTGACGGCGGTTGCCTCTAATTTTTCAAGTTCAGGGAGCACTATGTTTGTGTGTTCGATGTCTTTGTGTATAATGATGGCCGTTCCACCGAAACCAGACCCGTCCGGTCGGTCGGTACGATAGACGCAGTAGCTGGTAAAGTTTAGGTGGTTGTGCGGTTTGAGTTTAGTTTCGCTCAGTAGTGCGATAAGGATGCCCTTACGCTCCATGAACGCGGCAAGTTCCGCCCTTTTGTTGTTGATCCCGTCTGCATTCCAGAACAGGATCTGTGATAGTGTCCGGTTGTTTGCGAAGGGGGCCGGGTGTGGCGTATTATCCATGTAGGGATGGGAACAGTGTGGTGAGAGCTGTTTGTATGGCAGTCCAGTACTGTCCGGGTTGGGCAGACATGAGCTGTGTGAACAGTGTGCTGATGACCGCGAAGATCCTGGCGAAGATCTGTTGGGTCGTATGCTGGGGGAATAGTGTTTCCATTATTCCCCCTTGTGTTGTGTTTGTGTTGTGCGTGTCGGCCTGTGGCTTGTTTGTGGTGTTAGCGGCCGCTGGTGCGGGTGTTGGCGTTGTGTGTGGGCTGGCGCTTGTGTTGCTGCTGTGTGCTGCAGTCTGTGGTGCCTGTGTTACAGGTGTGGTGATGGGTGGAGTAGTGTGTGTGCTGGTGTCACTGGCTTGCTGACTGTGTGTCTGCGTTTCCGTGTTCTGTTGTTGTCGAGTGGTTTGTTGTGGCGATCTTGTGTACCCGTTCCTGTTCCCTTGAGGTCGCCTACGCCTTCTCTGGGTTTTCGGTTCTGGGGGTCCTTGTGTGGGTGCGTCTTCCTGTGCGGTCTGCGTGGTTTCGCATGCCGTGGCCTCAGGGAGTGGGGTCGTGTTGTTTTGGGGAGCTGGTGTTGGAACCGGTGTGGTCGATGTGTTTTTTGTTGGCTGAGACGGTTGTATTGTTGTCGCAGCGGTTGTGTTTTGTGCGTGTGATGGGCGCGGAGGTTCCGCCGCCCGCACCGCTCCTCCAGGGCTCGTAGCCATGGCGAACGTTACACCGTTCCTGACAGGGTTTGGTGCGGGCCTTGGACGTGGTATGGCGCTGAGTCCTCTGGATTGTTGTATTTTACGCCTCTGCGCCTCTCTGTATACGTCGCAGCCCCTGTAGTTGGCCGCATGGCCTTGACCACAGTTGGCGCAACGGCGTGCGTTTTGTTGTGCTTGTGTACAAGCGTTGGATGCGTGTTTGCCAGCGCAACGGGGTGCCAGGCGACAGCGAAGGGCCGAATGACCGAATCGCTGGCAGTTGTTGCATTGTTGGGGGACGAGTGGTGGTTCATATACTTCTACCCTTACGTCCATCCGCAGAAGGCATTTTATCTGCAGAAGGCCGCGGGAGGCAGCCGTATCGGCCATCTCGACCAGGTAGTGTGGTAGGCGGGTGTGTGTGCGGAAGCCCGTCATCCGGTTAGCACTTCGGCAGTCGTAACCAAGGAAGTTGAGCGCCGCTTGAACTGTTTTGTTTGGTGTGCTGGGGTCCACTCCCTTCACCACGTACAGCTGTGTCCGCTCTTCAGCCGTTCTGTACGTGTAGTGCTCGATCCCCTGTTCTTTGAGGAAGAACAGGAGATCTTTGTACTCTGTGTTAGTAGCCACGTACAGTGAGGCCCTATCCCCAGAGTATTTAGTGTGGAGCGTGCAAGGTGTGTGCCTCGCTTCGAATGTGGTGTTGAGGACGCTAAGGTCCCCATAGTTCTGTATTACGACTGGGGGAAAACCAGTCTTTTGTTGTGCGGGCGTAGCTGCGGTTTGTGTATTTGAGTTATTACTGACCGCAGGTCGGTTCGTGTTGGTTATAGTGTCTGTTTTCCTAGCCGGAAGTGTTTGTTTCGGTGTAGGCAGCAACGCCTTTCGGCTGCCTAGCGAGTTTGGTTGCTCGCATGTACCTCTTGTGTTTCTGCGTTTGTGTGATGGGCCCTCCACCTGCCAGGGCCCGGTGTAGTGTTGTTCTGTGTCCTCGTCCGCCGCCGCTGATTCCGCCACTGGAGTCAGCAGCGACAGCGGGACGGTCGTGCAGGAGTCACCAGTAGCAGGCGAGTGAAGCGTGATGTGAAGCGTGGTGCGCTTCGGTGTGTCGTTTGCGCCGCAAAGGTCGGTTATCAGCCGACGTTGGTCCAGCAGTTCCTGCGCTTGCTGCGCGATCTGCCGATCCTTGTCGGCCAATACCTCCCCCACGGCGGCAAGCGGGACGCTGGCGTCGACGGGGTCAGTCGACCCGAGCGCCTCTTTCGCTGCAGCTTTGCTGCGGGTTATGGCGGGAGAAACACCGGCGGAATCTGCCATCTTGGTGTTCTGGGAGGGACGAGAAAGGGGAACGACAATTTTGCTCTTTCTGAGAAGAAAAAGCCCTAACTGTTTTACCCTACGGAAGTGGGGGGAGTGCCCTACGGCCTAGCGTGCGCCGTTAGTGCAGTGGCGCGGCACCTAAAGGAGGTGCGGAAGAAGAGAATCGGCCTACAGTACGCGGGGTGATCCGACGTGAACGGGCCCCTGGCACTGATTAACCCTACAAAGAACGAGATAGCCTCGCTGTGGAGTTTGTAACAAGCGTTACGGGGTTGCTGTGAGTCTAGGACTCTTCACGACAATTCTGCTTTCCGCAACTACGCGGTTTCTCGACGAAAGGGAGCAAGCTCAACCCTCCGCCGATCCACCGGGCGCTACTGTCGCGCTTCGGAAGAACACTCTCTGTAGAGCAGAGCGGTCAGCGAGGCTTAAGCCCCAATAGCTACCGATGCACCGGCCATCACCGGCTGAGAGCTCCTTCCGCCACGACGGCCAGAGCGCGTCTTTGGCGCCCAGCTCGCTGCAGCTCATCGACGAAGACTTCTGTGATGTCCTCGGTGGCTGTGAAGTATTAGCATTCCTGCTTCGCCTTCAACATAGAAATACATTATATGAATAAAATAATATACATAATTTTTGTGGAAGCATAGATGATGTTTTCTTACTGCTGTGATTTTCATAGGGTGCTACTTGCAGTAGCGTTTTTTTTTTTTTTTTTTTTTTTATATGTGGCCTTACGTACTAGTATGTGCATGAGGTGGTTGGTCCTTAGAGCATGATGCTTTACAATTGTCGGACCTTTACAGCGGACAATATCGCTGTCTGTGCTTGGATGGATGTGAGTGATTGGTTGTGATGTGGTACTAATGCCTAGGGGGGCTGGGTACGGCCGCCAGGGCGGCTTGAATCACTGCGTTGATTTGTTGCGGGATGGTCTTCATTAAGGCTTCCATGGCGGATGCAACTGCTGCTGCTACTGTCTCTTTCAGTATTGCCATGGTTACTGGTGTCTCGTCGGTCGAGTGGGCCTGTGCGGTTGTGACCGTTCTGCTTGTAGGTCCTTCTTCCGATCTTGGTGTTGGTGCTGGCTTTGTTGGGACTGGGGGCGCTGGCCTGTGCGGGATGCTCTGCTTGCGTGGTTCTTGCGTGGTTGCATTGGCGTATGATACGCCGGTGCGTCTGTTGGCGGTTGGTCTTGACACGCCACGCTGTCTGGCGACGTGTTTCTTAACTTCCTCGCATCCCATATAGTTGGCTGGGTGCTCTTTGGAGCAACGGGCGCAAGTAGCGGGTGTGTTGCGTTCTTTGGTGCAGTCGTCTGTAGAGTGGTTGCCTGCGCATTTCAGGCATCTAACTTGCATGGTGCAGTGGCTAGCCACGTGGTCTAGTCCCTGGCACCTGTAGCAGCGTCGAGGGCCCCTTTTCTTCCTTGGTTTCTCTAGTGTGACGTCTGTGTTGGCTAGGTGCGTTATGGTTCGCAGCCGTTGGTTTTCTGGTGTGTCAGTGGCCACTATTTGGAGGAGTGGCGTGTCCTTTTTGGTCTTGGGAGATTGTACTCTTGTTATGGAGCGCGGGGTAATCTGTAGCTTGGCTAGCTCTGACTTCACTTTCTCTATACTGATTTTGAAGGGGAGACCCCTCATTATCAGGTCTATTGGCTTGGTGCTGGTGGTTGGATATGTGTAGTATCCCCATTTTTTCCCTTCTAGTACTTTAGTCACTCTCTCAAAGTCTGCTGGAGACTTGGTGAAGAGTCTGTAGGTGTCCTTTCCCGCCGTTTTAAACTGGAAGGGCGAGGTGGTTGCAGACCTTACTGCTTCTAGGAGGTCGTCATATTGGCCTTCGAAGTGGATGACGATAGGGGGTGGTGCCTTCGGTCTTGCGTTGTTCTGGAGGGGTTGCACTGTTGTTGCCTCTGCGGAGTCGAGTGCCTGGTAGGCATTCTTTGTAGGGGCAGGTGTGGCAGTGTGCAGCTTCATGGCGGGGGCTGTTCTGGTGGCTTTGGTGAAGCCCTCGGAGTCGGTTGTCCCCTTGGCTCGCTTACGGTTTACTATTGGTCTATTTACCAGTGCTGGGACGGTGGGCGGAGTCTCGTTCTTGCGTTTTCTCGACTCCGTCTCGACGTCCATGGGGGTTGTGGGTTGGCTGGGAGTGGTAGCCGCGGGCTGCTTGTCCACCACCGTGGTGGTCCCGTCGATGGCTTGTGTTGAGCAGGACTCGGCGATTTCGTCTTCTGTGGCGGGCTCCAGGTTGGGGTAGCACCCCAGGCCATACCTGAAGCAGTTCGGAGACTCTAGTTGTTCTGCCTCAGCAGCTTCCTGTAGGGCAGAGAGGAGTTCTTCTTGGTCCTCCAGATGGTCATCTGGAGAAGGTGATGGAGGTTTTTGTGTGTCCCTAACCATGGTGGCGTGTTGAAGTGGGGACTATAGAAGATAGAACTGCCTGGCCTAGTGACCGCGGGCTGGTCCCACGTGAAGGGGGCCCTGGATCACGTCGTTCCCTAACAGTCCCTAGGTGCGCTGCGAATTGTTGCTGAACAATTCACAGATCAACCGCTCTGAGTGTACTGCAGATTGTCCTGACAATCTGCAGTCACGTAGGAAGAAATTGCAGCAAGCTGCGGGAGCTGCGAGTCCGAAAAACTCGCACACGACAATTTTTGCTGTCCACACAGTTGTGTGGTGGTGGTAGTAGCTGCTGGAGCTGTCTCGATGTTCTCGGAGTTTCGGAGATCTGCAAGGTGCTGGGATGAGGTCTTGACACCGTCTTCCCTGAAGTCCCCCTGGTGTGGAGAAATTCTTCTCCTTTGATGTCTTCTTCCCCCTTGTGTCCTCTGCCTTTTTCCTTGGCTAGCTCTGTTCGCGACGCAAGCGTCCTCTGGGGAGCGACCCCTGGAGAAAGGTGAGAAGGGCGGAGGTGGCTTCGGCCACCGAAGTGGCTTCTGCGGCTTCCCGCTGGCTTCTGGCTGGAGCGCCGGTGTTGCGCCCTCTTATAGGCGCGTCTGCCTCGCGACGGTTGCGCGCGCGGTGGCGGGCGCCGGAACTACTGCGGAGTTGTCGGCGCTAGGCGTGCACGGGCGCGGACGTCCTGGAGAGCGTCCTGGCGGCGAGCGAGCTGGAGATGTGTGCCAATCCAGAGGCTTGGCGGCGTGAGCATCTGTACAGCTCGGAGTCTCCACTCGGAATGTGTGTGGCCTTGGCGCCCAGCGCGCGCGCCGCCCCCCTATATAGACTCTGGGGCCCCGCGGCCCGCCCTCCCCTCCCCCCACCACCGCGCACCGAGGGCATATAAGCGCAGCACCCGGGGCGCGCGGGCCCGTTGTCAAGGCAGCACCGGACGCCGTCGCGCACGCATATCCACGCCGCATCCGCATCCGCAGTAGCCATGGCCCGGACAAAGCAAACGGCCCGCAAGTCCACCGGCGGAAAGGCGCCGCGCAAACAGCTCGCCACCAAGGCGGCGAGGAAGAGCGCGCCCGCCACCGGCGGCGTCAAGAAGCCCCACCGCTACAGGCCGGGCACCGTCGCCCTGCGAGAAATCAGGCGCTACCAGAAGAGCACAGAGCTGCTCATCCGCAAGCTGCCATTCCAGCGCCTAGTGCGCGAGATCGCCCAGGACTTCAAGACCGACCTGCGCTTCCAGAGCTCCGCAGTCATGGCCCTGCAGGAGGCCAGCGAGGCCTACCTCGTCGGCCTCTTCGAAGACACCAACCTGTGCGCAATCCACGCCAAGCGAGTCACCATCATGCCCAAGGACATCCAGCTCCCGCGGCGAGCGCGCCTAAACCCGCACACCGCCAAACAAACAAAACGGCCCTTTTCAGGGCCACTAACGTCTCTCCGTCGCGAGCAAAACTTTGTCGGTCGCAACGACTAGTTCCCCACTCACTCTCCAGTCCAGTCGTCCCACCCCCGGCCCGGCGCCGCCGTTTCCAAAAAGAAAAAAAAAAAAAAAAGCACCGCACCGGCCGAGCCAAGTCGCAAGCGTCAATAGCGCCACCCACACAGGCCACGGCACAAAACGTGACGCCCGGAAAGCAAAGCCAAAAAAGAGTATTCCAAAACCACCACCAAGACAAACAAACAAACAAACGCGGCGCAAAATAAATAGGTAAAAATAATAAAAGTAAAATACACTTTATGTAACACCAACCGCGCGCCGCCGCCCACGCCCGCCAACGACCCCACAATCCAACCACCGCGGCACGCAAACACCATCCACACATGAAACAAACAAACGCCAGCAAGCAAGACAGACAGACAGACAGACAACAAGGCAACCGACCGACCACGACACGACAATCAACACCTTCCCGACGTGCTTTGATGGCCCTGAGAAGGGCCGTTTTTGTTTTTGTCCGGGACCGCGCGACAGCCTCTGGTTGCGCGCCGGCCACCAGGCGACGGTGTCAACCGCCAACCCTTCCCTGCCCTTTTTACTTCTTCTTCTTGGGCGAAGCCTTCGCCTTAGACGGCGTCGCCGTCGCCTTCTTCGGGCGCGGCGCCTTCGGCTTCTTCGTCGGAACCTTGGCGGCCTTCTTCGCCTTCGACGGCGACTTGGCCTTGGCCGGCTTGGCCGCAGCCGCCTTCTTCGCACCCACGGGAGCGGCCGACGCCGCAGACGCCTTCTTGGCGGCGCCCGCCTTCCGACCGGTCGCCGCCTTCACGCCGCCAGCCTTCTTTGCGCCGGCCGCACGGGCCCCCTTCTTCTCCTTGCTGGCCGGAGCGGCGCGCTTCTTCTTCGCACCACCGCCGCCACCACGAGCCTTGCCGCCCTCGGCCGCCCCGCCGCCGGCGCCGGCAAGCTTGAAAGAGCCCGACGCGCCCTTCCCCTTCGTCTGCACCAGCTCGCCAGCCACGACGGCCGACTTGAGGTACTTCTTGATAAAGGGCGCCAGCTTCTCCGCGTCCAGCTTGTAGTGCGCGGCAATGTACTTCTTGATCGCCTGCAGCGACGACCCGCCGCGCTCCTTCAGACTCTTGATGGCGGCCGTCACCATCTCAGAGGTGCGCGGGTGCGCAGGCTTGGCGCGCGGCTTCTTCGCAGACGACGCAGACTTGGCCTTCTTCGTAGTGCCGGTGGCGGCGGGTGCCGCGGCAGTCTCGTTCGTAGCCGCCTGGTCTGCCATCTTTTGCTTGTTCTCTTTTCTTTTTTCCCCTTGGTTTCGCTTCCTTCTCTCCTTCGACGACGCACAACAGCGAGGGGCGCGCAGCAGAGAATAGCCGCGCACGCGCCTGGCCCAGCCAGTGTCGCGGGCGGGCGCGGACGGCCGAGAGAGCGGCCGCCACTCGGCGCGCCGCCGCGCCGCCGCGCCGCCGCGCCGCGCCTCCCGCGCTTGCTACCGCCCAACGTCCGACAGCCTGCGCGGAGCAGCCCCCAACCTGCGCCGCAACCACCCGCGCCATTCAAACCACCGAGGATGGGGCTACACACACCGACACCACGGTCGCCAACCAGTCGCCGCGGCGGCGCCGCAAACCACGGCCAAACTGCAGCCACCGCGCGCCACAGCCTGGGTCGGCCCGCCGAGAATCGCCGCCCCCGCCCAAATGCCGCCCCCACAGCCCCAGCCGACGACCCGCCACAATGGCCAAACCTTCGTCAAAACTCCCACACCGTCGCCGCGGCAGCCCGGCCACCGCGGCCGGCGCCACAGCCACACGAGCCGAGTCGTGCGGCGATGACGGCCGTGCACAAACGCACCTCCGCCGCCCCATCGCCTTCCGCCGTTTTCCCGATCGGCCCGCAGCCGTCGGGCCACGGCCGCGGGCCGTCCTCCTCCTCTCGCCTCGCCCGCCAACACCCACAGCCCTTCCAACACATTTTTTTTTCTTTTTTCTTTTTTTTTTTTTACTTTTTTACGATCGCCGCCTGCGCAACATGGCACCGGCCGACGGAGCGCCAACCCCCCCGCCACAGGCGAAAACAAAACAAAACAAAACAAAACAACGACAAACAAACAAACAAAATAAATTACCAGCCAGCCCCAACTACAGACACACCGAATCTGCCCTCACAGCCGACCTTACACGCCTCAACGTCAAAACAAAGGTGGTTTCTTTCTTTCAACGGTTACCTTACCTTAGGTTACGTCAGGTTAGGCTAAGAAGGCGTCAGGGTTAGGTTAAGCGTTGACGTGACGTCACGTCTTAACGTAGGCGTTAAGCTAAGGTTGCGGTCACGTACGTTAGGTTAAGGCGACTTGGGGGTTGGCCTAAGAGCTTAGGTTAGGTTACGTTAGTTTAGGTGGCTGCGTTAAGGGGCTTAAAGAAGTTTAGGAGGTTAAGGCGTCGAGGCGGCCGCACCCCCTTAGCTGCTGCGGCTCGGCCACGCCACGCCACGCCACGCCACGCCACGCCACGCTTTGGGGTTTCATAAGGTCGCGCGGCGGGTCGTCGGCACGCCGCAAAGGACAAAACTGCAAGACGACGTCGAAAAACAAACAACAGGTAAAAAATAAATAAGTAAAAATAAACGACGCCGACAGGCGGGGATCAGCAGAACGAGCAGATTCCGGAGAGCGAACGAGACACACACGCACGCACACACACAAACCCCCCCGAGCCGAGAGAGCACAGCACCACCACGTGTCGGCCTCCGCTCACCCGACTCGGCTGGGCTGGGCTGGCGGCCGGGCCGGATGCACGTACACGTACGGCTACAGCCACTACCCGTACACAGCCGCTCTTCACGCAACACCAGCCAAATGGCGCGCCCGCGGCTCGTCGCGGTCGCGGTCGCAACGCCACGCCGGCACACTTTCGGCACCACCGTTTTCGCGCGCACCGCAAACAAAACGCAGCCGACACACACAGAAAAAAAAAAAAAAAAAAAACAACACAGAGCGCGAGACGGGCGGCGGCGCACCTTTCGCCAGCCGGCAGGCAATCGACTTGCCCAGTACGACAAACGCGCACGCCACCCCACCCACCAACCAACCAACCAACCAACCAACCAGTCGTCGTCGTCGTCGTCGTCGTCGTCGTCCCGAAATCAAACAAACTCTCAAAAGCACAGCCCCTGCTGCCAACGGACGCAGGCGCCACGCAGCTCCCTTCCCGCCACACTCGATTCGCAGCGCAACTCACCCGGCACACCGTCAAACGACGGGCTGGGCTCGCCGCATCGCCGCAACCTACACACCTTCCACGCCACGACGCACAGCCCCACCAGACGCCCGTGCCGCAACGACACTACTGCACTACCACTACCGCACTACTCCTCTCGCCCTTGCCATACACGACACAACACGCCAAAAAATGAAAATCCAAATACAAACAAAAACACCGCCCCCACGACCCAAACACATGCACGGCGCGCCAACACACGCGAGGCAAGGCACGCAGCAAACGGCGTCCCCTCCGCGTCGCGCCATCAACCTACACACACAAGGCAACCAACAACAGCCAGCCAGCCAGCCAGCCCCACTCTCACGCCGCAAAAACAGAAAACACACCGAAACCGCCTAACGCCGCACATTCGCGCTTCGCACTTACCACACACCTCTCGGCATCCGTTTCGCACACAACGACGCGACGCACAATACATCATCACGGGCTACGCACGCACACCGCGACCCACTTTTTTACGACGCCCTCGGCAGAGCACACGTGCCCACGCCCACACACAGTCGACACAACGACGCAGCGCGCAGCAGACGCGGCCGCAACACATACCTCCCCGACGACGCGCCAACACCGCCAGCCACTGCTCACTCGCCCAAGCAACCCGTGCACACAACTGCCACACGCGTCCACCACGCCGCCGCCAACCACCCGCCCGCCAGGGGGCGCTCACGTCCGCGACAACAGCGCGGCACCGCCGGGCCGGGCCGAACCGAGCCGAGCCGCCGCCTCCTCTCCACTCGGCACGCCACGTCCTGCTTGCAAAACACATGGCTCGTCCCTCTGTACACACAACGCGCCTGCCTGCGGTCGCCGCCGGCATCTATCTACCTGCGCATCGGAGCCAGGCCGGCAAGCCCACACTTAAATAATGCACTTCACCAGCCAAACAAACCCACTCTTCCTTTCTTTGCACAGCGCATGCAACAGCAGCCCCAGGAGCCGGGCCCGCCGCCAGCGTCTCCTCCTCCTCTGGGCACAGCCAGCCAGCCGTTCCCACCGCCCCGCCCCTGCTCTGCAGAACAAGAAAAAACGAAAAAGTACCAACACACGCACCCAAAGCGTAAGCCAGACAAGACCAGCCTCTCCAAGGCCACACACACGCAAAAAAAACAAAAAAACAAAAACACTACAACAAAATAAAATAAAAAAGAAAAAGCAAGCTGTCGCCTCGCCCCCGCCCGTCCCCCCACCCCACCACATTCGCCCCCTCCGCTTGTTTTCCTTTCTACAATTTCCCTCTTTTCCACCCAATATCCCGCCGCGGTTTACGGGCACCGGCCGATTTTGCGCCCGCCCACATGTGTGCCTACTCCCCACCACCATTCCCTCCGCAGCCCGCAGCCCGCTTTTCCCCCCCTCCCTGCCCACACCACACCACACCGACGGTGCTGACGTCGACACGCACCCAAGACAGGGGCCACGACCGTCTTTTTTCCTGGGCCCATCCCCGCACCGCACCTCCTTCCAATCAACGCTGTGGCGCCTGTGTCCGCGCGAGACGCGTGCGCGCCGCCTCTCTCAACATCCGTCCGCCGTCCGCCGGCCGGCCCGTTTTTCGGCCCCCAGGCCATCCGTCAACCACCACTGCCCCTGCCCCTGCCCCTGCCCCTGCCCGCCCCGCACCACACCACACACCGCTGCTTGCCCCGGCCGTTGCCACCAAAGGCGCCAACCGCAGCCCGCGCGCGCCAGAAAGAGATGGCAAAACTACAGGGACCCAGCCGACCGACGAAAATCAGAGCAATTGGCCGGGAGGATCAAAAAGAGAGCTCCGAAAACCACCGTAGCGAGGCGTGGGAGGAAACGTTACGAGAAGCAGAAAGGGACCAGGAAAAATTCTGGAAATTTCTTAAAACTCGTAAACTAAACACGAAACATCTACATCTACATGGGGAAGGAACGACCCCACAGACCGAGCTGAAGCACTGGCGGATTCACTAGAAAGGCAATTCCAAGCACCAGAAGCGGTAGATGACGAAACTGATGACCACCAGGAAATGGTACTCAGAAGGGTAAAACCGCATCCTAAGTGCCCCGATCAGAACATCTTTCACAATCCAATAAACGCAGAAACCCCATATCTTATCACATCACAAACATACACACATCCTAAGAAGGCATCAGGCCCAGATTCCATCAAACCGCAACTACTACATCACCTACCTCCAGCAACTATCAATTATCTATCTAACATCAATATATAATGCTTGCTTCAGACTAAACTACTTGGAAACAGGCCCGAGTCATCACATTACCAAAGCCAAACAAGGACTTATTATTTCCGCAAAACTATAGGCCAACTTCCTTGGAAAGGTTCTCGGAAAGCTCATTCAAACTGAACTGAAGAAATTCAATTCTTAAAGGATAACAACATAATCATCCCACAACAATTCCGATTCCGCGAAGAACACAGCACCACCCACCAGGTGACCAGACTAGTCGAGCACATATGTCAGGCCAGAAACATTAGACACAGTACTGGAGCAGTCCTGCTTGACATTGGAAAAGCATTCGGATAACGCCTTATCTACAAGCTCCACCAGTACAACTGCCCCATCCACATTATTGCTTCTTTTCTCCGCAACAGAGCATTCTATGTCCATGTACCAGGAGCGGCAAGTAACACTAGATCCATAGAGGCTGGAGTCCCGCAAGGCTCAGTGCTGGGGCCCATTCTCTACTCAATATACACAAACAAACAGCTGGGAGGACACTTGTCACTATTTGCAGACGACACTGCAGTCTACCGCAGCAGTTCTAACCTGCAATATAGAGTCACAAAAATAGAGCAACACCTACAATCCATCCAGAAATGGGCTAACCAATGGAAACAAAAAAAAAAAACAATAAACGCGGAGAAAACCCAAGCAATACAATACGATTCACATTCAAAAAGAATACCTCCTAACCTGCATATACGCCTCAGAAATAACAATCTTCCATGGCCAGGCACAATAAAGTATCTAGGCATCAAGCTGGACAAGAGGTTGACATTTAGAGACCATGTTACACACGTTTGTAACAAGGCTGCAGCAGCAATATTCAGACTGTACCCAATCATCAAAGGAAACAGAATAAATATGCGCGCCAAAAAGAAAATCTTCAAAACCGTCATAGGAACCAGCCATCACTTACGGCTCTGAAAATCTGGTCAATGGCCGCAGACACCAACATAACAAGAGTAAAAAAGGGTGCAGAACAAATACTTCAGAATTACTGCTGATGCCGGCCGGTACCAGACAAACCGAGACATATACACAAACCATAACATACTCAAAATCCCGGAAATCATCCAAAGAAAAATCCATAAAGTTTTTTTTTTTTTCCACCAAAACACGGATTCGAACCACCCACTCATCAGAAATCTGGGACAAAATCCACCCGACCCAAGAACGACATTTCCCATCACGACAAAACACCACAAACTACAACATACCATGATAAACAAAAATAAAATACAAACACCATAACACTCACTCAAACAACAAACATCTACACACACCCAAGAGACCCTATCATCCCATCATTTTGTTACCCAACATAATCAGACAGAATGCAGGGATCAAGGACAGATCCGGTCCTTCGAGTACAGGGGGTAAAAAATACCCATCAGACCAGCTCTCTCTCTCTCTCTCTCTCTCTCTCTCCTCCTCGCTTCTCCGTGCCGACGCTGCCCCGCACACGCGTTCGCGTTCGCGTTCGGCCGACACCACACGACAGGTCTTTGGGGCCCCGCCACTGCGCACACGCACGCCTCCTCCTCTTCCTTAGTTCTTTTTCGCTTTTCTTTTCTCCCCCGCCCCCCGCTCTCACCGCCACATCATCCCGCAACCCTTGGGGGATGTTTCCCAACATCAACGCGCCCCAATTCCACTCTCTGCCCGTGCCGCACTCTCCACTTTGCTTCTCCCCGTCCCCTACACACACGACTACCGAAACCCCGGTTGACACACCTTCTCGTAGGACAGGGGTGCGTGCGTGCGTGCGTGCGTGCGTTGTCTTGACGGTGACAGCAACAGCAACGGATCCGTCCATCCCATTCCCCCCCACTCGGTAAAGAACCATGTTCAACCCACACTACACAACAAGGGGGGCACACACGAACGCGAAAGAAAGGGCAGGGCAGGGCAGGGGCAACTATCTCGTACACATTCTTCCTCAGAACCCACATATCGCATCAACGAACGGCAGGCCAATTGCGGACTCAGCCGTGTCAGGCAAATCCAACCCAACCAACACCTCCCACGGAAACCCTGACACTGATCCAGCAGTACGTCCACATACATCGCCACACCAAATACGGGTGACGAGTGAGCAACAAATGGAACAATACACAACAAGGCTGACCTAATAAAAACTGCACATCACGTCATACCTTCCAGACAGACGCAGTTCCGACGGGACGGCGGAACCGTATACGTACCTTTCAGCCACAACAACCGACCGACTGGACACGCCCGCGTCTCCAGCCAGCCAACCACCAGGGCCACACAGCCCGCAAGTTTCAGCGTCAACACTTCTTAACGTACGTTGCAAACTTTTCAAAACATTGCCACACACACACACACACACACCACGAAAAGCGTCAACCTCTCTCACACTGGATACACTCAACACTTTTTGTCGGCGGAGCTTGAGGCCAACGGTTGACACACCCCCACCGGCCACACAGGTTTCCCTTTGAAAATTGCAGTGACGGAGACGCGGCATTACGAGAGGGTTGTTTCCGAGAGCGCGAGCTGGACGGAGCTGCGGCGCCGCCGCCGCCGAGGGGTAATGAACGCACGCGATGCCGCATGACAGCCCATCACCCAAAGTTTCACCCACAACTGCACAGGTCGCACCCCCTTTTCGCGCCATACTAGTGTCGATCGTCAATTACAGCTCACGGTGTTCGCATTTGCCACTTGACGGGGGGGAAAAGAAAACAAAACAAAACAAACATCTGACACGCCATGTGTTTCTCTCTCTCTGTTATATCTAGGTCATTGGGCAGCCACTGTAAAAAAAAAAAAAAAAAAAATATTTTTACGACATGGTTGGGTAAGTGATTTAAAGACAACAATTGTGGGTCACACACCATAGACCATTTCGATAGTGTTCTTGTTCTTCTCTTTTTCCTTTTTTTATCGCTCAATTGAAATAAAACCTGGGGATGATGCAATGCTGCGATATGGCACAACCGTCGTCCATTGTACACAACTCGGGAACAAAAAGAAACCAATTCAGGGAACGTTCGTTCCTTCACAACGTTTCTTTCAACGCACTTGGTCTTTACCATCCTGTATTCAACACACATTTCCTTTCATCAAACTAGGGCATTTCCATAACAGTTTGTTTCCGTTTCTGTGAGCACAATACTGCTTCTTCGACGTCATTTCACCATCTTAACTAGAGACAAACAACAAAATAGGAAAACAGCCTTGAGAACCCCGTCCACCAAATTTCAGTTAGCACGGCATCCAAGATTCTTTTCCGGGGAGTGCAGTGCAGCTGACGCTGCTCAGACCATATACCGTCGCCAGTCTCACTCAACTCTTGCGCATTCCATTCTACGCTACGTGACTATGCAAAAATGAATGAATCAAACCCGCCCAGAGAGCGTCTTGTGCGAGGGGACACACGATATAGAGAACAACAAAACACACAGGGGACACCACCAAAGTTGGAGAGAACGTTTCCACCACGGCAGCCGCGCCGTCACGCGCTTTTTTTTTTTTTCCTCCCCCCCCCCCCACTGCACACCTCCGACACCACGGGAACGTTCACTGTCCCGTTGCCCTACACTGGGCGTTTCTTTTCAACCCCCCACCCTATTCCTCGCTCCCCGGACATTCGACCGATCACAGAGTGCAACCTCTCGTTACCGTCGGGTGCCCCTCTTCATCCCCGGGGCGCCAACAACAAAACAAAAAAAAAAAAAAAAAAACACCACCGACGCCGTCGTCTCGCGTCACCTCACTCAACTGAGCGGAAAATACACGTACATCCAGAATGACGACACCGCCTCCACAAACAAAAACCAGACGTCAGACGTCAGGTCGAAAGAGGGCACCGTACGTCGTGGCGCGTGGTCTCCTAACTCACCTCGCGCGTACAAATACAATGCAATGCGTGTCTCCTCACGTTCACACACACCTCCACGCTCCACTTTTACGTCGCCCAACCAACCAACTAACTTAACCCACCCGCTCGGCGTAGAAGCAGCTGTAGGCGGCAACGTGTTTCTCACCCTCGCCACCAACGGTGTGACATCCGACAATCGCGGTTTGCTTTCCGTTCCACACCTCCGGCCATACCATACAAAGGGGACAAAAAAAAATATATCAAACAAGCCAACTCCAGCGATCCGCCCCCCTAACACCAACACATCTCGAAACACCCACGCCCACGACCCGGCTGTGGCTAAAGTGCGTATCCCAACGTCACACCAAAACCAAAGGCGCCGGCGCCGCACCACACCACAAGCTACAGCTACAGCTGTGCCGCCGTCCACCCGCTCACAACAACAACAACAACAACAACAATTCCGCCCTTCCCGCAAAGGCATTTTGGTGGCCCTGAAAAGGGCCGTTTTTTCTTTTCTTCGCCGCGCCGCGGACGAGCCTCCTATTTCCAAGAGCCACCTCCTTACTTGGAGCTCGTGTACTTGGTCACCGCCTTCGTGCCCTCGCTCACCGCGTGCTTGGCCAGCTCGCCAGGCAGCAAGAGCCGCACAGCGGTCTGGATCTCGCGGGACGTGATGGTCGAGCGCTTGTTGTAGTGCGCCAGGCGAGAAGCCTCGGCCGCAATGCGCTCGAAAATGTCGTTCACGAAGCTGTTCATGATGCTCATCGCCTTCGAAGAGATGCCCGTGTCAGGGTGCACCTGCTTCAGCACCTTGTAGATGTAGATGGCATAGCTCTCCTTCCTCTTGCGCTTCTTCTTCTTGTCGCCCTTCGAAATGTTCTTCTGCGCCTTGCCAGCCTTCTTGGCGGCTTTCCCGCTAGTCTTGGGCGGCATCACGAACAAACAGGCAGGCAGGCACGCGCAGTCAGTCAGTCAGTCAGGCGCTCCGCTCCAGTCAGCGTCTCCCCACACAGTGGCACCCGCCGCACGCCGCCGCCGCACCTTTACCAGCTCGCCCTGCTGCGGCCGCCGACCAATGGGGCGCGCGCGCAACCGGCCGCCGCACCCGAGCCCATAAAGGACCCCCACCCCGCCGGCGCCGGCACGCACTCCGCTGCTCGACTCGCTGCGGCTCGCACCGTTTGGGGCGTTGTGCTTTTCTTTCTCGCTTCTTTCGAAACTAGCCCATCGCCATGTCCGGACGCGGAAAGGGAGGCAAAGTCAAGGGCAAGTCAAAGTCCCGCTCAAGCAGGGCTGGGCTCCAGTTCCCGGTCGGCAGAATCCACCGCCTCCTGCGCAAGGGAAACTACGCCGAGCGCGTCGGCGCCGGGGCGCCCGTCTACCTCGCCGCCGTCATGGAGTACCTCGCGGCTGAGGTGCTCGAGCTGGCCGGAAACGCGGCCCGCGACAACAAGAAGACGCGCATCATCCCGCGCCACCTGCAGCTCGCCATACGCAACGACGAGGAGCTCAACAAGCTCTTGTCGGGCGTCACCATCGCACAGGGAGGTGTCCTGCCCAACATCCAGGCCGTCCTGCTGCCAAAGAAGACCGAGAAGAAGGCCTAAAAGAGAGACAGCGCAATCGGCAACCGCCGCGTGCTCCCTTGGCACGCAGCGCGCCATTTGCCGCCTCGGCTCAAAAACAAAACACAATCGGCCCTTTTCAGGGCCACCACACAAACCTACGTCCAAAGCAGAATTCCAGTCGTTCGTCGCACCACTTTTCTATCTCTCTCTCTCTCTTTCTGTGTACGGTTTTTTTTTTCCTTCTTACACACACAGGCGCCGCCATCTTGTACACACGTACTTGGCCACCTCCTCCACTCCACGCACGCACAGTCTCGCGACCATTAACCAGCACACGAGGCGCACAACAACACACCTCAAAAATAACCCCTCGGCACTCAGCCGCGCCGCAACACACAGCCCATCCACCGACAAGAAGCATACAAGCAAAGAGGGAGGGGAAGGAAGGAAGGAAGGAAGGAAGGAAGGAGCTCACACAACGCAAGGGCACGCTTCCTTCCCTCCCAACCGCACCGCACACCACGTCAAAAAAACTCCAAACAAAACTAAAAGGCCAAGTAGACTAAAAAGGAAAAGAAAATAAAAAAAAAAACAGCAACACAGACTCTTTCGCACTTTTCAACTTCCGAACACTGTGGTGGCCCTGAAAAGGGCCGTTTTTCAATCTCTCTTTCCTTCCTTCGGTCTCACACCGCCTAACCGCCGAAACCGTACAGGGTGCGCCCCTGCCTCTTCAGGGCGTACACCACGTCCATGGCCGTCACAGTCTTGCGCTTGGCGTGCTCAGTGTACGTCACCGCGTCGCGGATCACGTTCTCCAGGAACACCTTCAGCACTCCGCGCGTCTCCTCGTAGATCAGACCAGAGATGCGCTTCACGCCGCCCCTGCGCGCCAGGCGGCGGATCGCGGGCTTCGTGATGCCCTGGATGTTGTCGCGCAACACCTTGCGGTGCCGCTTGGCGCCACCCTTGCCGAGCCCCTTTCCTCCCTTGCCGCGGCCTGTCATTCTTCTTCTTCAAGCGTCTCAACCACAATAATATAAAAAACAGAAAGCAAGGCAAGCTCCTCACCCGGCGCTAGCGAGTCGGCTACGGTTGTGGCGCCCAGCGCTTTTTTGTTTTTAAAAATAGGATGGGGCCCCTCCACGCCCGCATCAACGTGGTGACCAAACCAAAAGTTCTACTGTCACCTCCGTAAGCATGTTAGTTTGAATCAGGCGTCACAGGATGCAGGCTGTGATGTTGTCCATGCGTCTGGGTAAGATTACTCATTTACATGGTCCATCAGGAGATAGAAGTGGTCGAAAGCGATTGAAGGGTAGCGGTTGTAAGGGCAGAGGGAAAAAAAGTGCCAAGGCCAGAGCCAAGGGAAAAAAAACCTCTGCGACAGTAGGACGGGTAGTAAGGGCAGTAGCGGCTTGCTAGCTGCGATAGAGCATGCAAGGTGAGGTCGGTTAGCGTGAGGTATCATGCATCGTTACCTATGTCTGCGTGTCCGTTAGCTGGGTCAGTCCGAGTGCTGCGGCTGGGCTCGCTTGTAGTCCCCTGGGCCGGCTGCAGTGGCTTCCTCCCTGTAACATAAGAGTTCGGCGCGGCAACGCATGCGTTGCTGTTGGGCCCTCGGCTGCGCCTTGTCGTCGGTGACTTGGTGCAGCTTCATCAGGCTGGTGCAGAACGACAGCTATCGGCTACCGTTCAGCGTCCTCCTCTACTGCACGCCGCAGCTCTTTCGCAATGTAGCGTCAAAGAGCTCCGTTTGTTCGAAGAGCTGCGTCAGTTCAGCGTCCGAGGAAGTTTTGCCGTTCGCTCGCGCCTGGGCGATAAAGGCTGCCCTTTTGGCTTCTCGATCCCTTGGGGGACCGGCTCCCGTCGCGGTCGGCGTTGCCACCGGTTCAGCTGGAGCGGTGGTTTTCTTCACTGCACCTCCCACCTGCGGTGCTGCTGGGGCAACCGCTGGCTCAGGCGCGCGGACGTCGTTCTGCGAGGTCGCAGGAGTGTTCGCAGGTACTACTGCGCTGGGGCCTCGGGCGAAGACTGCTCGCAGCTGCCTCAAGGCCTCTTCTTTCTCTGCAGCCACGGCGGCTGCGAACGCAGCCCTCTCCGTCGCAATGACGGCTCTGAGGGCTGCAGTGGCCTCCTTCACGGCGTTGCCGAGTTCGAGGTCACGTATCTTCTCGGGAGCGCGGGCTGCGTCCTGGCCGCCCGTTTCCAAGCGGTCTTCCCTGCTCCTGGCAGGTGGAGCTGCTGCTGCGCCGTCCCTCTGCTGCGCCGGGCTGTTCTGCGCCCTACGCCGTTTCCGACGTCGTCTTCGCATCTTCCGCTGTGTCGGTGCGGCCGCGGCCGCCTCGCCGCCCCCGGCACGGCTGCGGCTTGAAAAAGCAGCACAGCCGCGCCAGCTGGCGACGTGCGGGCCGCCACACCGGACACAGGTCGGTAGAACGTTGCTGCCGCGGTCGCAGGCGCGGCTGTCGTGCTCCCCTGAGCACTTGACGCACCGCACCGCGTTGCGGCAATACTTCGCAACATGGCCCTCGCCCTGGCACCTGAAGCACTGGGGCAGGGGGTCCATGGCGGTCGGGAGAGCCTCTGACGTCACCGGGAAGCCCAGCAGCTTCCGCAAGTCGAAGATGTCGCTCCCGCCGTCGACCGTATGCACGGTAACGGCATAGAGTGGCGCCCTCTTCTTGTTGGTCCGGTTGTGCAGCCTTGCGGTTACACCACCAAACCCGGCTCGCAGCAGCCCTTCCCGGACCGCTGCCTCGTCACAGCACCAAGGTAGCCCCCTGAGGAGCGCCTTGGTCGTCTTCATCCTTCCTGGGGAAGGTGCCTTCTCACGCGCCGGCGGCGCGTCGACGATGTGGTCGGCCACTGCGACCTTGATCGCCCTGTGGTCGGCCACGTTTGCGGCTCGAACGCAGATCAGCGAGTCTGTATCGACAGACTCGTAGACCACTTCGTTCCGTGCGCAGTTCGTCATGGTGTCGAACAGCGCTGTCCACCCACCTTTACACTTGATGTATAAAGGGGGGACAGGCCGCGACTCGTCTTCTCGGGAGTTCCTTGCATGGTCGGCAGACTTAGTGAGTTGCGCAACCGAAGGACCCTTCGTAGCGGCAGGTTTCCTCTGCGCACCCTTCTTTCCCATGCTGTGAGGCGCGAAACACGACAATCTGCACGCGTTGTCAAAACAACGCACGACAATTTGCTCTGCGCGGCTCCCACAGCACAGAAACCTCTTCACGAGCTCTCAACGGCCGAGTTAGCGTAGCGCGCAACGGCAGCGATGCGCACGCCTCGCCAGCTCAGGCCGCTCTCGGCGCCCAGCGAAAGGATGGGGCCCCTCCACGCCCGCACCAACGTGGTGACCAAACCAAAAGTTCTACTGTCACCTCCGTATAACATGTTAGTTTTTAGAATCAAGAGTCACAGGATGCAGGCTGTGAAGTTATCCATGCGTCTGGGTAAGATTACTCATTTACATGGTCCATCAGGAGATAGAAGTGGTCGAAAGCGATTGAAGGGTAGCGGTTTTTAAGGGCAGAGGGAAAAAAGTGCCAAGGCAAGCGCCAAGGGAAAAAAACCTCTGCGATAGTAGGACGGGTAGTAAGGGCAGTAGCGGATTACTAGCTGCGACAGCGCATGCAAGGTGTGGTTATGTTAGTGCGAGGTATCGTGCATCGTTACCGTTGTCGTTGCTGGCGTTCGTTCCAGGATCTGCTGCTGCTGCGTCCCTGAAACATGACATTGTCATCATATATTAGTGGGCGATCGGTCATAGATCAGCTCACAGTGTGGGGGGTGTGTGTGGCTGGTTTGCGTGCTGTGTGCAGTACGGTTTCCCTGCGGTTGCCGGTATTTCGGCGGGTTAATCATCTGGGGTTGCCAGTAGTAGCTGAGTTGCAGGGGCTCGCCAGTACTGTCATGTTAGCGTGCTATGGACCATAGATGTTTAGTTTCGTGCTAATAGTGTTTTTGGTCTATTATGTTTCCATCTATGGTTGTGGTCGTAGTTACCCAGAGAAAGAATAAACGGGTTACGCGACTGTCTCGTGTTCCTGTATAGTCGTGTGGAGAGTTTTTGGAATACCTGCAAGATAGTATCTAGCCGATATTCCCGGTGAAGGTCCGCGGTGCGCGTGTAGCGCGGAGCGTTGCTTATGATTCTGAGTACTTTGTTCTGTATGAGCTGCAGACGGCGCACACGTGTGGGCGCAGCGTATCCCCAGACGGGAGCAACATACGTCATCAGAGGTCTGATAAGTGTGGTGTACATGGACCTGGACACCCTCCTATTCAGTGTGCTACGCCTGTTAAGCATAGGGTAGAGTTGTTTGAGCCTCGCGTTTGCTTTGTTGGTCACGTGTTGGATGTGGTCCCCCCAGAGTAGTTTCCGGTCCAGCCAGACACCGAGGTATTTGACCTTCTCTCGGAAACGTATTGGGCGTGCGTGTAGTGTTATTTGATTGCAGTGTTGATGTTTGCGCAGTTGTTTCGGTCTTCTGGTGAACAGAACGGCTTCGCACTTGTCGACGTTTACTCTGACACGCCACTTCACCAACCAGGGCTCTGCCGTTCTGAGTGCGGTCTGTAGTCGTGAGTTAATGTTAGACGGCTTCCAATCTTGCGCTAGGATGGCAGTGTCATCCGCGTAGATTGCCATCGTCGTGTTATGTGTATCTGGGAGGTCGTTAATGTAGAGGTTAAACAGTAAGGGCCCTAGGATGCTTCCTTGGGGTACCCCTGCCTGTATACCGTGTCGTGTTGATTGTTTGCCCTGCACGTCAGTGTTGAAACTCCTGTCCGTGAGATATGAGTGTATGAGACGTATGAGCCCGTCGGGAAACCCTGCGTCGTTTAGTTTGCGTATGAGGCCGTTGTGCCATAGACGATCGAAAGCCTTCTCGATGTCCAGGAACACCGCACCAGTTGCTTTGTTCATGTTGTATCCGTGTGTGATGTATTCGACGACGCGGAGGAGTTGTTGTGTTGTCGAGTGGTGATTCCTGAAGCCGAATTGCTCCGGCCTCAGGGTGTCATTTGTGATGCAGTGCCTAGTGAGTCGTTTTAGTATTACCTTCTCAACAATCTTGCTGAGCGCGCTCAGCAGGCTGATGGGTCGGTAATTTTGTGGGAGGGAGTGGTCTTTCCCCGGCTTCCTGAACATCAGGACCTTGGCCGTCTTCCAAAAGGCGGGGAAGTGTTGGTGTTTGAGTATGGCATTCGTGATGTGCGTGAGATAGTCTATTGCTTTATCCGTGAACTCCTGGAAGACACGGTTTTGAATGCCATCGTGACCAGGGGCCTTCCTAGCAGTGGTATGCATGATGGCCCATTTCACTTCAGCTGTGCTAGCCTGGCGGATGTTGTTGCGCGCTGGTTGGGCCAGGATGCGAGTGACCTCCTGGTCTGTTGCAAGTGTGAACACTGGATCTGACGGATCCATGTTCGGTGTGAATGACGCTGCAAGTGTGAGGGCCATCAGTTCAGCTTTTTCTTCCGCAGAATATGCCGGTCCGTCGGGCCCTTGTAGTGTGGGTGTGTAGTGTTTCTCCCTGGTGAAGTGTCGGGCCATCTGCCACACGCCAGGTCGCGTGGTGTCTAGCCCTGCGAGTTTTTGGTCCCACTGTTGTGTTTTAAATGTTTGTATTTTGTCCCGGATTATTCCCTGGAGCCTGTTAATGTGCCGTTTGAAGTGCTGGCGCCTGGTACGCTGCCAATACCTCCTGAGGCGGTTCCTCATTGAGATAAGGCCCAGGATCTCCTGGGGCAGGGCAGCACTGTAATGTTGTGGTGTGCGGATTGGTATGGTGCCGGCTATTGCGTCTTGGACGGCGTTTGTAAGGGTTTCAACAGCATCATCTATTTGGGCTGTCTCATTAATTGCGTGGGTAGGTGGGATGTGACTGTCGAGCGTTTCCTTGAACAATGTCCAATTCGCGCGCTTGTAGTCGAGCATCCTGCGTTGGTCGATGTGCTGCAGTGTTTCTTCAATGTACAGCATAACAGGTTGGTGATTTGAGGGCAGATCGTTTTCAACAGCAACGTTGAGTGTCGTTGTTATGCCCTTGATGAGGGCCATGTCTAACACGTCTGGCCTGTGTCCCCTCCGGTAGGGAATGTGCGTCGGTTCGGTCGGCGCTAGTGTAATGTAGTTTCGTCCTAGCGCGTGTTCATATAGTTTTTTGCCGTTGGAGTTTCGTATACGTGAATTCCAGTCTGGGTGTTTCGCGTTAAGATCTCCAGCGGCTATTACGCGCGGTGATATGTTGAGTATAGTGCTGATGTCGCGTGTCACTATGTTCTTAGGACTGTTGTATACTGACACCAGTGTGGTATAGGCTCCGTTGAACTTGACCCTGACGGCGGTTGCCTCTAATTTTTCAAGTTCAGGGAGCACTATGTTTGTGTGTTCGATGTCTTTGTGTATAATGATGGCCGTTCCACCGAAACCAGAGCCGTCCGGTCGGTCGGTACGATAGACGCAGTAGCTGGTAAAGTTTAGGTGGTTGTGCGGTTTGAGTTTAGTTTCGCTCAGTAGTGCGATAAGGATGCCCTTACGCTCCATGAACGCGGCAAGTTCCGCCCTTTTGTTGTTGATCCCGTCTGCATTCCAGAACAGGATCTGTGATAGTGTCCGGTTGTTTGCGAAGGGGGCCGGGTGTGGCGTATTATCCATGTAGGGATGGGAACAGTGTGGTGAGAGCTGTTTGTATGGCAGTCCAGTACTGTCCGGGTTGGGCAGACATGAGCTGTGTGAACAGTGTGCTGATGACCGCGAAGATCCTGGCGAAGATCTGTTGGGTCGTATGCTGGGGGAATAGTGTTTCCATTATTCCCCCTTGTGTTGTGTTTGTGTTGTGCGTGTCGGCCTGTGGCTTGTTTGTGGTGTTAGCGGCCGCTGGTGCGGGTGTTGGCGTTGTGTGTGGGCTGGCGCTTGTGTTGCTGCTGTGTGCTGCAATCTGTGGTGCCTGTGTTACAGGTGTGGTGATGGGTGGAGTAGTGTGTGTGCTGGTGTCGCTGGCTTGCTGACTGTGTGTCTGCGTTTCCGTGTTCTGTTGTTGTCGAGTGGTTTGTTGTGGCGATCTTGTGGCCCCGTTCCTGTTCCCTTGAGGTCGCCTACGCCTTCTCTGGGTTTTCGGTTCTGGGGGTCCTTGTGTGGGTGCGTCTTCCTGTGCGGTCTGCGTGGTTTCGCATGCCGTGGCCTCAGGGAGTGGGGTCGTGTTGTTTTGGGGAGCTGGTGTTGGAACCGGTGTGGTCGATGTGTTTTTAGTTGGCTGAGACGGTTGTGTTGTTGTCGCAGCGGTTGTGTTTTGTGCGTGTGATGGGCGCGGAGGTTCCGCCGCCCGCACCGCTCCTCCAGGGCTCGTAGCCATGGCGAACGTTACACCGTTCCTGACAGGGTTTGGTGCGGGCCTTGGACGTGGTATGGCGCTGAGTCCTCTGGATTGTTGTATTTTACGCCTCTGCGCCTCTCTGTATACGTCGCAGCCCCTGTAGTTGGCCGCATGGCCTTGACCACAGTTGGCGCAACGGCGTGCGTTTTGTTGTGCTTGTGTACAAGCGTTGGATGCGTGTTTGCCAGCGCATCCGCGGCAGCGGGGTGCCAGGCGACAGCGAAGGGCCGAATGACCGAATCGCTGGCAGTTGTTGCATTGTTGGGGGACGAGTGGTGGTTCATATAATTCTACCCTTACGTCCATCCGCAGAAGGCTTTTTATCTGCAGAAGGCCGCGGGAGGCAGCCGTATCGGCCATCTCGACCAGGTAGTGTGGTAGGCGGGTGTGTGTGCGGAAGCCCGTCGTCCGGTTAGCACTTCCGCAGTCGTAACCAAGGAAGTTGAGCGCCGCTTGAACTGTTTTGTTTGGTGTGCTGGGGTCCACTCCCTTCACCACGTACTGCTGTGTCCGCTCTTCAGCCGTTCTGTACGTGTAGTGCTCGATCCCCTGTTCTTTGAGGAAGAGCAGGAGATCTTTGTACTCTGTGTTAGTAGCCACGTACAGTGAGGCCCTATCCCCAGAGTATTTAGTGTGGAGCGTGCAAGGTGTGTGCCTCGCTTCGAATGTGGTGTTGAGGACGCTAAGGTCCCCATAGTTATGTATTACGACTGGGGGAAAACCAGTCTTTTGTTGTGCGGGCGTAGCTGCGGTTTGTGTATTTGAGTTATTACTGACCGCAGGTCGGTTCGTGTTGGTTATAGTGTCTGTGTTCCTAGCCGGAAGTGTTTGTTTCGGTGTAGGCAGCAACGCCTTTCGGCTGCCTAGCGAGTTTGGTTGCTCGCATGTACCTCTTGTGTTTCTGCGTTTGTGTGATGGGCCCTCCACCTGCCAGGGCCCGGTGTAGTGTTGTTCTGTGTCCTCGTCCGCCGCCGCTGATTCCGCCACTGGAGTCAGCAGCGACAGCGGGACGGTCGTGCAGGAGTCACCAGTAGCAGGCGAGTGAAGCGTGATGTGAAGCGTGGTGCGCTTCGGTGTGTCGTTTGCGCCGCAAAGGTCGGTTATCAGCCGACGTTGGTCCAGCAGTTCCTGCGCTTGCTGCGCGATCTGCCGATCCTTGTCGGCCAATACCTCCCCCACGGCCGCAAGCGGGACGCTGGCGTCGACGGGGTCAGTCGACCCGAGCGCCTCTTTCGCTGCAACGTTACGGGGTTGCTGTGAGTCTAGGACTCTTCACGACAATTCTGCTTTCCGCAACTACGCGGTTTCTCGACGAAAGGGAGCAAGCTCAACCCTCCGCCGATCCACCGGGCGCTACTGTCGCGCTTCGGAAGAACACTCTCTGTAGAGCAGAGCGGTCAGCGAGGCTTAAGCCCCAATAGCTACCGATGCACCGGCCATCACCGGCTGAGAGCTCCTTCCGCCACGACGGCCAGAGCGCGTCTCCGGCGCCCAGCGCGCGCGCCGCCCCCCTATATAGACTCTGGGGCCCCGCGGCCCGCCCTCCCCTCCCCCCACCACCGCGCACCGAGGGCATATAAGCGCAGCACCGGGGCGCGCGGGCCCGCCCCGCCCGTTCGTCCCCGCACTCCGAGCTAGTATGTCGAACGGAGCAGACGTGACGCGCGCTGCGAGAGCAAAGAGTGTGGCGGCCCGCCGCCAGGTGGCATCTGTGCCGCCTGCGGCCCCGGCCGGCCCCTCATTTACGACGGACCAAGCTATGGAGGAAGGACAACCGATGATGATGACCGCCGCTCTGAACACGGACTCCGAACCGGATTTAGTTATGGATTTAGCAGACTCTGAAGACGACTACGAAGACACACGTTCGACTGCGAGTGCCGCCACGGCCTCTACGACGACTTCTCGCCGCAACCGCGGCCCTGACGCCGCCTCCCAGAAGCGGGATCAACCGGACGATGCCTTTGTGCATCCTAAGAAAAAGCGGGTGGCGAGACAACGCCCAGCACCGGCCGCAGAAGCGGAAATTCCTGTTGCCAATCGGTTCGACAGCCTCGACCATGACGATCATCCGGCCCCATCAGACGCCACTGCCTTGCAGCCCAGCCAGCCGGCCGCGCCGTTACCGACTTCGACGTCTACAGGCCGCATCCCGCCTGTTGTCATGCAGTTTCCCCCCTCATATCCGGCGTTCTACGACTGGCTGTCGGAAAATATGAAGCAGCCTTTCTCCTGCAAGCAGACGGGCGGTGAAACAGTGAAGATCACTCTCTCGTCGTTGGATGACCATCGAGCAGTGATGGGCTATGCAGGCGCCGCGGGCCTACCGACGTACACCTTCCCAGTGGTCCGCCCGGCCATCCTACAGGTGATCCTGCGCGGCGTCATTCGGACGCTGCCAAATGACGTCCTCAAACAGCAGCTGCAGAAGATGGGCTTCGCGGCTACCACCGTCGAATACCACCGCATGCCGGGCACAAACAAGTTGTCTGGCCTCCGACTAGTCATCCTACCAGACTCGACCGACCACCGGAAGATCTTCCAAGTGACGAGACTGATGGGCCTCGTCATCTCAGCAGAGCGCCTCCGCAGGACCCGTGGCAACATTCAATGCTTTCGCTGCCAAGGGTTCAACCATGTCGCTCGCCACTGCACATTCCCCTACCGATGTGTGAAGTGCGCGGGCGACCACGACTTCCGCTCCTGCCCAGCAGCGAAAGAGACTCCAGCCAAATGCTGCCTTTGTGGCGGTGACCACACCGCCAATTTTCGGTCTTGTCCGGCACACAAAGCCGCCAGCCGACGCCGACGGGGACTTCCGCCGCTCCCCAAGACAGCTCGAAGAAGACGCTCTGAGGCCGGCGGCCGACAGCGCCCAGCAGCACCCCCATCCAGTGCGCCGACGCTCATGGAACACCGGGCGGCCAAGGCCTTAGGGCCGCCCCCTCACGCTCCCGCCGTATTGACACACGCGGACGCCGATGCGCCCTCTGCCGCACCACCTCTGGCGACTGCTGCGTTCCCGCCCCTGCGAGAGCAACGCCGTCCTGCCGCCTGGGCTCGCCCAGCACCGACAACACGCCCAGATGGCCCTGACGACATACGGGACCTCGTCGCCCTCATGCAGACAATGACAACTGCTATTATGGAGATGAGCATGGCCATCCAGCAACTGCCGACAACCCTTGCAGCAATCGTGGAGACCACCGTCCGCGGTGTGCTCCTCGCTTCCGGAGTCCAACAACATCAAGATGGATAGACGACCTCAGGCAACAGATCTCCAGGTCATGGTGTTCAACGCCAATGGCCTCTGCCGTGACCTTCACGAGTTCGAACATCTCCTGCGGACGCAAAACGTGGACATCGCTCTGGTCGGGGAGACCCACTTCAAGCCTGGACTGCGGACCAACCTGGCAAACTATTCCTGCTATCGCCACGACCGACCGACCCGAGGGGGAGGCACAGCGATCTACATACGTCGCGGTCTTCGCCACTATGCCGTCCCACTCCCGCAGCTACATCAGGTCGAAGCCACGGCCGCGGCAGTTGAGACCACTGATGGCGCCATCACATTCATCGCTGTTTACAGGCCACCACGCCGACCTCTCAACAGGGAGGACATCCGTGCCCTGCTTCACCTACCGGGCCCGCTGTTCCTAGGAGGCGATCTTAACGCCAAGTCAGCTGCCTGGAACTCTATCCGGGGTACTGCAAGCGGCCGGCTCCTGCTCACTCTTCTGGAACAAGAGGACTCGCACGCGTGCGGACCGGAAGAGCCGACGTGCTATCCCTCAAATGGAGCGCCTGACGTGCTTGACATCGCCATAACCCGCCGTCTGCGATATCAACTGTCGGCCGAGGTGCTACACGCCATGCACTCTGACCACCTGCCAGTGATGTTTGAGCTGGGTATCGAGCCGTTCAACAGCCCACGACGTCCAAACTACCGGCGCACAGACTGGGGCGCATTCAAGAACGATGTCCGCCGACGCCTGATGCACCCGCCGCCTGCAGCGGATGACGACGTCGATGCAGCTGCCGAAGTCTTCCAGGAGGCGGTCAGCACCGCCCTCACAGCCGCCACTCCTCTGTCCGCCGCCACTGCACGCCGCCGCCCGCCGATACCACCAGCTGCCCTGGACATGATCCGCGCCCGAAACCGGCTACTTCGGGAATGGCGAGTAACGCGGGAACGCCGCATCAAGCGCCGGATAAACGAACTTCGCCGCGACATCCGGACAGCAGTCGAAGAGCACAGGAACTCCGTCTGGGCCCAGCGCCTTGCTGCCTTCTCCAGAAGCGCGGAGGACTACGGCTGCGTCCGCCATTTCACCGGTCAGAAAAGGTCGACGGTGCCCCCTCTCCAGACACAGACAGGCGCCGCCTACACACCGGTGGCGAAGGCAGACGCCCTTGCAGATACCTTTCAGGCCACATTCCGCCCGCTCGACGACGATGTCGACCGCCATCTTATCGACCTGGTCGACGCAGAGGTGCCCACCTTGCTGGCCCGCCACGACGAAGAAGCTGACGCTCAACCTGAAGTCTTCTCCACAGCGGAGGTCGCTGCGCAGCTGCATGCCCTCGACCCGAGCAAGGCGTCGGGCGAAGATGAAATTCCCAGCCGTGCCCTACGGGAACTGCCTGCAGAGGCTGTGATATTTCTCACAGCACTCTTCAACTTGATCGTGCGCTGCTGTACCTTTCCGCGCGCCTGGACCCGCGCGATCATCGTTGCTGTGCCCAAGCCGGGCAAAGACCGTCGCCTGCCCGCCAGCTACAGGCCCATCAGCCTGCTTCCGCAGGTTGGGAAGGTGTTCGAACGCCTGTACCTCCGCATACTGCAACACCACATTGACGCCTACCAGCTGCTGCCACCGGAACAATTCGGATTCCGGGCTGGCCTGTCCACGGAACTGCAGCTCATCCGTGTTACCGAGATGATAACAGAGGCCTTCAATCGTCGGCACTACTGCGCTGGCATCTTCCTGGACGCCTCGCGCGCCTTTGATAGCGTCTGGCACGCCGGTTTGCTTTGGAAGATGCATTCCCAAGGCTTCCCGCCCGCTGTACTCCGACTCATCGCGTCCTTCCTGACTGGCCGCACCTTTCGGGTGCGGGTTGGCGACGACCTTTCGTCATCTCGGCCTATCCTCGCGGGGGTACCGCAGGGGTCAGTCCTCGGGCCGACTCTCTACGCGCTCTCCACTGCTGACGTTCCGCAGCCACCTCAAGTAAAGCGGTACATCTACGCCGATGACCTCGCGTTCTTCGTCTCGCATCGGCGGGCGGAAGTCGTCCACTGGCGGCTGCAGACAGCCTGCGATGCGCTCCTCTCCTGGGCATCCCGATGGCGACTCCACTTCAACGCTGAGAAGAGCCAGGCAGTATTGTTTACGCGGCGGCCGTCACCCCACCACGCCTTCAACATCCGGCTTGGCGGGAGGGCCCTGCCTTGGAGTACCCAGGCACGTTACCTGGGGGTCACCCTCGACAGCCACCTCACCTGGCAACCCCAGGTCACTGCTGTCAGGAAGAAGTTTGATGCCAGGCTGGCCCAACTTTACCCACTTCTCAACGAGAGGTCCTCTTTAACGGTGGAAAATGGCCTGCATATCTACCGGCTCTTCCTCCTGCCGCTTCTCCACTACGCCAGCGCTGCATGGGGCAATGCTGCACATTGTCACCTCCATCGGCTGCAGACGGCTCAAAACAAAGCGCTCCGAAGGGTCTTCCACGTGCCCTGGATGTTTCCGGCACCTCCACTTCACGCAGCGGCGGATCTCCCCGAGGTCCTCCCTGGCTTCCGCATCAGAGCGCAGAAGCTGTACGACAGAGCCCATCACTCGCCGTTTCCACTCGTCCGCGGACTTGGAGCGCCGCAAGACCAGAGAGAGTCGTACCAACGCCCTGTGGCACTTCTTCGCCGCTAGGGCCTGACTCAATTTTTCATTCTTCTTTCTCTTCTTTACCTCTTTTTCCTTCTTTGGCCTAGCGCCACCTGACGTCCTCCTCACCTTCCCACCCTGAAGCCAAAACCCCCAGCTGAAGTCCAACCCACCTTTCGGCTTTGTCCACTGCCGATGGAGGCAATGCCCATGGGTAATATCCTCCTCCTACCCCCCCCCCCCCCCACCTCTCTCACTTGAGAGGTCTGCAGCATCGGGTGTGCGCGCGGGCCCGTTGTCAAGGCAGCACCGGACGCCGTCGCGCACGCATATCCACGCCGCATCCGCATCCGCAGTAGCCATGGCCCGGACAAAGCAAACGGCCCGCAAGTCCACCGGCGGAAAGGCGCCGCGCAAACAGCTCGCCACCAAGGCGGCGAGGAAGAGCGCGCCCGCCACCGGCGGCGTCAAGAAGCCCCACCGCTACAGGCCGGGCACCGTCGCCCTGCGAGAAATCAGGCGCTACCAGAAGAGCACAGAGCTGCTCATCCGCAAGCTGCCATTCCAGCGCCTAGTGCGCGAGATCGCCCAGGACTTCAAGACCGACCTGCGCTTCCAGAGCTCCGCAGTCATGGCCCTGCAGGAGGCCAGCGAGGCCTACCTCGTCAGCCTCTTCGAAGACACCAACCTGTGCGCAATCCACGCCAAGCGAGTCACCATCATGCCCAAGGACATCCAGCTCGCGCGCCGCATCCGCGGCGAGCGCGCCTAAACCCGCACACCGCCAAACAAACAAAACGGCCCTTTTCAGGGCCACTAACGTCTCTCCGTCGCGAGCAAAACTTTGTCGGTCGCAACGACTAGTTCCCCACTCACTCTCCAGTCCAGTCGTCCCACCTCCGGCCCGGCGCCGCCGTTTCCAAAAAAAAAAAAAAAAAAAAAAGCACCGCACCGGCCGAGCCAAGTCGCAAGCGTCAATAGCGCCACCCACACAGCCCACGGCACAAAACGTGACGCCCGGAAAGCAAAGCCAAAAAAGACTATTCCAAAACCACCACCAAGACAAACAAACAAACGCGGCGCAAAATAAATAGGTAAAAATAATAAAAGTAAAATACACTTTATGTAACACCAACTGCGCGCCGCCGCCCACGCCCGCCAACGACCCCACAATCCAACCACCGCGGCACGCAAACACCATCCACACATGAAACAAACAAACGCCAGCAAGCAAGACAGACAGACAACAAGGCAACCGACCGACCACGACACGACAATCAACACCTTCCCGACGTGCTTTGATGGCCCTGAGAAGGGCCGTTTTTGTTTTTGTCCGGGACCGCGCGACAGCCTCTGGTTGCGCGCCGGCCACCAGGCGACGGTGTCAACCGCCAACCCTTCCCTGCCCTTTTTACTTCTTCTTCTTGGGCGAAGCCTTCGCCTTAGACGGCGTCGCCGTCGCCTTCTTCGGGCGCGGCGCCTTCGGCTTCTTCGTCGGAACCTTGGCGGCCTTCTTCGCCTTCGACGGCGACTTGGCCTTGGCCGGCTTGGCCGCAGCCGCCTTCTTCGCACCCGCGGGAGCGGCCGACGCCGCAGACGCCTTCTTGGCGGCGCCCGCCTTCCGACCGGTCGCCGCCTTCACGCCGCCAGCCTTCTTTGCGCCGGCCGCACGGGCCCCCTTCTTCTCCTTGCTGGCCGGAGCGGCGCGCTTCTTCTTCGCACCACCGCCGCCACCACGAGCCTTGCCGCCCTCGGCCGCCCCGCCGCCGGCGCCGGCAAGCTTGAAAGAGCCCGACGCGCCCTTCCCCTTCGTCTGCACCAGCTCGCCAGCCACGACGGCCGACTTGAGGTACTTCTTGATAAAGGGCGCCAGCTTCTCCGCGTCCAGCTTGTAGTGCGCGGCAATGTACTTCTTGATCGCCTGCAGCGACGACCCGCCGCGCTCCTTCAGACTCTTGATGGCGGCCGTCACCATCTCAGAGGTGCGCGGGTGCGCAGGCTTGGCGCGCGGCTTCTTCGCAGACGACGCAGACTTGGCCTTCTTCGTAGTGCCGGTGGCGGCGGGTGCCGCGGCAGTCTCGTTCGTAGCCGCCTGGTCTGCCATCTTTTGCTTGTTCTCTTTTCTTTTTTCCCCTTGGTTTCGCTTCCTTCTCTACTTCGACGACGCACAACAACGAGGGGCGCGCAGCAGAGAATAGCCGCGCACGCGCCTGGCCCAGCCAGTGTCGCGGGCGGGCGCGGACGGCCGAGAGAGCGGCCGCCACTCGGCGCGCCGCCGCGCCGCCGCGCCGCGCCTCCCGCGCTTGCTACCGCCCAACGTCCGACAGCCTGCGCGGAGCAGCCCCCAACCTGCGCCGCAACCACCCGCGCCATTCAAACCACCGAGGATGGGGCTACACACACCGACACCACGGTCGCCAACCAGTCGCCGCGGCGGCGCCGCAAACCACGGCCAAACTGCAGCCACCGCGCGCCACAGCCTGGGTCGGCCCGCCGAGAATCGCCGCCCCCGCCCAAATGCCGCCCCCACAGCCCCAGCCGACGACCCGCCACAATGGCCAAACCTTCGTCAAAACTCCCACACCGTCGCCGCGGCAGCCCGGCCACCGCGGCCGGCGCCACAGCCACACGAGCCGAGTCGTGCGGCGATGACGGCCGTGCACAAACGCACCTCCGCCGCCCCATCGCCTTCCGCCGTTTTCCCGATCGGCCCGCAGCCGTCGGGCCACGGCCGCGGGCCGTCCTCCTCCTCTCGCCTCGCCCGCCAACACCCACAGCCCTTCCAACACATTTTTTTTTTCTTTTTTCTTTTTTTTTTTACTTTTTTACGATCGCCGCCTGCGCAACATGGCACCGGCCGACGGAGCGCCAACCCCCCAGCCACAGGCGAAAACAAAACAAAACAAAACAAAACAACGACAAACAAACAAACAAAATAAATTACCAGCCAGCCCCAACTACAGACACACCGAATCTGCCCTCACAGCCGACCTTACACGCCTCAACGTCAAAACAAAGGTGGTTTCTTTCTTTCAACGGTTACCTTACCTTAGGTTACGTCAGGTTAGGCTAAGAAGGCGTCAGGGTTAGGTTAAGCGTTGACGTGACGTCACGTCTTAACGTAGGCGTTAAGCTAAGGTTGCGGTCACGTACGTTAGGTTAAGGCGACTTGGGGGTTGGCCTAAGAGCTTAGGTTAGGTTACGTTAGTTTAGGTGGCTGCGTTAAGGGGCTTAAAGAAGTTTAGGAGGTTAAGGCGTCGAGGCGGCCGCACCCCCTTAGCTGCTGCGGCTCGGCCACGCCACGCCACGCCACGCCACGCCACGCCACGCCACGCTTTGGGGTTTCATAAGGTCGCGCGGCGGGTCGTCGGCACGCCGCAAAGGACAAAACTGCAAGACGACGTCGAAAAACAAACAACAGGTAAAAAATAAATAAGTAAAAATAAACGACGCCGACAGGCGGGGATCAGCAGAACGAGCAGATTCCGGAGAGCGAACGAGACACACACGCACGCACACACACAAACCCCCCCGAGCCGAGAGAGCACAGCACCACCACGTGTCGGCCTCCGCTCACCCGACTCGGCTGGGCTGGGCTGGCGGCCGGGCCGGATGCACGTACACGTACGGCTACAGCCACTACCCGTACACAGCCGCTCTTCACGCAACACCAGCCAAATGGCGCGCCCGCGGCTCGTCGCGGTCGCGGTCGCAACGCCACGCCGGCACACTTTCGGCACCACCGTTTTCGCGCGCACCGCAAACAAAACGCAGCCGACACACACAGAAAAAAAAAAAAAAAAAAAAAAACAACACAGAGCGCGAGACGGGCGGCGGCGCACCTTTCGCCAGCCGGCAGGCAATCGACTCGCCCAGTACGACAAACGCGCACGCCACCCCACCCACCAACCAACCAACCAACCAACCAGTCGTCGTCGTCGTCGTCGTCGTCGTCCCGAAATCAAACAAACTCTCAAAAGCACAGCCCCTGCTGCCAACGGACGCAGGCGCCACGCAGCTCCCTTCCCGCCACACTCGATTCGCAGCGCAACTCACCCGGCACACCGTCAAACGACGGGCTGGGCTCGCCGCATCGCCGCAACCTACACACCTTCCACGCCACGACGCACAGCCCCACCAGACGCCCGTGCCGCAACGACACTACTGCACTACCACTACCGCACTACTCCTCTCGCCCTTGCCATACACGACACAACACGCCAAAAAATGAAAATCCAAATACAAACAAAAACACCGCCCCCACGACCCAAACACATGCACGGCGCGCCAACACACGCGAGGCAAGGCACGCAGCAAACGGCGTCCCCTCCGCGTCGCGCCATCAACCTACACACACAAGGCAACCAACAACAGCCAGCCAGCCAGCCAGCCAGCCAGCCAGCCAGCCAGCCCCACTCTCACGCCGCAAAAACAGAAAACACACCGAAACCGCCAAACGCCGCACATTCGCGCTTCGCACTTACCACACACCTCTCGGCATCCGTTTCGCACACAACGACGCGACGCACAATACATCATCACGGGCTACGCACGCACACCGCGACCCACTTTTATACGACGCCCTCGGCAGAGCACACGTGCCCACGCCCACACACAGTCGACACAACGACGCAGCGCGCAGCAGACGCGGCCGCAACACATACCTCCCCGACGACGCGCCAACACCGCCAGCCACTGCTCACTCGCCCAAGCAACCCGTGCACACAACTGCCACACGCGTCCACCACGCCGCCGCCAACCACCCGCCCGCCAGGGGGCGCTCACGTCCGCGACAACAGCGCGGCACCGCCGGGCCGGGCCGAACCGAGCCGAGCCGCCGCCTCCTCTCCACTCGGCACGCCACGTCCTGCTTGCAAAACACATGGCTCGTCCCTCTGTACACACAACGCGCCTGCCTGCGGTCGCCGCCGGCATCTATCTACCTGCGCATCGGAGCCAGGCCGGCAAGCCCACACTTAAATAATGCACTTCACCAGCCAAACAAACCCACTCTTCCTTTCTTTGCACAGCGCATGCAACAGCAGCCCCAGGAGCCGGGCCCGCCGCCAGCGTCTCCTCCTCCTCTGGGCACAGCCAGCCAGCCGTTCCCACCGCCCCGCCCCTGCTCTGCAGAACAAGAAAAAACGAAAAAGTACCAACACACGCACCCAAAGCGTAAGCCAGACAAGACCAGCCTCTCCAAGGCCACACACACGCAAAAAAAACAAAAAAACAAAAACACTACAACAAAATAAAATAAAAAAGAAAAAGCAAGCTGTCGCCTCGCCCCCGCCCGTCCCCCCACCCCACCACATTCGCCCCCTCCGCTTGTTTTCCTTTCTACAATTTCCCTCTTTTCCACCCAATATCCCGCCGCGGTTTACGGGCACCGGCCGATTTTGCGCCCGCCCACATGTGTGCCTACTCCCCACCACCATTCCCTCCGCAGCCCGCAGCCCGCTTTTCCCCCCCTCCCTGCCCACACCACACCACACCGACGGTGCTGACGTCGACACGCACCCAAGACAGGGGCCACGACCGTCTTTTTTCCTGGGCCCATCCCCGCACCGCACCTCCTTCCAATCAACGCTGTGGCGCCTGTGTCCGCGCGAGACGCGTGCGCGCCGCCTCTCTCAACATCCGTCCGCCGTCCGCCGTCCGCCGTCCGCCGGCCGGCCCGTTTTTCGGCCCCCAGGCCATCCGTCAACCACCACTGCCACTGCCCCTGCCCCTGCCCCTGCCCGCCCCGCACCACACCACACACCGCTGCTTGCCCCGGCCGTTGCCACCAAAGGCGCCAACCGCAGCCCGCGCGCGCCAGAAAGAGATGGCAAAACTACAGGGACCCAGCCGACCGACGAAAATCAGAGCAATTGGCCGGGAGGATCAAAAAGAGAGCTCCGAAAACCACCGTAGCGAGGCGTGGGAGGAAACGTTACGAGAAGCAGAAAGGGACCAGGAAAAATTCTGGAAATTTCTTAAAACTCGTAAACTAAACACGAAACATCTACATCTACATGGGGAAGGAACGACCCCACAGACCGAGCTGAAGCACTGGCGGATTCACTAGAAAGGCAATTCCAAGCACCAGAAGCGGTAGATGACGAAACTGATGACCACCAGGAAATGGTACTCAGAAGGGTAAAACCGCATCCTAAGTGCCCCGATCAGAACATCTTTCACAATCCAATAAACGCAGAAACCCCATATCTTATCACATCACAAACATACACACATCCTAAGAAGGCATCAGGCCCAGATTCCATCAAACCGCAACTACTACATCACCTACCTCCAGCAACTATCAATTATCTATCTAACATCAATATATAATGCTTGCTTCACACTAAACTACTTGGAAACAGGCCCGAGTCATCACATTACCAAAGCCAAACAAGGACTTATTATTTCCGCAAAACTATAGGCCAACTTCCTTGGAAAGGTTCTCGGAAAGCTCATTCAAACTGAACTGAAGAAATTCAATTCTTAAAGGATAACAACATAATCATCCCACAACAATTCCGATTCCGCGAAGAACACAGCACCACCCACCAGGTGACCAGACTAGTCGAGCACATATGTCAGGCCAGAAACATTAGACACAGTACTGGAGCAGTCCTGCTTGACATTGGAAAAGCATTCGGATAACGCCTTATCTACAAGCTCCACCAGTACAACTGCCCCATCCACATTATTGCTTCTTTTCTCCGCAACAGAGCATTCTATGTCCATGTACCAGGAGCGGCAAGTAACACTAGATCCATAGAGGCTGGAGTCCCGCAAGGCTCAGTGCTGGGGCCCATTCTCTACTCAATATACACAAACAAACAGCTGGGAGGACACTTGTCACTATTTGCAGACGACACTGCAGTCTACCGCAGCAGTTCTAACCTGCAATATAGAGTCACAAAAATAGAGCAACACCTACAATCCATCCAGAAATGGGCTAACCAATGGAAACAAAAAAAAAAAAAAACAATAAACGCGGAGAAAACCCAAGCAATACAATACGATTCACATTCAAAAAGAATACCTCCTAACCTGCATATACGCCTCAGAAATAACAATCTTCCATGGTCAGGCACAATAAAGTATCTAGGCATCAAGCTGGACAAGAGGTTGACATTTAGAGACCATGTTACACACGTTTGTAACAAGGCTGCAGCAGCAATATTCAGACTGTACCCAATCATCAAAGGAAACAGAATAAATATGCGCGCCAAAAAGAAAATCTTCAAAACCGTCATAGGAACCAGCCATCACTTACGGCTCTGAAAATCTGGTCAATGGCCGCAGACACCAACATAACAAGAGTAAAAAAGGGTGCAGAACAAATACTTCAGAATTACTGCTGATGCCGGCCGGTACCAGACAAACCGAGACATATACACAAACCATAACATACTCAAAATCCCGGAAATCATCCAAAGAAAAATCCATAAAGTTTTTTTTTTTTTTTCCACCAAACCACGGATTCGAACCACCCACTCATCAGAAATCTGGGACAAAATCCACCCGACCCAAGAACGACATTTCCCATCACGACAAAACACCACAAACTACAACATACCATGATAAACAAAAATAAAATACAAACACCATAACACTCACTCAAACAACAAACATCTACACACACCCAAGAGACCCTATCATCCCATCATTTTGTTACCCAACATAATCAGACAGAAGGCAGGGATCAAGGACAGATCCGGTCCTTCGAGTACAGGGGGTAAAAAATACCCATCAGACCAGCTCTCTCTCTCTCTCTCTCTCTCTCTCTCTCTCTCCTCCTCGCTTCTCCGTGCCGACGCTGCCCCGCACACGCGTTCGCGTTCGCGCTCGCGTTCGGCCGACACCACACGACAGGTCTTTGGGGCCCCGCCACTGCGCACACGCACGCCTCCTCCTCTTCCTTAGTTCTTTTTCGCTTTTCTTTTCTCCCCCGCCCCCCGCTCTCACCGCCACATCATCCCGCAACCCTTGGGGGATGTTTCCCAACATCAACGCGCCCCAATTCCACTCTCTGCCCGTGCCGCACTCTCCACTTTGCTTCTCCCCGTCCCCTACACACACGACTACCGAAACCCCGGTTGACACACCTTCTCGTAGGACAGGGGTGCGTGCGTTTGTGCGTGCGTTGTCTTGACGGTGACAGCAACAGCAACGGATCCGTCCATCCCATTCCCCCCCACTCGGTAAAGAACCATGTTCAACCCACACTACACAACAAGGGGGGCACACACGAACGCGAAAGAAAGGGCAGGGCAGGGCAGGGGCAACTATCTCGTACACATTCTTCCTCAGAACCCACATATCGCATCAACGAACGGCAGGCCAATTGCGGACTCAGCCGTGTCAGGCAAATCCAACCCAACCAACACCTCCCACGGAAACCCTGACACTGATCCAGCAGTACGTCCACATACATCGCCACACCAAATACGGGTGACGAGTGAGCAACAAATGGAACAATACACAACAAGGCTGACCTAATAAAAACTGCACGTCACGTCATACCTTCCAGACAGACGCAGTTCCGACGGGACGGCGGAACCGTATACGTACCTTTCAGCCACAACAACCGACCGACTGGACACGCCCGCGTCTCCAGCCAGCCAACCACCAGGGCCACACAGCCCGCAAGTTTCAGCGTCAACACTTCTTAACGTACGTTGCAAACTTTTCAAAACATTGCCACACACTCACACCACGAAAAGCGTCAACCTCTCTCACACTGGATACACTCAACACTTTTTGTCGGCGGAGCTTGAGGCCAACGGTTGACACACCCCCACCGGCCACACAGGTTTCCCTTTGAAAATTGCAGTGACGGAGACGCGGCATTACGAGAGGGTTGTTTCCGAGAGCGCGAGCTGGACGGAGCTGCGGCGCCGCCGCCGCCGAGGGGTAATGAACGCACGCGATGCCGCATGACAGCCCATCACCCAAAGTTTCACCCACAACTGCACAGGTCGCACCCCCTTTTCGCGCCATACTAGTGTCGATCGTCAATTACAGCTCACGGTGTTCGCATTTGCCACTTGACGGGGGGGAAAAGAAAACAAAACAAACATCTGACACGCCATGTGTTTCTCTCTCTCTGTTATATCTAGGTCATTGGGCAGCCACTGTAAAAAAAAAAAAAAAAAAAAAAAATATTTTTACGACATGGTTGGGTAAGTGATTTAAAGACAACAATTGTGGGTCACACACCATAGACCATTTCGATAGTGTTCTTGTTCTTCTCTTTTTCCTTTTTTTATCGCTCAATTGAAATAAAACCTGGGGATGATGCAATGCTGCGATATGGCACAACCGTCGTCCATTGTACACAACTCGGGAACAAAAAGAAACCAATTCAGGGAACGTTCGTTCCTTCACAACGTTTCTTTCAACGCACTTGGTCTTTACCATCCTGTATTCAACACACATTTCCTTTCATCAAACTAGGGCATTTCCATAACAGTTTGTTTCCGTTTCTGTGAGCACAATACTGCTTCTTCGACGTCATTTCACCATCTTAACTAGAGACAAACAACAAAATAGGAAAACAGCCTTGAGAACCCCGTCCACCAAATTTCAGTTAGCACGGCATCCAAGATTCTTTTCCGGGGAGTGCAGTGCAGCTGACGCTGCTCAGACCATATACCGTCGCCAGTCTCACTCAACTCTTGCGCATTCCATTCTACGCTACGTGACAATGCAAAAATGAATGAATCAAACCCGCCCAGAGAGCGTCTTGTGCGAGGGGACACACGATATAGAGAACAACAAAACACACAGGGGACACCACCAAAGTTGGAGAGAACGTTTCCACCACGGCAGCCGCGCCGTCACGCGCTTTTTTTTTTTTTTCCTCCCCACCCCCCACTGCACACCTCCGACACCACGGGAACGTTCACCGTCCCGTTGCCCTACACTGGGCGTTTCTTTTCAACCCCCCACCCTATTCCTCGCTCCCCGGACATTCGACCGATCACAAAGTGCAACCTCTCGTTACCGTCGGGTGCCCCTCTTCATCCCCGGGGCGCCAACAACAAAACAAAAAAAAAAAAAAAAAAAAAACACCACCGACGCCGTCGTCTCGCGTCACCTCACTCAACTGAGCGGAAAATACACGTACATCCAGAATGACGACACCGCCTCCACAAACAAAAACCAGACGTCAGACGTCAGGTCGAAAGAGGGCACCGTACGTCGTGGCGCGTGGTCTCCTAACTCACCTCGCGCGTACAAATACAATGCAATGCGTGTCTCCTCACGTTCACACACACCTCCACGCTCCACTTTTACGTCGCCCAACCAACCAACTAACTTAACCCACCCGCTCGGCGTAGAAGCAGCTGTAGGCGGCAACGTGTTTCTCACCCTCGCCACCAACGGTGTGACATCCGACAATCGCGGTTTGCTTTCCGTTCCACACCTCCGGCCATACCATACAAAGGGGACAAAAAAAAAATATATCAAACAAGCCAACTCCAGCGATCCGCCCCCCTAACACCAACACGTCTCGAAACACCCACGCCCACGACCCGGCTGTGGCTAAAGTGCGTATCCCAACGTCACACCAAAACCAAAGGCGCCGGCGCCGCACCACACCACAAGCTACAGCTACAGCTGTGCCGCCGTCCACCCGCTCACAACAACAACAACAACAACAACAATTCCGCCCTTCCCGCAAAGGCATTTTGGTGGCCCTGAAAAGGGCCGTTTTTTCTTTTCTTCGCCGCGCCGCGGACGAGCCTCCTATTTCCAAGAGCCACCTCCTTACTTGGAGCTCGTGTACTTGGTCACCGCCTTCGTGCCCTCGCTCACCGCGTGCTTGGCCAGCTCGCCAGGCAGCAAGAGCCGCACAGCGGTCTGGATCTCGCGGGACGTGATGGTCGAGCGCTTGTTGTAGTGCGCCAGGCGAGAAGCCTCGGCCGCAATGCGCTCGAAAATGTCGTTCACGAAGCTGTTCATGATGCTCATCGCCTTCGAAGAGATGCCCGTGTCAGGGTGCACCTGCTTCAGCACCTTGTAGATGTAGATGGCATAGCTCTCCTTCCTCTTGCGCTTCTTCTTCTTGTCGCCCTTCGAAATGTTCTTCTGCGCCTTGCCAGCCTTCTTGGCGGCTTTCCCGCTAGTCTTGGGCGGCATCACGAACAAACAGGCAGGCAGGCACGCGCAGTCAGTCAGTCAGTCAGGCGCTCCGCTCCAGTCAGCGTCTCCCCACACAGTGGCACCCGCCGCACGCCGCCGCCGCACCTTTACCAGCTCGCCCTGCTGCGGCCGCCGACCAATGGGGCGCGCGCGCAACCGGCCGCCGCACCCGAGCCCATAAAGGACCCCCACCCCGCCGGCTTTCCCAACCGAAAGAATCAGGAACCTAAATATAGTTATCCGCGACCTACCGCGCAAACTATCGCCATCCGCTATAAAAGAAGACCTGATCCGTCAAAATTTCGACGTCAAGACGGTCACACAGATGAGACCACCTGGTTCTAACAACAAGTGGCCCCTATACCTCGCCATAATGCCAGACACACCCATAAACAAAAAGCCGATGAGGAGTGTCCTACAAATACCTGTAACAACCGAGTTACTAAGAAAGAAAAACCGAACGCAACAATGTTTCAGGTGCCAGGGACTGGGACATGTAGCCTCCCACTGCGACATGCCTGAACGATGCAGGAAGTGCGCGGAGGGACATGACTCCAGGACCTGTCACATGAAAACAGATGACCCGAGAATAAAGTGTGCGCTATGCGGCGAGGGGCACACCGCCAGCTACCTGGGTTGCAGGGTCCACAAGAATTATGCCCAACGCTATCGAGGCACGAATGCACCTCCAAACAAACCCCAGGCTAAACCACCAAACCGACCTGAAATCATAAGACGAGACAGGCCGGCCTACAGAGGCAGATCCCGAGAGGTGACGGCCGCCGCGACGTTCGCAAACATCGCGGCCGACACTGAGGCGCGCAGCAGCGCCCCTGTGCCGGCCGAGGTGGGACAGGAATCTTGCGGCCGACGCTCCCCAGAAACAACCCAGGACACTCCTCCCCCTGACCAGATCCCTAACGACGGAAAATGCCCTAGGGAAATCTTAACTCCTGTCTCAAAGACCAGTCTGCGGCTGGCGAAGGGCGCGGGCCGACAGACAGAAGGCAAACATCCTGTCACTCAAAGTCTGAGTGAGGCAGCCCCCTCGCCCCCCACAGACGATCCTGTGCTGGGAGTCATGTCCCAAACTCTGAATCTTCTCGCGCAAATGATGCGGGAAATTCAGCAGCAAAACGCGCAGATCCTCGCCGCTCTACAAGCAGCAGTTAAGCAGTCGCACCCCTCAGCGAATTCCCAAGCAATAACAACAGTCAAACATGGATAGACGCCCCCATATTCAAGGTCTGAAAATGTGCGTCTTTAACGCAGACGGCATCTTCAACCAAGTCATGGAGTTCCGAGAGCTCATGAAGGAGCTTAATATCGACATTTGCATGATGTCCGAAACACACCTAAAACCGGGAGTAAAAGCGGCAGTCCCAAACTACAACAGTTACAGACGTGACAGGCCAACCGCAGGAGGCGGGGTGGCCATATACGTAAAGAGAGGGATTCCCCACCACCAAATATTTCCCCCTGCTACCCGCTCATTAGAAACGGTAGCTGTGGAAATAGCCACAGTTACAGGCCCCCTCACAGTCGTTGCAGCTTACCGCCAACCGACCCCAACTTTAGATGAGGATGACATTACCGCACTTGCACAAATCAGAGGCAAGCTCCTAATAGGAGGAGACCTCAATGCTAAACATGCAGACTGGCATTCCAGAGTCACGACCAGAGCCGGTCGTCAACTGCAACGACTCGCGCGAGACCACCAGTTCGACGTCTGGGGTCCAGAAGAGCCGACACACTTCCCTAAAAACGGAGGCCGGCCAGACATCCTCGACATAGCACTCACAAGGAGAATAACAGGCTTCGTGACCGTGAGGACAATAAACAGAATGTCCTCCGATCACAACCCAGTTATACTCGAGGTCGACGTGGGAGAAAGGGTAGCTCCCCCACAACACCAGGTTTCGTATAAGCACACGAACTGGGAGCACTTTCAGGAAAATGTCGCTACTGAAATAGCTCGCGCCCCGCCTCCAACTGCAGATACTGCAGAACAGGCGCTTAGAGACCTCACCAACACGATCCTGCAGGCTGCTGAGGAGGCCACACCCCGGCTGCGGGAAGACCCGCCTCCTCAAATACAACTCCCGGAGCACCTGCTTGCGCAAATTAGGCACAAAAACAGGGTCGCAAAAGAATGGAAAATAACAAGAAATCCGGCAACTAGGAGGCTGCTCAACCGTCTACAGAGAGAACTGAAAGTAGCACTCAATGAGCACCGCAACCAGCAATGGTCTGCCCGACTATCAGCCCTCAAAGTAGACGACAACAGCTTATGGCAAGCTACCAAACAATTTACAAGAACACGCGCGCGAATGCCGCCTCTGCACGGCGAGCGTGGAAGCCTTGTCTTCAGCCCTGTCGACAAGGCCAATGCGCTCGCCGACTCGTTCGAACAACAGTTTCAACCAGCAGAGGCGCAGGACGAGGACCACGAAAACACAGTCCGTCAACAGCTTGCAGTATTCCTTGCAGCTGAAGACGACGAGAATGAAAACACTCCACTTTTCGCCCCAGAAGACGTGGCAAAAGTCATTAGGTCCCTGCCCAACAAAAAGGCCCCAGGCCACGACCGGCTCACAAACCAGTTAGTTAAGCACCTCCCGCCACTGGCAATCACACACATCGCGAACGTCTTCAATGAGATTACTCGATCCCGCGAGTTCCCAGCGTGCTGGAAACACGCGGAGGTGGTCGCGATAGCTAAACCCGGTAAGGACCCATTATTCCCACAGCACTACAGACCGATTAGTCTTCTGCCCACTCTCAGTAAAATCTACGAGCGCCTCCTAGTCACACCTATCGAGCAACACATCTCCAGAGAGCAAGTTCTGCCTGATTTCCAGTTCGGATTCAGGCAGAAACACTCCGCCCCCCAACAGATCATGAGAGTCGTTGAAGCAGCCACCGAGGCCTTCAACCGCAGAAGCTACTGTGGGATAGTGCTACTTGATGTAGCCAAAGCCTTCGATTCCGTATGGCACAATGGGTTATTGTACAAATTATACACACAAGGCTTCCCCGGGACGATAGTAAAGCTACTCAAAAGCTATCTCTCGAATAGGACATTTTCCGTCAGGGTTGGCAACTCCCTGTCGACAAAAAGACGCATACGTGCAGGGGTGCCCCAGGGATCGGTGCTGGGGCCTGTCCTGTACAGCCTGTACACGGCAGACACATCCACCTCACCCCTGGTTCACACTGCACAATATGCAGATGATACAGCATTTTTCACCCGCAATCCAAACAGGGATCTGGTCACTAGACGCCTCCAAAGAGTTCTCAACGCCACAGAGGAATGGTCCAAAAAGTGGCGCATCACAATTAACAGCGGCAAGACCCAGGCAATGATGATTACACGCCGATTAGGACCGCGAGGACCTCGCAGGCGTCCACCCTTAAACCTAAGATTAAACGGCCAAGAACTACAATGGCGCAACACAGTAAAGTATCTAGGGGTAACCCTAGATAAGAGGCTGACATGGCAGGCGCATATAAACGACCTGCGCCGCCGAGCCAGCGCTCGCCTGAGCGTACTATACCCGGTCCTTAACTCTGGTAGCGGACTAACAGCAGATCTCGGAGTACGCGTCTACTGCACCCTCATACGCCCCATAATGGAATACGCGTGTCCAGTATGGGGCTATGCGGCCAAGACACACGTACTCAAACTTCAAAGGGTACAAAATAGGGCTCTAAAACGTGCCTTACACCTCCCCTCCCGATTTCCCACAGACGACCTACACGCCGCTGCGGACATAATACGATTACAACAACGTTTTGTTGACTTAGCCAAAGCGTTCTACGAAACAGCCAGCAGGTCAACAAACCCCCTCATTATCTCACTGGGTCAATACGACCCCACCATCAAGCGTCACAAAACACCCAGGTCAATATTCATTGACTAACCACACACTCGCCCACCATCACATCACCCTCTCTCACCCCCATCAACTCGCCAACATCATCACCCACAAACCGCCATAAATCAGGCAGCACAAGTAAAACAGAAAACAAGCACATAACCACACAAGACACACCACAAAAGCAAAGACAAAAAAAAAAAAAAAAAACAATCACACTTCCCCAATTGAAGTAAATGTCGAAGGACAAAAACTTCACCACTAGTCACCCTGTAGGTCAGGGTTCAAATGTGCGAGCTGCTGCCGGCGCCGGCACGCACTCCGCTGCTCGACTCGCTGCGGCTCGCACCGTTTGGGGCGTTGTGCTTTTCTTTCTCGCTTCTTTCAAAACTAGCCCATCGCCATGTCCGGACGCGGAAAGGGAGGCAAAGTCAAGGGCAAGTCAAAGTCCCGCTCAAGCAGGGCTGGGCTCCAGTTCCCGGTCGGCAGAATCCACCGCCTCCTGCGCAAGGGAAACTACGCCGAGCGCGTCGGCGCCAGGGCGCCCGTCTACCTCGCCGCCGTCATGGAGTACCTCGCGGCTGAGGTGCTCGAGCTGGCCGGAAACAACAAGAAGACGCGCATCATCCCGCGCCACCTGCAGCTCGCCATACGCAACGACGAGGAGCTCAACAAGCTCTTGTCGGGCGTCACCATCGCACAGGGAGGTGTCCTGCCCAACATCCAGGCCGTCCTGCTGCCAAAGAAGACCGAGAAGAAGGCCTAAAAGAGAGACAGCGCAATCGGCAACCGCCGCGTGCTCCCTTGGCACGCAGCGCGCCATTTGCCGCCTCGGCTCAAAACCAAAACACAATCGGCCCTTTTCAGGGCCACCACACAAACCTACGTCCAAAGCAGAATTCCAGTCGTTCGTCGCACCACTTTTCTCTCTCTCTCTCTCTCTCTCTCTCTCTCTCTCTTTCTGTGTACGGTTTTTTTTTTCCTTCTTACACACACAGGCGCCGCCATCTTGTACACACGTACTTGGCCACCTCCTCCACTCCACTCCACGCACGCACAGTCTCGCGACCATTAACCAGCACACGTGGCGCACAACAACACACCTCAAAAATAACCCCTCGGCACTCAGCCGCGCCGCAACACACAGCCCATCCACCGACAAGAAGCATACAAGCAAAGAGGGAGGGGAAGGAAGGAAGGAAGGAAGGAAGGAAGGAAGGAAGGAAGGAGCTCACACAACGCAAGGGCACGCTTCCTTCCCTCCCAACCGCACCGCACACCACGTCAAAAAAACTCCAAACAAAACTAAAAGGCCAAGTAGACTAAAAAGGAAAAGAAAAAAAAAAAACCAGCAACACAGACTCTTTCGCACTTTTCAACTTCCGAACACTGTGGTGGCCCTGAAAAGGGCCGTTTTTCAATCTCTCTTTCCTTCCTTCGGTCTCACACCGCCTAACCGCCGAAACCGTACAGGGTGCTCCCCTGCATCTTCAGGGCGTACACCACGTCCATGGCCGTCACAGTCTTGCGCTTGGCGTGCTCAGTGTACGTCACCGCGTCGCGGATCACGTTCTCCAGGAACACCTTCAGCACTCCGCGCGTCTCCTCGTAGATCAGACCAGAGATGCGCTTCACGCCGCCCCTGCGCGCCAGGCGGCGGATCGCGGGCTTCGTGATGCCCTGGATGTTGTCGCGCAACACCTTGCGGTGCCGCTTGGCGCCACCCTTGCCGAGCCCCTTTCCTCCCTTGCCGCGGCCTGTCATTCTTCTTCTTCAAGCGTCTCAACCACAATAATATAAAAAACAGAAAGCAAGGCAAGCTCCTCACCCGGCGCTAGCGAGTCGGCTACGGTTGTGGCGCCCAGCGCGCGCGCCGCCCCCCTATATAGACTCTGGGGCCCCGCGGCCCGCCCTCCCCTCCCCCCACCACCGCGCACCGAGGGCATATAAGCGCAGCACCGGGGCGCGCGGGCCCTAGGTGCCCACCTTGCTGGCCCGCCACGACGAAGAAGCTGACGCTCAACCTGAAGTCTTCTCCACAGCGGAGGTCGCTGCGCAGCTGCATGCCCTCGACCCGAGCAAGGCGTCGGGCGAAGATGAAATTCCCAGCCGTGCCCTACGGGAACTGCCTGCAGAGGCTGTGATATTTCTCACAGCCCTCTTCAACTTGATCGTTCGCTGCTGTACCTTTCCGCGCGCCTGGACCCGCGCGATCATCGTTGCTGTGCCCAAGCCGGGCAAAGACCGTCGCCTGCCCGCCAGCTACAGGCCCATCAGCCTGCTTCCGCAGGTTGGGAAGGTGTTCGAACGCCTGTACCTCCGCATACTGCAACACCACATTGACGCCTACCAGCTGCTGCCACCGGAACAATTCGGATTCCGGGCTGGCCTGTCCACGGAACTGCAGCTCATCCGTGTTACCGAGATGATAACAGAGGCCTTCAATCGTCGGCACTACTGCGCTGGCATCTTCCTGGACGCCTCGCGCGCCTTTGATAGCGTCTGGCACGCCGGTTTGCTTTGGAAGATGCATTCCCAAGGCTTCCCGCCCGCTGTACTCCGACTCATCGCGTCCTTCCTGACTGGCCGCACCTTTCGGGTGCGGGTTGGCGACGACCTTTCGTCATCTCGGCCTATCCTCGCGGGGGTACCGCAGGGGTCAGTCCTCGGGCCGACTCTCTACGCGCTCTCCACAGCTGACGTTCCGCAGCCACCTCAAGTAAAGCGGTACATCTACGCCGATGACCTCGCGTTCTTCGTCTCGCATCGGCGGGCGGAAGTCGTCCACTGGCGGCTGCAGACAGCCTGCGATGCGCTCCTCTCCTGGGCATCCCGATGGCGACTCCACTTCAACGCTGAGAAGAGCCAGGCAGTATTGTTTACGCGGCGGCCGTCACCCCACCACGCCTTCAACATCCGGCTTGGCGGGAGGGCCCTGCCTTGGAGTACCCAGGCACGTTACCTGGGGGTCACCCTCGACAGCCACCTCACCTGGCAACCCCAGGTCACTGCTGTCAGGAAGAAGTTTGATGCCAGGCTGGCCCAACTTTACCCACTTCTCAACGAGAGGTCCTCTTTAACGGTGGAAAATGGCCTGCATATCTACCGGCTCTTCCTCCTGCCGCTTCTCCACTACGCCAGCGCTGCATGGGGCAATGCTGCACATTGTCACCTCCATCGGCTGCAGACGGCTCAAAACAAAGCGCTCCGAAGGGTCTTCCACGTGCCCTGGATGTTTCCGGCACCTCCACTTCACGCAGCGGCGGATCTCCCCGAGGTCCTCCCTGGCTTCCGCATCAGAGCGCAGAAGCTGTACGACAGAGCCCATCACTCGCCGTTTCCACTCGTCCGCGGACTTGGAGCGCCGCAAGACCAGAGAGAGTCGTACCAACGCCCTGTGGCACTTCTTCGCCGCTAGGGCCTGACTCAATTTTTCATTCTTCTTTCTCTTCTTTACCTCTTTTTCCTTCTTTGGCCTAGCGCCACCTGACGTCCTCCTCACCTTCCCACCCTGAAGCCAAAACCCCCAGCTGAAGTCCAACCCACCTTTCGGCTTTATCCACTTACGATGGAGGCAATGCCCATGGGTAATATCCTCCTCCTACCCCCGCCACCTCTCTCACTTGAGAGGTCTGCAGCAACGGGTGTGCGACGGCGCGGGCCCTGTCACTCAACGTTTCTTTTCCGGCTAGTCAATGGAGCCGTTCGTTTTCCTCTATCTCTCACTATTCCTTTTACTGTTCTGTCACCTGTTACTGTTAATTACCGTGCAACGGCCAGTCAATTGGGCCTTTCGTTTTCCTGCTTCTCTAACTATCCCTCTCACTATTCTTTCATCTTATTAAAAAAAAAAAAAAAAAAAAAAACGAAATGCACAACGTCAAGCAAACCATACCGCCAAGTCCACATCTTCACCACCCGTCAAGAGGAAGGCGAAGCGCGCCAGCGCTAGAACTTCCTATACGAGTCGAGGGACCACCCTCTCCTGTGCAGCGTGGCGTGGCGTGGCGTGGCGTGGCGCGCGGGCCCCCCAGACGAGACGAGGGTGCCGACCGGAGCGGACCGTGTGCCGCGCAGCAGGAAGAGTCGACCGAGCGCAGCGCCGCGTACCCACCCCATCCCCTCCACTGGACCGAGGGAGACACTGCAGCCGTCGCGGAACATAGCGCCAGCCCATGCGGTGACCAGCCGCCTCCATCAACAGCAAAGAACGAGAAGGCAGAATAGTGCCCCCGCACCTCCCACATCAAGGGGCAATCCAAGAGAGCAATATTTGTCGTGTCGGTCTGTCTGAGTAATCAGGCAGACAAGCAAAAGTGTCGTGTTCGTCTACCTAGCGTAAGCGGGTAGACAAGCAAAATTGTCGATACACTAGCGTCGCACGGCAGCCAGCGCTGCCTCCTCCCACCAGAGTAGGGAAATTCCGTACCAGGGCCGGGGGCTTTCCTCGCACTTGCGCAAATAGCAACTGGCGAGGCTTGCCACGTAACCCGCGTGCGTGTAGTGAACACCGACCTGACTCGTGGATACTAACTGTGACAACGAAACGAGGCAGAGTCGGAACCCCCGACGTGCGACCACACTGAACAAACACAACACAACACAATGGAAACGGCCGACAATGTGAGGCGAAACGGGAGTAATTCCTGTGCAACCTCACGACCTACAACACCAGACTACCACGACACCGTAGCGTCCCATGGAAAGCTACAAGCTGCTTCAGCATCCAGCAGCACCACACAGCAAACATCTCCCCACAATCCCTGGCATGATGTAGGGCCCAGGGGGAAAGTAATCCGCCAACCACCACGTCCGACGACAACTGAGGGGCAGGACCAGCCACCACGCCGCCGGACACCAGAGCCGGACTACAACAGCGCGGAGTCGCCGCTGTCTCCAACGCCGTCATCACCAGCCAGCGGAAGACTAACTATAGACACACGGAGCCCACCACCAGATATGACCAATTACATTACCACAACATATGAAGCCACCCAACTCCCGGAATCATATACACAACACAAACTGGCCAACTTCTATAAACAATATATATCCAGAGATATTAGGGACGCCACTAAGTATATAAAGATGACACAATACGGGAAAGCGTACATCAGGATATTTATGGGCGGGATTGCAGGACGACTACAATCGGATTTCAGAAAACACGGGAACACGAAGACTGTAATAAGGGAACTGCCACCTAGGGAGAACACAGGGGATCGGCCCCAACAGCGACAACCCCCAGCGCTAAGCGTCGTAATTAAAAGAATACCTCACGACGTAGAGGAAGGGGAGGTACTCCAGCAGCTTAAAGACCAGGGGCTGCAAGTAAATAAAGTTTGGCGAATGCGATCCCGTAAAAGAGACGGAGCACCCACACAAAACTTCCGTATCATCTCGAGAGATAAGAACACTATAGACACCATGTTAAACAAAGGCGTAGTCATAGACTACGCACACAAAGAGGCAGAACCCTCCCACCTCCCACCCCCCATCGCAGCCCAATGTGGAAAATGCCTGGCATACGACCACACAACAGACAAGTGCACTAGCGGACAACCAAAGTGCCCAAAATGCGGTGGGAACCACCCACTAGCGCAATGCACCGACAGCAACGCGGTAAAATGCGCGAATTGCACAGGTGCGCACTCTGCGCTGTCTTATAAATGCCCCCAAAGACCCAAAGTGGTAACCAACACAGAGATACAGGCTCCCATAAGGTCGGCGGACGAGCGCACACTCATCCCAATAGAGGAGGATATATTTCGACAGCAAGCACTCCTAACCGACGACTTTATAAGAGTCACAACACTCGCACTAATGAACCTCTTCCAAAACAGGAAAGATGAAGTGGTAAAAGCGGTGGGGCAGGCAGTCGACCAAATACTGGAAAAGAAAATACATATAACACAGTCTGGAAACAAAATGCACGTCAGCATCAAAGATAACTGGCAGCCAGAAAAACATCTACACGAAACGGACATAACACAAGCACACACATAAGACACACAAAACAAACTACACCACAGATCCCTGGGAGCAGACATGGCTACACAAAATGAACAAAGGAAGACCAACCTGCTCTTCGTAAATATACAAGGAGCAGGAAAGAAAAAACAAATATTACAACACACACTACACGAAAAAAACATACATATTGCATGCCTCAATGAAACATGGCTCACACCAACAAAAAACTTCCACATACCACACTACACATGCTACAGACGAGACAGAGACAACGCACATGGAGGAGTAGCAACCCTGATCCGTAGCACCATACCTGCAACAGAAATCCCTCTCCCAGCAGATCACAGGAACGTAGAAGCACTACTAATCAAAATTAAGGGACACGACGGACGACCAGTTATCATAGTAAACATCTACAACCCGCCAGGTACGCCTCTACCGACGAGGTTTATACGATACATCATGACACTGGGGCGATATATACTCCTGGGCGACTTGAACGCTAGACACCCGATGCTAGGAGACAGAACACGTAACGTCAATGGGCAAACACTGTATGACCTATTACTAACAGAACCAATAATGAGACTACCAATATACCAACCAACATTCGTGGGACACAGAGGAATCTCAGCCCCTGACCACGTGCTCCACAACCCCCAACTCGATAACAGCATCACAGACTACACGATAGGCGACTCAATGACCAGTGACCACCTGCCAATAATATTCTCAACAGACATCACGATCCCCCCTGATCCCTCCCCAAACAGACGGACCATTAGACTACATGCGAAAGCAGACTGGGATAAATATAAAGACATCCTAACACGTGAACTATCCATCCCAATAGCCATAACAGATGACCAAGACCTACAACAGGTAACTACAAGACTAGTTAACACCTTCAGACAAGCCATAGACGAAGCCATACCACAGAAAACAGTAGACAACTGGAAACCCTCCATCCCACAAGAAGCCCTAGACCTCATAAGACAAAAGAAACGACTCTACAGAGAGATCAGACAAACTGACAACCCAGAACTAAAACTAGTCTGGAACAGACTCAATGCACGCATCAAAAGAATTATATCTGAACACAAACAAAGACAATGGGACCAAACCTGCAGCGAACTAAACTACAGACAAGGTGGCCGCTACTGGAAAAGATTCCGAACACTAACAGGACAGAAACAAAAGACGGGCATCACCCTAATCGACAATAACGAACCAATGACTAATAAAAAAGAACAAGCAAACCTATTCAGGAAGGTGTTGCAGGAAGTGTACACATTCCCCCAAGACCCAAAATTCAATCACGACTATAGACGATTTGTAGACCAAAGACTGCAAGAAATCCTCAACACACCAACAACCGAAACCGAAGACGACCAAGACTTAATAGGGCCAATAACACACGAGGAAATAGCAAATGCCATTTTCTCAGGGAAAAACTCGGCACCAGGGGAAAACGACATCCGACGCATACACCTACAGAAAGCACCACTACACATACTGACTCCGACACTAGCAATAATCTTCAACTACTGCCTGACAAACGAGACCATCCCCGACACATGGAAGACGAGCAAAACTATAATGCTACCAAAACCGGACAAACCACGCACAGACCCGAAATCGTACAGACCGATCTCTCTGATAGACGTCACAGGAAAGACATATGAACGAATCATCACAGACAGACTCAAAAAATACACAGAAAACAAAGACCTACTCCCCACGACACAATCCGGATTCCGACCCAACCACTCGACAAACGACCCCCTATTTAAACTGACCAACGACGTGACAAAAGGGTACAACACAGGCAAATGCACGCTCGCCGTTTTCCTCGACATCGAGCGTGCCTTTGATAAGTTGTGGCATCGGGGTCTACTGTTCAAATTGTCGCAACTGGGAATACCAGCCACAATGATAAGAACAATAAACGCATACATTACCAACAGAACATGCAGGGTGCACGTAGGAGACCAATGTTCAGACCCTTTTACACCACAAGCAGGCGTACCCCAAGGAGGAATACTGTCACCGCTACTGTACACGCTGTACACTGCAGACATACCAAAAACTACGACACCTGACGAGACAGTAGCAATGTATGCAGATGATACTGCATACTGGTGCACTGGACTGAGAACGACTGCAATCCAACGAAAGACGGGACTATATCTCCGAAAACTTGAGGCATGGATGGCAAAATGGCGGATAAAGCCAAATCCGACCAAAACCCAAACAATACTTTTCAGACACAGAAACATGACGAAACGACGAACACAATCACAAGATGACATCCGACTAACTCTATGGGACACACAGCTAAGACTAAGTAAAACAGCCAAATACCTAGGGGTGCACCTGGACGACCACATGAACTGGAAAACACACCTGACGCACCTACTAGACAAAATCAGAAACAGACAAAACCTAATAAGACTTATCCAAGGGCGTTTCCGCGGATGTGACAATAAGACGGCGATACATACATACAAGACATTCATCAGACCTCTAATAGAATATGCGACAGCACCCCTAGGAGGCATCTCCAAAACAATCGCAAACCGACTTTACAGCACTGAAAGACGACTACTCCGAAGCATACAAAGACTGCCACCACTAACCCCTAGCAACGACGTATACCGAATCACCAAAATAGAACCCTTACAGACAAGACTTGCCCGACTCAGAGGGAACTACGGTAAACACATTCTACAAAGACGCCCCGACATGGAAGACCTAATCACTACTAGACCGCCGACCAAAAGAATACCCAAACGTAAATACATAGTACCAGCGTGTACAGTGGCACACAATACAACTAAATCATTCCCAGAAACCGCCCCAACCATGGAACCTATAACACAAAACGTGCCACAACACCCGCATCTAGACGAACGACAAGAACAGTAAAACGCACATACAAACAGAAATGGAAAACAAAACACACAACGACACAGCAAAACACCTGACATACACACACACAAGCACACACACACACGAACAAGTACGTCGACTGCCTGCACCACAGCACAGCTAACACAACATACAATAAGTATTACCTAGTCAGTATGGAACCACCAAGTAGATATATATATATATAAATAAAAATATCATTAAGAAAAATGTACCAATGTACACACTAACTGTATATTTAGATTAAGATTTAGAGTAAGATCCTTAGAATAAGATAGTAACAATAAGCATATAACTGAATATAAGGAATTGTAAAAGAAAAAAAAAAACTACGAAAATGCACTTTTGTTAACGAACTGCATAAAACTATGAACTGTTAAATAAAGAAATTAATGTAAACCCAATAAAAGTATGGCTGAAAAGGGCATTGCAAGCCTTAAAGCAGCCCGCTCCTCCCCATCAGGGAGGAGAATGAAAAGTGCAAAAAAAAAAAAAAAAAAAAAAAAAAAAAAAAAAAAAAGGCGCGCGGGCCCGTTGTCAAGGCAGCACCGGACGCCGTCGCGCACGCATATCCACGCCGCATCCGCATCCGCAGTAGCCATGGCCCGGACAAAGCAAACGGCCCGCAAGTCCACCGGCGGAAAGGCGCCGCGCAAACAGCTCGCCACCAAGGCGGCGAGGAAGAGCGCGCCCGCCACCGGCGGCGTCAAGAAGCCCCACCGCTACAGGCCAGGCACCGTCGCCCTGCGAGAAATCAGGCGCTACCAGAAGAGCACAGAGCTGCTCATCCGCAAGCTGCCATTCCAGCGCCTAGTGCGCGAGATCGCCCAGGACTTCAAGACCGACCTGCGCTTCCAGAGCTCCGCAGTCATGGCCCTGCAGGAGGCCAGCGAGGCCTACCTCGTCGGCCTCTTCGAAGACACCAACCTGTGCGCAATCCACGCCAAGCGAGTCACCATCATGCCCAAGGACATCCAGCTCCCGCGGCGAGCGCGCCTAAACCCGCACACCGCCAAACAAACAAAACGGCCCTTTTCAGGGCCACTAACGTCTCTCCGTCGCGAGCAAAACTTTGTCGGTCGCAACGACTAGTTCCCCACTCACTCTCCAGTCCAGTCGTCCCACCCCCGGCCCGGCGCCGCCGTTTCCAAAAAGAAAAAAAAAAAAAAAAAGCACCGCACCGGCCGAGCCAAGTCGCAAGCGTCAATAGCGCCACCCACACAGGCCACGGCACAAAACGTGACGCCCGGAAAGCAAAGCCAAAAAAGAGTATTCCAAAACCACCACCAAGACAAACAAACAAACAAACGCGGCGCAAAATAAATAGGTAAAAATAATAAAAGTAAAATACACTTTATGTAACACCAACCGCGCGCCGCCGCCCACGCCCGCCAACGACCCCACAATCCAACCACCGCGGCACGCAAACACCATCCACACATGAAACAAACAAACGCCAGCAAGCAAGACAGACAGACAGACAGACAACAAGGCAACCGACCGACCACGACACGACAATCAACACCTTCCCGACGTGCTTTGATGGCCCTGAGAAGGGCCGTTTTTGTTTTTGTCCGGGACCGCGCGACAGCCTCTGGTTGCGCGCCGGCCACCAGGCGACGGTGTCAACCGCCAACCCTTCCCTGCCCTTTTTACTTCTTCTTCTTGGGCGAAGCCTTCGCCTTAGACGGCGTCGCCGTCGCCTTCTTCGGGCGCGGCGCCTTCGGCTTCTTCGTCGGAACCTTGGCGGCCTTCTTCGCCTTCGACGGCGACTTGGCCTTGGCCGGCTTGGCCGCAGCCGCCTTCTTCGCACCCGCGGGAGCGGCCGACGCCGCAGACGCCTTCTTGGCGGCGCCCGCCTTCCGACCGGTCGCCGCCTTCACGCCGCCAGCCTTCTTTGCGCCGGCCGCACGGGCCCCCTTCTTCTCCTTGCTGGCCGGAGCGGCGCGCTTCTTCTTCGCACCACCGCCGCCACCACGAGCCTTGCCGCCCTCGGCCGCCCCGCCGCCGGCGCCGGCAAGCTTGAAAGAGCCCGACGCGCCCTTCCCCTTCGTCTGCACCAGCTCGCCAGCCACGACGGCCGACTTGAGGTACTTCTTGATAAAGGGCGCCAGCTTCTCCGCGTCCAGCTTGTAGTGCGCGGCAATGTACTTCTTGATCGCCTGCAGCGACGACCCGCCGCGCTCCTTCAGACTCTTGATGGCGGCCGTCACCATCTCAGAGGTGCGCGGGTGCGCAGGCTTGGCGCGCGGCTTCTTCGCAGACGACGCAGACTTGGCCTTCTTCATAGTGCCGGTGGCGGCGGGTGCCGCGGCAGTCTCGTTCGTAGCCGCCTGGTCTGCCATCTTTTGCTTGTTCTCTTTTCTTTTTTCCCCTTGGTTTCGCTTCCTTCTCTCCTTCGACGACGCACAACAGCGAGGGGCGCGCAGCAGAGAATAGCCGCGCACGCGCCTGGCCCAGCCAGTGTCGCGGGCGGGCGCGGACGGCCGAGAGAGCGGCCGCCACTCGGCGCGCCGCCGCGCCGCCGCGCCGCGCCTCCCGCGCTTGCTACCGCCCAACGTCCTACAGCCTGCGCGGAGCAGCCCCCAACCTGCGCCGCAACCACCCGCGCCATTCAAACCACCGAGGATGGGGCTACACACACCGACACCACGGTCGCCAACCAGTCGCCGCGGCGGCGCCGCAAACCACGGCCAAACTGCAGCCACCGCGCGCCACAGCCTGGGTCGGCCCGCCGAGAATCGCCGCCCCCGCCCAAATGCCGCCCCCACAGCCCCAGCCGACGACCCGCCACAATGGCCAAACCTTCGTCAAAACTCCCACACCGTCGCCGCGGCAGCCCGGCCACCGCGGCCGGCGCCACAGCCACACGAGCCGAGTCGTGCGGCGATGACGGCCGTGCACAAACGCACCTCCGCCGCCCCATCGCCTTCCGCCGTTTTCCCGATCGGCCCGCAGCCGTCGGGCCACGGCCGCGGGCCGTCCTCCTCCTCTCGCCTCGCCCGCCAACACCCACAGCCCTTCCAACACATTTTTTTTCTTTTTTGTTTTTTTTTTTTACTTTTTTACGATCGCCGCCTGCGCAACATGGCACCGGCCGACGGAGCGCCAACCCCCCCGCCACAGGCGAAAACAAAACAAAACAAAACAAAACAACGACAAACAAACAAACAAAATAAATTACCAGCCAGCCCCAACTACAGACACACCGAATCTGCCCTCACAGCCGACCTTACACGCCTCAACGTCAAAACAAAGGTGGTTTCTTTCCTTCAACGGTTACCTTACCTTAGGTTACGTCAGGTTAGGCTAAGAAGGCGTCAGGGTTAGGTTAAGCGTTGACGTGACGTCACGTCTTAACGTAGGCGTTAAGCTAAGGTTGCGGTCACGTACGTTAGGTTAAGGCGACTTGCGGGTTGGCCTAAGAGCTTAGGTTAGGTTACGTTAGTTTAGGTGGCTGCGTTAAGGGCTTAAAGAAGTTTAGGAGGTTAAGGCGTCGAGGCGGCCGCACCCCCTTAGCTGCTGCGGCTCGGCCACGCCACGCCACGCCACGCTTTGGGGTTTCATAAGGTCGCGCGGCGGGTCGTCGGCACGCCGCAAAGGGCAAAACTGCAAGACGACGTCGAAAAACAAACAACAGGTAAAAAATAAATAAGTAAGTAAAAATAAACGACGCCGACAGGCGGGGATCAAGCAGAACGAGCAGATTCCGGAGAGCGAACGAGACACACACGCACGCACACACACAAACCCCCCCGAGCCGAGAGAGCACAGCACCACCACGTGTCGGCCTCCGCTCACCCGACTCGGCTGGGCTGGGCTGGCGGCCGGGCCGGATGCACGTACACGTACGGCTACAGCCACTACCCGTACACAGCCGCTCTTCACGCAACACCAGCCAAATGGCGCGCCCGCGGCTCGTCGCGGTCGCGGTCGCGGTCGCAACGCCACGCCGGCACACTTTCGGCACCACCGTTTTCGCGCGCACCGCAAACAAAACGCAGCCGACACACACAGAAAAAAAAAAAAAGAAAAAAACAGAGCGCGAGACGGGCGGCTGCGCACCTTTCGCCAGCCGGCAGGCAATCGACTCGCCCAGTACGACAAACGCGCACGCCACCCCACCCACCAACCAACCAACCAACCAACCAACCAGTCGTCGTCGTCGTCGTCGTCGTCGTCCCGAAATCAAACAAACTCTCAAAAGCACAGCCCCTGCTGCCAACGGACGCAGGCGCCACGCAGCTCCCTTCCCGCCACACTCGATTCGCAGCGCAACTCACCCGGCACACCGTCAAACGACGGGCTGGGCTCGCCGCATCGCCGCAACCTACACACCTTCCCCGCCACGACGCACAGCCCCACCAGACGCCCATGCCGCAACGACACTACTGCACTACCACTACCGCACTACTCCTCTCGCCCTTGCCATACACGACACAACACGCCAAAAAATGAAAATCCAAATACAAACAAAAACACCGCCCCCACGACCCAAACACATGCACGGCGCGCCAACACACGCGAGGCAAGGCACGCAGCAAACGGCGTCCCCTCCGCGTCGCGCCATCAACCTACACACACAAGGCAACCAACAACAGCCAGCCAGCCAGCCAGCCAGCCAGCCAGCCCCACTCTCACGCCGCAAAAACAGAAAACACACCGAAACCGCCAAACGCCGCACATTCGCGCTTCGCACTTACCACACACCTCTCGGCATCCGTTTCGCACACAACGACGCGACGCACATACATCATCACGGGCTACGCACGCACACCGCGACCCACATTTTTACGACGCCCTCGGCAGAGCACACGTGCCCACGCCCACACACAGTCGACACAACGACGCAGCGCGCAGCAGACGCGGCCGCAACACATACCTCCCCGACGACGCGCCAACACCGCCAGCCACTGCTCACTCGCCCAAGCAACCCGTGCACACAACTGCCACACGCGTCCACCACGCCGCCGCCAACCACCCGCCCGCCAGGGGGCGCTCAGTCCGCGACAACAGCGCGGCACCGCCGGACCGGACCGGACCGGGCCGGGCCGGGCCGGGCCGAACCGAGCCGAGCCGCCGCCGCCTCCTCTCCACTCGGCACGCCACGTCCTGCTTGCAAAACACATGGCTCGTCCCTCTGTACACACAACGCGCCTGCCTGCGGTCGCCGCCGGCATCTATCTACCTGAGCATCGGAGCCAGGCCGGCAAGCCCACACTTAAATAATGCACTTCACCAGCCAAACAAACCCACTCTTCCTTTCTTTGCACAGCGCATGCAACAGCAGCCCCAGGAGCCGGGCCCGCCGCCAGCGTCTCCTCCTCCTCCTCCTCCTCCTCCTCCTCTGGGCACAGCCAGCCAGCCGTTCCCACCGCCCCGCCCCTGCTCTGCAGAACAAGAAAAAACGAAAAAGTACCAACACACGCACACAAAGCGTAAGCCAGACAAGACCAGCCTCTCCAAGGCCACACACACGCAAAAAAAAACAAAAAAACAAAAACACTACAACAAAATAAAATAAAAAAAGAAAAAGCAAGCCTGTCGCCTCGCCCCCGCCCGTCCCCCCCACCACATTCGCCCCCTCCGCTTGTTTTCCTTTCTACAATTTCCCTCTTTTCCACCCAATATCCCGCCGCGGTTTACGGGCACCGGCCGATTTTGCGCCCGCCCACATGTGTGCCTACTCCCCACCACCATTCCCTCCGCAGCCCGCAGCCCGCAGCCCGCAGCCCGCTTTTCCCCCCTCCCTGCCCACACTACACCACACCGACGGTGCTGACGTCGACACGCACCCAAGACAGGGGCCACGACCGTCTTTTTTCCTGGGCCCATCCCCGCACCGCACCGCACCTCCTTCCAATCAACGCTGTGGCGCCTGTGTCCGCGCGAGACGCGTGCGCGCCGCCTCTCTCAACATCCGTCCGCCGTCCGCCGGCCGGCCCGTTTTTCGGCCCCCAGGCCATCCGTCAACCACCACTGCCCCTGCTCCTGCCCCTGCCCCTGCCCGCCCCGCACCACACCACACACCGCTGCTTGCCCCGGCCGTTGCCACCAAAGGCGCCAACCGCAGCCCGCGCGCGCCAGAAAGAGATGGCAAAACTACAGGGACCCAGCCGACCGACGAAAATCAGAGCAATTGGCCGGGAGGATCAAAAAGAGAGCTCCGAAAACCACCGTAGCGAGGCGTGGGAGGAAACGTTACGAGAAGCAGAAAGGGACCAGGAAAAATTCTGGAAATTTCTTAAAACTCGTAAACTAAACACGAAACATCTACATCTACATGGGGAAGGAACGACCCCACAGACCGAGCTGAAGCACTGGCGGATTCACTAGAAAGGCAATTCCAAGCACCAGAAGCGGTAGATGACGAAACTGATGACCACCAGGAAATGGTACTCAGAAGGGTAAAACCGCATCCTAAGTGCCCCGATCAGAACATCTTTCACAATCCAATAAACGCAGAAACCCCATATCTTATCACATCACAAACATACACACATCCTAAGAAGGCATCAGGCCCAGATTCCATCAAACCGCAACTACTACATCACCTACCTCCAGCAACTATCAATTATCTATCTAACATCAATATATAATGCTTGCTTCAGACTAAACTACTTGGAAACAGGCCCGAGTCATCACATTACCAAAGCCAAACAAGGACTTATTATTTCCGCAAAACTATAGGCCAACTTCCTTGGAAAGGTTCTCGGAAAGCTCATTCAAACTGAACTGAAGAAATTCAATTCTTAAAGGATAACAACATAATCATCCCACAACAATTCCGATTCCGCGAAGAACACAGCACCACCCACCAGGTGACCAGACTAGTCGAGCACATATGTCAGGCCAGAAACATTAGACACAGTACTGGAGCAGTCCTGCTTGACATTGGAAAAGCATTCGGATAACGCCTTATCTACAAGCTCCACCACTACAACTGCCCCATCCACATTATTGGCTTCTTTTCTCCGCAACAGAGCATTCTATGTCCATGTACCAGGAGCGGCAAGTAACACTAGATCCATAGAGGCTGGAGTCCCGCAAGGCTCAGTGCTGGGGCCCATTCTCTACTCAATATACACAAACAAACAGCTGGGAGGACACTTGTCACTATTTGCAGACGACACTGCAGTCTACCGCAGCAGTTCTAACCTGCAATATAGAGTCACAAAAATAGAGCAACACCTACAATCCATCCAGAAATGGGCTAACCAATGGAAAAAAAAAAAAAAACAATAAACGCGGAGAAAACCCAAGCAATACAATACGATTCACATTCAAAAAGAATACCTCCTAACCTGCATATACGCCTCAGAAATAACAATCTTCCATGGTCAGGCACAATAAAGTATCTAGGCATCAAGCTGGACAAGAGGTTGACATTTAGAGACCATGTTACACACGTTTGTAACAAGGCTGCAGCAGCAATATTCAGACTGTACCCAATCATCAAAGGAAACAGAATAAATATGCGCGCCAAAAAGAAAATCTTCAAAACCGTCATAGGAACCAGCCATCACTTACGGCTCTGAAAATCTGGTCAATGGCCGCAGACACCAACATAACAAGAGTAAAAAAGGGTGCAGAACAAATACTTCAGAATTACTGCTGATGCCGGCCGGTACCAGACAAACCGAGACATATACACAAACCATAACATACTCAAAATCCCGGAAATCATCCAAAGAAAAATCCATAAAGTTTTTTTTTTTTTTTTTCCACCAAACCACGGATTCGAACCACCCACTCATCAGAAATCTGGGACAAAATCCACCCGACCCAAGAACGACATTTCCCATCACGACAAAACACCACAAACTACAACATACCATGATAAACAAAAATAAAATACAAACACCATAACACTCAGTTCCCGGTCGGCAGAATCCACCGCCTCCTGCGCAAGGGAAACTACGCCGAGCGCGTCGGCGCCGGGGCGCCCGTCTACCTCGCCGCCGTCATGGAGTACCTCGCGGCTGAGGTGCTCGAGCTGGCCGGAAACGCGGCCCGCGACAACAAGAAGACGCGCATCATCCCGCGCCACCTGCAGCTCGCCATACGCAACGACGAGGAGCTCAACAAGCTCCTGTCGGGCGTCACCATCGCACAGGGAGGTGTCCTGCCCAACATCCAGGCCGTCCTGCTGCCAAAGAAGACCGAGAAGAAGGCCTAAAAGAGAGACAGCGCAATCGGCAACCGCCGCGTGCTCCCTTGGCACGCAGCGCGCCATTTGCCGCCTCGGCTCAAAAACAAAACACAATCGGCCCTTTTCAGGGCCACCACACAAACCTACGTCCAAAGCAGAATTCCAGTCGTTCGTCGCACCACTTTCTTTTTCTCTCTCTCTCTCTCTCTTTCTGTGTACGGTTTTTCCTTCTTACGCACACAGGCGCCGCCATCTTGTACACACGTACTTGGCCACCTCCTCCACTCCACTCCACGCACGCACAGTATCGCGACCATTTACCAGCACACGTGGCGCACAACAACACACCTCAAAAATAACCCCTCGGCACTCAGCCGCGCCGCAACACACAGCCCATCCACCGACAAGAAGCATACAAGCAAAGAGGGAGGGGAAGGAAGGAAGGAGCTCACACAACGCAAGGGCACGCTTCCTTCCCTCCCAACCGCACCGCACACCACGTCAAAAAAAACTCCAAACAAAACTAAAAGGCCAAGTAGACTAAAAAGGAAAAGGAAAAAAAAAGAAAAAAACCAGCAACACAGACTCTTTCGCACTTTTCAACTTCCGAACACTGTGGTGGCCCTGAAAAGGGCCGTTTTTCAATCTCTCTTTCCTTCCTTCGGTCTCACACCGCCTAACCGCCGAAACCGTACAGGGTGCGCCCCTGCCTCTTCAGGGCGTACACCACGTCCATGGCCGTCACAGTCTTGCGCTTGGCGTGCTCAGTGTACGTCACCGCGTCGCGGATCACGTTCTCCAGGAACACCTTCAGCACTCCGCGCGTCTCCTCGTAGATCAGACCAGAGATGCGCTTCACGCCGCCCCTGCGCGCCAGGCGGCGGATCGCGGGCTTCGTGATGCCCTGGATGTTGTCGCGCAACACCTTGCGGTGCCGCTTGGCGCCACCCTTGCCGAGCCCCTTTCCTCCCTTGCCGCGGCCTGTCATTCTTCTTCTTCAAGCGTCTCAACCACAATAATATAAAAAACAGAAAGCAAGGCAAGCTCCTCACCCGGCGCTAGCGAGTCGGCTACGGTTGTGGCGCCCAGCGCGCGCGCCGCCCCCCTATATAGACTCTGGGGCCCCGCGGCCCGCCCTCCCCTCCCCCCACCACCGCGCACCGAGGGCATATAAGCGCAGCACCCGGGGCGCGCGGGCCTGTTGTCAAGGCAGCACCGGACGCCATCGCGCACGCATATCCACGCCGCATCCGCATCCGCAGTAGCCATGGCCCGGACAAAGCAAACGGCCCGCAAGTCCACCGGCGGAAAGGCGCCGCGCAAACAGCTCGCCACCAAGGCGGCGAGGAAGAGCGCGCCCGCCACCGGCGGCGTCAAGAAGCCCCACCGCTACAGGCCGGGCACCGTCGCCCTGCGAGAAATCAGGCGCTACCAGAAGAGCACAGAGCTGCTCATCCGCAAGCTGCCATTCCAGCGCCTAGTGCGCGAGATCGCCCAGGACTTCAAGACCGACCTGCGCTTCAGAGCTCCGCAGTCATGGCCCTGCAGGAGGCCAGCGAGGCCTACCTCGTCGGCCTCTTCGAAGACACCAACCTGTGCGCAATCCACGCCAAGCGAGTCACCATCATGCCCAAGGACATCCAGCTCGCGCGCCGCATCCGCGGCGAGCGCGCCTAAACCCGCACGCCGCCAAACAAACAAAACGGCCCTTTTCAGGGCCACTAACGTCTCTCCGTCGCGAGCAAAACTTTGTCGGTCGCAACGACTAGTTCCCCACTCACTCTCCAGTCCAGTCGTCCCACCCCCGGCCCGGCGCCGCCGTTTCCAAAAAGAAAAAAAAAAAAAAAAAAAAAAAAAAGCACCGCACCGGCCGAGCCAAGTCGCAAGCGTCAATAGCGCCACCCACACAGGCCACGGCACAAAACGTGACGCCCGGAAAGCAAAGCCAAAAAAGAGTATTCCAAAACCACCACCAAGACAAACAAACAAACAAACACGGCGCAAAATAAATAGGTAAAAATAATAAAAGTAAAATACACTTTATGTAACACCAACCGCGCGCCGCCGCCCACGCCCGCCAACGACCCCACAATCCAACCACCGCGGCACGCAAACACCATCCACACATGAAACAAACAAACGCCAGCAAGCAAGACAGACAGACAGACAGACAACAAGGCAACCGACCGACCACGACACGACAATCAACACCTTCCCGACGTGCTTTGATGGCCCTGAGAAGGGCCGTTTTTGTTTTTGTCCGGGACCGCGCGACAGCCTCTGGTTGCGCGCCGGCCACCAGGCGACGGTGTCAACCGCCAACCCTTCCCTGCCCTTTTTACTTCTTCTTCTTGGGCGAAGCCTTCGCCTTAGACGGCGTCGCCGTCGCCTTCTTCGGGCGCGGCGCCTTCGGCTTCTTCGTCGGAACCTTGGCGGCCTTCTTCGCCTTCGACGGCGACTTGGCCTTGGCCGGCTTGGCCGCAGCCGCCTTCTTCGCACCCGCGGGAGCGGCCGACGCCGCAGACGCCTTCTTGGCGGCGCCCGCCTTCCGACCGGTCGCCGCCTTCACGCCGCCAGCCTTCTTTGCGCCGGCCGCACGGGCCCCCTTCTTCTCCTTGCTGGCCGGAGCGGCGCGCTTCTTCTTCGCACCACCGCCGCCACCACGAGCCTTGCCGCCCTCGGCCGCCCCGCCGCCGGCGCCGGCAAGCTTGAAAGAGCCCGACGCGCCCTTCCCCTTCGTCTGCACCAGCTCGCCAGCCACGACGGCCGACTTAAGGTACTTCTTGATAAAGGGCGCCAGCTTCTCCGCATCCAGCTTGTAGTGCGCGGCAATGTACTTCTTGATCGCCTGCAGCGACGACCCGCCGCGCTCCTTCAGACTCTTGATGGCGGCCGTCACCATCTCAGAGGTGCGCGGGTGCGCAGGCTTGGCGCGCGGCTTCTTCGCAGACGACGCAGACTTGGCCTTCTTCGTAGTGCCGGTGGCGGCGGGTGCCGCGGCAGTCTCGTTCGTAGCCGCCTGGTCTGCCATCTTTTGCTTGTTCTCTTTTCTTTTTTCCCCTTGGTTTCGCTTCCTTCTCTCCTTCGACGACGCACAACAGCGAGGGGCGCGCAGCAGAGAATAGCCGCGCACGCGCCTGGCCCAGCCAGTGTCGCGGGCGGGCGCGGACGGCCGAGAGAGCGGCCGCCACTCGGCGCGCCGCCGCGCCGCCGCGCCGCGCCTCCCGCGCTTGCTACCGCCCAACGTCCGACAGCCTGCGCGGAGCAGCCCCCAACCTGCGCCGCAACCACCCGCGCCATTCAAACCACCGAGGATGGGGCTACACACACCGACACCACGGTCGCCAACCAGTCGCCGCGGCGGCGCCGCAACCCACGGCCAAACTGCAGCCACCGCGCGCCACAGCCTGGGTCGGCCCGCCGAGAATCGCCGCCCCCGCCCAAATGCCGCCCCCACAGCCCCAGCCGACGACCCGCCACAATGGCCAAACCTTCGTCAAAACTCCCACACCGTCGCCGCGGCAGCCCGGCCACCGCGGCCGGCGCCACAGCCACACGAGCCGAGTCGTGCGGCGATGACGGCCGTGCACAAACGCACCTCCGCCGCCCCATCGCCTTCCGCCGTTTTCCCGATCGGCCCGCAGCCGTCGGGCCACGGCCGCGGGCCGTCCTCCTCCTCTCGCCTCGCCCGCCAACACCCACAGCCCTTCCAACACATTTTTTTTCTTTTTTGTTTTTTTTTTTTACTTTTTTACGATCGCCGCCTGCGCAACATGGCACCGGCCGACGGAGCGCCAACCCCCCCGCCACAGGCGAAAACAAAACAAAACAAAACAAAACAACGACAAACAAACAAACAAAATAAATTACCAGCCAGCCCCAACTACAGACACACCGAATCTGCCCTCACAGCCGACCTTACACGCCTCAACGTCAAAACAAAGGTGGTTTCTTTCCTTCAACGGTTACCTTACCTTAGGTTACGTCAGGTTAGGCTAAGAAGGCGTCAGGGTTAGGTTAAGCGTTGACGTGACGTCACGTCTTAACGTAGGCGTTAAGCTAAGGTTGCGGTCACGTACGTTAGGTTAAGGCGACTTGCGGGTTGGCCTAAGAGCTTAGGTTAGGTTACGTTAGTTTAGGTGGCTGCGTTAAGGGCTTAAAGAAGTTTAGGAGGTTAAGACGTCGAGGCGGCCGCACCCCCTTAGCTGCTGCGGCTCGGCCACGCCACGCCACGCCACGCTTTGGGGTTTCATAAGGTCGCGCGGCGGGTCGTCGGCACGCCGCAAAGGACAAAACTGCAAGACGACGTCGAAAAACAAACAACAGGTAAAAAATAAATAAGTAAGTAAAAATAAACGACGCCGACAGGCGGGGATCAAGCAGAACGAGCAGATTCCGGAGAGCGAACGAGACACACACGCACGCACACACACAAACCCCCCCGAACCGGGAGAGCACAGCACCACCACGTGTCGGCCTCCGCTCACCCGACTCGGCTGGGCTGGGCTGGCGGCCGGGCCGGATGCACGTACACGTACGGCTACAGCCACTACCCGTACACAGCCGCTCTTCACGCAACACCAGCCAAATGGCGCGCCCGCGGCTCGTCGCGGTCGCGGTCGCGGTCGCAACGCCACGCCGGCACACTTTCGGCACCACCGTTTTCGCGCGCACCGCAAACAAAACGCAACCGACACACACAGAAAAAAAAAAAAAGAAAAAAACAGAGCGCGAGACGGGCGGCGGCGCACCTTTCGCCAGCCGGCAGGCAATCGACTCGCCCAGTACGACAAACGCGCACGCCACCCCACCCACCAACCAACCAACCAACCAACCAACCAGTCGTCGTCGTCGTCGTCGTCCCGAAATCAAACAAACTCTCAAAAGCACAGCCCCTGCTGCCAACGGACGCAGGCGCCACGCAGCTCCCTTCCCGCCACACTCGATTCGCAGCGCAACTCACCCGGCACACCGTCAAACGACGGGCTGGGCTCGCCGCATCGCCGCAACCTACACACCTTCCCCGCCACGACGCACAGCCCCACCAGACGCCCGTGCCGCAACGACACTACTGCACTACCACTACCGCACTACTCCTCTCGCCCTTGCCATACACGACACAACACGCCAAAAAATGAAAATCCAAATACAAACAAAAACACCGCCCCCACGACCCAAACACATGCACGGCGCGCCAACACACGCGAGGCAAGGCACGCAGCAAACGGCGTCCCCTCCGCGTCGCGCCATCAACCTACACACACAAGGCAACCAACAACAGCCAGCCAGCCAGCCAGCCAGCCAGCCAGCCCCACTCTCACGCCGCAAAAACAGAAAACACACCGAAACCGCCAAACGCCGCACATTCGCGCTTCGCACTTACCACACACCTCTCGGCATCCGTTTCGCACACAACGACGCGACGCACATACATCATCACGGGCTACGCACGCACACCGCGACCCACTTTTTTACGACGCCCTCGGCAGAGCACACGTGCCCACGCCCACACACAGTCGACACAACGACGCAGCGCGCAGCAGACGCGGCCGCAACACATACCTCCCCGACGACGCGCCAACACCGCCAGCCACTGCTCACTCGCCCAAGCAACCCGTGCACACAACTGCCACACGCGTCCACCACGCCGCCGCCAACCACCCGCCCGCCAGGGGGCGCTCACGTCCGCGACAACAGCGCGGCACCGCCGGACCGGACCGGACCGGGCCGGGCCGGGCCGGGCCGAACCGAGCCGAGCCGCCGCCGCCTCCTCTCCACTCGGCACGCCACGTCCTGCTTGCAAAACACATGGCTCGTCCCTCTGTACACACAACGCGCCTGCCTGCGGTCGCCGCCGGCATCTATCTACCTGAGCATCGGAGCCAGGCCGGCAAGCCCACACTTAAATAATGCACTTCACCAGCCAAACAAACCCACTCTTCCTTTCTTTGCACAGCGCATGCAACAGCAGCCCCAGGAGCCGGGCCCGCCGCCAGCGTCTCCTCCTCCTCCTCCTCCTCCTCCTCCTCCTCCTCCTCCTCTGGGCACAGCCAGCCAGCCGTTCCCACCGCCCCGCCCCTGCTCTGCAGAACAAGAAAAAACGAAAAAGTACCAACACACGCACCCAAAGCGTAAGCCAGACAAGACCAGCCTCTCCAAGGCCACACACACGCAAAAAAAAAAACAAAAAAACAAAAACACTACAACAAAATAAAATAAAAAAAGAAAAAGCAAGCCTGTCGCCTCGCCCCCGCCCGTCCCCCCCACCACATTCGCCCCCTCCGCTTGTTTTCCTTTCTACAATTTCCCTCTTTTCCACCCAATATCCCGCCGCGGTTTACGGGCACCGGCCGATTTTGCGCCCGCCCACATGTGTGCCTACTCCCCACCACCATTCCCTCCGCAGCCCGCAGCCCGCAGCCCGCAGCCCGCTTTTCCCCCCTCCCTGCCCACACCACACCACACCGACGGTGCTGACGTCGACACGCACCCAAGACAGGGGCCACGACCGTCTTTTTTCCTGGGCCCATCCCCGCACCGCACCGCACCTCCTTCCAATAAACGCTGTGGCGCCTGTGTCCGCGCGAGACGCGTGCGCGCCGCCTCTCTCAACATCCGTCCGCCGTCCGCCGGCCGGCCCGTTTTTCGGCCCCCAGGCCATCCGTCAACCACCACTGCCCCTGCCCCTGCCCCTGCCCCTGCCCGCCCCGCACCACACCACACACCGCTGCTTGCCCCGGCCGTTGCCACCAAAGGCGCCAACCGCAGCCCGCGCGCGCCAGAAAGAGATGGCAAAACTACAGGGACCCAGCCGACCGACGAAAATCAGAGCAATTGGCCGGGAGGATCAAAAAGAGAGCTCCGAAAACCACCGTAGCGAGGCGTGGGAGGAAACGTTACGAGAAGCAGAAAGGGACCAGGAAAAATTCTGGAAATTTCTTAAAACTCGTAAACTAAACACGAAACATCTACATCTACATGGGGAAGGAACGACCCCACAGACCGAGCTGAAGCACTGGCGGATTCACTAGAAAGGCAATTCCAAGCACCAGAAGCGGTAGATGACGAAACTGATGACCACCAGGAAATGGTACTCAGAAGGGTAAAACCGCATCCTAAGTGCCCCGATCAGAACATCTTTCACAATCCAATAAACGCAGAAACCCCATATCTTATCACATCACAAACATACACACATCCTAAGAAGGCATCAGGCCCAGATTCCATCAAACCGCAACTACTACATCACCTACCTCCAGCAACTATCAATTATCTATCTAACATCAATATATAATGCTTGCTTCAGACTAAACTACTTGGAAACAGGCCCGAGTCATCACATTACCAAAGCCAAACAAGGACTTATTATTTCCGCAAAACTATAGGCCAACTTCCTTGGAAAGGTTCTCGGAAAGCTCATTCAAACTGAACTGAAGAAATTCAATTCTTAAAGGATAACAACATAATCATCCCACAACAATTCCGATTCCGCGAAGAACACAGCACCACCCACCAGGTGACCAGACTAGTCGAGCACATATGTCAGGCCAGAAACATTAGACACAGTACTGGAGCAGTCCTGCTTGACATTGGAAAAGCATTCGGATAACGCCTTATCTACAAGCTCCACCACTACAACTGCCCCATCCACATTATTGGCTTCTTTTCTCCGCAACATGTACCAGGAGCGGCAAGTAACACTAGATCCATAGAGGCTGGAGTCCCGCAAGGCTCAGTGCTGGGGCCCATTCTCTACTCAATATACACAAACAAACAGCTGGGAGGACACTTGTCACTATTTGCAGACGACACTGCAGTCTACCGCAGCAGTTCTAACCTGCAATATAGAGTCACAAAAATAGAGCAACACCTACAATCCATCCAGAAATGGGCTAACCAATGGAAACAAAAAAAAAAAACAATAAACGCGGAGAAAACCCAAGCAATACAATACGATTCACATTCAAAAAGAATACCTCCTAACCTGCATATACGCCTCAGAAATAACAATCTTCCATGGTCAGGCACAATAAAGTATCTAGGCATCAAGCTGGACAAGAGGTTGACATTTAGAGACCATGTTACACACGTTTGTAACAAGGCTGCAGCAGCAATATTCAGACTGTACCCAATCATCAAAGGAAACAGAATAAATATGCGCGCCAAAAAGAAAATCTTCAAAACCGTCATAGGAACCAGCCATCACTTACGGCTCTGAAAATCTGGTCAATGGCCGCAGACACCAACATAACAAGAGTAAAAAAGGGTGCAGAACAAATACTTCAGAATTACTGCTGATGCCGGCCGGTACCAGACAAACCGAGACATATACACAAACCATAACATACTCAAAATCCCGGAAATCATCCAAAGAAAAATCCATAAAGTTTTTTTTTTTTTTTCCACCAAACCACGGATTCGAACCACCCACTCATCAGAAATCTGGGACAAAATCCACCCGACCCAAGAACGACATTTCCCATCACGACAAAACACCACAAACTACAACATACCATGATAAACAAAAATAAAATACAAACACCATAACACTCACTCAAACAACAAACATCTACACACACCCAAGAGACCCTATCATCCCATCATTTTGTTACCCAACATAATCAGACAGAAGGCAGGGATCAAGGACAGATCCGGTCCTTCGAGTACAGGGGGTAAAAAATACCCATCAGACCAGCTCTCTCTCTCTCTCTCTCTCTCTCTCTCCTCCTCGCTTCTCCGTGCCGACGCTGCCCCGCACACGCGTTCGCGTTCGCGCTCGCGTTCGGCCGACACCACACGACAGGTCTTTGGGGCCCCGCCACTGCGCACACGCACGCCTCCTCCTCTTCCTTAGTTCTTTTTCGCTTTTCTTTTCTCCCCCGCCCCCCGCTCTCACCGCCACATCATCCCGCAACCCTTGGGGGATGTTTCCCAACATCAACGCGCCCCAATTCCACTCTCTGCCCGTGCCGCACTCTCCACTTTGCTTCTCCCCGTCCCCTACACACACGACTACCCAAACCCCGGTTGACACACCTTCTCGTAGGACAGGGGTGCGTGCGTGCGTGCGTGCGTGCGTGCGTGCGTTGTCTTGACGGTGACAGCAACAGCAACGGATCCGTCCATCCCATTCCCCCCCACTCGGTAAAGAACCATGTTCAACCCACACTACACAACAAGGGGGGCACACACGAACGCGAAAGAAAGGGCAGGGCAGGGCAGGGGCAACTATCTCGTACACATTCTTCCTCAGAACCCACATATCGCATCAACGAACGGCAGGCCAATTGCGGACTCAGCCGTGTCAGGCAAATCCAACCCAACCAACACCTCCCACGGAAACCCTGACATTGATCCAGCAGTACGTCCACATACATCGCCACACCAAATACGGGTGACGAGTGAGCAACAAATGGAACAATACACAACAAGGCTGACCTAATAAAAACTGCACGTCACGTCATACCTTCCAGACAGACGCAGTTCCGACGGGACGGCGGAACCGTATACGTACCTTTCAGCCACAACAACCGACCGACTGGACACGCCCGCGTCTCCAGCCAGCCAACCACCAGGGCCACACAGCCCGCAAGTTTCAGCGTCAACACTTCTTAACGTACGTTGCAAACTTTTCAAAACATTGCCACACACACACACACACACACACACACACACACACACCACGAAAAGCGTCAACCTCTCTCACACTGGATACACTCAACACTTTTTGTCGGCGGAGCTTGAGGCCAACGGTTGACACACCCCCACCGGCCACACAGGTTTCCCTTTGAAAATTGCAGTGACGGAGACGCGGCATTACGAGAGGGATGTTTCCGAGAGCGCGAGCTGGACGGAGCTGCGGCGCCGCCGCCGCCGAGGGGTAATGAACGCACGCGATGCCGCATGACAGCCCATCACCCAAAGTTTCACCCACAACTGCACAGGTCGCACCCCCTTTTCGCGCCATACTAGTGTCGATCGTCAATTACAGCTCACGGTGTTCGCATTTGCCACTTGACGGGGGGGAAAAGAAAACAAAACAAACATCTGACACGCCATGTGTTTCTCTCTCTCTGTTATATCTAGGTCATTGGGCAGCCACTGTAAAAAAAAAAAAAAAAAAAAAATATTTTTACGACATGGTTGGGTAAGTGATTTAAAGACAACAATTGTGGGTCACACACCATAGACCATTTCGATAGTGTTCTTGTTCTTCTCTTTTTCCTTTTTTTATCGCTCAATTGAAATAAAACCTGGGGATGATGCAATGCTGCGATATGGCACAACCGTCGTCCATTGTACACAACTCGGGAACAAAAAGAAACCAATTCAGGGAACGTTCGTTCCTTCACAACGTTTCTTTCAACGCACTTGGTCTTTACCATCCTGTATTCAACACACATTTCCTTTCATCAAACTAGGGCATTTCCATAACAGTTTGTTTCCGTTTCTGTGAGCACAATACTGCTTCTTCGACGTCATTTCACCATCTTAACTAGAGACAAACAACAAAATAGGAAAACAGCCTTGAGAACCCCGTCCACCAAATTTCAGTTAGCACGGCATCCAAGATTCTTTTCCGGGGAGTGCAGTGCAGCTGACGCTGCTCAGACCATATACCGTCGCCAGTCTCACTCAACTCTTGCGCATTCCATTCTACGCTACGTGACTATGCAAAAATGAATGAATCAAACCCGCCCAGAGAGCGTCTTGTGCGAGGGGACACACGATATAGAGAACAACAAAACACACAGGGGACACCACCAAAGTTGGAGAGAACGTTTCCACCACGGCAGCCGCGCCGTCACGCGCTTTTTTTTTTTTCCTCCCCCCCCCCACTGCACACCTCCGACACCACGGGAACGTTCACCGTCCCGTTGCCCTACACTGGGCGTTTCTTTTCAACCCCCCACCCTATTCCTCGCTCCCCAGACATTCGACCGATCACAAAGTGCAACCTCTCGTTACCGTCGGGTGCCCCTCTTCATCCCCGGGGCGCCAACAACAAAACAAAAAAAAAAAAAAAACACCACCGACGCCGTCGTCTCGCGTCACCTCACTCAACTGAGCGGAAAATACACGTACATCCAGAATGACGACACCGCCTCCACAAACAAAAACCAGACGTCAGACGTCAGGTCGAAAGAGGGCACCGTACGTCGTGGCGCGTGGTCTCCTAACTCACCTCGCGCGTACAAATACAATGCAATGCGTGTCTCCTCACGTTCACACACACCTCCACGCTCCACTTTTACGTCGCCCAACCAACCAACTAACTTAACCCACCCGCTCGGCGTAGAAGCAGCTGTAGGCGGCAACGTGTTTCTCACCCTCGCCACCAACGGTGTGACATCCGACAATCGCGGTTTGCTTTCCGTTCCACACCTCCGGCCATACCATACAAAGGGGACAAAAAAAAATATATCGAACAAGCCAACTCCAGCGATCCGCCCCCCTAACACCAATACGTCTCGAAACACCCACGCCCACGACCCGGCTGTGGCTAAAGTGCGTATCCCAACGTCACACCAAAACCAAAGGCGCCGGCGCCGCACCACACCACAAGCTACAGCTACAGCTGTGCCGCCGTCCACCCGCTCACAACAACAACAACAACAACAACAATTCCGCCCTTCCCGCAAAGGCATTTTGGTGGCCCTGAAAAGGGCCGTTTTTTCTTTTCTTCGCCGCGCCGCGGACGAGCCTCCTATTTCCAAGAGCCACCTCCTTACTTGGAGCTCGTGTACTTGGTCACCGCCTTCGTGCCCTCGCTCACCGCGTGCTTGGCCAGCTCGCCAGGCAGCAAGAGCCGCACAGCGGTCTGGATCTCGCGGGACGTGATGGTCGAGCGCTTGTTGTAGTGCGCCAGGCGAGAAGCCTCGGCCGCAATGCGCTCGAAAATGTCGTTCACGAAGCTGTTCATGATGCTCATCGCCTTCGAAGAGATGCCCGTGTCAGGGTGCACCTGCTTCAGCACCTTGTAGATGTAGATGGCATAGCTCTCCTTCCTCTTGCGCTTCTTCTTCTTGTCGCCCTTCGAAATGTTCTTCTGCGCCTTGCCAGCCTTCTTGGCGGCTTTCCCGCTAGTCTTGGGCGGCATCACGAACAAACAGGCAGGCAGGCACGCGCAGTCAGTCAGTCAGTCAGGCGCTCCGCTCCAGTCAGCGTCTCCCCACACAGTGGCACCCGCCGCCGAGTCGAATTAGCTGGGTTTCCCCCATGTTTTAGAAGAACCAGTGCCTTTTGCACTCTGTCTTCTCCTCTTTTCTTTTGTGTTTCGGAGCTTTAACTTATTTGGTAATTATTTTGGGGTCTCCTTCCTAATGAGTGATGTAGGTAAGATATTTTTGTGAGGGGCTTAGATGGTGGTGTTTGTAAGGAGGTTGAACTTTGTTAGATCTAGATCCTAAAGATTCGGTTGATGGTTGTTTTTGGGGTTTTAATTTGGGGGTGGATTTCCCTGCCAAGGGTGTTGATGAGTTGGTATTGTGATGTGCGTGCAGCCTCATAAAAGTTGATTGATTTTTGTTGGATGATATGATAGATGGTGGGTTGTCCTAACATGTTTCGGATTTCTTCATTGCTGGTATAGCGGTTTGCTTCGGCTATGATGCGAAATGCTTTGTTTTGTAACGTTTCGATTTTTGTTAAATTTGTGTCAGCGGCCATACTCCATGCCTCCGATCCGTATAGTATAACCGGTAGGATAATTGCCTTCCATGTCTTGATTTTCGTTGCTGTCGTGAGACCCCTTCCTTTTAACAGGGGGTACAGCTGGAAGAGGCGTGCAGCGCCCTTGTTGCACGCCTCATTTAAATGCTGTTTGAATGTCAGGTGTTTATCCAATTTTAGGCCTAGGTACTGGACTGTCTCTCTCCACGGTAGATTTTGGTTGTTTACTGTTAAGTTCCTAAGTGGCTGTTTGCGTTTGGTTGTGAATATTATTGCCTGGCACTTGTCAGGGTTTATCTTCGTTTTCCAGATGTTGCACCATTTGATCATATCTTCTAAGTGTCGTTGCAGGCTGGCCACTATGTAATTTAAATTTCTGCCGCTGTGATATAGCGCTGTGTCATCTGCATACAGCGCTATATTTCCTCTTGGTGCTTTAGGTACATCGTTAGTATATAAGAGGTATAGGAGGGGACCAAGCACAGAACCCTGTGGTACCCCTGCTTCTATTGTTTTCGGTGCACTTTCAGCGCCTTCTATTGTTGAGTAAAACTTCCTGTTTGTGAGGAAGGATCTAATAATTTTTACTATGTGGGTTGGGATGTTTACTTGGAACATTTTGTAGAGCAAGCCGCCATGCCAAACTCGATCAAACGCCTTTTCAATATCTAGAAATATTGCAGCTGTGCTATGTCCTTGGGATTTCTCTGTACAGATGTGCTCTATCAGGCGAATGGCCTGATGTATGGTGCTATGTCCAGCACGAAAACCGAATTGCTCGGGGCAGAGGATGTTGTTTGTTTGGAGGTAGTGCAACAATGGGATCTGTATTAAGATTTCTAGGATTTTAGAGAGGTGGTTTAACAGGGAGATTGGCCGGTAGTTTTGTGGGAATAGATGGTTTTTATTGGGTTTAGGGATTGAGATGATTTTTGCAACCTTCCAGGCTGAAGGGAAATAGTTTATTTTTAGGCAGTTGTTTAGTATGGCTGTGAGATGTGATATAGCGGGTTCAGGAAGGTTTTTGAGGAAGGGAGGTTTGATACTGTCGGGACCAGGGGCTTTGGAGTTGCCGATTCGCCTGATAAGAGCGCCAACTGCACGTTCACTGACTGGGGTGAAGAAGGTGTCTTGTCTCTGTCGAAGTTTTCTGTTGAGATAGCGGCGGACCCTTCTTTCGTTCCTCTCTACTTCCTCTTCGTCTTCATCCGCTATGTTTTCTCTGAATTGGCGCTCGAGCGTGCTCGACATGGCGTCTGCCTTTTCCTCTGGCGAGTACACGATACCATTTTCTCCGTGTAGAGGATTGATGGCCTTCCGGGGTTGCCTTCTGGCTCTAATTTTGCTCCAGAGGTGGTCCGGGTTTGTGTTTGCCTCCTGCAGGCTTCTTTCCCAGCGGGAATTTCTGAGCATTTGCAGTCTCTGCCGTATTTCTCTGGCCATCCTTTCCATGTTTCTTCTGTCTTGAGGATCTCGGAATCGTTGCCAGAGCTTTCGGATTCTCTTCTTGTCCGCAATGAGCTGGGCCAGGTCAGGTGGTAAATCGCCTCTTCCTTGCTCATGTGTGATCTTTATCGTTGCGATTTTGCTACATGAGGACACTATATGGGTGAATTCTTGAATAGCTTGGTCGATGTCCTTTTTACGGGGCATCTCTGGAGCAATGTTAGGTATGTGTTGGGCGATGAGCGTCTTGTAGCGCTCCCAGTTGGTATGGTATGTAACTCTCCTTCTCGTCTCCGGACCATCCCAATCGTCCTCGAATCTAAGGATAACCGGGTTATGATCCGAGTCAAGGGCATTCACTACTTCAGTTGTTATGGCCAGAGAGATGTTCTTGTGTAGGTAGACGTCCAGTATATCTGGCCGGCATCTGGAGTCGTAGTGGAAGTGAGTGGGCTCTTCTGGAGCGACTATTTCAATGTCTGGATCATTGTCCAGGTATCTTAAGAGTGTTCTACCACTGGTGTTCGTGGTGCGGCAACCCCAGGCTCTGTGCTTTGAGTTTAGGTCCCCCCCTATAATGACTCTGTGGTTTCCGTTTAATAAGGCGTCTAGATCTATGGTAGGGATGTTATGGTGAGGTGGATTGTATGCAGCGATGAGATGGGTGACGTGGCCTTCTATGAGGAGTTCGATTCCGGTTGCTTCTACGACTTGGAGCTGAGGCAGAGTTATTCTCTGATGGCATATCCTCTGTTTTACAAGGATTGCTGTCCCACCACCTGGGCGGTTTGGCCGGTCTGTTCTGTGTGTGACGTAGTTACGGATCTGGAAATTTTGGTTTGGGGTCAGATGGGTTTCATTTATGAGAGCTATGTCCACTCCATGTTCCTCCAAGAAGAGTTCCAGCTCGTGTCGTTGTTGGTATATGCCATTGGCGTTCCAAATGGTTATTTGTGGGTGTTTGCTTCTATCCTCCACTGCAGAAGATTGGCAAGATGGTGGTGAAAAGCAGGGTGAATTTTGTCATCATGTCTGGGGCGGCCATGATCTGTGTGAAGGCGTCTTTTAGTTTGCCAAATATGACTCTGAAGTTTATTTTGGTTAGTGACTTGAGGAAGTCCCAGATTTGTTCCAAGATTTGCTTTGGTTCAGCATCTTGTGTCTGTTCTTGTGTCTGCTCACGGGTTTGTGGGGTGGATTGAGTTTCTTGTTCTGAGGTGGAGTTTGCTGTGCTCCCGTTTTCGTCTGTTTGCTCGGTCGGTTGCTCAGGTGTGGTGGTATTCGCCTGAAGAGTGGTTGTTTCCGTCGTTTCTGCCGTGTTACTGGTTGGGAGAGCAGCTTCTTCTTTTGCCTGATGTTGGGTGGTTTTTCTTTGCTCTTGATTTGGGTTTGGGGGTAGTATTGTGGCTTTCGTCTGCTTGGTGCAGGTTTGCAGGGGTAGGGGAAGAACTGATGACGATGATGTGCTTTGAGCTATTGGTGGGGGGGGCCATTTTCACATTTGCTTTCGCTTGCTGCTTCACGACTTCTGGTCTTGATTGTCGGCGCGATTGTGGGTGAGGTCTGATGGAGGGTGTGCAGATTGAGGTGGAAGCCTTTACTATTTGCGCCATCGTTTTAACTCCTTGGGGTGAAGTTTCATGAGCTTCGGTTTGTGTCCCTGGCGGGTTTTCTTCTACTCTGGGTGGCAGAGGGCGGCATCTCTCCTCTGCTAGGCTTGGAGGCATAGGTGGAGTTTGGGGTCTGTTGTTGCTTATCCCCTGGTGAGCTATGGTTGGTGGTCTTTGCTGTCTTGAGGTGGGGACTTGGTGTTCCCTTGCAGTAGCTGCTGTACGTTGGGCTCGCGCATCGGCGATTTTGAGTCTAACTGGACATCCCCTGAATGAAGCTGGATGGTTTCCAGAGCAGTTTGCACAGACTAGTGGGTCACTAGGCTTCCTGGTGCAGGCGTTGGAGAGATGGGGACCGGCGCATTTTACACATCTTGGTGTTAGATCACATTGTTTTGCGCCATGGCCAAACCTCTGGCAGAGATAACATTGGGTAGGGCCACTTGGTTTCCGAAATCTTTCGACTGAAACCGTCATGTGCAGTAGTCTGTCGAGTTTAAAGATTTTCTGTGCATCTGCAGTGTTTGGCAGGTTTATTTGAAAATTTGCCATTTTATTTCGGGGTTGTGGGATGACGTCGCCCGTTTCTGTGGTGATGGTAACTGGTTTTGCCATTTGGTATACCTCCTTGACTGGGAAGCCTTTGGCAATAAGTGCTTCTTTAACTTCTTCTGTAGTCCAGTGGGGTGTGAGGCGTTTTATGACTACTTTTAGCGTGCCTCTCGGGTCATCGCTGTAAGTGAAAAATTCAAACTTTCGTTTTCGGAATTCTTGTTTTAGATAGAGAAAGTCTTCTGCGTTGGTCGCCTGGTAGACTATATGGTCCCCTTTGTACGTTGTGCTAAGAGCACCAGTTAGTTTCCTCTGAATTTGTCCTATTAGGGTGGTGTACCCTTTAGTTTCATATACCGTTATTGGTGGAACTCTTCTTCCTCGTTTTTGTAGTGGTCGTGAGGTTTGTGTGGTTCCTGTCCTTGTGTTTTGTGAAGGCGGTATGGATGGAGATTTTACCAACTGTTCAGGGGCGCTTGCTGGTTGTGTGCCTTGCAAACTTATTTCGTTTGGTTTAAGTGGTGCGCTCACTTTGGTGGTAATGACAGCTGTCTCTTTCGATTGCTTAGTTTGTGGCTGGGTTGCCTGCTGATTTGCCTTCGTGGGTGCACCTGTTGGCCCGTGGGTCGATTCTTTTGGTGTTATGCTAGCGCTACCGGTCCTTGATGGTTGTCTTGAGTCTGTAGTCGTGTTCTTTTGCGCTGCCTGCTCTGGTGCCGGCTTTGGTATGCCAGTGGCGCTTGATGATTCTTCTGAGTTGTATTTTAGGAGCCTGCGACTGCGTCGTGGGACCTTATACAGCGGTGAGTCGTGGGTCTCACCGTCTGAAGCCGAGTCGGCGTCAGTATCAATGACGAGACTGCGCGATGACTGACTATTTCCAGTGGCAGAGTCGTCGTCTGATGATGATGATGATGATGAGAGTGGTGATGGCGGTGGTGACTGGCAGGGTGCAGGGAGTGGTTTGGGGTTTTTTTCTCGCTGATCAGCGGATGGAGGTGGATCCTGCGGGTGTACCATGGTGGGGCATCCGCGTGATGTTGCTTTCCTAAAGAATTTGGGTCCCTATATTCCGACAATTTTGTGCTGGTCGGATTTCCCTACTCAGGGCGGGCGCGGGATACCGCTAACCGCTGCGTGGCTTAAACAGTCAGCCACGGAGCGCAACGGGTCCCTGGACCGCTATTTACCCTATCGCCTGCAGCACAAAATTCTCGGAAAGTTTTCTTTGTTCGACGCCTCTTCCTCTTCACTCCTTATCTTGCTGGCGGCGCGAAAACGTCTATCTTCGCGGGGAACTATGCCATCCTAGAGTTTAGAGGGCACTGATGAACCAAAACCGGACGGGACGGACACTGGGCGCGGGCAACACGAACAATCTCGCCAACGACAATTTGCTTTTTTGTGACAAGCGCCCAGTCGTCACGAACCGCCAGCCCAGAGCAACAGCACGTCCTCGCACAACCCAGCGAGCCAACAGTCACGGCGATGCAGCGAGAAGCACACAAGGCGACGGCCAAGCACACGAGACTCCAAACAAAGAGGAAGCACCTGTGCGAGGCGGCGCACGTGGTGGGTTTTTCCGGGCCGGGCAGGCAGTAGCGGAGCGCAGCGCAGCAGCGTCCTTTCACTACACCCGCCGCACGCCGCCGCCGCACCTTTACCAGCTCGCCCTGCTGCGGCCGCCGACCAATGGGGCGCGCGCGCAACCGGCCGCCGCACCCGAGCCCATAAAGGACCCCCACCCCGCCGGCGCCGGCACGCACGCACACACGGACGCACACGCACGACGCACGACGCGAGTGCTGTTCGAGATGTCGTTGAGAGAGGTTGCTTTACCTGCGAAGGGTGTGGCGGATCGCCGCACGTCGGGGCCAGCTCGGGCGACTGAGCTGATCCCGGTGGCGGCCCCATCCGGCCCCCCACTTATGACGAACCGGCTTACGACAACTGACCACGACAGGAATGACTCTTCGGATTCTGATGTGCTCTCTCGTGATCGAGTGTTCATCCTTATGAACAAACTCGCTCACGGGGGTTCCTACCCGGGTCGAAAGGACGACGAGGCGACTATACTCGCCTTCTGTCACATTCGGAAGGGTGCCACTCTGCCGTACACGAGGCAGCAAGTGTCGGGTGTGCCACCGAGAGCCCCGCCGGTTGAATCGCGCGAGTCTGCGGTCCCGGCGGTGGCGGCCTCGGCGGGAGTTGCGCCGCTGGCCTCGACCACTGAAGAGGTCGATGTGCCCCCGGCTGCACCCCTGGTCCCCAAGACACGAGAAGAGCCCGTGGCTACGCTAGCTGCGGCCGCCGAGATGCAGGATATCGACCTGCCTGACGCAAATTTGGCTGAGGCCATTGCCGAGTCAGAGCGCCGTGACACTGACTCTGACGCTGCCCGTGCGCCCAGAAAGCGCCGGGCTATGACGCATGACGACTCCGACACTCCCTCTCAGACGTCCGACACAGCGAGGCCGCGGAAGAAGGCCTCGAGGGCTTCCCGCCCTTCCACCACGGAGTCTGGGACGACTGTCGCGGGCTCCTCCGCGAGCGCCGCCTCGCCGAGACCGACGAAGACGCGGCGGCCCACTCGTCCACCTGCCACCTCCCGGCAGCCGGATGAGGATGGTTTTGTCGCCCCTCCCAGGCGGCGCACTGCCAGGGCTGCTGCGCTGCAGCAACCGACGCCGCTGCCGACCGCCAACGCGTTCGCGGGGGCCAGTGTGGACGCGACTGAAGATGGTGCCGCGCCTCCTGTGTCGGCCCAAAAGAAGCCCCCGCCCATCGTCATCCAATGGGCGGGAGGGTACAAGGAGTTCCAGCAAAAACTAGACAGGGCGGCCACGTCCGCCACTGTCAAGACGGCTGGCCGTGACCTCTACAAGGTCACGGTGTCCTCCAACGAGGAGTACCGCGCGGTGATGGACACCATCTCCAGAGATGGCCTCCCGTGCTACACGCACCCCTCTGAGCCGCTCAAACTTCTGAAGGTGGTGTTCCGCCACCTTCCACTCAAGTTTGGGGCGGACTATCTTAGAGAAGAACTCGAAGACATGGGCTTCGGCGTCCGGTCCACCGGACTGATGAAGTCCCCACGCACGCACCGCGACATGCCACTGTACCAGGTTGTCCTCGTCGACAACCTGGAAAATCGGAAGATTTTCCAGGTGCAGCGAGTCAGCCGGGTCAGGGTCGCGGTGGAACCTCTCCGAGCCAAAGGCAAGAGGGCCCAGTGCTTTTCCTGCCAGAGGCTCGACCATGTCTCCCGCTACTGCTCTATGTTGCCCCGCTGCGTCAAATGCGCGGGACAGCACGAGAGCAAGTCTTGCGGACTTGCCAAGGAAGAGAAGCCGACGTGCTGCAACTGCGGCGGCGCGCACGTTGCCAGCTACAGAGGCTGTTCGGCCTTTAAAAGGGGCCGAAACCACCGGAGCGGAGGGGCTGCTCCCTCTCGTAAGGTGCACCCATCCACCAGCTTTGCTGCCGCCACCAAGGGCGGACCATCAACCGCCACCGCCCGACGTTCGGAACTGGCGGCGGGCGAGACGAGGCAACCGGCCGCGCCGTCCCCGGCTTCGCCCGGGGGGGAGGCCAACCCAACACCCACGCAGAGCGCGCGGGTTGCCGCCCCGCGCAGGCGTCGCCGGCGCGCGGGCCGGGCCACCCATGCCGCTGCACGCCGGACTGCCGATGACACACTGCCGCAACAGACGACAGCACCTCGTGCTACGCCGCAACCGGCTGCCGACGCTCCGCGGCAGTCGTCTACTACGGAGTTGCCGCAACCGGCCTCCCCAGTGGCGGAGGCCGCCCCAGCGGCCACCGCCGCCCCCTCGGCCACCGATGCAGCCGAGCTCCGTTCGCTCTTGCGGTCGTTGAGCCAGCTGCTAGAGCAGCTACCGGTGCTCGTCACCGCGGTCACGTCGGCCCTTCAGGCCGGCGTTGCAACCCCGCCGCGTCATGGATAATCGCCACATCCATGGCCTCACCGTTTGCGCTTTCAACGCAAACAGTTTGGTCCCCCAACAAGGGGAATTCAGGGAGTTCTTGCGCGACGAGGCAATTGACATCTGCCTCGTGTGCGAGACCTTTCTGAAGCCGGGGATACATGTCAAGGTGGCCAACTATCGGTGCTACCGCACCGACAGGTTGACGCATGGCGGGGGGACGGCTATTTATATCAAGGCGTCCCTCAAGCACCATGACGTCCCGCTTCCGCCCCTCACTGCAGTGGAGGCCACTGGGGTGGCTGTCACCACGACGGCAGGGGTGATCACCTTCGTTGCGGCCTACAGGCCGCCGAGGGGACTGCTTCAGGAGGCCGACATCGACGCCCTGCTGGCTCTGCGCGGGAAAGTCTTCATTGCGGGTGACTTGAATGCCAAGCACACGCAGTGGAACTCCCGCGTTACCAATGCCAGCGGCCGCCGACTCCTCCGCGCCACACAGCGGCATGGCGCGATAGTACTGGGGCCTTATGATCACACTGTCTTCCCCCATCGAGGCCAGTCAGATGTGCTCGACATCGCCGTGCTCAAAGGTGTTGGGCACTTCACTTTGGCCACCGTTCGATGTGCCATGTCGTCCGATCACCTCCCGGTGGTCTTCGACATGGACGTCATCGGTGCATCTCTGCCGTCCGTCCGCCGCAACTTCCGTGGCATCGACGAGACGCGCTTCCGTGACGAGGTCCTTGCCCGACTCGAGGGCGCGCCAGATCCCGCTGTGCATGGGGCTGAAGAAGCGTTAGCCTTCTTCACGCGGCACACACTAGCTGCGGCGGAGGCGGCCACCCCCAGGCGGCCGGACCGGCCGCGAGACATGTCGCGCCAACTCCCGCCGCCTATCCTGGAGGCGATAACAAACAAGAATCGCCTCTTCCGGGAGTGGCAGCTCACACGGCAGCCAGAAACGAAGCGCCGCCTCAACAGGGCGCGACGCGAGATTCGGGCAGCCATCGATGAACATCGGAATCGGGACTGGGCGGGCTTGGTGGCCACCCTAACTACGACGGATGGTAGTGCCTGGCGGACCGCCAAGCGCTTCCTTCGTCGTCGCCAGCGAGTCCCGCCTCTCCATGCGGGCGCGGACGTTGTCTGCGAGCCGGATGCTAAAGCCAGCATCCTCGCGGACACGTTCGCAGAAAATTTTCGTCCTGTTGATGGTGTGCTCGATCCCGATCATGTTCGTCTGGTGGAGGATCGCCTGCCGGTCTTCCTCGCTGCAAGGGAGGCTGACGATGTGATCGAGGAGATAACACCCGAGGAAGTGGACCTGCAGCTCCGTCGCCTCAATCCGAGGAAGGCGGGTGGCACCGATGGTGTCACCAACCACCTGTTGAGGATGATACCGCCGGAGGTACACCAATCTCTGGCGGACATCTTTAACAGTATCCTCCGCACTGGGACCTTCCCTTCCGCATGGAAACATGCGGAAGTGGTTGCCATCCCCAAGAGCGGCAAGGATCCGCGACTGGCAGCGCACTACAGGCCGATCAGTCTGCTCCCGTCCCTCTCAAAAGTGTTTGAGAGGTTGTACGTGGAGCGGCTGCTGCGCATCGTGACAGAGCAGCAACTCCTTCCCGAGGAGCAGTTTGGTTTCCGGCGGGGCCACTCTACCACACAGCAGCTGTTGCGCCTCGTGGAGCAGGCGATGCGTGCGCTGGAGACGCGAGAGTACCTAGGGGCGGTACTTCTCGACGTCTCCAAAGCCTTCGACTGCGTGTGGCACGACGGCCTCGTGTACAAACTTTTTGTGCACGGGGGTACCGACGTCGCACGTGGTCCTGCTGCGCTCGTATCTCTCGGGGCGCACTTTCCACGTCCGAGCTGATGAGGGCACATCCACCGACCGGCAGATTCGGGCGGGAGTGCCGCAGGGGTCGGTCCTCGGTCCCCTGCTGTACTCCCTGTACACCGCCGACGCCCCGCGGGTGGCACGCGTGGAGTTGGCGCTTTATGCTGACGACACGGCGCTGTTCACCCGCAGCATGAACGCGGCCGAGATGCGCCGCCGCCTCCAGCTCGGATGTGACGTCCTGGGTGCCTGGTCCACGAAATGGCGCCTTAAGTTTAACGCTGCGAAGAGCCAGGCTGTCATCTTTAGCAGAAGGATGATGCCACCGGACCTACCGCCGGTCACGATCATGGGGGGCCCCATTCCATGGTTGCGGACCGGCAAATATCTCGGGGTGACATTGGACAGACACCTGACGTGGCTGCCACACATCCGCGACGTCAGAGGGCGGGCAGTGTGGCGCCTTCGTGCGCTTTACCCATTCCTCAATCCCTCATCGACGCTTCCTCCACGCCACGGCCTCACCATGTATCTGTCCCTCGTCCGACCGGTACTGGAATATGCGGCCGTGGTGTGGGGTAACGCGGCAGCGACGCACATTGCGACGCTTCAACGCGTGCAAAATAGGGCGCTGCGACTTGCGCTCCACAAGCCGCCTCGCTACCCAGCAAGGCTGCTCCATGAGGAAGCGGGCATCCCTTTCCTACGGGATCGCTTCCGGCAAATCGCCAGGGTGTTCTACAGCGATGCAGAACACTCTGCCAGTCGCCTGATTCGTGGTCTGGGCCGCCAGGTCCACCACAGGCCAACGACTCGATGGTAAGATCTACTGCGAGAGTAATTTCTCTCGCAGCACGATGTCGGTAACAAAAATGGCGTCGCAATGACTGACGCCTAGTGAGGACAGCTCACTCTGTTAGGAATAAAAGCACCCTGAAGATGTCACTGCAGGAACAGCAGCACCGCTGCTTATCCTGCCCCTACACCTGGCATATGAAGCCAGCGTTTTACAGCGAGCGAGCGAGCGAGCGAGCGAGCGGCGCCGGCACGCACTCCGCTGCTCGACTCGCTGCGGCTCGCACCGTTTGGGGCGTTGTGCTTTTCTTTCTCGCTTCTTTCGAAACTAGCCCATCGCCATGTCCGGACGCGGAAAGGGAGGCAAAGTCAAGGGCAAGTCAAAGTCCCGCTCAAGCAGGGCTGGGCTCCAGTTCCCGGTCGGCAGAATCCACCGCCTCCTGCGCAAGGGAAACTACGCCGAGCGCGTCGGCGCCGGGGCGCCCGTCTACCTCGCCGCCGTCATGGAGTACCTCGCGGCTGAGGTGCTCGAGCTGGCCGGAAACGCGGCCCGCGACAACAAGAAGACGCGCATCATCCCGCGCCACCTGCAGCTCGCCATACGCAACGACGAGGAGCTCAACAAGCTCTTGTCGGGCGTCACCATCGCACAGGGAGGTGTCCTGCCCAACATCCAGGCCGTCCTGCTGCCAAAGAAGACCGAGAAGAAGGCCTAAAAGAGAGACAGCGCAATCGGCAACCGCCGCGTGCTCCCTTGGCACGCAGCGCGCCATTTGCCGCCTCGGCTCAAAAACAAAACACAATCGGCCCTTTTCAGGGCCACCACACAAACCTACGTCCAAAGCAGAATTCCAGTCGTTCGTCGCACCACTTTTCTCTCTCTCTCTCTCTCTCTCTCTCTCTCTCTCTTTCTGTGTACGGTTTTTTTTTTCCTTCTTACACACACAGGCGCCGCCATCTTGTACACACGTACTTGGCCACCTCCTCCACTCCACTCCACGCACGCACAGTCTCGCGACCATTAACCAGCACACGTGGCGCACAACAACACACCTCAAAAATAACCACTCGGCACTCAGCCGCGCCGCAACACACAGCCCATCCACCGACAAGAAGCATACAAGCAAAGAGGGAGGGGAAGGAAGGAAGGAAGGAAGGAAGGAAGGAAGGAAGGAAGGAAGGAAGGAGCTCACACAACGCAAGGGCACGCTTCCTTCCCTCCCAACCGCACCGCACACCACGTCAAAAAAACTCCAAACAAAACTAAAAGGCCAAGTAGACTAAAAAGGAAAAGAAAAAAAAAAAAAACCAGCAACACAGACTCTTTCGCACTTTTCAACTTCCGAACACTGTGGTGGCCCTGAAAAGGGCCGTTTTTCAATCTCTCTTTCCTTCCTTCGGTCTCACACCGCCTAACCGCCGAAACCGTACAGGGTGCGCCCCTGCCTCTTCAGGGCGTACACCACGTCCATGGCCGTCACAGTCTTGCGCTTGGGCGTGCTCAGTGTACGTCACCGCGTCGCGGATCACGTTCTCCAGGAACACCTTCAGCACTCCGCGCGTCTCCTCGTAGATCAGACCAGAGATGCGCTTCACGCCGCCCCTGCGCGCCAGGCGGCGGATCGCGGGCTTCGTGATGCCCTGGATGTTGTCGCGCAACACCTTGCGGTGCCGCTTGGCGCCACCCTTGCCGAGCCCCTTTCCTCCCTTGCCGCGGCCTGTCATTCTTCTTCTTCAAGCGTCTCAACCACAATAATATAAAAAACAGAAAGCAAGGCAAGCTCCTCACCCGGCGCTAGCGAGTCGGCTACGGTTGTGGCGCCCAGCGCGCGCGCCGCCCCCCTATATAGACTCTGGGGCCCCGCGGCCCGCCCTCCCCTCCCCCCACCACCGCGCACCGAGGGCATATAAGCGCAGCACCGGGGCGCGCGGGCCCGTTGTCAAGGCAGCACCGGACGCCGTCGCGCACGCATATCCACGCCGCATCCGCATCCGCAGTAGCCATGGCCCGGACAAAGCAAACGGCCCGCAAGTCCACCGGCGGAAAGGCGCCGCGCAAACAGCTCGCCACCAAGGCGGCGAGGAAGAGCGCGCCCGCCACCGGCGGCGTCAAGAAGCCCCACCGCTACAGGCCGGGCACCGTCGCCCTGCGAGAAATCAGGCGCTACCAGAAGAGCACAGAGCTGCTCATCCGCAAGCTGCCATTCCAGCGCCTAGTGCGCGAGATCGCCCAGGACTTCAAGACCGACCTGCGCTTCCAGAGCTCCGCAGTCATGGCCCTGCAGGAGGCCAGCGAGGCCTACCTCGTCGGCCTCTTCGAAGACACCAACCTGTGCGCAATCCACGCCAAGCGAGTCACCATCATGCCCAAGGACATCCAGCTCGCGCGCCGCATCCGCGGCGAGCGCGCCTAAACCCGCACACCGCCAAACAAACAAAACGGCCCTTTTCAGGGCCACTAACGTCTCTCCGTCGCGAGCAAAACTTTGTCGGTCGCAACGACTAGTTCCCCACTCACTCTCCAGTCCAGTCGTCCCACCCCCGGCCGGGCGCCGCCGTTTCCAAAAAAAAAAAAAAAAAAAAAAGCACCGCACCGGCCGAGCCAAGTCGCAAGCGTCAATAGCGCCACCCACACAGGCCACGGCACAAAACGTGACGCCCGGAAAGCAAAGCCAAAAAAGACTATTCCAAAACCACCACCAAGACAAACAAACAAACGCGGCGCAAAATAAATAGGTAAAAATAATAAAAGTAAAATACACTTTATGTAACACCAACCGCGCGCCGCCGCCCACGCCCGCCAACGACCCCACAATCCAACCACCGCGGCACGCAAACACCATCCACACATGAAACAAACAAACGCCAGCAAGCAAGACAGACAGACAACAAGGCAACCGACCGACCACGACACGACAATCAACACCTTCCCGACGTGCTTTGATGGCCCTGAGAAGGGCCGTTTTTGTTTTTGTCCGGGACCGCGCGGCAGCCTCTGGTTGCGCGCCGGCCACCAGGCGACGGTGTCAACCGCCAACCCTTCCCTGCCCTTTTTACTTCTTCTTCTTGGGCGAAGCCTTCGCCTTAGACGGCGTCGCCGTCGCCTTCTTCGGGCGCGGCGCCTTCGGCTTCTTCGTCGGAACCTTGGCGGCCTTCTTCGCCTTCGACGGCGACTTGGCCTTGGCCGGCTTGGCCGCAGCCGCCTTCTTCGCACCCGCGGGAGCGGCCGACGCCGCAGACGCCTTCTTGGCGGCGCCCGCCTTCCGACCGGTCGCCGCCTTCACGCCGCCAGCCTTCTTTGCGCCGGCCGCACGGGCCCCCTTCTTCTCCTTGCTGGCCGGAGCGGCGCGCTTCTTCTTCGCACCACCGCCGCCACCACGAGCCTTGCCGCCCTCGGCCGCCCCGCCGCCGGCGCCGGCAAGCTTGAAAGAGCCCGACGCGCCCTTCCCCTTCGTCTGCACCAGCTCGCCAGCCACGACGGCCGACTTGAGGTACTTCTTGATAAAGGGCGCCAGCTTCTCCGCGTCCAGCTTGTAGTGCGCGGCAATGTACTTCTTGATCGCCTGCAGCGACGACCCGCCGCGCTCCTTCAGACTCTTGATGGCGGCCGTCACCATCTCAGAGGTGCGCGGGTGCGCAGGCTTGGCGCGCGGCTTCTTCGCAGACGACGCAGACTTGGCCTTCTTCGTAGTGCCGGTGGCGGCGGGTGCCGCGGCAGTCTCGTTCGTAGCCGCCTGGTCTGCCATCTTTTGCTTGTTCTCTTTTCTTTTTTCCCCTTGGTTTCGCTTCCTTCTCTCCTTCGACGACGCACAACAGCGAGGGGCGCGCAGCAGAGAATAGCCGCGCACGCGCCTGGCCCAGCCAGTGTCGCGGGCGGGCGCGGACGGCCGAGAGAGCGGCCGCCACTCGGCGCGCCGCCGCGCCGCCGCGCCGCGCCTCCCGCGCTTGCTACCGCCCAACGTCCGACAGCCTGCGCGGAGCAGCCCCCAACCTGCGCCGCAACCACCCGCGCCATTCAAACCACCGAGGATGGGGCTACACACACCGACACCACGGTCGCCAACCAGTCGCCGCGGCGGCGCCGCAAACCACGGCCAAACTGCAGCCACCGCGCGCCACAGCCTGGGTCGGCCCGCCGAGAATCGCCGCCCCCGCCCAAATGCCGCCCCCACAGCCCCAGCCGACGACCCGCCACAATGGCCAAACCTTCGTCAAAACTCCCACACCGTCGCCGCGGCAGCCCGGCCACCGCGGCCGGCGCCACAGCCACACGAGCCGAGTCGTGCGGCGATGACGGCCGTGCACAAACGCACCTCCGCCGCCCCATCGCCTTCCACCGTTTTCCCGATCGGCCCGCAGCCGTCGGGCCACGGCCGCGGGCCGTCCTCCTCCTCTCGCCTCGCCCGCCAACACCCACAGCCCTTCCAACACATTTTTCTTTTCTTTTTTCTTTTTTTTTTTTACTTTTTTACGATCGCCGCCTGCGCAACATGGCACCGGCCGACGGAGCGCCAACCCCCCCGCCACAGGCGAAAACAAAACAACGATAAACAAACAAACAAAATAAATTACCAGCCAGCCCCAACTACAGACACACCGAATCTGCCCTCACAGCCGACGTTACACGCCTCAACGTCAAAACAAAGGTCGTTTCTTTCTTTCAATGGTTACCTTACCTTAGGTTACGTCAGGTTAGGCTAAGAAGGCGTCAGGGTTAGGTTAAGCGTTGACGTGACGTCACGTCTTAACGTAGGCGTTAAGCTAAGGTTGCGGTCACGTACGTTAGGTTAAGGCGACTTGGGGGTTGGCCTAAGAGCTTAGGTTAGGTTACGTTAGTTTAGGTGGCTGCGTTAAGGGGCTTAAAGAAGTTTAGGAGGTTAAGGCGTCGAGGCGGCCGCACCCCCTTAGCTGCTGCGGCTCGGCCACGCCACGCCACGCCACGCCACGCCACGCCACGACCACGCTTTGGGGTTTCATAAGGTCGCGCGGCGGGTCGTCGGCACGCCGCAAAGGACAAAACTGCAAGACGACGTCGAAAAACAAACAACAGGTAAAAAATAAATAAGTAAAAATAAACGACGCCGACAGGCGGGGATCAGCAGAACGAGCAGATTCCGGAGAGCGAACGAGACACACACGCACGCACACACACAAACCCCCCCGAGCCGAGAGAGCACAGCACCACCACGTGTCGGCCTCCGCTCACCCGACTCGGCTGGGCTGGGCTGGCGGCCGGGCCGGATGCACGTACACGTACGGCTACAGCCACTACCCGTACACAGCCGCTCTTCACGCAACACCAGCCAAATGGCGCGCCCGCGGCTCGTCGCGGTCGCGGTCGCAACGCCACGCCGGCACACTTTCGGCACCACCGTTTTCGCGCGCACCGCAAACAAAACGCAGCCGACACACACAGAAAAAAAAAAAACAACACAGAGCGCGAGACGGGCGGCGGCGCACCTTTCGCCAGCCGGCAGGCAATCGACTCGCCCAGTACGACAAACGCGCACGCCACCCCACCCACCAACCAACCAACCAACCAACCAGTCGTCGTCGTCGTCGTCGTCGTCGTCCCGAAATCAAACAAACTCTCAAAAGCACAGCCCCTGCTGCCAACGGACGCAGGCGCCACGCAGCTCCCTTCCCGCCACACTCGATTCGCAGCGCAACTCACCCGGCACACCGTCAAACGACGGGCTGGGCTCGCCGCATCGCCGCAACCTACACACCTTCCACGCCACGACGCACAGCCCCACCAGACGCCCGTGCCGCAACGACACTACTGCACTACCACTACCGCACTACTCCTCTCGCCCTTGCCATACACGACACAACACGCCAAAAAATGAAAATCCAAATACAAACAAAAACACCGCCCCCACGACCCAAACACATGCACGGCGCGCCAACACACGCGAGGCAAGGCACGCAGCAAACGGCGTCCCCTCCGCGTCGCGCCATCAACCTACACACACAAGGCAACCAACAACAGCCAGCCAGCCAGCCAGCCAGCCAGCCAGCCAGCCAGCCCCACTCTCACGCCGCAAAAACAGAAAACACACCGAAACCGCCAAACGCCGCACATTCGCGCTTCGCACTTACCACACACCTCTCGGCATCCGTTTCGCACACAACGACGCGACGCACAATACATCATCACGGGCTACGCACGCACACCGCGACCCACTTTTTTACGACGCCCTCGGCAGAGCACATGTGCCCACGCCCACACACAGTCGACACAACGACGCAGCGCGCAGCAGACGCGGCCGCAACACATACCTCCCCGACGACGCGCCAACACCGCCAGCCACTGCTCACTCGCCCAAGCAACCCGTGCACACAACTGCCACACGCGTCCACCACGCCGCCGCCAACCACCCGCCCGCCAGGGGGCGCTCACGTCCGCGACAACAGCGCGGCACCGCCGGGCCGGGCCGAACCGAGCCGAGCCGCCGCCTCCTCTCCACTCGGCACGCCACGTCCTGCTTGCAAAACACATGGCTCGTCCCTCTGTACACACAACGCGCCTGCCTGCGGTCGCCGCCGGCATCTATCTACCTGCGCATCGGAGCCAGGCCGGCAAGCCCACACTTAAATAATGCACTTCACCAGCCAAACAAACCCACTCTTCCTTTCTTTGCACAGCGCATGCAACAGCAGCCCCAGGAGCCGGGCCCGCCGCCAGCGTCTCCTCCTCCTCTGGGCACAGCCAGCCAGCCGTTCCCACCGCCCCGCCCCTGCTCTGCAGAACAAGAAAAAACGAAAAAGTACCAACACACGCACCCAAAGCGTAAGCCAGACAAGACCAGCCTCTCCAAGGCCACACACACGCAAAAAAAAACAAAAAAACAAAAACACTACAACAAAATAAAATAAAAAAGAAAAAGCAAGCTGTCGCCTCGCCCCCGCCCGTCCCCCCACCCCACCACATTCGCCCCCTCCGCTTGTTTTCCTTTCTACAATTTCCCTCTTTTCCACCCAATATCCCGCCGCGGTTTACGGGCACCGGCCGATTTTGCGCCCGCCCACATGTGTGCCTACTCCCCACCACCATTCCCTCCGCAGCCCGCAGCCCGCTTTTCCCCCCCTCCCTGCCCACACCACACCACACCGACGGTGCTGACGTCGACACGCACCCAAGACAGGGGCCACGACCGTCTTTTTTCCTGGGCCCATCCCCGACCCGCACCTCCTTCCAATCAACGCTGTGGCGCCTGTGTCCGCGCGAGACGCGTGCGCGCCGCCTCTCTCAACATCCGTCCGCCGTCCGCCGTCCGCCGTCCGCCGGCCGGCCCGTTTTTCGGCCCCCAGGCCATCCGTCAACCACCACTGCCCCTGCCCCTGCCCCTGCCCCTGCCCGCCCCGCACCACACCACACACCGCTGCTTGCCCCGGCCGTTGCCACCAAAGGCGCCAACCGCAGCCCGCGCGCGCCAGAAAGAGATGGCAAAACTACAGGGACCCATCCGACCGACGAAAATCAGAGCAATTGGCCGGGAGGATCAAAAAGAGAGCTCCGAAAACCACCGTAGCGAGGCGTGGGAGGAAACGTTACGAGAAGCAGAAAGGGACCAGGAAAAATTCTGGAAATTTCTTAAAACTCGTAAACTAAACACGAAACATCTACATCTACATGGGGAAGGAACGACCCCACAGACCGAGCTGAAGCACTGGCGGATTCACTAGAAAGGCAATTCCAAGCACCAGAAGCGGTAGATGACGAAACTGATGACCACCAGGAAATGGTACTCAGAAGGGTAAAACCGCATCCTAAGTGCCCCGATCAGAACATCTTTCACAATCCAATAAACGCAGAAACCCCATATCTTATCACATCACAAACATACACACATCCTAAGAAGGCATCAGGCCCAGATTCCATCAAACCGCAACTACTACATCACCTACCTCCAGCAACTATCAATTATCTATCTAACATCAATATATAATGCTTGCTTCAGACTAAACTACTTGGAAACAGGCCCGAGTCATCACATTACCAAAGCCAAACAAGGACTTATTATTTCCGCAAAACTATAGGCCAACTTCCTTGGAAAGGTTCTCGGAAAGCTCATTCAAACTGAACTGAAGAAATTCAATTCTTAAAGGATAACAACATAATCATCCCACAACAATTCCGATTCCGCGAAGAACACAGCACCACCCACCAGGTGACCAGACTAGTCGAGCACATATGTCAGGCCAGAAACATTAGACACAGTACTGGAGCAGTCCTGCTTGACATTGGAAAAGCATTCGGATAACGCCTTATCTACAAGCTCCACCAGTACAACTGCCCCATCCACATTATTGCTTCTTTTCTCCGCAACAGAGCATTCTATGTCCATGTACCAGGAGCGGCAAGTAACACTAGATCCATAGAGGCTGGAGTCCCGCAAGGCTCAGTGCTGGGGCCCATTCTCTACTCAATATACACAAACAAACAGCTGGGAGGACACTTGTCACTATTTGCAGACGACACTGCAGTCTACCGCAGCAGTTCTAACCTGCAATATAGAGTCACAAAAATAGAGCAACACCTACAATCCATCCAGAAATGGGCTAACCAATGGAAACAAAAAAAAAAAAAACAATAAACGCGGAGAAAACCCAAGCAATACAATACGATTCACATTCAAAAAGAATACCTCCTAACCTGCATATACGCCTCAGAAATAACAATCTTCCATGGTCAGGCACAATAAAGTATCTAGGCATCAAGCTGGACAAGAGGTTGACATTTAGAGACCATGTTACACACGTTTGTAACAAGGCTGCAGCAGCAATATTCAGACTGTACCCAATCATCAAAGGAAACAGAATAAATATGCGCGCCAAAAAGAAAATCTTCAAAACCGTCATAGGAACCAGCCATCACTTACGGCTCTGAAAATCTGGTCAATGGCCGCAGACACCAACATAACAAGAGTAAAAAAGGGTGCAGAACAAATACTTCAGAATTACTGCTGATGCCGGCCGGTACAAGACAAACCGAGACATATACACAAACCATAACATACTCAAAATCCCGGAAATCATCCAAAGAAAAATCCATAAAGTTTTTTTTTTTTTCCACCAAACCACGGATTCGAACCACCCACTCATCAGAAATCTGGGACAAAATCCACCCGACCCAAGAACGACATTTCCCATCACGACAAAACACCACAAACTACAACATACCATGATAAACAAAAATAAAATACAAACACCATAACACTCACTCAAACAACAAACATCTACACACACCCAAGAGACCCTATCATCCCATCATTTTGTTACCCAACATAATCAGACAGAAGGCAGGGATCAAGGACAGATCCGGTCCTTCGAGTACAGGGGGTAAAAAATACCCATCAGACCAGCTCTCTCTCTCTCTCTCTCTCTCTCTCTCTCTCTCCTCCTCGCTTCTCCGTGCCGACGCTGCCCCGCACACGCGTTCGCGTTCGCGCTCGCGTTCGGCCGACACCACACGACAGGTCTTTGGGGCCCCGCCACTGCGCACACGCACGCCTCCTCCTCTTCCTTAGTTCTTTTTCGCTTTTCTTTTCTCCCCCGCCCCCCGCTCTCACCGCCACATCATCCCGCAACCCTTGGGGGATGTTTCCCAACATCAACGCGCCCCAATTCCACTCTCTGCCCGTGCCGCACTCTCCACTTTGCTTCTCCCCGTCCCCTACACACACGACCACCGAAACCCCGGTTGACACACCTTCTCGTAGGACAGGGGTGCGTGCGTGCGTGCGTGCGTGCGTGCGTGCGTTGTCTTGACGGTGACAGCAACAGCAACGGATCCGTCCATCCCATTCCCCCCCACTCGGTAAAGAACCATGTTCAACCCACACTACACAACAAGGGGGGCACACACGAACGCGAAAGAAAGGGCAGGGCAGGGCAGGGGCAACTATCTCGTACACATTCTTCCTCAGAACCCACATATCGCATCAACGAACGGCAGGCCAATTGCGGACTCAGCCGTGTCAGGCAAATCCAACCCAACCAACACCTCCCACGGAAACCCTGACACTGATCCAGCAGTACGTCCACATACATCGCCACACCAAATACGGGTGACGAGTGAGCAACAAATGGAACAATACACAACAAGGCTGACCTAATAAAAACTGCACGTCACGTCATACCTTCCAGACAGACGCAGTTCCGACGGGACGGCGGAACCGTATACGTACCTTTCAGCCACAACAACCGACCGACTGGACACGCCCGCGTCTCCAGCCAGCCAACCACCAGGGCCACACAGCCCGCAAGTTTCAGCGTCAACACTTCTTAACGTACGTTGCAAACTTTTCAAAACATTGCCACACACACACACACACACACACACACACCACGAAAAGCGTCAACCTCTCTCACACTGGATACACTCAACACTTTTTGTCGGCGGAGCTTGAGGCCAACGGTTGACACACCCCCACCGGCCACACAGGTTTCCCTTTGAAAATTGCAGTGACGGAGACGCGGCATTACGAGAGGGATGTTTCCGAGAGCGCGAGCTGGACGGAGCTGCGGCGCCGCCGCCGCCGAGGGGTAATGAACGCACGCGATGCCGCATGACAGCCCATCACCCAAAGTTTCACCCACAACTGCACAGGTCGCACCCCCTTTTCGCGCCATACTAGTGTCGATCGTCAATTACAGCTCACGGTGTTCGCATTTGCCACTTGACGGGGGGGAAAAGAAAACAAAACAAACATCTGACACGCCATGTGTTTCTCTCTCTCTGTTATATCTAGGTCATTGGGCAGCCACTGTAAAAAAAAAAAAAAAAAAAAAAAAAATATTTTTACGACATGGTTGGGTAAGTGATTTAAAGACAACAATTGTGGGTCACACACCATAGACCATTTCGATAGTGTTCTTGTTCTTCTCTTTTTCCTTTTTTTATCGCTCAATTGAAATAAAACCTGGGGATGATGCAATGCTGCGATATGGCACAACCGTCGTCCATTGTACACAACTCGGGAACAAAAAGAAACCAATTCAGGGAACGTTCGTTCCTTCACAACGTTTCTTTCAACGCACTTGGTCTTTACCATCCTGTATTCAACACACATTTCCTTTCATCAAACTAGGGCATTTCCATAACAGTTTGTTTCCGTTTCTGTGAGCACAATACTGCTTCTTCGACGTCATTTCACCATCTTAACTAGAGACAAACAACAAAATAGGAAAACAGCCTTGAGAACCCCGTCCACCAAATTTCAGTTAGCACGGCATCCAAGATTCTTTTCCGGGGAGTGCAGTGCAGCTGACGCTGCTCAGACCATATACCGTCGCCAGTCTCACTCAACTCTTGCGCATTCCATTCTACGCTACGTGACTATGCAAAAATGAATGAATCAAACCCGCCCAGAGAGCGTCTTGTGCGAGGGGACACACGATATAGAGAACAACAAAACACACAGGGGACACCACCAAAGTTGGAGAGAACGTTTCCACCACGGCAGCCGCGCCGTCACGCGCTTTTTTTTTTTTCCTCCCCCCCCCCCCCACTGCACACCACTGCACACCTCCGACACCACGGGAACGTTCACCGTCCCGTTGCCCTACACTGGGCGTTTCTTTTCAACCCCCCACCCTATTCCTCGCTCCCCGGACATTCGACCGATCACAAAGTGCAACCTCTCGTTACCGTCGGGTGCCCCTCTTCATCCCCGGGGCGCCAACAACAAAACAAAAAAAAAAAAAAAAGAACACCACCGACGCCGTCGTCTCGCGTCACCTCACTCAACTGAGCGGAAAATACACGTACATCCAGAATGACGACACCGCCTCCACAAACAAAAACCAGACGTCAGGTCGAAAGAGGGCACCGTACGTCGTGGCGCGTGGTCTCCTAACTCACCTCGCGCGTACAAATACAATGCAATGCGTGTCTCCTCACGTTCACACACACCTCCACGCTCCACTTTTACGTCGCCCAACCAACCAACTAACTTAACCCACCCGCTCGGCGTAGAAGCAGCTGTAGGCGGCAACGTGTTTCTCACCCTCGCCACCAACGGTGTGACATCCGACAATCGCGGTTTGCTTTCCGTTCCACACCTCCGGCCATACCATACAAAGGGGACAAAAAAAAATATATCAAACAAGCCAACTCCAGCGATCCGCCCCCCTAACACCAACACGTCTCGAAACACCCACGCCCACGACCCGGCTGTGGCTAAAGTGCGTATCCCAACGTCACACCAAAACCAAAGGCGCCGGCGCCGCACCACACCACAAGCTACAGCTACAGCTGTGCCGCCGTCCACCCGCTCACAACAACAACAACAACAACAACAATTCCGCCCTTCCCGCAAAGGCATTTTGGTGGCCCTGAAAAGGGCCGTTTTTTTTTTCTTTTCTTCGCCGCGCCGCGGACGAGCCTCCTATTTCCAAGAGCAACCTCCTTACTTGGAGCTCGTGTACTTGGTCACCGCCTTCGTGCCCTCGCTCACCGCGTGCTTGGCCAGCTCGCCAGGCAGCAAGAGCCGCACAGCGGTCTGGATCTCGCGGGACGTGATGGTCGAGCGCTTGTTGTAGTGCGCCAGGCGAGAAGCCTCGGCCGCAATGCGCTCGAAAATGTCGTTCACGAAGCTGTTCATGATGCTCATCGCCTTCGAAGAGATGCCCGTGTCAGGGTGCACCTGCTTCAGCACCTTGTAGATGTAGATGGCATAGCTCTCCTTCCTCTTGCGCTTCTTCTTCTTGTCGCCCTTCGAAATGTTCTTCTGCGCCTTGCCAGCCTTCTTGGCGGCTTTCCCGCTAGTCTTGGGCGGCATCACGAACAAACAGGCAGGCAGGCACGCGCAGTCAGTCAGTCAGTCAGGCGCTCCGCTCCAGTCAGCGTCTCCCCACACAGTGGCACTCGCCGCACGCCGCCGCCGCACCTTTACCAGCTCGCCCTGCTGCGGCCGCCGACCAATGGGGCGCGCGCGCAACCGGCCGCCGCACCCGAGCCCATAAAGGACCCCCACCCCGCCGGCGCCGGCACTCATGTCCGGACGCGGAAAGGGAGGCAAACTTGCTGCTGTGGCAAAGCTTCTGCTCACGCTGGCAGGAGACGGCCGCGGCAGCAACAAGAAGAAGAATCGCAGCCGACCGCAGCACAAGAGGCAGTGCTACCGCTGCCAGAAGATGGGTCACGTCGCCAGGTCGTGCAGGGAAGCAGTTGCGTGTTTGAAATGTGCAAAGGCACACGATACACGTGACTGCGACAAGCCTTCAGACGTCGCGCCGACGTGCGTAAACTGCGGCGGCTCGCACGCCGCAAACGCACGCAGGTGCGCATATCTGAAGCAGCGGAGACCACCAACAACAACCGCCAAGAAAGCGGTACACGAAGAAGAGGCGGCCGTTCCGCCACCCCCGCCCAAGGGGGGCAACGGGGCGGCCGCAATCTCGCCCAGCGCCGCTACCGACGACGCCGTGGCAGCCCTCAAAACCGCGATGGCGGCAGAGAGAGCGGCCATGCAGAAGGAGATCGTCGGTCTCCACCGGCAGCTGCAAGAGTTGCGAGAGGAGCTGCGACTTTTCAAGAAGGCGCGGCCTGTCCCTGCGCCCGCCGCCCCCGTGAGGCGGCCAGTGGGGGTAGACGCCGCCACACAGACGTCCACTGACTCGCCTCCTGCAACGATGCAGGCGGCTTCGAGCATGGAAGTCGACGTCTGGACGCCTGCGCTGTCCACTCCCTCGGAGACAGACGTGGAAGAAGCAGCACAATCCGAGGAAGAGATGCCGCCGGCTTCTTCGCAAGTCGAAGAAGAGGAAACCGTCGAAGAACTGCCCCTTCCGCTTCCGGACGAGCGGAGCGTGCAGCCCTTCCTGAAAAAGATCGTGGCGTCGCTGAAGGACGGGTCGTATCCTCATGGGGACAACCCGTACCCCTTCACGCCGGCACACGCAAAACCATCACTGCCTCACCAACCGTGCGATCTTCGCCACACGCGAGGCATGTTGCGTGAGGTGGTAACAAGGAAGGAGCTAATCCTGCTCAACAGCCGCCCCATCTTCACCCCCTCCGACTGGGAACACATCTACCAGGTCGCAGAGAAGTGGGTGAAAGAGGAGTGGCGCTCCGGCAGGCGTAAACCTGCCCCAGAGGACATGCCAGCCACCAACTACTTCGCTGCTTTAAATTCAGCGGGGTAGCCAGAGGCCCTTTCAAATCGTGAGGCCATCCACACCACAACACAGAGGAGAAAGGAGGATCAGCAGCACCGCTGCTTAGCCTCCATCATCTCCGGACAGAGGATGTCCGAGAATTAAGCGAGACGAGACGAGACGGCGCCGGCACTCGAGTCAGCGATGCCGCGCGGGCAGGTTGCACGCGCCGAGCGCTCCGCAGCGCCGCAAGCTGAGACAACTCGCGTCGCTTCCGCGGACAGGGCCGCGTCCCTGCACGCGAACGGAGTCGAGTCGAGTACGCCAGAGGTGCACCCACGCCCCTCTGGTAGTACTCCTCCTCAAAGAAGTGACGGAGTCGGGAGTGTTAGACGTAACAGTGTATCGCTCGATACTCTCGCGCGCGATACGGAGTTCGTGTCAGAATCGTGTGCTACGACCGACACACATCAGGAGCAGCCGCCAGGCGTCTCCAATCAACAGCGCAGCGAGGATGCGCTACAATTTCTTGTGGCCATGATGCCACAAACCGCCGCCTCACCAGATGCAGCAGCGCCAGCTATGGAGCCAATGGAGGACGACACAACGGCACCAACAGCTGCAGCGGCAACGTCCCGCAAACGCGCCCAATCGGATGAAGGTATGAGTGAAGTGCACAAATTCAGAAAAGTGAAAAGTAGCACTAGAGAACAGACCGCCAAATCGCGTGGTAGATTACGAGCAACTCGCGCAAAAACAGTCGACGCTGACGGCTTCGTGGCCGCAACTAAGACTGCCAGACCTGCGGCCACGACGTCGCAGAAACCGGTGGAGACGGCAAATCAATTCAACGCCCTTTCGGAGGACGAAGGAGACAAAGAAATGCCGCCAAACACCGCCTCTAAACGTGCTCCGCCACCTGTAGTGTTGGAATACAAGCACGAATTTCGCAGCCTGGAACTAGTACTAAACAAAGTGCTAGGAAAAAACAATTACCGCGTGCGCGTATGCGGAAACGAACTCTACAGAATTCGTGTGACGACCACTGAGCATTACATAAAACTAACTAACGAAGCGCCTCAGTTAGGTCTCCCATACTACACGTATTCTGCGAGCCGAAAGCGGCCCATAAAAGTGGTGTTCAAGGGTATTCCAATGAAACACAGCAACGAGCATGTTAAAGAAGACTTGGAACAACAAGGCTTCGTTGTATACTCCGTAGTGAAAATGAGGGATCCTAAAACAAACAGTCGCGGCCCTCTAGTGCTCGTTACGGCCGCAAATACGGACCATAACCGAGAACTCTTTAAAGTAAAGATGATAGGGCCTTGTGAAGTTTCACCTGAGAACCTACGCCAAAGGAGCGGTCACGCTCAGTGCTTCCGTTGCCTCGCTCTCGGCCACGTACAACGATACTGCTCAATGCAGGAATATTGCGTACGGTGTGCTGAACCGCATCCAGCCAGTGCGTGTGACAAAAAAGGAGTACCGCATAGAGACTTTACGCCGAAGTGCAAACTGTGTGGTGGCGAGCATGTTGCGACGTTTCGCGGATGCATCAAACACCAGGAATTTGCCGATCGCCTCCTCAGCGCAGAAACCCCGAAGAAAGGAGCAGTTTCGGCGGGAAACAGCCGTTTGGCGGGAAACGGCAGACAGAGCGGCGCCGCAGCCGGAACAAAGAAGCGGCGCGCGCGACGAGCACGACGCGGCGGGAGAAAGCAGTCGCCATCGCAAAAAGGTAACTCCGCCCCGCAGCCTGTTCCCAGGCAGCAGCATGCGCCGGCGTCGCTACAAAATGGTGGACAAGCTCCACCCTCCGCAGCTATGGCCGCACAAGGGTCTGCAGACGACCAGCCTCGCACGCAGGTAGCTCCGCCCACCGCGCCGAGTCAACCGCCGGCAGCACCACGCTCTGCGCCCGGCCGGTCGCAGGTAGCTCCGCCTACTGCGCGCAGCCAATGGGGGGCGCCCCCGCCTTCTGCTCCAAGCTCTGCGCAGCCAGCCCCGCCTACCGCTCCCCGCCGAAACGCGGCAGCCAACCCAGTCGCACCTCGCCCGGCCGCCGCTGCTCCAGAGAAGAAAGTTGGCAACAGCAACGCGCCTCTCCGGGACAGCATGGCGGACTTCCCGGCTCTACGGGAACGCCCCGGACGACATCCCGGCAGCACCCAGGCAGCTGACCGCCATAGCGTAGGAAACTACAATGGCGCCCTCACTGCCGCACAGCCTGCAAAAGCCGTTGACGGCGCACAACAAAATGAGCGCCCAGACTCATTTGGGCAATACTGCGCTTTCTTCGAGCGCATGTTCGGCTTGATGGAGCACCTTATGACGCGCGTCCTTGACGCGATCAGCGAGCTCCCAGCCAGAATGACGGCCGCTGTCAACCAGGCCTTCTCAACGAATTTTAAACAACAACAGCATGGCGGAGCCGCTGCGAGGTATTAAGCTGTGTGTGTTTAATGCAAATGGCCTGCGTACACAAGACGCAGAATTCCGGCAAATGCTCCGAGACGAGTGCATAGATATTTGCCTAGTCTCAGAGACACATTTGAAGCCTGGGGTCAGAGTCGGCGTAGCAAATTACGTTTGCTACAGATACGACCGACCAACAGCAGGAGGCGGAACGGCAGTCTACATTCGAAGAAGCCTAAAACACCACGAAGTACAACTGCCGGTGCTGACAGCAACGGAGGCAAACGCAGTAGCCGTCGAAACCGTTCAAGGCCGTATCACGTTCGTTGCCGTCTACAGGCCACCACGGGGTCACCTTGACCGCAACGACTTCGACAAATTACTAGCACTTCCAGGCCAAGTGTTGCTGGGAGGTGATCTGAACGCAAAGAATGGCATATGGAACTCGCGGCTGACGAACATAAGCGGCCGCCGACTACAGAGTCTCGCTGAACGACACAATGCAGTAGTGATAGGCCCTTATGAACCAACGATATTTCCCTCACGTGGCCAGCCTGACGTGCTGGACATCATCGTGGTAAAGGGAATACGGCGGAACATAACCGCCAGCACCAGGACGGCTATGTCGTCCGACCACCTCCCAGTGATTTTTGAACTGGACACCGATGTGGCACCGCCAGACCGCAGAGGGTTGGACCTGAGGAGGATAGAGTGGCCTCGCTACAAGGAGCTAGTAGCGGAAACAATAGAGGAAACTCCAGACCCAGCGCTCGCAGGAGCAGAAGCTGCCATCCAGCATCTAACGAGAGGCATCGTCCAAGCCGCTACAGCTGCCGTACCGGCGAGGAGAGAAAACAACGGCACTCTCAGTCAATCTCCGCAGCTACCACAACATCTCCTGGACGATATAACAGCCAAGAACCGCCTCCACCGGGAGTGGGTCAGAACAAGAAATCCTGCAATTAAAAGGTCGCTAAACAGGATGCGACGCCACATCAAGGCGGCTGTGGATGCACACAGATTCCAACAGTGGGCAGACAAAATTGCGCAGCTGAACACTGAAGACGGTACCGCCTGGAAGACAGTGAAAAGCTTCCTGCGGCGCTCCATGAAAATTCCACCGTTGCAGGTCGGCGCGGATTACGTTAGCGAGCCGAATGCGAAGGCAAACGCCTCGGCAGACGCTTTCGCCGCTAACTTCGTGCCGATCGAAGACCCCGTGGACGCCGACCACATGCAGCTCGTCCGGGAACGCCTTCCCGTCTTCCTGGCCGAGAGGAATGAGGACGACGTCATCACGCAAATCAGCGCAGCCGAAGTCGCCGCGCAACTCCGCGAACTCAACAGCAGAAAGGCAGGAGGCCCTGACTTAATAACCAACGTCCTGCTGATCCAACTGCCGGCCACAGCGGCGGATGTTCTGGCAGATATATTCAATAACATAATGGAGACAGGGACCTTTCCAGCCTGCTGGAAACACGCTGAGGTGGTAGCCCTCCCCAAGCCAGGGAAAGACATCCGCTTGGCGAGGAACTACCGCCCCATCAGCCTACTGCCAGCACTCTCCAAAGTCTTTGAGCGTCTATACATCCAGCGCCTCCATCAGCACATCAAAGACGAGGGCATCCTACCAAACGAGCAGTTCGGCTTCCGTCAGGGACACTCGACGGTCCACCAACTGCTGCGTCTAACGGAAGAGGCGTTCGGAGCCATCGACCGACGTGAGTATTTCGGCGCTCTTCTGCTCGACGTGTCTCGCGCCTTCGACTCCGTGTGGCACGACGGCCTCCTTTACAAACTTTTTGTACTGGGGGTTCCGACGTCGCACGTGAGTCTCCTGCAGAGCTCTCTGCAGGATAGGTCGTTTCACGTTCGGGCTGCCAGTGGAATTTCCACGGAGCGTCGGATACTCGCGGGTGTACCTCAAGGCTCGGTCATTGGCCCGACCCTCTATTCGTTATACACAGCGGACCTGCCGCGTACAGAGCCCATCAAACTTGCTCTGTACGCCGACGACACCGCAGTCTACGGCCGCAGCAGGAGCGCGGCCATCCTTCAGAGGCGACTCCAAACTGCCACCGACGACCTGACAGAATGGGCCGTCAAATGGCGATTGTCTTACAATGCGGACAAGTCGCAAGCTATTATTGTCACAAGGCGACACATCCCACTGGGTCTCCAACGCATCTCAGTACGTGGACGACCAGTAGACTGGAGTACAAGTGTCAAGTACCTTGGCGTCACGCTGGACAAACGTCTGACGTGGCGCCAACACACAGAAGAGGTGAGGGCGAAAGCACAGGGTAGGCTACGGCTACTGTACCCAGTGCTGAACCCAACATCGACGCTTCCTGCACACCTAGGACTCACGCTGTATAAAGCAACCATACGGCCCCTGCTGGAATATGCAGCGGTAGTGTGGGGCAACACAGCTGAGTACAACCTACGCTACCTTCAGGCGATACAAAACAAGGCACTGAAGCTGGCACTCCACTTACCACGAGACTTTCCGTCAGTGGATCTGCACGTCATCGCTGACATACTGCCACTTCGCGACCGGTTCAAGGAAACGGCCACGAAATTTTACGAAAATACCGAGCGAGCTAGCAACCCGCTAATTCGCGAGCTCGGACAATGGCCGCACTGGCAAAACACGACCAGGTGGCCAGACTTATTACGGCTGGAGTAAAGCCAAGCCATGAAAAAAGAATCATCTCGAAGCTCCTGTGCAGAGCAACTTAGACAACCATAAGAATGACACTAATAAGAATCACACCGCATATTAGAAGGAAAAATAGCTAAGAAAGCTATTAAAGACTTCTCCAAAACCAGGTGTCACGCGGTTGCAAAACTGTGAAGACTCCAACTTAAGGCACAAAGGCGCCGGCACGCACTCCGCTGCTCGACTCGCTGCGGCTCGCACCGTTTGGGGCGTTGTGCTTTTCTTTCTCGCTTCTTTCGAAACTAGCCCATCGCCATGTCCGGACGCGGAAAGGGAGGCAAAGTCAAGGGCAAGTCAAAGTCCCGCTCAAGCAGGGCTGGGCTCCAGTTCCCGGTCGGCAGAATCCACCGCCTCCTGCGCAAGGGAAACTACGCCGAGCGCGTCGGCGCCGGGGCGCCCGTCTACCTCGCCGCCGTCATGGAGTACCTCGCGGCTGAGGTGCTCGAGCTGGCCGGAAACGCGGCCCGCGACAACAAGAAGACGCGCATCATCCCGCGCCACCTGCAGCTCGCCATACGCAACGACGAGGAGCTCAACAAGCTCTTGTCGGGCGTCAGCATCGCACAGGGAGGTGTCCTGCCCAACATCCAGGCCGTCCTGCTGCCAAAGAAGACCGAGAAGAAGGCCTAAAAGAGAGACAGCGCAATCGGCAACCGCCGCGTGCTCCCTTGGCACGCAGCGCGCCATTTGCCGCCTCGGCTCAAAAACAAAACACAATCGGCCCTTTTCAGGGCCACCACACAAACCTACGTCCAAAGCAGAATTCCAGTCGTTCGTCGCACCACTTTTCTCTCTCTCTCTCTCTCTCTCTCTTTCTGTGTACGGTTTTTTTTTCCTTCTTACACACACAGGCGCCGCCATCTTGTACACACGTACTTGGCCACCTCCTCCACTCCACTCCACGCACGCACAGTCTCGCGACCATTAACCAGCACACGTGGCGCACAACAACACACCTCAAAAATAACCCCTCGGCACTCAGCCGCGCCGCAACACACAGCCCATCCACCGACAAGAAGCATACAAGCAAAGAGGGAGGGGAAGGAAGGAAGGAAGGAAGGAAGGAAGGAAGGAAGGAAGGAGCTCACACAACGCAAGGGCACGCTTCCTTCCCTCCCAACCGCACCGCACACCACGTCAAAAAAACTCCAAACAAAACTAAAAGGCCAAGTAGACTAAAAAGGAAAAGAAAAAAAAAAACCAGCAACACAGACTCTTTCGCACTTTTCAACTTCCGAACACTGTGGTGGCCCTGAAAAGGGCCGTTTTTCAATCTCTCTTTCCTTCCTTCGGTCTCACACCGCCTAACCGCCGAAACCGTACAGGGTGCGCCCCTGCCTCTTCAGGGCGTACACCACGTCCATGGCCGTCACAGTCTTGCGCTTGGCGTGCTCAGTGTACGTCACCGCGTCGCGGATCACGTTCTCCAGGAACACCTTCAGCACTCCGCGCGTCTCCTCGTAGATCAGACCAGAGATGCGCTTCACGCCGCCCCTGCGCGCCAGGCGGCGGATCGCGGGCTTCGTGATGCCCTGGATGTTGTCGCGCAACACCTTGCGGTGCCGCTTGGCGCCACCCTTGCCGAGCCCCTTTCCTCCCTTGCCGCGGCCTGTCATTCTTCTTCTTCAAGCGTCTCAACCACAATAATATAAAAAACAGAAAGCAAGGCAAGCTCCTCACCCGGCGCTAGCGAGTCGGCTACGGTTGTGGCGCCCAGCGCGCGCGCCGCCCCCCTATATAGACTCTGGGGCCCCGCGGCCCGCCCTCCCCTTCCCCCACCACCGCGCACCGAGGGCATATAAGCGCAGCACCGGGGCGCGCGGGCCCGTGCAACGGCCAGTCAATTGGGCCTTTCGTTTTCCTGCTTCTCTAACTATCCCTCTCACTATTCTTTCATCTTATTAAAAAAAAAAAAAAAAAAAAAAAAACCCAAAATGCACAACGTCAAGAAAATCATACCGCCAAGTCCACTTCTTCACCACCCGTCAAGAGGAAGGCGAAGCGCGCCAGCGCTAGTACTTCCTACACGAGTCGAGGGACCACCCTCTCCTGTGCAGCGTGGTGGCGTGGCGCGCGGGCCCGTTGTCAAGGCAGCACCGGACGCCGTCGCGCACGCATATCCACGCCGCATCCGCAGTAGCCATGGCCCGGACAAAGCAAACGGCCCGCAAGTCCACCGGCGGAAAGGCGCCGCGCAAACAGCTCGCCACCAAGGCGGCGTGGAAGAGCGCGCCCGCCACCGGCGGCGTCAAGAAGCCCCACCGCTACAGGCCGGGCACCGTCGCCCTGCGAGAAATCAGGCGCTACCAGAAGAGCACAGAGCTGCTCATCCGCAAGCTGCCATTCCAGCGCCTAGTGCGCGAGATCGCCCAGGACTTCAAGACCGACCTGCGCTTCCAGAGCTCCGCAGTCATGGCCCTGCAGGAGGCCAGCGAGGCCTACCTCGTCGGCCTCTTCGAAGACACCAACCTGTGCGCAATCCACGCCAAGCGAGTCACCATCATGCCCAAGGACATCCAGCTCGCGCGCCGCATCCGCGGCGAGCGCGCCTAAACCCGCACACCGCCAAACAAACAAAACGGCCCACGCCCGCCAACGACCCCACAATCCAACCACCGCGGCACGCAAACACCATCCACACATGAAACAAACAAACGCCAGCAAGCAAGACAGACAGACAGACAGACAACAAGGCAACCGACCGACCACGACACGACAATCAACACCTTCCCGACGTGCTTTGATGGCCCTGAGAAGGGCCGTTTTTGTTTTTGTCCGGGACCGCGCGACAGCCTCTGGTTGCGCGCCGGCCACCAGGCGACGGTGTCAACCGCCAACCCTTCCCTGCCCTTTTTACTTCTTCTTCTTGGGCGAAGCCTTCGCCTTAGACGGCGTCGCCGTCGCCTTCTTCGGGCGCGGCGCCTTCGGCTTCTTCGTCGGAACCTTGGCGGCCTTCTTCGCCTTCGACGGCGACTTGGCCTTGGCCGGCTTGGCCGCAGCCGCCTTCTTCGCACCCGCGGGAGCGGCCGACGCCGCAGACGCCTTCTTGGCGGCGCCCGCCTTCCGACCGGTCGCCGCCTTCACGCCGCCAGCCTTCTTTGCGCCGGCCGCACGGGCCCCCTTCTTCTCCTTGCTGGCCGGAGCGGCGCGCTTCTTCTTCGCACCACCGCCGCCACCACGAGCCTTGCCGCCCTCGGCCGCCCCGCCGCCGGCGCCGGCAAGCTTGAAAGAGCCCGACGCGCCCTTCCCCTTCGTCTGCACCAGCTCGCCAGCCACGACGGCCGACTTGAGGTACTTCTTGATAAAGGGCGCCAGCTTCTCCGCGTCCAGCTTGTAGTGCGCGGCAATGTACTTCTTGATCGCCTGCAGCGACGACCCGCCGCGCTCCTTCAGACTCTTGATGGCGGCCGTCACCATCTCAGAGGTGCGCGGGTGCGCAGGCTTGGCGCGCGGCTTCTTCGCAGACGACGCAGACTTGGCCTTCTTCGTAGTGCCGGTGGCGGCGGGTGCCGCGGCAGTCTCGTTCGTAGCCGCCTGGTCTGCCATCTTTTGCTTGTTCTCTTTTCTTTTTTCCCCTTGGTTTCGCTTCCTTCTCTCCTTCGACGACGCACAACAGCGAGGGGCGCGCAGCAGAGAATAGCCGCGCACGCGCCTGGCCCAGCCAGTGTCGCGGGCGGGCGCGGACGGCCGAGAGAGCGGCCGCCACTCGGCGCGCCGCCGCGCCGCCGCGCCGCGCCTCCCGCGCTTGCTACCGCCCAACGTCCGACAGCCTGCGCGGAGCAGCCCCCAACCTGCGCCGCAACCACCCGCGCCATTCAAACCACCGAGGATGGGGCTACACACACCGACACCACGGTCGCCAACCAGTCGCCGCGGCGGCGCCGCAAACCACGGCCAAACTGCAGCCACCGCGCGCCACAGCCTGGGTCGGCCCGCCGAGAATCGCCGCCCCCGCCCAAATGCCGCCCCCACAGCCCCAGCCGACGACCCGCCACAATGGCCAAACCTTCGTCAAAACTCCCACACCGTCGCCGCGGCAGCCCGGCCACCGCGGCCGGCGCCACAGCCACACGAGCCGAGTCGTGCGGCGATGACGGCCGTGCACAAACGCACCTCCGCCGCCCCATCGCCTTCCGCCGTTTTCCCGATCGGCCCGCAGCCGTCGGGCCACGGCCGCGGGCCGTCCTCCTCCTCTCGCCTCGCCCGCCAACACCCACAGCCCTTCCAACACATTTTTTTTCTTTTTTCTTTTTTTTTTTACTTTTTTACGATCGCCGCCTGCGCAACATGGCACCGGCCGACGGAGCGCCAACCCCCCCGCCACAGGCGAAAACAAAACAAAACAACGATAAACAAACAAACAAAATAAATTACCAGCCAGCCCCAACTACAGACACACCGAATCTGCCCTCACAGCCGACCTTACACGCCTCAACGTCAAAACAAAGGTGGTTTCTTTCTTTCAACGGTTACCTTACCTTAGGTTACGTCAGGTTAGGCTAAGAAGGCGTCAGGGTTAGGTTAAGCGTTGACGTGACGTCACGTCTTAACGTAGGCGTTAAGCTAAGGTTGCGGTCACGTACGTTAGGTTAAGGCGACTTGGGGGTTGGCCTAAGAGCTTAGGTTAGGTTACGTTAGTTTAGGTGGCTGCGTTAAGGGGCTTAAAGAAGTTTAGGAGGTTAAGGCGTCGAGGCGGCCGCACCCCCTTAGCTGCTGCGGCTCGGCCACGCCACGCCACGCCACGCCACGCCACGCCACGCTTTGGGGTTTCATAAGGTCGCGCGGCGGGTCGTCGGCACGCCTCAAAGGACAAAACTGCAAGACGACGTCGAAAAACAAACAACAGGTAAAAAATAAATAAGTAAAAATAAACGACGCCGACAGGCGGGGATCAGCAGAACGAGCAGATTCCGGAGAGCGAACGAGACACACACGCACGCACACACACAAACCCCCCCGAGCCGAGAGAGCACAGCACCACCACGTGTCGGCCTCCGCTCACCCGACTCGGCTGGGCTGGGCTGGCGGCCGGGCCGGATGCACGTACACGTACGGCTACAGCCACTACCCGTACACAGCCGCTCTTCACGCAACACCAGCCAAATGGCGCGCCCGCGGCTCGTCGCGGTCGCGGTCGCAACGCCACGCCGGCACACTTTCGGCACCACCGTTTTCGCGCGCACCGCAAACAAAACGCAGCCGACACACACAGAAAAAAAAAAAAAAAAAACAAGACAGAGCGCGAGACGGGCGGCGGCGCACCTTTCGCCAGCCGGCAGGCAATCGACTCGCCCAGTACGACAAACGCGCACGCCACCCCACCCACCAACCAACCAACCAACCAACCAGTCGTCGTCGTCGTCGTCGTCGTCGTCCCGAAATCAAACAAACTCTCAAAAGCACAGCCCCTGCTGCCAACGGACGCAGGCGCCACGCAGCTCCCTTCCCGCCACACTCGATTCGCAGCGCAACTCACCCGGCACACCGTCAAACGACGGGCTGGGCTCGCCGCATCGCCGCAACCTACACACCTTCCACGCCACGACGCACAGCCCCACCAGACGCCCGTGCCGCAACGACACTACTGCACTACCACTACCGCACTACTCCTCTCGCCCTTGCCATACACGACACAACACGCCAAAAAATGAAAATCCAAATACAAACAAAAACACCGCCCCCACGACCCAAACACATGCACGGCGCGCCAACACACGCGAGGCAAGGCACGCAGCAAACGGCGTCCCCTCCGCGTCGCGCCATCAACCTACACACACAAGGCAACCAACAACAGCCAGCCAGCCAGCCAGCCAGCCAGCCAGCCAGCCAGCCCCACTCTCACGCCGCAAAAACAGAAAACACACCGAAACCGCCAAACGCCGCACATTCGCGCTTCGCACTTACCACACACCTCTCGGCATCCGTTTCGCACACAACGACGCGACGCACAATACATCATCACGGGCTACGCACGCACACCGCGACCCACTTTTTTACGACGCCCTCGGCAGAGCACACGTGCCCACGCCCACACACAGTCGACACAACGACGCAGCGCGCAGCAGACGCGGCCGCAACACATACCTCCCCGACGACGCGCCAACACCGCCAGCCACTGCTCACTCGCCCAAGCAACCCGTGCACACAACTGCCACACGCGTCCACCACGCCGCCGCCAACCACCCGCCCGCCAGGGGGCGCTCACGTCCGCGACAACAGCGCGGCACCGCCGGGCCGGGCCGAACCGAGCCGAGCCGCCGCCTCCTCTCCACTCGGCACGCCACGTCCTGCTTGCAAAACACATGGCTCGTCCCTCTGTACACACAACGCGCCTGCCTGCGGTCGCCGCCGGCATCTATCTACCTGCGCATCGGAGCCAGGCCGGCAAGCCCACACTTAAATAATGCACTTCACCAGCCAAACAAACCCACTCTTCCTTTCTTTGCACAGCGCATGCAACAGCAGCCCCAGGAGCCGGGCCCGCCGCCAGCGTCTCCTCCTCCTCTGGGCACAGCCAGCCAGCCGTTCCCACCGCCCCGCCCCTGCTCTGCAGAACAAGAAAAAACGAAAAAGTACCAACACACGCACCCAACGCGTAAGCCAGACAAGACCAGCCTCTCCAAGGCCACACACACGCAAAAAAAACAAAAAAACAAAAACACTACAACAAAATAAAATAAAAAAGAAAAAGCAAGCTGTCGCCTCGCCCCCGCCCGTCCCCCCACCCCACCACATTCGCCCCCTCCGCTTGTTTTCCTTTCTACAATTTCCCTCTTTTCCACCCAATATCCCGCCGCGGTTTACGGGCACCGGCCGATTTTGCGCCCGCCCACATGTGTGCCTACTCCCCACCACCATTCCCTCCGCAGCCCGCAGCCCGCTTTTCCCCCCCTCCCTGCCCACACCACACCACACCGACGGTGCTGACGTCGACACGCACCCAAGACAGGGGCCACGACCGTCTTTTTTCCTGGGCCCATCCCCGCACCGCACCGCACCTCCTTCCAATCAACGCTGTGGCGCCTGTGTCCGCGCGAGACGCGTGCGCGCCGCCTCTCTCAACATCCGTCCGCCGTCCGCCGGCCGGCCCGTTTTTCGGCCCCCAGGCCATCCGTCAACCACCACTGCCCCTGCCCCTGCCCCTGCCCCTGCCCGCCCCGCACCACACCACACACCGCTGCTTGCCCCGGCCGTTGCCACCAAAGGCGCCAACCGCAGCCCGCGCGCGCCAGAAAGAGATGGCAAAACTACAGGGACCCAGCCGACCGACGAAAATCAGAGCAATTGGCCGGGAGGATCAAAAAGAGAGCTCCGAAAACCACCGTAGCGAGGCGTGGGAGGAAACGTTACGAGAAGCAGAAAGGGACCAGGAAAAATTCTGGAAATTTCTTAAAACTCGTAAACTAAACACGAAACATCTACATCTACATGGGGAAGGAACGACCCCACAGACCGAGCTGAAGCACTGGCGGATTCACTAGAAAGGCAATTCCAAGCACCAGAAGCGGTAGATGACGAAACTGATGACCACCAGGAAATGGTACTCAGAAGGGTAAAACCGCATCCTAAGTGCCCCGATCAGAACATCTTTCACAATCCAATAAACGCAGAAACCCCATATCTTATCACATCACAAACATACACACATCCTAAGAAGGCATCAGGCCCAGATTCCATCAAACCGCAACTACTACATCACCTACCTCCAGCAACTATCAATTATCTATCTAACATCAATATATAATGCTTGCTTCAGACTAAACTACTTGGAAACAGGCCCGAGTCATCACATTACCAAAGCCAAACAAGGACTTATTATTTCCGCAAAACTATAGGCCAACTTCCTTGGAAAGGTTCTCGGAAAGCTCATTCAAACTGAACTGAAGAAATTCAATTCTTAAAGGATAACAACATAATCATCCCACAACAATTCCGATTCCGCGAAGAACACAGCACCACCCACCAGGTGACCAGACTAGTCGAGCACATATGTCAGGCCAGAAACATTAGACACAGTACTGGAGCAGTCCTGCTTGACATTGGAAAAGCATTCGGATAACGCCTTATCTACAAGCTCCACCAGTACAATACGATTCATATTCAAAAAGAATACCTCCTAACCTGCATATACGCCTCAGAAATAACAATCTTCCATGGTCAGGCACAATAAAGTATCTAGGCATCAAGCTGGACAAGAGGTTGACATTTAGAGACCATGTTACACACGTTTGTAACAAGGCTGCAGCAGCAATATTCAGACTGTACCCAATCATCAAAGGAAACAGAATAAATATGCGCGCCAAAAAGAAAATCTTCAAAACCGTCATAGGAACCAGCCATCACTTACGGCTCTGAAAATCTGGTCAATGGCCGCAGACACCAACATAACAAGAGTAAAAAAGGGTGCAGAACAAATACTTCAGAATTACTGTTGATGCCGGCCGGTACCAGACAAACCGAGACATATACACAAACCATAACATACTCAAAATCCCGGAAATCATCCAAAGAAAAATCCATAAAGTTTTTTTTTTTTCCACCAAACCACGGATTCGAACCACCCACTCATCAGAAATCTGGGACAAAATCCACCCGACCCAAGAACGACATTTCCCATCACGACAAAACACCACAAACTACAACATACCATGATAAACAAAAATAAAATACAAACACCATAACACTCACTCAAACAACAAACATCTACACACACCCAAGAGACCCTATCATCCCATCATTTTGTTACCCAACATAATCAGACAGAAGGCAGGGATCAAGGACAGATCCGGTCCTTCGAGTACAGGGGGTAAAAAATACCCATCAGACCAGCTCTCTCTCTCTCTCTCTCTCTCTCTCTCCTCCTCGCTTCTCCGTGCCGACGCTGCCCCGCACACGCGTTCGCGTTCGCGCTCGCGTTCGGCCGACACCACACGACAGGTCTTTGGGGCCCCGCCACTGCGCACACCCACGCCTCCTCCTCTTCCTTAGTTCTTTTTCGCTTTTCTTTTCTCCCCCGCCCCCCGCTCTCACCGCCACATCATCCCGCAACCCTTGGGGGATGTTTCCCATCAACGCGCCCCAATTCCACTCTCTGCCCGTGCCGCACTCTCCACTTTGCTTCTCCCCGTCCCCTACACACACGACTACCGAAACCCCGGTTGACACACCTTCTCGTAGGACAGGGGTGCGTGCGTGCGTTGTCTTGACGGTGACAGCAACAGCAACGGATCCGTCCATCCCATTCCCCCCCACTCGGTAAAGAACCATGTTCAACCCACACTACACAACAAGGGGGGCACACACGAACGCGAAAGAAAGGGCAGGGCAGGGCAGGGGCAACTATCTCGTACACATTCTTCCTCAGAACCCACATATCGCATCAACGAACGGCAGGCCAATTGCGGACTCAGCCGTGTCAGGCAAATCCAACCCAACCAACACCTCCCACGGAAACCCTGACACTGATCCAGCAGTACGTCCACATACATCGCCACACCAAATACGGGTGACGAGTGAGCAACAAATGGAACAATACACAACAAGGCTGACCTAATAAAAACTGCACGTCACGTCATACCTTCCAGACAGACGCAGTTCCGACGGGACGGCGGAACCGTATACGTACCTTTCAGCCACAACAACCGACCGACTGGACACGCCCGCGTCTCCAGCCAGCCAACCACCAGGGCCACACAGCCCGCAAGTTTCAGCGTCAACACTTCTTAACGTACGTTGCAAACTTTTCAAAACATTGCCACACACACACACACACACCACGAAAAGCGTCAACCTCTCTCACACTGGATACACTCAACACTTTTTGTCGGCGGAGCTTGAGGCCAACGGTTGACACACCCCCACCGGCCACACAGGTTTCCCTTTGAAAATTGCAGTGACGGAGACGCGGCATTACGAGAGGGTTGTTTCCGAGAGCGCGAGCTGGACGGAGCTGCGGCGCCGCCGCCGCCGAGGGGTAATGAACGCACGCGATGCCGCATGACAGCCCATCACCCAAAGTTTCACCCACAACTGCACAGGTCGCACCCCCTTTTCGCGCCATACTAGTGTCGATCGTCAATTACAGCTCACGGTGTTCGCATTTGCCACTTGACGGGGGGGAAAAGAAAACAAAACAAACATCTGACACGCCATGTGTTTCTCTCTCTCTGTTATATCTAGGTCATTGGGCAGCCACTGTAAAAAAAAAAAAAAAAAAAAAAAAAATATTTTTACGACATGGTTGGGTAAGTGATTTAAAGACAACAATTGTGGGTCACACACCATAGACCATTTCGATAGTGTTCTTGTTCTTCTCTTTTTCCTTTTTTTATCGCTCAATTGAAATAAAACCTGGGGATGATGCAATGCTGCGATATGGCACAACCGTCGTCCATTGTACACAACTCGGGAACAAAAAGAAACCAATTCAGGGAACGTTCGTTCCTTCACAACGTTTCTTTCAACGCACTTGGTCTTTACCATCCTGTATTCAACACACATTTCCTTTCATCAAACTAGGGCATTTCCATAACAGTTTGTTTCCGTTTCTGTGAGCACAATACTGCTTCTTCGACGTCATTTCACCATCTTAACTAGAGACAAACAACAAAATAGGAAAACAGCCTTGAGAACCCCGTCCACCAAATTTCAGTTAGCACGGCATCCAAGATTCTTTTCCGGGGAGTGCAGTGCAGCTGACGCTGCTCAGACCATATACCGTCGCCAGTCTCACTCAACTCTTGCGCATTCCATTCTACGCTACGTGACTATGCAAAAATGAATGAATCAAACCCGCCCAGAGAGCGTCTTGTGCGAGGGGACACACGATATAGAGAACAACAAAACACACAGGGGACACCACCAAAGTTGGAGAGAACGTTTCCACCACGGCAGCCGCGCCGTCACGCGCTTTTTTTTTTCCTCCCCCCCCCCCCCCCCCACTGCACACCTCCGACACCACGGGAACGTTCACCGTCCCGTTGCCCTACACTGGGCGTTTCTTTTCAACCCCCCACCCTATTCCTCGCTCCCCGGACATTCGACCGATCACAAAGTGCAACCTCTCGTTACCGTCGGGTGCCCCTCTTCATCCCCGGGGCGCCAACAACAAAACAAAAAAAAAAAAAAAAAACACCACCGACGCCGTCGTCTCGCGTCACCTCACTCAACTGAGCGGAAAATACACGTACATCCAGAATGACGACACCGCCTCCACAAACAAAAACCAGACGTCAGACGTCAGGTCGAAAGAGGGCACCGTACGTCGTGGCGCGTGGTCTCCTAACTCACCTCGCGCGTACAAATACAATGCAATGCGTGTCTCCTCACGTTCACACACACCTCCACGCTCCACTTTTACGTCGCCCAACCAACCAACTAACTTAACCCACCCGCTCGGCGTAGAAGCAGCTGTAGGCGGCAACGTGTTTCTCACCCTCGCCACCAACGGTGTGACATCCGACAATCGCGGTTTGCTTTCCGTTCCACACCTCCGGCCATACCATACAAAGGGGACAAAAAAAAAATATATCAAACAAGCCAACTCCAGCGATCCGCCCCCCTAACACCAACACGTCTCGAAACACCCACGCCCACGACCCGGCTGTGGCTAAAGTGCGTATCCCAACGTCACACCAAAACCAAAGGCGCCGGCGCCGCACCACACCACAAGCTACAGCTACAGCTGTGCCGCCGTCCACCCGCTCACAACAACAACAACAACAACAACAATTCCGCCCTTCCCGCAAAGGCATTTTGGTGGCCCTGAAAAGGGCCGTTTTTTCTTTTCTTCGCCGCGCCGCGGACGAGCCTCCTATTTCCAAGAGCCACCTCCTTACTTGGAGCTCGTGTACTTGGTCACCGCCTTCGTGCCCTCGCTCACCGCGTGCTTGGCCAGCTCGCCAGGCAGCAAGAGCCGCACAGCGGTCTGGATCTCGCGGGACGTGATGGTCGAGCGCTTGTTGTAGTGCGCCAGGCGAGAAGCCTCGGCCGCAATGCGCTCGAAAATGTCGTTCACGAAGCTGTTCATGATGCTCATCGCCTTCGAAGAGATGCCCGTGTCAGGGTGCACCTGCTTCAGCACCTTGTAGATGTAGATGGCATAGCTCTCCTTCCTCTTGCGCTTCTTCTTCTTGTCGCCCTTCGAAATGTTCTTCTGCGCCTTGCCAGCCTTCTTGACGGCTTTCCCGCTAGTCTTGGGCGGCATCACGAACAAACAGGCGGGCAGGCACGCGCAGTCAGTCAGTCAGTCAGGCGCTCCGCTCCAGTCAGCGTCTCCCCACACAGTTTTTTTTTTTTTTTTTTTTTTTTTTTTTTTTTTTTTTTTTTTTTGATACTTTCATTCCTCCACCGGAAGGGTGGGGCGGGCTCATGGAGGGCTTAATGCCGCTTTGGAGCCTTAGCTTATACTTATGTTATTCTGTTGTGGCACTTTTTATTTGGTATTTTTGGTCCTATTTTACTATTTTCTATTCTTATATATATATATTGTTATTAATTTTTATTGTTTTAATCTATCGTTATTTTATTAGTTCATTTTCTGTATTTGGGGACTATACACAACCCTGACATTTGTCTTACAGCTGAGGGAAACCCCATAAAACCTCAGCCAGGGTTGGGTGTTTTTCCTGTTTCTTTTTGTCTTTTATTTAGTCTGGAGTGATGTGGAGTTGCAGGTGCTCTGGCAGTTGTTTTCCTGTTGTAACTGTTTCTACTTCTTTGTGTTTTCCGGTGTGAATTTGCTCTGTTGCTATTGCGACGATTTGTGGTGGGTAAGGGTACTTGTAGCGTGGTAGATTTAGGTGAAATGGCGGTTTGATGATTATGTCCTTTATGGTCTCACTTGTGATTAGTCTATTGTCACCATATGTAGCTATCTGCTTTATTAATCGCTCTTCCATTGAGTCTGTATCGAGGGTTGTGTGCAGTGTTGCTGTTCTTTCTCGTGGTTTTCTTGCTAGTGTCCTTAGCATTCTTCTATCTGTGGATTTAATTCGGTTACATTGTGTTATGTTTCCGCACCATGCTATTCCTGCATACTCTAGTATTGGTCTTATATACATTTTATATATATGTAGCACTATTGGTGTTGCTGCACCTCCGTTTCTATGTTGTAGTAGCTTGATTTTGGCTAGTTTTGTACTGGCTATTCCTATTTTTTGTGTTGTGTTGATGTTCCAATTGAGTAGGTTATCAATCTCTAGTCCTAGGTATTTGACTGTCTTCTTTGGTTCTACTTTTTGTCCCCAGAGTACTATTTCCATGTCTTCAGGGTTTTGTTGTTTTTGCTGTGTGAGGTTTCTGTGGTGGATTATTAGTAGTTGCGATTTGTCCGGGTTTGGCCTAATTCTCCATGCAGACATCCATTTTTCTAGTGTTTTTATGTATCTGTTAGTTTTCTCGGATAGCATTTCGGTTGTTGGGGCGTGGCACCAGAACGCAGTGTCATCGGCATATAGGGCAAGTTCTTCGTTTAGCCCGACAGGCTTCGGTATATCTGATGTGTAAATATTATATAATAGTGGCGATATGATTGCCCCTTGTGGCACTCCTGCCAGTGGTCTTAGTGTTTCTGAAAGTTTGTCCCCTACTTTTATTTTGATGTTTCTTTCTGTTATTATGTTTTTTATTAGTTCTACTATTTCTATTGGGATGGCGTTTTTGATTAGTTTGTGTATGAGCCCTAAATGCCATACTTTATCGAACGCCCTCTCTATGTCGAGCATCAGTGCTGCCACTACGTTTCCTGTATTTATGGCTTCGGTGCTATTGCTGATAAGGCGGAAAATTGGGTCTATTGTACTTTTATTTTTCCTAAATCCGCTTTGTTCGTTAGGTAGAATTTTGCGTTTTTCTGCAAATTTTTGTATTCTATTGGTGAGTATCGATTCGAATGTTTTACCTATTACTGGCAGTAATGTTATAGGGCGGTATGACCTTGGGTCATGTTTTGGTTTTAGGGGCTTCGGTAACATCTTAACTTGTGCATCCTTCCACTGTTGTGGTGTTTTCTGCAGTTTGAGTGCGGCGTTGAATAAGTTTTTGAGTGGTGGTATGATGATTTCCTGTGGTATCAGCCTTAGGTGGTGTCGTGTGATGCCGTCTGCGCCGGGTGCCGTTACTTTCCCGCATGCTATCGCTATTTCTATTTCCTTTGATGTGATGTCTTGTATGAGTTTTGTTTGATCTTCATCATATACAGTGTCTTGCGGCTCCTTTAGTGCTCTTGTTGTTTCGGTTTCTATTATTTTTTCTGCTTCATCGTTAAACCTCTCGTCTTGAGGATGTGTATATATTTCCTTGAGCACTTTCATAAATTCGTTGGCTTTCTTCTCTTCGCATGGTATAATTTCGCCGTTTATGATCAGTGGTGGGTCTTGGTTTTGCTTTTCGTTTGTGATGTGTTTGAATTTTTTCCAGAATTCTGCTGGGTTCTTTGGATTTAGTTTCTGAATTTTGTTGTTGAGGGTTCTGGCTCTGTGTTGTCTCAGTAGGAATTTAACCTGGTCATTTAATCGGTTCCACTGATTTTTTATTGTTGGGTCACGGTTTTCTTTGAATTGCGTGTATACTTTTCGTTTTTGTTTTATCAGTTCGAGTATGTTTGCAGGAATCCTTTCTCCTCCTTCTGTAAGTCTTCGTGTTGGGGCGCTTATTTCGATGGCATCACTGATTACTGTCTTAATGTGATCATTCAGTTTATCCATTTCTTCCTGGCTTCTTATCTCTTCGTGTGATGTCCTTATGTTTTCTTTGATACAGTGGCACCCGCCGCACGCCGCCGCCGCACCTTTACCAGCTCGCCCTGCTGCGGCCGCCGACCAATGGGGCGCGCGCGCAACCGGCCGCCGCACCCGAGCCCATAAAGGACCCCCACCCCGCCGGCGCCGGCACGCACCCTGAAGATGTCACTGCAGGAACAGCAGCACCGCTGCTTAACCTGCCCCTACACCTGGCATATGAAGCCAGCGTTTTCCAGCGAGCGAGCGGCGCCGGCACGCACTCCGCTGCTCGACTCGCTGCGGCTCGCACCGTTTGGGGCGTTGTGCTTTTCTTTCTCGCTTCTTTCGAAACTAGCCCATCGCCATGTCCGGACGCGGAAAGGGAGGCAAAGTCAAGGGCAAGTCAAAGTCCCGCTCAAGCAGGGCTGGGCTCCAGTTCCCGGTCGGCAGAATCCACCGCCTCCTGCGCAAGGGAAACTACGCCGAGCGCGTCGGCGCCGGGGCGCCCGTCTACCTCGCCGCCGTCATGGAGTACCTCGCGGCTGAGGTGCTCGAGCTGGCCGGAAACGCGGCCCGCGACAACAAGAAGACGCGCATCATCCCGCGCCACCTGCAGCTCGCCATACGCAACGACGAGGAGCTCAACAAGCTCTTGTCGGGCGTCACCATCGCACAGGGAGGTGTCCTGCCCAACATCCAGGCCGTCCTGCTGCCAAAGAAGACCGAGAAGAAAGCCTAAAAGAGAGACAGCGCAATCGGCAACCGCCGCGTGCTCCCTTGGCACGCAGCGCGCCATTTGCCGCCTCGGCTCAAAAACAAAACACAATCGGCCCTTTTCAGGGCCACCACACAAACCTACGTCCAAGTCTGGGGTGAGGTCGGTCGCTCGACGGCGCGTTCGGCGCGGGCCCGCCCGTAGCCGGCGCGCCGTAAGGCACGGAGGCTCGCACTGGGGCGTATCGCTTCCAGACGGGCGTGCCGCGGCACTCCTCACAGGGGAAGTGATGTGTCTCTTACAACCTCTCCTTCCCAAGTGGCTCTTTCCGCCTTCCCGTGGTGCCAGACGTTAAGCTCGGCATTTTGCCGTGCGACAAAAGGGAGAGCTGCGACCCAACCCGATGCGAAAGCGAAGGGTGCGTGGCACAGGGGGAGCTGTGTCGAGGGACGAACATCTGTCCCTTTCTGTTCGCAGGGCCCAGACCAGCAGGAGCCCTGCATGCCGGCGACTTCGTTTGTCGGCGTGGGATCGCGGCGCGAGTCGGCAAGGGTGCTTCGCCGCGCCCCTGGGTAACCGGGGCGTGTTCTGCCAAACCCAGGAGGTGGTGACATCGCCTGGGCCAGGTTAACTGGGTCCAGACCGCCGAACGTCTGGGGGACCGGCCCGCCACCTGAGTAGGAGTGGGTCCTTGGCCGTAAGGTGGAAACTCGGGCTAGTAGGCGGCGAAGGGCGAGAGGTGCATCCGCCTCTCCGGAGTGCGGGGTGCAATTGCCGAGGAGCGTCGCGTGAAATCGCCGATGACGAAGCCATCGATGGGGACCAGTGCGCTGGCAACGGCGTGCTGAACCCGGCAGTTCGATAGGGCCCTTGACCTTGGGGCGAGGTCGGTGGGCGAGCTGCAAGAAGTCCCCCCCCCATGCCAGAGGAGCCGGTCCGGGGCAAGAGACGGGCTCCCACTTTCTTCTTTATCACTCGTTAATCATGGCTACAACTATAACGAGTGATTCGAGTGCGCTTTGGAGGGCTTCCGCTGTGCCTGATCCCTCTCCACAAGACGAGGTGGGGCAGGCAGATGTTGATACTGAAACCGTCGCACAGAGGCATAACAGAATCGCCCTGTTGATTGACCAGAACGTGAAAAATGGCAAGATCAGTCAGGCTGCCTTGACCATTATTAAGAATGAACTTTCGGCCTGGGCTATTGCCCATGCAAAATTAGAAGGCCGTTTAGAAGAACTAGAAAAAGAAAACAGCAGGCTGCGAAAACAACCAGCCAAATCCTGGGCGGCAGTGGCTGCGCAAGCGCCCATTAAGCCAACTACCACAAAAGATACAATCGACAGGGTAGCAAAGAGACAAGACACGGCAGTTTTTCTTCGGACGCTGCCAGGACAGGACACAAGTGTAAAAAAGCTACAAGAACTTTTAACTACCACAATAGATCCTGTAAAGGACAAAATAAGAATCAAGAAAGTTAAACCCAGCAAGAACTCTGTAATAGTAGAAGTAGCCTCAGAAGAAGATAAGGAAAAACTACTAAAAAACCAAAAACTGAATGCAGTAATGAAATGTGAACCTCCACGGAAAAGGAATCCTTTGGTGATATTATATGACGTGCCAACTATAATGACTAACGACGAGTTAAGTGAGACAATAAGGGGACAAAATTTTGAAAGCATGAACGCGGAAGAATTCAATAATAAATTCAAACTCAAATTCAAAACAGGACCCCGTGATCGGGACGTTGTCCATCACGTGGCCGAGGTAAATCCACAAATGTGGAAGCAAATTACTGGAATGGGCAGACTATATGTTGGGTTTCATGCAATTAATGTAAGGGATTACATCGTGGTACCTCGTTGCCACAATTGTGGGGACTTGGACCACATTCTCAGGCACTGCACCAGGGGGTCGGCGTGCTCCAAGTGCGGTGACAATGGACACGTACGAAAGGACTGCAAGGCTGCCAGTGTTTGTATTCCCTGTAAGAGCAGAGGGAAAAAACCATGTGGAGCTACAGGACGGAGTTGCCCTACATACAGGATGTTAGAACAACGCCTAATATCCAGAATTGATTATGGTTGAGTCTGACACAACCTACAGGATGCCAAAGCGAAAATCCCCGAGCAAGAGAAGGAGGGATGCTATGAGGGCTCACAAATTCAGGGAATTTCTGAGATCGCTATCGAGCTCAGAAGTCGAAACAGCAGACACTGCTGTCCAGACAGAGGTATTCATGGTAGATAAAGGACAGCAAACAGAATTTCCCATGCCACTCAAGGCTCCCTCCCCTCGAAGCCGGGGATCTGAGCCGAAAACAGACCATCCACGGCAAGGGCATCCTGTGGTAGCGGCAACCCCCAAGGATAAAATTGAAAAACCATCCATACAGGAAAATATAGTCACAAGTTCGAGTGTGGGTTGCACCTCTGATACATCAATTGTCAGGCTTCCGCCTGTCGATCCGGTGAGGGTGTACCCAAACCTCGAATTTACGATGCAGCTGGCAAGACTGGAGCAGCCGGCAACCCTGACCACTGCCTTGAGACATGTGGTCCGAATTGGACATGAGAACGGCAGAAAGGTAACCTTCTCGGTGATGGAGGCTGTAGATAGAATACAGCTAAAGTCGGTGAATCTCCCCACGGACTTCGGAGCCCTGCGTGACCTGCTAAAGAAACTGTTTGAAAGACGAGGAGAGAAATTTGATTTAGAGGATATATACGTCCAGTCAGTGCTGGCAAACGGAAGAATAACTTTCGATCCGAACAAGACCTGGCCATATGACCGTGTACACACATATTATCCATGACGACTAGGACATCTGTCGGCCAACTAAATACGCACAACAGTCGACTTGTGATGCAGGAACTCCGTAGGGAAGTGGAGGAGAGGAGACTGGATGTACTCTGTTTGCAGGAGCCTTACTCTCTGGCTGGCAAAATTGCTTTTGTGGCCACTACATGGCAAGTCATCAGCTGTGGGGATGCCCCCAAAGCAGCTGTGGTAATCACCAACAAAAAACTGCAGGCAACCTTACTTTCGCAGTACTCAAACAGTCACTGCAACGTCATAGAACTGCAATCTCCAGCAGGCACTATAACACTCATTAACATGTATTTTCAATATGGAGATGATATCGACATACATTTAGACCACCTAACAAGAGTGGCTATGGCGTTGCAGGGACGAAGAGTTGTCATAACTGCGGATATAAATGCGAAGTCCCCCCTATGGTACAGTGGCACAAGGGACGAAAATGGTGGAAAGGTGGAAGAAGTGATTATGTCGTTGCAGCTTGTGGTGGCAAACAAACCGGGAAACTCTCCCACCTATGCGGCGGGAGGGGGGCAAGGCACGAACATCGACGTGACCTTGGTCACGCCAAATGCGGCAAACCTAATACAGAACTGGAAGGTGATAGACAGTGCCACCACAAGCGATCACAACCTTATCACTTTTACCTTAGGGAGCAGGGAGTGCCACTGGGCCATGGGGTGGGAGGTGCAGTTGAACTTCAGGAAAGCCAACTGGGAACGCTTAGCCAGAGAGTGTGACATTCCTCCGTTACCGGATGGTGACAGACAAATTGACATCGACAACAGAGCTGAGGAACTGGTGTGTGCAGTGACTAGAGCGATGAAGGCGGCCGTGCCAACTAGGAGGAGGGCCATGGCGGCCTCGCCGACACCATGGTCTCCTGAGCTGCAGGAGCTGCGTCAGTCTGTCAGAAGGCTGCGAAGGCACTACCAGCGCAGTGTCGTCTGGTGGGAGAAGCAGAGATGGTTACTGCTATACCGGGAGGCAAAGGAAACATTTCAAAAAGAATTAAAAGCGGTCCGAGTTAGAAGCTGGGAGACATTCGTGACCAATCAGCTGGCCTTGGATCCATGGGGGATTCCGTATAAACTAGTAAGAGAAAAGATCCGCTCCCCTATGATGCTGTCCACAGTCAGGCATGGGGATGGGATGACGGACTCATGGCAGGAGACTGCTGAGGTCCTACTCCGATCCCTGTTGCCTGACGACGACAGAACAGAGGATACTGAGGAACAGCGACGGTTGCGAGATTTAGATCTGGGCGACTATACAAATGATGAGGCAGTCCTCCCCTTCTCGGAGGAAGAGGTCGCTGCCCTCATAAAGACAATAAAGAGAGGGAAAGCCCCTGGGCCAGACGGCATTGTGGCGGAGGTGGTGCAGTTCTTGGCCCCACAACTGGTCGCTCCTTTGACCCAGCTGTACAACGAGTGCCTTCGGCAAGGTAAATTCCCGAGGATCTGGAAGGCAGCAAACGTTGTAATCATTAAAAAAGGCCCCGATAAAGATCCAGCTGAGGCAAAGTCTTACAGACCCATCTGCCTTCTGGATGTGCTCGGGAAAATCCTTGAAAAGCTGCTTGCTGATAGGCTGACTGCCCACCGAGTGCTGCACGGGATGAGCGACAGACAGTTTGGCTTCAGGCCTGGGCGTTCCGCATCTGATGCGATCGCCCTGGCGGCCGAGGTCTGTGGTTCGGCCCCGTGCAAGTACATCGTCGGCATCATGGTGGACATTAGTGGCGCCTTTGACAACCTGTGGTGGCCTTCGCTCTTCTCCTGCTTGCGGGAGAAAGAGTGCCCAGGGCCGCTATACGGTTGCCTTAGGAGCTATTGCGTAGATCGGGAGGTCTGGCTATCATCCCCTAGCGGGAGGATTGGAAAACCCATAACAAAGGGATGTCCCCAGGGTTCCGTCTTAGGTCCCCTATTTTGGGATATCCACATGGAGCCACTCTTAAATGCATTGCAACAAAATGAAGATGTGCTAGAGGTGATAGCCTACGCTGATGACCTCCTTCTACTGGTTGGCGGCCGAAGTCGCGAGGACATTGAACCAAAAATAGATAGAGCCATGACGCAACTACTATCATGGTGCCGTAATACCAAGATGACCATCTCACCGACTAAATCAACCTATCTATTACTAAAGGGACAGTTAATAAGAAACCCGACTGTAAGAATTGAGGGCACACCAGTACTCCGACGACGAGAGGGACGTTACTTAGGGATCATCATCGATGAAAGGTGGAACTTCGGAAAGCACATTGAAACCATGACACAAAGAGCTCTGCAAATTCTCAATAACCTTATCACCATAGGTCATAAAAGATTTCATCTCCCCCCTCACCTTATCAAATTGTATCATAACAGCATACTAACATCAATAGTGGGTTACGGCGCGGGAGTCTGGGCACACAGGCTCACGAGGGTTGTGCCCGCCATGTCGGTGAGAAGGGTTCAAAGGAACATGATATTAAGATCTGTGGGGGCATACAGAACATCTCCGGGAGGGGCCCTACTAGTAATAATGGGGCTTTGTCCTCTGGATATCAAACTCAGGGAACAGGGTGCTTGGTATTGGGCAAAGAAAGGGGACATAGAAAAAGTAGAAGACATCTTGGGAGTTAGGGTTAGGGATAAGGGCGAGATACGGAAGAGGGGTGAAGAGCTATGGCAAGAAGTTTGGGAGGCAGAGGAATCCGGCAGAAGAACTTTCAGCTTCCTGCCGAATGTGAGGGAAAGAATGAGCATAGGTTATTTTGAACCAACTAGGGGTTTGTTCCACTTTCTCACTGGACATGGGCCTTACCCGACGTATCTATGTCGGTTTGGGAAGAGGGCAACGCCTACGTGTGACTGTGGTGCATCGGAGGGAACTCCCGACCATGTGGTCTACGAGTGCCCCCTTTTCGATGATGTAGCAACTACACTTAGACAGCAACTACCCAACTATGACACGTATATGTTATTAAGAAAAGAAGAGACCTTTCGACTGCTAAATCAGTTGGCAAATGAGGTATCACGAAAGGTCCTAACTCAATATCTGAGAGAGCTTTAAGACTTAAAAATTAACATACTAGGTCAATGCCCCAATCCCGTACCGCCTGTGCGTGGACTGGTCGACTGGTAAAGTTGGAATCCGCCACGCGCAGGATAGGGGGAGAGGGGCGACCATACCGGATTTGACAACGCACCGATTCTGACTTAGAATAGTTCATTAGGTTAGGAAATTAGAATAGGAATTAAAATAGAAACCTGCAGCGAATAAAAGTATTGGCCTGCCCTGTGCCAGGGCGCGTTCACCGGGGTTAGCTCGGTGAGCAAGGCACACAAGTAGGATTGTATATTTATTGGCATGTTTGTAACGCTGCAGGCAGTAGAGACTAGTGTAAGTAGTAATACTAGGAGTAGCAGATTTGTTAATTAGTAGGTCTGCCCATTCAACAAACACACTGTCTGTAGATTATAATTAGAAATGTATAAGCTGTACCTAAGTAATGTATTATATCATGACCCACTAATTAATAAGGTGGTGGGTTTTATTGTATAAAATATTTTGTAAGAAATAAAGATTTTTTTTTTTTTTTTTTTTTTTAAAAAAAACCTACGTCCAAAGCAGAATTCCAGTCGTTCGTCGCACCACTTTTCTCTCTCTCTCTCTCTCTCTCTCTCTCTCTCTCTTTCTGTGTACGGTTTTTTTTTTCCTTCTTACACACACAGGCGCCGCCATCTTGTACACACGTACTTGGCCACCTCCTCCACTCCACTCCACGCACGCACAGTCTCGCGACCATTAACCAGCACACGTGGCGCACAACAACACACCTCAAAAATAACCCCTCGGCACTCAGCCGCGCCGCAACACACAGCCCATCCACCGACAAGAAGCATACAAGCAAAGAGGGAGGGGAAGGAAGGAAGGAAGGAAGGAAGGAAGGAAGGAAGGAAGGAAGGAAGGAAGGAGCTCACACAACGCAAGGGCACGCTTCCTTCCCTCCCAACCGCACCGCACACCACGTCAAAAAAACTCCAAACAAAACTAAAAGGCCAAGTAGACTAAAAAGGAAAAGAAAAAAAAAAAAACCAGCAACACAGACTCTTTCGCACTTTTCAACTTCCGAACACTGTGGTGGCCCTGAAAAGGGCCGTTTTTCAATCTCTCTTTCCTTCCTTCGGTCTCACACCGCCTAACCGCCGAAACCGTACAGGGTGCGCCCCTGCCTCTTCAGGGCGTACACCACGTCCATGGCCGTCACAGTCTTGCGCTTGGCGTGCTCAGTGTACGTCACCGCGTCGCGGATCACGTTCTCCAGGAACACCTTCAGCACTCCGCGCGTCTCCTCGTAGATCAGACCAGAGATGCGCTTCACGCCGCCCCTGCGCGCCAGGCGGCGGATCGCGGGCTTCGTGATGCCCTGGATGTTGTCGCGCAACACCTTGCGGTGCCGCTTGGCGCCACCCTTGCCGAGCCCCTTTCCTCCCTTGCCGCGGCCTGTCATTCTTCTTCTTCAAGCGTCTCAACCACAATAATATAAAAAACAGAAAGCAAGGCAAGCTCCTCACCCGGCGCTAGCGAGTCGGCTACGGTTGTGGCGCCCAGCGCGCGCGCCGCCCCCCTATATAGACTCTGGGGCCCCGCGGCCCGCCCTCCCCTCCCCCCACCACCGCGCACCGAGGGCATATAAGCGCAGCACCGGGGCGCGCGGGCCCGTTGTCAAGGCAGCACCGGACGCCGTCGCGCACGCATATCCACGCCGCATCCGCATCCGCAGTAGCCATGGCCCGGACAAAGCAAACGGCCCGCAAGTCCACCGGCGGAAAGGCGCCGCGCAAACAGCTCGCCACCAAGGCGGCGAGGAAGAGCGCGCCCGCCACCGGCGGCGTCAAGAAGCCCCACCGCTACAGGCCGGGCACCGTCGCCCTGCGAGAAATCAGGCGCTACCAGAAGAGCACAGAGCTGCTCATCCGCAAGCTGCCATTCCAGCGCCTAGTGCGCGAGATCGCCCAGGACTTCAAGACCGACCTGCGCTTCCAGAGCTCCGCAGTCATGGCCCTGCAGGAGGCCAGCGAGGCCTACCTCGTCGGCCTCTTCGAAGACACCAACCTGTGCGCAATCCACGCCAAGCGAGTCACCATCATGCCCAAGGACATCCAGCTCGCGCGCCGCATCCGCGGCGAGCGCGCCTAAACCCGCACACCGCCAAACAAACAAAACGGCCCTTTTCAGGGCCACTAACGTCTCTCCGTCGCGAGCAAAACTTTGTCGGTCGCAACGACTAGTTCCCCACTCACTCTCCAGTCCAGTCGTCCCACCCCCGGCACGGCGCCGCCGTTTCCAAAAAAAAAAAAAAAAAAAAAAAGCACCGCACCGGCCGAGCCAAGTCGCAAGCGTCAATAGCGCCACCCACACAGGCCACGGCACAAAACGTGACGCCCGGAAAGCAAAGCCAAAAAAGACTATTCCAAAACCACCACCAAGACAAACAAACAAACGCAGCGCAAAATAAATAGGTAAAAATAATAAAAGTAAAATACACTTTATGTAACACCAACCGCGCGCCGCCGCCCACGCCCGCCAACGACCCCACAATCCAACCACCGCGGCACGCAAACACCATCCACACATGAAACAAACAAACGCCAGCAAGCAAGACAGACAGACAGACAGACAACAAGGCAACCGACCGACCACGACACGACAATCAACACCTTCCCGACGTGCTTTGATGGCCCTGAGAAGGGCCGTTTTTGTTTTTGTCCGGGACCGCGCGACAGCCTCTGGTTGCGCGCCGGCCACCAGGCGACGGTGTCAACCGCCAACCCTTCCCTGCCCTTTTTACTTCTTCTTCTTGGGCGAAGCCTTCGCCTTAGACGGCGTCGCCGTCGCCTTCTTCGGGCGCGGCGCCTTCGGCTTCTTCGTCGGAACCTTGGCGGCCTTCTTCGCCTTCGACGGCGACTTGGCCTTGGCCGGCTTGGCCGCAGCCGCCTTCTTCGCACCCGCGGGAGCGGCCGACGCCGCAGACGCCTTCTTGGCGGCGCCCGCCTTCCGACCGGTCGCCGCCTTCACGCCGCCAGCCTTCTTTGCGCCGGCCGCACGGGCCCCCTTCTTCTCCTTGCTGGCCGGAGCGGCGCGCTTCTTCTTCGCACCACCGCCGCCACCACGAGCCTTGCCGCCCTCGGCCGCCCCGCCGCCGGCGCCGGCAAGCTTGAAAGAGCCCGACGCGCCCTTCCCCTTCGTCTGCACCAGCTCGCCAGCCACGACGGCCGACTTGAGGTACTTCTTGATAAAGGGCGCCAGCTTCTCCGCGTCCAGCTTGTAGTGCGCGGCAATGTACTTCTTGATCGCCTGCAGCGACGACCCGCCGCGCTCCTTCAGACTCTTGATGGCGGCCGTCACCATCTCAGAGGTGCGCGGGTGCGCAGGCTTGGCGCGCGGCTTCTTCGCAGACGACGCAGACTTGGCCTTCTTCGTAGTGCCGATGGCGGCGGGTGCCGCGGCAGTCTCGTTCGTAGCCGCCTGGTCTGCCATCTTTTGCTTGTTCTCTTTTCTTTTTTCCCCTTGGTTTCGCTTCCTTCTCTCCTTCGACGACGCACAACAGCGAGGGGCGCGCAGCAGAGAATAGCCGCGCACGCGCCTGGCCCAGCCAGTGTCGCGGGCGGGCGCGGACGGCCGAGAGAGCGGCCGCCACTTGGCGCGCCGCCGCGCCGCCGCGCCGCGCCTCCCGCGCTTGCTACCGCCCAACGTCCGACAGCCTGCGCGGAGCAGCCCCCAACCTGCGCCGCAACCACCCGCGCCATTCAAACCACCGAGGATGGGGCTACACACACCGACACCACGGTCGCCAACCAGTCGCCGCGGCGGCGCCGCAAACCACGGCCAAACTGCAGCCACCGCGCGCCACAGCCTGGGTCGGCCCGCCGAGAATCGCCGCCCCCGCCCAAATGCCGCCCCCACAGCCCCAGCCGACGACCCGCCACAATGGCCAAACCTTCGTCAAAACTCCCACACCGTCGCCGCGGCAGCCCGGCCACCGCGGCCGGCGCCACAGCCACACGAGCCGAGTCGTGCGGCGATGACGGCCGTGCACAAACGCACCTCCGCCGCCCCATCGCCTTCCGCCGTTTTCCCGATCGGCCCGCAGCCGTCGGGCCACGGCCGCGGGCCGTCCTCCTCCTCTCGCCTCGCCCGCCAACACCCACAGCCCTTCCAACACATTTTTTTTTTCCTTTTTTCTTTTTTTTTTACTTTTTTACGATCGCCGCCTGCGCAACATGGCACCGGCCGACGGAGCGCCAACCCCCCCGCCACAGGCGAAAACAAAACAAAACAAAACAAAACAACGATAAACAAACAAACAAAATAAATCACCAGCCAGCCCCAACTACAGACACACCGAATCTGCCCTCACAGCCGACCTTACACGCCTCAACGTCAAAACAAAGGTGGTTTCTTTCTTTCAACGGTTACCTTACCTTAGGTTACGTCAGGTTAGGCTAAGAAGGCGTCAGGGTTAGGTTAAGCGTTGACGTGACGTCACGTCTTAACGTAGGCGTTAAGCTAAGGTTGCGGTCACGTACGTTAGGTTAAGGCGACTTGGGGGTTGGCCTAAGAGCTTAGGTTAGGTTACGTTAGTTTAGTTTAGGTTAGGTTAGGTGGCTGCGTTAAGGGCTTAAAGAAGTTTAGGAGGTTAAGGCGTCGAGGCGGCCGCACCCCCTTAGCTGCTGCGGCTCGGCCACGCCACGCCACGCCACGCCACGCCACGCTTTGGGGTTTCATAAGGTCGCGCGGCGGGTCGTCGGCACGCCGCAAAGGACAAAACTGCAAGACGACGTCGAAAAACAAACAACAGGTAAAAAATAAATAAGTAAAAATAAACGACGCCGACAGGCGGGGATCAGCAGAACGAGCAGATTCCGGAGAGCGAACGAGACACACACGCACGCACACACACAAACCCCCCCGAGCCGAGAGAGCACAGCACCACCACGTGTCGGCCTCCGCTCACCCGACTCGGCTGGGCTGGGCTGGCGGCCGGGCCGGATGCACGTACACGTACGGCTACAGCCACTACCCGTACACAGCCGCTCTTCACGCAACACCAGCCAAATGGCGCGCCCGCGGCTCGTCGCGGTCGCGGTCGCAACGCCACGCCGGCACACTTTCGGCACCACCGTTTTCGCGCGCACCGCAAACAAAACACAGCCGACACACACAGAAAAAAAAAAAAAAAAAAAAAAAACAACACAGAGCGCGAGACGGGCGGCGGCGCACCTTTCGCCAGCCGGCAGGCAATCGACTCGCCCAGTACGACAAACGCGCACGCCACCCCACCCACCAACCAACCAACCAACCAACCAGTCGTCGTCGTCGTCGTCGTCGTCGTCCCGAAATCAAACAAACCCTCAAAAGCACAGCCCCTGCTGCCAACGGACGCAGGCGCCACGCAGCTCCCTTCCCGCCACACTCGATTCGCAGCGCAACTCACCCGGCACACCGTCAAACGACGGGCTGGGCTCGCCGCATCGCCGCAACCTACACACCTTCCACGCCACGACGCACAGCCCCACCAGACGCCCGTGCCGCAACGACACTACTGCACTACCACTACCGCACTACTCCTCTCGCCCTTGCCATACACGACACAACACGCCAAAAAATGAAAATCCAAATACAAACAAAAACACCGCCCCCACGACCCAAACACATGCACGGCGCGCCAACACACGCGAGGCAAGGCACGCAGCAAACGGCGTCCCCTCCGCGTCGCGCCATCAACCTACACACACAAGGCAACCAACAACAGCCAGCCAGCCAGCCAGCCAGCCAGCCAGCCAGCCAGCCAGCCCCACTCTCACGCCGCAAAAACAGAAAACACACCGAAACCGCCAAACGCCGCACATTCGCGCTTCGCACTTACCACACACCTCTCGGCATCCGTTTCGCACACAACGACGCGACGCACAATACATCATCACGGGCTACGCACGCACACCGCGACCCACTTTTTTACGACGCCCTCGGCAGAGCACACGTGCCCACGCCCACACACAGTCGACACAACGACGCAGCGCGCAGCAGACGCGGCCGCAACACATACCTCCCCGACGACGCGCCAACACCGCCAGCCACTGCTCACTCGCCCAAGCAACCCGTGCACACAACTGCCACACGCGTCCACCACGCCGCCGCCAACCACCCGCCCGCCAGGGGGCGCTCACGTCCGCGACAATAGCGCGGCACCGCCGGGCCGGGCCGAACCGAGCCGAGCCGCCGCCTCCTCTCCACTCGGCACGCCACGTCCTGCTTGCAAAACACATGGCTCGTCCCTCTGTACACACAACGCGCCTGCCTGCGGTCGCCGCCGGCATCTATCTACCTGCGCATCGGAGCCAGGCCGGCAAGCCCACACTTAAATAATGCACTTCACCAGCCAAACAAACCCACTCTTCCTTTCTTTGCACAGCGCATGCAACAGCAACCCCAGAAGCCGGGCCCGCCGCCAGCGTCTCCTCCTCCTCTGGGCACAGCCAGCCAGCCGTTCCCACCGCCCCGCCCCTGCTCTGCAGAACAAGAAAAAACGAAAAAGTACCAACACACGCACCCAAAGCGTAAGCCAGACAAGACCAGCCTCTCCAAGGCCACACACACGCAAAAAAAACAAAAAAACAAAAACACTACAACAAAATAAAATAAAAAAGAAAAAGCAAGCTGTCGCCTCGCCCCCGCCCGTCCCCCCACCCCACCACATTCGCCCCCTCCGCTTGTTTTCCTTTCTACAATTTCCCTCTTTTCCACCCAATATCCCGCCGCGGTTTACGGGCACCGGCCGATTTTGCGCCCGCCCACATGTGTGCCTACTCCCCACCACCATTCCCTCCGCAGCCCGCAGCCCGCTTTTCCCCCCTCCCTGCCCACACCGCACCACACCGACGGTGCTGACGTCGACACGCACCCAAGACAGGGGCCACGACCGTCTTTTTTCCTGGGCCCATCCCCGCACCGCACCGCACCGCACCTCCTTCCAATCAACGCTGTGGCGCCTGTGTCCGCGTGCGCGCCGCCTCTCTCAACATCCGTCCGCCGTCCGCCGTCCGCCGTCCGCCGGCCGGCCCGTTTTTCGGCCCCCAGGCCATCCGTCAACCACCACTGCCACTGCCCCTGCCCCTGCCCCTGCCCGCCCCGCACCACACCACACACCGCTGCTTGCCCCGGCCGTTGCCACCAAAGGCGCCAACCGCAGCCCGCGCGCGCCAGAAAGAGATGGCAAAACTACAGGGACCCAGCCGACCGACGAAAATCAGAGCAATTGGCCGGGAGGATCAAAAAGAGAGCTCCGAAAACCACCGTAGCGAGGCGTGGGAGGAAACGTTACGAGAAGCAGAAAGGGACCAGGAAAAATTCTGGAAATTTCTTAAAACTCGTAAACTAAACACGAAACATCTACATCTACATGGGGAAGGAACGACCCCACAGACCGAGCTGAAGCACTGGCGGATTCACTAGAAAGGCAATTCCAAGCACCAGAAGCGGTAGATGACGAAACTGATGACCACCAGGAAATGGTACTCAGAAGGGTAAAACCGCATCCTAAGTGCCCCGATCAGAACATCTTTCACAATCCAATAAACGCAGAAACCCCATATCTTATCACATCACAAACATACACACATCCTAAGAAGGCATCAGGCCCAGATTCCATCAAACCGCAACTACTACATCACCTACCTCCAGCAACTATCAATTATCTATCTAACATCAATATATAATGCTTGCTTCAGACTAAACTACTTGGAAACAGGCCCGAGTCATCACATTACCAAAGCCAAACAAGGACTTATTATTTCCGCAAAACTATAGGCCAACTTCCTTGGAAAGGTTCTCGGAAAGCTCATTCAAACTGAACTGAAGAAATTCAATTCTTAAAGGATAACAACATAATCATCCCACAACAATTCCGATTCCGCGAAGAACACAGCACCACCCACCAGGTGACCAGACTAGTCGAGCACATATGTCAGGCCAGAAACATTAGACACAGTACTGGAGCAGTCCTGCTTGACATTGGAAAAGCATTTGGATAACGCCTTATCTACAAGCTCCACCAGTACAACTGCCCCATCCACATTATTGCTTCTTTTCTCCGCAACAGAGCATTCTATGTCCATGTACCAGGAGCGGCAAGTAACACTAGATCCATAGAGGCTGGAGTCCCGCAAGGCTCAGTGCTGGGGCCCATTCTCTACTCAATATACACAAACAAACAGCTGGGAGGACACTTGTCACTATTTGCAGACGACACTGCAGTCTACCGCAGCAGTTCTAACCTGCAATATAGAGTCACAAAAATAGAGCAACACCTACAATCCATCCAGAAATGGGCTAACCAATGGAAAAAAAAAAAAAAAAACAATAAACGCGGAGAAAACCCAAGCAATACAATACGATTCACATTCAAAAAGAATACCTCCTAACCTGCATATACGCCTCAGAAATAACAATCTTCCATGGTCAGGCACAATAAAGTATCTAGGCATCAAGCTGGACAAGAGGTTGACATTTAGAGACCATGTTACACACGTTTGTAACAAGGCTGCAGCAGCAATATTCAGACTGTACCCAATCATCAAAGGAAACAGAATAAATATGCGCGCCAAAAAGAAAATCTTCAAAACCGTCATAGGAACCAGCCATCACTTACGGCTCTGAAAATCTGGTCAATGGCCGCAGACACCAACATAACAAGAGTAAAAAAGGGTGCAGAACAAATACTTCAGAATTACTGCTGATGCCGGCCGGTACCAGACAAACCGAGACATATACACAAACCATAACATACTCAAAATCCCGGAAATCATCCAAAGAAAAATCCATAAAGTTTTTTTTTTTTTCCACCAAACCACGGATTCGAACCACCCACTCATCAGAAATCTGGGACAAAATCCACCCGACCCAAGAACGACATTTCCCATCACGACAAAACACCACAAACTACAACATACCATGATAAACAAAAATAAAATACAAACACCATAACACTCACTCAAACAACAAACATCTACACACACCCAAGAGACCCTATCATCCCATCATTTTGTTACCCAACATAATCAGACAGAAGGCAGGGATCAAGGACAGATCCGGTCCTTCGAGTACAGGGGGTAAAAAATACCCATCAGACAGGCTCTCTCTCTCTCTCTCTCTCTCTCTCCTCCTCGCTTCTCCGTGCCGACGCTGCCCCGCACACGCGTTCGCGTTCGCGCTCGCGTTCGGCCGACACCACACGACAGGTCTTTGGGGCCCCGCCACTGCGCACACGCACGCCTCCTCCTCTTCCTTAGTTCTTTTTCGCTTTTCTTTTCTCCCCCGCCCCCCGCTCTCACCGCCACATCATCCCGCAACCCTTGGGGGATGTTTCCCAACATCAACGCGCCCCAATTCCACTCTCTGCCCGTGCCGCACTCTCCACTTTGCTTCTCCCCGTCCCCTACACACACGACTACCGAAACCCCGGTTGACACACCTTCTCGTAGGACAGGGGTGCGTGCGTGCGTGCGTGCGTGCGTGCGTGCGTTGTCTTGACGGTGACAGCAACAGCAACGGATCCGTCCATCCCATTCCCCCCCACTCGGTAAAGAACCATGTTCAACCCACACTACACAACAAGGGGGGCACACACGAACGCGAAAGAAAGGGCAGGGCAGGGCAGGGGCAACTATCTCGTACACATTCTTCCTCAGAACCCACATATCGCATCAACGAACGGCAGGCCAATTGCGGACTCAGCCGTGTCAGGCAAATCCAACCCAACCAACACCTCCCACGGAAACCCTGACACTGATCCAGCAGTACGTCCACATACATCGCCACACCAAATACGGGTGACGAGTGAGCAACAAATGGAACAATACACAACAAGGCTGACCTAATAAAAACTGCACGTCACGTCATACCTTCCAGACAGACGCAGTTCCGACGGGACGGCGGAACCGTATACGTACCTTTCAGCCACAACAACCGACCGACTCGACACGCCCGCGTCTCCAGCCAGCCAACCACCAGGGCCACACAGCCCGCAAGTTTCAGCGTCAACACTTCTTAACGTACGTTGCAAACTTTTCAAAACATTGCCACACACACACACACACACACACACCACGAAAAGCGTCAACCTCTCTCACACTGGATACACTCAACACTTTTTGTCGGCGGAGCTTGAGGCCAACGGTTGACACACCCCCACCGGCCACACAGGTTTCCCTTTGAAAATTGCAGTGACGGAGACGCGGCATTACGAGAGGGTTGTTTCCGAGAGCGCGAGCTGGACGGAGCTGCGGCGCCGCCGCCGCCGAGGGGTAATGAACGCACGCGATGCCGCATGACAGCCCATCACCCAAAGTTTCACCCACAACTGCACAGGTCGCACCCCCTTTTCGCGCCATACTAGTGTCGATCGTCAATTACAGCTCACGGTGTTCGCATTTGCCACTTGACGGGGGGGAAAAGAAAACAAAACAAAACAAACATCTGACACGCCATGTGTTTCTCTCTCTCTGTTATATCTAGGTCATTGGGCAGCCACTGTAAAAAAAAAAAAAAAAAATATTTTTACGACATGGTTGGGTAAGTGATTTAAAGACAACAATTGTGGGTCACACACCATAGACCATTTCGATAGTGTTCTTGTTCTTCTCTTTTTCCTTTTTTTATCGCTCAATTGAAATAAAACCTGGGGATGATGCAATGCTGCGATATGGCACAACCGTCGTCCATTGTACACAACTCGGGAACAAAAAGAAACCAATTCAGGGAACGTTCGTTCCTTCACAACGTTTCTTTCAACGCACTTGGTCTTTACCATCCTGTATTCAACACACATTTCCTTTCATCAAACTAGGGCATTTCCATAACAGTTTGTTTCCGTTTCTGTGAGCACAATACTGCTTCTTCGACGTCATTTCACCATCTTAACTAGAGACAAACAACAAAATAGGAAAACAGCCTTGAGAACCCCGTCCACCAAATTTCAGTTAGCACGGCATCCAAGATTCTTTTCCGGGGAGTGCAGTGCAGCTGACGCTGCTCAGACCATATACCGTCGCCAGTCTCACTCAACTCTTGCGCATTCCATTCTACGCTACGTGACTATGCAAAAATGAATGAATCAAACCCGCCCAGAGAGCGTCTTGTGCGAGGGGACACACGATATAGAGAACAACAAAACACACAGGGGACACCACCAAAGTTGGAGAGAACGTTTCCACCACGGCAGCCGCGCCGTCACGCGCTTTTTTTTTTTTCCTCCCCCCCCCCACTGCACACCTCCGAGACCACGGGAACGTTCACCGTCCCGTTGCCCTACACTGGGCGTTTCTTTTCAACCCCCCACCCTATTCCTCGCTCCCCGGACATTCGACCGATCACAAAGTGCAACCTCTCGTTACCGTCGGGTGCCCCTCTTCATCCCCGGGGCGCCAACAACAAAACAAAAAAAAAAAAAAAAAACACCACCGACGCCGTCGTCTCGCGTCACCTCACTCAACTGAGCGGAAAATACACGTACATCCAGAATGACGACACCGCCTCCACAAACAAAAACCAGACGTCAGACGTCAGGTCGAAAGAGGGCACCGTACGTCGTGGCGCGTGGTCTCCTAACTCACCTCGCGCGTACAAATACAATGCAATGCGTGTCTCCTCACGTTCACACACACCTCCACGCTCCACTTTTACGTCGCCCAACCAACCAACTAACTTAACCCACCCGCTCGGCGTAGAAGCAGCTGTAGGCGGCAACGTGTTTCTCACCCTCGCCACCAACGGTGTGACATCCGACAATCGCGGTTTGCTTTCCGTTCCACACCTCCGGCCATACCATACAAAGGGGACAAAAAAAAAATATATCAAACAAGCCAACTCCAGCGATCCGCCCCCCTAACACCAACACGTCTCGAAACACCCACGCCCACGACCCGGCTGTGGCTAAAGTGCGTATCCCAACGTCACACCAAAACCAAAGGCGCCGGCGCCGCACCACACCACAAGCTACAGCTACAGCTGTGCCGCAGTCCACCCGCTCACAACAACAACAACAACAACAACAATTCCGCCCTTCCCGCAAAGGCATTTTGGTGGCCCTGAAAAGGGCCGTTTTTTCTTTTCTTCGCCGCGCCGCGGACGAGCCTCCTATTTCCAAGAGCCACCTCCTTACTTGGAGCTCGTGTACTTGGTCACCGCCTTCGTGCCCTCGCTCACCGCGTGCTTGGCCAGCTCGCCAGGCAGCAAGAGCCGCACAGCGGTCTGGATCTCGCGGGACGTGATGGTCGAGCGCTTGTTGTAGTGCGCCAGGCGAGAAGCCTCGGCCGCAATGCGCTCGAAAATGTCGTTCACGAAGCTGTTCATGATGCTCATCGCCTTCGAAGAGATGCCCGTGTCAGGGTGCACCTGCTTCAGCACCTTGTAGATGTAGATGGCATAGCTCTCCTTCCTCTTGCGCTTCTTCTTCTTGTCGCCCTTCGAAATGTTCTTCTGCGCCTTGCCAGCCTTCTTGGCGGCTTTCCCGCTAGTCTTGGGCGGCATCACGAACAAACAGGCAGGCAGGCACGCGCAGTCAGTCAGTCAGTCAGGCGCTCCGCTCCAGTCAGCGTCTCCCCACACAGTGGCACCCGCCGCACGCCGCCGCCGCACCTTTACCAGCTCGCCCTGCTGCGGCCGCCGACCAATGGGGCGCGCGCGCAACCGGCCGCCGCACCCGAGCCCATAAAGGACCCCCACCCCGCCGGCGCCGGCGAGGCTTCCCCACACGCACCGACCCCGCCGACATCAAGGACGCCATAACGGCGAAAGGATACGACGTAAGGTCGGTGCGCAAACAGGGCTCGAACAACAGAGACCCACTGTATTGTGCAACGTTAATCGACACACCACAGCATCGGAAGTTGTTCCAGGAAACCCGACTAATGGGCCTTGGAATAACGACCGAACCACTGAAACAAAGAGCTAGAGCACCACAGTGCTTTAACTGTCAAGTGATCGGCCACGTAAATTATTACTGCGACATGCCGCCACGCTGCGTGCGATGCGCTGGAGGCCACGCGTCCAGGGAGTGCAAAATGTCACCCCAGGACAAGCCAAAATGCGCTAACTGCAGCGGCGCCCACACGGCCAGCTACCAAGGCTGTCCAGCACACAAAAGAGCCAAGGCCCGACAAACTGGGCAGATCACAAACACAAAAAACGTAAAACAAGCACAAACACGTAACAACACCAAAAAACCAACCAACACCACTCAAAACACGCAAACAGAAGACACCAAAACAAAAACACGAAACAAAGAGAAAGACGACAACACAAACACGCAAACACCCGGCACAAGCACACGAACACAGGACGCTACAAGATCCTATGCAAGAGCAGTATCCCCCGCACAGACCCCCAAAGTAGAAACAACAAAGCCAGCAACAACAACACAAACAAACAGCACACAAAATACACCAATACACCACTTCTCCCAAGCCCTGACGGAAGTAATCAAGCTCATGGACAAGCTGATGCAGACCATGACAAAAAACTTCGATAAATTATCCGCCGAAATTTCATCGGCAGTTAGGCCCTCGCAGCCCACTGCGACAACAAGTGTCACAACACCTCATCATGGCTAGGCCAGCAATTCAGGGTTTTAAACTATGCACGTTTAATGCCATGAGCCTCTTCCCCCAGGGTCTAGAATTCAGACAATTCCTGGCGGAAGAAGAAATAGACATATGCATGGTGCAGGAGACCAACCTGAAACCGGGAATCAGAGTTTCTGCACCAAACTACCTCTGCTACAGACGAGACCGACCAACTGCAGGGGGCGGGGTAGCAATATACATAAAAAGGGGGATTCCGCACCACCAGATTCATACGCCAGAAATGACACAGTTGGAAACAGTAGCACTAGAGGTACAGACATCCACAGGTCCGGTAACTGTGGTGTCAGCATATCGACAACCCAACACCCACAGGTTAGTTAAAGACGACATCGTCAAATTAGGACAAATTGGAGGCAAGCTGATACTTGGAGGAGATCTTAACTCCAAGCACTCTGACTGGAACTCCAGGAGGACGAACCAAGCTGGCCGACAATTAAAAAGCATCGCGCGCATCCACCACATGCACGTATGGGCCCCAGAGGAGCCCACACACTTTCCCAGAAATGGGAATAACCCGGACGTAATCGACGTAGCAATCACCAAAGGTCTCGCAGGATTCGTGACGGCGATTTCACTAAATAGAATGTCGTCTGATCACAATCCTGTTACATTCGAGATTGACGTGGGCGGCTGGCTACCGCCAATCCAGCGCCCAACCTCGTACAAACGCATCGATTGGGAAAAATTTCAAACACATGTAATGGAAGAATTCACCAACACCCCGCTCCCGACAGAGGACACCGAACAAACGCTGAGTAGTTTCACCGACACGGTCCTCCAAGCAGCTCAGGGCACAAAAACAGGACCGCGAAGGAATGGAAACTTACGCGAAACCCGGACACCAGGAGGCTGCTCAATAGATTACAGAGAGAACTTAAGGTCGCGCTCACTGAGCACAGAAACCAGCAATGGTCAAACCGCCTTACATCTCTCAAAGTGCAGGACAACAGCCTTTGGCAAGCAACTAAGCAGTTCACTAAAAGACGCGCAAGGATGCCGCCTCTGCACGGCGAGAGAGGACTAGTGTTCAGCGCTCAAGACAAAGCCAACGCACTCGCCGACGTCTCCGAGAAGCAATTCACACCAGCAGAGGCGCAGGACCACGAACATGAAAGAATGGTCCGCAGACAACTAACCGCATTTCTGGCAGCAGACGATGACGTCGATGAAGTTCCACCTACCTTCTCAACGGAGGAGGTAGCGGTAGCCATCAAATCGCTGCCCAACAAGAAAGCCCCAGGTCACGATCTCCTCACCAATGAACTGCTTAAGCACCTGCCCCAGCTAGCGATAGAAAAACTGACAGAAACGTTCAATGAAATCACGCGATCACAAAAATTCCCGAAACAGTGGAAACACGCGGAAGTGGTCGCGATCGCTAAGCCTGGAAAAGACCCCATCTTTCCCCAGCACCATCGCCCCATAAGCTTACTCCCAACGCTGAGTAAGCTGTACGAGCGCCTCCTCTTAGTGCACATTGACAGGCACATAAAAAGAGAGAACATGCTCCCCAAATTCCAGTTCGGATTTCGCAACCAACACTCAGCACCCCAACAACTCATGCGAGTGGTCGAAGCCGCCACAGAAGCCTTTAACCGGAAAGGCTACTGTGGTCTAGTGCTGCTAGACGTAGCCAAGGCGTTCGACAGTGTGTGGCACACTGGACTACTGTACAAATTGTACACATTAGGTTTCCCTGGCCATGTCGTTAAGCTCCTGAAGAGCTACCTAGCCAACCGCACATTTTGTGTCAAAGTGGACACTGCGAGGTCCTCGAAACGCACCGTCAGGGCCGGAGTACCACAGGGCTCGGTGCTAGGCCCAGTACTGTATAACCTATACACGGCCGACACACCGTCTGCCCCACAGACCCATACAGCCCAATACGCCGACGACACGGCATTCTTCGCCGTCAGTACAAATAGGAGGGTGGTTACAGCGAGACTCCAAAACATACTACATCAGACAGAAGCTTGGGCCAGGAAATGGCGAATAACAATAAACGGGGAGAAAACACAAGCATTGATGCTCACCCAAAGAAAAGGCAAACGAAACCCTGCCCACCGCCTACGTGACAACAGACCACTAAGACTGCACAGACGTGACATCCCATGGAGGGCCACAGCCAAATACCTGGGTGTCACCCTTGACAAAAGACTGACTTGGCGCACACACATCGAAGACATTAGGAGGAAGACCAGCGCCAGACTCAACAACATTTACCCCCTCCTCAACATTGAAAGCAGCTTGGCGGCAACTACAGGAGTAAGGCTGTACTGTACGCTTGTCCGCCCTATCATTGAGTATGCCTGCCCAGTCTGGGGCTATGCAGCCAAATCTCACCTGCTGAGACTGCAGAGAGTACAAAATAGAGCACTCAGACGGGCAATTCATGTCAGGACGCGCTTCCCCACTGCAGACACCCATGAAGCAACGGAAGTGAAAGCACTAACCGAAAGATTCAGAGAACTCGCGGTAGCATTCTACCAAACCGCGAGTCACTCTGAAAACGACCTGATAAATAGCCTCGGGAATTATCCCACCGATAATCTCAAATACAGGAGGCCAAAGTGCATCCTACACTAAAAAACGATTAACAATCAAACACCAACAGACAACAGTGGTTTATTAAAAATCGCATTAAAAGTTAGGCCAAAATCAAAAAGTAAGGTGCATGACAAATGCAAAAACGAAGAACATACTTGTTTGGAGCAAATGTCAAAGGACAACAAACCTCCACCACAAGACTGCTCAAAGTCCGAGCATGTCAAAATATGCGAAGCGCGCCGGCGCCGGCACGCACTCCGCTGCTCGACTCGCTGCGGCTCGCACCGTTTGGGGCGTTGTGCTTTTCTTTCTCGCTTCTTTCGAAACTAGCCCATCGCCATGTCCGGACGCGGAAAGGGAGGCAAAGTCAAGGGCAAGTCAAAGTCCCGCTCAAGCAGGGCTGGGCTCCAGTTCCCGGTCGGCAGAATCCACCGCCTCCTGCGCAAGGGAAACTACGCCGAGCGCGTCGGCGCCGGGGCGCCCGTCTACCTCGCCGCCGTCATGGAGTACCTCGCGGCTGAGGTGCTCGAGCTGGCCGGAAACGCGGCCCGCGACAACAAGAAGACGCGCATCATCCCGCGCCACCTGCAGCTCGCCATACGCAACGACGAGGAGCTCAACAAGCTCTTGTCGGGCGTCACCATCGCACAGGGAGGTGTCCTGCCCAACATCCAGGCCGTCCTGCTGCCAAAGAAGACCGAGAAGAAGGCCTAAAAGAGAGACAGCGCAATCGGCAACCGCCGCGTGCTCCCTTGGCACGCAGCGCGCCATTTGCAGCCTCGGCTCAAAAACAAAACACAATCGGCCCTTTTCAGGGCCACCACACAAACCTACGTCCAAAGCAGAATTCCAGTCGTTCGTCGCACCACTTTTCTCTCTCTCTCTCTCTCTCTCTCTCTCTCTCTTTCTGTGTACGGTTTTTTTTTTCCTTCTTACACACACAGGCGCCGCCATCTTGTACACACGTACTTGGCCACCTCCTCCACTCCACTCCACGCACGCACAGTCTCGCGACCATTAACCAGCACACGTGGCGCACAACAACACACCTCAAAAATAACCCCTCGGCACTCAGCCGCGCCGCAACACACAGCCCATCCACCGACAAGAAGCATACAAGCAAAGAGGGAGGGGAAGGAAGGAAGGAAGGAAGGAAGGAAGGAAGGAAGGAAGGAGCTCACACAACGCAAGGGCACGCTTCCTTCCCTCCCAACCGCACCGCACACCATGTCAAAAAAACTCCAAACAAAACTAAAAGGCCAAGTAGACTAAAAAGGAAAAGAAAAAAAAAAAACCAGCAACACAGACTCTTTCGCACTTTTCAACTTCCGAACACTGTGGTGGCCCTGAAAAGGGCCGTTTTTCAATCTCTCTTTCCTTCCTTCGGTCTCACACCGCCTAACCGCCGAAACCGTACAGGGTGCGCCCCTGCCTCTTCAGGGCGTACACCACGTCCATGGCCGTCACAGTTTTGCGCTTGGCGTGCTCAGTGTACGTCACCGCGTCGCGGATCACGTTCTCCAGGAACACCTTCAGCACTCCGCGCGTCTCCTCGTAGATCAGACCAGAGATGCGCTTCACGCCGCCCCTGCGCGCCAGGCGGCGGATCGCGGGCTTCGTGATGCCCTGGATGTTGTCGCGCAACACCTTGCGGTGCCGCTTGGCGCCACCCTTGCCGAGCCCCTTTCCTCCCTTGCCGCGGCCTGTCATTCTTCTTCTTCAAGCGTCTCAACCACAATAATATAAAAAACAGAAAGCAAGGCAAGCACCTCACCCGGCGCTAGCGAGTCGGCTACGGTTGTGGCGCCCAGCGCGCGCGCCGCCCCCCTATATAGACTCTGGGGCCCCGCGGCCCGCCCTCCCCTCCCCCCACCACCGCGCACCGAGGGCATATAAGCGCAGCACCGGGGCGCGCGGGCCCGTTGTCAAGGCAGCACCGGACGCCGTCGCGCACGCATATCCACGCCGCATCCGCATCCGCAGTAGCCATGGCCCGGACAAAGCAAACGGCCCGCAAGTCCACCGGCGGAAAGGCGCCGCGCAAACAGCTCGCCACCAAGGCGGCGAGGAAGAGCGCGCCCGCCACCGGCGGCGTCAAGAAGCCCCACCGCTACAGGCCGGGCACCGTCGCCCTGCGAGAAATCAGGCGCTACCAGAAGAGCACAGAGCTGCTCATCCGCAAGCTGCCATTCCAGCGCCTAGTGCGCGAGATCGCCCAGGACTTCAAGACCGACCTGCGCTTCCAGAGCTCCGCAGTCATGGCCCTGCAGGAGGCCAGCGAGGCCTACCTCGTCGGCCTCTTCGAAGACACCAACCTGTGCGCAATCCACGCCAAGCGAGTCACCATCATGCCCAAGGACATCCAGCTCGCGCGCCGCATCCGCGGCGAGCGCGCCTAAACCCGCACACCGCCAAACAAACAAAACGGCCCTTTTCAGGGCCACTAACGTCTCTCCGTCGCGAGCAAAACTTTGTCGGTCGCAACGACTAGTTCCCCACTCACTCTCCAGTCCAGTCGTCCCACCCCCGGCCCGGCGCCGCCGTTTCCAAAAAAAAAAAAAAAAAGCACCGCACCGGCCGAGCCAAGTCGCAAGCGTCAATAGCGCCACCCACACAGGCCACGGCACAAAACGTGACGCCCGGAAAGCAAAGCCAAAAAAGACTATTCCAAAACCACCACCAAGACAAACAAACAAACGCGGCGCAAAATAAATAGGTAAAAATAATAAAAGTAAAATACACTTTATGTAACACCAACCGCGCGCCGCTGCCCACGCCCGCCAACGACCCCACAATCCAACCACCGCGGCACGCAAACACCATCCACACATGAAACAAACAAACGCCAGCAAGCAAGACAGACAGACAGACAACAAGGCAACCGACCGACCACGACACGACAATCAACACCTTCCCGACGTGCTTTGATGGCCCTGAGAAGGGCCGTTTTTGTTTTTGTCCGGGACCGCGCGACAGCCTCTGGTTGCGCGCCGGCCACCAGGCGACGGTGTCAACCGCCAACCCTTCCCTGCCCTTTTTACTTCTTCTTCTTGGGCGAAGCCTTCGCCTTAGACGGCGTCGCCGTCGCCTTCTTCGGGCGCGGCGCCTTCGGCTTCTTCGTCGGAACCTTTGCGGCCTTCTTCGCCTTCAACGGCGACTTGGCCTTGGCCGGCTTGGCCGCAGCCGCCTTCTTCGCACCCGCGGGAGCGGCCGACGCCGCAGACGCCTTCTTGGCGGCGCCCGCCTTCCGACCGGTCGCCGCCTTCACGCCGCCAGCCTTCTTTGCGCCGGCCGCACGGGCCCCCTTCTTCTCCTTGCTGGCCGGAGCGGCGCGCTTCTTCTTCGCACCACCGCCGCCACCACGAGCCTTGCCGCCCTCGGCCGCCCCGCCGCCGGCGCCGGCAAGCTTGAAAGAGCCCGACGCGCCCTTCCCCTTCGTCTGCACCAGCTCGCCAGCCACGACGGCCGACTTGAGGTACTTCTTGATAAAGGGCGCCAGCTTCTCCGCGTCCAGCTTGTAGTGCGTGGCAATGTACTTCTTGATCGCCTGCAGCGACGACCCGCCGCGCTCCTTCAGACTCTTGATGGCGGCCGTCACCATCTCAGAGGTGCGCGGGTGCGCAGGCTTGGCGCGCGGCTTCTTCGCAGACGACGCAGACTTGGCCTTCTTCGTAGTGCCGGTGGCGGCGGGTGCCGCGGCAGTCTCGTTCGTAGCCGCCTGGTCTGCCATCTTTTGCTTGTTCTCTTTTCTTTTTTCCCCTTGGTTTCGCTTCCTTCTCTCCTTCGACGACGCACAACAGCGAGGGGCGCGCAGCAGAGAATAGCCGCGCACGCACTCACTCACTCACTGTTCGACCTTACGGGTCTGCCCTGACCCATGCAGGAGCAGGCTAAGCAGTCAACTGCTATTCCTACGGAAGCCTTTCGTTTCGGAGTGACTAACTCTCTTCTTGGGTTGGCCTCTGGTTGGTTTCTTTCTGGGTGGGGATGTCCTTTCTCTGTTGCGGAAGTTTTCACTCCTGCAACAGGTCAGGCCAGCGTGTTGTTGGCCTGTGGTGCGCAGGATGGCCCAGACCCCTGATGAGCCGGTTGTCGGACCGTTCGGCCCGCTCGTAGAAGGCCCGCGCTGATTGCTTGAAGCGGTCGCGGAGGAGGGTTATTCCGGTCTGCTCGTGTAGCCGAGCGGTCGAGTATAGCCTCGGCAGGCGCAGAGCGAGCTTGAGCGCCCTGTTCTGCACCCTCTGCAGCTTGCTGATGTGTGTCTCGGCCGCGTTGCCCCACACCACAGCCGCGTATTCCAGCACTGGACGTACCAGCGCCAGGTACAGCGTGATGCCGTGATGAGGCGGCAGCGCAGACGATGGATTGAGCAGAGGGTACAGGACGCGTAGGCGCCCTATTGCTCTGCCCCTGACGTCCTCGATGTGCGGCTTCCATGTCAGCTTGTGGTCCAATGTGACACCCAGGTAGCGGCCGGTCTTGCTCCATGGGACGGGGCTGCCCATGACGGTGACTGGCGGAAGATCGGGCGGCAGTGGTCGTCTAGTGAACACCACCGCCTGGCTCTTCGCCGCGTTTTGCTTGAGGCGCCACTTGGTCGACCAGGCGCCAAGGGCCTCGCAACCTCGTTGGAGAAGGCGGCGCATCTCGACCGCCTTCATGCTCCGCACGAACAGCGCAGTGTCGTCAGCATATAGTGCCAACTTCACCGGCGTCACGCGCGGAGCGTCGGCGGTGTATAGGGAGTACAGTAGGGGCCCAAGAACGGACCCCTGCGGCACTCCAGCACGGATGTATCGGTGGGTGGATGTCCCATCTTCCAGCCTGACATGGAAGGACCGCTCGGCTAGGTATGACCGGAGGAGGACTCCGTGTGACGTCGGTACCCCGTGCACAAAAAGTTTGTACACGAGGCCGTCGTGCCACACGGAGTCGAATGCCCTAGAGACGTCCAGGAACACCGCCCCAAGGTATTCCCGAGTCTCCAGGGCGCGCATGGCTTCTTCTACCAACCGCATCAGCTGGTGGACGGTGGAATGGCCCCTCCTAAAGCCGAACTGCTCGTCGGGTATGATGCCTTCTGCTGTCACGTGGCGGAGTAGGCGTCTGGCGTACAGGCGCTCGAACACCTTCGAGAGTGCCGGCAGCAGACTGATTGGCCGATAGTTGGCGGCGTCCCGTGGGTCCTTGTTCGCCTTGGGGATTGCCACCACCTCTGCATGTTTCCATACAGAGGGGTAGACCCCAGAGCGAAGGACCTGGTTGAAGATGCCCGCCAGGAATGGGTGTGCACCCGCCGGCAGGCTCTTCAGCAGATGGTTGGTGACGCCGTCAGCCCCGCCAGCCTTCTTGGTGTTGAGCGCCGTTATCTGCACGGCCACCTCCTCCTCGGTGATGGGGTCGATCTCGTCTGCTGCGTCCCTGGCTTCCAGGAACACTGGGAGCTGCTCCTCAACCCGGTGGAGGTGCTCCTCGTCAATGTTATCATCCACCGGGGTGAATGACAGCTCGAAGTGGTCCGCCAGGGCGCCTGCCTTGCCGTCCGGGCTGCAGACGACATCTTGTCCGACGAGTAGCGGCGGGACGCGCTGCCTTCTGCGTAGAAAGGACTTCACAGTCCGCCACGCGCTGCCGTCCTCGGTGTTGAGGGAGGCGACGAAGTCTGCCCATACGTTGTTCCTGTGCGCCTCAGCCGCCGCTTTGATGTCTCTCCGCATGCGGTTGAGGCGCCGTTTCGTTGCGGGTTGGCGCGTGAGCTGCCACTCCCGGAAGAGGCGGTTCTTCTCCCGTATTGCGTCCCGGATGGGAGGCGGCAGGTTACGGGAGAAGTCCCTGGTACCCTGTGGAGGGGCAGGGGAGGCCGCATCAGCTGCCTGCAGCAGCTGACGCGTGAAGAATTGAAGGGCGGCATCCGCCCCCACTGCCGCGGGGTCAGGTGAGTCCGCCAGTGATGCCAGGATGTTGTCCTGAAATCGATCGCTGTCCAGGCGCCGGTACGTCTGCCGACGTGGCGGGAGCGTGGCTCCAGCGATGTCGATTCCATAGACCACCGGCAGGTGGTCGGACGACATCGCACACCTCGTGGTAGCGGTCGTGTGGTGCCCGATGCCTTTGATGACGGCAACGTCGAGCACGTCCGACCGCCCCCTGGCCGGGAAGATGGTGTGTTCCTGTGGGCCCAGTACCAGGGCGCCATTCCTCTGGGCTGCGCGAAGAAGTCGGCGGCCACTGACGTTCGTGAGGCGGGAGTTCCATTCCGGGTGTTTCGCATTGAAGTCACCCGCAATGAAGACCCTCCCCCCAATCGCCAGCAGTGCGTCGACGTCTGCCTCCTGGAGGTGTCCACGTGGTGGCCTGTATGCAGCCACGAAGGTTATTTGCCCCACAGCCGTCGTGACGTTCACCCCGGTGACTTCCAGGGTGGCCATGGCGGGGAGCAGCACCTGGTGGTGCCGGAGTGAGGCGCGGACGTAGATGGCGGTACCCCCGCCTGCCGTCGGCCTGTCGTTGCGGTAGCAAACATAGTTTGCTACCTTCACGTGAACTCCTGGCTTGAGGTGAGTTTCGCAGATCAGGCACAGGTCGATGGCCTCGTCCTGCATGAACTGACGAAACTCACCCTGTTGTGGAAACAGGCTGTTGGCATTGAAACCACAGATGGTCAGACCGTGGATAAGGACGTTATCCATGGTGTGGTTTCGTGGCGACGGTAGCGGCCTGGAGGGCCCCCGTTACGGCGGTGACGAGCACCGGCAGTTGCTGTAGCAGGGCAGAGAGGGAGCTCAACATTGCTCCCAGGTCTGCTGCTTCTGGTCGCGGAATTGCTGCAGGAGGTGCCGCGGTTGCGGGTGCGTGGGCGGCGGGGCGCAGCGGAGTGGCTGCGTCCGTTAGCGGGACCGCACGCCTAGCAGCTTGCGGCCTGTCTGAGGTGGGGGGACGGTTTAGCCGTCCGCCCTGGTGTTGGTCGTCCTGGGCGCCAGTTGCCTGGTTGGGCGCCTTGGTGGTCGCGACGTCCGTCCGCCGCCCCCTGGGGGCGTCCGAGGACTCCCCCTTGGTGGCAGAGGCGAAGCTGGTGCCTGGTTGCCCCTTTCGTGCCGGTGCCGCACGTCCTTGCTGCCGTGGGCCGCGTTTGAAGGCGGCGCAGCCTCTGTAGCTCGCCACATGTGGCTCGCTACAGTTGCAGCACTTGGGCGCCTCCTCCCTCTTCTTTGTGCAGTCTCGACTCTGGTGGGAGTCGGCGCACTTGACGCAGCGGGCCGGCATCGTGCAGTAGCGCGCCACGTGGTCAAGCCCTTGGCAGGAGAAGCACTGGGCGCGCCTCCCCTTGGCCTTGAGCGGCTCCACTTCCACTGCAATCCTGGCCACCATCTGCACCTGGAAAATTTTGCGGTTTTCGAGGTTGTCCGGGAGGACAACCAAGAACAGTGGCATGGGCCTCCTCGTCCTGGGCGACTTCATGAGCGTGACCGAGCTGGCCATGTAGCCCAGCCCAGCTAGTTCACCCTTGAGGTGGTCGGTCTCCATTTTCAGCGGGAGGCGGCGAAAAACCACCTTCAGCTGCTTCATTGGCTCGGCATTGTGGGTGTAGCAATGCAGCTTCTCCTTCTCTATGAGCCGCATGGCAGCCCGGTACTCCTCCATTGTGCCGATCGAAACTCTGTACAAGTCCCGACCTTCACATTTGATCTTGGCAGTGGACGATACCGTCTGGAACTTCTCGAGGAAGGACTGGTATGTGTCCTTCCACGATACTGTAATCGGTGGCGGGGCGGGTGCCCGCCTCTTGGGTGCCTCAGCGTCGTCCATGGGCTCCGGCTCGTCAGGAACGTCGACGAATGAGTTCGCTGTCGGCAGCGGCTGCACTCTCTCAAGCCGTTTGGCCCGAGCAGTGTGCCGCCGCTTCGGGACAACGAAGCCGTCGTCGGTCCCCTGATCTGCCTCCGAGTGGGCAGCAGCTTCTGGCGTCTTCTTCTTCTGACTTTGCATGCAGGTAGAATCAGAGATGGCGGCGGAATCTTCCTCCTCCGCAGCTGCAGGCCTCTTTCTAGAGGGCTGCGCTGTATCCATGGTTTCCGCCTCGAGCAGTTCGCCAAGGTTGGCCTCTGGGATTGTGCTGTCTCGTGGCAGGGCAGTGGCGTGCTCTGTCGTCGCGCCTGACGGTACAGCAAACGGCGTATCTGAGGTCTCTTCACTGGCTCCCGACGGTACGCTCACATCTTCGAATACCTCGCAGCCAAGTGACCTCAGGTGCTGTTGGAACGCGCGGAGTGCTCGTTCGTCGGCTTCCTGTTCAGGGTACACAATGCCCCGCGATAGTCGGTGTACAACTAGGTACACCTGCTCTGGTGTGAGCGGGCTAGTGCGCATTGGGTGTACCGCAGCGCAGTCCGCAGTCGATTGCAGCGTCGTCATACGTGGGGGGGCGGATGCAGCCGCCGACAGAGCTGCCTCGGTTGCCCGAGGTAGTCCCGCCGCGCGGCAGTCCGCCGCTCCCTGCGCCTGCGTAACGCGGTCCTCCTCGCTCGGCATCCTAACTCGGAATGCCGCGCACGCGCCTGGCCCAGCCAGTGTCGCGGGCGGGCGCGGACGGCCGAGAGAGCGGCCGCCACTCGGCGCGCCGCCGCGCCGCCGCGCCGCGCCTCCCGCGCTTGCTACCGCCCAACGTCCGACAGCCTGCGCGGAGCAGCCCCCAACCTGCGCCGCAACCACCCGCGCCATTCAAACCACCGAGGATGGGGCTACACACACCGACACCACGGTCGCCAACCAGTCGCCGCGGCGGCGCCGCAAACCACGGCCAAACTGCAGCCACCGCGCGCCACAGCCTGGGTCGGCCCGCCGAGAATCGCCGCCCCCGCCCAAATGCCGCCCCCACAGCCCCAGCCGACGACCCGCCACAATGGCCAAACCTTCGTCAAAACTCCCACACCGTCGCCGCGGCAGCCCGGCCACCGCGGCCGGCGCCACAGCCACACGAGCCGAGTCGTGCGGCGATGACGGCCGTGCACAAACGCACCTCCGCCGCCCCATCGCCTTCCGCCGTTTTCCCGATCGGCCCGCAGCCGTCGGGCCACGGCCGCGGGCCGTCCTCCTCCTCTCGCCTCGCCCGCCAACACCCACAGCCCTTCCAACACATTTTTTTTTCTTTTTTCTTTTTTTTTTACTTTTTTTACGATCGCCGCCTGCGCAACATGGCACCGGCCGACGGAGCGCCAACCCCCCCGCCACAGGCGAAAACAAAACAAAACAAAACAAAACAACGATAAACAAACAAACAAAATAAATTACCAGCCAGCCCCAACTACAGACACACCGAATCTGCCCTCACAGCCGACCTTACACGCCTCAACGTCAAAACAAAGGTGGTTTCTTTCTTTCAACGGTTACCTTACCTTAGGTTACGTCAGGTTAGGCTAAGAAGGCGTCAGGGTTAGGTTAAGCGTTGACGTGACGTCACGTCTTAACGTAGGCGTTAAGCTAAGGTTGCGGTCACGTACGTTAGGTTAAGGCGACTTGGGGGTTGGCCTAAGAGCTTAGGTTAGGTTACGTTAGTTTAGGTGGCTGCGTTAAGGGGCTTAAAGAAGTTTAGGAGGTTAAGGCGTCGAGGCGGCCGCACCCCCTTAGCTGCTGCGGCTCGGCCACGCCACGCCACGCCACGCCACGCTTTGGGGTTTCATAAGGTCGCGCGGCGGGTCGTCGGCACGCCGCAAAGGACAAAACTGCAAGACGACGTCGAAAAACAAACAACAGGTAAAAAATAAATAAGTAAAAATAAACGACGCCGACAGGCGGGGATCAGCAGAACGAGCAGATTCCGGAGAGCGAACGAGACACACACGGACGCACACACACAAACCCCCCCGAGCCGAGAGAGCACAGCACCACCACGTGTCGGCCTCCGCTCACCCGACTCGGCTGGGCTGGGCTGGCGGCCGGGCCGGATGCACGTACACGTACGGCTACAGCCACTACCCGTACACAGCCGCTCTTCACGCAACACCAGCCAAATGGCGCGCCCGCGGCTCGTCGCGGTCGCGGTCGCAACGCCACGCCGGCACACTTTCGGCACCACCGTTTTCGCGCGCACCGCAAACAAAACGCAGCCGACACACACAGAAAAAAAAAAAAACAACACAGAGCGCGAGACGGGCGGCGGCGCACCTTTCGCCAGCCGGCAGGCAATCGACTCGCCCAGTACGACAAACGCGCACGCCACCCCACCCACCAACCAACCAACCAACCAACCAGTCGTCGTCGTCGTCGTCGTCGTCGTCCCGAAATCAAACAAACTCTCAAAAGCACAGCCCCTGCTGCCAACGGACGCAGGCGCCACGCAGCTCCCTTCCCGCCACACTCGATTCGCAGCGCAACTCACCCGGCACACCGTCAAACGACGGGCTGGGCTCGCCGCATCGCCGCAACCTACACACCTTCCACGCCACGACGCACAGCCCCACCAGACGCCCGTGCCGCAACGACACTACTGCACTACCACTACCGCACTACTCCTCTCGCCCTTGCCATACACGACACAACACGCCAAAAAATGAAAATCCAAATACAAACAAAAACACCGCCCCCACGACCCAAACACATGCACGGCGCGCCAACACACGCGAGGCAAGGCACGCAGCAAACGGCGTCCCCTCCGCGTCGCGCCATCAACCTACACACACAAGGCAACCAACAACAGCCAGCCAGCCAGCCAGCCAGCCAGCCAGCCAGCCAGCCAGCCCCACTCTCACGCCGCAAAAACAGAAAACACACCGAAACCGCCAAACGCCGCACATTCGCGCTTCGCACTTACCACACACCTCTCGGCATCCGTTTCGCACACAACGACGCGACGCACAATACATCATCACGGGCTACGCACGCACACCGCGACCCACTTTTTTACGACGCCCTCGGCAGAGCACACGTGCCCACGCCCACACACAGTCGACACAACGACGCAGCGCGCAGCAGACGCGGCCGCAACACATACCTCCCCGACGACGCGCCAACACCGCCAGCCACTGCTCACTCGCCCAAGCAACCCGTGCACACAACTGCCACACGCGTCCACCACGCCGCCGCCAACCACCCGCCCGCCAGGGGGCGCTCACGTCCGCGACAACAGCGCGGCACCGCCGGGCCGGGCCGAACCGAGCCGAGCCGCCGCCTCCTCTCCACTCGGCACGCCACGTCCTGCTTGCAAAACACATGGCTCGTCCCTCTGTACACACAACGCGCCTGCCTGCGGTCGCCGCCGGCATCTATCTACCTGCGCATCGGAGCCAGGCCGGCAAGCCCACACTTAAATAATGCACTTCACCAGCCAAACAAACCCACTCTTCCTTTCTTTGCACAGCGCATGCAACAGCAGCCCCAGGAGCCGGGCCCGCCGCCAGCGTCTCCTCCTCCTCTGGGCACAGCCAGCCAGCCGTTCCCACCGCCCCGCCCCTGCTCTGCAGAACAAGAAAAAACGAAAAAGTACCAACACACGCACCCAAAGCGTAAGCCAGACAAGACCAGCCTCTCCAAGGCCACACACACGCAAAAAAAAACAAAAGAACAAAAACACTACAACAAAATAAAATAAAAAAGAAAAAGCAAGCTGTCGCCTCGCCCCCGCCCGTCCCCCCACCCCACCACATTCGCCCCCTCCGCTTGTTTTCCTTTCTACAATTTCCCTCTTTTCCACCCAATATCCCGCCGCGGTTTACGGGCACCGGCCGATTTTGCGCCCGCCCACATGTGTGCCTACTCCCCACCACCATTCCCTCCGCAGCCCGCAGCCCGCTTTTCCCCCCCTCCCTGCCCACACCACACCACACCGACGGTGCTGACGTCGACACGCACCCAAGACAGGGGCCACGACCGTCTTTTTTCCTGGGCCCATCCCCGCACCGCACCTCCTTCCAGTCAACGCTGTGGCGCCTGTGTCCGCGCGAGACGCGTGCGCGCCGCCTCTCTCAACATCCGTCCGCCGTCCGCCGTCCGCCGGCCGGCCCGTTTTTCGGCCCCCAGGCCATCCGTCAACCACCACTGCCACTGCCCCTGCCCCTGCCCCTGCCCGCCCCGCACCACACCACACACCGCTGCTTGCCCCGGCCGTTGCCACCAAAGGCGCCAACCGCAGCCCGCGCGCGCCAGAAAGAGATGGCAAAACTACAGGGACCCAGCCGACCGACGAAAATCAGAGCAATTGGCCGGGAGGATCAAAAAGAGAGCTCCGAAAACCACCGTAGCGAGGCGTGGGAGGAAACGTTACGAGAAGCAGAAAGGGACCAGGAAAAATTCTGGAAATTTCTTAAAACTCGTAAACTAAACACGAAACATCTACATCTACATGGGGAAGGAACGACCCCACAGACCGAGCTGAAGCACTGGCGGATTCACTAGAAAGGCAATTCCAAGCACCAGAAGCGGTAGATGACGAAACTGATGACCACCAGGAAATGGTACTCAGAAGGGTAAAACCGCATCCTAAGTGCCCCGATCAGAACATCTTTCACAATCCAATAAACGCAGAAACCCCATATCTTATCACATCACAAACATACACACATCCTAAGAAGGCATCAGGCCCAGATTCCATCAAACCGCAACTACTACATCACCTACCTCCAGCAACTATCAATTATCTATCTAACATCAATATATAATGCTTGCTTCAGACTAAACTACTTGGAAACAGGCCCGAGTCATCACATTACCAAAGCCAAACAAGGACTTATTATTTCCGCAAAACTATAGGCCAACTTCCTTGGAAAGGTTCTCGGAAAGCTCATTCAAACTGAACTGAAGAAATTCAATTCTTAAAGGATAACAACATAATCATCCCACAACAATTCCGATTCCGCGAAGAACACAGCACCACCCACCAGGTGACCAGACTAGTCGAGCACATATGTCAGGCCAGAAACATTAGACACAGTACTGGAGCAGTCCTGCTTGACATTGGAAAAGCATTCGGATAACGCCTTATCTACAAGCTCCACCAGTACAACTGCCCCATCCACATTATTGCTTCTTTTCTCCGCAACAGAGCATTCTATGTCCATGTACCAGGAGCGGCAAGTAACACTAGATCCATAGAGGCTGGAGTCCCGCAAGGCTCAGTGCTGGGGCCCATTCTCTACTCAATATACACAAACAAACAGCTGGGAGGACACTTGTCACTATTTGCAGACGACACTGCAGTCTACCGCAGCAGTTCTAACCTGCAATATAGAGTCACAAAAATAGAGCAACACCTACAATCCATCCAGAAATGGGCTAACCAATGGAAACAAAAAAAAAAAAAACAATAAACGCGGAGAAAACCCAAGCAATACAATACGATTCACATTCAAAAAGAATACCTCCTAACCTGCATATACGCCTCAGAAATAACAATCTTCCATGGTCAGGCACAATAAAGTATCTAGGCATCAAGCTGGACAAGAGGTTGACATTTAGAGACCATGTTACACACGTTTGTAACAAGGCTGCAGCAGCAATATTCAGACTGTACCCAATCATCAAAGGAAACAGAATAAATATGCGCGCCAAAAAGAAAATCTTCAAAACCGTCATAGGAACCAGCCATCACTTACGGCTCTGAAAATCTGGTCAATGGCCGCAGACACCAACATAACAAGAGTAAAAAAGGGTGCAGAACAAATACTTCAGAATTACTGCTGATGCCGGCCGGTACCAGACAAACCGAGACATATACACAAACCATAACATACTCAAAATCCCGGAAATCATCCAAAGAAAAATCCATAAAGTTTTTTTTTTTTTTCCACCAAACCACGGATTCGAACCACCCACTCATCAGAAATCTGGGACAAAATCCACCCGACCCAAGAACGACATTTCCCATCACGACAAAACACCACAAACTACAACATACCATGATAAACAAAAATAAAATACAAACACCATAACACTCACTCAAACAACAAACATCTACACACACCCAAGAGACCCTATCATCCCATCATTTTGTTACCCAACATAATCAGACAGAAGGCAGGGATCAAGGACAGATCCGGTCCTTCGAGTACAGGGGGTAAAAAATACCCATCAGACCAGCTCTCTCTCTCTCTCTCTCTCTCTCTCTCTCTCCTCCTCGCTTCTCCGTGCCGACGCTGCCCCGCACACGCGTTCGCGTTCGCGCTCGCGTTCGGCCGACACCACACGACAGGTCTTTGGGGCCCCGCCACTGCGCACACGCACGCCTCCTCCTCTTCCTTAGTTCTTTTTCGCTTTTCTTTTCTCCCCCGCCCCCCGCTCTCACCGCCACATCATCCCGCAACCCTTGGGGGATGTTTCCCAACATCAACGCGCCCCAATTCCACTCTCTGCCCGTGCCGCACTCTCCACTTTGCTTCTCCCCGTCCCCTACACACACGACTACCGAAACCCCGGTTGACACACCTTCTCGTAGGACAGGGGTGCGTGCGTGCGTGCGTGCGTGCGTGCGTGCGTTGTCTTGACGGTGACAGCAACAGCAACGGATCCGTCCATCCCATTCCCCCCCACTCGGTAAAGAACCATGTTCAACCCACACTACACAACAAGGGGGGCACACACGAACGCGAAAGAAAGGGCAGGGCAGGGCAGGGGCAACTATCTCGTACACATTCTTCCTCAGAACCCACATATCGCATCAACGAACGGCAGGCCAATTGCGGACTCAGCCGTGTCAGGCAAATCCAACCCAACCAACACCTCCCACGGAAACCCTGACACTGATCCAGCAGTACGTCCACATACATCGCCACACCAAATACGGGTGACGAGTGAGCAACAAATGGAACAATACACAACAAGGCTGACCTAATAAAAACTGCACGTCACGTCATACCTTCCAGACAGACGCAGTTCCGACGGGACGGCGGAACCGTATACGTACCTTTCAGCCACAACAACCGACCGACTGGACACGCCCGCGTCTCCAGCCAGCCAACCACCAGGGCCACACAGCCCGCAAGTTTCAGCGTCAACACTTCTTAACGTACGTTGCAAACTTTTCAAAACATTGCCACACACTCACACCACGAAAAGCGTCAACCTCTCTCACACTGGATACACTCAACACTTTTTGTCGGCGGAGCTTGAGGCCAACGGTTGACACACCGCCACCGGCCACACAGGTTTCCCTTTGAAAATTGCAGTGACGGAGACGCGGCATTACGAGAGGGTTGTTTCCGAGAGCGCGAGCTGGACGGAGCTGCGGCGCCGCCGCCGCCGAGGGGTAATGAACGCACGCGATGCCGCATGACAGCCCATCACCCAAAGTTTCACCCACAACTGCACAGGTCGCACCCCCTTTTCGCGCCATACTAGTGTCGATCGTCAATTACAGCTCACGGTGTTCGCATTTGCCACTTGACGGGGGGGAAAAGAAAACAAAACAAAACAAACATCTGACACGCCATGTGTTTCTCTCTCTCTGTTATATCTAGGTCATTGGGCAGCCACTGTAAAAAAAAAAAAAAAAAATATTTTTACGACATGGTTGGGTAAGTGATTTAAAGACAACAATTGTGGGTCACACACCATAGACCATTTCGATAGTGTTCTTGTTCTTCTCTTTTTCCTTTTTTTATCGCTCAATTGAAATAAAACCTGGGGATGATGCAATGCTGCGATATGGCACAACCGTCGTCCATTGTACACAACTCGGGAACAAAAAGAAACCAATTCAGGGAACGTTCGTTCCTTCACAACGTTTCTTTCAACGCACTTGGTCTTTACCATCCTGTATTCAACACACATTTCCTTTCATCAAACTAGGGCATTTCCATAACAGTTTGTTTCCGTTTCTGTGAGCACAATACTGCTTCTTCGACGTCATTTCACCATCTTAACTAGAGACAAACAACAAAATAGGAAAACAGCCTTGAGAACCCCGTCCACCAAATTTCAGTTAGCACGGCATCCAAGATTCTTTTCCGGGGAGTGCAGTGCAGCTGACGCTGCTCAGACCATATACCGTCGCCAGTCTCACTCAACTCTTGCGCATTCCATTCTACGCTACGTGACTATGCAAAAATGAATGAATCAAACCCGCCCAGAGAGCGTCTTGTGCGAGGGGACACACGATATAGAGAACAACAAAACACACAGGGGACACCACCAAAGTTGGAGAGAACGTTTCCACCACGGCAGCCGCGCCGTCACGCGCTTTTTTTTTTTTCCTCCCCCCCCCCACTGCACACCTCCGACACCACGGGAACGTTCACCGTCCCGTTGCCCTACACTGGGCGTTTCTTTTCAACCCCCCACCTTATTCCTCGCTCCCCGGACATTCGACCGATCACAAAGTGCAACCTCTCGTTACCGTCGGGTGCCCCTCTTCATCCCCGGGGCGCCAACAACAAAACAAAAAAAAAAAAAAAAACACCACCGACGCCGTCGTCTCGCGTCACCTCACTCAACTGAGCGGAAAATACACGTACATCCAGAATGACGACACCGCCTCTACAAACAAAAACCAGACGTCAGACGTCAGGTCGAAAGAGGGCACCGTACGTCGTGGCGCGTGGTCTCCTAACTCACCTCGCGCGTACAAATACAATGCAATGCGTGTCTCCTCACGTTCACACACACCTCCACGCTCCACTTTTACGTCGCCCAACCAACCAACTAACTTAACCCACCCGCTCGGCGTAGAAGCAGCTGTAGGCGGCAACGTGTTTCTCACCCTCGCCACCAACGGTGTGACATCCGACAATCGCGGTTTGCTTTCCGTTCCACACCTCCGGCCATACCATACAAAGGGGACAAAAAAAAATATATCAAACAAGCCAACTCCAGCGATCCGCCCCCCTAACACCAACACGTCTCGAAACACCCACGCCCACGACCCGGCTGTGGCTAAAGTGCGTATCCCAACGTCACACCAAAACCAAAGGCGCCGGCGCCGCACCACACCACAAGCTACAGCTACAGCTGTGCCGCCGTCCACCCGCTCACAACAACAACAACAACAACAACAATTCCGCCCTTCCCGCAAAGGCATTTTGGTGGCCCTGAAAAGGGCCGTTTTTTCTTTTCTTCGCCGCGCCGCGGACGAGCCTCCTATTTCCAAGAGCCACCTCCTTACTTGGAGCTCGTGTACTTGGTCACCGCCTTCGTGCCCTCGCTCACCGCGTGCTTGGCCAGCTCGCCAGGCAGCAAGAGCCGCACAGCGGTCTGGATCTCGCGGGACGTGATGGTCGAGCGCTTGTTGTAGTGCGCCAGGCGAGAAGCCTCGGCCGCAATGCGCTCGAAAATGTCGTTCACGAAGCTGTTCATGATGCTCATCGCCTTCGAAGAGATGCCCGTGTCAGGGTGCACCTGCTTCAGCACCTTGTAGATGTAGATGGCATAGCTCTCCTTCCTCTTGCGCTTCTTCTTCTTGTCGCCCTTCGAAATGTTCTTCTGCGCCTTGCCAGCCTTCTTGGCGGCTTTCCCGCTAGTCTTGGGCGGCATCACGAACAAACAGGCAGGCAGGCACGCGCAGTCAGTCAGTCAGTCAGGCGCTCCGCTCCAGTCAGCGTCTCCCCACACAGTGGCACCCGCCGCACGCCGCCGCCGCACCTTTACCAGCTCGCCCTGCTGCGGCCGCCGACCAATGGGGCGCGCGCGCAACCGGCCGCCGCACCCGAGCCCATAAAGGACCCCCACCCCGCCGGCGCCGGCACGCACTCCGCTGCTCGACTCGCTGCGGCTCGCACCGTTTGCGTTGTGCTTTTCTTTCTCGCTTCTTTCCAAACTAGCCCATCGCCATGTCCGGACGCGGAAAGGGAGGCAAAGTCAAGGGCAAGTCAAAGTCCCGCTCAAGCAGGGCTGGGCTCCAGTTCCCGGTCGGCAGAATCCACCGCCTCCTGCGCAAGGGAAACTACGCCGAGCGCGTCGGCGCCGGGGCGCCCGTCTACCTCGCCGCCGTCATGGAGTACCTCGCGGCTGAGGTGCTCGAGCTGGCCGGAAACGCGGCCCGCGACAACAAGAAGACGCGCATCATCCCGCGCCACCTGCAGCTCGCCATACGCAACGACGAGGAGCTCAACAAGCTCTTGTCGGGCGTCACCATCGCACAGGGAGGTGTCCTGCCCAACATCCAGGCCGTCCTGCTGCCAAAGAAGACCGAGAAGAAGGCCTAAAAGAGAGACAGCGCAATCGGCAACCGCCGCGTGCTCCCTTGGCATGCAGCGCGCCATTTGCCGCCTCGGCTCAAAAACAAAACACAATCGGCCCTTTTCAGGGCCACCACACAAACCTACGTCCAAAGCAGAATTCCAGTCATTCGTCGCACCACTTTTCTCTCTCTCTCTCTCTCTCTCTCTCTTTCTGTGTACGGTTTTTTTTTTTTTTTTTCCTTCTTACACACACAGGCGCCGCCATCTTGTACACACGTACTTGGCCACCTCCTCCACTCCACTCCACGCACGCACAGTCTCGCGACCATTAACCAGCACACGTGGCGCACAACAACACACCTCAAAAATAACCCCTCGGCACTCAGCCGCGCCGCAACACACAGCCCATCCACCGACAAGAAGCATACAAGCAAAGAGGGAGGGGAAGGAAGGAAGGAAGGAAGGAAGGAAGGAGCTCACACAACGCAAGGGCACGCTTCCTTCCCTCCCAACCGCACCGCACACCACGTCAAAAAAACTCCAAACAAAACTAAAAGGCCAAGTAGACTAAAAAGGAAAAGAAAAAAAAAAACCAGCAACACAGACTCTTTCGCACTTTTCAACTTCCGAACACTGTGGTGGCCCTGAAAAGGGCCGTTTTTCAATCTCTCTTTCCTTCCTTCGGTCTCACACCGCCTAACCGCCGAAACCGTACAGGGTGCGCCCCTGCCTCTTCAGGGCGTACACCACGTCCATGGCCGTCACAGTCTTGCGCTTGGCGTGCTCAGTGTACGTCACCGCGTCGCGGATCACGTTCTCCAGGAACACCTTCAGCACTCCGCGCGTCTCCTCGTAGATCAGACCAGAGATGCGCTTCACGCCGCCCCTGCGCGCCAGGCGGCGGATCGCGGGCTTCGTGATGCCCTGGATGTTGTCGCGCAACACCTTGCGGTGCCGCTTGGCGCCACCCTTGCCGAGCCCCTTTCCTCCCTTGCCGCGGCCTGTCATTCTTCTTCTTCAAGCGTCTCAACCACAATAATATAAAAAACAGAAAGCAAGGCAAGCTCCTCACCCGGCGCTAGCGAGTCGGCTACGGTTGTGGCGCCCAGCGCGCGCGCCGCCCCCCTATATAGACTCTGGGGCCCCGCGGCCCGCCCTCCCCTCACCCCACCACCGCGCACCGAGGGCATATAAGCGCAGCACCGGGGCGCGCGGGCCCCGATTCCGAGCTGCGATGTCGAACCAATCGAACGCATGTACAGGAGCTGAGGGTGTGGCGGATCGCCGCCAGGCGGAGCTTGCTTCGTCGGCGGCCCCATCCGGCCCCCCACTGAAGACAACCCGGCGCATTCACCCGGCTCACGAATTGGACGATTCTCCGGTTCTTCCAGCTGCAGAAGGAAGTGCTGCGTCCCCCGGCGGCGAACTGCCGCCGTCGCAGCCTACACTGGACGTCACAACTGGGCGATGCGGCATCGATTCAGGAATCGATGAAGCCGCCCTTAGGGAGTTAGATAGGGCAAATGGCGCGTCAGGGCCCCCTTCACGTGGGACCAGCCCGCGCGCGCCGAGGCAAAGGCAGTGTTCCACGAGTGTCCCCCGCCCCTCGCCCGCCCCACTCGATATGCCAGACATTTCCGATGCCGTCTGCGTCTCTGAGTCGGACAGTGACTCCGTCACTGGCTACATCGACGACAGCGACATCGCGGAGGGCCTAGGAGAGAGTCTTATCGCCCTCCGCGACGCCGCGGAAGAGGAGGGACCGCCCTGTGACCCCGCTCTGCGGGCGCGGATTCTCTTCCCTAACGCCGCTGCCGCTGACGCCGACGGCGACGCCATGCAATGCGAGATGGAGTCGCGTAAGAGGAAACCAGCGGCCGCCTCTTCCGACTCCGAAGCTGCCCCCTCCGAGGCCGCTCGTGGGAAGAAGCAGAAGGCCGCCGCCGACGCTGAGGGCTTCGCCGTCCCCAGGAAGACGGCACCCCGCCGCCGCATTGTCAAGACGCCGGTCCTCCCGGTGCACAATCAATTTGCGGCGCTTTCCGACGGTGCGGCGGACTCCTCTCCACCCCCTCCACCCCCATCCACAACTCCCCACCCCAATCCTACCCGTCCCCCTCCCCTCACAATCGAATATGCGGAGTCCTACAAATCCCTGCACGACCTGCTCATTCACGTCACTGACTCCGATTTCCGAGTGAAGACGATTGGCGAAAACTTGTACCGCCTCTATCTCCAGACGCCTGTTGACCTCCAGAAGGTCTACCACGTCCTTGGGTCCCACAGCATCGGCTACAGCACCCCCCCTGAGAGGTCCAAACGGATTAGGGTCGTCGTCCGCGGGCTCCCCTTTAAATATACGGACGACGACCTCTGGGAAGCGCTGACAGCTCTCAATATTACTCCTGCTGTCATTTCCCGAGTAGTCTCCCCCCGCACTAAACTCCCCACCCCCCTTTTCTTCGTCTCAGCCGACGATACCCCAGCCAACCAAGTCCTTATGCACCTGACCTCCATTGACAATTGCACGGTCACCATGGAGAAGCCCCGTTCCAGGCGCCTCATTCTAATATGCTACCGGTGCCAGGGCCTGGCGCACTTTGCGAGTAATTGTACTCGTGCGGTGCGCTGTGTCAAGTGCGCCGGCGGCCACGCCTCCTCCACTTGCGTCAAACCCCGCGAGGTCCCCCCTACCTGTGCTCGCTGTAATGGGGCGCACACGGGCAACTACTTGGGTTGTCCGGCAGTCAAAGCCCACCGCGCCAATCTGCGTCGCTCCGTCGCCCCTCCAACGATGGAGCGTCGTGGACTTACTTATGCGACTGCCCTTGGTCGGTCGGAACCCTCTCCCGCCCATACCCCCCGCCCCCCCCCGTTTCCCACGATCATACCACCCTGCCCCGCCCCCACTCCTCTCTATCCCCATCCCCCCTCCTGACTCCCACACCCCCTGTCCCTACCCCCAACACTCCGTATCCACCCCAATTCCCCCCCCCACCCCCTCCCCTCCTTCCTCACGTCCATCCCGGTCCTTCCCCGCACCCTCCACCCTCCTCCCCTGTCCACCCGGTCTTTGGTGACCTCATTTCCAGTGTTGTGGAGGCATTGACCTCTGCACTCACTGGGGCACTAGACACCATCCTCACCTCCATTCCCCAGCAGATTGCTACTGCCCTTTCCCATTCCATCTCCCCCATCACCACCGCCCTCCCCACCACCCAACATGGCCATTAGACTCCATGGCCTTACCGTACTAATCTGGAATGCCAATGGCATCTACCGCCAGCAAGGTGAGTTTCGGCAGTTCCTCCTTGATGAGGGGGTAGACATCTGTCTTGTTGCCGAAACCCACCTTAAACCTGGGGTGAACGCCAGGGTACCAAACTTCTGCTGCTACCGGTCAGACCGGCCGACAGCACGAGGCGGCACGGCAGTATACGTACGTGCCTCCCTCCGCCACCACCCCGACACCCTCCCTGCCCTTGCCACAATAGAGGCCACTGGTGTCGTGGTGCACACCGTGCGTGGCCCCATCACCTTTGTGGCGCTTTACAGGCCGCCCCACCGCGGCGTTCTCCACGGCCCTGACTTTGCTCAGGTCCTGTCACTTGGCCACTCCCTCTTCGTTGGGGGCGACTGTAATGCCAAGCATGCCGCCTGGCACAGTCGCCTAACCAACAACGATGGCCGTCGCCTCCTCCGTGTGGTGGAAGCCCACGCCGCCCATGTTGTTGCCCCCTTCGACCCCACCATCTTCCCGACAAATGGCCCTCCTGACGTCCTTGACATTGCATTGGTTAAAGGACTCCCCCTCCCTATCACTGCCACTACCCGTGCTGCCCTTGCCTCCGACCACGTCCCAGTAATTTGCACGGTCGACCTTGTCGGCTCCCTAGTGCCACCACGTGACACCTTGGACCTCCGTGGCATCGACTGGGCGTCTTATCGGAGACGGGTCGAGGCAGCACTCCCTACCATACCTGACGCCGCCAGGGTGGGGGCTGACCTCACCCTCGCACAGTTCACGGACGCCGCCATCACTGCTGCAGTTGCAGCAACGCCTCCACATCCCCCGCGCCCTCCGACCCATGTGCGCCCTCTCCCCCTAGCCCTTCGCGCACTCATCACCGAGAAAAACAGGGTCATCCGCGAATGGCAAAGAACACGAGACCCTGCCACTAAGCGCCGGATAAATCGCATGCAGCGGGAGATCCGTGCTGCCATTCGGACCCACCGCAGTCAGGACTGGGAGCGAAAAATCTCCGCCCTTGACCTGAGCGATGCATCCGCATGGCGCCTGGTCTCCCGCATCATCCACAAACGCCCGCAAATTCCCCCCCTCCTGGTCGGCGCTGAGGCTGTGTGCGATCCTGATGCTAAGGCCAATGCCTTGGCTGATGTGTTCGCACGCAGCTTCACCCCTGTCACCGACCCCGTTGACCCCGACCATATCCAAATGGTCACCGCACGAGTCCACCAGTTCCTCACCGCCCAGGATCCAGAAGACCATATCACCCCCGTCACGGATGAGGAGATTGCCCGGGAGCTTAAGTCCCTCCACTCCCGAAAAGCCGGTGGCCCAGACAGACTCACCAATCAGCTTCTCAAGCAGCTTCCCCCAGCCTCTGTTCCCGTCCTTACTTCTACTTTCAATTCCATCCTCTCCTCTAGGCAGTTTCCTTCCGTGTGGAAACACGCGGAGGTGATTGCCATCCCCAAACCTGGGAAAGACCCTCGATCCCCTTCCAGCTATCGTCCCATCAGCCTCCTTCCCGCCCTCTCCAAGCTGTTTGAGAGGCTGTATCTCAAACGTGTCCTGATCCACGTCGCTCGGGAGCGGGTACTCCCCGACGTTCAGTTTGGCTTCCGGCGAGGACACTCCACCACCCACCAACTCCTCCGTCTTGTTGAGGAAGCACTGGAGGCCATTGAGCGTCGGGAGTACTTCGGGGCCGTCTTCCTCGATGTCTCCCGGGCGTTCGATTCTGTCTGGCACGAGGGGCTACTTTACAAGCTCTTCGGGCACGGCTTCTCCATCTCCCATGTGCGCCTCATCGCCACCTACTTAGAAGGTCGTACATTCCATGTCCGGATCCCGGGAGGTACCTCCACCAGGCGTCGTATCAGGGCGGGTGTTCCACAGGGGAGCGTGCTCGGCCCTGTTCTATACAGTCTGTTCACAGCTGACACGCCCACCGTGCCTCGTGTGCATCTCGCCCTGTATGCGGATGATACCGCGGTTTTTGCTCGCTCCCGGAGCAAGGCGCTCCTCCGGCAGAAACTACAACAGGCCATCGACTCTGTTGTCGATTATGCCAAACGTTGGCGCCTGGCCTTCAACCCGGCAAAGACGCAGGCACTCATCATTTGTCGGCGGCGGTGGCCGGTCGCCTATCCCCCTGTCACTGTGCTCGGCACCCCCGCCCCCTGGGCCAGAACAGCTATGTACCTGGGGGTCACCCTGGATAGGGCCCTCACCTGGCGTCCCCACATAGAGGCCATCCGGCGGAAGGCCTTGGGGCGCATCGGCCAACTCTACCCTTTTATGAACCCTACCTCTACCCTTCCCATTCCTCTTGCCCTCCTCCTCTACACATCCCTCATCCGCCCCCTCCTGGAGTATGCCTCGGTTGTGTGGGGCAATGCCGCGCCTACGCATCTCCACCGCCTGCAGACGGTACAGAATCGTGCCCTTCGAATTGCCCTTCGCCTCCCTTACCGTTTCCCAACCCGTGAACTTCACCTCCTTGCCAATATCCCCCTCCTTCAAGACCGTGTCCGATCCTCCGCCATCTCCTTCTATGACCAATCCTGTCATTCCCCCAATCCACTCATTGTCTCTCTTGGCACCCGCCTCCATCGCCTGGCCACCACTCGCTGGCCCGACCTCCTTTCCCGCCCCCCCTGACACCTCCCATCCACCCCCCCCCCGTCCTGTTACTTCTTCCTCTTCCTACCACTTCTCCTTTTTTGTCACCCCATCCTGAAATATCTGCCGCCACCGTCATCGCCGTCGCCAAGAAGATCTGGCCAGGACGAAGGCCTTTCGTTTTCTTCATCCTCTTCCTGTCATCTTTCACTATTCTTTCGTCTGTCACTCAACGTTTCTTTTCCGGCTAGTCAATGGAGCCGTTCGTTTTCCTCTATCTCTCACTATTCCTTTTACTGTTCTGTCACCTGTTACTGTTAATTACCGTGCAACGGCCAGTCAATTGGGCCTTTCGTTTTCCTGCTTCTCTAACTATCCCTCTCACTATTCTTTCATCTTATTAAAAAAAAAAAAAAAAAAAAAAAAAAAACCCAAAATGCACAACGTCAAGCAAACCATCCCGCCAAGTCCACTTCTTCACCACCCGTCAAGAGGAAGGCGAAGCGCGCCAGCGCTAGTACTTCCTACACGAGTCGAGGGACCACCCTCTCCTGTGCAGCGTGGCGTGGCGTGGCGTGGCGCGCGGGCCCGTTGTCAAGGCAGCACCGGACGCCGTCGCGCACGCATATCCACGCCGCATCCGCATCCGCAGTAGCCATGGCCCGGACAAAGCAAACGGCCCGCAAGTCCACCGGCGGAAAGGCGCCGCGCAAACAGCTCGCCACCAAGGCGGCGAGGAAGAGCGCGCCCGCCACCGGCGGCGTCAAGAAGCCCCACCGCTACAGGCCGGGCACCGTCGCCCTGCGAGAAATCAGGCGCTACCAGAAGAGCACAGAGCTGCTCATCCGCAAGCTGCCATTCCAGTGCCTAGTGCGCGAGATCGCCCAGGACTTCAAGACCGACCTGCGCTTCCAGAGCTCCGCAGTCATGGCCCTGCAGGAGGCCAGCGAGGCCTACCTCGTTGGCCTCTTCGAAGACACCAACCTGTGCGCAATCCACGCCAAGCGAGTCACCATCATGCCCAAGGACATCCAGCTCGCGCGCCGCATCCGCGGCGAGCGCGCCTAAACCCGCACACCGCCAAACAAACAAAACGGCCCTTTTCAGGGCCACTAACGTCTCTCCGTCGCGAGCAAAACTTTGTCGGTCGCAACGACTAGTTCCCCACTCACTCTCCAGTCCAGTCGTCCCACCCCCGGCCCGGCGCCGCCGTTTCCAAAAAAAAAAAAAAAAAAAAAAAAAAGCACCGCACCGGCCGAGCCAAGTCGCAAGCGTCAATAGCGCCACCCACACAGGCCACGGCACAAAACGTGACGCCCGGAAAGCAAAGCCAAAAAAGACTATTCCAAAACCACCACCAAGACAAACAAACAAACGCGGCGCAAAATAAATAGGTAAAAATAATAAAAGTAAAATACACTTTATGTAACACCAACCGCGCGCCGCCGCCCACGCCCGCCAACGACCCCACAATCCAACCACCGCGGCACGCAAACACCATCCACACATGAAACAAACAAACGCCAGCAAGCAAGACAGACAGACAGACAGACAACAAGGCAACCGACCGACCACGACACGACAATCAACACCTTCCCGACGTGCTTTGATGGCCCTGAGAAGGGCCGTTTTTGTTTTTGTCCGGGACCGCGCGACAGCCTCTGGTTGCGCGCCGGCCACCAGGCGACGGTGTCAACCGCCAACCCTTCCCTGCCCTTTTTACTTCTTCTTCTTGGGCGAAGCCTTCGCCTTAGACGGCGTCGCCGTCGCCTTCTTCGGGCGCGGCGCCTTCGGCTTCTTCGTCGGAACCTTGGCGGCCTTCTTCGCCTTCGACGGCGACTTGGCCTTGGCCGGCTTGGCCGCAGCCGCCTTCTTCGCACCCGCGGGAGCGGCCGACGCCGCAGACGCCTTCTTGGCGGCGCCCGCCTTCCGACCGGTCGCCGCCTTCACGCCGCCAGCCTTCTTTGCGCCGGCCGCACGGGCCCCCTTCTTCTCCTTGCTGGCCGGAGCGGCGCGCTTCTTCTTCGCACCACCGCCGCCACCACGAGCCTTGCCGCCCTCGGCCGCCCCGCCGCCGGCGCCGGCAAGCTTGAAAGAGCCCGACGCGCCCTTCCCCTTCGTCTGCACCAGCTCGCCAGCCACGACGGCCGACTTGAGGTACTTCTTGATAAAGGGCGCCAGCTTCTCCGCGTCCAGCTTGTAGTGCGCGGCAATGTACTTCTTGATCGCCTGCAGCGACGACCCGCCGCGCTCCTTCAGACTCTTGATGGCGGCCGTCACCATCTCAGAGGTGCGCGGGTGCGCAGGCTTGGCGCGCGGCTTCTTCGCAGACGACGCAGACTTGGCCTTCTTCGTAGTGCCGGTGGCGGCGGGTGCCGCGGCAGTCTCGTTCGTAGCCGCCTGGTCTGCCATCTTTTGCTTGTTCTCTTTTCTTTTTTCCCCTTGGTTTCGCTTCCTTCTCTCCTTCGACGACGCACAACAGCGAGGGGCGCGCAGCAGAGAATAGCCGCGCACGCGCCTGGCCCAGCCAGTGTCGCGGGCGGGCGCGGACGGCCGAGAGAGCGGCCGCCACTCGGCGCGCCGCCGCGCCGCCGCGCCGCGCCTCCCGCGCTTGCTACCGCCCAACGTCCGACAGCCTGCGCGGAGCAGCCCCCAACCTGCGCCGCAACCACCCGCGCCATTCAAACCACCGAGGATGGGGCTACACACACCGACACCACGGTCGCCAACCAGTCGCCGCGGCGGCGCCGCAAACCACGGCCAAACTGCAGCCACCGCGCGCCACAGCCTGGGTCGGCCCGCCGAGAATCGCCGCCCCCGCCCAAATGCCGCCCCCACAGCCCCAGCCGACGACCCGCCACAATGGCCAAACCTTCGTCAAAACTCCCACACCATCGCCGCGGCAGCCCGGCCACCGCGGCCGGCGCCACAGCCACACGAGCCGAGTCGTGCGGCGATGACGGCCGTGCACAAACGCACCTCCGCCGCCCCATCGCCTTCCGCCGTTTTCCCGATCGGCCCGCAGCCGTCGGGCCACGGCCGCGGGCCGTCCTCCTCCTCTCGCCTCGCCCGCCAACACCCACAGCCCTTCCAACACATTTTTTTTTTCTTTTTTCTTTTTTTTTTACTTTTTTACGATCGCCGCCTGCGCAACATGGCACCGGCCGACGGAGCGCCAACCCCCCCGCCACAGGCGAAAACAAAACAAAACAAAACAAAACAACGATAAACAAACAAACAAAATAAATTACCAGCCAGCCCCAACTACAGACACACCGAATCTGCCCTCACAGCCGACCTTACACGCCTCAACGTCAAAACAAAGGTGGTTTCTTTCTTTCAACGGTTACCTTACCTTAGGTTACGTCAGGTTAGGCTAAGAAGGCGTCAGGGTTAGGTTAAGCGTTGACGTGACGTCACGTCTTAACGTAGGCGTTAAGCTAAGGTTGCGGTCACGTACGTTAGGTTAAGGCGACTTGGGGGTTGGCCTAAGAGCTTAGGTTAGGTTACGTTAGTTTAGGTGGCTGCGTTAAGGGGCTTAAAGAAGTTTAGGAGGTTAAGGCGTCGAGGCGGCCGCACCCCCTTAGCTGCTGCGGCTCGGCCACGCCACGCCACGCCACGCCACGCTTTGGGGTTTCATAAGGTCGCGCGGCGGGTCGTCGGCACGCCGCAAAGGACAAAACTGCAAGACGACGTTGAAAAACAAACAACAGGTAAAAAATAAATAAGTAAAAATAAACGACGCCGACAGGCGGGGATCAGCAGAACGAGCAGATTCCGGAGAGCGAACGAGACACACACGCACGCACACACACAAACCCCCCCGAGCCGAGAGAGCACAGCACCACCACGTGTCGGCCTCCGCTCACCCGACTCGGCTGGGCTGGGCTGGCGGCCGGGCCGGATGCACGTACACGTACGGCTACAGCCACTACCCGTACACAGCCGCTCTTCACGCAACACCAGCCAAATGGCGCGCCCGCGGCTCGTCGCGGTCGCGGTCGCAACGCCACGCCGGCACACTTTCGGCACCACCGTTTTCGCGCGCACCGCAAACAAAACGCAGCCGACACACACAGAAAAAAAAAAAAAAAAACAACACAGAGCGCGAGACGGGCGGCGGCGCACCTTTCGCCAGCCGGCAGGCAATCGACTCGCCCAGTACGACAAACGCGCACGCCACCCCACCCACCAACCAACCAACCAACCAACCAGTCGTCGTCGTCGTCGTCGTCCCGAAATCAAACAAACTCTCAAAAGCACAGCCCCTGCTGCCAACGGACGCAGGCGCCACGCAGCTCCCTTCCCGCCACACTCGATTCGCAGCGCAACTCACCCGGCACACCGTCAAACGACGGGCTGGGCTCGCCGCATCGCCGCAACCTACACACCTTCCACGCCACGACGCACAGCCCCACCAGACGCCCGTGCCGCAACGACACTACTGCACTACCACTACCGCACTACTCCTCTCGCCCTTGCCATACACGACACAACACGCCAAAAAATGAAAATCCAAATACAAACAAAAACACCGCCCCCACGACCCAAACACATGCACGGCGCGCCAACACACGCGAGGCAAGGCACGCAGCAAACGGCGTCCCCTCCGCGTCGCGCCATCAACCTACACACACAAGGCAACCAACAACAGCCAGCCAGCCAGCCAGCCAGCCAGCCAGCCAGCCAGCCAGCCCCACTCTCACGCCGCAAAAACAGAAAACACACCGAAACCGCCAAACGCCGCACATTCGCGCTTCGCACTTACCACACACCTCTCGGCATCCGTTTCGCACACAACGACGCGACGCACAATACATCATCACGGGCTACGCACGCACACCGCGACCCACTTTTTTACGACGCCCTCGGCAGAGCACACGTGCCCACGCCCACACACAGTCGACACAACGACGCAGCGCGCAGCAGACGCGGCCGCAACACATACCTCCCCGACGACGCGCCAACACCGCCAGCCACTGCTCACTCGCCCAAGCAACCCGTGCACACAACTGCCACACGCGTCCACCACGCCGCCGCCAACCACCCGCCCGCCAGGGGGCGCTCACGTCCGCGACAACAGCGCGGCACCGCCGGGCCGGGCCGAACCGAGCCGAGCCGCCGCCTCCTCTCCACTCGGCACGCCACGTCCTGCTTGCAAAACACATGGCTCGTCCCTCTGTACACACAACGCGCCTGCCTGCGGTCGCCGCCGGCATCTATCTACCTGCGCATCGGAGCCAGGCCGGCAAGCCCACACTTAAATAATGCACTTCACCAGCCAAACAAACCCACTCTTCCTTTCTTTGCACAGCGCATGCAACAGTAGCCCCAGGAGCCGGGCCCGCCGCCAGCGTCTCCTCCTCCTCTGGGCACAGCCAGCCAGCCGTTCCCACCGCCCCGCCCCTGCTCTGCAGAACAAGAAAAAACGAAAAAGTACCAACACACGCACCCAAAGCGTAAGCCAGACAAGACCAGCCTCTCCAAGGCCACACACACGCAAAAAAAACAAAAAAACAAAAACACTACAACAAAATAAAATAAAAAAGAAAAAGCAAGCTGTCGCCTCGCCCCCGCCCGTCCCCCCACCCCACCACATTCGCCCCCTCCGCTTGTTTTCCTTTCTACAATTTCCCTCTTTTCCACCCAATATCCCGCCGCGGTTTACGGGCACCGGCCGATTTTGCGCCCGCCCACATGTGTGCCTACTCCCCACCACCATTCCCTCCGCAGCCCGCAGCCCGCTTTTCCCCCCCTCCCTGCCCACACCACACCACACCGACGGTGCTGACGTCGACACGCACCCAAGACAGGGGCCACGACCGTCTTTTTTCCTGGGCCCATCCCCGCACCGCACCTCCTTCCAATCAACGCTGTGGCGCCTGTGTCCGCGCGAGACGCGTGCGCGCCGCCTCTCTCAACATCCGTCCGCCGTCCGCCGTCCGCCGTCCGCCGGCCGGCCCGTTTTTCGGCCCCCAGGCCATCCGTCAACCACCACTGCCACTGCCCCTGCCCCTGCCCCTGCCCGCCCCGCACCACACCACACACCGCTGCTTGCCCCGGCCGTTGCCACCAAAGGCGCCAACCGCAGCCCGCGCGCGCCAGAAAGAGATGGCAAAACTACAGGGACCCAGCCGACCGACGAAAATCAGAGCAATTGGCCGGGAGGATCAAAAAGAGAGCTCCGAAAACCACCGTAGCGAGGCGTGGGAGGAAACGTTACGAGAAGCAGAAAGGGACCAGGAAAAATTCTGGAAATTTCTTAAAACTCGTAAACTAAACACGAAACATCTACATCTACATGGGGAAGGAACGACCCCACAGACCGAGCTGAAGCACTGGCGGATTCACTAGAAAGGCAATTCCAAGCACCAGAAGCGGTAGATGACGAAACTGATGACCACCAGGAAATGGTACTCAGAAGGGTAAAACCGCATCCTAAGTGCCCCGACCAGAACATCTTTCACAATCCAATAAACGCAGAAACCCCATATCTTATCACATCACAAACATACACACATCCTAAGAAGGCATCAGGCCCAGATTCCATCAAACCGCAACTACTACATCACCTACCTCCAGCAACTATCAATTATCTATCTAACATCAATATATAATGCTTGCTTCAGACTAAACTACTTGGAAACAGGCCCGAGTCATCACATTACCAAAGCCAAACAAGGACTTATTATTTCCGCAAAACTATAGGCCAACTTCCTTGGAAAGGTTCTCGGAAAGCTCATTCAAACTGAACTGAAGAAATTCAATTCTTAAACGATAACAACATAATCATCCCACAACAATTCCGATTCCGCGAAGAACACAGCACCACCCACCAGGTGACCAGACTAGTCGAGCACATATGTCAGGCCAGAAACATTAGACACAGTACTGGAGCAGTCCTGCTTGACATTGGAAAAGCATTCGGATAACGCCTTATCTACAAGCTCCACCAGTACAACTGCCCCATCCACATTATTGCTTCTTTTCTCCGCAACAGAGCATTCTATGTCCATGTACCAGGAGCGGCAAGTAACACTAGATCCATAGAGGCTGGAGTCCCGCAAGGCTCAGTGCTGGGGCCCATTCTCTACTCAATATACACAAACAAACAGCTGGGAGGACACTTGTCACTATTTGCAGACGACACTGCAGTCTACCGCAGCAGTTCTAACCTGCAATATAGAGTCACAAAAATAGAGCAACACCTACAATCCATCCAGAAATGGGCTAACCAATGGAAACAAAAAAAAAAAAACAATAAACGCGGAGAAAACCCAAGCAATACAATACGATTCACATTCAAAAAGAATACCTCCTAACCTGCATATACGCCTCAGAAATAACAATCTTCCATGGTCAGGCACAATAAAGTATCTAGGCATCAAGCTGGACAAGAGGTTGACATTTAGAGACCATGTTACACACGTTTGTAACAAGGCTGCAGCAGCAATATTCAGACTGTACCCAATCATCAAAGGAAACAGAATAAATATGCGCGCCAAAAAGAAAATCTTCAAAACCGTCATAGGAACCAGCCATCACTTACGGCTCTGAAAATCTGGTCAATGGCCGCAGACACCAACATAACAAGAGTAAAAAAGGGTGCAGAACAAATACTTCAGAATTACTGCTGATGCCGGCCGGTACCAGACAAACCGAGACATATACACAAACCATAACATACTCAAAATCCCGGAAATCATCCAAAGAAAAATCCATAAAGTTTTTTTTTTCCACCAAACCACGGATTCGAACCACCCACTCATCAGAAATCTGGGACAAAATCCACCCGACCCAAGAACGACATTTCCCATCACGACAAAACACCACAAACTACGACATACCATGATAAACAAAAATAAAATACAAACACCATAACACTCACTCAAACAACAAACATCTACACACACCCAAGAGACCCTATCATCCCATCATTTTGTTACCCAACATAATCAGACAGAAGGCAGGGATCAAGGACAGATCCGGTCCTTCGAGTACAGGGGGTAAAAAATACCCATCAGACCAGCTCTCTCTCTCTCTCTCTCTCTCTCTCTCCTCCTCGCTTCTCCGTGCCGACGCTGCCCCGCACACGCGTTCGCGTTCGCGCTCGCGTTCGGCCGACACCACACGACAGGTCTTTGGGGCCCCGCCACTGCGCACACGCACGCCTCCTCCTCTTCCTTAGGTCTTTTTCGCTTTTCTTTTCTCCCCCGGCCCCCGCTCTCACCGCCACATCATCCCGCAACCCTTGGGGGATGTTTCCCAACATCAACGCGCCCCAATTCCACTCTCTGCCCGTGCCGCACTCTCCACTTTGCTTCTCCCCGTCCCCTACACACACGACTACCGAAACCCCGGTTGACACACCTTCTCGTAGGACAGGGGTGCGAGCGTGCGTGCGTGCGTGCGTGCGTGCGTGAGTGCGTTGTCTTGACGGTGACAGCAACAGCAACGGATCCGTCCATCCCATTCCCCCCCACTCGGTAAAGAACCATGTTCAACCCACACTACACAACAAGGGGGGCACACACGAACGCGAAAGAAAGGGCAGGGCAGGGCAGGGGCAACTATCTCGTACACATTCTTCCTCAGAACCCACATATCGCATCAACGAACGGCAGGCCAATTGCGGACTCAGCCGTGTCAGGCAAATCCAACCCAACCAACACCTCCCACGGAAACCCTGACACTGATCCAGCAGTACGTCCACATACATCGCCACACCAAATACGGGTGACGAGTGAGCAACAAATGGAACAATACACAACAAGGCTGACCTAATAAAAACTGCACGTCACGTCATACCTTCCAGACAGACGCAGTTCCGACGGGACGGCGGAACCGTATACGTACCTTTCAGCCACAACAACCGACCGACTGGACACGCCCGCGTCTCCAGCCAGCCAACCACCAGGGCCACACAGCCCGCAAGTTTCAGCGTCAACACTTCTTAACGTACGTTGCAAACTTTTCAAAACATTGCCACACACACACACACACACACACACCACGAAAAGCGTCAACCTCTCTCACACTGGATACACTCAACACTTTTTGTCGGCGGAGCTTGAGGCCAACGGTTGACACACCCCCACCGGCCACACAGGTTTCCCTTTGAAAATTGCAGTGACGGAGACGCGGCATTACGAGAGGGTTGTTTCCGAGAGCGCGAGCTGGACGGAGCTGCGGCGCCGCCGCCGCCGAGGGGTAATGAACGCACGCGATGCCGCATGACAGCCCATCACCCAAAGTTTCACCCACAACTGCACAGGTCGCACCCCCTTTTCGCGCCATACTAGTGTCGATCGTCAATTACAGCTCACGGTGTTCGCATTTGCCACTTGACGGGGGGGAAAAGAAAACAAAACAAACATCTGACACGCCATGTGTTTCTCTCTCTCTGTTATATCTAGGTCATTGGGCAGCCACTGTAAAAAAAAAAAAAAAAAAATATTTTTACGACATGGTTGGGTAAGTGATTTAAAGACAACAATTGTGGGTCACACACCATAGACCATTTCGATAGTGTTCTTGTTCTTCTCTTTTTCCTTTTTTTATCGCTCAATTGAAATAAAACCTGGGGATGATGCAATGCTGCGATATGGCACAACCGTCGTCCATTGTACACAACTCGGGAACAAAAAGAAACCAATTCAGGGAACGTTCGTTCCTTCACAACGTTTCTTTCAACGCACTTGGTCTTTACCATCCTGTATTCAACACACATTTCCTTTCATCAAACTAGGGCATTTCCATAACAGTTTGTTTCCGTTTCTGTGAGCACAATACTGCTTCTTCGACGTCATTTCACCATCTTAACTAGAGACAAACAACAAAATAGGAAAACAGCCTTGAGAACCCCGTCCACCAAATTTCAGTTAGCACGGCATCCAAGATTCTTTTCCGGGGAGTGCAGTGCAGCTGACGCTGCTCAGACCATATACCGTCGCCAGTCTCACTCAACTCTTGCGCATTCCATTCTACGCTACGTGACTATGCAAAAATGAATGAATCAAACCCGCCCAGAGAGCGTCTTGTGCGAGGGGACACACGATATAGAGAACAACAAAACACACAGGGGACACCACCAAAGTTGGAGAGAACGTTTCCACCACGGCAGCCGCGCCGTCACGCGCTTTTTTTTTTTCCTCCCCCCCCCACTGCACACCTCCGACACCACGGGAACGTTCACCGTCCCGTTGCCCTACACTGGGCGTTTCTTTTCAACCCCCCACCCTATTCCTCGCTCCCCGGACATTCGACCGATCACAAAGTGCAACCTCTCGTTACCGTCGGGTGCCCCTCTTCATCCCCGGGGCGCCAACAACAAAACAAAAAAAAAAAAAAAAAAACACCACCGACGCCGTCGTCTCGCGTCACCTCACTCAACTGAGCGGAAAATACACGTACATCCAGAATGACGACACCGCCTCCACAAACAAAAACCAGACGTCAGACGTCAGGTCGAAAGAGGGCACCGTACGTCGTGGCGCGTGGTCTCCTAACTCACCTCGCGCGTACAAATACAATGCAATGCGTGTCTCCTCACGTTCACACACACCTCCACGCTCCACTTTTACGTCGCCCAACCAACCAACTAACTTAACCCACCCGCTCGGCGTAGAAGCAGCTGTAGGTGGCAACGTGTTTCTCACCCTCGCCACCAACGGTGTGACATCCGACAATCGCGGTTTGCTTTCCGTTCCACACCTCCGGCCATACCATACAAAGGGGACAAAAAAAAATATATCAAACAAGCCAACTCCAGCGATCCGCCCCCCTAACACCAACACGTCTCGAAACACCCACGCCCACGACCCGGCTGTGGCTAAAGTGCGTATCCCAACGTCACACCAAAACCAAAGGCGCCGGCGCCGCACCACACCACAAGCTACAGCTACAGCTGTGCCGCCGTCCACCCGCTCACAACAACAACAACAACAACAACAATTCCGCCCTTCCCGCAAAGGCATTTTGGTGGCCCTGAAAAGGGCCGTTTTTTCTTTTCTTCGCCGCGCCGCGGACGAGCCTCCTATTTCCAAGAGCCACCTCCTTACTTGGAGCTCGTGTACTTGGTCACCGCCTTCGTGCCCTCGCTCACCGCGTGCTTGGCCAGCTCGCCAGGCAGCAAGAGCCGCACAGCGGTCTGGATCTCGCGGGACGTGATGGTCGAGCGCTTGTTGTAGTGCGCCAGGCGAGAAGCCTCGGCCGCAATGCGCTCGAAAATGTCGTTCACGAAGCTGTTCATGATGCTCATCGCCTTCGAAGAGATGCCCGTGTCAGGGTGCACCTGCTTCAGCACCTTGTAGATGTAGATGGCATAGCTCTCCTTCCTCTTGCGCTTCTTCTTCTTGTCGCCCTTCGAAATGTTCTTCTGCGCCTTGCCAGCCTTCTTGGCGGCTTTCCCGCTAGTCTTGGGCGGCATCACGAACAAACAGGCAGGCAGGCACGCGCAGTCAGTCAGTCAGTCAGGCGCTCCGCTCCAGTCAGCGTCTCCCCACACAGTGGCACCCGCCGCACGCCGCCGCCGCACCTTTACCAGCTCGCCCTGCTGCGGCCGCCGACCAATGGGGCGCGCGCGCAACCGGCCGCCGCACCCGAGCCCATAAAGGACCCCCACCCCGCCGGCGCCGGCACGCACTCCGCTGCTCGACTCGCTGCGGCTCGCACCGTTTGGGGCGTTGTGCTTTTCTTTCTCGCTTCTTTCGAAACTAGCCCATCGCCATGTCCGGACGCGGAAAGGGAGGCAAAGTCAAGGGCAAGTCAAAGTCCCGCTCAAGCAGGGCTGGGCTCCAGTTCCCGGTCGGCAGAATCCACCGCCTCCTGCGCAAGGGAAACTACGCCGAGCGCGTCGGCGCCGGGGCGCCCGTCTACCTCGCCGCCGTCATGGAGTACCTCGCGGCTGAGGTGCTCGAGCTGGCCGGAAACGCGGCCCGCGACAACAAGAAGACGCGCATCATCCCGCGCCACCTGCAGCTCGCCATACGCAACGACGAGGAGCTCAACAAGCTCTTGTCGGGCGTCACCATCGCACAGGGAGGTGTCCTGCCCAACATCCAGGCCGTCCTGCTGCCAAAGAAGACCGAGAAGAAGGCCTAAAAGAGAGACAGCGCAATCGGCAACCGCCGCGTGCTCCCTTGGCACGCAGCGCGCCATTTGCCGCCTCGGCTCAAAAACAAAACACAATCGGCCCTTTTCAGGGCCACCACACAAACCTACGTCCAAAGCAGAATTCCAGTCGTTCGTCGCACCACTTTTCTCTCTCTCTCTCTCTCTCTCTCTCTCTCTCTCTCTTTCTGTGTACGGTTTTTTTTTTTCCTTCTTACACACACAGGCGCCGCCATCTTGTACACACGTACTTGGCCACCTCCTCCACTCCACTCCACGCACGCACAGTCTCGCGACCATTAACCAGCACACGTGGCGCACAACAACACACCTCAAAAATAACCCCTCGGCACTCAGCCGCGCCGCAACACACAGCCCATCCACCGACAAGAAGCATACAAGCAAAGAGGGAGGGGAAGGAAGGAAGGAAGGAAGGAAGGAAGGAAGGAAGGAAGGAAGGAAGGAGCTCACACAACGCAAGGGCACGCTTCCTTCCCTCCCAACCGCACCGCACACCACGTCAAAAAAACTCCAAACAAAACTAAAAGGCCAAGTAGACTAAAAAGGAAAAGAAAAAAAAAAAACAGCAACACAGACTCTTTCGCACTTTTCAACTTCCGAACACTGTGGTGGCCCTGAAAAGGGCCGTTTTTCAATCTCTCTTTCCTTCCTTCGGTCTCACACCGCCTAACCGCCGAAACCGTACAGGGTGCGCCCCTGCCTCTTCAGGGCGTACACCACGTCCATGGCCGTCACAGTCTTGCGCTTGGCGTGCTCAGTGTACGTCACCGCGTCGCGGATCACGTTCTCCAGGAACACCTTCAGCACTCCGCGCGTCTCCTCGTAGATCAGACCAGAGATGCGCTTCACGCCGCCCCTGCGCGCCAGGCGGCGGATCGCGGGCTTCGTGATGCCCTGGATGTTGTCGCGCAACACCTTGCGGTGCCGCTTGGCGCCACCCTTGCCGAGCCCCTTTCCTCCCTTGCCGCGGCCTGTCATTCTTCTTCTTCAAGCGTCTCAACCACAATAATATAAAAAACAGAAAGCAAGGCAAGCTCCTCACCCGGCGCTAGCGAGTCGGCTACGGTTGTGGCGCCCAGCTTCCTTCCTTCTTTCAAACACTGGCGGCATATGCCAGGTGTATAGGCAGGTTAAGCAGCGGAGCTGCTGTTCCTGCGAGTACCTATTTTCTTGATTTGTGGGTCCTCACGTTTCGAGCTGACCTCACTGAGCGTCTCTTGGGGTAAGGACGCTCTGTTCGCCGTCATCGGGACCGCGAGACTTCACTAGTCCCGCAGTAGGTCAGGCCAACGTGTAGTCTGCCTGTGATGAGCCTGACGGCCCAGCCCACGTATTAGGCGGTTGCCAGAGTGTTCTGCCTTGTTGTAGAACACTCTGGCAGTGTGGCGAAACCGATCCCGGAGGTACGGGATGCCCGCTTCCTCGTGAAGCAGCCTCGTCGGGTAGCGAGGCGGCTTATGTAGCGCTAGACGTAGCGCCCTATTCTGTAATCGTTGTAGAGACGCAATATGCGTCTCGGCGGCGTTTCCCCATACCACGGCCGCGTATTCCAGTACCGGCCGTACCAAGGCGAGGTACATGGTGAGACCGTGGCGTGGTGGGAGGGTGGTCGAGGGATTGAGCAGTGGGTACAGCGCCCTAAGACGCCCCACTGCTCTTCCTCTGACATCTCGGACGTGGGGCAGCCACGTCAGGTGATGGTCCAAGGTGACCCCGAGGTATTTGCCGGTCCGCGACCATGGGATGGGGCCTCCCATGATCGTGACCGGCGGCAGGTCCGGAGGTAGCCTCTTCCTGCTGAAAACCACAGCCTGGCTCTTAGCAGCGTTAAACTTCAGGCGCCATTTCGTGGACCAGGCGCCCAGGACATCACATCCGAGCTGGAGGCGGCGGCGCATCTCGGCCGCGTTCATGCTGCGGGTGTACAACGCCGTGTCATCCGCGTAAAGCGCTAACTCCACGCGTGCCACCCGCGGCGCATCGGCGGTGTACAGGGAGTACAACAGGGGACCGAGGACCGATCCCTGCGGCACTCCCGCACGGATTCGCCGGTCGGTGGAGGTGCCTCCGTCTGCTCGGACGTGGAATGAGCGTTCCGTGAGGTACGAGCGCAGCAGGACTGCGTGCGACGTCGGTACCCCGTGCGCAAAAAGTTTGTACACGAGGCCGTCATGCCACACGCAGTCGAAGGCCTTGGAGACGTCGAGGAGCACCGCCCCGAGGTACTCCCGCGTCTCCAGCGCTCGCATCGCCTGTTCCACGAGGCGCAACAGCTGCTGTGTGGTGGAGTGGCCGCTCCGGAACCCGAACTGTTCCTCGGGGATGAGGTTGTTCTCAGACACGTGGCGGAGTAGGCGCACCGCGTACAGCCTCTCAAAAACCTTTGAGAGTGAGGGGAGCAGGCTAATCGGCCGGTAGTTGGCTGCGAGCCTCGGGTCCTTGCCGCTCTTGGGGATGGCAACCACTTCCGCGTGTTTCCACGCGGAAGGGAAGGTCCCAGAGCGGAGTATGGCGTTGAAGATGTCCGCCAGAGACTGGTGTACCTCTGGCGGCAGCATCCTCAACAGGCGATTTGTGACTCCATCCGTGCCACCCGCCTTTTGGGGGTGGAGTCGACGTAGCTGCAGGTCCACTTCTGCAGCCGTAATCTCCTCTATGACATCGTCCTCCTCTCTGGCCGCCAGGAAGACTGGTAGTCGCTCCTCAACCAGACGGACGTGGGCGGCATCCACCACGCCAGGGGCAGGCTGAAAATTCTCGGCAAACGTGTCCGCGAGGATACCGGCTTTGGCGTCCGGCTCGCAGACGACGTTCGCGCCCATGTGTAGTGGCGGGACACGCTGGCGGCGACGAAGGAAGCGCTTGGCCGTCCGCCAAGCACTGCCGTCCGTCGTTGTGAGGGTGGCCACAAGACCAGCCCAGTCCCGATTTCTGTGCTCCTCGATGGCTGCCCGGATTTCGCGCCGCGCCCTGTTGAGGCGGCGCTTCGTCTCGGGCAGGCGTGTGAGCTGCCACTCACGAAAGAGGTGGTTCTTGTCAGTGATCGCCTCAAGTATGTGCGGCGGGAGTTGCCGCGACATCTCACGTGGCCGTCCCGGCCGTCTGGGGGTGGCCACCTCCGCCGCACCCAGTGTGTGCCGAGTGAAGAACTCCAGAGCTTCCTCTGCCCCATGCACAGCTGGGTCGGGAGCGCCCGCGAGGCGGTCCACGATCTCGGCGCAGAAGCGCGCCTCGTCGATGCCGCGGTAGTTGCGGCGGTCGGGTGGCATCGAGGCACCGATGACATCCATGTCGAAGATCACCGGGAGGTGATCAGACGACATGGCGTGTCTGACGGTGGCCGACGTGAAGTGCCCGACGCCTTTGATCACGGCGATGTCCAGCACGTCGGACTGGCCTCTGTTGGGGAAAACGGTGTGCTCATAGGGCCCCAGTACGATAGCGCCATGCCGCTGCGTGGCGCGTAGGAGGCGGCGGCCGCTGGTGTTGGTGATGCGGGAGTTCCACTGTGTGTGCTTTGCATTAAAGTCACCCGCAATGAAAACATTCCCGCGTACCACGAGCAGGGCGTCGAGGTCAGCCTCCTGAAGCAGTCCCCTCGGCGACCTGTATGCCGCAACGAAGGTGATGACCCCCGCAGTGGTGGTAACAGCCACCCCAGTGGCCTCCACCGCTGCAAGGGGCGGAAGCTGCACCTCATGATGTTTTAAGGACGACTTGACGTAGACGGCCGTCCCTCCGCCGTGGGTCAACCTATCTGTGCGATAGCACCGATAGTTGGCCGCCTTAACGTGGACTCCTGGTTTCAGGAAGGTCTCGCACACGAGGCAGATGTCGACCGCCTCGTCGCGCAAGAACTCCCTGAATTCTCCCTGTTGAGGAACCAAGCTGTTCGCGTTGAAGACGCAAACGGTGAGGCCATGGATATGGTGATTAATATCCATGGCCTGCTCCGGTGACAGCGCCGGCCTGGAGGGCCGTCGTGACTGCGGTGACGAGCACCGGCAGTTGCTCGAGCAGCTGGCTCAACGACCGCAGAAGCGACCGGAGTTCAGCTGCATCGGGAGCAATGGAGGCGGTGGGGGCCGCTGGGGCGGCCTCCGCCACTGGAGCAGCTGGCTGCAGCTGCTCCGGGGTTGACGACCGTCGTGGAGCATCGGCGGTCGGTCGCGGTCGCGGCTCAGCACGATCTGCTGACGTCTGCTGCGGCAAGGTGTCGGCGGCAGGTCGTTGCGTGGCGGCTGGGGAGGCTCGGGCCGTGCGCCGGCGACGCCTGCGCGGGGCGGCATCCCGCTCCCCAGGCGTGGGTGCGGGGTTTGCCACCCCCGCAGGCGAAGCCGTGGACGACGCAGTCGGCTGCTGCTTCTCGCCCGTGTCCTGCTCCGGTCGGCGGGTGGAGGCGGCTGGTGGACCGCCCTTGGTGGCGGCGGCAAAGCTCGTTGACGGGCGCGTCTTGCGGGAAGGAGCAGTTCCTCTTCTCTGTTGCGCTCGACCCCTTTTAAAGGCCGAACAGCCTCTGTAGCTGGCAACATGCGGCCCACCACAGTTGCAGCACGTCGGCTTCTCCTCTCTGCTCAGCCCGCAAGATTTGCTCTCATGCTGTCCCGCGCACTTGACGCAGCGGGGCAACATGGAGCAGTAGCGGGAGACGTGGTCGAGCCGCTGGCAGGAGAAACACTGGCATCTCTTGCCTTTGGCCCGAAGTGGTTCCACCGTCACTTGCACTCGACCCACACGCTGCACTTGGAAAATCTTTCGATTTTCCAGGTTGTCAACAAGGACAACCTGGTACAGCGGCATGTCGCGGTGGGTGCGCGGCGATTTCATCAGGCCCGTGGACCTGACGCCGAAGCCCATGTCTTCGAGCTCCTCACGAAGATAGTCCGCTCCGAACTTGAGGGGAAGGTGGCGGAATACCACCTTCAGGAGTTTGAGTGGCTCGGAGGGGTGCGTATAGCACGGGAGGCCGTCCTTGCAGACGGTGTCCATCACCGCGCGGTACTCTTCATTTGTGGCGACCGTGACCTTGTAAAGGTCACGTCCGGCGTTCTTGACAGTCGTGGTCGTGGCCACTCTGTCAAGTTTGTTTTGGAATTCTTTGTAGTTGCCGTCCCATTGGACAACAATAGGCGGCGGTTTCTTCTGGGGCGGCGCCGGCGGCGCGTCGCCCTCATCTTCGTCATCAATGTTGGCGGCCGCGAACATGTTGGCCGTCGGCAACGGCTCCGTTTGCTGCAGTGCAGCGGCCCTGGCAGTGTGCCGCCTAGGTGGGGCAACAAAGCCCTCCGCGTCAGGCAGCCGTGAGGCAGCTGACGAACTTGGGGGTCGCTGTGTTTTCTTCTTCGGTCTCTGGTTGGCGGTGCTCCGGGAGGAGCCCGCAGCGGTGTTCCCAGACACGGCGGCAGGGACGCGGGAGGCTCTAGGGGCCTTCTTCCGCGGTCTCGCAGCGTCAGATGCCTGTGATGTTGCGTCCGAGTCGTCGGTAGTCAGTGCCCGGCGCTTTCTGGGCGCGCGGGTAGCGTCTGTGTCAGTGTCGCGACGTTCCGCCTCGGCTATGGCCTCGGCTAGGTTCGCGTCTGGCAGGTCGACTGTGTCCATTTCGGTGGTCTGTCCTGTTGACTGCGTCTCCGTCCAGACCGCGGGTGCTACACCAGCGCAGGACGGGGCAGAGACAAGCGCAGCCACGGGCTCTTCACGTGTCAGTGGGGCCAGTGGGGCAACCGGGGGCACATCGACCTCTTGCGTGGTCGAGGCCAGCTGCGCAACACCCGCCGAGGCCGCCGCCGCCGGGACCGCAAACTCTTGCAGTGCGACCGGCGGGGCTCTCGGTGGCACACCTGATTCTTCTTGCCTCGTGTGCGAAATCGCAACTTTGCGTATGTTGCAGAAGGCAAGTATGGCCTCCTCATCCGCCTCTCTCCCTTGGTAGAAACCCCCGTGAGCGAGCTTGTTCATAAGGATGAACGCTCTGTCACGAGAGTGCAAGTCATTGCTGTGAGAGTGTGTTCCGTCATTGTCAGTGGTCGGTAGCCGGTTCGTCATAGGTGGGGCGCCGTTACCTGCTTCCATCACGAGGTAGGAAAAATAGGGGAAAAAGCTAGTCGAGTGAGCGCGGACTGGTCCCACGTGAAGGGGGTCCTGACTCACGGCTTGCCCTAACGGTCCCTAGGCGCGGCACAAATCGATTTCTGAATCGATTTGATTCGCAGCCAAGTAAACACGCAATTTTGCCGCTAACCACACTCGCGAGCGAGTTGTTAGCTGGAGCAGTTCGCTGCAGCTTTTGCCACGTGGCCGCCGTCGACGCGCGGGCCTTAACAAAGGCGCGCGGACAAAGGCACGCGTGAACAAAGGCGCAAGCGAGACAAAGCGCAGCGCGGAGCCAGTGCGTCCTCTCGCTACGACGGCTCAGCGCGGAGTGCGTCGCGTGCGTGTGGTGTGTGGCGCCCAGCGCGCGCGCCGCCCCCCTATATAGACTCTGGGGCCCCGCGGCCCGCCCTCCCCTCCTCCCACCACCGCGCACCGAGGGCATATAAGCGCAGCACCGGGGCGCGCGGGCCCGTTGTCAAGGCAGCACCGGACGCCGTCGCGCACGCATATCCACGCCGCATCCGCATCCGCAGTAGCCATGGCCCGGACAAAGCAAACGGCCCGCAAGTCCACCGGCGGAAAGGCGCCGCGCAAACAGCTCGCCACCAAGGCGGCGAGGAAGAGCGCGCCCGCCACCGGCGGCGTCAAGAAGCCCCACCGCTACAGGCCGGGCACCGTCGCCCTGCGAGAAATCAGGCGCTACCAGAAGAGCACAGAGCTGCTCATCCGCAAGCTGCCATTCCAGCGCCTAGTGCGCGAGATCGCCCAGGACTTCAAGACCGACCTGCGCTTCCAGAGCTCCGCAGTCATGGCCCTGCAGGAGGCCAGCGAGGCCTACCTCGTCGGCCTCTTCGAAGACACCAACCTGTGCGCAATCCACGCCAAGCGAGTCACCATCATGCCCAAGGACATCCAGCTCGCGCGCCGCATCCGCGGCGAGCGCGCCTAAACCCGCACACCGCCAAACAAACAAAACGGCCCTTTTCAGGGCCACTAACGTCTCTCCGTCGCGAGCAAAACTTTGTCGGTCGCAACGACTAGTTCCCCACTCACTCTCCAGTCCAGTCGTCCCACCCACGGCCCGGCGCCGCCGTTTCCAAAAAAAAAAAAAAAAAAAGCACCGCACCGGCCGAGCCAAGTCGCAAGCGTCAATAGCGCCACCCACACAGGCCACGGCACAAAACGTGACGCCCGGAAAGCAAAGCCAAAAAAGACTATTCCAAAACCACCACCAAGACAAACAAACAAACGCGGCGCAAAATAAATAGGTAAAAATAATAAAAGTAAAATACACTTTATGTAACACCAACCGCGCGCCGCCGCCCACGCCCGCCAACGACCCCACAATCCAACCACCGCGGCACGCAAACACCATCCACACATGAAACAAACAAACGCCAGCAAGCAAGACAGACAGACAGACAGACAACAAGGCAACCGACCGACCACGACACGACAATCAACACCTTCCCGACATGCTTTGATGGCCCTGAGAAGGGCCGTTTTTGTTTTTGTCCGGGACCGCGCGACAGCCTCTGGTTGCGCGCCGGCCACCAGGCGACGGTGTCAACCGCCAACCCTTCCCTGCCCTTTTTACTTCTTCTTCTTGGGCGAAGCCTTCGCCTTAGACGGCGTCGCCGTCGCCTTCTTCGGGCGCGGCGCCTTCGGCTTCTTCGTCGGAACCTTGGCGGCCTTCTTCGCCTTCGACGGCGACTTGGCCTTGGCCGGCTTGGCCGCAGCCGCCTTCTTCGCACCCGCGGGAGCGGCCGACGCCGCAGACGCCTTCTTGGCGGCGCCCGCCTTCCGACCGGTCGCCGCCTTCACGCCGCCAGCCTTCTTTGCGCCGGCCGCACGGGCCCCCTTCTTCTCCTTGCTGGCCGGAGCGGCGCGCTTCTTCTTCGCACCACCGCCGCCACCACGAGCCTTGCCGCCCTCGGCCGCCCCGCCGCCGGCGCCGGCAAGCTTGAAAGAGCCCGACGCGCCCTTCCCCTTCGTCTGCACCAGCTCGCCAGCCACGACGGCCGACTTGAGGTACTTCTTGATAAAGGGCGCCAGCTTCTCCACGTCCAGCTTGTAGTGCGCGGCAATGTACTTCTTGATCGCCTGCAGCGACGACCCGCCGCGCTCCTTCAGACTCTTGATGGCGGCCGTCACCATCTCAGAGGTGCGCGGGTGCGCAGGCTTGGCGCGCGGCTTCTTCGCAGACGACGCAGACTTGGCCTTCTTCGTAGTGCCGGTGGCGGCGGGTGCCGCGGCAGTCTCGTTCGTAGACGCCTGGTCTGCCATCTTTTGCTTGTTCTCTTTTCTTTTTTCCCCTTGGTTTCGCTTCCTTCTCTCCTTCGACGACGCACAACAGCGAGGGGCGCGCAGCAGAGAATAGCCGCGCACGCGCCTGGCCCAGCCAGTGTCGCGGGCGGGCGCGGACGGCCGAGAGAGCGGCCGCCACTCGGCGCGCCGCCGCGCCGCCGCGCCGCGCCTCCCGCGCTTGCTACCGCCCAACGTCCGACAGCCTGCGCGGAGCAGCCCCCAACCTGCGCCGCAACCACCCGCGCCATTCAAACCACCGAGGATGGGGCTACACACACCGACACCACGGTCGCCAACCAGTCGCCGCGGCGGCGCCGCAAACCACGGCCAAACTGCAGCCACCGCGCGCCACAGCCTGGGTCGGCCCGCCGAGAATCGCCGCCCCCGCCCAAATGCCGCCCCCACAGCCCCAGCCGACGACCCGCCACAATGGCCAAACCTTCGTCAAAACTCCCACACCGTCGCCGCGGCAGCCCGGCCACCGCGGCCGGCGCCACAGCCACACGAGCCGAGTCGTGCGGCGATGACGGCCGTGCACAAACGCACCTCCGCCGCCCCATCGCCTTCCGCCGTTTTCCCGATCGGCCCGCAGCCGTCGGGCCACGGCCGCGGGCCGTCCTCCTCCTCTCGCCTCGCCCGCCAACACCCACAGCCCTTCCAACACATTTTTTTTTCTTTTTTCTTTTTTTTTTTTACTTTTTTACGATCGCCGCCTGCGCAACATGGCACCGGCCGACGGAGCGCCAACCCCCCCGCCACAGGCGAAAACAAAACAAAACAAAACAAAACAACGATAAACAAACAAACAAAATAAATTACCAGCCAGCCCCAACTACAGACACACCGAATCTGCCCTCACAGCCGACCTTACACGCCTCAACGTCAAAACAAAGGTGGTTTCTTTCTTTCAACGGTTACCTTACCTTAGGTTACGTCAGGTTAGGCTAAGAAGGCGTCAGGGTTAGGTTAAGCGTTGACGTGACGTCACGTCTTAACGTAGGCGTTAAGCTAAGGTTGCGGTCACGTACGTTAGGTTAAGGCGACTTGGGGGTTGGCCTAAGAGCTTAGGTTAGGTTACGTTAGTTTAGGTGGCTGCGTTAAGGGGCTTAAAGAAGTTTAGGAGGTTAAGGCGTCGAGGCGGCCGCACCCCCTTAGCTGCTGCGGCTCGGCCACGCCACGCCACGCCACGCCACGCTTTGGGGTTTCATAAGGTCGCGCGGCGGGTCGTCGGCACGCCGCAAAGGACAAAACTGCAAGACGACGTCGAAAAACAAACAACAGGTAAAAAATAAATAAGTAAAAATAAACGACGCCGACAGGCGGGGATCAGCAGAACGAGCAGATTCCGGAGAGCGAACGAGACACACACGCACGCACACACACAAACCCCCCCGAGCCGAGAGAGCACAGCACCACCACGTGTCGGCCTCCGCTCACCCGACTCGGCTGGGCTGGGCTGGCGGCCGGGCCGGATGCACGTACACGTACGGCTACAGCCACTACCCGTACACAGCCGCTCTTCACGCAACACCAGCCAAATGGCGCGCCCGCGGCTCGTCGCGGTCGCGGTCGCAACGCCACGCCGGCACACTTTCGGCACCACCGTTTTCGCGCGCACCGCAAACAAAACGCAGCCGACACACACAGAAAAAAAAAAAAAAAAACAACACAGAGCGCGAGACGGGCGGCGGCGCACCTTTCGCCAGCCGGCAGGCAATCGACTCGCCCAGTACGACAAACGCGCACGCCACCCCACCCACCAACCAACCAACCAACCAACCAGTCGTCGTCGTCGTCGTCGTCGTCGTCCCGAAATCAAACAAACTCTCAAAAGCACAGCCCCTGCTGCCAACGGACGCAGGCGCCACGCAGCTCCCTTCCCGCCACACTCGATTCGCAGCGCAACTCACCCGGCACACCGTCAAACGACGGGCTGGGCTCGCCGCATCGCCGCAACCTACACACCTTCCACGCCACGACGCACAGCCCCACCAGACGCCCGTGCCGCAACGACACTACTGCACTACCACTACCGCACTACTCCTCTCGCCCTTGCCATACACGACACAACACGCCAAAAAATGAAAATCCAAATACAAACAAAAACACCGCCCCCACGACCCAAACACATGCACGGCGCGCCAACACACGCGAGGCAAGGCACGCAGCAAACGGCGTCCCCTCCGCGTCGCGCCATCAACCTACACACACAAGGCAACCAACAACAGCCAGCCAGCCAGCCAGCCAGCCAGCCAGCCAGCCAGCCCCACTCTCACGCCGCAAAAACAGAAAACACACCGAAACCGCCAAACGCCGCACATTCGCGCTTCGCACTTACCACACACCTCTCGGCATCCGTTTCGCACACAACGACGCGACGCACAATACATCATCACGGGCTACGCACGCACACCGCGACCCACTTTTTTACGACGCCCTCGGCAGAGCACACGTGCCCACGCCCACACACAGTCGACACAACGACGCAGCGCGCAGCAGACGCGGCCGCAACACATACCTCCCCGACGACGCGCCAACACCGCCAGCCACTGCTCACTCGCCCAAGCAACCCGTGCACACAACTGCCACACGCGTCCACCACGCCGCCGCCAACCACCCGCCCGCCAGGGGGCGCTCACGTCCGCGACAACAGCGCGGCACCGCCGGGCCGGGCCGAACCGAGCCGAGCCGCCGCCTCCTCTCCACTCGGCACGCCACGTCCTGCTTGCAAAACACATGGCTCGTCCCTCTGTACACACAACGCGCCTGCCTGCGGTCGCCGCCGGCATCTATCTACCTGCGCATCGGAGCCAGGCCGGCAAGCCCACACTTAAATAATGCACTTCACCAGCCAAACAAACCCACTCTTCCTTTCTTTGCACAGCGCATGCAACAGCAGCCCCAGGAGCCGGGCCCGCCGCCAGCGTCTCCTCCTCCTCTGGGCACAGCCAGCCAGCCGTTCCCACCGCCCCGCCCCTGCTCTGCAGAACAAGAAAAAACGAAAAAGTACCAACACACGCACCCAAAGCGTAAGCCAGACAAGACCAGCCTCTCCAAGGCCACACACACGCAAAAAAAACAAAAAAACAAAAACACTACAACAAAATAAAATAAAAAAGAAAAAGCAAGCTGTCGCCTCGCCCCCGCCCGTCCCCCCACCCCACCACATTCGCCCCCTCCGCTTGTTTTCCTTTCTACAATTTCCCTCTTTTCCACCCAATATCCCGCCGCGGTTTACGGGCACCGGCCGATTTTGCGCCCGCCCACATGTGTGCCTACTCCCCACCACCATTCCCTCCGCAGGCCGCAGCCCGCTTTTCCCCCCCTCCCTGCCCACACCACACCACACCGACGGTGCTGACGTCGACACGCACCCAAGACAGGGGCCACGACCGTCTTTTTTCCTGGGCCCATCCCCGCACCGCACCTCCTTCCAATCAACGCTGTGGCGCCTGTGTCCGCGCGAGACGCGTGCGCGCCGCCTCTCTCAACATCCGTCCGCCGTCCGCCGTCCGCCGTCCGCCGGCCGGCCCGTTTTTCGGCCCCCAGGCCATCCGTCAACCACCACTGCCACTGCCCCTGCCCCTGCCCCTGCCCGCCCCGCACCACACCACACACCGCTGCTTGCCCCGGCCGTTGCCACCAAAGGCGCCAACCGCAGCCCGCGCGCGCCAGAAAGAGATGGCAAAACTACAGGGACCCAGCCGACCGACGAAAATCAGAGCAATTGGCCGGGAGGATCAAAAAGAGAGCTCCGAAAACCACCGTAGCGAGGCGTGGGAGGAAACGTTACGAGAAGCAGAAAGGGACCAGGAAAAATTCTGGAAATTTCTTAAAACTCGTAAACTAAACACGAAACATCTACATCTACATGGGGAAGGAACGACCCCACAGACCGAGCTGAAGCACTGGCGGATTCACTAGAAAGGCAATTCCAAGCACCAGAAGCGGTAGATGACGAAACTGATGACCACCAGGAAATGGTACTCAGAAGGGTAAAACCGCATCCTAAGTGCCCCGACCAGAACATCTTTCACAATCCAATAAACGCAGAAACCCCATATCTTATCACATCACAAACATACACACATCCTAAGAAGGCATCAGGCCCAGATTCCATCAAACCGCAACTACTACATCACCTACCTCCAGCAACTATCAATTATCTATCTAACATCAATATATAATGCTTGCTTCAGACTAAACTACTTGGAAACAGGCCCGAGTCATCACATTACCAAAGCCAAACAAGGACTTATTATTTCCGCAAAACTATAGGCCAACTTCCTTGGAAAGGTTCTCGGAAAGCTCATTCAAACTGAACTGAAGAAATTCAATTCTTAAACGATAACAACATAATCATCCCACAACAATTCCGATTCCGCGAAGAACACAGCACCACCCACCAGGTGACCAGACTAGTCGAGCACATATGTCAGGCCAGAAACATTAGACACAGTACTGGAGCAGTCCTGCTTGACATTGGAAAAGCATTCGGATAACGCCTTATCTACAAGCTCCACCAGTACAACTGCCCCATCCACATTATTGCTTCTTTTCTCCGCAACAGAGCATTCTATGTCCATGTACCAGGAGCGGCAAGTAACACTAGATCCATAGAGGCTGGAGTCCCGCAAGGCTCAGTGCTGGGGCCCATTCTCTACTCAATATACACAAACAAACAGCTGGGAGGACACTTGTCACTATTTGCAGACGACACTGCAGTCTACCGCAGCAGTTCTAACCTGCAATATAGAGTCACAAAAATAGAGCAACACCTACAATCCATCCAGAAATGGGCTAACCAATGGAAACAAAAAAAAAAAAAAAAACAATAAACGCGGAGAAAACCCAAGCAATACAATACGATTCACATTCAAAAAGAATACCTCCTAACCTGCATATACGCCTCAGAAATAACAATCTTCCATGGTCAGGCACAATAAAGTATCTAGGCATCAAGCTGGACAAGAGGTTGACATTTAGAGACCATGTTACACACGTTTGTAACAAGGCTGCAGCAGCAATATTCAGACTGTACCCAATCATCAAAGGAAACAGAATAAATATGCGCGCCAAAAAGAAAATCTTCAAAACCGTCATAGGAACCAGCCATCATTTACGGCTCTGAAAATCTGGTCAATGGCCGCAGACACCAACATAACAAGAGTAAAAAAGGGTGCAGAACAAATACTTCAGAATTACTGCTGATGCCGGCCGGTACCAGACAAACCGAGACATATACACAAACCATAACATACTCAAAATCCCGGAAATCATCCAAAGAAAAATCCATAAAGTTTTTTTTTTTTTCCACCAAACCACGGATTCGAACCACCCACTCATCAGAAATCTGGGACAAAATCCACCCGACCCAAGAACGACATTTCCCATCACGACAAAACACCACAAACTACAACATACCATGATAAACAAAAATAAAATACAAACACCATAACACTCACTCAAACAACAAACATCTACACACACCCAAGAGACCCTATCATCCCATCATTTTGTTACCCAACATAATCAGACAGAAGGCAGGGATCAAGGACAGATCCGGTCCTTCGAGTACAGGGGGTAAAAAATACCCATCAGACCAGCTCTCTCTCTCTCTCTCTCTCTCTCTCTCTCCTCCTCGCTTCTCCGTGCCGACGCTGCCCCGCACACGCGTTCGCGTTCGCGCTCGCGTTCGGCCGACACCACACGACAGGTCTTTGGGGCCCCGCCACTGCGCACACGCACGCCTCCTCCTCTTCCTTAGTTCTTTTTCGCTTTTCTTTTCTCCCCCGCCCCCCGCTCTCACCGCCACATCATCCCGCAACCCTTGGGGGATGTTTCCCAACATCAACGCGCCCCAATTCCACTCTCTGCCCGTGCCGCACTCTCCACTTTGCTTCTCCCCGTCCCCTACACACACGACTACCGAAACCCCGGTTGACACACCTTCTCGTAGGACAGGGGTGCGTGCGTGCGTGCGTGCGTGCGTGCGTGCGTTGTCTTGACGGTGACAGCAACAGCAACGGATCCGTCCATCCCATTCCCCCCCACTCGGTAAAGAACCATGTTCAACCCACACTACACAACAAGGGGGGCACACACGAACGCGAAAGAAAGGGCAGGGCAGGGCAGGGGCAACTATCTCGTACACATTCTTCCTCAGAACCCACATATCGCATCAATGAACGGCAGGCCAATTGCGGACTCAGCCGTGTCAGGCAAATCCAACCCAACCAACACCTCCCACGGAAACCCTGACACTGATCCAGCAGTACGCCCACATACATCGCCACACCAAATACGGGTGACGAGTGAGCAACAAATGGAACAATACACAACAAGGCTGACCTAATAAAAACTGCACGTCACGTCATACCTTCCAGACAGACGCAGTTCCGACGGGACGGCGGAACCGTATACGTACCTTTCAGCCACAACAACCGACCGACTGGACACGCCCGCGTCTCCAGCCAGCCAACCACCAGGGCCACACAGCCCGCAAGTTTCAGCGTCAACACTTCTTAACGTACGTTGCAAACTTTTCAAAACATTGCCACACACACACACACACACACACACCACGAAAAGCGTCAACCTCTCTCACACTGGATACACTCAACACTTTTTGTCGGCGGAGCTTGAGGCCAACGGTTGACACACCCCCACCGGCCACACAGGTTTCCCTTTGAAAATTGCAGTGACGGAGACGCGGCATTACGAGAGGGTTGTTTCCGAGAGCGCGAGCTGGACGGAGCTGCGGCGCCGCCGCCGCCGAGGGGTAATGAACGCACGCGATGCCGCATGACAGCCCATCACCCAAAGTTTCACCCACAACTGCACAGGTCGCACCCCCTTTTCGCGCCATACTAGTGTCGATCGTCAATTACAGCTCACGGTGTTCGCATTTGCCACTTGACGGGGGGGAAAAGAAAACAAAACAAACATCTGACACGCCATGTGTTTCTCTCTCTCTGTTATATCTAGGTCATTGGGCAGCCACTGTAAAAAAAAAAAAAAAAAAAATATTTTTACGACATGGTTGGGTAAGTGATTTAAAGACAACAATTGTGGGTCACACACCATAGACCATTTCGATAGTGTTCTTGTTCTTCTCTTTTTCCTTTTTTTATCGCTCAATTGAAATAAAACCTGGGGATGATGCAATGCTGCGATATGGCACAACCGTCGTCCATTGTACACAACTCGGGAACAAAAAGAAACCAATTCAGGGAACGTTCGTTCCTTCACAACGATTCTTTCAACGCACTTGGTCTTTACCATCCTGTATTCAACACACATTTCCTTTCATCAAACTAGGGCATTTCCATAACAGTTTGTTTCCGTTTCTGTGAGCACAATACTGCTTCTTCGACGTCATTTCACCATCTTAACTAGAGACAAACAACAAAATAGGAAAACAGCCTTGAGAACCCCGTCCACCAAATTTCAGTTAGCACGGCATCCAAGATTCTTTTCCGGGGAGTGCAGTGCAGCTGACGCTGCTCAGACCATATACCGTCGCCAGTCTCACTCAACTCTTGCGCATTCCATTCTACGCTACGTGACTATGCAAAAATGAATGAATCAAACCCGCCCAGAGAGCGTCTTGTGCGAGGGGACACACGATATAGAGAACAACAAAACACACAGGGGACACCACCAAAGTTGGAGAGAACGTTTCCACCACGGCAGCCGCGCCGTCACGCGCTTTTTTTTTTTTTCCTCCCCCCCCCCCCCACTGCACACCACCGACACCACGGGAACGTTCACCGTCCCGTTGCCCTACACTGGGCGTTTCTTTTCAACCCCCCACCCTATTCCTCGCTCCCCGGACATTCGACCGATCACAAAGTGCAACCTCTCGTTACCGTCGGGTGCCCCTCTTCATCCCCGGGGCGCCAACAACAAAACAAAAAAAAAAAAAAAACACCACCGACGCCGTCGTCTCGCGTCACCTCACTCAACTGAGCGGAAAATACACGTACATCCAGAATGACGACACCGCCTCCACAAACAAAAACCAGACGTCAGACGTCAGGTAGAAAGAGGGCACCGTACGTCGTGGCGCGTGGTCTCCTAACTCACCTCGCGCGTACAAATACAATGCAATGCGTGTCTCCTCACGTTCACACACACCTCCACGCTCCACTTTTACGTCGCCCAACCAACCAACTAACTTAACCCACCCGCTCGGCGTAGAAGCAGCTGTAGGCGGCAACGTGTTTCTCACCCTCGCCACCAACGGTGTGACATCCGACAATCGCGGTTTGCTTTCCGTTCCACACCTCCGGCCATACCATACAAAGGGGACAAAAAAAAAAATATATCAAACAAGCCAATTCCAGCGATCCGCCCCCCTAACACCAACACGTCTCGAAACACCCACGCCCACGACCCGGCTGTGGCTAAAGTGCGTATCCCAACGTCACACCAAAACCAAAGGCGCCGGCGCCGCACCACACCACAAGCTACAGCTACAGCTGTGCCGCCGTCCACCCGCTCACAACAACAACAACAACAACAACAATTCCGCCCTTCCCGCAAAGGGATTTTGGAGGCCCTGAAAAGGGCCGTTTTTTCTTTTCTTCGCCGGGCCGCGGACGAGCCTCCTATTTCCAAGAGCCACCTCCTTACTTGGAGCTCGTGTACTTGGTCACCGCCTTCGTGCCCTCGCTCACCGCGTGCTTGGCCAGCTCGCCAGGCAGCAAGAGCCGCACAGCGGTCTGGATCTCGCGGGACGTGATGGTCGAGCGCTTGTTGTAGTGCGCCAGGCGAGAAGCCTCGGCCGCAATGCGCTCGAAAATGTCGTTCACGAAGCTGTTCATGATGCTCATCGCCTTCGAAGAGATGCCCGTGTCAGGGTGCACCTGCTTCAGCACCTTGTAGATGTAGATGGCATAGCTCTCCTTCCTCTTGCGCTTCTTCTTCTTGTCGCCCTTCGAAATGTTCTTCTGCGCCTTGCCAGCCTTCTTGGCGGCTTTCCCGCTAGTCTTGGGCGGCATCACGAACAAACAGGCAGGCAGGCACGCGCAGTCAGTCAGTCAGTCAGGCGCTCCGCTCCAGTCAGCGTCTCCCCACACAGTGGCACCCGCCGCACGCCGCCGCCGCACCTTTACCAGCTCGCCCTGCTGCGGCCGCCGACCAATGGGGCGCGCGCGCAACCGGCCGCCGCACCCGAGCCCATAAAGGACCCCCACCCCGCCGGCGCCGGCACGCACTCCGCTGCTCGACTCGCTGCGGCTCGCACCGTTTGGGGCGTTGTGCTTTTCTTTCTCGCTTCTTTCGAAACTAGCCCATCGCCATGTCCGGACGCGGAAAGGGAGGCAAAGTCAAGGGCAAGTCAAAGTCCCGCTCAAGCAGGGCTGGGCTCCAGTTCCCGGTCGGCAGAATCCACCGCCTCCTGCGCAAGGGAAATTACGCCGAGCGCGTCGGCGCCGGGGCGCCCGTCTACCTCGCCGCCGTCATGGAGTACCTCGCGGCTGAGGTGCTCGAGCTGGCCGGAAACGCGGCCCGCGACAACAAGAAGACGCGCATCATCCCGCGCCACCTGCAGCTCGCCATACGCAACGACGAGGAGCTCAACAAGCTCTTGTCGGGCGTCACCATCGCACAGGGAGGTGTCCTGCCCAACATCCAGGCCGTCCTGCTGCCAAAGAAGACCGAGAAGAAGGCCTAAAAGAGAGACAGCGCAATCGGCAACCGCCGCGTGCTCCCTTGGCACGCAGCGCGCCATTTGCCGCCTCGGCTCAAAAACAAAACACAATCGGCCCTTTTCAGGGCCACCACACAAACCTACGTCCAAAGCAGAATTCCAGTCGTTCGTCGCACCACTTTTCTCTCTCTCTCTCTCTCTCTCTCTCTCTCTCTCTCTTTCTGTGTACGGTTTTTTTTTTCCTTCTTACACACACAGGCGCCGCCATCTTGTACACACGTACTTGGCCACCTCCTCCACTCCACTCCACGCACGCACAGTCTCGCGACCATTAACCAGCACACGTGGCGCACAACAACACACCTCAAAAATAACCCCTCGGCACTCAGCCGCGCCGCAACACACAGCCCATCCACCGACAAGAAGCATACAAGCAAAGAGGGAGGGGAAGGAAGGAAGGAAGGAAGGAAGGAAGGAAGGAAGGAAGGAAGGAAGGAGCTCACACAACGCAAGGGCACGCTTCCTTCCCTCCCAACCGCACCGCACACCACGTCAAAAAAACTCCAAACAAAACTAAAAGGCCAAGTAGACTAAAAAGGAAAAGAAAAAAAAAAAAACAGCAACACAGACTCTTTCGCACTTTTCAACTTCCGAACACTGTGGTGGCCCTGAAAAGGGCCGTTTTTCAATCTCTCTTTCCTTCCTTCGGTCTCACACCGCCTAACCGCCGAAACCGTACAGGGTGCGCCCCTGCCTCTTCAGGGCGTACACCACGTCCATGGCCGTCACAGTCTTGCGCTTGGCGTGCTCAGTGTACGTCACCGCGTCGCGGATCACGTTCTCCAGGAACACCTTCAGCACTCCGCGCGTCTCCTCGTAGATCAGACCAGAGATGCGCTTCACGCCGCCCCTGCGCGCCAGGCGGCGGATCGCGGGCTTCGTGATGCCCTGGATGTTGTCGCGCAACACCTTGCGGTGCCGCTTGGCGCCACCCTTGCCGAGCCCCTTTCCTCCCTTGCCGCGGCCTGTCATTCTTCTTCTTCAAGCGTCTCAACCACAATAATATAAAAAACAGAAAGCAAGGCAAGCTCCTCACCCGGCGCTAGCGAGTCGGCTACGGTTGTGGCGCCCAGCGCGCTTTTTGCAATAGGATGGGGCCCCTCCACGCCCGCATCAACGTGGTGACCAAACCAAAAGTTCTACTGTCACCTCCGTATAACATGTTAGTTTTTAGAATCAAGAGTCACAGGATGCAGGCTGTGATGTTATCCATGCGTCTGGGTAAGATTACTCATTTACATGGTCCATCAGGAGATAGAAGTGGTCGAAAGCGATTGAAGGGTAGCGGTTTTTAAGGGCAGAGGGAAAAAAGTGCCAAGGCAAGCGCCAAGGGAAAAAAACCTCTGCGATAGTAGGACGGGTAGTAAGGGCAGTAGCGGATTACTAGCTGCGACAGCGCATGCAAGGTGTGGTTATGTTAGTGCGAGGTATCGTTCATCGTTACCGTTGTCGTTGCTGGCGTTCGTTCCAGGATCTGCTGCTGCTGCGTCCCTGAAACATGACATTGTCATCATATATTAGTGGGCGATCGGTCATAGATCAGCTCACAGTGTGGGGGGTGTGTGTGGCTGGTTTGCGTGCTGTGTGCAGTACGGTTTCCCTGCGGTTGCCGGTATTTCGGCGGGTTAATCATCTGGGGTTGCCAGTAGTAGCTGAGTTGCAGGGGCTCGCCAGTACTGTCATGTTAGCGTGCTATGGACCATAGATGTTTAGTTTCGTGCTAATAGTGTTTTTGGTCTATTATGTTTCCATCTATGGTTGTGGTCGTAGTTACCCAGAGAAAGAATAAACGGGTTATGCGACTGTCTTGTGTTCCTGTAGAGTCGTGTGGAGAGTTTTTGGAATACCTGCAAGATAGTATCTAGCCGATATTCCCGGTGAAGGTCCGCGGTGCGCGTGTAGCGCGGAGCGTTGCTTATGATTCTGAGTACTTTGTTCTGTATGAGCTGCAGACGGCGCACACGTGTGGGCGCAGCGTATCCCCAGACGGGAGCAGCATACGTCATCAGAGGTCTGATAAGTGTGGTGTACATGGACCTGGACACCCTCCTATTCAGTGTGCTACGCCTGTTAAGCATAGGGTAGAGTTGTTTGAGCCTCGCGTTTGCTTTGTTGGTCACGTGTTGGATGTGGTCCCCCCAGAGTAGTTTCCGGTCCAGCCAGACACCGAGGTATTTGACCTTCTCCCGGAAACGTATTGGGCGTGCGTGTAGTGTTATTTGATTGCAGTGTTGATGTTTGCGCAGTTGTTTCGGTCTTCTGGTGAACAGAACGGCTTCGCACTTGTCGACGTTTACTCTGACACGCCACTTCACCAACCAGGGCTCTGCCGTTCTGAGTGCGGTCTGTAGTCGTGAGTTAATGTTAGACGGCTTCCAATCTTGCGCTAGGATGGCAGTGTCATCCGCGTAGATTGCCATCGTCGTGTTATGTGTATCTGGGAGGTCGTTAATGTAGAGGTTAAACAGTAAGGGCCCTAGGATGCTTCCTTGGGGTACCCCTGCCTGTATACGCGCCAGGCGGCGGATCGCGGGCTTCGTGATGCCCTGGATGTTGTCGCGCAACACCTTGCGGTGCCGCTTGGCGCCACCCTTGCCGAGCCCCTTTCCTCCCTTGCCGCGGCCTGTCATTCTTCTTCTTCAAGCGTCTCAACCACAATAATATAAAAAACAGAAAGCAAGGCAAGCTCCTCACCCGGCGCTAGCGAGTCGGCTACGGTTGTGGCGCCCAGCGCGCGCGCCGCCCCCCTATATAGACTCTGGGGCCCCGCGGCCCGCCCTCCCCTCACCCCACCACCGCGCACCGAGGGCATATAAGCGCAGCACCGGGGCGCGCGGGCCCCGATTCCGAGCTGCGATGTCGAACCAATCGAACGCATGTACAGGAGCTGAGGGTGTGGCGGATCGCCGCCAGGCGGAGCTTGCTTCGTCGGCGGCCCCATCCGGCCCCCCACTGAAGACAACCCGGCGCATTCACCCGGCTCACGAATTGGACGATTCTCCGGTTCTTCCAGCTGCAGAAGGAAGTGCTGCGTCCCCCGGCGGCGAACTGCCGCCGTCGCAGCCTACACTGGACGTCACAACTGGGCGATGCGGCATCGATTCAGGAATCGATGAAGCCGCCCTTAGGGAGTTAGATAGGGCAAATGGCGCGTCAGGGCCCCCTTCACGTGGGACCAGCCCGCGCGCGCCGAGGCAAAGGCAGTGTTCCACGAGTGTCCCCCGCCCCTCGCCCGCCCCACTCGATATGCCAGACATTTCCGATGCCGTCTGCGTCTCTGAGTCGGACAGTGACTCCGTCACTGGCTACATCGACGACAGCGACATCGCGGAGGGCCTAGAAGAGAGTCTTATCGCCCTCCGCGACGCCGCGGAAGAGGAGGGACTGCCCTGTGACCCCGCTCTGCGGGCGCGGATTCTCTTCCCTAACGCCGCTGCCGCTGACGCCGACGGCGACGCCATGCAATGCGAGATGGAGTCGCGTAAGAGGAAACCAGCGGCCGCCTCTTCCGACTCCGAAGCTGCCCCCTCCGAGGTCGCTCGTGGGAAGAAGCAGAAGGCCGCCGCCGACGCTGAGGGCTTCGCCGTCCCCAGGAAGACGGCACCCCGCCGCCGCATTGTCAAGACGCCGGTCCTCCCGGTGCACAATCAATTTGCGGCGCTTTCCGACGGTGCGGCGGACTCCTCTCCACCCCCTCCACCCCCATCCACAACTCCCCACCCCAATCCTACCCGTCCCCCTCCCCTCACAATCGAATATGCGGAGTCCTACAAATCCCTGCACGACCTGCTCATTCACGTCACTGACTCCGATTTCCGAGTGAAGACGATTGGCGAAAACTTGTACCGCCTCTATCTCCAGACGCCTGTTGACCTCCAGAAGGTCTACCACGTCCTTGGGTCCCACAGCATCGGCTACAGCACCCCCCCTGAGAGGTCCAAACGGATTAGGGTCGTCGTCCGCGGGCTCCCCTTTAAATATACGGACGACGACCTCCGGGAAGCGCTGACAGCTCTCAATATTACTCCTGCTGTCATTTCCCGAGTAGTCTCCCCCCGCACTAAACTCCCCACCCCCCTTTTCTTCGTCTCAGCCGACGATACCCCAGCCAACCAAGTCCTTATGCACCTGACCTCCATTGACAATTGCACGGTCACCATGGAGAAGCCCCGTTCCAGGCGCCTCATTCTAATATGCTACCGGTGCCAGGGCCTGGCGCACTTTGCGAGTAATTGTACTCGTGCGGTGCGCTGTGTCAAGTGCGCCGGCGGCCACGCCTCCTCCACTTGCGTCAAACCCCGCGAGGTCCCCCCTACCTGTGCTCGCTGTAATGGGGCGCACACGGGCAACTACTTGGGTTGTCCGGCAGTCAAAGCCCACCGCGCCAATCTGCGTCGCTCCGTCGCCCCTCCAACGATGGAGCGTCGTGGACTTACTTATGCGACTGCCCTTGGTCGGTCGGAACCCTCTCCCGCCCATACCCCCCCCCCCCCCGTTTCCCACGATCATACCACCCTGCCCCGCCCCCACTCCTCTCTATCCCCATCCCCCCTCCTGACTCCCACACCCCCTGTCCCTACCCCCAACACTCCGTATCCACCCCAATTCCCCCCCCACCCCCTCCCCTCCTTCCTCACGTCCATCCCGGTCCTTCCCCGCACCCTCCACCCTCCTCCCCTGTCCACCCGGTTTTTGGTGACCTCATTTCCAGTGTTGTGGAGGCATTGACCTCTGCACTCACTGGGGCACTAGACACCATCCTCACCTCCATTCCCCAGCAGATTGCTACTGCCCTTTCCCATTCCATCTCCCCCATCACCACCGCCCTCCCCACCACCCAACATGGCCATTAGACTCCATGGCCTTACCGTACTAATCTGGAATGCCAATGGCATCTACCGCCAGCAAGGTGAGTTTCGGCAGTTCCTCCTTGATGAGGGGGTAGACATCTGTCTTGTTGCCGAAACCCACCTTAAACCTGGGGTGACCGCCAGGGTACCAAACTTCTGCTGCTACCGGTCAGACCGGCCGACAGCACGAGGCGGCACGGCAGTATACGTACGTGCCTCCCTCCGCCACCACCCCGTCACCCTCCCTGCCCTTGCCACAATAGAGGCCACTGGTGTCGTGGTGCACACCGTGCGTGGCCCCATCACCTTTGTGGCGCTTTACAGGCCGCCCCACCGCGGCGTTCTCCACGGCCCTGACTTTGCTCAGGTCCTGTCACTAGGCCACTCCCTCTTCGTTGGGGGCGACTGTAATGCCAAGCATGCCGCCTGGCACAGTCGCCTAACCAACAACGATGGCCGTCGCCTCCTCCGTGTGGTGGAAGCCCACGCCGCCCATGTTGTTGCCCCCTTCGACCCCACCATCTTCCCGACAAATGGCCCTCCTGACGTCCTTGACATTGCATTGGTTAAAGGACTCCCCCTCCCTATCACTGCCACTACCCGTGCTGCCCTTGCCTCCGACCACGTCCCAGTAATTTGCACGGTCGACCTTGTCGGCTCCCTAGTGCCACCACGTGACACCTTGGACCTCCGTGGCATCGACTGGGCGTCTTATCGGAGACGGGTCGAGGCAGCACTCCCTACCATACCAGACGCCGCCAGGGTGGGGGCTGACCTCACCCTCGCACAGTTCACGGACGCCGCCATCACTGCTGCAGTTGCAGCAACGCCTCCACATCCCCCGCACCCTCCGACCCATGTGCGCCCTCTCCCCCTAGCCCTCCGCGCACTCATCACCGAGAAAAACAGGGTCATCCGCGAATGGCAAAGAACACGAGACCCTGCCACTAAGCGCCGGATAAATCGAATGCAGCGGGAGATCCGTGCTGCCGTTCAGACCCACCGCAGTCAGGACTGGGAGCGAAAAATCTCCGCCCTTGACCTGAGCGATGCATCCGCATGGCGCCTGGTCTCCCGCATCATCCACAAACGCCCGCAAATTCCCCCCCTCCTGGTCGGCGCTGAGGCTGTGTGCGATCCTGATGCTAAGGCCAATGCCTTGGCTGATGTGTTCGCACGCAGCTTCACCCCTGTCACCGACCCCGTTGACCCCGACCATATCCAAATGGTCACCGCACGAGTCCACCAGTTCCTCACCGCCCAGGATCCAGAAGACCATATCACCCCCGTCACGGATGAGGAGATTGCCCGGGAGCTTAAGTCCCTCCACTCCCGAAAAGCCGGTGGCCCAGACAGATTCACCAATCAGCTTCTCAAGCAGCTTCCCCCAGCCTCTGTTCCCGTCCTTACTTCTACTTTCAATTCCATCCTCTCCTCTAGGCAGTTTCCTTCCGTGTGGAAACACGCGGAGGTGATTGCCATCCCCAAACCTGGGAAAGACCCTCGATCCCCTTCCAGCTATCGTCCCATCAGCCTCCTTCCCGCCCTCTCCAAGCTGTTTGAGAGGCTGTATCTCAAACGTGTCCTGATCCACGTCGCTCGGGAGCGGGTACTCCCCGACGTTCAGTTTGGCTTCCGGCGAGGACACTCCACCACCCACCAACTCCTCCGTCTTGTTGAGGAAGCACTGGAGGCCATTGAGCGTCGGGAGTACTTCGGGGCCGTCTTCCTCGATGTCTCCCGGGCGTTCGATTCTGTCTGGCACGAGGGGCTACTTTACAAGCTCTTCGGGCACGGCTTCTCCATCTCCCATGTGCGCCTCATCGCCACCTACTTAGAAGGTCGTACATTCCATGTCCGGATCCCGGGAGGTACCTCCACCAGGCGTCGTATCAGGGCGGGTGTTCCACAGGGGAGCGTGCTCGGCCCTGTTCTATACAGTCTGTTCACAGCTGACACGCCCACCGTGCCTCGTGTGCATCTCGCCCTGTATGCGGATGATACCGCGGTTTTTGCTCGCTCCCGGAGCAAGGCGCTCCTCCGGCAGAAACTACAACAGGCCATCGACTCTGTTGTCGATTATGCCAAACGTTGGCGCCTGGCCTTCAACCCGGCAAAGACGCAGGCACTCATCATTTGTCGGCGGCGGTGGCCGGTCGCCTATCCCCCTGTCACTGTGCTCGGCACCCCCGCCCCCTGGGCCAGAACAGCTATGTACCTGGGGGTCACCCTGGATAGGGCCCTCACCTGGCGTCCCCACATAGAGGCCATCCGGCGGAAGGCCTTGGGGCGCATCGGCCAACTCTACCCTTTTATGAACCCTACCTCTACCCTTCCCATTCCTCTTGCCCTCCTCCTCTACACATCCCTCATCCGCCCCCTCCTGGAGTATGCCTCGGTTGTGTGGGGCAAGGCCGCGCCTACGCATCTCCACCGCCTGCAGACGGTACAGAATCGTGCCCTTCGAATTGCCCTTCGCCTCCCTTACCGTTTCCCAACCCGTGAACTTCACCTCCTTGCCAATATCCCCCTCCTTCAAGACCGTGTCCGATCCTCCGCCATCTCCTTCTATGACCAATCCCGTCATTCCCCCAATCCACTCATTGTCTCTCTTGGCACCCGCCTCCATCGCCTGGCCACCACTCGCTGGCCCGACCTCCTTTCCCGCCCCCCCTGACACCTCCCATCCACCCCCCCGTCCTGTTACTTCTTCCTCTTCCTACCACTTCTCCTTTTTTGTCACCCCATCCTGAAATATCTGCCGCCACCGTCATCGACGTCGCCAAGAAAATCTGGCCAGGACGAAGGCCTTTCGTTTTCTTCATCCTCTTCCTGCCATCTTTCACTATTCTTTCGTCTGTCACTCAACGTTTCTTTTCCGGCTAGTCAATGGAGCCGTTCGTTTTCCTCTATCTCTCACTATTCCTTTTACTGTTCTGTCACCTGTTACTGTTAATTACCGTGCAACGGCCAGTCAATTGGGCCTTTCGTTTTCCTGCTTCTCTAACTATCCCTCTCACTATTCTTTCATCTTATTTAAAAAAAAAAAAAAAAAAAAAAACCGAAATGCACAACGTCAAGCAAACCATACCGCCAAGTCCACATCTTCACCACCCGTCAAGAGGAAGGCGAAGCGCGCCAGCGCTAGAACTTCCTATACGAGTCGAGGGACCACCCTCTCCTGTGCAGCGTGGCGTGGCGTGGCGTGGCGCGCGGGCCCGTTGTCAAGGCAGCACCGGACGCCGTCGCGCACGCATATCCACGCCGCATCCGCATCCGCAGTAGCCATGGCCCGGACACAGCAAACGGCCCGCAAGTCCACCGGCGGAAAGGCGCCGCGCAAACAGCTCGCCACCAAGGCGGCGAGGAAGAGCGCGCCCGCCACCGGCGGCGTCAAGAAGCCCCACCGCTACAGGCCGGGCACCGTCGCCCTGCGAGAAATCAGGCGCTACCAGAAGAGCACAGAGCTGCTCATCCGCAAGCTGCCATTCCAGCGCCTAGTGCGCGAGATCGCCCAGGACTTCAAGACCGACCTGCGCTTCCAGAGCTCCGCAGTCATGGCCCTGCAGGAGGCCAGCGAGGCCCACCTCGTCGGCCTCTTCGAAGACACCAACCTGTGCGCAATCCACGCCAAGCGAGTCACCATCATGCCCAAGGACATCCAGCTCGCGCGCCGCATCCGCGGCGAGCGCGCCTAAACCCGCACACCGCCAAACAAACAAAACGGCCCTTTTCAGGGCCACTAACGTCTCTCCGTCGCGAGCAAAACTTTGTCGGTCGCAACGACTAGTTCCCCACCCACTCTCCAGTCCAGTCGTCCCACTCCCGGCCCGGCGCCGCCGTTTCCAAAAAAAAAAAAAAAAAAAAGCACCGCACCGGCCGAGCCAAGTCGCAAGCGTCAATAGCGCCACCCACACAGGCCACGGCACAAAACGTGACGCCCGGAAAGCAAAGCCAAAAAAGACTATTCCAAAACCACCACCAAGACAAACAAACAAACGCGGCGCAAAATAAATAGGTAAAAATAATAAAAGTAAAATACACTTTATGTAACACCAACCGCGCGCCGCCGCCCACGCCCGCCAACGACCCCACAATCCAACCACCGCGGCACGCAAACACCATCCACACATGAAACAAACAAACGCCAGCAAGCAAGACAGACAGACAACAAGGCAACCGACCGACCACGACACGACAATCAACACCTTCCCGACGTGCTTTGATGGCCCTGAGAAGGGCCGTTTTTGTTTTTGTCCGGGACCGCGCGACAGCCTCTGGTTGCGCGCCGGCCACCAGGCGACGGTGTCAACCGCCAACCCTTCCCTGCCCTTTTTACTTCTTCTTCTTGGGCGAAGCCTTCGCCTTAGACGGCGTCGCCGTCGCCTTCTTCGGGCGCGGCGCCTTCGGCTTCTTCGTCGGAACCTTGGCGGCCTTCTTCGCCTTCGACGGCGACTTGGCCTTGGCCGGCTTGGCCGCAGCCGCCTTCTTCGCACCCGCGGGAGCGGCCGACGCCTTCTTGGCGGCGCCCGCCTTCCGACCGGTCGCCGCCTTCACGCCGCCAGCCTTCTTTGCGCCGGCCGCACGGGCCCCCTTCTTCTCCTTGCTGGCCGGAGCGACGCGCTTCTTCTTCGCACCACCGCCGCCACCACGAGCCTTGCCGCCCTCGGCCGCCCCGCCGCCGGCGCCGGCAAGCTTGAAAGAGCCCGACGCGCCCTTCCCCTTCGTCTGCACCAGCTCGCCAGCCACGACGGCCGACTTGAGGTACTTCTTGATAAAGGGCGCCAGCTTCTCCGCGTCCAGCTTGTAGTGCGCGGCAATGTACTTCTTGATCGCCTGCAGCGACGACCCGCCGCGCTCCTTCAGACTCTTGATGGCGGCCGTCACCATCTCAGAGGTGCGCGGGTGCGCAGGCTTGGCGCGCGGCTTCTTCGCAGACGACGCAGACTTGGCCTTCTTCGTAGTGCCGGTGGCGGCGGGTGCCGCGGCAGTCTCGTTCGTAGCCGCCTGGTCTGCCATCTTTTGCTTGTTCTCTTTTCTTTTTTCCCCTTGGTTTCGCTTCCTTCTCTCCTTCGACGACGCACAACAGCGAGGGGCGCGCAGCAGAGAATAGCCGCGCACGCTGCTGCTGCTGTTCGACCTTACGGGTCTGCCCTGACCCGTGCAGGAGCAGGCTAAGCAGTCAACTGCTATTCCTGCGGGAGCCTTTCGTTTTGGAGGGACTAACTCTCTTCTTGGATTGGCCTCTGGTTGGTTTCTTCGTGGATGGGGATGTCCTGTCTCTATTGCGGAAGTTTTCACTCCCGCAACAGGTCAGGCCAGCGTGTTGTTGGCCTGTGGTGTGCAGGATGGCCCAGATCCCTGATGAGCCGGTTGTCGGACCGTTCGGCCCGCTCATAGAAGGCCCGCGCCGATTGCTTGAAGCGGTCGCGGAGGAGGGGTATTCCGGTCTGCTCGTGTAGCCGAGCGGTCGAGTATAGCCTCGGCAGGCGCAGAGCGAGCTTGAGCGCCCTGTTCTGCACCCTCTGCAGCTTGCTGATGTGTGTCTCGGCCGCGTTGCCCCACACCACAGCCGCGTATTCCAGCACTGGACGTACCAGCGCCAGGTACAGCGTGATGCCGTGGTGGGGAGGCAGCGCAGACGAGGGATTGAGCAGAGGGTACAGGACGCGTAGGCGCCCTATTGCTCTGCCCCTGACGTCCTCGATGTGCGGCTTCCATGTCAGCTTGTGGTCCAATGTGACACCCAGGTAGCGGCCGGTCTTGCTCCATGGGACGGGGCTGCCCATGACGGTGACTGGCGGAAGATCGGGCGGCAGTGGTCGTCGAGTGAACACCACCGCCTGGCTCTTCGCCGCGTTTTGCTTGAGGCGCCACTTGGTCGACCAGGCGCCAAGGGCCTCGCAACCTCGTTGGAGAAGACGGCGCATCTCGACCGCCTTCATGCTCCGCACGAACAGCGCAGTGTCGTCAGCATATAGTGCCAACTTCACCGGCGTCACGCGCGGAGCGTCGGCGGTGTATAGGGAGTACAGTAGGGGCCCAAGAACGGACCCCTGCGGCACTCCAGCACGGATGTATCGGTGGGTGGATGTCCCGTCTTCCAGCCTGACATGGAAGGACCGCTCGGCTAGGTATGACCGGAGGAGGACTCCGTGCGACTTCGGTACCCCGTGCACAAAAAGTTTGTACACGAGGCCGTCGTGCCACACGGAGTCGAATGCCCTAGAGACGTCCAGGAACACCACCCCAAGGTATTCCCGAGTCTCCAGGGCGCGCATGGCTTCTTCTACCATCCGCATCAGCTGGTGGACGGTGGAATTGGCCCCTCCTAAAGCCGAACTGCTCGTCGGGTATGATGCCCTCTGCTGTCACGTGGCGGAGCAGGCGTCTGGCGTACAGGCGCTCGAACACCTTCGAGAGTGCCGGCAGCAGACTGATTGGCCTATAGTTGGCGGCGTCCCGTGGGTCCTTGTTTGCCTTGGGGATTGCCACCACCTCTGCATGTTTCCATACAGAGGGGTAGACCCCAGAGCGAAGGACCTGGTTGAAGATGCCCGCCAGGAATGGGTGTGCACCCGCCGGCAGGCTCTTCAGCAGATGGTTGGTGACGCCGTCAGCCCCGCCAGCCTTCTTGGTGTTGAGCGCCGTTATCTGCACGGCCACCTCCTCCTCGGTGATGGGGTCGATCTCGTCTGCTGCGTCCCTGGCTTCCAGGAACACTGGGAGCTGCTCCTCAACCCGGTGGAGGTGCTCCTCGTCGATGTTATCATCCACCGGGGTGAATGACAGCTCGAAGTGGTCCGCCAGGGCGCCTGCCTTGCCGTCCGGGCTGCAGACGACGTCTTGTCCGACGAGTAGCGGCGGGACGCGTTGCCTTCTGCGTAGAAAGGACTTCACAGTCCGCCACGCGCTGCCGTCCTCGGTGTTGAGGGAGGCGACGAAGTCTGTCCATACGTTGTTCCTGTGCGCCTCAGCCGCCGCTTTGATGTCTCTCCGCATGCGGTTGAGGCGCCGTTTCGTTGCGGGTTGGCGCGTGAGCTGCCACTCCCGGAAGAGGCGGTTCTTCTCCCGTATTGCGTCCCGGATGGGAGGCGGCAGGTTACGGGAGAAGTCCCTGGTACCCTGTGGAGGGGCAGGGGAGGCCGCATCAGCTGCCTGCAGCAGCTGACGCATGAAGAATTGAAGGGCGGCATCCGCCCCCACTGCCGCGGGGTCAGGTGAGTCCGCCAGTGATGCCAGGACGTTGTCCTGAAATCGATCGCTGTCCAGGCGCCGGTACGTCTGCCGACGTGGCGGGAGCGTGGCTCCAGCGATGTCGATTCCATAGACCACCGGCAGGAGGTCGGACGACATCGCACACCGCGTGGTGGCGGTCGTGTGGTGCCCGATGCCTTTGATGACGGCGACGTCGAGCACGTCCGACCGCCCCCTGGCCGGGAAGATGGTGTGGTCCTGTGGGCCCAGTACCAGGGCGCCATTCCTCTGGGCTGCGCGAAGAAGTCGGCGGCCACTGACGTTCGTGAGGCGGGAGTTCCATTCCGGGTGTTTCGCATTGAAGTCACCCGCAATGAAGACCCTCCCCCCAATCGCCAGCAGTGCGTCGACGTCTGCCTCCTGGAGGTGTCCACGTGGTGGCCTGTATGCAGCCACGAAGGTTATTTGCCCCACAGCCGTCGTGACGTTCACCCCGGTGACTTCCAGGGTGGCCATGGCGGGGAGCAGCACCTGGTGGTGCCGGAGTGAGGCGCGGACGTAGATGGCGGTACCCCCGCCTGCCGTCGGCCTGTCGTTGCGGTAGCAAACATAGTTTGCTACCTTCACGAGAACTCCTGGCTTGAGGTGAGTTTCGCAGATCAGGCACAGGTCGATGGCCTCGTCCTGCATGAACTGACGAAACTCACCCTGTTGTGGAAACAGGCTGTTGGCATTGAAACCACAGATGGTCAGACCGTGGATAAGGACGTTATCCATGGTGTGGTTTCGTGGCGACGGTAGCGGCCTGGAGGGCCCCCGTTACGGCGGTGACGAGCACCGGCAGTTGCTGTAGCAGGGCAGAGAGGGAGCTCAACATTGCTCCCAGGTCTGCTGCTTCTGGTCGCGGAATTGCTGCAGGAGGTGCCGCAGTTGCGGGTGCGTGGGCGGCGGGGCGCAGCGGAGTGGCTGCGTCCGTTAGCGGGACCGCACGCCTAGCAGCTTGCGGCCTGTCTGAGGTGGGGGGACGGTTTAGCCGTCCGCCCTGGTGTTGGTCGTCCTGGGCGCCAGTTGCCTCGTTGGGCGCCTTGGTGGTCGCGACGTCCGCCCACCGCCCCCTGGGGGCGTCCGAGGACTCCCCCTTGGTGGCAGAGGCGAAGCTGGTGCCTGGTTGCACCTTTCGTGCCGGTGCCGCACGTCCTTGCTGCCGTGGGCCGCGTTTGAAGGCGGCGCAGCCTCTGTAGCTCGCCACATGTGGCTCGCTACAGTTGCAGCACTTGGGCGCCTCCTCCCTCTTCTTTGTGCAGTCTCGACTCTGGTGGGAGTCGGCGCACTTGACGCAGCGGGCCGGCATCGTGCAGTAGCGCGCCACGTGGTCAAGCCCTTGGCAGGAGAAGCACTGGGCGCGCCTCCCCTTGGCCTTGAGCGGCTCCACTTCCACTGCAATCCTGGCCACCATCTGCACCTGGAAAATTTTGCGGTTTTCGAGGTTGTCCGGGAGGACAACCAAGAACAGTGGCATGGGCCTCCTCGTCCTGGGCGACTTCATGAGCGTGACCGAGCTGGCCATGTAGCCCAGCCCCACGCGCCTGGCCCAGCCAGTGTCGCGGGCGGGCGCGGACGGCCGAGAGAGCGGCCGCCACTCGGCGCGCCGCCGCGCCGCCGCGCCGCGCCTCCCGCGCTTGCTACCGCCCAACGTCCGACAGCCTGCGCGGAGCAGCCCCCAACCTGCGCCGCAACCACCCGCGCCATTCAAACCACCGAGGATGGGGCTACACACACCGACACCACGGTCGCCAACCAGTCGCCGCGGCGGCGCCGCAAACCACGGCCAAACTGCAGCCACCGCGCGCCACAGCCTGGGTCGGCCCGCCGAGAATCGCCGCCCCCGCCCAAATGCCGCCCCCACAGCCCCAGCCGACGACCCGCCACAATGGCCAAACCTTCGTCAAAACTCCCACACCGTCGCCGCGGCAGCCCGGCCACCGCGGCCGGCGCCACAGCCACACGAGCCGAGTCGTGCGGCGATGACGGCCGTGCACAAACGCACCTCCGCCGCCCCATCGCCTTCCGCCGTTTTCCCGATCGGCCCGCAGCCGTCGGGCCACGGCCGCGGGCCGTCCTCCTCCTCTCGCCTCGCCCGCCAACTCCCACAGCCCTTCCAACACATTTTTTTTTCTTTTTTCTTTTTTTTTTTTTACTTTTTTACTATCGCCGCCTGCGCAACAAGGCACCGGCCGACGGAGCGCCAACCCCCCCGCCACAGGCGAAAACAAAACAAAACAAAACAACGATAAACAAACAAACAAAATAAATTACCAGCCAGCCCCAACTACAGACACACCGAATCTGCCCTCACAGCCGACCTTACACGCCTCAACGTCAAAACAAAGGTGGTTTCTTTCTTTCAACGGTTACCTTACCTTAGGTTACGTCAGGTTAGGCTAAGAAGGCGTCAGGGTTAGGTTAAGCGTTGACGTGACGTCACGTCTTAACGTAGGCGTTAAGCTAAGGTTGCGGTCACGTACGTTAGGTTAAGGCGACTTGGGGGTTGGCCTAAGAGCTTAGGTTAGGTTACGTTAGTTTAGGTGGCTGCGTTAAGGGGCTTAAAGAAGTTTAGGAGGTTAAGGCGTCGAGGCGGCCGCACCCCCTTAGCTGCTGCGGCTCGGCCACGCCACGCCACGCCACGCCACGCCACGCCACGCTTTGGGGTTTCATAAGGTCGCGCGGCGGGTCGTCGGCACGCCGCAAAGGACAAAACTGCAAGACGACGTCGAAAAACAAACAACAGGTAAAAAATAAATAAGTAAAAATAAACGACGCCGACAGGCGGGGATCAGCAGAACGAGCAGATTCCGGAGAGCGAACGAGACACACACGCACGCACACACACAAACCCCCCCGAGCCGAGAGAGCACAGCACCACCACGTGTCGGCCTCCGCTCACCCGACTCGGCTGGGCTGGGCTGGCGGCCGGGCCGGATGCACGTACACGTACGGCTACAGCCACTACCCGTACACAGCCGCTCTTCACGCAACACCAGCCAAATGGCGCGCCCGCGGCTCGTCGCGGTCGCGGTCGCAACGCCACGCCGGCACACTTTCGGCACCACCGTTTTCGCGCGCACCGCAAACAAAACGCAGCCGACACACACAGAAAAAAAAAAAAAAAAAAAGAACAACACAGAGCGCGAGACGGGCGGCGGCGCACCTTTCGCCAGCCGGCAGGCAATCGACTCGCCCAGTACGACAAACGCGCACGCCACCCCACCCACCAACCAACCAACCAACCAACCAGTCGTCGTCGTCGTCGTCGTCGTCGTCCCGAAATCAAACAAACTCTCAAAAGCACAGCCCCTGCTGCCAACGGACGCAGGCGCCACGCAGCTCCCTTCCCGCCACACTCGATTCGCAGCGCAACTCACCCGGCACACCGTCAAACGACGGGCTGGGCTCGCCGCATCGCCGCAACCTACACACCTTCCACGCCACGACGCACAGCCCCACCAGACGCCCGTGCCGCAACGACACTACTGCACTACCACTACCGCACTACTCCTCTCGCCCTTGCCATACACGACACAACACGCCAAAAAATGAAAATCCAAATACAAACAAAAACACCGCCCCCACGACCCAAACACATGCACGGCGCGCCAACACACGCGAGGCAAGGCACGCAGCAAACGGCGTCCCCTCCGCGTCGCGCCATCAACCTACACACACAAGGCAACCAACAACAGCCAGCCAGCCAGCCAGCCAGCCAGCCAGCCAGTCAGCCCCACTCTCACGCCGCAAAAACAGAAAACACACCGAAACCGCCAAACGCCGCACATTCGCGCTTCGCACTTACCACACACCTCTCGGCATCCGTTTCGCACACAACGACGCGACGCACAATACATCATCACGGGCTACGCACGCACACCGCGACCCACTTTTTTACGACGCCCTCGGCAGAGCACACGTGCCCACGCCCACACACAGTCGACACAACGACGCAGCGCGCAGCAGACGCGGCCGCAACACATACCTCCCCGACGACGCGCCAACACCGCCAGCCACTGCTCACTCGCCCAAGCAACCCGTGCACACAACTGCCACACGCGTCCACCACGCCGCCGCCAACCACCCGCCCGCCAGGGGGCGCTCACGTCCGCGACAACAGCGCGGCACCGCCGGGCCGGGCCGAACCGAGCCGAGCCGCCGCCTCCTCTCCACTCGGCACGCCACGTCCTGCTTGCAAAACACATGGCTCGTCCCTCTGTACACACAACGCGCCTGCCTGCGGTCGCCGCCGGCATCTATCTACCTGCGCATCGGAGCCAGGCCGGCAAGCCCACACTTAAATAATGCACTTCACCAGCCAAACAAACCCACTCTTCCTTTCTTTGCACAGCGCATGCAACAGCAGCCCCAGGAGCCGGGCCCGCCGCCAGCGTCTCCTCCTCCTCTGGGCACAGCCAGCCAGCCGTTCCCACCGCCCCGCCCCTGCTCTGCAGAACAAGAAAAAACGAAAAAGTACCAACACACGCACCCAAAGCGTAAGCCAGACAAGACCAGCCTCTCCAAGGCCACACACACGCAAAAAAAACAAAAAAACAAAAACACTACAACAAAATAAAATAAAAAAGAAAAAGCAAGCTGTCGCCTCGCCCCCGCCCGTCCCCCCACCCCACCACATTCGCCCCCTCCGCTTGTTTTCCTTTCTACAATTTCCCTCTTTTCCACCCAATATCCCGCCGCGGTTTACGGGCACCGGCCGATTTTGCGCCCGCCCACATGTGTGCCTACTCCCCACCACCATTCCCTCCGCAGCCCGCAGCCCGCTTTTCCCCCCCCTCCCTGCCCACACCACACCACACCGACGGTGCTGACGTCGACACGCACCCAAGACAGGGGCCACGACCGTCTTTTTTCCTGGGCCCATCCCCGCACCGCACCTCCTTCCAATCAACGCTGTGGCGCCTGTGTCCGCGCGAGACGCGTGCGCGCCGCCTCTCTCAACATCCGTCCGCCGTCCGCCGTCCGCCGTCCGCCGGCCGGCCCGTTTTTCGGCCCCCAGGCCACCCGTCAACCACCACTGCCACTGCCCCTGCCCCTGCCCCTGCCCGCCCCGCACCACACCACACACCGCTGCTTGCCCCGGCCGTTGCCACCAAAGGCGCCAACCGCAGCCCGCGCGCGCCAGAAAGAGATGGCAAAACTACAGGGACCCAGCCGACCGACGAAAATCAGAGCAATTGGCCGGGAGGATCAAAAAGAGAGCTCCGAAAACCACCGTAGCGAGGCGTGGGAGGAAACGTTACGAGAAGCAGAAAGGGACCAGGAAAAATTCTGGAAATTTCTTAAAACTCGTAAACTAAACACGAAACATCTACATCTACATGGGGAAGGAACGACCCCACAGACCGAGCTGAAGCACTGGCGGATTCACTAGAAAGGCAATTCCAAGCACCAGAAGCGGTAGATGACGAAACTGATGACCACCAGGAAATGGTACTCAGAAGGGTAAAACCGCATCCTAAGTGCCCCGATCAGAACATCTTTCACAATCCAATAAACGCAGAAACCCCATATCTTATCACATCACAAACATACACACATCCTAAGAAGGCATCAGGCCCAGATTCCATCAAACCGCAACTACTACATCACCTACCTCCAGCAACTATCAATTATCTATCTAACATCAATATATAATGCTTGCTTCAGACTAAACTACTTGGAAACAGGCCCGAGTCATCACATTACCAAAGCCAAACAAGGACTTATTATTTCCGCAAAACTATAGGCCAACTTCCTTGGAAAGGTTCTCGGAAAGCTCATTCAAACTGAACTGAAGAAATTCAATTCTTAAAGGATAACAACATAATCATCCCACAACAATTCCGATTCCGCGAAGAACACAGCACCACCCACCAGGTGACCAGACTAGTCGAGCACATATGTCAGGCCAGAAACATTAGACACAGTACTGGAGCAGTCCTGCTTGACATTGGAAAAGCATTCGGATAACGCCTTATCTACAAGCTCCACCAGTACAACTGCCCCATCCACATTATTGCTTCTTTTCTCCGCAACAGAGCATTCTATGTCCATGTACCAGGAGCGGCAAGTAACACTAGATCCATAGAGGCTGGAGTCCCGCAAGGCTCAGTGCTGGGGCCCATTCTCTACTCAATATACACAAACAAACAGCTGGGAGGACACTTGTCACTATTTGCAGACGACACTGCAGTCTACCGCAGCAGTTCTAACCTGCAATATAGAGTCACAAAAATAGAGCAACACCTACAATCCATCCAGAAATGGGCTAACCAATGGAAACAAAAAAAAAAAAAAAACAATAAACGCGGAGAAAACCCAAGCAATACAATACGATTCACATTCAAAAAGAATACCTCCTAACCTGCATATACGCCTCAGAAATAACAATCTTCCATGGTCAGGCACAATAAAGTATCTAGGCATCAAGCTGGACAAGAGGTTGACATTTAGAGACCATGTTACACACGTTTGTAACAAGGCTGCAGCAGCAATATTCAGACTGTACCCAATCATCAAAGGAAACAGAATAAATATGCGCGCCAAAAAGAAAATCTTCAAAACCGTCATAGGAACCAGCCATCACTTACGGCTCTGAAAATCTGGTCAATGGCCGCAGACACCAACATAACAAGAGTAAAAAAGGGTGCAGAACAAATACTTCAGAATTACTGCTGATGCCGGCCGGTACCAGACAAACCGAGACATATACACAAACCATAACATACTCAAAATCCCGGAAATCATCCAAAGAAAAATCCATAAAGTTTTTTTTTTTCCACCAAACCACGGATTCGAACCACCCACTCATCAGAAATCTGGGACAAAATCCACCCGACCCAAGAACGACATTTCCCATCACGACAAAACACCACAAACTACAACATACCATGATAAACAAAAATAAAATACAAACACCATAACACTCACTCAAACAACAAACATCTACACACACCCAAGAGACCCTATCATCCCATCATTTTGTTACCCAACATAATCAGACAGAAGGCAGGGATCAAGGACAGATCCGGTCCTTCGAGTACAGGGGGTAAAAAATACCCATCAGACCAGCTCTCTCTCTCTCTCTCTCTCTCTCTCTCTCTCTCCTCCTCGCTTCTCCGTGCCGACGCTGCCCCGCACACGCGTTCGCGTTCGCGCTCGCGTTCGGCCGACACCACACGACAGGTCTTTGGGGCCCCGCCACTGCGCACACGCACGCCTCCTCCTCTTCCTTAGTTCTTTTTCGCTTTTCTTTTCTCCCCCGCCCCCCGCTCTCACCGCCACATCATCCCGCAACCCTTGGGGGATGTTTCCCAACATCAACGCGCCCCAATTCCACTCTCTGCCCGTGCCGCACTCTCCACTTTGCTTCTCCCCGTCCCCTACACACACGACTACCGAAACCCCGGTTGACACACCTTCTCGTAGGACAGGGGTGCGTGCGTGCGTGCGTGCGTGCGTGCGTGCGTTGTCTTGACGGTGACAGCAACAGCAACGGATCCGTCCATCCCATTCCCCCCCACTCGGTAAAGAACCATGTTCAACCCACACTACACAACAAGGGGGGCACACACGAACGCGAAAGAAAGGGCAGGGCAGGGCAGGGCAACTATCTCGTACACATTCTTCCTCAGAACCCACATATCGCATCAACGAACGGCAGGCCAATTGCGGACTCAGCCGTGTCAGGCAAATCCAACCCAACTAACACCTCCCACGGAAACCCTGACACTGATCCAGCAGTACGTCCACATACATCGCCACACCAAATACGGGTGACGAGTGAGCAACAAATGGAACAATACACAACAAGGCTGACCTAATAAAAACTGCACGTCACGTCATACCTTCCAGACAGACGCAGTTCCGACGGGACGGCGGAACCATATACGTACCTTTCAGCCACAACAACCGACCGACTGGACACGCCCGCGTCTCCAGCCAGCCAACCACCAGGGCCACACAGCCCGCAAGTTTCAGCGTCAACACTTCTTAACGTACGTTGCAAACTTTTCAAAACATTGCCACACACACACACACACACACACACCACGAAAAGCGTCAACCTCTCTCACACTGGATACACTCAACACTTTTTGTCGGCGGAGCTTGAGGCCAACGGTTGACACACCCCCACCGGCCACACAGGTTTCCCTTTGAAAATTGCAGTGACGGAGACGCGGCATTACGAGAGGGTTGTTTCCGAGAGCGCGAGCTGGACGGAGCTGCGGCGCCGCCGCCGCCGAGGGGTAATGAACGCACGCGATGCCGCATGACAGCCCATCACCCAAAGTTTCACCCACAACTGCACAGGTCGCACCCCCTTTTCGCGCCATACTAGTGTCGATCGTCAATTACAGCTCACGGTGTTCGCATTTGCCACTTGACGGGGGGGAAAAGAAAACAAAACAAACATCTGACACGCCATGTGTTTCTCTCTCTCTGTTATATCTAGGTCATTGGGCAGCCACTGTAAAAAAAAAAAAAAAATATTTTTACGACATGGTTGGGTAAGTGATTTAAAGACAACAATTGTGGGTCACACACCATAGACCATTTCGATAGTGTTCTTGTTCTTCTCTTTTTCCTTTTTTTATCGCTCAATTGAAATAAAACCTGGGGATGATGCAATGCTGCGATATGGCACAACCGTCGTCCATTGTACACAACTCGGGAACAAAAAGAAACCAATTCAGGGAACGTTCGTTCCTTCACAACGTTTCTTTCAACGCACTTGGTCTTTACCATCCTGTATTCAACACACATTTCCTTTCATCAAACTAGGGCATTTCCATAACAGTTTGTTTCCGTTTCTGTGAGCACAATACTGCTTCTTCGACGTCATTTCACCATCTTAACTAGAGACAAACAACAAAATAGGAAAACAGCCTTGAGAACCCCGTCCACCAAATTTCAGTTAGCACGGCATCCAAGATTCTTTTCCGGGGAGTGCAGTGCAGCTGACGCTGCTCAGACCATATACCGTCGCCAGTCTCACTCAACTCTTGCGCATTCCATTCTACGCTACGTGACTATGCAAAAATGAATGAATCAAACCCGCCCAGAGAGCGTCTTGTGCGAGGGGACACACGATATAGAGAACAACAAAACACACAGGGGACACCACCAAAGTTGGAGAGAACGTTTCCACCACGGCAGCCGCGCCGTCACGCGCTTTTTTTTTTTTCCTCCCCCCCCCCCCCACTGCACACCTCCGACACCACGGGAACGTTCACCGTCCCGTTGCCCTACACTGGGCGTTTCTTTTCAACCCCCCACCCTATTCCTCGCTCCCCGGACATTCGACCGATCACAAAGTGCAACCTCTCGTTACCGTCGGGTGCCCCTCTTCATCCCCGGGGCGCCAACAACAAAAAAAAAAAAAAAAAAAAAAACACCACCGACGCCGTCGTCTCGCGTCACCTCACTCAACTGAGCGGAAAATACACGTACATCCAGAATGACGACACCGCCTCCACAAACAAAAACCAGACGTCAGACGTCAGGTCGAAAGAGGGCACCGTACGTCGTGGCGCGTGGTCTCCTAACTCACCTCGCGCGTACAAATACAATGCAATGCGTGTCTCCTCACGTTCACACACACCTCCACGCTCCACTTTTACGTCGCCCAACCAACCAACTAACTTAACCCACCCGCTCGGCGTAGAAGCAGCTGTAGGCGGCAACGTGTTTCTCACCCTCGCCACCAACGGTGTGACATCCGACAATCGCGGTTTGCTTTCCGTTCCACACCTCCGGCCATACCATACAAAGGGGACAAAAAAAAAATATATCAAACAAGCCAACTCCAGCGATCCGCCCCCCTAACACCAACACGTCTCGAAACACCCACGCCCACGACCCGGCTGTGGCTAAAGTGCGTATCCCAACGTCACACCAAAACCAAAGGCGCCGGCGCCGCACCACACCACAAGCTACAGCTACAGCTGTGCCGCCGTCCACCCGCTCACAACAACAACAACAACAACAACAATTCCGCCCTTCCCGCAAAGGCATTTTGGTGGCCCTGAAAAGGGCCGTTTTTTCTTTTCTTCGCCGCGCCGCGGACGAGCCTCCTATTTCCAAGAGCCACCTCCTTACTTGGAGCTCGTGTACTTGGTCACCGCCTTCGTGCCCTCGCTCACCGCGTGCTTGGCCAGCTCGCCAGGCAGCAAGAGCCGCACAGCGGTCTGGATCTCGCGGGACGTGATGGTCGAGCGCTTGTTGTAGTGCGCCAGGCGAGAAGCCTCGGCCGCAATGCGCTCGAAAATGTCGTTCACGAAGCTGTTCATGATGCTCATCGCCTTCGAAGAGATGCCCGTGTCAGGGTGCACCTGCTTCAGCACCTTGTAGATGTAGATGGCATAGCTCTCCTTCCTCTTGCGCTTCTTCTTCTTGTCGCCCTTCGAAATGTTCTTCTGCGCCTTGCCAGCCTTCTTGGCGGCTTTCCCGCTAGTCTTGGGCGGCATCACGAACAAACAGGCAGGCAGGCACGCGCAGTCAGTCAGTCAGTCAGGCGCTCCGCTCCAGTCAGCGTCTCCCCACACAGTGGCACCCGCCGCACGCCGCCGCCGCACCTTTACCAGCTCGCCCTGCTGCGGCCGCCGACCAATGGGGCGCGCGCGCAACCGGCCGCCGCACCCGAGCCCATAAAGGACCCCCACCCCGCCGGCGCCGGCACGGACGACGCACACTCCGCTGCTCGTCTCGCTGCGGCTCGCACCGTTTGCGTTGTGCTTTTCTTTCTCGCTTCTTTCGAAACTAGCCCATCGCCATGTCCGGACGCGGAAAGGGAGGCAAACTTGCTGCTGTGGCAAAGCTTCTGCTCACGCTGGCAGGAGACGGCCGCGGCAGCAACAAGAAGAAGAATCGCAGCCGACCGCAGCACAAGAGGCAGTGCTACCGCTGCCAGAAGATGGGTCACGTCGCCAGGTCGTGCAGGGAAGCAGTTGCGTGTTTGAAATGTGCAAAGGCACACGATACACGTGACTGCGACAAGCCTTCAGACGTCGCGCCAACGTGCGTAAACTGCGGCGGCTCGCACGCCGCAAACGCACGCAGGTGCGCATATCTGAAGCAGCGGAGACCACCAACAACAACCGCCAAGAAAGCGGTACACGAAGAAGAGGCGGCCGTTCCGCCACCCCCGCCCAAGGGGGGCAACGGGGCGGCCGCAATCTCGCCCAGCGCCGCTACCGACGACGCCGTGGCAGCCCTCAAAACCGCGATGGCGGCAGAGAGAGCGGCCATGCAGAAGGAGATCGTCGGTCTCCACCGGCAGCTGCAAGAGTTGCGAGAGGAGCTGCGACTTTTCAAGAAGGGCGGCCTGTCCCTGCGCCCGCCGCCCCCGTGAGGCGGCCAGTGGGGGTAGACGCCGCCACACAGACGTCCACTGACTCGCCTCCTGCAACGATGCAGGCGGCTTCGAGCATGGAAGTCGACGTCTGGACGCCTGCGCTTTCCACTCCCTCGGAGACAGACGTGGAAGAAGCAGCACAATCCGAGGAAGAGATGCCGCCGGCTTCTTCGCAAGTCGAAGAAGAGGAAACCGTCGAAGAACTGCCCCTTCCGCTTCCGGACGAGCGGAGCGTGCAGCCCTCCCTGAAAAAGATCGTGGCGTCGCTGAAGGACGGGTCGTATCCTCATGGGGACAACCCGTACCCCTTCACGCCGGCACACGCAAAACCATCACTGCCTCACCAACCGTGCGATCTTCGCCACACGCGAGGCATGTTGCGTGAGGTGGTAACAAGGAAGGAGCTAATACTGCTCAACAGCCGCCCCATCATCACCCCCTCCGACTGGGAACACATCTACCAGGTCGCAGAGAAGTGGGTGAAAGAGGAGTGGCGCTCCGGCAGGCGTAAACCTGCCCCAGAGGACATGCCAGCCACCAACTACTTCGCTGCTTTAAATTCAGCGGGGTAGCCAGAGGCCCTTTCAAATCGTGAGGCCATCCACACCACAACACAGAGGAGAAAGGAGGAACAGCAGCACTGCTGCTTAGTCTCCATCATCTCCGGACAGAGGATGTCCGAGAATTAAGCGAGACGAGCGAGACGAGACGGCGCCGGCACGCACTCCGCTGCTCGACTCGCTGCGGCTCGCACCGTTTGGGGCGTTGTGCTTTTCTTTCTCGCTTCTTTCGAAACTAGCCCATCGCCATGTCCGGACGCGGAAAGGGAGGCAAAGTCAAGGGCAAGTCAAAGTCCCGCTCAAGCAGGGCTGGGCTCCAGTTCCCGGTCGGCAGAATCCACCGCCTCCTGCGCAAGGGAAACTACGCCGAGCGCGTCGGCGCCGGGGCGCCCGTCTACCTCGCCGCCGTCATGGAGTACCTCGCGGCTGAGGTGCTCGAGCTGGCCGGAAACGCGGCCCGCGACAACAAGAAGACGCGCATCATCCCGCGCCACCTGCAGCTCGCCATACGCAACGACGAGGAGCTCAACAAGCTCTTGTCGGGCGTCACCATCGCACAGGGAGGTGTCCTGCCCAACATCCAGGCCGTCCTGCTGCCAAAGAAGACCGAGAAGAAGGCCTAAAAGAGAGACAGCGCAATCGGCAACCGCCGCGTGCTCCCTTGGCACGCAGCGCGCCATTTGCCGCCTCGGCTCAAAAACAAAACACAATCGGCCCTTTTCAGGGCCACCACACAAACCTACGTCCAAAGCAGAATTCCAGTCGTTCGTCGCACCACTTTTCTCTCTCTCTCTCTCTCTCTCTCTCTCTCTCTTTCTGTGTACGGTTTTTTTTTCCTTCTTACACACACAGGCGCCGCCATCTTGTACACACGTACTTGGCCACCTCCTCCACTCCACTCCACGCACGCACAGTCTCGCGACCATTAACCAGCACACGTGGCGCACAACAACACACCTCAAAAATAACCCCTCGGCACTCAGCCGCGCCGCAACACACAGCCCATCCACCGACAAGAAGCATACAAGCAAAGAGGGAGGGGAAGGAAGGAAGGAGCTCACACAACGCAAGGGCACGCTTCCTTCCCTCCCAACCGCACCGCACACCACGTCAAAAAAAACTCCAAACAAAACTAAAAGGCCAAGTAGACTAAAAAGGAAAAGGAAAAAAAAAAAAAAAACCAGCAACACAGACTCTTTCGCACTTTTCAACTTCCGAACACTGTGGTGGCCCTGAAAAGGGCCGTTTTTCAATCTCTCTTTCCTTCCTTCGGTCTCACACCGCCTAACCGCCGAAACCGTACAGGTTGCGCCCCTGCCTCTTCAGGGCGTACACCACGTCCATGGCCGTCACAGTCTTGCGCTTGGCGTGCTCAGTGTACGTCACCGCGTCGCGGATCACGTTCTCCAGGAACACCTTCAGCACTCCGCGCGTCTCCTCGTAGATCAGACCAGAGATGCGCTTCACGCCGCCCCTGCGCGCCAGGCGGCGGATCGCGGGCTTCGTGATGCCCTGGATGTTGTCGCGCAACACCTTGCGGTGCCGCTTGGCGCCACCCTTGCCGAGCCCCTTTCCTCCCTTGCCGCGGCCTGTCATTCTTCTTCTTCAAGCGTCTCAACCACAATAATATAAAAAACAGAAAGCAAGGCAAGCTCCTCACCCGGCGCTAGCGAGTCGGCTACGGTTGTGGCGCCCAGCGCGCGCGCCGCCCCCCTATATAGACTCTGGGGCCCCGCGGCCCGCCCTCCCCTCCCCCCACCACCGCGCACCGAGGGCATATAAGCGCAGCACCGGGGCGCGCGGGCCCGTTGTCAAGGCAGCACCGGACGCCGTCGCGCACGCATATCCACGCCGCATCCGCATCCGCAGTAGCCATGGCCCGGACAAAGCAAACGGCCCGCAAGTCCACCGGCGGAAAGGCGCCGCGCAAACAGCTCGCCACCAAGGCGGCGAGGAAGAGCGCGCCCGCCACCGGCGGCGTCAAGAAGCCCCACCGCTACAGGCCGGGCACCGTCGCCCTGCGAGAAATCAGGCGCTACCAGAAGAGCACAGAGCTGCTCATCCGCAAGCTGCCATTCCAGCGCCTAGTGCGCGAGATCGCCCAGGACTTCAAGACCGACCTGCGCTTCCAGAGCTCCGCAGTCATGGCCCTGCAGGAGGCCAGCGAGGCCTACCTCGTCGGCCTCTTCGAAGACACCAACCTGTGCGCAATCCACGCCAAGCGAGTCACCATCATGCCCAAGGACATCCAGCTCGCGCGCCGCATCCGCGGCGAGCGCGCCTAAACCCGCACACCGCCAAACAAACAAAACGGCCCTTTTCAGGGCCACTAACGTCTCTCCATCGCGAGCAAAACTTTGTCGGTCGCAACGACTAGTTCCCCACTCACTCTCCAGTCCAGTCGTCCCACCCCCGGCCCGGCGCCGCCGTTTCCAAAAAAAAAAAAAAAAAAAAAAGCACCGCACCGGCCGAGCCAAGTCGCAAGCGTCAATAGCGCCACCCACACAGGCCACGGCACAAAACGTGACGCCCGGAAAGCAAAGCCAAAAAAGACTATTCCAAAACCACCACCAAGACAAACAAACAAACGCGGCGCAAAATAAATAGGTAAAAATAATAAAAGTAAAATACACTTTATGTAACACCAACCGCGCGCCGCCGCCCACGCCCGCCAACGACCCCACAATCCAACCACCGCGGCACGCAAACACCATCCACACATGAAACAAACAAACGCCAGCAAGCAAGACAGACAGACAACAAGGCAACCGACCGACCACGACACGACAATCAACACCTTCCCGACGTGCTTTGATGGCCCTGAGAAGGGCCGTTTTTGTTTTTGTCCGGGACCGCGCGACAGCCTCTGGTTGCGCGCCGGCCACCAGGCGACGGTGTCAACCGCCAACCCTTCCCTGCCCTTTTTACTTCTTCTTCTTGGGCGAAGCCTTCGCCTTAGACGGCGTCGCCGTCGCCTTCTTCGGGCGCGGCGCCTTCGGCTTCTTCGTCGGAACCTTGGCGGCCTTCTTCGCCTTCGACGGCGACTTGGCCTTGGCCGGCTTGGCCGCAGCCGCCTTCTTCGCACCCGCGGGAGCGGCCGACGCCGCAGACGCCTTCTTGGCGGCGCCCGCCTTCCGACCGGTCGCCGCCTTCACGCCGCCAGCCTTCTTTGCGCCGGCCGCACGGGCCCCCTTCTTCTCCTTGCTGGCCGGAGCGGCGCGCTTCTTCTTCGCACCACCGCCGCCACCACGAGCCTTGCCGCCCTCGGCCGCCCCGCCGCCGGCGCCGGCAAGCTTGAAAGAGCCCGACGCGCCCTTCCCCTTCGTCTGCACCAGCTCGCCAGCCACGACGGCCGACTTGAGGTACTTCTTGATAAAGGGCGCCAGCTTCTCCGCGTCCAGCTTGTAGTGCGCGGCAATGTACTTCTTGATCGCCTGCAGCGACGACCCGCCGCGCTCCTTCAGACTCTTGATGGCGGCCGTCACCATCTCAGAGGTGCGCGGGTGCGCAGGCTTGGCGCGCGGCTTCTTCGCAGACGACGCAGACTTGGCCTTCTTCGTAGTGCCGGTGGCGGCGGGTGCCGCGGCAGTCTCGTTCGTAGCCGCCTGGTCTGCCATCTTTTGCTTGTTCTCTTTTCTTTTTTCCCCTTGGTTTCGCTTCCTTCTCTCCTTCGACGACGCACAACAGCGAGGGGCGCGCAGCAGAGAATAGCCGCGCACGCGCCTGGCCCAGCCAGTGTCGCGGGCGGGCGCGGACGGCCGAGAGAGCGGCCGCCACTCGGCGCGCCGCCGCGCCGCCGCGCCGCGCCTCCCGCGCTTGCTACCGCCCAACGTCCGACAGCCTGCGCGGAGCAGCCCCCAACCTGCGCCGCAACCACCCGCGCCATTCAAACCACCGAGGATGGGGCTACACACACCGACACCACGGTCGCCAACCAGTCGCCGCGGCGGCGCCGCAAACCACGGCCAAACTGCAGCCACCGCGCGCCACAGCCTGGGTCGGCCCGCCGAGAATCGCCGCCCCCGCCCAAATGCCGCCCCCACAGCCCCAGCCGACGACCCGCCACAATGGCCAAACCTTCGTCAAAACTCCCACACCGTCGCCGCGGCAGCCCGGCCACCGCGGCCGGCGCCACAGCCACACGAGCCGAGTCGTGCGGCGATGACGGCCGTGCACAAACGCACCTCCGCCGCCCCATCGCCTTCCGCCGTTTTCCCGATCGGCCCGCAGCCGTCGGGCCACGGCCGCGGGCCGTCCTCCTCCTCTCGCCTCGCCCGCCAACACCCACAGCCCTTCCAACACATTTTTTTTTTCTTTTTTCTTTTTTTTTTTTACTTTTTTACGATCGCCGCCTGCGCAACATGGCACCGGCCGACGGAGCGCCAACCCCCCCGCCACAGGCGAAAACAAAACAAAACAAAACAAAACAACGATAAACAAACAAACAAAATAAATTACCAGCCAGCCCCAACTACAGACACACCGAATCTGCCCTCACAGCCGACCTTACACGCCTCAACGTCAAAACAAAGGTGGTTTCTTTCTTTCAACGGTTACCTTACCTTAGGTTACGTCAGGTTAGGCTAAGAAGGCGTCAGGGTTAGGTTAAGCGTTGACGTGACGTCACGTCTTAACGTAGGCGTTAAGCTAAGGTTGCGGTCACGTACGTTAGGTTAAGGCGACTTGGGGGTTGGCCTAAGAGCTTAGGTTAGGTTACGTTAGTTTAGGTGGCTGCGTTAAGGGGCTTAAAGAAGTTTAGGAGGTTAAGGCGTCGAGGCGGCCGCACCCCCTTAGCTGCTGCGGCTCGGCCACGCCACGCCACGCCACGCCTCGCCACGCTTTGGGGTTTCATAAGGTCGCGCGGCGGGTCGTCGGCACGCCGCAAAGGACAAAACTGCAAGACGACGTCGAAAAACAAACAACAGGTAAAAAATAAATAAGTAAAAATAAACGACGCCGACAGGCGGGGATCAGCAGAACGAGCAGATTCCGGAGAGCGAACGAGACACACACGCACGCACACACACAAACCCCCCCGAGCCGAGAGAGCACAGCACCACCACGTGTCGGCCTCCGCTCACCCGACTCGGCTGGGCTGGGCTGGCGGCCGGGCCGGATGCACGTACACGTACGGCTACAGCCACTACCCGTACACAGCCGCTCTTCACGCAACACCAGCCAAATGGCGCGCCCGCGGCTCGTCGCGGTCGCGGTCGCAACGCCACGCCGGCACACTTTCGGCACCACCGTTTTCGCGCGCACCGCAAACAAAACGCAGCCGACACACACAGAAAAAAAAAAAAAAAAACACAGAGCGCGAGACGGGCGGCGGCGCACCTTTCGCCAGCCGGCAGGCAATCGACTCGCCCAGTACGACAAACGCGCACGCCACCCCACCCACCAACCAACCAACCAACCAACCAGTCGTCGTCGTCGTCGTCGTCGTCGTCCCGAAATCAAACAAACTCTCAAAAGCACAGCCCCTGCTGCCAACGGACGCAGGCGCCACGCAGCTCCCTTCCCGCCACACTCGATTCGCAGCGCAACTCACCCGGCACACCGTCAAACGACGGGCTGGGCTCGCCGCATCGCCGCAACCTACACACCTTCCACGCCACGACACACAGCCCCACCAGACGCCCGTGCCGCAACGACACTACTGCACTACCACTACCGCACTACTCCTCTCGCCCTTGCCATACACGACACAACACGCCAAAAAATGAAAATCCAAATACAAACAAAAACACCGCCCCCACGACCCAAACACATGCACGGCGCGCCAACACACGCGAGGCAAGGCACGCAGCAAACGGCGTCCCCTCCGCGTCGCGCCATCAACCTACACACACAAGGCAACCAACAACAGCCAGCCAGCCAGCCAGCCAGCCAGCCAGCCAGCCAGCCCCACTCTCACGCCGCAAAAACAGAAAACACACCGAAACCGCCAAACGCCGCACATTCGCGCTTCGCACTTACCACACACCTCTCGGCATCCGTTTCGCACACAACGACGCGACGCACAATACATCATCACGGGCTACGCACGCACACCGCGACCCACTTTTTTACGACGCCCTCGGCAGAGCACACGTGCCCACGCCCACACACAGTCGACACAACGACGCAGCGCGCAGCAGACGCGGCCGCAACACATACCTCCCCGACGACGCGCCAACACCGCCAGCCACTGCTCACTCGCCCAAGCAACCCGTGCACACAACTGCCACACGCGTCCACCACGCCGCCGCCAACCACCCGCCCGCCAGGGGGCGCTCACGTCCGCGACAACAGCGCGGCACCGCCGGGCCGGGCCGAACCGAGCCGAGCCGCCGCCTCCTCTCCACTCGGCACGCCACGTCCTGCTTGCAAAACACATGGCTCGTCCCTCTGTACACACAACGCGCCTGCCTGCGGTCGCCGCCGGCATCTATCTACCTGCGCATCGGAGCCAGGCCGGCAAGCCCACACTTAAATAATGCACTTCACCAGCCAAACAAACCCACTCTTCCTTTCTTTGCACAGCGCATGCAACAGCAGCCCCAGGAGCCGGGCCCGCCGCCAGCGTCTCCTCCTCCTCTGGGCACAGCCAGCCAGCCGTTCCCACCGCCCCGCCCCTGCTCTGCAGAACAAGAAAAAACGAAAAAGTACCAACACACGCACCCAAAGCGTAAGCCAGACAAGACCAGCCTCTCCAAGGCCACACACACGCAAAAAAAACAAAAAAACAAAAACACTACAACAAAATAAAATAAAAAAGAAAAAGCAAGCTGTCGCCTCGCCCCCGCCCGTCCCCCCACCCCACCACATTCGCCCCCTCCGCTTGTTTTCCTTTCTACAATTTCCCTCTTTTCCACCCAATATCCCGCCGCGGTTTACGGGCACCGGCCGATTTTGCGCCCGCCCACATGTGTGCCTACTCCCCACCACCATTCCCTCCGCAGCCCGCAGCCCGCTTTTCCCCCCCTCCCTGCCCACACCACACCACACCGACGGTGCTGACGTCGACACGCACCCAAGACAGGGGCCACGACCGTCTTTTTTCCTGGGCCCATCCCCGCACCGCACCTCCTTCCAGTCAACGCTGTGGCGCCTGTGTCCGCGCGAGACGCGTGCGCGCCGCCTCTCTCAACATCCGTCCGCCGTCCGCCGTCCGCCGGCCGGCCCGTTTTTCGGCCCCCAGGCCATCCGTCAACCACCACTGCCACTGCCCCTGCCCCTGCCCCTGCCCGCCCCGCACCACACCACACACCGCTGCTTGCCCCGGCCGTTGCCACCAAAGGCGCCAACCGCAGCCCGCGCGCGCCAGAAAGAGATGGCAAAACTACAGGGACCCAGCCGACCGACGAAAATCAGAGCAATTGGCCGGGAGGATCAAAAAGAGAGCTCCGAAAACCACCGTAGCGAGGCGTGGGAGGAAACGTTACGAGAAGCAGAAAGGGACCAGGAAAAATTCTGGAAATTTCTTAAAACTCGTAAACTAAACACGAAACATCTACATCTACATGGGGAAGGAACGACCCCACAGACCGAGCTGAAGCACTGGCGGATTCACTAGAAAGGCAATTCCAAGCACCAGAAGCGGTAGATGACGAAACTGATGACCACCAGGAAATGGTACTCAGAAGGGTAAAACCGCATCCTAAGTGCCCCGATCAGAACATCTTTCACAATCCAATAAACGCAGAAACCCCATATCTTATCACATCACAAACATACACACATCCTAAGAAGGCATCAGGCCCAGATTCCATCAAACCGCAACTACTACATCACCTACCTCCAGCAACTATCAATTATCTATCTAACATCAATATATAATGCTTGCTTCACACTAAACTACTTGGAAACAGGCCCGAGTCATCACATTACCAAAGCCAAACAAGGACTTATTATTTCCGCAAAACTATAGGCCAACTTCCTTGGAAAGGTTCTCGGAAAGCTCATTCAAACTGAACTGAAGAAATTCAATTCTTAAAGGATAACAACATAATCATCCCACAACAATTCCGATTCCGCGAAGAACACAGCACCACCCACCAGGTGACCAGACTAGTCGAGCACATATGTCAGGCCAGAAACATTAGACACAGTACTGGAGCAGTCCTGCTTGACATTGGAAAAGCATTCGGATAACGCCTTATCTACAAGCTCCACCAGTACAACTGCCCCATCCACATTATTGCTTCTTTTCTCCGCAACAGAGCATTCTATGTCCATGTACCAGGAGCGGCAAGTAACACTAGATCCATAGAGGCTGGAGTCCCGCAAGGCTCAGTGCTGGGGCCCATTCTCTACTCAATATACACAAACAAACAGCTGGGAGGACACTTGTCACTATTTGCAGACGACACTGCAGTCTACCGCAGCAGTTCTAACCTGCAATATAGAGTCACAAAAATAGAGCAACACCTACAATCCATCCAGAAATGGGCTAACCAATGGAAACAAAAAAAAAAAAAAAACAATAAACGCGGAGAAAACCCAAGCAATACAATACGATTCACATTCAAAAAGAATACCTCCTAACCTGCATATACGCCTCAGAAATAACAATCTTCCATGGTCAGGCACAATAAAGTATCTAGGCATCAAGCTGGACAAGAGGTTGACATTTAGAGACCATGTTACACACGTTTGTAACAAGGCTGCAGCAGCAATATTCAGACTGTACCCAATCATCAAAGGAAACAGAATAAATATGCGCGCCAAAAAGAAAATCTTCAAAACCGTCATAGGAACCAGCCATCACTTACGGCTCTGAAAATCTGGTCAATGGCCGCAGACACCAACATAACAAGAGTAAAAAAGGGTGCAGAACAAATACTTCAGAATTACTGCTGATGCCGGCCGGTACCAGACAAACCGAGACATATACACAAACCATAACATACTCAAAATCCCGGAAATCATCCAAAGAAAAATCCATAAAGTTTTTTTTTTTTTCCACCAAACCACGGATTCGAACCACCCACTCATCAGAAATCTGGGACAAAATCCACCCGACCCAAGAACGACATTTCCCATCACGACAAAACACCACAAACTACAACATACCATGATAAACAAAAATAAAATACAAACACCATAACACTCACTCAAACAACAAACATCTACACACACCCAAGAGACCCTATCATCCCATCATTTTGTTACCCAACATAATCAGACAGAAGGCAGGGATCAAGGACAGATCCGGTCCTTCGAGTACAGGGGGTAAAAAATACCCATCAGACCAGCTCTCTCTCTCTCTCTCTCTCTCTCTCTCCTCCTCGCTTCTCCGTGCCGACGCTGCCCCGCACACGCGTTCGCGTTCGCGCTCGCGTTCGGCCGACACCACACGACAGGTCTTTGGGGCCCCGCCACTGCGCACACGCACGCCTCCTCCTCTTCCTTAGTTCTTTTTCGCTTTTCTTTTCTCCCCCGCCCCCCGCTCTCACCGCCACATCATCCCGCAACCCTTGGGGGATGTTTCCCAACATCAACGCGCCCCAATTCCACTCTCTGCCCGTGCCGCACTCTCCACTTTGCTTCTCCCCGTCCCCTACACACACGACTACCGAAACCCCGGTTGACACACCTTCTCGTAGGACAGGGGTGCGTGCGTGCGTGCGTGCGTGCGTTGTCTTGACGGTGACAGCAACAGCAACGGATCCGTCCATCCCATTCCCCCCCACTCGGTAAAGAACCATGTTCAACCCACACTACACAACAAGGGGGGCACACACGAACGCGAAAGAAAGGGCAGGGCAGGGCAGGGGCAACTATCTCGTACACATTCTTCCTCAGAACCCACATATCGCGCAACCGGCCGCCGCACCCGAGCCCATAAAGGACCCCCACCCCGCCGGCGCCGGCACGCACTCCGCTGCTCGACTCGCTGCGGCTCGCACCGTTTGGGGCGTTGTGCTTTTCTTTCTCGCTTCTTTCGAAACTAGCCCATCGCCATGTCCGGACGCGGAAAGGGAGGCAAAGTCAAGGGCAAGTCAAAGTCCCGCTCAAGCAGGGCTGGGCTCCAGTTCCCGGTCGGCAGAATCCACCGCCTCCTGCGCAAGGGAAACTACGCCGAGCGCGTCGGCGCCGGGGCGCCCGTCTACCTCGCCGCCGTCATGGAGTACCTCGCGGCTGAGGTGCTCGAGCTGGCCGGAAACGCGGCCCGCGACAACAAGAAGACGCGCATCATCCCGCGCCACCTGCAGCTCGCCATACGCAACGATGAGGAGCTCAACAAGCTCTTGTCGGGCGTCACCATCGCACAGGGAGGTGTCCTGCCCAACATCCAGGCCGTCCTGCTGCCAAAGAAGACCGAGAAGAAGGCCTAAAAGAGAGACAGCGCAATCGGCAACCGCCGCGTGCTCCCTTGGCACGCAGCGCGCCATTTGCCGCCTCGGCTCAAAAACAAAACACAATCGGCCCTTTTCAGGGCCACCACACAAACCTACGTCCAAAGCAGAATTCCAGTCGTTCGTCGCACCACTTTTCTCTCTCTCTCTCTCTCTCTCTCTCTCTCTCTCTTTCTGTGTACGGTTTTTTTTTCCTTCTTACACACACAGGCGCCGCCATCTTGTACACACGTACTTGGCCACCTCCTCCACTCCACTCCACGCACGCACAGTCTCGCGACCATTAACCAGCACACGTGGCGCACAACAACACACCTCAAAAATAACCCCTCGGCACTCAGCCGCGCCGCAACACACAGCCCATCCACCGACAAGAAGCATACAAGCAAAGAGGGAGGGGAAGGAAGGAAGGAAGGAAGGAAGGAAGGAAGGAAGGAAGGAGCTCACACAACGCAAGGGCACGCTTCCTTCCCTCCCAACCGCACCGCACACCACGTCAAAAAAACTCCAAACAAAACTAAAAGGCCAAGTAGACTAAAAAGGGAAAGAAAAAAAAAAAAAAACCAGCAACACAGACTCTTTCGCACTTTTCAACTTCCGAACACTGTGGTGGCCCTGAAAAGGGCCGTTTTTCAATCTCTCTTTCCTTCCTTCGGTCTCACACCGCCTAACCGCCGAAACCGTACAGGGTGCGCCCCTGCCTCTTCAGGGCGTACACCACGTCCATGGCCGTCACAGTCTTGCGCTTGGCGTGCTCAGTGTACGTCACCGCGTCGCGGATCACGTTCTCCAGGAACACCTTCAGCACTCCGCGCGTCTCCTCGTAGATCAGACCAGAGATGCGCTTCACGCCGCCCCTGCGCGCCAGGCGGCGGATCGCGGGCTTCGTGATGCCCTGGATGTTGTCGCGCAACACCTTGCGGTGCCGCTTGGCGCCACCCTTGCCGAGCCCCTTTCCTCCCTTGCCGCGGCCTGTCATTCTTCTTCTTCAAGCGTCTCAACCACAATAATATAAAAAACAGAAAGCAAGGCAAGCTCCTCACCCGGCGCTAGCGAGTCGGCTACGGTTGTGGCGCCCAGCGCGCGCGCCGCCCCCCTATATAGACTCTGGGGCCCCGCGGCCCGCCCTCCCCTCCCCCCACCACCGCGCACCGAGGGCATATAAGCGCAGCACCGGGGCGCGCGGCCGGACACTCCACCACCCACCAACTCCTCCGTCTTGTTGAGGAAGCACTGGAGGCCATTGAGCGTCGGGAGTACTTCGGGGCCGTCTTCCTCGATGTCTCCCGGGCGTTCGATTCTGTCTGGCACGAGGGGCTACTTTACAAGCTCTTCGGGCACGGCTTCTCCATCTCCCATGTGCGCCTCATCGCCACCTACTTAGAAGGTCGTACATTCCATGTCCGGATCCCGGGAGGTACCTCCACCAGGCGTCGTATCAGGGCGGGTGTTCCACAGGGGAGCGTGCTCGGCCCTGTTCTATACAGTCTGTTCACAGCTGACACGCCCACCGTGCCTCGTGTGCATCTCGCCCTGTATGCGGATGATACCGCGGTTTTTGCTCGCTCCCGGAGCAAGGCGCTCCTCCGGCAGAAACTACAACAGGCCATCGACTCTGTTGTCGATTATGCCAAACGTTGGCGCCTGGCCTTCAACCCGACAAAGACGCAGGCACTCATCATTTGTCGGCGGCGGTGGCCGGTCGCCTATCCCCCTGTCACTGTGCTCGGCACCCCCGCCCCCTGGGCCAGAACAGCTATGTACCTGGGGGTCACCCTGGATAGGGCCCTCACCTGGCGTCCCCACATAGAGGCCATCCGGCGGAAGGCCTTGGGGCGCATCGGCCAACTCTACCCTTTTATGAACCCTACCTCTACCCTTCCCATTCCTCTTGCCCTCCTCCTCTACACATCCCTCATCCGCCCCCTCCTGGAGTATGCCTCGGTTGTGTGGGGCAATGCCGCGCCTACGCATCTCCACCGCCTGCAGACGGTACAGAATCGTGCCCTTCGAATTGCCCTTCGCCTCCCTTACCGTTTCCCAACCCGTGAACTTCACCTCCTTGCCAATATCCCCCTCCTTCAAGACCGTGTCCGATCCTCCGCCATCTCCTTCTATGACCAATCCCGTCATTCCCCCAATCCACTCATTGTCTCTCTTGGCACCCGCCTCCATCGCCTGGCCACCACTCGCTGGCCCGACCTCCTTTCCCGCCCCCCCTGACACCTCCCATCCACCCCCCCGTCCTGTTACTTCTTCCTCTTCCTACCACTTCACCTTTTTTGTCACACCATCCTGAAATATCTGCCGCCACCGTCATCGCCGTCGCCAAGAAGATCTGGCCAGGACGAAGGCCTTTCGTTTTCTTCATCCTCTTCCTGTCATCTTTCACTATTCTTTCGTCTGTCACTCAACGTTTCTTTTCCGGCTAGTCAATGGAGCCGTTCGTTTTCCTCTATCTCTCACTATTCCTTTTACTGTTCTGTCACCTGTTACTGTTAATTACCGTGCAACGGCCAGTCAATTGGGCCTTTCGTTTTCCTGCTTCTCTAACTATCCCTCTCACTATTATTTCATCTTATTAAAAAAAAAAAAAAAAAAAAAAACCAAAATGCACAACGTCAAGCAAACCATACCGCCAATTCCACTTCTTCACCACCCGTCAAGAGGAAGGCGAAGCGCGCCAGCGCTAGTACTTCCTATACGAGTCGAGGGACCACCCTCACCTGTGCAGCGTGGCGTGGCGTGGCGTGGCGTGGCGCGCGGCCGTCTGCGATATCAACTGTCGGCCGAGGTGCTACACGCCATGCACTCTGACCACCTGCCAGTGATGTTTGAGCTGGGTATCGAGCCGTTCAACAGCCCACGACGTCCAAACTACCGGCGCACAGACTGGGGCGCATTCAAGAACGATGTCCGCCGACGCCTGATGCACCCGCCGCCTGCAGCGGATGACGACGTCGATGCAGCTGCCGAAGTCTTCCAGGAGGCGGTCAGCACCGCCCTCGCAGCCGCCACTCCTCTGTCCGCCGCCACTGCACGCCGCCGCCCGCCGATACCACCAGCTGCCCTGGACATGATCCGCGCCCGAAACCGGCTACTTCGGGAATGGCGAATAACGCGGGAACGCCGCCTCAAGCGCCGGATAAACGAACTTCGCCGCGACATCCGGACAGCAGTCGAAGAGCACAGGAACTCCATCTGGGCCCAGCGCCTTGCTGCCTTCTCCAGAAGCGCGGAGGACTACGGCTGCGTCCGCCATTTCACCGGTCAGAAAAGGTCGACGGTGCCCCCTCTCCAGACACAGACAGGCGCCGCCTACACTCCGGTGGCGAAGGCAGACGCCCTTGCGGATACCTTTCAGGCCACATTCCGCCCGCTCGACGACGATGTCGACCGCCATCTTATCGACCTGGTCGACGCAGAGGTGCCCACCTTGCTGGCCCGCCACGACGAAGAAGCTGACGCTCAACCTGAAGTCTTCTCCACAGCGGAGGTCGCTGCGCAGCTGCATGCCCTCGACCCGAGCAAGGCGTCGGGCGAAGATGAAATTCCCAGCCGTGCCCTACGGGAACTGCCTGCAGAGGCTGTGATATTTCTCACAGCACTCTTCAACTTGATCGTGCGCTGCTGTACCTTTCCGCGCGCCTGGACCCGCGCGATCATCGTTGCTGTGCCCAAGCCGGGCAAAGACCGCCGCCTGCCCGCCAGCTACAGGCCCATCAGCCTGCTTCCGCAGGTTGGGAAGGTGTTTGAACGCCTGTACCTCCGCATACTGCAACACCACATTGACGCCTACCAGCTGCTGCCACCGGAACAATTCGGATTCCGGGCTGGCCTGTCCACGGAACTGCAGCTCATCCGTGTTACCGAGATGATAACAGAGGCCTTCAATCGTCGGCACTACTGCGCTGGCATCTTCCTGGACGCCTCGCGCGCCTTTGATAGCGTCTGGCACGCCGGTTTGCTTTGGAAGATGCATTCCCAAGGCTTCCCGCCCGCTGTACTCCGACTCATCGCGTCCTTCCTGACTGGCCGCACCTTTCGGGTGCGGGTTGGCGACGACCTTTCGTCATCTCGGCCTATCCTCGCGGGGGTACCGCAGGGGTCAGTCCTCGGGCCGACTCTCTACGCGCTCTCCACTGCTGACGTTCCGCAGCCACCTCAAGTAAAGCGGTACATCTACGCCGATGACCTCGCGTTCTTCGTCTCGCATCGGCGGGCGGAAGTCGTCCACTGGCGGCTGCAGACAGCCTGCGATGCGCTCCTCTCCTGGGCATCCCGATGGCGACTCCACTTCAACGCTGAGAAGAGCCAGGCAGTATTGTTTACGCGGCGGCCGTCACCCCACCACGCCTTCAACATCCGGCTTGGCGGGAGGGCCCTGCCTTGGAGTACCCAGGCACGTTACCTGGGGGTCACCCTCGACAGCCACCTCACCTGGAAACCCCAGGTCACTGCTGTCAGGAAGAAGTTTGATGCCAGGCTGGCCCAACTTTACCCACTTCTCAACGAGAGGTCCTCTTTAACGGTGGAAAATGGCCTGCATATCTACCGGCTCTTCCTCCTGCCGCTTCTCCACTACGCCAGCGCTGCATGGGGCAAAGCTGCACATTGTCACCTCCATCGGCTGCAGACGGCTCAAAACAAAGCGCTCCGAAGGGTCTTCCACGTGCCCTGGATGTTTCCGGCACCTCCACTTCACGCAGCGGCGGATCTCCCCGAGGTCCTCCACGGGTTCCGCATCAGAGCGCAGAAGCTATACGACAGAGCCCATCACTCGCCGTTTCCACTCGTCCGCGGACTTGGAGCGCCGCAAGACCAGAGAGAGTCGTACCAACGCCCTGTGGCACTTCTTCGCCGCTAGGGCCTGACTCAATTTTTCATTCTTCTTTCTCTTCTTTACCTCTTTTTCCTTCTTTGGCCTAGCGCCACCTGACGTCCTCCTCACCTTCCCACCCTGAAGCCAAAACCCCCAGCTGAAGTCCAACCCACCTTTCGGCTTTGTCCACTGCCGATGGAGGCAATGCCCATGGGTAATATCCTCCTCCTACCCCCCCCCCCCCCACCTCTCTCACTTGAGAGGTCTGCAGCAACGGGTGTGCGACGCGCGGGCCCGTTGTCAAGGCAGCACCGGACGCCGTCGCGCACGCATATCCACGCCGCATCCGCATCCGCAGTAGCCATGGCCCGGACAAAGCAAACGGCCCGCAAGTCCACCGGCGGAAAGGCGCCGCGCAAACAGCTCGCCACCAAGGCGGCGAGGAAGAGCGCGCCCGCCACCGGCGGCGTCAAGAAGCCCCACCGCTACAGGCCGGGCACCGTCGCCCTGCGAGAAATCAGGCGCTACCAGAAGAGCACAGAGCTGCTCATCCGCAAGCTGCCATTCCAGCGCCTAGTGCGCGAGATCGCCCAGGACTTCAAGACCGACCTGCGCTTCCAGAGCTCCGCAGTCATGGCCCTGCAGGAGGCCAGCGAGGCCTACCTCGTCGGCCTCTTCGAAGACACCAACCTGTGTGCAATCCACGCCAAGCGAGTCACCATCATGCCCAAGGACATCCAGCTCGCGCGCCGCATCCGCGGCGAGCGCACCTAAACCCGCACACCGCCAAACAAACAAAACGGCCCTTTTCAGGGCCACTAACGTCTCTCCGTCGCGAGCAAAACTTTGTCGGTCGCAACGACTAGTTCCCCACTCACTCTCCAGTCCAGTCGTCCCACCCCCGGCCCGGCGCCGCCGTTTCCAAAAAAAAAAAAAAAAAAAAAGCACCGCACCGGCCGAGCCAAGTCGCAAGCGTCAATAGCGCCACCCACACAGGCCACGGCACAAAACGTGACGCCCGGAAAGCAAAGCCAAAAAAGACTATTCCAAAACCACCACCAAGACAAACAAACAAACGCGGCGCAAAATAAATAGGTAAAAATAATAAAAGTAAAATACACTTTATGTAACACCAACCGCGCGCCGCCGCCCACGCCCGCCAACGACCCCACAATCCAACCACCGCGGCACGCAAACACCATCCACACATGAAACAAACAAACGCCAGCAAGCAAGACAGACAGACAGACAGACAACAAGGCAACCGACCGACCACGACACGACAATCAACACCTTCCCGACGTGCTTTGATGGCCCTGAGAAGGGCCGTTTTTGTTTTTGTCCGGGACCGCGCGACAGCCTCTGGTTGCGCGCCGGCCACCAGGCGACGGTGTCAACCGCCAACCCTTCCCTGCCCTTTTTACTTCTTCTTCTTGGGCGAAGCCTTCGCCTTAGACGGCGTCGCCGTCGCCTTCTTCGGGCGCGGCGCCTTCGGCTTCTTCGTCGGAACCTTGGCGGCCTTCTTCGCCTTCGACGGCGACTTGGCCTTGGCCGGCTTGGCCGCAGCCGCCTTCTTCGCACCCGCGGGAGCGGCCGACGCCGCAGACGCCTTCTTGGCGGCGCCCGCCTTCCGACCGGTCGCCGCCTTCACGCCGCCAGCCTTCTTTGCGCCGGCCGCACGGGCCCCCTTCTTCTCCTTGCTGGCCGGAGCGGCGCGCTTCTTCTTCGCACCACCGCCGCCACCACGAGCCTTGCCGCCCTCGGCCGCCCCGCCGCCGGCGCCGGCAAGCTTGAAAGAGCCCGACGCGCCCTTCCCCTTCGTCTGCACCAGCTCGCCAGCCACGACGGCCGACTTGAGGTACTTCTTGATAAAGGGCGCCAGCTTCTCCGCGTCCAGCTTGTAGTGCGCGGCAATGTACTTCTTGATCGCCTGCAGCGACGACCCGCCGCGCTCCTTCAGACTCTTGATGGCGGCCGTCACCATCTCAGAGGTGCGCGGGTGCGCAGGCTTGGCGCGCGGCTTCTTCGCAGACGACGCAGACTTGGCCTTCTTCGTAGTGCCGGTGGCGGCGGGTGCCGCGGCAGTCTCGTTCGTAGCCGCCTGGTCTGCCATCTTTTGCTTGTTCTCTTTTCTTTTTTCCCCTTGGTTTCGCTTCCTTCTCTCCTTCGACGACGCACAACAGCGAGGGGCGCGCAGCAGAGAATAGCCGCGCACGCGCCTGGCCCAGCCAGTGTCGCGGGCGGGCGCGGACGGCCGAGAGAGCGGCCGCCACTCGGCGCGCCGCCGCGCCGCCGCGCCGCGCCTCCCGCGCTTGCTACCGCCCAACGTCCGACAGCCTGCGCGGAGCAGCCCCCAACCTGCGCCGCAACCACCCGCGCCATTCAAACCACCGAGGATGGGGCTACACACACCGACACCACGGTCGCCAACCAGTCGCCGCGGCGGCGCCGCAAACCACGGCCAAACTGCAGCCACCGCGCGCCACAGCCTGGGTCGGCCCGCCGAGAATCGCCGCCCCCGCCCAAATGCCGCCCCCACAGCCCCAGCCGACGACCCGCCACAATGGCCAAACCTTCGTCAAAACTCCCACACCGTCGCCGCGGCAGCCCGGCCACCGCGGCCGGCGTCACAGCCACACGAGCCGAGTCGTGCGGCGATGACGGCCGTGCACAAACGCACCTCCGCCGCCCCATCACCTTCCGCCGTTTTCCCGATCGGCCCGCAGCCGTCGGGCCACGGCCGCGGGCCGTCCTCCTCCTCTCGCCTCGCCCGCCAACACCCACAGCCCTTCCAACACATTTTTTTTTCTTTTTTCTTTTTTTTTTTTACTTTTTTACGATCGCCGCCTGCGCAACATGGCACCGGCCGACGGAGCGCCAACCCCCCCGCCACAGGCGAAAACAAAACAAAACAAAACAAAACAACGATAAACAAACAAACAAAATAAATTACCAGCCAGCCCCAACTACAGACACACCGAATCTGCCCTCACAGCCGACCTTACACGCCTCAACGTCAAAACAAAGGTGGTTTCTTTCTTTCAACGGTTACCTTACCTTAGGTTACGTCAGGTTAGGCTAAGAAGGCGTCAGGGTTAGGTTAAGCGTTGACGTGACGTCACGTCTTAACGTAGGCGTTAAGCTAAGGTTGCGGTCACGTACGTTAGGTTAAGGCGACTTGGGGGTTGGCCTAAGAGCTTAGGTTAGGTTACGTTAGTTTAGGTGGCTGCGTTAAGGGGCTTAAAGAAGTTTAGGAGGTTAAGGCGTCGAGGCGGCCGCACCCCCTTAGCTGCTGCGGCTCGGCCACGCCACGCCACGCCACGCCACGCCACGCCACGCTTTGGGGTTTCATAAGGTCGCGCGGCGGGTCGTCGGCACGCCGCAAAGGACAAAACTGCAAGACGACGTCGAAAAACAAACAACAGGTAAAAAATAAATAAGTAAAAATAAACGACGCCGACAGGCGGGGATCAGCAGAACGAGCAGATTCCGGAGAGCGAACGAGACACACACGCACGCACACACACAAACCCCCCCGAGCCGAGAGAGCACAGCACCACCATGTGTCGGCCTCCGCTCACCCGACTCGGCTGGGCTGGGCTGGCGGCCGGGCCGGATGCACGTACACGTACGGCTACAGCCACTACCCGTACACAGCCGCTCTTCACGCAACACCAGCCAAATGGCGCGCCCGCGGCTCGTCGCGGTCGCGGTCGCAACGCCACGCCGGCACACTTTCGGCACCACCGTTTTCGCGCGCACCGCAAACAAAACGCAGCCGACACACACAGAAAAAAAAAAAAAAAAACACAGAGCGCGAGACGGGCGGCGGCGCACCTTTCGCCAGCCGGCAGGCAATCGACTCGCCCAGTACGACAAACGCGCACGCCACCCCACCCACCAACCAACCAACCAACCAACCAGTCGTCGTCGTCGTCGTCGTCGTCGTCGTCCCGAAATCAAACAAACTCTCAAAAGCACAGCCCCTGCTGCCAACGGACGCAGGCGCCACGCAGCTCCCTTCCCGCCACACTCGATTCGCAGCGCAACTCACCCGGCACACCGTCAAACGACGGGCTGGGCTCGCCGCATCGCCGCAACCTACACACCTTCCACGCCACGACGCACAGCCCCACCAGACGCCCGTGCCGCAACGACACTACTGCACTACCACTACCGCACTACTCCTCTCGCCCTTGCCATACACGACACAACACGCCAAAAAATGAAAATCCAAATACAAACAAAAACACCGCCCCCACGACCCAAACACATGCACGGCGCGCCAACACACGCGAGGCAAGGCACGCAGCAAACGGCGGCCCCTCCGCGTCGCGCCATCAACCTACACACACAAGGCAACCAACAACAGCCAGCCAGCCAGCCAGCCAGCCAGCCAGCCAGCCAGCCCCACTCTCACGCCGCAAAAACAGAAAACACACCGAAACCGCCAAACGCCGCACATTCGCGCTTCGCACTTACCACACACCTCTCGGCATCCGTTTCGCACACAACGACGCGACGCACAATACATCATCACGGGCTACGCACGCACACCGCGACCCACTTTTTTACGACGCCCTCGGCAGAGCACACGTGCCCACGCCCACACACAGTCGACACAACGACGCAGCGCGCAGCAGACGCGGCCGCAACACATACCTCCCCGACGACGCGCCAACACCGCCAGCCACTGCTCACTCGCCCAAGCAACCCGTGCACACAACTGCCACACGCGTCCACCACGCCGCCGCCAACCACCCGCCCGCCAGGGGGCGCTCACGTCCGCGACAACAGCGCGGCACCGCCGGGCCGGGCCGAACCGAGCCGAGCCGCCGCCTCCTCTCCACTCGGCACGCCACGTCCTGCTTGCAAAACACATGGCTCGTCCCTCTGTACACACAACGCGCCTGCCTGCGGTCGCCGCCGGCATCTATCTACCTGCGCATCGGAGCCAGGCCGGCAAGCCCACACTTAAATAATGCACTTCACCAGCCAAACAAACCCACTCTTCCTTTCTTTGCACAGCGCATGCAACAGCAGCCCCAGGAGCCGGGCCCGCCGCCAGCGTCTCCTCCTCCTCTGGGCACAGCCAGCCAGCCGTTCCCACCGCCCCACCCCTGCTCTGCAGAACAAGAAAAAACGAAAAAGTACCAACACACGCACCCAAAGCGTAAGCCAGACAAGACCAGCCTCTCCAAGGCCACACACACGCAAAAAAAACAAAAAAACAAAAACACTACAACAAAATAAAATAAAAAAGAAAAAGCAAGCTGTCGCCTCGCCCCCGCCCGTCCCCCCACCCCACCACATTCGCCCCCTCCGCTTGTTTTCCTTTCTACAATTTCCCTCTTTTCCACCCAATATCCCGCCGCGGTTTACGGGCACCGGCCGATTTTGCGCCCGCCCACATGTGTGCCTACTCCCCACCACCATTCCCTCCGCAGCCCGCAGCCCGCTTTTCCCCCCCTCCCTGCCCACACCACACCACACCGACGGTGCTGACGTCGACACGCACCCAAGACAGGGGCCACGACCGTCTTTTTTCCTGGGCCCATCCCCGCACCGCACCTCCTTCCAATCAACGCTGTGGCGCCTGTGTCCGCGCGAGACGCGTGCGCGCCGCCTCTCTCAACATCCGTCCGCCGTCCGCCGTCCGCCGTCCGCCGGCCGGCCCGTTTTTCGGCCCCCAGGCCATCCGTCAACCACCACTGCCACTGCCCCTGCCCCTGCCCCTGCCCGCCCCGCACCACACCACACACCGCTGCTTGCCCCGGCCGTTGCCACCAAAGGCGCCAACCGCAGCCCGCGCGCGCCAGAAAGAGATGGCAAAACTACAGGGACCCAGCCGACCGACGAAAATCAGAGCAATTGGCCGGGAGGATCAAAAAGAGAGCTCCGAAAACCACCGTAGCGAGGCGTGGGAGGAAACGTTACGAGAAGCAGAAAGGGACCAGGAAAAATTCTGGAAATTTCTTAAAACTCGTAAACTAAACACGAAACATCTACATCTACATGGGGAAGGAACGACCCCACAGACCGAGCTGAAGCACTGGCGGATTCACTAGAAAGGCAATTCCAAGCACCAGAAGCGGTAGATGACGAAACTGATGACCACCAGGAAATGGTACTCAGAAGGGTAAAACCGCATCCTAAGTGCCCCGATCAGAACATCTTTCACAATCCAATAAACGCAGAAACCCCATATCTTATCACATCACAAACATACACACATCCTAAGAAGGCATCAGGCCCAGATTCCATCAAACCGCAACTACTACATCACCTACCTCCAGCAACTATCAATTATCTATCTAACATCAATATATAATGCTTGCTTCAGACTAAACTACTTGGAAACAGGCCCGAGTCATCACATTACCAAAGCCAAACAAGGACTTATTATTTCCGCAAAACTATAGGCCAACTTCCTTGGAAAGGTTCTCGGAAAGCTCATTCAAACTGAACTGAAGAAATTCAATTCTTAAAGGATAACAACATAATCATCCCACAACAATTCCGATTCCGCGAAGAACACAGCACCACCCACCAGGTGACCAGACTAGTCGAGCACATATGTCAGGCCAGAAACATTAGACACAGTACTGGAGCAGTCCTGCTTGACATCGGATAACGCCTTATCTACAAGCTCCACCAGTACAACTGCCCCATCCACATTATTGCTTCTTTTCTCCGCAACAGAGCATTCTATGTCCATGTACCAGGAGCGGCAAGTAACACTAGATCCATAGAGGCTGGAGTCCCGCAAGGCTCAGTGCTGGGGCCCATTCTCTACTCAATATACACAAACAAACAGCTGGGAGGACACTTGTCACTATTTGCAGACGACACTGCAGTCTACCGCAGCAGTTCTAACCTGCAATATAGAGTCACAAAAATAGAGCAACACCTACAATCCATCCAGAAATGGGCTAACCAATGGAAACAAAAAAAAAAAAACAATAAACGCGGAGAAAACCCAAGCAATACAATACGATTCACATTCAAAAAGAATACCTCCTAACCTGCATATACGCCTCAGAAATAACAATCTTCCATGGTCAGGCACAATAAAGTATCTAGGCATCAAGCTGGACAAGAGGTTGACATTTAGAGACCATGTTACACACGTTTGTAACAAGGCTGCAGCAGCAATATTCAGACTGTACCCAATCATCAAAGGAAACAGAATAAATATGCGCGCCAAAAAGAAAATCTTCAAAACCGTCATAGGAACCAGCCATCACTTACGGCTCTGAAAATCTGGTCAATGGCCGCAGACACCAACATAACAAGAGTAAAAAAGGGTGCAGAACAAATACTTCAGAATTACTGCTGATGCCGGCCGGTACCAGACAAACCGAGACATATACACAAACCATAACATACTCAAAATCCCGGAAATCATCCAAAGAAAAATCCATAAGGTTTTTTTTTTTTTTCCACCAAACCACGGATTCGAACCACCCACTCATCAGAAATCTGGGACAAAATCCACCCGACCCAAGAACGACATTTCCCATCACGACAAAACACCACAAACTACAACATACCATGATAAACAAAAATAAAATACAAACACCATAACACTCACTCAAACAACAAACATCTACACACACCCAAGAGACCCTATCATCCCATCATTTTGTTACCCAACATAATCAGACAGAAGGCAGGGATCAAGGACAGATCCGGTCCTTCGAGTACAGGGGGTAAAAAATACCCATCAGACCAGCTCTCTCTCTCTCTCTCTCTCTCTCTCTCTCCTCCTCGCTTCTCCGTGCCGACGCTGCCCCGCACACGCGTTCGCGTTCGCGCTCGCGTTCGGCCGACACCACACGACAGGTCTTTTGGGCCCCGCCACTGCGCACACGCACGCCTCCTCCTTTTCCTTAGTTCTTTTTCGCTTTTCTTTTCTCCCCCGCCCCCCGCTCTCACCGCCACATCATCCCGCAACCCTTGGGGGATGTTTCCCAACATCAACGCGCCCCAATTCCACTCTCTGCCCGTGCCGCACTCTCCACTTTGCTTCTCCCCGTCCCCTACACACACGACTACCGAAACCCCGGTTGACACACCTTCTCGTAGGACAGGGGTGCGTGCGTGCGTGCGTGCGTGCGTTGTCTTGACGGTGACAGCAACAGCAACGGATCCGTCCATCCCATTCCCCCCCACTCGGTAAAGAACCATGTTCAACCCACACTACACAACAAGGGGGGCACACACGAACGCGAAAGAAAGGGCAGGGCAGGGCAGGGGCAACTATCTCGTACACATTCTTCCTCAGAACCCACATATCGCATCAACGAACGGCAGGCCAATTGCGGACTCAGCCGTGTCAGGCAAATCCAACCCAACCAACACCTCCCACGGAAACCCTGACACTGATCCAGCAGTACGTCCACATACATCGCCACACCAAATACGGGTGACGAGTGAGCAACAAATGGAACAATACACAACAAGGCTGACCTAATAAAAACTGCACGTCACGTCATACCTTCCAGACAGACGCAGTTCCGACGGGACGGCGGAACCGTATACGTACCTTTCAGCCACAACAACCGACCGACTGGACACGCCCGCGTCTCCAGCCAGCCAACCACCAGGGCCACACAGCCCGCAAGTTTCAGCGTCAACACTTCTTAACGTACGTTGCAAACTTTTCAAAACATTGCCACACACACACACACACACACACACCACGAAAAGCGTCAACCTCTCTCACACTGGATACACTCAACACTTTTTGTCGGCGGAGCTTGAGGCCAACGGTTGACACACCCCCACCGGCCACACAGGTTTCCCTTTGAAAATTGCAGTGACGGAGACGCGGCATTACGAGAGGGTTGTTTCCGAGAGCGCGAGCTGGACGGAGCTGCGGCGCCGCCGCCGCCGAGGGGTAATGAACGCACGCGATGCCGCATGACAGCCCATCACCCAAAGTTTCACCCACAACTGCACAGGTCGCACCCCCTTTTCGCGCCATACTAGTGTCGATCGTCAATTACAGCTCACGGTGTTCGCATTTGCCACTTGACGGGGGGGAAAAGAAAACAAAACAAACATCTGACACGCCATGTGTTTCTCTCTCTCTGTTATATCTAGGTCATTGGGCAGCCACTGTAAAAAAAAAAAAAAAATATTTTTACGACATGGTTGGGTAAGTGATTTAAAGACAACAATTGTGGGTCACACACCATAGACCATTTCGATAGTGTTCTTGTTCTTCTCTTTTTCCTTTTTTTATCGCTCAATTGAAATAAAACCTGGGGATGATGCAATGCTGCGATATGGCACAACCGTCGTCCATTGTACACAACTCGGGAACAAAAAGAAACCAATTCAGGGAACGTTCGTTCCTTCACAACGTTTCTTTCAACGCACTTGGTCTTTACCATCCTGTATTCAACACACATTTCCTTTCATCAAACTAGGGCATTTCCATAACAGTTTGTTTCCGTTTCTGTGAGCACAATACTGCTTCTTCGACGTCATTTCACCATCTTAACTAGAGACAAACAACAAAATAGGAAAACAGCCTTGAGAACCCCGTCCACCAAATTTCAGTTAGCACGGCATCCAAGATTCTTTTCCGGGGAGTGCAGTGCAGCTGACGCTGCTCAGACCATATACCGTCGCCAGTCTCACTCAACTCTTGCGCATTCCATTCTACGCTACGTGACTATGCAAAAATGAATGAATCAAACCCGCCCAGAGAGCGTCTTGTGCGAGGGGACACACGATATAGAGAACAACAAAACACACAGGGGACACCACCAAAGTTGGAGAGAACGTTTCCACCACGGCAGCCGCGCCGTCACGCGCTTTTTTTTTTTTCCTCCCCCCCCCCACTGCACACCTCCGACACCACGGGAACGTTCACCGTCCCGTTGCCCTACACTGGGCGTTTCTTTTCAACCCCCCACCCTATTCCTCGCTCCCCGGACATTCGACCGATCACAAAGTGCAACCTCTCGTTACCGTCGGGTGCCCCTCTTCATCCCCGGGGCGCCAACAACAAAACAAAAAAAAAAAAAAAAAAACACCACCGACGCCGTCGTCTCGCGTCACCTCACTCAACTGAGCGGAAAATACACGTACATCCAGAATGACGACACCGCCTCCACAAACAAAAACCAGACGTCAGACGTCAGGTCGAAAGAGGGCACCGTACGTCGTGGCGCGTGATCTCCTAACTCACCTCGCGCGTACAAATACAATGCAATGCGTGTCTCCTCACGTTCACACACACCTCCACGCTCCACTTTTACGTCGCCCAACCAACCAACTAACTTAACCCACCCGCTCGGCGTAGAAGCAGCTGTAGGCGGCAACGTGTTTCTCACCCTCGCCACCAACGGTGTGACATCCGACAATCGCGGTTTGCTTTCCGTTCCACACCTCCGGCCATACCATACAAAGGGGACAAAAAAAAATATATCAAACAAGCCAACTCCAGCGATCCGCCCCCCTAACACCAACACGTCTCGAAACACCCACGCCCACGACCCGGCTGTGGCTAAAGTGCGTATCCCAACGTCACACCAAAACCAAAGGCGCCGGCGCCGCACCACACCACAAGCTACAGCTACAGCTGTGCCGCCGTCCACCCGCTCACAACAACAACAACAACAACAACAATTCCGACCTTCCCGCAAAGGCATTTTGGTGGCCCTGAAAAGGGCCGTTTTTTCTTTTCTTCGCCGCGCCGCGGACGAGCCTCCTATTTCCAAGAGCCACCTCCTTACTTGGAGCTCGTGTACTTGGTCACCGCCTTCGTGCCCTCGCTCACCGCGTGCTTGGCCAGCTCGCCAGGCAGCAAGAGCCGCACAGCGGTCTGGATCTCGCGGGACGTGATGGTCGAGCGCTTGTTGTAGTGCGCCAGGCGAGAAGCCTCGGCCGCAATGCGCTCGAAAATGTCGTTCACGAAGCTGTTCATGATGCTCATCGCCTTCGAAGAGATGCCCGTGTCAGGGTGCACCTGCTTCAGCACCTTGTAGATGTAGATGGCATAGCTCTCCTTCCTCTTGCGCTTCTTCTTCTTGTCGCCCTTCGAAATGTTCTTCTGCGCCTTGCCAGCCTTCTTGGCGGCTTTCCCGCTAGTCTTGGGCGGCATCACGAACAAACAGGGAGGCAGGCACGCGCAGTCAGTCAGTCAGTCAGGCGCTCCGCTCCAGTCAGCGTCTCCCCACACAGTGGCACCCGCCGCACGCCGCCGCCGCACCTTTACCAGCTCGCCCTGCTGCGGCCGCCGACCAATGGGGCGCGCGCGCAACCGGCCACCGCACCCGAGCCCATAAAGGACCCCCACCCCGCCGGCGCCGGCACGCACTCCGCTGCTCGACTCGCTGCGGCTCGCACCGTTTGGGGCGTTGTGCTTTTCTTTCTCGCTTCTTTCGAAACTAGCCCATCGCCATGTCCGGACGCGGAAAGGGAGGCAAAGTCAAGGGCAAGTCAAAGTCCCGCTCAAGCAGGGCTGGGCTCCAGTTCCCGGTCGGCAGAATCCACCGCCTCCTGCGCAAGGGAAACTACGCCGAGCGCGTCGGCGCCGGGGCGCCCGTCTACCTCGCCGCCGTCATGGAGTACCTCGCGGCTGAGGTGCTCGAGCTGGCCGGAAACGCGGCCCGCGACAACAAGAAGACGCGCATCATCCCGCGCCACCTGCAGCTCGCCATACGCAACGACGAGGAGCTCAACAAGCTCTTGTCGGGCGTCACCATCGCACAGGGAGGTGTCCTGCCCAACATCCAGGCCGTCCTGCTGCCAAAGAAGACCGAGAAGAAGGCCTAAAAGAGAGACAGCGCAATCGGCAACCGCCGCGTGCTCCCTTGGCACGCAGCGCGCCATTTGCCGCCTCGGCTCAAAAACAAAACACAATCGGCCCTTTTCAGGGCCACCACACAAACCTACGTCCAAAGCAGAATTCCAGTCGTTCGTCGCACCACTTTTCTCTCTCTCTCTCTCTCTTTCTGTGTACGGTTTTTTTTTTCCTTCTTACACACACAGGCGCCGCCATCTTGTACACACGTACTTGGCCACCTCCTCCACTCCACGCACGCACAGTCTCGCGACCATTAACCAGCACACGTGGCACACAACAACACACCTCAAAAATAACCCCTCGGCACTCAGCCGCGCCGCAACACACAGCCCATCCACCGACAAGAAGCATACAAGCAAAGAGGGAGGGGAAGGAGGGAAGGAAGGAAGGAAGGAAGGAAGGAAGGAAGGAAGGAAGGAAGGAGCTCACACAACGCAAGGGCACGCTTCCTTCCCTCCCAACCGCACCGCACACCACGTCAAAAAAACTCCAAACAAAACTAAAAGGCCAAGTAGACTAAAAAGGAAAAGAAAAAAAAAAAAAACAGCAACACAGACTCTTTCGCACTTTTCAACTTCCGAACACTGTGGTGGCCCTGAAAAGGGCCGTTTTTCAATCTCTCTTTCCTTCCTTCGGTCTCACACCGCCTAACCGCCGAAACCGTACAGGGTGCGCCTCTGCCTCTTCAGGGCGTACACCACGTCCATGGCCGTCACAGTCTTGCGCTTGGCGTGCTCAGTGTACGTCACCGCGTCGCGGATCACGTTCTCCAGGAACACCTTCAGCACTCCGCGCGTCTCCTCGTAGATCAGACCAGAGATGCGCTTCACGCCGCCCCTGCGCGCCAGGCGGCGGATCGCGGGCTTCGTGATGCCCTGGATGTTGTCGCGCAACACCTTGCGGTGCCGCTTGGCGCCACCCTTGCCGAGCCCCTTTCCTCCCTTGCCGTGGCCTGTCATTCTTCTTCTTCAAGCGTCTCAACCACAATAATATAAAAAACAGAAAGCAAGGCAAGCTCCTCACCCGGCGCTAGCGAGTCGGCTACGGTTGTGGCGCCCAGCGCGCGCGCCGCCCCCCTATATAGACTCTGGGGCCCCGCGGCCCGCCCTCCCCTCCCCCCACCACCGCGCACCGAGGGCATATAAGCGCAGCACCGGGGCGCGCGGGCCCCCCCCTCCCCGCCCCGCGCACTCCGAGCTAGTATGTCGAACGGAGCAGACGTGACGCGCGCTGCGAGAGCAAAGAGTGTGGCGGCCCGCCGCCAGGTGGCACCTGTGCCGGCTGCGGCCCCGGCCGGCCCCTCATTTACGACGGACCAAGCTATGGAGGAAGGACAACCGATGATGATGACCGCCGCTCTGAACACGGACTCCGAACCGGATTTAGTTATGGATTTAGCAGACTCTGAAGACGACTACGAAGACACACGTTCGACTGCGAGTGCCGCCACGGCCTCTACGACGACTTCTCGCCGCAACCGCGGCCCTGACGCCGCCTCCCAGAAGCGGGATCAACCGGACGATGCCTTTGTGCATCCTAAGAAAAAGCGGGTGGCGAGACAACGCCCAGCACCGTCCGCAGAAGCGGAAATTCCTGTTGCCAATCGGTTCGACAGCCTCGACCATGACGATCATCCGGCCCCATCAGACGCCACTGCCTTGCAGCCCAGCCAGCCGGCCGCGCCGTTACCGACTTCGACGTCTACAGGCCGCATCCCGCCTGTTGTCATGCAGTTTCCCCCCTCATATCCGGCGTTCTACGACTGGCTGTCGGAAAATATGAAGCAGCCTTTCTCCTGCAAGCAGACGGGCGGTGAAACAGTGAAGATCACTCTCTCGTCGTTGGATGACCATCGAGCAGTGATGGGCTATGCAGGCGCCGCGGGCCTACCGACGTACACCTTCCCAGTGGTCCGCCCGGCCATCCTACAGGTGATCCTGCGCGGCGTCATTCGGACGCTGCCAAATGACGTCCTCAAACAGCAGCTGCAGAAGATGGGCTTCGCGGCTACCACCGTCGAATACCACCGCATGCCGGGCACAAACAAGTTGTCTGGCCTCCGACTAGTCATCCTACCAGACTCGACCGACCACCGGAAGATCTTCCAAGTGACGAGACTGATGGGCCTCGTCATCTCAGCAGAGCGCCTCCGCAGGACCCGTGGCAACATTCAATGCTTTCGCTGCCAAGGGTTCAACCATGTCGCTCGCCACTGCACATTCCCCTACCGATGTGTGAAGTGCGCGGGCGACCACGACTTCCGCTCCTGCCCAGCAGCGAAAGAGACTCCAGCCAAATGCTGCCTTTGTGGCGGTGACCACACCGCCAATTTTCGGTCTTGTCCGGCACACAAAGCCGCCAGCCGACGCCGACGGGGACTTCCGCCGCTCCCCAAGACAGCTCGAAGAAGACGCTCTGAGGCCGGCGGCCGACAGCGCCCAGCAGCACCCCCATCCAGTGCGCCGACGCTCATGGAACACCGGGCGGCCAAGGCCTTAGGGCCGCCCCCTCACGCTCCCGCCGTATTGACACACGCGGACGCCGATGCGCCCTCTGCCGCACCACCTCTGGCGACTGCTGCGTTCCCGCCCCTGCGAGAGCAACGCCGTCCTGCCGCCTGGGCTCGCCCAGCACCGACAACACGCCCAGATGGCCCTGACGACATACGGGACCTCGTCGCCCTCATGCAGACAATGACAACTGCTATTATGGAGATGAGCATGGCCATCCAGCAACTGCCGACAACCCTTGCAGCAATCGTGGAGACCACCGTCCGCGGTGTGCTCCTCGCTTCCGGAGTCCAACAACATCAAGATGGATAGACGACCTCAGGCAACAGATCTCCAGGTCATGGTGTTCAACGCCAATGGCCTCTGCCGCGACCTTCACGAGTTCGAACATCTCCTGCGGACGCAAAACGTGGACATCGCTCTGGTCGGGGAGACCCACTTCAAGCCTGGACTGCGGACCAACCTGGCAAACTATTCCTGCTATCGCCACGACCGACCGACCCGAGGGGGAGGCACAGCGATCTACATACGTCGCGGTCTTCGCCACTATGCCGTCCCACTCCCGCAGCTACATCAGGTCGAAGCAACGGCCGCGGCAGTTGAGACCACTGACGGCGCCATCACATTCATCGCTGTTTACAGGCCACCACGCCGACCTCTCAACAGGGAGGACATCCGTGCCCTGCTTCACCTACCGGGCCCGCTGTTCCTAGGAGGCGATCTTAACGCCAAGTCAGCTGCCTGGAACTCTATCCGGGGTACTGCAAGCGGCCGGCTCCTGCTCACTCTTCTGGAACAAGAGGACTCGCACGCGTGCGGACCGGAAGAGCCGACGTGCTATCCCTCAAATGGAGCGCCTGACGTGCTTGACATCGCCATAACCCGCCGTCTGCGATATCAACTGTCGGCCGAGGTGCTACACGCCATGCACTCTGACCACCTGCCAGTGATGTTTGAGCTGGGTATCGAGCCGTTCAACAGCCCACGACGTCCAAACTACCGGCGCACAGACTGGGGCGCATTCAAGAACGATGTCCGCCGACGCCTGATGCACCCGCCGCCTGCAGCGGATGACGACGTCGATGCAGCTGCCGAAGTCTTCCAGGAGGCGGTCAGCACCGCCCTCGCAGCCGCCACTCCTCTGTCCGCCGCCACTGCACGCCGCCGCCCGCCGATACCACCAGCTGCCCTGGACATGATCCGCGCCCGAAACCGGCTACTTCGGGAATGGCGAGTAACGCGGGAACGCCGCCTCAAGCGCCGGATAAACGAACTTCGCCGCGACATCCGGACAGCAGTCGAAGAGCACAGGGACTCCGTCTGGGCCCAGCGCCTTGCTGCCTTCTCCAGAAGCGCGGAGGACTACGGCTGCGTCCGCCATTTCACCGGTCAGAAAAGGTCGACGGTGCCCCCTCTCCAGACACAGACAGGCGCCGCCTACACACCGGTGGCGAAGGCAGACGCCCTTGCAGATACCTTTCAGGCCACATTCCGCCCGCTCGACGACGATGTCGACCGCCATCTTATCGACCTGGTCGACGCAGAGGTGCCCACCTTGCTGGCCCGCCACGACGAAGAAGCTGACGCTCAACCTGAAGTCTTCTCCACAGCGGAGGTCGCTGCGCAGCTGCATGCCCTCGACCCGAGCAAGGCGTCGGGCGAAGATGAAATTCCCAGCCGTGCCCTACGGGAACTGCCTGCAGAGGCTGTGATATTTCTCACAGCACTCTTCAACTTGATCGTGCGCTGCTGTACCTTTCCGCGCGCCTGGACCCGCGCGATCATCGTTGCTGTGCCCAAGCCGGGCAAAGACCGTCGCCTGCCCGCCAGCTACAGGCCCATCAGCCTGCTTCCGCAGGTTGGGAAGGTGTTCGAACGCCTGTACCTCCGCATACTGCAACACCACATTGACGCCTACCAGCTGCTGCCACCGGAACAATTCGGATTCCGGGCTGGCCTGTCCACGGAACTGCAGCTCATCCGTGTTACCGAGATGATAACAGAGGCCTTCAATCGTCGGCACTACTGCGCTGGCATCTTCCTGGACGCCTCGCGCGCCTTTGATAGCGTCTGGCACGCCGGTTTGCTTTGGAAGATGCATTCCCAAGGCTTCCCGCCCGCTGTACTCCGACTCATCGCGTCCTTCCTGACTGGCCGCACCTTTCGGGTGCGGGTTGGCGACGACCTTTCGTCATCTCGGCCTATCCTCGCGGGGGTACCGCAGGGGTCAGTCCTCGGGCCGACTCTCTACGCGCTCTCCACTGCTGACGTTCCGCAGCCACCTCAAGTAAAGCGGTACATCTACGCCGATGACTTCGCGTTCTTCGTCTCGCATCGGCGGGCGGAAGTCGTCCACTGGCGGCTGCAGACAGCCTGCGATGCGCTCCTCTCCTGGGCATCCCGATGGCGACTCCACTTCAACGCTGAGAAGAGCCAGGCAGTATTGTTTACGCGGCGGCCGTCACCCCACCACGCCTTCAACATCCGGCTTGGCGGGAGGGCCCTGCCTTGGAGTACCCAGGCACGTTACCTGGGGGTCACCCTCGACAGCCACCTCACCCGGCAACCCCAGGTCACTGCTGTCAGGAAGAAGTTTGATGCCAGGCTGGCCCAACTTTACCCACTTCTCAACGAGAGGTCCTCTTTAACGGTGGAAAATGGCCTGCATATCTACCGGCTCTTCCTCCTGCCGCTTCTCCACTACGCCAGCGCTGCATGGGGCAATGCTGCACATTGTCACCTCCATCGGCTGCAGACGGCTCAAAACAAAGCGCTCCGAAGGGTCTTCCACGTGCCCTGGATGTTTCCGGCACCTCCACTTCACGCAGCGGCGGATCTCCCCGAGGTCCTCCCTGGCTTCCGCATCAGAGCGCAGAAGCTGTACGACAGAGCCCATCACTCGCCGTTTCCACTCGTCCGCGGACTTGGAGCGCCGCAAGACCAGAGAGAGTCGTACCAACGCCCTGTGGCACTTCTTCGCCGCTAGGGCCTGACTCAATTTTTCATTCTTCTTTCTCTTCTTTACCTCTTTTTCCTTCTTTGGCCTAGCGCCACCTGACGTCCTCCTCACCTTCCCACCCTGAAGCCAAAACCCCCAGCTGAAGTCCAACCCACCTTTCGGCTTTGTCCACTGCCGATGGAGGCAATGCCCATGGGTAATATCCTCCTCCTACCCCCCCCCACCTCTCTCACTTGAGAGGTCTGCAGCATCGGGTGTGCGCGCGGGCCCCCCAGACGAGACGAGGGTGCCGACCGGAGCGGACCGTGTGCCGCGCAGCAGGAAGAGTCGACCGAGCGCAGCGCCGCGTACCCACCCCATCCCCTCCACTGGACCGAGGGAGACACTGCAGCCGTCGCGGAACATAGCGCCAGCCCATGCGGTGACCAGCCGCCTCCATCAACAGCAAAGAACGAGAAGGCAGAATAGTGCCCCCGCACCTCCCACATCAAGGGGCAATCCAAGAGAGCAATATTTGTCGTGTCGGTCTGTCTGAGTAATCAGGCAGACAAGCAAAAGTGTCGTGTTCGTCTACCTAGCGTAAGCGGGTAGACAAGCAAAATTGTCGATACACTAGCGTCGCACGGCAGCCAGCGCTGCCTCCTCCCACCAGAGTAGGGAAATTCCGTACCAGGGCCGGGGGCTTTCCTCGCACTTGCGCAAATAGCAACTGGCGAGGCTTGCCACGTAACCCGCGTGCGTGTAGTGAACACCGACCTGACTCGTGGATACTAACTGTGACAACGAAACGAGGCAGAGTCGGAACCCCCGACGTGCGACCACACTGAACAAACACAACACAACACAATGGAAACGGCCGACAATGTGAGGCGAAACGGGAGTAATTCCTGTGCAACCTCACGACCTACAACACCAGACTACCACGACACCGTAGCGTCCCATGGAAAGCTACAAGCTGCTTCAGCATCCAGCAGCACCACACAGCAAACATCTCCCCACAATCCCTGGCATGATGTAGGGCCCAGGGGGAAAGTAATCCGCCAACCACCACGTCCGACGACAACTGAGGGGCAGGACCAGCCAGCACGCCGCCGGACACCAGAGCCGGACTACAACAGCGCGGAGTCGCCGCTGTCTCCAACGCCGTCATCACCAGCCAGCGGAAGACTAACTATAGACACACGGAGCCCACCACCAGATATGACCAATTACATTACCACAACATATGAAGCCACCCAACTCCCGGAATCATATACACAACACAAACTGGCCAACTTCTATAAACAATATATATCCAGAGATATTAGGGACGCCACTAAGTATATAAAGATGACACAATACGGGAAAGCGTACATCAGGATATTTATGGGCGGGATTGCAGGACGACTACAATCGGATTTCAGAAAACACGGGAACACGAAGACTGTAATAAGGGAACTGCCACCTAGGGAGAACACAGGGGATCGGCCCCAACAGCGACAACCCCCAGCGCTAAGCGTCGTAATTAAAAGAATACCTCACGACGTAGAGGAAGGGGAGGTACTCCAGCAGCTTAAAGACCAGGGGCTGCAAGTAAATAAAGTTTGGCGAATGCGATCCCGTAAAAGAGACGGAGCACCCACACAAAACTTCCGTATCATCTCGAGAGATAAGAACACTATAGACACCATGTTAAACAAAGGCGTAGTCATAGACTACGCACACAAAGAGGCAGAACCCTCCCACCTCCCACCCCCCATCGCAGCCCAATGTGGAAAATGCCTGGCATACGACCACACAACAGACAAGTGCACTAGCGGACAACCAAAGTGCCCAAAATGCGGTGGGAACCACCCACTAGCGCAATGCACCGACAGCAACGCGGTAAAATGCGCGAATTGCACAGGTGCGCACTCTGCGCTGTCTTATAAATGCCCCCAAAGACCCAAAGTGGTAACCAACACAGAGATACAGGCTCCCATAAGGTCGGCGGACGAGCGCACACTCATCCCAATAGAGGAGGATATATTTCGACAGCAAGCACTCCTAACCGACGACTTTATAAGAGTCACAACACTCGCACTAATGAACCTCTTCCAAAACAGGAAAGATGAAGTGGTAAAAGCGGTGGGGCAGGCAGTCGACCAAATACTGGAAAAGAAAATACATATAACACAGTCTGGAAACAAAATGCACGTCAGCATCAAAGATAACTGGCAGCCAGAAAAACATCTACACGAAACGGACATAACACAAGCACACACATAAGACACACAAAACAAACTACACCACAGATCCCTGGGAGCAGACATGGCTACACAAAATGAACAAACGAAGACCAACCTGCTCTTCGTAAATATACAAGGAGCAGGAAAGAAAAAACAAATATTACAACACACACTACACGAAAAAAACATACATATTGCATGCCTCAATGAAACATGGCTCACACCAACAAAAAACTTCCACATACCACACTACACATGCTACAGACGAGACAGAGACAACGCACATGGAGGAGTAGCAACCCTGATCCGTAGCACCATACCTGCAACAGAAATCCCTCTCCCAGCAGATCACAGGAACGTAGAAGCGCTACTAATCAAAATTAAGGGACACGACGGACGACCAGTTATCATAGTAAACATCTACAACCCGCCAGGTACGCCTCTACCGACGAGGTTTATACGATACATCATGACACTGGGGCGATATATACTCCTGGGCGACTTGAACGCTAGACACCCGATGCTAGGAGGCAGAACACGTAACGTCAATGGGCAAACACTGTATGACCTACTACTAACAGAACCAATAATGAGACTACCAATATACCAACCAACATTCGTGGGACACAGAGGAATCTCAGCCCCTGACCACGTGCTCCACAACCCCCAACTCGATAACAGCATCACAGACTACACGATAGGCGACTCAATGACCAGTGACCACCTGCCAATAATATTCTCAACAGACATCACGATCCCCCCTGATCCCTCCCCAAACAGACGGACCATTAGACTACATGCGAAAGCAGACTGGGATAAATATAAAGACATCCTAACACGTGAACTATCCATCCCAATAGCCATAACAGATGACCAAGACCTACAACAGGTAACTACAAGACTAGTTAACACCTTCAGACAAGCCATAGACGAAGCCATACCACAGAAAACAGTAGACAACTGGAAACCCTCCATCCCACAAGAAGCCCTAGACCTCATAAGACAAAAGAAACGACTCTACAGAGAGATCAGACAAACTGACAACCCAGAACTAAAACTAGTCTGGAACAGACTCAATGCACGCATCAAAAGAATTATATCTGAACACAAACAAAGACAATGGGACCAAACCTGCAGCGAACTAAACTACAGACAAGGTGGCCGCTACTGGAAAAGATTCCGAACACTAACAGGACAGAAACAAAAGACGGGCATCACCCTAATCGACAATAACGAACCAATGACTAATAAAAAAGAACAAGCAAACCTATTCAGGAAGGTGTTGCAGGAAGTGTACACATTCCCTCAAGACCCAAAATTCAATCACGACTATAGACGATTTGTAGACCAAAGACTGCAAGAAATCCTCAACACACCAACAACCGAAACCGAAGACGACCAAGACTTAATAGGGCCAATAACACACGAGGAAATAGCAAATGCCATTTTCTCAGGGAAAAACTCGGCACCAGGGGAAAACGACATCCGACGCATACACCTACAGAAAGCACCACTACACATACTGACTCCGACACTAGCAATAATCTTCAACTACTGCCTGACAAACGAGACCATCCCCGACACATGGAAGACGAGCAAAACTATAATGCTACCAAAACCGGACAAACCACGCACAGACCCGAAATCGTACAGACCGATCTCTCTGATAGACGTCACAGGAAAGACATATGAACGAATCATCACAGACAGACTCAAAAAATACACAGAAAACAAAGACCTACTCCCCACGACACAATCCGGATTCCGACCCAACCACTCGACAAACGACCCCCTATTTAAACTGACCAACGACGTGACAAAAGGGTACAACACAGGCAAATGCACGCTCGCCGTTTTCCTCGACATCGAGCGTGCCTTTGATAAGTTGTGGCATCGGGGTCTACTGTTCAAATTGTCGCAACTGGGAATACCAGCCACAATGATAAGAACAATAAACGCATACATTACCAACAGAACATGCAGGGTGCACGTAGGAGACCAATGTTCAGACCCTTTTACACCACAAGCAGGCGTACCCCAAGGAGGAATACTGTCACCGCTACTGTACACGCTGTACACTGCAGACATACCAAAAACTACGACACCTGACGAGACAGTAGCAATGTATGCAGATGATACTGCATACTGGTGCACTGGACTGAGAACGACTGCAATCCAACGAAAGACGGGACTATATCTCCGAAAACTTGAGGCATGGATGGCAAAATGGCGGATAAAGCCAAATCCGACCAAAACCCAAACAATACTTTTCAGACACAGAAACATGACGAAACGACGAACACAATCACAAGATGACATCCGACTAACTCTATGGGACACACAGCTAAGACTAAGTAAAACAGCCAAATACCTAGGGGTGCACCTGGACGACCACATGAACTGGAAAACACACCTGACGCACCTACTAGACAAAATCAGAAACAGACAAAACCTAATAAGACTTATCCAAGGGCGTTTCCGCGGATGTGACAATAAGACGGCGATACATACATACAAGACATTCATCAGACCTCTAATAGAATATGCGACAGCACCCCTAGGAGGCATCTCCAAAACAATCGCAAACCGACTTTACAGCACTGAAAGACGACTACTCCGAAGCATACAAAGACTGCCACCACTAACCCCTAGCAACGACGTATACCGAATCACCAAAATAGAACCCTTACAGACAAGACTTGCCCGACTCAGAGGGAACTACGGTAAACACATTCTACAAAGACGCCCCGACATGGAAGACCTAATCACTACTAGACCGCCGACCAAAAGAATACCCAAACGTAAATACATAGTACCAGCGTGTACAGTGGCACACAATACAACTAAATCATTCCCAGAAACCGCCCCAACCATGGAACCTATAACACAAAACGTGCCACAACACCCGCATCTAGACGAACGACAAGAACAGTAAAACGCACATACAAACAGAAATGGAAAACAAAACACACAACGACACAGCAAAACACCTGACATACACACACACAAGCACACACACACACACGAACAAGTACGTCGACTGCCTGCACCACAGCACAGCTAACACAACATACAATAAGTATTACCTAGTCAGTATGGAACCACCAAGTAGATATATATATATATATAAATAAAAATATCATTAAGAAAAATGTACCAATGTACACACTAACTGTATATTTAGATTAAGATTTAGAGTAAGATCCTTAGAATAAGATAGTAACAATAAGCATATAACTGAATATAAGGAATTGTAAAAGAAAAAAAAAAACAACGAAAATGCACTTTTGTTAACGAACTGCATAAAACTATGAACTGTTAAATAAAGAAATTAATGTAAACCCAATAAAAGTATGGCTGAAAAGGGCATTGCAAGCCTTAAAGCAGCCCGCTCCTCCCCATCAGGGAGGAGAATGAAAAGTGCAAAAAAAAAAAAAAAAAAAAAAAAGCGCGGGCCAGACCGAGACGGGACGCCGTGGAGAGAGGACCTGCTAGCGGAGCGCAGCCAGCCTTCCCCGCCTTCCCCTCCACGCCGCGCAGCGCCGACGCGGGCCAGCCGGCCTGCCCCGCCACCCCCTCCACGCCGCTCCGCGCCGACACCGGCGGAGTACAGCGCAGCGCCTGCAGTCGCCGGGCAGCAGCCGTGGCGTGCGGACCTCGCCCAGCGCGCCGTCACCCGCCACACAACGCAGCAGCGAGACAGGAGCAGCACAGCGCACCGACCGCAGTTGACGGTCAGCGACCGTAGCGCGCGGCCAGACTGGCCCAGCAGCCCATCAAAGCAAAGCAACGACGCGGCCGACACAGAGTGGAGCGGGCCACTACCGCCGATCGGGGGAGACAGTCAGAGCGCTGATTCCTCTCACAACTTTTCGACACGGCGGTGGCACACAGGGATAAGCAAAGTTGTCAAATCACAAAAAAGCTATGTCGTGTTTACCCACATTGCGCCACTGCCGTCAGCACCCCTCACCAGGAGGTGCTCTACCATAACTTGTCGACCGAGCAGACGCCGCCGAGTAAGCACTCGCCACACTCCGGGATCATCACTGAGTTCTGCCTCAGTCACAGCACCAAACAGTGTCGCATCCCCCCCACAGCAGCTAGGGAAGTTTCCGCACCAGGGCCCGGTTGCCCGCCCCCTCGAGCAGAATTGAGCTGAGGCGGCTGGCACCCGTCTCCCGCGCGCGAGGAGACACTTTAGGAAACCCTCTCACCCGTGGAGATCCTCGATCCCACACGGATCACAGGAGGTGCCAACGAAGCGGGTGAAGGTCCACCACAATCGAGTGCGACCACACACACACACCTGAATACCAATCCTTCACCACCAGTATGCCGAAATATCAATCCCGGCAGACCAAGGAAGGTAACGACCCCCCGGCCAGGAACATGGACAGTCCAGCAAACGCAACCGCAACCACGACCTGCCCAACACCGTCCACATCATCCGAAACCCGTAGGCTATCCCTCACCCTTGACCTTGATCCCTCCCTCCAGTTTGAAACCGACACCACACATGAAGTGCATCGCCCAGAAGAAGAAGAGGAAGGTTGGCAGGTTGTTCAACGGAAGAAAAAGTTCATCCGAAAGCACACCTCCCTGGAGAACATTTCCCAGAATCCATCGTCCCCTCCCAACATCAACACAAATCGGGAAGACCCCAGGCTGCGACGAAACAGCCTCCCTAACCCCCCCTCCTCTCCTATTGCCCTCCGCCCCTACCACCTCCTCAACACAACACAATCCCCCACCCACTCATCCAACCAGGAACCCACCGACTCCTCAGCTCCCTCCACCTACTTCCTAAAGAACCTACCTGAAAACTCGACAAACAAATCGTTATCCTTCACCCTCAGGGAACACCTTCCTTCATTCCGTAACTTTAATGGTTCGCTCAACGTCTTCAGGGATGGCAGAACAGCCAAACTAATATCCTACAAAGACATTGACCCGAACCAACTACAGCAAGAGTTAAGGAAGCTGCTCCTCTCCAGGGTGACAGTGGAGAGGAAAAGCCCCAGGGTGACTCCAGCCCCCCCTCACCAACCCAAACCCCCAACAGTCAGCGTAGTCATTAAGGACGTCGGCTTTGATGTTCTCCCTGAGGAAGTCAAGGCCGAACTCCAACGTCAAGGAATCCTAATACTGAATGCCTGGAGAATCAAATCGCGGAAAACAGGCAACTATGGCCCCATGATCAGGGTCATCTCAAACAATCAAAGAGATGTGGACTTCATGCTAGAACATGGAGTTCACATATTTTTGTCACACCATAGGGTGGAACCATCCAACCCCCCCTACCCTCTCCCCATACAATGCCAAAGATGCCAGCAGTTCAGTCATAGAACGGAACACTGCACTTCACCACCCAAATGCAGCCGCTGTGGCAAGAACCATCCCCTCTCAGCCTGTGAGCTGGACCCCTCCGTTCCCCCCACCTGCGCCAACTGCGGTGGCCCTCATTCCTCTCGCTCCTTCAAATGCAAGTCCCGCCCCCAGCAAGCAAAGAACGACCGCCTCCAAGCCCCCCTTCACCTTGCCGACACCCCGTCCACCCAAGGTCAACCCCTCTTTATCGACGACTTCCTCAAAGTCATTACTTTCTCACTTGCCTCCCTCTTCCAGGGCAGACGTAACGAGATCATACATACCCTTCGACAGGTGGCCCAAAAGTTTTTCCTAAAAGATATAAAATATAACCAAACTGGAAATAGCGTCACAACGACAGTCACAAAAACACCATACGCACATATTCTGAGGACATAGAACACAGAAGACAGCACCCACCCCCCCCCCCCCCCACTCACCCTCGTCATGGCAGCACACCCCATCAGTAGACCCACCAACCTCCTATTTGTTAACATAGAAGGCCTCCACTCCCGCAAGGCCCTCCTTACTGACTGTCTAGACAGAAACAACATAGACATCCTTGGACTAACAGAGACCTGGACCCGACCTAACGCCAACATGAGACTAAATCGCGACTATGACTGCTTCACCAAGCACCGACCTGACGGCAGGGGCGGAGTTGCCATATATACAAAAACAGCCCTGGCCACACAAGAAGTTCCACTACCACCTCAATTCCAACATTTAGAAGCAGTAATGATATCCATTCCCCGCCCCAGACGCAGACCCCTCATAATAGCTTGCCTATACATCCCACCAAACACGGCACTCCCCAGACCCTTCCTCCGCTACCTTACAACATTCAAAGAATACTTCCTACTAACTGACCTTAACGCAAGACATGAACTACTTGGAGACACCACTCACAATCGCAACGGAACCGACCTACTTGACTTCCTTACCACAGAAAACATGACACGCATCCCAATCAATACATTCACCTTTATAGGCCACAACGGCAGCTCCCTACCTGATCATATCCTACACAGCCCCTCCCTCTCCGACACCATCACACATTACTCAGTAGGTGACACCCTAACCAGTCCCCACCTTCCCATCCTTTTCAGTACCTTTGCCATCAATCCCCCCCCTCAAGCTCCTACGACCCGTACAATAAAGCTCTACAACAAAGCCGACTGGACAAAATACAGTGAAACCATCAACAACAACCTACTTGCCCCGCTAACCATCACGGACACTGACGACCTTAACCGCATCAACGACAAAATAGTGGACACACTCAAGACAGCCATTGACCTAGCCATACCCACCAAAACCATCCCCTTCTTCAAACCTCACCTACCTCCCGAAATCCTCAGACTTATCCGTGAAAAAAGAAAACTCTACCGCGAGATCAACAGAGACAGAAACCCCGACCTTAAAACACTCTGGAACAGACTAAACAATGAAATAAAAAGACTCACCTCCGAACACAGACAAAAACAATGGGACGAAACCTGCTCCAAACTTGACTACAGACAAGGACGGAAATTTTGGAACAAATTCAAGACTCTCACCGGACAAAACACAGACAGGACCTACAAACTAGACAAAGACAACTCCCCTACAACCGACCCACAACTAATAGCAGAGGCCTTCAAAACTGTACTAGAAGACACCTACAGATTCCCTCAGGATCCCCTCTTCAACGAAACCTTCAAACAAACAGTCGCTACAGAACTCCCTCTACTACTTGTCTCCCCCACGGCCCCGACCGAGGAAGACACAAAACTGCACAGGGAAATCACAGAAATAGAAGTGGAAAATGCCATCTTCTCGGGCAGGAATTCAGCCCCTGGCGAGAATGGCATACAGCGCCTACACCTCCGCAACTGCCCCCTCAACACAATCATCCCCCTTCTCACCCTCCTCTTCAACTTCTGCCTCACCCACAACACCATCCCCACAGCATGGAAATCCTCCAAAGTCATCATGATCCCCAAACCTGGTAAACCTAAATCCGATCCTAAATCCTACCGCCCCATATCCCTTCTTGACGTCCTGTGCAAGACCTTCGAAAGAATCATCACAGACAGACTTACTTACTACACCGACAAACTTCAACTCATCCCACACCTCCAATCCGGCTTCCGCAAACTCCACTCAACCAATGACCCTCTCCTACGACTCACCTCTGACATCACTAGACACCAAAATATTGGGCAATGCACGCTCGCTGTCTTCCTCGACATCGAGCGTGCATTTGACAAAATTTGGCATGACGGACTACTATACAAACTGTTAAAAACTGGTTTCCCACCCCAGACAGTACGACTAATTAAAACTCTACTACAAGACAGACGCTGCCAAATTCATATCAATCAAACCGCATCCTCTCCCTTCTCCCCTGAAGCAGGTGTTGCTCAGGGTGGGATTATCTCACCCCTACTCTACTCCCTATACACCACCGATGTCCCTACCCCGACAAGACCAACAGAACAACTCCAACTTTACGCAGACGACACAGCATACTGGACCTCTGGACCCTCGACTAACTCTATCAACAACCAGACAGCGACCTTCCTGACAAAACTAGAACTCTGGATGCGACAATGGCGCATTAAACCCAACCCAACCAAAACCCAACTCATCCTCTTTAAGCACCGCAACATCCACAACAAATCCGTCCAAAACCCCAACCACATCTCCCTCATGCTGTGGGGCATCCCACTCACCCTATCCTCCCAAGCCAAATACCTTGGTGTCCAGCTCGATAAACACCTTAACCTGAGCAACCACATCAAAGAAACCTTAAACAAGGTCCGACAACGACAATCACTTATCAGACGTGTCCAAGGCAAATTCTCTGGCTATAGCGACAAGACTGCCATTCACACCTACAAAACATTCGTCCGCCCACTCTTCGAGTACGCAGCAGCCCCCCTCGCCTGCCTCTCAAAGTCTCAAGCCGAAAGGATCTACCGCGCAGAGAGACGGATTATTCGCAGCATCCTCCGGCTCCCCCCCACTACCCCCAGACAAGAAGCTTACGAAGAGGCCAAATTAGTTCCCCTCCAAACACGGCTTGCAAATCTCAGAGCCCGATACGGCAAAAGCACACTCACCTCCCGACCCGACCTACACACAATATACACACACAGACCCCGACACATAAACAGACCGAAACACAAATACACCTACCCACCCAGAACAATTCTAAACAACACTTTACACACTTTTCCAGAGATAATACACCAACACGAACACACTAGACAGCTACACATAATGAACACCGACACTCCCACTCCCCCTCACCTACAAGCACTAAATCCAGACCGTCCCCCACCGTAAAACCGCCCCAATAATAATAATAATGAATGAAACAAGCAACAATGCACCTCCTCCACCGCTGTCACCCTGGAAACGGAAACGGAAACTGAAACTGGAACTTGAAATGGTACAACCATACCCAAAAACTGACGCCAGTAAAAAATATGTAACGCAGAAAAAGCAACAAATACCACAAAATAAGAACATTACAAACGGTTAGTGATTAAAGAATGAATAATGTATGACCAAAACTTAAACCAAAATAAGTAACACTGTATCTATTGTATTTAGTCCATAAGTTAGTTTTAAGTATACCTGAAATAAAGAATATAAGCAATGTAAATCACCCAAACCTCTGGCCCCAATAGAGCGAAAGCTCTCCAGCGGCCCACCCGTATCCCTTCAGGAGCGGGAATGAATAGTATAAAAAAAAAAATAAAAAAAAAATAAAAAAAATAAAAATAAAAAAAATTAAAAAAAATAAAAAAAACGCGCGGGCCCGTTGTCAAGGCAGCACCGGACGCCGTCGCGCACGCATATCCACGCCGCATCCGCATCCGCAGTAGCCATGGCCCGGACAAAGCAAACGGCCCGCAAGTCCACCGGCGGAAAGGCGCCGCGCAAACAGCTCGCCACCAAGGCGGCGAGGAAGAGCGCGCCCGCCACCGGCGGCGTCAAGAAGCCCCACCGCTACAGGCCGGGCACCGTCGCCCTGCGAGAAATCAGGCGCTACCAGAAGAGCACAGAGCTGCTCATCCGCAAGCTGCCATTCCAGCGCCTAGTGCGCGAGATCGCCCAGGACTTCAAGACCGACCTGCGCTTCCAGAGCTCCGCAGTCATGGCCCTGCAGGAGGCCAGCGAGGCCTACCTCGTCGGCCTCTTCGAAGACACCAACCTGTGCGCAATCCACGCCAAGCGAGTCACCATCATGCCCAAGGACATCCAGCTCGCGCGCCGCATCCGCGGCGAGCGCGCCTAAACCCGCACACCGCCAAACAAACAAAACGGCCCTTTTCAGGGCCACTAACGTCTCTCCGTCGCGAGCAAAACTTTGTCGGTCGCAACGACTAGTTCCCCACTCACTCTCCAGTCCAGTCGTCCCACCCCCGGCCCGGCGCCGCCGTTTCCAAAAAAAAAAAAAAAAAAAGCACCGCACCGGCCGAGCCAAGTCGCAAGCGTCAATAGCGCCACCCACACAGGCCACGGCACAAAACGTGACGCCCGGAAAGCAAAGCCAAAAAAGACTATTCCAAAACCACCACCAAGACGAACAAACAAACGCGGCGCAAAATAAATAGGTAAAAATAATAAAAAAATAAAATACACTTTATAACACCAACCGCGCGCCGCCGCCCACGCCCGCCAACGACCCCACAATCCAACCACCGCGGCACGCAAACACCATCCACACATGAAACAAACAAACGCCAGCAAGCAAGACAGACAGACAACAAGGCAACCGACCGACCACGACACGACAATCAACACCTTCCCGACGTGCTTTGATGGCCCTGAGAAGGGCCGTTTTTGTTTTTGTCCGGGACCGCGCGACAGCCTCTGGTTGCGCGCCGGCCACCAGGCGACGGTGTCAACCGCCAACCCTTCCCTGCCCTTTTTACTTCTTCTTCTTGGGCGAAGCCTTCGCCTTAGACGGCGTCGCCGTCGCCTTCTTCGGGCGCGGCGCCTTCGGCTTCTTCGTCGGAACCTTGGCGGCCTTCTTCGCCTTCGACGGCGACTTGGCCTTGGCCGGCTTGGCCGCAGCCGCCTTCTTCGCACCCGCGGGAGCGGCCGACGCCGCAGACGCCTTCTTGGCGGCGCCCGCCTTCCGACCGGTCGCCGCCTTCACGCCGCCAGCCTTCTTTGCGCCGGCCGCACGGGCCCCCTTCTTCTCCTTGCTGGCCGGAGCGGCGCGCTTCTTCTTCGCACCACCGCCGCCACCACGAGCCTTGCCGCCCTCGGCCGCCCCGCCGCCGGCGCCGGCAAGCTTGAAAGAGCCCGACGCGCCCTTCCCCTTCGTCTGCACCAGCTCGCCAGCCACGACGGCCGACTTGAGGTACTTCTTGATAAAGGGCGCCAGCTTCTCCGCGTCCAGCTTGTAGTGCGCGGCAATGTACTTCTTGATCGCCTGCAGCGACGACCCGCCGCGCTCCTTCAGACTCTTGATGGCGGCCGTCACCATCTCAGAGGTGCGCGGGTGCGCAGGCTTGGCGCGCGGCTTCTTCGCAGACGACGCAGACTTGGCCTTCTTCGTAGTGCCGGTGGCGGCGGGTGCCGCGGCAGTCTCGTTCGTAGCCGCCTGGTCTGCCATCTTTTGCTTGTTCTCTTTTCTTTTTTCCCCTTGGTTTCGCTTCCTTCTCTCCTTCGACGACGCACAACAGCGAGGGGCGCGCAGCAGAGAATAGCCGCGCACGCTGCTGCTGCTGCTGCTGTTCGACCTTACGGGTCTGCCCTGACCCGTGCAGGAGCAGGCTAATCAGTCAACTGCTATTCCTGCGGGAGCCTTTCGTTTCGGAGGGACTAACTCTCTTCTTGGATTGGCCTCTGGTTGGTTTCTTCGTGGATGGGGATGTCCTGTCTCTATTGCGGAAGTTTTCACTCCCGCAACAGGTCAGGCCAGCGTGTTGTTGGCCTGTGGTGTGCAGGATGGCCCAGATCCCTGATGAGCCGGTTGTTGGACCGTTCGGCCCGCTCGTAGAAGGCCCACGCCGATTGCTTGAAGCGGTCGCGGAGGAGGGTTATTCCGGTCTGCTCGTGTAGCCGAGCGGTCGAGTATAGCCTCGGCAGGCGCAGAGCGAGCTTGAGCGCCCTGTTCTGCACCCTCTGCAGCTTGCTGATGTGTGTCTCGGCCGCGTTGCCCCACACCACAGCCGCGTATTCCAGCACTGGACGTACCAGCGCCAGGTACAGCGTGATGCCGTGGTGAGGAGGCAGCGCAGACGAGGGATTGAGCAGAGGGTACAGGACGCGTAGGCGCCCTATTGCTCTGCCCCTGACGTCCTCGATGTGCGGCTTCCATGTCAGCTTGTGGTCCAATGTGACACCCAGGTAGCGGCCGGTCTTGCTCCATGGGACGGGGCTGCCCATGACGGTGACTGGCGGAAGATCGGGCGGCAGTGGTCGTCTAGTGAACACCACCGCCTGGCTCTTCGCCGCGTTTTGTTTGAGGCGCCACTTGGTCGACCAGGCGCCAAGAGCCCTGCAACCTCGTTGGAGAAGACGGCGCATCTCGACCGCCTTCATGCTCCGCACGAACAGCGCAGTGTCGTCAGCATATAGTGCCAACTTCACCGGCGTCACGCGCGGAGCGTCGGCGGTGTACAGAGAGTACAGTAGGGGCCCAAGAACGGACCCCTGCGGCACTCCAGCACGGATGTATCGGTGGGTGGATGTCCCGTCTTCCAGCCTGACATGGAAGGACCGCTCGGCTAGGTATGACCGGAGGAGGACTCCGTGCGACGTCGGTACCCCGTGCACAAAAAGTTTGTACACGAGGCCGTCGTGCCACACGGAGTCGAATGCCCTAGAGACGTCCAGGAACACCGCCCCAAGGTATTCCCGAGTCTCCAGGGCGCGCATGGCTTCTTCTACCATCCGCATCAGCTGGTGGACGGTGGAATGGCCCCTCCTAAAGCCGAACTGCTCGTCGGGTATGATGCCCTCCGCTGTCACGTGGCGGAGCAGGCGTCTGGCGTACAGGCGCTCGAACACCTTCGAGAGTGCCGGCAGCAGACTGATTGGCCTATAGTTGGCGGCGTCCCGTGGGTCCTTGTTTGCCTTGGGGATTGCCACCACCTCTGCATGTTTCCATACAGAGGGGTAGACCCCAGAGCGAAGGACCTGGTTGAAGATGCCCGCCAGGAATGGGTGTGCACCCGCCGGCAGGCTCTTCAGCAGATGGTTGGTGACGCCGTCAGCCCCGCCAGCCTTCTTGGTGTTGAGCGCCGTTATCTGCACGGCCACCTCCTCCTCGGTGATGGGGTCGATCTCGTCCGCGGCGTCCCTGGCTTCCAGGAACACTGGGAGCTGCTCCTCAACCCGGTGGAGGTGCTCCTCGTCGATGTTATCATCCACCGGGGTGAATGACAGCTCGAAGTGGTCCGCCAGGGCGCCTGCCTTGCCGTCCGGGCTGCAGACGACATCTTGTCCGACGAGTAGCGGCGGGACGCGTTGCCTTCTGCGTAGGAAGGACTTCACAGTCCGCCACGCGCTGCCGTCCTCGGTGTTGAGGGAGGCGACGAAGTCTGTCCATACGTTGTTCCTGTGCGCCTCAGCCGCCGCTTTGATGTCTCTCCGCATGCAGTTGAGGCGCCGTTTCGTTGCGGGTTGGCGCGTGAGCTGCCACTCCCGGAAGAGGCGGTTCTTCTCCCGTATTGCGTCCCGGATGGGAGGCGGCAGGTTACGGGAGAAGTCCCTGGTACCCTGTGGAGGGGCAGGGGAGGCCGCATCGGCTGCCTGCAGCAGCTGACGCGTGAAGAATTGAAGGGCGGCATCCGCCCCCACTGCCGCGGGGTCAGGTGAGTCCGCCAGTGATGCCAGGACGTTGTCCTGAAATCGATCGCTGTCCAGGCGCCGGTACGTCTGCCGACGTGGCGGGAGCGTGGCTCCAGCGATGTCGATTCCATAGACCACCGGCAGGTGGTCGGACGACATCGCACACCGCGTGGTGGCGGTCGTGTGGTGCCCGATGCCTTTGATGACGGCGACGTCGAGCACGTCCGACCGCCCCCTGGCCGGGAAGATGGTGTGGTCCTGTGGGCCCAGTACCAGGGCGCCATTCCTCTGGGCTGCGCGAAGAAGTCGGCGGCCACTGACGTTCGTGAGGCGGGAGTTCCATTCCGGGTGTTTCGCATTGAAGTCACCCGCAATGAAGACCCTCCCCCCAATCGCCAGCAGTGCGTCGACGTCTGCCTCCTGGAGGTGTCCACGTGGTGGCCTGTATGCAGCCACGAAGGTTATTTGCCCCACAGCCGTCGTGACGTTCACCCCGGTGACTTCCAGGGTGGCCATGGCGGGGAGCAGCACCTGGTGGTGGCGGAGTGAGGCGCGGACGTAGATGGCGGTACCCCCGCCTGCCGTCGGCCTGTCGTTGCGGTAGCAAACATAGTTTGCTACCTTCACAAGAACTCCTGGCTTGAGGTGAGTTTCGCAGATCAGGCACAGGTCGATGGCCTCGTCCTGCATGAACTGACGAAACTCACCCTGTTGTGGAAACAGGCTGTTGGCATTGAAACCACAGATGGTCAGACTGTGGATAAGGACGTTATCCATGGTGTGGTTTCGTGGCGACGGTAGCGGCCTGGAGGGCCCCCGTTACGGCGGTGACGAGCACCGGCAGTTGCTGTAGCAGGGCAGAGAGGGAGCTCAACATTGCTCCCAGGTCTGCTGCTTCTGGTCGCGGAATTGCTGCAGGAGGTGCTGCGGTTGCGGGTGCGTGGGCGGCGGGGCGCAGCGGAGTGGCTGCGTCCGTTAGCGGGACCGCACGCCTAGCAGCTTGCGGCCTGTCTGAGGTGGGGGGACGGTTTAGCCGTCCGCCCTGGTGTTGGTCGTCCTGGGCGCCAGTTGCTTCGTTGGGCGCCTTGGTGGTCGCGACATCCGCCCGCCGCCCCCTGGGGGCGTCCGAGGACTCCCCCTTGGTGGCAGAGGCGAAGCTGGTGCCTGGTTGCACCTTTCGTGCCGGTGCCGCACGTCCTTGCTGCCGTGGGCCGCGTTTGAAGGCGGCGCAGCCTCTGTAGCTCGCCACATGTGGCTCGCTACAGTTGCAGCACTTGGGCGCCTCCTCCCTCTTCTTTGTGCAGTCTCGACTCTGGTGGGAGTCGGCGCACTTGACGCAGCGGGCCGGCATCGTGCAGTAGCGCGCCACGTGGTCAAGCCCTTGGCAGGAGAAGCACTGGGCGCGCCTCCCCTTGGCCTTGAGCGGCTCCACTTCCACTGCAATCCTGGCCACCATCTGCACCTGGAAAATTTTGCGGTTTTCGAGGTTGTCCGGGAGGACAACCAAGAACAGTGGCATGGGCCTCCTCGTCCTGGGCGACTTCATGAGCGTGACCGAGCTGGCCATGAAGCCCAGCCCAGCTAGTTCACCCTTGAGGTGGTCGGTCTCCATCTTCAGCGGGAGGCGGCGAAAGACCACCTTCAGCTGCTTCATTGGCTCCGCATTGTGGGTGTAGCAATGCAGCTTCTCCTTCTCTATGAGCCGCATGGCAGCCCGGTACTCCTCCATTGTGCCGATCGAAACTCTGTACAAGTCCCGACCGGCACATTTAATCTTGGCGGTGGACGATACCGTCTGGAACTTCTCGAGGAAGGACTGGTACGTGTCCTTCCACGATACTGTAATCGGTGGCGGGGCGGGTGCCCGCCTCTTGGGTGCCTCAGCTTCGTCCATGGGCTCCGGCTCGTCAGGAACGTCGACGAATGAGTTCGCTGTCGGCAGCGGCTGCACTCTCTCAAGCCGTTTGGCCCGAGCAGTGTGCCGCCGCTTTGGGACAACGAAGCCGTCGTCGGTCCCCTGATCTGCCTCCGAGTGGGCAGCAGCTTCTGGCGTCTTCTTCTTCTGACTTTGCATGCAGGTAGAATCAGAGATGGCGGCGGAATCTTCCTCCTCCGCAGCTGCAGGCCTCTTTCTAGAGGGCTGCGCTGTATCCATGGTTTCCGCCTCGAGCAGTTCGCCAAGGTTGGCCTCTGGGATTGTGCTGTCTCGTGGCAGGGCAGTGGCGTGCTCTGTCGTCGCGCCTGACGGTACAGCAAACGGCGTATCTGAGGTCTCTTCACTGGCTCCCGACGGTACGCTCACATCTTCGAATACCTCGCAGCCAAGTGACCTCAGGTGCTGTTGGAACGCGCGGAGTGCTCGTTCGTCGGCTTCCTGTTCAGGGTACACAATGCCCCGCGATAGTCGGTGTACAACTAGGTACACCTGCTCTGGTGTGAGCGGGCTAGTGCGCATTGGGTGTACCGCAGCGCAGTCCGCAGTCGATTGCAGCGTCGTCATACGTGGGGGGCCGGATGCAGCCGCCGACAGAGCTGCCTCGGTCGCCCGAGGTAGTCCCGCCGCGCGGCAGTCCGCCGCCCCCTGCGCCTGCGTAACGCGGTCCTCCTCGCTCGGCATCCTAACTCGGAATGCCGCGCGCGCGCCTGGCCCAGCCAGTGTCGCGGGCGGGCGCGGACGGCCGAGAGAGCGGCCGCCCGCCGCTCCCTGCGCCTGCGTAACGCGGTCCTCCTCGCTCGGCATCCTAACTCGGAATGTGCCGCGCACGCGCCTGGCCCAGCCAGTGTCGCGGGCGGGCGCGGACGGCCGAGAGAGCGGCCGCCACTCGGCGCGCCGCCGCGCCGCCGCGCCGCGCCTCCCGCGCTTGCTACCGCCCAACGTCCGACAGCCTGCGCGGAGCAGCCCCCAACCTGCGCCGCAACCACCCGCGCCATTCAAACCACCGAGGATGGGGCTACACACACCGACACCACGGTCGCCAACCAGTCGCCGCGGCGGCGCCGCAAACCACGGCCAAACTGCAGCCACCGCGCGCCACAGCCTGGGTCGGCCCGCCGAGAATCGCCGCCCCCGCCCAAATGCCGCCCCCACAGCCCCAGCCGACGACCCGCCACAATGGCCAAACCTTCGTCAAAACTCCCACACCGTCGCCGCGGCAGCCCGGCCACCGCGGCCGGCGCCACAGCCACACGAGCCGAGTCGTGCGGCGATGACGGCCGTGCACAAACGCACCTCCGCCGCCCCATCGCCTTCCGCCGTTTTCCCGATCGGCCCGCAGCCGTCGGGCCACGGCCGCGGGCCGTCCTCCTCCTCTCGCCTCGCCCGCCAACACCCACAGCCCTTCCAACACATTTTTTTTTCTTTTTTCTTTTTTTTTTTACTTTTTTACGATCGCCGCCTGCGCAACATGGCACCGGCCGACGGAGCGCCAACCCCCCCGCCACAGGCGAAAACAAAACAAAACAACGATAAACAAACAAACAAAATAAATTACCAGCCAGCCCCAACTACAGACACACCGAATCTGCCCTCACAGCCGACCTTACACGCCTCAACGTCAAAACAAAGGTGGTTTCTTTCTTTCAACGGTTACCTTACCTTAGGTTACGTCAGGTTAGGCTAAGAAGGCGTCAGGGTTAGGTTAAGCGTTGACGTGACGTCACGTCTTAACGTAGGCGTTAAGCTAAGGTTGCGGTCACGTACGTTAGGTTAAGGCGACTTGGGGGTTGGCCTAAGAGCTTAGGTTAGGTTACGTTAGTTTAGGTGGCTGCGTTAAGGGGCTTAAAGAAGTTTAGGAGGTTAAGGCGTCGAGGCGGCCGCACCCCCTTAGCTGCTGCGGCTCGGCCACGCCACGCCACGCCACGCCACGCCACGCCACGCTTTGGGGTTTCATAAGGTCGCGCGGCGGGTCGTCGGCACGCCGCAAAGGACAAAACTGCAAGACGACGTCGAAAAACAAACAACAGGTAAAAAATAAATAAGTAAAAATAAACGACGCCGACAGGCGGGGATCAGCAGAACGAGCAGATTCCGGAGAGCGAACGAGACACACACGCACGCACACACACAAACCCCCCCGAGCCGAGAGAGCACAGCACCACCACGTGTCGGCCTCCGCTCACCCGACTCGGCTGGGCTGGGCTGGCGGCCGGGCCGGATGCACGTACACGTACGGCTACAGCCACTACCCGTACACAGCCGCTCTTCACGCAACACCAGCCAAATGGCGCGCCCGCGGCTCGTCGCGGTCGCGGTCGCAACGCCACGCCGGCACACTTTCGGCACCACCGTTTTCGCGCGCACCGCAAACAAAACGCAGCCGACACACACAGGAAAAAAAAAAAAAAAAAAAAAAAAACAACACAGAGCGCGAGACGGGCGGCGGCGCACCTTTCGCCAGCCGGCAGGCAATCGACTCGCCCAGTACGACAAACGCGCACGCCACCCCACCCACCAACCAACCAACCAACCAACCAGTCGTCGTCGTCGTCGTCGTCGTCGTCCCGAAATCAAACAAACTCTCAAAAGCACAGCCCCTGCTGCCAACGGACGCAGGCGCCACGCAGCTCCCTTCCCGCCACACTCGATTCGCAGCGCAACTCACCCGGCACACCGTCAAACGACGGGCTGGGCTCGCCGCATCGCCGCAACCTACACACCTTCCACGCCACGACATACAGCCCCACCAGACGCCCGTGCCGCAACGACACTACTGCACTACCACTACCGCACTACTCCTCTCGCCCTTGCCATACACGACACAACACGCCAAAAAATGAAAATCCAAATACAAACAGAAACACCGCCCCCACGACCCAAACACATGCACGGCGCGCCAACACACGCGAGGCAAGGCACGCAGCAAACGGCGTCCCCTCCGCGTCGCGCCATCAACCTACACACACAAGGCAACCAACAACAGCCAGCCAGCCAGCCAGCCAGCCAGCCAGCCAGCCAGCCAGCCCCACTCTCACGCCGCAAAAACAGAAAACACACCGAAACCGCCAAACGCCGCACATTCGCGCTTCGCACTTACCACACACCTCTCGGCATCCGTTTCGCACACAACGACGCGACGCACATACATCATCACGGGCTACGCACGCACACCGCGACCCACTTTTTTACGACGCCCTCGGCAGAGCACACGTGCCCACGCCCACACACAGTCGACACAACGACGCAGCGCGCAGCAGACGCGGCCGCAACACATACCTCCCCGACGACGCGCCAACACCGCCAGCCACTGCTCACTCGCCCAAGCAACCCGTGCACACAACTGCCACACGCGTCCACCACGCCGCCGCCAACCACCCGCCCGCCAGGGGGCGCTCACGTCCGCGACAACAGCGCGGCACCGCCGGGCAGGGCCGAACCGAGCCGAGCCGCCGCCTCCTCTCCACTCGGCACGCCACGTCCTGCTTGCAAAACACATGGCTCGTCCCTCTGTACACACAACGCGCCTGCCTGCGGTCGCCGCCGGCATCTATCTACCTGCGCATCGGAGCCAGGCCGGCAAGCCCACACTTAAATAATGCACTTCACCAGCCAAACAAACCCACTCTTCCTTTCTTTGCACAGCGCATGCAACAGCAGCCCCAGGAGCCGGGCCCGCCGCCAGCGTCTCCTCCTCCTCTGGGCACAGCCAGCCAGCCGTTCCCACCGCCCCGCCCCTGCTCTGCAGAACAAGAAAAAACGAAAAAGTACCAACACACGCACCCAAAGCGTAAGCCAGACAAGACCAGCCTCTCCAAGGCCACACACACGCAAAAAAAACAAAAAAACAAAAACACTACAACAAAATAAAATAAAAAAGAAAAAGCAAGCTGTCGCCTCGCCCCCGCCCGTCCCCCCACCCCACCACATTCGCCCCCTCCGCTTGTTTTCCTTTCTACAATTTCCCTCTTTTCCACCCAATATCCCGCCGCGGTTTACGGGCACCGGCCGATTTTGCGCCCGCCCACATGTGTGCCTACTCCCCACCACCATTCCCTCCGCAGCCCGCAGCCCGCTTTTCCCCCCCTCCCTGCCCACACCACACCACACCGACGGTGCTGACGTCGACACGCACCCAAGACAGGGGCCACGACCGTCTTTTTTCCTGGGCCCATCCCCGCACCGCACCTCCTTCCAATCAACGCTGTGGCGCCTGTGTCCGCGCGAGACGCGTGCGCGCCGCCTCTCTCAACATCCGTCCGCCGTCCGCCGTCCGCCGTCCGCCGTCCGCCGGCCGGCCCGTTTTTCGGCCCCCAGGCCATCCGTCAACCACCACTGCCACTGCCCCTGCCCCTGCCCCTGCCCGCCCCGCACCACACCACACACCGCTGCTTGCCCCGGCCGTTGCCACCAAAGGCGCCAACCGCAGCCCGCGCGCGCCAGAAAGAGATGGCAAAACTACAGGGACCCAGCCGACCGACGAAAATCAGAGCAATTGGCCGGGAGGATCAAAAAGAGAGCTCCGAAAACCACCGTAGCGAGGCGTGGGAGGAAACGTTACGAGAAGCAGAAAGGGACCAGGAAAAATTCTGGAAATTTCTTAAAACTCGTAAACTAAACACGAAACATCTACATCTACATGGGGAAGGAACGACCCCACAGACCGAGCTGAAGCACTGGCGGATTCACTAGAAAGGCAATTCCAAGCACCAGAAGCGGTAGATGACGAAACTGATGACCACCAGGAAATGGTACTCAGAAGGGTAAAACCGCATCCTAAGTGCCCCGATCAGAACATCTTTCACAATCCAATAAACGCAGAAACCCCATATCTTATCACATCACAAACATACACACATCCTAAGAAGGCATCAGGCCCAGATTCCATCAAACCGCAACTACTACATCACCTACCTCCAGCAACTATCAATTATCTATCTAACATCAATATATAATGCTTGCTTCAGACTAAACTACTTGGAAACAGGCCCGAGTCATCACATTACCAAAGCCAAACAAGGACTTATTATTTCCGCAAAACTATAGGCCAACTTCCTTGGAAAGGTTCTCGGAAAGCTCATTCAAACTGAACTGAAGAAATTCAATTCTTAAAGGATAACAACATAATCATCCCACAACAATTCCGATTCCGCGAAGAACACAGCACCACCCACCAGGTGACCAGACTAGTCGAGCACATATGTCAGGCCAGAAACATTAGACACAGTACTGGAGCAGTCCTGCTTGACATTGGAAAAGCATTCGGATAACGCCTTATCTACAAGCTCCACCAGTACAACTGCCCCATCCACATTATTGCTTCTTTTCTCCGCAACAGAGCATTCTATGTCCATGTACCAGGAGCGGCAAGTAACACTAGATCCATAGAGGCTGGAGTCCCGCAAGGCTCAGTGCTGGGGCCCATTCTCTACTCAATATACACAAACAAACAGCTGGGAGGACACTTGTCACTATTTGCAGACGACACTGCAGTCTACCGCAGCAGTTCTAACCTGCAATATAGAGTCACAAAAATAGAGCAACACCTACAATCCATCCAGAAATGGGCTAACCAATGGAAACAAAAAAAAAAAAAACAATAAACGCGGAGAAAACCCAAGCAATACAATACGATTCACATTCAAAAAGAATACCTCCTAACCTGCATATACGCCTCAGAAATAACAATCTTCCATGGTCAGGCACAATAAAGTATCTAGGCATCAAGCTGGACAAGAGGTTGACATTTAGAGACCATGTTACACACGTTTGTAACAAGGCTGCAGCAGCAATATTCAGACTGTACCCAATCATCAAAGGAAACAGAATAAATATGCGCGCCAAAAAGAAAATCTTCAAAACCGTCATAGGAACCAGCCATCACTTACGGCTCTGAAAATCTGGTCAATGGCCGCAGACACCAACATAACAAGAGTAAAAAAGGGTGCAGAACAAATACTTCAGAATTACTGCTGATGCCGGCCGGTACCAGACAAACCGAGACATATACACAAACCATAACATACTCAAAATCCCGGAAATCATCCAAAGAAAAATCCATAAAGTTTTTTTTTTTTTCCACCAAACCACGGATTCGAACCACCCACTCATCAGAAATCTGGGACAAAATCCACCCGACCCAAGAACGACATTTCCCATCACGACAAAACACCACAAACTACAACATACCATGATAAACAAAAAGAAAATACAAACACCATAACACTCACTCAAACAACAAACATCTACACACACCCAAGAGACCCTATCATCCCATCATTTTGTTACCCAACATAATCAGACAGAAGGCAGGGATCAAGGACAGATCCGGTCCTTCGAGTACAGGGGGTAAAAAATACCCATCAGACCAGCTCTCTCTCTCTCTCTCTCTCTCTCTCTCTCCTCCTCGCTTCTCCGTGCCGACGCTGCCCCGCACACGCGTTCGCGTTCGCGCTCGCGTTCGGCCGACACCACACGACAGGTCTTTGGGGCCCCGCCACTGCGCACACGCACGCCTCCTCCTCTTCCTTAGTTCTTTTTCGCTTTTCTTTTCTCCCCCGCCCCCCGCTCTCACCGCCACATCATCCCGCAACCCTTGGGGGATGTTTCCCAACATCAACGCGCCCCAATTCCACTCTCTGCCCGTGCCGCACTCTCCACTTTGCTTCTCCCCGTCCCCTACACACACGACTACCGAAACCCCGGTTGACACACCTTCTCGTAGGACAGGGGTGCGTGCGTGCGTGCGTGCGTGCGTTGTCTTGACGGTGACAGCAACAGCAACGGATCCGTCCATCCCATTCCCCCCCACTCGGTAAAGAACCATGTTCAACCCACACTACACAACAAGGGGGGCACACACGAACGCGAAAGAAAGGGCAGGGCAGGGCAGGGGCAACTATCTCGTACACATTCTTCCTCAGAACCCACATATCGCATCAACGAACGGCAGGCCAATTGCGGACTCAGCCGTGTCAGGCAAATCCAACCCAACCAACACCTCCCACGGAAACCCTGACACTGATCCAGCAGTACGTCCACATACATCGCCACACCAAATACGGGTGACGAGTGAGCAACAAATGGAACAATACACAACAAGGCTGACCTAATAAAAACTGCACGTCACGTCATACCTTCCAGACAGACGCAGTTCCGACGGGACGGCGGAACCGTATACGTACCTTTCAGCCACAACAACCGACCGACTGGACACGCCCGCGTCTCCAGCCAGCCAACCACCAGGGCCACACAGCCCGCAAGTTTCAGCGTCAACACTTCTTAACGTACGTTGCAAACTTTTCAAAACATTGCCACACACACACACACACACACACCACGAAAAGCGTCAACCTCTCTCACACTGGATACACTCAACACTTTTTGTCGGCGGAGCTTGAGGCCAACGGTTGACACACCCCCACCGGCCACACAGGTTTCCCTTTGAAAATTGCAGTGACGGAGACGCGGCATTACGAGAGGGTTGTTTCCGAGAGCGCGAGCTGGACGGAGCTGCGGCGCCGCCGCCGCCGAGGGGTAATGAACGCACGCGATGCCGCATGACAGCCCATCACCCAAAGTTTCACCCACAACTGCACAGGTCGCACCCCCTTTTCGCGCCATACTAGTGTCGATCGTCAATTACAGCTCACGGTGTTCGCATTTGCCACTTGACGGGGGGGAAAAGAAAACAAAACAAACATCTGACACGCCATGTGTTTCTCTCTCTCTGTTATATCTAGGTCATTGGGCAGCCACTGTAAAAAAAAAAAAAAAAATATATATTTTTACGACATGGTTGGGTAAGTGATTTAAAGACAACAATTGTGGGTCACACACCATAGACCATTTCGATAGTGTTCTTGTTCTTCTCTTTTTCCTTTTTTTATCGCTCAATTGAAATAAAACCTGGGGATGATGCAATGCTGCGATATGGCACAACCGTCGTCCATTGTACACAACTCGGGAACAAAAAGAAACCAATTCAGGGAACGTTCGTTCCTTCACAACGTTTCTTTCAACGCACTTGGTCTTTACCATCCTGTATTCAACACACATTTCCTTTCATCAAACTAGGGCATTTCCATAACAGTTTGTTTCCGTTTCTGTGAGCACAATACTGCTTCTTCGACGTCATTTCACCATCTTAACTAGAGACAAACAACAAAATAGGAAAACAGCCTTGAGAACCCCGTCCACCAAATTTCAGTTAGCACGGCATCCAAGATTCTTTTCCGGGGAGTGCAGTGCAGCTGACGCTGCTCAGACCATATACCGTCGCCAGTCTCACTCAACTCTTGCGCATTCCATTCTACGCTACGTGACTATGCAAAAATGAATGAATCAAACCCGCCCAGAGAGCGTCTTGTGCGAGGGGACACACGATATAGAGAACAACAAAACACACAGGGGACACCACCAAAGTTGGAGAGAACGTTTCCACCACGGCAGCCGCGCCGTCACGCGCTTTTTTTTTTTTTCCTCCCCCCCCCCCCCACTGCACACCTCCGACACCACGGGAACGTTCACTGTCCCGTTGCCCTACACTGGGCGTTTCTTTTCAACCCCCCACCCTATTCCTCGCTCCCCGGACATTCGACCGATCACAAAGTGCAACCTCTCGTTACCGTCGGGTGCCCCTCTTCATCCCCGGGGCGCCAACAACAAAACAAAAAAAAAAAAAAAAAACACCACCGACGCCGTCGTCTCGCGTCACCTCACTCAACTGAGCGGAAAATACACGTACATCCAGAATGACGACACCGCCTCCACAAACAAAAACCAGACGTCAGACGTCAGGTCGAAAGAGGGCACCGTACGTCGTGGCGCGTGGTCTCCTAACTCACCTCGCGCGTACAAATACAATGCAATGCGTGTCTCCTCACGTTCACACACACCTCCACGCTCCACTTTTACGTCGCCCAACCAACCAACTAACTTAACCCACCCGCTCGGCGTAGAAGCAGCTGTAGGCGGCAACGTGTTTCTCACCCTCGCCACCAACGGTGTGACATCCGACAATCGCGGTTTGCTTTCCGTTCCACACCTCCGGCCATACCATACAAAGGGGACAAAAAAAAAATATATCAAACAAGCCAACTCCAGCGATCCGCCCCCCTAACACCAACACGTCTCGAAACACCCACGCCCACGACCCGGCTGTGGCTAAAGTGCGTATCCCAACGTCACACCAAAACCAAAGGCGCCGGCGCCGCACCACACCACAAGCTACAGCTACAGCTGTGCCGCCGTCCACCCGCTCACAACAACAACAACAACAACAACAATTCCGACCTTCCCGCAAAGGCATTTTGGTGGCCCTGAAAAGGGCCGTTTTTTCTTTTCTTCGCCGCGCCGCGGACGAGCCTCCTATTTCCAAGAGCCACCTCCTTACTTGGAGCTCGTGTACTTGGTCACCGCCTTCGTGCCCTCGCTCACCGCGTGCTTGGCCAGCTCGCCAGGCAGCAAGAGCCGCACAGCGGTCTGGATCTCGCGGGACGTGATGGTCGAGCGCTTGTTGTAGTGCGCCAGGCGAGAAGCCTCGGCCGCAATGCGCTCGAAAATGTCGTTCACGAAGCTGTTCATGATGCTCATCGCCTTCGAAGAGATGCCCGTGTCAGGGTGCACCTGCTTCAGCACCTTGTAGATGTAGATGGCATAGCTCTCCTTCCTCTTGCGCTTCTTCTTCTTGTCGCCCTTCGAAATGTTCTTCTGCGCCTTGCCAGCCTTCTTGGCGGCTTTCCCGCTAGTCTTGGGCGGCATCACGAACAAACAGGCAGGCAGGCACGCGCAGTCAGTCAGTCAGTCAGGCGCTCCGCTCCAGTCAGCGTCTCCCCACACAGTGGCACCCGCCGCACGCCGCCGCCGCACCTTTACCAGCTCGCCCTGCTGCGGCCACCGACCAATGGGGCGCGCGCGCAACCGGCCGCCGCACCCGAGCCCATAAACGACCCCCACCCCGCCGGCGCCGGCACGCACTCCGCTGCTCGACTCGCTGCGGCTCGCACCGTTTGGGGCGTTGTGCTTTTCTTTCTCGCTTCTTTCGAAACTAGCCCATCGCCATGTCCGGACGCGGAAAGGGAGGCAAAGTCAAGGGCAAGTCAAAGTCCCGCTCAAGCAGGGCTGGGCTCCAGTTCCCGGTCGGCAGAATCCACCGCCTCCTGCGCAAGGGAAACTACGCCGAGCGCGTCGGCGCCGGGGCGCCCGTCTACCTCGCCGCCGTCATGGAGTACCTCGCGGCTGAGGTGCTCGAGCTGGCCGGAAACGCGGCCCGCGACAACAAGAAGACGCGCATCATCCCGCGCCACCTGCAGCTCGCCATACGCAACGACGAGGAGCTCAACAAGCTCTTGTCGGGCGTCACCATCGCACAGGGAGGTGTCCTGCCCAACATCCAGGCCGTCCTGCTGCCAAAGAAGACCGAGAAGAAGGCCTAAAAGAGAGACAGCGCAATCGGCAACCGCCGCGTGCTCCCTTGGCACGCAGCGCGCCATTTGCCGCCTCGGCTCAAAAACAAAACACAATCGGCCCTTTTCAGGGCCACCACACAAACCTACGTCCAAAGCAGAATTCCAGTCGTTCGTCGCACCACTTTTCTCTCTCTCTCTCTCTCTCTCTCTCTCTCTCTCTCTCTTTCTGTGTACGGTTTTTTTTTTCCTTCTTACACACACAGGCGCCGCCATCTTGTACACACGTACTTGGCCACCTCCTCCACTCCACTCCACGCACGCACAGTCTCGCGACCATTAACCAGCACACGTGGCGCACAACAACACACCTCAAAAATAACCCCTCGGCACTCAGCCGCGCCGCAACACACAGCCCATCCACCGACAAGAAGCATACAAGCAAAGAGGGAGGGGAAGGAAGGAAGGAAGGAAGGAAGGAAGGAAGGAAGGAAGGAGCTCACACAACGCAAGGGCACGCTTCCTTCCCTCCCAACCGCACCGCACACCACGTCAAAAAAACTCCAAACAAAACTAAAAGGCCAAGTAGACTAAAAAGGAAAAGAAAAAAAAAAAAAAAACCAGCAACACAGACTCTTTCGCACTTTTCAACTTCCGAACACTGTGGTGGCCCTGAAAAGGGCCGTTTTTCAATCTCTCTTTCCTTCCTTCGGTCTCACACCGCCTAACCGCCGAAACCGTACAGGGTGCGCCCCTGCCTCTTCAGGGCGTACACCACGTCCATGGCCGTCACAGTCTTGCGCTTGGCGTGCTCAGTGTACGTCACCGCGTCGCGGATCACGTTCTCCAGGAACACCTTCAGCACTCCGCGCGTCTCCTCGTAGATCAGACCAGAGATGCGCTTCACGCCGCCCCTGCGCGCCAGGCGGCGGATCGCGGGCTTCGTGATGCCCTGGATGTTGTCGCGCAACACCTTGCGGTGCCGCTTGGCGCCACCCTTGCCGAGCCCCTTTCCTCCCTTGCCGCGGCCTGTCATTCTTCTTCTTCAAGCGTCTCAACCACAATAATATAAAAAACAGAAAGCAAGGCAAGCTCCTCACCCGGCGCTAGCGAGTCGGCTACGGTTGTGGCGCCCAGCGCGCGCGCCGCCCCCCTATATAGACTCTGGGGCCCCGCGGCCCGCCCTCCCCTCCCCCCACCACCGCGCACCGAGGGCATATAAGCGCAGCACCGGGGCGCGCGGGCCCCCCCATTCCGAGCTGCGATGTCGAACCAATCGAACGCATGTACAGGAGCTGAGGGTGTGGCGGATCGCCGCCAGGCGGAGCTTGCTTCGTCGGCGGCCCCATCCGGCCCCCCACTGAAGACAACCCGGCGCATTCACCCGGCTCACGAATTGGACGATTCTCCGGTTCTTCCAGCTGCAGAAGGAAGTGCTGCGTCCCCCGGCGGCGAACTGCCGCCGTCGCAGCCTACACTGGACGTCACAACTGGGCGATGCGGCATCGATTCAGGAATCGATGAAGCCGCCCTTAGGGAGTTAGATAGGGCAAATGGCGCGTCAGGGCCCCCTTCACATGGGACCAGCCCGCGCGCGCCGAGGCAAAGGCAGTGTTCCACGAGTGTCCCCCGCCCCTCGCCCGCCCCACTCGATATGCCAGACATTTCCGATGCCGTCTGCGTCTCTGAGTCGGACAGTGACTCCGTCACTGGCTACATCGACGACAGCGACATCGCGGAGGGCCTAGAAGAGAGTCTTATCGCCCTCCGCGACGCCGCGGAAGAGGAGGGACTGCCCTGTGACCCCGCTCTGCGGGCGCGGATTCTCTTCCCTAACGCCGCTGCCGCTGACGCCGACGGCGACGCCATGCAATGCGAGATGGAGTCGCGTAAGAGGAAACCAGCGGCCGCCTCTTCCGACTCCGAAGCTGCCCCCTCCGAGGCCGCTCGTGGGAAGAAGCAGAAGGCCGCCGCCGACGCTGAGGGCTTCGCCGTCCCCAGGAAGACGGCACCCCCGCCGCCGCATTGTCAAGACGCCGGTCCTCCCGGTGCACAATCAATTTGCGGCGCTTTCCGACGGTGCGGCGGACTCCTCTCCACCCCCTCCACCCCCATCCACAACTCCCCACCCCAATCCTACCCGTCCCCCTCCCCTCACAATCGAATATGCGGAGTCCTACAAATCCCTGCACGACCTGCTCATTCACGTCACTGACTCCGATTTCCGAGTGAAGACGATTGGCGAAAACTTGTACCGCCTCTATCTCCAGACGCCTGTTGACCTCCAGAAGGTCTACCACGTCCTTGGGTCCCACAGCATCGGCTACAGCACCCCCCTGAGAGGTCCAAACGGATTAGGGTCGTCGTCCGCGGGCTCCCCTTTAAATATACGGACGACGACCTCTGGGAAGCGCTGACAGCTCTCAATATTACTCCTGCTGTCATTTCCCGAGTAGTCTCCCCCCGCACTAAACTCCCCACCCCCCTTTTCTTCGTCTCAGCCGACGATACCCCAGCCAACCAAGTCCTTATGCACCTGACCTCCATTGACAATTGCACGGTCACCATGGAGAAGCCCCGTTCCAGGCGCCTCATTCTAATATGCTACCGGTGCCAGGGCCTGGCGCACTTTGCGAGTAATTGTACTCGTGCGGTGCGCTGTGTCAAGTGCGCCGGCGGCCACGCCTCCTCCACTTGTGTCAAACCCCGCGAGGTCCCCCCTACCTGTGCTCGCTGTAATGGGGCGCACACGGGCAACTACTTGGGTTGTCCGGCAGTCAAAGCCCACCGCGCCAATCTGCGTCGCTCCGTCGCCCCTCCAACGATGGAGCGTCGTGGACTTACTTATGCGACTGCCCTTGGTCGGTCGGAACCCTCTCCCGCCCATACCCCCCGCCCCCCCCCGTTTCCCACGATCATACCACCCTGCCCCGCCCCCACTCCTCTCTATCCCCATCCCCCCTCCTGACTCCCACACCCCCTGTCCCTACCCCCAACACTCCGTATCCACCCCAATTCCCCCCCCACCCCCTCCCCTCCTTCCTCACGTCCATCCCGGTCCTTCCCCGCACCCTCCACCCTCCTCCCCTGTCCACCCGGTCTTTGGTGACCTCATTTCCAGTGTTGTGGAGGCATTGACCTCTGCACTCACTGGGGCACTAGACACCATCCTCACCTCCATTCCCCAGCAGATTGCTACAGCCCTTTCCCATTCCATCTCCCCCATCACCACCGCCCTCCCCACCACCCAACATGGCCATTAGACTCCATGGCCTTACCGTACTAATCTGGAATGCCAATGGCATCTACCGCCAGCAAGGTGAGTTTCGGCAGTTCCTCCTTGATGAGGGGGTAGACATCTGTCTTGTTGCCGAAACCCACCTTAAACCTGGGGTGAACGCCAGGGTACCAAACTTCTGCTGCTACCGGTCAGACCGGCCGACAGCACGAGGCGGCACGGCAGTATACGTACGTGCCTCCCTCCGCCACCACCCCGTCACCCTCCCTGCCCTTGCCACAATAGAGGCCACTGGTGTCGTGGTGCACACCGTGCGTGGCCCCATCACCTTTGTGGCGCTTTACAGGCCGCCCCACCGCGGCGTTCTCCACGGCCCTGACTTTGCTCAGGTCCTGTCACTTGGCCACTCCCTCTTCGTTGGGGGCGACTGTAATGCCAAGCATGCCGCCTGGCACAGTCGCCTAACCAACAACGATGGCCGTCGCCTCCTCCGTGTGGTGGAAGCCCACACCGCCCATGTTGTTGCCCCCCTTCGACCCCACCATCTTCCCGACAAATGGCCCTCCTGACGTCCTTGACATTGCATTGGTTAAAGGACTCCCCCTCCCTATCACTGCCACTACCCGTGCTGCCCTTGCCTCCGACCACGTCCCAGTAATTTGCACGGTCGACCTTGTCGGCTCCCTAGTGCCACCACGTGACACCTTGGACCTCCGTGGCATCGACTGGGCGTCTTATCGGAGACGGGTCGAGGCAGCACTCCCTACCATACCCGACGCCGCCAGGGTGGGGGCTGACCTCACCCTCGCACAGTTCACGGACGCCGCCATCACTGCTGCAGTTGCAGCAACGCCTCCACATCCCCCGCGCCCTCCGACCCATGTGCGCCCTCTCCCCCTAGCCCTCCGCGCACTCATCACCGAGAAAAACAGGGTCATCCGCGAATGGCAAAGAACACGAGACCCTGCCACTAAGCGCCGGATAAATCGCATGCAGCGGGAGATCCGTGCTGCCATTCAGACCCACCGCAGTCAGGACTGGGAGCGAAAAATCTCCGCCCTTGACCTGAGCGATGCATCCGCATGGCGCCTGGTCTCCCGCATCATCCACAAACGCCCGCAAATTCCCCCCCTCCTGGTCGGCGCTGAGGCTGTGTGCGATCCTGATGCTAAGGCCAATGCCTTGGCTGATGTGTTCGCACGCAGCTTCACCCCTGTCACCGACCCCGTTGACCCCGACCATATCCAAATGGTCACCGCACGAGTCCACCAGTTCCTCACCGCCCAGGATCCAGAAGACCATATCACCCCCGTCACGGATGAGGAGATTGCCCGGGAGCTTAAGTCCCTCCACTCCCGAAAAGCCGGTGGCCCAGACAGACTCACCAATCAGCTTCTCAAGCAGCTTCCCCCAGCCTCTGTTCCCGTCCTTACTTCTACTTTCAATTCCATCCTCTCCTCTAGGCAGTTTCCTTCCGTGTGGAAACATGCGGAGGTGATTGCCATCCCCAAACCTGGGAAAGACCCTCGATCCCCTTCCAGCTATCGTCCCATCAGCCTCCTTCCCGCCCTCTCCAAGCTGTTTGAGAGGCTGTATCTCAAACGTGTCCTGATCCACGTCGCTCGGGAGCGGGTACTCCCCGACGTTCAGTTTGGCTTCCGGCGAGGACACTCCACCACCCACCAACTCCTCCGTCTTGTTGAGGAAGCACTGGAGGCCATTGAGCGTCGGGAGTACTTCGGGGCCGTCTTCCTCGATGTCTCCCGGGCGTTCGATTCTGTCTGGCACGAGGGGCTACTTTACAAGCTCTTCGGGCACGGCTTCTCCATCTCCCATGTGCGCCTCATCGCCACCTACTTAGAAGGTCGTACATTCCATGTCCGGATCCCGGGAGGTACCTCCACCAGGCGTCGTATCAGGGCGGGTGTTCCACAGGGGAGCGTGCTCGGCCCTGTTCTATACAGTCTGTTCACAGCTGACACGCCCACCGTGCCTCGTGTGCATCTCGCCCTGTATGCGGATGATACCGCGGTTTTTGCTCGCTCCCGGAGCAAGGCGCTCCTCCGGCAGAAACTACAACAGGCCATCGACTCTGTTGTCGATTATGCCAAACGTTGGCGCCTGGCCTTCAACCCGGCAAAGACGCAGGCACTCATCATTTGTCGGCGGCGGTGGCCGGTCGCCTATCCCCCTGTCACTGTGCTCGGCACCCCCGCCCCCTGGGCCAGAACAGCTATGTACCTGGGGGTCACCCTGGATAGGGCCCTCACCTGGCGTCCCCACATAGAGGCCATCCGGCGGAAGGCCTTGGGGCGCATCGGCCAACTCTACCCTTTTATGAACCCTACCTCTACCCTTCCCATTCCTCTTGCCCTCCTCCTCTACACATCCCTCATCCGCCCCCTCCTGGAGTATGCCTCGGTTGTGTGGGGCAATGCCGCGCCTACGCATCTCCACCGCCTGCAGACGGTACAGAATCGTGCCCTTCGAATTGCCCTTCGCCTCCCTTACCGTTTCCCAACCCGTGAACTTCACCTCCTTGCCAATATCCCCCTCCTTCAAGACCGTGTCCGATCCTCCGCCATCTCCTTCTATGACCAATCCCGTCATTCCCCCAATCCACTCATTGTCTCTCTTGGCACCCGCCTCCATCGCCTGGCCACCACTCGCTGGCCCGACCTCCTTTCCCGCCCCCCCTGACACCTCCCATCCACCCCCCCGTCCTGTTACTTCTTCCTCTTCCTACCACTTCTCCTTTTTTGTCACACCATCCTGAAATATCTGCCGCCACCGTCATCGCCGTCGCCAAGAAGATCTGGCCAGGACGAAGGCCTTTCGTTTTCTTCATCCTCTTCCTGTCATCTTTCACTATTCTTTCGTCTGTCACTCAACGTTTCTTTTCCGGCTAGTCAATGGAGCCGTTCGTTTTCCTCTATCTCTCACTATTCCTTTTACTGTTCTGTCACCTGTTACTGTTAATTACCGTGCAACGGCCAGTCAATTGGGCCTTTCGTTTTCCTGCTTCTCTAACTATCCCTCTCACTATTCTTTCATCTTATTAAAAAAAAAAAAAAAAAAAAAAAAAACCCAAAATGCACAACGTCAAGCAAACCATACCGCCAAGTCCACTTCTTCACCACCCGTCAAGAGGAAGGCGAAGCGCGCCAGCGCTAGTACTTCCTACACGAGTCGAGGGACCACCCTCTCCTGTGCAGCGTGGCGTGGCGTGGCGTGGCGCGCGGGCCCGTTGTCAAGGCAGCACCGGACGCCGTCGCGCACGCATATCCACGCCGCATCCGCATCCGCAGTAGCCATGGCCCGGACAAAGCAAACGGCCCGCAAGTCCACCGGCGGAAAGGCGCCGCGCAAACAGCTCGCCACCAAGGCGGCGAGGAAGAGCGCGCCCGCCACCGGCGGCGTCAAGAAGCCCCACCGCTACAGGCCGGGCACCGTCGCCCTGCGAGAAATCAGGCGCTACCAGAAGAGCACAGAGCTGCTCATCCGCAAGCTGCCATTCCAGCGCCTAGTGCGCGAGATCGCCCAGGACTTCAAGACCGACCTGCGCTTCCAGAGCTCCGCAGTCATGGCCCTGCAGGAGGCCAGCGAGGCCTACCTCGTCGGCCTCTTCGAAGACACCAACCTGTGCGCAATCCACGCCAAGCGAGTCACCATCATGCCCAAGGACATCCAGCTCGCACGCCGCATCCGCGGCGAGCGCGCCTAAACCCGCACACCGCCAAACAAACAAAACGGCCCTTTTCAGGGCCACTAACGTCTCTCCGTCGCGAGCAAAACTTTGTCGGTCGCAACGACTAGTTCCCCACTCACTCTCCAGTCCAGTCGTCCCACCCCCGGCCCGGCGCCGCCGTTTCCAAAAAAAAAAAAAAAAAAAAAAGCACCGCACCGGCCGAGCCAAGTCGCAAGCGTCAATAGCGCCACCCACACAGGCCACGGCACAAAACGTGACGCCCGGAAAGCAAAGCCAAAAAAGACTATTCCAAAACACTAGATCGCGTGTTCAAACAAACAAACGCGGCGCAAAATAAATAGGTAAAAATAATAAAAGTAAAATACACTTTATGTAACACCAACCGCGCGCCGCCGCCCACGCCCGCCAACGACCCCACAATCCAACCACCGCGGCACGCAAACACCATCCACACATGAAACAAACAAACGCCAGCAAGCAAGACAGACAGACAGACAGACAACAAGGCAACCGACCGACCACGACACGACAATCAACACCTTCCCGACGTGCTTTGATGGCCCTGAGAAGGGCCGTTTTTGTTTTTGTCCGGGACCGCGCGACAGCCTCTGGTTGCGCGCCGGCCACCAGGCGACGGTGTCAACCGCCAACCCTTCCCTGCCCTTTTTACTTCTTCTTCTTGGGCGAAGCCTTCGCCTTAGACGGCGTCGCCGTCGCCTTCTTCGGGCGCGGCGCCTTCGGCTTCTTCGTCGGAACCTTGGCGGCCTTCTTCGCCTTCGACGGCGACTTGGCCTTGGCCGGCTTGGCCGCAGCCGCCTTCTTCGCACCCGCGGGAGCGGCCGACGCCGCAGACGCCTTCTTGGCGGCGCCCGCCTTCCGACCGGTCGCCGCCTTCACGCCGCCAGCCTTCTTTGCGCCGGCCGCACGGGCCCCCTTCTTCTCCTTGCTGGCCGGAGCGGCGCGCTTCTTCTTCGCACCACCGCCGCCACCACGAGCCTTGCCGCCCTCGGCCGCCCCGCCGCCGGCGCCGGCAAGCTTGAAAGAGCCCGACGCGCCCTTCCCCTTCGTCTGCACCAGCTCGCCAGCCACGACGGCCGACTTGAGGTACTTCTTGATAAAGGGCGCCAGCTTCTCCGCGTCCAGCTTGTAGTGCGCGGCAATGTACTTCTTGATCGCCTGCAGCGACGACCCGCCGCGCTCCTTCAGACTCTTGATGGCGGCCGTCACCATCTCAGAGGTGCGCGGGTGCGCAGGCTTGGCGCGCGGCTTCTTCGCAGACGACGCAGACTTGGCCTTCTTCGTAGTGCCGGTGGCGGCGGGTGCCGCGGCAGTCTCGTTCGTAGCCGCCTGGTCTGCCATCTTTTGCTTGTTCTCTTTTCTTTTTTCCCCTTGGTTTCGCTTCCTTCTCTCCTTCGACGACGCACAACAGCGAGGGGCGCGCAGCAGAGAATAGCCGCGCACGCGCCTGGCCCAGCCAGTGTCGCGGGCGGGCGCGGACGGCCGAGAGAGCGGCCACCACTCGGCGCGCCGCCGCGCCGCCGCGCCGCGCCTCACCAGTCGCTACGGGGATGTCGACGCGTACAGACCACGTTAGCTGCGCTCAGGAGGGGACTGACCGCCGTGCGGTGGGGCTTGCCCCGCCGCCGGCCCCGTCAGTCACTCCACCGGTGACGACCAGGCAAAGGAGGACGGGAAACGTTCTATTGACGACCACGGCACGTGAACTGGACTTCGCAGCGGAATATTCCACGGACGCGTCGATCGAGGACGACGCTGAACAGCAGTTTATTTCCAACCTCCGTCGGAGTGGCAGACGCTTGAGAGGAACATTGCGCCAACGTCCTTCAACATCGCAAATCGACGAGGAAGGGTTTGTCCGCCCTCCCAAGAAGAAAGTGGCACGAAATCGGCGGGAAGTTTCTGATGACGCGATCGCCCTGCAAAATCGTTTTGAGGCTATGGAAGAAGGCGACGAGGGAACGAGTGCGGCAGCGCCGCCGGAGCCACCGCCACAGCAGCAACGTCCTGCACCGCCGCCACAGCAGAGGATACCGCCCATCGTCTTACAGTATCCTGCAGATTCTCGCACGTTGTACGAGTGGCTTAAGCAGCACTGCAAACAGCCCTTCACCGCTAGGCAGGCCGGCGGGGATAAGCTGAAGCTGACGCTGACTCACACGGACGACTACATGACAGTCATGGATATGGTTGGCGCCCAGGGCATCGCCTGCTATACTTTCCCGATGGTGCGCCCACCGGTTCTGACAGTTGTCATTCGAGGAATTCTCAACTCCCTTCAAAATGACTATGTGAAGGAGTCGCTTGAAGAGCTCGGTTTCGTGGCCACCGTCGTGGACTACCACAAGATTCCTGGCACGAACAAGAAGTCGGGCTTGCGGGTCGTCGTGCTGCCTGACACGGACCGCCATCGTGAAATTTTTCAACTGACCAGGCTCTGTGCCCTGGCTGTGACGGTGGAGAAACTTCGGAACTCACGTGGAGTCCTGCAGTGTTATCGCTGCCAGGGCTTCAACCACGTCGCTCGCCATTGCACCATGCCGGCTATGTGTGTCCGTTGCGGCGGGGGTCACGAGAGTAAGATCTGCACTCACCCTCGGCAGGAGCCTGCGAAGTGTGGCCTTTGTGGTGGGAACCACCCGGCCAACTATCGTGCTTGCCCGAAGCACAAGGAGGCCAGTCGGCGCCAGCGTGGGTTACCACCGTTGAACGCCAAGCGCCGCTCACCGCGAGGCGCCACTAGGAACACCGTAACGTCTACACGGGCGGCAGCAGACTCTCGCGCGCAGCCGCCTACCTTGATGGAGCGGCGCCGAGCCTACGTCCTGCAGCGCCCTACGGCTGCCGATGTCGCCAGGGGTGGGGTTCAGAACCCCGCTCTTGCTCCTGGTTTGGACCTGTCGCAGACTTCTTTTCCGGCGTTACCACCGCGTCGCCTTCCGGATGCTGGCCGTCAGCACCCCTCCGGGAGTCAACCCCTCGATGCCGACTGTGACGTGAAGACTCTTCTTCACACGATGCTTGCTGCTCTTGCGGAGATGACCAAGGCCATTCACGCACTCCCAGCTACTATTGCAGCCGCGGTCGAGGCGACCGTTCGAGGAGCACTACGTGCAACCAGCGAAGCACCCTCTACCCAGCATGGCCAGAATTAGACGCCTGGAGGATCTCTGCATTGTTACTTACAATGCCAACGGACTCTATCACGACCTCCTGGACCTGCGGCAGTTCCTTCTTGACCATGACGTGGATCTCTGCCTTGTCACGGAGACCCATCTAAAGCCTGCGCTCCGGGCCAACATTGCTAACTACCGGTGCTACCGTACTGACCGCCTGACGGCTGGGGGCGGCACTGCTATCTATGTCAAAGCCAGTATTCGTCACTATGCTGCACCCACGCCGCCGCTCCAGACCTTTGAGACGACGGCGGTCGCGGTTGAGACCTCTGCCGGCCTCGTGACTTTCATCGCGGCCTATCGTCCGCCACGTGGACCTCTCAACATGGATGAAGCCCGAGCGCTGCTCCAAGTTCGTGGCCGGCTCTTCGTCGCAGGCGATCTTAATGCAAAGCACGCCGCGTGGAACTCTATCACCACGACGCATAATGGCCGGCGACTTCTTCGCGTCCTGGACCAGGTGGACGCCTATGCCTGTGGGCCAGACACTCCCACCTGTTTTCCATCCAGGGGCGCTCCGGATGTCCTGGACTTCGCGATCACCAAAGGGCTGCGGCAGTTTCTCACAGCGGAGTCAATCCATGCGCTGAATTCGGATCACGTCCCTGTCCTCTTCAGGCTTGCTGTTACCCCATCGTCACAGCCTGCTCGTCGGGACCTCAAGAGGACGGACTGGGACCGTTTCCGTGCCCGCCTCACGAATTCTGTTCATCTTCACCCTGAGGACGACGCTCGCGACGTGGACTGGGCGGTTGATGAATTCACCGCCGCTGTGGGGAATGCTTTGGATTCTTCCACGCCGCGCCCTCGACGATCTCCACCGCCACGGCCTGGTCTTCCGCCGGACATCCTCGATCTCATCCGTGAGCGAAATCGGCTGTTCCAGGACTGGCGGCTTACACGGGACCCTCACCTGAAGCGGCATGTCAACTTTCTCCGCCGGACCATCAAGTCCGCCATCATTGAACATAAGAATCGTCAATGGGCGTCGCAGCTATCCTCCTTCACACCGGATGCCCACTCCTGGGACGCTGTCAGGTTTTTCACCAAACGGAAGACCTCCGTTCCTCCTCTGGACGTTCCTGCCGGTGTCGCTTATGCACCTTTAGACAAGGCCAACGCGTTGGCCGACGTCTTTGAGGCAAACTTTCGCCCCATCGATGACCCCATCGATCTGCAGCATGTTCACCACGTGGAGGGGGCTATGGCCACGTACTTGGCGGAAGACACTGGCGAGGAGGACGATTTGCTCGTTCCCATCACTCCGGCGGAAATCAAGTCCACCGTTGCTGCCTTATCGTCGACCAAGGCGCCGGGTGCTGACGACGTTCCTGTGAGGGTCCTGAAGGAGTTGCCGCACATCGCTTTCGTGATACTGGCCACTATCTTCACCAGCATCATCCGGACGTCCACTTACCCAACAGCTTGGCGGCGTGCGATTGTTGTGGCTGTTCCTAAACCGGGTAAACCCCGTCAGGATCCTCGCAACTACAGGCCTATCAGCCTGCTGCCTCACCTCAGCAAAGTCTTCGAGAGGCTTCTGCTGCGCCGCTTACGGGACTTCCTGGACCACCGACGCATTCTTCCACCTGAACAGTTTGGCTTTCGGAAGGGGCATTCCACCTGCCACCAGTTGATCCGTGTGGTGGAGGAAATTACCCTCGGCTTCAACAATAGGGAGTTCTGTGGCGCCATCTTCTTGGATGTCTCGAAGGCGTTTGATAGTGTGTGGCATTGCGGGCTGCTGTATAAACTCAAGGACTTGGGCTTCCCGAAGAAGATCGTCCATCTCCTCGCCTCTTACTTGCAGGGACGCCGCTTTCAGGTGCGGATAGGCGACGCCCTGTCCTCGACTCGGCTGATAACGGCTGGCGTTCCGCAGGGCTCTGTCCTGGGCCCCACGTTGTATTCCATCTACACGTCGGACCTCCCTCGGTCTCCCCGCGTCGAGAGGGCCCTGTACGCTGACGACACCCTTCTCTACACACGTAGCCGCTGGCCAGCAGCTCTCCGCCGTCGGTTGCAGGATGCATGCTCTGACCTCGAGACGTGGGCGACGAGATGGCGAGTCTCCTTTAATGCCCTCAAGAGCCAGGCCGTCATTTTCACCAGACGACGCTCGCCGCAAGTCCAGCCGATCCGCCTGTTTGGTGTGGACATTGAGTGGACCGACGCCGCCACCTACCTGGGGGTCATTATGGACCGTCAACTGTCGTGGCAACGGCAGGCAGCGGCTGTCCGCCTTAAAGTGCACCAACGTCTGGGGGCCTTGTACCCCCTCCTCAATGAACGTTCTGCTCTCTCCGTGAGGAACGGGCTTCTCGTCTACCGTCTCTTTATCCGCCCTGTGATGGATTATGCCAGCGCTGTCTGGGGCAACGCCGCGACTAAGCATATTCATCGCCTTCAGCAGCTACAAAACAAGGCCCTCCGCCGTATCTTTCACGTTCCTGCCACGTTCCCATCTCGCTTTCTCCACGAGGCAGCTCAAGAAGAATATGTTCTGGCTCGTTTTCAACGCCAGGCCAGACTTCTTTATCGTTCTGCTGGGGACTCTGCAAATCCACTCATCCGGGGCCTCGGTGCCCCGTCTGATGACAGAGACCGCTATAAGCGGCCCAGTGCTATACTTACTCGCTAAGGTGCACAGTATAGCCCTCTTCTTGTAATTCCGATTTCTCCGCCGCCTGCATGCTGACATATGAATGAAAGTGATGTCCCTTCTTTCCTTATATAAATCTGCGGTTAGTAGTAAATGCCTAATTGGTAAACACTACATTTCCTAAGTTGAAGACACTCTGATGATGCGGACCGGCGCGCCGCGCCTCCCGCGCTTGCTACCGCCCAACGTCCGACAGCCTGCGCGGAGCAGCCCCCAACCTGCGCCGCAACCACCCGCGCCATTCAAACCACCGAGGATGGGGCTACACACACCGACACCACGGTCGCCAACCAGTCGCCGCGGCGGCGCCGCAAACCACGGCCAAACTGCAGCCACCGCGCGCCACAGCCTGGGTCGGCCCGCCGAGAATCGCCGCCCCCGCCCAAATGCCGCCCCCACAGCCCCAGCCGACGACCCGCCACAATGGCCAAACCTTCGTCAAAACTCCCACACCGTCGCCGCGGCAGCCCGGCCACCGCGGCCGGCGCCACAGCCACACGAGCCGAGTCGTGCGGCGATGACGGCCGTGCACAAACGCACCTCCGCCGCCCCATCGCCTTCCGCCGTTTTCCCGATCGGCCCGCAGCCGTCGGGCCACGGCCGCGGGCCGTCCTCCTCCTCTCGCCTCGCCCGCCAACACCCACAGCCCTTCCAACACATTTTTTTTTTCTTTTTTCTTTTTTTTTTTACTTTTTTACGATCGCCGCCTGCGCAACATGGCACCGGCCGACGGAGCGCCAACCCCCCCGCCACAGGCGAAAACAAAACAAAACAAAACAAAATAACGATAAACAAACAAACAAAATAAATTACCAGCCAGCCCCAACTACAGACACACCGAATCTGCCCTCACAGCCGACCTTACACGCCTCAACGTCAAAACAAAGGTGGTTTCTTTCTTTCAACGGTTACCTTACCTTAGGTTACGTCAGGTTAGGCTAAGAAGGCGTCAGGGTTAGGTTAAGCGTTGACGTGACGTCACGTCTTAACGTAGGCGTTAAGCTAAGGTTGCGGTCACGTACGTTAGGTTAAGGCGACTTGGGGGTTGGCCTAAGAGCTTAGGTTAGGTTACGTTAGTTTAGTTTAGGTTAGGTTAGGTGGCTGCGTTAAGGGCTTAAAGAAGTTTAGGAGGTTAAGGCGTCGAGGCGGCCGCACCCCCTTAGCTGCTGCGGCTCGGCCACGCCACGCCACGCCACGCCACGCCACGCTTTGGGGTTTCATAAGGTCGCGCGGCGGGTCGTCGGCACGCCGCAAAGGACAAAACTGCAAGACGACGTCGAAAAACAAACAACAGGTAAAAAATAAATAAGTAAAAATAAACGACGCCGACAGGCGGGGATCAGCAGAACGAGCAGATTCCGGAGAGCGAACGAGACACACACGCACGCACACACACAAACCCCCCCGAGCCGAGAGAGCACAGCACCACCACGTGTCGGCCTCCGCTCACCCGACTCGGCTGGGCTGGGCTGGCGGCCGGGCCGGATGCACGTACACGTACGGCTACAGCCACTACCCGTACACAGCCGCTCTTCACGCAACACCAGCCAAATGGCGCGCCCGCGGCTCGTCGCGGTCGCGGTCGCAACGCCACGCCGGCACACTTTCGGCACCACCGTTTTCGCGCGCACCGCAAACAAAACGCAGCCGACACACACAGAAAAAAAAAAAAAAAAAACAACACAGAGCGCGAGACGGGCGGCGGCGCACCTTTCGCCAGCCGGCAGGCAATCGACTCGCCCAGTACGACAAACGCGCACGCCACCCCACCCACCAACCAACCAACCAACCAACCAGTCGTCGTCGTCGTCGTCGTCGTCGTCCCGAAATCAAACAAACTCTCAAAAGCACAGCCCCTGCTGCCAACGGACGCAGGCGCCACGCAGCTCCCTTCCCGCCACACTCGATTCGCAGCGCAACTCACCCGGCACACCGTCAAACGACGGGCTGGGCTCGCCGCATCGCCGCAACCTACACACCTTCCACGCCACGACGCACAGCCCCACCAGACGCCCGTGCCGCAACGACACTACTGCACTACCACTACCGCACTACTCCTCTCGCCCTTGCCATACACGACACAACACGCCAAAAAATGAAAATCCAAATACAAACAAAAACACCGCCCCCACGACCCAAACACATGCACGGCGCGCCAACACACGCGAGGCAAGGCACGCAGCAAACGGCGTCCCCTCCGCGTCGCGCCATCAACCTACACACACAAGGCAACCAACAACAGCCAGCCAGCCAGCCAGCCAGCCAGCCAGCCAGCCAGCCAGCCCCACTCTCACGCCGCAAAAACAGAAAACACACCGAAACCGCCAAACGCCGCACATTCGCGCTTCGCACTTACCACACACCTCTCGGCATCCGTTTCGCACACAACGACGCGACGCACATACATCATCACGGGCTACGCACGCACACCGCGACCCACTTTTTTACGACGCCCTCGGCAGAGCACACGTGCCCACGCCCACACACAGTCGACACAACGACGCAGCGCGCAGCAGACGCGGCCGCAACACATACCTCCCCGACGACGCGCCAACACCGCCAGCCACTGCTCACTCGCCCAAGCAACCCGTGCACACAACTGCCACACGCGTCCACCACGCCGCCGCCAACCACCCGCCCGCCAGGGGGCGCTCACGTCCGCGACAACAGCGCGGCACCGCCGGGCCGGGCCGAACCGAGCCGAGCCGCCGCCTCCTCTCCACTCGGCACGCCACGTCCTGCTTGCAAAACACATGGCTCGTCCCTCTGTACACACAACGCGCCTGCCTGCGGTCGCCGCCGGCATCTATCTACCTGCGCATCGGAGCCAGGCCGGCAAGCCCACACTTAAATAATGCACTTCACCAGCCAAACAAACCCACTCTTCCTTTCTTTGCACAGCGCATGCAACAGCAGCCCCAGGAGCCGGGCCCGCCGCCAGCGTCTCCTCCTCCTCTGGGCACAGCCAGCCAGCCGTTCCCACCGCCCCGCCCCTGCTCTGCAGAACAAGAAAAAACGAAAAAGTACCAACACACGCACCCAAAGCGTAAGCCAGACAAGACCAGCCTCTCCAAGGCCACACACACGCAAAAAAAAACAAAAAAACAAAAACACTACAACAAAATAAAATAAAAAAGAAAAAGCAAGCTGTCGCCTCGCCCCCGCCCGTCCCCCCACCCCACCACATTCGCCCCCTCCGCTTGTTTTCCTTTCTACAATTTCCCTCTTTTCCACCCAATATCCCGCCGCGGTTTACGGGCACCGGCCGATTTTGCGCCCGCCCACATGTGTGCCTACTCCCCACCACCATTCCCTCCGCAGCCCGCAGCCCGCTTTTCCCCCCCTCCCTGCCCACACCACACCACACCGACGGTGCTGACGTCGACACGCACCCAAGACAGGGGCCACGACCGTCTTTTTTCCTGGGCCCATCCCCGCACCGCACCTCCTTCCAATCAACGCTGTGGCGCCTGTGTCCGCGCGAGACGCGTGCGCGCCGCCTCTCTCAACATCCGTCCGCCGTCCGCCGTCCGCCGTCCGCCGGCCGGCCCGTTTTTGGCCCCCAGGCCATCCGTCAACCACCACTGCCACTGCCCCTGCCCCTGCCCCTGCCCGCCCCGCACCACACCACACACCGCTGCTTGCCCCGGCCGTTGCCACCAAAGGCGCCAACCGCAGCCCGCGCGCGCCAGAAAGAGATGGCAAAACTACAGGGACCCAGCCGACCGACGAAAATCAGAGCAATTGGCCGGGAGGATCAAAAAGAGAGCTCCGAAAACCACCGTAGCGAGGCGTGGGAGGAAACGTTACGAGAAGCAGAAAGGGACCAGGAAAAATTCTGGAAATTTCTTAAAACTCGTGAACTAAACACGAAACATCTACATCTACATGGGGAAGGAACGACCCCACAGACCGAGCTGAAGCACTGGCGGATTCACTAGAAAGGCAATTCCAAGCACCAGAAGCGGTAGATGACGAAACTGATGACCACCAGGAAATGGTACTCAGAAGGGTAAAACCGCATCCTAAGTGCCCCGATCAGAACATCTTTCACAATCCAATAAACGCAGAAACCCCATATCTTATCACATCACAAACATACACACATCCTAAGAAGGCATCAGGCCCAGATTCCATCAAACCGCAACTACTACATCACCTACCTCCAGCAACTATCAATTATCTATCTAACATCAATATATAATGCTTGCTTCAGACTAAACTACTTGGAAACAGGCCCGAGTCATCACATTACCAAAGCCAAACAAGGACTTATTATTTCCGCAAAACTATAGGCCAACTTCCTTGGAAAGGTTCTCGGAAAGCTCATTCAAACTGAACTGAAGAAATTCAATTCTTAAAGGATAACAACATAATCATCCCACAACAATTCCGATTCCGCGAAGAACACAGCACCACCCACCAGGTGACCAGACTAGTCGAGCACATATGTCAGGCCAGAAACATTAGACACAGTACTGGAGCAGTCCTGCTTGACATTGGAAAAGCATTCGGATAACGCCTTATCTACAAGCTCCACCAGTACAACTGCCCCATCCACATTATTGCTTCTTTTCTCCGCAACAGAGCATTCTATGTCCATGTACCAGGAGCGGCAAGTAACACTAGATCCATAGAGGCTGGAGTCCCGCAAGGCTCAGTGCTGGGGCCCATTCTCTACTCAATATACACAAACAAACAGCTGGGAGGACACTTGTCACTATTTGCAGACGACACTGCAGTCTACCGCAGCAGTTCTAACCTGCAATATAGAGTCACAAAAATAGAGCAACACCTACAATCCATCCAGAAATGGGCTAACCAATGGAAACAAAAAAAAAAACAATAAACGCGGAGAAAACCCAAGCAATACAATACGATTCACATTCAAAAAGAATACCTCCTAACCTGCATATACGCCTCAGAAATAACAATCTTCCATGGTCAGGCACAATAAAGTATCTAGGCATCAAGCTGGACAAGAGGTTGACATTTAGAGACCATGTTACACACGTTTGTAACAAGGCTGCAGCAGCAATATTCAGACTGTACCCAATCATCAAAGGAAACAGAATAAATATGCGCGCCAAAAAGAAAATCTTCAAAACCGTCATAGGAACCAGCCATCACTTACGGCTCTGAAAATCTGGTCAATGGCCGCAGACACCAACATAACAAGAGTAAAAAAGGGTGCAGAACAAATACTTCAGAATTACTGCTGATGCCGGCTGGTACCAGACAAACCGAGACATATACACAAACCATAACATACTCAAAATCCCGGAAATCATCCAAAGAAAAATCCATAAAGTTTTTTTTTTTTCCACCAAACCACGGATTCGAACCACCCACTCATCAGAAATCTGGGACAAAATCCACCCGACCCAAGAACGACATTTCCCATCACGACAAAACACCACAAACTACAACATACCATGATAAACAAAAATAAAATACAAACACCATAACACTCACTCAAACAACAAACATCTACACACACCCAAGAGACCCTATCATCCCATCATTTTGTTACCCAACATAATCAGACAGAAGGCAGGGATCAAGGACAGATCCGGTCCTTCGAGTACAGGGGGTAAAAAATACCCATCAGACCAGCTCTCTCTCTCTCTCTCTCTCTCTCTCTCCGTGCCGACGCTGCCCCGCACACGCGTTCGCGTTCGCGCTCGCGTTCGGCCGACACCACACGACAGGTCTTTGGGGCCCCGCCACTGCGCAGACGCACGCCTCCTCCTCTTCCTTAGTTCTTTTTCGCTTTTCTTTTCTCCCCCGCCCCCCGCTCTCACCGCCACATCATCCCGCAACCCTTGGGGGATGTTTCCCAACATCAACGCGCCCCAATTCCACTCTCTGCCCGTGCCGCACTCTCCACTTTGCTTCTCCCCGTCCCCTACACACACGACTACCGAAACCCCGGTTGACACACCTTCTCGTAGGACAGGGGTGCGTGCGTGCGTGCGTGCGTGCGTGCGTGCGTGCGTTGTCTTGACGGTGACAGCAACAGCAACGGATCCGTCCATCCCATTCCCCCCCACTCGGTAAAGAACCATGTTCAACCCACACTACACAACAAGGGGGGCACACACGAACGCGAAAGAAAGGGCAGGGCAGGGCAGGGGCAACTATCTCGTACACATTCTTCCTCAGAACCCACATATCGCATCAACGAACGGCAGGCCAATTGCGGACTCAGCCGTGTCAGGCAAATCCAACCCAACCAACACCTCCCACGGAAACCCTGACACTGATCCAGCAGTACGTCCACATACATCGCCACACCAAATACGGGTGACGAGTGAGCAACAAATGGAACAATACACAACAAGGCTGACCTAATAAAAACTGCACGTCACGTCATACCTTCCAGACAGACGCAGTTCCGACGGGACGGCGGAACCGTATACGTACCTTTCAGCCACAACAACCGACAGACTGGACACGCCCGCGTCTCCAGCCAGCCAACCACCAGGGCCACACAGCCCGCAAGTTTCAGCGTCAACACTTCTTAACGTACGTTGCAAACTTTTCAAAACATTGCCACACACACACACACACCACGAAAAGCGTCAACCTCTCTCACACTGGATACATTCAACACTTTTTGTCGGCGGAGCTTGAGGTCAACGGTTGACACACCCCCACCGGCCACACAGGTTTCCCTTTGAAAATTGCAGTGACGGAGACGCGGCATTACGAGAGGGTTGTTTCCGAGAGCGCGACCTGGACGGAGCTGCGGCGCCGCCGCCGCCGAGGGGTAATGAACGCACGCGATGCCGCATGACAGCCCATCACCCAAAGTTTCACCCACAACTGCACAGGTCGCACCCCCTTTTCGCGCCATACTAGTGTCGATCGTCAATTACAGCTCACGGTGTTCGCATTTGCCACTTGACGGGGGGGAAAAGAAAACAAAACAAACATCTGACACGCCATGTGTTTCTCTCTCTCTGTTATATCTAGGTCATTGGGCAGCCACTGTAAAAAAAAAAAAAAAAAAAAAAAATATTTTTACGACATGGTTGGGTAAGTGATTTAAAGACAACAATTGTGGGTCACACACCATAGACCATTTCGATAGTGTTCTTGTTCTTCTCTTTTTCCTTTTTTTATCGCTCAATTGAAATAAAACCTGGGGATGATGCAATGCTGCGATATGGCACAACCGTCGTCCATTGTACACAACTCGGGAACAAAAAGAAACCAATTCAGGGAACGTTCGTTCCTTCACAACGTTTCTTTCAACGCACTTGGTCTTTACCATCCTGTATTCAACACACATTTCCTTTCATCAAACTAGGGCATTTCCATAACAGTTTGTTTCCGTTTCTGTGAGCACAATACTGCTTCTTCGACGTCATTTCACCATCTTAACTAGAGACAAACAACAAAATAGGAAAACAGCCTTGAGAACCCCGTCCACCAAATTTCAGTTAGCACGGCATCCAAGATTCTTTTCCGGGGAGTGCAGTGCAGCTGACGCTGCTCAGACCATATACCGTCGCCAGTCTCACTCAACTCTTGCGCATTCCATTCTACGCTACGTGACTATGCAAAAATGAATGAATCAAACCCGCCCAGAGAGCGTCTTGTGCGAGGGGACACACGATATAGAGAACAACAAAACACACAGGGGACACCACCAAAGTTGGAGAGAACGTTTCCACCACGGCAGCCGCGCCGTCACGCGCTTTTTTTTTTTTTCCTCCCCCCCCCCCCCACTGCACACCTCCGACACCACGGGAACGTTCACCGTCCCGTTGCCCTACACTGGGCGTTTCTTTTCAAGCCCCCACCCTATTCCTCGCTCCCCGGACATTCGACCGATCACAAAGTGCAACCTCTCGTTACCGTCGGGTGCCCCTCTTCATCCCCGGGGCGCCAACAACAAAACAAAAAAAAAAAAAAAACACCACCGACGCCGTCGTCTCGCGTCACCTCACTCAACTGAGCGGAAAATACACGTACATCCAGAATGACGACACCGCCTCCACAAACAAAAACCAGACGTCAGACGTCAGGTCGAAAGAGGGCACCGTACGTCGTGGCGCGTGGTCTCCTAACTCACCTCGCGCGTACAAATACAATGCAATGCGTGTCTCCTCACGTTCACACACACCTCCACGCTCCACTTTTACGTCGCCCAACCAACCAACTAACTTAACCCACCCGCTCGGCGTAGGAGCAGCTGTAGGCGGCAACGTGTTTCTCACCCTCGCCACCAACGGTGTGACATCCGACAATCGCGGTTTGCTTTCCGTTCCACACCTCCGGCCATACCATACAAAGGGGACAAAAAAAAATATATCAAACAAGCCAACTCCAGCGATCCGCCCCCCTAACACCAACACGTCTCGAAACACCCACGCCCACGACCCGGCTGTGGCTAAAGTGCGTATCCCAACGTCACACCAAAACCAAAGGCGCCGGCGCCGCACCACACCACAAGCTACAGCTACAGCTGTGCCGCCGTCCACCCGCTCACAACAACAACAACAACAACAACAATTCCGCCCTTCCCGCAAAGGCATTTTGGTGGCCCTGAAAAGGGCCGTTTTTTCTTTTCTTCGCCGCGCCGCGGACGAGCCTCCTATTTCCAAGAGCCACCTCCTTACTTGGAGCTCGTGTACTTGGTCACCGCCTTCGTGCCCTCGCTCACCGCGTGCTTGGCCAGCTCGCCAGGCAGCAAGAGCCGCACAGCGGTCTGGATCTCGCGGGACGTGATGGTCGAGCGCTTGTTGTAGTGCGCCAGGCGAGAAGCCTCGGCCGCAATGCGCTCGAAAATGTCGTTCACGAAGCTGTTCATGATGCTCATCGCCTTCGAAGAGATGCCCGTGTCAGGGTGCACCTGCTTCAGCACCTTGTAGATGTAGATGGCATAGCTCTCCTTCCTCTTGCGCTTCTTCTTCTTGTCGCCCTTCGAAATGTTCTTCTGCGCCTTGCCAGCCTTCTTGGCGGCTTTCCCGCTAGTCTTGGGCGGCATCACGAACAAACAGGCAGGCAGGCACGCGCAGTCAGTCAGTCAGTCAGGCGCTCCGCTCCAGTCAGCGTCTCCCCACACAGTGGCACCCGCCGGACATGAGATGGCTGGGTTTGCACCCATGCTAGTTCTGGAGAGCCAGCGTTCTTTCAACGCTCTGTCTCACGAAATGATCCTGTGGGTTCGTATGTGGCTTGTGTGCAGTAATGGCTTGGGGATTTTCCCCCCGGGTGGATGGCGTTAGTGATGATGATGTTGATAGAAGTGGAGATGAGTATCCTGTTTCATGAGGATGAGAAGATGGTTACCGCCTGTAGTGGCGATGGAGTGTGTTGATAGGAGCTCTGAGTTGAGGGTGAGGGTTCCGTCCCAGTGTATTGATGAGCTGGTACGGTGATGAATGAGATGATTCGTAGAATGTTTGTGATTTTTGTTTGATTATGTGATAGAAAGAGGGTTGCCCTAGCATTGCCCTGATTTCCTCATTGCTAGTCAGTCTTGGTACGTCTGCAATAATTCTTAGGGTTTTATTTTGGACGACCTCCAATTGGGCTAGATTAGTGTCTGCTGCCATGCTCCACACTTCAGAGCCGTAGAGGATGACAGGCAGGACTATTGTTTTCCAGATTCTGAGCTTTGCTGATATGGACAATCCCATTCCCTTTAATAATGGGTATAGTTGGTAGAGCCGGGCGGAGCCTTTGTTCCTAGCCTCTCTTATGTGATGCTTGAATGTTAGGTTTTTGTCCAATTTTAGTCCTAAGTATGTGATTTCATTTTTCCATGGGAGTATTTGTTCATTGTAAGTGATGTTTATTATGGGTTTCTTGATTTTATGAGAAAATAGGATTGTTTGACATTTGTCAGCATTTATTTTTATTTTCCAGATGTTGCACCAGTTTGCAACTTTGTTGAGATGTCGTTGTAGGCTGTAGGCTAGGTAATTAATGTTTCTGCCACTGAGATAGAGTGCTGTGTCATCAGCATATAAGGCTATGTTGCCACCCGGCTCTTTCGGGATGTCATTTGTATACAGAAGATATAGGAGGGGGCCAAGCACAGATCCCTGTGGGACACCTGCTTCTATGAGTTTCATGCCACTTTTTGCCTTTTCTATGTATGAGTAAAATTTCCTGTCAGAGAGGAAAGACTGAATGATTTTTAGCAGGTGGAGAGGGCAGTTGAGTTTGGAGATCTTATATAGCAAGCCGTCATGCCAAACACGATCAAAAGCCTTTTCAATATCCAAGAAAATAGCTGCGGTGCTGTTGCCCTGGCTCTTCTCCGTGCAGACATGCTCCACCAGGCGAATGGCTTGCTGTACAGTGCTATGTCCAGCACGAAAACCAAATTGTTCAGGGATGATGATGTTGTTTATGGATAGAAACTGGAGTAGGGAGTTTTGTATAAGAATTTCGAGAAGTTTGGAGAGATGACATAGTAGGGAGATAGGGCGGTGGTTTTGCGGGAATAACTGATCTTTATTGGGCTTTGGAATGGAAATAACTTTTGCAACCTTCCAGGCTGAAGGGAAGTATTGTATGGAGAGGCAACTGTTTAGGATGGCTGTAAGGTGAGAGATAGCAGGTTGAGGAAGGTTTCTAAGAAAGGGGGGTTTGATGTTATCGGGACCAGGGGCTTTTGCATTGCCGATTCGCCTGATGAGAACAGAGACTGCACGTTCAGTGGTCGGCACAAAGTTGGTGACTGGTCTGGCACGAAGTGTTCGATGTAGGTGACGCTCAACTCTGCGCTCCAGGGCTTCTGCTTCTTCCTCGTCTTCATCGATTATATTCTCTTGGAACTGCAGCTCGAGCGTGTTTGCCATGGCGGTTGCTTTGTCGTGTGGGGTATAGACTAAACCGTTTTGCCCATGAAGTGGTCTGCTGGCTTTTTGGGGTTGTCGTCTGGATCTGATGATTCCCCAGAATTTTTCGGGATTTTGCTCTGCTGTTTGCAGGCTTTGTTCCCATCTAGCACTTCGTAGCAGTTTAAGTCTGGTCTGGATTTCCCTGGCCATCCTAAACATGCGTCTCCTGTCTTGGGGGTCACGAAAAGTTTGCCATCTCTTGCGCGTTCTGTTCTTGTCCGTAATTAGTTGCGCAAGGTCTGGGGGCAGGTTGCTCCGTCCGCTGTTGTGCGTTATTTTGATGGTTGATGCTTCCCCACACGTCGTGATGATTTGGGTTAATTCTGCTATAGCCTGGTCGATTTCTTCTGGGGTCTGCATGTCAGGAGCCTGGTCAGGTATGTGTAGAGTGACCAGTTCCTTGTACCTCGCCCAATTTGTGTTGTAAGTTGTAATTATTCTGTTACTTGGAATGTCTTGGTCACCCTGAAATCTTAGAATAACAGGGCTATGGTCTGAATTTAGGCTGTTGATTACCTCTGTTGTTGTGTTGAGGTTAACGTTTTTTAAGAGGAATATGTCCAATTTGTCAGGCATGCACCTAGAGTCATAGGGAACATGAGTAGGCTCATCAGTTGAGACAACCCTTACTGCTGGATGGTTATCAAGGTATCTCAGTAGTTTGTTGCCACTTGTGTTTGTAGTACGACATCCCCATGCCCTGTGCTTGGCATTCAGGTCCCCTCCTATTATGGTTCTGTGGTTTATGTCCAATAGATCGTCCAGGTCACTGGGAAACAGTCTGGCTTGGGGTGGGTGGTATGCTGCCACCAGAAGTGTGGGGTGGTTGTTAAGAATAACTTCGACTGCTGTTGCCTCTGTGTTTATGAGTGGTGGCGTTTGTATTACCCTGTGGCATATTCGATTTTTAATGAGAATGGCTGTACCGCCACCTGGTCTGTTAGGGCGGTCATTTCTGGCCAACACATAATTTCGGACTCGAAAGCTCTCATCAGGGGTTAGGTGGGTCTCGTTTAGGAGTGCCACATCCACCCCATGGTCATCGAGGAACATCTCGAGCTCGAATCGGTCGTGGGAAACACCGTCAGCGTTCCAGATGGCGATAGTGATGTGCTGGTTTTCATTTGCCATTTAGGAGCAGGGGCAAGATGTTTGTGATAATTAGTGTCACTTTACTGAGAAGATCTGGGGCTGCTAAGAACTGATTGATAATCTGTGTGATTTTGGTAACAAAATTTTGAGGGAGAAGGTTTTTGACAAACTGCCAGATTTGTGATAAAATTTGAGGTGTTTGTACCTGTGAGTCCTCTGTGATGCTTTGCTGGGCAGTGGTGTTGTCACTGGCGATGTTGGTTTGAATTGTCACCGCAGGAGCAGTTGGGGGCTCTGTGGCGGTTGCCATTGAATGACTGGCTAGTGGGGGGGCAGCCTCAGTCGCTGCAGAGGTTGAGGGGAGAGGTGTCGCACTTGTCTGTTCCTTTAGAACACAGGTGCTGGGGGGAGGTGCGGCTAGCGGCGGATGTAGAGTCACCTTGGAGGGCAGGATTCTGCCAGGTTGTTGTTTCGGGATTGTGGGCTTTGTTTTAGGGGAGTTTGGTGGGGTGCGCCCTGTTCTCACTATTTCGGCGAGCGTGCCCGCGGGGTGGGGGTCCTTTATGGGCTCGGGTGCGGCGGCCGGTTGCGCGCGCGCCCCATTGGTCGGCGGCCGCAGCAGGGCGAGCTGGTAAAGGTGCGGCGGCGGCGTGTGGCACCCGCCGCACGCCGCCGCCGCACCTTTACCAGCTCGCCCTGCTGCGGCCGCCGACCAATGGGGCGCGCGCGCAACCGGCCGCCGCACCCGAGCCCATAAAGGACCCCCACCCCGCGGGCACCATACTACGCAACCCACTAATACAAAATGTGCTTCCACACCTCGACCCAGAAGACGAGAGAAAACTGATGCAGGCGGTCGTGCGAACAGAAAAACGTAGGGAAATGAGGAGAATGGAGCAAAAAAGGGAACAGATAAAACAGGAGACCAAATTCATCAGGGAAATAGGCAGGAAAGCAGACAGGAAAATTCTCCCAAAGACGACAGCCAAACTGCTCGTCAGGGAGAAAAGAAAGCGCGCGAAGTCACCCAAGCGCAAACCCGGAACATCAGAGCCTCTCCCCCTACTATTTGATACACGCCCGACCACAGATACGGCGGACGAAGCTGCAGAGACGGCCACTCCAGGCCCAAGCAACGCATCTGCGGGAGAAACGATCGTGACGGACGGGTCTCCCGCAGAAGCGTCAACGCCAGCAGTAACAACAAACGAAAATCCCAAACCTAGCACGTCCTCCCTAGTTCAAGACGCTACACACGACACGCAAGACGCACCACCCACGAACTCGCCACTCCAGGCCCAAGCAACGCATCTGCGGGAGAAACGATCGTGACGGACGGGTCTCCCGCAGAAGCGTCAACGCCAGCAGTAACAACAAACGAAAATCCCAAACCTAGCACGTCCTCCCTAGTTCAAGACGCTACACACGACACGCAAGACGCACCACCCACGAACTCGCCCCAGAGCCCAGAGCCGGCACACGCAAACGTCACCGCAGCAGCCGAGCACGCGCCCGCCACAGCCGAGGAGCCGGAAGCTAACGGTACCTTCGAGCTGGCGCGGCGCACGGCCAAGGTCAAGCCGCCACCAGCCGCGGCCGGCACTGCCTGCGCCACAAGCAACAAATACGACGCGCTCGATGAAGACGCGCAAACACCCCCAGCCCCACCACCACCAAAGACACAACAAAACACGCAACATCCCAAACATGAAAGACTACCACCCATAGTCGCCACGTATCCAGATACATACAAAAAAATGTACGATCTTATCACTGCCGCCATAGGCGACGAACGCTTCCACGCAAAATCTGCCGGCGGTGATAAGATCAAAATCACACTGAAAACGATAGACGACTACAACACAACAAAAAACACATTAAAACAACACCAGATACCGCACTACACGTACCCCACAGGCGCACAAAAGACTTTGAAAGTCGTCTTAAGAGGCTTCCCCACACGCACCGACCCCGCCGACATCAAGGACGCCATAACGGCGAAAGGATACGACGTAAGGTCGGTGCGCAAACAGGGCTCGAACAACAGAGACCCACTGTATTGTGCAACGTTAATCGACACACCACAGCATCGGAAGTTGTTCCAGGAAACCCGACTAATGTGCCTTGGAATAACGACCGAACCACTGAAACAAAGATCTAGAGCACCACAGTGCTTTAACTGTCAAGTGATCGGCCACGTAAATTATTACTGCGACATGCCGCCACGCTGCGTGCGATGCGCTGGAGGCCACGCGTCCAGGGAGTGCAAAATGTCACCCCAGGACAAGCCAAAATGCGCTAACTGCAGCGGCGCCCACACGGCCAGCTACCAAGGCTGTCCAGCACACAAAAGAGCCAAGGCCCGACAAACTGGGCAGATCACAAACACAAAAAACGTAAAACAAGCACAAACACGTAACAACACCAAAAAACCAAAGAACACCACTCAAAACACGCAAACAGAAGACACCAAAACAAAAACACGAAACAAAGAGAAAGACGACAACACAAACACGCAAACACCCGGCACAAGCACACGAACACAGGACGCTACAAGATCCTATGCAAGAGCAGTATCCCCCGCACAGACCCCCAAAGTAGAAACAACAAAGCCAGCAACAACAACACAAACAAGCAGCTCACAACACACACCAATACACCACTTCTCCCAAGCCCTGACGGAAGTAATCAAGCTCATGGACAAGCTGATGCAGACCATGACAAAAACTTCGATAAATTATCCGCCGAAATTTCATCGGCAGTTAGGCCCTCGCAGCCCACTGCGACAACAAGTGTCACAACACCTCATCATGGCTAGGCCAGCAATTCAGGGTTTTAAACTATGCACGTTTAATGCCATGAGCCTCTTCCCCCAGGGTCTAGAATTCAGACAATTCCTGGCGGAAGAAGAAATAGACATATGCATGGTGCAGGAGACCAACCTGAAACCGGGAATCAGAGTTTCTGCACCAAACTACCTCTGCTACAGACGAGACCGACCAACTGCAGGGGGCGGGGTAGCAATATACATAAAAAGGGGGATTCCGCACCACCAGATTCATACGCCAGAAATGACACAGTTGGAAACAGTAGCACTAGAGGTACAGACATCCACAGGTCCGGTAACTGTGGTGTCAGCATATCGACAACCCAACACCCACAGGTTAGTTAAAGACGACATCGTCAAATTAGGACAAATTGGAGGCAAGCTGATACTTGGAGGAGATCTTAACTCCAAGCACTCTGACTGGAACTCCAGGAGGACGAACCAAGCTGGCCGACAATTAAAAAGCATCGCGCGCATCCACCACATGCACGTATGGGCCCCAGAGGAGCCCACACACTTTCCCAGAAATGGGAATAACCCGGACGTAATCGACGTAGCAATCACCAAAGGTCTCGCAGGATTCGTGACGGCGATTTCACTAAATAGAATGTCGTCTGATCACAATCCTGTTACATTCGAGATTGACGTGGGCGGCTGGCTACCGCCAATCCAGCGCCCAACCTCGTACAAACGCATCGATTGGGAAAAATTTCAAACACATGTAATGGAAGAATTCACCAACACCCCGCTCCCGACAGAGGACACCGAACAAACGCTGAGTAGTTTCACCGACACGGTCCTCCAAGCAGCTCAGGGCGCAACACCAGAACCCCCAACCCTTCCACCCCCCACACAGCGACTGCCACCCCAGCTGCTTGCCCAGATTAGGCACAAAAACAGGACCGCGAAGGAATGGAAACTTACGCGAAACCCGGACACCAGGAGGCTGCTCAATAGATTACAGAGAGAACTTAAGGCCGCGCTCACTGAGCACAGAAACCAGCAATGGTCAAACCGCCTTACATCTCTCAAAGTGCAGGACAACAGCCTTTGGCAAGCAACTCAGCAGTTCACTAAAAGACGCGCAAGGATGCCGCCTCTGCACGGCGAGAGAGGACTAGTGTTCAGCGCTCAAGACAAAGCCAACGCACTCGCCGACGTCTTCGAGAAGCAATTCACACCAGCAGAGGCGCAGGACCACGAACATGAAAGAATGGTCCGCAGACAACTAACCGCATTTCTGGCAGCAGACGATGACGTCGATGAAGTTCCACCTACCTTCTCAACGGAGGAGGTAGCGGTAGCCATCAAATCGCTGCCCAACAAGAAAGCCCCAGGTCACGATCTCCTCACCAATGAACTGCTTAAGCACCTGCCCCAGCTAGCGATAGAAAAACTGACAGAAACGTTCAATGAAATCACGCGATCACAAAAATTCCCGAAACAGTGGAAACACGCGGAAGTGGTCGCGATCGCTAAGCCTGGAAAAGACCCCATCTTTCCCCAGCACCATCGCCCCATAAGCTTACTCCCAACGCTGAGTAAGCTGTACGAGCGCCTCCTCTTAGTGCACATTGACAGGCACATAAAAAGAGAGAACATGCTCCCCAAATTCCAGTTCGGATTTCGCAACCAACACTCAGCACCCCAACAACTCATGCGAGTGGTCGAAGCCGCCACAGAAGCCTTTAACCGGAAAGGCTACTGTGGTCTAGTGCTGCTAGACGTAGCCAAGGCGTTCGACAGTGTGTGGCACACTGGACTACTGTACAAATTGTACACATTAGGTTTCCCTGGCCATGTCGTTAAGCTCCTGAAGAGCTACCTAGCCAACCGCACATTTTGTGTCAAAGTGGACACTGCGAGGTCCTCGAAACGCACCGTCAGGGCCGGAGTACCACAGGGCTCGGTGCTAGGCCCATTACTGTATAACCTATACACGGCCGACACATCGTCTGCCCCACAGACCCATACAGCCCAATACGCCGACGACACGGCATTCTTCGCCGTCAGTACAAATAGGAGGGTGGTTACAGCGAGACTCCAAAACATACTACATCAGACAGAAGCTTGGGCCAGGAAATGGCGAATAACAATAAATGGGGAGAAAACACAAGCATTGATGCTCACCCAAAGAAAAGGCAAACGAAACCCTGCCCACCGCCTACGTGACAACAGACCACTAAGACTGCACAGACGTGACATCCCATGGAGGGCCACGGCCAAATACCTGGGTGTCACCCTTGACAAAAGACTGACTTGGCGCACACACATCGAAGACATTAGGAGGAAGACCAGCGCCAGACTCAACAACATTTACCCCCTCCTCAACATTGAAAGCAGCTTGGCGGCAACTACAGGAGTAAGGCTGTACTGTACGCTTGTCCGCCCTATCATTGAGTATGCCTGCCCAGTCTGGGGCTATGCAGCCAAATCTCACCTGCTGAGACTGCAGAGAGTACAAAATAGAGCACTCAGACGGGCAATTCATGTCAGGACGCGCTTCCCCACTGCAGACACCCATGAAGCAACGGAAGTGAAAGCACTAACCGAAAGATTCAGAGAACTCGCGGTAGCATTCTACCAAACCGCGAGTCACTCTGAAAACGACCTGATAAATAGCCTCGGGAATTATCCCACCGATAATCTCAAATACAGGAGGCCAAAGTGCATCCTACACTAAAAAACGATTAACAATCAAACACCAACAGACAACAGTGGTTTATTAAAAATCGCATTAAAAGTTAGGCCAAAATCAAAAAGTAAGGTGCATGACAAATGCAAAAACGAAGAACATACTTGTTTGGAGCAAATGTCAAAGGACTACAAACCTCCACCACAAGACTGCTCAAAGTCCGAGCATGTCAAAATATGCGAAGCGCGCCGGCGCCGGCACGCACTCCGCTGCTCGACTCGCTGCGGATCGCACCGTTTGGGGCGTTGTGCTTTTCTTTCTCGCTTCTTTCGAAACTAGCCCATCGCCATGTCCGGACGCGGAAAAGGAGGCAAAGTCAAGGGCAAGTCAAAGTCCCGCTCAAGCAGGGCTGGGCTCCAGTTCCCGGTCGGCAGAATCCACCGCCTCCTGCGCAAGGGAAACTACGCCGAGCGCGTCGGCGCCGGGGCGCCCGTCTACCTCGCCGCCGTCATGGAGTACCTCGCGGCTGAGGTGCTCGAGCTGGCCGGAAACGCGGCCCGCGACAACAAGAAGACGCGCATCATCCCGCGCCACCTGCAGCTCGCCATACGCAACGACGAGGAGCTCAACAAGCTCTTGTCGGGCGTCACCATCGCACAGGGAGGTGTCCTGCCCAACATCCAGGCCGTCCTGCTGCCAAAGAAGACCGAGAAGAAGGCCTAAAAGAGAGACAGCGCAATCGGCAACCGCCGCGTGCTCCCTTGGCACGCAGCGCGCCATTTGCCGCCTCGGCTCAAAAACAAAACACAATCGGCCCTTGTCAGGGCCACCACACAAACCTACGTCCAAAGCAGAATTCCAGTCGTTCGTCGCACCACTTTTCTCTCTCTCTCTCTCTCTCTCTCTCTCTCTCTTTCTGTGTACGGTTTTTTTTTCCTTCTTACACACACAGGCGCCGCCATCTTGTACACACGTACTTGGCCACCTCCTCCACTCCACTCCACGCACGCACAGTCTCGCGACCATTAACCAGCACACGTGGCGCACAACAACACACCTCAAAAATAACCCCTCGGCACTCAGCCGCGCCGCAACACACAGCCCATCCACCGACAAGAAGCATACAAGCAAAGAGGGAGGGGAAGGAAGGAAGGAAGGAAGGAAGGAAGGAAGGAAGGAAGGAAGGAAGGAGCTCACACAACGCAAGGGCACGCTTCCTTCCCTCCCAACCGCACCGCACACCACGTCAAAAAAACTCCAAACAAAACTAAAAGGCCAAGTAGACTAAAAAGGAAAAGAAAAAAAAAAAACCAGCAACACAGACTCTTTCGCACTTTTCAACTTCCGAACACTGTGGTGGCCCTGAAAAGGGCCGTTTTTCAATCTCTCTTTCCTTCCTTCGGTCTCACACCGCCTAACCGCCGAAACCGTACAGGGTGCGCCCCTGCCTCTTCAGGGCGTACACCACGTCCATGGCCGTCACAGTCTTGCGCTTGGCGTGCTCAGTGTACGTCACCGCGTCGCGGATCACGTTCTCCAGGAACACCTTCAGCACTCCGCGCGTCTCCTCGTAGATCAGACCAGAGATGCGCTTCACGCCGCCCCTGCGCGCCAGGCGGCGGATCGCGGGCTTCGTGATGCCCTGGATGTTGTCGCGCAACACTTTGCGGTGCCGCTTGGCGCCACCCTTGCCGAGCCCCTTTCCTCCCTTGCCGCGGCCTGTCATTCTTCTTCTTCAAGCGTCTCAACCACAATAATATAAAAAACAGAAAGCAAGGCAAGCTCCTCACCCGGCGCTAGCGAGTCGGCTACGGTTGTGGCGCCCAGCGCGCGCGCCGCCCCCCTATATAGACTCTGGGGCCCCGCGGCCCGCCCTCCCCTCCCCCCACCACCGCGCACCGAGGGCATATAAGCGCAGCACCGGGGCGCGCGGGCCCGTTGTCAAGGCAGCACCGGACGCCGTCGCGCACGCATATCCACGCCGCATCCGCATCCGCAGTAGCCATGGCCCGGACAAAGCAAACGGCCCGCAAGTCCACCGGCGGAAAGGCGCCGCGCAAACAGCTCGCCACCAAGGCGGCGAGGAAGAGCGCGCCCGCCACCGGCGGCGTCAAGAAGCCCCACCGCTACAGGCCGGGCACCGTCGCCCTGCGAGAAATCAGGCGCTACCAGAAGAGCACAGAGCTGCTCATCCGCAAGCTGCCATTCCAGCGCCTAGTGCGCGAGATCGCCCAGGACTTCAAGACCGACCTGCGCTTCCAGAGCTCCGCAGTCATGGCCCTGCAGGAGGCCAGCGAGGCCTACCTCGTCGGCCTCTTCGAAGACACCAACCTGTGCGCAATCCACGCCAAGCGAGTCACCATCATGCCCAAGGACATCCAGCTCGCGCGCCGCATCCGCGGCGAGCGCGCCTAAACCCGCACACCGCCAAACAAACAAAACGGCCCTTTTCAGGGCCACTAACGTCTCTCCGTCGCGAGCAAAACTTTGTCGGTCGCAACGACTAGTTCCCCACTCACTCTCCAGTCCAGTCGTCCCACCCCCGGCCCGGCGCCGCCGTTTCCAAAAAAAAAAAAAAAAAAAAAAAAAGCACCGCACCGGCCGAGCCAAGTCGCAAGCGTCAATAGCGCCACCCACACAGGCCACGGCACAAAACGTGACGCCCGGAAAGCAAAGCCAAAAAAGACTATTCCAAAACCACCACCAAGACAAACAAACAAACGCGGCGCAAAATAAATAGGTAAAAATAATAAAAGTAAAATACACTTTATGTAACACCAACCGCGCGCCGCCGCCCACGCCCGCCAACGACCCCACAATCCAACCACCGCGGCACGCAAACACCATCCACACATGAAACAAACAAACGCCAGCAAGCAAGACAGACAGACAGACAGACAACAAGGCAACCGACCGACCACGACACGACAATCAACACCTTCCCGACGTGCTTTGATGGCCCTGAGAAGGGCCGTTTTTGTTTTTGTCCGGGACCGCGCGACAGCCTCTGGTTGCGCGCCGGCCACCAGGCGACGGTGTCAACCGCCAACCCTTCCCTGCCCTTTTTACTTCTTCTTCTTGGGCGAAGCCTTCGCCTTAGACGGCGTCGCCGTCGCCTTCTTCGGGCGCGGCGCCTTCGGCTTCTTCGTCGGAACCTTGGCGGCCTTCTTCGCCTTCGACGGCGACTTGGCCTTGGCCGGCTTGGCCGCAGCCGCCTTCTTCGCACCCGCGGGAGCGGCCGACGCCGCAGACGCCTTCTTGGCGGCGCCCGCCTTCCGACCGGTCGCCGCCTTCACGCCGCCAGCCTTCTTTGCGCCGGCCGCACGGGCCCCCTTCTTCTCCTTGCTGGCCGGAGCGGCGCGCTTCTTCTTCGCACCACCGCCGCCACCACGAGCCTTGCCGCCCTCGGCCGCCCCGCCGCCGGCAAGCTTGAAAGAGCCCGACGCGCCCTTCCCCTTCGTCTGCACCAGCTCGCCAGCCACGACGGCCGACTTGAGGTACTTCTTGATAAAGGGCGCCAGCTTCTCCGCGTCCAGCTTGTAGTGCGCGGCAATGTACTTCTTGATCGCCTGCAGCGACGACCCGCCGCGCTCCTTCAGACTCTTGATGGCGGCCGTCACCATCTCAGAGGTGCGCGGGTGCGCAGGCTTGGCGCGCGGCTTCTTCGCAGACGACGCAGACTTGGCCTTCTTCGTAGTGCCGGTGGCGGCGGGTGCCGCGGCAGTCTCGTTCGTAGCCGCCTGGTCTGCCATCTTTTGCTTGTTCTCTTTTCTTTTTTCCCCTTGGTTTCGCTTCCTTCTCTCCTTCGACGACGCACAACAGCGAGGGGCGCGCAGCAGAGAATAGCCGCGCACGCGCCTGGCCCAGCCAGTGTCGCGGGCGGGCGCGGACGGCCGAGAGAGCGGCCGCCACTCGGCGCGCCGCCGCGCCGCCGCGCCGCGCCTCCCGCGCTTGCTACCGCCCAACGTCCGACAGCCTGCGCGGAGCAGCCCCCAACCTGCGCCGCAACCACCCGCGCCATTCAAACCACCGAGGATGGGGCTACACACACCGACACCACGGTCGCCAACCAGTCGCCGCGGCGGCGCCGCAAACCACGGCCAAACTGCAGCCACCGCGCGCCACAGCCTGGGTCGGCCCGCCGAGAATCGCCGCCCCCGCCCAAATGCCGCCCCCACAGCCCCAGCCGACGACCCGCCACAATGGCCAAACCTTCGTCAAAACTCCCACACCGTCGCCGCGGCAGCCCGGCCACCGCGGCCGGCGTCACAGCCACACGAGCCGAGTCGTGCGGCGATGACGGCCGTGCACAAACGCACCTCCGCCGCCCCATCGCCTTCCGCCGTTTTCCCGATCGGCCCGCAGCCGTCGGGCCACGGCCGCGGGCCGTCCTCCTCCTTTCGCCTCGCCCGCCAACACCCACAGCCCTTCCAACACATTTTTTTTCTTTTTTCTTTTTTTTTTTACTTTTTTACGATCGCCGCCTGCGCAACATGGCACCGGCCGACGGAGCGCCAACCCCCCCGCCACAGGCGAAAACAAAACAAAACAAAACAAAACAACGATAAACAAACAAACAAAATAAATTACCAGCCAGCCCCAACTACAGACACACCGAATCTGCCCTCACAGCCGACCTTACACGCCTCAACGTCAAAACAAAGGTGGTTTCTTTCTTTCAACGGTTACCTTACCTTAGGTTACGTCAGGTTAGGCTAAGAAGGCGTCAGGGTTAGGTTAAGCGTTGACGTGACGTCACGTCTTAACGTAGGCGTTAAGCTAAGGTTGCGGTCACGTACGTTAGGTTAAGGCGACTTGGGGGTTGGCCTAAGAGCTTAGGTTAGGTTACGTTAGTTTAGGTGGCTGCGTTAAGGGGCTTAAAGAAGTTTAGGAGGTTAAGGCGTCGAGGCGGCCGCACCCCCTTAGCTGCTGCGGCTCGGCCACGCCACGCCACGCCACGCCACGCCACGCCACGCTTTGGGGTTTCATAAGGTCGCGCGGCGGGTCGTCGGCACGCCGCAAAGGACAAAACTGCAAGACGACGTCGAAAAACAAACAACAGGTAAAAAATAAATAAGTAAAAATAAACGACGCCGACAGGCGGGGATCAGCAGAACGAGCAGATTCCGGAGAGCGAACGAGACACACACGCACGCACACACACAAACCCCCCCGAGCCGAGAGAGCACAGCACCACCACGTGTCGGCCTCCGCTCACCCGACTCGGCTGGGCTGGGCTGGCGGCCGGGCCGGATGCACGTACACGTACGGCTACAGCCACTACCCTACACAGCCGCTCTTCACGCAACACCAGCCAAATGGCGCGCCCGCGGCTCGTCGCGGTCGCGGTCGCAACGCCACGCCGGCACACTTTCGGCACCACCGTTTTCGCGCGCACCGCAAACAAAACGCAGCCGACACACACAGGAAAAAAAAAAAAAAAAAAAAACAACACAGAGCGCGAGACGGGCGGCGGCGCACCTTTCGCCAGCCGGCAGGCAATCGACTCGCCCAGTACGACAAACGCGCACGCCACCCCACCCACCAACCAACCAACCAACCAACCAGTCGTCGTCGTCGTCGTCGTCGTCGTCCCGAAATCAAACAAACTCTCAAAAGCACAGCCCCTGCTGCCAACGGACGCAGGCGCCACGCAGCTCCCTTCCCGCCACACTCGATTCGCAGCGCAACTCACCCGGCACACCGTCAAACGACGGGCTGGGCTCGCCGCATCGCCGCAACCTACACACCTTCCACGCCACGACGCACAGCCCCACCAGACGCCCGTGCCGCAACGACACTACTGCACTACCACTACCGCACTACTCCTCTCGCCCTTGCCATACACGACACAACACGCCAAAAAATGAAAATCCAAATACAAACAAAAACACCGCCCCCACGACCCAAACACATGCACGGCGCGCCAACACACGCGAGGCAAGGCACGCAGCAAACGGCGTCCCCTCCGCGTCGCGCCATCAACCTACACACACAAGGCAACCAACAACAGCCAGCCAGCCAGCCAGCCAGCCAGCCAGCCAGCCAGCCAGCCCCACTCTCACGCCGCAAAAACAGAAAACACACCGAAACCGCCAAACGCCGCACATTCGCGCTTCGCACTTACCACACACCTCTCGGCATCCGTTTCGCACACAACGACGCGACGCACAATACATCATCACGGGCTACGCACGCACACCGCGACCCACTTTTTTACGACGCCCTCGGCAGAGCACACGTGCCCACGCCCACACACAGTCGACACAACGACGCAGCGCGCAGCAGACGCGGCCGCAACACATACCTCCCCGACGACGCGCCAACACCGCCAGCCACTGCTCACTCGCCCAAGCAACCCGTGCACACAACTGCCACACGCGTCCACCACGCCGCCGCCAACCACCCGCCCGCCAGGGGGCGCTCACGTCCGCGACAACAGCGCGGCACCGCCGGGCCGGGCCGAACCGAGCCGAGCCGCCGCCTCCTCTCCACTCGGCACGCCACGTCCTGCTTGCAAAACACATGGCTCGTCCCTCTGTACACACAACGCGCCTGCCTGCGGTCGCCGCCGGCATCTATCTACCTGCGCATCGGAGCCAGGCCGGCAAGCCCACACTTAAATAATGCACTTCACCAGCCAAACAAACCCACTCTTCCTTTCTTTGCACAGCGCATGCAACAGCAGCCCCAGGAGCCGGGCCCGCCGCCAGCGTCTCCTCCTCCTCTGGGCACAGCCAGCCAGCCGTTCCCACCGCCCCGCCCCTGCTCTGCAGAACAAGAAAAAACGAAAAAGTACCAACACACGCACCCAAAGCGTAAGCCAGACAAGACCAGCCTCTCCAAGGCCACACACACGCAAAAAAAACAAAAAAACAAAAACACTACAACAAAATAAAATAAAAAAGAAAAAGCAAGCTGTCGCCTCGCCCCCGCCCGTCCCCCCACCCCACCACATTCGCCCCCTCCGCTTGTTTTCCTTTCTACAATTTCCCTCTTTTCCACCCAATATCCCGCCGCGGTTTACGGGCACCGGCCGATTTTGCGCCCGCCCACATGTGTGCCTACTCCCCACCACCATTCCCTCCGCAGCCCGCAGCCCGCTTTTCCCCCCCTCCCTGCCCACACCACACCACACCGACGGTGCTGACGTCGACACGCACCCAAGACAGGGGCCACGACCGTCTTTTTTCCTGGGCCCATCCCCGCACCGCACCTCCTTCCAATCAACGCTGTGGCGCCTGTGTCCGCGCGAGACGCGTGCGCGCCGCCTCTCTCAACATCCGTCCGCCGTCCGCCGTCCGCCGTCCGCCGGCCGGCCCGTTTTTCGGCCCCCAGGCCATCCGTCAACCACCACTGCCACTGCCCCTGCCCCTGCCCCTGCCCGCCCCGCATCACACCACACACCGCTGCTTGCCCCGGCCGTTGCCACCAAAGGCGCCAACCGCAGCCCGCGCGCGCCAGAAAGAGATGGCAAAACTACAGGGACCCAGCCGACCGACGAAAATCAGAGCAATTGGCCGGGAGGATCAAAAAGAGAGCTCCGAAAACCACCGTAGCGAGGCGTGGGAGGAAACGTTACGAGAAGCAGAAAGGGACCAGGAAAAATTCTGGAAATTTCTTAAAACTCGTAAACTAAACACGAAACATCTACATCTACATGGGGAAGGAACGACCCCACAGACCGAGCTGAAGCACTGGCGGATTCACTAGAAAGGCAATTCCAAGCACCAGAAGCGGTAGATGACGAAACTGATGACCACCAGGAAATGGTACTCAGAAGGGTAAAACCGCATCCTAAGTGCCCCGATCAGAACATCTTTCACAATCCAATAAACGCAGAAACCCCATATCTTATCACATCACAAACATACACACATCCTAAGAAGGCATCAGGCCCAGATTCCATCAAACTGCAACTACTACATCACCTACCTCCAGCAACTATCAATTATCTATCTAACATTAATATATAATGCTTGCTTCAGACTAAACTACTTGGAAACAGGCCCGAGTCATCACATTACCAAAGCCAAACAAGGACTTATTATTTCCGCAAAACTATAGGCCAACTTCCTTGGAAAGGTTCTCGGAAAGCTCATTCAAACTGAACTGAAGAAATTCAATTCTTAAAGGATAACAACATAATCATCCCACAACAATTCCGATTCCGCGAAGAACACAGCACCACCCACCAGGTGACCAGACTAGTCGAGCACATATGTCAGGCCAGAAACATTAGACACAGTACTGGAGCAGTCCTGCTTGACATTGGAAAAGCATTCGGATAACGCCTTATCTACAAGCTCCACCAGTACAACTGCCCCATCCACATTATTGCTTCTTTTCTCCGCAACAGAGCATTCTATGTCCATGTACCAGGAGCGGCAAGTAACACTAGATCCATAGAGGCTGGAGTCCCGCAAGGCTCAGTGCTGGGGCCCATTCTCTACTCAATATACACAAACAAACAGCTGGGAGGACACTTGTCACTATTTGCAGACGACACTGCAGTCTACCGCAGCAGTTCTAACCTGCAATATAGAGTCACAAAAATAGAGCAACACCTACAATCCATCCAGAAATGGGCTAACCAATGGAAACAAAAAAAAAAAAAAAAAACAATAAACGCGGAGAAAACCCAAGCAATACAATACGATTCACATTCAAAAAGAATACCTCCTAACCTGCATATACGCCTCAGAAATAACAATCTTCCATGGTCAGGCACAATAAAGTATCTAGGCATCAAGCTGGACAAGAGGTTGACATTTAGAGACCATGTTACACACGTTTGTAACAAGGCTGCAGCAGCAATATTCAGACTGTACCCAATCATCAAAGGAAACAGAATAAATATGCGCGCCAAAAAGAAAATCTTCAAAACCGTCATAGGAACCAGCCATCACTTACGGCTCTGAAAATCTGGTCAATGGCCGCAGACACCAACATAACAAGAGTAAAAAAGGGTGCAGAACAAATACTTCAGAATTACTGCTGATGCCGGCCGGTACCAGACAAACCGAGACATATACACAAACCATAACATACTCAAAATCCCGGAAATCATCCAAAGAAAAATCCATAAAGTTTTTTTTTTTTTCCACCAAACCACGGATTCGAACCACCCACTCATCAGAAATCTGGGACAAAATCCACCCGACCCAAGAACGACATTTCCCATCACGACAAAACACCACAAACTACAACATACCATGATAAACAAAAATAAAATACAAACACCATAACACTCACTCAAACAACAAACATCTACACACACCCAAGAGACCCTATCATCCCATCATTTTGTTACCCAACATAATCAGACAGAAGGCAGGGATCAAGGACAGATCCGGTCCTTCGAGTACAGGGGGTAAAAAATACCCATCAGACCAGCTCTCTCTCTCTCTCTCTCTCTCCTCCTCGCTTCTCCGTGCCGACGCTGCCCCGCACACGCGTTCGCGTTCGCGCTCGCGTTCGGCCGACACCACACGACAGGTCTTTGGGGCCCCGCCACTGCGCACACGCACGCCTCCTCCTCTTCCTTAGTTCTTTTTCGCTTTTCTTTTCTCCCCCGCCCCCCGCTCTCACCGCCACATCATCCCGCAACCCTTGGGGGATGTTTCCCAACATCAACGCGCCCCAATTCCACTCTCTGCCCGTGCCGCACTCTCCACTTTGCTTCTCCCCGTCCCCTACACACACGACTACCGAAACCCCGGTTGACACACCTTCTCGTAGGACAGGGGTGCGTGCGTGCGTGCGTGCGTGCGTGCGTGCGTTGTCTTGACGGTGACAGCAACAGCAACGGATCCGTCCATCCCATTCCCCCCCACTCGGTAAAGAACCATGTTCAACCCACACTACACAACAAGGGGGGCACACACGAACGCGAAAGAAAGGGCAGGGTAGGGCAGGGGCAACTATCTCGTACACATTCTTCCTCAGAACCCACATATCGCATCAACGAACGGCAGGCCAATTGCGGACTCAGCCGTGTCAGGCAAATCCAACCCAACCAACACCTCCCACGGAAACCCTGACACTGATCCAGCAGTACGTCCACATACATCGCCACACCAAATACGGGTGACGAGTGAGCAACAAATGGAACAATACACAACAAGGCTGACCTAATAAAAACTGCACGTCACGTCATACCTTCCAGACAGACGCAGTTCCGACGGGACGGCGGAACCGTATACGTACCTTTCAGCCACAACAACCGACCGACTGGACACGCCCGCGTCTCCAGCCAGCCAACCACCAGGGCCACACAGCCCGCAAGTTTCAGCGTCAACACTTCTTAACGTACGTTGCAAACTTTTCAAAACATTGCCACACACACACACACACACACACACCACGAAAAGCGTCAACCTCTCTCACACTGGATACACTCAACACTTTTTGTCGGCGGAGCTTGAGGCCAACGGTTGACACACCCCCACCGGCCACACAGGTTTCCCTTTGAAAATTGCAGTGACGGAGACGCGGCATTACGAGAGGGTTGTTTCCGAGAGCGCGAGCTGGACGGAGCTGCGGCGCCGCCGCCGCCGAGGGGTAATGAACGCACGCGATGCCGCATGACAGCCCATCACCCAAAGTTTCACCCACAACTGCACAGGTCGCACCCCCTTTTCGCGCCATACTAGTGTCGATCGTCAATTACAGCTCACGGTGTTCGCATTTGCCACTTGACGGGGGGGAAAAGAAAACAAAACAAACATCTGACACGCCATGTGTTTCTCTCTCTCTGTTATATCTAGGTCATTGGGCAGCCACTGTAAAAAAAAAAAAAAAAAAAAAAAAATATATTTTTACGACATGGTTGGGTAAGTGATTTAAAGACAACAATTGTGGGTCACACACCATAGACCATTTCGATAGTGTTCTTGTTCTTCTCTTTTTCCTTTTTTTATCGCTCAATTGAAATAAAACCTGGGGATGATGCAATGCTGCGATATGGCACAACCGTCGTCCATTGTACACAACTCGGGAACAAAAAGAAACCAATTCAGGGAACGTTCGTTCCTTCACAACGTTTCTTTCAACGCACTTGGTCTTTACCATCCTGTATTCAACACACATTTCCTTTCATCAAACTAGGGCATTTCCATAACAGTTTGTTTCCGTTTCTGTGAGCACAATACTGCTTCTTCGACGTCATTTCACCATCTTAACTAGAGACAAACAACAAAATAGGAAAACAGCCTTGAGAACCCCGTCCACCAAATTTCAGTTAGCACGGCATCCAAGATTCTTTTCCGGGGAGTGCAGTGCAGCTGACGCTGCTCAGACCATATACCGTAGCCAGTCTCACTCAACTCTTGCGCATTCCATTCTACGCTACGTGACTATGCAAAAATGAATGAATCAAACCCGCCCAGAGAGCGTCTTGTGCGAGGGGACACACGATATAGAGAACAACAAAACACACAGGGGACACCACCAAAGTTGGAGAGAACGTTTCCACCACGGCAGCCGCGCCGTCACGCGCTTTTTTTTTTTTCCTCCCCCCCCCCACTGCACACCTCCGACACCACGGGAACGTTCACCGTCCCGTTGCCCTACACTGGGCGTTTCTTTTCAACCCCCCACCCTATTCCTCGCTCCCCGGACATTCGACCGATCACAAAGTGCAACCTCTCGTTACCGTCGGGTGCCCCTCTTCATCCCCGGGGCGCCAACAACAAAAAAAAAAAAAAAAAAAAAAAAACACCACCGACGCCGTCGTCTCGCGTCACCTCACTCAACTGAGCGGAAAATACACGTACATCCAGAATGACGACACCGCCTCCACAAACAAAAACCAGACGTCAGACGTCAGGTCGAAAGAGGGCACCGTACGTCGTGGCGCGTGGTCTCCTAACTCACCTCGCGCGTACAAATACAATGCAATGCGTGTCTCCTCACGTTCACACACACCTCCACGCTCCACTTTTACGTCGCCCAACCAACCAACTAACTTAACCCACCCGCTCGGCGTAGAAGCAGCTGTAGGCGGCAACGTGTTTCTCACCCTCGCCACCAACGGTGTGACATCCGACAATCGCGGTTTGCTTTCCGTTCCACACCTCCGGCCATACCATACAAAGGGGACAAAAAAAATATATCAAACAAGCCAACTCCAGCGATCCGCTCCCCTAACACCAACACGTCTCGAAACACCCACGCCCACGACCCGGCTGTGGCTAAAGTGCGTATCCCAACGTCACACCAAAACCAAAGGCGCCGGCGCCGCACCACACCACAAGCTACAGCTACAGCTGTGCCGCCGTCCACCCGCTCACAACAACAACAACAACAACAACAATTCCGCCCTTCCCGCAAAGGCATTTTGGTGGCCCTGAAAAGGGCCGTTTTTTCTTTTCTTCGCCGCGCCGCGGACGAGCCTCCTATTTCCAAGAGCCACCTCCTTACTTGGAGCTCGTGTACTTGGTCACCGCCTTCGTGCCCTCGCTCACCGCGTGCTTGGCCAGCTCGCCAGGCAGCAAGAGCCGCACAGCGGTCTGAATCTCACGGGACGTGATGGTCGAGCGCTTGTTGTAGTGCGCCAGGCGAGAAGCCTCGGCCGCAATGCGCTCGAAAATGTCGTTCACGAAGCTGTTCATGATGCTCATCGCCTTCGAAGAGATGCCCGTGTCAGGGTGCACCTGCTTCAGCACCTTGTAGATGTAGATGGCATAGCTCTCCTTCCTCTTGCGCTTCTTCTTCTTGTCGCCCTTCGAAATGTTCTTCTGCGCCTTGCCAGCCTTCTTGGCGGCTTTCCCGCTAGTCTTGGGCGGCATCACGAACAAACAGGCAGGCAGGCACGCGCAGTCAGTCAGTCAGTCAGTGAGGCGCTCCGCTCCAGTCAGCGTCTCCCCACACAGTGGCACCCGCCGCACGCCGCCGCCGCACCTTTACCAGCTCGCCCTGCTGCGGCCACCGACCAATGGGGCGCGCGCGCAACCGGCCGCCGCACCCGAGCCCATAAAGGACCCCCACCCCGCCGGCGCCGGCACGCACTCCGCTGCTCGACTCGCTGCGGCTCGCACCGTTTGGGGCGTTGTGCTTTTCTTTCTCGCTTCTTTCGAAACTAGCCCATCGCCATGTCCGGACGCGGAAAGGGAGGCAAAGTCAAGGGCAAGTCAAAGTCCCGCTCAAGCAGGGCTGGGCTCCAGTTCCCGGTCGGCAGAATCCACCGCCTCCTGCGCAAGGGAAACTACGCCGAGCGCGTCGGCGCCGGGGCGCCCGTCTACCTCGCCGCCGTCATGGAGTACCTCGCGGCTGAGGTGCTCGAGCTGGCCGGAAACGCGGCCCGCGACAACAAGAAGACGCGCATCATCCCGCGCCACCTGCAGCTCGCCATACGCAACGACGAGGAGCTCAACAAGCTCTTGTCGGGCGTCACCATCGCACAGGGAGGTGTCCTGCCCAACATCCAGGCCGTCCTGCTGCCAAAGAAGACCGAGAAGAAGGCCTAAAAGAGAGACAGCGCAATCGGCAACCGCCGCGTGCTCCCTTGGCACGCAGCGCGCCATTTGCCGCCTCGGCTCAAAAACAAAACACAATCGGCCCTTGTCAGGGCCACCACACAAACCTACGTCCAAAGCAGAATTCCAGTCGTTCGTCGCACCACTTTTCTCTCTCTCTCTCTCTCTCTCTTTCTGTGTACGGTTTTTTTTTTCCTTCTTACACACACAGGCGCCGCCATCTTGTACACACGTACTTGGCCACCTCCTCCACTCCACTCCACGCACGCACAGTCTCGCGACCATTAACCAGCACACGTGGCGCACAACAACACACCTCAAAAATAACCCCTCGGCACTCAGCCGCGCCGCAACACACAGCCCATCCACCGACAAGAAGCATACAAGCAAAGAGGGAGGGGAAGGAAGGAAGGAAGGAAGGAAGGAAGGAAGGAAGGAAGGAAGGAGCTCACACAACACAAGGGCACGCTTCCTTCCCTCCCAACCGCACCGCACACCACGTCAAAAAAACTCCAAACAAAACTAAAAGGCCAAGTAGACTAAAAAGGAAAAGAAAAAAAAAAAAACCAGCAACACAGACTCTTTCGCACTTTTCAACTTCCGAACACTGTGGTGGCCCTGAAAAGGGCCGTTTTTCAATCTCTCTTTCCTTCCTTCGGTCTCACACCGCCTAACCGCCGAAACCGTACAGGGTGCGCCCCTGCCTCTTCAGGGCGTACACCACGTCCATGGCCGTCACAGTCTTGCGCTTGGCGTGCTCAGTGTACGTCACCGCGTCGCGGATCACGTTCTCCAGGAACACCTTCAGCACTCCGCGCGTCTCCTCGTAGATCAGACCAGAGATGCGCTTCACGCCGCCCCTGCGCGCCAGGCGGCGGATCGCGGGCTTCGTGATGCCCTGGATGTTGTCGCGCAACACCTTGCGGTGCCGCTTGGCGCCACCCTTGCCGAGCCCCTTTCCTCCCTTGCCGCGGCCTGTCATTCTTCTTCTTCAAGCGTCTCAACCACAATAATATAAAAAAACAGAAAGCAAGGCAAGCTCCTCACCCGGCGCTAGCGAGTCGGCTACGGTCGTGGCGCCCAGCGCGCGCGCCGCCCCCCTATATAGACTCTGGGGCCCCGCGGCCCGCCCTCCCCTCCCCCCACCACCGCGCACCGAGGGCATATAAGCGCAGCACCGGGGCGCGCGGGCCCGCCCCGCCCCGCGCACTCCGAGCTAGTATGTCGAACGGAGCAGACGTGACGCGCGCTGCGAGAGCAAAGAGTGTGGCGGCCCGCCGCCAGGTGGCACCTGTGCCGGCTGCGGCCCCGGCCGGCCCCTCATTTACGACGGACCAAGCTATGGAGGAAGGACAACCGATGATGATGACCGCCGCTCTGAACACGGACTCCGAACCGGATTTAGTTATGGATTTAGCAGACTCTGAAGACGACTACGAAGACACACGTTCGACTGCGAGTGCCGCCACGGCCTCTACGACGACTTCTCGCCGCAACCGCGGCCCTGACGCCGCCTCCCAGAAGCGGGATCAACCGGACGATGCCTTTGTGCATCCTAAGAAAAAGCGGGTGGCGAGACAACGCCCAGCACCGGCCGCAGAAGCGGAAATTCCTGTTGCCAATCGGTTCGACAGCCTCGACCATGACGATCATCCGGCCCCATCAGACGCCACTGCCTTGCAGCCCAGCCAGCCGGCCGCGCCGTTACCGACTTCGACGTCTACAGGCCGCATCCCGCCTGTTGTCATGCAGTTTCCCCCCTCATATCCGGCGTTCTACGACTGGCTGTCGGAAAATATGAAGCAGCCTTTCTCCTGCAAGCAGACGGGCGGTGAAACAGTGAAGATCACTCTCTCGTCGTTGGATGACCATCGAGCAGTGATGGGCTATGCAGGCGCCGCGGGCCTACCGACGTACACCTTCCCAGTGGTCCGCCCGGCCATCCTACAGGTGATCCTGCGCGGCGTCATTCGGACGCTGCCAAATGACGTCCTCAAACAGCAGCTGCAGAAGATGGGCTTCGCGGCTACCACCGTCGAATACCACCGCATGCCGGGCACAAACAAGTTGTCTGGCCTCCGACTAGTCATCCTACCAGACTCGACCGACCACCGGAAGATCTTCCAAGTGACGAGACTGATGGGCCTCGTCATCTCAGCAGAGCGCCTCCGCAGGACCCGTGGCAACATTCAATGCTTTCGCTGCCAAGGGTTCAACCATGTCGCTCGCCACTGCACATTCCCCTACCGATGTGTGAAGTGCGCGGGCGACCACGACTTCCGCTCCTGCCCAGCAGCGAAAGAGACTCCAGCCAAATGCTGCCTTTGTGGCGGTGACCACACCGCCAATTTTCGGTCTTGTCCGGCACACAAAGCCGCCAGCCGACGCCGACGGGGACTTCCGCCGCTCCCCAAGACAGCTCGAAGAAGACGCTCTGAGGCCGGCGGCCGACAGCGCCCAGCAGCACCCCCATCCAGTGCGCCGACGCTCATGGAACACCGGGCGGCCAAGGCCTTAGGGCCGCCCCCTCACGCTCCCGCCGTATTGACACACGCGGACGCCGATGCGCCCTCTGCCGCACCACCTCTGGCGACTGCTGCGTTCCCGCCCCTGCGAGAGCAACGCCGTCCTGCCGCCTGGGCTCGCCCAGCACCGACAACACGCCCAGATGGCCCTGACGACATACGGGACCTCGTCGCCCTCATGCAGACAATGACAACTGCTATTATGGAGATGAGCATGGCCATCCAGCAACTGCCGACAACCCTTGCAGCAATCGTGGAGACCACCGTCCGCGGTGTGCTCCTCGCTTCCGGAGTCCAACAACATCAAGATGGATAGACGACCTCAGGCAACAGATCTCCAGGTCATGGTGTTCAACGCCAATGGCCTCTGCCGCGACCTTCACGAGTTCGAACATCTCCTGCGGACGCAAAACGTGGACATCGCTCTGGTCGGGGAGACCCACTTCAAGCCTGGACTGCGGACCAACCTGGCAAACTATTCCTGCTATCGCCACGACCGACCGACCCGAGGGGGAGGCACAGCGATCTACATACGTCGCGGTCTTCGCCACTATGCCGTCCCACTCCCGCAGCTACATCAGGTCGAAGCAACGGCCGCGGCAGTTGAGACCACTGACGGCGCCATCACATTCATCGCTGTTTACAGGCCACCACGCCGACCTCTCAACAGGGAGGACATCCGTGCCCTGCTTCACCTACCGGGCCCGCTGTTCCTAGGAGGCGATCTTAACGCCAAGTCAGCTGCCTGGAACTCTATCCGGGGTACTGCAAGCGGCCGGCTCCTGCTCACTCTTCTGGAACAAGAGGACTCGCACGCGTGCGGACCGGAAGAGCCGACGTGCTATCCCTCAAATGGAGCGCCTGACGTGCTTGACATCGCCATAACCCGCCGTCTGCGATATCAACTGTCGGCCGAGGTGCTACACGCCATGCACTCTGACCACCTGCCAGTGATGTTTGAGCTGGGTATCGAGCCGTTCAACAGCCCACGACGTCCAAACTACCGGCGCACAGACTGGGGCGCATTCAAGAACGATGTCCGCCGACGCCTGATGCACCCGCCGCCTGCAGCGGATGACGACGTCGATGCAGCTGCCGAAGTCTTCCAGGAGGCGGTCAGCACCGCCCTCGCAGCCGCCACTCCTCTGTCCGCCGCCACTGCACGCCGCCGCCCGCCGATACCACCAGCTGCCCTGGACATGATCCGCGCCCGAAACCGGCTACTTCGGGAATGGCGAGTAACGCGGGAACGCCGCCTCAAGCGCCGGATAAACGAACTTCGCCGCGACATCCGGACAGCAGTCGAAGAGCACAGGAACTCCGTCTGGGCCCAGCGCCTTGCTGCCTTCTCCAGAAGCGCGGAGGACTACGGCTGCGTCCGCCATTTCACCGGTCAGAAAAGGTCGACGGTGCCCCCTCTCCAGACACAGACAGGCGCCGCCTACACACCGGTGGCGAAGGCAGACGCCCTTGCAGATACCTTTCAGGCCACATTCCGCCCGCTCGACGACGATGTCGACCGCCATCTTATCGACCTGGTCGACGCAGAGGTGCCCACCTTGCTGGCCCGCCACGACGAAGAAGCTGACGCTCAACCTGAAGTCTTCTCCACAGCGGAGGTCGCTGCGCAGCTGCATGCCCTCGACCCGAGCAAGGCGTCGGGCGAAGATGAAATTCCCAGCCGTGCCCTACGGGAACTGCCTGCAGAGGCTGTGATATTTCTCACAGCACTCTTCAACTTGATCGTGCGCTGCTGTACCTTTCCGCGCGCCTGGACCCGCGCGATCATCGTTGCTGTGCCCAAGCCGGGCAAAGACCGTCGCCTGCCCGCCAGCTACAGGCCCATCAGCCTGCTTCCGCAGGTTGGGAAGGTGTTCGAACGCCTGTACCTCCGCATACTGCAACACCACATTGACGCCTACCAGCTGCTGCCACCGGAACAATTCGGATTCCGGGCTGGCCTGTCCACGGAACTGCAGCTCATCCGTGTTACCGAGATGATAACAGAGGCCTTCAATCGTCGGCACTACTGCGCTGGCATCTTCCTGGACGCCTCGCGCGCCTTTGATAGCGTCTGGCACGCCGGTTTGCTTTGGAAGATGCATTCCCAAGGCTTCCCGCCCGCTGTACTCCGACTCATCGCGTCCTTCCTGACTGGCCGCACCTTTCGGGTGCGGGTTGGCGACGACCTTTCGTCATCTCGGCCTATCCTCGCGGGGGTACCGCAGGGGTCAGTCCTCGGGCCGACTCTCTACGCGCTCTCCACTGCTGACGTTCCGCAGCCACCTCAAGTAAAGCGGTACATCTACGCCGATGACCTCGCGTTCTTCGTCTCGCATCGGCGGGCGGAAGTCGTCCACTGGCGGCTGCAGACAGCCTGCGATGCGCTCCTCTCCTGGGCATCCCGATGGCGACTCCACTTCAACGCTGAGAAGAGCCAGGCAGTATTGTTTACGCGGCGGCCGTCACCCCACCACGCCTTCAACATCCGGCTTGGCGGGAGGGCCCTGCCTTGGAGTACCCAGGCACGTTACCTGGGGGTCACCCTCGACAGCCACCTCACCTGGAAACCCCAGGTCACTGCTGTCAGGAAGAAGTTTGATGCCAGGCTGGCCCAACTTTACCCACTTCTCAACGAGAGGTCCTCTTTAACGGTGGAAAATGGCCTGCATATCTACCGGCTCTTCCTCCTGCCGCTTCTCCACTACGCCAGCGCTGCATGGGGCAAAGCTGCACATTGTCACCTCCATCGGCTGCAGACGGCTCAAAACAAAGCGCTCCGAAGGGTCTTCCACGTGCCCTGGATGTTTCCGGCACCTCCACTTCACGCAGCGGCGGATCTCCCCGAGGTCCTCCCTGGCTTCCGCATCAGAGCGCAGAAGCTGTACGACAGAGCCCATCACTCGCCGTTTCCACTCGTCCGCGGACTTGGAGCGCCGCAAGACCAGAGAGAGTCGTACCAACGCCCTGTGGCACTTCTTCGCCGCTAGGGCCTGACTCAATTTTTCATTCTTCTTTCTCTTCTTTACCTCTTTTTCCTTCTTTGGCCTAGCGCCACCTGACGTCCTCCTCACCTTCCCACCCTGAAGCCAAAACCCCCAGCTGAAGTCCAACCCACCTTTCGGCTTTGTCCACTGCCGATGGAGGCAATGCCCATGGGTAATATCCTCCTCCTACCCCCCCCCCCCACCTCTCTCACTTGAGAGGTCTGCAGCATCGGGTGTGCGCGCGGGCGCGGGCCCGTTGTCAAGGCAGCACCGGACGCCGTCGCACACGCATATCCACGCCGCATCCGCATCCGCAGTAGCCATGGCCCGGACAAAGCAAACGGCCCGCAAGTCCACCGGCGGAAAGGCGCCGCGCAAACAGCTCGCCACCAAGGCGGCGAGGAAGAGCGCGCCCGCCACCGGCGGCGTCAAGAAGCCCCACCGCTACAGGCCGGGCACCGTCGCCCTGCGAGAAATCAGGCGCTACCAGAAGAGCACAGAGCTGCTCATCCGCAAGCTGCCATTCCAGCGCCTAGTGCGCGAGATCGCCCAGGACTTCAAGACCGACCTGCGCTTCCAGAGCTCCGCAGTCATGGCCCTGCAGGAGGCCAGCGAGGCCTACCTCGTCGGCCTCTTCGAAGACACCAACCTGTGCGCAATCCACGCCAAGCGAGTCACCATCATGCCCAAGGACATCCAGCTCGCGCGCCGCATCCGCGGCGAGCGCGCCTAAACCCGCACACCGCCAAACAAACAAAACGGCCCTTTTCAGGGCCACTAACGTCTCTCCGTCGCGAGCAAAACTTTGTCGGTCGCAACGACTAGTTCCCCACTCACTCTCCAGTCCAGTCGTCCCACCCCCGGCCCGGCGCCGCCGTTTCCAAAAAAAAAAAAAAAAAAAGAAAGCACCGCACCGGCCGAGCCAAGTCGCAAGCGTCAATAGCGCCACCCACACAGGCCACGGCACAAAACGTGACGCCCGGAAAGCAAAGCCAAAAAAGACTATTCCAAAACCACCACCAAGACAAACAAACAAACGCGGCGCAAAATAAATAGGTAAAAATAATAAAAGTAAAATACACTTTATGTAACACCAACCGCGCGCCGCCGCCCACGCCCGCCAACGACCCCACAATCCAACCACCGCGGCACGCAAACACCATCCACACATGAAACAAACAAACGCCAGCAAGCAAGACAGACAGACAGACAGACAACAAGGCAACCGACCGACCACGACACGACAATCAACACCTTCCCGACGTGCTTTGATGGCCCTGAGAAGGGCCGTTTTTGTTTCTGTCCGGGACCGCGCGACAGCCTCTGGTTGCGCGCCGGCCACCAGGCGACGGTGTCAACCGCCAACCCTTCCCTGCCCTTTTTACTTCTTCTTCTTGGGCGAAGCCTTCGCCTTAGACGGCGTCGCCGTCGCCTTCTTCGGGCGCGGCGCCTTCGGCTTCTTCGTCGGAACCTTGGCGGCCTTCTTCGCCTTCGACGGCGACTTGGCCTTGGCCGGCTTGGCCGCAGCCGCCTTCTTCGCACCCGCGGGAGCGGCCGACGCCGCAGACGCCTTCTTGGCGGCGCCCGCCTTCCGACCGGTCGCCGCCTTCACGCCGCCAGCCTTCTTTGCGCCGGCCGCACGGGCCCCCTTCTTCTCCTTGCTGGCCGGAGCGGCGCGCTTCTTCTTCGCACCACCGCCGCCACCACGAGCCTTGCCGCCCTCGGCCGCCCCGCCGCCGGCGCCGGCAAGCTTGAAAGAGCCCGACGCGCCCTTCCCCTTCGTCTGCACCAGCTCGCCAGCCACGACGGCCGACTTGAGGTACTTCTTGATAAAGGGCGCCAGCTTCTCCGCGTCCAGCTTGTAGTGCGCGGCAATGTACTTCTTGATCGCCTGCAGCGACGACCCGCCGCGCTCCTTCAGACTCTTGATGGCGGCCGTCACCATCTCAGAGGTGCGCGGGGTGCGCAGGCTTGGCGCGCGGCTTCTTCGCAGACGACGCAGACTTGGCCTTCTTCGTAGTGCCGGTGGCGGCGGGTGCCGCGGCAGTCTCGTTCGTAGCCGCCTGGTCTGCCATCTTTTGCTTGTTCTCTTTTCTTTTTTCCCCTTGGTTTCGCTTCCTTCTCTCCTTCGACGACGCACAACAGCGAGGGGCGCGCAGCAGAGAATAGCCGCGCACGCTCTAGCATCACGGTGTAGTGTCTTCACAGGTCGACACTACTGTTGTGTGGGTGAAGTTCTGGTAGAATCTCTCTACCCTTCCTTCAACATGTGGGACAACGGTGTTGTCCTTTCAGTTTCTTCTTAGTGCAAAGCTTACGGATTTCTATGTTGCCCTGCTTCATGGGCGTTGTAGTTTATGAAGATTGCTGCGGTTCCTTTTTTTTTTTTTTTTTTCCGCAGCAGGTGTTTCTATGTGCTACTTGTCAGGTAGCGATGTGTGCTCTAATCATGCATGGCGGCATTGTCTGCTGGCCGTCTCAGGAGGTCTGGCCAGCGAAGAGTACGTCGCCAGTGTGGACGTTGTCCGAGGTTCCTTACAAGCGGGTTGTTTGATGTACCCGCTTTGATGTAAAATTTTGTGGCCGCTTCTTCGAACCGTTTGCGTAGCGGTACGATGTCAGCGACCACGTGTGTGTCCTCCGTGGGGAAGTCCCGTGGGAGGTGCAGAGCTAACCTGATCGCCCTGTTCTGCAGTTTTTGCAGCCGCTCCAGGTTTGTTTGCGCCGTGTTGCCCCACACTACCGCCGCGTATTCGAGGAGCGATCGAATTACGGACTTATATAGTGTGAGGCCGACGTTTGTAGGCAGTGTCGTAGTGGGGTTTAGCAGTGGGTAGAGGAGTCTTAGTCTACCTAGTGCTTTGCCCCTGATGTTCTCCACGTGTGGCCTCCAGGTGAGGTGACGGTCCAATGTGACGCCCAGGTATTTTGCGGTTCCGCTCCAAGGGACCGGGACGCCTCGGACCGAGACTGTAGGCGCGTCGTCCCTGAAGTGCCTCGTCGCAATAATTATAGCCTGCGACTTTTCCCCATTGTAGGCTAGGCGCCATTTTTTCGCCCAGTCAGTGAGGTCGTCGGTGGCCGTCTGGAGTTTCCGCTGCAACGCCTCGACACATCTGCTGCGGCTGTAAACGGCTGTGTCGTCCGCATACAGCGCCAGGTTGACGTGATCTGTGCGCGGTGGATCGGCCGTGTACAGCGAGTATAGCGTCGGCCCAACGACCGAGCCTTGAGGTACACCCGCGAGTATTCGACGCTCCGTGGAGATTCCACTGTCCGCCCTGACGTGGAACGTTCTGCCCTCGAGGTAGCTCTGTAAGAGCTTCACGTGCGACACCGGGACGCCCAGGTCAAATAGCTTGAACAGGAGGCCCCGATGCCACACGGAGTCGAAGGCACGCGACACGTCGAGCAGGAGAGCGCCGAAATACTCGCGTCGGTCGATGGCACCGAACGCCTCCTCTGTTAGGCGCAGCAGCTGGTGCGTCGTGGCGTGTTGACTCCTGAAGCCAAACTGTTCATTTGGCAGGAGTTGTTCTGCCTCGATGAGCGCCCGCAGGCGGACCAGATACAGGCGTTCGAATATTTTCGATAATGCCGGAAGCAGGCTGATTGGCCTATAGTTTTTTGCCCTTCTGATGTCCTTCCCAGGTTTGGGGAGGGCTACTATTTCGGCATGCTTCCAGCATGATGGGAAATTTTTGCTGAGCAGCACCTGGTTGAAGACTGACGCGAGGACGTCTGCTGCCATGTCCGGTAGCTGCTTCAGCATAACGTTCGTTACGTCGTCTGGTCCGCCTGCTTTTTTACAGTTTAGGTGGCGAAGTTGCAGTTTGACTTCTTCCGGTGAGATCGGCTCGATGGCGTCTTCTACCTCGTCGTATTCAGCATCAAGGAAGACGGTGAGGCGTTCATCTACTAACTGGATGTGGGCGGCGTCTATCGGGTCGTTGACTGGCGTGAAATTCGCGGCGAACGCGTCCGCTAGGGCTTCAGCCTTCGCGTTCGGCTCGCTCACGAATTCGGCTCCCACTTGCAGCGGCGGAATCTTTTGAATGCGGCGCAGGTAACCTTTTACGGCTCTCCAGGCCGAGCCGTCTTCAATGTGTAGTTGTCCCATCTTGCGCGCCCACTCCTGATTTCGATGTGCGTCTACATCAGCCTTGATATGACGGCACAGTCTGTTTAGTTCTCTCTTGGTGGCTGGATTCCTGGTCCTCTGCCACTCCCGCTGTAGGCGGTTCTTCTCCACGATATCCTCACGGATTTGTCGTGGCAGAGGATGAGGCCAGCAGTCAATGTTGGCGTCGTCTCTGACAGGCGTGGCCGCAGCCACGGCGTCAACGATCGACTGTCGGATGTGCTGTAGTGCTGCGTCTGCCCCGTGTTCCGCCGCATCCGGTGTGGCCTCAAGGGAATCGGTGACGGAGTAGCCGCGCACGCGCCTGGCCCAGCCAGTGTCGCGGGCGGGCGCGGACGGCCGAGAGAGCGGCCGCCACTCAGCGCGCCGCCGCGCCGCCGCGCCGCGCCTCCCGCGCTTGCTACCGCCCAACGTCCGACAGCCTGCGCGGAGCAGCCCCCAACCTGCGCCGCAACCACCCGCGCCATTCAAACCACCGAGGATGGGGCTACACACACCGACACCACGGTCGCCAACCAGTCGCCGCGGCGGCGCCGCAAACCACGGCCAAACTGCAGCCACCGCGCGCCACAGCCTGGGTCGGCCCGCCGAGAATCGCCGCCCCCGCCCAAATGCCGCCCCCACAGCCCCAGCCGACGACCCGCCACAATGGCCAAACCTTCGTCAAAACTCCCGCACCGTCGCCGCGGCAGCCCGGCCACCGCGGCCGGCGCCACAGCCACACGAGCCGAGTCGTGCGGCGATGACGGCCGTGCACAAACGCACCTCCGCCGCCCCATCGCCTTCCGCCGTTTTCCCGATCGGCCCGCAGCCGTCGGGCCACGGCCGCGGGCCGTCCTCCTCCTCTCGCCTCGCTCGCCAACACCCACAGCCCTTCCAACACATTTTTTTTTTCTTTTTTCTTTTTTTTTTTTGCTTTTTTACGATCGCCGCCTGCGCAACATGGCACCGGCCGACGGAGCGCCAACCCCCCCGCCACAGGCGAAAACAAAACAAAACAAAACAAAACAACGATAAACAAACAAACAAAATAAATTACCAGCCAGCCCCAACTACAGACACACCGAATCTGCCCTCACAGCCGACCTTACACGCCTCAACGTCAAAACAAAGGTGGTTTCTTTCTTTCAACGGTTACCTTACCTTAGGTTACGTCAGGTTAGGCTAAGAAGGCGTCAGGGTTAGGTTAAGCGTTGACGTGACGTCACGTCTTAACGTAGGCGTTAAGCTAAGGTTGCGGTCACGTACGTTAGGTTAAGGCGACTTGGGGGTTGGCCTAAGAGCTTAGGTTAGGTTACGTTAGTTTAGGTGGCTGCGTTAAGGGGCTTAAAGAAGTTTAGGAGGTTAAGGCGTCGAGGCGGCCGCACCCCCTTAGCTGCTGCGGCTCGGCCACGCCACGCCACGCCACGCCACGCCACGCCACGCTTTGGGGTTTCATAAGGTCGCGCGGCGGGTCGTCGGCACGCCGCAAAGGACAAAACTGCAAGACGACGTCGAAAAACAAACAACAGGTAAAAAATAAATAAGTAAAAATAAACGACGCCGACAGGCGGGGATCAGCAGAACGAGCAGATTCCGGAGAGCGAACGAGACACACACGCACGCACACACACAAACCCCCCCGAGCCGAGAGAGCACAGCACCACCACGTGTCGGCCTCCGCTCACCCGACTCGGCTGGGCTGGGCTGGCGGCCGGGCCGGATGCACGTACACGTACGGCTACAGCCACTACCCTACACAGCCGCTCTTCACGCAACACCAGCCAAATGGCGCGCCCGCGGCTCGTCGCGGTCGCGGTCGCAACGCCACGCCGGCACACTTTCGGCACCACCGTTTTCGCGCGCACCGCAAACAAAACGCAGCCGACACACACAGGAAAAAAAAAAAAAAAAAAAAACAACACAGAGCGCGAGACGGGCGGCGGCGCACCTTTCGCCAGCCGGCAGGCAATCGACTCGCCCAGTACGACAAACGCGCACGCCACCCCACCCACCAACCAACCAACCAACCAACCAGTCGTCGTCGTCGTCGTCGTCGTCGTCCCGAAATCAAACAAACTCTCAAAAGCACAGCCCCTGCTGCCAACGGACGCAGGCGCCACGCAGCTCCCTTCCCGCCACACTCGATTCGCAGCGCAACTCACCCGGCACACCGTCAAACGACGGGCTGGGCTCGCCGCATCGCCGCAACCTACACACCTTCCACGCCACGACGCACAGCCCCACCAGACGCCCGTGCCGCAACGACACTACTGCACTACCACTACCGCACTACTCCTCTCGCCCTTGCCATACACGACACAACACGCCAAAAAATGAAAATCCAAATACAAACAAAAACACCGCCCCCACGACCCAAACACATGCACGGCGCGCCAACACACGCGAGGCAAGGCACGCAGCAAACGGCGTCCCCTCCGCGTCGCGCCATCAACCTACACACACAAGGCAACCAACAACAGCCAGCCAGCCAGCCAGCCAGCCAGCCAGCCAGCCAGCCAGCCCCACTCTCACGCCGCAAAAACAGAAAACACACCGAAACCGCCAAACGCCGCACATTCGCGCTTCGCACTTACCACACACCTCTCGGCATCCGTTTCGCACACAACGACGCGACGCACAATACATCATCACGGGCTACGCACGCACACCGCGACCCACTTTTTTACGACGCCCTCGGCAGAGCACACGTGCCCACGCCCACACACAGTCGACACAACGACGCAGCGCGCAGCAGACGCGGCCGCAACACATACCTCCCCGACGACGCGCCAACACCGCCAGCCACTGCTCACTCGCCCAAGCAACCCGTGCACACAACTGCCACACGCGTCCACCACGCCGCCGCCAACCACCCGCCCGCCAGGGGGCGCTCACGTCCGCGACAACAGCGCGGCACCGCCGGGCCGGGCCGAACCGAGCCGAGCCGCCGCCTCCTCTCCACTCGGCACGCCACGTCCTGCTTGCAAAACACATGGCTCGTCCCTCTGTACACACAACGCGCCTGCCTGCGGTCGCCGCCGGCATCTATCTACCTGCGCATCGGAGCCAGGCCGGCAAGCCCACACTTAAATAATGCACTTCACCAGCCAAACAAACCCACTCTTCCTTTCTTTGCACAGCGCATGCAACAGCAGCCCCAGGAGCCGGGCCCGCCGCCAGCGTCTCCTCCTCCTCTGGGCACAGCCAGCCAGCCGTTCCCACCGCCCCGCCCCTGCTCTGCAGAACAAGAAAAAACGAAAAAGTACCAACACACGCACCCAAAGCGTAAGCCAGACAAGACCAGCCTCTCCAAGGCCACACACACGCAAAAAAAACAAAAAAACAAAAACACTACAACAAAATAAAATAAAAAAGAAAAAGCAAGCTGTCGCCTCGCCCCCGCCCGTCCCCCCACCCCACCACATTCGCCCCCTCCGCTTGTTTTCCTTTCTACAATTTCCCTCTTTTCCACCCAATATCCCGCCGCGGTTTACGGGCACCGGCCGATTTTGCGCCCGCCCACATGTGTGCCTACTCCCCACCACCATTCCCTCCGCAGCCCGCAGCCCGCTTTTCCCCCCCTCCCTGCCCACACCACACCACACCGACGGTGCTGACGTCGACACGCACCCAAGACAGGGGCCACGACCGTCTTTTTTCCTGGGCCCATCCCCGCACCGCACCTCCTTCCAGTCAACGCTGTGGCGCCTGTGTCCGCGCGAGACGCGTGCGCGCCGCCTCTCTCAACATCCGTCCGCCGTCCGCCGTCCGCCGGCCGGCCCGTTTTTCGGCCCCCAGGCCATCCGTCAACCACCACTGCCACTGCCCCTGCCCCTGCCCCTGCCCGCCCCGCACCACACCACACACCGCTGCTTGCCCCGGCCGTTGCCACCAAAGGCGCCAACCGCAGCCCGCGCGCGCCAGAAAGAGATGGCAAAACTACAGGGACCCAGCCGACCGACGAAAATCAGAGCAATTGGCCGGGAGGATCAAAAAGAGAGCTCCGAAAACCACCGTAGCGAGGCGTGGGAGGAAACGTTACGAGAAGCAGAAAGGGACCAGGAAAAATTCTGGAAATTTCTTAAAACTCGTAAACTAAACACGAAACATCTACATCTACATGGGGAAGGAACGACCCCACAGACCGAGCTGAAGCACTGGCGGATTCACTAGAAAGGCAATTCCAAGCACCAGAAGCGGTAGATGACGAAACTGATGACCACCAGGAAATGGTACTCAGAAGGGTAAAACCGCATCCTAAGTGCCCCGATCAGAACATCTTTCACAATCCAATAAACGCAGAAACCCCATATCTTATCATATCACAAACATACACACATCCTAAGAAGGCATCAGGCCCAGATTCCATCAAACCGCAACTACTACATCACCTACCTCCAGCAACTATCAATTATCTATCTAACATCAATATATAATGCTTGCTTCAGACTAAACTACTTGGAAACAGGCCCGAGTCATCACATTACCAAAGCCAAACAAGGACTTATTATTTCCGCAAAACTATAGGCCAACTTCCTTGGAAAGGTTCTCGGAAAGCTCATTCAAACTGAACTGAAGAAATTCAATTCTTAAAGGATAACAACATAATCATCCCACAACAATTCCGATTCCGCGAAGAACACAGCACCACCCACCAGGTGACCAGACTAGTCGAGCACATATGTCAGGCCAGAAACATTAGACACAGTACTGGAGCAGTCCTGCTTGACATTGGAAAAGCATTCGGATAACGCCTTATCTACAAGCTCCACCAGTACAACTGCCCCATCCACATTATTGCTTCTTTTCTCCGCAACAGAGCATTCTATGTCCATGTACCAGGAGCGGCAAGTAACACTAGATCCATAGAGGCTGGAGTCCCGCAAGGCTCAGTGCTGGGGCCCATTCTCTACTCAATATACACAAACAAACAGCTGGGAGGACACTTGTCACTATTTGCAGACGACACTGCAGTCTACCGCAGCAGTTCTAACCTGCAATATAGAGTCACAAAAATAGAGCAACACCTACAATCCATCCAGAAATGGGCTAACCAATGGAAACAAAAAAAAAACAAAACAATAAACGCGGAGAAAATCCAAGCAATACAATACGATTCACATTCAAAAAGAATACCTCCTAACCTGCATATACGCCTCAGAAATAACAATCTTCCATGGTCAGGCACAATAAAGTATCTAGGCATCAAGCTGGACAAGAGGTTGACATTTAGAGACCATGTTACACACGTTTGTAACAAGGCTGCAGCAGCAATATTCAGACTGTACCCAATCATCAAAGGAAACAGAATAAATATGCGCGCCAAAAAGAAAATCTTCAAAACCGTCATAGGAACCAGCCATCACTTACGGCTCTGAAAATCTGGTCAATGGCCGCAGACACCAACATAACAAGAGTAAAAAAGGGTGCAGAACAAATACTTCAGAATTACTGCTGATGCCGGCCGGTACCAGACAAACCGAGACATATACACAAACCATAACATACTCAAAATCCCGGAAATCATCCAAAGAAAAATCCATAAAGTTTTTTTTTTTTCCACCAAACCACGGATTCGAACCACCCACTCATCAGAAATCTGGGACAAAATCCACCCGACCCAAGAACGACATTTCCCATCACGACAAAACACCACAAACTACAACATACCATGATAAACAAAAATAAAATACAAACACCATAACACTCACTCAAACAACAAACATCTACACACACCCAAGAGACCCTATCATCCCATCATTTTGTTACCCAACATAATCAGACAGAAGGCAGGGATCAAGGACAGATCCGGTCCTTCGAGTACAGGGGGTAAAAAATACCCATCAGACCAGCTCTCTCTCTCTCTCTCTCTCTCTCTCTCTCTCCTCCTCGCTTCTCCGTGCCGACGCTGCCCCGCACACGCGTTCGCGTTCGCGCTCGCGTTCGGCCGACACCACACGACAGGTCTTTGGGGCCCCGCCACTGCGCACACGCACGCCTCCTCCTCTTCCTTAGTTCTTTTTCGCTTTTCTTTTCTCCCCCGCCCCCCGCTCTCACCGCCACATCATCCCGCAACCCTTGGGGGATGTTTCCCAACATCAACGCGCCCCAATTCCACTCTCTGCCCGTGCCGCACTCTCCACTTTGCTTCTCCCCGTCCCCTACACACACGACTACCGAAACCCCGGTTGACACACCTTCTCGTAGGACAGGGGTGCGTGCGTGCGTGCATGCGTGCGTGCGTGCGTTGTCTTGACGGTGACAGCAACAGCAACGGATCCGTCCATCCCATTCCCCCCCACTCGGTAAAGAACCATGTTCAACCCACACTACACAACAAGGGGGGCACACACGAACGCGAAAGAAAGGGCAGGGCAGGGCAGGGGCAACTATCTCGTACACATTCTTCCTCAGAACCCACATATCGCATCAACGAACGGCAGGCCAATTGCGGACTCAGCCGTGTCAGGCAAATCCAACCCAACCAACACCTCCCACGGAAACCCTGACACTGATCCAGCAGTACGTCCACATACATCGCCACACCAAATACGGGTGACGAGTGAGCAACAAATGGAACAATACACAACAAGGCTGACCTAATAAAAACTGCACGTCACGTCATACCTTCCAGACAGACGCAGTTCCGACGGGACGGCGGAACCGTATACGTACCTTTCAGCCACAACAACCGACCGACTGGACACGCCCGCGTCTCCAGCCAGCCAACCACCAGGGCCACACAGCCCGCAAGTTTCAGCGTCAACACTTCTTAACGTACGTTGCAAACTTTTCAAAACATTGCCACACACACACACACACACACACCACGAAAAGCGTCAACCTCTCTCACACTGGATACACTCAACACTTTTTGTCGGCGGAGCTTGAGGCCAACGGTTGACACACCCCCACCGGCCACACAGGTTTCCCTTTGAAAATTGCAGTCACGGAGACGCGGCATTACGAGAGGGTTGTTTCCGAGAGCGCGAGCTGGACGGAGCTGCGGCGCCGCCGCCGCCGAGGGGTAATGAACGCACGCGATGCCGCATGACAGCCCATCACCCAAAGTTTCACCCACAACTGCACAGGTCGCACCCCCTTTTCGCGCCATACTAGTGTCGATCGTCAATTACAGCTCACGGTGTTCGCATTTGCCACTTGACGGGGGGGAAAAGAAAACAAAACAAACATCTGACACGCCATGTGTTTCTCTCTCTCTGTTATATCTAGGTCATTGGGCAGCCACTGTAAAAAAAAAAAAAAAAAAATATTTTTACGACATGGTTGGGTAAGTGATTTAAAGACAACAATTGTGGGTCACACACCATAGACCATTTCGATAGTGTTCTTGTTCTTCTCTTTTTCCTTTTTTTATCGCTCAATTGAAATAAAACCTGGGGATGATGCAATGCTGCGATATGGCACAACCGTCGTCCATTGTACACAACTCGGGAACAAAAAGAAACCAATTCAGGGAACGTTCGTTCCTTCACAACGTTTCTTTCAACGCACTTGGTCTTTACCATCCTGTATTCAACACACATTTCCTTTCATCAAACTAGGGCATTTCCATAACAGTTTGTTTCCGTTTCTGTGAGCACAATACTGCTTCTTCGACGTCATTTCACCATCTTAACTAGAGACAAACAACAAAATAGGAAAACAGCCTTGAGAACCCCGTCCACCAAATTTCAGTTAGCACGGCATCCAAGATTCTTTTCCGGGGAGTGCAGTGCAGCTGACGCTGCTCAGACCATATACCGTCGCCAGTCTCACTCAACTCTTGCGCATTCCATTCTACGCTACGTGACTATGCAAAAATGAATGAATCAAACCCGCCCAGAGAGCGTCTTGTGCGAGGGGACACACGATATAGAGAACAACAAAACACACAGGGGACACCACCAAAGTTGGAGAGAACGTTTCCACCACGGCAGCCGCGCCGTCACGCGCTTTTTTTTTTTCCTCCCCCCCCCCCACTGCACACCTCCGACACCACGGGAACGTTCACCGTCCCGTTGCCCTACACTGGGCGTTTCTTTTCAACCCCCCACCCTATTCCTCGCTCCCCGGACATTCGACCGATCACAAAGTGCAACCTCTCGTTACCGTCGGGTGCCCCTCTTCATCCCCGGGGCGCCAACAACAAAAAAAAAAAAAAAAAAAACACCACCGACGCCGTCGTCTCGCGTCACCTCACTCAACTGAGCGGAAAATACACGTACATCCAGAATGACGACACCGCCTCCACAAACAAAAACCAGACGTCAGACGTCAGGTCGAAAGAGGGCACCGTACGTCGTGGCGCGTGGTCTCCTAACTCACCTCGCGCGTACAAGTACAATGCAATGCGTGTCTCCTCACGTTCACACACACCTCCACGCTCCACTTTTACGTCGCCCAACCAACCAACTAACTTAACCCACCCGCTCGGCGTAGAAGCAGCTGTAGGCGGCAACGTGTTTCTCACCCTCGCCACCAACGGTGTGACATCCGACAATCGCGGTTTGCTTTCCGTTCCACACCTCCGGCCATACCATACAAAGGGGACAAAAAAAAATATATCAAACAAGCCAACTCCAGCGATCCGCCCCCCTAACACCAACACGTCTCGAAACACCCACGCCCACGACCCGGCTGTGGCTAAAGTGCGTATCCCAACGTCACACCAAAACCAAAGGCGCCGGCGCCGCACCACACCACAAGCTACAGCTACAGCTGTGCCGCCGTCCACCCGCTCACAACAACAACAACAACAACAACAATTCCGCCCTTCCCGCAAAGGCATTTTGGTGGCCCTGAAAAGGGCCGTTTTTTCTTTTCTTCGCCGCGCCGCGGACGAGCCTCCTATTTCCAAGAGCCACCTCCTTACTTGGAGCTCGTGTACTTGGTCACCGCCTTCGTGCCCTCGCTCACCGCGTGCTTGGCCAGCTCGCCAGGCAGCAAGAGCCGCACAGCGGTCTGGATCTCGCGGGACGTGATGGTCGAGCGCTTGTTGTAGTGCGCCAGGCGAGAAGCCTCGGCCGCAATGCGCTCGAAAATGTCGTTCACGAAGCTGTTCATGATGCTCATCGCCTTCGAAGAGATGCCCGTGTCAGGGTGCACCTGCTTCAGCACCTTGTAGATGTAGATGGCATAGCTCTCCTTCCTCTTGCGCTTCTTCTTCTTGTCGCCCTTCGAAATGTTCTTCTGCGCCTTGCCAGCCTTCTTGGCGGCTTTCCCGCTAGTCTTGGGCGGCATCACGAACAAACAGGCAGGCAGGCACGCGCAGTCAGTCAGTCAGTCAGGCGCTCCGCTCCAGTCAGCGTCTCCCCACACAGTGGCACCCGCCGCACGCCGCCGCCGCACCTTTAGCAGCTCGCCCTGCTGCGGCCGCCGACCAATGGGGCGCGCGCGCAACCGGCCGCCGCACCCGAGCCCATAAAGGACCCCCACCCCGCCGGCGCCGGCACGCACTCCGCTGCTCGACTCGCTGCGGCACGCACCGTTTGGGGCGTTGTGCTTTTCTTTCTCGCTTCTTTCGAAACTAGCCCATCGCCATGTCCGGACGCGGTAAGGGAGGCAAAGTCAAGGGCAAGTCAAAGTCCCGCTCAAGCAGGGCTGGGCTCCAGTTCCCGGTCGGCAGAATCCACCGCCTCCTGCGCAAGGGAAACTACGCCGAGCGCGTCGGCGCCGGGGCGCCCGTCTACCTCGCCGCCGTCATGGAGTACCTCGCGGCTGAGGTGCTCGAGCTGGCCGGAAACGCGGCCCGCGACAACAAGAAGACGCGCATCATCCCGCGCCACCTGCAGCTCGCCATACGCAACGACGAGGAGCTCAACAAGCTCTTGTCGGGCGTCACCATCGCACAGGGAGGTGTCCTGCCCAACATCCAGGCCGTCCTGCTGCCAAAGAAGACCGAGAAGAAGGCCTAAAAGAGAGACAGCGCAATCGGCAACCGCCGCATGCTCCCTTGGCACGCAGCGCGCCATTTGCCGCCTCGGCTCAAAAACAAAACACAATCGGCCCTTTTCAGGGCCACCACACAAACCTACGTCCAAAGCAGAATTCCAGTCGTTCGTCGCACCACTTTTCTCTCTCTCTCTCTCTCTCTCTCTCTTTCTGTGTACGGTTTTTTTTTTCCTTCTTACACACACAGGCGCCGCCATCTTGTACACACGTACTTGGCCACCTCCTCCACTCCACTCCACGCACGCACAGTCTCGCGACCATTAACCAGCACACGTGGCGCACAACAACACACCTCAAAAATAACCCCTCGGCACTCAGCCGCGCCGCAACACACAGCCCATCCACCGACAAGAAGCATACAAGCAAAGAGGGAGGGGAAGGAAGGAAGGAAGGAAGGAAGGAAGGAAGGAAGGAAGGAAGGAGCTCACACAACGCAAGGGCACGCTTCCTTCCCTCCCAACCGCAACGCACACCACGTCAAAAAAACTCCAAACAAAACTAAAACGCCAAGTAGACTAAAAAGGAAAAGAAAAAAAAAAAACCAGCAACACAGACTCTTTCGCACTTTTCAACTTCCGAACACTGTGGTGGCCCTGAAAAGGGCCGTTTTTCAATCTCTCTTTCCTTCCTTCGGTCTCACACCGCCTAACCGCCGAAACCGTACAGGGTGCGCCCCTGCCTCTTCAGGGCGTACACCACGTCCATGGCCGTCACAGTCTTGCGCTTGGCGTGCTCAGTGTACGTCACCGCGTCGCGGATCACGTTCTCCAGGAACACCTTCAGCACTCCGCGCGTCTCCTCGTAGATCAGACCAGAGATGCGCTTCACGCCGCCCCTGCGCGCCAGGCGGCGGATCGCGGGCTTCGTGATGCCCTGGATGTTGTCGCGCAACACCTTGCGGTGCCGCTTGGCGCCACCCTTGCCGAGCCCCTTTCCTCCCTTGCCGCGGCCTGTCATTCTTCTTCTTCAAGCGTCTCAACCACAATAATATAAAAAACAGAAAGCAAGGCAAGCTCCTCACCCGGCGCTAGCGAGTCGGCTACGGTTGTGGCGCCCAGCGCGCGCGCCGCCCCCCTATATAGACTCTGGGGCCCCGCGGCCCGCCCTCCCCTCCCCCCACCACCGCGCACCGAGGGCATATAAGCGCAGCACCGGGGCGCGCGGGCCCGTTGTCAAGGCAGCACCGGACGCCGTCGCGCACGCATATCCACGCCGCATCCGCATCCGCAGTAGCCATGGCCCGGACAAAGCAAACGGCCCGCAAGTCCACCGGCGGAAAGGCGCCGCGCAAACAGCTCGCCACCAAGGCGGCGAGGAAGAGCGCGCCCGCCACCGGCGGCGTCAAGAAGCCCCACCGCTACAGGCCGGGCACCGTCGCCCTGCGAGAAATCAGGCGCTACCAGAAGAGCACAGAGCTGCTCATCCGCAAGCTGCCATTCCAGCGCCTAGTGCGCGAGATCGCCCAGGACTTCAAGACCGACCTGCGCTTCCAGAGCTCCGCAGTCATGGCCCTGCAGGAGGCCAGCGAGGCCTACCTCGTCGGCCTCTTCGAAGACACCAACCTGTGCGCAATCCACGCCAAGCGAGTCACCATCATGCCCAAGGACATCCAGCTCGCGCGCCGCATCCGCGGCGAGCGCGCCTAAACCCGCACATCGCCAAACAAACAAAACGGCCCTTTTCAGGGCCACTAACGTCTCTCCGTCGCGAGCAAAACTTTGTCGGTCGCAACGAGTAGTTCCCCACTCACTCTCCAGTCCAGTCGTCCCACCCCCGGCGCGGCGCCGCCGTTTCCAAAAAAAAAAAAAAAAAAAAAGCACCGCACCGGCCGAGCCAAGTCGCAAGCGTCAATAGCGCCACCCACACAGGCCACGGCACAAAACGTGACGCCCGGAAAGCAAAGCCAAAAAAGACTATTCCAAAACCACCACCAAGACAAACAAACAAACGCGGCGCAAAATAAATAGGTAAAAATAATAAAAGTAAAATACACTTTATGTAACACCAACCGCGCGCCGCCGCCCACGCCCGCCAACGACCCCACAATCCAACCACCGCGGCACGCAAACACCATCCACACATGAAACAAACAAACGCCAGCAAGCAAGACAGACAGACAGACAGACAACAAGGCAACCGACCGACCACGACACGACAATCAACACCTTCCCGACGTGCTTTGATGGCCCTGAGAAGGGCCGTTTTTGTTTTTGTCCGGGACCGCGCGACAGCCTCTGGTTGCGCGCCGGCCACCAGGCGACGGTGTCAACCGCCAACCCTTCCCTGCCCTTTTTACTTCTTCTTCTTGGGCGAAGCCTTCGCCTTAGACGGCGTCGCCGTCGCCTTCTTCGGGCGCGGCGCCTTCGGCTTCTTCGTCGGAACCTTGGCGGCCTTCTTCGCCTTCGACGGCGACTTGGCCTTGGCCGGCTTGGCCGCAGCCGCCTTCTTCGCACCCGCGGGAGCGGCCGACGCCGCAGACGCCTTCTTGGCGGCGCCCGCCTTCCGACCGGTCGCCGCCTTCACGCCGCCAGCCTTCTTTGCGCCGGCCGCACGGGCCCCCTTCTTCTCCTTGCTGGCCGGAGCGGCGCGCTTCTTCTTCGCACCACCGCCGCCACCACGAGCCTTGCCGCCCTCGGCCGCCCCGCCGCCGGCGCCGGCAAGCTTGAAAGAGCCCGACGCGCCCTTCCCCTTCGTCTGCACCAGCTCGCCAGCCACGACGGCCGACTTGAGGTACTTCTTGATAAAGGGCGCCAGCTTCTCCGCGTCCAGCTTGTAGTGCGCGGCAATGTACTTCTTGATCGCCTGCAGCGACGACCCGCCGCGCTCCTTCAGACTCTTGATGGCGGCCGTCACCATCTCAGAGGTGCGCGGGTGCGCAGGCTTGGCGCGCGGCTTCTTCGCAGACGACGCAGACTTGGCCTTCTTCGTAGTGCCGGTGGCGGCGGGTGCCGCGGCAGTCTCGTTCGTAGCCGCCTGGTCTGCCATCTTTTGCTTGTTCTCTTTTCTTTTTTCCCCTTGGTTTCGCTTCCTTCTCTCCTTCGACGACGCACAACAGCGAGGGGCGCGCAGCAGAGAATAGCCGCGCACGCTGCTGCTGCTGCTGTTCGACCTTACGGGTCTGCCCTGACCCGTGCAGGAGCAGGCTAAGCAGTCAACTGCTATTCCTGCGGGAGCCTTTCGTTTTGGAGGGACTAACTCTCTTCTTGGATTGGCCTCTGGTTGGTTTCTTCGTGGATGGGGATGTCCTGTCTCTATTGCGGAAGTTTTCACTCCCGCAACAGGTCAGGCCAGCGTGTTGTTGGCCTGTGGTGTGCAGGATGGCCCAGATCCCTGATGAGCCGGTTGTCGGACCGTTCGGCCCGCTCATAGAAGGCCCGCGCCGATTGCTTGAAGCGGTCGCGGAGGAGGGGTATTCCGGTCTGCTCGTGTAGCCGAGCGGTCGAGTATAGCCTCGGCAGGCGCAGAGCGAGCTTGAGCGCCCTGTTCTGCACCCTCTGCAGCTTGCTGATGTGTGTCTCGGCCGCGTTGCCCCACACCACAGCCGCGTATTCCAGCACTGGACGTACCAGCGCCAGGTACAGCGTGATGCCGTGGTGGGGAGGCAGCGCAGACGAGGGATTGAGCAGAGGGTACAGGACGCGTAGGCGCCCTATTGCTCTGCCCCTGACGTCCTCGATGTGCGGCTTCCATGTCAGCTTGTGGTCCAATGTGACACCCAGGTAGCGGCCGGTCTTGCTCCATGGGACGGGGCTGCCCATGACGGTGACTGGCGGAAGATCGGGCGGCAGTGGTCGTCTAGTGAACACCACCGCCTGGCTCTTCGCCGCGTTTTGCTTGAGGCGCCACTTGGTCGACCAGGCGCCAAGGGCCTCGCAACCTCGTTGGAGAAGACGGCGCATCTCGACCGCCTTCATGCTCCACACGAACAGCGCAGTGTCGTCAGCATATAGTGCCAACTTCACCGGCGTCACGCGCGGAGCGTCGGCGGTGTATAGGGAGTACAGTAGGGGCCCAAGAACGGACCCCTGCGGCACTCCAGCACGGATGTATCGGTGGGTGGATGTCCCATCTTCCAGCCTGACATGGAAGGACCGCTCGGCTAGGTATGACCGGAGGAGGACTCCGTGCGACGTCGGTACCCCGTGCACAAAAAGTTTGTACACGAGGCCGTCGTGCCACACGGAGTCGAATGCCCTAGAGACGTCCAGGAACACCGCCCCAAGGTATTCCCGAGTCTCCAGGGCGCGCATGGCTTCTTCTACCATCCGCATCAGCTGGTGGACGGTGGAATGGCCCCTCCTAAAGCCGAACTGCTCGTCGGGTATGATGCCCTCTGCTGTCACGTGGCGGAGCAGGCGTCTGGCGTACAGGCGCTCGAACACCTTCGAGAGTGCCGGCAGCAGACTGATTGGCCTATAGTTGGCGGCGTCCCGTGGGTCCTTGTTTGCCTTGGGGATTGCCACCACCTCTGCATGTTTCCATACAGAGGGGTAGACCCCAGAGCGAAGGACCTGGTTGAAGATGCCCGCCAGGAATGGGTGTGCACCCGCCGGCAGGCTCTTCAGCAGATGGTTGGTGACGCCGTCAGCCCCGCCAGCCTTCTTGGTGTTGAGCGCCGTTATCTGCACGGCCACCTCCTCCTCGGTGATGGGGTCGATCTCGTCCGCGGCGTCCCTGGCTCCCAGGAACACTGGGAGCTGCTCCTCAACCCGGTGGAGGTGCTCCTCGTCGATGTTATCATCCACCGGGGTGAATGACAGCTCGAAGTGGTCCGCCAGGGCGCCTGCCTTGCCGTCCGGGCTGCAGACGACGTCTTGTCCGACGAGTAGCGGCGGGACGCGTTGCCTTCTGCGTAGAAAGGACTTCACAGTCCGCCACGCGCTGCCGTCCTCGGTGTTGAGGGAGGCGACGAAGTCTGTCCATACGTTGTTCCTGTGCGCCTCAGCCGCCGCTTTGATGTCTCTCCGCATGCGGTTGAGGCGCCGTTTCGTTGCGGGTTGGCGCGTGAGCTGCCACTCCCGGAAGAGGCGGTTCTTCTCCCGTATTGCGTCCCGGATGGGAGGCGGCAGGTTACGGGAGAAGTCCCTGGTACCCTGTGGAGGGGCAGGGGAGGCCGCATCAGCTGCCTGCAGCAGCTGACGCGTGAAGAATTGAAGGGCGGCATCCGCCCCCACTGCCGCGGGGTCAGGTGAGTCCGCCAGTGATGCCAGGACGTTGTCCTGAAATCGATCGCTGTCCAGGCGCCGGTACGTCTGCCGACGTGGCGGGAGCGTGGCTCCAGCGATGTCGATTCCATAGACCACCGGCAGGTGGTCGGACGACATCGCACACCGCGTGGTGGCGGTCGTGTGGTGCCCGATGCCTTTGATGACGGCGACGTCGAGCACGTCCGACCGCCCCCTGGCCGGGAAGATGGTGTGGTCCTGTGGGCCCAGTACCAGGGCGCCATTCCTCTGGGCTGCGCGAAGAAGTCGGCGGCCACTGACGTTCGTGAGGCGGGAGTTCCATTCCGGGTGTTTCGCATTGAAGTCACCCGCAATGAAGACCCTCCCCCCAATCGCCAGCAGTGCGTCGACGTCTGCCTCCTGGAGGTGTCCACGTGGTGGCCTGTATGCAGCCACGAAGGTTATTTGCCCCACAGCCGTCGTGACGTTCACCCCGGTGACTTCCAGGGTGGCCATGGCGGGGAGCAGCACCTGGTGGTGCCGGAGTGAGGCGCGGACGTAGATGGCGGTACCCCCGCCTGCCGTCGGCCTGTCGTTGCGGTAGCAAACATAGTTTGCTACCTTCACGAGAACTCCTGGCTTGAGGTGAGTTTCGCAGATCAGGCACAGGTCGATGGCCTCGTCCTGCATGAACTGACGAAACTCACCCTGTTGTGGAAACAGGCTGTTGGCATTGAAACCACAGATGGTCAGACCGTGGATAAGGACGTTATCCATGGTGTGGTTTCGTGGCGACGGTAGCGGCCTGGAGGGCCCCCGTTACGGCGGTGACGAGCACCGGCAGTTGCTGTAGCAGGGCAGAGAGGGAGCTCAACATTGCTCCCAGGTCTGCTGCTTCTGGTCGCGGAATTGCTGCAGGAGGTGCCGCAGTTGCGGGTGCGTGGGCGGCGGGGCGCAGCGGAGTGGCTGCGTCCGTTAGCGGGACCGCACGCCTAGCAGCTTGCGGCCTGTCTGAGGTGGGGGGACGGTTTAGCCGTCCGCCCTGGTGTTGGTCGTCCTGGGCGCCAGTTGCCTCGTTGGGCGCCTTGGTGGTCGCGACGTCCGCCCGCCGCCCCCTGGGGGCGTCCGAGGACTCCCCCTTGGTGGCAGAGGCGAAGCTGGTGCCTGGTTGCACCTTTCGTGCCGGTGCCGCACGTCCTTGCTGCCGTGGGCCGCGTTTGAAGGCGGCGCAGCCTCTGTAGCTCGCCACATGTGGCTCGCTACAGTTGCAGCACTTGGGCACCTCCTCCCTCTTCTTTGTGCAGTCTCGACTCTGGTGGGAGTCGGCGCACTTGACGCAGCGGGCCGGCATCGTGCAGTAGCGCGCCACGTGGTCAAGCCCTTGGCAGGAGAAGCACTGGGCGCGCCTCCCCTTGGCCTTGAGCGGCTCCACTTCCACTGCAATCCTGGCCACCATCTGCACCTGGAAAATTTTGCGGTTTTCGAGGTTGTCCGGGAGGACAACCAAGAACAGTGGCATGGGCCTCCTCGTCCTGGGCGACTTCATGAGCGTGACCGAGCTGGCCATGTAGCCCAGCCCAGCTAGTTCACCCTTGAGGTGGTCGGTCTCCATTTTCAGCGGGAGGCGGCGAAAAACCACCTTCAGCTGCTTCATTGGCTCCGCATTGTGGGTGTAGCAATGCAGCTTCTCCTTCTCTATGAGCCGCATGGCAGCCCGGTACTCATCCATTGTGCCGATCGAAACTCTGTACAAGTCCCGACCGGCACATTTAATCTTGGCGGTGGACGATACCGTCTGGAACTTCTCGAGGAAGGACTGGTACGTGTCCTTCCACGATACTGTAATCGGTGGCGGGGCGGGTGCCCGCCTCTTGGGTGCCTCAGCATCATCCATGGGCTCCGGCTCGTCAGGAGCGTCGACGAATGAGTTCGCCGTCGGCAGCGGCTGCACTCTCTCAAGCCGTTTGGCCCGAGCAGTGTGCCGCCGCTTTGGGACAACGAAGCCGTCGTCGGTCCCCTGATCTGCCTCCGAGTGGGCAGCAGCTTCTGGCGTCTTCTTCTTCTGACTTTGCATGCAGGTAGAATCAGAGATGGCGGCGGAATCTTCCTCCTCCGCAGCTGCAGGCCTCTTTCTAGAGGGCTGCGCTGTATCCATGGTTTCCGCCTCGAGCAGTTCGCCAAGGTTGGCCTCTGGGATTGTGCTGTCACGTGGCGGGACAGTGGCGTGCTCTGTCGTCGCGCCTGACGGTACAGCAAACGGCGTATCTGAGGTCTCTTCACTGGCTCCCGACGGTACGCTCACATCTTCGAATACCTCGCAGCCAAGTGACCTCAGGTGCTGTTGGAACGCGCGGAGTGCTCGTTCGTCGGCTTCCTGTTCAGGGTACACAATGCCCCGCGATAGTCGGTGTACAACTAGGTACACCTGCTCTGGTGTGAGCGGGCTAGTGCGCATTGGGTGTACCGCAGCGCAGTCCGCAGTCGATTGCAGCGTCGTCATACGTGGGGGGCCGGATGCAGCCGCCGACAGAGCTGCCTCGGTCGCCCGAGGCAGTCCCGCCGCGCGGCAGTCCGCCGCTCCCTGCGCCTGCGTAACGCGGTCCTCCTCGCTCGGCATCCTAACTCGGAATGCCGCCGCGCACGCGCCTGGCCCAGCCAGTGTCGCGGGCGGGCGCGGACGGCCGAGAGAGCGGCCGCCACTCGGCGCGCCGCCGCGCCGCCGCGCCGCGCCTCCCGCGCTTGCTACCGCCCAACGTCCGACAGCCTGCGCGGAGCAGCCCCCAACCTGCGCCGCAACCACCCGCGCCATTCAAACCACCGAGGATGGGGCTACACACACCGACACCACGGTCGCCAACCAGTCGCCGCGGCGGCGCCGCAAACCACGGCCAAACTGCAGCCACCGCGCGCCACAGCCTGGGTCGGCCCGCCGAGAATCGCCGCCCCCACCCAAATGCCGCCCCCACAGCCCCAGCCGACGACCCGCCACAATGGCCAAACCTTCGTCAAAACTCCCACACCGTCGCCGCGGCAGCCCGGCCACCGCGGCCGGCGCCACAGCCACACGAGCCGAGTCGTGCGGCGATGACGGCCGTGCACAAACGCACCTCCGCCGCCCCATCGCCTTCCGCCGTTTTCCCGATCGGCCCGCAGCCGTCGGGCCACGGCCGCGGGCCGTCCTCCTCCTCTCGCCTCGCCCACCAACACCCAAAGCCCTTCCAACACATTTTTTTTTCTTTTTTCTTTTTTTTTTTTACTTTTTTACGATCGCCGCCTGCGCAACATGGCACCGGCCGACGGAGCGCCAACCCCCCCGCCACAGGCGAAAACAAAACAAAACAAAACAAAACAACGATAAATAAACAAACAAAATAAATTACCAGCCAGCCCCAACTACAGACACACCGAATCTGCCCTCACAGCCGACCTTACACGCCTCAACGTCAAAACAAAGGTGGTTTCTTTCTTTCAACGGTTACCTTACCTTAGGTTACGTCAGGTTAGGCTAAGAAGGCGTCAGGGTTAGGTTAAGCGTTGACGTGACGTCACGTCTTAACGTAGGCGTTAAGCTAAGGTTGCGGTCACGTACGTTAGGTTAAGGCGACTTGGGGGTTGGCCTAAGAGCTTAGGTTAGGTTACGTTAGTTTAGGTGGCTGCGTTAAGGGGCTTAAAGAAGTTTAGGAGGTTAAGGCGTCGAGGCGGCCGCACCCCCTTAGCTGCTGCGGCTCGGCCACGCCACGCCACGCCACGCCACGCCACGCCACGCTTTGGGGTTTCATAAGGTCGCGCGGCGGGTCGTCGGCACGCCGCAAAGGACAAAACTGCAAGACGACGTCGAAAAACAAACAACAGGTAAAAAATAAATAAGTAAAAATAAACGACGCCGACAGGCGGGGATCAGCAGAACGAGCAGATTCCGGAGAGCGAACGAGACACACACGCACGCACACACACAAACCCCCCCGAGCCGAGAGAGCACAGCACCACCACGTGTCGGCCTCCGCTCACCCGACTCGGCTGGGCTGGGCTGGCGGCCGGGCCGGATGCACGTACACGTACGGCTACAGCCACTACCCGTACACAGCCGCTCTTCACGCAACACCAGCCAAATGGCGCGCCCGCGGCTCGTCGCGGTCGCGGTCGCAACGCCACGCCGGCACACTTTCGGCACCACCGTTTTCGCGCGCACCGCAAACAAAACGCAGCCGACACACACAGAAAAAAAAAAAAAAAAACAACACAGAGCGCGAGACGGGCGGCGGCGCACCTTTCGCCAGCCGGCAGGCAATCGACTCGCCCAGTACGACAAACGCGCACGCCACCCCACCCACCAACCAACCAACCAACCAACCAGTCGTCGTCGTCGTCGTCGTCGTCCCGAAATCAAACAAACTCTCAAAAGCACAGCCCCTGCTGCCAACGGACGCAGGCGCCACGCAGCTCCCTTCCCGCCACACTCGATTCGCAGCGCAACTCACCCGGCACACCGTCAAACGACGGGCTGGGCTCGCCGCATCGCCGCAACCTACACACCTTCCACGCCACGACGCACAGCCCCACCAGACGCCCGTGCCGCAACGACACTACTGCACTACCACTACCGCACTACTCCTCTCGCCCTTGCCATACACGACACAACACGCCAAAAAATGAAAATCCAAATACAAACAAAAACACCGCCCCCACGACCCAAACACATGCACGGCGCGCCAACACACGCGAGGCAAGGCACGCAGCAAACGGCGTCCCCTCCGCGTCGCGCCATCAACCTACACACACAAGGCAACCAACAACAGCCAGCCAGCCAGCCAGCCAGCCAGCCAGCCAGCCAGCCAGCCCCACTCTCACGCCGCAAAAACAGAAAACACACCGAAACCGCCAAACGCCGCACATTCGCGCTTCGCACTTACCACACACCTCTCGGCATCCGTTTCGCACACAACGACGCGACGCACAATACATCATCACGGGCTACGCACGCACACCGCGACCCACTTTTTTACGACGCCCTCGGCAGAGCACACGTGCCCACGCCCACACACAGTCGACACAACGACGCAGCGCGCAGCAGACGCGGCCGCAACACATACCTCCCCGACGACGCGCCAACACCGCCAGCCACTGCTCACTCGCCCAAGCAACCCGTGCACACAACTGCCACACGCGTCCACCACGCCGCCGCCAACCACCCGCCCGCCAGGGGGCGCTCACGTCCGCGACAACAGCGCGGCACCGCCGGGCCGGGCCGAACCGAGCCGAGCCGCCGCCTCCTCTCCACTCGGCACGCCACGTCCTGCTTGCAAAACACATGGCTCGTCCCTCTGTACACACAACGCGCCTGCCTGCGGTCGCCGCCGGCATCTATCTACCTGCGCATCGGAGCCAGGCCGGCAAGCCCACACTTAAATAATGCACTTCACCAGCCAAACAAACCCACTCTTCCTTTCTTTGCACAGCGCATGCAACAGCAGCCCCAGGAGCCGGGCCCGCCGCCAGCGTCTCCTCCTCCTCTGGGCACAGCCAGCCAGCCGTTCCCACCGCCCCGCCCCTGCTCTGCAGAACAAGAAAAAACGAAAAAGTACCAACACACGCACCCAAAGCGTAAGCCAGACAAGACCAGCCTCTCCAAGGCCACACACACGCAAAAAAAACAAAAAAACAAAAACACTACAACAAAATAAAATAAAAAAGAAAAAGCAAGCTGTCGCCTCGCCCCCGCCCGTCCCCCCACCCCACCACATTCGCCCCCTCCGCTTGTTTTCCTTTCTACAATTTCCCTCTTTTCCACCCAATATCCCGCCGCGGTTTACGGGCACCGGCCGATTTTGCGCCCGCCCACATGTCTGCCTACTCCCCACCACCATTCCCTCCGCAGCCCGCAGCCCGCTTTTCCCCCCCTCCCTGCCCACACCACACCACACCGACGGTGCTGACGTCGACACGCACCCAAGACAGGGGCCACGACCGTCTTTTTTCCTGGGCCCATCCCCGCACCGCACCTCCTTCCAATCAACGCTGTGGCGCCTGTGTCCGCGCGAGACGCGTGCGCGCCGCCTCTCTCAACATCCGTCCGCCGTCCGCCGTCCGCCGTCCGCCGGCCGGCCCGTTTTTGGCCCCCAGGCCATCCGTCAACCACCACTGCCACTGCCCCTGCCCCTGCCCCTGCCCGCCCCGCACCACACCACACACCGCTGCTTGCCCCGGCCGTTGCCACCAAAGGCGCCAACCGCAGCCCGCGCGCGCCAGAAAGAGATGGCAAAACTACAGGGACCCAGCCGACCGACGAAAATCAGAGCAATTGGCCGGGAGGATCAAAAAGAGAGCTCCGAAAACCACCGTAGCGAGGCGTGGGAGGAAACGTTACGAGAAGCAGAAAGGGACCAGGAAAAATTCTGGAAATTTCTTAAAACTCGTAAACTAAACACGAAACATCTACATCTACATGGGGAAGGAACGACCCCACAGACCGAGCTGAAGCACTGGCGGATTCACTAAAAAGGCAATTCCAAGCACCAGAAGCGGTAGATGACGAAACTGATGACCACCAGGAAATGGTACTCAGAAGGGTAAAACCGCATCCTAAGTGCCCCGATCAGAACATCTTTCACAATCCAATAAACGCAGAAACCCCATATCTTATCACATCACAAACATACACACATCCTAAGAAGGCATCAGGCCCAGATTCCATCAAACCGCAACTACTACATCACCTACCTCCAGCAACTATCAATTATCTATCTAACATCAATATATAATGCTTGCTTCAGACTAAACTACTTGGAAACAGGCCCGAGTCATCACATTACCAAAGCCAAACAAGGACTTATTATTTCCGCAAAACTATAGGCCAACTTCCTTGGAAAGGTTCTCGGAAAGCTCATTCAAACTGAACTGAAGAAATTCAATTCTTAAAGGATAACAACATAATCATCCCACAACAATTCCGATTCCGCGAAGAACACAGCACCACCCACCAGGTGACCAGACTAGTCGAGCACATATGTCAGGCCAGAAACATTAGACACAGTACTGGAGCAGTCCTGCTTGACATTGGAAAAGCATTCGGATAACGCCTTATCTACAAGCTCCACCAGTACAACTGCCCCATCCACATTATTGCTTCTTTTCTCCGCAACAGAGCATTCTATGTCCATGTACCAGGAGCGGCAAGTAACACTAGATCCATAGAGGCTGGAGTCCCGCAAGGCTCAGTGCTGGGGCCCATTCTCTACTCAATATACACAAACAAACAGCTGGGAGGACACTTGTCACTATTTGCAGACGACACTGCAGTCTACCGCAGCAGTTCTAACCTGCAATATAGAGTCACAAAAATAGAGCAACACCTACAATCCATCCAGAAATGGGCTAACCAATGGAAACAAAAAAAAAAAAACAATAAACGCGGAGAAAACCCAAGCAATACAATACGATTCACATTCAAAAAGAATACCTCCTAACCTGCATATACGCCTCAGAAATAACAATCTTCCATGGTCAGGCACAATAAAGTATCTAGGCATCAAGCTGGACAAGAGGTTGACATTTAGAGACCATGTTACACACGTTTGTAACAAGGCTGCAGCAGCAATATTCAGACTGTACCCAATCATCAAAGGAAACAGAATAAATATGCGCGCCAAAAAGAAAATCTTCAAAACCGTCATAGGAACCAGCCATCACTTACGGCTCTGAAAATCTGGTCAATGGCCGCAGACACCAACATAACAAGAGTAAAAAAGGGTGCAGAACAAATACTTCAGAATTACTGCTGATGCCGGCCGGTACCAGACAAATCGAGACATATACACAAACCATAACATACTCAAAATCCCGGAAATCATCCAAAGAAAAATCCATAAAGTTTTTTTTTTCCACCAAACCACGGATTCGAACCACCCACTCATCAGAAATCTGGGACAAAATCCACCCGACCCAAGAACGACATTTCCCATCACGACAAAACACCACAAACTACAACATACCATGATAAACAAAAATAAAATACAAACACCATAACACTCACTCAAACAACAAACATCTACACACACCCAAGAGACCCTATCATCCCATCATTTTGTTACCCAACATAATCAGACAGAAGGCAGGGATCAAGGACAGATCCGGTCCTTCGAGTACAGGGGGTAAAAAATACCCATCAGACCAGCTCTCTCTCTCTCTCTCTCTCTCTCTCTCTCCTCCTCGCTTCTCCGTGCCGACGCTGCCCCGCACACGCGTTCGCGTTCGCGCTCGCGTTCGGCCGACACCACACGACAGGTCTTTGGGGCCCCGCCACTGCGCACACGCACGCCTCCTCCTCTTCCTTAGTTCTTTTTCGCTTTTCTTTTCTCCCCCGCCCCCCGCTCTCACCGCCACATCATCCCGCAACCCTTGGGGGATGTTTCCCAACATCAACGCGCCCCAATTCCACTCTCTGCCCGTGCCGCACTCTCCACTTTGCTTCTCCCCGTCCCCTACACACACGACTACCGAAACCCCGGTTGACACACCTTCTCGTAGGACAGGGGTGCGTGCGTGCGTGCGTGCGTGCGTGCGTGCGTTGTCTTGACGGTGACAGCAACAGCAACGGATCCGTCCATCCCATTCCCCCCCACTCGGTAAAGAACCATGTTCAACCCACACTACACAACAAGGGGGGCACACACGAACGCGAAAGAAAGGGCAGGGCAGGGCAGGGGCAACTATCTCGTACACATTCTTCCTCAGAACCCACATATCGCATCAACGAACGGCAGGCCAATTGCGGACTCAGCCGTGTCAGGCAAATCCAACCCAACCAACACCTCCCACGGAAACCCTGACACTGATCCAGCAGTACGTCCACATACATCGCCACACCAAATACGGGTGACGAGTGAGCAACAAATGGAACAATACACAACAAGGCTGACCTAATAAAAACTGCACGTCACGTCATACCTTCCAGACAGACGCAGTTCCGACGGGACGGCGGAACCGTATACGTACCTTTCAGCCACAACAACCGACCGACTGGACACGCCCGCGTCTCCAGCCAGCCAACCACCAGGGCCACACAGCCCGCAAGTTTCAGCGTCAACACTTCTTAACGTACGTTGCAAACTTTTCAAAACATTGCCACACACACACACACACACACACACACCACGAAAAGCGTCAACCTCTCTCACACTGGATACACTCAACACTTTTTGTCGGCGGAGCTTGAGGCCAACGGTTGACACACCCCCACCGGCCACACAGGTTTCCCTTTGAAAATTGCAGTGACGGAGACGCGGCATTACGAGAGGGTTTTTTCCGAGAGCGCGACCTGGACGGAGCTGCGGCGCCGCCGCCGCCGAGGGGTAATGAACGCACGCGATGCCGCATGACAGCCCATCACCCAAAGTTTCACCCACAACTGCACAGGTCGCACCCCCTTTTCGCGCCATACTAGTGTCGATCGTCAATTACAGCTCACGGTGTTCGCATTTGCCACTTGACGGGGGGGAAAAGAAAACAAAACAAACATCTGACACGCCATGTGTTTCTCTCTCTCTGTTATATCTAGGTCATTGGGCAGCCACTGTAAAAAAAAAAAAAAAAAAAAAAAAATATTTTTACGACATGGTTGGGTAAGTGATTTAAAGACAACAATTGTGGGTCACACACCATAGACCATTTCGATAGTGTTCTTGTTCTTCTCTTTTTCCTTTTTTTATCGCTCAATTGAAATAAAACCTGGGGATGATGCAATGCTGCGATATGGCACAACCGTCGTCCATTGTACACAACTCGGGAACAAAAAGAAACCAATTCAGGGAACGTTCGTTCCTTCACAACGTTTCTTTCAACGCACTTGGTCTTTACCATCCTGTATTCAACACACATTTCCTTTCATCAAACTAGGGCATTTCCATAACAGTTTGTTTCCGTTTCTGTGAGCACAATACTGCTTCTTCGACGTCATTTCACCATCTTAACTAGAGACAAACAACAAAATAGGAAAACAGCCTTGAGAACCCCGTCCACCAAATTTCAGTTAGCACGGCATCCAAGATTCTTTTCCGGGGAGTGCAGTGCAGCTGACGCTGCTCAGACCATATACCGTCGCCAGTCTCACTCAACTCTTGCGCATTCCATTCTACGCTACGTGACTATGCAAAAATGAATGAATCAAACCCGCCCAGAGAGCGTCTTGTGCGAGGGGACACACGATATAGAGAACAACAAAACACACAGGGGACACCACCAAAGTTGGAGAGAACGTTTCCACCACGGCAGCCGCGCCGTCACGCGCTTTTTTTTTTTTTTCCTCCCCCCCCCCCCACTGCACACCTCCGACACCACGGGAACGTTCACCGTCCCGTTGCCCTACACTGGGCGTTTCTTTTCAACCCCCCACCCTATTCCTCGCTCCCCGGACATTCGACCGATCACAAAGTGCAACCTCTCGTTACCGTCGGGTGCCCCTCTTCATCCCCGGGGCGCCAACAACAAAACAAAAAAAAAAAAAAAAACACCACCGACGCCGTCGTCTCGCGTCACCTCACTCAACTGAGCGGAAAATACACGTACATCCAGAATGACGACACCGCCTCCACAAACAAAAACCAGACGTCAGACGTCAGGTCGAAAGAGGGCACCGTACGTCGTGGCGCGTGGTCTCCTAACTCACCTCGCGCGTACAAATACAATGCAATGCGTGTCTCCTCACGTTCACACACACCTCCACGCTCCACTTTTACGTCGCCCAACCAACCAACTAACTTAACCCACCCGCTCGGCGTAGAAGCAGCTGTAGGCGGCAACGTGTTTCTCACCCTCGCCACCAACGGTGTGACATCCGACAATCGCGGTTTGCTTTCCGTTCCACACCTCCGGCCATACCATACAAAGGGGACAAAAAAAAATATATCAAACAAGCCAACTCCAGCGATCCGCCCCCCTAACACCAACACGTCTCGAAACACCCACGCCCACGACCCGGCTGTGGCTAAAGTGCGTATCCCAACGTCACACCAAAACCAAAGGCGCCGGCGCCGCACCACACCACAAGCTACAGCTACAGCTGTGCCGCCGTCCACCCGCTCACAACAACAACAACAACAACAACAATTCCGCCCTTCCCGCAAAGGCATTTTGGTGGCCCTGAAAAGGGCCGTTTTTTCTTTTCTTCGCCGCGCCGCGGACGAGCCTCCTATTTCCAAGAGCCACCTCCTTACTTGGAGCTCGTGTACTTGGTCACCGCCTTCGTGCCCTCGCTCACCGCGTGCTTGGCCAGCTCGCCAGGCAGCAAGAGCCGCACAGCGGTCTGGATCTCGCGGGACGTGATGGTCGAGCGCTTGTTGTAGTGCGCCAGGCGAGAAGCCTCGGCCGCAATGCGCTCGAAAATGTCGTTCACGAAGCTGTTCATGATGCTCATCGCCTTCGAAGAGATGCCCGTGTCAGGGTGCACCTGCTTCAGCACCTTGTAGATGTAGATGGCATAGCTCTCCTTCCTCTTGCGCTTCTTCTTCTTGTCGCCCTTCGAAATGTTCTTCTGCGCCTTGCCAGCCTTCTTGGCGGCTTTCCCGCTAGTCTTGGGCGGCATCACGAACAAACAGGCAGGCAGGCACGCGCAGTCAGTCAGTCAGTCAGTCAGGCGCTCCGCTCCAGTCAGCGTCTCCCCACACAGTGGCACCCGCCGCACGCCGCCGCCGCACCTTTACCAGCTCGCCCTGCTGCGGCCGCCGACCAATGGGGCGCGCGCGCAACCGGCCGCCGCACCCGAGCCCATAAAGGACCCCCACCCCGCCGGCGCCGGCACACGCACGCACGCACGCACACGACGACGCGCAGTGCTGTTCGAGATGTCGTTGAGAGAGGTTGCTTTACCTGCGAAGGGTGTGGCGGATCGCCGCCCGTCGGGGCCAGCTCGGGCGACTGAGCTGATCCCGGTGGCGGCCCCATCCGGCCCCCCACTTATGACGAACCGGCTTACGACAACTGACCACGACAGGAATGACTCTTCGGATTCTGATGTGCTCTCTCGTGATCGAGTGTTCATCCTTATGAACAAACTCGCTCACGGGGGTTCCTACCCGGGTCGAAAGGACGACGAGGCGACTATACTCGCCTTCTGTCACATTCGGAAGGGTGCCACTCTGCCGTACACGAGGCAGCAAGTGTCGGGTGTGCCACCGAGAGCCCCGCCGGTTGAATCGCGCGAGTCTGCGGTCCCGGCGGTGGCGGCCTCGGCGGGAGTTGCGCCGCTGGCCTCGACCACTGAAGAGGTCGATGTGCCCCCGGCTGCACCCCTGGTCCCCAAGACACGAGAAGAGCCCGTGGCTACGCTAGCTGCGGCCGCCGAGATGCAGGATATCGACCTGCCTGACGCAAATTTGGCTGAGGCCATTGCCGAGTCAGAGCGCCGTGACACTGACTCTGACGCTGCCCGTGCGCCCAGAAAGCGCCGGGCTATGACGCATGACGACTCCGACACTCCCTCTCAGACGTCCGACACAGCGAGGCCGCGGAAGAAGGCCTCGAGGGCTTCCCGCCCTTCCACCACGGAGTCTGGGACGACTATCGCGGGCTCCTCCGCGAGCGCCGCCTCGCCGAGACCGACGAAGACGCGGCGGCCCACTCGTCCACCTGCCACCTCCCGGCAGCCGGATGAGGATGGTTTTGTCGCCCCTCCCAGGCGGCGCACTGCCAGGGCTGCTGCGCTGCAGCAACCGACGCCGCTGCCGACCGCCAACGCGTTCGCGGGGGCCAGTGTGGACGCGACTGAAGATGGTGCCGCGCCTCCTGTGTCGGCCCAAAAGAAGCCCCCGCCCATCGTCATCCAATGGGCGGGAGGGTACAAGGAGTTCCAGCAAAAACTAGACAGGGCGGCCACGTCCGCCACTGTCAAGACTGCTGGCCGTGACCTCTACAAGGTCACGGTGTCCTCCAACGAGGAGTACCGCGCGGTGATGGACACCATCTCCAGAGATGGCCTCCCGTGCTACACGCACCCCTCTGAGCCGCTCAAACTTCTGAAGGTGGTGTTCCGCCACCTTCCACTCAAGTTTGGGGCGGACTATCTTAGAGAAGAACTCGAAGACATGGGCTTCCGCGTCCGGTCCACCGGACTGATGAAGTCCCCACGCACGCACCGCGACATGCCACTGTACCAGGTTGTCCTCGTCGACAACCTGGAAAATCGGAAGATTTTCCAGGTGCAGCGAGTCGGCCGGGTCAGGGTCGCGGTGGAACCTCTCCGAGCCAAAGGCAAGAGGGCCCAGTGCTTTTCCTGCCAGAGGCTCGATCATGTCTCCCGCTACTGCTCTATGTTGCCCCGCTGCGTCAAATGCGCGGGACAGCACGAGAGCAAGTCTTGCGGGCTTGCCAAGGAAGAGAAGCCGACGTGCTGCAACTGCGGCGGCGCGCACGTTGCCAGCTACAGAGGCTGTTCGGCCTTTAAAAGGGGCCGAAACCACCGGAGCGGAGGGGCTGCTCCCTCTCGTAAGGTGCACCCATCCACCAGCTTTGCTGCCGCCACCAAGGGCGGACCATCAACCGCCACCGCCCGACGTTCGGAACTGGCGGCGGGCGAGACGAGGCAACCGGCCGCGCCGTCCCCGGCTTCGCCCGGGGGGGAGGCCAACCCAACACCCACGCAGAGCGCGCGGGTTGCCGCCCCGCGCAGGCGTCGCCGGCGCGCGGGCCGGGCCACCCATGCCGCTGCACGCCGGACTGCCGATGACACACTGCCGCAACAGACGACAGCACCTCGTGCTACGCCGCAACCGGCTGCCGACGCTCCGCGGCAGTCGTCTACTACGGAGTTGCCGCAACCGGCCTCCCCAGTGGCGGAGGCCGCCCCAGCGGCCAACGCCGCCCCCTCGGCCACCGATGCAGCCGAGCTCCGTTCGCTCTTGCGGTCGTTGAGCCAGCTGCTAGAGCAGCTACCGGTGCTCGTCACCGCGGTCACGTCGGCCCTTCAGGCCGGCGTTGCAACCCCGCCGCGTCATGGATAATCGCCACATCCATGGCCTCACCGTTTGCGCTTTCAACGCAAACAGTTTGGTCCCCCAACAAGGGGAATTCAGGGAGTTCTTGCGCGACGAGGCAATTGACATCTGCCTCGTGTGCGAGACCTTTCTGAAGCCGGGGATACATGTCAAGGTGGCCAACTATCGGTGCTACCGCACCGACAGGTTGACGCATGGCGGGGGGACGGCTATTTATATCAAGGCGTCCCTCAAGCACCATGACGTCCCGCTTCCGCCCCTCACTGCAGTGGAGGCCACTGGGGTGGCTGTCACCACGACGGCAGTGGTGATCACCTTCGTTGCGGCCTACAGGCCGCCGAGGGGACTGCTTCAGGAGGCCGACATCGACGCCCTGCTGGCTCTGCGCGGGAAAGTCTTCATTGCGGGTGACTTGAATGCCAAGCACACGCAGTGGAACTCCCGCGTTACCAATGCCAGCGGCCGCCGACTCCTCCGCGCCACACAGCGGCATGGCGCGATAGTACTGGGGCCTTATGATCACACTGTCTTCCCCCATCGAGGCCAGTCAGATGTGCTCGACATCGCCGTGCTCAAAGGTGTTGGGCACTTCACTTCGGCCACCGTTCGATGTGCCATGTCGTCCGATCACCTCCCGGTGGTCTTCGACATGGACGTCATCGGTGCATCTCTGCCGTCCGTCCGCCGCAACTTCCGTGGCATCGACGAGACGCGCTTCCGTGACGAGGTCCTTGCCCGACTCGAAGGCGCGCCAGATCCCGCTGTGCATGGGGCTGAAGAAGCGTTAGCCTTCTTCACGCGGCACACACTAGCTGCGGCGGAGGCGGCCACCCCCAGGCGGCCGGACCGGTCGCGAGACATGTCGCGCCAACTCCCGCCGCCTATCCTGGAGGCGATAACAAACAAGAATCGCCTCTTCCGGGAGTGGCAGCTCACACGGCAGCCAGAAACGAAGCGCCGCCTCAACAGGGCGCGACGCGAGATTCGGGCAGCCATCGATGAACATCGGAATCGGGACTGGGCGGGCTTGGTGGCCACCCTAACTACGACGGATGGTAGTGCCTGGCGGACCGCCAAGCGCTTCCTTCGTCGTCGCCAGCGAGTCCCGCCTCTCCATGCGGGCGCGGACGTTGTCTGCGAGCCGGATGCTAAAGCCAGCATCCTCGCGGACACGTTCGCGGAAAATTTTCGTCCTGTTGATGGTGTGCTCGATCCCGATCATGTTCGTCTGGTGGAGGATCGCCTGCCGGTCTTCCTCGCTGCAAGGGAGGCTGACGATGTGATCGAGGAGATAACACCCGAGGAAGTGGACCTGCAGCTCCGTCGCCTCAATCCGAGGAAGGCGGGTGGCACCGATGGTGTCACCAACCACCTGTTGAGGATGATACCGCCGGAGGTACACCAATCTCTGGCGGACATCTTTAACAGTATCCTCCGCACTGGGACCTTCCCTTCCGCATGGAAACATGCGGAAGTGGTTGCCATCCCCAAGAGCGGCAAGGATCCGCGACTGGCAGCGCACTACAGGCCGATCAGTCTGCTCCCGTCCCTCTCAAAAGTGTTTGAGAGGTTGTACGTGGAGCGGCTGCTGCGCATCGTGACAGAGCAGCAACTCCTTCCCGAGGAGCAGTTTGGTTTCCGGCGGGGCCACTCTACCACACAGCAGCTGTTGCGCCTCGTGGAGCAGGCGATGCGTGCGCTGGAGACGCGAGAGTACCTAGGGGCGGTACTTCTCGACGTCTCCAAAGCCTTCGACTGCGTGTGGCACGACGGCCTCGTGTACAAACTTTTTGTGCACGGGGGTACCGACGTCGCACGTGGTCCTGCTGCGCTCGTATCTCTCGGGGCGCACTTTCCACGTCCGAGCTGATGAGGGCACATCCACCGACCGGCAGATTCGGGCGGGAGTGCCTCAGGGGTCGGTCCTCGGTCCCCTGCTGTACTCCCTGTACACCGCCGACGCCCCGCGGGTGGCACGCGTGGAGTTGGCGCTTTATGCTGACGACACGGCGCTGTTCACCCGCAGCATGAACGCGGCCGAGATGCGCCGCCGCCTCCAGCTCGGATGTGACGTCCTGGGTGCCTGGTCCACGAAATGGCGCCTTAAGTTTAACGCTGCGAAGAGCCAGGCTGTCATCTTTAGCAGAAGGATGATGCCACCGGACCTACCACCGGTCACGATCATGGGGGGCCCCATTCCATGGTTGCGGACCGGCAAATATCTCGGGGTGACATTGGACAGACACCTGACGTGGCTGCCACACATCCGCGACGTCAGAGGGCGGGCAGTGGGGCGCCTTCGTGCGCTTTACCCATTCCTCAATCCCTCATCGACGCTTCCTCCACGCCACGGCCTCACCATGTATCTGTCCCTCGTCCGACCGGTACTGGAATATGCGGCCGTGGTGTGGGGTAACGCGGCAGCGACGCACATTGCGACGCTTCAACGCGTGCAAAATAGGGCGCTGCGACTTGCGCTCCACAAGCCGCCTCGCTACGCAGCAAGGCTGCTCCATGAGGAAGCGGGCATCCCTTTCCTACGGGATCGCTTCCGGCAAATCGCCAGGGTGTTCTACAGCGATGCAGAACACTCTGCCAGTCGCCTGATTCGTGGTCTGGGCCGCCAGGTCCACCACAGGCCAACGACTCGATGGCCAGATCTACTGCGAGAGTAATTTCTCTCGCAGCACGATGTCGGTAACAAATATGGCGTCGCAATGACTGACGCCTAGTGAGGACAGCTCACTCTGTTAGGAATAAAAGCACCCTGAAGATGTCACTGCAGGAACAGCAGCACCGCTGCTTAACCTGCCCCTACACCTGGCATATGAAGCCAGCGTTTTACAGCGAGCGAGCGAGCGAGCGGCGCCGGCACGCACTCCGCTGCTCGACTCGCTGCGGCTCGCACCGTTTGGGGCGTTGTGCTTTTCTTTCTCGCTTCTTTCGAAACTAGCCCATCGCCATGTCCGGACGCGGAAAGGGAGGCAAAGTCAAGGGCAAGTCAAAGTCCCGCTCAAGCAGGGCTGGGCTCCAGTTCCCGGTCGGCAGAATCCACCGCCTCCTGCGCAAGGGAAACTACGCCGAGCGCGTCGGCGCCGGGGCGCCCGTCTACCTCGCCGCCGTCATGGAGTACCTCGCGGCTGAGGTGCTCGAGCTGGCCGGAAACGCGGCCCGCGACAACAAGAAGACGCGCATCATCCCGCGCCACCTGCAGCTCGCCATACGCAACGACGAGGAGCTCAACAAGCTCTTGTCGGGCGTCACCATCGCACAGGGAGGTGTCCTGCCCAACATCCAGGCCGTCCTGCTGCCAAAGAAGACCGAGAAGAAGGCCTAAAAGAGAGACAGCGCAATCGGCAACCGCCGCGTGCTCCCTTGGCACGCAGCGCGCCATTTGCCGCCTCGGCTCAAAAACAAAACACAATCGGCCCTTTTCAGGGCCACCACACAAACCTACGTCCAAAGCAGAATTCCAGTCGTTCGTCGCACCACTTTTCTCTCTCTCTCTCTCTCTCTCTCTCTCTCTCTCTTTCTGTGTACGGTTTTTTTTTCCTTCTTACACACACAGGCGCCGCCATCTTGTACACACGTACTTGGCCACCTCCTCCACTCCACTCCACGCACGCACAGTCTCGCGACCATTAACCAGCACACGTGGCGCACAACAACACACCTCAAAAATAACCCCTCGGCACTCAGCCGCGCCGCAACACACAGCCCATCCACCGACAAGAAGCATACAAGCAAAGAGGGAGGGGAAGGAAGGAAGGAAGGAAGGAAGGAAGGAAGGAAGGAAGGAAGGAAGGAGCTCACACAACGCAAGGGCACGCTTCCTTCCCTCCCAACCGCACCGCACACCACGTCAAAAAAACTCCAAACAAAACTAAAAGGCCAAGTAGACTAAAAAGGAAAAGAAAAAAAAAAAAAAACCAGCAACACAGACTCTTTCGCACTTTTCAACTTCCGAACACTGTGGTGGCCCTGAAAAGGGCCGTTTTTCAATCTCTCTTTCCTTCCTTCAGTCTCACACCGCCTAACCGCCGAAACCGTACAGGGTGCGCCCCTGCCTCTTCAGGGCGTACACCACGTCCATGGCCGTCACAGTCTTGCGCTTGGCGTGCTCAGTGTACGTCACCGCGTCGCGGATCACGTTCTCCAGGAACACCTTCAGCACTCCGCGCGTCTCCTCGTAGATCAGACCAGAGATGCGCTTCACGCCGCCCCTGCGCGCCAGGCGGCGGATCGCGGGCTTCGTGATGCCCTGGATGTTGTCGCGCAACACCTTGCGGTGCCGCTTGGCGCCACCCTTGCCGAGCCCCTTTCCTCCCTTGCCGCGGCCTGTCATTCTTCTTCTTCAAGCGTCTCAACCACAATAATATAAAAAACAGAAAGCAAGGCAAGCTCCTCACCCGGCGCTAGCGAGTCGGCTACGGTTGTGGCGCCCAGCGCTTTTTTTTTTTTTTTTTTTGGATGGGACCCCTCCACGCCCGCACCAACGTGGTGACCAAACCAAAAGTTCTACTGTCACCTCCGTATAACATGTTAGTTTTTAGAATCAAGAGTCACAGGATGCAGGCTGTGATGTTATCCATGCGTCTGGGTAAGATTACTCATTTACATGGTCCATCAGGAGATAGAAGTGGTCGAAAGCGATTGAAGGGTAGCGGTTTTTAAGGGCAGAGGGAAAAAAGTGCCAAGGCAAGCGCCAAGGGAAAAAAACCTCTGCGATAGTAGGACGGGTAGTAAGGGCAGTAGCGGATTACTAGCTGCGACAGCGCATGCAAGGTGTGGTTATGTTAGTGCGAGGTATCGTTCATCGTTACCGTTGTCGTTGCTGGCGTTCGTTCCAGGATCTGCTGCTGCTGCGTCCCTGAAACATGACATTGTCATCATATATTAGTGGGCGATCGGTCATAGATCAGCTCACAGTGTGGGGGGTGTGTGTGGCTGGTTTGCGTGCTGTGTGCAGTACGGTTTCCCTGCGGTTGCCGGTATTTCGGCGGGTTAATCATCTGGGGTTGCCAGTAGTAGCTGAGTTGCAGGGGCTCGCCAGTACTGTCATGTTAGCGTGCTATGGACCATAGATGTTTAGTTTCGTGCTAATAGTGTTTTTGGTCTATTATGTTTCCATCTATGGTTGTGGTCGTAGTTACCCAGAGAAAGAATAAACGGGTTACGCGACTGTCTTGTGTTCCTGTAGAGTCGTGTGGAGAGTTTTTGGAATACCTGCAAGATAGTATCTAGCCGATATTCCCGGTGAAGGTCCGCGGTGCGCGTGTAGCGCGGAGCGTTGCTTATGATTCTGAGTACTTTGTTCTGTATGAGCTGCAGACGGCGCACACGTGTGGGCGCAGCGTATCCCCAGACGGGAGCAGCATACGTCATCAGAGGTCTGATAAGTGTGGTGTACATGGACCTGGACACCCTCCTATTCAGTGTGCTACGCCTGTTAAGCATAGGGTAGAGTTGTTTGAGCCTCGCGTTTGCTTTGTTGGTCACGTGTTGGATGTGGTCCCCCCAGAGTAGTTTCCGGTCCAGCCAGACACCGAGGTATTTGACCTTCTCCCGGAAACGTATTGGGCGTGCGTGTAGTGTTATTTGATTGCAGTGTTGATGTTTGCGCAGTTGTTTCGGTCTTCTGGTGAACAGAACGGCTTCGCACTTGTCGACGTTTACTCTGACACGCCACTTCACCAACCAGGGCTCTGCCGTTCTGAGTGCGGTCTGTAGTCGTGAGTTAATGTTAGACGGCTTCCAATCTTGCGCTAGGATGGCAGTGTCATCCGCGTAGATTGCCATCGTCGTGTTATGTGTATCTGGGAGGTCGTTAATGTAGAGGTTAAACAGTAAGGGCCCTAGGATGCTTCCTTGGGGTACCCCTGCCTGTATACCGTGTCGTGTTGATTGTTTGCCCTGCACGTCAGTGTTGAAACTCCTGTCCGTGAGATATGAGTGTATGAGACGTACGAGCCCGTCGGGAAACCCTGCGTCGTTTAGTTTGCGTATGAGGCCGTTGTGCCATAGACGATCGAAAGCCTTCTCGATGTCCAGGAACACCGCACCAGTTGCTTTGTTCATGTTGTATCCGTGTGTGATGTATTCGACGACGCGGAGGAGTTGTTGTGTTGTCGAGTGGTGATTCCTGAAGCCGAATTGCTCCGGCCTCAGGGTGTCATTTGTGATGCAGTGCCTAGTGAGTCGTTTTAGTATTACCTTCTCAACAATCTTGCTGAGCGCGCTCAGCAGGCTGATGGGTCGGTAATTTTGTGGGAGGGAGTGGTCTTTCCCCGGCTTCCTGAACATCAGGACCTTGGCCGTCTTCCAAAAGGCGGGGAAGTGTTGGTGTTTGAGTATGGCATTCGTGATGTGCGTGAGATAGTCTATTGCTTTATCCGTGAACTCCTGGAGGACACGGTTTTGAATGCCATCGTGACCAGGGGCCTTCCTAGCAGTGGTATGCATGATGGCCCATTTCACTTCAGCTGTGCTAGCCTGGCGGATGTTGTTGCGCGCTGGTTGGGCCAGGATGCGAGTGACCTCCTGGTCTGTTGCAAGTGTGAACACTGGATCTGACGGATCCATGTTCGGTGTGAATGACGCTGCAAGTGTGAGGGCCATCAGTTCAGCTTTTTCTTCCGCAGAATATGCCGGTCCGTCGGGCCCTTGTAGTGTGGGTGTGTAGTGTTTCTCCCTGGTGAAGTGTCGGGCCATCTGCCACACGCCAGGTCGCGTGGTGTCTAGCCCTGCGAGTTTTTGGTCCCACTGTTGTGTTTTAAATGTTTGTATTTTGTCCCGGATTATTCCCTGGAGCCTGTTAATGTGCCGTTTGAAGTGCTGGTGGCTGGTACGCTGCCAATACCTCCTGAGGCGGTTCCTCATTGAGATAAGGCCCAGGATCTCCTGGGGCAGGGCAGCACTGTAATGTTGTGGTGTGCGGATTGGTATGGTGCCGGCTATTGCGTCTTGGACGGCGTTTGTAAGGGTTTCAACAGCATCATCTATTTGGGCTGTCTCATTAATTGCGTGGGTAGGTGGGATGTGACTGTCGAGCGTTTCCTTGAACAATGTCCAATTCGCGCGCTTGTAGTCGAGCATCCTGCGTTGGTCGATGTGCTGCAGTGTTTCTTCAATGTACAGCATAACAGGTTGGTGATTTGAGGGCAGATCGTTTTCAACAGCAACGTTGAGTGTCGTTGTTATGCCCTTGATGAGGGCCATGTCTAACACGTCTGGCCTGTGTCCCCTCCGGTAGGGAATGTGCGTCGGTTCGGTCGGCGCTAGTGTAATGTAGTTTCGTCCTAGCGCGTGTTCATATAGTTTTTTGCCTTTGGAGTTTCGTATACGTGAATTCCAGTCTGGGTGTTTCGCGTTAAGATCTCCAGCGGCTATTACGCGCGGTGATATGTTGAGTATAGTGCTGATGTCGCGTGTCACTATGTTCTTAGGACTGTTGTATACTGACACCAGTGTGGTATAGGCTCCGTTGAACTTGACCCTGACGGCGGTTGCCTCTAGTTTTTCAAGTTCAGGGAGCACTATGTTTGTGTGTTCGATGTCTTTGTGTATAATGATGGCCGTTCCACCGAAACCAAAGCCGTCCGGTCGGTCGGTACGATAGACGCAGTAGCTGGTAAAGTTTAGGTGGTTGTGCGGTTTGAGTTTAGTTTCGCTCAGTAGTGCGATAAGGATGCCCTTACGCTCCATGAACGCGGCAAGTTCCGCCCTTTTGTTGTTGATCCCGTCTGCATTCCAGAACAGGATCTGTGATAGTGTCCGGTTGTTTGCGAAGGGGGCCGGGTGTGGCGTATTATCCATGTAGGGATGTGAACAGTGTGGTGAGAGCTGTTTGTATGGCAGCCAAGTACTGCCCGGGTTGGGCATCCAAGAGCTGTGAGATCAGTGTGGTGACGGCCGAGAGGATCCTGAGAAGGATCTCTCTGGTCGTATGCTGGGGGAATAGTGTTTCCATTATTCCCCCTTGTGTTGTGTTTGTGTTGTGCGTGTCGGCCTGTGGCTTGTTTGTGGTGTTAGCGGCCGCTGGTGCGGGTGTTGGCGTTGTGTGTGGGCTGGCGCTTGTGTTGCTGCTGTGTGCTGCAATCTGTGGTGCCTGTGTTACAGGTGTGGTGATGGGTGGAGTAGTGTGTGTGCTGGTGTCGCTGGCTTGCTGACTGTGTGTCTGCGTTTCCGTGTTCTGTTGTTGTCGAGTGGTTTGTTGTGGCGATCTTGTGGCCCCGTTCCTGTTCCCTTGAGGTCGCCTACGCCTTCTCTGGGTTTTCGGTTCTGGGGGTCCTTGTGTGGGTGCGTCTTCCTGTGCGGTCTGCGTGGTTTCGCATGCCGTGGCCTCAGGGAGTGGGGTCGTGTTGTTTTGGGGAGCTGGTGTTGGAACCGGTGTGGTCGATGTGTTTTTAGTTGGCTGAGACGGTTGTATTGTTGTCGCAGCGGTTGTGTTTTGTGCGTGTGATGGGCGCGGAGGTTCCGCCGCCCGCACCGCTCCTCCAGGGCTCGTAGCCATGGCGAACGTTACACCGTTCCTGACAGGGTTTGGTGCGGGCCTTGGACGTGGTATGGCGCTGAGTCCTCTGGATTGTTGTATTTTACGCCTCTGCGCCTCTCTGTATACGTGGCAGCCCCTGTAGTTGGCCGCATGGCCTTGACCACAGTTGGCGCAACGGCGTGCGTTTTGTTGTGCTTGTGTACAAGCGTTGGATGCGTGTTTGCCAGCACATCCGCGGCAACGGGGTGCCAGGCGACAGCGAAGGGCCGAATGACCGAATCGCTGGCAGTTGTTGCATTGTTGGGGGACGAGTGGTGGTTCATATAATTCTACCCTTACGTCCATCCGCAGAAGGCTTTTTATCTGCAGAAGGCCGCGGGAGGCAGCCGTATCGGCCATCTCGACCAGGTAGTGTGGTAGGCGGGTGTGTGTGCGGAAGCCCGTCATCCGGTTAGCACTTCGGCAGTCGTAACCAAGGAAGTTGAGCGCCGCTTGAACTGTTTTGTTTGGTGTGTTGGGGTCCACTCCCTTCACCACGTACTGCTGTGTCCGCTCTTCAGCCGTTCTGTACGTGTAGTGCTCGATCCCCTGTTCTTTGAGGAAGAGCAGGAGATCTTTGTACTCTGTGTTAGTAGCCACGTACAGTGAGGCCCTATCCCCAGAGTATTTAGTGTGGAGCGTGCAAGGTGTGTGCCTCGCTTCGAATGTGGTGTTGAGGACGCTAAGGTCCCCATAGTTCTGTATTACGACTGGGGGAAAACCAGTCTTTTGTTGTGCGGGCGTAGCTGCGGTTTGTGTATTTGAGTTATTACTGACCGCAGGTCGGTTCGTGTTGGTTATAGTGTCTGTGTTCCTAGCCGGAAGTGTTTGTTTCGGTGTAGGCAGCAACGCCTTTCGGCTGCCTAGCGAGTTTGGTTGCTCGCATGTACCTCTTATGTTTCTGCGTTTGTGTGATGGGCCCTCCACCTGCCAGGGCCCGGTGTAATGTTGTTCTGTGTCCTCGTCCGCCGCCGCTGATTCCGCCACTGGAGTCAGCAGCGACAGCGGGACGGTCGTGCAGGAGTCACCAGTAGCAGGCGAGTGAAGCGTGATGTGAAGCGTGGTGCGCTTCGGTGTGTCGTTTGCGCCGCAAAGGTCGGTTATCAGCCGACGTTGGTCCAGCAGTTCCTGCGCTTGCTGCGCGATCTGCCGATCCTTGTCGGCCAATACCTCCCCCACGGCGGCAAGCGGGACGCTGGCGTCGACGGGGTCAGTCGACCCAAGCGCCTCTTTCGCTGCAGCTTTGCTGCGGGTTATGGCGGGAGAAACACCGGCGGAATCTGCCATCTTGGTGTTCTGGGAGGGACGAGAAAGGGGAACGACAATTTTGCTCTTTCTGAGAAGAAAAAGCCCTAACTGTTTTACCCTACGGAAGTGGGGGGAGTGCCCTACGGCCTAGCGTGCGCCGTTAGTGCAGTGGCGCGGCACCTAAAGGAGGTGCGGAAGAAGAGAATCGGCCTACAGTATGCGGGGTGATCCGACGCGAACGGGCCCCTGGCACTGATTAACCCTACAAAGAACGAGATAGCCTCGCTGGGGAGTTTGTAACAAACGTTACGGGGTTGCTGTGAGTCTAGGACTCTTCACGACAATTCTGCTTTCCGCAACTACGCGGTTTCGAGACGAAAGGGAGCAAGCTCAACCCTCCGCCGATCCACCGGGCGCTACTGTCGCGCTTCGGAAGAACACTCTCTGTAGAGCAGAGCGGTCAGCGAGGCTTAAGCCCCAATAGCTACCGATGCACCGGCCATCACCGGCTGAGAGCTCCTTCCGCCACGACGGCCAGAGCGCGTCTGGCGCCCAGCGCGCGCGCCGCCCCCCTATATAGACTCTGGGGCCCCGCGGCCCGCCCTCCCCTCCCCCCACCACCGCGCACCGAGGGCATATAAGCGCAGCACCGGGGCGCGCGGGCCCCCCACCTTAAACCTGGGGTGAACGCCAGGGTACCAAACTTCTGCTGCTACCGGTCAGACCGGCCGACAGCACGAGGCGGCACGGCAGTATACGTACGTGCCTCCCTCCGCCACCACCCCGTCACCCTCCCTGCCCTTGCCACAATAGAGGCCACTGGTGTCGTGGTGCACACCGTGCGTGGCCCCATCACCTTTGTGGCGCTTTACAGGCCGCCCCACCGCGGCGTTCTCCACGGCCCTGACTTTGCTCAGGTCCTGTCACTTGGCCACTCCCTCTTCGTTGGGGGCGACTGTAATGCCAAGCATGCCGCCTGGCACAGTCGCCTAACCAACAACGATGGCCGTCGCCTCCTCCGTGTGGTGGAAGCCCACGCCGCCCATGTTGTTGCCCCCTTCGACCCCACCATCTTCCCGACAAATGGCCCTCCTGACGTCCTTGACATTGCATTGGTTAAAGGACTCCCCCTCCCTATCACTGCCACTACCCGTGCTGCCCTTGCCTCCGACCACGTCCCAGTAATTTGCACGGTCGACCTTGTCGGCTCCCTAGTGCCACCACGTGACACCTTGGACCTCCGTGGCATCGACTGGGCGTCTTATCGGAGACGGGTCGAGGCAGCACTCCCTACCATACCCGACGCCGCCAGGGTGGGGGCTGACCTCACCCTCGCACAGTTCACGGACGCCGCCATCACTGCTGCAGTTGCAGCAACGCCTCCACATCCCCCGCGCCCTCCGACCCATGTGCGCCCTCTCCCCCTAGCCCTCCGCGCACTCATCACCGAGAAAAACAGGGTCATCCGCGAATGGCAAAGAACACGAGACCCTGCCACTAAGCGCCGGATAAATCGCATGCAGGGGAGATCCGTGCTGCCATTCAGACCCACCGCAGTCAGGACTGGGAGCGAAAAATCTCCGCCCTTGACCTGAGCGATGCATCCGCATGGCGCCTGGTCTCCCGTATCATCCACAAACGCCCGCAAATTCCCCCCCTCCTGGTCGGCGCTGAGGCTGTGTGCGATCCTGATGCTAAGGCCAATGCCTTGGCTGATGTGTTCGCACGCAGCTTCACCCCTGTCACCGACCCCGTTGACCCCGACCATATCCAAATGGTCACCGCACGAGTCCACCAGTTCCTCACCGCCCAGGATCCAGAAGACCATATCACCCCCGTCACGGATGAGGAGATTGCCCGGGAGCTTAAGTCCCTCCACTCCCGAAAAGCCGGTGGCCCAGACAGACTCACCAATCAGCTTCTCAAGCAGCTTCCCCCAGCCTCTGTTCCCGTCCTTACTTCTACTTTCAATTCCATCCTCTCCTCTAGGCAGTTTCCTTCCGTGTGGAAACACGCGGAGGTGATTGCCATCCCCAAACCTGGGAAAGACCCTCGATCCCCTTCCAGCTATCGTCCCATCAGCCTCCTTCCCGCCCTCTCCAAGCTGTTTGAGAGGCTGTATCTCAAACGTGTCCTGATCCACGTCGCTCGGGAGCGGGTACTCCCCGACGTTCAGTTTGGCTTCCGGCGAGGACACTCCACCACCCACCAACTCCTCCGTCTTGTTGAGGAAGCACTGGAGGCCATTGAGCGTCGGGAGTACTTCGGGGCCGTCTTCCTCGATGTCTCCCGGGCGTTCGATTCTGTCTGGCACGAGGGGCTACTTTACAAGCTCTTTGGGCACGGCTTCTCCATCTCCCATGTGCGCCTCATCGCCACCTACTTAGAAGGTCGTACATTCCATGTCCGGATCCCGGGAGGTACCTCCACCAGGCGTCGTATCAGGGCGGGTGTTCCACAGGGGAGCGTGCTCGGCCCTGTTCTATACAGTCTGTTCACAGCCGACACGCCCACCGTGCCTCGTGTGCATCTCGCCCTGTATGCGGATGATACCGCGGTTTTTGCTCGCTCCCGGAGCAAGGCGCTCCTCCGGCAGAAACTACAACAGGCCATCGACTCTGTTGTCGATTATGCCAAACGTTGGCGCCTGGCCTTCAACCCGGCAAAGACGCAGGCACTCATCATTTGTCGGCGGCGGTGGCCGGTCGCCTATCCCCCTGTCACTGTGCTCGGCACCCCCGCCCCCTGGGCCAGAACAGCTACGTACCTGGGGGTCACCCTGGATAGGGCCCTCACCTGGCGTCCCCACATAGAGGCCATCCGGCGGAAGGCCTTGGGGCGTATCGGCCAACTCTACCCTTTTATGAACCCTACCTCTACCCTGCCCATTCCTCTTGCCCTCCTCCTCTACACATCCCTCATCCGCCCCCTCCTGGAGTATGCCTCGGTTGTGTGGGGCAATGCCGCGCCTACGCATCTCCACCGCCTGCAGACGGTACAGAATCGTGCCCTTCGAATTGCCCTTCGCCTCCCTTACCGTTTCCCAACCCGCGAACTTCACCTCCTTGCCAATATCCCCCTCCTTCAAGACCGTGTCCGATCCTCCGCCATCTCCTTCTATGACCAATCCCGTCATTCCCCCAATCCACTCATTGTCTCTCTTGGCACCCGCCTCCATTGCCTGGCCACCACTCGCTGGCCCGACCTCCTTTCCCGCCCCCCCTGACACCTCCCATCCACCCCCCCCGTCCTGTTACTTCTTCCTCTTCCTACCACTTCTCCTTTTTTGTCACCCCATCCTGAAATATCTGCCGTCACCGTCATCGCCGTCGCCAAGAAGATCTGGCCAGGACGAAGGCCTTTCGTTTTCTTCATTCTCTTCCTGTCATCTTTCACTATTCTTTCGTCTGTCACTCAACGTTTCTTTTCCGGCTAGTCAATGGAGCCGTTCGTTTTCCTCTATCTCTCACTATTCCTTTTACTGTTCTGTCACCTGTTACTGTTAATTACCGTGCAACGGCCAGTCAATTGGGCCTTTCGTTTTCCTGCTTCTCTAACTATCCCTCTCACTATTCTTTCATCTTATTAAAAAAAAAAAAAAAAAAAAAAAACCAAAATGCACAACGTCAAGCAAATCATACCGCCAAGTCTACTTCTTCACCACCCGTCAAGAGGAAGGCGAAGCGCGCCAGCGCTAGTACTTCCTACACGAGTCGAGGGACCACCCTCTCCTGTGCAGCGTGGCGTGGCGTGGCGTGGCGCGCGGGCCCGTTGTCAAGGCAGCACCGGACGCCGTCGCGCACGCATATCCACGCCGCATCCGCATTAGCAGTAGCCATGGCCCGGACAAAGCAAACGGCCCGCAAGTCCACCGGCGGAAAGGCGCCGCGCAAACAGCTCGCCACCAAGGCGGCGAGGAAGAGCGCGCCCGCCACCGGCGGCGTCAAGAAGCCCCACCGCTACAGGCCGGGCACCGTCGCCCTGCGAGAAATCAGGCGCTACCAGAAGAGCACAGAGCTGCTCATCCGCAAGCTGCCATTCCAGCGCCTAGTGCGCGAGATCGCCCAGGACTTCAAGACCGACCTGCGCTTCCAGAGCTCCGCAGTCATGGCCCTGCAGGAGGCCAGCGAGGCCTACCTCGTCGGCCTCTTCGAAGACACCAACCTGTGCGCAATCCACGCCAAGCGAGTCACCATCATGCCCAAGGACATCCAGCTCGCGCGCCGCATCCGCGGCGAGCGCGCCTAAACCCGCACACCGCCAAACAAACAAAACGGCCCTTTTCAGGGCCACTAACGTCTCTCCGTCGCGAGCAAAACTTTGTCGGTCGCAACGACTAGTTCCCCACTCACTCTCCAGTCCAGTCGTCCCACCCCCGGCCCGGCGCCGCCGTTTCCAAAAAAAAAAAAAAAAAAAGCACCGCACCGGCCGAGCCAAGTCGCAAGCGTCAATAGCGCCACCCACACAGGCCACGGCACAAAACGTGACGCCCGGAAAGCAAAGCCAAAAAAGACTATTCCAAAACCACCACCAAGACAAACAAACAAACGCGGCGCAAAATAAATAGGTAAAAATAATAAAAGTAAAATACACTTTATGTAACACCAACCGCGCGCCGCCGCCCACGCCCGCCAACGACCCCACAATCCAACCACCGCGGCACGCAAACACCATCCACACATGAAACAAACAAACGCCAGCAAGCAAGACAGACAGACAGACAGACAACAAGGCAACCGACCGACCACGACACGACAATCAACACCTTCCCAACGTGCTTTGATGGCCCTGAGAAGGGCCGTTTTTGTTTTTGTCCGGGACCGCGCGACAGCCTCTGGTTGCGCGCCGGCCACCAGGCGACGGTGTCAACCGCCAACCCTTCCCTGCCCTTTTTACTTCTTCTTCTTGGGCGAAGCCTTCGCCTTAGACGGCGTCGCCGTCGCCTTCTTCGGGCGCGGCGCCTTCGGCTTCTTCGTCGGAACCTTGGCGGCCTTCTTCGCCTTCGACGGCGACTTGGCCTTGGCCGGCTTGGCCGCAGCCGCCTTCTTCGCACCCGCGGGAGCGGCCGACGCCGCAGACGCCTTCTTGGCGGCGCCCGCCTTCCGACCGGTCGCCGCCTTCACGCCGCCAGCCTTCTTTGCGCCGGCCGCACGGGCCCCCTTCTTCTCCTTGCTGGCCGGAGCGGCGCGCTTCTTCTTCGCACCACCGCCGCCACCACGAGCCTTGCCGCCCTCGGCCGCCCCGCCGCCGGCGCCGGCAAGCTTGAAAGAGCCCGACGCGCCCTTCCCCTTCGTCTGCACCAGCTCGCCAGCCACGACAGCCGACTTGAGGTACTTCTTGATAAAGGGCGCCAGCTTCTCCGCGTCCAGCTTGTAGTGCGCGGCAATGTACTTCTTGATCGCCTGCAGCGACGACCCGCCGCGCTCCTTCAGACTCTTGATGGCGGCCGTCACCATCTCAGAGGTGCGCGGGTGCGCAGGCTTGGCGCGCGGCTTCTTCGCAGACGACGCAGACTTGGCCTTCTTCGTAGTGCCGGTGGCGGCGGGTGCCGCGGCAGTCTCGTTCGTAGCCGCCTGGTCTGCCATCTTTTGCTTGTTCTCTTTTCTTTTTTCCCCTTGGTTTCGCTTCCTTCTCTCCTTCGACGACGCACAACAGCGAGGGGCGCGCAGCAGAGATTAGCCGCGCACGCGCCTGGCCCAGCCAGTGTCGCGGGCGGGCGCGGACGGCCGAGAGAGCGGCCGCCACTCGGCGCGCCGCCGCGCCGCCGCGCCGCGCCTCCCGCGCTTGCTACCGCCCAACGTCCGACAGCCTGCGCGGAGCAGCCCCCAACCTGCGCCGCAACCACCCGCGCCATTCAAACCACCGAGGATGGGGCTACACACACCGACACCACGGTCGCCAACCAGTCGCCGCGGCGGCGCCGCAAACCACGGCCAAACTGCAGCCACCGCGCGCCACAGCCTGGGTCGGCCCGCCGAGAATCGCCGCCCCCGCCCAAATGCCGCCCCCACAGCCCCAGCCGACGACCCGCCACAATGGCCAAACCTTCGTCAAAACTCCCACACCGTCGCCGCGGCAGCCCGGCCACCGCGGCCGGCGCCACAGCCACACGAGCCGAGTCGTGCGGCGATGACGGCCGTGCACAAACGCACCTCCGCCGCCCCATCGCCTTCCGCCGTTTTCCCGATCGGCCCGCAGCCGTCGGGCCACGGCCGCGGGCCGTCCTCCTCCTCTCGCCTCGCCCGCCAACACCCACAGCCCTTCCAACACATTTTTTTTTTCTTTTTTCTTTTTTTTTTTTACTTTTTTACGATCGCCGCCTGCGCAACATGGCACCGGCCGACGGAGCGCCAACCCCCCCGCCACAGGCGAAAACAAAACAAAACAAAACAAAACAACGATAAACAAACAAACAAAATAAATTACCAGCCAGCCCCAACTACAGACACACCGAATCTGCCCTCACAGCCGACCTTACACGCCTCAACGTCAAAACAAAGGTGGTTTCTTTCTTTCAACGGTTACCTTACCTTAGGTTATGTCAGGTTAGGCTAAGAAGGCGTCAGGGTTAGGTTAAGCGTTGACGTGACGTCACGTCTTAACGTAGGCGTTAAGCTAAGGTTGCGGTCACGTACGTTAGGTTAAGGCGACTTGGGGGTTGGCCTAAGAGCTTAGGTTAGGTTACGTTAGTTTAGGTGGCTGCGTTAAGGGGCTTAAAGAAGTTTAGGAGGTTAAGGCGTCGAGGCGGCCGCACCCCCTTAGCTGCTGCGGCTCGGCCACGCCACGCCACGCCACGCCACGCTTTGGGGTTTCATAAGGTCGCGCGGCGGGTCGTCGGCACGCCGCAAAGGACAAAACTGCAAGACGACGTCGAAAAACAAACAACAGGTAAAAAATAAATAAGTAAAAATAAACGACGCCGACAGGCGGGGATCAGCAGAACGAGCAGATTCCGGAGAGCGAACGAGACACACACGCACGCACACACACAAACCCCCCCGAGCCGAGAGAGCACAGCACCACCACGTGTCGGCCTCCGCTCACCCGACTCGGCTGGGCTGGGCTGGCGGCCGGGCCGGATGCACGTACACGTACGGCTACAGCCACTACCCGTACACAGCCGCTCTTCACGCAACACCAGCCAAATGGCGCGCCCGCGGCTCGTCGCGGTCGCGGTCGCGGTCGCAACGCCACGCCGGCACACTTTCGGCACCACCGTTTTCGCGCGCACCGCAAACAAAACGCAGCCGACACACACAGAAAAAAAAAAAAAAAAAAACAACACAGAGCGCGAGACGGGCGGCGGCGCACCTTTCGCCAGCCGGCAGGCAATCGACTCGCCCAGTACGACAAACGCGCACGCCACCCCACCCACCAACCAACCAACCAACCAACCAGTCGTCGTCGTCGTCGTCGTCGTCGTCCCGAAATCAAACAAACTCTCAAAAGCACAGCCCCTGCTGCCAACGGACGCAGGCGCCACGCAGCTCCCTTCCCGCCACACTCGATTCGCAGCGCAACTCACCCGGCACACCGTCAAACGACGGGCTGGGCTCGCCGCATCGCCGCAACCTACACACCTTCCACGCCACGACGCACAGCCCCACCAGACGCCCGTGCCGCAACGACACTACTGCACTACCACTACCGCACTACTCCTCTCGCCCTTGCCATACACGACACAACACGCCAAAAAATGAAAATCCAAATACAAACAAAAACACCGCCCCCACGACCCAAACACATGCACGGCGCGCCAACACACGCGAGGCAAGGCACGCAGCAAACGGCGTCCCCTCCGCGTCGCGCCATCAACCTACACACACAAGGCAACCAACAACAGCCAGCCAGCCAGCCAGCCAGCCAGCCAGCCCCACTCTCACGCCGCAAAAACAGAAAACACACCGAAACCGCCAAACGCCGCACATTCGCGCTTCGCACTTACCACACACCTCTCGGCATCCGTTTCGCACACAACGACGCGACGCGCAATACATCATCACGGGCTACGCACGCACACCGCGACCCACTTTTTTACGACGCCCTCGGCAGAGCACACGTGCCCACGCCCACACACAGTCGACACAACGACGCAGCGCGCAGCAGACGCGGCCGCAACACATACCTCCCCGACGACGCGCCAACACCGCCAGCCACTGCTCACTCGCCCAAGCAACCCGTGCACACAACTGCCACACGCGTCCACCACGCCGCCGCCAACCACCCGCCCGCCAGGGGGCGCTCACGTCCGCGACAACAGCGCGGCACCGCCGGGCCGGGCCGAACCGAGCCGAGCCGCCGCCTCCTCTCCACTCGGCACGCCACGTCCTGCTTGCAAAACACATGGCTCGTCCCTCTGTACACACAACGCGCCTGCCTGCGGTCGCCGCCGGCATCTATCTACCTGCGCATCGGAGCCAGGCCGGCAAGCCCACACTTAAATAATGCACTTCACCAGCCAAACAAACCCACTCTTCCTTTCTTTGCACAGCGCATGCAACAGCAGCCCCAGAAGCCGGGCCCGCCGCCAGCGTCTCCTCCTCCTCTGGGCACAGCCAGCCAGCCGTTCCCACCGCCCCGCCCCTGCTCTGCAGAACAAGAAAAAACGAAAAAGTACCAACACACGCACCCAAAGCGTAAGCCAGACAAGACCAGCCTCTCCAAGGCCACACACACGCAAAAAAAACAAAAAAACAAAAACACTACAACAAAATAAAATAAAAAAGAAAAAGCAAGCTGTCGCCTCGCCCCCGCCCGTCCCCCCACCCCACCACATTCGCCCCCTCCACTTGTTTTCCTTTCTACAATTTCCCTCTTTTCCACCCAATATCCCGCCGCGGTTTACGGGCACCGGCCGATTTTGCGCCCGCCCACATGTGTGCCTACTCCCCACCACCATTCCCTCCGCAGCCCGCAGCCCGCTTTTCCCCCCCTCCCTGCCCACACCACACCACACCGACGGTGCTGACGTCGACACGCACCCAAGACAGGGGCCACGACCGTCTTTTTTCCTGGGCCCATCCCCGCACCGCACCTCCTTCCAATCAACGCTGTGGCGCCTGTGTCCGCGCGAGACGCGTGCGCGCCGCCTCTCTCAACATCCGTCCGCCGTCCGCCGTCCGCCGTCCGCCGGCCGGCCCGTTTTTCGGCCCCCAGGCCATCCGTCAACCACCACTGCCACTGCCCCTGCCCCTGCCCCTGCCCGCCCCGCACCACACCACACACCGCTGCTTGCCCCGGCCGTTGCCACCAAAGGCGCCAATCGCAGCCCGCGCGCGCCAGAAAGAGATGGCAAAACTACAGGGACCCAGCCGACCGACGAAAATCAGAGCAATTGGCCGGGAGGATCAAAAAGAGAGCTCCGAAAACCACCGTAGCGAGGCGTGGGAGGAAACGTTACGAGAAGCAGAAAGGGACCAGGAAAAATTCTGGAAATTTCTTAAAACTCGTAAACTAAACACGAAACATCTACATCTACATGGGGAAGGAACGACCCCACAGACCGAGCTGAAGCACTGGCGGATTCACTAGAAAGGCAATTCCAAGCACCAGAAGCGGTAGATGACGAAACTGATGACCACCAGGAAATGGTACTCAGAAGGGTAAAACCGCATCCTAAGTGCCCCGATCAGAACATCTTTCACAATCCAATAAACGCAGAAACCCCATATCTTATCACATCACAAACATACACACATCCTAAGAAGGCATCAGGCCCAGATTCCATCAAACCGCAACTACTACATCACCTACCTCCAGCAACTATCAATTATCTATCTAACATCAATATATAATGCTTGCTTCAGACTAAACTACTTGGAAACAGGCCCGAGTCATCACATTACCAAAGCCAAACAAGGACTTATTATTTCCGCAAAACTATAGGCCAACTTCCTTGGAAAGGTTCTCGGAAAGCTCATTCAAACTGAACTGAAGAAATTCAATTCTTAAACGATAACAACATAATCATCCCACAACAATTCCGATTCCGCGAAGAACACAGCACCACCCACCAGGTGACCAGACTAGTCGAGCACATATGTCAGGCCAGAAACATTAGACACAGTACTGGAGCAGTCCTGCTTGACATTGGAAAAGCATTCGGATAACGCCTTATCTACAAGCTCCACCAGTACAACTGCCCCATCCACATTATTGCTTCTTTTCTCCGCAACAGAGCATTCTATGTCCATGTACCAGGAGCGGCAAGTAACACTAGATCCATAGAGGCTGGAGTCCCGCAAGGCTCAGTGCTGGGGCCCATTCTCTACTCAATATACACAAACAAACAGCTGGGAGGACACTTGTCACTATTTGCAGACGACACTGCAGTCTACCGCAGCAGTTCTAACCTGCAATATAGAGTCACAAAAATAGAGCAACACCTACAATCCATCCAGAAATGGGCTAACCAATGGAAACAAAAAAAAAAAAACAATAAACGCGGAGAAAACCCAAGCAATACAATACGATTCACATTGAAAAAGAATACCTCCTACCCTGCATATACGCCTCAGAAATAACAATCTTCCATGGTCAGGCACAATAAAGTATCTAGGCATCAAGCTGGACAAGAGGTTGACATTTAGAGACCATGTTACACACGTTTGTAACAAGGCTGCAGCAGCAATATTCAGACTGTACCCAATCATCAAAGGAAACAGAATAAATATGCGCGCCAAAAAGAAAATCTTCAAAACCGTCATAGGAACCAGCCATCACTTACGGGTCTGAAAATCTGGTCAATGGCCGCAGACACCAACATAACAAGAGTAAAAAAGGGTGCAGAACAAATACTTCAGAATTACTGCTGATGCCGGCCGGTACCAGACAAACCGAGACATATACACAAACCATAACATACTCAAAATCCCGGAAATCATCCAAAGAAAAATCCATAAAGTTTTTTTTTTTTCCACCAAACCACGGATTCGAACCACCCACTCATCAGAAATCTGGGACAAAATCCACCCGACCCAAGAACGACATTTCCCATCACGACAAAACACCACAAACTACAACATACCATGATAAACAAAAAGAAAATACAAACACCATAACACTCACTCAAACAACAAACATCTACACACACCCAAGAGACCCTATCATCCCATCATTTTGTTACCCAACATAATCAGACAGAAGGCAGGGATCAAGGACAGATCCGGTCCTTCGAGTACAGGGGGTAAAAAATACCCATCAGACCAGCTCTCTCTCTCTCTCTCTCTCTCTCTCTCCTCCTCGCTTCTCCGTGCCGACGCTGCCCCGCACACGCGTTCGCGTTCGCGCTCGCGTTCGGCCGACACCACACGACAGGTCTTTGGGGCCCCGCCACTGCTTACACGCACGCCTCCTCCTCTTCCTTAGTTCTTTTTCGCTTTTCTTTTCTCCCCCGCCCCCCGCTCTCACCGCCACATCATCCCGCAACCCTTGGGGGATGTTTCCCAACATCAACGCGCCCCAATTCCACTCTCTGCCCGTGCCGCACTCTCCACTTTGCTTCTCCCCGTCCCCTACACACACGACTACCGAAACCCCGGTTGACACACCTTCTCGTAGGACAGGGGTGCGTGCGTGCGTGCGTGCGTGCGTGCGTTGTCTTGACGGTGACAGCAACAGCAACGGATCCGTCCATCCCATTCCCCCCCACTCGGTAAAGAACCATGTTCAACCCACACTACACAACAAGGGGGGCACACACGAACGCGAAAGAAAGGGCAGGGCAGGGCAGGGGCAACTATCTCGTACACATTCTTCCTCAGAACCCACATATCGCATCAACGAACGGCAGGCCAATTGCGGACTCAGCCGTGTCAGGCAAATCCAACCCAACCAACACCTCCCACGGAAACCCTGACACTGATCCAGCAGTACGTCCACATACATCGCCACACCAAATACGGGTGACGAGTGAGCAACAAATGGAACAATACACAACAAGGCTGACCTAATAAAAACTGCACGTCACGTCATACCTTACAGACAGACGCAGTTCCGACGGGACGGCGGAACCGTATACGTACCTTTCAGCCACAACAACCGACCGACTGGACACGCCCGCGTCTCCAGCCAGCCAACCACCAGGGCCACACAGCCCGCAAGTTTCAGCGTCAACACTTCTTAACGTACGTTGCAAACTTTTCAAAACATTGCCACACACACACACACACACACACACCACGAAAAGCGTCAACCTCTCTCACACTGGATACACTCAACACTTTTTGTCGGCGGAGCTTGAGGCCAACGGTTGACACACCCCCACCGGCCACACAGGTTTCCCTTTGAAAATTGCAGTGACGGAGACGCGGCATTACGAGAGGGTTGTTTCCGAGAGCGCGAGCTGGACGGAGCTGCGGCGCCGCCGCCGCCGAGGGGTAATGAACGCACGCGATGCCGCATGACAGCCCATCACCCAAAGTTTCACCCTCAACTGCACAGGTCGCACCCCCTTTTCACGCCATACTAGTGTCGATCGTCAATTACAGCTCACGGTGTTCGCATTTGCCACTTGACGGGGGGGAAAAGAAAACAAAACAAACATCTGACACGCCATGTGTTTCTCTCTCTCTGTTATAGCTAGGTCATTGGGCAGCCACTGTAAAAAAAAAAAAAAAAAAATATTTTTACGACATGGTTGGGTAAGTGATTTAAAGACAACAATTGTGGGTCACACACCATAGACCATTTCGATAGTGTTCTTGTTCTTCTCTTTTTCCTTTTTTTATCGCTCAATTGAAATAAAACCTGGGGATGATGCAATGCTGCGATATGGCACAACTGTCGTCCATTGTACACAACTCGGGAACAAAAAGAAACCAATTCAGGGAACGTTCGTTCCTTCACAACGTTTCTTTCAACGCACTTGGTCTTTACCATCCTGTATTCAACACACATTTCCTTTCATCAAACTAGGGCATTTCCATAACAGTTTGTTTCCGTTTCTGTGAGCACAATACTGCTTCTTCGACGTCATTTCACCATCTTAACTGGAGACAAACAACAAAATAGGAAAACAGCCTTGAGAACCCCGTCCACCAAATTTCAGTTAGCACGGCATCCAAGATTCTTTTCCGGGGAGTGCAGTGCAGCTGACGCTGCTCAGACCATATACCGTCGCCAGTCTCACTCAACTCTTGCGCATTCCATTCTACGCTACGTGACTATGCAAAAATGAATGAATCAAACCCGCCCAGAGAGCGTCTTGTGCGAGGGGACACACGATATAGAGAACAACAAAACACACAGGGGACACCACCAAAGTTGGAGAGAACGTTTCCACCATGGCAGCCGCGCCGTCACGCGCTTTTTTTTTTTTTCCTCCCCCCCCCCCCACTGCACACCTCCGACACCACGGGAACGTTCACCGTCCCGTTGCCCTACACTGGGCGTTTCTTTTCAACCCCCCACCCTATTCCTCGCTCCCCGGACATTCGACCGATCACAAAGTGCAACCTCTCGTTACCGTCGGGTGCCCCTCTTCATCCCCGGGGCGCCAACAACAAAACAAAAAAAAAAAAAAAAACACCACCGACGCCGTCGTCTCGCGTCACCTCACTCAACTGAGCGGAAAATACACGTACATCCAGAATGACGACACCGCCTCCACAAACAAAAACCAGACGTCAGACGTCAGGTCGAAAGAGGGCACCGTACGTCGTGGCGCGTGGTCTCCTAACTCACCTCGCGCGTACAAATACAATGCAATGCGTGTCTCCTCACGTTCACACACACCTCCACGCTCCACTTTTACGTCGCCCAACCAACCAACTAACTTAACCCACCCGCTCGGCGTAGAAGCAGCTGTAGGCGGCAACGTGTTTCTCACCCTCGCCACCAACGGTGTGACATCCGACAATCGCGGTTTGCTTTCCGTTCCACACCTCCGGCCATACCATACAAAGGGGACAAAAAAAATATATATCAAACAAGCCAACTCCAGCGATCCGCCCCCCTAACACCAACACGTCTCGAAACACCCACGCCCACGACCCGGCTGTGGCTAAAGTGCGTATCCCAACGTCACACCAAAACCAAAGGCGCCGGCGCCGCACCACACCACAAGCTACAGCTACAGCTGTGCCGCCGTCCACCCGCTCACAACAACAACAACAACAACAACAACAATTCCGCCCTTCCCGCAAAGGCATTTTGGTGGCCCTGAAAAGGGCCGTTTTTTCTTTTCTTCGCCGCGCCGCGGACGAGCCTCCTATTTCCAAGAGCCACCTCCTTACTTGGAGCTCGTGTACTTGGTCACCGCCTTCGTGCCCTCGCTCACCGCGTGCTTGGCCAGCTCGCCAGGCAGCAAGAGCCGCACAGCGGTCTGGATCTCGCGGGACGTGATGGTCGAGCGCTTGTTGTAGTGCGCCAGGCGAGAAGCCTCGGCCGCAATGCGCTCGAAAATGTCGTTCACGAAGCTGTTCATGATGCTCATCGCCTTCGAAGAGATGCCCGTGTCAGGGTGCACCTGCTTCAGCACCTTGTAGATGTAGATGGCATAGCTCTCCTTCCTCTTGCGCTTCTTCTTCTTGTCGCCCTTCGAAATGTTCTTCTGCGCCTTGCCAGCCTTCTTGGCGGCTTTCCCGCTAGTCTTGGGCGGCATCACGAACAAACAGGCAGGCAGGCACGCGCAGTCAGTCAGTCAGTCAGGCGCTCCGCTCCAGTCAGCGTCTCCCCACACAGTGGCACCCGCCGCACGCCGCCGCCGCACCTTTACCAGCTCGCCCTGCTGCGGCCGCCGACCAATGGGGCGCGCGCGCAACCGGCCGCCGCACCCGAGCCCATAAAGGACCCCCACCCCGCCGGCGCCGGCACGCACTCCGCTGCTCGACTCGCTGCGGCTCGCACCGTTTGGGGCGTTGTGCTTTTCTTTCTCGCTTCTTTCGAAACTAGCCCATCGCCATGTCCGGACGCGGAAAGGGAGGCAAAGTCAAGGGCAAGTCAAAGTCCCGCTCAAGCAGGGCTGGGCTCCAGTTCCCGGTCGGCAGAATCCACCGCCTCCTGCGCAAGGGAAACTACGCCGAGCGCGTCGGCGCCGGGGCGCCCGTCTACCTCGCCGCCGTCATGGAGTACCTCGCGGCTGAGGTGCTCGAGCTGGCCGGAAACGCGGCCCGCGACAACAAGAAGACGCGCATCATCCCGCGCCACCTGCAGCTCGCCATACGCAACGACGAGGAGCTCAACAAGCTCTTGTCGGGCGTCAGCATCGCACAGGGAGGTGTCCTGCCCAACATCCAGGCCGTCCTGCTGCCAAAGAAGACCGAGAAGAAGGCCTAAAAGAGAGACAGCGCAATCGGCAACCGCCGCGTGCTCCCTTGGCACGCAGCGCGCCATTTGCCGCCTCGGCTCAAAAACAAAACACAATCGGCCCTTTTCAGGGCCACCACACAAACCTACGTCCAAAGCAGAATTCCAGTCGTTCGTCGCACCACTTTTCTCTCTCTCTCTCTCTCTCTCTCTCTCTCTCTCTCTCTTTCTGTGTACGGTTTTTTTTTTCCTTCTTACACACACAGGCGCCGCCATCTTGTACACACGTACTTGGCCACCTCCTCCACTCCACTCCACGCACGCACAGTCTCGCGACCATTAACCAGCACACATGGCGCACAACAACACACCTCAAAAATAACCCCTCGGCACTTAGCCGCGCCGCAACACACAGCCCATCCACCGACAAGAAGCATACAAGCAAAGAGGGAGGGGAAGGAAGGAAGGAAGGAAGGAAGGAGCTCACACAACGCAAGGGCACGCTTCCTTCCCTCCCAACCGCACCGCACACCATGTCAAAAAAACTCCAAACAAAACTAAAAGGCCAAGTAGACTAAAAAGGAAAAGAAAAAAAAAAACCAGCAACACAGACTCTTTCGCACTTTTCAACTTCCGAACACTGTGGTGGCCCTGAAAAGGGCCGTTTTTCAATCTCTCTTTCCTTCCTTCGGTCTCACACCGCCTAACCGCCGAAACCGTACAGGGTGCGCCCCTGCCTCTTCAGGGCGTACACCACGTCCATGGCCGTCACAGTCTTGCGCTTGGCGTGCTCAGTGTACGTCACCGCGTCGCGGATCACGTTCTCCAGGAACACCTTCAGCACTCCGCGCGTCTCCTCGTAGATCAGACCAGAGATGCGCTTCACGCCGCCCCTGCGCGCCAGGCGGCGGATCGCGGGCTTCGTGATGCCCTGGATGTTGTCGCGCAACACCTTGCGGTGCCGCTTGGCGCCACCCTTGCCGAGCCCCTTTCCTCCCTTGCCGCGGCCTGTCATTCTTCTTCTTCAAGCGTCTCAACCACAATAATATAAAAAACAGAAAGCAAGGCAAGCTCCTCACCCGGCGCTAGCGAGTCGGCTACGGTTGTGGCGCCCAGCGCGCTTTTTGCAATAGGATGGGGCCCCTCCACGCCCGCATCAACGTGGTGACCAAACCAAAAGTTCTACTGTCACCTCCGTAAGCATGTTAGTTTTGAATCAGGCGTCACAGGATGCAGGCTGTGATGTTGTCCATGCGTCTGGGTAAGATTACTCATTTACATGGTCCATCAGGAGATAGAAGTGGTCGAAAGCGATTGAAGGGTAGCGGTTGTAAGGGCAGAGGGAAAAAAAGTGCCAAGGCCAGAGCCAAGGGAAAAAAAACCTCTGCGACAGTAGGACGGGTAGTAAGGGCAGTAGCGGCTTGCTAGCTGCGATAGAGCATGCAAGGTGAGGTCGGTTAGCGTGAGGTATCATGCATCGTTACCTATGTCTGCGTGTCCGTTAGCTGGGTCAGTCCGAGTGCTGCGGCTGGGCTCGCTTGTAGTCCCCTGGGCCGGCTGCAGTGGCTTCCTCCCTGTAACATAAGAGTTCGGCGCGGCAACGCATGCGTTGCTGTTGGGCCCTCTGCTGCGCTTTGTCGTCGGTGACTTGGTGCAGCTTCATCAGGCTGGTGCAGAACGACAGCGATCGGCTACCGTTCAGTGTCCTCCTCTACTGCACGCCGCAGCCCTTTTCCAATGCAGCTCCAAGGAGCTCCGTTTGTTCGAAGAGATGCGACAGTTCAGCGTCCGAGGAAGTGCCGAAGGTCAGTCGCATCTTGGCGACGAAGGCCGCCCTTTCGGCTTCTCGATCCCTTGGGGGACCCGCTCCCGTCGCGGTCGGCGTTGCCACCGGTCCAGCTGGAGCGGCGGTTTTCTTCTTAGCACCTTTCACCTGCGGTGCTGCTGGGGCAGCCGCTGGCTCAGGCGCGCGGACGTCCTTCTGCGAGGTCGCAGGAGTGTTCGCAGGTACTACTGCGCCGGGGCCTCGGGCGAAGACTGCGCGCAGCTGCCTTAAGGCCTCTTCTTTCTCCGCAGCCACGGCGGCTGCGAAGGCAGCCCTCTCTGTCGCAATGACGGCTCTGAGGGCTGCAGTGGCCTCCTTCACGGCGTTGCCGAGTTCGAGGTCACGTATCTTCTCGGGAGCGCGGGCTGCGTCCTGGCCGCCCGTTTCCAAGCGGTCTTCCCTGCTCCTGGCAGGTGGAGCTGCTGCTGCGCCGTCCCTCTGCTGCGCCGGGCTGTTCTGCGCCCTACGCCGTTTCCGACGTCGTCTTCGCATCTTCCGCTGTGTCGGTGCGGCCGCGGCCGCCTCGCCGCCCCCGGCACGGCTGCGGCTTGAAAAAGCAGCACAGCCGCGCCAGCTGGCGACGTGCGGGCCGCCACACCGGACACAGGTCGGTAGAACGTTGCTGCCGCGGTCGCAGGCGCGGCTGTCGTGCTCCCCTGAGCACTTGACGCACCGCACCGCGTTGCGGCAATACTTCGCAACATGGCCCTCGCCCTGGCACCTGAAGCACTGGGGCAGGGGGTCCATGGCGGTCGGGAGAGCCTCTGACGTCACCGGGAAGCCCAGCAGCTTCCGCAAGTCGAAGATGTCGCTCCCGCCGTCGACCGTATGCACGGTAACGGCATAGAGTGGCGCCCTCTTCTTGTTGGTCCGGTTGTGCAGCCTTGCGGTTACACCACCAAACCCGGCTCGCAGCAGCCCTTCCCGGACCGCTGCCTCGTCACAGCACCAAGGTAGCCCCCTGAGGAGCGCCTTGGTCGTCTTCATCCTTCCTGGGGAAGGTGCCTTCTCACGCGCCGGCGGCGCGTCGACGATGTGGTCGGCCACTGCGACCTTGATCGCCCTGTGGTCGGCCACGTTTGCGGCTCGAACGCAGATCAGCGAGTCTGTATCGACAGACTCGTAGACCACTTCGTTCCGTGCGCAGTTCGTCATGGTGTCGAACAGCGCTGTCCACCCACCTTTACACTTGATGTATAAAGGGGGGACAGGCCGCGACTCGTCTTCTCGGGAGTTCCTTGCATGGTCGGCAGACTTAGTGAGTTGCGCAACCGAAGGACCCTTCGTAGCGGCAGGTTTCCTCTGCGCACCCTTCTTTCCCATGCTGTGAGGCGCGAAACACGACAATCTGCACGCGTTGTCAAAACAACGCACGACAATTTGCTCTGCGCGGCTCCCACAGCACAGAAACCTCTTCACGAGCTCTCAACGGCCGAGTTAGCGTAGCGCGCAACGGCAGCGATGCGCACGCCTCGCCAGCTCAGGCCGCTCTGGCGCCCAGCGCGCGCGCCGCCCCCCTATATAGACTCTGGGGCCCCGCGGCCCGCCCTCCCCTCCCCCCACCACCGCGCACCGAGGGCACATAAGCGCAGCACCGGGGCGCGCGGGCCCCGATTCCGAGCTGCGATGTCGAACCAATCGAACGCATGTACAGGAGCTGAGGGTGTGGCGGATCGCCGCCAGGCGGAGCTTGCTTCGTCGGCGGCCCCATCCGGCCCCCCACTGAAGACAACCCGGCGCATTCACCCGGCTCACGAATTGGACGATTCTCCGGTTCTTCCAGCTGCAGAAGGAAGTGCTGCGTCCCCCGGCGGCGAACTGCCGCCGTCGCAGCCTACACTGGACGTCACAACTGGGCGATGCGGCATCGATTCAGGAATCGATGAAGCCGCCCTTAGGGAGTTAGATAGGGCAAATGGCGCGTCAGGGCCCCCTTCACGTGGGACCAGCCCGCGCGCGCCGAGGCAAAGGCAGTGTTCCACGAGTGTCCCCCGCCCCTCGCCCGCCCCACTCGATATGCCAGACATTTCCGATGCCGTCTGCGTCTCTGAGTCGGACAGTGACTCCGTCACTGGCTACATCGACGACAGCGACATCGCGGAGGGCCTAGAAGAGAGTCTTATCGCCCTCCGCGACGCCGCGGAAGAGGAGGGACTGCCCTGTGACCCCGCTCTGCGGGCGCGGATTCTCTTCCCTAACGCCGCTGCCGCTGACGCCGACGGCGACGCCATGCAATGCGAGATGGAGTCGCGTAAGAGGAAACCAGCGGCCGCCTCTTCCGACTCCGAAGCTGCCCCCTCCGAGGCCGCTCGTGGGAAGAAGCAGAAGGCCGCCGCCGACGCTGAGGGCTTCGCCGTCCCCAGGAAGACGGCACCCCGCCGCCGCATTGTCAAGACGCCGGTCCTCCCGGTGCACAATCAATTTGCGGCGCTTTCCGACGGTGCGGCGGACTCCTCTCCACCCCCTCCACCCCCATCCACAACTCCCCACCCCAATCCTACCCGTCCCCCTCCCCTCACAATCGAATATGCGGAGTCCTACAAATCCCTGCACGACCTGCTCATTCACGTCACTGACTCCGATTTCCGAGTGAAGACGATTGGCGAAAACTTGTACCGCCTCTATCTCCAGACGCCTGTTGACCTCCAGAAGGTCTACCACGTCCTTGGGTCCCACAGCATCGGCTACAGCACCCCCCCTGAGAGGTCCAAACGGATTAGGGTTGTCGTCCGCGGGCTCCCCTTTAAATATACGGACGACGACCTCCGGGAAGCGCTGACAGCTCTCAATATTACTCCTGCTGTCATTTCCCGAGTAGTCTCCCCCCGCACTAAACTCCCCACCCCCCTTTTCTTCGTCTCAGCCGACGATACCCCAGCCAACCAAGTCCTTATGCACCTGACCTCCATTGACAATTGCACGGTCACCATGGAGAAGCCCCGTTCCAGGCGCCTCATTCTAATATGCTACCGGTGCCAGGGCCTGGCGCACTTTGCGAGTAATTGTACTCGTGCGGTGCGCTGTGTCAAGTGCGCCGGCGGCCACGCCTCCTCCACTTGCGTCAAACCCCGCGAGGTCCCCCCTACCTGTGCTCGCTGTAATGGGGCGCACACGGGCAACTACTTGGGTTGTCCGGCAGTCAAAGCCCACCGCGCCAATCTGCGTCGCTCCGTCGCCCCTCCAACGATGGAGCGTCGTGGACTTACTTATGCGACTGCCCTTGGTCGGTCGGAACCCTCTCCCGCCCATACCCCCCGCCCCCCCCGTTTCCCACGATCATACCACCCTGCCCCGCCCCCACTCCTCTCTATCCCCATCCCCCCTCCTGACTCCCACACCCCCTGTCCCTACCCCCAACACTCCGTGTCCGCCCCAATTCCCCCCCCACCCCCTCCCCTCCTTCCTCACGTCCATCCCGGTCCTTCCCCGCACCCTCCACCCTCCTCCCCTGTCCACCCGGTCTTTGGTGACCTCATTTCCAGTGTTGTGGAGGCATTGACCTCTGCACTCACTGGGGCACTAGACACCATCCTCACCTCCATTCCCCAGCAGATTGCTACTGCCCTTTCCCATTCCATCTCCCCCATCACCACCGCCCTCCCCACCACCCAACATGGCCATTAGACTCCATGGCCTTACCGTACTAATCTGGAATGCCAATGGCATCTACCGCCAGCAAGGTGAGTTTCGGCAGTTCCTCCTTGATGAGGGGGTAGACATCTGTCTTGTTGCCGAAACCCATCTTAAACCTGGGGTGAACGCCAGGGTACCAAACTTCTGCTGCTACCGGTCAGACCGGCCGACAGCACGAGGCGGCACGGCAGTATACGTGCGTGCCTCCCTCCGCCACCACCCCGTCACCCTCCCTGCCCTTGCCACAATAGAGGCCACTGGTGTCGTGGTGCACACCGTGCGTGGCCCCATCACCTTTGTGGCGCTTTACAGGCCGCCCCACCGCGGCGTTCTCCACGGCCCTGACTTTGCTCAGGTCCTGTCACTTGGCCACTCCCTCTTCGTTGGGGGCGACTGTAATGCCAAGCATGCCGCCTGGCACAGTCGCCTAACCAACAACGATGGCCGTCGCCTCCTCCGTGTGGTGGAAGCCCACGCCGCCCATGTTGTTGCCCCCTTCGACCCCACCATCTTCCCGACAAATGGCCCTCCTGACGTCCTTGACATTGCATTGGTTAAAGGACTCCCCCTCCCTATCACTGCCACTACCCGTGCTGCCCTTGCCTCCGACCACGTCCCAGTAATTTGCACGGTCGACCTTGTCGGCTCCCTAGTGCCACCACGTGACACCTTGGACCTCCGTGGCATCGACTGGGCGTCTTATCGGAGACGGGTCGAGGCAGCACTCCCTACCATACCCGACGCCGCCAGGGTGGGGGCTGACCTCACCCTCGCACAGTTCACGGACGCCGCCATCACTGCTGCAGTTGCAGCAACGCCTCCACATCCCCCGCGCCCTCCGACCCATGTGCGCCCTCTCCCCCTAGCCCTCCGCGCACTCATCACCGAGAAAAACAGGGTCATCCGCGAATGGCAAAGAACACGAGACCCTGCCACTAAGCGCCGGATAAATCGCATGCAGCGGGAGATCCGTGCTGCCATTCAGACCCACCGCAGTCAGGACTGGGAGCGAAAAATCTCCGCCCTTGACCTGAGCGATGCATCCGCATGGCGCCTGGTCTCCCGCATCATCCACAAACGCCCGCAAATTCCCCCCCTCCTGGTCGGCGCTGAGGCTGTGTGCGATCCTGATGCTAAGGCCAATGCCTTGGCTGATGTGTTCGCACGCAGCTTCACCCCTGTCACCGACCCCGTTGACCCCGACCATATCCAAATGGTCACCGCACGAGTCCACCAGTTCCTCACCGCCCAGGATCCAGAAGACCATATCACCCCCGTCACGGATGAGGAGATTGCCCGGGAGCTTAAGTCCCTCCACTCCCGAAAAGCCGGTGGCCCAGACAGACTCACCAATCAGCTTCTCAAGCAGCTTCCCCCAGCCTCTGTTCCCGTCCTTACTTCTACTTTCAATTCCATCCTCTCCTCTAGGCAGTTTCCTTCCGTGTGGAAACACGCGGAGGTGATTGCCATCCCCAAACCTGGGAAAGACCCTCGATCCCCTTCCAGCTATCGTCCCATCAGCCTCCTTCCCGCCCTCTCCAAGCTGTTTGAGAGGCTGTATCTCAAACGTGTCCTGATCCACGTCGCTCGGGAGCGGGTACTCCCCGACGTTCAGTTTGGCTTCCGGCGAGGACACTCCACCACCCACCAACTCCTCCGTCTTGTTGAGGAAGCACTGGAGGCCATTGAGCGTCGGGAGTACTTCGGGGCCGTCTTCCTCGATGTCTCCCGGGCGTTCGATTCTGTCTGGCACGAGGGGCTACTTTACAAGCTCTTCGGGCACGGCTTCTCCATCTCCCATGTGCGCCTCATCGCCACCTACTTAGAAGGTCGTACATTCCATGTCCGGATCCCGGGAGGTACCTCCACCAGGCGTCGTATCAGGGCGGGTGTTCCACAGGGGAGCGTGCTCGGCCCTGTTCTATACAGTCTGTTCACAGCTGACACGCCCACCGTGCCTCGTGTGCATCTCGCCCTGTATGCGGATGATACCGCGGTTTTTGCTCGCTCCCGGAGCAAGGCGCTCCTCCGGCAGAAACTACAACAGGCCATCGACTCTGTTGTCGATTATGCCAAACGTTGGCGCCTGGCCTTCAACCCGGCAAAGACGCAGGCACTCATCATTTGTCGGCGGCGGTGGCCGGTCGCCTATCCCCCTGTCACTGTGCTCGGCACCCCCGCCCCCTGGGCCAGAACAGCTATGTACCTGGGGGTCACCCTGGATAGGGCCCTCACCTGGCGTCCCCACATAGAGGCCATCCGGCGGAAGGCCTTGGGGCGCATCGGCCAACTCTACCCTTTTATGAACCCTACCTCTACCCTTCCCATTCCTCTTGCCCTCCTCCTCTACACATCCCTCATCCGCCCCCTCCTGGAGTATGCCTCGGTTGTGTGGGGCAATGCCGCGCCTACACATCTCCACCGCCTGCAGACGGTACAGAATCGTGCCCTTCGAATTGCCCTTCGCCTCCCTTACCGTTTCCCAACCCGTGAACTTCACCTCCTTGCCAATATCCCCCTCCTTCAAGACCGTGTCCGATCCTCCGCCATCTCCTTCTATGACCAATCCCGTCATTCCCCCAATCCACTCATTGTCTCTCTTGGCACCCGCCTCCATCGCCTGGCCACCACTCGCTGGCCCGACCTCCTTTCCCGCCCCCCCTGACACCTCCCATCCACCCCCCCGTCCTGTTACTTCTTCCTCTTCCTACCACTTCTCCTTTTTTGTCACCCCATCCTGAAATATCTGCCGCCACCGTCATCGCCGTCGCCAAGAAGATCTGGCCAGGACGAAGGCCTTTCGTTTTCTTCATCCTCTTCCTGTCATCTTTCACTATTCTTTCGTCTGTCACTCAACGTTTCTTTTCCGGCTAGTCAATGGAGCCGTTCGTTTTCCTCTATCTCTCACTATTCCTTTTACTGTTCTGTCACCTGTTACTGTTAATTACCGTGCAACGGCCAGTCAATTGGGCCTTTCGTTTTCCTGCTTCTCTAACTATCCCTCTCACTATTCTTTCATCTTATTAAAAAAAAAAAAAAAAAAAAAAAAAAAAAAAAACCAAAATGCACAACGTCAAGCAAACCATACCGCCAAGTCCACTTCTTCACCACCCGTCAAGAGGAAGGCGAAGCGCGCCAGCGCTAGTACTTCCTACACGAGTCGAGGGACCACCCTCTCCTGTGCAGCGTGGCGTGGCGTGGCGTGGCGCGCGGGCCGATTCCGAGCTGCGATGTCGAACCAATCGAACGCATGTACAGGAGCTGAGGGTGTGGCGGATCGCCGCCAGGCGGAGATTGCTTCGTCGGCGGCCCCATCCGGCCCCCCACTGAAGACAACCCGGCGCATTCACCCGGCTCACGAATTGGACGATTCTCCGGTTCTTCCAGCTGCAGAAGGAAGTGCTGCGTCCCCCGGCGGCGAACTGCCGCCGTCGCAGCCTACACTGGACGTCACAACTGGGCGATGCGGCATCGATTCAGGAATCGATGAAGCCGCCCTTAGGGAGTTAGATAGGGCAAATGGCGCGTCAGGGCCCCCTTCACGTGGGACCAGCCCGCGCGCGCCGAGGCAAAGGCAGTGTTCCACGAGTGTGCCCCGCCCCTCGCCCGCCCCACTCGATATGCCAGACATTTCCGATGCCGTCTGCGTCTCTGAGTCGGACAGTGACTCCGTCACTGGCTACATCGACGACAGCGACATCGCGGAGGGCCTAGAAGAGAGTCTTATCGCCCTCCGCGACGCCGCGGAAGAGGAGGGACTGCCCTGTGACCCCGCTCTGCGGGCGCGGATTCTCTTCCCTAACGCCGCTGCCGCTGACGCCGACGGCGACGCCATGCAATGCGAGATGGAGTCGCGTAAGAGGAAACCAGCGGCCGCCTCTTCCGACTCCGAAGCTGCCCCCTCCGAGGCCGCTCGTGGGAAGAAGCAGAAGGCCGCCGCCGACGCTGAGGGCTTCGCCGTCCCCAGGAAGACGGCACCCCGCCGCCGCATTGTCAAGACGCCGGTCCTCCCGGTGCACAATCAATTTGCGGCGCTTTCCGACGGTGCGGCGGACTCCTCTCCACCCCCTCCACCCCCATCCACAACTCCCCACCCCAATCCTACCCGTCCCCCTCCCCTCACAATCGAATATGCGGAGTTCTACAAATCCCTGCACGACCTGCTCATTCACGTCACTGACTCCGATTTCCGAGTGAAGACGATTGGCGAAAACTTGTACCGCCTCTATCTCCAGACGCCTGTTGACCTCCAGAAGGTCTACCACGTCCTTGGGTCCCACAGCATCGGCTACAGCACCCCCCCTGAGAGGTCCAAACGGATTAGGGTCGTCGTCCGCGGGCTCCCCTTTAAATATACGGACGACGACCTCCGGGAAGCGCTGACAGCTCTCAATATTACTCCTGCTGTCATTTCCCGAGTAGTCTCCCCCCGCACTAAACTCCCCACCCCCCTTTTCTTCGTCTCAGCCGACGATACCCCAGCCAACCAAGTCCTTATGCACCTGACCTCCATTGACAATTGCACGGTCACCATGGAGAAGCCCCGTTCCAGGCGCCTCATTCTAATATGCTACCGGTGCCAGGGCCTGGCGCACTTTGCGAGTAATTGTACTCGTGCGGTGCGCTGTGTCAAGTGCGCCGGCGGCCACGCCTCCTCCACTTGCGTCAAACCCCGCGAGGTCCCCCCTACCTGTGCTCGCTGTAATGGGGCGCACACGGGCAACTACTTGGGTTGTCCGGCAGTCAAAGCCCACCGCGCCAATCTGCGTCGCTCCGTCGCCCCTCCAACGATGGAGCGTCGTGGACTTACTTATGCGACTGCCCTTGGTCGGTCGGAACCCTCTCCCGCCCATACCCCCCGCCCCCCCCGTTTCCCACGATCATACCACCCTGCCCCGCCCTCACTCCTCTCTATCCCCATCCCCCCTCCTGACTCCCACACCCCCTGTCCCTACCCCCAACACTCCGTATCCACCCCAATTCCCCCCCCACCCCCTCCCCTCCTTCCTCACGTCCATCCCGGTCCTTCCCCGCACCCTCCACCCTCCTCCCCTGTCCACCCAGTCTTTGGTGACCTCATTTCCAGTGTTGTGGAGGCATTGACCTCTGCACTCACTGGGGCACTAGACACCATCCTCACCTCCATTCCCCAGCAGATTGCTACTGCCCTTTCCCATTCCATCTCCCCCATCACCACCGCCCTCCCCACCGCCCAACATGGCCATTAGACTCAATGGCCTTACCGTACTAATCTGGAATGCCAATGGCATCTACCGCCAGCAAGGTGAGTTTCGGCAGTTCCTCCTTGATGAGGGGGTAGACATCTGTCTTGTTGCCGAAACCCACCTTAAACCTGGGGTGAACGCCAGGGTACCAAACTTCTGCTGCTACCGGTCAGACCGGCCGACAGCACGAGGCGGTACGGCAGTATACGTACGTGCCTCCCTCCGCCACCACCCCGTCACCCTCCCTGCCCTTGCCACAATAGAGGCCACTGGTGTCGTGGTGCACACCGTGCGTGGCCCCATCACCTTTGTGGCGCTTTACAGGCCGCCCCACCGCGGCGTTCTCCACGGCCCTGACTTTGCTCAGGTCCTGTCACTTGGCCACTCCCTCTTCGTTGGGGGCGACTGTAATGCCAAGCATGCCGCCTGGCACAGTCGCCTAACCAACAACGATGGCCGTCGCCTCCTCCGTGTGGTGGAAGCCCACGCCGCCCATGTTGTTGCCCCCTTCGACCCCACCATCTTCCCGACAAATGGCCCTCCTGACGTCCTTGACATTGCATTGGTTAAAGGACTCCCCCTCCCTATCACTGCCACTACCCGTGCTGCCCTTGCCTCCGACCACGTCCCAGTAATTTGCACGGTCGACCTTGTCGGCTCCCTAGTGCCACCACGTGACACCTTGGACCTCCGTGGCATCGACTGGGCGTCTTACCGGAGACGGGTCGAGGCAGCACTCCCTACCATACCCGACGCCGCCAGGGTGGGGGCTGACCTCACCCTCGCACAGTTCACGGACGCCGCCATCACCGCTGCAGTTGCAGCAACGCCTCCACATCCCCCGCGCCCTCCGACCCATGTGCGCCCTCTCCCCCTAGCCCTCCGCGCACTCATCACCGAGAAAAACAGGGTCATCCGCGAATGGCAAAGAACACGAGACCCTGCCACTAAGCGCCGGATAAATCGCATGCAGCGGGAGATCCGTGCTGCCATTCAGTCCCACCGCAGTCAGGACTGGGAGCGAAAAATCTCCGCCCTTGACCTGAGCGATGCATCCGCATGGCGCCTGGTCCCCCGCATCATCCACAAACGCCCGCAAATTCCCCCCCTCCTGGTCGGCGCTGAGGCTGTGTGCGATCCTGATGCTAAGGCCAATGCCTTGGCTGATGTGTTCGCACGCAGCTTCACCCCTGTCACCGACCCCGTTGACCCCGACCATATCCAAATGGTTACCGCACGAGTCCACCAGTTCCTCACCGCCCAGGATCCAGAAGACCATATCACCCCCGTCACGGATGAGGAGATTGCCCGGGAGCTTAAGTCCCTCCACTCCCGAAAAGCCGGTGGCCCAGACAGACTCACCAATCAGCTTCTCAAGCAGCTTCCCCCAGCCTCTGTTCCCGTCCTTACTTCTACTTTCAATTCCATCCTCTCCTCTAGGCAGTTTCCTTCCGTGTGGAAACACGCGGAGGTGATTGCCATCCCCAAACCTGGGAAAGACCCTCGATCCCCTTCCAGCTATCGTCCCATCAGCCTCCTTCCCGCCCTCTCCAAGCTGTTTGAGAGGCTGTATCTCAAACGTGTCCTGATCCACGTCGCTCGGGAGTGGGTACTCCCCGACGTTCAGTTTGGCTTCCGGCGAGGACACTCCACCACCCACCAACTCCTCCGTCTTGTTGAGGAAGCACTGGAGGCCATTGAGCGTCGGGAGTACTTCGGGGCCGTCTTCCTCGATGTCTCCCGGGCGTTCGATTCTGTCTGGCACGAGGGGCTACTTTACAAGCTCTTCGGGCACGGCTTCTCCATCTCCCATGTGCGCCTCATCGCCACCTACTTAGAAGGTCGTACATTCCATGTCCGGATCCCGGGAGGTACCTCCACCAGGCGTCGTATCAGGGCGGGTGTTCCACAGGGGAGCGTGCTCGGCCCTGTTCTATACAGTCTGTTCACAGCTGACACGCCCACCGTGCCTCGTGTGCATCTCGCCCTGTATGCGGATGATACCGCGGTTTTTGCTCGCTCCCGGAGCAAGGCGCTCCTCCGGCAGAAACTACAACAGGCCATCGACTCTGTTGTCGATTATGCCAAACGTTGGCGCCTGGCCTTCAACCCGGCAAAGACGCAGGCACTCATCATTTGTCGGCGGCGGTGGCCGGTCGCCTATCCCCCTGTCACTGTGCTCGGCACCCCCGCCCCCTGGGCCAGAACAGCTATGTACCTGGGGGTCACCCTGGATAGGGCCCTCACCTGGCGTCCCCACATAGAGGCCATCCGGCGGAAGGCCTTGGGGCGCATCGGCCAACTCTACCCTTTTATGAACCCTACCTCTACCCTTCCCATTCCTCTTGCCCTCCTCCTCTACACATCCCTCATCCGCCCCCTCCTGGAGTATGCCTCGGTTGTGTGGGGCAATGCCGCGCCTACGCATCTCCACCGCCTGCAGACGGTACAGAATCGTGCCCTTCGAATTGCCCTTCGCCTCCCTTACCGTTTCCCAACCCGTGAACTTCACCTCCTTGCCAATATCCCCCTCCTTCAAGACCGTGTCCGATCCTCCGCCATCTCCTTCTATGACCAATCCCGTCATTCCCCCAATCCACTCATTGTCTCTCTTGGCACCCGCCTCCATCGCCTGGCCACCACTCGCTGGCCCGACCTCCTTTCCCGCCCCCCCTGACACCTCCCATCCACCCCCCCCGTCCTGTTACTTCTTCCTCTTCCTACCACTTCTCCTTTTTTGTCACCCCATCCTGAAATATCTGCCGCCACCGTCATCGCCGTCGCCAAGAAGATCTGGCCAGGACGAAGGCCTTTCGTTTTCTTCATCCTCTTCCTGTCATCTTTCACTATTCTTTCGTCTGTCACTCAACGTTTCTTTTCCGGCTAGTCAATGGAGCCGTTCGTTTTCCTCTATCTCTCACTATTCCTTTTACTGTTCTGTCACCTGTTACTGTTAATTACCGTGCAACGGCCAGTCAATTGGGCCTTTCGTTTTCCTGCTTCTCTAACTATCCCTCTCACTATTCTTTCATCTTATTAAAAAAAAAAAAAAAAAAAAAAAAAAAAAAAAAAATGCACAACGTCAAGCAAACCATACCGCCAAGTCCACTTCTTCACCACCCGTCAAGAGGAAGGCGAAGCGCGCCAGCGCTAGTACTTCCTACACGAGTCGAGGGACCACCCTCTCCTGTGCAGCGTGGCGTGGCGTGGCGTGGCGTGGCGCGCGGGCCGTTCCTTCCCCATCCATCCAGCAGGTGTCAAGCACTGCTGCCCCCCTCCCCACCCCGGTACAATCTCAGCAGCACCCTATCCCAACCCCACCCTCTCTTCCCAACCACTTCAGCGACCTCATCAACAATGTTGTTGAGGCGCTGACCTTAGCAATCTCAACCACCTTCCACTCCCTCCTACAAACCATCCCGCACCAACTTGCCACTGCCCTCTCCCAATCCATGCCCCCCACCACCATTCCCATTCCAACCAGTCATGGCTGTTAGACATCACGGACTGACAGCCATGATCTGGAACGCCAACGGCCTCCACAAACAACAGGGCGAGTTCCGACAATTCCTCCTTGATGAGAGGGTTGATATCTGCCTTGTTGCTGAGACGCACCTCAAACCTGGTGTTTTTGTCCATGTAGCAAACTACTCCTGCTACAGGACAGACAGGTCCACCGCCTATGGCGGCACGGCGGTGTACGTACGTAACTCCCTCCGCCACCACCCCATTCCCCTCCCCCAACTTAACACCGTGGAAGCCACTGGCGTTGTCGTCCACACGGTGAGGGGTCCCATCACGTTCGTGGCTCTTTATAGACCACCTCGAGGCCTTCTTGAAACACCAGACTACGAGGTATTGCTGTCGCTCGGCAACGACGTCTTCGTTGGCGGTGACTTCAATGCCAAACATGCTGCCTGGAATAGTAGAATAACAAACACATCTGGTCGTCGCTTTCTCCGGGTCGCTGAGCGGCACCACGCCCGCACCATTGGCCCGCACGACCCCACCATATACCCCACTGGAGGACGTCTCCCAGATGTCTTGGACATCGCAGTGGTGAAAGGTCTACCCCACCCCATCACTGCAGCCACCCGCATCGCTCTAGCCTCTGACCACCGGCCGGTCATCTACTCCATCGATCTCGTTGGAGTCCCGACCGCGCCGAGTGAAGGCCTGAACATCCGCGGTATCGACTGGCAGTCCTACCAGCGACGGGTCGAAGCAGCCCTACCCACAATCCCTGCTGCCGATCAAACTGACGCAGATCGCACCCTCATTCACCTCACCACCATAGCCCTAGATGCTGCAGTAGCAGCGACCCCTCACCGTCCACCTCGGCCCCCAGACCATCTGCGTCCGCTCCCCCCCAACATCCTTGCTCTCATCACAGAGAAAAACCGGATCATCCGAGAATGGCAGCTCACTCGGAATCCGGCAACCAAGCGCCTCATCAATAGATTACAGCGCCAAATCAAGGCTGCAGTGCAAGACCACCGCAATCAGGCATGGGAGAACAAAATCTCTGCCATTGACCTGAGTGACCCGTCTGCTTGGCGGCTCACCAAAAGCCTTCTGAGACGAGAGCAAAGGATACCCCCCCTCCAGGTCGGCAATGATTTTGTGTCCGAACCAGACGCCAAGGCAAATGCCTTGGCTGATGTCTTCGCACGCAACTTCACCCCGGTCAACGACCCCATTGACCCTGACCACATCCGCCTGGTAACGGCACGCCTCCCACAATTCCTTGCCGTTCAGGACCATGAGGATGAAATCACCCCCATCAATGAAGAAGAGGTTGAACTGCAATTGCGGTACCTCAAATCCAAGAAAGCTGGCGGCCCCGATAAGCTGACGAATGCCCTCCTCAAGCAGCTACCCCCAGCTTCTATTCCCATCCTGACGGCCACCTTCAACAACATCCTCACAACCAGGCAATATCCCACTGCCTGGAAACATGCTGAGGTGGTCGCCATCCCCAAGGCTGGGAAGGATCTTCGTTCCCCTGCCAGCTACCGCCCCATCAGCCTCTTGCCCGCCATTTCCAAGGTGTTCGAGAGGCTGTACCTTAAACGACTGCCCATCCATATTGCTCGAGAACGAGTCCTCCCTGATGAGCAGTTTGGCTTCAGGCAGGGACACGCAACTACCCACCAACTCCTGCGCCTTGTAGAAGAGGCACTGGACGCCATAGAACGTAGGGAGTACTTCGGGGCCATACTCCTCGACGTGTCCAGAGCGTTCGACTCGGTCTGGCACGAAGGGCTGCTCTACAAACTATTTTCCCTTGGCTTTCCAGTGTCTCACGTAAGGCTAATAGCCACATACCTGGAAGGTCGCACCTTCCACGTTAGGATCCCTGATGGGAAATCTACACGACGACGCATTAGGGCAGGAGTACCACAAGGCAGCGTACTTGGACCGCTACTCTACTCCCTCTTCACAGCCGATCTGCCCTCTGCGCCGAGGGTACATTTAGCTCTCTACGCAGATGATACTGCACTCTTCTCTCGTTCTCGGAGTGCGGCAGGTCTACAACAGCGGCTCCAGGGGGCTACAGAATCCTTAACCGATTGGGCTAGGACCTGGCGTCTGGCATTTAATCCCTCCAAGACCCAAGCCCTTATCATCTGCCGACGCCATATTCCCATTCGGCTCCCTCAGGTGACGGTCCTTGGTACCCCAGTCCCCTGGACTCGTACTGCGAAGTACTTGGGTGTTACCCTGGACCAGCGCCTTACCTGGCGCCCCCACATCGACGACGTAGGTCGTAAAGCAATGGGGCGGCTCTGCCTGCTCTATCCTCTCATCAATCCAACCTCTACACTCCCCACACACCTTGCTGTTAGATTGTACACCTCCCTTGTTCGTCCCATCCTTGAATATGCCGCTCCTTCGCACCCGCATCCTATCTGCAGCCAATTCCTTCTTCCAACAAACACGCCACTCTCCTAATCCCTTAATCCTCTCCCTGGGTACCCGTGTTCATCGTCTGGCCACCACTCGATGGCCAGACCTTCTTTTCCGCCCCCCATGAATTCACATCATCGATCATCCACCATCATGTCATGAAATTCACAGTCACAAGCACACCACCCCCCCCTTCCACCCACTCGTCCCCCCCCAATGATGGCCTAATCACGACAGGCCCTTCCTCTTTCCACTTCTCAAGCTGTCACTCTCTGACTACTTTCTCTTCCCCCCCCCCAAACCATCACTTCAAAACTGTCTGCCACATCAAGACGCCGCTACGAGGACGAGGCGGCCAGGATAATGGCCTTTCGATTTCACTCACTCTAACTATTCCTCCTACTATCCTTTATTCTACAACTTAGTATAATAGTATTCCTGGCTAATCAATGGGCCGTTCCTTTTCCGCCATCTTCTACTGTTCCTTTCTATGTCCTGTCTTCTTTTAAAAAAAAAAAAAAAAAAAAAAAAAAAACAGCACAACAGTCAAGCAACAACAATAAGTAACGACACATATCTCCCAACGTCACGCCAGAAGGAGAAGCACATTACAGGTGCTAGAACTTCATTAACAGCTGAGGGTTAAACCTCCACCATGTGCGCGGCGGCGGCGGCGCGCGGGCCCGTTGTCAAGGCAGCACCGGACGCCGTCGCGCACGCATATCCACGCCGCATCCGCATCCGCAGTAGCCATGGCCCGGACAAAGCAAACGGCCCGCAAGTCCACCGGCGGAAAGGCGCCGCGCAAACAGCTCGCCACCAAGGCGGCGAGGAAGAGCGCGCCCGCCACCGGCGGCGTCAAGAAGCCCCACCGCTACAGGCCGGGCACCGTCGCCCTGCGAGAAATCAGGCGCTACCAGAAGAGCACAGAGCTGCTCATCCGCAAGCTGCCATTCCAGCGCCTAGTGCGCGAGATCGCCCAGGACTTCAAGACCGACCTGCGCTTCCAGAGCTCCGCAGTCATGGCCCTGCAGGAGGCCAGCGAGGCCTACCTCGTCGGCCTCTTCGAAGACACCAACCTGTGCGCAATCCATGCCAAGCGAGTCACCATCATGCCCAAGGACATCCAGCTCGCGCGCCGCATCCGCGGCGAGCGCGCCTAAACCCGCACACCGCCAAACAAACAAAACGGCCCTTTTCAGGGCCACTAACGTCTCTCCGTCGCGAGCAAAACTTTGTCGGTCGCAACGACTAGTTCCCCACTCACTCTCCAGTCCAGTCGTCCCACCCCCGGCCCGGCGCCGCCGTTTCCAAAAAAAAAAAAAAAAAAGCACCGCACCGGCCGAGCCAAGTCGCAAGCGTCAATAGCGCCACCCACACAGGCCACGGCACAAAACGTGACGCCCGGAAAGCAAAGCCAAAAAAGACTATTCCAAAACCACCACCAAGACAAACAAACAAACGCGGCGCAAAATAAATAGGTAAAAATAATAAAAGTAAAATACACTTTATGTAACACCAACCGCGCGCCGCCGCCCACGCCCGCCAACGACCCCACAATCCAACCACCGCGGCACGCAAACACCATCCACACATGAAACAAACAAACGCCAGCAAGCAAGACAGACAGACAGACAGACAACAAGGCAACCGACCGACCACGACACGACAATCAACACCTTCCCGACGTGCTTTGATGGCCCTGAGAAGGGCCGTTTTTGTTTTTGTCCGGGACCGCGCGACAGCCTCTGGTTGCGCGCCGGCCACCAGGCGACGGTGTCAACCGCCAACCCTTCCCTGCCCTTTTTACTTCTTCTTCTTGGGCGAAGCCTTCGCCTTAGACGGCGTCGCCGTCGCCTTCTTCGGGCGCGGCGCCTTCGGCTTCTTCGTCGGAACCTTGGCGGCCTTCTTCGCCTTCGACGGCGACTTGGCCTTGGCCGGCTTGGCCGCAGCCGCCTTCTTCGCACCCGCGGGAGCGGCCGACGCCGCAGACGCCTTCTTGGCGGCGCCCGCCTTCCGACCGGTCGCCGCCTTCACGCCGCCAGCCTTCTTTGCGCCGGCCGCACGGGCCCCCTTCTTCTCCTTGCTGGCCGGAGCGGCGCGCTTCTTCTTCGCACCACCGCCGCCACCACGAGCCTTGCCGCCCTCGGCCGCCCCGCCGCCGGCGCCGGCAAGCTTGAAAGAGCCCGACGCGCCCTTCCCCTTCGTCTGCACCAGCTCGCCAGCCACGACGGCCGACTTGAGGTACTTCTTGATAAAGGGCGCCAGCTTCTCCGCGTCCAGCTTGTAGTGCGCGGCAATGTACTTCTTGATCGCCTGCAGCGACGACCCGCCGCGCTCCTTCAGACTCTTGATGGCGGCCGTCACCATCTCAGAGGTGCGCGGGTGCGCAGGCTTGGCGCGCGGCTTCTTCGCAGACGACGCAGACTTGGCCTTCTTCGTAGTGCCGGTGGCGGCGGGTGCCGCGGCAGTCTCGTTCGTAGCCGCCTGGTCTGCCATCTTTTGCTTGTTCTCTTTTCTTTTTTCCCCTTGGTTTCGCTTCCTTCTCTCCTTCGACGATGCACAACAGCGAGGGGCGCGCAGCAGAGAATAGCCGCGCACGCGCCTGGCCCAGCCAGTGTCGCGGGCGGGCGCGGACGGCCGAGAGAGCGGCCGCCACTCGGCGCGCCGCCGCGCCGCCGCGCCGCGCCTCCCGCGCTTGCTACCGCCCAACGTCCGACAGCCTGCGCGGAGCAGCCCCCAACCTGCGCCGCAACCACCCGCGCCATTCAAACCACCGAGGATGGGGCTACACACACCGACACCACGGTCGCCAACCAGTCGCCGCGGCGGCGCCGCAAACCACGGCCAAACTGCAGCCACCGCGCGCCACAGCCTGGGTCGGCCCGCCGAGAATCGCCGCCCCCGCCCAAATGCCGCCCCCCCAGCCCCAGCCGACGACCCGCCACAATGGCCAAACCTTCGTCAAAACTCCCACACCGTCGCCGCGGCAGCCCGGCCACCGCGGCCGGCGCCACAGCCACACGAGCCGAGTCGTGCGGCGATGACGGCCGTGCACAAACGCACCTCCGCCGCCCCATCGCCTTCCGCCGTTTTCCCGATCGGCCCGCAGCCGTCGGGCCACGGCCGCGGGCCGTCCTCCTCCTCTCGCCTCGCCCGCCAACACCCACAGCCCTTCCAACACATTTTTTTTTCTTTTTTCTTTTTTTTTTTTACTTTTTTACGATCGCCGCCTGCGCAACATGGCACCGGCCGACGGAGCGCCAACCCCCCCGCCACAGGCGAAAACAAAACAAAACAAAACAAAACAACGATAAACAAACAAACAAAATAAATTACCAGCCAGCCCCAACTACAGACACACCGAATCTGCCCTCACAGCCGACCTTACACGCCTCAACGTCAAAACAAAGGTGGTTTCTTTCTTTCAACGGTTACCTTACCTTAGGTTACGTCAGGTTAGGCTAAGAAGGCGTCTGGGTTAGGTTAAGCGTTGACGTGACGTCACGTCTTAACGTAGGCGTTAAGCTAAGGTTGCGGTCACGTACGTTAGGTTAAGGCGACTTGGGGGTTGGCCTAAGAGCTTAGGTTAGGTTACGTTAGTTTAGGTGGCTGCATTAAGGGGCTTAAAGAAGTTTAGGAGGTTAAGGCGTCGAGGCGGCCGCACCCCCTTAGCTGCTGCGGCTCGGCCACGCCACGCCACGCCACGCCACGCCACGCCACGCTTTGGGGTTTCATAAGGTCGCGCGGCGGGTCGTCGGCACGCCGCAAAGGACAAAACTGCAAGACGACGTCGAAAAACAAACAACAGGTAAAAAATAAATAAGTAAAAATAAACGACGCCGACAGGCGGGGATCAGCAGAACGAGCAGATTCCGGAGAGCGAACGAGACACACACGCACGCACACACACAAACCCCCCCGAGCCGAGAGAGCACAGCACCACCACGTGTCGGCCTCCGCTCACCCGACTCGGCTGGGCTGGGCTGGCGGCCGGGCCGGATGCACGTACACGTACGGCTACAGCCACTACCCGTACACAGCCGCTCTTCACGCAACACCAGCCAAATGGCGCGCCCGCGGCTCGTCGCGGTCGCGGTCGCAACGCCACGCCGGCACACTTTCGGCACCACCGTTTTCGCGCGCACCGCAAACAAAACGCAGCCGACACACACAGAAAAAAAAAAAAAAAAAAAAAAAACAACACAGAGCGCGAGACGGGCGGCGGCGCACCTTTCGCCAGCCGGCAGGCAATCGACTCGCCCAGTACGACAAACGCGCACGCCACCCCACCCACCAACCAACCAACCAACCAACCAGTCGTCGTCGTCGTCGTCGTCGTCGTCCCGAAATCAAACAAACTCTCAAAAGCACAGCCCCTGCTGCCAACGGACGCAGGCGCCACGCAGCTCCCTTCCCGCCACACTCGATTCGCAGCGCAACTCACCCGGCACACCGTCAAACGACGGGCTGGGCTCGCCGCATCGCCGCAACCTACACACCTTCCACGCCACGACGCACAGCCCCACCAGACGCCCGTGCCGCAACGACACTACTGCACTACCACTACCGCACTACTCCTCTCGCCCTTGCCATACACGACACAACACGCCAAAAAATGAAAATCCAAATACAAACAAAAACACCGCCCCCACGACCCAAACACATGCACGGCGCGCCAACACACGCGAGGCAAGGCACGCAGCAAACGGCGTCCCCTCCGCGTCGCGCCATCAACCTACACACACAAAGCAACCAACAACAGCCAGCCAGCCAGCCAGCCAGCCAGCCAGCCAGCCAGCCAGCCAGCCAGCCCCACTCTCACGCCGCAAAAACAGAAAACACACCGAAACCGCCAAACGCCGCACATTCGCGCTTCGCACTTACCACACACCTCTCGGCATCCGTTTCGCACACAACGACGCGACGCACAATACATCATCACGGGCTACGCACGCACACCGCGACCCACTTTTTTACGACGCCCTCGGCAGAGCACACGTGCCCACGCCCACACACAGTCGACACAACGACGCAGCGCGCAGCAGACGCGGCCGCAACACATACCTCCCCGACGACGCGCCAACACCGCCAGCCACTGCTCACTCGCCCAAGCAACCCGTGCACACAACTGCCACACGCGTCCACCACGCCGCCGCCAACCACCCGCCCGCCAGGGGGCGCTCACGTCCGCGACAACAGCGCGGCACCGCCGGGCCGGGCCGAACCGAGCCGAGCCGCCGCCTCCTCTCCACTCGGCACGCCACGTCCTGCTTGCAAAACACATGGCTCGTCCCTCTGTACACACAACGCGCCTGCCTGCGGTCGCCGCCGGCATCTATCTACCTGCGCATCGGAGCCAGGCCGGCAAGCCCACACTTAAATAATGCACTTCACCAGCCAAACAAACCCACTCTTCCTTTCTTTGCACAGCGCATGCAACAGCAGCCCCAGGAGCCGGGCCCGCCGCCAGCGTCTCCTCCTCCTCTGGGCACAGCCAGCCAGCCGTTCCCACCGCCCCGCCCCTGCTCTGCAGAACAAGAAAAAACGAAAAAGTACCAACACACGCACCCAAAGCGTAAGCCAGACAAGACCAGCCTCTCCAAGGCCACACACCCGCAAAAAAAACAAAAAAACAAAAACACTACAACAAAATAAAATAAAAAAGAAAAAGCAAGCTGTCGCCTCGCCCCCGCCCGTCCCCCCACCCCACCACATTCGCCCCCTCCGCTTGTTTTCCTTTCTACAATTTCCCTCTTTTCCACCCAATATCCCGCCGCGGTTTACGGGCACCGGCCGATTTTGCGCCCGCCCACATGTGTGCCTACTCCCCACCACCATTCCCTCCGCAGCCCGCAGCCCGCTTTTCCCCCCCTCCCTGCCCACACCACACCACACCGACGGTGCTGACGTCGACACGCACCCAAGACAGGGGCCACGACCGTCTTTTTTCCTGGGCCCATCCCCGCACCGCACCTCCTTCCAATCAACGCTGTGGCGCCTGTGTCCGCGCGAGACGCGTGCGCGCCGCCTCTCTCAACATCCGTCCGCCGTCCGCCGTCCGCCGTCCGCCGGCCGGCCCGTTTTTCGGCCCCCAGGCCATCCGTCAACCACCACTGCCACTGCCCCTGCCCCTGCCCCTGCCCGCCCCGCACCACACCACACACCGCTGCTTGCCCCGGCCGTTGCCACCAAAGGCGCCAACCGCAGCCCGCGCGCGCCAGAAACTACAGGGACCCAGCCGACCGACGAAAATCAGAGCAATTGGCCGGGAGGATCAAAAAGAGAGCTCCGAAAACCACCGTAGCGAGGCGTGGGAGGAAACGTTACGAGAAGCAGAAAGGGACCAGGAAAAATTCTGGAAATTTCTTAAAACTCGTAAACTAAACACGAAACATCTACATCTACATGGGGAAGGAACGACCCCACAGACTGAGCTGAAGCACTGGCGGATTCACTAGAAAGGCAATTCCAAGCACCAGAAGCGGTAGATGACGAAACTGATGACCACCAGGAAATGGTACTCAGAAGGGTAAAACCGCATCCTAAGTGCCCCGATCAGAACATCTTTCACAATCCAATAAACGCAGAAACCCCGTATCTTATCACATCACAAACATACACACATCCTAAGAAGGCATCAGGCCCAGATTCCATCAAACCGCAACTACTACATCACCTACCTCCAGCAACTATCAATTATCTATCTAACATCAATATATAATGCTTGCTTCAGACTAAACTACTTGGAAACAGGCCCGAGTCATCACATTACCAAAGCCAAACAAGGACTTATTATTTCCGCAAAACTATAGGCCAACTTCCTTGGAAAGGTTCTTGGAAAGCTCATTCAAACTGAACTGAAGAAATTCAATTCTTAAAGGATAACAACATAATCATCCCACAACAATTCCGATTCCGCGAAGAACACAGCACCACCCACCAGGTGACCAGACTAGTCGAGCACATATGTCAGGCCAGAAACATTAGACACAGTACTGGAGCAGTCCTGCTTGACATTGGAAAAGCATTCGGATAACGCCTTATCTACAAGCTCCACCAGTACAACTGCCCCATCCACATTATTGCTTCTTTTCTCCGCAACAGAGCATTCTATGTCCATGTACCAGGAGCGGCAAGTAACACTAGATCCATAGAGGCTGGAGTCCCGCAAGGCTCAGTGCTGGGGCCCATTCTCTACTCAATATACACAAACAAACAGCTGGGAGGACACTTGTCACTATTTGCAGACGACACTGCAGTCTACCGCAGCAGTTCTAATCTGCAATTTAGAGTCACAAAAATAGAGCAACACCTACAATCCATCCAGAAATGGGCTAACCAATGGAAACAAAAAAAAAAAAAAACAATAAACGCGGAGAAAACCCAAGCAATACAATACGATTCACATTCAAAAAGAATACCTCCTAACCTGCATATACGCCTCAGAAATAACAATCTTCCATGGTCAGGCACAATAAAGTATCTAGGCATCAAGCTGGACAAGAGGTTGACATTTAGAGACCATGTTACACACGTTTGTAACAAGGCTGCAGCAGCAATATTCAGACTGTACCCAATCATCAAAGGAAACAGAATAAATATGCGCGCCAAAAAGAAAATCTTCAAAACCGTCATAGGAACCAGCCATCACTTACGGCTCTGAAAATCTGGTCAATGGCCGCAGACACCAACATAACAAGAGTAAAAAAGGGTGCAGAACAAATACTTCAGAATTACTGCTGATGCCGGCCGGTACCAGACAAACCGAGACATGTACACAAACCATAACATACTCAAAATCCCGGAAATCATCCAAAGAAAAATCCATAAAGTTTTTTTTTTTTTTTCCACCAAACCACGGATTCGAACCACCCACTCATCAGAAATCTGGGACAAAATCCACCCGACCCAAGAACGACATTTCCCATCACGACAAAACACCACAAACTACAACATACCATGATAAACAAAAATAAAATACAAACACCATAACACTCACTCAAACAACAAACATCTACACACACCCAAGAGACCCTATCATCCCATCATTTTGTTACCCAACATAATCAGACAGAAGGCAGGGATCAAGGACAGATCCGGTCCTTCGAGTACAGGGGGTAAAAAATACCCATCAGACCAGCTCTCTCTCTCTCTCTCTCTCTCTCTCTCCTCCTCGCTTCTCCGTGCCGACGCTGCCCCGCACACGCGTTCGCGTTCGCGCTCGCGTTCGGCCGACACCACACGACAGGTCTTTGGGGCCCCGCCACTGCGCACACGCACGCCTCCTCCTCTTCCTTAGTTCTTTTTCGCTTTTCTTTTCTCCCCCGCCCCCCGCTCTCACCGCCACATCATCCCGCAACCCTTGGGGGATGTTTCCCAACATCAACGCGCCCCAATTCCACTCTCTGCCCGTGCCGCACTCTCCACTTTGCTTCTCCCCGTCCCCTACACACACGACTACCGAAACCCCGGTTGACACACCTTCTCGTAGGACAGGGGTGCGTGCGTGCGTGCGTGCGTGCGTGCGTGCGTTGTCTTGATGGTGACAGCAACAGCAACGGATCCGTCCATCCCATTCCCCCCCACTCGGTAAAGAACCATGTTCAACCCACACTACACAACAAGGGGGGCACACACGAACGCGAAAGAAAGGGCAGGGCAGGGCAGGGGCAACTATCTCGTACACATTCTTCCTCAGAACCCACATATCGCATCAACGAACGGCAGGCCAATTGCGGACTCAGCCGTGTCAGGCAAATCCAACCCAACCAACACCTCCCACGGAAACCCTGACACTGATCCAGCAGTACGTCCACATACATCGCCACACCAAATACGGGTGACGAGTGAGCAACAAATGGAACAATACACAACAAGGCTGACCTAATAAAAACTGCACGTCACGTCATACCTTCCAGACAGACGCAGTTCCGACGGGACGGCGGAACTGTATACGTACCTTTCAGCCACAACAACCGACCGACTGGACACGCCCGCGTCTCCAGCCAGCCAACCACCAGGGCCACACAGCCCGCAAGTTTCAGCGTCAACACTTCTTAACGTACGTTGCAAACTTTTCAAAACATTGCCACACACACACACACACACACACACACCACGAAAAGCGTCAACCTCTCTCACACTGGATACACTCAACACTTTTTGTCGGCGGAGCTTGAGGCCAACGGTTGACACACCCCCACCGGCCACACAGGTTTCCCTTTGAAAATTGCAGTGACGGAGACGCGGCATTACGAGAGGGTTGTTTCCGAGAGCGCGAGCTGGACGGAGCTGCGGCGCCGCCGCCGCCGAGGGGTAATGAACGCACGCGATGCCGCATGACAGCCCATCACCCAAAGTTTCACCCACAACTGCACAGGTCGCACCCCCTTTTCGCGCCATACTAGTGTCGATCGTCAATTACAGCTCACGGTGTTCGCATTTGCCACTTGACGGGGGGGAAAAGAAAACAAAACAAACATCTGACACGCCATGTGTTTCTCTCTCTCTGTTATATCTAGGTCATTGGGCAGCCACTGTAAAAAAAAAAAAAAAAAATAAAATAAAATATTTTTACGACATGGTTGGGTAAGTGATTTAAAGACAACAATTGTGGGTCACACACCATAGACCATTTCGATAGTGTTCTTGTTCTTCTCTTTTTCCTTTTTTTATCGCTCAATTGAAATAAAACCTGGGGATGATGCAATGCTGCGATATGGCACAACCGTCGTCCATTGTACACAACTCGGGAACAAAAAGAAACCAATTCAGGGAACGTTCGTTCCTTCACAACGTTTCTTTCAACGCACTTGGTCTTTACCATCCTGTATTCAACACACATTTCCTTTCATCAAACTAGGGCATTTCCATAACAGTTTGTTTCCGTTTCTGTGAGCACAATACTGCTTCTTCGACGTCATTTCACCATCTTAACTAGAGACAAACAACAAAATAGGAAAACAGCCTTGAGAACCCCGTCCACCAAATTTCAGTTAGCACGGCATCCAAGATTCTTTTCCGGGGAGTGCAGTGCAGCTGACGCTGCTCAGACCATATACCGTCGCCAGTCTCACTCAACTCTTGCGCATTCCATTCTACGCTACGTGACTATGCAAAAATGAATGAATCAAACCCGCCCAGAGAGCGTCTTGTGCGAGGGGACACACGATATAGAGAACAACAAAACACACAGGGGACACCACCAAAGTTGGAGAGAACGTTTCCACCACGGCAGCCGCGCCGTCACGCGCTTTTTTTTTTTTTCCTCCCCCCCCCCCCACTGCACACCTCCGACACCACGGGAACGTTCACCGTCCCGTTGCCCTACACTGGGCGTTTCTTTTGAACCCCCCACCCTATTCCTCGCTCCCCGGACATTCGACCGATCACAAAGTGCAACCTCTCGTTACCGTCGGGTGCCCCTCTTCATCCCCGGGGCGCCAACAACAAAACAAAAAAAAAAAAAAAAACACCACCGACGCCGTCGTCTCGCGTCACCTCACTCAACTGAGCGGAAAATACACGTACATCCAGAATGACGACACCGCCTCCACAAACAAAAACCAGACGTCAGACGTCAGGTCGAAAGAGGGCACCGTACGTCGTGGCGCGTGGTCCCCTAACTCACCTCGCGCGTACAAATACAATGCAATGCGTGTCTCCTCACGTTCACACACACCTCCACGCTCCACTTTTACGTCGCCCAACCAACCAACTAACTTAACCCACCCGCTCGGCGTAGAAGCAGCTGTAGGCGGCAACGTGTTTCTCACCCTCGCCACCAACGGTGTGACATCCGACAATCGCGGTTTGCTTTCCGTTCCACACCTCCGGCCATACCATACAAAGGGGACAAAAAAAAAATATATCAAACAAGCCAACTCCAGCGATCCGCCCCCCTAACACCAACACGTCTCGAAACACCCACGCCCACGACCCGGCTGTGGCTAAAGTGCGTATCCCAACGTCACACCAAAACCAAAGGCGCCGGCGCCGCACCACACCACAAGCTACAGCTACAGCTGTGCCGCCGTCCACCCGCTCACAACAACAACAACAACAACAACAATTCCGCCCTTCCCGCAAAGGCATTTTGGTGGCCCTGAAAAGGGCCGTTTTTTCTTTTCTTCGCCGCGCCGCGGACGAGCCTCCTATTTCCAAGAGCCACCTCCTTACTTGGAGCTCGTGTACTTGGTCACCGCCTTCGTGCCCTCGCTCACCGCGTGCTTGGCCAGCTCGCCAGGCAGCAAGAGCCGCACAGCGGTCTGGATCTCGCGGGACGTGATGGTCGAGCGCTTGTTGTAGTGCGCCAGGCGAGAAGCCTCGGCCGCAATGCGCTCGAAAATGTCGTTCACGAAGCTGTTCATGATGCTCATCGCCTTCGAAGAGATGCCCGTGTCAGGGTGCACCTGCTTCAGCACCTTGTAGATGTAGATGGCATAGCTCTCCTTCCTCTTGCGCTTCTTCTTCTTGTCGCCCTTCGAAATGTTCTTCTGCGCCTTGCCAGCCTTCTTGGCGGCTTTCCCGCTAGTCTTGGGCGGCATCACGAACAAACAGGCAGGCAGGCACGCGCAGTCAGTCAGTCAGTCAGGCGCTCCGCTCCAGTCAGCGTCTCCCCACACAGTGGCACCCGCCGCACGCCGCCGCCACACCTTTAGCAGCTCGCCCTGCTGCGGCCGCCGACCAATGGGGCGCGCGCGCAACCGGCCGCCGCACCCGAGCCCATAAAGGACCCCCACCCCGACCGTCCCCCTTCCCAAACGTTAGAAGAAGAGGACATCGATGCACTAGGGCGAATAAGAGGCAAGCTCCTAATAGGAGGGGACCTCAATGCCAAGCACGCAGACTGGCACTCACGAGTAAGCAACAGAGCTGGTCGACAACTGCAACGACTCGCGCGCATCCACCAGTTTCAGATATGGGGCCCTGACGAGCCCACCCACTTCCCGAACAACGGGAACAGGGCGGACGTCCTCGACATCGCACTCACGAAACACGTTACGGGTTTCGTGTCTGCCAGTTCGATCAACAGGTTGTCGTCGGACCACAATCCAGTTATCCTAGAGGTCGACATGGGAGAATGGCTCTCGCTCCCACAGCGCACCACAACATACAAAAGAACAAACTGGGAACAGTTCAGCAACGGAATAGCTGCTGAACTAGCCCAAGCCCCGCCTCCAACAGCAGAGACTGCTGAACAAGCGCTGGAAGACTTCACCAAAGCGATCCTGCAAGCAGCTGAGGAAGCAACACCTGCGCCAGCAGCGGGACCCCCCCGCTCCAGGCAGCTCCCCCAGCACTTGCTTGCCCAAATCAGACACAAAAACAGGATCGCCAAAGAATGGAAACTTACTAGGAACAAAAACACAAGGAGGCTGCTCAACAGACTACAAAGAGAGTTGAAAGTTGCACTCACTGAGTATCGCAACCAGCAATGGTCAGAACGACTATCATCTCTTAAACTAGACGACCACAGCTTGTGGCAAGCCACAAAGCAGTTCACGAGAAGACGCGCAAAAATGCCCCCTCTGCATGGAGAACGTGGACTGCAATTCAGCACTGAAGCTAAAGCAAATGCGCTAGCAGACGTGTTCGAAAAACAGTTTACGCCAGCGGAGGTTCAGGACAGAGAGCACGCCGCAACAGTTCGCAGACAACTGGCCACCTTTTTAGAGGCAGACGACGACGACGAACACACGCCGCTCTTCAGTTCCGAAGACGTGGCGAGTGTCATCAAGTCGCTACCAACAAAAAAGGCACCAGGCCACGACCAGCTCACAAACGAACTATTAAAACATATCCCGCCGATGGCAATAACACACTTAGCAGATATCCTAAACGAAATTACGAGATCGCAAAAATTCCCGACACAGTGGAAACACGCTGAAGTAGTCGCGATCGCAAAACCTGGAAAAGACCCGGTGTTCCCGCAACACTACAGACCAATTAGTCTACTGCCTACCCTCAGTAAACTATACGAGCGCCTCCTCTTAGTACCGATACAGGATCACATCAGAAGAGAGCAAATCCTGCCCAAATTCCAGTTTGGGTTTCGCCCTCAACATTCGGCTCCCCAACAAATAATGAGGGTGGTTGAAGCAGCCACTGAAAGCTTCAACCGCAAGGGCTACTGCGGAATCGTCTTACTAGACGTGGCAAAAGCCTTTGATTCGGTTTGGCACACCGGGCTACTCCACAAAATGTACACCCAGGGCTTCCCCGGAAAGATTGTAAAACTTATGAAAAGCTATCTCTCCGGTAGGACATTCTCCGTGAAAGTAGAAACATCACTGTCAAGCAGGAGAAGAATACACGCAGGGGTACCACAGGGTTCGGTTCTTGGACCAACCCTGTACAGTCTCTACACCGCAGACATACCAACCCCTCAACACGTACAAACAGCACAGTATGCTGACGACACGGCATTCTTCTCCTGCTCAACAAACAGGAACCTGGTCACGAGACGTCTTCAAACCGCCCTAAACAAGACAGACGAATGGGCCAAACAATGGCGAATATCACTAAACTCCGAGAAGACCCAAGCCATGCTGATGACTAGACGTCTCGGTCAACGCCGCCCCCCCAGAAGACCCTACCAAATGCTGCACCTGCAGGGCCAAAACCTCCCCTGGAGAAACACTGTGAGATACCTCGGTGTGACACTAGACAAGCGCCTGACTTGGAAGTGCCACATCGAGGAAGTTCGCAAAAAGGCCCTAGGCAGGATGCAGATCCTATACCCAATATTGAACAGTACGAGTTCCCTTGACCCGAGCACAGGAGTAGCCGTCTATCGAAGTCTAATTAGACCGATACTAGAGTATGCGTGCCCCGTATGGGGTTACGCAGCCAGATCGACGGTAGAACGGCTACAAAAGATTCAGAACAGAGCGCTCAGAAGAGCTCTACACACACCGCCGCGGTACCCGACGGAAGACCTCCACATAGCGGCTGACATCGACACACTAAAGACGCGATTCCGTACCCTGGCGGAGCAGTTTTACGCCAACGCGGAAAGATCGCAAAACGAACTGATAAACTCACTGGGTCGGTACAACAACGTGCCGGACCGGTACAAAAGACCAAAGGCAATACTCTTCGATTAAAACTTAAAAATAAAAAAAATAAAAAAATATATATATATAAATAAAACAAAAACAAGAAACCGTTACTACTAAGTGACAGAAAAGAAAATGCAACACTCTAAAGAAAAGAATATACAAAAGAAAAGAACATCCGAATCACCTCCCGAAAAACAGTAATTGAAGGAAATGTCCGAATGAGACAATAACCTTCACAACAACAACCTCTGAGGACAGAGGAAGATACTAGAGTGACAGCAGCCGGCGCCGGCACGCACTCCGCTGCTCGACTCGCTGCGGCTCGCACTGTTTGGGGCGTTGTGCTTTTCTTTCTCGCTTCTTTCGAAACTAGCCCATCGCCATGTCCGGACGCGGAAAGGGAGGCAAAGTCAAGGGCAAGTCAAAGTCCCGCTCAAGCAGGGCTGGGCTCCAGTTCCCGGTCGGCAGAATCCACCGCCTCCTGCGCAAGGGAAACTACGCCGAGCGCGTCGGCGCCGGGGCGCCCGTCTACCTCGCCGCCGTCATGGAGTACCTCGCGGCTGAGGTGCTCGAGCTGGCCGGAAACGCGGCCCGCGACAACAAGAAGACGCGCATCATCCCGCGCCACCTGCAGCTCGCCATACGCAACGACGAGGAGCTCAACAAGCTCTTGTCGGGCGTCACCATCGCACAGGGAGGTGTCCTGCCCAACATCCAGGCCGTCCTGCTGCCAAAGAAGACCGAGAAGAAGGCCTAAAAGAGAGACAGCGCAATCGGCAACCGCCGCGTGCTCCCTTGGCACGCAGCGCGCCATTTGCCGCCTCGGCTCAAAAACAAAACACAATCGGCCCTTTTCAGGGCCACCACACAAACCTACGTCCAAAGCAGAATTCCAGTCGTTCGTCGCACCACTTTTCTCTCTCTCTCTCTCTCTCTCTTTCTGTGTACGGGTTTTTTTTTTCCTTCTTACACACACAGGCGCCGCCATCTTGTACACACGTACTTGGCCACCTCCTCCACTCCACTCCACGCACGCACAGTCTCGCGACCATTAACCAGCACACGTGGCGCACAACAACACACCTCAAAAATAACCCCTCGGCACTCAGCCGCGCCGCAACACACAGCCCATCCACCGACAAGAAGCATACAAGCAAAGAGGGAGGGGAAGGAAGGAAGGAAGGAAGGAAGGAAGGAAGGAAGGAAGGAAGGAGCTCACACAACGCAAGGGCACGCTTCCTTCCCTCCCAACCGCAACGCACACCACGTCAAAAAAACTCCAAACAAAACTAAAAGGCCAAGTAGACTAAAAAGGAAAAGAAAAAAAAAAAAAAACCAGCAACACAGACTCTTTCGCACTTTTCAACTTCCGAACACTGTGGTGGCCCTGAAAAGGGCCGTTTTTCAATCTCTCTTTCCTTCCTTCGGTCTCACACCGCCTAACCGCCGAAACCGTACAGGGTGCGCCCCTGCCTCTTCAGGGCGTACACCACGTCCATGGCCGTCACAGTCTTGCGCTTGGCGTGCTCAGTGTACGTCACCGCGTCGCGGATCACGTTCTCCAGGAACACCTTCAGCACTCCGCGCGTCTCCTCGTAGATCAGACCAGAGATGCGCTTCACGCCGCCCCTGCGCGCCAGGCGGCGGATCGCGGGCTTCGTGATGCCCTGGATGTTGTCGCGCAACACCTTGCGGTGCCGCTTGGCGCCACCCTTGCCGAGCCCCTTTCCTCCCTTGCCGCGGCCTGTCATTCTTCTTCTTCAAGCGTCTCAACCACAATAATATAAAAAACAGAAAGCAAGGCAAGCTCCTCACCCGGCGCTAGCGAGTCGGCTACGGTTGTGGCGCCCAGCGCGCGCGCCGCCCCCCTATATAGACTCTGGGGCCCCGCGGCCCGCCCTCCCCTCCCCCCACCACCGCGCACCGAGGGCATATAAGCGCAGCACCGGGGCGCGCGGGCCCGTTGTCAAGGCAGCACCGGACGCCGTCGCGCACGCATATCCACGCCGCATCCGCAACCGCAGTAGCCATGGCCCGGACAAAGCAAATGCCCGCAAGTCCACCGGCGGAAAGGCGCCGCGCAAACAGCTCGCCACCAAGGCGGCGAGGAAGAGCGCGCCCGCCACCGGCGGCGTCAAGAAGCCCCACCGCTACAGGCCGGGCACCTTCGCCCTGCGAGAAATCAGGCGCTACCAGAAGAGCACAGAGCTGCTCATCCGCAAGCTGCCATTCCAGCGCCTAGTGCGCGAGATCGCCCAGGACTTCAAGACCGACCTGCGCTTCCAGAGCTCCGCAGTCATGGCCCTGCAGGAGGCCAGCGAGGCCTACCTCGTCGGCCTCTTCGAAGACACCAACCTGTGCGCAATCCACGCCAAGCGAGTCACCATCATGCCCAAGGACATCCAGCTCGCGCGCCGCATCCGAGGCGAGCGCGCCTAAACCCGCACACCGCCAAACAAACAAAACGGCCCTTTTCAGGGCCACTAACGTCTCTCCGTCGCGAGCAAAACTTTGTCGGTCGCAACGACTAGTTCCCCACTCACTCTCCAGTCCAGTCGTCCCACCCCCGGCCCGGCGCCGCCGTTTCCAAAAAAAAAAAAAAAAAAGCACCGCACCGGCCGAGCCAAGTCGCAAGCGTCAATAGCGCCACCCACACAGGCCACGGCACAAAACGTGACGCCCGGAAAGCAAAGCCAAAAAAGACTATTCCAAAACCACCACCAAGACAAACAAACAAACGCGGCGCAAAATAAATAGGTAAAAATAATAAAAGTAAAATACACTTTATGTAACACCAACCGCGCGCCGCCGCCCACGCCCGCCAACGACCCCACAATCCAACCACCGCGGCACGCAAACACCATTCACACATGAAACAAACAAACGCCAGCAAGCAAGACAGACAGACAGACAGACAACAAGGCAACCGACCGACCACGACACGACAATCAACACCTTCCCGACGTGCTTTGATGGCCCTGAGAAGGGCCGTTTTTGTTTTTGTCCGGGACCGCGCGACAGCCTCTGGTTGCGCGCCGGCCACCAGGCGACGGTGTCAACCGCCAACCCTTCCCTGCCCTTTTTACTTCTTCTTCTTGGGCGAAGCCTTCGCCTTAGACGGCGTCGCCGTCGCCTTCTTCGGGCGCGGCGCCTTCGGCTTCTTCGTCGGAACCTTGGCGGCCTTCTTCGCCTTCGACGGCGACTTGGCCTTGGCCGGCTTGGCCGCAGCCGCCTTCTTCGCACCCGCGGGAGCGGCCGACGCCGCAGACGCCTTCTTGGCGGCGCCCGCCTTCCGACCGGTCGCCGCCTTCACGCCGCCAGCCTTCTTTGCGCCGGCCGCACGGGCCCCCTTCTTCTCCTTGCTGGCCGGAGCGGCGCGCTTCTTCTTCGCACCACCGCCGCCACCACGAGCCTTGCCGCCCTCGGCCGCCCCGCCGCCGGCGCCGGCAAGCTTGAAAGAGCCCGACGCACCCTTCCCCTTCGTCTGCACCAGCTCGCCAGCCACGACGGCCGACTTGAGGTACTTCTTGATAAAGGGCGCCAGCTTCTCCGCGTCCAGCTTGTAGTGCGCGGCAATGTACTTCTTGATCGCCTGCAGCGACGACCCGCCGCGCTCCTTCAGACTCTTGATGGCGGCCGTCACCATCTCAGAGGTGCGCGGGTGCGCAGGCTTGGCGCGCGGCTTCTTCGCAGACGACGCAGACTTGGCCTTCTTCGTAGTGCCGGTGGCGGCGGGTGCCGCGGCAGTCTCGTTCGTAGCCGCCTGGTCTGCCATCTTTTGCTTGTTCTCTTTTCTTTTTTCCCCTTGGTTTCGCTTCCTTCTCTCCTTCGACGACGCACAACAGCGAGGGGCGCGCAGCAGAGAATAGCCGCGCACGCGCCTGGCCCAGCCAGTGTCGCGGGCGGGCGCGGACGGCCGAGAGAGCGGCCGCCACTCGGCGCGCCGCCGCGCCGCCGCGCCGCCGCGCCGCGCCTCCCGCCCAACGTCCGACAGCCTGCGCGGAGCAGCCCCCAACCTGCGCCGCAACCACCCGCGCCATTCAAACCACCGAGGATGGGGCTACACACACCGACACCACGGTCGCCAACCAGTAGCCGCGGCAGCCCGGCCACCGCGGCCGGCGCCACAGCCACACGAGCCGAGTCGTGCGGCGATGACGGCCGTGCACAAACGCACCTCCGCCGCCCCATCGCCTTCCGCCGTTTTCCCGATCGGCCCGCAGCCGTCGGGCCACGGCCGCGGGCCGTCCTCCTCCTCTCGCCTCGCCCGCCAACACCCACAGCCCTTCCAACACATTTTTTTTTCTTTTTTCTTTTTTTTTTTTACTTTTTTACGATCGCCGCCTGCGCAACATGGCACCGGCCGACGGAGCGCCAACCCCCCCGCCACAGGCGAAAACAAAACAAAACAAAACAAAACAACGATAAACAAACAAACAAAATAAATTACCAGCCAGCCCCAACTACAGACACACCGAATCTGCCCTCACAGCCGACCTTACACGCCTCAACGTCAAAACAAAGGTGGTTTCTTTCTTTCAACGGTTACCTTACCTTAGGTTACGTCAGGTTAGGCTAAGAAGGCGTCAGGGTTAGGTTAAGCGTTGACGTGACGTCACGTCTTAACGTAGGCGTTAAGCTAAGGTTGCGGTCACGTACGTTAGGTTAAGGCGACTTGGGGGTTGGCCTAAGAGCTTAGGTTAGGTTACGTTAGTTTAGGTGGCTGCGTTAAGGGGCTTAAAGAAGTTTAGGAGGTTAAGGCGTCGAGGCGGCCGCACCCCCTTAGCTGCTGCGGCTCGGCCACGCCACGCCACGCCACGCCACGCCACGCCACGCTTTGGGGTTTCATAAGGTCGCGCGGCGGGTCGTCGGCACGCCGCAAAGGACAAAACTGCAAGACGACGTCGAAAAACAAACAACAGATAAAAAATAAATAAGTAAAAATAAACGACGCCGACAGGCGGGGATCAGCAGAACGAGCAGATTCCGGAGAGCGAACGAGACACACACGCACGCACACACACAAACCCCCCCGAGCCGAGAGAGCACAGCACCACCACGTGTCGGCCTCCGCTCACCCGACTCGGCTGGGCTGGGCTGGCGGCCGGGCCGGATGCACGTACACGTACGGCTACAGCCACTACCCGTACACAGCCGCTCTTCACGCAACACCAGCCAAATGGCGCGCCCGCGGCTCGTCGCGGTCGCGGTCGCAACGCCACGCCGGCACACTTTCGGCACCACCGTTTTCGCGCGCACCGCAAACAAAACGCAGCCGACACACACAGAAAAAAAAAAAAAAAAAAACAACACAGAGCGCGAGACGGGCGGCGGCGCACCTTTCGCCAGCCGGCAGGCAATCGACTCGCCCAGTACGACAAACGCGCACGCCACCCCACCCACCAACCAACCAACCAACCAACCAGTCGTCGTCGTCGTCGTCGTCGTCGTCCCGAAATCAAACAAACTCTCAAAAGCACAGCCCCTGCTGCCAACGGACGCAGGCGCCACGCAGCTCCCTTCCCGCCACACTCGATTCGCAGCGCAACTCACCCGGCACACCGTCAAACGACGGGCTGGGGTCGCCGCATCGCCGCAACCTACACACCTTCCACGCCACGACGCACAGCCCCACCAGACGCCCGTGCCGCAACGACACTACTGCACTACCACTACCGCACTACTCCTCTCGCCCTTGCCATACACGACACAACACGCCAAAAAATGAAAATCCAAATACAAACAAAAACACCGCCCCCACGACCCAAACACATGCACGGCGCGCCAACACACGCGAGGCAAGGCACGCAGCAAACGGCGTCCCCTCCGCGTCGCGCCATCAACCTACACACACAAGGCAACCAACAACAGCCAGCCAGCCAGCCAGCCAGCCAGCCAGCCAGCCAGCCAGCCCCACTCTCACGCCGCAAAAACAGAAAACACACCGAAACCGCCAAACGCCGCACATTCGCGCTTCGCACTTACCACACACCTCTCGGCATCCGTTTCGCACACAACGACGCGACGCACATACATCATCACGGGCTACGCACGCACACCGCGACCCACTTTTTTACGACGCCCTCGGCAGAGCACACGTGCCCACGCCCACACACAGTCGACACAACGACGCAGCGCGCAGCAGACGCGGCCGCAACACATACCTCCCCGACGACGCGCCAACACCGCCAGCCACTGCTCACTCGCCCAAGCAACCCGTGCACACAACTGCCACACGCGTCCACCACGCCGCCGCCAACCACCCGCCCGCCAGGGGGCGCTCACGTCCGCGACAACAGCGCGGCACCGCCGGGCCGGGCCGAACCGAGCCGAGCCGCCGCCTCCTCTCCACTCGGCACGCCACGTCCTGCTTGCAAAACACATGGCTCGTCCCTCTGTACACACAACGCGCCTGCCTGCGGTCGCCGCCGGCATCTATCTACCTGCGCATCGGAGCCAGGCCGGCAAGCCCACACTTAAATAATGCACTTCACCAGCCAAACAAACCCACTCTTCCTTTCTTTGCACAGCGCATGCAACAGCAGCCCCAGGAGCCGGGCCCGCCGCCAGCGTCTCCTCCTCCTCTGGGCACAGCCAGCCAGCCGTTCCCACCGCCCCGCCCCTGCTCTGCAGAACAAGAAAAAACGAAAAAGTACCAACACACGCACCCAAAGCGTAAGCCAGACAAGACCAGCCTCTCCAAGGCCACACACCCGCAAAAAAAACAAAAAAACAAAAACACTACAACAAAATAAAATAAAAAAGAAAAAGCAAGCTGTCGCCTCGCCCCCGCCCGTCCCCCCACCCCACCACATTCGCCCCCTCCGCTTGTTTTCCTTTCTACAATTTCCCTCTTTTCCACCCAATATCCCGCCGCGGTTTACGGGCACCGGCCGATTTTGCGCCCGCCCACATGTGTGCCTACTCCCCACCACCATTCCCTCCGCAGCCCGCAGCCCGCTTTTCCCCCCCTCCCTGCCCACACCACACCACACCGACGGTGCTGACGTCGACACGCACCCAAGACAGGGGCCACGACCGTCTTTTTTCCTGGGCCCATCCCCGCACCGCACCTCCTTCCAATCAACGCTGTGGCGCCTGTGTCCGCGCGAGACGCGTGCGCGCCGCCTCTCTCAACATCCGTCCGCCGTCCGCCGTCCGCCGTCCGCCGGCCGGCCCGTTTTTCGGCCCCCAGGCCATCCGTCAACCACCACTGCCACTGCCCCTGCCCCTGCCCCTGCCCGCCCCGCACCACACCACACACCGCTGCTTGCCCCGGCCGTTGCCACCAAAGGCGCCAACCGCAGCCCGCGCGCGCCAGAAAGAGATGGCAAAACTACAGGGACCCAGCCGACCGACGAAAATCAGAGCAATTGGCCGGGAGGATCAAAAAGAGAGCTCCGAAAACCACCGTAGCGAGGCGTGGGAGGAAACGTTACGAGAAGCAGAAAGGGACCAGGAAAAATTCTGGAAATTTCTTAAAACTCGTAAACTAAACACGAAACATCTACATCTACATGGGGAAGGAACGACCCCACAGACCGAGCTGAAGCACTGGCGGATTCACTAGAAAGGCAATTCCAAGCACCAGAAGCGGTAGATGACGAAACTGATGACCACCAGGAAATGGTACTCAGAAGGGTAAAACCGCATCCTAAGTGCCCCGATCAGAACATCTTTCACAATCCAATAAACGCAGAAACCCCATATCTTATCACATCACAAACATACACACATCCTAAGAAGGCATCAGGCCCAGATTCCATCAAACCGCAACTACTACATCACCTACCTCCAGCAACTATCAATTATCTATCTAACATCAATATATAATGCTTGCTTCAGACTAAACTACTTGGAAACAGGCCCGAGTCATCACATTACCAAAGCCAAACAAGGACTTATTATTTCCGCAAAACTATAGGCCAACTTCCTTGGAAAGGTTCTCGGAAAGCTCATTCAAACTGAACTGAAGAAATTCAATTCTTAAAGGATAACAACATAATCATCCCACAACAATTCCGATTCCGCGAAGAACACAGCACCACCCACCAGGTGACCAGACTAGTCGAGCACATATGTCAGGCCAGAAACATTAGACACAGTACTGGAGCAGTCCTGCTTGACATTGGAAAAGCATTCGGATAACGCCTTATCTACAAGCTCCACCAGTACAACTGCCCCATCCACATTATTGCTTCTTTTCTCCGCAACAGAGCATTCTATGTCCATGTACCAGGAGCGGCAAGTAACACTAGATCCATAGAGGCTGGAGTCCCGCAAGGCTCAGTGCTGGGGCCCATTCTCTACTCAATATACACAAACAAACAGCTGGGAGGACACTTGTCACTATTTGCAGACGACACTGCAGTCTACCGCAGCAGTTCTAACCTGCAATATAGAGTCACAAAAATAGAGCAACACCTACAATCCATCCAGAAATGGGCTAACCAAAAAAAAAAAAAAAACAATAAACGCGGAGAAAACCCAAGCAATACAATACGATTCACATTCAAAAAGAATACCTCCTAACCTGCATATACGCCTCAGAAATAACAATCTTCCATGGTCAGGCACAATAAAGTATCTAGGCATCAAGCTGGACAAGAGGTTGACATTTAGAGACCATGTTACACACGTTTGTAACAAGGCTGCAGCAGCAATATTCAGACTGTACCCAATCATCAAAGGAAACAGAATAAATATGCGCGCCAAAAAGAAAATCTTCAAAACCGTCATAGGAACCAGCCATCACTTACGGCTCTGAAAATCTGGTCAATGGCCGCAGACACCAACATAACAAGAGTAAAAAAGGGTGCAGAACAAATACTTCAGAATTACTGCTGATGCCGGCCGGTACCAGACAAACCGAGACATATACACAAACCATAACATACTCAAAATCCCGGAAATCATCCAAAGAAAAATCCATAAAGTTTTTTTTTTTTCCACCAAACCACGGATTCGAACCACCCACTCATCAGAAATCTGGGACAAAATCCACCCGACCCAAGAACGACATTTCCCATCACGACAAAACACCACAAACTACAACATACCATGATAAACAAAAATAAAATACAAACACCATAACACTCACTCAAACAACAAACATCTACACACACCCAAGAGACCCTATCATCCCATCATTTTGTTACCCAACATAATCAGACAGAAGGCAGGGATCAAGGACAGATCCGGTCCTTCGAGTACAGGGGGTAAAAAATACCCATCAGACCAGCTCTCTCTCTCTCTCTCTCTCTCTCCTCCTCGCTTCTCCGTGCCGACGCTGCCCCGCACACGCGTTCGCGTTCGCGCTCGCGCTCGCGTTCGGCCGACACCACACGACAGGTCTTTGGGGCCTCGCCACTGCGCACACGCACGCCTCCTCCTCTTCCTTAGTTCTTTTTCGCTTTTCTTTTCTCCCCCGCCCCCCGCTCTCACCGCCACATCATCCCGCAACCCTTGGGGGATGTTTCCCAACATCAACGCGCCCCAATTCCACTCTCTGCCCGTGCCGCACTCTCCACTTTGCTTCTCCCCGTCCCCTACACACACGACTACCGAAACCCCGGTTGACACACCTTCTCGTAGGACAGGGGTGCGTGCGTGCGTGCGTGCGTGCGTGCGTGCGTTGTCTTGACGGTGACAGCAACAGCAACGGATCCGTCCATCCCATTCCCCCCCACTCGGTAAAGAACCATGTTCAACCCACACTACACAACAAGGGGGGCACACACGAACGCGAAAGAAAGGGCAGGGCAGGGCAGGGGCAACTATCTCGTACACATTCTTCCTCAGAACCCACATATCGCATCAACGAACGGCAGGCCAATTGCGGACTCAGCCGTGTCAGGCAAATCCAACCCAACCAACACCTCCCACGGAAACCCTGACACTGATCCAGCAGTACGTCCACATACATCGCCACACCAAATACGGGTGACGAGTGAGCAACAAATGGAACAATACACAACAAGGCTGACCTAATAAAAACTGCACGTCACGTCATACCTTCCAGACAGACGCAGTTCCGACGGGACGGCGGAACCGTATACGTACCTTTCAGCCACAACAACCGACCGACTGGACACGCCCGCGTCTCCAGCCAGCCAACCACCAGGGCCACACAGCCCGCAAGTTTCAGCGTCAACACTTCTTAACGTACGTTGCAAACTTTTCAAAACATTGCCACACACACACACACACACACACACACCACGAAAAGCGTCAACCTCTCTCACACTGGATACACTCAACACTTTTTGTCGGCGGAGCTTGAGGCCAACGGTTGACACACCCCCACCGGCCACACAGGTTTCCCTTTGAAAATTGCAGTGACGGAGACGCGGCATTACGAGAGGGTTGTTTCCGAGAGCGCGAGCTGGACGGAGCTGCGGCGCCGCCGCCGCCGAGGGGTAATGAACGCACGCGATGCCGCATGACAGCCCATCACCCAAAGTTTCACCCACAACTGCACAGGTCGCACCCCCTTTTCGCGCCATACTAGTGTCGATCGTCAATTACAGCTCACGGTGTTCGCATTTGCCACTTGACGGGGGGGAAAAGAAAACAAAACAAACATCTGACACGCCATGTGTTTCTCTCTCTCTGTTATATCTAGGTCATTGGGCAGCCACTGTAAAAAAAAAAAAAAAAAAAAAATATTTTTACGACATGGTTGGGTAAGTGATTTAAAGACAACAATTGTGGGTCACACACCATAGACCATTTCGATAGTGTTCTTGTTCTTCTCTTTTTCCTTTTTTTATCGCTCAATTGAAATAAAACCTGGGGATGATGCAATGCTGCGATATGGCACAACCGTCGTCCATTGTACACAACTCGGGAACAAAAAGAAACCAATTCAGGGAACGTTCGTTCCTTCACAACGTTTCTTTCAACGCACTTGGTCTTTACCATCCTGTATTCAACACACATTTCCTTTCATCAAACTAGGGCATTTCCATAACAGTTTGTTTCCGTTTCTGTGAGCACAATACTGCTTCTTCGACGTCATTTCACCATCTTAACTAGAGACAAACAACAAAATAGGAAAACAGCCTTGAGAACCCCGTCCACCAAATTTCAGTTAGCACGGCATCCAAGATTCTTTTCCGGGGAGTGCAGTGCAGCTGACGCTGCTCAGACCATATACCGTCGCCAGTCTCACTCAACTCTTGCGCATTCCATTCTACGCTACGTGACTATGCAAAAATGAATGAATCAAACCCGCCCAGAGAGCGTCTTGTGCGAGGGGACACACGATATAGAGAACAACAAAACACACAGGGGACACCACCAAAGTTGGAGAGAACGTTTCCACCACGGCAGCCGCGCCGTCACGCGCTTTTTTTTTTTTCCTCCCCCCCCCCCACTGCACACCTCCGACACCACGGGAACGTTCACCGTCCCGTTGCCCTACACTGGGCGTTTCTTTTCAACCCCCCACCCTATTCCTCGCTCCCCGGACATTCGACCGATCACAGAGTGCAACCTCTCGTTACCGTCGGGTGCCCCTCTTCATCCCCGGGGCGCCAACAACAAAACAAAAAAAAAAAAAAAAAAAAACACCACCGACGCCGTCGTCTCGCGTCACCTCACTCAACTGAGCGGAAAATACACGTACATCCAGAATGACGACACCGCCTCCACAAACAAAAACCAGACGTCAGACGTCAGGTCGAAAGAGGGCACCGTACGTCGTGGCGCGTGGTCTCCTAACTCACCTCGCGCGTACAAATACAATGCAATGCGTGTCTCCTCACGTTCACACACACCTCCACGCTCCACTTTTACGTCGCCCAACCAACCAACTAACTTAACCCACCCGCTCGGCGTAGAAGCAGCTGTAGGCGGCAACGTGTTTCTCACCCTCGCCACCAACGGTGTGACATCCGACAATCGCGGTTTGCTTTCCGTTCCACACCTCCGGCCATACCATACAAAGGGGACAAAAAAAAATATATCAAACAAGCCAACTCCAGCGATCCGCCCCCCTAACACCAACACGTCTCGAAACACCCACGCCCACGACCCGGCTGTGGCTAAAGTGCGTATCCCAACGTCACACCAAAACCAAAGGCGCCGGCGCCGCACCACACCACAAGCTACAGCTACAGCTGTGCCGCCGTCCACCCGCTCACAACAACAACAACAACAACAACAATTCCGCCCTTCCCGCAAAGGCATTTTGGTGGCCCTGAAAAGGGCCGTTTTTTCTTTTCTTCGCCGCGCCGCGGACGAGCCTCCTATTTCCAAGAGCCACCTCCTTACTTGGAGCTCGTGTACTTGGTCACCGCCTTCGTGCCCTCGCTCACCGCGTGCTTGGCCAGCTCGCCAGGCAGCAAGAGCCGCACAGCGGTCTGGATCTCGCGGGACGTGATGGTCGAGCGCTTGTTGTAGTGCACCAGGCGAGAAGCCTCGGCCGCAATGCGCTCGAAAATGTCGTTCACGAAGCTGTTCATGATGCTCATCGCCTTCGAAGAGATGCCCGTGTCAGGGTGCACCTGCTTCAGCACCTTGTAGATGTAGATGGCATAGCTCTCCTTCCTCTTGCGCTTCTTCTTCTTGTCGCCCTTCGAAATGTTCTTCTGCGCCTTGCCAGCCTTCTTGGCGGCTTTCCCGCTAGTCTTGGGCGGCATCACGAACAAACAGGCAGGCAGGCACGCGCAGTCAGTCAGTCAGTCAGGCGCTCCGCTCCAGTCAGCGTCTCCCCACACAGTGGCACCCGCCGAGCAGTCGAATTCTCTGGGCTCCCGCCCTGGTTTTCAAGAAGATTCAGCGCCCAGTGGCACTCTGTCTTCTGGTTTAGGTGTCCTGATTTTCGAATTTCGGTTTGTTTTAGTGTTTTGTTTACTGGGCGTTGTTGTTGTACCCCGATGTATGTTTGGCGGTAGGAGTTGCGGCACTTTTTGTTGATGTTGGTTGTATTTTGCATTGAGTTTTACATCTCACTCAGAATATACTGTTTAAAACCTACGATGAATCGTTGTGACTGGTGCTTTTTGGCGGGGTTGGTCTTCCCCGCCGAGGGAATTTATAAGATGAAACTGTGAGTGATGACATGATGTGTAGAAGTCGATGGATTTGTGTTTGATGATGTGATAAATGGTAGGATGACCAAGCATGACTCTGACCTCCTCATTGCTGCAGTACCATGGTACCTCTGCTATTATTCTTAGTACTTTGTTTTGGAGTCTTTCTATCTTGGATAGATTTTTGTCTGCCGCCATGCTCCATACCTCTGAGCCATAGAGCACAGCTGGCAGTATTATCATTTTCCATATTTTTAATTTCGCTTCAGTTGAAAGTCCTCTACCTTTGAGGAGCGGATATAGTTTGATAAGTCTTGCCTGGCCTTTGTTGCAGGCTTCTGTGATGTGTTGACCAAAGGTTAGCCTCTTATCAATCTGTAGGCCAAGATACGTAATAGAGTTTTTCCATGGTAGCTGTTTATTTCCAACTATGATGCTTCGTGTTGGTGGTTTTCTTTTGTTGGTGAAAAGTATTGCCTGGCACTTTTCCGCATTTATTTTAGTCTTCCATAGATTACACCATCTGATCACATGATTCATATGGCGTTGTAGCCTGCATACGATGTAATTTATGTTGCTTCCACTATGATATAGTGCCGTGTCGTCGGCATAGAGGGCTATTTGGCCCCCCGGCTCCCGGGGCACATCATTAGTGTATAGAAGGTATAGGAGGGGACCTAACACAGACCCTTGTGGTACTCCTGCCTCTATGTCTCTGATGGGACTGTTGGCGCCATCCAACGAGGAGTAAAATTTTCTGTTTGGCAGGAAGGATCTAATCATTTTTAGTATGTGCAGTGGGCAGTTGAGTTGGGACAGCTTATAAAGCAGGCCGCCATGCCACACCCTGTCGAACGCTTTCTCGATGTCCAGGAAAACGGCACCAGTGCTGTTTCCTTGTTGTCTTTCCGAACATACGTGCTCCACCAGGCGAATGGCCTGCTGGGTGGTGCTATGACCAGCACGAAAACCAAACTGTTCTGGGGTAAGGATGTTGTTGGTGGCAAGGAACTGTTGTAGTGGGATTTGTATTAGTGTCTCAAGGAGTTTGGAGAAATGATTTAGAAGGGGGATGGGCCTGTGGTTTTGTGGGAATAAATGATTTTTGTTTGGTTTGGGAATCGAAATAATTTTTGCAACCTTCCAGGCTGAAGGGAAGTAGTTTAATTTAAGGCAGTTGTTTAGGATAGCAGTGAGGTGGGATGTGGCGGACTGGGGGAGGTTTTTCAGGAAGGGTGGTTTGATATTGTCAGGGCCTGGGGCTTTAACGTTGCCGATTCGCCTGATGAGAGCACCCACTGTTTGCTCGCTGGTTTCATCGAACGAGGTGTCCGTCCTTTGTTGGAGTTTCGCTGTTAGGTGGCGTCTGACCTCCCGCTCGTTTCTCTCAACCTCCTCCTCGTCATCACCGATGTCGTTCTCCTGGAATTGGCGCTCGAGTGTGCGCGACATGGCGTCCGCTTTCTCCTCTGGTGTGTAGACTATTCCGTTTACGCCATGCAGAGGATTTATGGTCTTTTGTGGTCTTCTTCGGGTTCTGATTTTGTTCCAGAACTTTTCTGGGTTTCTCTCAGCTTCTTGTAGGCCTCTCTCCCATCGCTCGTACCTGAGCAGTTGTAGTCTTGTTCTGATTTCGCGGGCCATCCTCTCCATTGTCCTTTTGTCTTGTGGATCCCGAAATTGTTGCCACAGACGCCTCGTGCGCTTCTTGTCTCTAATTAGTTGCGCGAGGTCGGGTGGTAGATCCTCGCGTCTATGTTGGTGCGTAATTTTTATTGTGGCCCTCTCGCTGCACGTCGTCACAATGCGCGTGAACTCCTCCACTGCCGCGTCGATATCTCGCTTGTGAGGCATTTCTGGTGCAAAGTCTGGCATATGGTGGTCTACCAGTGTTTTGTACCTATCCCAGTTTGTGGTGAAGGTCACCCTCTTCCCCTTTGTAGGATCTGCCTTCTCATTTTCTAGCCTCAGGATGACGGGGTCGTGGTCGGAATCCAGCGCGTTTACGACCTCTGTCTCCGTTATGAGGTTTAGATTTTTGACCAGGAATATGTCCAGTTTATCTGGGCGGCACCTGTGGTCCCGGTGGAAATGCGTTGGTCTTCCTGGGGGTATTACCTCCACTTCGGGGTGGGTGTCCAGATATCGTAGGAGTGTCCTACCACTGGTGTTCGTGGCACGACAGGTCCACGCCCTATGCTTTGCATTTAGGTCCCCTCCTATGATGACTCTATGGCTTTGGTTTAGAAGATTTGTGAGTTCTATTTCAGGTATGTTTCGGCCCGGCGGGTGGTATGCAGCAATGAGGTAGGTGGTCTGGTTTTCGATCATCATTTCAATGGCTGTTGCTTCTATTTGCTGGAGCTGTGGTAGGGGTATATGACGATGGCATAGACGTTGCTTTACTAGTACTGCCGTCCCACCACCCTGCCGGTTGGGTCGGTCAGTCCTGTAAATGACATAATTTCTGATCCGGAAGGTGTCTGTAGGTGCTAGATGGGTTTCGTTTACTAGCGCAACGTCTATTCCGTATTCGTCTAGGAACAGCTCCAGCTCGTGTCTCTGGTGACGAATGCCGTCGGCATTCCAGATGCATATAATTGGCTGTCGGTTTCTATTTGCCATTGGTGAATAGAGGCACGATTTTTGTGAGGACTACAGCGATTTTTGCCAGCATATCAGGTGCTGCCATGATTTCGCTACATGCTTGCGTTAGTTTGTTAAGCAGACTGGTAAGGTTGTTGCTTAACATTGACTTGATGATGTTCCATATTTGTTGGAGAAACTGCATGGGTTGTTCTGTTGGGGTTTGTTGCTCTGGCGCAGGGCCTGGGGTGGCCACTGTCGTTTGGGTAGGATGTGTGCCAGGCAGCGATGTTGTGGGTGGTTCCATTCTGCTTGGTGCTGCGTCAGCGGGAGTTTGGGTGGTAGAGGACCCTGCTGTTGTAGGAGCTAGTGCTATTTCTTCTTCCTCTGGTCTTTGTGTATCTTTTCCTTCTGCTGCTGCCCTTGTTGCCTCTTTCTCTGCAGGGGTGCTGCTATTTGAGATTTGGGGCGGCAGTGGTCGGGGCACTTCGATTTGTGGCAGTGGTGGAGAGGGGGTTGGTTTCTCCTTCGGTTCTACGTTTCCGGGTCGTGGGTTTATTTGTGATTTGGGTCTGGGTGCTTGGACGGCTTGTGCCATAGTTTTGGGGCCCTGAGGCATATGTTGCAGTTGTTGGTGCTGATCTTCTGCTTGATTTACATTGGCGCCAGCTTGTGGCAGCGGTAGAAGCGATTTTGGTTGGGGAGCTTTTGGCGTTCTGATGGCTATTGGTTGGGGATTATTGGTCGTGTGTGGAGCGGTTATGGGCGGTTCTTGATTTGAAGTGGTGGGGAGATGTCTGCTCCTTGCCTGTGGTGGAGCTCTTATCTGCTCTTGCGCCTGTATGAGTTTCATCCTTACTGGGCATCCTCGGAATGATGCTGGGTGGTTCCCAGCGCAGTTTGCGCATTTTGCCGGTTCTTCTGGCTTCATTTTACAGACGCTCGATAGGTGTGGTCCAGCGCATTTTACACATCTTGGGGTCAGATAGCATTGGTTTGCACCATGTCGGAACCGCTGACAAATATAACATTGCGTTGGGCCGCTTGGTCTTTTATACCTTTCGACTGTTACAGTCATGTATAGGAGGCGTTTCAGTTGGAATATCTTCTGGGCCTCCTCAGTATTTAGTAGGCTTACTTGATAGTTTGGTCCCTTTCTTCTTGGGGCGGACCTTTGTTCACTGTCTTCGGTCACTCTTGTTGTTGGAGACGCCATCTGATAGACTTCCTGGACGGGGAAACCTTTCTCCAGGAGTGCCTGTTTTATATCGTCCGTTTCCCAGTAGGGTGTAAGACGTTTTATGACGACTTTAAGTGTGCTCTTGGGATTGTCGTTGTACGTAAAGAACTCGAGTTTCCTTTTCCTAAACTCGGCTTTTAAGTATTGAAAGTCTTCCTGGTTTGTTGCCTGGTAAACTATAGAGTTACCCTTATATGAAGTGCTGAGCGCTCCTGTAAGTTTACCTTGTATTTGGCCTATCAGTGTCGTGTATCCTTTTGTTTCGTACACCGTGATCGGCGGCACTCTTCTCCTCCCTTTTGCCTGTTGCGGAGTCCGAGTGTTTGTCGCCGATGTTACGGGTAATTTCGGTCCCTCAGGTGTTTTCGGGCTTTCTGCTCTAACCATGTCACTGAAGGTGACCGTAGGAGGCCCAGGTTTTGTTAGTTGTGTTTCTCGTTTTTCGGCATCGTCTTCCATCTGTGTTGTGACGGCCTTCAGCGGTGCTCCTGCCTGTCTGCTGACATCGTCTTCTGTCTGTGTGTTAACCACCATTTGTGGCGCTCCTGTTTGTGTCGCCTCAGCGACCTTTGTGGGCATTTGTGGTGCTCTTACTTGTGTCGCTTCAGCGACCTTTGTGGGTTGGCCCTGATTTATTTTGTTTAGCCTTCGACTACGCCGCGGGCCTCTGACCAGTGGAGAGTCATGCTGGTCATCCTCTGAAGAGGGGTCAGTGTTTATGACGAGGTTTGGTTCTGAACCATCGTCCGACAGCGAGTTTGTGGATGAAGAAGATGATGATGATGGGGTACGCTTTCTGGGAGGGTTTCCCGATGTCTCTAGTCCTGGTGGTTGCCCCATAATGCGGCTCCACGTGATGTTAATTTGTCATGGGAGTTTGAGTCCCTTATGGTTTAACTTCCCTGCTAGTACGATTCCCCGACTCCTGACGGGTGCACACGATGTTTCTCGGGTTTGTTGGCCCTAAACTCCGACAATTTTGTGCTGGTGGTGATTCCCTATGTCGGGCGGGCGCGGGATACCGCTAACCGCTGCGCGGCCTAGACAGTCGGCCGCGGAGCGCAACGGGTCCCTGGACCGCAAAGTACCCTACCGCCTACAGCACAAAATTCTCGGAGATAACTCTTCTTTCTTCAGCGCCTGCTCTTCCCCCGTCCCTAATAAGCTGGTGGCGCGGAACTGCTATCTCCTCGGAGAGCTATGCCATCGCTAGGTCTGTGACGTACTGACGATCCGGAACTGCGCAGTACAGACGGCGGGCGTCGGCAACACGAACAATTTCGCCAACGACAATTTGCTTTTTTGTGACAAGCGCCCAGTCGTCACGAACCGCCAGCCCAGAGCAACAGCACGTCCCTGCACAACCCAGCGAGCCAACAGTCACGGCGATGCAGCGAGAAGCACACAAGGCGACGGCCAAGCACACGAGACTCCAAACAAAGAGGAAGCACCTGCGCGAGGCGGCGCACGTGGTGGGTTTTTCCGGGCCGGGCAGGCAGTAGCGGAGCGCAGCGCAGCAGCGTCCTTTCACTACGCGAGCACGACTCGGAATGGCACTGGCCTGGCACCCGCCGCACGCCGCCGCCGCACCTTTACCAGCTCGCCCTGCTGCGGCCGCCGACCAATGGGGCGCGCGCGCAACCGGCCGCCGCACCCGAGCCCATAAAGGACCCCCACCCCGCCGGCGCCGGCACGCAGCCGACCGCAGCACAAGAGGCAGTGCTACCGCTGCCAGAAGATGGGTCACGTCGCCAGGTCGTGCAGGGAAGCAGTTGCGTGTTTGAAATGTGCAAAGGCACACGATACACGTGACTGCGACAAGCCTTCAGACGTCGCGCCAACGTGCGTAAACTGCGGCGGCTCGCACGCCGCAAACGCACGTAGGTGCGCATATCTGAAGCAGCGGAGACCACCAACAACAACCGCCAAGAAAGCGGTACACGAAGAAGAGGCGGCCGTTCCGCCACCCCCGCCCAAGGGGGACAACGGGGCGGCCGCAATCTCGCCCAGCGCCGCTACCGACGACGCCGTGGCAGCCCTCAAAACCGCGATGGCGGCAGAGAGAGCGGCCATGCAGAAGGAGATCGTCGGTCTCCACCGGCAGCTGCAAGAGTTGCGAGAGGAGCTGCGACTTTTCAAGAAGGCGCCGCCTGTCCCTGCGCCCGCCGCCCCCGTGAGGCTGCCAGTGGGGGTAGACGCCGCCACACAGACGTCCACTGACTCGTCTCCTGCAACGATGCAGGCGGCTTCGAGCATGGAAGTCGACGTCTGGACGCCTGCGCTGTCCACTCCCTCGGAGACAGACGTGGAAGAAGCAGCACAATCCGAGAAAGAGATGCCGCCGGCTTCTTCGCAAGTCGAAGAAGAGGAAACCGTCGAAGAACTGCCCCTTCCGCTTCCGGACGAGCGGAGCGTGCAGCCCTTCCTGAAAAAGATCGTGGCGTCGCTGAAGGACGGGTCGTATCCTCATGGGGACAACCCGTACCCCTTCACGCCGGCACACGCAAAACCATCACTACCTCACCAACCGTGCGATCTTCGCCACACGCGAGGCATGTTGCGTGAGGTGGTAACGAGGAAGGAGCTAATACTGCTCAACAGCTGCCCCATCTTCACCCCCTCCGACTGGGAACACATCTACCTGGTCGCAGAGAAGTGGGTGAAAGAGGAGTGGCGCTCCGGCAGGCGTAAGCCTGCCCCAGAGGACATGCCAGCGACAAACTACTTCGCTGCTTTAAACTCAGCGGAGTAGCCAGAGGCCCATTCAAAACGTGAGGCCATCCACACCACAACACAGAGGAGAAAGGAGGAACAGCAGCACCGCTGCTTAGCCTCCATCATCTCCGGACAGAGGCTGTCCGTGAATTAAGCGAGACGAGACGAGACGAGACGAGACGGCGCCGGCACGCACTCCGCTGCTCGACTCGCTGCGGCTCGCACCGTTTGGGGCGTTGTGCTTTTCTTTCTCGCTTCTTTCGAAACTAGCCCATCGCCATGTCCGGACGCGGAAAGGGAGGCAAAGTCAAGGGCAAGTCAAAGTCCCGCTCAAGCAGGGCTGGGCTCCAGTTCCCGGTCGGCAGAATCCACCGCCTCCTGCGCAAGGGAAACTACGCCGAGCGCGTCGGCGCCGGGGCGCCCGTCTACCTCGCCGCCGTCATGGAGTACCTCGCGGCTGAGGTGCTCGAGCTGGCCGGAAACGCGGCCCGCGACAACAAGAAGACGCGCATCATCCCGCGCCACCTGCAGCTCGCCATACGCAACGACGAGGAGCTCAACAAGCTCTTGTCGGGCGTCACCATCGCACAGGGAGGTGTCCTGCCCAACATCCAGGCCGTCCTGCTGCCAAAGAAGACCGAGAAGAAGGCCTAAAAGAGAGACAGCGCAATCGGCAACCGCCGCGTGCTCCCTTGGCACGCAGCGCGCCATTTGCCGCCTCGGCTCAAAAACAAAACACAATCGGCCCTTTTCAGGGCCACCACACAAACCTACGTCCAAAGCAGAATTCCAGTCGTTCGTCGCACCACTTTTCTCTCTCTCTCTCTCTCTCTCTCTCTCTCTCTCTTTCTGTGTACGGTTTTTTTTTCCTTCTTACACACACAGGCGCCGCCATCTTGTACACACGTACTTGGCCACCTCCTCCACTCCACTCCACGCACGCACAGTCTCGCGACCATTAACCAGCACACGTGGCGCACAACAACACACCTCAAAAATAACCCCTCGGCACTCAGCCGCGCCGCAACACACAGCCCATCCACCGACAAGAAGCATACAAGCAAAGAGGGAGGGGAAGGAAGGAAGGAAGGAAGGAAGGAAGGAGCTCACACAACGCAAGGGCACGCTTCCTTCCCTCCCAACCGCACCGCACACCACGTCAAAAAAACTCCAAACAAAACTAAAAGGCCAAGTAGACTAAAAAGGAAAAGAAAAACCAGCAACACAGACTCTTTCGCACTTTTCAACTTCCGAACACTGTGGTGGCCCTGAAAAGGGCCGTTTTTCAATCTCTCTTTCCTTCCTTCGGTCTCACACCGCCTAACCGCCGAAACCGTACAGGGTGCGCCCCTGCCTCTTCAGGGCGTACACCACGTCCATGGCCGTCACAGTCTTGCGCTTGGCGTGCTCAGTGTACGTCACCGCGTCGCGGATCACGTTCTCCAGGAACACCTTCAGCACTCCGCGCGTCTCCTCGTAGATCAGACCAGAGATGCGCTTCACGCCGCCCCTGCGCGCCAGGCGGCGGATCGCGGGCTTCGTGATGCCCTGGATGTTGTCGCGCAACACCTTGCGGTGCCGCTTGGCGCCACCCTTGCCGAGCCCCTTTCCTCCCTTGCCGCGGCCTGTCATTCTTCTTCTTCAAGCGTCTCAACCACAATAATATAAAAAACAGAAAGCAAGGCAAGCTCCTCACCCGGCGCTAGCGAGTCGGCTACGGTTGTGGCGCCCAGCGCGCGCGCCGCCCCCCTATATAGACTCTGGGGCCCCGCGGCCCGCCCTCCCCTCCCCCCACCACCGCGCACCGAGGGCATATAAGCGCAGCACCGGGGCGCGCGGGCCCGTTGTCAAGGCAGCACCGGACGCCGTCGCGCACGCATATCCACGCCGCATCCGCATCCGCAGTAGCCATGGCCCGGACAAAGCAAACGGCCCGCAAGTCCACCGGCGGAAAGGCGCCGCGCAAACAGCTCGCCACCAAGGCGGCGAGGAAGAGCGCGCCCGCCACCGGCGGCGTCAAGAAGCCCCACCGCTACAGGCCGGGCACCGTCGCCCTGCGAGAAATCAGGCGCTACCAGAAGAGCACAGAGCTGCTCATCCGCAAGCTGCCATTCCAGCGCCTAGTGCGCGAGATCGCCCAGGACTTCAAGACCGACCTGCGCTTCCAGAGCTCCGCAGTCACGGCCCTGCAGGAGGCCAGCGAGGCCTACCTCGTCGGCCTCTTCGAAGACACCAACCTGTGCGCAATCCACGCCAAGCGAGTCACCATCATGCCCAAGGACATCCAGCTCGCGCGCCGCATCCGCGGCGAGCGCGCCTAAACCCGCACACCGCCAAACAAACAAAACGGCCCTTTTCAGGGCCACTAACGTCTCTCCGTCGCGAGCAAAACTTTGTCGGTCGCAACGACTAGTTCCCCACTCACTCTCCAGTCCAGTCGTCCCACCCCCGGCCCGGCGCCGCCGTTTCCAAAAAAAAAAAAAAAAAAAAAAGCACCGCACCGGCCGAGCCAAGTCGCAAGCGTCAATAGGGCCACCCACACAGGCCACGGCACAAAACGTGACGCCCGGAAAGCAAAGCCAAAAAAGACTATTCCAAAACCACCACCAAGACAAACAAACAAACGCGGCGCAAAATAAATAGGTAAAAATAATAAAAGTAAAATACACTTTATGTAACACCAACCGCGCGCCGCCGCCCACGCCCGCCAACGACCCCACAATCCAACCACCGCGGCACGCAAACACCATCCACACATGAAACAAACAAACGCCAGCAAGCAAGACAGACAGACAGACAGACAGACAACAAGGCAACCGACCGACCACGACACGACAATCAACACCTTCCCGACGTGCTTTGATGGCCCTGAGAAGGGCCGTTTTTGTTTTCGTCCGGGACCGCGCGACAGCCTCTGGTTGCGCGCCGGCCACCAGGCGACGGTGTCAACCGCCAACCCTTCCCTGCCCTTTTTACTTCTTCTTCTTGGGCGAAGCCTTCGCCTTAGACGGCGTCGCCGTCGCCTTCTTCGGGCGCGGCGCCTTCGGCTTCTTCGTCGGAACCTTGGCGGCCTTCTTCGCCTTCGACGGCGACTTGGCCTTGGCCGGCTTGGCCGCAGCCGCCTTCTTCGCACCCGCGGGAGCGGCCGACGCCGCAGACGCCTTCTTGGCGGCGCCCGCCTTCCGACCGGTCGCCGCCTTCACGCCGCCAGCCTTCTTTGCGCCGGCCGCACGGGCCCCCTTCTTCTCCTTGCTGGCCGGAGCGGCGCGCTTCTTCTTCGCACCACCGCCGCCACCACGAGCCTTGCCGCCCTCGGCCGCCCCGCCGCCGGCGCCGGCAAGCTTGAAAGAGCCCGACGCGCCCTTCCCCTTCGTCTGCACCAGCTCGCCAGCCACGACGGCCGACTTGAGGTACTTCTTGATAAAGGGCGCCAGCTTCTCCGCGTCCAGCTTGTAGTGCGCGGCAATGTACTTCTTGATCGCCTGCAGCGACGACCCGCCGCGCTCCTTCAGACTCTTGATGGCGGCCGTCACCATCTCAGAGGTGCGCGGGTGCGCAGGCTTGGCGCGCGGCTTCTTCGCAGACGACGCAGACTTGGCCTTCTTCGTAGTGCCGGTGGCGGCGGGTGCCGCGGCAGTCTCGTTCGTAGCCGCCTGGTCTGCCATCTTTTGCTTGTTCTCTTTTCTTTTTTCCCCTTGGTTTCGCTTCCTTCTCTCCTTCGACGACGCACAACAGCGAGGGGCGCGCAGCAGAGAATAGCCGCGCACGCGCCTGGCCCAGCCAGTGTCGCGGGCGGGCGCGGACGGCCGAGAGAGCGGCCGCCACTCGGCGCGCCGCCGCGCCGCCGCGCCGCGCCTCCCGCGCTTGCTACCGCCCAACGTCCGACAGCCTGCGCGGAGCAGCCCCCAACCTGCGCCGCAACCACCCGCGCCATTCAAACCACCGAGGATGGGGCTACACACACCGACACCACGGTCGCCAACCAGTCGCCGCGGCGGCGCCGCAAACCACGGCCAAACTGCAGCCACCGCGCGCCACAGCCTGGGTCGGCCCGCCGAGAATCGCCGCCCCCGCCCAAATGCCGCCCCCACAGCCCCAGCCGACGACCCGCCACAATGGCCAAACCTTCGTCAAAACTCCCACACCGTCGCCGCGGCAGCCCGGCCACCGCGGCCGGCGCCACAGCCACACGAGCCGAGTCGTGCGGCGATGACGGCCGTGCACAAACGCACCTCCGCCGCCCCATCGCCTTCCGCCGTTTTCCCGATCGGCTCGCAGCCGTCGGGCCACGGCCGCGGGCCGTCCTCCTCCTCTCGCCTCGCCCGCCAACACCCACAGCCCTTCCAACACATTTTTTTTTCTTTTTTCTTTTTTTTTTTTACTTTTTTACGATCGCCGCCTGCGCAACATGGCACCGGCCGACGGAGCGCCAACCCCCCCGCCACAGGCGAAAACAAAACAAAACAAAACAAAACAACGATAAACAAACAAACAAAATAAATTACCAGCCAGCCCCAACTACAGACACACCGAATCTGCCCTCACAGCCGACCTTACACGCCTCAACGTCAAAACAAAGGTGGTTTCTTTCTTTCAACGGTTACCTTACCTTAGGTTACGTCAGGTTAGGCTAAGAAGGCGTCAGGGTTAGGTTAAGCGTTGACGTGACGTCACGTCTTAACGTAGGCGTTAAGCTAAGGTTGCGGTCACGTACGTTAGGTTAAGGCGACTTGGGGGTTGGCCTAAGAGCTTAGGTTAGGTTACGTTAGTTTAGGTGGCTGCGTTAAGGGGCTTAAAGAAGTTTAGGAGGTTAAGGCGTCGAGGCGGCCGCACCCCCTTAGCTGCTGCGGCTCGGCCACGCCACGCCACGCCACGCCACGCCACGCCACGCTTTGGGGTTTCATAAGGTCGCGCGGCGGGTCGTCGGCACGCCGCAAAGGACAAAACTGCAAGACGACGTCGAAAAACAAACAACAGATAAAAAATAAATAAGTAAAAATAAACGACGCCGACAGGCGGGGATCAGCAGAACGAGCAGATTCCGGAGAGCGAACGAGACACACACGCACGCACACACACAAACCCCCCCGAGCCGAGAGAGCACAGCACCACCACGTGTCGGCCTCCGCTCACCCGACTCGGCTGGGCTGGGCTGGCGGCCGGGCCGGATGCACGTACACGTACGGCTACAGCCACTACCCGTACACAGCCGCTCTTCACGCAACACCAGCCAAATGGCGCGCCCGCGGCTCGTCGCGGTCGCGGTCGCAACGCCACGCCGGCACACTTTCGGCACCACCGTTTTCGCGCGCACCGCAAACAAAACGCAGCCGACACACACAGAAAAAAAAAAAAAAACAACACAGAGCGCGAGACGGGCGGCGGCGCACCTTTCGCCAGCCGGCAGGCAATCGACTCGCCCAGTACGACAAACGCGCACGCCACCCCACCCACCAACCAACCAACCAACCAACCAGTCGTCGTCGTCCCGAAATCAAACAAACTCTCAAAAGCACAGCCCCTGCTGCCAACGGACGCAGGCGCCACGCAGCTCCCTTCCCGCCACACTCGATTCGCAGCGCAACTCACCCGGCACACCGTCAAACGACGGGCTGGGCTCGCCGCATCGCCGCAACCTACACACCTTCCACGCCACGACGCACAGCCCCACCAGACGCCCGTGCCGCAACGACACTACTGCACTACCACTACCGCACTACTCCTCTCGCCCTTGCCATACACGACACAACACGCCAAAAAATGAAAATCCAAATACAAACAAAAACACCGCCCCCACGACCCAAACACATGCACGGCGCGCCAACACACGCGAGGCAAGGCACGCAGCAAACGGCGTCCCCTCCGCGTCGCGCCATCAACCTACACACACAAGGCAACCAACAACAGCCAGCCAGCCAGCCAGCCAGCCCCACTCTCACGCCGCAAAAACAGAAAACACACCGAAACCGCCAAACGCCGCACATTCGCGCTTCGCACTTACCACACACCTCTCGGCATCCGTTTCGCACACAACGACGCGACGCACAATACATCATCACGGGCTACGCACGCACACCGCGACCCACTTTTTTACGACGCCCTCGGCAGAGCATACGTGCCCACGCCCACACACAGTCGACACAACGACGCAGCGCGCAGCAGACGCGGCCGCAACACATACCTCCCCGACGACGCGCCAACACCGCCAGCCACTGCTCACTCGCCCAAGCAACCCGTGCACACAACTGCCACACGCGTCCACCACGCCGCCGCCAACCACCCGCCCGCCAGGGGGCGCTCACGTCCGCGACAACAGCGCGGCACCGCCGGGCCGGGCCGAACCGAGCCGAGCCGCCGCCTCCTCTCCACTCGGCACGCCACGTCCTGCTTGCAAAACACATGGCTCGTCCCTCTGTACACACAACGCACCTGCCTGCGGTCGCCGCCGGCATCTATCTACCTGCGCATCGGAGCCAGGCCGGCAAGCCCACACTTAAATAATGCACTTCACCAGCCAAACAAACCCACTCTTCCTTTCTTTGCACAGCGCATGCAACAGCAGCCCCAGGAGCCGGGCCCGCCGCCAGCGTCTCCTCCTCCTCTGGGCACAGCCAGCCAGCCGTTCCCACCGCCCCGCCCCTGCTCTGCAGAACAAGAAAAAACGAAAAAGTACCAACACACGCACCCAAAGCGTAAGCCAGACAAGACCAGCCTCTCCAAGGCCACACACACGCAAAAAAAACAAAAAAACAAAAACACTACAACAAAATAAAATAAAAAAGAAAAAGCAAGCTGTCGCCTCGCCCCCGCCCGTCCCCCCACCCCACCACATTCGCCCCCTCCGCTTGTTTTCCTTTCTACAATTTCCCTCTTTTCCACCCAATATCCCGCCGCGGTTTACGGGCACCGGCCGATTTTGCGCCCGCCCACATGTGTGCCTACTCCCCACCACCATTCCCTCCGCAGCCCGCAGCCCGCTTTTCCCCCCCTCCCTGCCCACACCACACCACACCGACGGTGCTGACGTCGACACGCACCCAAGACAGGGGCCACGACCGTCTTTTTTCCTGGGCCCATCCCCGCACCGCACCTCCTTCCAATCAACGCTGTGGCGCCTGTGTCCGCGCGAGACGCGTGCGCGCCGCCTCTCTCAACATCCGTCCGCCGTCCGCCGTCCGCCGTCCGCCGGCCGGCCCGTTTTTCGGCCCCCAGGCCATCCGTCAACCACCACTGCCACTGCCCCTGCCCCTGCCCCTGCCCGCCCCGCACCACACCACACACCGCTGCTTGCCCCGGCCGTTGCCACCAAAGGCGCCAACCGCAGCCCGCGCGCGCCAGAAAGAGATGGCAAAACTACAGGGACCCAGCCGACCGACGAAAATCAGAGCAATTGGCCGGGAGGATCAAAAAGAGAGCTCCGAAAACCACCGTAGCGAGGCGTGGGAGGAAACGTTACGAGAAGCAGAAAGGGACCAGGAAAAATTCTGGAAATTTCTTAAAACTCGTAAACTAAACACGAAACATCTACATCTACATGGGGAAGGAACGACCCCACAGACCGAGCTGAAGCACTGGCGGATTCACTAGAAAGGCAATTCCAAGCACCAGAAGCGGTAGATGACGAAACTGATGACCACCAGGAAATGGTACTCAGAAGGGTAAAACCGCATCCTAAGTGCCCCGATCAGAACATCTTTCACAATCCAATAAACGCAGAAACCCCATATCTTATCACATCACAAACATACACACATCCTAAGAAGGCATCAGGCCCAGATTCCATCAAACCGCAACTACTACATCACCTACCTCCAGCAACTATCAATTATCTATCTAACATCAATATATAATGCTTGCTTCAGACTAAACTACTTGGAAACAGGCCCGAGTCATCACATTACCAAAGCCAAACAAGGACTTATTATTTCCGCAAAACTATAGGCCAACTTCCTTGGAAAGGTTCTCGGAAAGCTCATTCAAACTGAACTGAAGAAATTCAATTCTTAAACGATAACAACATAATCATCCCACAACAATTCCGATTCCGCGAAGAACACAGCACCACCCACCAGGTGACCAGACTAGTCGAGCACATATGTCAGGCCAGAAACATTAGACACAGTACTGGAGCAGTCCTGCTTGACATTGGAAAAGCATTCGGATAACGCCTTATCTACAAGCTCCACCAGTACAACTGCCCCATCCACATTATTGCTTCTTTTCTCCGCAACAGAGCATTCTATGTCCATGTACCAGGAGCGGCAAGTAACACTAGATCCATAGAGGCTGGAGTCCCGCAAGGCTCAGTGCTGGGGCCCATTCTCTACTCAATATACACAAACAAACAGCTGGGAGGACACTTGTCACTATTTGCAGACGACACTGCAGTCTACCGCAGCAGTTCTAACCTGCAATATAGAGTCACAAAAATAGAGCAACACCTACAATCCATCCAGAAATGGGCTAACCAATGGAAACAAAAAAAAAAAAACAATAAACGCGGAGAAAACCCAAGCAATACAATACGATTCACATTCAAAAAGAATACCTCCTAACCTGCATATACGCCTCAGAAATAACAATCTTCCATGGTCAGGCACAATAAAGTATCTAGGCATCAAGCTGGACAAGAGGTTGACATTTAGAGACCATGTTACACACGTTTGTAACAAGGCTGCAACAGCAATATTCAGACTGTACCCAATCATCAAAGGAAACAGAATAAATATGCGCGCCAAAAAGAAAATCTTCAAAACCGTCATAGGAACCAGCCATCACTTACGGCTCTGAAAATCTGGTCAATGGCCGCAGACACCAACATAACAAGAGTAAAAAAGGGTGCAGAACAAATACTTCAGAATTACTGCTGATGCCGGCCGGTACCAGACAAACCGAGACATATACACAAACCATAACATACTCAAAATCCCGGAAATCATCCAAAGAAAAATCCATAAAGTTTTTTTTTTTCCACCAAACCACGGATTCGAACCACCCACTCATCAGAAATCTGGGACAAAATCCACCCGACCCAAGAACGACATTTCCCATCACGACAAAACACCACAAACTACAACATACCATGATAAACAAAAATAAAATACAAACACCATAACACTCACTCAAACAACAAACATCTACACACACCCAAGAGACCCTATCATCCCATCATTTTGTTACCCAACATAATCAGACAGAAGGCAGGGATCAAGGACAGATCCGGTCCTTCGAGTACAGGGGGTAAAAAATACCCATCAGACCAGCTCTCTCTCTCTCTCTCTCTCTCTCTCTCCTCCTCGCTTCTCCGTGCCGACGCTGCCCCGCACACGCGTTCGCGTTCGCGCTCGCGTTCGGCCGACACCACACGACAGGTCTTTGGGGCCCCGCCACTGCGCACACGCACGCCTCCTCCTCTTCCTTAGTTCTTTTTCGCTTTTCTTTTCTCCCCCGCCCCCCGCTCTCACCGCCACATCATCCCGCAACCCTTGGGGGATGTTTCCCAACATCAACGCGCCCCAATTCCACTCTCTGCCCGTGCCGCACTCTCCACTTTGCTTCTCCCCGTCCCCTACACACACGACTACCGAAACCCCGGTTGACACACCTTCTCGTAGGACAGGGGTGCGTGCGTGCGTGCGTGCGTGCGTGCGTGCGTGCGTTGTCTTGACGGTGACAGCAACAGCAACGGATCCGTCCATCCCATTCCCCCCCACTCGGTAAAGAACCATGTTCAACCCACACTACACAACAAGGGGGGCACACACGAACGCGAAAGAAAGGGCAGGGCAGGGCAGGGGCAACTATCTCGTACACATTCTTCCTCAGAACCCACATATCGCATCAACGAACGGCAGGCCAATTGCGGACTCAGCCGTGTCAGGCAAATCCAACCCAACCAACACCTCCCACGGAAACCCTGACACTGATCCAGCAGTACGTCCACATACATCGCCACACCAAATACGGGTGACGAGTGAGCAACAAATGGAACAATACACAACAAGGCTGACCTAATAAAAACTGCACGTCACGTCATACCTTCCAGACAGACGCAGTTCCGACGGGACGGCGGAACCGTATACGTACCTTTCAGCCACAACAACCGACCGACTGGACACGCCCGCGTCTCCAGCCAGCCAACCACCAGGGCCACACAGCCCGCAAGTTTCAGCGTCAACACTTCTTAACGTACGTTGCAAACTTTTCAAAACATTGCCACACACACACACACACACACACACACCACGAAAAGCGTCAACCTCTCTCACACTGGATACACTCAACACTTTTTGTCGGCGGAGCTTGAGGCCAACGGTTGACACACCCCCACCGGCCACACAGGTTTCCCTTTGAAAATTGCAGTGACGGAGACGCGGCATTACGAGAGGGTTGTTTCCGAGAGCGCGAGCTGGACGGAGCTGCGGCGCCGCCGCCGCCGAGGGGTAATGAACGCATGCGATGCCGCATGACAGCCCATCACCCAAAGTTTCACCCACAACTGCACAGGTCGCACCCCCTTTTCGCGCCATACTAGTGTCGATCGTCAATTACAGCTCACGGTGTTCGCATTTGCCACTTGACGGGGGGGAAAAGAAAACAAAACAAACATCTGACACGCCATGTGTTTCTCTCTCTCTGTTATATCTAGGTCATTGGGCAGCCACTGTAAAAAAAAAAAAAAAAAAAAAAAAAATATTTTTACGACATGGTTGGGTAAGTGATTTAAAGACAACAATTGTGGGTCACACACCATAGACCATTTCGATAGTGTTCTTGTTCTTCTCTTTTTCCTTTTTTTATCGCTCAATTGAAATAAAACCTGGGGATGATGCAATGCTGCGATATGGCACAACCGTCGTCCATTGTACACAACTCGGGAACAAAAAGAAACCAATTCAGGGAACGTTCGTTCCTTCACAACGTTTCTTTCAACGCACTTGGTCTTTACCATCCTGTATTCAACACACATTTCCTTTCATCAAACTAGGGCATTTCCATAACAGTTTGTTTCCGTTTCTGTGAGCACAATACTGCTTCTTCGACGTCATTTCACCATCTTAACTAGAGACAAACAACAAAATAGGAAAACAGCCTTGAGAACCCCGTCCACCAAATTTCAGTTAGCACGGCATCCAAGATTCTTTTCCGGGGAGTGCAGTGCAGCTGACGCTGCTCAGACCATATACCGTCGCCAGTCTCACTCAACTCTTGCGCATTCCATTCTACGCTACGTGACTATGCAAAAATGAATGAATCAAACCCGCCCAGAGAGCGTCTTGTGCGAGGGGACACACGATATAGAGAACAACAAAACACACAGGGGACACCACCAAAGTTGGAGAGAACGTTTCCACCACGGCAGCCGCGCCGTCACGCGCTTTTTTTTTTTTTTCCTCCCCCCCCCCCCACTGCACACCTCCGACACCACGGGAACGTTCACCGTCCCGTTGCCCTACACTGGGCGTTTCTTTTCAACCCCCCACCCTATTCCTCGCTCCCCGGACATTCGACCGATCACAAAGTGCAACCTCTCGTTACCGTCGGGTGCCCCTCTTCATCCCCGGGGCGCCAACAACAAAACAAAAAAAAAAAAAAAAAAAAACACCACCGACGCCGTCGTCTCGCGTCACCTCACTCAACTGAGCGGAAAATACACGTACATCCAGAATGACGACACCGCCTCCACAAACAAAAACCAGACGTCAGGTCGAAAGAGGGCACCGTACGTCGTGGCGCGTGGTCTCCTAACTCACCTCGCGCGTACAAATACAATGCAATGCGTGTCTCCTCACGTTCACACACACCTCCACGCTCCACTTTTACGTCGCCCAACCAACCAACTAACTTAACCCACCCGCTCGGCGTAGAAGCAGCTGTAGGCGGCAACGTGTTTCTCACCCTCGCCACCAACGGTGTGACATCCGACAATCGCGGTTTGCTTTCCGTTCCACACCTCCGGCCATACCATACAAAGGGGACAAAAAAAAATATATCAAACAAGCCAACTCCAGCGATCCGCCCCCCTAACACCAACACGTCTCGAAACACCCACGCCCACGACCCGGCTGTGGCTAAAGTGCGTATCCCAACGTCACACCAAAACCAAAGGCGCCGGCGCCGCACCACACCACAAGCTACAGCTACAGCTGTGCCGCCGTCCACCCGCTCACAACAACAACAACAACAACAACAATTCCGCCCTTCCCGCAAAGGCATTTTGGTGGCCCTGAAAAGGGCCGTTTTTTTTTTCTTTTCTTCGCCGCGCCGCGGACGAGCCTCCTATTTCCAAGAGCCACCTCCTTACTTGGAGCTCGTGTACTTGGTCACCGCCTTCGTGCCCTCGCTCACCGCGTGCTTGGCCAGCTCGCCAGGCAGCAAGAGCCGCACAGCGGTCTGGATCTCGCGGGACGTGATGGTCGAGCGCTTGTTGTAGTGCGCCAGGCGAGAAGCCTCGGCCGCAATGCGCTCGAAAATGTCGTTCACGAAGCTGTTCATGATGCTCATCGCCTTCGAAGAGATGCCCGTGTCAGGGTGCACCTGCTTCAGCACCTTGTAGATGTAGATGGCATAGCTCTCCTTCCTCTTGCGCTTCTTCTTCTTGTCGCCCTTCGAAATGTTCTTCTGCGCCTTGCCAGCCTTCTTGGCGGCTTTCCCGCTAGTCTTGGGCGGCATCACGAACAAACAGGCAGGCAGGCAGGCAGGCAGGCAGGCACGCGCAGTCAGTCAGTCAGTCAGGCGCTCCGCTCCAGTCAGCGTCTCCCCACACAGTGGCACCCGCCGCACGCCGCCGCCGCACCTTTACCAGCTCGCCCTGCTGCGGCCGCCGACCAATGGGGCGCGCGCGCAACCGGCCGCCGCACCCGAGCCCATAAAGGACCCCCACCCCGCCGGCGCCGGCACGCGACGCACGCGACACGCACACTCTGCTGCTGAGGTCGACAGGCGACGGACGTGCGAGCACGATCTTGAGAAGCAGATTGTTGTTCGTCGTTCGCTTACGCTCACGCCATGCCTGGACGCGGAAAGGGAGGCAAGGTGGCAGCCGTGGCCAAACTTCTGCTCACGTTGGTGGGAGACGGCCGGGGCGATAAGAAGAGGAAGAAGCGATGCAGACCGCAGCACAAGCTCCAGTGCTACCGCTGCCAGAAAGTCGGCCACGTCGCGAAGACGTGCAAGGACACACCCGCGTGTCTGAAATGCGCCCAGGCGCATGACACACGCGAGTGTGCCAAACCACGCGACGTCACGCCAACATGCGTGAATTGCGGCGGCACGCACGCCGCAAATTCACGCAGCTGTGGCTATTTGAAGGCGCAGCGGCGGCGGAAAGAGGTCACCAACCAAGAAGAGGTGGCCTTAGCAGAGGTCGCGGTCCCCCCGCCCTCCTGCCCTAGCAGGGGAAACGGGGAGCGCCGCAACAACGACGTCCACGAGTTCCGCGAAGCGTTGATGAACGCTAAAGAAGAATGCATCGCCGCACTCAAATCCGCCATAGCGGAAGAGAGGGCGGCCCTGAAGGCGGAACTGGACGGGATGCGCAGCGAGGTAACCCAGCTTAGGGAAGCCTTGCACCTCGCATCCCGTCCGACACCGGACGAGGTGCCCACCCCGACAAGTACGGGGGTGGACGCCGCTACACAGACGACCACCTCCCTGGCAGATGCGGCAACGCAGGTTGCTGGGGAGGTGGCCACAGAGTCGGTGGCACCCGCCGCCGACGACAAGAGGACGGCGCCCACAGAAACAGCCGCCCCCTCCGCCTCTGCTGCCTCGCAGACAGAGGAACCTATGGAGACAGAGGGAGAAGAGGACGACGACGATGAAGATTTCGAGTGCCTACCCCTCCCGAACAAGAACTGCGTGAGGGAGGTACTCGGAAGGATCGCCGACTCACTGCGAGACGGCAGCTACCCGCACCATAAAACTCCCTACCCTTTCACCGAGAAAAACATCCCTCCCCTTCCCCACAAGCCCTATCCATTCCACTGGGGGTGTGAACCCCTTAATCAGAGAGTTAATGGGAGGGAGCTGGTCCGTCGTGGAGATCTGGAGCTTATAAACAAGTTCCCGATCTTCACCGACGCCGACTGGCGGTACATGACGGAGGAGGCCGTCCTGTACATTAAGCAGAACGTGCCCCCAGTGGACATGTCCCGCCTGAAGCGAATCGACTTCGGGCAGCAAGGACATCATCAGAAGAAGAAGAAAAACAAGAAGCCGCCAGAGCAATCTGGCCGATAATCCTGCAGTATCCAGATACCCAGAGGCCCAACCAGAACGTCAGGGAATCCAACATCAACCAGTCAGGAATAGAGGAGGAATAGCCCTTAGGCTTAAACTCCTATACCTCGGGTCAAGGAAGACCCGTATGTAAGCAGTGGCAGTGGCAGTGGCGGCGCCGGCACGCACTCCGCTGCTCGACTCGCTGCGGCTCGCACCGTTTGGGGCGTTGTGCTTTTCTTTCTCGCTTCTTTCGAAACTAGCCCATCGCCATGTCCGGACGCGGAAAGGGAGGCAAAGTCAAGGGCAAGTCAAAGTCCCGCTCAAGCAGGGCTGGGCTCCAGTTCCCGGTCGGCAGAATCCACCGCCTCCTGCGCAAGGGAAACTACGCCGAGCGCGTCGGCGCCGGGGCGCCCGTCTACCTCGCCGCCGTCATGGAGTACCTCGCGGCTGAGGTGCTCGAGCTGGCCGGAAACGCGGCCCGCGACAACAAGAAGACGCGCATCATCCCGCGCCACCTGCAGCTCGCCATACGCAACGACGAGGAGCTCAACAAGCTCTTGTCGGGCGTCACCATCGCACAGGGAGGTGTCCTGCCCAACATCCAGGCCGTCCTGCTGCCAAAGAAGACCGAGAAGAAGGCCTAAAAGAGAGACAGCGCAATCGGCAACCGCCGCGTGCTCCCTTGGCACGCAGCGCGCCATTTGCCGCCTCGGCTCAAAAACAAAACACAATCGGCCCTTTTCAGGGCCACCACACAAACCTACGTCCAAAGCAGAATTCCAGTCGTTCGTCGCACCACTTTTCTCTCTCTCTCTCTCTCTCTCTCTTTCTGTGTACGGTTTTTTTTTTCCTTCTTACACACACAGGCGCCGCCATCTTGTACACACGTACTTGGCCACCTCCTCCACTCCACTCCACGCACGCACAGTCTCGCGACCATTAACCAGCACACGTGGCGCACAACAACACACCTCAAAAATAACCCCTCGGCACTCAGCCGCGCCGCAACACACAGCCCATCCACCGACAAGAAGCATACAAGCAAAGAGGGAGGGGAAGGAAGGAAGGAAGGAAGGAAGGAAGGAAGGAAGGAAGGAAGGAAGGAGCTCACACAATGCAAGGGCACGCATCCTTCCCTCCCAACCGCAACGCACACCACGTCAAAAAAACTCCAAACAAAACTAAAAGGCCAAGTAGACTAAAAAGGAAAAGAAAAAAAAAAAAAACCAGCAACACAGACTCTTTCGCACTTTTCAACTTCTGAACACTGTGGTGGCCCTGAAAAGGGCCGTTTTTCAATCTCTCTTTCCTTCCTTCGGTCTCACACCGCCTAACCGCCGAAACCGTACAGGGTGCGCCCCTGCCTCTTCAGGGCATACACCACGTCCATGGCCGTCACAGTCTTGCGCTTGGCGTGCTCAGTGTACGTCACCGCGTCGCGGATCACGTTCTCCAGGAACACCTTCAGCACTCCGCGCGTCTCCTCGTAGATCAGACCAGAGATGCGCTTCACGCCGCCCCTGCGCGCCAGGCGGCGGATCGCGGGCTTCGTGATGCCCTGGATGTTGTCGCGCAACACCTTGCGGTGCCGCTTGGCGCCACCCTTGCCGAGCCCCTTTCCTCCCTTGCCGCGGCCTGTCATTCTTCTTCTTCAAGCGTCTCAACCACAATAATATAAAAAACAGAAAGCAAGGCAAGCTCCTCACCCGGCGCTAGCGAGTCGGCTACGGTTGTGGCGCCCAGCGCGCGCGCCGCCCCCCTATATAGACTCTGGGGCCCCGCGGCCCGCCCTCCCCTCCCCCCACCACCGCGCACCGAGGGCATATAAGCGCAGCACCGGGGCGCGCGGGCCCGTTGTCAAGGCAGCACCGGACGCCGTCGCGCACGCATATCCACGCCGCATCCGCATCCGCAGTAGCCATGGCCCGGACAAAGCAAACGGCCCGCAAGTCCACCGGCGGAAAGGCGCCGCGCAAACAGCTCGCCACCAAGGCGGCGAGGAAGAGCGCGCCCGCCACCGGCGGCGTCAAGAAGCCCCACCGCTACAGGCCGGGCACCGTCGCCCTGCGAGAAATCAGGCGCTACCAGAAGAGCACAGAGCTGCTCATCCGCAAGCTGCCATTCCAGCGCCTAGTGCGCGAGATCGCCCAGGACTTCAAGACCGACCTGCGCTTCCAGAGCTCCGCAGTCATGGCCCTGCAGGAGGCCAGCGAGGCCTACCTCGTCGGCCTCTTCGAAGACACCAACCTGTGCGCAATCCACGCCAAGCGAGTCACCATCATGCCCAAGGACATCCAGCTCGCGCGCCGCATCCGCGGCGAGCGCGCCTAAACCCGCACACCGCCAAACAAACAAAACGGCCCTTTTCAGGGCCACTAACGTCTCTCCGTCGCGAGCAAAACTTTGTTGGTCGCAACGACTAGTTCCCCACTCACTCTCCAGTCCAGTCGTCCCACCCCCGGCCCGGCGCCGCCGTTTCCAAAAAAAAAAAAAAAAAAAAAAAAGCACCGCACCGGCCGAGCCAAGTCGCAAGCGTCAATAGCGCCACCCACACAGGCCACGGCACAAAACGTGACGCCCGGAAAGCAAAGCCAAAAAAGACTATTCCAAAACCACCACCAAGACAAACAAACAAACGCGGCGCAAAATAAATAGGTAAAAATAATAAAAGTAAAATACACTTTATGTAACACCAACCGCGCGCCGCCGCCCACGCCCGCCAACGACCCCACAATCCAACCACCGCGGCACGCAAACACCATCCACACATGAAACAAACAAACGCCAGCAAGCAAGACAGACAGACAGACAGACAACAAGGCAACCGACCGACCACGACACGACAATCAACACCTTCCCGACGTGCTTTGATGGCCCTGAGAAGGGCCGTTTTTGTTTTCGTCCGGGACCGCGCGACAGCCTCTGGTTGCGCGCCGGCCACCAGGCGACGGTGTCAACCGCCAACCCTTCCCTGCCCTTTTTACTTCTTCTTCTTGGGCGAAGCCTTCGCCTTAGACGGCGTCGCCGTCGCCTTCTTCGGGCGCGGCGCCTTCGGCTTCTTCGTCGGAACCTTGGCGGCCTTCTTCGCCTTCGACGGCGACTTGGCCTTCGCCGGCTTGGCCGCAGCCGCCTTCTTCGCACCCGCGGGAGCGGCCGACGCCGCAGATGCCTTCTTGGCGGCGCCCGCCTTCCGACCGGTCGCCGCCTTCACGCCGCCAGCCTTCTTTGCGCCGGCCGCACGGGCCCCCTTCTTCTCCTTGCTGGCCGGAGCGGCGCGCTTCTTCTTCGCACCACCGCCGCCACCACGAGCCTTGCCGCCCTCGGCCGCCCCGCCGCCGGCGCCGGCAAGCTTGAAAGAGCCCGACGCGCCCTTCCCCTTCGTCTGCACCAGCTCGCCAGCCACGACGGCCGACTTGAGGTACTTCTTGATAAAGGGCGCCAGCTTCTCCGCGTCCAGCTTGTAGTGCGCGGCAATGTACTTCTTGATCGCCTGCAGCGACGACCCGCCGCGCTCCTTCAGACTCTTGATGGCGGCCGTCACCATCTCAGAGGTGCGCGGGTGCGCAGGCTTGGCGCGCGGCTTCTTCGCAGACGACGCAGACTTGGCCTTCTTCGTAGTGCCGGTGGCGGCGGGTGCCGCGGCAGTCTCGTTCGTAGCCGCCTGGTCTGCCATCTATTGCTTGTTCTCTTTTCTTTTTTCCCCTTGGTTTCGCTTCCTTCTCTCCTTCGACGACGCACAACAGCGAGGGGCGCGCAGCAGAGAATAGCCGCGCACGCTGCTGTTCGACCTTACGGGTCTGCCCTGACCCGTGCAGGAGCAGGCTAAGCAGTCAACTGCTATTCCTGCGGGAGCCTTTCGTTTTGGAGGGACTAACTCTCTTCTTGGATTGGCCTCTGGTTGGTTTCTTCGTGGATGGGGATGTCCTGTCTCTATTGCGGAAGTTTTCACTCCCGCAACAGGTCAGGCCAGCATGTGTTTGGCCTGTGGTGTGCAGGATGGCCCAGATCCCTGATGAGCCGGTTGTCGGACCGTTCGGCCCGCTCATAGAAGGCCCGCGCCGATTGCTTGAAGCGGTCGCGGAGGAGGGGTATTCCGGTCTGCTCGTGTAGCCGAGCGGTCGAGTATAGCCTCGGCAGGCGCAGAGCGAGCTTGAGCGCCCTGTTCTGCACCCTCTGCAGCTTGCTGATGTGTGTCTCGGCCGCGTTGCCCCACACCACAGCCGCGTATTCCAGCACTGGACGTACCAGCGCCAGGTACAGCGTGATGCCGTGGTGGGGAGGCAGCGCAGACGAGGGATTGTGCAGAGGGTACAGGACGCGTAGGCGCCCTATTGCTCTGCCCCTGACGTCCTCGATGTGCGGCTTCCATGTCAGCTTGTGGTCCAATGTGACACCCAGGTAGCGGCCGGTCTTGCTCCATGGGACGGGGCTGCCCATGACGGTGACTGGCGGAAGATCGGGCGGCAGTGGTCGTCTAGTGAACACCACCGCCTGGCTCTTCGCCGCGTTTTGCTTGAGGCGCCACTTGGTCGACCAGGCGCCAAGGGCCTCGCAACCTCGTTGGAGAAGACGGCGCATCTCGACCGCCTTCATGCTCCGCACGAACAGCGAAGTGTCGTCAGCATATAGTGCCAACTTCATCGGCGTCACGCGCGGAGCGTCGGCGGTGTATAGGGAGTACAGTAGGGGCCCAAGAACGGACCCCTGCGGCACTCCAGCACGGATGTATCGGTGGGTGGATGTCCCGTCTTCCAGCCTGACATGGAAGGACCGCTCGGCTAGGTATGACCGGAGGAGGACTCCGTGCGACGTCGGTACCCCGTGCACAAAAAGTTTGTACACGAGGCCGTCGTGCCACACGGAGTCGAATGCCCTAGAGACGTCCAGGAACACCGCCCCAAGGTATTCCCGAGTCTCCAGGGCGCGCATGGCTTCTTCTACCATCCGCATCAGCTGGTGGACGGTGGAATGGCCCCTCCTAAAGCCGAACTGCTCGTCGGGTATGATGCCCTCTGCTGTCACGTGGCGGAGCAGGCGTCTGGCGTACAGGCGCTCGAACACCTTCGAGAGTGCCGGCAGCAGACTGATTGGCCTATAGTTGGCGGCGTCCCGTGGGTCCTTGTTTGCCTTGGGGATTGCCACCACCTCTGCATGTTTCCATACAGAGGGGTAGACCCCAGAGCGAAGGACCTGGTTGAAGATGCCCGCCAGGAATGGGTGTGCACCCGCCGGCAGGCTCTTCAGCAGATGGTTGGTGACGCCGTCAGCCCCGCCAGCCTTCTTGGTGTTGAGCGCCGTTATCTGCACGGCCACCTCCTCCTCGGTGATGGGGTCGATCTCGTCCGCGGCGTCCCTGGCTTCCAGGAACACTGGGAGCTGCTCCTCAACCCGGTGGAGGTGCTCCTCGTCGATGTTATCATCCACCGGGGTGAATGACAGCTCGAAGTGGTCCGCCAGGGCGCCTGCCTTGCCGTCCGGGCTGCAGACGACGTCTTGTCCGACGAGTAGCGGCGGGACGCGTTGCCTTCTGCGTAGAAAGGACTTCACAGTCCGCCACGCGCTGCCGTCCTCGGTGTTGAGGGAGGCGACGAAGTCTGTCCATACGTTGTTCCTGTGCGCCTCAGCCGCCGCTTTGATGTCTCTCCGCATGCGGTTGAGGCGCCGTTTCGTTGCGGGTTGGCGCGTGAGCTGCCACTCCCGGAAGAGGCGGTTCTTCTCCCGTATTGCGTCCCGGATGGGAGGCGGCAGGTTACGGGAGAAGTCCCTGGTACCCTGTGGAGGGGCAGGGGAGGCCGCATCAGCTGCCTGCAGCAGCTGACGCGTGAAGAATTGAAGGGCGGCATCCGCCCCCACTGCCGCGGGGTCAGGTGAGTCCGCCAGTGATGCCAGGACGTTGTCCTGAAATCGATCGCTGTCCAGGCGCCGGTACGTCTGCCGACGTGGCGGGAGCGTGGCTCCAGCGATGTCGATTCCATAGACCACCGGCAGGTGGTCGGACGACATCGCACACCGCGTGGTGGCGGTCGTGTGGTGCCCGATGCCTTTGATGACGGCGACGTCGAGCACGTCCGACCGCCCCCTGGCCGGGAAGATGGTGTGGTCCTGTGGGCCCAGTACCAGGGCGCCATTCCTCTGGGCTGCGCGAAGAAGTCGGCGGCCACTGACGTTCGTGAGGCGGGAGTTCCATTCCGGGTGTTTCGCATTGAAGTCACCCGCAATGAAGACCCTCCCCCCAATCGCCAGCAGTGCGTCGACGTCTGCCTCCTGGAGGTGTCCACGTGGTGGCCTGTATGCAGCCACGAGGTTTTTTTTTTTTTTTTTTTTTTAAAAAAATTTCTTTATTTAATAACAATATTATACATAAAAACCCACCACCTAAACACATTAGTGGGTCATTTTATTTTCAGTACATAGTTGTTGCAGCATTTCAATTTTTGATTATTATTTGGAAAAAAACACTATACATGCTACAGGATAAGGTTAGTGATTTTTAGGTAAGATCTACGGTTAGTACTAATCTACTATTCTAAGACTCTACTACCTGCAGCGATTACAATTGTGCCAGAAAGAAATATAAACCTACCAAGTTGGCAGTGCCCACCGAGCTAACCTCTGTGGGCGTGCCCCTGGCACTGGGCTGGCCTTTACAAAAGTCGCTGCAGATTCATTTTCAATTATTCAAGAAGCTAACCTACAGAAAACTATAACTACGAGTCATAATCGGTGTGCATGGTCAAGTCCGGTATTTTTTTTGCGCTCCATCCCCCTACTCCATGACGTGGCGGTTTCCGACCGTCACGGCGATCGGCCAGTCCACGCCTCGGCGGAATGGGATGGTCGCAATGAGTCAGGTCAGGATCAGTTTTCTAAATTCTCCCTTCTATATTCCCGCAAGACCTTTGCTGATACCTCGCTGGCAAGTGCATCTAAGATCTTGAAGGTGACGGGATTCCTGATGAGATGATATGTGTCATGGTTGGGAAGTTGCTGTCTAAGACCGGTGGCTACGTCGTCAAAAATGGAGCACTCGTAGATCACATGATCCGGAGTCCCAATCTCAGCCCCACAGTCACACGAGGGGGTTGGCCTTTTCCCGAACCGGCACAGATATGCCGGATACGGTCCATGACCTGTGAGGAAGTGCAGCAGTCCCTTGCTGGGTTGAAAGTGAGAGAGCTGTAATCTTTCTTTAACATTTGGAAGCAGCTGGTGTGTCCTTCTACCTGTTTCCTCCCTATCCCACAGTTCCTGCCACAATTCTTCCCCTCTCCGCTTAATTGCAAACTTGTCCCCCACCCTCACCCCAAGAATTTGGTCAGTTTTTTCAATTTCCCCTTTTTTCACCCAGTACCACGCCGCTTGCTCTCTGATTTTTATATCTAGGGGGCATATCCCCATGAGTACCAATAAAGCTACACCAGGTGATGTTCTATATGCTCCAATTGATCGTAACAGCATGTTCCGCTGCACCCTCCTCACAGCCAAGGCAGGCATGACCCTAGTGAGCCTGTGTGCCCAGACCCCGGATCCGTAACCCACGATGGATGCGAGTATGGTATTGTGGTACAGTTTAATAAGATGCGGGGGAAGATGAAATCTTCTGTGCCCAATCATGATGAGGTTATTTAGGGCCTCAAGTGATCTTTGTGTGGCTGTTTCGATATGTTGTGAAAAGCTCCACTTTTCGTCAATGACGACGCCCAAATACCGGGCTTCCTTCCGCCGAATAACTGGTGTTCCCGCGATTCTCACTGTCGGGTTCCTGGCCAATTGGCCTTTCAGCAGTAGATATAGTGACTTGTTGGGCGCAATCTTCATTTTGGCCCTTTGGCACCATCGTGACAGGACTGTTAATGACCTATCGATTTTGGGTTCAAGGTCCTCGCGGCTCCGGCCGCCCACCAACAGAAGGAGGTCGTCAGCGTAGGCTATCGCCTCTAGCACATCTTCACAGCTCTCCAAGCTCTCCAGGAGAGGCTCCATATTAAGGTCCCAGAAGAGTGGCCCCAGGACAGAGCCCTGTGGACACCCCTTTGTGATCTTCTTTCCAACTCTCCCGCTAGGGGACGATAGCCAGACCTCCCTTCCCATACAATAGCTCCTAAGACAGCCGTATAGCAGCCCTGGACACTCCTTCTCCCGTAAACAGGAGAAGAGCGAAGGCCACCACAGGTTGTCAAAGGCGCCACTGATGTCCACCATGATGCCAACTATGTACTTGTGTGGCGACGACCCACAGACCTCGGCCGCCAGGGCAATTGCGTCAGACGCAGATCGCCCCGCGCGAAAGCCGAACTGCCTGTCGCTCATCCCACACAGCACTCTATGTGCTGCCAATCTGTCAGCCAGCAACCTCTCTAACAATTTACCTAACAGGTCCAACAGACATATTGGCCTGTAGGACTTCACTGCTGTAGGATCCTTGTCATGTCCTTTCTTAATGATCACTACATTTGCTTGTTTCCAGATGGACGGAAACGTTCCAAGACGCAGTGCCTCATTGTAAATTCTTGTCAGAGGGGCTACCAGTTGAGGTGCAAGGTATTGCACCACCTCTGCTATAATGCCGTCTGGTCCTGGGGCTTTTCCTTTCTTTAACGCCTTTATTTGAGCTGCTACTTCATCTTCTGAGAATGGGTAGACCATCCCATTGTTTTGATAGTCTTCCTCCACTGCTTGCCTAATTAGGCGTTGTTCTTCTGTGTCTTCCTCCTCCCTGTCGTCAGGGAGCAAGGACCGGAGTAGAACCTCAGCGGTTTCCCGCCAAGATCCCGTCATCCGATTCCCATCCCTGACTGTGGAGAGCACCATTGGCGATCGTATTTTTTCGCGCACAATCTTGTAAGGGATGCCCCAGGGATCTATAGCCAGTTGGCTTTGAACATATTTTTCCCAGCTTTGGAGCCTGACTGCTCTCAGTTCCTTCTGGAATTGCTCTTTTGCATCCCTATAGATTTGCAGCCATCGCTGTTTTTCCTCCCAGACGACACTTCGCTGGTAATACCTCCTCGCCCTCCTGACAGACTGGCGCATCTGTCCAAGTTCAGCAGACCATGGCGACGGAGAAGCCGCCACGGCCCTTCTCCTGGTGGGTACAGCAGCCTTTACCGCCCTTGTAAGTGCGTCCACCAGCTCTTCGGCGTGTTTGTTGACATCCTAATCTCCTTCTGGCCATGTCGGTATGTCCAACTCTCCTGCAAGGCGCTCCCAGTTTGTTTTGTTGTAGTTTAATTGCACCTCCCACCCTATGTCCCAGTGGCACTCTTCATTCGTTATCATGAAGGTGATTAGATTATGATCACTGGTAGTGATCCTATCTTTGACCATCCAGCCCTGTATATTTGCAGCTATATTTGCTGTCATCAGTGTGACATCTATGTTAGTTCCATCGCCTCCACCACCAGAATAGGTAGGAGGGTTGCCAGGTCTGTTTGCAACTACGAGTTGTAGCGACATGATGGTCTCTTCTAATTTCCCACCTCTCTCATCTCGAGTGCCACTGTGCCACAGGGGGGATTTGGCGTTAACGTCGGCTACCACCACAACTTTTCGGCCTCTCAATATTGTAGAGACTCGCGAGAGCTGATCAAGATATACTTCAATCTCGGTGCCGTACGGGAAGTACATGTTCACCAGATATATGACACCAATTGGTGACTGAAGCTCTACAACATTGCAATGGTCGTCTGAAAGGTGTGAGAGAACTGTGATCCGCAATGACTTATTGATCACCACGATGGTGGCCTTTGGATCCTCTCCAAAGCTTACCACCTGCCAGGTTGTGGCAGAAAAAGCTATATTCCCTGCAAGAGAGTATGGTTCCTGCAGACAAAGCACATCAAGGCTCATCTCCTCCACCACATTCCGAAGTTCCTGCATGACCAATCTGCTATTGTGAGCATTTAACTGTCCAATATGTATTTTCCTAGTCACGGAAAGTAGGTGTGAACATATGATTCTGGAAAGGTCTTCCTCCAGTCATATGCGATCCTTCCATTTGATAGGACTGATTGATTGTAGATTTCATTGAGATCAAATGTCTCGTTTCGTCGTTCAAAAACCTTTTTGACTAGGTCACGCAGGGCGCCAAAGTCGGTAGGGAGATTCATGGTCTTTAACTGCACTCTATCAACAGCCTCCATGGCCGAGAAGGTGACTTTCCTTCCATATTGGTGTCCCACTCGCACAAGGTGTCTTAGTGCTGTGGTCAGGACAGCCGGCTCCTCCAGGCGGGACAATTGCAATGAGAACTCCAAGTTAGGATAAATCCTGACTGGATCAATCACCTGTTTGACTTGTGATTGTCCTAAGTCCGTTTTGGTGCTGCTAATTGAATTGTCCTGCACTGGCGGGTCTGGTTTAGAGACACCTTTCATGAAGATTGGTCGGCCCACTACAGGATGCTTACTGTAAGGTGCCTGGTTTTCTGGCGATCGATTTCCCCGGCAAGACCGAGAGGGAGCAGTCTCATGTTCCTGTGAGTCCGTCTGGACACACGCATCTATCATTTTCTTTTTTCCAATCTTGCCCTCTGTCATTTGTGCTAAGAACTGCTTGAACATGGCAGCCCTTGCCGCATCCCTTCGCTTCTTACACGGGGATTTATGTTTAGGCATCCTGGGTGCCGATATGGACTCAGCCATAATCGGTCCTTGAGATCAGGCGCTGCTCCAGCATCCTGTAGGTCGGGCAATTTCGACCAGTTGCATTACACGTCTTTTTCCCCCTTCTTGTGCAGGGAATGCAGATTGCTGTTTTGGAGCAACTTTTCTTGACATGATCTTCAGCTCCACACCTGGAGCAAGCCGGCTTCCGTTCACAGTACTTATGAATGTGATCGAGATCTCCGCAATTATGACAGCGAGGTACCACCAAGAAGTCTCGCACGTTTATTGCGTGAAAGCCAACATAGATCTTACCCAAGGTAGTGAGCTTTTTCCACATGTTCCCAGTTACTTCAGCCACATGGTGAACAACGTCTCTCTCTCTTGGCCCCGTTTTGAACTTTAGTTTGAATTCGTTTTTGAATTCCTCTGCATTGATTTCGTCAAAATTTTGCTTCCTTATAGTTTCGCATAGGTCATTATTTTCAAATGTCACAGGAACATCATACATTATAACCAATGAGTTTTTCTTTTTCGGTGGTTCACACTTTACTGCTTTGCACAACTTTTGATTATTCAGTAATTTATTTCTGTCCTCTTCTGTCGCCACATCAACTATAACAACATTTTTTGTGGCCTTAACTTTGTTTACTTTGATTTTGTCTTTTATGGGATTTACCATGGTCGTAAAGATCTCTTGAACCTTTTTGGTGTCTTGACCAGGCAAGGGTCTTAAAAAGACAGCCGTGTCCGGTCTTTGTGACACTTTGGCAATCGTTTCCTTCGTCGTTTTTGGTGCGGTCTGGGCCGCCACACCAGCCCATGACTTAGTTGGCTGTTTTCGCAGCCTTTCATTCTCCTTTTGCAATTCCTCAACTCGCCCCTCAAGCTTTGCGTGAGCGATAGCCCATGAGGCGAGTTCATTTTTGATTGTCATTATTGCAGCTTGGCTTATTTTGCCATTTTTAATACTAGATTCCAGGAACTGCGTAATCCTTAGGTGCCTTTCAGTAATTCCTTCTTCTGCCTGCCCCGGGCCCCCTTGTGGGGAGGGAGCAGAAAGCATCGAAGCTCGCGAGAGCGCACACGAATCGCTTGTCTCTTCGTCAGCCATATTTGTAGACAAGCGAAAAAATGTTTGGGAGCCCGTCTCTTGCCCCGGACCGGCTCCTCTGGCATGGGGGGGGGACTTATGCAGCTCGCTCACCGACCTCGCCCCTAGGTCAAGAGCACTCCAGAGCTGCTGGGTTCAGCGCGCCGTTTCCAGCGCACTGGTCCCCCTCGGTGACTTCGTCATCGGCGATTTCACGCGACGCACCCCGGCAACTGCACCCCGCACTCCGGAGAGGCGGATGCACCTCTCGCCCTTCGCCGCCTACTTGCCCGAGTTTCCACCTCTCGGCCAGGGACCCACTCCTACTCAGGTGGCGGGCCGGTCCCCCAGGCGTTCGGCGGTCTGGACCCATCTAACCTGGCCCAGGCGATGTTACCACCACCTGGGTTTGGCAGAACACGCCCCGGATACCCAGGGGCGCGGCGAAGCACCCTTGCCGACACGCGCCGCGATCCCACGCCGACAAACGAGATCGCCGGCATGCAGAGCACCTGTTGTTCTGTGCCCTGCGAAAAGAAGGGACTGATGTATGGTCCCTCGACACAGCTCCCCCTGTGCCATGCACCCTTCGCTTTCGCATCGGGTTGGGTCGCAGCTCTCCCTTTTGTCGCAAGGCAAAATGCCAAGCTTAACGTCTGGCACCACGGGAAGGCGGAAAGAGCCACTTGGGAAGGAGAGGCTATAAGAGACGCATCACTTCCCCTGTGAGGACTGCCGCGGCACGCCCGTCTGGAAGCGATACGCCCCAGTGCGAGCCTCCGTGCCTTACGGCGCGCCGGCTACGGGCGGGCCCGCGCCGAACGCGCCGTCGAGCGACCGACCTCACGCCAGAAGGTTATTTGCCCCACAGCCGTCGTGACGTTCACCCCGGTGACTTCCAGGGTGGCCATGGCGGGGAGCAGCACCTGGTGGTGCCGGAGTGAGGCGCGGACGTAGATGGCGGTACCCCCGCCTGCCGTCGGCCTGTCGTTGCGGTAGCAAACATAGTTTGCTACCTTCACGAGAACTCCTGGCTTGAGGTGAGTTTCGCAGATCAGGCACAGGTCGATGGCCTCGTCCTGCATGAACTGACGAAACTCACCCTGTTGTGGAAACAGGCTGTTGGCATTGAAACCACAGATGGTCAGACCGTGGATAAGGACGTTATCCATGGTGTGGTTTCGTGGCGACGGTAGCGGCCTGGAGGGCCCCCGTTACGGCGGTGACGAGCACCGGCAGTTGCTGTAGCAGGGCAGAGAGGGAGCTCAACATTGCTCCCAGGTCTGCTGCTTCTGGTCGCGGAATTGCTGCAGGAGGTGCTGCGGTTGCGGGTGCGTGGGCGGCGGGGCGCAGCGGAGTGGCTGCGTCCGTTAGCGGGACCGCACGCCTAGCAGCTTGCGGCCTGTCTGAGGTGGGGGGACGGTTTAGCCGTCCGCCCTGGTGTTGGTCGTCCTGGGCGCCAGTTGCCTCGTTGGGCGCCTTGGTGGTCGCGACGTCCGCCCGCCGCCCCCTGGGGGCGTCCGAGGACTCCCCCTTGGTGGCAGAGGCGAAGCTGGTGCCTGGTTGCACCTTTCGTGCCGGTGCCGCACGTCCTTGCTGCCGTGGGCCGCGTTTGAAGGCGGCGCAGCCTCTGTAGCTCGCCACATGTGGCTCGCTACAGTTGCAGCACTTGGGCGCCTCCTCCCTCTTCTTTGTGCAGTCTCGACTCTGGTGGGAGTCGGCGCACTTGACGCAGCGGGCCGGCATCGTGCAGTAGCGCGCCACGTGGTCAAGCCCTTGGCAGGAGAAGCACTGGGCGCGCCTCCCCTTGGCCTTGAGCGGCTCCACTTCCACTGCAATCCTGGCCACCATCTGCACCTGGAAAATTTTGCGGTTTTCGAGGTTGTCCGGGAGGACAACCAAGAACAGTGGCATGAGCCTCCTCGTCCTGGGCGACTTCATGAGCGTGACCGAGCTGGCCATGTAGCCCAGCCCAGCTAGTTCACCCTTGAGGTGGTCGGTCTCCATTTTCAGCGGGAGGCGGCGAAAAACCACCTTCAGCTGCTTCATTGGCTCCGCATTGTGGGTGTAGCAATGCAGCTTCTCCTTCTCTATGAGCCGCATGGCAGCCCGGTACTCATCCATTGTGCCGATCGAAACTCTGTACAAGTCCCGACCGGCACATTTAATCTTGGCGGTGGACGATACCGTCTGGAACTTCTCGAGGAAGGACTGGTACGTGTCCTTCCACGATACTGTAATCGGTGGCGGGGCGGGTGCCCGCCTCTTGGGTGCCTCAGCATCATCCATGGGCTCCGGCTCGTCAGGAACGTCGACGAATGAGTTCGCCGTCGGCAGCGGCTGCACTCTCTCAAGCCGTTTGGCCCGAGCAGTGTGCCGCCGCTTTGGGACAACGAAGCCGTCGTCGGTCCCCTGATCTGCCTCCGAGTGGGCAGCAGCTTCTGGCGTCTTCTTCTTCTGACTTTGCATGCAGGTAGAATCAGAGATGGCGGCGGAATCTTCCTCCTCCGCAGCTGCAGGCCTCTTTCTAGAGGGCTGCGCTGTATCCATGGTTTCCGCCTCGAGCAGTTCGCCAAGGTTGGCCTCTGGGATTGTGCTGTCACGTGGCGGGACAGTGGCGTGCTCTGTCGTCGCGCCTGACGGTACAGCAAACGGCGTATCTGAGGTCTCTTCACTGGCTCCCGACGGTACGCTCACATCTTCGAATACCTCGCAGCCAAGTGACCTCAGGTGCTGTTGGAACGCGCGGAGTGCTCGTTCGTCGGCTTCCTGTTCAGGGTACACAATGCCCCGCGATAGTCGGTGTACAACTAGGTACACCTGCTCTGGTGTGAGCGGGCTAGTGCGCATTGGGTGTACCGCAGCGCAGTCCGCAGTCGATTGCAGCGTCGTCATACGTGGGGGGCCGGATGCAGCCGCCGACAGAGCTGCCTCGGTCGCCCGAGGCAGTCCCGCCGCGCGGCAGTCCGCCGCTCCCTGCGCCTGCGTAACGCGGTCCTCCTCGCTCGGCATCCTAACTCGGAATGCGCCGCGCACGCGCCTGGCCCAGCCAGTGTCGCGGGCGGGCGCGGACGGCCGAGAGAGCGGCCGCCACTCGGCGCGCCGCCGCGCCGCCGCGCCGCGCCTCCCGCGCTTGCTACCATTCGAGTGCGAGATGTCGCAGAAGACAGACGTGCGCGGAGCGAAGGGTGTGGCGGATCGCCGTCCGGCGGGGCTTGCCCCGTCGGCGGCCTCATCCGGCCCCCCATCTATGACGACCAGGGCTATGGAGGAGAGGAACAAGAGTATGACGGACCCGGCTTCGACCATGGACCTCGATTTGGCCGATTTCTCCGACACTTCCATCGACGATGACGTCGTCCTGAGGCAGACACCATCGACGGCGGCTTCTCGGAAGAAGAGGGGCACTGATGGTGGTTCACACGCGGCCGACGTTCCCGACGATGGATTCCGCAAGCCGCCGAAGAAGCGCCAAGCTCGGACGGCGCAAGTACAGCCGCAGGCGGCGGATATTCCGGTACACAACCGGTTTGACGACATCCCTGAAGACACCGACGATGCAGCTCAGCCTAGTCTCCAGCACCAGGCGCAGCAGCAGCAACCGCAACAGCAGAAGCGCATTCCGCCTATCGTGCTGCAGCTTCCCTCGTCGTATAAGGAATTTTACGAGTGGTTAAAGCAGCACTTAAAGCAGCCTTTCACCGCTCGGCAGACGGGCGGTGACAAACTGAAGCTTTCGGTCTCCACCCTCGACGATTATACCACCGTTATGGACTTTCTGGGTGCGCAAGGGATTCCAAATTACACTTTCCCGGTCGTTCGGCCGCCGACGCTGAAGGTGGTTCTTCGTGGGATTCTGGATTCACTCCCTAACGACTGGGTCAAAGAAGAACTAGAAGACCTCGGCTTCGCCGCCACGATAGTGGACTACCACAAAATTCCGGGCACTAACCGTCGGTCAGGCCTCAGAATTGTAATCCTTCCTGACACGCCGGACCATCGCAAGATTTTCAACGTCACCCGCCTTTGCGGACTTGTTATGTCTGCAGAAACACTCCGCAAGTCACGTGGGGTGACGCAATGTTACCGGTGCCAGGGCTTCAACCATGTGGCTCGTGGTTGTACGATGCCCTTTGTTTGCGTCAAGTGCGGCGGCGCCCATGATAGCCGGCAATGTCCAGTACCGAGGGAAGAACCAGCGAAGTGTGGCCTGTGTGGTGGACGACACCCCGCCAACTTCAGGTCGTGTCCCAAACATAAGGAGGCCAGCCGACGGCAACGAGGGCTTCCCCCGCTCACCGCCAGGGATCGCCGCCGAAGGACCACCGTCGTCAGCAGCACTCCTGCCAGCTTCCGCCACGTGGGGGCCCCGCAGCAGGGACAGGGCTCACTCTCGCAGTCCCGTCCTCCTAACGCCTGGCAGCGTCCACTTGCTGCACCATCTGTCATCCGCAGAGACGCCTCTGCGTCATCTGCCGCTCTGACGGACGTTCCAGACGGCCCCGCCGCCTTTCTGCCGTTGCGCCGCCGCCATCCCGTCGACCACACTCCGCAGCCCGGCCAGCAACCGAGTGTCGACTCCCACGACCTCTTCACCTTACTCCAGACCATGATGACGGCGGTCACCGAGATGAGCCGCGCCATCCAGGCGTTACCCGCCACACTCGCTGCCACCGTCGAATCGACGATCCGAAGCGTTCTTCCCACTACCAACGACGCTCCCCAACGTCATGGATAGGGTGCGACGTTTCGAGGAGCTTCGTATTGCAACATACAATGCCGACGGACTTTTCCGCGATCTTCTGGAAGTTAAGCACTTCCTTGAAGTACACAACATCGACATCTTTCTCGTGACGGAGACGCACCTGAAGGCGGGTCTACGGGCCAACATCTCCAACTACAAGTGCTATCGCTACGATCGCCCCACCCGCGGCGGTGGCACCGCGATCTACGTCAAGCGGCATATCCGCCACTATGTCGTGCCCACTCCACCCTTACGACAGATGGAGGCGACGGCTGTGGCTGTGGTGACGTCAGCAGGTGTCGTCACCTTCGTCTCCGTTTACCGTCCTCCTCGCTACCTGCTGGACGTCGACGATGCCTATGCGCTGCTCCGTCTCCCGGGGAAGCTCTTTTTGGCCGGCGACTTCAACGCAAAACATGCGGCGTGGAATTCTCTGCATACCACCCACAGCGGCCGCCAGTTCCATCGAGTCATCGACAGGGTTGGTGCCTACGCTTGCGGGCCTGACGAGCCGACCTGCTACCCGTCCCGTGGCACGCCGGACGTCCTTGATTTCGCCATCACAAAAGGCCTGCATCAATTCATGACGGCTGATGTCGTCCATGAGTTGAATTCCAACCATCTGCCGGTGCTCTTCAATCTTGCTGTTGATCCTGCCGTCAGCTCGCCTCGGCTCAATCTTCGGCGTACCGACTGGATTGCCTATCGTGCCGACGTCTCCGCCCGCATGCAGCCACGTCTTGACGCCGACATCGACGACGTCGACGCTGACGTCACTGCCTTCGCCGCTGTCGTGCACTCAGCGCTGCTCAGATCCACGCCTGTGTCCCGAGGTTCGCTGTCCCGGCGCCCGGGACTGCCGGCTGACATCTTAGATCAAATCCGGATCAGGAATCGTCTCAGTAAGGAATGGCGCCTTACCCGCGACCCCCTTCTGAAGCGGCGCGTCAATCTTCTCCGCCGTAACATCAAGGCCGCCATCAACTCCCACAAGAACGACCAGTGGGCTCAGAAGCTGGCATCGTTCACCCCGGATCCCAGCGCGTGGGATGCGGTGCGCTTCTTTACCAAGCGGAAGCACCCTCTGCCCCCTCTGGACTCGCCGACTGGTGTTGCCTATACACCCGTGGATAAGGCTAACGCCCTTGCCGATGTATTTCAGGCGAACTTCGTCCCACTCGACGATCCTGTGGACCACCAGTTCGTTCATGATGTGGACCGTGGCCTCGAGGCCTACCTCTCTGTCGACCGCCCTGACGACGATCATCTTCCCATCTTCACCACCGATGAAGTGACCACCTGCATCCGGGCGATGGCCGCTAACAAGGCTCCTGGCGCCGACGACGTCCCTGGGAGGGCGCTCCGGGAATTGCCTCCTGCCGCGCATGCGTACCTTGCCCGCCTTTTCAGTGTGATTCTGGTGACGCATAAATATCCGGCTGCCTGGAAGCACGCTGTCGTAGTCGCCATACCCAAGCCGGGTAAGGACAGGAAGAACCCTAACAACTACCGGCCCATCAGCTTGCTTCCGCAGCTCAGCAAAATCTTCGAGCGGCTCCTCCTTCACCGGCTCAAGATTCTTATGGACCGTCGTCGCCTGTTGCCTCCGGAGCAGTTCGGATTCCGGGGTGGCCACTCCTCCACGCAGCAAATCGTCCGCGTTGTTGAGGCTATTACAACGGCCTTCAACTACCAGGAGTACTGTGGCGCCATTTTTCTTGATGCCAGCAGGGCCTTCGACAGTGTGTGGCACTCCGGGCTGCTGTGGAAGCTCCGTATGCATGGATTTCCTCGGTCCCTCGTCCACCTGATGGCAAGCTATCTGCGGGGGCGCACCTTTGTCGTCCGCGTCGACGACTCTACCTCGACGATCCGTCCTATTGCCGCCGGCGTCCCTTAGGGTTCGGTCCTCGGTCCGACACTGTATTCCCTATATACCGCTGATATTCCAACCTCTCCCCGGGTGGAGCGCGCGATGTACGCCGATGACACGGCGATCTTCACACGCAGCCGGTGGCCCCAAGCCATGTATCGCCGTCTCCAGGATGCGTGCGCCGCCCTCGAAGAGTGGGCGACTCTTTGGCGTGTAAGGTTCAACGCCCAGAAGAGCCAAGCTGTGATCTTCACGCGCAAGAGGATGCCGCCACATGATCAGCACCTACAGTTATTCGGCGAGGTCATCCCCTGGACGCCGACGGCCACTTATCTCGGGGTCGTCTTGGATCGCAAACTCATCTGGCAGCAGCAGGTGCTCGCAGTTCGGCGGAAGGTTGAGCAGCGGCTGGGGGCGCTTTATCCCCTGCTGAACGAGCATTCGGCGCTCTCTGTCACCAATGGGCTCCTCATCTATAGGATGTTCGTGCGTCCTGTTATGGATTATGCCTGCGCTGCCTGGGGTAATGCGGCGCATCGCCACCTTCACCGATTACAGGCGCAGCAGAATAAGGCGCTTCGCCGGATCTTTCACGTGCATCCACAGTTTCCGGCGCGATATCTGCACGAAGCCGCCCACGAACAGGAAGTGCTCTCTCGCTTTCAGGCCATCGCACGGAAGATGTACAACAAAGCTGCTGCATCAGATAATCCCCTAATCAGGAACCTTGGGGCGCCTATAGATGAACGTGACCTCTATCAGAGGCCCGTTGCACTGCTGCTGCGATAATGCCGGCAGTTGCAACTAACAGACACATCAGTTCCCACAGATTGTATATTCCGAATACCACGTAATTAGAAGCCAATACAGAAACTCCTGATGTTCCACTTTTCCGACCCTCAGCCGGTGTAGTCAATGCCTTCGGGTAAATACTACATTCCAACACTTGACGAAGTTCGATGATCGTGGACTGGAGCGCTTGCTACCGCCCAACGTCCGACAGCCTGCGCGGAGCAGCCCCCAACCTGCGCCGCAACCACCCGCGCCATTCAAACCACCGAGGATGGGGCTACACACACCGACACCACGGTCGCCAACCAGTCGCCGCGGCGGCGCCGCAAACCACGGCCAAACTGCAGCCACCGCGCGCCACAGCCTGGGTCGGCCCGCCGAGAATCGCCGCCCCCGCCCAAATGCCGCCCCCACAGCCCCAGCCGACGACCCGCCACAATGGCCAAACCTTCGTCAAAACTCCCACACCGTCGCCGCGGCAGCCCGGCCACCGCGGCCGGCGCCACAGCCACACGAGCCGAGTCGTGCGGCGATGACGGCCGTGCACAAACGCACCTCCGCCGCCCCATCGCCTTCCGCCGTTTTCCCGATCGGCCCGCAGCCGTCGGGCCACGGCCGCGGGCCGTCCTCCTCCTCTCGCCTCGCCCGCCAACACCCACAGCCCTTCCAACACATTTTTTGTTTCTTTTTTCTTTTTTCTTTTTACTTTTTTACGATCGCCGCCTGCGCAACATGGCACCGGCCGACGGAGCGCCAACCCCCCCCGCCACAGGCGAAAACAAAACAAAACAAAACAAAACAACGATAAACAAACAAACAAAATAAATTACCAGCCAGCCCCAACTACAGACACACCGAATCTGCCCTCACAGCCGACCTTACACGCCTCAACGTCAAAACAAAGGTGGTTTCTTTCTTTCAACGGTTACCTTACCTTAGGTTACGTCAGGTTAGGCTAAGAAGGCGTCAGGGTTAGGTTAAGCGTTGACGTGACGTCACGTCTTAACGTAGGCGTTAAGCTAAGGTTGCGGTCACGTACGTTAGGTTAAGGCGACTTGGGGGTTGGCCTAAGAGCTTAGGTTAGGTTACGTTAGTTTAGGTGGCTGCGTTAAGGGGCTTAAAGAAGTTTAGGAGGTTAAGGCGTCGAGGCGGCCGCACCCCCTTAGCTGCTGCGGCTCGGCCACGCCACGCCACGCCACGCCACGCCACGCCACGCTTTGGGGTTTCATAAGGTCGCGCGGCGGGTCGTCGGCACACCGCAAAGGACAAAACTGCAAGACGACGTCGAAAAACAAACAACAGGTAAAAAATAAATAAGTAAAAATAAACGACGCCGACAGGCGGGGATCAGCAGAACGAGCAGATTCCGGAGAGCGAACGAGACACACACGCACGCACACACACAAACCCCCCCGAGCCGAGAGAGCACAGCACCACCACGTGTCGGCCTCCGCTCACCCGACTCGGCTGGGCTGGGCTGGCGGCCGGGCCGGATGCACGTACACGTACGGCTACAGCCACTACCCGTACACAGCCGCTCTTCACGCAACACCAGCCAAATGGCGCGCCCGCGGCTCGTCGCGGTCGCGGTCGCAACGCCACGCCGGCACACTTTCGGCACCACCGTTTTCGCGCGCACCGCAAACAAAACGCAGCCGACACACACAGAAAAAAAAAAAAAAAAAAAACAACACAGAGCGCGAGACGGGCGGCGGCGCACCTTTCGCCAGCCGGCAGGCAATCGACTCGCCCAGTACGACAAACGCGCACGCCACCCCACCCACCAACCAACCAACCAACCAACCAGTCGTCGTCGTCGTCGTCGTCGTCGTCCCGAAATCAAACAAACTCTCAAAAGCACAGCCCCTGCTGCCAACGGACGCAGGCGCCACGCAGCTCCCTTCCCGCCACACTCGATTCGCAGCGCAACTCACCCGGCACACCGTCAAACGACGGGCTGGGCTCGCCGCATCGCCGCAACCTACACACCTTCCACGCCACGACGCACAGCCCCACCAGACGCCCGTGCCGCAACGACACTACTGCACTACCACTACCGCACTACTCCTCTCGCCCTTGCCATACACGACACAACACGCCAAAAAATGAAAATCCAAATACAAACAAAAACACCGCCCCCACGACCCAAACACATGCACGGCGCGCCAACACACGCGAGGCAAGGCACGCAGCAAACGGCGTCCCCTCCGCGTCGCGCCATCAACCTACACACACAAGGCAACCAACAACAGCCAGCCAGCCAGCCAGCCAGCCAGCCAGCCAGCCAGCCCCACTCTCACGCCGCAAAAACAGAAAACACACCGAAACCGCCAAACGCCGCACATTCGCGCTTCGCACTTACCACACACCTCTCGGCATCCGTTTCGCACACAACGACGCGACGCACAATACATCATCACGGGCTACGCACGCACACCGCGACCCACTTTTTTACGACGCCCTCGGCAGAGCACACGTGCCCACGCCCACAAACAGTCGACACAACGACGCAGCGCGCAGCAGACGCGGCCGCAACACATACCTCCCCGACGACGCGCCAACACCGCCAGCCACTGCTCACTCGCCCAAGCAACCCGTGCACACAACTGCCACACGCGTCCACCACGCCGCCGCCAACCACCCGCCCGCCAGGGGGCGCTCACGTCCGCGACAACAGCGCGGCACCGCCGGGCCGGGCCGAACCGAGCCGAGCCGCCGCCTCCTCTCCACTCGGCACGCCACGTCCTGCTTGCAAAACACATGGCTCGTCCCTCTGTACACACAACGCGCCTGCCTGCGGTCGCCGCCGGCATCTATCTACCTGCGCATCGGAGCCAGGCCGGCAAGCCCACACTTAAATAATGCACTTCACCAGCCAAACAAACCCACTCTTCCTTTCTTTGCACAGCGCATGCAACAGCAGCCCCAGGAGCCGGGCCCGCCGCCAGCGTCTCCTCCTCCTCTGGGCACAGCCAGCCAGCCGTTCCCACCGCCCCGCCCCTGCTCTGCAGAACAAGAAAAAACGAAAAAGTACCAACACACGCGCCCAAAGCGTAAGCCAGACAAGACCAGCCTCTCCAAGGCCACACACACGCAAAAAAAACAAAAAAACAAAAACACTACAACAAAATAAAATAAAAAAGAAAAAGCAAGCTGTCGCCTCGCCCCCACCCGTCCCCCCACCCCACCACATTCGCCCCCTCCGCTTGTTTTCCTTTCTACAATTTCCCTCTTTTCCACCCAATATCCCGCCGCGGTTTACGGGCACCGGCCGATTTTGCGCCCGCCCACATGTGTGCCTACTCCCCACCACCATTCCCTCCGCAGCCCGCAGCCCGCTTTTCCCCCCCTCCCTGCCCACACCACACCACACCGACGGTGCTGACGTCGACACGCACCCAAGACAGGGGCCACGACCGTCTTTTTTCCTGGGCCCATCCCCGCACCGCACCTCCTTCCAATCAACGCTGTGGCGCCTGTGTCCGCGCGAGACGCGTGCGCGCCGCCTCTCTCAACATCCGTCCGCCGTCCGCCGTCCGCCGGCCGGCCCGTTTTTCGGCCCCCAGGCCATCCGTCAACCACCACTGCCACTGCCCCTGCCCCTGCCCCTGCCCGCCCCGCACCACACCACACACCGCTGCTTGCCCCGGCCGTTGCCACCAAAGGCGCCAACCGCAGCCCGCGCGCGCCAGAAAGAGATGGCAAAACTACAGGGACCCAGCCGACCGACGAAAATCAGAGCAATTGGCCGGGAGGATCAAAAAGAGAGCTCCGAAAACCACCGTAGCGAGGCGTGGGAGGAAACGTTACGAGAAGCAGAAAGGGACCAGGAAAAATTCTGGAAATTTCTTAAAACTCGTAAACTAAACACGAAACATCTACATCTACATGGGGAAGGAACGACCCCACAGACCGAGCTGAAGCACTGGCGGATTCACTAGAAAGGCAATTCCAAGCACCAGAAGCGGTAGATGACGAAACTGATGACCACCAGGAAATGGTACTCAGAAGGGTAAAACCGCATCCTAAGTGCCCCGATCAGAACATCTTTCACAATCCAATAAACGCAGAAACCCCATATCTTATCACATCACAAACATACACACATCCTAAGAAGGCATCAGGCCCAGATTCCATCAAACCGCAACTACTACATCACCTACCTCCAGCAACTATCAATTATCTATCTAACATCAATATATAATGCTTGCTTCAGACTAAACTACTTGGAAACAGGCCCGAGTCATCACATTACCAAAGCCAAACAAGGACTTATTATTTCCGCAAAACTATAGGCCAACTTCCTTGGAAAGGTTCTCGGAAAGCTCATTCAAACTGAACTGAAGAAATTCAATTCTTAAACGATAACAACATAATCATCCCACAACAATTCCGATTCCGCGAAGAACACAGCACCACCCACCAGGTGACCAGACTAGTCGAGCACATATGTCAGGCCAGAAACATTAGACACAGTACTGGAGCAGTCCTGCTTGACATTGGAAAAGCATTCGGATAACGCCTTATCTACAAGCTCCACCAGTACAACTGCCCCATCCACATTATTGCTTCTTTTCTCCGCAACAGAGCATTCTATGTCCATGTACCAGGAGCGGCAAGTAACACTAGATCCATAGAGGCTGGAGTCCCGCAAGGCTCAGTGCTGGGGCCCATTCTCTACTCAATATACACAAACAAACAGCTGGGAGGACACTTGTCACTATTTGCAGACGACACTGCAGTCTACCGCAGCAGTTCTAACCTGCAATATAGAGTCACAAAAATAGAGCAACACCTACAATCCATCCAGAAATGGGCTAACCAATGGAAACAAAAAAAAAAAACAATAAACGCGGAGAAAACCCAAGCAATACAATACGATTCACATTCAAAAAGAATACCTCCTAACCTGCATATACGCCTCAGAAATAACAATCTTCCATGGTCAGGCACAATAAAGTATCTAGGCATCAAGCTGGACAAGAGGTTGACATTTAGAGACCATGTTACACACGTTTGTAACAAGGCTGCAGCAGCAATATTCAGACTGTACCCAATCATCAAAGGAAACAGAATAAATATGCGCGCCAAAAAGAAAATCTTCAAAACCGTCATAGGAACCAGCCATCACTTACGGCTCTGAAAATCTGGTCAATGGCCGCAGACACCAACATAACAAGAGTAAAAAAGGGTGCAGAACAAATACTTCAGAATTACTGCTGATGCCGGTCGGTACCAGACAAACCGAGACATATACACAAACCATAACATACTCAAAATCCCGGAAATCATCCAAAGAAAAATCCATAAAGTTTTTTTTTTTTCCACCAAACCACGGATTCGAACCACCCACTCATCAGAAATCTGGGACAAAATCCACCCGACCCAAGAACGACATTTCCCATCACGACAAAACACCACAAACTACAACATACCATGATAAACAAAAATAAAATACAAACACCATAACACTCACTCAAACAACAAACATCTACACACACCCAAGAGACCCTATCATCCCATCATTTTGTTACCCAACATAATCAGACAGAAGGCAGGGATCAAGGACAGATCCGGTCCTTCGAGTACAGGGGGTAAAAAATACCCATCAGACCAGCTCTCTCTCTCTCTCTCTCTCTCTCTCTCCTCCTCGCTTCTCCGTGCCGACGCTGCCCCGCACACGCGTTCGCGTTCGCGCTCGCGTTCGGCCGACACCACACGACAGGTCTTTGGGGCCCCGCCACTGCGCACACGCACGCCTCCTCCTCTTCCTTAGTTCTTTTTCGCTTTTCTTTTCTCCCCCGCCCCCCGCTCTCACCGCCACATCATCCCGCAACCCTTGGGGGATGCTTCCCAACATCAACGCGCCCCAATTCCACTCTCTGCCCGTGCCGCACTCTCCACTTTGCTTCTCCCCGTCCCCTACACACACGACTACCGAAACCCCGGTTGACACACCTTCTCGTAGGACAGGGGTGCGTGCGTGCGTGCGTGCGTGCGTGCGTGCGTTGTCTTGACGGTGACAGCAACAGCAACGGATCCGTCCATCCCATTCCCCCCCACTCGGTAAAGAACCATGTTCAACCCACACTACACAACAAGGGGGGCACACACGAACGCGAAAGAAAGGGCAGGGCAGGGCAGGGGCAACTATCTCGTACACATTCTTCCTCAGAACCCACATATCGCATCAACGAACGGCAGGCCAATTGCGGACTCAGCCGTGTCAGGCAAATCCAACCCAACCAACACCTCCCACGGAAACCCTGACACTGATCCAGCAGTACGTCCACATACATCGCCACACCAAATACGGGTGACGAGTGAGCAACAAATGGAACAATACACAACAAGGCTGACCTAATAAAAACTGCACGTCACGTCATACCTTCCAGACAGACGCAGTTCCGACGGGACGGCGGAACCGTATACGTACCTTTCAGCCACAACAACCGACCGACTGGACACGCCCGCGTCTCCAGCCAGCCAACCACCAGGGCCACACAGCCCGCAAGTTTCAGCGTCAACACTTCTTAACGTACGTTGCAAACTTTTCAAAACATTGCCACACACACACACACACACACACACCACGAAAAGCGTCAACCTCTCTCACACTGGATACACTCAACACTTTTTGTCGGCGGAGCTTGAGGCCAACGGTTGACACACCCCCACCGGCCACACAGGTTTCCCTTTGAAAATTGCAGTGACGGAGACGCGGCATTACGAGAGGGTTGTTTCCGAGAGCGCGAGCTGGACGGAGCTGCGGCGCCGCCGCCGCCGAGGGGTAATGAACGCACGCGATGCCGCATGACAGCCCATCACCCAAAGTTTCACCCACAACTGCACAGGTCGCACCCCCTTTTCGCGCCATACTAGTGTCGATCGTCAATTACAGCTCACGGTGTTCGCATTTGCCACTTGACGGGGGGGAAAAGAAAACAAAACAAACATCTGACACGCCATGTGTTTCTCTCTCTCTGTTATATCTAGGTCATTGGGCAGCCACTGTAAAAAAAAAAAAAAAAAAAAATATTTTTACGACATGGTTGGGTAAGTGATTTAAAGACAACAATTGTGGGTCACACACCATAGACCATTTCGATAGTGTTCTTGTTCTTCTCTTTTTCCTTTTTTTATCGCTCAATTGAAATAAAACCTGGGGATGATGCAATGCTGCGATATGGCACAACCGTCGTCCATTGTACACAACTCGGGAACAAAAAGAAACCAATTCAGGGAACGTTCGTTCCTTCACAACGTTTCTTTCAACGCACTTGGTCTTTACCATCCTGTATTCAACACACATTTCCTTTCATCAAACTAGGGCATTTCCATAACAGTTTGTTTCCGTTTCTGTGAGCACAATACTGCTTCTTCGACGTCATTTCACCATCTTAACTAGAGACAAACAACAAAATAGGAAAACAGCCTTGAGAACCCCGTCCACCAAATTTCAGTTAGCACGGCATCCAAGATTCTTTTCCGGGGAGTGCAGTGCAGCTGACGCTGCTCAGACCATATACCGTCGCCAGTCTCACTCAACTCTTGCGCATTCCATTCTACGCTACGTGACTATGCAAAAATGAATGAATCAAACCCGCCCAGAGAGCGTCTTGTGCGAGGGGACACACGATATAGAGAACAACAAAACACACAGGGGACACCACCAAAGTTGGAGAGAACGTTTCCACCACGGCAGCCGCGCCGTCACGCGCTTTTTTTTTTTCCTCCCCCCCCCCCACTGCACACCTCCGACACCACGGGAACGTTCACCGTCCCGTTGCCCTACACTGGGCGTTTCTTTTCAACCCCCCACCCTATTCCTCGCTCCCCGGACATTCGACCGATCACAAAGTGCAACCTCTCGTTACCGTCGGGTGCCCCTCTTCATCCCCGGGGCGCCAACAACAAAACAAAAAAAAAAAAAAAAAAAACACCACCGACGCCGTCGTCTCGCGTCACCTCACTCAACTGAGCGGAAAATACACGTACATCCAGAATGACGACACCGCCTCCACAAACAAAAACCAGACGTCAGACGTCAGGTCGAAAGAGGGCACCGTACGTCGTGGCGCGTGGTCTCCTAACTCACCTCGCGCGTTCAAATACAATGCAATGCGTGTCTCCTCACGTTCACACACACCTCCACGCTCCACTTTTACGTCGCCCAACCAACCAACTAACTTAACCCACCCGCTCGGCGTAGAAGCAGCTGTAGGCGGCAACGTGTTTCTCACCCTCGCCACCAACGGTGTGACATCCGACAATCGCGGTTTGCTTTCCGTTCCACACCTCCGGCCATACCATACAAAGGGGACAAAAAAAAATATATCAAACAAGCCAACTCCAGCGATCCGCCCCCCTAACACCAACACGTCTCGAAACACCCACGCCCACGACCCGGCTGTGGCTAAAGTGCGTATCCCAACGTCACACCAAAACCAAAGGCGCCGGCGCCGCACCACACCACAAGCTACAGCTACAGCTGTGCCGCCGTCCACCCGCTCACAACAACAACAACAACAACAACAATTCCGCCCTTCCCGCAAAGGCATTTTGGTGGCCCTGAAAAGGGCCGTTTTTTCTTTTCTTCGCCGCGCCGCGGACGAGCCTCCTATTTCCAAGAGCCACCTCCTTACTTGGAGCTCGTGTACTTGGTCACCGCCTTCGTGCCCTCGCTCACCGCGTGCTTGGCCAGCTCGCCAGGCAGCAAGAGCCGCACAGCGGTCTGGATCTCGCGGGACGTGATGGTCGAGCGCTTGTTGTAGTGCGCCAGGCGAGAAGCCTCGGCCGCAATGCGCTCGAAAATGTCGTTCACGAAGCTGTTCATGATGCTCATCGCCTTCGAAGAGATGCCCGTGTCAGGGTGCACCTGCTTCAGCACCTTGTAGATGTAGATGGCATAGCTCTCCTTCCTCTTGCGCTTCTTCTTCTTGTCGCCCTTCGAAATGTTCTTCTGCGCCTTGCCAGCCTTCTTGGCGGCTTTCCCGCTAGTCTTGGGCGGCATCACGAACAAACAGGCAGGCAGGCACGCGCAGTCAGTCAGTCAGTCAGGCGCTCCGCTCCAGTCAGCGTCTCCCCACACAGTGGCACCCGCCGCACGCCGCCGCCGCACCTTTACCAGCTCGCCCTGCTGCGGCCCGAGGAAGTGGACCTGCAGCTCCGTCGCCTCAATCCGAGGAAGGCGGGTGGCACCGATGGTGTCACCAACCACCTGTTGAGGATGATACCGCCGGAGGTACACCAATCTCTGGCGGACATCTTTAACAGTATCCTCCGCACTGGGACCTTCCCTTCCACATGGAAACATGCGGAAGTGGTTGCCATCCCCAAGAGCGGCAAGGATCCGCGACTGGCAGCGCACTACCGGCCGATCAGTCTGCTCCCGTCCCTCTCAAAAGTGTTTGAGAGGTTGTACGTGGAGCGGCTGCTGCGCATCGTGACAGAGCAGCAACTCCTTCCCGAGGAGCAGTTTGGTTTCCGGCGGGGCCACTCTACCACACAGCAGCTGTTGCGCCTCGTGGAGCAGGCGATGCGTGCGCTGGAGACGCGAGAGTACCTAGGGGCGGTACTTCTCGACGTCTCCAAAGCCTTCGACTGCGTGTGGCACGACGGCCTCGTGTACAAACTTTTTGTGCACGGGGTACCGACGTCGCACGTGGTCCTGCTGCGCTCGTATCTCTCGGGGCGCACTTTCCACGTCCGAGCTGATGAGGGCACATCCACCGACCGGCAGATTCGGGCGGGAGTGCCGCAGGGGTCGGTCCTCGGTCCCCTGCTGTACTCCCTGTACACCGCCGACGCCCCGCGGGTGGCACGCGTGGAGTTGGCGCTTTATGCTGACGACACGGCGCTGTTCACCCGCAGCATGAACGCGGCCGAGATGCGCCGCCGCCTCCAGCTCGGATGTGACGTCCTGGGTGCCTGGTCCACGAAATGGCGCCTTAAGTTTAACGCTGCGAAGAGCCAGGCTGTCATCTTTAGCAGAAGGATGATGCCACCGGACCTACCGCCGGTCACGATCATGGGGGGCCCCATTCCATGGTTGCGGACCGGCAACTATCTCGGGGTGACATTGGACAGACACCTGACGTGGCTGCCACACATCCGCGACGTCAGAGGGCGGGTAGTGGGGCGCCTTCGTGCGCTTTACCCATTCCTCAATCCCTCATCGACGCTTCCTCCACGCCACGGCCTCACCATGTATCTGTCCCTCGTCCGACCGGTACTGGAATATGCGGCCGTGGTGTGGGGTAACGCGGCAGCGACGCACATTGCGACGCTTCAACGCGTGCAAAATGGGGCGCTGCGACTTGCGCTCCACAAGCCGCCTCGCTACCCAGCAAGGCTGCTCCATGAGGAAGCGGGCATCCCTTTCCTACGGGATCGGTTCCGGCAAATCGCCAGGGTGTTTTACAGCGATGCAGAACACTCTGCCAGTCGCCTGATTCGTGGTCTGGGCCGCCAGGTCCACCACAGGCCAACGACTCGATGGCCAGATCTACTGCGAGAGTAATTTCTCTCGCAGCACGATGTCGGTAACAAATATGGCGTCGCAATGACTGACGCCTAGTGAGGATAGCTCACTCTGTTAGGAATAAAAGCACCCTGAAGATGTCACTGCAGGAACAGCAGCACCGCTGCTTAACCTGCCCCTACACCTGGCATATGAAGCCAGCGTTTTACAGCGAGCGAGCGGCGCCGGCACGCACTCCGCTGCTCGACTCGCTGCGGCTCGCACCGTTTGGGGCGTTGTGCTTTTCTTTCTCGCTTCTTTCGAAACTAGCCCATCGCCATGTCCGGACGCGGAAAGGGAGGCAAAGTCAAGGGCAAGTCAAAGTCCCGCTCAAGCAGGGCTGGGCTCCAGTTCCCGGTCGGCAGAATCCACCGCCTCCTGCGCAAGGGAAACTACGCCGAGCGCGTCGGCGCCGGGGCGCCCGTCTACCTCGCCGCCGTCATGGAGTACCTCGCGGCTGAGGTGCTCGAGCTGGCCGGAAACGCGGCCCGCGACAACAAGAAGACGCGCATCATCCCGCGCCACCTGCAGCTCGCCATACGCAACGACGAGGAGCTCAACAAGCTCTTGTCGGGCGTCACCATCGCACAGGGAGGTGTCCTGCCCAACATCCAGGCCGTCCTGCTGCCAAAGAAGACCGAGAAGAAGGCCTAAAAGAGAGACAGCGCAATCGGCAACCGCCGCGTGCTCCCTTGGCACGCAGCGCTCCATTTGCCGCCTCGGCTCAAAAACAAAACACAATCGGCCCTTTTCAGGGCCACCACACAAACCTACGTCCAAAGCAGAATTCCAGTCGTTCGTCGCACCACTTTTCTCTCTCTCTCTCTCTCTCTCTCTCTTTCTGTGTACGGTTTTTTTTTTCCTTCTTACACACACAGGCGCCGCCATCTTGTACACACGTACTTGGCCACCTCCTCCACTCCACTCCACGCACGCACAGTCTCGCGACCATTAACCAGCACACGTGGCGCACAACAACACACCTCAAAAATAACCCCTCGGCACTCAGCCGCGCCGCAACACACAGCCCATCCACCGACAAGAAGCATACAAGCAGAGAGGGAGGGGAAGGAAGGAAGGAAGGAAGGAAGGAGCTCACACAACGCAAGGGCACGCTTCCTTCCCTCCCAACCGCACCGCACACCACGTCAAAAAAACTCCAAACAAAACTAAAAGGCCAAGTAGACTAAAAAGGAAAAGAAAAAAAAAAAAAAACCAGCAACACAGACTCTTTCGCACTTTTCAACTTCCGAACACTGTGGTGGCCCTGAAAAGGGCCGTTTTTCAATCTCTCTTTCCTTCCTTCGGTCTCACACCGCCTAACCGCCGAAACCGTACAGGGTGCGCCCCTGCCTCTTCAGGGCGTACACCACGTCCATGGCCGTCACAGTCTTGCGCTTGGCGTGCTCAGTGTACGTCACCGCGTCGCGGATCACGTTCTCCAGGAACACCTTCAGCACTCCGCGCGTCTCCTCGTAGATCAGACCAGAGATGCGCTTCACGCCGCCCCTGCGCGCCAGGCGGCGGATCGCGGGCTTCGTGATGCCCTGGATGTTGTCGCGCAACACCTTGCGGTGCCGCTTGGCGCCACCCTTGCCGAGCCCCTTTCCTCCCTTGCCGCGGCCTGTCATTCTTCTTCTTCAAGCGTCTCAACCACAATAATATAAAAAACAGAAAGCAAGGCAAGCTCCTCACCCGGCGCTAGCGAGTCGGCTACGGTTGTGGCGCCCAGCTCGCTCGCTCGCTATAACTATCGAGCAGTCCTATGCTCGAGTGTTGGCAGTATAAGCGATCTAGCGCTATTCCTGCTGATAAAATGGTTTTCTGAAAACGGAGAGTCCTTTCTTGATGAACCGTCCTCTCGGATGCATTGCATCCTATGGGGTTACGAGTGGTTTAGGCTCGTAAATCGAAATTGATGGGTGGTTGTTGTCTCAGGAATGTTATTATTTCCGGAGAGAGTAAAGGTGATGGTGGGATTGTTACCTCGGCCTCAGTCGGGTCTCGCGGTGGTGATTCGCGACCCGTCGAAGACTCCGTCTCCGCGCCCCCGCCTGAGACCACAAAAATGTGTTCCCAGTCAGAGGGCGTGAAGACGGGGTACTTGTTGATGACATATAGGTCCTTCTTTGATACCAGCCTCCTGAGGACCTGGTTTTGCCTCACTGGTCCGTATGGCTGGTGGGGAAGGGAAGGTTTCGGCCTATCGGGAGGTGTGAAGGGGTAGGGGTTGTCCATGTGCGGGTAGGACCCGTCACGAAGGGACGCAGCGATCTTCCGCAGCACAGGTTGCACACTTTGCTCCATGGGAAGCGGTAAGCATGCTGTCGTTGCCGCGAGAGTTGGAGGAGTCTCGTTGTGCGCCCCTTCGTCCTGCGCCAGCATCTTGTCCTCCCCGTCAGGAGGGAGAGCAGGCGACTCCACGTCCATAGGAGACGCCGCGAAGTCCGGCACGTTGGCAGGCGGCGCGGCGGGCTCCGTTTGGGTGGACGCGTCCACCCCCGCCGGACGTCTCGCTGTGGAAACGGCGGTGGGTGCAGACATCTTCTTCAGGACTCGCAGCTCCTCGCGCAGCTGTTGCAGCTGGCGGTGTACTGCCACGAGCTCCTCCTTCGTGGCGGCCCTCTCGGCCGCGATGGCAGCACGGAAGGACGCCAGTGCGTTGTCTGTCTCGGCTTCAGTTCGCCACGGCCCACCGTCCCCGCCGGGGCGGGGGGGCGGGACGGCCGTCCTGTTACCGGGGGCCGCTTCTACCTGTTGAGCAGCCTTCTTGCCTCTGCAGTCCTTTAGGTAGGCGCAGCTGCGCGCGTTTGCGGCGTGCGTGCCGCCGCAGTTCGCGCACTTGGCAGCCGCGCCACGTGGCTTGGTGCACGCACGTGTGTCGTGCGCCTCAGCACACTTCAGGCACGCTACCGTGCCCCTGCAGGCTTTCGCGATGTGCCCCAACTTCTGGCACTTGAAGCACTGCTGCTCCTGATGCTTCTTCGGGCGTCGTTTGCGTCCGCGGGCCTTCCTGATCGCTGCGACCAGGAAGTCTAATGCAGCCGCAATCTTGCCTCCTCTTCCGCCTCGAGCCATGTTCGTAGCGTGTGCCAGCGAAGAAGTAGCACCGTGTGAGCGAGCGTCCGTCCGCAGGGGTGGCGCCCAGCGCGCGCGCCGCCCCCCTATATAGACTCTGGGGCCCCGCGGCCCGCCCTCCCCTCCCCCCACCACCGCGCACCGAGGGCATATAAGCGCAGCACCGGGGCGCGCGGGCCCGTTGTCAAGGCAGCACCGGACGCCGTCGCGCACGCATATCCACGCCGCATCCGCATCCGCAGTAGCCATGGCCCGGACAAAGCAAACGGCCCGCAAGTCCACCGGCGGAAAGGCGCCGCGCAAACAGCTCGCCACCAAGGCGGCGAGGAAGAGCGCGCCCGCCACCGGCGGCGTCAAGAAGCCCCACCGCTACAGGCCGGGCACCGTCGCCCTGCGAGAAATCAGGCGCTACCAGAAGAGCACAGAGCTGCTCATCCGCAAGCTGCCATTCCAGCGCCTAGTGCGCGAGATCGCCCAGGACTTCAAGACCGACCTGCGCTTCCAGAGCTCCGCAGTCATGGCCCTGCAGGAGGCCAGCGAGGCCTACCTCGTCGGCCTCTTCGAAGACACCAACCTGTGCGCAATCCACGCCAAGCGAGTCACCATCATGCCCAAGGACATCCAGCTCGCGCGCCGCATCCGCGGTGAGCGCGCCTAAACCCGCACACCGCCAAACAAACAAAACGGCCCTTTTCAGGGCCACTAACGTCTCTCCGTCGCGAGCAAAACTTTGTCGGTCGCAACGACTAGTTCCCCACTCACTCTCCAGTCCAGTCGTCCCACCCCCGGCCCGGCGCCGCCGTTTCCAAAAAAAAAAAAAAAAAAAAAAAGCACCGCACCGGCCGAGCCAAGTCGCAAGCGTCAATAGCGCCACCCACACAGGCCACGGCACAAAACGTGACGCCCGGAAAGCAAAGCCAAAAAAGACTATTCCAAAACCACCACCAAGACAAACAAACAAACGCGGCGCAAAATAAATAGGTAAAAATAATAAAAGTAAAATACACTTTATGTAACACCAACCGCGCGCCGCCGCCCACGCCCGCCAACGACCCCACAATCCAACCACCGCGGCACGCAAACACCATCCACACATGAAACAAACAAACGCCAGCAAGCAAGACAGACAGACAGACAGACAACAAGGCAACCGACCGACCACGACACGACAATCAACACCTTCCCGACGTGCTTTGATGGCCCTGAGAAGGGCCGTTTTTGTTTTCGTCCGGGACCGCGCGACAGCCTCTGGTTGCGCGCCGGCCACCAGGCGACGGTGTCAACCGCCAACCCTTCCCTGCCCTTTTTACTTCTTCTTCTTGGGCGAAGCCTTCGCCTTAGACGGCGTCGCCGTCGCCTTCTTCGGGCGCGGCGCCTTCGGCTTCTTCGTCGGAACCTTGGCGGCCTTCTTCGCCTTCGACGGCGACTTGGCCTTGGCCGGCTTGGCCGCAGCCGCCTTCTTCGCACCCGCGGGAGCGGCCGACGCCGCAGACGCCTTCTTGGCGGCGCCCGCCTTCCGACCGGTCGCCGCCTTCACGCCGCCAGCCTTCTTTGCGCCGGCCGCACGGGCCCCCTTCTTCTCCTTGCTGGCCGGAGCGGCGCGCTTCTTCTTCGCACCACCGCCGCCACCACGAGCCTTGCCGCCCTCGGCCGCCCCGCCGCCGGCGCCGGCAAGCTTGAAAGAGCCCGACGCGCCCTTCCCCTTCGTCTGCACCAGCTCGCCAGCCACGACGGCCGACTTGAGGTACTTCTTGATAAAGGGCGCCAGCTTCTCCGCGTCCAGCTTGTAGTGCGCGGCAATGTACTTCTTGATCGCCTGCAGCGACGACCCGCCGCGCTCCTTCAGACTCTTGATGGCGGCCGTCACCATCTCAGAGGTGCGCGGGTGCGCAGGCTTGGCGCGCGGCTTCTTCGCAGACGACGCAGACTTGGCCTTCTTCGTAGTGCCGGTGGCGGCGGGTGCCGCGGCAGTCTCGTTCGTAGCCGCCTGGTCTGCCATCTTTTGCTTGTTCTCTTTTCTTTTTTCCCCTTGGTTTCGCTTCCTTCTCTCCTTCGACGACGCACAACAGCGAGGGGCGCGCAGCAGAGAATAGCCGCGCACGCGCCTGGCCCAGCCAGTGTCGCGGGCGGGCGCGGACGGCCGAGAGAGCGGCCGCCACTCGGCGCGCCGCCGCGCCGCCGCGCCGCGCCGCCGCGCCGCGCCGCCGCGCCGCGCCTCCCGCGCTTGCTACCGCCCAACGTCCGACAGCCTGCGCGGAGCAGCCCCCAACCTGCGCCGCAACCACCCGCGCCATTCAAACCACCGAGGATGGGGCTACACACACCGACACCACGGTCGCCAACCAGTCGCCGCGGCGGCGCCGCAAACCACGGCCAAACTGCAGCCACCGCGCGCCACAGCCTGGGTCGGCCCGCCGAGAATCGCCGCCCCCGCCCAAATGCCGCCCCCACAGCCCCAGCCGACGACCCGCCACAATGGCCAAACCTTCGTCAAAACTCCCACACCGTCGCCGCGGCAGCCCGGCCACCGCGGCCGGCGCCACAGCCACACGAGCCGAGTCGTGCGGCGATGACGGCCGTGCACAAACGCACCTCCGCCGCCCCATCGCCTTCCGCCGTTTTCCCGATCGGCCCGCAGCCGTCGGGCCACGCCAAAAAGAAAATCTTCAAAACCGTCATAGGAACCAGCCATCACTTACGGCTCTGAAAATCTGGTCAATGGCCGCAGACACCAACATAACAAGAGTAAAAAAGGGTGCAGAACAAATACTTCAGAATTACTGCTGATGCCGGCCGGTACCAGACAAACCGAGACATATACACAAACCATAACATACTCAAAATCCCGGAAATCATCCAAAGAAAAATCCATAAAGTTTTTTTTTTTCCACCAAACCACGGATTCGAACCACCCACTCATCAGAAATCTGGGACAAAATCCACCCGACCCAAGAACGACATTTCCCATCACGACAAAACACCACAAACTACAACATACCATGATAAACAAAAATAAAATACAAACACCATAACACTCACTCAAACAACAAACATCTACACACACCCAAGAGACCCTATCATCCCATCATTTTGTTACCCAACATAATCAGACAGAAGGCAGGGATCAAGGACAGATCCGGTCCTTCGAGTACAGGGGGTAAAAAATACCCATCAGACCAGCTCTCTCTCTCTCTCTCTCTCTCTCTCTCTCCTCCTCGCTTCTCCGTGCCGACGCTGCCCCGCACACGCGTTCGCGTTCGCGCTCGCGTTCGGCCGACACCACACGACAGGTCTTTGGGGCCCCGCCACTGCGCACACGCACGCCTCCTCCTCTTCCTTAGTTCTTTTTCGCTTTTCTTTTCTCCCCCGCCCCCCGCTCTCACCGCCACATCATCCCGCAACCCTTGGGGGATGTTTCCCAACATCAACGCGCCCCAATTCCACTCTCTGCCCGTGCCGCACTCTCCACTTTGCTTCTCCCCGTCCCCTACACACACGACTACCGAAACCCCGGTTGACACACCTTCTCGTAGGACAGGGGTGCGTGCGTGCGTGCGTGCGTGCGTGCGTGCGTTGTCTTGACGGTGACAGCAACAGCAACGGATCCGTCCATCCCATTCCCCCCCACTCGGTAAAGAACCATGTTCAACCCACACTACACAACAAGGGGGGCACACACGAACGCGAAAGAAAGGGCAGGGCAGGGCAGGGGCAACTATCTCGTACACATTCTTCCTCAGAACCCACATATCGCATCAACGAACGGCAGGCCAATTGCGGACTCAGCCGTGTCAGGCAAATCCAACCCAACCAACACCTCCCACGGAAACCCTGACACTGATCCAGCAGTACGTCCACATACATCGCCACACCAAATACGGGTGACGAGTGAGCAACAAATGGAACAATACACAACAAGGCTGACCTAATAAAAACTGCACGTCACGTCATACCTTCCAGACAGACGCAGTTCCGACGGGACGGCGGAACCGTATACGTACCTTTCAGCCACAACAACCGACCGACTGGACACGCCCGCGTCTCCAGCCAGCCAACCACCAGGGCCACACAGCCCGCAAGTTTCAGCGTCAACACTTCTTAACGTACGTTGCAAACTTTTCAAAACATTGCCACACACACACACACACACACACACCACGAAAAGCGTCAACCTCTCTCACACTGGATACACTCAACACTTTTTGTCGGCGGAGCTTGAGGCCAACGGTTGACACACCCCCACCGGCCACACAGGTTTCCCTTTGAAAATTGCAGTGACGGAGACGCGGCATTACGAGAGGGTTGTTTCCGAGAGCGCGAGCTGGACGGAGCTGCGGCGCCGCCGCCGCCGAGGGGTAATGAACGCACGCGATGCCGCATGACAGCCCATCACCCAAAGTTTCACCCACAACTGCACAGGTCGCACCCCCTTTTCGCGCCATACTAGTGTCGATCGTCAATTACAGCTCACGGTGTTCGCATTTGCCACTTGACGGGGGGGGAAAAGAAAACAAAACAAACATCTGACACGCCATGTGTTTCTCTCTCTCTGTTATATCTAGGTCATTGGGCAGCCACTGTAAAAAAAAAATATTTTTACGACATGGTTGGGTAAGTGATTTAAAGACAACAATTGTGGGTCACACACCATAGACCATTTCGATAGTGTTCTTGTTCTTCTCTTTTTCCTTTTTTTATCGCTCAATTGAAATAAAACCTGGGGATGATGCAATGCTGCGATATGGCACAACCGTCGTCCATTGTACACAACTCGGGAACAAAAAGAAACCAATTCAGGGAACGTTCGTTCCTTCACAACGTTTCTTTCAACGCACTTGGTCTTTACCATCCTGTATTCAACACACATTTCCTTTCATCAAACTAGGGCATTTCCATAACAGTTTGTTTCCGTTTCTGTGAGCACAATACTGCTTCTTCGACGTCATTTCACCATCTTAACTAGAGACAAACAACAAAATAGGAAAACAGCCTTGAGAACCCTGTCCACCAAATTTCAGTTAGCACGGCATCCAAGATTCTTTTCCGGGGAGTGCAGTGCAGCTGACGCTGCTCAGACCATATACCGTCGCCAGTCTCACTCAACTCTTGCGCATTCCATTCTACGCTACGTGACTATGCAAAAATGAATGAATCAAACCCGCCCAGAGAGCGTCTTGTGCGAGGGGACACACGATATAGAGAACAACAAAACACACAGGGGACACCACCAAAGTTGGAGAGAACGTTTCCACCACGGCAGCCGCGCCGTCACGCGCTTTTTTTTTTTCCTCCCCCCCCCCACTGCACACCTCCGACACCACGGGAACGTTCACCGTCCCGTTGCCCTACACTGGGCGTTTCTTTTCAACCCCCCACCCTATTCCTCGCTCCCCGGACATTCGACCGATCACAAAGTGCAACCTCTCGTTACCGTCGGGTGCCCCTCTTCATCCCCGGGGCGCCAACAACAAAACAAAAAAAAAAAAAAAAAACACCACCGACGCCGTCGTCTCGCGTCACCTCACTCAACTGAGCGGAAAATACACGTACATCCAGAATGACGACACCGCCTCCACAAACAAAAACCAGACGTCAGACGTCAGGTCGAAAGAGGGCACCGTACGTCGTGGCGCGTGGTCTCCTAACTCACCTCGCGCGTACAAATACAATGCAATGCGTGTCTCCTCACGTTCACACACACCTCCACGCTCCACTTTTACGTCGCCCAACCAACCAACTAACTTAACCCACCCGCTCGGCGTAGAAGCAGCTGTAGGCGGCAACGTGTTTCTCACCCTCGCCACCAACGGTGTGACATCCGACAATCGCGGTTTGCTTTCCGTTCCACACCTCCGGCCATACCATACAAAGGGGACAAAAAAAAAATATATCAAACAAGCCAACTCCAGCGATCCGCCCCCCTAACACCAACACGTCTCGAAACACCCACGCCCACGACCCGGCTGTGGCTAAAGTGCGTATCCCAACGTCACACCAAAACCAAAGGCGCCGGCGCCGCACCACACCACAAGCTACAGCTACAGCTGTGCCGCCGTCCACCCGCTCACAACAACAACAACAACAACAACAATTCCGCCCTTCCCGCAAAGGCATTTTGGTGGCCCTGAAAAGGGCCGTTTTTTCTTTTCTTCGCCGCGCCGCGGACGAGCCTCCTATTTCCAAGAGCCACCTCCTTACTTGGAGCTCGTGTACTTGGTCACCGCCTTCGTGCCCTCGCTCACCGCGTGCTTGGCCAGCTCGCCAGGCTGCAAGAGCCGCACAGCGGTCTGGATCTCGCGGGACGTGATGGTCGAGCGCTTGTTGTAGTGCGCCAGGCGAGAAGCCTCGGCCGCAATGCGCTCGAAAATGTCGTTCACGAAGCTGTTCATGATGCTCATCGCCTTCGAAGAGATGCCCGTGTCAGGGTGCACCTGCTTCAGCACCTTGTAGATGTAGATGGCATAGCTCTCCTTCCTCTTGCGCTTCTTCTTCTTGTCGCCCTTCGAAATGTTCTTCTGCGCCTTGCCAGCCTTCTTGGCGGCTTTCCCGCTAGTCTTGGGCGGCATCACGAACAAACAGGCAGGCAGGCAGGCAGGCAGGCACGCGCAGTCAGTCAGTCAAGCGCTCCGCTCCAGTCAGCGTCTCCCCACACAGTGGCACCCGCCGCACGCCGCCGCCGCACCTTTACCAGCTCGCCCTGCTGCGGCCGCCGACCAATGGGGCGCGCGCGCAACCGGCCGCCGCACCCGAGCCCATAAAGGACCCCCACCCCGCCGGCGCCGGCACGCACGCACGCACGCACGCACGCACGCACGCACGCACGCACGCAGTCTGCGCTGAGATGTCGGAGCGAGAGGATGTCCGTACAGCGAAGGGTGTGGCGGATCGTCGTCCGGCAGAGCTTGCTTTGCCGGCGGCCCCATCCGGCCCCCCACCTAAGACGACCCAGGCATCGTCATTGGACACGACTATGGATTTCGAGTCGGCTGCACTGCAAGTACCGCTGCCCGAATCTGACGACGAGACGGCGGCACGACAAGAAGCGTCCACCTCCACCAGGACGAAGAAAAGGAGGGCGACCACCGCCACAGGAACTACTCGAGCCCCTCCTAAGGGAAAGAAGGCAAAACCGGCGGACGTCGTCGTCGATGAGGATGGTTTTCAACTCGTCAAACGGCCGGCGAGGAAGGCTCAACTGTCATCTGCACCGCCGGTTCCGACGACAAACAGTTATGATGAGCTCGCTGAGGGTGTGGAGTTACCTACTCAGAAGAGTGAACCAAGGCCGCCGCCTATTGTGGTCCAACATACTGAAGACTACGACGGCCTCTACAGGATGCTGCTTCGTCTTGTTGGCCAAGACAACGTTGTCATCAAGCCTGCTGGCACCAACCTGTACAAGGTCACGCTGAAAACAGCTGATGACTACAGAAAGGTTACGGCTGCGTTCGGAGAACAGGAAAAGCCGTTCTACACTTATCCGTCGGCAACGGACAAGACGCTAAAGATCGTCTTTCGAGGGCTCCCTCGAAACTACAGCCTGGATCACATCCGGCAGCAACTGGAGGATATGGGCTATGGATTTGGACTCAGATCGATAACCCGCCTACCGTCTCGCCGAACCAGAAAGGAGACGCCGCTGGTCCTAGTGGTCACTTGTGATATCCCACACAACCGTGGGCTGTGGCAGGTCACGAAGATAGCGGCGACACCAGTCACTACGGAAAAACTCCGCTCGAAGAGGGGAGAACCTCAGTGCTACAACTGCCAAATGGTTGGGCATGTAGCACGGTTCTGCACGCTACCCCCACGCTGTGTTAAGTGTGCAGGGGAGCACGCTAGTCGCGACTGCACACGGCAGCGGACAGATGGACCGCCCAAATGCGCTGGATGTGGGGGAGAACATGTTGCCTCTTACCGCGACTGTTCCAGCTTCCAACGGGCTGCGGCACGGAGCCGTGGCCAACGCCCTGGCTCAATAAAGCGGCCTGCACCAGTCAGACCTGGAGTCAGTTTTGCTGCTGCTGTTTCCCCTGGCTCCTCTCCGCAGGCCCCCATACCTGCGACGGCGCCAGCCACTGTTGCAACAGCTGCAGACAACAAGAAGGCCCGCCGTCCACGAGGCACAGCGCGACCACCAGCACTGCGTCCTGATCAGCAACAGAGTGAAGACCAGGGACAACACGACCGCTCCCAACAGGGACGCCAGGCTGTCGTCGTGGAAACCCCAGCTCAACACCCACACGCTGCATCTGCACCCTCCCAGGCGGCCGATTCCAGCATGGAAGAAATGAAGCTCCTCCTGCAAGAACTTCGGGAGCTTCTCAGGGATATCCCGCGGCAACTCATCGCCGCTGTTAGTGCAGCCGTTCAGGCAATCACCACCGGACCACTGAAGACCCAGCATGGCCCGTAGTCAACGAGGAGTCACTGTATGCGTGTGGAATGCCCAGGGCATCCGCACCCAAGATGGCGAATTTCGTCAGCTGCTGCGAGATGAAGCCGTTGACATTTGCCTCGTCTCGGAGACTTTTCTCAAGCCTGGAGTTCACGTCCGAGCAGCGAACTACGTGTGCTATCGGACTGACAGACCAACTCATGGCGGTGGTACTGCGGTCTACGTCCGGACTTCACTGGCGCACCATCAGATTCAGCTTCCGCCACTACAAGCGATGGAGGCAACTGCTGTAGCTGTTGACACCTCACATGGGCGCATCACGTTTGTGGCTGTCTACCGTCCACCTGGCAGGCAGTTACTCCAACAGGACGCTGAAGCGCTGCTGACATTACCTGGAAAGGTCTTTGCCGGCGGTGATTTTAATGCAAAACATACTGAATGGCATTCTCGTCTTACCAACAACCACGGACGAAAACTTCTCCGAGTCGCACAGCGGTGGAACGCCATCATCCTCGGACCTCATGATCCCACCCACTTTCCTAACAATGGTGGACCTCCAGACGTGCTTGACATTGCGGTGGCCAAGGGGGTGCCCTATGTTATATCTGCCAGCACTCGCAACGCCTTATCCTCGGACCATGTTCCAGTTATCTTTGACATCGATGTCGATGCTCAGCCAGTGTCGCGGAGAGGAATCCAGACCAGGAACACCAACTGGATCCGATACCAGGAGCTGATCGCTGAGGGCCTCCGAGATGCACCAGATGCTGCTGAGGTTGGAGTTGATGGCTATGCCCGATTCCTTCAAGACTGTGCTATTCAGGCGGTGCACCGGGCCACACCGCGGCCGCGATCCGAACCACCTGACCGATCACGGCAACTGCCACCACATCTAATGGAGGCGATAACCACCAAAAATCGCCTATTCCGTGAATGGCAGCTGACACGAAACGCAGCAACGAAGAGGGCACTAAACCGGATGAGGAGAGAGATAAAGGTTGCCGTTGCAAATCACCGCCATCAGGAATGGTCCAACCGCCTGGCCACTCTTCGGGTTGATGATGGTACTGCTTGGAAAGCCACGCAGTTCTTCCTCCGCCGACGACAGAGGATACCGCCGCTACAAGTCGGTCAAAACATCGCCAGCAGCCCAGCGGACAAAGCCAACGCCATCGCTGATGTTTTTGAACGAAATTTCCAGCCCATCATGGACCCCATGGATCCGGATCACATTCGACTGGTTGCACAACGTCTTCCGGTATTCCTCAATGCACCTGTGGGCGACGATCACATCGAAGAGGTGGATGCTGATGAAGTCTCCGTAGAACTTCGGCGACTCAACAAGCGCAAGGCGGGAGGCCCTGACCAGCTCACAAATGAAATGCTGCGACAGATGCCACCAGCAGCCATAGAACACCTGGCTCGACTTTTCAACAACATTCTCCGCAGTGGACACTATCCTCAAGCATGGAAACATGCGGAGGTAGTGCCCATCCAGAAGCCTGGGAAGGACCCTCGTTTACCAAGTAGCTACAGGCCTATCAGCTTACTACCAGCAGTCAGCAAGGTCTTTGAAAGACTTTATCTCCGACGCTTACAACGTCACATCCAGGAAGAACGTCTACTGCCGGACGAACAATGTGGTTTTCGCCCTGGTCATGCAACAACGCACCAACTGCTTCGACTAGTCGAAGAGGCCCTTGATGCCATCGAACGACGGGAGTTTTTCGGGGCCATCTTCCTGGATGTCTCACGGGCGTTCGATTCTGTATGGCATGAGGGGCTCCTTTTCAAGCTTCTGGACCTCGGTGTGCCCCTGCCGCATGTCCGCCTTCTACAATCTTACCTCGCCAACAGAAGCTTCCATGTCCGCACGGAGGATTTGTCGACGCGCCGTCTGGTCAGGGCTGGAGTTCCCCAAGGCTCCGTCCTCGGCCCCATACTCTACATCCTGTATACTGCAGACATGCCGCGGATGGACAGGGTCCATCTTGCCCTCTACGCAGATGATACAGCGATGTACGCAAGGAGCATGAATGCAGCTCTACTCCAACGACGCATGCAAGCAGCAGCTGACACACTTAGTCAGTGGGCCAGGAGGTGGCGCCTCAGCTTCAATGGGGCTAAGACGCAAGCCCTCCTCATCACGAAGAAACATATTCCAGCTGCTCTACCGCAGATCACCATTAGGGGAACCGCCGTACCTTGGGGCACTACAGCAAAGTACCTGGGTGTAACGCTGGATAGAGGGCTCACTTGGAGACATCACATCGATGATGTAGTCAAAAAGGTCAGGGGTAGAATGACACAGCTCTACCCGTTCCTCAATCCATCAACTGCACTCCCACCTGACCTGGGTGTTGCGATGTATCTGACTCTAATCCGTCCACTCATCGACTACGCCGCTGTGGTTTGGGGCAATGCCGCAGCGAGCCATGTCGGAAGACTACAACGACTCCAAAACCGGATCCTACGGCTGGCGTTGCACCTCCCTCGGGACTTCCCGTCGGACGACCTTCACCGAGTCTCGAACATTCCAACTGTTAGAGAGAGGTTTCGCCAGGCTGCACGACTTTTCTACGAGAAGACCACGCAGTCAACAAATCCGCTCCTCCGAGCACTAGGCCACCGTGTGCAACGTCTCAACGCCACCAGATGGCCACATCTGCTTCGCGACCAATAAGTTGCAAGCACGCCAGGAACGCCGTCCCAGCAGACTGAAAGGACATAAACACAACGAAAGGACAACCCACACACACCGCCAGCTTGGAGGAATAGCCAACCAGCTTAGACTCCACCGAACAACAGAGACCAATCTGTCTCTGTCAGGCTGAAGCAGCAGCGCCGGCACGCACTCCGCTGCTCGACTCGCTGCGGCTCGCACCGTTTGGGGCGTTGTGCTTTTCTTTCTCGCTTCTTTCGAAACTAGCCCATCGCCATGTCCGGACGCGGAAAGGGAGGCAAAGTCAAGGGCAAGTCAAAGTCCCGCTCAAGCAGGGCTGGGCTCCAGTTCCCGGTCGGCAGAATCCACCGCCTCCTGCGCAAGGGAAACTATTCCGAGCGCGTCGGCGCCGGGGCGCCCGTCTACCTCGCCGCCGTCATGGAGTACCTCGCGGCTGAGGTGCTCGAGCTGGCCGGAAACGCGGCCCGCGACAACAAGAAGACGCGCATCATCCCGCGCCACCTGCAGCTCGCCATACGCAACGACGAGGAGCTCAACAAGCTCTTGTCGGGCGTCACCATCGCACAGGGAGGTGTCCTGCCCAACATCCAGGCCGTCCTGCTGCCAAAGAAGACCGAGAAGAAGGCCTAAAAGAGAGACAGCGCAATCGGCAACCGCCGCGTGCTCCCTTGGCACGCAGCGCGCCATTTGCCGCCTCGGCTCAAAAACAAAACACAATCGGCCCTTTTCAGGGCCACCACACAAACCTACGTCCAAAGCAGAATTCCAGTCGTTCGTCGCACCACTTTTCTCTCTCTCTCTCTCTCTCTCTCTCTCTCTCTTTCTGTGTACGGTTTTTTTTTTCCTTCTTACACACACAGGCGCCGCCATCTTGTACACACGTACTTGGCCACCTCCTCCACTCCACTCCACGCACGCACAGTCTCGCGACCATTAACCAGCACACGTGGCGCACAACAACACACCTCAAAAATAACCCCTCGGCACTCAGCCGCGCCGCAACACACAGCCCATCCACCGACAAGAAGCATACAAGCAAAGAGGGAGGGGAAGGAAGGAAGGAAGGAAGGAAGGAAGGAGCTCACACAACGCAAGGGCACGCTTCCTTCCCTCCCAACCGCACCGCACACCACGTCAAAAAAACTCCAAACAAAACTAAAAGGCCAAGTAGACTAAAAAGGAAAAGAAAAAAAAAAAAACAGCAACACAGACTCTTTCGCACTTTTCAACTTCCGAACACTGTGGTGGCCCTGAAAAGGGCCGTTTTTCAATCTCTCTTTCCTTCCTTCGGTCTCACACCGCCTAACCGCCGAAACCGTACAGGGTGCGCCCCTGCCTCTTCAGGGCGTACACCACGTCCATGGCCGTCACAGTCTTGCGCTTGGCGTGCTCACTGTACGTCACCGCGTCGCGGATCACGTTCTCCAGGAACACCTTCAGCACTCCGCGCGTCTCCTCGTAGATCAGACCAGAGATGCGCTTCACGCCGCCCCTGCGCGCCAGGCGGCGGATCGCGGGCTTCGTGATGCCCTGGATGTTGTCGCGCAACACCTTGCGGTGCCGCTTGGCGCCACCCTTGCCGAGCCCCTTTCCTCCCTTGCCGCGGCCTGTCATTCTTCTTCTTCAAGCGTCTCAACCACAATAATATAAAAAACAGAAAGCAAGGCAAGCTCCTCACCTGGCGCTAGCGAGTCGGCTACGGTTGTGGCGCCCAGCTCGCTGCAGCTCATCGACGAAGACTTCTGTGATGTCCTCGGTGGCTGTGAAGTATTAGCATTCCTGCTTCGCCTTCAACATAGAAATTCTTTACATTATATGAATAAAATAATAATTTTTGTGGAAGCATAGATGATGTTTTCTTACTGCTGTGATTTTCATAGGGTGCTATTTGCAGTAGCGGTTTTTTTTTTTTTTTTTTTTTTTTTTTTTTATGTGGCCTTACGTACTAGTATGTGCATGAGGTGGTTGGTCCTTAGAGCATGATGCTTTACAATTGTCGGACCTTTACAGCGGACAATATCGCTGTCTGTGCTTGGATGGATGTGAGTGATTGGTTGTGATGTGATACTAATGCCTAGGGGGGAGGTTTGTGCTTACACTAGGATGGATATGAGGTGTCCATGTAGCTCTAGGCTTTACAAAGTTCGGACGATTACAGCGGACAATATCGCTGTCTGTGCTGTGATGGATATGAATGATAGGGCGGTGGTGGTGGTGGTGGAGGCATGTGCGTTGTTATCTATTCGTCCTCCACCTGTAGTAGGTCTGGCCATCTGGTCGTGGCCATGCGGTGTACTTTTCTTCCCAGCTGCTGGATGAGGGGGTTTGGGGATTCCCTCGTCTTTTCGTAGAAATTCCTTGCCGATTGTCGGAATCTCTTTGTTAGTTGTGGGACTTCCGCCATACGGTGCAGTTCTTCTGTGGAAAAGCGGTGTGGCAGCTTTAGGGCACGTTTTAGTGCGCGGTTTTGCACGGTTTGCAGCTTTTTGAGTGAGGTTGCAGCGGCGTTGCCCCACACAACTGCGGCGTATTCGAGGATGGGCCTCACCTGCGTGAGGTATAGTATTACCCCGATTCTTGGTGGTAGTGTCGACGTTGGGTTCATCACTGGGTACAGCGCCTGTAGTTTGTTGAGTGCTTTCTTCCGGACCTCTTCAATGTGAGGGGCCCATGTGAGTCGTCGATCGATTGTGACACCCAGGTATTTTGCTGTTGTCCCCCATGGGACTGGGGTGCCCCTGACTTGGATTTGCTGGTAGTCTGCTCGTATTTGTTTTTTCCCTATCGGGATGGCTTGGGTTTTGGTGGCGTTGAAGGTTAGTCTCCACTTTGTGGCCCATTCTGTTAATGTGTTGCAGGCGTTTTGCAGCCTCCTTTGCAGGTGGTTGGCGTTGGTGCTTCGGGAGTACAGGGCAGTGTCGTCTGCATATAGGGCCAGGTGTACTCTGTCGACTGTAGGTGTGTCGGCAGTGTACATGATGTACAGGAGTGGTCCTAGGACGCTGCCCTGTGGTACTCCTGCATTGATGTGGCGCACAGTGGATGTTCCGTCTTGGGCACGGACGTGGAATGTTCTTCCTTCTATATAGCTTTTCAGGAGCGCTACGTGTGACACTGGTACCCCCTGTACTAGGAGTTTGTACAGGAGGCCCTCGTGCCACACTGAGTCGAACGCTCGTGATACGTCTAGAAATACGGCTGCGAAGTATTCCTTCCGTTCGACGGCGTCTAGGGCTTCTTCTATCAGTCTTAGTAGCTGGTGGGTGGTAGCATGTCCGCATCTGAAGCCGAATTGGACGTCCGGTAGTACCCTTTCGTCACTGATGTGTCTCATGAGCCTCCTCGCATATATTCTTTCGAATATTTTTGACAGGGCGGGCAGGAGGCTAATGGGCCTGTAGCTTGCTGGTAGTCGGTGGTCTTTGCCTGGTTTGGGGATGGCCACTATTTCTGCATGCTTCCATGAAGTTGGATATTGGCCAGTCGATATGATGATGTTGAATATGGTTGTTAGAATAGGGATGACTGCTGGTGGCATTTGTCTCATTAGCTGGTTGGTTAGTAGGTCTGGTCCCCCAGCTTTCTTCGTGTTGAGGCAGCGGATTTGGGCCTCTACCTCTTCTGTGGTTATTTCTTCGATGACGTCGTCCTCTGCGCGGTTTGCTAGGTACAGTGGCAGTCTTTCTGTAACCATGGCGATGTGTTCTGGGTCAATGGGGTCATTGACTGGCTGGAAGTTTTGCTCGAATGTGTCCGCTAACGCGTCGGCCTTGGCGTCGGGTTCGCAGACTACGTCGTTTCCTACAATTAGCGGGGGTATTCTGCTTGTCTTGTTGAGTAGTTGTCTCGTGACTTTCCATGTGGATTGGTCGTGTAGGTTTAATGTGGCGACTTTGTTCTCCCATTCTGTGTTCCTGTGTTTCTGGATTTCGTATTTAACTTCACGCTGAAGTCTATTTACCTCTCTCTTTGTTGCTGGGAGTCTGGTTTCCTGCCATTCCCTTATTAGGCGGTTTTTGGTGCGTATTTTGTCTAGTATTTCTGGAGGGAGTTGTTTGTAGTTGTCCCTTTCTTGTTTTCTTCTTTGGGGGACCGCTGTGGCTGCTGCATCTAGTGCCAGGGTTGTTATGTGTAGCAGTGCAGCTTCCGTGCCTGCCGCTTGCGGATCGGGAACTGTGGTGAGTGTGTCTTCTAGTGTGTTCTGGTAGGTTCTCCAGTTGATGCCTTTCAGATCAATGCCTCTGTGTTCTTTCTTGGTACCATCTAGGTTGATGTGGAAGATTACTGGTGCATGGTCTGATGTGAGTTTCCTGACTGTGGTTGCTTCTGTGTCCAGATAGATCCCTTTGATGATTGCGAAGTCAATTATGTCCGGTTGACCTCTGTTTCGTGGGTATATCGTGGGCCCGTGGGGTGCAACAGTGACTGCGTCGTGTCTGATGATACTTCTGGCCAGTCTTCTGCCACAGAGATTTGTCAGGCGGCTATTCCACAGTGTGTTTTTGGCATTGAAGTCGCCTCCCAGGAATATGTTGCCTGGCATTGATAGTATGGTTTCGAAGTCTTGTGCTTCCAGTCTCCTAGCAGGCCGCCTATACAGTGAGATGAATTTGATCATACCTCTCGAGGTGTGAACTGCTACCCCTGTAGCTTCCGTTGTGGTGAGGTCCGGTAGGTTTATGAGGTGGTGTTTTAGGCAGGTGCGTACGTATATTGCCGTTCCACCACCTTGGGTTAGTCTGTCGTTCCTGTAGCAATTGTAGTTTGCCGCTTTGACTTGTGTTCCAGGTTTTAGGTTGGTTTCCTGGACTAGGCATATGTCTACCCGCTCTTCGTGCAGGAATTGCTTAAATTCGCCTGCTTGGTGAATTAGCTTTGCTTCGGCGTTCCAGGTGGCTATTGTTAGTCCATGTTGTCTGATGGCCATACTAGTGTTTGGGGTTTGGACTGGGTACGGCCGCCAGGGCGGCTTGAATCACTGCGTTGATTTGTTGCGGGATGGTCTTCATTAAGGCTTCCATGGCGGATGCAACTGCTGCTGCTACTGTCTCTTTCAGTATTGCCATGGTTACTGGTGTCTCGTCGGTCGAGTGGGCCTGTGCGGTTGTGACCGTTTTGCTTGTAGGTCCTTCTTCCGATCTTGGTGTTGGTGCTGGCTTTGTTGGGACTGGGGGCGCTGGCCTGTGCGGGATGCTCTGCTTGCGTGGTTCTTGCGTGGTTGCATTGGCGTATGATACGCCGGTGCGTCTGTTGGCGGTTGGTCTTGACACGCCACGCTGTCTGGCGACGTGTTTCTTAACTTCCTCGCATCCCATATAGTTGGCTGGGTGCTCTTTGGAGCAACGGGCGCAAGTAGCGGGTGTGTTGCGTTCTTTGGTGCAGTCGTCTGTAGAGTGGTTGCCTGCGCATTTCAGGCATCTAACTTGCATGGTGCAGTGGCTAGCCACGTGGTCTAGTCCCTGGCACCTGTAGCAGCGTCGAGGGCCCCTTTTCTTCCTTGGTTTCTCTAGTGTGACGTCTGTGTTGGCTAGGTGCGTTATGGTTCGCAGCCGTTGGTTTTCTGGTGTGTCAGTGGCCACTATTTGAAGGAGTGGCGTGTCCTTTTTGGTCTTGGGAGATTGTACTCTTGTTATGGAGCGCGGGGTAATCTGTAGCTTGGCTAGCTCTGACTTCACTTTCTCTATACTGATTTTGAAGGGGAGCCCCCTCATTATCAGGTCTATTGGCTTGGTGCTGGTGGTTGGATATGTGTAGTATCCCCATTTTTTCCCTTCTAGTACTTTGGTCACTCTCTCAAAGTCTGCTGGAGACTTGGTGAAGAGTCTGTAGGTGTCCTTTCCCGCCGTTTTAAACTGGAAGGGCGAGGTGGTTGCAGACCTTACTGCTTCTAGGAGGTCGTCATATTGGCCTTCGAAGTGGATGACGATAGGGGGTGGTGCCTTCGGTCTTGCGTTGTTCTGGGGGGGTTGCACTGTTGTTGCCTCTGCGGAGTCGAGTGCCTGGTAGGCATTCTTTGTAGGGGCAGGTGTGGCAGTGTGCAGCTTCATGGCGGGGGCTGTTCTGGTGGCTTTGGTGAAGCCCTCGGAGTCGGTTGTCCCCTTGGCTCGCTTACGGTTTACTATTGGTCCATTTACCAGTGCTGGGACGGTGGGCGGAGTCTCGTTCTTGCGTTTTCTCGACTCCGTCTCGACGTCCATGGGGGTTGTGGGTTGGCTGGGAGTGGTAGCCGCGGGCTGCTTGTCCACCACAGTGGTGGTCCCGTCGATGGCTTGTGTTGAGCAGGACTCGGCGATTTCGTCTGCCCCGCCCCCACTCCTCTCTATCCCCATCCCCCCTCCTGACTCCCACACCCCCTGTCCCTACCCCCAACACTCCGTATCCACCCCAATTCCCCCCCCACCCCCTCCCCTCCTTCCTCACGTCCATCCCGGTCCTTCCCCGCACCCTCCACCCTCCTCCCCTGTCCACCCGGTCTTTGGTGACCTCATTTCCAGTGTTGTGGAGGCATTGACCTCTGCACTCACTGGGGCACTAGACACCATCCTCACCTCCATTCCCCAGCAGATTGCTACTGCCCTTTCCCATTCCATCTCCCCCATCACCACCGCCCTCCCCACCACCCAACATGGCCATTAGACTCCATGGCCTTACCGTACTAATCTGGAATGCCAATGGCATCTACCGCCAGCAAGGTGAGTTTCGGCAGTTCCTCCTTGATGAGGGGGTAGACATCTGTCTTGTTGCCGAAACCCACCTTAAACCTGGGGTGAACGCCAGGGTACCAAACTTCTGCTGCTACCGGTCAGACCGGCCGACAGCACGAGGCGGCACGGCAGTATACGTATGTGCCTCCCTCCGCCACCACCCCGTCACCCTCCCTGCCCTTGCCACAATAGAGGCCACTGGTGTCGTGGTGCACACCGTGCGTGGCCCCATCACCTTTGTGGCGCTTTACAGGCCGCCCCACCGCGGCGTTCTCCACGGCCCTGACTTTGCTCAGGTCCTGTCACTTGGCCACTCCCTCTTCGTTGGGGGCGACTGTAATGCCAAGCATGCCGCCTGGCACAGTCGCCTAACCAACAACGATGGCCGTCGCCTCCTCCGTGTCGTGGAAGCCCACGCCGCCCATGTTGTTGCCCCCTTCGACCCCACCATCTTCCCGACAAATGGCCCTCCTGACGTCCTTGACATTGCATTGGTTAAAGGACTCCCCCTCCCTATCACTGCCACTACCCGTGCTGCCCTTGCCTCCGACCACGTCCCAGTAATTTGCACGGTCGACCTTGTCGGCTCCCTAGTGCCACCACGTGACACCTTGGACCTCCGTGGCATCGACTGGGCGTCTTATCGGAGACGGGTCGAGGCAGCACTCCCTACCATACCCGACGCCGCCAGGGTGGGGGCTGACCTCACCCTCGCACAGTTCACGGACGCCGCCATCACTGCTGCAGTTGCAGCAACGCCTCCACATCCCCCGCGCCCTCCGACCCATGTGCGCCCTCTCCCCCTAGCCCTCCGCGCACTCATCACCGAGAAAAACAGGGTCATCCGCGAATGTCAAAGAACACGAGACCCTGCCACTAAGCGCCAGATAAATCGCATGCAGCGGGAGATCCGTGCTGCCATTCAGACCCACCGCAGTCAGGACTGGGAGCGAAAAATCTCCGCCCTTGACCTGAGCGATGCATCCGCATGGCGCCTGGTCTCCCGCATCATCCACAAACGCCCGCAAATTCCCCCCCTCCTGGTCGGCGCTGAGGCTGTGTGCGATCCTGATGCTAAGGCCAATGCCTTGGCTGATGTGTTCGCACGCAGCTTCACCCCTGTCACCGACCCCGTTGACCCCGACCATATCCAAATGGTCACCGCACGAGTCCACCAGTTCCTCACCGCCCAGGATCCAGAAGACCATATCACCCCCGTCACGGATGAGGAGATTGCCCGGGAGCTTAAGTCCCTCCACTCCCGAAAAGCCGGTGGCCCAGACAGACTCACCAATCAGCTTCTCAAGCAGCTTCCCCCAGCCTCTGTTCCCGTCCTTACTTCTACTTTCAATTCCATCCTCTCCTCTAGGCAGTTTCCTTCCGTGTGGAAACACGCGGAGGTGATTGCCATCCCCAAACCTGGGAAAGACCCTCGATCCCCTTCCAGCTATCGTCCCATCAGCCTCCTTCCCGCCCTCTCCAAGCTGTTTGAGAGGCTGTATCTCAAACGTGTCCTGATCCACGTCGCTCGGGAGCGGGTACTCCCCGACGTTCAGTTTGGCTTCCGGCGAGGACACTCCACCACCCACCAACTCCTCCGTCTTGTTGAGGAAGCACTGGAGGCCATTGAGCGTCGGGAGTACTTCGGGGCCGTCTTCCTCGATGTCTCCCGGGCGTTCGATTCTGTCTGGCACGAGGGGCTACTTTACAAGCTCTTCGGGCACGGCTTCTCCATCTCCCATGTGCGCCTCATCGCCACCTACTTAGAAGGTCGTACATTCCATGTCCGGATCCCGGGAGGTACCTCCACCAGGCGTCGTATCAGGGCGGGTGTTCCACAGGGGAGCGTGCTCGGCCCTGTTCTATACAGTCTGTTCACAGCTGACACGCCCACCGTGCCTCGTGTGCATCTCGCCCCGTATGCGGATGATACCGCGGTTTTTGCTCGCTCCCGGAGCAAGGCGCTCCTCCGGCAGAAACTACAACAGGCCATCGACTCTGTTGTCGATTATGCCAAACGTTGGCGCCTGGCCTTCAACCCGGCAAAGACGCAGGCACTCATCATTTGTCGGCGGCGGTGGCCGGTCGCCTATCCCCCTGTCACTGTGCTCGGCACCCCCGCCCCCTGGGCCAGAACAGCTATGTACCTGGGGGTCACCCTGGATAGGGCCCTCACCTGGCGTCCCCACATAGAGGCCATCCGGCGGAAGGCCTTGGGGCGCATCGGCCAACTCTACCCTTTTATGAACCCTACCTCTACCCTTCCCATTCCTCTTGCCCTCCTCCTCTACAAATCCCTCATCCGCCCCCTCTTGGAGTATGCCTCGGTTGTGTGGGGCAATGCCGCGCCTACGCATCTCCACCGCCTGCAGACGGTACAGAATCGTGCCCTTCGAATTGCCCTTCGCCTCCCTTACCGTTTCCCAACCCGTGAACTTCACCTCCTTGCCAATATCCCCCTCCTTCAAGACCGTGTCCGATCCTCCGCCATCTCCTTCTATGACCAATCCCGTCATTCCCCCAATCCACTCATTGTCTCTCTTGGCACCCGCCTCCATCGCCTGGCCACCACTCGCTGGCCCGACCTCCTTTCCCGCCCCCCCTGACACCTCCCATCCACCCCCCCGTCCTGTTACTTCTTCCTCTTCCTACCACTTCTCCTTTTTTGTCACCCCATCCTGAAATATCTGCCGCCACCGTCATCGCCGTCGCCAAGAAGATCTGGCCAGGACGAAGGCCTTTCGTTTTCTTCATCCTCTTCCTGTCATCTTTCACTATTCTTTCGTCTGTCACTCAACGTTTCTTTTCCGGCTAGTCAATGGAGCCGTTCGTTTTCCTCTATCTCTCACTATTCCTTTTACTGTTCTGTCACCTGTTACTGTTAATTACCGTGCAACGGCCAGTCAATTGGGCCTTTCGTTTTCCTGCTTCTCTAACTATCCCTCTCACTATTCTTTCATCTTATTAAAAAAAAAAAAAAAAAAAAAAAAAAACCCAAAATGCACAACGTCAAGCAAACCATACCGCCAAGTCCACTTCTTCACCACCCGTCAAGAGGAAGGCGAAGCGCGCCAGCGCTAGTACTTCCTATACGAGTCGAGGGACCACCCTCTCCTGTGCAGCGTGGCGTGGCGTGGCGGCGGGCCCGTTGTCAAGGCAGCACCGGACGCCGTCGCGCACGCATATCCACGCCGCATCCGCATCCGCAGTAGCCATGGCCCGGACAAAGCAAACGGCCCGCAAGTCCACCGGCGGAAAGGCGCCGCGCAAACAGCTCGCCACCAAGGCGGCGAGGAAGAGCGCGCCCGCCACCGGCGGCGTCAAGAAGCCCCACCGCTACAGGCCGGGCACCGTCGCCCTGCGAGAAATCAGGCGCTACCAGAAGAGCACAGAGCTGCTCATCCGCAAGCTGCCATTCCAGCGCCTAGTGCGCGAGATCGCCCAGGACTTCAAGACCGACCTGCGCTTCCAGAGCTCCGCAGTCATGGCCCTGCAGGAGGCCAGCGAGGCCTACCTCGTCGGCCTCTTCGAAGACACCAACCTGTGCGCAATCCACGCCAAGCGAGTCACCATCATGCCCAAGGACATCCAGCTCGCGCGCCGCATCCGCGGCGAGCGCGCCTAAACCCGCACACCGCCAAACAAACAAAACGGCCCTTTTCAGGGCCACTAACGTCTCTCCGTCGCGAGCAAAACTTTGTCGGTCGCAACGACTAGTTCCCCACTCACTCTCCAGTCCAGTCGTCCCACCCCCGGCCCGGCGCCGCCGTTTCCAAAAAAAAAAAAAAAAAAAAAAGCACCGCACCGGCCGAGCCAAGTCGCAAGCGTCAATAGCGCCACCCACACAGGCCACGGCACAAAACGTGACGCCCGGAAAGCAAAGCCAAAAAAGACTATTCCAAAACCACCACCAAGACAAACAAACAAACGCGGCGCAAAATAAATAGGTAAAAATAATAAAAGTAAAATACACTTTATGTAACACCAACCGCGCGCCGCCGCCCACGCCCGCCAACGACCCCACAATCCAACCACCGCGGCACGCAAACACCATCCACACATGAAACAAACAAACGCCAGCAAGCAAGACAGACAGACAGACAGACAACAAGGCAACCGACCGACCACGACACGACAATCAACACCTTCCCGACGTGCTTTGATGGCCCTGAGAAGGGCCGTTTTTGTTTTTGTCCGGGACCGCGCGACAGCCTCTGGTTGCGCGCCGGCCACCAGGCGACGGTGTCAACCGCCAACCCTTCCCTGCCCTTTTTACTTCTTCTTCTTGGGCGAAGCCTTCGCCTTAGACGGCGTCGCCGTCGCCTTCTTCGGGCGCGGCGCCTTCGGCTTCTTCGTCGGAACCTTGGCGGCCTTCTTCGCCTTCGACGGCGACTTGGCCTTGGCCGGCTTGGCCGCAGCCGCCTTCTTCGCACCCGCGGGAGCGGCCGACGCCGCAGACGCCTTCTTGGCGGCGCCCGCCTTCCGACCGGTCGCCGCCTTCACGCCGCCAGCCTTCTTTGCGCCGGCCGCACGGGCCCCCTTCTTCTCCTTGCTGGCCGGAGCGGCGCGCTTCTTCTTCGCACCACCGCCGCCACCACGAGCCTTGCCGCCCTCGGCCGCCCCGCCGCCGGCGCCGGCAAGCTTGAAAGAGCCCGACGCGCCCTTCCCCTTCGTCTGCACCAGCTCGCCAGCCACGACGGCCGACTTGAGGTACTTCTTGATAAAGGGCGCCAGCTTCTCCGCGTCCAGCTTGTAGTGCGCGGCAATGTACTTCTTGATCGCCTGCAGCGACGACCCGCCGCGCTCCTTCAGACTCTTGATGGCGGCCGTCACCATCTCAGAGGTGCGCGGGTGCGCAGGCTTGGCGCGCGGCTTCTTCGCAGACGACGCAGACTTGGCCTTCTTCGTAGTGCCGGTGGCGGCGGGTGCCGCGGCAGTCTCGTTCGTAGCCGCCTGGTCTGCCATCTTTTGCTTGTTCTCTTTTCTTTTTTCCCCTTGGTTTCGCTTCCTTCTCTCCTTCGACGACGCACAACAGCGAGGGGCGCGCAGCAGAGAATAGCCGCGCACGCGCCTGGCCCAGCCAGTGTCGCGGGCGGGCGCGGACGGCCGAGAGAGCGGCCGCCACTCGGCGCGCCGCCGCGCCGCGCCTCCCGCGCTTGCTACCGCCCAACGTCCGACAGCCTGCGCGGAGCAGCCCCCAACCTGCGCCGCAACCACCCGCGCCATTCAACCATCGAGGATGGGGCTACACACACCGACACCACGGTCGCCAACCAGTCGCCGCGGCGGCGCCGCAAACCACGGCCAAACTGCAGCCACCGCGCGCCACAGCCTGGGTCGGCCCGCCGAGAATCGCCGCCCCCGCCCAAATGCCGCCCCCACAGCCCCAGCCGACGACCCGCCACAATGGCCAAACCTTCGTCAAAACTCCCACACCGTCGCCGCGGCAGCCCGGCCACCGCGGCCGGCGCCACAGCCACACGAGCCGAGTCGTGCGGCGATGACGGCCGTGCACAAACGCACCTCCGCCGCCCCATCGCCTTCCGCCGTTTTCCCGATCGGCCCGCAGCCGTCGGGCCACGGCCGCGGGCCGTCCTCCTCCTCTCGCCTCGCCCGCCAACACCCACAGCCCTTCCAACACATTTTTTTTTCTTTTTTCTTTTTTTTTTTACTTTTTTACGATCGCCGCCTGCGCAACATGGCACCGGCCGACGGAGCGCCAACCCCCCCGCCACAGGCGAAAACAAAACAAAACAAAACAAAACAATGATAAACAAACAAACAAAATAAATTACCAGCCAGCCCCAACTACAGACACACCGAATCTGCCCTCACAGCCGACCTTACACGCCTCAACGTCAAAACAAAGGTGGTTTCTTTCTTTCAACGGTTACCTTACCTTAGGTTACGTCAGGTTAGGCTAAGAAGGCGTCAGGGTTAGGTTAAGCGTTGACGTGACGTCACGTCTTAACGTAGGCGTTAAGCTAAGGTTGCGGTCACGTACGTTAGGTTAAGGCGACTTGGGGGTTGGCCTAAGAGCTTAGGTTAGGTTACGTTAGTTTAGGTGGCTGCGTTAAGGGGCTTAAAGAAGTTTAGGAGGTTAAGGCGTCGAGGCGGCCGCACCCCCTTAGCTGCTGCGGCTCGGCCACGCCACGCCACGCCACGCCACGCCACGCCACGCTTTGGGGTTTCATAAGGTCGCGCGGCGGGTCGTCGGCACGCCGCAAAGGACAAAACTGCAAGACGACGTCGAAAAACAAACAACAGGTAAAAAATAAATAAGTAAAAATAAACGACGCCGACAGGCGGGGATCAGCAGAACGAGCAGATTCCGGAGAGCGAACGAGACACACACGCACGCACACACACAAACCCCCCCGAGCCGAGAGAGCACAGCACCACCACGTGTCGGCCTCCGCTCACCCGACTCGGCTGGGCTGGGCTGGCGGCCGGGCCGGATGCACGTACACGTACGGCTACAGCCACTACCCGTACACAGCCGCTCTTCACGCAACACCAGCCAAATGGCGCGCCCGCGGCTCGTCGCGGTCGCGGTCGCAACGCCACGCCGGCACACTTTCGGCACCACCGTTTTCGCGCGCACCGCAAACAAAACGCAGCCGACACACACAGAAAAAAAAAAAAAAAAAAAAACAACACAGAGCGCGAGACGGGCGGCGGCGCACCTTTCGCCAGCCGGCAGGCAATCGACTCGCCCAGTACGACAAACGCGCACGCCACCCCACCCACCAACCAACCAACCAACCAACCAGTCGTCGTCGTCGTCGTCGTCGTCGTCCCGAAATCAAACAAACTCTCAAAAGCACAGCCCCTGCTGCCAACGGACGCAGGCGCCACGCAGCTCCCTTCCCGCCACACTCGATTCGCAGCGCAACTCACCCGGCACACCGTCAAACGACGGGCTGGGCTCGCCGCATCGCCGCAACCTACACACCTTCCACGCCACGACGCACAGCCCCACCAGACGCCCGTGCCGCAACGACACTACTGCACTACCACTACCGCACTACTCCTCTCGCCCTTGCCATACACGACACAACACGCCAAAAAATGAAAATCCAAATACAAACAAAAACACCGCCCCCACGACCCAAACACATGCACGGCGCGCCAACACACGCGAGGCAAGGCACGCAGCAAACGGCGTCCCCTCCGCGTCGCGCCATCAACCTACACACACAAGGCAACCAACAACAGCCAGCCAGCCAGCCAGCCAGCCAGCCAGCCAGCCAGCCAGCCCCACTCTCACGCCGCAAAAACAGAAAACACACCGAAACCGCCAAACGCCGCACATTCGCGCTTCGCACTTACCACACACCTCTCGGCATCCGTTTCGCACACAACGACGCGACGCACAATACATCATCACGGGCTACGCACGCACACCGCGACCCACTTTTTTACGACGCCCTCGGCAGAGCACACGTGCCCACGCCCACACACAGTCGACACAACGACGCAGCGCGCAGCAGACGCGGCCGCAACACATACCTCCCAAACGACGCGCCAACACCGCCAGCCACTGCTCACTCGCCCAAGCAACCCGTGCACACAACTGCCACACGCGTCCACCACGCCGCCGCCAACCACCCGCCCGCCAGGGGGCGCTCACGTCCGCGACAACAGCGCGGCACCGCCGGGCCGGGCCGAACCGAGCCGAGCCGCCGCCTCCTCTCCACTCGGCACGCCACGTCCTGCTTGCAAAACACATGGCTCGTCCCTCTGTACACACAACGCGCCTGCCTGCGGTCGCCGCCGGCATCTATCTACCTGCGCATCGGAGCCAGGCCGGCAAGCCCACACTTAAATAATGCACTTCACCAGCCAAACAAACCCACTCTTCCTTTCTTTGCACAGCGCATGCAACAGCAGCCCCAGGAGCCGGGCCCGCCGCCAGCGTCTCCTCCTCCTCTGGGCACAGCCAGCCAGCCGTCCCCACCGCCCCGCCCCTGCTCTGCAGAACAAGAAAAAACGAAAAAGTACCAACACACGCACCCAAAGCGTAAGCCAGACAAGACCAGCCTCTCCAAGGCCACACACACGCAAAAAAAACAAAAAAACAAAAACACTACAACAAAATAAAATAAAAAAGAAAAAGCAAGCTGTCGCCTCGCCCCCGCCCGTCCCCCCACCCCACCACATTCGCCCCCTCCGCTTGTTTTCCTTTCTACAATTTCCCTCTTTTCCACCCAATATCCCGCCGCGGTTTACGGGCACCGGCCGATTTTGCGCCCGCCCACATGTGTGCCTACTCCCCACCACCATTCCCTCCGCAGCCCGCAGCCCGCTTTTCCCCCCCTCCCTGCCCACACCACACCACACCGACGGTGCTGACGTCGACACGCACCCAAGACAGGGGCCACGACCGTCTTTTTTCCTGGGCCCATCCCCGCACCGCACCTCCTTCCAATCAACGCTGTGGCGCCTGTGTCCGCGCGAGACGCGTGCGCGCCGCCTCTCTCAACATCCGTCCGCCGTCCGCCGTCCGCCGGCCGGCCCGTTTTTCGGCCCCCAGGCCATCCGTCAACCACCACTGCCACTGCCCCTGCCCCTGCCCCTGCCCGCCCCGCACCACACCACACACCGCTGCTTGCCCCGGCCGTTGCCACCAAAGGCGCCAACCGCAGCCCGCGCGCGCCAGAAAGAGATGGCAAAACTACAGGGACCCAGCCGACCGACGAAAATCAGAGCAATTGGCCGGGAGGATCAAAAAGAGAGCTCCGAAAACCACCGTAGCGAGGCGTGGGAGGAAACGTTACGAGAAGCAGAAAGGGACCAGGAAAAATTCTGGAAATTTCTTAAAACTCGTAAACTAAACACGAAACATCTACATCTACATGGGGAAGGAACGACCCCACAGACCGAGCTGAAGCACTGGCGGATTCACTAGAAAGGCAATTCCAAGCACCAGAAGCGGTAGATGACGAAACTGATGACCACCAGGAAATGGTACTCAGAAGGGTAAAACCGCATCCTAAGTGCCCCGATCAGAACATCTTTCACAATCCAATAAACGCAGAAACCCCATATCTTATCACATCACAAACATACACACATCCTAAGAAGGCATCAGGCCCAGATTCCATCAAACCGCAACTACTACATCACCTACCTCCAGCAACTATCAATTATCTATCTAACATCAATATATAATGCTTGCTTCACACTAAACTACTTGGAAACAGGCCCGAGTCATCACATTACCAAAGCCAAACAAGGACTTATTATTTCCGCAAAACTATAGGCCAACTTCCTTGGAAAGGTTCTCGGAAAGCTCATTCAAACTGAACTGAAGAAATTCAATTCTTAAAGGATAACAACATAATCATCCCACAACAATTCCGATTCCGCGAAGAACACAGCACCACCCACCAGGTGACCAGACTAGTCGAGCACATATGTCAGGCCAGAAACATTAGACACAGTACTGGAGCAGTCCTGCTTGACATTGGAAAAGCATTCGGATAACGCCTTATCTACAAGCTCCACCAGTACAACTGCCCCATCCACATTATTGCTTCTTTTCTCCGCAACAGAGCATTCTATGTCCATGTACCAGGAGCGGCAAGTAACACTAGATCCATAGAGGCTGGAGTCCCGCAAGGCTCAGTGCTGGGGCCCATTCTCTACTCAATATACACAAACAAACAGCTGGGAGGACACTTGTCACTATTTGCAGACGACACTGCAGTCTACCGCAGCAGTTCTAACCTGCAATATAGAGTCACAAAAATAGAGCAACACCTACAATCCATCCAGAAATGGGCTAACCAATGGAAACAAAAAAAAAAAAAAAAACAATAAACGCGGAGAAAACCCAAGCAATACAATACGATTCACATTCAAAAAGAATACCTCCTAACCTGCATATACGCCTCAGAAATAACAATCTTCCATGGTCAGGCACAATAAAGTATCTAGGCATCAAGCTGGACAAGAGGTTGACATTTAGAGACCATGTTACACACGTTTGTAACAAGGCTGCAGCAGCAATATTCAGACTGTACCCAATCATCAAAGGAAACAGAATAAATATGCGCGCCAAAAAGAAAATCTTCAAAACCGTCATAGGAACCAGCCATCACTTACGGCTCTGAAAATCTGGTCAATGGCCGCAGACACCAACATAACAAGAGTAAAAAAGGGTGCAGAACAAATACTTCAGAATTACTGCTGATGCCGGCCGGTACCAGACAAACCGAGACATATACACAAACCATAACATACTCAAAATCCCGGAAATCATCCAAAGAAAAATCCATAAAGTTTTTTTTTTTTTTCCACCAAACCACGGATTCGAACCACCCACTCATCAGAAATCTGGGACAAAATCCACCCGACCCAAGAACGACATTTCCCATCACGACAAAACACCACAAACTACAACATACCATGATAAACAAAAATAAAATACAAACACCATAACACTCACTCAAACAACAAACATCTACACACACCCAAGAGACCCTATCATCCCATCATTTTGTTACCCAACATAATCAGACAGAAGGCAGGGATCAAGGACAGATCCGGTCCTTCGAGTACAGGGGGTAAAAAATACCCATCAGACCAGCTCTCTCTCTCTCTCTCTCTCTCTCTCTCTCCTCCTCGCTTCTCCGTGCCGACGCTGCCCCGCACACGCGTTCGCGTTCGCGCTCGCGTTCGGCCGACACCACACGACAGGTCTTTGGGGCCCCGCCACTGCGCACACGCACGCCTCCTCCTCTTCCTTAGTTCTTTTTCGCTTTTCTTTTCTCCCCCGCCCCCCGCTCTCACCGCCACATCATCCCGCAACCCTTGGGGGATGTTTCCCAACATCAACGCGCCCCAATTCCACTCTCTGCCCGTGCCGCACTCTCCACTTTGCTTCTCCCCGTCCCCTACACACACGACTACCGAAACCCCGGTTGACACACCTTCTCGTAGGACAGGGGTGCGTGCGTGCGTGCGTGCGTGCGTTGTCTTGACGGTGACAGCAACAGCAACGGATCCGTCCATCCCATTCCCCCCCACTCGGTAAAGAACCATGTTCAACCCACACTACACAACAAGGGGGGCACACACGAACGCGAAAGAAAGGGCAGGGCAGGGCAGGGGCAACTATCTCGTACACATTCTTCCTCAGAACCCACATATCGCATCAACGAACGGCAGGCCAATTGCGGACTCAGCCGTGTCAGGCAAATCCAACCCAACCAACACCTCCCACGGAAACCCTGACACTGATCCAGCAGTACGTCCACATACATCGCCACACCAAATACGGGTGACGAGTGAGCAACAAATGGAACAATACACAACAAGGCTGACCTAATAAAAACTGCACGTCACGTCATACCTTCCAGACAGACGCAGTTCCGACGGGACGGCGGAACCGTATACGTACCTTTCAGCCACAACAACCGACCGACTGGACACGCCCGCATCTCCAGCCAGCCAACCACCAGGGCCACACAGCCCGCAAGTTTCAGCGTCAACACTTCTTAACGTACGTTGCAAACTTTTCAAAACATTGCCACACACACACACACACACACACACACCACGAAAAGCGTCAACCTCTCTCACACTGGATACACTCAACACTTTTTGTCGGCGGAGCTTGAGGCCAACGGTTGACACACCCCCACCGGCCACACAGGTTTCCCTTTGAAAATTGCAGTGACGGAGACGCGGCATTACGAGAGGGTTGTTTCCGAGAGCGCGAGCTGGACGGAGCTGCGGCGCCGCCGCCGCCGAGGGGTAATGAACGCACGCGATGCCGCATGACAGCCCATCACCCAAAGTTTCACCCACAACTGCACAGGTCGCACCCCCTTTTCGCGCCATACTAGTGTCGATCGTCAATTACAGCTCACGGTGTTCGCATTTGCCACTTGACGGGGGGGAAAAGAAAACAAAACAAACATCTGACACGCCATGTGTTTCTCTCTCTCTGTTATATCTAGGTGATTGGGCAGCCACTGTAAAAAAAAAAAAAAAAAAAAAAAAAAAATATTTTTACGACATGGTTGGGTAAGTGATTTAAAGACAACAATTGTGGGTCACACACCATAGACCATTTCGATAGTGTTCTTGTTCTTCTCTTTTTCCTTTTTTTATCGCTCAATTGAAATAAAACCTGGGGATGATGCAATGCTGCGATATGGCACAACCGTCGTCCATTGTACACAATTCGGGAACAAAAAGAAACCAATTCAGGGAACGTTCGTTCCTTCACAACGTTTCTTTCAACGCACTTGGTCTTTACCATTCTGTATTCAACACACATTTCCTTTCATCAAACTAGGGCATTTCCATAACAGTTTGTTTCCGTTTCTGTGAGCACAATACTGCTTCTTCGACGTCATTTCACCATCTTAACTAGAGACAAACAACAAAATAGGAAAACAGCCTTGAGAACCCCGTCCACCAAATTTCAGTTAGCACGGCATCCAAGATTCTTTTCCGGGGAGTGCAGTGCAGCTGACGCTGCTCAGACCATATACCGTCGCCAGTCTCACTCAACTCTTGCGCATTCCATTCTACGCTACGTGACTATGCAAAAATGAATGAATCAAACCCGCCCAGAGAGCGTCTTGTGCGAGGGGACACACGATATAGAGAACAACAAAACACACAGGGGACACCACCAAAGTTGGAGAGAACGTTTCCACCACGGCAGCCGCGCCGTCACGCGCTTTTTTTTTTTTTTCCTCCCCCCCCCCACTGCACACCTCCGACACCACGGGAACGTTCACCGTCCCGTTGCCCTACACTGGGCGTTTCTTTTCAACCCCCCACCCTATTCCTCGCTCCCCGGACATTCGACCGATCACAAAGTGCAACCTCTCGTTACCGTCGGGTGCCCCTCTTCATCCCCGGGGCGCCAACAACAAAACAAAAAAAAAAAAAAAAAAAAACACCACCGACGCCGTCGTCTCGCGTCACCTCACTCAACTGAGCGGAAAATACACGTACATCCAGAATGACGACACCGCCTCCACAAACAAAAACCAGACGTCAGGTCGAAAGAGGGCACCGTACGTCGTGGCGCGTGGTCTCCTAACTCACCTCGCGCGTACAAATACAATGCAATGCGTGTCTCCTCACGTTCACACACACCTCCACGCTCCACTTTTACGTCGCCCAACCAACCAACTAACTTAACCCACCCGCTCGGCGTAGAAGCAGCTGTAGGCGGCAACGTGTTTCTCACCCTCGCCACCAACAATCGCGGTTTGCTTTCCGTTCCACACCTCCGGCCATACCATACAAAGGGGACAAAAAAAAATATATCAAACAAGCCAACTCCAGCGATCCGCCCCCCTAACACCAACACGTCTCGAAACACCCACGCCCACGACCCGGCTGTGGCTAAAGTGCGTATCCCAACGTCACACCAAAACCAAAGGCGCCGGCGCCGCACCACACCACAAGCTACAGCTACAGCTGTGCCGCCGTCCACCCGCTCACAACAACAACAACAACAACAACAATTCCGCCCTTCCCGCAAAGGCATTTTGGTGGCCCTGAAAAGGGCCGTTTTTTCTTTTCTTCGCCGCGCCGCGGACGAGCCTCCTATTTCCAAGAGCCACCTCCTTACTTGGAGCTCGTGTACTTGGTCACCGCCTTCGTGCCCTCGCTCACCGCGTGCTTGGCCAGCTCGCCAGGCAGCAAGAGCCGCACAGCGGTCTGGATCTCGCGGGACGTGATGGTCGAGCGCTTGTTGTAGTGCGCCAGGCGAGAAGCCTCGGCCGCAATGCGCTCGAAAATGTCGTTCACGAAGCTGTTCATGATGCTCATCGCCTTCAAAGAGATGCCCGTGTCAGGGTGCACCTGCTTCAGCACCTTGTAGATGTAGATGGCATAGCTCTCCTTCCTCTTGCGCTTCTTCTTCTTGTCGCCCTTCGAAATGTTCTTCTGCGCCTTGCCAGCCTTCTTGGCGGCTTTCCCGCTAGTCTTGGGCGGCATCACGAACAAACAGGCAGGCAGGCACGCGCAGTCAGTCAGTCAGTCAGGCGCTCCGCTCCAGTCAGCGTCTCCCCACACAGTGGCACCCGCCGACAGACATGAGATGGCTGGGTTTGCACCCATGCTAGTTCTGGAGAGCCAGCGTTCTTTCAACGCTCTGTCTCACGAAATGATCCTGTGGGTTCGTATGTGGCTTGTGTGCAGTAATGGCTTGGGGATTTTCCCCCCGGGTGGATGGCGTTAGTGATGATGATGTTGATAGAGGTGGAGATGAGTATCCTGTTTCATGAGGATGAGAAGATGGTTACCGCCTGTAGTGGCGATGGAGTGTGTTGATAGGAGCTCTGAGTTGAGGGTGAGGGTTCCGTCCCAGTGTATTGATGAGCTGGTACGGTGATGAATGAGATGATTCGTAGAATGTTTGTGATTTTTGTTTGATTATGTGATAGAAAGAGGGTTGCCCTAGCATTGCCCTGATTTCCTCATTGCTAGTCAGTCTTGGTACGTCTGCAATAATTCTTAGGGTTTTATTTTGGACGACCTCCAATTGGGCTAGATTAGTGTCTGCTGCCATGCTCCACACTTCAGAGCCGTAGAGGATGACAGGCAGGACTATTGTTTTCCAGATTCTGAGCTTTGCTGATATGGACAATCCCATTCCCTTTAATAATGGGTATAGTTGATAGAGCCGGGCGGAGCCTTTGTTCCTAGCCTCTCTTATGTGATGCTTGAATGTTAGGTTTTTGTCCAATTTTAGTCCTAAGTATGTGATTTCATTTTTCCATGGGAGTATTTGTTCATTGTAAGTGATGTTTATTATGGGTTTCTTGATTTTATGAGAAAATAGGATTGTTTGACATGTGTCAGCATTTATTTTTATTTTCCAGATGTTGCACCAGTTTGCAACTTTGTTGAGATGTCGTTGTAGGCTGTAGGCTAGGTAATTAATGTTTCTGCCACTGAGATAGAGTGCTGTGTCATCAGCATATAAGGCTATGTTGCCACCCGGCTCTTTCGGGATGTCATTTGTATACAGAAGATATAGGAGGGGGCCAAGCACAGATCCCTGTGGGACACCTGCTTCTATGAGTTTCATGCCACTTTTTGCCTTTTCTATGTATGAGTAAAATTTCCTGTCAGAGAGGAAAGACTGAATGATTTTCAGCAGGTGGAGAGGGCAGTTGAGTTTGGAGATCTTATATAGCAAGCCGTCATGCCAAACACGATCAAAAGCCTTTTCAATATCCAAGAAAATAGCTGCGGTGCTGTTGCCCTGGCTCTTCTCCGTGCAGACATGCTCCACCAGGCGAATGGCTTGATGTACAGTGCTATGTCCAGCACGAAAACCAAATTGTTCAGGGATGATGATGTTGTTTATGGATAGAAACTGGAGTAGGGAGTTTTGTATAAGAATTTCGAGAAGTTTGGAGAGATGACATAGTAGGGAGATGGGGCGGTGGTTTTGCGGGAATAACTGATCTTTATTGGGCTTTGGAATGGAAATAACTTTTGCAACCTTCCAGGCTGAAGGGAAGTATTGTATGGAGAGGCAACTGTTTAGGATGGCTGTAAGGTGAGAGATAGCAGGTTGAGGAAGGTTTCTAAGAAAGGGGGGTTTGATGTTATCGGGACCAGGGGCTTTTGCATTGCCGATTCGCCTGATGAGAACAGAGACTGCACGTTCAGTGGTCGGCACAAAGTTGGTGACTGGTCTGGCACGAAGTGTTCGATGTAGGTGACGCTCAACTCTGCGCTCCAGGGCTTCTGCTTCTTCCTCGTCTTCATCGATTATATTCTCTTGGAATTGCAGCTCGAGCGTGTTTGCCATGGCGGTTGCTTTGTCGTGTGGGGTATAGACTAAACCGTTTTGCCCATGAAGTGGTCTGCTGGCTTTTTGGGGTTGTCGTCTGGATTTGATGATTCCCCAGAATTTTTCGGGATTTTGCTCTGCTGTTTGCAGGCTTTGTTCCCATCTAGCACTTCGTAGCAGTTTAAGTCTGGTCTGGATTTCCCTGGCCATCCTAAACATGCGTCTCCTGTCTTGGGGGTCACGAAAAGTTTGCCATCTCTTGCGCGTTCTGTTCTTGTCCGTAATTAGTTGCGCAAGGTCTGGGGGCAGGTTGCTCCGTCCGCTGTTGTGCGTTATTTTGATGGTTGATGCTTCCCCACACGTCGTGATGACTTGGGTTAATTCTGCTATAGCCTGGTCGATTTCTTCTGGGGTCTGCATGTCAGGAGCCTGGTCAGGTATGTGTAGAGTGACCAGTTCCTTGTACCTCGCCCAATTTGTGTTGTAAGTTGTAATTATTCTGTTACTTGGAATGTCTTGGTCACCCTGAAATCTTAGAATAACAGGGCTATGGTCTGAATTTAGGCTGTTGATTACCTCTATCGTTGTGTTGAGGTTAACGTTTTTTAAGAGGAATATGTCCAATTTGTCAGGCAGGCACCTGGAGTCATAGGGAACATGAGTAGGCTCATCAGTTGAGACAACCCTTACTGCTGGATGGTTATCAAGGTATCTCAGTAGTTTGTTGCCACTTGTGTTTGTAGTACGACATCCCCATGCCCTGTGCTTGGCATTCAGGTCCCCTCCTATTATGGTTCTGTGGTTTATGTCCAAGAGATCGTCCAGGTCACTGGGAAACAGTCTGGCTTGGGGTGGGTGGTATGCCGCCACCAGAAGTGTGGGGTGGTTGTTAAGAATAACTTCGACTGCTGTTGCCTCTGTGTTTATGAGTGGTGGCGTTTGTATTACCCTGTGGCATATTCGATTTTTAATGAGAATGGCTGTACCGCCACCTGGTCTGTTAGGGCGGTCATTTCTGGCCAACACATAATTTCGGACTCGAAAGCTCTCATCAGGGGTTAGGTGGGTCTCGTTTAGGAGTGCCACATCCACCCCATGGTCATCGAGGAACATCTCGAGCTCGAATCGGTCGTGGGAAACACCGTCAGCGTTCCAGATGGCGATAGTGATGTGCTGGTTTTCATTTGCCATTTAGGAGCAGGGGCAAGATGTTTGTGATAATTAGTGTCACTTTACTGAGAAGATCTGGGGCTGCTAAGAACTGATTGATAATCTGTGTGATTTTGGTAACAAAATTTTGAGGGAGAAGGTTTTTGACAAACTACCAGATTTGTGATAAAATTTGAGGTGTTTGTACCTGTGAGTCCTCTGTGATGCTTTGCTGGGCAGTGGTGTTGTCACTGGCGATGTTGGTTTGAATTGTCACCGCAGGAGCAGTTGGGGGCTCTGTGGCGGTTGCCATTGAATGACTGGCTAGTGGGGGAGCAGCCTCAGTCGCTGCAGAGGTTGAGGGGAGAGGTGTCGCACTTGTCTGTTCCTCTAGAACACAGGTGCTGGGGGGAGGTGCGGCTAGCGGCGGATGCAGAGTCACCTTGGAGGGCAGGATTCTGCCAGGTTGTTGTTTCGGGATTGTGGGCTTTGGTTTAGGGGAGTTTGGTGGGGTGCGCCCTGTTCTCACTATTTCGGCGAGCGTGGGCTGTGCTTGGGGCGGAGATCGCTCCGGTGGTGGGGAACAGGATGCAACTGCTTCCTGTGGTGTTGAGGGAGTTTCTAATGTATTTGTTCCCACCTGAGTTTGTTTTGGTGGAGGGGAGGAGTGTGGTGTATCCGCAGGTGGTGGCGGGGGTGGTTTTGTTGCCGCTGCTGTTCGCGGTGTGGTGGTTGGTGGGACATGTCTGCTGGTTGGGGGTGCTCGTCTTCGTTTCCAGGCCTGGACGATCCGCTCTCGTTCTGAGCAGCCCCTGAAGGAGGCTGGATGGTTGCCCCCGCAGTTTGCGCACGTTGCTGGCGCGTCGGGCTTTTTAGTGCAGGCCCCAGAAAGGTGTGGCCCGGCGCATTTCACGCAGCGGGGTCTAAGTTCACACTGAGACGCCCCATGCCCAAAGCGTTGACACAGGTAACATTGCGTCGGACCGTTTGGTCTTTTGTATAGCTCCACCGTGACCTGCATGTGTAGCAGCTGTGTAACTTTGAATATTTTGCGGGCCTCAGCAGTGTTCAGGAGATTCACTTGAAAATTGGCCGTTTTTATTCTGGGAGCCGAGACTGTTTCGCCGTATTCGTTTACAATGGTCTGCGGTTTCGTTTGCTGAAACACGTCCTGCACTTGAAACCCTTTCTCAATTAGGGCGTTTTTGACATCGTCTGTGGTCCAGTATGGAGTGAGCTTTTTAATGACGACCTTAAGTGTCCCCTTCGGGTCGTCACTGTATGTGAAGAATTCGATCTTCCGTTTTCGAAATTCTTCTTTGAGGAAATGGAAGTCCTCGGGATTTGTTGCCTGGTATACGATGCTGTCACCCTTGTAGGATGTGCTTAGTGCTCCTTTCAGCTTCCCTTGTATCTGACCGATGAGGGTAGTGTACCCTTTGGTCTCAAAAACCGTTATCGGGGGCACCCTTCTGCCTCTGGGCTGGCGCTGAGTTTGTGTCATTGCTGGGGGCACCGTTGTGTTTTGAGCGCCTTGCACCGTTCCGACGCCTGCAACTTGATTTTGCTTTTGATTATTGGACGCATCTGCGGTCGCAGTTGAGTGATCCACCTGCTTTTGTTGATGTTGCTTCTGCTGGTCTAGTGGTGGTTGTCGTACTTTTGCGTCTTGCGCATTTGAAACCACGCTCTGGTTTTCGCGCGCCCGGAGTTTCTCCGCGGCTGCGGGTTGCGGAGGCTGCCCAGAGTTGATCTTACGTAGCCTTTCGCTACGTCTGACTTCAGGGTCGGTCAATGAGGAGACCGAGCCCGAGTCGCTGTCTGTGGCTATGACAAGCTGGTCAGAGTCACAGCTAGTGTCTGACGAGGAAGGTGATGAGGGGGGATGAATTGAAGTATGTGAATGTGATGATGACGATGGTGGAAGTGAACTGTCGTGTGGCTGCACTCCATGAGGGACGCTGACAGAGGTTGGATCACGTGTGTCCGCCATGGCGGGCACCTACTCGATGTTATAAGGTTTCAGATAGGGAAGCCTATATTTCGACAATTTCCGCGCCAGTGGAAAAATTTCCCTACACCTAGCAGGCGCGGGATACCACCAAGGGCCTCACAGTCAGTCTGTTTGACTATGTGGCTCGGCGGGTCCCTGGACTGCAGCTTCCCTAACACCTATGGCACAGAAATTCTCGAACAATTTCGACTATTTATATTCACCTACTCGAGGCGTGATGTTCCTCTTTCTTCACGGTCTATCCCATGTCAGAGCGAGCGCCCACGTGGTCTAGAGCCCCGTCCGCGCCGAGTGTGCAAGACGACTTTTGCTTTTCAGAAACGACAATTTTGCTTTTTACCGATAACGCACACCCGACCACGTCCGGAAATCCAGAACACAGCGCGGACCGCCAGCACCGACGATACGACCAAGCACGAAGCTATTGCGCGAGCACGCAAGGCGGCGACCAAGCACACGAGAAGCAAGCAACGAGGCGAGCTCTGCACAAAGGCGGCGAGAGCGCGCGGTGGGTATTTCCAGGGCTGGGAGCACAATAGCGGCGCGGAGCACAGGTAGACGCACGTCCGTCCGCTCAGCAGTCCCACCTCGGAATGGCACCCGCCGCACGCCGCCGCCGCACCTTTACCAGCTCGCCCTGCTGCGGCCGCCGACCAATGGGGCGCGCGCGCAACCGGCCGCCGCACCCGAGCCCATAAAGGACCCCCACCCCGCCGGCGCCGGCACGCGCACTCCGCGCTGAGCCGTCGTAGCGAGAGGACGCACTGGCTCCGCGCTGCGCTTTGTCTCGCTCGCGCCTTTGTTCACGCGTGCCTTTGTCCGCGCGCCTTTGTTAAGGCCCGCGCGTCGACGGCGGCCACGTGGCAAAAGCTGCAGCGAACTGCTCCAGCTAACAACTCGCTCGCGAGTGTGGTTAGCGGCAAAATTGCGTGTTTACTTGGCTGCGAATCAAATCGATTCAGAAATCGATTTGTGCCGCGCCTAGGGACCGTTAGGGCAAGCCGTGAGTCAGGACCCCCTTCACGTGGGACCAGTCCGCGCTCACTCGACTAGCTTTTTCCCCTATTTTTCCTACCTTGTGATGGAAGCAGGTAACGGCGCCCCACCTATGACGAACCGGCTACCGACCACTGACAATGACGGAACACACTCTCACAGCAATGACTTGCACTCTCGTGACAGAGCGTTCATCCTTATGAACAAGCTCGCTCACGGGGGTTTCTACCAAGGGAGAGAGGCGGATGAGGAGGCCATACTTGCCTTCTGCAACATACGCAAAGTTGCGATTTCGCACACGAGGCAAGAAGAGTCAGGTGTGCCACCGAGAGCCCCGCCGGTCGCACTGCAAGAGTTTGCGGTCCCGGCGGCGGCGGCCTCGGCGGGTGTTGCGCTGCTGGCCTCGACCACGCAAGAGGTCGATGTGCCCCCGGTTGCCCCACTGGCCCCACTGACACGTGAAGAGCCCGTGGCTGCGCTTGTCTCTGCCCCGTCCTGCGCTGGTGTAGCACCCGCGGTCTGGACGGAGACGCAGTCAACAGGACAGACCACCGAAATGGACACAGTCGACCTGCCAGACGCGAACCTAGCCGAGGCCATAGCCGAGGCGGAACGTCGCGACACTGACACAGACGCTACCCGCGCGCCCAGAAAGCGCCGGGCACTGACTACCGACGACTCGGACGCAACATCACAGGCATCTGACGCTGCGAGACCGCGGAAGAAGGCCCCTAGAGCCTCCCGCGTCCCTGCCGCGGTGTCTGGGAACACCGCTGCGGGCTCCTCCCGGAGCACCGCCAACCAGAGACCGAAGAAGAAAACACAGCGACCCCCAAGTTCGTCAGCTGCCTCACGGCTGCCTGACGCGGAGGGCTTTGTTGCCCCACCTAGGCGGCACACTGCCAGGGCCGCTGCACTGCAGCAAACGCAGCCGTTGCCGACGGCCAACATGTTCGCGGCCGCCAACATTGATGACGAAGATGAGGGCGACGCGCCGCCGGCGCCGCCCCAGAAGAAACCGCCGCCTATTGTTGTCCAATGGGACGGCAACTACAAAGAATTCCAAAACAAACTTGACAGAGTGGCCACGACCACGACTGTCAAGAACGCCGGACGTGACCTTTACAAGGTCACGGTCGCCACAAATGAAGAGTACCGCGCGGTGATGGACACCGTCTGCAAGGACGGCCTCCCGTGCTATACGCACCCCTCCGAGCCACTCAAACTCCTGAAGGTGGTATTCCGCCACCTTCCCCTCAAGTTCGGAGCGGACTATCTTCGTGAGGAGCTCGAAGACATGGGCTTCGGCGTCAGGTCCACGGGCCTGATGAAATCGCCGCGCACCCACCGCGACATGCCGCTGTACCAGGTTGTCCTTGTTGACAACCTGGAAAATCGAAAGATTTTCCAAAGTGCAGCGTGTGGGTCGAGTGCAAGTGACGGTGGAACCACTTCGGGCCAAAGGCAAGAGATGCCAGTGTTTCTCCTGCCAGTGGCTCGACCACGTCTCCCGCTACTGCTCCATGTTGCCCCGCTGCGTCAAGTGCGCGGGACAGCATGAGAGCAAATCTTGCGGGCTGAGCAGAGAGGAGAAGCCGACGTGCTGCAACTGTGGTGGGCCGCATGTTGCCAGCTACAGAGGCTGTTCGGCCTTTAAAAGGGGTCGAGCGCAACAGAGAAGAGGAACTGCTCCTTCCCGCAAGACGCGCCCGTCAACGAGCTTTGCCGCCGCCACCAAGGGCGGTCCACCAGCCGCCTCCACCCGCCGACCGGAGCAGGACACGGGCGAGAAGCAGCAGCCGACTGCGTCGTCCACGGCTTCGCCTGCGGGGGTGGCAAACCCCGCACCCACGCCTGGGGAGCGGGATGCCGCCCCGCGCAGGCGTCGCCGGCGCACGGCCCGAGCCTCCCCAGCCGCCACGCAACGACCTGCCGCCGACACCTTGCCGCAGCAGACGTCAGCAGATCGTGCTGAGCCGCGACCGCGACCGACCGCCGATGCTCCACGACGGTCGTCAACCCCGGAGCAGCTGCAGCCAGCTGCTCCAGTGGCGGAGGCCGCCCCAGCGGCCCCCACCGCCTCCATTGCTCCTGATGCAGCTGAACTCCGGTCGCTTCTGCGGTCGTTGAGCCAGCTGCTCGAGCAACTGCCGGTGCTCGTCACCGCAGTCACGACGGCCCTCCAGGCCGGCGCTGTCACCGGAGCAGGCCATGGATATTAATCACCATATCCATGGCCTCACCGTTTGCGTCTTCAACGCGAACAGCTTGGTTCCTCAACAGGGAGAATTCAGGGAGTTCTTGCGCGACGAGGCGGTCGACATCTGCCTCGTGTGCGAGACCTTCCTGAAACCAGGAGTCCACGTTAAGGCGGCCAACTATCGGTGCTATCGCACAGATAGGTTGACCCACGGCGGAGGGACGGCCGTCTACGTCAAGTCGTCCTTAAAACATCATGAGGTGCAGCTTCCGCCCCTTGCAGCGGTGGAGGCCACTGGGGTGGCTGTTACCACCACTGCGGGGGTCATCACCTTCGTTGCGGCATACAGGCCGCCGAGGGGACTGCTTCAGGAGGCTGACCTCGACGCCCTGCTCGTGTTACGCGGGAATGTTTTCATTGCGGGTGACTTTAATGCAAAGCACACACAGTGGAACTCCCGCGTCACCAACACCAGCGGCCGCCGCCTCCTACGCGCCACGCAGCGGCATGGCGCTATCGTACTGGGGCCCTATGAGCACACCGTTTTCCCCAACAGAGGCCAGTCCGACGTGCTGGACATCGCCGTGATCAAAGGCGTCGGGCACTTCACGTCGGCCACCGTCAGACACGCCATGTCGTCTGATCACCTCCCGCTGATCTTCGACATGGATGTCATCGGTGCCTCGATGCCACCCGACCGCCGCAACTACCGCGGCATCGACGAGGCGCGCTTCTGCGCCGAGATCGTGGACCGCCTCGCGGGCGCTCCCGACCCAGCTGTGCATGGGGCAGAGGAAGCTCTGGAGTTCTTCACTCGGCACACACTGGGTGCGGCGGAGGTGGCCACCCCCAGACGGCCGGGACGGCCACGTGAGATGTCGCGGCAACTCCCGCCGCACATACTTGAGGCGATCACTGACAAGAACCACCTCTTTCGTGAGTGGCAGCTCACACGCCTGCCCGAGACGAAGCGCCGCCTCAACAGGGCGCGGCGCGAAATCCGGGCAGCCATCGAGGAGCACAGAAATCGGGACTGGGCTGGTCTTGTGGCCACCCTCACAACGACGGACGGCAGTGCTTGGCGGACGGCCAAGCGCTTCCTTCGTCGCCGCCAGCGTGTCCCGCCACTACACATGGGCGCGAACGTCGTCTGCGAGCCGGACGCCAAAGCCGGTATCCTCGCGGACACGTTTGCCGAGAATTTTCAGCCTGCCCCTGGCGTGGTGGATGCCGCCCACGTCCGTCTGGTTGAGGAGCGACTACCAGTCTTCCTGGCGGCCAGAGAGGAGGACGATGTCATAGAGGAGATTACGGCTGCAGAAGTGGACCTGCAGCTACGTCGACTCCACCCCCAAAAGGCGGGTGGCACGGATGGAGTCACAAATCGCCTGTTGAGGATGCTGCCGCCAGAGGTACACCAGTCTCTGGCGGACATCTTCAACGCCATACTCCGCTCTGGGACCTTCCCTTCCGCGTGGAAACACGCGGAAGTGGTTGCCATCCCCAAGAGCGGCAAGGACCCGAGGCTCGCAGCCAACTACCGGCCGATTAGCCTGCTCCCCTCACTCTCAAAGGTTTTTGAGAGGCTGTACGCGGTGCGCCTACTCCGCCACGTGTCTGAGAACAACCTCATCCCCGAGGAACAGTTCGGGTTCCGGAGCGGCCACTCCACCACACAGCAGCTGTTGCGCCTCGTGGAACAGGCGATGCGAGCGCTGGAGACGCGGGAGTACCTCGGGGCGGTGCTCCTCGACGTCTCCAAGGCCTTCGACTGCGTGTGGCATGACGGCCTCGTGTACAAACTTTTTGCGCACGGGGTACCGACGTCGCACGCAGTCCTGCTGCGCTCGTACCTCACGGAACGCTCATTCCACGTCCGAGCAGACGGAGGCACCTCCACCGACCGGCGAATCCGTGCGGGAGTGCCGCAGGGATCGGTCCTCGGTCCCCTGTTGTACTCCCTGTACACCGCCGATGCGCCGCGGGTGGCACGCGTGGAGTTAGCGCTTTACGCGGATGACACGGCGTTGTACACCCGCAGCATGAACGCGGCCGAGATGCGCCGCCGCCTCCAGCTCGGATGTGATGTCCTGGGCGCCTGGTCCACGAAATGGCGCCTGAAGTTTAACGCTGCTAAGAGCCAGGCTGTGGTTTTCAGCAGGAAGAGGCTACCTCCGGACCTGCCGCCGGTCACGATCATGGGAGGCCCCATCCCATGGTCGCGGACCGGCAAATACCTCGGGGTCACCTTGGACCATCACCTGACGTGGCTGCCCCACGTCCGAGATGTCAGAGGAAGAGCAGTGGGGCGTCTTAGGGCGCTGTACCCACTGCTCAATCCCTCGACCACCCTCCCACCACGCCACGGTCTCACCATGTACCTCGCCTTGGTACGGCCGGTACTGGAATACGCGGCCGTGGTATGGGGAAACGCCGCCGAGACACATATTGCGTCTCTACAACGATTACAGAATAGGGCGCTACGTCTAGCGCTACATAAGCCGCCTCGCTACCCGACGAGGCTGCTTCACGAGGAAGCGGGCATCCCGTACCTCCGGGATCGGTTTCGCCACACTGCCAGAGTGTTCTACGACAAGGCAGAACACTCTGGCAACCGCCTAATACGTGGGCTGGGCCGTCAGGCTCATCACAGGCAGACTACACGTTGGCCTGACCTACTGCGGGACTAGTGAAGTCTCGCGGTCCCGATGACGGCGAACAGAGCGTCCTTACCCCAAGAGACGCTCAGTGAGGTCAGCTCGAAACGTGAGGACCCACAAATCAAGAAAATAGGTACTCGCAGGAACAGCAGCTCCGCTGCTTAACCTGCCTATACACCTGGCATATGCCGCCAGTGTTTGAAGGAAGGAAGGCGCCGGCACGCACTCCGCTGCTCGACTCGCTGCGGCTCGCACCGTTTGGGGCATTGTGCTTTTCTTTCTCGCTTCTTTCGAAACTAGCCCATCGCCATGTCCGGACGCGGAAAGGGAGGCAAAGTCAAGGGCAAGTCAAAGTCCCGCTCAAGCAGGGCTGGGCTCCAGTTCCCGGTCGGCAGAATCCACCGCCTCCTGCGCAAGGGAAACTACGCCGAGCGCGTCGGCGCCGGGGCGCCCGTCTACCTCGCCGCCGTCATGGAGTACCTCGCGGCTGAGGTGCTCGAGCTGGCCGGAAACGCGGCCCGCGACAACAAGAAGACGCGCATCATCCCGCGCCACCTGCAGCTCGCCATACGCAACGACGAGGAGCTCAACAAGCTCTTGTCGGGCGTCACCATCGCACAGGGAGGTGTCCTGCCCAACATCCAGGCCGTCCTGCTGCCAAAGAAGACCGAGAAGAAGGCCTAAGAGAGAGACAGCGCAATCGGCAACCGCCGCGTGCTCCCTTGGCACGCAGCGCGCCATTTGCCGCCTCGGCTCAAAAACAAAACACAATCGGCCCTTTTCAGGGCCACCACACAAACCTACGTCCAAAGCAGAATTCCAGTCGTTCGTCGCACCACTTTTCTCTCTCTCTCTCTCTCTCTCTCTCTCTCTCTTTCTGTGTACGGTTTTTTTTTTCCTTCTTACACACACAGGCGCCGCCATCTTGTACACACGTACTTGGCCACCTCCTCCACTCCACTCCACGCACGCACAGTCTCGCGACCATTAACCAGCACACGTGGCGCACAACAACACACCTCAAAAATAACCCCTCGGCACTCAGCCGCGCCGCAACACACAGCCCATCCACCGACAAGAAGCATACAAGCAAAGAGGGAGGGGAAGGAAGGAAGGAAGGAAGGAAGGAAGGAAGGAAGGAAGGAAGGAGCTCACACAACGCAAGGGCACGCTTCCTTCCCTCCCAACCGCACCGCACACCACGTCAAAAAAACTCCAAACAAAACTAAAAGGCCAAGTAGACTAAAAAGGAAAAGAAAAAAAAAAAAACCAGCAACACAGACTCTTTCGCACTTTTCAACTTCCGAACACTGTGGTGGCCCTGAAAAGGGCCGTTTTTCAATCTCTCTTTCCTTCCTTCGGTCTCACACCGCCTAACCGCCGAAACCGTACAGGGTGCGCCCCTGCCTCTTCAGGGCGTACACCACGTCCATGGCCGTCACAGTCTTGCGCTTGGCGTGCTCAGTGTACGTCACCGCGTCGCGGATCACGTTCTCCAGGAACACCTTCAGCACTCCGCGCGTCTCCTCGTAGATCAGACCAGAGATGCGCTTCACGCCGCCCCTGCGCGCCAGGCGGCGGATCGCGGGCTTCGTGATGCCCTGGATGTTGTCGCGCAACACCTTGCGGTGCCGCTTGGCGCCACCCTTGCCGAGCCCCTTTCCTCCCTTGCCGCGGCCTGTCATTCTTCTTCTTCAAGCGTCTCAACCACAATAATATAAAAAACAGAAAGCAAGGCAAGCTCCTCACCCGGCGCTAGCGAGTCGGCTACGGTTGTGGCGCCCAGCGCGCGCGCCGCCCCCCTATATAGACTCTGGGGCCCCGCGGCCCGCCCTCCCCTCCCCCCACCACCGCGCACCGAGGGCATATAAGCGCAGCACCGGGGCGCGCGGGCCCGTTGTCAAGGCAGCACCGGACGCCGTCGCGCACGCATATCCACGCCGCATCCGCAGTAGCCATGGCCCGGACAAAGCAAACGGCCCGCAAGTCCACCGGCGGAAAGGCGCCGCGCAAACAGCTCGCCACCAAGGCGGCGAGGAAGAGCGCGCCCGCCACCGGCGGCGTCAAGAAGCCCCACCGCTACAGGCCGGGCACCGTCGCCCTGCGAGAAATCAGGCGCTACCAGAAGAGCACAGAGCTGCTCATCCGCAAGCTGCCATTCCAGCGCCTAGTGCGCGAGATCGCCCAGGACTTCAAGACCGACCTGCGCTTCCAGAGCTCCGCAGTCATGGCCCTGCAGGAGGCCAGCGAGGCCTACCTCGTCGGCCTCTTCGAAGACACCAACCTGTGCGCAATCCATGCCAAGCGAGTCACCATCATGCCCAAGGACATCCAGCTCGCGCGCCGCATCCGCGGCGAGCGCGCCTAAACCCGCACACCGCCAAACAAACAAAACGGCCCTTTTCAGGGCCACTAACGTCTCTCCGTCGCGAGCAAAACTTTGTCGGTCGCAACGACTAGTTCCCCACTCACTCTCCAGTCCAGTCGTCCCACCCCCGGCCCGGCGCCGCCGTTTCCAAAAAAAAAAAAAAAAAAGCACCGCACCGGCCGAGCCAAGTCGCAAGCGTCAATAGCGCCACCCACACAGGCCACGGCACAAAACGTGACGCCCGGAAAGCAAAGCCAAAAAAGACTATTCCAAAACCACCACCAAGACAAACAAACAAACGCGGCGCAAAATAAATAGGTAAAAATAATAAAAGTAAAATACACTTTATGTAACACCAACCGCGCGCCGCCGCCCACGCCCGCCAACGACCCCACAATCCAACCACCGCGGCACGCAAACACCATCCACACATGAAACAAACAAACGCCAGCAAGCAAGACAGACAGACAGACAGACAACAAGGCAACCGACCGACCACGACACGACAATCAACACCTTCCCGACGTGCTTTGATGGCCCTGAGAAGGGCCGTTTTTGTTTTTGTCCGGGACCGCGCGACAGCCTCTGGTTGCGCGCCGGCCACCAGGCGACGGTGTCAACCGCCAACCCTTCCCTGCCCTTTTTACTTCTTCTTCTTGGGCGAAGCCTTCGCCTTAGACGGCGTCGCCGTCGCCTTCTTCGGGCGCGGCGCCTTCGGCTTCTTCGTCGGAACCTTGGCGGCCTTCTTCGCCTTCGACGGCGACTTGGCCTTGGCCGGCTTGGCCGCAGCCGCCTTCTTCGCACCCGCGGGAGCGGCCGACGCCGCAGACGCCTTCTTGGCGGCGCCCGCCTTCCGACCGGTCGCCGCCTTCACGCCGCCAGCCTTCTTTGCGCCGGCCGCACGGGCCCCCTTCTTCTCCTTGCTGGCCGGAGCGGCGCGCTTCTTCTTCGCACCACCGCCGCCACCACGAGCCTTGCCGCCCTCGGCCGCCCCGCCGCCGGCGCCGGCAAGCTTGAAAGAGCCCGACGCGCCCTTCCCCTTCGTCTGCACCAGCTCGCCAGCCACGACGGCCGACTTGAGGTACTTCTTGATAAAGGGCGCCAGCTTCTCCGCGTCCAGCTTGTAGTGCGCGGCAATGTACTTCTTGATCGCCTGCAGCGACGACCCGCCGCGCTCCTTCAGACTCTTGATGGCGGCCGTCACCATCTCAGAGGTGCGCGGGTGCGCAGGCTTGGCGCGCGGCTTCTTCGCAGACGACGCAGACTTGGCCTTCTTCGTAGTGCCGGTGGCGGCGGGTGCCGCGGCAGTCTCGTTCGTAGCCGCCTGGTCTGCCATCTTTTGCTTGTTCTCTTTTCTTTTTTCCCCTTGGTTTCGCTTCCTTCTCTCCTTCGACGACGCACAACAGCGAGGGGCGCGCAGCAGAGAATAGCCGCGCACGACGACGAGGCAATGGTTGCTCTGGATTGATTCCGAAGTGCCACTGGGCTGTGCCCGTCTGACTTCAAGTTGTGCGCTAGGGGGTTTGGTGAAATGAGGGTTTGGTTTGTGTGCGTGTTTTTGTGTATATGTTTGATGTGTGAATTATGTTTGTGTTATCTAAATGTCCCGAAAGTGGCGTGTAAGTGTTAGTTTTGGGCGTTTGTGATGATGGTCGGGGTGTTCGCGGCCTAAGATTTGGATTAGGTTGTGGGGCGATGTTTCTGACTTCTCATAAAGTTTGACCGATTTCTCCTTTATGAGGGAGTAAATGGTTGGGTGTCCAAGGAAGTCTCTAATTTGAGTATTGCGGACGTATCTGTCAGCGCCTGTGATGACCCTGAACGTTTTGTTTTGGAGCCTTTGAAGTCGGGAGAGATTGGTGTCTGACGCCATCGACCACACCTCCGAGCCATATAAGATGGCCGGAAGCATGAGCTGGCGCCAGAGGAGCATTTTGCAATTTAACGTGAGTCCTGCACCCTTCAGAAGGGGGTATAGCTGGGATAGGAGTGCGCAACCTTTGTTCGCCGCCTTATTTATGTGCTGGGTCCATGTCAGGCGCCTGTCTATTTCAAGGCCTAGGTATGTCACGCAATTTCTCCAGGGCAGGTCCCGTCCACCAATGGTAAGTTGCTGGTCTGGGAGTTTTATTCTGCTGGTGAAATAAATGGCCTGGGACTTGTTAGCGTTTATTTTTACCTTCCACAGGTTACACCACTGTGTGATGGTGTCGAGATGGGCTTGCAGTTTTCGGCGTATGAACTCGAGGTTGCGACAACTCCTATAGATAGCTGTATCATCAGCATACAGGGCAATCTGTCCGCCGACCTGTTTGGGTATGTCGTTCGTGTAGATTGAGTACAGAATGGGACCCAGAACCGAACCTTGCGGAACTCCGGCCGCAATCGGTCGTGTCTGGCTCGACCGTGACCCACTCCTTACGAAGAATTGACGCTCCGCAAGAAATGAATCAATGATCTTTATGAGATGTTCTGGGCACCCTATTTGATCTAGTTTGTATATCAGGCCATCGTGCCAGACGCGGTCAAATGCCTTTTCTATGTCGAGGAATACTGCTCCTGTTGATTCTCTCTTTGCCCTGGCCAGACAAATGTGCTCCACCAAGCGCAGGCATTGTTGGACTGTGGAGTGCTCAGCGCGGAATCCGAACTGTTCAGGTATCAGGATATTGTTCTCAGTAAGGAAATTTTGGAGGGGTAATAGGATGAGGAGTTCAAGGATTTTGCTCAGGCCAGTGAGTAGGGAGATTGGCCTGTAGCTTTCTGGAAGGAGCAGGTTTTTATTAGGCTTGGGGAGGGTGATTACCTTAGCAGTTTTCCACGCTGAGGGGAAGTAGGTGAGTTTTAGGCAAGCGTTGAAGACGCTGGCCAGAAATGTTATGGCAGGAGGTGGAAGGTGCTTAAGGAGTGGGGTGCGGATACGGTCAGGGCCAGGAGCCTTGTGGTTTCCCTGTCGCTTGATGAGTGCACTAATTGTCCGCTCGTTAACGGGCACGAATTCTGTGTTTGGGCGCGTATTTCTTATCTGAGTCACTCGTCCGATGACTATTCTTTCCTGCCTGTCACTCTCGTCATCATCGATGACGTGAGTTCGGAATTGTGACTCTAGTGACTGTGCCATTATTTCCGCCTTTTCTTGTTCTTCATATACTAGACCGTTTTCGCCGTGGAGTGGCCTGTTTACTTTGGTGGGGGCTTTCCGCTGCCGGGCTATCTGCCAGATCTTGCGTCTACTGCTGTCGGTTTCGGCGGTTCGTAACATCTCCTCCCAGCAGCGGCTCCTGTGCTCCTGTAGTCGGAGTTTTACCTGGTCCTCAAGCCGCCTCAGCAGGCGGCGGTCAGCGGGGTCGCGATGACGCTGCCACAGCTTACGCAACCTGCGTTTGGCGACTATGAGGTCCCAGATGTCAGGGGGCAGGTCCCTGGTGCCAGGCTCTGTGGTGAGCCTGACACTTGTAGCGCGAGCACAGGCGTGGAGGACGTCTGTAAAATTTGTTATCACGTCGTCGATATCATTCTCTGTCTCCAACTGCGGGATTTCCTCCACGTGCTCACCCACCAGATATTTATAACGGTCCCAGTTTGTAATTACTTCTGTTTTTGCCATCCTCCCGGCATCGTCTTCAACACTGGCTATGTCCAGAACGACCGGGTTGTGATCAGAGTTCAGCTCGTGGTGCACACTGACTGTCGCTTCGAGAGCAAAGTTTTTTACGACGAAAATATCCAGGATGTCTGGATTTTTTGTCGGGTCTACAGGGATATGCGTAGGCTCATCGGGTGCGATGACGCTGAGGGCGGCACGCCTCTCAACGAGACTACGCAATCTCTCACCACTTCTGTTCTCGCCGCGACAGCCAAAGGCCCTATGCTTCGAGTTTAGGTCCCCTCCCACAATCACACGAACGCCAGTACCCAGTAGAGCCTGAAGGTCCCGCTGCAGTATGGTGGTGCCCGGGGGGTGATAAGCGGAAATGATTTTGTATGACGCGTTTGCAATTTTTATTTCTATACCGGCTGCCTCGATGCTGTTTGTCTGCGGTAGTTCCACGGTGCGGAAACACCTTCTGCCTTTTACGAGGACCGCTACTCCGCCGCGTTCGCGGCCTACGCGGTCAACTCTGTGTATGTTGTAATTTCTTACGGAGAAGCGGTCCTCGGGCTTAAGGTGGGTCTCCGTCAGACACACTACATCGATAGCATGCCGGTCTAGGAATTCTTCTAGTACATACTTTTGTGATTTTACGCCGTTGGCGTTAAAGGTTGCTATTTTCAACTTGTTGGATTCACGGCGATCCATCTACAATTGTGAATAATGTCATTGCTCCCTCAGCGAGGGCCATAAATTTACTTAGGCCATCAGGCGCGGCACGCACGCGCGCCATGGTGTCCCTAAATGTTGTCAGTACATTTGTCAGGCTGAAGCCTGCAAACAGTTGTCGCAGCTCGTCTAAGAAGCCGAGCGGCGTTCCTGGCTGCTGGCCAGCGAACGACTGAGGCGGCGCGGCAGCTGCAGGCGCCTCAGCGTGCTGGGGGCGGGGTGGGGGTACCCAGGCGGCAGCGGCCGTCGGGGCGCGTGGTGGGGGAAGCGCAGGGAATGCTTCCCGACCCCGCACAGTCGTTCCGCGGCTGTTGGTGGCGGCAGAGCTGGCTGCCGTCGCCGTGGCCGCAGAGGTTGGCTGCGACCATGCCGCAGGCGCAGAGGCGCCTCGCGACAAAGCCGCGCCATTTGCCGACCGTGGGGGACGGGTAGACATGAGTTGTATACGTGTCGGGCAGCGACTGTAATTTGCCGGGTGGTCGCCCCCGCAGAGTGCGCATTTTGCCGGTGTTGCACGGCTCTTTTTACATGTGTTAGTTAAGTGTGGGCCGGCACACTTAAGGCACTTCGGGGGATGGTGGCATTGCTCCGCCGAGTGAAACAGTTGCTGGCATTGATGGCACTGTATAGGGCCTTCAGGCTGTCTATATTTTTCTATGGTGATTTTACAATTCATGAATAGCTCTATTTTGAGCAGTTCCCTGTTTCTCTCATCGGGGTGCAGGATCACCTTAAACGATGCTCTCTTTTTCCTTCCCTCGCCAGGGTTGCTCGGGTCAGAAGCACGCGTTTCTTGCTTCACTTCAATGACCCTGAATTGTCGTTGAAGCAGCAGTTCTTTAATTTCGGCGGGGTCTGTGTCTCGAGGGAGACCTTTAATCACCGCCTTATAGGTGTGTTTGTCAGCTATCGGGTAAGAGTGAAACGGGATCTTCTTTTGTGTGAAGTATTCCACCAGATACCTGTAGTCGGGTGGGGTAGATGGCTGAAATTTAACAGAGGAGCCCCTGCATGAGGTGTTTAGACCTCCTTTAAGGTGGGGGGCAACCTCTTTGATTATCTTCATCGTGCCGTTTACGATGGTGGCAATGATCGGCGGCACCTTTTCCCGTTTCTGCGGCGCTTGCGCACCTGAGGTTGACGGTCGGTTACGCGTCGCCTCGGTCGCTTCCGTGTTTTCGGGAGCGATCGGGGCGAAGCTATTTGATGTGGGGACATTGGCTACGACTGTTTCCCCCCCAGTGTCCATGTCATCAGCTCTTTCTGTCGTTTGTTCCTCAGCGAGCCGGCTTGGGGCCGGGCGCTTAGGCGCTGGCATTACGTCCGCGACTTGTAGACGTGTCTTTGCTTTGGTAATGTTTGTTGTGGGTTGGCCGCGGGAACCCAATGACTGGGTGCCGCAGCGGACTGGGGCTTTGGGCTTACCCAATATGGCTGAATTAGCGGAACCTGAAGCCAGACATGCACTGCCAAGGGGCACCGGTTGTTCGTTCGTTGGCACCGTTAGGTCTCCCCGAACAGCGCCAGCCCTAGCATATACTACGCGCGGGTAACCGGGTAAGACCACGGGCCCTGACGTAGGAATTTCCCTACTCTCGGGGGGGCAGGGAGGATGCCCTGCGGCAGTGTCTGACCGGATCACGATGGCAGATCAGGCGACGATTGAACGAGAAAGCCGCGGCCCCCACCGCCACAGCGCTGCCAGTAGACCGGCAGCAGCTGCACCACAAAGGGACCACGTCCGAATCTGTCCACGACAATTTTGCGGCGTAATCGCGAAGCATACGCCCCCGCACACGACAATTTTGCGGCGTTGTGCACGCACAACGCACACGACAAGTTTTGCTCGGCTACGGCTAGCGTAGCGCGCTCGACGAGACGGCCAGTAGCAGCAGCTAAGCGTCCACTCTCGGCTGTCGCACTCCCTCGAATGCCGCGCACGCGCCTGGCCCAGCCAGTGTCGCGGGCGGGCGCGGACGGCCGAGAGAGCGGCCGCCACTCGGCGCGCCGCCGCGCCGCGCCTCCCGCGCTTGCTACCTTCAGTGCAATTCTGGTGACGCATAAATATCCGGCTGCCTGGAAGCACGCTGTCGTAGTCGCCATACCCAAGCCGGGTAAGGACAGGAAGAACCCTAACAACTACCGGCCCATCAGCTTGCTTCCGCAGCTCAGCAAAATCTTCGAGCGGCTCCTCCTTCACCGGCTCAAGATTCTTATGGACCGTCGTCGCCTGTTGCCTCCGGAGCAGTTCGGATTCCGGGGTGGCCACTCCTCCACGCAGCAAATCGTCCGCGTTGTTGAGGCTATTACAACGGCCTTCAACTACCAGGAGTACTGTGGCGCCATTTTTCTTGATGCCAGCAGGGCCTTCGACAGTGTGTGGCACTCCGGGCTGCTGTGGAAGCTCCGTATGCATGGATTTCCTCGGTCCCTCGTCCACCTGATGGCAAGCTATCTGCGGGGGCGCACCTTTGTCGTCCGCGTCGACGACTCTACCTCGACGATCCGTCCTATTGCCGCCGGCGTCCCGCAGGGTTCGGTCCTCGGTCCGACACTGTATTCACTATATACCGCTGATATTCCAACCTCTCCCCGGGTGGAGCGCGCGATGTACGCCGATGACACGGCGATCTTCACACGCAGCCGGTGGCCTCAAGCCATGTATCGCCGTCTCCAGGATGCGTGCGCCGCCCTCGAAGAGTGGGCGACTCTTTGGCGTGTAAGGTTCAACGCCCAGAAGAGCCAAGCTGTGATCTTCACGCGCAAGAGGATGCCGCCACATGATCAGCACCTCCAGTTATTCGGCGAGGTCATCCCCTGGACGCCGACGGCCACTTATCTCGGGGTCGTCTTGGATCGCAAACTCATCTGGCAGCAGCAGGTGCTCGCAGTTCGGCGGAAGGTTGAGCAGCGGCTGGGGGCGCTTTATCCCCTGCTGAACGAGCATTCGGCGCTCTCTGTCACCAATGGGCTCCTCATCTATAGGATGTTCGTGCGTCCTGTTATGGATTATGCCTGCGCTGCCTGGGGTAATGCGGCGCATCGCCACCTTCACCGATTACAGGCGCAGCAGAATAAGGCGCTTCGCCGGATCTTTCACGTGCATCCACAGTTTCCGGCGCGATATCTGCACGAAGCCGCCCACGAACAGGAAGTGCTCTCTCGCTTTCAGGCCATCGCCCGGAAGATGTACAACAAAGCTGCTGCATCAGATAATCCCCTAATCAGGAACCTTGGGGCGCCTATAGATGAACGTGACCTCTATCAGAGGCCCGTTGCACTGCTGCTGCGATAATGCCGGCAGTTGCAACTAACAGACACATCAGTTCCCACAGATTGTATATTCCGAATACCACGTAATTAGAAGCCAATACAGAAACTCCTGATGTTCCACTTTTCCGACCCTCAGCCGGTGTAGTCAATGCCTTCGGGTAAATACTACATTCCAACACTTGACGAAGTTCGATGATCGTGGACTGGAGCGCTTGCTACCGCCCAACGTCCGACAGCCTGCGCGGAGCAGCCCCCAACCTGCGCCGCAACCACCCGCGCCATTCAAACCACCGAGGATGGGGCTACACACACCGACACCACGGTCGCCAACCAGTCGCCGCGGCGGCGCCGCAAACCACGGCCAAACTGCAGCCACCGCGCGCCACAGCCTGGGTCGGCCCGCCGAGAATCGCCGCCCCCACCCAAATGCCGCCCCCACAGCCCCAGCCGACGACCCGCCACAATGGCCAAACCTTCGTCAAAACTCCCACACCGTCGCCGCGGCAGCCCGGCCACCGCGGCCGGCGCCACAGCCACACGAGCCGAGTCGTGCGGCGATGACGGCCGTGCACAAACGCACCTCCGCCGCCCCATCGCCTTCCGCCGTTTTCCCGATCGGCCCGCAGCCGTCGGGCCACGGCCGCGGGCCGTCCTCCTCCTCTCGCCTCGCCCGCCAACACCCACAGCCCTTCCAACACATTTTTTTTTTCTTTCCTCTTTTTTTTTTTTACTTTTTTACGATCGCCGCCTGCGCAACATGGCACCGGCCGACGGAGCGCCAACCCCCCCGCCACAGGCGAAAACAAAACAAAACAAAACAAAACAACGATAAACAAACAAACAAAATAAATTACCAGCCAGCCCCAACTACAGACACACCGAATCTGCCCTCACAGCCGACCTTACACGCCTCAACGTCAAAACAAAGGTGGTTTCTTTCTTTCAACGGTTACCTTACCTTAGGTTACGTCAGGTTAGGCTAAGAAGGCGTCAGGGTTAGGTTAAGCGTTGACGTGACGTCACGTCTTAACGTAGGCGTTAAGCTAAGGTTGCGGTCACGTACGTTAGGTTAAGGCGACTTGGGGGTTGGCCTAAGAGCTTAGGTTAGGTTACGTTAGTTTAGGTGGCTGCGTTAAGGGGCTTAAAGAAGTTTAGGAGGTTAAGACGTCGAGGCGGCCGCACCCCCTTAGCTGCTGCGGCTCGGCCACGCCACGCCACGCCACGCCACGCCACGCCACGCTTTGGGGTTTCATAAGGTCGCGCGGCGGGTCGTCGGCACGCCGCAAAGTACAAAACTGCAAGACGACGTCGAAAAACAAACAACAGGTAAAAAATAAATAAGTAAAAATAAACGACGCCGACAGGCGGGGATCAGCAGAACGAGCAGATTCCGGAGAGCGAACGAGACACACACGCACGCACACACACAAACCCCCCCGAGCCGAGAGAGCACAGCACCACCACGTGTCGGCCTCCGCTCACCCGACTCGGCTGGGCTGGGCTGGCGGCCGGGCCGGATGCACGTACACGTACGGCTACAGCCACTACCCGTACACAGCCGCTCTTCACGCAACACCAGCCAAATGGCGCGCCCGCGGCTCGTCGCGGTCGCGGTCGCAACGCCACGCCGGCACACTTTCGGCACCACCGTTTTCGCGCGCACCGCAAACAAAACGCAGCCGACACACACAGAAAAAAAAAAAAAAAAAAAAACAACACAGAGCGCGAGACGGGCGGCGGCGCACCTTTCGCCAGCCGGCAGGCAATCGACTCGCCCAGTACGACAAACGCGCACGCCACCCCACCCACCAACCAACCAACCAACCAACCAGTCGTCGTCGTCGTCGTCGTCGTCGTCCCGAAATCAAACAAACTCTCAAAAGCACAGCCCCTGCTGCCAACGGACGCAGGCGCCACGCAGCTCCCTTCCCGCCACACTCGATTCGCAGCGCAACTCACCCGGCACACCGTCAAACGACGGGCTGGGCTCGCCGCATCGCCGCAACCTACACACCTTCCACGCCACGACGCACAGCCCCACCAGACGCCCGTGCCGCAACGACACTACTGCACTACCACTACCGCACTACTCCTCTCGCCCTTGCCATACACGACACAACACGCCAAAAAATGAAAATCCAAATACAAACAAAAACACCGCCCCCACGACCCAAACACATGCACGGCGCGCCAACACACGCGAGGCAAGGCACGCAGCAAACGGCGTCCCCTCCGCGTCGCGCCATCAACCTACACACACAAGGCAACCAACAACAGCCAGCCAGCCAGCCAGCCAGCCAGCCAGCCAGCCAGCCAGCCAGCCCCACTCTCACGCCGCAAAAACAGAAAACACACCGAAACCGCCAAACGCCGCACATTCGCGCTTCGCACTTACCACACACCTCTCGGCATCCGTTTCGCACACAACGACGCGACGCACAATACATCATCACGGGCTACGCACGCACACCGCGACCCACTTTTTTACGACGCCCTCGGCAGAGCACACGTGCCCACGCCCACACACAGTCGACACAACGACGCAGCGCGCAGCAGACGCGGCCGCAACACATACCTCCCAAACGACGCGCCAACACCGCCAGCCACTGCTCACTCGCCCAAGCAACCCGTGCACACAACTGCCACACGCGTCCACCACGCCGCCGCCAACCACCCGCCCGCCAGGGGGCGCTCACGTCCGCGACAACAGCGCGGCACCGCCGGGCCGGGCCGAACCGAGCCGAGCCGCCGCCTCCTCTCCACTCGGCACGCCACGTCCTGCTTGCAAAACACATGGCTCGTCCCTCTGTACACACAACGCGCCTGCCTGCGGTCGCCGCCGGCATCTATCTACCTGCGCATCGGAGCCAGGCCGGCAAGCCCACACTTAAATAATGCACTTCACCAGCCAAACAAACCCACTCTTCCCTTCTTTGCACAGCGCATGCAACAGCAGCCCCAGGAGCCGGGCCCGCCGCCAGCGTCTCCTCCTCCTCTGGGCACAGCCAGCCAGCCGTTCCCACCGCCCCGCCCCTGCTCTGCAGAACAAGAAAAAACGAAAAAGTACCAACACACGCACCCAAAGCGTAAGCCAGACAAGACCAGCCTCTCCAAGGCCACACACACGCAAAAAAAACAAAAAAAACAAAAACACTACAACAAAATAAAATAAAAAAGAAAAAGCAAGCTGTCGCCTCGCCCCCGCCCGTCCCCCCACCCCACCACATTCGCCCCCTCCGCTTGTTTTCCTTTCTACAATTTCCCTCTTTTCCACCCAATATCCCGCCGCGGTTTACGGGCACCGGCCGATTTTGCGCCCGCCCACATGTGTGCCTACTCCCCACCACCATTCCCTCCGCAGCCCGCAGCCCGCTTTTCCCCCCCTCCCTGCCCACACCACACCACACCGACGGTGCTGACGTCGACACGCACCCAAGACAGGGGCCACGACCGTCTTTTTTCCTGGGCCCATCCCCGCACCGCACCTCCTTCCAATCAACGCTGTGGCGCCTGTGTCCGCGCGAGACGCGTGCGCGCCGCCTCTCTCAACATCCGTCCGCCGTCCGCCGTCCGCCGTCCGCCGGCCGGCCCGTTTTTCGGCCCCCAGGCCATCCGTCAACCACCACTGCCACTGCCCCTGCCCCTGCCCCTGCCCGCCCCGCATCACACCACACACCGCTGCTTGCCCCGGCCGTTGCCACCAAAGGCGCCAACCGCAGCCCGCGCGCGCCAGAAAGAGATGGCAAAACTACAGGGACCCAGCCGACCGACGAAAATCAGAGCAATTGGCCGGGAGGATCAAAAAGAGAGCTCCGAAAACCACCGTAGCGAGGCGTGGGAGGAAACGTTACGAGAAGCAGAAAGGGACCAGGAAAAATTCTGGAAATTTCTTAAAACTCGTAAACTAAACACGAAAGATCTATCTATCTAACATCAATATATAATGCTTGCTTCAGACTAAACTACTTGGAAACAGGCCCGAGTCATCACATTACCAAAGCCAAACAAGGACTTATTATTTCCGCAAAACTATAGGCCAACTTCCTTGGAAAGGTTCTCGGAAAGCTCATTCAAACTGAACTGAAGAAATTCAATTCTTAAACGATAACAACATAATCATCCCACAACAATTCCGATTCCGCGAAGAACACAGCACCACCCACCAGGTGACCAGACTAGTCGAGCACATATGTCAGGCCAGAAACATTAGACACAGTACTGGAGCAGTCCTGCTTGACATTGGAAAAGCATTCGGATAACGCCTTATCTACAAGCTCCACCAGTACAACTGCCCCATCCACATTATTGCTTCTTTTCTCCGCAACAGAGCATTCTATGTCCATGTACCAGGAGCGGCAAGTAACACTAGATCCATAGAGGCTGGAGTCCCGCAAGGCTCAGTGCTGGGGCCCATTCTCTACTCAATATACACAAACAAACAGCTGGGAGGACACTTGTCACTATTTGCAGACGACACTGCAGTCTACCGCAGCAGTTCTAACCTGCAATATAGAGTCACAAAAATAGAGCAACACCTACAATCCATCCAGAAATGGGCTAACCAATGGAAACAAAAAAAAAAAACAATAAACGCGGAGAAAACCCAAGCAATACAATACGATTCACATTCAAAAAGAATACCTCCTAACCTGCATATACGCCTCAGAAATAACAATCTTCCATGGTCAGGCACAATAAAGTATCTAGGCATCAAGCTGGACAAGAGGTTGACATTTAGAGACCATGTTACACACGTTTGTAACAAGGCTGCAGCAGCAATATTCAGACTGTACCCAATCATCAAAGGAAACAGAATAAATATGCGCGCCAAAAAGAAAATCTTCAAAACCGTCATAGGAACCAGCCATCACTTACGGCTCTGAAAATCTGGTCAATGGCCGCAGACACCAACATAACAAGAGTAAAAAAGGGTGCAGAACAAATACTTCAGAATTACTGCTGATGCCGGCCGGTACCAGACAAACCGAGACATATACACAAACCATAACATACTCAAAATCCCGGAAATCATCCAAAGAAAAATCCATAAAGTTTTTTTTTTTTTTTCCACCAAACCACGGATTCGAACCACCCACTCATCAGAAATCTGGGACAAAATCCACCCGACCCAAGAACGACATTTCCCATCACGACAAAACACCACAAACTACAACATACCATGATAAACAAAAATAAAATACAAACACCATAACACTCACTCAAACAACAAACATCTACACACACCCAAGAGACCCTATCATCCCATCATTTTGTTACCCAACATAATCAGACAGAAGGCAGGGATCAAGGACAGATCCGGTCCTTCGAGTACAGGGGGTAAAAAATACCCATCAGACCAGCTCTCTCTCTCTCTCTCTCTCTCTCTCTCCTCCTCGCTTCTCCGTGCCGACGCTGCCCCGCACACGCGTTCGCGTTCGCGCTCGCGTTCGGCCGACACCACACGACAGGTCTTTGGGGCCCCGCCACTGCGCACACGCACGCCTCCTCCTCTTCCTTAGTTCTTTTTCGCTTTTCTTTTCTCCCCCGCCCCCCGCTCTCACCGCCACATCATCCCGCAACCCTTGGGGGATGTTTCCCAACATCAACGCGCCCCAATTCCACTCTCTGCCCGTGCCGCACTCTCCACTTTGCTTCTCCCCGTCCCCTACACACACGACTACCGAAACCCCGGTTGACACACCTTCTCGTAGGACAGGGGTGCGTGCGTGCGTGCGTGCGTGCGTTGTCTTGACGGTGACAGCAACAGCAACGGATCCGTCCATCCCATTCCCCCCCACTCGGTAAAGAACCATGTTCAACCCACACTACACAACAAGGGGGGCACACACGAACGCGAAAGAAAGGGCAGGGCAGGGCAGGGGCAACTATCTCGTACACATTCTTCCTCAGAACCCACATATCACATCAACGAACGGCAGGCCAATTGCGGACTCAGCCGTGTCAGGCAAATCCAACCCAACCAACACCTCCCACGGAAACCCTGACACTGATCCAGCAGTACGTCCACATACATCGCCACACCAAATACGGGTGACGAGTGAGCAACAAATGGAACAATACACAACAAGGCTGACCTAATAAAAACTGCACGTCACGTCATACCTTCCAGACAGACGCAGTTCCGACGGGACGGCGGAACCGTATACGTACCTTTCAGCCACAACAACCGACCGACTGGACACGCCCGCGTCTCCAGCCAGCCAACCACCAGGGCCACACAGCCCGCAAGTTTCAGCGTCAACACTTCTTAACGTACGTTGCAAACTTTTCAAAACATTGCCACACACACACACACACACACACACCACGAAAAGCGTCAACCTCTCTCACACTGGATACACTCAACACTTTTTGTCGGCGGAGCTTGAGGCCAACGGTTGACACACCCCCACCGGCCACACAGGTTTCCCTTTGAAAATTGCAGTGACGGAGACGCGGCATTACGAGAGGGTTGTTTCCGAGAGCGCGAGCTGGACGGAGCTGCGGCGCCGCCGCCGCCGAGGGGTAATGAACGCACGCGATGCCGCATGACAGCCCATCACCCAAAGTTTCACCCACAACTGCACAGGTCGCACCCCCTTTTCGCGCCATACTAGTGTCGATCGTCAATTACAGCTCACGGTGTTCGCATTTGCCACTTGACGGGGGGGAAAAGAAAACAAAACAAACATCTGACACGCCATGTGTTTCTCTCTCTCTGTTATATCTAGGTCATTGGGCAGCCACTGTAAAAAAAAAAAAAAAAAAAAAAATAATATTTTTACGACATGGTTGGGTAAGTGATTTAAAGACAACAATTGTGGGTCACACACCATAGACCATTTCGATAGTGTTCTTGTTCTTCTCTTTTTCCTTTTTTTATCGCTCAATTGAAATAAAACCTGGGGATGATGCAATGCTGCGATATGGCACAACCGTCGTCCATTGTACACAACTCGGGAACAAAAAGAAACCAATTCAGGGAACGTTCGTTCCTTCACAACGTTTCTTTCAACGCACTTGGTCTTTACCATCCTGTATTCAACACACATTTCCTTTCATCAAACTAGGGCATTTCCATAACAGTTTGTTTCCGTTTCTGTGAGCACAATACTGCTTCTTCGACGTCATTTCACCATCTTAACTAGAGACAAACAACAAAATAGGAAAACAGCCTTGAGAACCCCGTCCACCAAATTTCAGTTAGCACGGCATCCAAGATTCTTTTCCGGGGAGTGCAGTGCAGCTGACGCTGCTCAGACCATATACCGTCGCCAGTCTCACTCAACTCTTGCGCATTCCATTCTACGCTACGTGACTATGCAAAAATGAATGAATCAAACCCGCCCAGAGAGCGTCTTGTGCGAGGGGACACACGATATAGAGAACAACAAAACACACAGGGGACACCACCAAAGTTGGAGAGAACGTTTCCACCACGGCAGCCGCGCCGTCACGCGCTTTTTTTTTTTTCCTCCCCCCCCCCCCCCTGCACACCTCCGACACCACGGGAACGTTCACCGTCCCGTTGCCCTACACTGGGCGTTTCTTTTCAACCCCCCACCCTATTCCTCGCTCCCCGGACATTCGACCGATCACAAAGTGCAACCTCTCGTTACCGTCGGGTGCCCCTCTTCATCCCCGGGGCGCCAACAACAAAACAAAAAAAAAAAAAAAAACACCACCGACGCCGTCGTCTCGCGTCACCTCACTCAACTGAGCGGAAAATACACGTACATCCAGAATGACGACACCGCCTCCACAAACAAAAACCAGACGTCAGACGTCAGGTCGAAAGAGGGCACCGTACGTCGTGGCGCGTGGTCTCCTAACTCACCTCGCGCGTACAAATACAATGCAATGCGTGTCTCCTCACGTTCACACACACCTCCACGCTCCACTTTTACGTCGCCCAACCAACCAACTAACTTAACCCACCCGCTCGGCGTAGAAGCAGCTGTAGGCGGCAACGTGTTTCTCACCCTCGCCACCAACGGTGTGACATCCGACAATCGCGGTTTGCTTTCCGTTCCACACCTCCGGCCATACCATACAAAGGGGACAAAAAAAAATATATCAAACAAGCCAACTCCAGCGATCCGCCCCCCTAACACCAACACGTCTCGAAACACCCACGCCCACGACCCGGCTGTGGCTAAAGTGCGTATCCCAACGTCACACCAAAACCAAAGGCGCCGGCGCCGCACCACACCACAAGCTACAGCTACAGCTGTGCCGCCGTCCACCCGCTCACAACAACAACAACAACAACAACAATTCCGCCCTTCCCGCAAAGGCATTTTGGTGGCCCTGAAAAGGGCCGTTTTTTTTTTCTTTTCTTCGCCGCGCCGCGGACGAGCCTCCTATTTCCAAGAGCCACCTCCTTACTTGGAGCTCGTGTACTTGGTCACCGCCTTCGTGCCCTCGCTCACCGCGTGCTTGGCCAGCTCGCCAGGCAGCAAGAGCCGCACAGCGGTCTGGATCTCGCGGGACGTGATGGTCGAGCGCTTGTTGTAGTGCGCCAGGCGAGAAGCCTCGGCCGCAATGCGCTCGAAAATGTCGTTCACGAAGCTGTTCATGATGCTCATCGCCTTCGAAGAGATGCCCGTGTCAGGGTGCACCTGCTTCAGCACCTTGTAGATGTAGATGGCATAGCTCTCCTTCCTCTTGCGCTTCTTCTTCTTGTCGCCCTTCGAAATGTTCTTCTGCGCCTTGCCAGCCTTCTTGGCGGCTTTCCCGCTAGTCTTGGGCGGCATCACGAACAAACAGGCAGGCAGGCACGCGCAGTCAGTCAGTCAGTCAGGCGCTCCGCTCCAGTCAGCGTCTCCCCACACAGTGGCACCCGCCGCACGCCGCCGCCGCACCTTTACCAGCTCGCCCTGCTGCGGCCGCCGACCAATGGGGCGCGCGCGCAACCGGCCGCCGCACCCGAGCCCATAAAGGACCCCCACCCCGCCGGCGCCGGCACGCACTCCGCTGCTCGACTCGCTGCGGCTCGCACCGTTTGGGGCGTTGTGCTTTTCTTTCTCGCTTCTTTCGAAACTAGCCCATCGCCATGTCCGGACGCGGAAAGGGAGGCAAAGTCAAGGGCAAGTCAAAGTCCCGCTCAAGCAGGGCTGGGCTCCAGTTCCCGGTCGGCAGAATCCACCGCCTCCTGTGCAAGGGAAACTACGCCGAGCGCGTCGGCGCCGGGGCGCCCGTCTACCTCGCCGCCGTCATGGAGTACCTCGCGGCTGAGGTGCTCGAGCTGGCCGGAAACGCGGCCCGCGACAACAAGAAGACGCGCATCATCCCGCGCCACCTGCAGCTCGCCATACGCAACGACGAGGAGCTCAACAAGCTCTTGTCGGGCGTCACCATCGCACAGGGAGGTGTCCTGCCCAACATCCAGGCCGTCCTGCTGCCAAAGAAGACCGAGAAGAAGGCCTAAAAGAGAGACAGCGCAATCGGCAACCGCCGCGTGCTCCCTTGGCACGCAGCGCGCCATTTGCCGCCTCGGCTCAAAAACAAAACACAATCGGCCCTTTTCAGGGCCACCACACAAACCTACGTCCAAAGCAGAATTCCAGTCGTTCGTCGCACCACTTTTCTCTCTCTCTCTCTCTCTCTCTCTCTCTCTCTTTCTGTGTACGGTTTTTTTTTTTCCTTCTTACACACACAGGCGCCGCCATCTTGTACACACGTACTTGGCCACCTCCTCCACTCCACTCCACGCACGCACAGTCTCGCGACCATTAACCAGCACACGTGGCGCACAACAACACACCTCAAAAATAACCCCTCGGCACTCAGCCGCGCCGCAACACACAGCCCATCCACCGACAAGAAGCATACAAGCAAAGAGGGAGGGGAAGGAAGGAAGGAAGGAAGGAAGGAAGGAAGGAAGGAAGGAGCTCACACAACGCAAGGGCACGCTTCCTTCCCTCCCAACCGCACCGCACACCACGTCAAAAAAACTCCAAACAAAACTAAAAGGCCAAGTAGACTAAAAAGGAAAAGAAAAAAAAAAAACCAGCAACACAGACTCTTTCGCACTTTTCAACTTCCGAACACTGTGGTGGCCCTGAAAAGGGCCGTTTTTCAATCTCTCTTTCCTTCCTTCGGTCTCACACCGCCTAACCGCCGAAACCGTACAGGGTGCGCCCCTGCCTCTTCAGGGCGTACACCACGTCCATGGCCGTCACAGTCCTGCGCTTGGCGTGCTCAGTGTACGTCACCGCGTCGCGGATCACGTTCTCCAGGAACACCTTCAGCACTCCGCGCGTCTCCTCGTAGATCAGACCAGAGATGCGCTTCACGCCGCCCCTGCGCGCCAGGCGGCGGATCGCGGGCTTCGTGATGCCCTGGATGTTGTCGCGCAACACCTTGCGGTGCCGCTTGGCGCCACCCTTGCCGAGCCCCTTTCCTCCCTTGCCGCGGCCTGTCATTCTTCTTCTTCAAGCGTCTCAACCACAATAATATAAAAAACAGAAAGCAAGGCAAGCTCCTCACCCGGCGCTAGCGAGTCGGCTACGGTTGTGGCGCCCAGCTCGCTGCAGCTCATCGACGAAGACTTCTGTGATGTCCTCGGTGGCTGTGAAGTATTAGCATTCCTGCTTCGCCTTCAACATAGAAATTCTTTACATTATATGAATAAAATAATAATTTTTGTGGAAGCATAAATGATGTTTTCTTACTTCTGTGATTTTCATAGGGTGCTATTTGCAGTAGCGGTTTTTTTTTTTTTTTTTTTTTTTATGTGGCCTTACGTACTAGTATGTGCATGAGGTGGTTGGTCCTTAGAGCATGATGCTTTACAATTGTCGGACCTTTAGAGCGGACAATATCGCTGTCTGTGCTTGGATGGATGTGAGTGATTGGTTGTGATGTGATACTAATGCCTAGGGGGGAGGTTTGTGCTTACACTAGGATGGATATGAGGTGTCCATGTAGCTCTAGGCTTTACAAAGTTCGGACGATTACAGCAGACAATATCGCTGTCTGTGCTGTGATGGATATGAATGATAGGGCGGTGGTGGTGGTGGTGGAGGCATGTGCGTTGTTATCTATTCGTCCTCCACCTGTAGTAGGTCTGGCCATCTGGTCGTGGCCATGCGGTGTACTTTTCTTCCCAGCTGCTGGATGAGGGGGTTTGGGGATTCCCTCGTCTTTTCGTAGAAATTCCTTGCCGATTGTCGGAATCTCTTTGTTAGTTGTGGGACTTCCGCCATACGGTGCAGTTCTTCTGTGGAAAAGCGGTGTGGCAGCTTTAGGGCACGTTTTAGTGCGCGGTTTTGCACGGTTTGCAGCTTTTTGAGTGAGGTTGCAGCGGCGTTGCCCCACACAACTGCGGCGTATTCGAGGATGGGCCTCACCTGCGTGAGGTATAGTATTACCCCGATTCTTGGTGGTAGTGTCGACGTTGGGTTCATCACTGGGTACAGCGCCTGTAGTTTGTTGAGTGCTTTCTTCCGGACCTCTTCAATGTGAGGGGCCCATGTGAGTCGTCGATCGATTGTGACACCCAGGTATTTTGCTGTTGTCCCCCATGGGACTGGGGTGCCCCTGACTTGGATTTGCTGGTAGTCTGCTCGTATTTGTTTTTTCCCTATCGGGATGGCTTGGGTTTTGGTGGCGTTGAAGGTTAGTCTCCACTTTGTGGCCCATTCTGTTAATGTGTTGCAGGCGTTTTGCAGCCTCCTTTGCAGGTGGTTGGCGTTGGTGCTTCGGGAGTACAGGGCAGTGTCGTCTGCATATAGGGCCAGGTGTACTCTGTCGACTGTAGGTGTGTCGGCAGTGTACATGATGTACAGGAGTGGTCCTAGGACGCTGCCCTGTGGTACTCCTGCATTGATGTGGCGCACAGTGGATGTTCCGTCTTGGGCACGGACGTGGAATGTTCTTCCTTCTATATAGCTTTTCAGGAGCGCTACGTGTGACACTGGTACCCCCTGTACTAGGAGTTTGTACAGGAGGCCCTCGTGCCACACTGAGTCGAACGCTCGTGATACGTCTAGAAATACGGCTGCGAAGTATTCCTTCCGTTCGACGGCGTCTAGGGCTTCTTCTATCAGTCTTAGTAGCTGGTGGGTGGTAGCATGTCCGCATCTGAAGCCGAATTGGACGTCCGGTAGTACCCTTTCGTCACTGATGTGTCTCATGAGCCTCCTCGCATATATTCTTTCGAATATTTTTGACAGGGCGGGCAGGAGGCTAATGGGCCTGTAGCTTGCTGGTAGTCGGTGGTCTTTGCCTGGTTTGGGGATGGCCACTATTTCTGCATGCTTCCATGAAGTTGGATATTGGCCAGTCGATATGATGATGTTGAATATGGTTGTTAGAATAGGGATGACTGCTGGTGGCATTTGTCTCATTAGCTGGTTGGTTAGTAGGTCTGGTCCCCCAGCTTTCTTCGTGTTGAGGCAGCGGATTTGGGCCTCTACCTCTTCTGTGGTTATTTCTTCGATGACGTCGTCCTCTGCGCGGTTTGCTAGGTACAGTGGCAGTCTTTCTGTAACCATGGCGATGTGTTCTGGGTCAATGGGGTCATTGACTGGCTGGAAGTTTTGCTCGAATGTGTCCGCTAACGCGTCGGCCTTGGCGTCGGGTTCGCAGACTACGTCGTTTCCTACAATTAGCGGGGGTATTCTGCTTGTCTTGTTGAGTAGTTGTCTCGTGACTTTCCATGTGGATTGGTCGTGTAGGTTTAATGTGGCGACTTTGTTCTCCCATTCTGTGTTCCTGTGTTTCTGGATTTCGTATTTAACTTCACGCTGAAGTCTATTTACCTCTCTCTTTGTTGCTGGGAGTCTGGTTTCCTGCCATTCCCTTATTAGGCGGTTTTTGGTGCGTATTTTGTCTAGTATTTCTGGAGGGAGTTGTTTGTAGTTGTCCCTTTCTTGTTTTCTTCTTTGGGGGACCGCTGTGGCTGCTGCATCTAGTGCCAGGGTTGTTATGTGTAGCAGTGCAGCTTCCGTGCCTGCCGCTTGCGGATCGGGAACTGTGGTGAGTGTGTCTTCTAGTGTGTTCTGGTAGGTTCTCCAGTTGATGCCTTTCAGATCAATGCCTCTGTGTTCTTTCTTGGTACCATCTAGGTTGATGTGGAAGATTACTGGTGCATGGTCTGATGTGAGTTTCCTGACTGTGGTTGCTTCTGTGTCCAGATAGATCCCTTTGATGATTGCGAAGTCAATTATGTCCGGTTGACCTCTGTTTCGTGGGTATATCGTGGGCCCGTGGGGTGCAACAGTGACTGCGTCGTGTCTGATGATACTTCTGGCCAGTCTTCTGCCACAGAGATTTGTCAGGCGGCTATTCCACAGTGTGTTTTTGGCATTGAAGTCGCCTCCCAGGAATATGTTGCCTGGCATTGATAGTATGGTTTCGAAGTCTTGTGCTTCCAGTCTCCTAGCAGGCCGCCTATACAGTGAGATGAATTTGATCATACCTCTCGAGGTGTGAACTGCTACCCCTGTAGCTTCCGTTGTGGTGAGGTCCGGTAGGTTTATGAGGTGGTGTTTTAGGCAGGTGCGTATGTATATTGCCGTTCCACCACCTTGGGTTAGTCTGTCGTTCCTGTAGCAATTGTAGTTTGCCGCTTTGACTTGTGTTCCAGGTTTTAGGTTGGTTTCCTGGACTAGGCATATGTCTACCCGCTCTTCGTGCAGGAATTGCTTAAATTCGCCTGCTTGGTGAATTAGCTTTGCTTCGGCGTTCCAGGTGGCTATTGTTAGTCCATGTTGTCTGATGGCCATACTAGTGTTTGGGGTTTGGACTGGGTACGGCCGCCAGGGCGGCTTGAATCACTGCGTTGATTTGTTGCGGGATGGTCTTCATTAAGGCTTCCATGGCGGATGCAACTGCTGCTGCTACTGTCTCTTTCAGTATTGCCATGGTTACTGGTGTCTCGTCGGTCGAGTGGGCCTGTGCGGTTGTGACCGTTTTGCTTGTAGGTCCTTCTTCCGATCTTGGTGTTGGTGCTGGCTTTGTTGGGACTGGGGGCGCTGGCCTGTGCGGGATGCTCTGCTTGCGTGGTTCTTGCGTGGTTGCATTGGCGTATGATACGCCGGTGCGTCTGTTGGCGGTTGGTCTTGACACGCCACGCTGTCTGGCGACGTGTTTCTTAACTTCCTCGCATCCCATATAGTTGGCTGGGTGCTCTTTGGAGCAACGGGCGCAAGTAGCGGGTGTGTTGCGTTCTTTGGTGCAGTCGTCTGTAGAGTGGTTGCCTGCGCATTTCAGGCATCTAACTTGCATGGTGCAGTGGCTAGCCACGTGGTCTAGTCCCTGGCACCTGTAGCAGCGTCGAGGGCCCCTTTTCTTCCTTGGTTTCTCTAGTGTGACGTCTGTGTTGGCTAGGTGCGTTATGGTTCGCAGCCGTTGGTTTTCTGGTGTGTCAGTGGCCACTATTTGAAGGAGTGGCGTGTCCTTTTTGGTCTTGGGAGATTGTACTCTTGTTATGGAGCGCGGGGTAATCTGTAGCTTGGCTAGCTCTGACTTCACTTTCTCTATACTGATTTTGAAGGGGAGCCCCCTCATTATCAGGTCTATTGGCTTGGTGCTGGTGGTTGGATATGTGTAGTATCCCCATTTTTTCCCTTCTAGTACTTTGGTCACTCTCTCAAAGTCTGCTGGAGACTTGGTGAAGAGTCTGTAGGTGTCCTTTCCCGCCGTTTTAAACTGGAAGGGCGAGGTGGTTGCAGACCTTACTGCTTCTAGGAGGTCGTCATATTGGCCTTCGAAGTGGATGACGATAGGGGGTGGTGCCTTCGGTCTTGCGTTGTTCTGGGGGGGTTGCACTGTTGTTGCCTCTGCGGAGTCGAGTGCCTGGTAGGCATTCTTTGTAGGGGCAGGTGTGGCAGTGTGCAGCTTCATGGCGGGGGCTGTTCTGGTGGCTTTGGTGAAGCCCTCGGAGTCGGTTGTCCCCTTGGCTCGCTTACGGTTTACTATTGGTCCATTTACCAGTGCTGGGACGGTGGGCGGAGTCTCGTTCTTGCGTTTTCTCGACTCCGTCTCGACGTCCATGGGGGTTGTGGGTTGGCTGGGAGTGGTAGCCGCGGGCTGCTTGTCCACCACAGTGGTGGTCCCGTCGATGGCTTGTGTTGAGCAGGACTCGGCGATTTCGTCTGCCCCGCCCCCACTCCTCTCTATCCCCATCCCCCCTCCTGACTCCCACACCCCCTGTCCCTACCCCCAACACTCCGTATCCACCCCAATTCCCCCCCCCACCCCCTCCCCTCCTTCCTCACGTCCATCCCGGTCCTTCCCCGCACCCTCCACCCTCCTCCCCTGTCCACCCGGTCTTTGGTGACCTCATTTCCAGTGCTGTGGAGGCATTGACCTCTGCACTCACTGGGGCACTAGACACCATCCTCACCTCCATTCCCCAGCAGATTGCTACTGCCCTTTCCCATTCCATCTCCCCCATCACCACCGCCCTCCCCACCACCCAACATGGCCATTAGACTCCATGGCCTTACCGTACTAATCTGGAATGCCAATGGCATCTACCGCCAGCAAGGTGAGTTTCGGCAGTTCCTCCTTGATGAGGGGGTAGACATCTGTCTTGTTGCCGAAACCCACCTTAAACCTGGGGTGAACGCCAGGGTACCAAACTTCTGCTGCTACCGGTCAGACCGGCCGACAGCACGAGGCGGCACGGCAGTATACGTATGTGCCTCCCTCTGCCACCACCCCGTCACCCTCCCTGCCCTTGCCACAATAGAGGCCACTGGTGTCGTGGTGCACACCGTGCGTGGCCCCATCACCTTTGTGGCGCTTTACAGGCCGCCCCACCGCGGCGTTCTCCACGGCCCTGACTTTGCTCAGGTCCTGTCACTTGGCCACTCCCTCTTCGTTGGGGGCGACTGTAATGCCAAGCATGCCGCCTGGCACAGTCGCCTAACCAACAACGATGGCCGTCGCCTCCTCCGTGTCGTGGAAGCCCACGCCGCCCATGTTGTTGCCCCCTTCGACCCCACCATCTTCCCGACAAATGGCCCTCCTGACGTCCTTGACATTGCATTGGTTAAAGGACTCCCCCTCCCTATCACTGCCACTACCCGTGCTGCCCTTGCCTCCGACCACGTCCCAGTAATTTGCACGGTCGACCTTGTCGGCTCCCTAGTGCCACCACGTGACACCTTGGACCTCCGTGGCATCGACTGGGCGTCTTATCGGAGACGGGTCGAGGCAGCACTCCCTACCATACCCGACGCCGCCAGGGTGGGGGCTGACCTCACCCTCACACAGTTCACGGACGCCGCCATCACTGCTGCAGTTGCAGCAACGCCTCCACATCCCCCGCGCCCTCCGACCCATGTGCGCCCTCTCCCCCTAGCCCTCCACGCACTCATCACCAAGAAAAACAGGGTCATCCGCGAATGGCAAAGAACACGAGACCCTGCCACTAAGCGCCAGATAAATCGCATGCAGCGGGAGATCCGTGCTGCCATTCAGACCCACCGCAGTCAGGACTGGGAGCGAAAAATCTCCGCCCTTGACCTGAGCGATGCATCCGCATGGCGCCTGGTCTCCCGCATCATCCACAAACGCCCGCAAATTCCCCCCCTCCTGGTCGGCGCTGAGGCTGTGTGCGATCCTGATGCTAAGGCCAATGCCTTGGCTGATGTGTTCGCATGCAGCTTCACCCCTGTCACCGACCCCGTTGACCCCGACCATATCCAAATGGTCACCGCACGAGTCCACCAGTTCCTCACCGCCCAGGATCCAGAAGACCATATCACCCCCGTCACGGATGAGGAGATTGCCCGGGAGCTTAAGTCCCTCCACTCCCGAAAAGCCGGTGGCCCAGACAGACTCACCAATCAGCTTCTCAAGCAGCTTCCCCCAGCCTCTGTTCCCGTCCTTACTTCTACTTTCAATTCCATCCTCTCCTCTAGGCAGTTTCCTTCCGTGTGGAAACACGCGGAGGTGATTGCCATCCCCAAACCTGGGAAAGACCCTCGATCCCCTTCCAGCTATCGTCCCATCAGCCTCCTTCCCGCGGTTTTTGCTCGCTCCCGGAGCAAGGCGCTCCTCCGGCAGAAACTACAACAGGCCATCGACTCTGTTGTCGATTATGCCAAACGTTGGCGCCTGGCCTTCAACCCGGCAAAGACGCAGGCACTCATCATTTGTCGGCGGCGGTGGCCGGTCGCCTATCCCCCTGTCACTGTGCTCGGCACCCCCGCCCCCTGGGCCAGAACAGCTATGTACCTGGGGGTCACCCTGGATAGGGCCCTCACCTGGCATCCCCACATAGAGGCCATCCGGCGGAAGGCCTTGGCGCGCATCGGCCAACTCTACCCTTTTATGAACCCTACCTCTACCCTTCCCATTCCTCTTGCCCTCCTCCTCTACAAATCCCTCATCCGCCCCCTCCTGGAGTATGCCTCGGTTGTGTGGGGCAATGCCGCGCCTACGCATCTCCACCGCCTGCAGACGGTACAGAATCGTGCCCTTCGAATTGCCCTTCGCCTCCCTTACCGTTTCCCAACCCGTGAACTTCACCTCCTTGCCAATATCCCCCTCCTTCAAGACCGTGTCCGATCCTCCGCCATCTCCTTCTATGACCAATCCCGTCATTCCCCCAATCCACTCATTGTCTCTCTTGGCACCCGCCTCCATCGCCTGGCCACCACTCGCTGGCCCGACCTCCTTTCCCGCCCCCCCTGACACCTCCCATCCACCCCCCCGTCCTGTTACTTCTTCCTCTTCCTACCACTTCTCCTTTTTTGTCACCCCATCCTGAAATATCTGCCGCCACCGTCATCGCCGTCGCCAAGAAGATCTGGCCAGGACGAAGGCCTTTCGTTTTCTTCATCCTCTTCCTGTCATCTTTCACTATTCTTTCGTCTGTCACTCAACGTTTCTTTTCCGGCTAGTCAATGGAGCCGTTCGTTTTCCTCTATCTCTCACTATTCCTTTTACTGTTCTGTCACCTGTTACTGTTAATTACCGTGCAACGGCCAGTCAATTGGGCCTTTCGTTTTCCTGCTTCTCTAACTATCCCTCTCACTATTCTTTCATCTTATTAAAAAAAAAAAAAAAAAAAACAACCCAAAATGCACAACGTCAAGCAAACCATACCGCCAAGTCCACTTCTTCACCACCCGTCAAGAGGAAGGCGAAGCGCGCCAGCGCTAGTACTTCCTATACGAGTCGAGGGACCACCCTCTCCTGTGCAGCGTGGCGTGGCGTGGCGTGGCGTGGCGCGCGGGCCCGTTGTCAAGGCAGCACCGGACGCCGTCGCGCACGCATATCCACGCCGCATCCGCATCCGCAGTAGCCATGGCCCGGACAAAGCAAACGGCCCGCAAGTCCACCGGCGGAAAGGCGCCGCGCAAACAGCTCGCCACCAAGGCGGCGAGGAAGAGCGCGCCCGCCACCGGCGGCGTCAAGAAGCCCCACCGCTACAGGCCGGGCACCGTCGCCCTGCGAGAAATCAGGCGCTACCAGAAGAGCACAGAGCTGCTCATCCGCAAGCTGCCATTCCAGCGCCTAGTGCGCGAGATCGCCCAGGACTTCAAGACCGACCTGCGCTTCCAGAGCTCCGCAGTCATGGCCCTGCAGGAGGCCAGCGAGGCCTACCTCGTCGGCCTCTTCGAAGACACCAACCTGTGCGCAATCCACGCCAAGCGAGTCACCATCATGCCCAAGGACATCCAGCTCGCGCGCCGCATCCGCGGCGAGCGCGCCTAAACCCGCACACCGCCAAACAAACAAAACGGCCCTTTTCAGGGCCACTAACGTCTCTCCGTCGCGAGCAAAACTTTGTCGGTCGCAACGACTAGTTCCCCACTCACTCTCCAGTCCAGTCGTCCCACCCCCGGCCCGGCGCCGCCGTTTCCAAAAAAAAAAAAAAAAAAAAAAAAAGCACCGCACCGGCCGAGCCAAGTCGCAAGCGTCAATAGCGCCACCCACACAGGCCACGGCACAAAACGTGACGCCCGGAAAGCAAAGCCAAAAAAGACTATTCCAAAACCACCACCAAGACAAACAAACAAACGCGGCGCAAAATAAATAGGTAAAAATAATAAAAGTAAAATACACTTTATGTAACACCAACCGCGCGCCGCCGCCCACGCCCGCCAACGACCCCACAATCCAACCACCGCGGCACGCAAACACCATCCACACATGAAACAAACAAACGCCAGCAAGCAAGACAGACAGACAGACAGACAACAAGGCAACCGACCGACCACGACACGACAATCAACACCTTCCCGACGTGCTTTGATGGCCCTGAGAAGGGCCGTTTTTGTTTTTGTCCGGGACCGCGCGACAGCCTCTGGTTGCGCGCCGGCCACCAGGCGACGGTGTCAACCGCCAACCCTTCCCTGCCCTTTTTACTTCTTCTTCTTGGGCGAAGCCTTCGCCTTAGACGGCGTCGCCGTCGCCTTCTTCGGGCGCGGCGCCTTCGGCTTCTTCGTCGGAACCTTGGCGGCCTTCTTCGCCTTCGACGGCGACTTGGCCTTGGCCGGCTTGGCCGCAGCCGCCTTCTTCGCACCCGCGGGAGCGGCCGACGCCGCAGACGCCTTCTTGGCGGCGCCCGCCTTCCGACCGGTCGCCGCCTTCACGCCGCCAGCCTTCTTTGCGCCGGCCGCACGGGCCCCCTTCTTCTCCTTGCTGGCCGGAGCGGCGCGCTTCTTCTTCGCACCACCGCCGCCACCACGAGCCTTGCCGCCCTCGGCCGCCCCGCCGCCGGCGCCGGCAAGCTTGAAAGAGCCCGACGCGCCCTTCCCCTTCGTCTGCACCAGCTCGCCAGCCACGACGGCCGACTTGAGGTACTTCTTGATAAAGGGCGCCAGCTTCTCCGCGTCCAGCTTGTAGTGCGCGGCAATGTACTTCTTGATCGCCTGCAGCGACGACCCGCCGCGCTCCTTCAGACTCTTGATGGCGGCCGTCACCATCTCAGAGGTGCGCGGGTGCGCAGGCTTGGCGCGCGGCTTCTTCGCAGACGACGCAGACTTGGCCTTCTTCGTAGTGCCGGTGGCGGCGGGTGCCGCGGCAGTCTCGTTCGTAGCCGCCTGGTCTGCCATCTTTTGCTTGTTCTCTTTTCTTTTTTCCCCTTGGTTTCGCTTCCTTCTCTCCTTCGACGACGCACAACAGCGAGGGGCGCGCAGCAGAGAATAGCCGCGCACGCGCCTGGCCCAGCCAGTGTCGCGGGCGGGCGCGGACGGCCGAGAGAGCGGCCGCCACTCGGCGCGCCGCCGCGCCGCGCCTCCCGCGCTTGCTACCGCCCAACGTCCGACAGCCTGCGCGGAGCAGCCCCCAACCTGCGCCGCAACCACCCGCGCCATTCAAACCACCGAGGATGGGGCTACACACACCGACACCACGGTCGCCAACCAGTCGCCGCGGCGGCGCCGCAAACCACGGCCAAACTGCAGCCACCGCGCGCCACAGCCTGGGTCGGCCCGCCGAGAATCGCCGCCCCCGCCCAAATGCCGCCCCCACAGCCCCAGCCGACGACCCGCCACAATGGCCAAACCTTCGTCAAAACTCCCACACCGTCGCCGCGGCAGCCCGGCCACCGCGGCCGGCGCCACAGCCACACGAGCCGAGTCGTGCGGCGATGACGGCCGTGCACAAACGCACCTCCGCCGCCCCATCGCCTTCCGCCGTTTTCCCGATCGGCCCGCAGCCGTCGGGCCACGGCCGCGGGCCGTCCCCCTCCTCTCGCCTCGCCCGCCAACACCCACAGCCCTTCCAACACATTTTTTTTTTCTTTTTTCTTTTTTTTTTTTACTTTTTTACGATCGCCGCCTGCGCAACATGGCACCGGCCGACGGAGCGCCAACCCCCCCGCCACAGGCGAAAACAAAACAAAACAAAACAAAACAATGATAAACAAACAAACAAAATAAATTACCAGCCAGCCCCAACTACAGACACACCGAATCTGCCCTCACAGCCGACCTTACACGCCTCAACGTCAAAACAAAGGTGGTTTCTTTCTTTCAACGGTTACCTTACCTTAGGTTACGTCAGGTTAGGCTAAGAAGGCGTCAGGGTTAGGTTAAGCGTTGACGTGACGTCACGTCTTAACGTAGGCGTTAAGCTAAGGTTGCGGTCACGTACGTTAGGTTAAGGCGACTTGGGGGTTGGCCTAAGAGCTTAGGTTACGTTACGTTAGTTTAGGTGGCTGCGTTAAGGGGCTTAAAGAAGTTTAGGAGGTTAAGGCGTCGAGGCGGCCGCACCCCCTTAGCTGCTGCGGCTCGGCCACGCCACGCCACGCCACGCCACGCCACGCCACGCTTTGGGGTTTCATAAGGTCGCGCGGCGGGTCGTCGGCACGCCGCAAAGGACAAAACTGCAAGACGACGTCGAAAAACAAACAACAGGTAAAAAATAAATAAGTAAAAATAAACGACGCCGACAGGCGGGGATCAGCAGAACGAGCAGATTCCGGAGAGCGAACGAGACACACACGCACGCACACACACAAACCCCCCCGAGCCGAGAGAGCACAGCACCACCACGTGTCGGCCTCCGCTCACCCGACTCGGGTGGGCTGGGCTGGCGGCCGGGCCGGATGCACGTACACGTACGGCTACAGCCACTACCCGTACACAGCCGCTCTTCACGCAACACCAGCCAAATGGCGCGCCCGCGGCTCGTCGCGGTCGCGGTCGCAACGCCACGCCGGCACACTTTCGGCACCACCGTTTTCGCGCGCACCGCAAACAAAACGCAGCCGACACACACAGAAAAAAAAAAAAAAAAAAAACAACACAGAGCGCGAGACGGGCGGCGGCGCACCTTTCGCCAGCCGGCAGGCAATCGACTCGCCCAGTACGACAAACGCGCACGCCACCCCACCCACCAACCAACCAACCAACCAACCAGTCGTCGTCGTCGTCGTCGTCGTCGTCCCGAAATCAAACAAACTCTCAAAAGCACAGCCCCTGCTGCCAACGGACGCAGGCGCCACGCAGCTCCCTTCCCGCCACACTCGATTCGCAGCGCAACTCACCCGGCACACCGTCAAACGACGGGCTGGGCTCGCCGCATCGCCGCAACCTACACACCTTCCACGCCACGACGCACAGCCCCACCAGACGCCCGTGCCGCAACGACACTACTGCACTACCACTACCGCACTACTCCTCTCGCCCTTGCCATACACGACACAACACGCCAAAAAATGAAAATCCAAATACAAACAAAAACACCGCCCCCACGACCCAAACACATGCACGGCGCGCCAACACACGCGAGGCAAGGCACGCAGCAAACGGCGTCCCCTCCGCGTCGCGCCATCAACCTACACACACAAGGCAACCAACAACAGCCAGCCAGCCAGCCAGCCAGCCAGCCAGCCAGCCAGCCAGCCAGCCCCACTCTCACGCCGCAAAAACAGAAAACACACCGAAACCGCCAAACGCCGCACATTCGCGCTTCGCACTTACCACACACCTCTCGGCATCCGTTTCGCACACAACGACGCGACGCACAATACATCATCACGGGCTACGCACGCACACCGCGACCCACTTTTTTACGACGCCCTCGGCAGAGCACACGTGCCCACGCCCACACACAGTCGACACAACGACGCAGCGCGCAGCAGACGCGGCCGCAACACATACCTCCCAAACGACGCGCCAACACCGCCAGCCACTGCTCACTCGCCCAAGCAACCCGTGCACACAACTGCCACACGCGTCCACCACGCCGCCGCCAACCACCCGCCCGCCAGGGGGCGCTCACGTCCGCGACAACAGCGCGGCACCGCCGGGCCGGGCCGAACCGAGCCGAGCCGCCGCCTCCTCTCCACTCGGCACGCCACGTCCTGCTTGCAAAACACATGGCTCGTCCCTCTGTACACACAACGCGCCTGCCTGCGGTCGCCGCCGGCATCTATCTACCTGCGCATCGGAGCCAGGCCGGCAAGCCCACACTTAAATAATGCACTTCACCAGCCAAACAAACCCACTCTTCCTTTCTTTGCACAGCGCATGCAACAGCAGCCCAGGAGCCGGGCCCGCCGCCAGCGTCTCCTCCTCCTCTGGGCACAGCCAGCCAGCCGTTCCCACCGCCCCGCCCCTGCTCTGCAGAACAAGAAAAAACGAAAAAGTACCAACACACGCACCCAAAGCGTAAGCCAGACAAGACCAGCCTCTCCAAGGCCACACACACGCAAAAAAAAACAAAAAAACAAAAACACTACAACAAAATAAAATAAAAAAGAAAAAGCAAGCTGTCGCCTCGCCCCCGCCCGTCCCCCCACCCCACCACATTCGCCCCCTCCGCTTGTTTTCCTTTCTACAATTTCCCTCTTTTCCACCCAATATCCCGCCGCGGTTTACGGGCACCGGCCGATTTTGCGCCCGCCCACATGTGTGCCTACTCCCCACCACCATTCCCTCCGCAGCCCGCAGCCCGCTTTTCCCCCCCTCCCTGCCCACACCACACCACACCGACGGTGCTGACGTCGACACGCACCCAAGACAGGGGCCACGACCGTCTTTTTTCCTGGGCCCATCCCCGCACCGCACCTCCTTCCAATCAACGCTGTGGCGCCTGTGTCCGCGCGAGACGCGTGCGCGCCACCTCTCTCAACATCCGTCCGCCGTCCGCCGTCCGCCGGCCGGCCCGTTTTTCGGCCCCCAGGCCATCCGTCAACCACCACTGCCACTGCCCCTGCCCCTGCCCCTGCCCGCCCCGCACCACACCACACACCGCTGCTTGCCCCGGCCGTTGCCACCAAAGGCGCCAACCGCAGCCCGCGCGCGCCAGAAAGAGATGGCAAAACTACAGGGACCCAGCCGACCGACGAAAATCAGAGCAATTGGCCGGGAGGATCAAAAAGAGAGCTCCGAAAACCACCGTAGCGAGGCGTGGGAGGAAACGTTACGAGAAGCAGAAAGGGACCAGGAAAAATTCTGGAAATTTCTTAAAACTCGTAAACTAAACACGAAACATCTACATCTACATGGGGAAGGAACGACCCCACAGACCGAGCTGAAGCACTGGCGGATTCACTAGAAAGGCAATTCCAAGCACCAGAAGCGGTAGATGACGAAACTGATGACCACCAGGAAATGGTACTCAGAAGGGTAAAACCGCATCCTAAGTGCCCCGATCAGAACATCTTTCACAATCCAATAAACGCAGAAACCCCATATCTTATCACATCACAAACATACACACATCCTTGGAAAGGTTCTCGGAAAGCTCATTCAAACTGAACTGAAGAAATTCAATTCTTAAAGGATAACAACATAATCATCCCACAACAATTCCGATTCCGCGAAGAACACAGCACCACCCACCAGGTGACCAGACTAGTCGAGCACATATGTCAGGCCAGAAACATTAGACACAGTACTGGAGCAGTCCTGCTTGACATTGGAAAAGCATTCGGATAACGCCTTATCTACAAGCTCCACCAGTACAACTGCCCCATCCACATTATTGCTTCTTTTCTCCGCAACAGAGCATTCTATGTCCATGTACCAGGAGCGGCAAGTAACACTAGATCCATAGAGGCTGGAGTCCCGCAAGGCTCAGTGCTGGGGCCCATTCTCTACTCAATATACACAAACAAACAGCTGGGAGGACACTTGTCACTATTTGCAGACGACACTGCAGTCTACCGCAGCAGTTCTAACCTGCAATATAGAGTCACAAAAATAGAGCAACACCTACAATCCATCCAGAAATGTGCTAACCAATGGAAACAAAAAAAAAAAAAAAAACAATAAACGCGGAGAAAACCCAAGCAATACAATACGATTCACATTCAAAAAGAATACCTCCTAACCTGCATATACGCCTCAGAAATAACAATCTTCCATGGTCAGGCACAATAAAGTATCTAGGCATCAAGCTGGACAAGAGGTTGACATTTAGAGACCATGTTACACACGTTTGTAACAAGGCTGCAGCAGCAATATTCAGACTGTACCCAATCATCAAAGGAAACAGAATAAATATGCGCGCCAAAAAGAAAATCTTCAAAACCGTCATAGGAACCAGCCATCACTTACGGCTCTGAAAATCTGGTCAATGGCCGCAGACACCAACATAACAAGAGTAAAAAAGGGTGCAGAACAAATACTTCAGAATTACTGCTGATGCCGGCCGGTACCAGACAAACCGAGACATATACACAAACCATAACATACTCAAAATCCCGGAAATCATCCAAAGAAAAATCCATAAAGTTTTTTTTTTTTCCACCAAACCACGGATTCGAACCACCCACTCATCAGAAATCTGGGACAAAATCCACCCGACCCAAGAACGACATTTCCCATCACGACAAAACACCACAAACTACAACATACCATGATAAACAAAAATAAAATACAAACACCATAACACTCACTCAAACAACAAACATCTACACACACCCAAGAGACCCTATCATCCCATCATTTTGTTACCCAACATAATCAGACAGAAGGCAGGGATCAAGGACAGATCCGGTCCTTCGAGTACAGGGGGTAAAAAATACCCATCAGACCAGCTCTCTCTCTCTCTCTCTCTCTCTCTCTCCTCCTCGCTTCTCCGTGCCGACGCTGCCCTGCACACGCGTTCGCGTTCGGCCGACACCACACGACAGGTCTTTGGGGCCCCGCCACTGCGCACACGCACGCCTCCTCCTCTTCCTTAGTTCTTTTTCGCTTTTCTTTTCTCCCCCGCCCCCCGCTCTCACCGCCACATCATCCCGCAACCCTTGGGGGATGTTTCCCAACATCAACGCGCCCCAATTCCACTCTCTGCCTGTGCCGCACTCTCCACTTTGCTTCTCCCCGTCCCCTACACACACGACTACCGAAACCCCGGTTGACACACCTTCTCGTAGGACAGGGGTGCGTGCGTGCGTGCGTGCGTGCGTTGTCTTGACGGTGACAGCAACAGCAACGGATCCGTCCATCCCATTCCCCCCCACTCGGTAAAGAACCATGTTCAACCCACACTACACAACAAGGGGGGCACACACGAACGCGAAAGAAAGGGCAGGGCAGGGCAGGGGCAACTATCTCGTACACATTCTTCCTCAGAACCCACATATCGCATCAACGAACGGCAGGCCAATTGCGGACTCAGCCGTGTCAGGCAAATCCAACCCAACCAACACCTCCCACGGAAACCCTGACACTGATCCAGCAGTACGTCCACATACATCGCCACACCAAATACGGGTGACGAGTGAGCAACAAATGGAACAATACACAACAAGGCTGACCTAATAAAAACTGCACGTCACGTCATACCTTCCAGACAGACGCAGTTCCGACGGGACGGCGGAACCGTATACGTACCTTTCAGCCACAACAACCGACCGACTGGACACGCCCGCGTCTCCAGCCAGCCAACCACCAGGGCCACACAGCCCGCAAGTTTCAGCGTCAACACTTCTTAACGTACGTTGCAAACTTTTCAAAACATTGCCACACACACACACACACACACACACACCACGAAAAGCGTCAACCTCTCTCACACTGGATACACTCAACACTTTTTGTCGGCGGAGCTTGAGGCCAACGGTTGACACACCCCCACCGGCCACACAGGTTTCCCTTTGAAAATTGCAGTGACGGAGGAGACGCGGCATTACGAGAGGGTTGTTTCCGAGAGCGCGAGCTGGACGGAGCTGCGGCGCCGCCGCCGCCGAGGGGTAATGAACGCACGCGATGCCGCATGACAGCCCATCACCCAAAGTTTCACCCACAACTGCACAGGTCGCACCCCCTTTTCGCGCCATACTAGTGTCGATCGTCAATTACAGCTCACGGTGTTCGCATTTGCCACTTGACGGGGGGGAAAAGAAAACAAAACAAAACAAACATCTGACACGCCATGTGTTTCTCTCTCTCTGTTATATCTAGGTGATTGGGCAGCCACTGTAAAAAAAAAAAAAAAAAAAAAAAAAAAAATATTTTTACGACATGGTTGGGTAAGTGATTTAAAGACAACAATTGTGGGTCACACACCATAGACCATTTCGATAGTGTTCTTGTTCTTCTCTTTTTCCTTTTTTTATCGCTCAATTGAAATAAAACCTGGGGATGATGCAATGCTGCGATATGGCACAACCGTCGTCCATTGTACACAACTCGGGAACAAAAAGAAACCAATTCAGGGAACGTTCGTTCCTTCACAACGTTTCTTTCAACGCACTTGGTCTTTACCATTCTGTATTCAACACACATTTCCTTTCATCAAACTAGGGCATTTCCATAACAGTTTGTTTCCGTTTCTGTGAGCACAATACTGCTTCTTCGACGTCATTTCACCATCTTAACTAGAGACAAACAACAAAATAGGAAAACAGCCTTGAGAACCCCGTCCACCAAATTTCAGTTAGCACGGCATCCAAGATTCTTTTCTGGGGAGTGCAGTGCAGCTGACGCTGCTCAGACCATATACCGTCGCCAGTCTCACTCAACTCTTGCGCATTCCATTCTACGCTACGTGACTATGCAAAAATGAATGAATCAAACCCGCCCAGAGAGCGTCTTGTGCGAGGGGACACACGATATAGAGAACAACAAAACACACAGGGGACACCACCAAAGTTGGAGAGAACGTTTCCACCACGGCAGCCGCGCCGTCACGCGCTTTTTTTTTTTTTTCCTCCCCCCCCCCCCACTGCACACCTCCGACACCACGGGAACGTTCACCGTCCCGTTGCCCTACACTGGGCGTTTCTTTTCAACCCCCCACCCTATTCCTCGCTCCCCGGACATTCGACCGATCACAAAGTGCAACCTCTCGTTACCGTCGGGTGCCCCTCTTCATCCCCGAGGCGCCAACAACAAAACAAAAAAAAAAAAAAAAAAAACACCACCGACGCCGTCGTCTCGCGTCACCTCACTCAACTGAGCGGAAAATACACGTACATCCAGAATGACGACACCGCCTCCACAAACAAAAACCAGACGTCAGGTCGAAAGAGGGCACCGTACGTCGTGGCGCGTGGTCTCCTAACTCACCTCGCGCGTACAAATACAATGCAATGCGTGTCTCCTCACGTTCACACACACCTCCACGCTCCACTTTTACGTCGCCCAACCAACCAACTAACTTAACCCACCCGCTCGGCGTAGAAGCAGCTGTAGGCGGCAACGTGTTTCTCACCCTCGCCACCAACGGTGTGACATCCGACAATCGCGGTTTGCTTTCCGTTCCACACCTCCGGCCATACCATACAAAGGGGACAAAAAAAAAATATATCAAACAAGCCAACTCCAGCGATCCGCCCCCCTAACACCAACACGTCTCGAAACACCCACGCCCACGACCCGGCTGTGGCTAAAGTGCGTATCCCAACGTCACACCAAAACCAAAGGCGCCGGCGCCGCACCACACCACAAGCTACAGCTACAGCTGTGCCGCCGTCCACCCGCTCACAACAACAACAACAACAACAACAATTCCGCCCTTCCCGCAAAGGCATTTTGGTGGCCCTGAAAAGGGCCGTTTTTTTTTTCTTTTCTTCGCCGCGCCGCGGACGAGCCTCCTATTTCCAAGAGCCACCTCCTTACTTGGAGCTCGTGTACTTGGTCACCGCCTTCGTGCCCTCGCTCACCGCGTGCTTGGCCAGCTCGCCAGGCAGCAAGAGCCGCACAGCGGTCTGGATCTCGCGGGACGTGATGGTCGAGCGCTTGTTGTAGTGCGCCAGGCGAGAAGCCTCGGCCGCAATGCGCTCGAAAATGTCGTTCACGAAGCTGTTCATGATGCTCATCGCCTTCGAAGAGATGCCCGTGTCAGGGTGCACCTGCTTCAGCACCTTGTAGATGTAGATGGCATAGCTCTCCTTCCTCTTGCGCTTCTTCTTCTTGTCGCCCTTCGAAATGTTCTTCTGCGCCTTGCCAGCCTTCTTGGCGGCTTTCCCGCTAGTCTTGGGCGGCATCACGAACAAACAGGCAGGCAGGCACGCGCAGTCAGTCAGTCAGTCAGGCGCTCCGCTCCAGTCAGCGTCTCCCCACACAGTGGCACCCGCCGACAGACATGAGATGGCTGGGTTTGCACCCATGCTAGTTCTGGAGAGCCAGCGTTCTTTCAACGCTCTGTCTCACGAAATGATCCTGTGGGTTCGTATGTGGCTTGTGTGCAGTAATGGCTTGGGGATTTTCCCCCGGGTGGATGGCGTTAGTGATGATGATGTTGATAGAGGTGGAGATGAGTATCCTGTTTCATGAGGATGAGAAGATGGTTACCGCCTGTAGTGGCGATGGAGTGTGTTGATAGGAGCTCTGAGTTGAGGGTGAGGGTTCCGTCCCAGTGTATTGATGAGCTGGTACGGTGATGAATGAGATGATTCGTAGAATGTTTGTGATTTTTGTTTGATTATGTGATAGAAAGAGGGTTGCCCTAGCATTGCCCTGATTTCCTCATTGCTAGTCAGTCTTGGTACGTCTGCAATAATTCTTAGGGTTTTATTTTGGACGACCTCCAATTGGGCTAGATTAGTGTCTGCTGCCATGCTCCACACTTCAGAGCCGTAGAGGATGACAGGCAGGACTATTGTTTTCCAGATTCTGAGCTTTGCTGATATGGACAATCCCATTCCCTTTAATAATGGGTATAGTTGGTAGAGCCGGGCGGAGCCTTTGTTCCTAGCCTCTCTTATGTGATGCTTGAATGTTAGGTTTTTGTCCAATTTTAGTCCTAAGTATGTGATTTCATTTTTCCATGGGAGTATTTGTTCATTGTAAGTGATGTTTATTATGGGTTTCTTGATTTTATGAGAAAATAGGATTGTTTGACATTTGTCAGCATTTATTTTTATTTTCCAGATGTTGCACCAGTTTGCAACTTTGTTGAGATGTCGTTGTAGGCTGTAGGCTAGGTAATTAATGTTTCTGCCACTGAGATAGAGTGCTGTGTCATCAGCATATAAGGTTATGTTGCCACCCGGCTCTTTCGGGATGTCATTTGTATACAGAAGATATAGGAGGGGGCCAAGCACAGATCCCTGTGGGACACCTGCTTCTATGAGTTTCATGCCACTTTTTGCCTTTTCTATGTATGAGTAAAATTTCCTGTCAGAGAGGAAAGACTGAATGATTTTCAGCAGGTGGAGAGGGCAGTTGAGTTTGGAGATCTTATATAGCAAGCCGTCATGCCAAACACGATCAAAAGCCTTTTCAATATCCAAGAAAATAGCTGCGGTGCTGTTGCCCTGGCTCTTCTCCGTGCAGACATGCTCCACCAGGCGAATGGCTTGCTGTACAGTGCTATGTCCAGCACGAAAACCAAATTGTTCAGGGATGATGATGTTGTTTATGGATAGAAACTGGAGTAGGGAGTTTTGTATAAGAATTTCGAGAAGTTTGGAGAGATGACATAGTAGGGAGATGGGGCGGTGGTTTTGCGGGAATAACTGATCTTTATTGGGCTTTGGAATGGAAATAACTTTTGCAACCTTCCAGGCTGAAGGGAAGTATTGTATGGAGAGGCAACTGTTTAGGATGGCTGTAAGGTGAGAGATAGCAGGTTGAGGAAGGTTTCTAAGAAAGGGGGGTTTGATGTTATCGGGACCAGGGGCTTTTGCATTGCCGATTCGCCTGATGAGAACAGAGACTGCACGTTCAGTGGTCGGCACAAAGTTGGTGACTGGTCTGGCACGAAGTGTTCGATGTAGGTGACGCTCAACTCTGCGCTCCAGGGCTTCTGCTTCTTCCTCGTCTTCATCGATTATATTCTCTTGGAATTGCAGCTCGAGCGTGTTTGCCATGGCGGTTGCTTTGTCGTGTGGGGTATAGACTAAACCGTTTTGCCCATGAAGTGGTCTGCTGGCTTTTTGGGGTTGTCGTCTGGATTTGATGATTCCCCAGAATTTTTCGGGATTTTGCTCTGCTGTTTGCAGGCTTTGTTCCCATCTAGCACTTCGTAGCAGTTTAAGTCTGGTCTGGATTTCCCTGGCCATCCTAAACATGCGTCTCCTGTCTTGGGGGTCACGAAAAGTTTGCCATCTCTTGCGCGTTCTGTTCTTGTCCGTAATTAGTTGCGCAAGGTCTGGGGGCAGGTTGCTCCGTCCGCTGTTGTGCGTTATTTTGATGGTTGATGCTTCCCCACACGTCGTGATGATTTGGGTTAATTCTGCTATAGCCTGGTCGATTTCTTCTGGGGTCTGCATGTCAGGAGCCTGGTCAGGTATGTGTAGAGTGACCAGTTCCTTGTACCTCGCCCAATTTGTGTTGTAAGTTGTAATTATTCTGTTACTTGGAATGTCTTGGTCACCCTGAAATCTTAGAATAACAGGGCTATGGTCTGAATTTAGGCTGTTGATTACCTCTATCGTTGTGTTGAGGTTAACGTTTTTTAAGAGGAATATGTCCAATTTGTCAGGCAGGCACCTGGAGTCATAGGGAACATGAGTAGGCTCATCAGTTGAGACAACCCTTACTGCTGGATGGTTATCAAGGTATCTCAGTAGTTTGTTGCCACTTGTGTTTGTAGTACGACATCCCCATGCCCTGTGCTTGGCATTCAGGTCCCCTCCTATTATGGTTCTGTGGTTTATGTCCAAGAGATCGTCCAGGTCACTGGGAAACAGTCTGGCTTGGGGTGGGTGGTATGCCGCCACCAGAAGTGTGGGGTGGTTGTTAAGAATAACTTCGACTGCTGTTGCCTCTGTGTTTATGAGTGGTGGCGTTTGTATTACCCTGTGGCATATTCGATTTTTAATGAGAATGGCTGTACCGCCACCTGGTCTGTTAGGGCGGTCATTTCTGGCCAACACATAATTTCGGACTCGAAAGCTCTCATCAGGGGTTAGGTGGGTCTCGTTTAGGAGTGCCACATCCACCCCATGGTCATCGAGGAACATCTCGAGCTCGAATCGGTCGTGGGAAACACCGTCAGCGTTCCAGATGGCGATAGTGATGTGCTGGTTTTCATTTGCCATTTAGGAGCAGGGGCAAGATGTTTGTGATAATTAGTGTCACTTTACTGAGAAGATCTGGGGCTGCTAAGAACTGATTGATAATCTGTGTGATTTTGGTAACAAAATATTGAGGGAGAAGGTTTTTGACAAACTGCCAGATTTGTGATAAAATTTGAGGTGTTTGTACCTGTGAGTCCTCTGTGATGCTTTGCTGGGCAGTGGTGTTGTCACTGGCGATGTTGGTTTGAATTGTCACCGCAGGAGCAGTTGGGGGCTCTGTGGCGGTTGCCATTGAATGACTGGCTAGTGGGGGAGCAGCCTCAGTCGCTGCAGAGGTTGAGGGGAGAGGTGTCGCACTTGTCTGTTCCTCTAGAACACAGGTGCTGGGGGGAGGTGCGGCTAGCGGCGGATGCAGAGTCACCTTGGAGGGCAGGATTCTGCCAGGTTGTTGTTTCGGGATTGTGGGCTTTGGTTTAGGGGAGTTTGGTGGGGTGCGCCCTGTTCTCACTATTTCGGCGAGCGTGGGCTGTGCTTGGGGCGGAGATCGCTCCGGTGGTGGGGAACAGGATGCAACTGCTTCCTGTGGTGTTGAGGGAGTTTCTAATGTATTTGTTCCCACCTGAGTTTGTTTTGGTGGAGGGGAGGAGTGTGGTGTATCCGCAGGTGGTGGCGGGGGTGGTTTTGTTGCCGCTGCTGTTCGCGGTGTGGTGGTTGGTGGGACATGTCTGCTGGTTGGGGGTGCTCGTCTTCGTTTCCAGGCCTGGACGATCCGCTCTCGTTCTGAGCAGCCCCTGAAGGAGGCTGGATGGTTGCCCCCGCAGTTTGCGCACGTTGCTGGCGCGTCGGGCTTTTTAGTGCAGGCCCCAGAAAGGTGTGGCCCGGCGCATTTCACGCAGCGGGGTCTAAGTTCACACTGAGACGCCCCATGCCCAAAGCGTTGACACAGGTAACATTGCGTCGGACCGTTTGGTCTTTTGTATAGCTCCACCGTGACCTGCATGTGTAGCAGCTGTGTAACTTTGAATATTTTGCGGGCCTCAGCAGTGTTCAGGAGATTCACTTGAAAATTGGCCGTTTTTATTCTGGGAGCCGAGACTGTTTCGCCGTATTCGTTTACAATGGTCTGCGGTTTCGTTTGCTGAAACACGTCCTGCACTTGAAACCCTTTCTCAATTAGGGCGTTTTTGACATCGTCTGTGGTCCAGTATGGAGTGAGCTTTTTAATGACGACCTTAAGTGTCCCCTTCGGGTCGTCACTGTATGTGAAGAATTCGATCTTCCGTTTTCGAAATTCTTCTTTGAGGAAATGGAAGTCCTCGGGATTTGTTGCCTGGTATACGATGCTGTCACCCTTGTAGGATGTGCTTAGTGCTCCTTTCAGCTTCCCTTGTATCTGACCGATGAGGGTAGTGTACCCTTTGGTCTCAAAAACCGTTATCGGGGGCACCCTTCTGCCTCTGGGCTGGCGCTGAGTTTGTGTCATTGCTGGGGGCACCGTTGTGTTTTGAGCGCCTTGCACCGTTCCGACGCCTGCAACTTGATTTTGCTTTTGATTATTGGACGCATCTGCGGTCGCAGTTGAGTGATCCACCTGCTTTTGTTGATGTTGCTTCTGCTGGTCTAGTGGTGGTTGTCGTACTTTTGCGTCTTGCGCATTTGAAACCACGCTCTGGTTTTCGCGCGCCCGGAGTTTCTCCGCGGCTGCGGGTTGCGGAGGCTGCCCAGAGTTGATCTTACGTAGCCTTTCGCTACGTCTGACTTCAGGGTCGGTCAATGAGGAGACCGAGCCCGAGTCGCTGTCTGTGGCTATGACAAGCTGGTCAGAGTCACAGCTAGTGTCTGACGAGGAAGGTGATGAGGGGGGATGAATTGAAGTATGTGAATGTGATGATGACGATGGTGGAAGTGAACTGTCGTGTGGCTGCACTCCATGAGGGACGCTGACAGAGGTTGGATCACGTGTGTCCGCCATGGCGGGCACCTACTCGATGTTATAAGGTTTCAGATAGGGAAGCCTATATTTCGACAATTTCCGCGCCAGTGGAAAAATTTCCCTACACCTAGCAGGCGCGGGATACCACCAAGGGCCTCACAGTCAGTCTGTTTGACTATGTGGCTCGGCGGGTCCCTGGACTGCAGCTTCCCTAACACCTATGGCACAGAAATTCTCGAACAATTTCGACTATTTATATTCACCTACTCGAGGCGTGATGTTCCTCTTTCTTCACGGTCTATCCCATGTCAGAGCGAGCGCCCACGTGGTCTAGAGCCCCGTCCGCGCCGAGTGTGCAAGACGACTTTTGCTTTTCAGAAACGACAATTTTGCTTTTTACCGATAACGCACACCCGACCACGTCCGGAAATCCAGAACACAGCGCGGACCGCCAGCACCGACGATACGACCAAGCACGAAGCTATTGCGCGAGCACGCAAGGCGGCGACCAAGCACACGAGAAGCAAGCAACGAGGCGAGCTCTGCACAAAGGCGGCGAGAGCGCGCGGTGGGTATTTCCAGGGCTGGGAGCACAATAGCGGCGCGGAGCACAGGTAGACGCACGTCCGTCCGCTCAGCAGTCCCACCTCGGAATGGCACCCGCCGCACGCCGCCGCCGCACCTTTACCAGCTCGCCCTGCTGCGGCCGCCGACCAATGGGGCGCGCGCGCAACCGGCCGCCGCACCCGAGCCCATAAAGGACCCCCACCCCGCCGGCGCCGGCACGCGCACTCCGCGCTGAGCCGTCGTAGCGAGAGGACGCACTGGCTCCGCGCTGCGCTTTGTCTCGCTCGCGCCTTTGTTCACGCGTGCCTTTGTCCGCGCGCCTTTGTTAAGGCCCGCGCGTCGACGGCGGCCACGTGGCAAAAGCTGCAGCGAACTGCTCCAGCTAACAACTCGCTCGCGAGTGTGGTTAGCGGCAAAATTGCGTGTTTACTTGGCTGCGAATCAAATCGATTCAGAAATCGATTTGTGCCGCGCCTAGGGACCGTTAGGGCAAGCCGTGAGTCAGGACCCCCTTCACGTGGGACCAGTCCGCGCTCACTCGACTAGCTTTTTCCCCTATTTTTCCTACCTTGTGATGGAAGCAGGTAACGGCGCCCCACCTATGACGAACCGGCTACCGACCACTGACAATGACGGAACACACTCTCACAGCAATGACTTGCACTCTCGTGACAGAGCGTTCATCCTTATGAACAAGCTCGCTCACGGGGGTTTCTACCAAGGGAGAGAGGCGGATGAGGAGGCCATACTTGCCTTCTGCAACATACGCAAAGTTGCGATTTCGCACACGAGGCAAGAAGAGTCAGGTGTGCCACCGAGAGCCCCGCCGGTCGCACTGCAAGAGTTTGCGGTCCCGGCGGCGGCGGCCTCGGCGGGTGTTGCGCTGCTGGCCTCGACCACGCAAGAGGTCGATGTGCCCCCGGTTGCCCCACTGGCCCCACTGACACGTGAAGAGCCCGTGGCTGCGCTTGTCTCTGCCCCGTCCTGCGCTGGTGTAGCACCCGCGGTCTGGACGGAGACGCAGTCAACAGGACAGACCACCGAAATGGACACAGTCGACCTGCCAGACGCGAACCTAGCCGAGGCCATAGCCGAGGCGGAACGTCGCGACACTGACACAGACGCTACCCGCGCGCCCAGAAAGCGCCGGGCACTGACTACCGACGACTCGGACGCAACATCACAGGCATCTGACGCTGCGAGACCGCGGAAGAAGGCCCCTAGAGCCTCCCGCGTCCCTGCCGCGGTGTCTGGGAACACCGCTGCGGGCTCCTCCCGGAGCACCGCCAACCAGAGACCGAAGAAGAAAACACAGCGACCCCCAAGTTCGTCAGCTGCCTCACGGCTGCCTGACGCGGAGGGCTTTGTTGCCCCACCTAGGCGGCACACTGCCAGGGCCGCTGCACTGCAGCAAACGCAGCCGTTGCCGACGGCCAACATGTTCGCGGCCGCCAACATTGATGACGAAGATGAGGGCGACGCGCCGCCGGCGCCGCCCCAGAAGAAACCGCCGCCTATTGTTGTCCAATGGGACGGCAACTACAAAGAATTCCAAAACAAACTTGACAGAGTGGCCACGACCACGACTGTCAAGAACGCCGGACGTGACCTTTACAAGGTCACGGTCGCCACAAATGAAGAGTACCGCGCGGTGATGGACACCGTCTGCAAGGACGGCCTCCCGTGCTATACGCACCCCTCCGAGCCACTCAAACTCCTGAAGGTGGTATTCCGCCACCTTCCCCTCAAGTTCGGAGCGGACTATCTTCGTGAGGAGCTCGAAGACATGGGCTTCGGCGTCAGGTCCACGGGCCTGATGAAATCGCCGCGCACCCACCGCGACATGCCGCTGTACCAGGTTGTCCTTGTTGACAACCTGGAAAATCGAAAGATTTTCCAAAGTGCAGCGTGTGGGTCGAGTGCAAGTGACGGTGGAACCACTTCGGGCCAAAGGCAAGAGATGCCAGTGTTTCTCCTGCCAGTGGCTCGACCACGTCTCCCGCTACTGCTCCATGTTGCCCCGCTGCGTCAAGTGCGCGGGACAGCATGAGAGCAAATCTTGCGGGCTGAGCAGAGAGGAGAAGCCGACGTGCTGCAACTGTGGTGGGCCGCATGTTGCCAGCTACAGAGGCTGTTCGGCCTTTAAAAGGGGTCGAGCGCAACAGAGAAGAGGAACTGCTCCTTCCCGCAAGACGCGCCCGTCAACGAGCTTTGCCGCCGCCACCAAGGGCGGTCCACCAGCCGCCTCCACCCGCCGACCGGAGCAGGACACGGGCGAGAAGCAGCAGCCGACTGCGTCGTCCACGGCTTCGCCTGCGGGGGTGGCAAACCCCGCACCCACGCCTGGGGAGCGGGATGCCGCCCCGCGCAGGCGTCGCCGGCGCACGGCCCGAGCCTCCCCAGCCGCCACGCAACGACCTGCCGCCGACACCTTGCCGCAGCAGACGTCAGCAGATCGTGCTGAGCCGCGACCGCGACCGACCGCCGATGCTCCACGACGGTCGTCAACCCCGGAGCAGCTGCAGCCAGCTGCTCCAGTGGCGGAGGCCGCCCCAGCGGCCCCCACCGCCTCCATTGCTCCTGATGCAGCTGAACTCCGGTCGCTTCTGCGGTCGTTGAGCCAGCTGCTCGAGCAACTGCCGGTGCTCGTCACCGCAGTCACGACGGCCCTCCAGGCCGGCGCTGTCACCGGAGCAGGCCATGGATATTAATCACCATATCCATGGCCTCACCGTTTGCGTCTTCAACGCGAACAGCTTGGTTCCTCAACAGGGAGAATTCAGGGAGTTCTTGCGCGACGAGGCGCTCGACATCTGCCTCGTGTGCGAGACCTTCCTGAAACCAGGAGTCCACGTTAAGGCGGCCAACTATCGGTGCTATCGCACAGATAGGTTGACCCACGGCGGAGGGACGGCCGTCTACGTCAAGTCGTCCTTAAAACATCATGAGGTGCAGCTTCCGCCCCTTGCAGCGGTGGAGGCCACTGGGGTGGCTGTTACCACCACTGCGGGGGTCATCACCTTCGTTGCGGCATACAGGCCGCCGAGGGGACTGCTTCAGGAGGCTGACCTCGACGCCCTGCTCGTGTTACGCGGGAATGTTTTCATTGCGGGTGACTTTAATGCAAAGCACACACAGTGGAACTCCCGCGTCACCAACACCAGCGGCCGCCGCCTCCTACGCGCCACGCAGCGGCATGGCGCTATCGTACTGGGGCCCTATGAGCACACCGTTTTCCCCAACAGAGGCCAGTCCGACGTGCTGGACATCGCCGTGATCAAAGGCGTCGGGCACTTCACGTCGGCCACCGTCAGACACGCCATGTCGTCTGATCACCTCCCGGTGATCTTCGACATGGATGTCATCGGTGCCTCGATGCCACCCGACCGCCGCAACTACCGCGGCATCGACGAGGCGCGCTTCTGCGCCGAGATCGTGGACCGCCTCGCGGGCGCTCCCGACCCAGCTGTGCATGGGGCAGAGGAAGCTCTGGAGTTCTTCACTCGGCACACACTGGGTGCGGCGGAGGTGGCCACCCCCAGACGGCCGGGACGGCCACGTGAGATGTCGCGGCAACTCCCGCCGCACATACTTGAGGCGATCACTGACAAGAACCACCTCTTTCGTGAATGGCAGCTCACACGCCTGCCCGAGACGAAGCGCCGCCTCAACAGGGCGCGGCGCGAAATCCGGGCAGCCATCGAGGAGCACAGAAATCGGGACTGGGCTGGTCTTGTGGCCACCCTCACAACGACGGACGGCAGTGCTTGGCGGACGGCCAAGCGCTTCCTTCGTCGCCGCCAGCGTGTCCCGCCACTACACATGGGCGCGAACGTCGTCTGCGAGCCGGACGCCAAAGCCGGTATCCTCGCGGACACGTTTGCCGAGAATTTTCAGCCTGCCCCTGGCGTGGTGGATGCCGCCCACGTCCGTCTGGTTGAGGAGCGACTACCAGTCTTCCTGGCGGCCAGAGAGGAGGACGATGTCATAGAGGAGATTACGGCTGCAGAAGTGGACCTGCAGCTACGTCGACTCCACCCCCAAAAGGCGGGTGGCACGGATGGAGTCACAAATCGCCTGTTGAGGATGCTGCCGCCAGAGGTACACCAGTCTCTGGCGGACATCTTCAACGCCATACTCCGCTCTGGGACCTTCCCTTCCGCGTGGAAACACGCGGAAGTGGTTGCCATCCCCAAGAGCGGCAAGGACCCGAGGCTCGCAGCCAACTACCGGCCGATTAGCCTGCTCCCCTCACTCTCAAAGGTTTTTGAGAGGCTGTACGCGGTGCGCCTACTCCGCCACGTGTCTGAGAACAACCTCATCCCCGAGGAACAGTTCGGGTTCCGGAGCGGCCACTCCACCACACAGCAGCTGTTGCGCCTCGTGGAACAGGCGATGCGAGCGCTGGAGACGCGGGAGTACCTCGGGGCGGTGCTCCTCGACGTCTCCAAGGCCTTCGACTGCGTGTGGCATGACGGCCTCGTGTACAAACTTTTTGCGCACGGGGTACCGACGTCGCACGCAGTCCTGCTGCGCTCGTACCTCACGGAACGCTCATTCCACGTCCGAGCAGACGGAGGCACCTCCACCGACCGGCGAATCCGTGCGGGAGTGCCGCAGGGATCGGTCCTCGGTCCCCTGTTGTACTCCCTGTACACCGCCGATGCGCCGCGGGTGGCACGCGTGGAGTTAGCGCTTTACGCGGATGACACGGCGTTGTACACCCGCAGCATGAACGCGGCCGAGATGCGCCGCCGCCTCCAGCTCGGATGTGATGTCCTGGGCGCCTGGTCCACGAAATGGCGCCTGAAGTTTAACGCTGCTAAGAGCCAGGCTGTGGTTTTCAGCAGGAAGAGGCTACCTCCGGACCTGCCGCCGGTCACGATCATGGGAGGCCCCATCCCATGGTCGCGGACCGGCAAATACCTCGGGGTCACCTTGGACCATCACCTGACGTGGCTGCCCCACGTCCGAGATGTCAGAGGAAGAGCAGTGGGGCGTCTTAGGGCGCTGTACCCACTGCTCAATCCCTCGACCACCCTCCCACCACGCCACGGTCTCACCATGTACCTCGCCTTGGTACGGCCGGTACTGGAATACGCGGCCGTGGTATGGGGAAACGCCGCCGAGACACATATTGCGTCTCTACAACGATTACAGAATAGGGCGCTACGTCTAGCGCTACATAAGCCGCCTCGCTACCCGACGAGGCTGCTTCACGAGGAAGCGGGCATCCCGTACCTCCGGGATCGGTTTCGCCACACTGCCAGAGTGTTCTACGACAAGGCAGAACACTCTGGCAACCGCCTAATACGTGGGCTGGGCCGTCAGGCTCATCACAGGCAGACTACACGTTGGCCTGACCTACTGCGGGACTAGTGAAGTCTCGCGGTCCCGATGACGGCGAACAGAGCGTCCTTACCCCAAGAGACGCTCAGTGAGGTCAGCTCGAAACGTGAGGACCCACAAATCAAGAAAATAGGTACTCGCAGGAACAGCAGCTCCGCTGCTTAACCTGCCTATACACCTGGCATATGCCGCCAGTGTTTGAAGGAAGGAAGGCGCCGGCACGCACTCCGCTGCTCGACTCGCTGCGGCTCGCACCGTTTGGGGCATTGTGCTTTTCTTTCTCGCTTCTTTCGAAACTAGCCCATCGCCATGTCCGGACGCGGAAAGGGAGGCAAAGTCAAGGGCAAGTCAAAGTCCCGCTCAAGCAGGGCTGGGCTCCAGTTCCCGGTCGGCAGAATCCACCGCCTCCTGCGCAAGGGAAACTACGCCGAGCGCGTCGGCGCCGGGGCGCCCGTCTACCTCGCCGCCGTCATGGAGTACCTCGCGGCTGAGGTGCTCGAGCTGGCCGGAAACGCGGCCCGCGACAACAAGAAGACGCGCATCATCCCGCGCCACCTGCAGCTCGCCATACGCAACGACGAGGAGCTCAACAAGCTCTTGTCGGGCGTCACCATCGCACAGGGAGGTGTCCTGCCCAACATCCAGGCCGTCCTGCTGCCAAAGAAGACCGAGAAGAAGGCCTAAAAGAGAGACAGCGCAATCGGCAACCGCCGCGTGCTCCCTTGGCACGCAGCGCGCCATTTGCCGCCTCGGCTCAAAAACAAAACACAATCGGCCCTTTTCAGGGCCACCACACAAACCTACGTCCAAAGCAGAATTCCAGTCGTTCGTCGCACCACTTTTCTCTCTCTCTCTCTCTCTCTCTCTCTCTCTCTCTTTCTGTGTACGGTTTTTTTTTTTCCTTCTTACACACACAGGCGCCGCCATCTTGTACACACGTACTTGGCCACCTCCTCCACTCCACTCCACGCACGCACAGTCTCGCGACCATTAACCAGCACACGTGGCGCACAACAACACACCTCAAAAATAACCCCTCGGCACTCAGCCGCGCCGCAACACACAGCCCATCCACCGACAAGAAGCATACAAGCAAAGAGGGAGGGGAAGGAAGGAAGGAAGGAAGGAAGGAAGGGAGGAAGGAAGGAGCTCACACAACGCAAGGGCACGCTTCCTTCCCTCCCAACCGCACCGCACACCACGTCAAAAAAACTCCAAACAAAACTAAAAGGCCAAGTAGACTAAAAAGGAAAAGAAAAAAAAAAAACCAGCAACACAGACTCTTTCGCACTTTTCAACTTCCGAACACTGTGGTGGCCCTGAAAAGGGCCGTTTTTCAATCTCTCTTTCCTTCCTTCGGTCTCACACCGCCTAACCGCCGAAACCGTACAGGGTGCGCCCCTGCCTCTTCAGGGCGTACACCACGTCCATGGCCGTCACAGTCTTGCGCTTGGCGTGCTCAGTGTACGTCACCGCGTCGCGGATCACGTTCTCCAGGAACACCTTCAGCACTCCGCGCGTCTCCTCGTAGATCAGACCAGAGATGCGCTTCACGCCGCCCCTGCGCGCCAGGCGGCGGATCGCGGGCTTCGTGATGCCCTGGATGTTGTCGCGCAACACCTTGCGGTGCCGCTTGGCGCCACCCTTGCCGAGCCCCTTTCCTCCCTTGCCGCGGCCTGTCATTCTTCTTCTTCAAGCGTCTCAACCACAATAATATAAAAAACAGAAAGCAAGGCAAGCTCCTCACCCGGCGCTAGCGAGTCGGCTACGGTTGTGGCGCCCAGCGCGCGCGCCGCCCCCCTATATAGACTCTGGGGCCCCGCGGCCCGCCCTCCCCTCCCCCCCACCACCGCGCACCGAGGGCATATAAGCGCAGCACCGGGGCGCGCGGGCCCGTTGTCAAGGCAGCACCGGACGCCGTCGCGCACGCATATCCACGCCGCATCCGCATCCGCAGTAGCCATGGCCCGGACAAAGCAAACGGCCCGCAAGTCCACCGGCGGAAAGGCGCCGCGCAAACAGCTCGCCACCAAGGCGGCGAGGAAGAGCGCGCCCGCCACCGGCGGCGTCAAGAAGCCCCACCGCTACAGGCCGGGCACCGTCGCCCTGCGAGAAATCAGGCGCTACCAGAAGAGCACAGAGCTGCTCATCCGCAAGCTGCCATTCCAGCGCCTAGTGCGCGAGATCGCCCAGGACTTCAAGACCGACCTGCACTTCCAGAGCTCCGCAGTCATGGCCCTGCAGGAGGCCAGCGAGGCCTACCTCGTCGGCCTCTTCGAAGACACCAACCTGTGCGCAATCCACGCCAAGCGAGTCACCATCATGCCCAAGGACATCCAGCTCGCGCGCCGCATCCGCGGCGAGCGCGCCTAAACCCGCACACCGCCAAACAAACAAAACGGCCCTTTTCAGGGCCACTAACGTCTCACCGTCGCGAGCAAAACTTTGTCGGTCGCAACGACTAGTTCCCTACTCACTCTCCAGTCCAGTCGTCCCACCCCCGGCCCGGCGCCGCCGTTTCCAAAAAAAAAAAAAAAAAAAAAAAGCACCGCACCGGCCGAGCCAAGTCGCAAGCGTCAATAGCGCCACCCACACAGGCCACGGCACAAAACGTGACGCCCGGAAAGCAAAGCCAAAAAAGACTATTCCAAAACCACCACCAAGACAAACAAACAAACGCGGCGCAAAATAAATAGGTAAAAATAATAAAAGTAAAATACACTTTATGTAACACCAACCGCGCGCCGCCGCCCACGCCCGCCAACGACCCCACAATCCAACCACCGCGGCACGCAAACACCATCCACACATGAAACAAACAAACGCCAGCAAGCAAGACAGACAGACAGACAGACAACAAGGCAACCGACCGACCACGACACGACAATCAACACCTTCCCGACGTGCTTTGATGGCCCTGAGAAGGGCCGTTTTTGTTTTTGTCCGGGACCGCGCGACAGCCTCTGGTTGCGCGCCGGCCACCAGGCGACGGTGTCAACCGCCAACCCTTCCCTGCCCTTTTTACTTCTTCTTCTTGGGCGAAGCCTTCGCCTTAGACGGCGTCGCCGTCGCCTTCTTCGGGCGCGGCGCCTTCGGCTTCTTCGTCGGAACCTTGGCGGCCTTCTTCGCCTTCGACGGCGACTTGGCCTTAGCCGGCTTGGCCGCAGCCGCCTTCTTCGCACCCGCGGGAGCGGCCGACGCCGCAGACGCCTTCTTGGCGGCGCCCGCCTTCCGACCGGTCGCCGCCTTCACGCCGCCAGCCTTCTTTGCGCCGGCCGCACGGGCCCCCTTCTTCTCCTTGCTGGCCGGAGCGGCGCGCTTCTTCTTCGCACCACCGCCGCCACCACGAGCCTTGCCGCCCTCGGCCGCCCCGCCGCCGGCGCCGGCAAGCTTGAAAGAGCCCGACGCGCCCTTCCCCTTCGTCTGCACCAGCTCGCCAGCCACGACGGCCGACTTGAGGTACTTCTTGATAAAGGGCGCCAGCTTCTCCGCGTCCAGCTTGTAGTGCGCGGCAATGTACTTCTTGATCGCCTGCAACGACGACCCGCCGCGCTCCTTCAGACTCTTGATGGCGGCCGTCACCATCTCAGAGGTGCGCGGGTGCGCAGGCTTGGCGCGCGGCTTCTTCGCAGACGACGCAGACTTGGCCTTCTTCGTAGTGCCGGTGGCGGCGGGTGCCGCGGCAGTCTCGTTCGTAGCCGCCTGGTCTGCCATCTTTTGCTTGTTCTCTTTTCTTTTTTCCCCTTGGTTTCGCTTCCTTCTCTCCTTCGACGACGCACAACAGCGAGGGGCGCGCAGCAGAGAATAGCCGCGCACGACGACGAGGCAATGGTTGCTCTGGATTGATTCCGAAGTGCCACTGGGCTGTGCCCGTCTGACTTCAAGTTGTGCGCTAGGGGGTTTGGTGAAATGAGGGTTTGGTTTGTGTGCGTGTTTTTGTGTATATGTTTGATGTGTGAATTATGTTTGTGTTATCTAAATGTCCCGAAAGTGGCGTGTAAGTGTTAGTTTTGGGCGTTTGTGATGATGGTCGGGGTGTTCGCGGCCTAAGATTTGGATTAGGTTGTGGGGCGATGTTTCTGACTTCTCATAAAGTTTGACCGATTTCTCCTTTATGAGGGAGTAAATGGTTGGGTGTCCAAGGAAGTCTCTAATTTGAGTATTGCGGACGTATCTGTCAGCGCCTGTGATGACCCTGAACGTTTTGTTTTGGAGCCTTTGAAGTCGTGAGAGATTGGTGTCTGACGCCATCGACCACACCTCCGAGCCATATAAGATGGCCGGAAGCATGAGCTGGCGCCAGAGGAGCATTTTGCAATTTAACGTGAGTCCTGCACCCTTCAGAAGGGGGTATAGCTGGGATAGGAGTGCGCAACCTTTGTTCGCCGCCTTATTTATGTGCTGGGTCCATGTCAGGCGCCTGTCTATTTCAAGGCCTAGGTATGTCACGCAATTTCTCCAGGGCAGGTCCCGTCCACCAATGGTAAGTTGCTGGTCTGGGAGTTTTATTCTGCTGGTGAAATAAATGGCCTGGGACTTGTTAGCGTTTATTTTTACCTTCCACAGGTTACACCACTGTGTGATGGTGTCGAGATGGGCTTGCAGTTTTCGGCGTATGAACTCGAGGTTGCGACAACTCCTATAGATAGCTGTATCATCAGCATACAGGGCAATCTGTCCGCCGACCTGTTTGGGTATGTCGTTCGTGTAGATTGAGTACAGAATGGGACCCAGAACCGAACCTTGCGGAACTCCGGCCGCAATCGGTCGTGTCTGGCTCGACCGTGACCCACTCCTTACGAAGAATTGACGCTCCGCAAGAAATGAATCAATGATCTTTATGAGATGTTCTGGGCACCCTATTTGATCTAGTTTGTATATCAGGCCATCGTGCCAGACGCGGTCAAATGCCTTTTCTATGTCGAGGAATACTGCTCCTGTTGATTCTCTCTTTGCCCTGGCCAGACAAATGTGCTCCACCAAGCGCAGGCATTGTTGGACTGTGGAGTGCTCAGCGCGGAATCCGAACTGTTCAGGTATCAGGATGTTGTTCTCAGTAAGGAAATTTTGGAGGGGTAATAGGATGAGGAGTTCAAGGATTTTGCTCAGGCCAGTGAGTAGGGAGATTGGCCTGTAGCTTTCTGGAAGGAGCAGGTTTTTATTAGGCTTGGGGAGGGTGATTACCTTAGCAGTTTTCCACGCTGAGGGGAAGTAGGTGAGTTTTAGGCAAGCGTTGAAGACGCTGGCCAGAAATGTTATGGCAGGAGGTGGAAGGTGCTTAAGGAGTGGGGTGCGGATACGGTCAGGGCCAGGAGCCTTGTGGTTTCCCTGTCGCTTGATGAGTGCACTAATTGTCCGCTCATTAACGGGCACGAATTCTGTGTTTGGGCGCGTATTTCTTATCTGAGTCACTCGTCCGATGACTATTCTTTCCTGCCTGTCACTCTCGTCATCATCGATGACGTGAGTTCGGAATTGTGACTCTAGTGACTGTGCCATTATTTCCGCCTTTTCTTGTTCTTCATATACTAGACCGTTTTCGCCGTGGAGTGGCCTGTTTACTTTGGTGGGGGCTTTCCGCTGCCGGGCTATCTGCCAGATCTTGCGTCTACTGCTGTCGGTTTCGGCGGTTCGTAACATCTCCTCCCAGCAGCGGCTCCTGTGCTCCTGTAGTCGGAGTTTTACCTGGTCCTCAAGCCGCCTCAGCAGGCGGCGGTCAGCGGGGTCGCGATGACGCTGCCACAGCTTACGCAACCTGCGTTTGGCGACTATGAGGTCCCAGATGTCAGGGGGCAGGTCCCTGGTGCCAGGCTCTGTGGTGAGCCTGACACTTGTAGCGCGAGCACAGGCGTGGAGGACGTCTGTAAAATTTGTTATCACGTCGTCGATATCATTCTCTGTCTCCAACTGCGGGATTTCCTCCACGTGCTCACCCACCAGATATTTATAACGGTCCCAGTTTGTAATTACTTCTGTTTTTGCCATCCTCCCGGCATTGTCTTCAACACTGGCTATGTCCAGAACGACCGGGTTGTGATCAGAGTTCAGCTCGTGGTGCACACTGACTGTCGCTTCGAGAGCAAAGTTTTTTACGACGAAAATATCCAGGATGTCTGGATTTTTTGTCGGGTCTACAGGGATATGCGTAGGCTCATCGGGTGCGATGACGCTGAGGGCGGCACGCCTCTCAACGAGACTACGCAATCTCTCACCACTTCTGTTCTCGCCGCGACAGCCAAAGGCCCTATGCTTCGAGTTTAGGTCCCCTCCCACAATCACACGAACGCCAGTACCCAGTAGAGCCTGAAGGTCCCGCTGCAGTATGGTGGTGCCCGGGGGGTGATAAGCGGAAATGATTTTGTATGACGCGTTTGCAATTTTTATTTCTATACCGGCTGCCTCGATGCTGTTTGTCTGCGGTAGTTCCACGGTGCGGAAACACCTTCTGCCTTTTACGAGGACCGCTACTCCGCCGCGTTCGCGGCCTACGCGGTCAACTCTGTGTATGTTGTAATTTCTTACGGAGAAGCGGTCCTCGGGCTTAAGGTGGGTCTCCGTCAGACACACTACATCGATAGCATGCCGGTCTAGGAATTCTTCTAGTACATACTTTTGTGATTTTACGCCGTTGGCGTTAAAGGTTGCTATTTTCAACTTGTTGGATTCACGGCGATCCATCTACAATTGTGAATAATGTCATTGCTCCCTCAGCGAGGGCCATAAATTTACTTAGGCCATCAGGCGCGGCACGCACGCGCGCCATGGTGTCCCTAAATGTTGTCAGTACATTTGTCAGGCTGAAGCCTGCAAACAGTTGTCGCAGCTCGTCTAAGAAGCCGAGCGGCGTTCCTGGCTGCTGGCCAGCGAACGACTGAGGCGGCGCGGCAGCTGCAGGCGCCTCAGCGTGCTGGGGGCGGGGTGGGGGTACCCAGGCGGCAGCGGCCGTCGGGGCGCGTGGTGGGGGAAGCGCAGGGAATGCTTCCCGACCCCGCACAGTCGTTCCGCGGCTGTTGGTGGCGGCAGAGCTGGCTGCCGTCGCCGTGGCCGCAGAGGTTGGCTGCGACCATGCCGCAGGCGCAGAGGCGCCTCGCGACAAAGCCGCGCCATTTGCCGACCGTGGGGGACGGGTAGACATGAGTTGTATACGTGTCGGGCAGCGGCTGTAATTTGCCGGGTGGTCGCCCCCGCAGAGTGCGCATTTTGCCGGTGTTGCACGGCTCTTTTTACATGTGTTAGTTAAGTGTGGGCCGGCACACTTAAGGCACTTCGGGGGATGGTGGCATTGCTCCGCCGAGTGAAACAGTTGCTGGCATTGATGGCACTGTATAGGGCCTTCAGGCTGTCTATATTTTTCTATGGTGATTTTACAATTCATGAATAGCTCTATTTTGAGCAGTTCCCTGTTTCTCTCATCGGGGTGCAGGATCACCTTAAACGATGCTCTCTTTTTCCTTCCCTCGCCAGGGTTGCTCGGGTCAGAAGCACGCGTTTCTTGCTTCACTTCAATGACCCTGAATTGTCGTTGAAGCAGCAGTTCTTTAATTTCGGCGGGGTCTGTGTCTCGAGGGAGACCTTTAATCACCGCCTTATAGGTGTGTTTGTCAGCTATCGGGTAAGAGTGAAACGGGATCTTCTTTTGTGTGAAGTATTCCACCAGATACCTGTAGTCGGGTGGGGTAGATGGCTGAAATTTAACAGAGGAGCCCCTGCATGAGGTGTTTAGACCTCCTTTAAGGTGGGGGGCAACCTCTTTGATTATCTTCATCGTGCCGTTTACGATGGTGGCAATGATCGGCGGCACCTTTTCCCGTTTCTGCGGCGCTTGCGCACCTGAGGTTGACGGTCGGTTACGCGTCGCCTCGGTCGCTTCCGTGTTTTCGGGAGCGATCGGGGCGAAGCTATTTGATGTGGGGACATTGGCTACGACTGTTTCCCCCCCAGTGTCCATGTCATCAGCTCTTTCTGTCGTTTGTTCCTCAGCGAGCCGGCTTGGGGCCGGGCGCTTAGGCGCTGGCATTACGTCCGCGACTTGTAGACGTGTCTTTGCTTTGGTAATGTTTGTTGTGGGTTGGCCGCGGGAACCCAATGACTGGGTGCCGCAGCGGACTGGGGCTTTGGGCTTACCCAATATGGCTGAATTAGCGGAACCTGAAGCCAGACATGCACTGCCAAGGGGCACTGGTTGTTCGTTCGTTGGCACCGTTAGGTCTCCCCGAACAGCGCCAGCCCTAGCATATACTACGCGCGGGTAACCGGGTAAGACCACGGGCCCTGACGTAGGAATTTCCCTACTCTCGGGGGGGCAGGGAGGATGCCCTGCGGCAGTGTCTGACCGGATCACGATGGCAGATCAGGCGACGATTGAACGAGAAAGCCGCGGCCCCCACCGCCACAGCGCTGCCAGTAGACCGGCAGCAGCTGCACCACAAAGGGACCACGTCCGAATCTGTCCACGACAATTTTGCGGCGTAATCGCGAAGCATACGCCCCCGCACACGACAATTTTGCGGCGTTGTGCACGCACAACGCACACGACAAGTTTTGCTCGGCTACGGCTAGCGTAGCGCGCTCGACGAGACGGCCAGTAGCAGCAGCTAAGCGTCCACTCTCGGCTGTCGCACTCCCTCGAATGCCGCGCACGCGCCTGGCCCAGCCAGTGTCGCGGGCGGGCGCGGACGGCCGAGAGAGCGGCCGCCACTCGGCGCGCCGCCGCGCCGCCGCGCCGCGCCTCCCGCGCTTGCTACCGCCCAACGTCCGACAGCCTGCGCGGAGCAGCCCCCAACCTGCGCCGCAACCACCCGCGCCATTCAAACCACCGAGGATGGGGCTACACACACCGACACCACGGTCGCCAACCAGTCGCCGCGGCGGCGCCGCAAACCACGGCCAAACTGCAGCCACCGCGCGCCACAGCCTGGGTCGGCCCGCCGAGAATCGCCGCCCCCGCCCAAATGCCGCCCCCACAGCCCCAGCCGACGACCCGCCACAATGGCCAAACCTTCGTCAAAACTCCCACACCGTCGCCGCGGCAGCCCGGCCACCGCGGCCGGCGCCACAGCCACACGAGCCGAGTCGTGCGGCGATGACGGCCGTGCATAAACGCACCTCCGCCGCCCCATCGCCTTCCGCCGTTTTCCCGATCGGCCCGCAGCCGTCGGGCCACGGCCGCGGGCCGTCCTCCTCCTCTCGCCTCGCCCGCCAACACCCACAGCCCTTCCAACAAATTTTTTTTCTTTTTTCTTTTTTTTTTTACTTTTTTACGATCGCCGCCTGCGCAACATGGCACCGGTCGACGGAGCGCCAACCCCCCCCGCCACAGGCGAAAACAAAACAAAACAAAACAAAACAACGATAAACAAACAAACAAAATAAATTACCAGCCAGCCCCAACTACAGACACACCGAATCTGCCCTCACAGCCGACCTTACACGCCTCAACGTCAAAACAAAGGTGGTTTGTTTCTTTCAACGGTTACCTTACCTTAGGTTACGTCAGGTTAGGCTAAGAAGGCGTCAGGGTTAGGTTAAGCGTTGACGTGACGTCACGTCTTAACGTAGGCGTTAAGCTAAGGTTGCGGTCACGTACGTTAGGTTAAGGCGACTTGGGGGTTGGCCTAAGAGCTTAGGTTAGGTTACGTTAGTTTAGGTGGCTGCGTTAAGGGGCTTAAAGAAGTTTAGGAGGTTAAGGCGTCGAGGCGGCCGCACCCCCTTAGCTGCTGCGGCTCGGCCACGCCACGCCACGCCACGCCACGCCACGCCACGCTTTGGGGTTTCATAAGGTCGCGCGGCGGGTCGTCGGCACGCCGCAAAGGACAAAACTGCAAGACGACGTCGAAAAACAAACAACAGGTAAAAAATAAATAAGTAAAAATAAACGACGCCGACAGGCGGGGATCAGCAGAACGAGCAGATTCCGGAGAGCGAACGAGACACACACGCACGCACACACACAAACCCCCCCGAGCCGAGAGAGCACAGCACCACCACGTGTCGGCCTCCGCTCACCCGACTCGGCTGGGCTGGGCTGGCGGCCGGGCCGGATGCACGTACACGTACGGCTACAGCCACTACCCGTACACAGCCGCTCTTCACGCAACACCAGCCAAATGGCGCGCCCGCGGCTCGTCGCGGTCGCGGTCGCAACGCCACGCCGGCACACTTTCGGCACCACCGTTTTCGCGCGCACCGCAAACAAAACGCAGCCGACACACACAGAAAAAAAAAAAAAAAAAACAACACAGAGCGCGAGACGGGCGGCGGCGCACCTTTCGCCAGCCGGCAGGCAATCGACTTGCCCAGTACGACAAACGCGCACGCCACCCCACCCACCAACCAACCAACCAACCAACCAGTCGTCGTCGTCGTCGTCGTCGTCGTCCCGAAATCAAACAAACTCTCAAAAGCACAGCCCCTGCTGCCAACGGACGCAGGCGCCACGCAGCTCCCTTCCCGCCACACTCGATTCGCAGCGCAACTCACCCGGCACACCGTCAAACGACGGGCTGGGCTCGCCGCATCGCCGCAACCTACACACCTTCCACGCCACGACGCACAGCCCCACCAGACGCCCGTGCCGCAACGACACTACTGCACTACCACTACCGCACTACTCCTCTCGCCCTTGCCATACACGACACAACACGCCAAAAAATGAAAATCCAAATACAAACAAAAACACCGCCCCCACGACCCAAACACATGCACGGCGCGCCAACACACGCGAGGCAAGGCACGCAGCAAACGGCGTCCCCTCCGCGTCGCGCCATCAACCTACACACACAAGGCAACCAACAACAGCCAGCCAGCCAGCCAGCCAGCCAGCCAGCCAGCCAGCCAGCCAGCCCCACTCTCACGCCGCAAAAACAGAAAACACACCGAAACCGCCAAACGCCGCACATTCGCGCTTCGCACTTACCACACACCTCTCGGCATCCGTTTCGCACACAACGACGCGACGCACAATACATCATCACGGGCTACGCACGCACACCGCGACCCACTTTTTTACGACGCCCTCGGCAGAGCACACGTGCCCACGCCCACACACAGTCGACACAACGACGCAGCGCGCAGCAGACGCGGCCGCAACACATACCTCCCCGACGACGCGCCAACACCGCCAGCCACTGCTCACTCGCCCAAGCAACCCGTGCACACAACTGCCACACGCGTCCACCACGCCGCCGCCAACCACCCGCCCGCCAGGGGGCGCTCACGTCCGCGACAACAGCGCGGCACCGCCGGGCCGGGCCGAACCGAGCCGAGCCGCCGCCTCCTCTCCACTCGGCACGCCACGTCCTGCTTGCAAAACACATGGCTCGTCCCTCTGTACACACAACGCGCCTGCCTGCGGTCGCCGCCGGCATCTATCTACCTGCGCATCGGAGCCAGGCCGGCAAGCCCACACTTAAATAATGCACTTCACCAGCCAAACAAACCCACTCTTCCTTTCTTTGCACAGCGCATGCAACAGCAGCCCCAGGAGCCGGGCCCGCCGCCAGCGTCTCCTCCTCCTCTGGGCACAGCCAGCCAGCCGTTCCCACCGCCCCGCCCCTGCTCTGCAGAACAAGAAAAAACGAAAAAGTACCAACACACGCACCCAAAGCGTAAGCCAGACAAGACCAGCCTCTCCAAGGCCACACACACGCAAAAAAAACAAAAAAACAAAAACACTACAACAAAATAAAATAAAAAAGAAAAAGCAAGCTGTCGCCTCGCCCCCGCCCGTCCCCCCACCCCACCACATTCGCCCCCTCCGCTTGTTTTCCTTTCTACAATTTCCCTCTTTTCCACCCAATATCCCGCCGCGGTTTACGGGCACCGGCCGATTTTGCGCCCGCCCACATGTGTGCCTACTCCCCACCACCATTCCCTCCGCAGCCCGCAGCCCGCTTTTCCCCCCCTCCCTGCCCACACCACACCACACCGACGGTGCTGACGTCGACACGCACCCAAGACAGGGGCCACGACCGTCTTTTTTCCTGGGCCCATCCCCGCACCGCACCTCCTTCCAATCAACGCTGTGGCGCCTGTGTCCGCGCGAGACGCGTGCGCGCCGCCTCTCTCAACATCCGTCCGCCGTCCGCCGTCCGCCGTCCGCCGTCCGCCGGCCGGCCCGTTTTTCGGCCCCCAGGCCATCCGTCAACCACCACTGCCACTGCCCCTGCCCCTGCCCCTGCCCGCCCCGCACCACACCACACACCGCTGCTTGCCCCGGCCGTTGCCACCAAAGGCGCCAACCGCAGCCCGCGCGCGCCAGAAAGAGATGGCAAAACTACAGGGACCCAGCCGACCGACGAAAATCAGAGCAATTGGCCGGGAGGATCAAAAAGAGAGCTCCGAAAACCACCGTAGCGAGGCGTGGGAGGAAACGTTACGAGAAGCAGAAAGGGACCAGGAAAAATTCTGGAAATTTCTTAAAACTCGTAAACTAAACACGAAACATCTACATCTACATGGGGAAGGAACGACCCCACAGACCGAGCTGAAGCACTGGCGGATTCACTAGAAAGGCAATTCCAAGCACCAGAAGCGGTAGATGACGAAACTGATGACCACCAGGAAATGGTACTCAGAAGGGTAAAACCGCATCCTAAGTGCCCCGATCAGAACATCTTTCACAATCCAATAAACGCAGAAACCCCATATCTTATCACATCACAAACATACACACATCCTAAGAAGGCATCAGGCCCAGATTCCATCAAACCGCAACTACTACATCACCTACCTCCAGCAACTATCAATTATCTATCTAACATCAATATATAATGCTTGCTTCAGACTAAACTACTTGGAAACAGGCCCGAGTCATCACATTACCAAAGCCAGCCAAACAAGGACTTATTATTTCCGCAAAACTATAGGCCAACTTCCTTGGAAAGGTTCTCGGAAAGCTCATTCAAACTGAACTGAACTGAAGAAATTCAATTCTTAAAGGATAACAACATAATCATCCCACAACAATTCCGATTCCGCGAAGAACACAGCACCACCCACCAGGTGACCAGACTAGTCGAGCACATATGTCAGGCCAGAAACATTAGACACAGTACTGGAGCAGTCCTGCTTGACATTGGAAAAGCATTCGGATAACGCCTTATCTACAAGCTCCACCAGTACAACTGCCCCATCCACATTATTGCTTCTTTTCTCCGCAACAGAGCATTCTATGTCCATGTACCAGGAGCGGCAAGTAACACTAGATCCATAGAGGCTGGAGTCCCGCAAGGCTCAGTGCTGGGGCCCATTCTCTACTCAATATACACAAACAAACAGCTGGGAGGACACTTGTCACTATTTGCAGACGACACTGCAGTCTACCGCAGCAGTTCTAACCTGCAATATAGAGTCACAAAAATAGAGCAACACCTACAATCCATCCAGAAATGGGCTAACCAATGGAAACAAAAAAAAAAAACAATAAATGCGGAGAAAACCCAAGCAATACAATACGATTCACATTCAAAAAGAATACCTCCTAACCTGCATATACGCCTCAGAAATAACAATCTTCCATGGTCAGGCACAATAAAGTATCTAGGCATCAAGCTGGACAAGAGGTTGACATTTAGAGACCATGTTACACACGTTTGTAACAAGGCTGCAGCAGCAATATTCAGACTGTACCCAATCATCAAAGGAAACAGAATAAATATGCGCGCCAAAAAGAAAATCTTCAAAACCGTCATAGGAACCAGCCATCACTTACGGCTCTGAAAATCTGGTCAATGGCCGCAGACACCAACATAACAAGAGTAAAAAAGGGTGCAGAACAAATACTTCAGAATTACTGCTGATGCCGGCCGGTACCAGACAAACCGAGACATATACACAAACCATAACATACTCAAAATCCCGGAAATCATCCAAAGAAAAATCCATAAAGTTTTTTTTTTTTCCACCAAACCACGGATTCGAACCACCCACTCATCAGAAATCTGGGACAAAATCCACCCGACCCAAGAACGACATTTCCCATCACGACAAAACACCACAAACTACAACATACCATGATAAACAAAAATAAAATACAAACACCATAACACTCACTCAAACAACAAACATCTACACACACCCAAGAGACCCTATCATCCCATCATTTTGTTACCCAACATAATCAGACAGAAGGCAGGGATCAAGGACAGATCCGGTCCTTCGAGTACAGGGGGTAAAAAATACCCATCAGACCAGCTCTCTCTCTCTCTCTCTCTCTCTCTCTCCTCCTCGCTTCTCCGTGCCGACGCTGCCCCGCACACGCGTTCGCGTTCGCGCTCGCGTTCGGCCGACACCACACGACAGGTCTTTGGGGCCCCGCCACTGCGCACACGCACGCCTCCTCCTCTTCCTTAGTTCTTTTTCGCTTTTCTTTTCTCCCCCGCCCCCCGCTCGCACCGCCACATCATCCCGCAACCCTTGGGGGATGTTTCCCAACATCAACGCGCCCCAATTCCACTCTCTGCCCGTGCCGCACTCTCCACTTTGCTTCTCCCCGTCCCCTACACACACGACTACCGAAACCCCGGTTGACACACCTTCTCGTAGGACAGGGGTGCGTGCGTGCGTGCGTGCGTGCGTGCGTGCGTTGTCTTGACGGTGACAGCAACAGCAACGGATCCGTCCATCCCATTCCCCCCCACTCGGTAAAGAACCATGTTCAACCCACACTACACAACAAGGGGGGCACACACGAACGCGAAAGAAAGGGCAGGGCAGGGCAGGGGCAACTATCTCGTACACATTCTTCCTCAGAACCCACATATCGCATCAACGAACGGCAGGCCAATTGCGGACTCAGCCGTGTCAGGCAAATCCAACCCAACCAACACCTCCCACGGAAACCCTGACACTGATCCAGCAGTACGTCCACATACATCGCCACACCAAATACGGGTGACGAGTGAGCAACAAATGGAACAATACACAACAAGGCTGACCTAATAAAAACTGCACGTCACGTCATACCTTCCAGACAGACGCAGTTCCGACGGGACGGCGGAACCGTATACGTACCTTTCAGCCACAACAACCGACCGACTGGACACGCCCGCGTCTCCAGCCAGCCAACCACCAGGGCCACACAGCCCGCAAGTTTCAGCGTCAACACTTCTTAACGTACGTTGCAAACTTTTCAAAACATTGCCACACACACACACACACACACACACACCACGAAAAGCGTCAACCTCTCTCACACTGGATACACTCAACACTTTTTGTCGGCGGAGCTTGAGGCCAACGGTTGACACACCCCCACCGGCCACACAGGTTTCCCTTTGAAAATTGCAGTGACGGAGACGCGGCATTACGAGAGGGTTGTTTCCGAGAGCGCGAGCTGGACGGAGCTGCGGCGCCGCCGCCGCCGAGGGGTAATGAACGCACGCGATGCCGCATGACAGCCCATCACCCAAAGTTTCACCCACAACTGCACAGGTCGCACCCCCTTTTCGCGCCATACTAGTGTCGATCGTCAATTACAGCTCACGGTGTTCGCATTTGCCACTTGACGGGGGGGAAAAGAAAACAAAACAAACATCTGACACGCCATGTGTTTCTCTCTCTCTGTTATATCTAGGTCATTGGCCAGCCACTGTAAAAAAAAAAAAAAAAAAAAAAAAAAAATATTTTTACGACATGGTTGGGTAAGTGATTTAAAGACAACAATTGTGGGTCACACACCATAGACCATTTCGATAGTGTTCTTGTTCTTCTCTTTTTCCTTTTTTTATCGCTCAATTGAAATAAAACCTGGGGATGATGCAATGCTGCGATATGGCACAACCGTCGTCCATTGTACACAACTCGGGAACAAAAAGAAACCAATTCAGGGAACGTTCGTTCCTTCACAACGTTTCTTTCAACGCACTTGGTCTTTACCATCCTGTATTCAACACACATTTCCTTTCATCAAACTAGGGCATTTCCATAACAGTTTGTTTCCGTTTCTGTGAGCACAATACTGCTTCTTCGACGTCGTTTCACCATCTTAACTAGAGACAAACAACAAAATAGGAAAACAGCCTTGAGAACCCCGTCCACCAAATTTCAGTTAGCACGGCATCCAAGATTCTTTTCCGGGGAGTGCAGTGCAGCTGACGCTGCTCAGACCATATACCGTCGCCAGTCTCACTCAACTCTTGCGCATTCCATTCTACGCTACGTGACTATGCAAAAATGAATGAATCAAACCCGCCCAGAGAGCGTCTTGTGCGAGGGGACACACGATATAGAGAACAACAAAACACACAGGGGACACCACCAAAGTTGGAGAGAACGTTTCCACCACGGCAGCCGCGCCGTCACGCGCTTTTTTTTTTTTTTTCCTCCCCCCCCCCCCCCCCCCACTGCACACCTCCGACACCACGGGAACGTTCACCGTCCCGTTGCCCTACACTGGGCGTTTCTTTTCAACCCCCCACCCTATTCCTCGCTCCCCGGACATTCGACCGATCACAAAGTGCAACCTCTCGTTACCGTCGGGTGCCCCTCTTCATCCCCGGGGCGCCAACAACAAAACAAAAAAAAAAAAAAAAACACCACCGACACCGTCGTCTCGCGTCACCTCACTCAACTGAGCGGAAAATACACGTACATCCAGAATGACGACACCGCCTCCACAAACAAAAACCAGACGTCAGACGTCAGGTCGAAAGAGGGCACCGTACGTCGTGGCGCGTGGTCTCCTAACTCACCTCGCGCGTACAAATACAATGCAATGCGTGTCTCCTCACGTTCACACACACCTCCACGCTCCACTTTTACGTCGCCCAACCAACCAACTAACTTAACCCACCCGCTCGGCGTAGAAGCAGCTGTAGGCGGCAACGTGTTTCTCACCCTCGCCACCAACGGTGTGACATCCGACAATCGCGGTTTGCTTTCCGTTCCACACCTCCGGCCATACCATACAAAGGGGACAAAAAAAAATATATCAAACAAGCCAACTCCAGCGATCCGCCCCCCTAACACCAACACGTCTCGAAACACCCACGCCCACGACCCGGCTGTGGCTAAAGTGCGTATCCCAACGTCACACCAAAACCAAAGGCGCCGGCGCCGCACCACACCACAAGCTACAGCTACAGCTGTGCCGCCGTCCACCCGCTCACAACAACAACAACAACAACAACAATTCCGCCCTTCCCGCAAAGGCATTTTGGTGGCCCTGAAAAGGGCCGTTTTTTTTTTCTTTTCTTCGCCGCGCCGCGGACGAGCCTCCTATTTCCAAGAGCCACCTCCTTACTTGGAGCTCGTGTACTTGGTCACCGCCTTCGTGCCCTCGCTCACCGCGTGCTTGGCCAGCTCGCCAGGCAGCAAGAGCCGCACAGCGGTCTGGATCTCGCGGGACGTGATGGTCGAGCGCTTGTTGTAGTGCGCCAGGCGAGAAGCCTCGGCCGCAATGCGCTCGAAAATGTCGTTCACGAAGCTGTTCATGATGCTCATCGCCTTCGAAGAGATGCCCGTGTCAGGGTGCACCTGCTTCAGCACCTTGTAGATGTAGATGGCATAGCTCTCCTTCCTCTTGCGCTTCTTCTTCTTGTCGCCCTTCGAAATGTTCTTCTGCGCCTTGCCAGCCTTCTTGGCGGCTTTCCCGCTAGTCTTGGGCGGCATCACGAACAAACAGGCAGGCAGGCACGCGCAGTCAGTCAGTCAGTCAGGCGCTCCGCTCCAGTCAGCGTCTCCCCACACAGTGGCACCCGCCGCACGCCGCCGCCGCACCTTTACCAGCTCGCCCTGCTGCGGCCGCCGACCAATGGGGCGCGCGCGCAACCGGCCGCCAAACCCTCCCCTCCAGAACAAACGAAGACGCTACCTCCATCCCTCCCATCCAAGCGTATTAAAGACGTAGTTAAAAGTGCAAGGAAGCACAAAACTACCTTTAAGCGCAAACAACCCAAGAAAGCGGCTTCAATCCAACCGCCCACCGCCCAGTCAAGTACTCCCTCCCCCTCAGGGAGTGGAGACGAGGCAGACTGCCCCCTCGTCATCGACGAACACAGGGACACCACTGAGCGCCATACACCCAGCACCGACGGTGATGGCTTTCAAAAAGCGCGGAAAACCGCTCGCCTACCCGCCTCTCAGCCGGCTAGAGGTATTGCTTCCACAAGCAATAAGTTCTTGCCGCTATCAGACGAGGACGAAGCGGCACCCGCGAATTGTGATGCGCCACAGCACACACCAAAACACAGACTCCCCCCGATAATCGCCGAATTCAATAACAATTATGAGGAGCTTCACTCCATCATCAGCGACTGCTTAGGCGAGAAGCAGTTCACAGCAAAGTCCGCCGGAGGGGACAAAATCACACTTATGTTCAGGGAGCTGGACGATTACACCGCTGTGAAGGCCCTGCTCTCTGAACACAAAGTCCCCCATTACACCTTCCCCACTGCCAAACAACGTATAGTAAAGTTGGTAATCAGGGACCTGCCTCGTAAAGTTGGCACTGACGCTATCAAGAAGGACCTGCAGAGACAGGGCTTCGAAGTCAACAGTGTCACCCACATGAGGGAAGTGTACAGTGGTAACAAATGGCCACTGTACCAGGTCAACTTACCTGATACCTCACGAAACAGAGAGAAACGAATATCTCACGTCCTGTCAGTGCCTGTCACACTCGAACCACTTCGCAGGAAAAGTGGCAACGTGCAGTGCTACAACTGCCAAGGACTAGGGCACGTTGCCAAGCACTGCGACATGCCTACTCGGTGCATGAAATGCGCTGAAGGGCACCCCACCTCCGAGTGCTCACTACAGAGGGGCGACCCAAAGAGCAAGTGTGCCCTATGCGGCGAATCCGGACACGGCGCCTTCTACCAAGGTTGCCGAGTTCAAAAAGAGTATCGCCTACGCGCACAAGGCACGAAGACCCCCGCCACACAACGCACCAACCGCAGCGCCCACCCTACGAACACTAGGGCGCCGAGCAACACGCAACCGCGTCAAACTCGACCGACCATCCGATCGAGAACTCGAGGTGGCGCAAGCTACGCGAGTGTAACAGGCACTGACAGGAGTCAACAAACGACTCCCACTTTACACTTAGCCCAGCGGCCGTCCCCCGCTAACGGAGAAACGTCCAGGGAAGCCCTCTCCCCCTCCCCTCAAACTCCCAAGTCCAGTCTGCAGCCAGTAGCGGCAGCTGAGTGCACGTCACAAGGCCCTCAGCCCAGCACTTCTGAAGAGAGTGCAAATGCCCTACGACCCCCAGGAGTCGTGGAGCAAACGTTAGGTCTCCTAACACAACTGCTCCACGAAATCAGGCAACAGAATGCCCAGATTCTAACAGCCATAAATTTGGTACTCCAAGGGTCGCATAATAATGCGACTACCGCACAGAAATCCTCCCCCCAGTGATGGACAGACGACCCCACATTCAAGGACTTAGAATGTGCGTCTTCAACGCAAACGGCATCGTCGGACAAAACAACGAGTTCCGCGAGTTCCTACGCGACGAAAACATAGACGTATGTATGGTGGCCGAGACACACCTAAAACCAGGTGTAAGGGCGTCGGTACCCAATTACAACTGCTACAGGACCGACCGGCCCACCGCAGGAGGCGGGGGTAGCAACATACGTCAAACGCGGAATCCCCCATCATCAGGTACACCCACCAGCAACTAGGCAAATAGAAACAGTGGCATTAGAGATTGCCACTGTCACAGGGCCCCTCACCATCGTTGCAGCATATCGCCCTCCCTCCTACACTTTAGAAGAGGACGACATAGCAGCCCTAGGCCAAATCAGAGGAAAACTCTTCATCGGCGGTGACCTGAACGCCAAACATGCAGACTGGCACTCGCGAAACTCAAACAGAGCTGGTCGTCAACTGCAACGACTCGCGCGCACCCACCACTTTCACATATGGGGTCCAGAGGAGCCTACCCACTTCCCCAGAAACGGGGGGAGGGCGGACGTCCTCGATATTGCGCTCACCAAAAGAATAACAGGATTTGTGACCGCGCAATCGGTCAACCGAATGTCTTCCGATCCTGTGATTCTCGAGGTCGACGTAGGAGATTGGGTACCTCTCCAACAACAACGCTTCTCATACAAGCGCACCAACTGGGAGCAATTCAAAGCTGACGTAACTGCAGCAATTGCCCAGGCCCCGCCTCCTACTGCAGACTCTGCAGAACAGGCGCTCAAAGACCTCACCAGCACGATCCTGCAAGCAGCTAAGGAGGCCACACCACAGCCACCGGACGGCACTCCCCCAGTTAAGCAACTCCCGCCGCACCTGCTTGCCCAAATCAGAAACAAAAACAGGATCGCTAAAGAGTGGAAGCTCACTAGAAACCCCGCAACTAGGAGGCTACTGAACCGCCTACAAAGAGAGCTCAAGGTCGCGCTCACTGAGCACCGCAACCAGCAATGGTCGGAGCGACTTTCCGCCCTCCGAGTGGACGACAATAGCCTCTGGCAGGCGACCAAACAGATCACCAAAAGACGCGCCAGACTGCCACCTCTGCACGGCGAGCGCGGACTTGTCTTTAGCACCACAGACAAGGCAAATGCACTAGCAGATGCCTTTGAAAAACAATTCCGCCCTGCAGAGGCGCAGGACAGGGACCACGAAGCCGTCGTTCGACGTCAGCTCGCCACATTCCTTGCGGCGGACGACGCCGACGACGACGAAGAAAACACACCGCTCTTCACACCCGACGACGTGAATCGAGTAATCAGATCGCTACCCAACAAAAGAGCCCCAGGCCACGACCAGCTCAACAACGTAGTAGTGAAACACCTCCCTCCCCCAGCCATAGCCCGCATCGTAAATATCTTCAATGAGATCACGCGTTCCCGCAAGTTTCCAAGGTGCTGGAAACACGCAGAAGTCGTCGCAATCGCGAAACCCGGTAAAGACCCGGTTATCCCGCAGAACCACCGACCGATCAGCCTTTTGCCAACCCTTAGCAAAATTTACGAACGCCTGCTACTCATTCCCATTCTTGACCACGTCAAAACCCAACAAATCCTGCCCGACTTTCAGTTCGGTTTTCGGCAGGAACACTCCGCGCCCCAGCAAATAATGAGGGTCGTTGAAGCAGCTACCGAAAGCTTCAATCGCAAAAGTTACTGCGGGGTAGTGCTACTCGACGTAGCCGCTGCCTTTGACTCTGTCTGGCACACCGGGCTCCTCTATAAACTATTCTCCCAAGGCTTCCCAGGTCCGATAGTGAAGCTACTTGCGAGCTATCTCTCCCAAAGGACTTTCTCCGTTAGGATCGAGTCGTCGCTTTCCACTAAGAGGCGTATCAGGGCAGGCGTGCCCCAGGGGTCGGTACTGGGCCCGGTACTGTATAACCTGTACACTGCCGATCTCCCGACTGTACCGCTGGTGCGCACTGCCCAGTACGCCGACGACACAGCGTTCTTCACACGTAACCCCAACAGAGACAGGGTTACGCGAAGATTGCAAACAGCGCTGGACGAGACCGGCCGCTGGGCTAAAAAATGGCGCATCACAATCAACGAGACCAAAACCCAAGCTATAATGGTCACCCGGAAACTGGGCAAGCGGGCTCCCGCCCGTCAGCCGCTACGGCTTAAGCTGAACGGCCAAGAACTTCCGTGGCGACGTACCGCCAGGTACCTTGGAGTCACTCTCGACACCAGGCTCACCTGGAGGGCTCACATCGAGGACTTGCGCCGCAAAGCTAGTGGTAGGATGCAAATGTTGTATCCTATCCTCAACACCCACAGCACTCTAGCGGCTGACATAGGAGTCAGGACGTACTGCTCTCTTATACGGCCAATAATGGAGTACGCTTGCCCTGTCTGGGGATATGCAGCTCACTGGCATCTCCGCAAACTCCAGTCGGTACAAAACCGGGCGCTCAAAAGGGCATTACACCTTCCCTTCCGTTTCCCCACTGCTGACCTACACGAAGCAGCTGGCATACTTCCGCTCGACGAGCGGTTCAAAGAACTGGCCGAAAGCTTCTATGATAACTCCGCCAGATCAGACAACCGACTAATCAAAAACTTGGGACTGTACGACACAACACTGGACAGACACAGACGACCAAAACATATGTTAACCGACTAAGACAGCCTACAAGGCAGCACTGAAATACAAACTCACTGCAACAATAAAAAAAAACGACATACCAAACAACACCGACAATAACAACAAAAAGCATAGAGGAGGAAATGTCCCGAAGGACAACACCCTCCATCACATACGCTTTCCTCGAAAGTGAGGAAAGCGCAGATGCAGTAGTCGCCGGCGCCGGCACGCACTCCGCTGCTCGACTCGCTGCGGCTCGCACCGTTTGGGGCGTTGTGCTTTTCTTTCTCGCTTCTTTCGAAACTAGCCCATCGCCATGTCCGGACGCGGAAAGGGAGGCAAAGTCAAGGGCAAGTCAAAGTCCCGCTCAAGCAGGGCTGGGCTCCAGTTCCCGGTCGGCAGAATCCACCGCCTCCTGCGCAAGGGAAACTACGCCGAGCGCGTCGGCGCCGGGGCGCCCGTCTACCTCGCCGCCGTCATGGAGTACCTCGCGGCTGAGGTGCTCGAGCTGGCCGGAAACGCGGCCCGCGACAACAAGAAGACGCGCATCATCCCGCGCCACCTGCAGCTCGCCATACGCAACGACGAGGAGCTCAACAAGCTCTTGTCGGGCGTCACCATCGCACAGGGAGGTGTCCTGCCCAACATCCAGGCCGTCCTGCTGCCAAAGAAGACCGAGAAGAAGGCCTAAAAGAGAGACAGCGCAATCGGCAACCGCCGCGTGCTCCCTTGGCACGCAGCGCGCCATTTGCCGCCTCGGCTCAAAAACAAAACACAATCGGCACTTTTCAGGGCCACCACACAAACCTACGTCCAAAGCAGAATTCCAGTCGTTCGTCGCACCACTTTTCTCTCTCTCTCTCTCTCTCTCTTTCTGTGTACGGTTTTTTTTTTTTTCCTTCTTACACACACAGGCGCCGCCATCTTGTACACACGTACTTGGCCACCTCCTCCACTCCACTCCACGCACGCACAGTCTCGCGACCATTAACCAGCACACGTGGCGCACAACAACACACCTCAAAAATAACCCCTCGGCACTCAGCCGCGCCGCAACACACAGCCCATCCACCGACAAGAAGCATACAAGCAAAGAGGGAGGGGAAGGAAGGAAGGAAGGAAGGAAGGAAGGAAGGAAGGAAGGAAGGAAGGAAGGAGCTCACACAACGCAAGGGCACGCTTCCTTCCCTCCCAACCGCACCGCACACCACGTCAAAAAAAACTCCAAACAAAACTAAAAGGCCAAGTAGACTAAAAAGGAAAAGAAAAAAAAAAAAAACAACCAGCAACACAGACTCTTTCGCACTTTTCAACTTCCGAACACTGTGGTGGCCCTGAAAAGGGCCGTTTTTCAATCTCTCTTTCCTTCCTTCGGTCTCACACCGCCTAACCGCCGAAACCGTACAGGGTGCGCCCCTGCCTCTTCAGGGCGTACACCACGTCCATGGCCGTCACAGTCTTGCGCTTGGCGTGCTCAGTGTACGTCACCGCGTCGCGGATCACGTTCTCCAGGAACACCTTCAGCACTCCGCGCGTCTCCTCGTAGATCAGACCAGAGATGCGCTTCACGCCGCCCCTGCGCGCCAGGCGGCGGATCGCGGGCTTCGTGATGCCCTGGATGTTGTCGCGCAACACCTTGCGGTGCCGCTTGGCGCCACCCTTGCCGAGCCCCTTTCCTCCCTTGCCGCGGCCTGTCATTCTTCTTCTTCAAGCGTCTCAACCACAATAATATAAAAAACAGAAAGCAAGGCAAGCTCCTCACCCGGCGCTAGCGAGTCGGCTACGGTTGTGGCGCCCAGCGCGCGCGCCGCCCCCCTATATAGACTCTGGGGCCCCGCGGCCCGCCCTCCCCTCCCCCCACCACCGCGCACCGAGGGCATATAAGCGCAGCACCGGGGCGCGCGGGCCCTTACCATATCACCCCCGTCACAGATGAGGAGATTGCCCGGGAGCTTAAGTCCCTCCACTCCCGAAAAGCCGGTGGCCCAGACAGACTCACCAATCAGCTTCTCAAGCAGCTTCCCCCAGCCTCTGTTCCCGTCCTTACTTCTACTTTCAATTCCATCCTCTCCTCTAGGCAGTTTCCTTCCGTGTGGAAACACGCGGAGGTGATTGCCATCCCCAAACCTGGGAAAGACCCTCGATCCCCTTCCAGCTATCGTCCCATCAGCCTCCTTCCCGCCCTCTCCAAGCTGTTTGAGAGGCTGTATCTCAAACGTGTCCTGATCCACGTCGCTCGGGAGCGGGTACTCCCCGACGTTCAGTTTGGCTTCCGGCGAGGACACTCCACCACCCACCAACTCCTCCGTCTTGTTGAGGAAGCACTGGAGGCCATTGAGCGTCGGGAGTACTTCGGGGCCGTCTTCCTCGATGTCTCCCGGGCGTTCGATTCTGTCTGGCACGAGGGGCTACTTTACAAGCTCTTCGGGCACGGCTTCTCCATCTCCCATGTGCGCCTCATCGCCACCTACTTAGAAGGTCGTACATTCCATGTCCGGATCCCGGGAGGTACCTCCACCAGGCGTCGTATCAGGGCGGGTGTTCCACAGGGGAGCGTGCTCGGCCCTGTTCTATACAGTCTGTTCACAGCTGACACGCCCACCGTGCCTCGTGTGCATCTCGCCCTGTATGCGGATGATACCGCGGTTTTTGCTCGCTCCCGGAGCAAGGCGCTCCTCCGGCAGAAACTACAACAGGCCATCGACTCTGTTGTCGATTATGCCAAACGTTGGCGCCTGGCCTTCAACCCGGCAAAGACGCAGGCACTCATCATTTGTCGGCGGCGGTGGCCGGTCGCCTATCCCCCTGTCACTGTGCTCGGCACCCCCGCCCCCTGGGCCAGAACAGCTATGTACCTGGGGGTCACCCTGGATAGGGCCCTCACCTGGCGTCCCCACATAGAGGCCATCCGGCGGAAGGCCTTGGGGCGCATCGGCCAACTCTACCCTTTTATGAACCCTACCTCTACCCTTCCCATTCCTCTTGCCCTCCTCCTCTACACATCCCTCATCCGCCCCCTCCTGGAGTATGCCTCGGTTGTGTGGGGCAATGCCGCGCCTACGCATCTCCACCGCCTGCAGACGGTACAGAATCGTGCCCTTCGAATTGCCCTTCGCCTCCCTTACCGTTTCCCAACCCGTGAACTTCACCTCCTTGCCAATATCCCCCTCCTTCAAGACCGTGTCCGATCCTCCGCCATCTCTTTCTATGACCAATCCCGTCATTCCCCCAATCCACTCATTGTCTCTCTTGGCACCCGCCTCCATCGCCTGGCCACCACTCGCTGGCCCGACCTCCTTTCCCGCCCCCCCTGACACCTCCCATCCACCCCCCCGTCCTGTTACTTCTTCCTCTTCCTACCACTTCTCCTTTTTTGTCACCCCATCCTGAAATATCTGCCGCCACCGTCATCGCCGTCGCCAAGAAGATCTGGCCAGGACGAAGGCCTTTCGTTTTCTTCATCCTCTTCCTGTCATCTTTCACTATTCTTTCGTCTGTCACTCAACGTTTCTTTTCCGGCTAGTCAATGGAGCCGTTCGTTTTCCTCTATCTCTCACTATTCCTTTTACTGTTCTGTCACCTGTTACTGTTAATTACCGTGCAACGGCCAGTCAATTGGGCCTTTCGTTTTCCTGCTTCTCTAACTATCCCTCTCACTATTCTTTCATCTTATTAAAAAAAAAAAAAAAAAAAAAAAAAAACCCAAAATGCACAACGTCAAGCAAACCATACCGCCAAGTCCACTTCTTCACCACCCGTCAAGAGGAAGGCGAAGCGCGCCAGCGCTAGTACTTCCTATACGAGTCGAGGGACCACCCTCTCCTGTGCAGCGTGGCGTGGCGTGGCGGCGGGCCCGTTGTCAAGGCAGCACCGGACGCCGTCGCGCACGCATATCCACGCCGCATCCGCATCCGCAGTAGCCATGGCCCGGACAAAGCAAACGGCCCGCAAGTCCACCGGCGGAAAGGCGCCGCGCAAACAGCTCGCCACCAAGGCGGCGAGGAAGAGCGCGCCCGCCACCGGCGGCGTCAAGAAGCCCCACCGCTACAGGCCGGGCACCGTCGCCCTGCGAGAAATCAGGCGCTACCAGAAGAGCACAGAGCTGCTCATCCGCAAGCTGCCATTCCAGCGCCTAGTGCGCGAGATCGCCCAGGACTTCAAGACCGACCTGCGCTTCCAGAGCTCCGCAGTCATGGCCCTGCAGGAGGCCAGCGAGGCCTACCTCGTCGGCCTCTTCGAAGACACCAACCTGTGCGCAATCCACGCCAAGCGAGTCACCATCATGCCCAAGGACATCCAGCTCGCGCGCCGCATCCGCGGCGAGCGCGCCTAAACCCGCACACCGCCAAACAAACAAAACGGCCCTTTTCAGGGCCACTAACGTCTCTCCGTCGCGAGCAAAACTTTGTCGGTCGCAACGACTAGTTCCCCACTCACTCTCCAGTCCAGTCGTCCCACCCCCGGCCCGGCGAAGCCGTTTCCAAAAAAAAAAAAAAAAAAAAAAGCACCGCACCGGCCGAGCCAAGTCGCAAGCGTCAATAGCGCCACCCACACAGGCCACGGCACAAAACGTGACGCCCGGAAAGCAAAGCCAAAAAAGACTATTCCAAAACCACCACCAAGACAAACAAACAAACGCGGCGCAAAATAAATAGGTAAAAATAATAAAAGTAAAATACACTTTATGTAACACCAACCGCGCGCCGCCGCCCACGCCCGCCAACGACCCCACAATCCAACCACCGCGGCACGCAAACACCATCCACACATGAAACAAACAAACGCCAGCAAGCAAGACAGACAGACAACAAGGCAACCGACCGACCACGACACGACAATCAACACCTTCCCGACGTGCTTTGATGGCCCTGAGAAGGGCCGTTTTTGTTTTTGTCCGGGACCGCGCGACAGCCTCTGGTTGCGCGCCGGCCACCAGGCGACGGTGTCAACCGCCAACCCTTCCCTGCCCTTTTTACTTCTTCTTCTTGGGCGAAGCCTTCGCCTTAGACGGCGTCGCCGTCGCCTTCTTCGGGCGCGGCGCCTTCGGCTTCTTCGTCGGAACCTTGGCGGCCTTCTTCGCCTTCGACGGCGACTTGGCCTTGGCCGGCTTGGCCGCAGCCGCCTTCTTCGCACCCGCGGGAGCGGCCGACGCCGCAGACGCCTTCTTGGCGGCGCCCGCCTTCCGACCGGTCGCCGCCTTCACGCCGCCAGCCTTCTTTGCGCCGGCCGCACGGGCCCCCTTCTTCTCCTTGCTGGCCGGAGCGGCGCGCTTCTTCTTCGCACCACCGCCGCCACCACGAGCCTTGCCGCCCTCGGCCGCCCCGCCGCCGGCGCCGGCAAGCTTGAAAGAGCCCGACGCGCCCTTCCCCTTCGTCTGCACCAGCTCGCCAGCCACGACGGCCGACTTGAGGTACTTCTTGATAAAGGGCGCCAGCTTCTCCGCGTCCAGCTTGTAGTGCGCGGCAATGTACTTCTTGATCGCCTGCAGCGACGACCCGCCGCGCTCCTTCAGACTCTTGATGGCGGCCGTCACCATCTCAGAGGTGCGCGGGTGCGCAGGCTTGGCGCGCGGCTGCTTCGCAGACGACGCAGACTTGGCCTTCTTCGTAGTGCCGGTGGCGGCGGGTGCCGCGGCAGTCTCGTTCGTAGCCGCCTGGTCTGCCATCTTTTGCTTGTTCTCTTTTCTTTTTTCCCCTTGGTTTCGCTTCCTTCTCTCCTTCGACGACGCACAACAGCGAGGGGCGCGCAGCAGAGAATAGCCGCGCACGCGCCTGGCCCAGCCAGTGTCGCGGGCGGGCGCGGACGGCCGAGAGAGCGGCCGCCACTCGGCGCGCCGCCGCGCCGCCGCGCCGCGCCTCCCGCGCTTGCTACCGCCCAACGTCCGACAGCCTGCGCGGAGCAGCCCCCAACCTGCGCCGCAACCACCCGCGCCATTCAAACCACCGAGGATGGGGCTACACACACCGACACCACGGTCGCCAACCAGTCGCCGCGGCGGCGCCGCAAACCACGGCCAAACTGCAGCCACCGCGCGCCACAGCCTGGGTCGGCCCGCCGAGAATCGCCGCCCCCGCCCAAATGCCGCCCCCACAGCCCCAGCCGACGACCCGCCACAATGGCCAAACCTTCGTCAAAACTCCCACACCGTCGCCGCGGCAGCCCGGCCACCGCGGCCGGCGCCACAGCCACACGAGCCGAGTCGTGCGGCGATGACGGCCGTGCACAAACGCACCTCCGCCGCCCCATCGCCTTCCGCCGTTTTCCCGATCGGCCCGCAGCCGTCGGGCCACGGCCGCGGGCCGTCCTCCTCCTCTCGCCTCGCCCGCCAACACCCACAGCCCTTCCAACACATTTTTTTTTTCTTTTTTCTTTTTTTTTTACTTTTTTACGATCGCCGCCTGCGCAACATGGCACCGGCCGACGGAGCGCCAACCCCCCCGCCACAGGCGAAAACAAAACAAAACAAAACAAAACAACGATAAACAAACAAACAAAATAAATTACCAGCCAGCCCCAACTACAGACACACCGAATCTGCCCTCACAGCCGACCTTACACGCCTCAACGTCAAAACAAAGGTGGTTTCTTTCTTTCAACGGTTACCTTACCTTAGGTCACGTCAGGTTAGGCTAAGAAGGCGTCAGGGTTAGGTTAAGCGTTGACGTGACGTCACGTCTTAACGTAGGCGTTAAGCTAAGGTTGCGGTCACGTACATTAGGTTAAGGCGACTTGGGGGTTGGCCTAAGAGCTTAGGTTAGGTTACGTTAGTTTAGGTGGCTGCGTTAAGGGGCTTAAAGAAGTTTAGGAGGTTAAGGCGTCGAGGCGGCCGCACCCCCTTAGCTGCTGCGGCTCGGCCACGCCAAGCCACGCCACGCCACGCTACGCCACGCTTTGGGGTTTCATAAGGTCGCGCGGCGGGTCGTCGGCACGCCGCAAAGGACAAAACTGCAAGACGACGTCGAAAAACAAACAACAGGTAAAAAATAAATAAGTAAAAATAAACGACGCCGACAGGCGGGGATCAGCAGAACGAGCAGATTCCGGAGAGCGAACGAGACACACACGCACGCACACACACAAACCCCCCCGAGCCGAGAGAGCACAGCACCACCACGTGTCGGCCTCCGCTCACCCGACTCGGCTGGGCTGGGCTGGCGGCCGGGCCGGATGCACGTACACGTACGGCTACAGCCACTACCCGTACACAGCCGCTCTTCACGCAACACCAGCCAAATGGCGCGCCCGCGGCTCGTCGCGGTCGCGGTCGCAACGCCACGCCGGCACACTTTCGGCACCACCGTTTTCGCGCGCACCGCAAACAAAACGCAGCCGACACACACAGAAAAAAAAAAAAAAAAACAACACAGAGCGCGAGACGGGCGGCGGCGCACCTTTCGCCAGCCGGCAGGCAATCGACTCGCCCAGTACGACAAACGCGCACGCCACCCCACCCACCAACCAACCAACCAACCAACCAGTCGTCGTCGTCGTCGTCGTCGTCGTCCCGAAATCAAACAAACTCTCAAAAGCACAGCCCCTGCTGCCAACGGACGCAGGCGCCACGCAGCTCCCTTCCCGCCACACTCGATTCGCAGCGCAACTCACCCGGCACACCGTCAAACGACGGGCTGGGCTCGCCGCATCGCCGCAACCTACACACCTTCCACGCCACGACGCACAGCCCCACCAGACGCCCGTGCCGCAACGACACTACTGCACTACCACTACCGCACTACTCCTCTCGCCCTTGCCATACACGACACAACACGCCAAAAAATGAAAATCCAAATACAAACAAAAACACCGCCCCCACGACCCAAACACATGCACGGCGCGCCAACACACGCGAGGCAAGGCACGCAGCAAACGGCGTCCCCTCCGCGTCGCGCCATCAACCTACACACACAAGGCAACCAACAACAGCCAGCCAGCCAGCCAGCCAGCCAGCCAGCCAGCCCCACTCTCACGCCGCAAAAACAGAAAACACACCGAAACCGCCAAACGCCGCACATTCGCGCTTCGCACTTACCACACACCTCTCGGCATCCGTTTCGCACACAACGACGCGACGCACAATACATCATCACGGGCTACGCACGCACACCGCGACCCACTTTTTTACGACGCCCTCGGCAGAACACACGTGCCCACGCCCACACACAGTCGACACAACGACGCAGCGCGCAGCAGACGCGGCCGCAACACATACCTCCCCGACGACGCGCCAACACCGCCAGCCACTGCTCACTCGCCCAAGCAACCCGTGCACACAACTGCCACACGCGTCCACCACGCCGCCGCCAACCACCCGCCCGCCAGGGGGCGCTCACGTCCGCGACAACAGCGCGGCACCGCCGGGCCGGGCCGAACCGAGCCGAGCCGCCGCCTCCTCTCCACTCGGCACGCCACGTCCTGCTTGCAAAACACATGGCTCGTCCCTCTGTACACACAACGCGCCTGCCTGCGGTCGCCGCCGGCATCTATCTACCTGCGCATCGGAGCCAGGCCGGCAAGCCCACACTTAAATAATGCACTTCACCAGCCAAACAAACCCACTCTTCCTTTCTTTGCACAGCGCATGCAACAGCAGCCCCAGGAGCCGGGCCCGCCGCCAGCGTCTCCTCCTCCTCTGGGCACAGCCAGCCAGCCGTTCCCACCGCCCCGCCCCTGCTCTGCAGAACAAGAAAAAACGAAAAAGTACCAACACACGCACCCAAAGCGTAAGCCAGACAAGACCAGCCTCTCCAAGGCCACACACACGCAAAAAAAACAAAAAAACAAAAACACTACAACAAAATAAAATAAAAAAGAAAAAGCAAGCTGTCGCCTCGCCCCCGCCCGTCCCCCCACCCCACCACATTCGCCCCCTCCGCTTGTTTTCCTTTCTACAATTTCCCTCTTTTCCACCCAATATCCCGCCGCGGTTTACGGGCACCGGCCGATTTTGCGCCCGCCCACATGTGTGCCTACTCCCCACCACCATTCCCTCCGCAGCCCGCAGCCCGCTTTTCCCCCCCTCCCTGCCCACACCACACCACACCGACGGTGCTGACGTCGACACGCACCCAAGACAGGGGCCACGACCGTCTTTTTTCCTGGGCCCATCCCCGCACCGCACCTCCTTCCAATCAACGCTGTGGCGCCTGTGTCCGCGCGAGACGCGTGCGCGCCGCCTCTCTCAACATCCGTCCGCCGTCCGCCGTCCGCCGGCCGGCCCGTTTTTCGGCCCCCAGGCCATCCGTCAACCACCACTGCCACTGCCCCTGCCCCTGCCCCTGCCCGCCCCGCACCACACCACACACCGCTGCTTGCCCCGGCCGTTGCCACCAAAGGCGCCAACCGCAGCCCGCGCGCGCCAGAAAGAGATGGCAAAACTACAGGGACCCAGCCGACCGACGAAAATCAGAGCAATTGGCCGGGAGGATCAAAAAGAGAGCTCCGAAAACCACCGTAGCGAGGCGTGGGAGGAAACGTTACGAGAAGCAGAAAGGGACCAGGAAAAATTCTGGAAATTTCTTAAAACTCGTAAACTAAACACGAAACATCTACATCTACATGGGGAAGGAACGACCCCACAGACCGAGCTGAAGCACTGGCGGATTCACTAGAAAGGCAATTCCAAGCACCAGAAGCGGTAGATGACGAAACTGATGACCACCAGGAAATGGTACTCAGAAGGGTAAAACCGCATCCTAAGTGCCCCGATCAGAACATCTTTCACAATCCAATAAACGCAGAAACCCCATATCTTATCACATCACAAACATACACACATCCTAAGAAGGCATCAGGCCCAGATTCCATCAAACCGCAACTACTACATCACCTACCTCCAGCAACTATCAATTATCTATCTAACATCAATATATAATGCTTGCTTCAGACTAAACTACTTGGAAACAGGCCCGAGTCATCACATTACCAAAGCCAAACAAGGACTTATTATTTCCGCAAAACTATAGGCCAACTTCCTTGGAAAGTTTCTCGGAAAGCTCATTCAAACTGAACTGAAGAAATTCAATTCTTAAAGGATAACAACATAATCATCCCACAACAATTCCGATTCCGCGAAGAACACAGCACCACCCACCAGGTGACCAGACTAGTCGAGCACATATGTCAGGCCAGAAACATTAGACACAGTACTGGAGCAGTCCTGCTTGACATTGGAAAAGCATTCGGATAACGCCTTATCTACAAGCTCCACCAGTACAACTGCCCCATCCACATTATTGCTTCTTTTCTCCGCAACAGAGCATTCTATGTCCATGTACCAGGAGCGGCAAGTAACACTAGATCCATAGAGGCTGGAGTCCCGCAAGGCTCAGTGCTGGGGCCCATTCTCTACTCAATATACACAAACAAACAGCTGGGAGGACACTTGTCACTATTTGCAGACGACACTGCAGTCTACCGCAGCAGTTCTAACCTGCAATATAGAGTCACAAAAATAGAGCAACACCTACAATCCATCCAGAAATGGGCTAACCAATGGAAACAAAAAAAAAAACAATAAACGCGGAGAAAACCCAAGCAATACAATACGATTCACATTCAAAAAGAATACCTCCTAACCTGCATATACGCCTCAGAAATAACAATCTTCCATGGTCAGGCACAATAAAGTATCTAGGCATCAAGCTGGACAAGAGGTTGACATTTAGAGACCATGTTACACACGTTTGTAACAAGGCTGCAGCAGCAATATTCAGACTGTACCCAATCATCAAAGGAAACAGAATAAATATGCGCGCCAAAAAGAAAATCTTCAAAACCGTCATAGGAACCAGCCATCACTTACGGCTCTGAAAATCTGGTCAATGGCCGCAGACACCAACATAACAAGAGTAAAAAAGGGTGCAGAACAAATACTTCAGAATTACTGCTGATGCCGGCCGGTACCAGACAAACCGAGACATATACACAAACCATAACATACTCAAAATCCCGGAAATCATCCAAAGAAAAATCCATAAAGTTTTTTTTTTTTTCCACCAAACCACGGATTCGAACCACCCACTCATCAGAAATCTGGGACAAAATCCACCCGACCCAAGAACGACATTTCCCATCACGACAAAACACCACAAACTACAACATACCATGATAAACAAAAATAAAATACAAACACCATAACACTCACTCAAACAACAAACATCTACACACACCCAAGAGACCCTATCATCCCATCATTTTGTTACCCAACATAATCAGACAGAAGGCAGGGATCAAGGACAGATCCGGTCCTTCGAGTACAGGGGGTAAAAAATACCCATCAGACCAGCTTTCTCTCTTTCTCTCTCTCTCTCTCTCCTCCTCGCTTCTCCGTGCCGACGCTGCCCCGCACACGCGTTCGCGTTCGCGCTCGCGTTCGGCCGACACCACACGACAGGTCTTTGGGGCCCCGCCACTGCGCACACGCACGCCTCCTCCTCTTCCTTAGTTCTTTTTCGCTTTTCTTTTCTCCCCCGCCCCCCGCTCTCACCGCCACATCATCCCGCAACCCTTAGGGGATGTTTCCCAACATCAACGCGCCCCAATTCCACTCTCTGCCCGTGCCGCACTCTCCACTTTGCTTCTCCCCGTCCCCTACACACACGACTACCGAAACCCCGGTTGACACACCTTCTCGTAGGACAGGGGTGCGTGCGTGCGTGCGTGCGTGCGTGCGTGCGTTGTCTTGACGGTGACAGCAACAGCAACGGATCCGTCCATCCCATTCCCCCCCACTCGGTAAAGAACCATGTTCAACCCACACTACACAACAAGGGGGGCACACACGAACGCGAAAGAAAGGGCAGGGCAGGGCAGGGGCAACTATCTCGTACACATTCTTCCTCAGAACCCACATATCGCATCAACGAACGGCAGGCCAATTGCGGACTCAGCCGTGTCAGGCAAATCCAACCCAACCAACACCTCCCACGGAAACCCTGACACTGATCCAGCAGTACGTCCACATACATCGCCACACCAAATACGGGTGACGAGTGAGCAACAAATGGAACAATACACAACAAGGCTGACCTAATAAAAACTGCACGTCACGTCATACCTTCCAGACAGACGCAGTTCCGACGGGACGGCGGAACCGTATACGTACCTTTCAGCCACAACAACCGACCGACTGGACACGCCCGCGTCTCCAGCCAGCCAACCACCAGGGCCACACAGCCCGTAAGTTTCAGCGTCAACATTTCTTAACGTACGTTGCAAACTTTTCAAAACATTGCCACACACACACACACACACACACACACACCACGAAAAGCGTCAACCTCTCTCACACTGGATACACTCAACACTTTTTGTCGGCGGAGCTTGAGGCCAACGGTTGACACACCCCCACCGGCCACACAGGTTTCCCTTTGAAAATTGCAGTGACGGAGACGCGGCATTACGAGAGGGTTGTTTCCGAGAGCGCGAGCTGGACGGAGCTGCGGCGCCGCCGCCGCCGAGGGGTAATGAACGCACGCGATGCCGCATGACAGCCCATCACCCAAAGTTTCACCCACAACTGCACAGGTCGCACCCCCTTTTCGCGCCATACTAGTGTCGATCGTCAATTACAGCTCACGGTGTTCGCATTTGCCACTTGACGGGGGGGAAAAGAAAACAAAACAAACATCTGACACGCCATGTGTTTCTCTCTCTCTGTTATATCTAGGTGATTGGGCAGCCACTGTAAAAAAAAAAAAAAAAAAAAAAAAAAAATATTTTTACGACATGGTTGGGTAAGTGATTTAAAGACAACAATTGTGGGTCACACACCATAGACCATTTCGATAGTGTTCTTGTTCTTCTCTTTTTCCTTTTTTTATCGCTCAATTGAAATAAAACCTGGGGATGATGCAATGCTGCGATATGGCACAACCGTCGTCCATTGTACACAACTCGGGAACAAAAAGAAACCAATTCAGGGAACGTTCGTTCCTTCACAACGTTTCTTTCAACGCACTTGGTCTTTACCATCCTGTATTCAACACAAATTTCCTTTCATCAAACTAGGGCATTTCCATAACAGTTTGTTTCCGTTTCTGTGAGCACAATACTGCTTCTTCGACGTCATTTCACCATCTTAACTAGAGACAAACAACAAAATAGGAAAACAGCCTTGAGAACCCCGTCCACCAAATTTCAGTTAGCACGGCATCCAAGATTCTTTTCCGGGGAGTGCAGTGCAGCTGACGCTGCTCAGACCATATACCGTCGCCAGTCTCACTCAACTCTTGCGCATTCCATTCTACGCTACGTGACTATGCAAAAATGAATGAATCAAACCCGCCCAGAGAGCGTCTTGTGCGAGGGGACACACGATATAGAGAACAACAAAACACACAGGGGACACCACCAAAGTTGGAGAGAACGTTTCCACCACGGCAGCCGCGCCGTCACGCGCTTTTTTTTTTTTTCCTCCCCCCCCCCCCCACTGCACACCTCCAACACCACGGGAACGTTCACCGTCCCGTTGCCCTACACTGGGCGTTTCTTTTCAACCCCCCACCCTATTCCTCGCTCCCCGGACATTCGACCGATCACAAAGTGCAACCTCTCGTTACCGTCGGGTGCCCCTCTTCATCCCCGGGGCGCCAACAACAAAACAAAAAAAAAAAAAAAAAACACCACCGACGCCGTCGTCTCGCGTCACCTCACTCAACTGAGCGGAAAATACACGTACATCCAGAATGACGACACCGCCTCCACAAACAAAAACCAGACGTCAGACGTCAGGTCGAAAGAGGGCACCGTACGTCGTGGCGCGTGGTCTCCTAACTCACCTCGCGCGTACAAATACAATGCAAATCCGGCCATACCATACAAAGGGGACAAAAAAAAAATATATCAAACAAGCCAACTCCAGCGATCCGCCCCCCTAACACCAACACGTCTCGAAACACCCACGCCCACGACCCGGCTGTGGCTAAAGTGCGTATCCCAACGTCACACCAAAACCAAAGTCGCCGGCGCCGCACCACACCACAAGCTACAGCTACAGCTGTGCCGCCGTCCACCCGCTCACAACAACAACAACAACAACAACAATTCCGCCCTTCCCGCAAAGACATTTTGGTGGCCCTGAAAAGGGCCGTTTTTTTTTTCTTTTCTTCGCCGCGCCGCGGACGAGCCTCCTATTTCCAAGAGCCACCTCCTTACTTGGAGCTCGTGTACTTGGTCACCGCCTTCGTGCCCTCGCTCACCGCGTGCTTGGCCAGCTCGCCAGGCAGCAAGAGCCGCACAGCGGTCTGGATCTCGCGGGACGTGATGGTCGAGCGCTTGTTGTAGTGCGCCAGGCGAGAAGCCTCGGCCGCAATGCGCTCGAAAATGTCGTTCACGAAGCTGTTCATGATGCTCATCGCCTTCGAAGAGATGCCCGTGTCAGGGTGCACCTGCTTCAGCACCTTGTAGATGTAGATGGCATAGCTCTCCTTCCTCTTGCGCTTCTTCTTCTTGTCGCCCTTCGAAATGTTCTTCTGCGCCTTGCCAGCCTTCTTGGCGGCTTTCCCGCTAGTCTTGGGCGGCATCACGAACAAACAGACAGGCAGGCAGGCACGCGCAGTCAGTCAGTCAGTCAGGCGCTCCGCTCCAGTCAGCGTCTCCCCACACAGTGGCACCCGCCGCACGCCGCCGCCGCACCTTTACCAGCTCGCCCTGCTGCGGCCGCCGACCAATGGGGCGCGCGCGCAACCGGCCGCCGCACCCGAGCCCATAAAGGACCCCCACCCCGCCGGCGCCGGCACGCACTCCGCTGCTCGACTCGCTGCGGCTCGCACCGTTTGGGGCGTTGTGCTTTTCTTTCTCGCTTCTTTCGAAACTAGCCCATCGCCATGTCCGGACGCGGAAAGGGAGGCAAAGTCAAGGGCAAGTCAAAGTCCCGCTCAAGCAGGGCTGGGCTCCAGTTCCCGGTCGGCAGAATCCACCGCCTCCTGCGCAAGGGAAACTACGCCGAGCGCGTCGGCGCCGGGGCGCCCGTCTACCTCGCCGCCGTCATGGAGTACCTCGCGGCTGAGGTGCTCGAGCTGGCCGGAAACGCGGCCCGCGACAACAAGAAGACGCGCATCATCCCGCGCCACCTGCAGCTCGCCATACGCAACGACGAGGAGCTCAACAAGCTCTTGTCGGGCGTCACCATCGCACAGGGAGGTGTCCTGCCCAACATCCAGGCCGTCCTGCTGCCAAAGAAGACCGAGAAGAAGGCCTAAAAGAGAGACAGCGCAATCGGCAACCGCCGCGTGCTCCCTTGGCACGCAGCGCGCCATTTGCCGCCTCGGCTCAAAAACAAAACACAATCGGCCCTTTTCAGGGCCACCACACAAACCTACGTCCAAAGCAGAATTCCAGTCGTTCGTCGCACCACTTTTCTCTCTCTCTCTCTCTCTCTCTTTCTGTGTACGGTTTTTTTTTTCCTTCTTACACACACAGGCGCCGCCATCTTGTACACACGTACTTGGCCACCTCCTCCACTCCACTCCACGCACGCACAGTCTCGCGACCATTAACCAGCACACGTGGCGCACAACAACACACCTCAAAAATAACCCCTCGGCACTCAGCCGCGCCGCAACACACAGCCCATCCACCGACAAGAAGCATACAAGCAAAGAGGGAGGGGAAGGAAGGAAGGAAGGAAGGAAGGAAGGAAGGAAGGAAGGAGCTCACACAACGCAAGGGCACGCTTCCTTCCCTCCCAACCGCACCGCACACCACGTCAAAAAAACTCCAAACAAAACTAAAAGGCCAAGTAGACTAAAAAGGAAAAGAAAAAAAAAAAACCAGCAACACAGACTCTTTCGCACTTTTCAACTTCCGAACACTGTGGTGGCCCTGAAAAGGGCCGTTTTTCAATCTCTCTTTCCTTCCTTCGGTCTCACACCGCCTAACCGCCGAAACCGTACAGGGTGCGCCCCTGCCTCTTCAGGGCGTACACCACGTCCATGGCCGTCACAGTCTTGCGCTTGGCGTGCTCAGTGTACGTCACCGCGTCGCGGATCACGTTCTCCAGGAACACCTTCAGCACTCCGCGCGTCTCCTCGTAGATCAGACCAGAGATGCGCTTCACGCCGCCCCTGCGCGCCAGGTGGCGGATTGCGGGCTTCGTGATGCCCTGGATGTTGTCGCGCAACACCTTGCGGTGCCGCTTGGCGCCACCCTTGCCGAGCCCCTTTCCTCCCTTGCCGCGGCCTGTCATTCTTCTTCTTCAAGCGTCTCAACCACAATAATATAAAAAACAGAAAGCAAGGCAAGCTCCTCACCCGGCGCTAGCGAGTCGGCTACGGTTGTGGCGCCCAGCGCTTTTTTTTTTTTTTTAGGATGGGGCCCCTCCACGCCCGCATCAACGTGGTGACCAAACCAAAAGTTCTACTGTCACCTCCGTAAGCATGTTAGTTTGAATCAGGCGTCACAGGATGCAGGCTGTGATGTTGTCCATGCGTCTGGGTAAGATTACTCATTTACATGGGCCATCAGGAGATAGAAGTGGTCGAAAGCGATTGAAGGGTAGCGGTTGTAAGGGCAGAGGGAAAAAAAGTGCCAAGGCCAGAGCCAAGGGAAAAAAAACCTCTGCGACAGTAGGACGGGTAGTAAGGGCAGTAGCGGCTTGCTAGCTGCGATAGAGCATGCAAGGTGAGGTCGGTTAGCGTGAGGTATCATGCATCGTTACCTATGTGCTGCGTGTCCGTTAGCTGGGTCAGTCCGAGTGCTGCGGCTGGGCTCGCTTGTAGTCCCCTGGGCCGGCTGCAGTGGTTTCCTCCCTGTAACATAAGAGTTCGGCGCGGCAACGCATGCGTTGCTGTTAGGCCCTCTGCTGCGCCTTGTCGTCGGTGACTTGGTGCAGCTTCATCAGGCTGGTGCAGAACGACAGCGATCGGCTACCGTTCAGCGTCCTCCTCTACTGCACGCCGCAGCCCTCTCGCAATGTAGCTTCAATGAGCTCCGATTGTTCGAAGATCTGCGTCAGTTCAGCGTCCGAGGAAGTTTTGCCGTTCGCTCGCGCCTGGGCGATAAAGGCTGCCCTTTTGGCTTCTCGATCCCTTGGGGGACGGGCTCCCGTCGCGGTCGGCGTCGCCACCGGTTCAGCTGGAGCGGCGGTTTTCTGCTCTGCGCCTCTCACCTGCGGTGCTGCTGGGGCAACCGCTGGCTCAGGCGCGCGGACGTCCTTCTGCGAGATCGCAGGAGTGTTCGCAGGTACTACTGCGCCGGGCCCTCGGGCGAAGACTGCGCGCAGCTGCCTTAAGGCCTCTTCTTTCTCTGCAGCCACGGCGTCTGCGAAGGCAGCCCTCTCTGACGCAATGACGGCTCTGAGGGCTGCAGTGGCCTCCTTCACGGCGTTGCCGAGTTCGAGGTCACGTATCTTCTCGGCAGCGCGGCCTGCGTCCTGGCCGCCCGTTTCCAAGCGGTCTTCCCTGCTCCTGGCAGGTGGAGCTGCTGCTGCGCCGCCCCTCTGCTGCGCCGGGCTGTTCTGCGCCCTACGCCGTTTCTGACGTCGTCTTCGCATCTTCCGCTGTGTCGGTGCGGCCGCGGCCGCCTCGCCGCCCCCGACACGGCTGCGGCTTGAAAAAGCAGCACAGCCGCGCCAGCTGGCGACGTGCGGGCCGCCACACCGGACACAGGTCGGCAGAACGTTGCTGCTGCGGTCGCAGGCGCGGCTGTCGTGCTCCCCTGAGCACTTGACGCACCGCACCGCGTTGCGGCAATACTTCGCAACATGGCCCTCGCCCTGGCACTTGAAGCACTGGGGCAGGGGGTCCATGGCGGTCGGGAGAGCCTCTGACGTCACCGGGAAGCCCAGCAGCTTCCGCAAGTCGAAGATGTCGCTCGTGCCGTCGGCCGTATGCACGGTAACGGCATAGAGCGGCGCCCTCTTCTTGTTGGTCCGGTTGTGCAGCCTTGCGGTTACACCACCAAACCCGGCTCGCAGCAGCCCTTCCCGGACCGCTGCCTCGTCACAGCACCAAGGTAGCCCCCTGAGGAGTGCCTTGGTCGTCTTCATCCTTCCTGGGAAAGGTGCCTTCTCACGCGCCGGCGGCGCGTCGACGATGTGGTCGGCCACTGCGACCTTGATCGCCCTGTGGTCGGCCACGTTTGCGGCTCGAACGCAGATCAGCGAGTCTGTATCGACAGACTCGTAGACCACTTCGTTCCGTGCGCAGTTCGTCATGGTGTCGAACAGCGCTGTCCACCCACCTTTACACTTGATGTATAAAGGGGGGAAAGGCCGCGACTCGTCTTCTCGGGAGTTCCTTGCATGGTCGGCAGACTTAGTGAGTTGCGCAACCGAAGGACCCTTCGTAGCGGCAGGTTTCCTCTGCGCACCCTTCTTTCCCATGCTGTGAGGCGCGAAACACGACAATCTGCACGCGTTGTCAAAACAACGCACGACAATTTGCTCTGCGCGGCTCCCACAGCACAGAAACCTCTTCACGAGCTCTCAACGGCCGAGTTAGCGTAGCGCGCAACGGCAGCGATGCGCACGCCTCGCCAGCTAAGGCCGCTCTTCAGGCGCCCAGCTCGCTGCAGCTCATCGACGAAGACTTCTGTGATGTCCTCGGTGGCTGTGAAGTATTAGCATTCCTGCTTCGCCTTCAACATAGAAATTCTTTACATTATATGAATAAAATAATATACATAATTTTTGTGGAAGCATAGATGATGTTTTCTTACTGCTGTGATTTTCATAGGGTGCTACTTGCAGTAGCGGTTTTTTTTTTTTTTTTTTTTTTTTTTTTTTTTTTTTTTTTTCATGTGGCCTTACGTACTAGTATGTGCATGAGGTGGTTGGTCCTTAGAGCATGATGCTTTACAATTGTCGGACCTTTACAGCGGACAATATCGCTGTCTGTGCTTGGATGGATGTGAGTGATTGGTTGTGATGTGATACTAATGCCTAGGGGGGGAGGTTTGTGCTTACACTAGGATGGATATGAGGTGTCCATGTAGCTCTAGGCTTTACAAAGTTCGGACGATTACAGCGGACAATATCGCTGTCTGTGCTGTGATGGATATGAATGATAGGGTGGTGGTGGTGGTGGAGGCATGTGCATTGTTATCTATTCGTCCTCCACCTGTAGTAGGTCTGGCCATCTGGTCGTGGCCATGCGGTGTACTTTTCTTCCCAGCTGCTGGATGAGGGGGTTTGGGGATTCCCTCGTCTTTTCGTAGAAATTCCTCGCCGACTGTCGGAATCTCTTTGTTAGTTGTGGGACTTCCGCCATACGGTGCAGTTCTTCTGTGGAAAAGCGGTGTGGTAGCTTTAGGGCACGTTTTAGTGCGCGGTTTTGCACGGTTTGCAGCTTTTTGAGTGAGGTTGCAGCGGCGTTGCCCCACACAACTGCGGCGTATTCGAGGATGGGTCTCACCTGCGTGAGGTATAGTATTACCCCGATTCTTGGTGGTAGTGTCGACGTTGGGTTCATCACTGGGTACAGCGCCTGTAGTTTGTTGAGTGCTTTCTTCCGGACCTCTTCAATGTGAGGGGCCCATGTGAGTCGTCGATCGATTGTGACACCCAGGTATTTTGCTGTTGTCCCCCATGGGACTGGGGTGCCCCTGACTTGGATTTGCTGGTAGTCTGCTCGTATTTGTTTTTTCCCTATCGGGATGGCTTGGGTTTTGGTGGCGTTGAAAGTTAGTCTCCACATTGTGGCCCATTCTGTTAATGTGTTGCAGGCGTTTTGCAGCCTCCTTTGCAGGTGGTTGGCGTTGGTGCTTCGGGAGTACAGGGCAGTGTCGTCTGCATATAGGGCCAGGTGCAGGCGCCCAGCGCGCGCGCCGCCCCCCTATATAGACTCTGGGGCCCCGTGGCCCGCCCTCCCCTCCCCCCACCACCGCGCACCGAGGGCATATAAGCGCAGCACCGGGGCGCGCGGGCCCCCCCATTTCCGAGCTGCGATGTCGAACCAATCGAACGCATGTACAGGAGCTGAGGGCGTGGCGGATCGCCGCCAGGCGGAGCTTGCTTCGTCGGCGGCCCCATCCGGCCCCCCACTGAAGACAACCCGGCGCATTCACCCGGCTCACGAATTGGACGATTCTCCGGTTCTTCCAGCTGCAGAAGGAAGTGCTGCGTCCCCCGGCGGCGAACTGCCGCCGTCGCAGCCTACACTGGACGTCACAACTGGGCGATGCGGCATCGATTCAGGAATCGATGAAGCCGCCCTTAGGGAGTTAGATAGGGCAAATGGCGCGTCAGGGCCCCCTTCACGTGGGACCAGCCCGCGCGCGCCGAGGCAAAGGCAGTGTTCCACGAGTGTCCCCCGCCCCTCGCCCGCCCCACTCGATATGCCAGACATTTCCGATGCCGTCTGCGTCTCTGAGTCGGACAGTGACTCCGTCACTGGCTACATCGACGACAGCGACATCGCGGAGGGCCTAGAAGAGAGTCTTATCGCCCTCCGCGACGCCGCGGAAGAGGAGGGACTGCCCTGTGACCCCGCTCTGCGGGCGCGGATTCTCTTCCCTAACGCCGCTGCCGCTGACGCCGACGGCGACGCCATGCAATGCGAGATGGAGTCGCGCAAGAGGAAACCAGCGGCCGCCTCTTCCGACTCCGAAGCTGCCCCCTCCGAGGCCGCTCGTGGGAAGAAGCAGAAGGCCGCCGCCGACGCTGAGGGCTTCGCCGTCCCCAGGAAGACGGCACCCCGCCGCCGCATTGTCAAGACGCCGGTCCTCCCGGTGCACAATCAATTTGCGGCGCTTTCCGACGGTGCGGCGGACTCCTCTCCACCCCCTCCACCCCCATCCACAACTCCCCACCCCAATCCTACCCGTCCCCCTCCCCTCACAATCGAATATGCGGAGTCCTACAAATCCCTGCACGACCTGCTCATTCACGTCACTGACTCCGATTTCCGAGTGAAGACGATTGGCGAAAACTTGTACCGCCTCTATCTCCAGACGCCAGTTGACCTCCAGAAGGTCTACCACGTACTTGGGTCCCACAGCATCGGCTACAGCACCCCCCCTGAGAGGTCCAAACGGATTAGGGTCGTCGTCCGCGGGCTCCCCTTTAAATATACGGACGACGACCTCCGGGAAGCGCTGACAGCTCTCAATATTACTCCTGCTGTCATTTCCCGAGTAGTCTCCCCCCGCACTAAACTCCCCACCCCCCTTTTCTTCGTCTCAGCCGACGATACCCCGGCCAACCAAGTCCTTATGCACCTGACCTCCATTGACAATTGCACGGTCACCATGGAGAAGCCCCGTTCCAGGCGCCTCATTCTAATATGCTACCGGTGCCAGGGCCTGGCGCACTTTGCGAGTAATTGTACTCGTGCGGTGCGCTGTGTCAAGTGCGCCGGCGGCCACGCCTCCTCCACTTGCGTCAAACCCCGCGAGGTCCCCCCTACCTGTGCTCGCTGTAATGGAGCGCACACGGGCAACTACTTGGGTTGTCCGGCAGTCAAAGCCCACCGCGCCAATCTGCGTCGCTCCGTCGCCCCTCCAACGATGGAGAGTCGTGGACTTACTTATGCGACTGCCCTTGGTCGTTCGGAACCCTCTCCCGCCCATACCCCCCGCCCCCCCCGTTTCCCACGATCATACCACCCTGCCCCGCCCCCACTCCTCTCTATCCCCATCCCCCCTCCTGACTCCCACACCCCCTGTCCCTACCCCCAACACTCCGTGTCCACCCCAATTCCCCCCCCACCCCCTCCCCTCCTTCCTCACGTCCATCCCGGTCCTTCCCCGCACCCTCCACCCTCCTCCCCTGTCCACCCGGTCTTTGGTGACCTCATTTCCAGTGTTGTGGAGGCATTGACCTCTGCACTCACTGGGGCACTAGACACCATCCTCACCTCCATTCCCCAGCAGATTGCTACTGCCCTTTCCCATTCCATCTCCCCCATCACCACCGCCCTCCCCACCACCCAACATGGCCATTAGACTCCATGGCCTTACCGTACTAATCTGGAATGCCAATGGCATCTACCGCCAGCAAGGTGAGTTTCGGCAGTTCCTCCTTGATGAGGGGGTAGACATCTGTCTTGTTGCCGAAACCCACCTTAAACCTGGGGTGAACGCCAGGGTACCAAACTTCTGCTGCTACCGGTCAGACCGGCCGACAGCACGAGGCGGCACGGCAGTATACGTACGTGCCTCCCTCCGCCACCACCCCGTCACCCTCCCTGCCCTTGCCACAATAGAGGCCACTGGTGTCGTGGTGCACACCGTGCGTGGCCCCATCACCTTTGTGGCGCTTTACAGGCCGCCCCACCGCGGCGTTCTCCACGGCCCTGACTTTGCTCAGGTCCTGTCACTTGGCCACTCCCTCTTCGTTGGGGGCGACTGTAATGCCAAGCATGCCGCCTGGCACAGTCGCCTAACCAACAACGATGGCCGTCGCCTCCTCCGTGTGGTGGAAGCCCACGCCGCCCATGTTGTTGCCCCCTTCGACCCCACCATCTTCCCGACAAATGGCCCTCCTGACGTCCTTGACATTGCATTGGTTAAAGGACTCCCCCTCCCTATCACTGCCACTACCCGTGCTGCCCTTGCCTCCGACCACGTCCCAGTAATTTGCACGGTCGACCTTGTCGGCTCCCTAGTGCCACCACGTGACACCTTGGACCTCCGTGGCATCGACTGGGCGTCTTACCGGAGACGGGTCGAGGCAGCACTCCCTACCATACCCGACGCCGCCAGGGTGGGGGCTGACCTCACCCTCGCACAGTTCACGGACGCCGCCATCACCGCTGCAGTTGCAGCAACGCCTCCACATCCCCCGCGCCCTCCGACCCATGTGCGCCCTCTCCCCCTAGCCCTCCGCGCACTCATCACCGAGAAAAACAGGGTCATCCGCGAATGGCAAAGAACACGAGACCCTGCCACTAAGCGCCGGATAAATCGCATGCAGCGGGAGATCCGTGCTGCCATTCGGACCCACCGCAGTCAGGACTGGGAGCGAAAAATCTCCGCCCTTGACCTGAGCGATGCATCCGCATGGCGCCTGGTCTCCCGCATCATCCACAAACGCCCGCAAATTCCCCCCCTCCTGGTCGGCGCTGAGGCTGTGTGCGATCCTGATGCTAAGGCCAATGCCTTGGCTGATGTGTTCGCACGCAGCTTCACCCCTGTCACCGACCCCGTTGACCCCGACCATATCCAAATGGTCACCGCACGAGTCCACCAGTTCCTCACCGCCCAGGATCCAGAAGACCATATCACCCCCGTCACGGATGAGGAGATTGCCCGGGAGCTTAAGTCCCTCCACTCCCGAAAAGCCGGTGGCCCAGACAGACTCACCAATCAGCTTCTCAAGCAGCTTCCCCCAGCCTCTGTTCCCGTCCTTACTTCTACTTTCAATTCCATCCTCTCCTCTAGGCAGTTTCCTTCCGTGTGGAAACACGCGGAGGTGATTGCCATCCCCAAACCTGGGAAAGACCCTCGATCCCCTTCCAGCTATCGTCCCATCAGCCTCCTTCCCGCCCTCTCCAAGCTGTTTGAGAGGCTGTATCTCAAACGTGTCCTGATCCACGTCGCTCGGGAGCGGGTACTCCCCGACGTTCAGTTTGGCTTCCGGCGAGGACACTCCACCACCCACCAACTCCTCCGTCTTGTTGAGGAAGCACTGGAGGCCATTGAGCGTCGGGAGTACTTCGGGGCCGTCTTCCTCGATGTCTCCCGGGCGTTCGATTCTGTCTGGCACGAGGGGCTACTTTACAAGCTCTTCGGGCACGGCTTCTCCATCTCCCATGTGCGCCTCATCGCCACCTACTTAGAAGGTCGTACATTCCATGTCCGGATCCCGGGAGGTACCTCCACCAGGCGTCGTATCAGGGCGGGTGTTCCACAGGGGAGCGTGCTCGGCCCTGTTCTATACAGTCTGTTCACAGCTGACACGCCCACCGTGCCTCGTGTGCATCTCGCCCTGTATGCGGATGATACCGCGGTTTTTGCTCGCTCCCGGAGCAAGGCGCTCCTCCGGCAGAAACTACAACAGGCCATCGACTCTGTTGTCGATTATGCCAAACGTTGGCGCCTGGCCTTCAACCCGGCAAAGACGCAGGCACTCATCATTTGTCGGCGGCGGTGGCCGGTCGCCTATCCCCCTGTCACTGTGCTCGGCACCCCCGCCCCCTGGGCCAGAACAGCTATGTACCTGGGGGTCACCCTGGATAGGGCCCTCACCTGGCGTCCCCACATAGAGGCCATCCGGCGGAAGGCCTTGGGGCGCATCGGCCAACTCTACCCTTTTATGAACCCTACCTCTACCCTTCCCATTCCTCTTGCCCTCCTCCTCTACACATCCCTCATCCGCCCCCTCCTGGAGTATGCCTCGGTTGTGTGGGGCAATGCCGCGCCTACGCATCTCCACCGCCTGCAGACGGTACAGAATCGTGCCCTTCGAATTGCCCTTCGCCTCCCTTACCGTTTCCCAACCCGTGAACTTCACCTCCTTGCCAATATCCCCCTCCTTCAAGACCGTGTCCGATCCTCCGCCATCTCCTTCTATGACCAATCCCGTCATTCCCCCAATCCACTCATTGTCTCTCTTGGCACCCGCCTCCATCGCCTGGCCACCACTCGCTGGCCCGACCTCCTTTCCCGCCCCCCCTGACACCTCCCATCCACCCCCCCGTCCTGTTACTTCTTCCTCTTCCTACCACTTCTCCTTTTTTGTCACCCCATCCTGAAATATCTGCCGCCACCGTCATCGCCGTCGCCAAGAAGATCTGGCCAGGACGAAGGCCTTTCGTTTTCTTCATCCTCTTCCTGTCATCTTTCACTATTCTTTCGTCTGTCACTCAACGTTTCTTTTCCGGCTAGTCAATGGAGCCGTTCGTTTTCCTCTATCTCTCACTATTCCTTTTACTGTTCTGTCACCTGTTACTGTTAATTACCGTGCAACGGCCAGTCAATTGGGCCTTTCGTTTTCCTGCTTCTCTAACTATCCCTCTCACTATTCTTTCATCTTTAAAAAAAAAAAAAAAAAAAAAAAAAAAAAAAAAAAAAAAAAAAACCAAAATGCACAACGTCAAGAAAATCATACCGCCAAGTCCACTTTTTCACCACCCGTCAAGAGGAAGGCGAAGCGCGCCAGCGCTAGTACTTCCTACACGAGTCGAGGGACCACCCTCTCCTGTGCAGCGTGGCGTGGCGTGGCGCGCGGGCCCGTTGTCAAGGCAGCACCGGACGCCGTCGCGCACGCATATCCACGCCGCATACGCATCCGCAGTAGCCATGGCCCGGACAAAGCAAACGGCCCGCAAGTCCACCGGCGGAAAGGCGACGCGCAAACAGCTCGCCACCAAGGCGGCGAGGAAGAGCGCGCCCGCCACCGGCGGCGTCAAGAAGCCCCACCGCTACAGGCCGGGCACCGTCGCCCTGCGAGAAGTCAGGCGCTACCAGAAGAGCACAGAGCTGCTCATCCGCAAGCAGCCATTCCAGCGCCTAGTGCGCGAGATCGCCCAGGACTTCAAGACCGACCTGCGCTTCCAGAGCTCCGCAGTCATGGCCCTGCAGGAGGCCAGCGAGGCCTACCTCGTCGGCCTCTTCGAAGACACCAACCTGTGCGCAATCCACGCCAAGCGAGTCACCATCATGCCCAAGGACATCCAGCTCGCGCGCCGCATCCGCGGCGAGCGCGCCTAAACCCGCACACCGCCAAACAAACAAAACGGCCCTTTTCAGGGCCACTAACGTCTCTCCGTCGCGAGCAAAACTTTGTCGGTCGCAACGACTAGTTCCCCACTCACTCTCCAGTCCAGTCGTCCCACCCCCGGCCCGGCGCCGCCGTTTCCAAAAAAAAAAAAAAAAAAAGCACCGCACCGGCCGAGCCAAGTCGCAAGCGTCAATAGCGCCACCCACACAGGCCACGGCACAAAACGTGACGCCCGGAAAGCAAAGCCAAAAACGACTATTCCAAAACCACCACCAAGACAAACAAACAAACGCGGCGCAAAATAAATAGGTAAAAATAATAAAAGTAAAATACACTTTATGTAACACCAACCGCGCGCCGCCGCCCACGCCCGCCAACGACCCCACAATCCAACCACCGCGGCACGCAAACACCATCCACACATGAAACAAACAAACGCCAGCAAGCAAGACAGACAGACAGACAGACAGACAACAAGGCAACCGACCGACCACGACATGACAATCAACACCTTCCCGACGTGCTTTGATGGCCCTGAGAAGGGCCGTTTTTGTTTTTGTCCGGGACCGCGCGACAGCCTCTGGTTGCGCGCCGGCCACCAGGCGACGGTGTCAACCGCCAACCCTTCCCTGCCCTTTTTACTTCTTCTTCTTGGGCGAAGCCTTCGCCTTAGACGGCGTCGCCGTCGCCTTCTTCGGGCGCGGCGCCTTCGGCTTCTTCGTCGGAACCTTGGCGGCCTTCTTCGCCTTCGACGGCGACTTGGCCTTGGCCGGCTTGGCCGCAGCCGCCTTCTTCGCACCCGCGGGAGCGGCCGACGCCGCAGACGCCTTCTTGGCGGCGCCCGCCTTCCGACCGGTCGCCGCCTTCACGCCGCCAGCCTTCTTTGCGCCGGCCGCACGGGCCCCCTTCTTCTCCTTGCTGGCCGGAGCGGCGCGCTTCTTCTTCGCACCACCGCCGCCACCACGAGCCTTGCCGCCCTCGGCCGCCCCGCCGCCGGCGCCGGCAAGCTTGAAAGAGCCCGACGCGCCCTTCCCCTTCGTCTGCACCAGCTCGCCAGCCACGACGGCCGACTTGAGGTACTTCTTGATAAAGGGCGCCAGCTTCTCCGCGTCCAGCTTGTAGTGCGCGGCAATGTACTTCTTGATCGCCTGCAGCGATGACCCGCCGCGCTCCTTCAGACTCTTGATGGCGGCCGTCACCATCTCAGAGGTGCGCGGGTGCGCAGGCTTGGCGCGCGGCTTCTTCGCAGACGACGCAGACTTGGCCTTCTTCGTAGTGCCGGTGGCGGCGGGTGCCGCGGCAGTCTCGTTCGTAGCCGCCTGGTCTGCCATCTTTTGCTTGTTCTCTTTTCTTTTTTCCCCTTGGTTTCGCTTCCTTCTCTCCTTCGACGACGCACAACAGCGAGGGGCGCGCAGCAGAGAATAGCCGCGCACGCGCCTGGCCCAGCCAGTGTCGCGGGCGGGCGCGGACGGCCGAGAGAGCGGCCGCCACTCGGCGCGCCGCCGCGCCGCGCCTCCCGCGCTTGCTACCGCCCAACGTCCGACAGCCTGCGCGGAGCAGCCCCCAACCTGCGCCGCAACCACCCGCGCCATTCAAACCACCGAGGATGGGGCTACACACACCGACACCACGGTCGCCAACCAGTCGCCGCGGCGGCGCCGCAAACCACGGCCAAACTGCAGCCACCGCGCGCCACAGCCTGGGTCGGCCCGCCGAGAATCGCCGCCCCCGCCCAAATGCCGCCCCCACAGCCCCAGCCGACGACCCGCCACAATGGCCAAACCTTCGTCAAAACTCCCACACCGTCGCCGCGGCAGCCCGGCCACCGCGGCCGGCGCCACAGCCACACGAGCCGAGTCGTGCGGCGATGACGGCCGTGCACAAACGCACCTCCGCCGCCCCATCGCCTTCCGCCGTTTTCCCGATCGGCCCGCAGCCGTCGGGCCACGGCCGCGGGCCGTCCTCCTCCTCTCGCCTCGCCCGCCAACACCCACAGCCCTTCCAACACATTTTTTTTTTCTTTTTTCTTTTTTTTTTTTACTTTTTTACGATCGCCGCCTGCGCAACATGGCACCGGCCGACGGAGCGCCAACCCCCCCGCCACAGGCGAAAACAAAACAAAACAAAACAAAACAACGATAAACAAACAAACAAAATAAATTACCAGCCAGCCCCAACTACAGACACACCGAATCTGCCCTCACAGCCGACCTTACACGCCTCAACGTCAAAACAAAGGTGGTTTCTTTCTTTCAACGGTTACCTTACCTTAGGTTACGTCAGGTTAGGCTAAGAAGGCGTCAGGGTTAGGTTAAGCGTTGACGTGACGTCACGTCTTAACGTAGGCGTTAAGCTAAGGTTGCGGTCACGTACGTTAGGTTAAGGCGACTTGGGGGTTGGCCTAAGAGCTTAGGTTAGGTTACGTTAGTTTAGGTGGCTGCGTTAAGGGGCTTAAAGAAGTTTAGGAGGTTAAGGCGTCGAGGCGGCCGCACCCCCTTAGCTGCTGCGGCTCGGCCACGCCACGCCACGCCACGCCACGCCACGCCACGCTTTGGGGTTTCATAAGGTCGCGCGGCGGGTCGTCGGCACGCCGCAAAGGACAAAACTGCAAGACGACGTCGAAAAACAAACAACAGGTAAAAAATAAATAAGTAAAAATAAACGACGCCGACAGGCGGGGATCAGCAGAACGAGCAGATTCCGGAGAGCGAACGAGACACACACGCACGCACACACACAAACCCCCCCGAGCTGAGAGAGCACAGCACCACCACGTGTCGGCCTCCGCTCACCCGACTCGGCTGGGCTGGGCTGGCGGCCGGGCCGGATGCACGTACACGTACGGCTACAGCCACTACCCGTACACAGCCGCTCTTCACGCAACACCAGCCAAATGGCGCGCCCGCGGCTCGTCGCGATCGCGGTCGCAACGCCACGCCGGCACACTTTCGGCACCACCGTTTTCGCGCGCACCGCAAACAAAACGCAGCCGACACACACAGAAAAAAAAAAAAAAAAAAAACAACACAGAGCGCGAGACGGGCGGCGGCGCACCTTTCGCCAGCCGGCAGGCAATCGACTCGCCCAGTACGACAAACGCGCACGCCACCCCACCCACCAACCAACCAACCAACCAACCAGTCGTCGTCGTCGTCGTCGTCGTCGTCCCGAAATCAAACAAACTCTCAAAAGCACAGCCCCTGCTGCCAACGGACGCAGGCGCCACGCAGCTCCCTTCCCGCCACACTCGATTCGCAGCGCAACTCACCCGGCACACCGTCAAACGACGGGCTGGGCTCGCCGCATCGCCGCAACCTACACACCTTCCACGCCACGACGCACAGCCCCACCAGACGCCCGTGCCGCAACGACACTACTGCACTACCACTACCGCACTACTCCTCTCGCCCTTGCCATACACGACACAACACGCCAAAAAATGAAAATCCAAATACAAACAAAAACACCGCCCCCACGACCCAAACACATGCACGGCGCGCCAACACACGCGAGGCAAGGCACGCAGCAAACGGCGTCCCCTCCGCGTCGCGCCATCAACCTACACACACAAGGCAACCAACAACAGCCAGCCAGCCAGCCAGCCAGCCAGCCAGCCAGCCAGCCAGCCAGCCCCACTCTCACGCCGCAAAAACAGAAAACACACCGAAACCGCCAAACGCCGCACATTCGCGCTTCGCACTTACCACACACCTCTCGGCATCCGTTTCGCACACAACGACGCGACGCACAATACATCATCACGGGCTACGCACGCACACCGCGACCCACTTTTTTACGACGCCCTCGGCAGAGCACACGTGCCCACGCCCACACACAGTCGACACAACGACGCAGCGCGCAGCAGACGCGGCCGCAACACATACCTCCCCGACGACGCGCCAACACCGCCAGCCACTGCTCACTCGCCCAAGCAACCCGTGCACACAACTGCCACACGCGTCCACCACGCCGCCGCCAACCACCCGCCCGCCAGGGGGCGCTCACGTCCGCGACAACAGCGCGGCACCGCCGGGCCGGGCCGAACCGAGCCGAGCCGCCGCCTCCTCTCCACTCGGCACGCCACGTCCTGCTTGCAAAACACATGGCTCGTCCCTCTGTACACACAACGCGCCTGCCTGCGGTCGCCGCCGGCATCTATCTACCTGCGCATCGGAGCCAGGCCGGCAAGCCCACACTTAAATAATGCACTTCACCAGCCAAACAAACCCACTCTTCCTTTCTTTGCACAGCGCATGCAACAGCAGCCCCAGGAGCCGGGCCCGCCGCCAGCGTCTCCTCCTCCTCTGGGCACAGCCAGCCAGCCGTTCCCACCGCCCCGCCCCTGCTCTGCAGAACAAGAAAAAACGAAAAAGTACCAACACACGCACCCAAAGCGTAAGCCAGACAAGACCAGCCTCTCCAAGGCCACACACACGCAAAAAAAACAAAAAAACAAAAACACTACAACAAAATAAAATAAAAAAGAAAAAGCAAGCTGTCGCCTCGCCCCCGCCCGTCCCCCCACCCCACCACATTCGCCCCCTCCGCTTGTTTTCCTTTCTACAATTTCCCTCTTTTCCACCCAATATCCCGCCGCGGTTTACGGGCACCGGCCGATTTTGCGCCCGCCCACATGTGTGCCTACTCCCCACCACCATTCCCTCCGCAGCCCGCAGCCCGCTTTTCCCCCCCTCCCTGCCCACACCACACCACACCGACGGTGCTGACGTCGACACGCACCCAAGACAGGGGCCACGACCGTCTTTTTTCCTGGGCCCATCCCCGCACCGCACCTCCTTCCAATCAACGCTGTGGCGCCTGTGTCCGCGCGAGACGCGTGCGCGCCGCCTCTCTCAACATCCGTCCGCCGTCCGCCGTCCGCCGTCCGCCGGCCGGCCCGTTTTTCGGCCCCCAGGCCATCCGTCAACCACCACTGCCACTGCCCCTGCCCCTGCCCCTGCCCGCCCCGCACCACACCACACACCGCTGCTTGCCCCGGCCGTTGCCACCAAAGGCGCCAACCGCAGCCCGCGCGCGCCAGAAAGAGATGGCAAAACTACAGGGACCCAGCCGACCGACGAAAATCAGAGCAATTGGCCGGGAGGATCAAAAAGAGAGCTCCGAAAACCACCGTAGCGAGGCGTGGGAGGAAACGTTACGAGAAGCAGAAAGGGACCAGGAAAAATTCTGGAAATTTCTTAAAACTCGTAAACTAAACACGAAACATCTACATCTACATGGGGAAGGAACGACCCCACAGACCGAGCTGAAGCACTGGCGGATTCACTAGAAAGGCAATTCCAAGCACCAGAAGCGGTAGATGACGAAACTGATGACCACCAGGAAATGGTACTCAGAAGGGTAAAACCGCATCCTAAGTGCCCCGATCAGAACATCTTTCACAATCCAATAAACGCAGAAACCCCATATCTTATCACATCACAAACATACACACATCCTAAGAAGGCATCAGGCCCAGATTCCATCAAACCGCAACTACTACATCACCTACCTCCAGCAACTATCAATTATCTATCTAACATCAATATATAATGCTTGCTTCAGACTAAACTACTTGGAAACAGGCCCGAGTCATCACATTACCAAAGCCAAACAAGGACTTATTATTTCCGCAAAACTATAGGCCAACTTCCTTGGAAAGGTTCTCGGAAAGCTCATTCAAACTGAACTGAAGAAATTCAATTCTTAAAGGATAACAACATAATCATCCCACAACAATTCCGATTCCGCGAAGAACACAGCACCACCCACCAGGTGACCAGACTAGTCGAGCACATATGTCAGGCCAGAAACATTAGACACAGTACTGGAGCAGTCCTGCCTGACATTGGAAAAGCATTCGGATAACGCCTTATCTACAAGCTCCACCAGTACAACTGCCCCATCCACATTATTGCTTCTTTTCTCCGCAACAGAGCATTCTATGTCCATGTACCAGGAGCGGCAAGTAACACTAGATCCATAGAGGCTGGAGTCCCGCAAGGCTCAGTGCTGGGGCCCATTCTCTACTCAATATACACAAACAAACAGCTGGGAGGACACTTGTCACTATTTGCAGACGACACTGCAGTCTACCGCAGCAGTTCTAACCTGCAATATAGAGTCACAAAAATAGAGCAACACCTACAATCCATCCAGAAATGGGCTAACCAAAAAAAAAAAAAAAAACAATAAACGCGGAGAAAACCCAAGCAATACAATACGATTCACATTCAAAAAGAATACCTCCTAACCTGCATATACGCCTCAGAAATAACAATCTTCCATGGTCAGGCACAATAAAGTATCTAGGCATCAAGCTGGACAAGAGGTTGACATTTAGAGACCATGTTACACACGTTTGTAACAAGGCTGCAGCAGCAATATTCAGACTGTACCCAATCATCAAAGGAAACAGAATAAATATGCGTGCCAAAAAGAAAATCTTCAAAACCGTCATAGGAACCAGCCATCACTTACGGCTCTGAAAATCTGGTCAATGGCCGCAGACACCAACATAACAAGAGTAAAAAAGGGTGCAGAACAAATACTTCAGAATTACTGCTGATGCCGGCCGGTACCAGACAAACCGAGACATATACACAAACCATAACATACTCAAAATCCCGGAAATCATCCAAAGAAAAATCCATAAAGTTTTTTTTTTTCCACCAAACCACGGATTCGAACCACCCACTCATCAGAAATCTGGGACAAAATCCACCCGACCCAAGAACGACATTTCCCATCACGACAAAACACCACAAACTACAACATACCATGATAAACAAAAATAAAATACAAACACCATAACACTCACTCAAACAACAAACATCTACACACACCCAAGAGACCCTATCATCCCATCATTTTGTTACCCAACATAATCAGACAGAAGGCAGGGATCAAGGACAGATCCGGTCCTTCGAGTACAGGGGGTAAAAAATACCCATCAGACCAGCTCTCTCTCTCTCTCTCTCTCTCTCTCCTCCTCGCTTCTCCGTGCCGACGCTGCCCCGCACACGCGTTCGCGTTCGCGCTCGCGTTCGGCCGACACCACACGACAGGTCTTTGGGGCCCCGCCACTGCGCACACGCACGCCTCCTCCTCTTCCTTAGTTCTTTTTCGCTTTTCTTTTCTCCCCCGCCCCCCGCTCTCACCGCCACATCATCCCGCAACCCTTGGGGGATGTTTCCCAACATCAACGCGCCCCAATTCCACTCTCTGCCCGTGCCGCACTCTCCACTTTGCTTCTCCCCGTCCCCTACACACACGACTACCGAAACCCCGGTTGACACACCTTCTCGTAGGACAGGGGTGCGTGCGTGCGTGCGTGCGTGCGTGCGTGCGTTGTCTTGATGGTGACAGCAACAGCAACGGATCCGTCCATCCCATTCCCCCCCACTCGGTAAAGAACCATGTTCAACCCACACTACACAACAAGGGGGGCACACACGAACGCGAAAGAAAGGGCAGGGCAGGGCAGGGGCAACTATCTCGTACACATTCTTCCTCAGAACCCACATATCGCATCAACGAACGGCAGGCCAATTGCGGACTCAGCCGTGTCAGGCAAATCCAACCCAACCAACACCTCCCACGGAAACCCTGACACTGATCCAGCAGTACGTCCACATACATCGCCACACCAAATACGGGTGACGAGTGAGCAACAAATGGAACAATACACAACAAGGCTGACCTAATAAAAACTGCACGTCACGTCATACCTTCCAGACAGACGCAGTTCCGACGGGACGGCGGAACCGTATACGTACCTTTCAGCCACAACAACCGACCGACTGGACACGCCCGCGTCTCCAGCCAGCCAACCACCAGGGCCACACAGCCCGCAAGTTTCAGCGTCAACACTTCTTAACGTACGTTGCAAACTTTTCAAAACATTGCCACACACACACACACACACACACACCACGAAAAGCGTCAACCTCTCTCACACTGGATACACTCAACACTTTTTGTCGGCGGAGCTTGAGGCCAACGGTTGACACACCCCCACCGGCCACACAGGTTTCCCTTTGAAAATTGCAGTGACGGAGACGCGGCATTACGAGAGGGTTGTTTCCGAGAGCGCGAGCTGGACGGAGCTGCGGCGCCGCCGCCGCCGAGGGGTAATGAACGCACGCGATGCCGCATGACAGCCCATCACCCAAAGTTTCACCCACAACTGCACAGGTCGCACCCCCTTTTCGCGCCATACTAGTGTCGATCGTCAATTACAGCTCACGGTGTTCGCATTTGCCACTTGACGGGGGGGAAAAGAAAACAAAACAAACATCTGACACGCCATGTGTTTCTCTCTCTCTGTTATATCTAGGTCATTGGGCAGCCACTGTAAAAAAAAAAAAAAAAAAAAAAAAATATTTTTACGACATGGTTGGGTAAGTGATTTAAAGACAACAATTGTGAGTCACACACCATAGACCATTTCGATAGTGTTCTTGTTCTTCTCTTTTTCCTTTTTTTATCGCTCAATTGAAGTAAAACCTGGGGATGATGCAATGCTGCGATATGGCACAACCGTCGTCCATTGTACACAACTCGGGAACAAAAAGAAACCAATTCAGGGAACGTTCGTTCCTTCACAACGTTTCTTTCAACGCACTTGGTCTTTACCATCCTGTATTCAACACACATTTCCTTTCATCAAACTAGGGCATTTCCATAACAGTTTGTTTCCGTTTCTGTGAGCACAATACTGCTTCTTCGACGTCATTTCACCATCTTAACTAGAGACAAACAACAAAATAGGAAAACAGCCTTGAGAACCCCGTCCACCAAATTTCAGTTAGCACGGCATCCAAGATTCTTTTCCGGGGAGTGCAGTGCAGCTGACGCTGCTCAGACCATATACCGTCGCCAGTCTCACTCAACTCTTGCGCATTCCATTCTACGCTACGTGACTATGCAAAAATGAATGAATCAAACCCGCCCAGAGAGCGTCTTGTGCGAGGGGACACACGATATAGAGAACAACAAAACACACAGGGGACACCACCAAAGTTGGAGAGAACGTGTCCACCACGGCAGCCGCGCCGTCACGCGCTTTTTTTTTTTCCTCCCCCCCCCCCACTGCACACCTCCGACACCACGGGAACGTTCACCGTCCCGTTGCCCTACACTGGGCGTTTCTTTTCAACCCCCCACCCTATTCCTCGCTCCCCGGACATTCGACCGATCACAAAGTGCAACCTCTCGTTACCGTCGGGTGCCCCTCTTCATCCCCGGGGCGCCAACAACAAAAAAAAAAAAAAAAAAAAAAACACCACCGACGCCGTCGTCTCGCGTCACCTCACTCAACTGAGCGGAAAATACACGTACATCCAGAATGACGACACCGCCTCCACAAACAAAAACCAGACGTCAGACGTCAGGTCGAAAGAGGGCACCGTACGTCGTGGCGCGTGGTCCCCTAACTCACCTCGCGCGTACAAATACAATGCAATGCGTGTCTCCTCACGTTCACACACACCTCCACGCTCCACTTTTACGTCGCCCAACCAACCAACTAACTTAACCCACCCGCTCGGCGTAGAAGCAGCTGTAGGCGGCAACGTGTTTCTCACCCTCGCCACCAACGGTGTGACATCCGACAATCGCGGTTTGCTTTCCGTTCCACACCTCCGGCCATACCATACAAAGGGGACAAAAAAAAAATATATCAAACAAGCCAACTCCAGCGATCCGCCCCCCTAACACCAACACGTCTCGAAACACCCACGCCCACGACCCGGCTGTGGCTAAAGTGCGTATCCCAACGTCACACCAAAACCAAAGGCGCCGGCGCCGCACCACACCACAAGCTACAGCTACAGCTGTGCCGCCGTCCACCCGCTCACAACAACAACAACAACAACAACAATTCCGCCCTTCCCGCAAAGGCATTTTGGTGGCCCTGAAAAGGGCCGTTTTTTCTTTTCTTCGCCGCGCCGCGGACGAGCCTCCTATTTCCAAGAGCCACCTCCTTACTTGGAGCTCGTGTACTTGGTCACCGCCTTCGTGCCCTCGCTCACCGCGTGCTTGGCCAGCTCGCCAGACAGCAAGAGCCGCACAGCGGTCTGGATCTCGCGGGACGTGATGGTCGAGCGCTTGTTGTAGTGCGCCAGGCGAGAAGCCTCGGCCGCAATGCGCTCGAAAATGTCGTTCACGAAGCTGTTCATGATGCTCATCGCCTTCGAAGAGATGCCCGTGTCAGGGTGCACCTGCTTCAGCACCTTGTAGATGTAGATGGCATAGCTCTCCTTCCTCTTGCGCTTCTTCTTCTTGTCGCCCTTCGAAATGTTCTTCTGCGCCTTGCCAGCCTTCTTGGCGGCTTTCCCGCTAGTCTTGGGCGGCATCACGAACAAACAGACAGGCAGGCAGGCACGCGCAGTCAGTCAGTCAGTCAGGCGCTCCGCTCCAGTCAGCGTCTCCCCACACAGTGGCACCCGCCGCACGCCGCCGCCGCACCTTTACCAGCTCGCCCTGCTGCGGCCGCCGACCAATGGGGCGCGCGCGCAACCGGCCGCCGCACCCGAGCCCATAAAGGACCCCCACCCCGCCGGCGCCGGCACGCACTCCGCTGCTCGACTCGCTGCGGCTCGCACCGTTTGGGGCGTTGTGCTTTTCTTTCTCGCTTCTTTCGAAACTAGCCCATCGCCATGTCCGGACGCGGAAAGGGAGGCAAAGTCAAGGGCAAGTCAAAGTCCCGCTCAAGCAGGGCTGGGCTCCAGTTCCCGGTCGGCAGAATCCACCGCCTCCTGCGCAAGGGAAACTACGCCGAGCGCGTCGGCGCCGGGGCGCCCGTCTACCTCGCCGCCGTCATGGAGTACCTCGCGGCTGAGGTGCTCGAGCTGGCCGGAAACGCGGCCCGCGACAACAAGAAGACGCGCATCATCCCGCGCCACCTGCAGCTCGCCATACGCAACGACGAGGAGCTCAACAAGCTCTTGTCGGGCGTCACCATCGCACAGGGAGGTGTCCTGCCCAACATCCAGGCCGTCCTGCTGCCAAAGAAGACCGAGAAGAAGGCCTAAAAGAGAGACAGCGCAATCGGCAACCGCCGCGTGCTCCCTTGGCACGCAGCGCGCCATTTGCCGCCTCGGCTCAAAAACAAAACACAATCGGCCCTTTTCAGGGCCACCACACAAACCTACGTCCAAAGCAGAATTCCAGTCGTTCGTCGCACCACTTTTCTCTCTCTCTCTCTCTCTCTCTCTCTCTCTCTTTCTGTGTACGGTTTTTTTTTTTCCTTCTTACACACACAGGCGCCGCCATCTTGTACACACGTACTTGGCCACCTCCTCCACTCCACTCCACGCACGCACAGTCTCGCGACCATTAACCAGCACACGTGGCGCACAACAACACACCTCAAAAATAACCCCTCGGCACTCAGCCGCGCCGCAACACACAGCCCATCCACCGACAAGAAGCATACAAGCAAAGAGGGAGGGGAAGGAAGGAAGGAAGGAAGGAAGGAAGGAAGGAAGGAAGGAGCTCACACAACGCAAGGGCACGCTTCCTTCCCTCCCAACCGCACCGCACACCACGTCAAAAAAACTCCAAACAAAACTAAAAGGCCAAGTAGACTAAAAAGGAAAAGAAAAAAAAAAAACCAGCAACACAGACTCTTTCGCACTTTTCAACTTCCGAACACTGTGGTGGCCCTGAAAAGGGCCGTTTTTCAATCTCTCTTTCCTTCCTTCGGTCTCACACCGCCTAACCGCCGAAACCGTACAGGGTGCGCCCCTGCCTCTTCAGGGCGTACACCACGTCCATGGCCGTCACAGTCTTGCGCTTGGCGTGCTCAGTGTACGTCACCGCGTCGCGGATCACGTTCTCCAGGAACACCTTCAGCACTCCGCGCGTCTCCTCGTAGATCAGACCAGAGATGCGCTTCACGCCGCCCCTGCGCGCCAGGCGGCGGATCGCGGGCTTCGTGATGCCCTGGATGTTGTCGCGCAACACCTTGCGGTGCCGCTTGGCGCCACCCTTGCCGAGCCCCTTTCCTCCCTTGCCGCGGCCTGTCATTCTTCTTCTTCAAGCGTCTCAACCACAATAATATAAAAAAACAGAAAGCAAGGCAAGCTCCTCACCCGGCGCTAGCGAGTCGGCTACGGTTGTGGCGCCCAGCGCGCGCGCCGCCCCCCTATATAGACTCTGGGACCCCGCGGCCCGCCCTCCCCTCCCCCCACCACCGCGCACCGAGGGCATATAAGCGCAGCACCGGGGCGCGCGGGCCCTTGCAGCAACGCCTCCACATCCCCCGCGCCCTCCGACCCATGTGCGCCCTCTCCCCCTAGCCCTCCGCGCACTCATCACCGAGAAAAACAGGGTCATCCGCGAATGGCAAAGAACACGAGACCCTGCCACTAAGCGCCGGATAAATCGCATGCAGCGGGAGATCCGTGCTGCCATTCAGACCCACCGCAGTCAGGACTGGGAGCGAAAAATCTCCGCCCTTGACCTGAGCGATGCATCCGCATGGCGCCTGGTCTCCCGCATCATCCACAAACGCCCGCAAATTCCCCCCCTCCTGGTCGGCGCTGAGGCTGTGTGCGATCCTGATGCTAAGGCCAATGCCTTGGCTGATGTGTTCGCACGCAGCTTCACCCCTGTCACCGACCCCGTTGACCCCGACCATATCCAAATGGTCACCGCACGAGTCCACCAGTTCCTCACCGCCCAGGATCCAGAAGACCATATCACCCCCGTCACGGATGAGGAGATTGCCCGGGAGCTTAAGTCCCTCCACTCCCGAAAAGCCGGTGGCCCAGACAGACTCACCAATCAGCTTCTCAAGCAGCTTCCCCCAGCCTCTGTTCCCGTCCTTACTTCTACTTTCAATTCCATCCTCTCCTCTAGGCAGTTTCCTTCCGTGTGGAAACACGCGGAAGTGATTGCCATCCCCAAACCTGGGAAAGACCCTCGATCCCCTTCCAGCTATCGTCCCATCAGCCTCCTTCCCGCCCTCTCCAAGCTGTTTGAGAGGCTGTATCTCAAACGTGTCCTGATCCACGTCGCTCGGGAGCGGGTACTCCCCGACGTTCAGTTTGGCTTCCGGCGAGGACACTCCACCACCCACCAACTCCTCCGTCTTGTTGAGGAAGCACTGGAGGCCATTGAGCGTCGGGAGTACTTCGGGGCCGTCTTCCTCGATGTCTCCCGGGCGTTCGATTCTGTCTGGCACGAGGGGCTACTTTACAAGCTCTTCGGGCACGGCTTCTCCATCTCCCATGTGCGCCTCATCGCCACCTACTTAGAAGGTCGTACATTCCATGTCCGGATCCCGGGAGGTACCTCCACCAGGCGTCGTATCAGGGCGGGTGTTCCACAGGGGAGCGTGCTCGGCCCTGTTCTATACAGTCTGTTCACAGCCGACACGCCCACCGTGCCTCGTGTGCATCTCGCCCTGTATGCGGATGATACCGCGGTTTTTGCTCGCTCCCGGAGCAAGGCGCTCCTCCGGCAGAAACTACAACAGGCCATCGACTCTGTTGTCGATTATGCCAAACGTTGGCGCCTGGCCTTCAACCCGGCAAAGACGCAGGCACTCATCATTTGTCGGCGGCGGTGGCCGGTCGCCTATCCCCCTGTCACTGTGCTCGGCACCCCCGCCCCCTGGGCCAGAACAGCTACGTACCTGGGGGTCACCCTGGATAGGGCCCTCACCTGGCGTCCCCACATAGAGGCCATCCGGCGGAAGGCCTTGGGGCGCATCGGCCAACTCTACCCTTTTATGAACCCTACCTCTACCCTTCCCATTCCTCTTGCCCTCCTCCTCTACACATCCCTCATCCGCCCCCTCCTGGAGTATGCCTCGGTTGTGTGGGGCAATGCCGCGCCTACGCATCTCCACCGCCTGCAGACGGTACAGAATCGTGCCCTTCGAATTGCCCTTCGCCTCCCTTACCGTTTCCCAACCCGTGAACTTCACCTCCTTGCCAATATCCCCCTCCTTCAAGACCGTGTCCGATCCTCCGCCATCTCCTTCTATGACCAATACCGTCATTCCCCCAATCCACTCATTGTCTCTCTTGGCACCCGCCTCCATCGCCTGGCCACCACTCGCTGGCCCGACCTCCTTTCCCGCCCCCCCTGACACCTCCCATCCACCCCCCCCGTCCTGTTACTTCTTCCTCTTCCTACCACTTCTCCTTTTTTGTCACCCCATCCTGAAATATCTGCCGCCACCGTCATCGTCGTCGCCAAGAAGATCTGGCCAGGACGAAGGCCTTTCGTTTTCTTCATCCTCTTCCTGTCATCTTTCACTATTCTTTCGTCTGTCACTCAACGTTTCTTTTCCGGCTAGTCAATGGAGCCGTTCGTTTTCCTCTATCTCTCACTATTCCTTTTACTGTTCTGTCACCTGTTACTGTTAATTACCGTGCAACGGCCAGTCAATTGGGCCTTTCGTTTTCCTGCTTCTCTAACTATCCCTCTCACTATTCTTTCATCTTATAAAAAAAAAAAAAAAAAAAAAAAAAAAACCAAAATGCACAACGTCAAGCAAACCATACCGCCAAGTCCACTTCTTCACCACCCGTCAAGAGGAAGGCGAAGCGCGCCAGCGCTAGTACTTCCTACACGAGTCGAGGGACCACCCTCTCCTGTGCAGCGTGGCGTGGCGTGGCGTGGCGTGGCGCGCGGGCCCGTTGTCAAGGCAGCACCGGACGCCGTCGCGCACGCATATCCTCCACGCCGCATCCGCATCCGCAGTAGCCATGGCCCGGACAAAGCAAACGGCCCGCAAGTCCACCGGCGGAAAGGCGCCGCGCAAACAGCTCGCCACCAAGGCGGCGAGGAAGAGCGCGCCCGCCACCGGCGGCGTCAAGAAGCCCCACCGCTACAGGCCGGGCACCGTCGCCCTGCGAGAAATCAGGCGCTACCAGAAGAGCACAGAGCTGCTCATCCGCAAGCTGCCATTCCAGCGCCTAGTGCGCGAGATCGCCCAGGACTTCAAGACCGACCTGCGCTTCCAGAGCTCCGCAGTCATGGCCCTGCAGGAGGCCAGCGAGGCCTACCTCGTCGGCCTCTTCGAAGACACCAACCTGTGCGCAATCCACGCCAAGCGAGTCACCATCATGCCCAAGGACATCCAGCTCGCGCGCCGCATCCGCGGCGAGCGCGCCTAAACCCGCACACCGCCAAACAAACAAAACGGCCCTTTTCAGGGCCACTAACGTCTCTCCGTCGCGAGCAAAACTTTGTCGGTCGCAACGACTAGTTCCCCACTCACTCTCCAGTCCAGTCGTCCCACCCCCGGCCCGGCCCGGCGCCGCCGTTTCCAAAAAAAAAAAGCACCGCACCGGCCGAACCAAGTCGCAAGCGTCAATAGCGCCACCCACACAGGCCACGGCACAAAACGTGACGCCCGGAAAGCAAAGCAAAGCAAAAAAGACTATTCCAAAACCACCACCAAGACAAACAAACAAACGCGGCGCAAAATAAATAGGTAAAAAATAATAAAAGTAAAATACACTTTGTGTAACACCAACCGCGCGCCGCCGCCCACGCCCGCCAACGACCCCACAATCCAACCACCGCGGCACGCAAACACCATCCACACATGAAACAAACAAACGCCAGCAAGCAAGACAGACAGACAACAAGGCAACCGACCGACCACGACACGACAATCAACACCTTCCCGACGTGCTTTGATGGCCCTGAGAAGGGCCGTTTTTGTTTTTGTCCGGGACCGCGCGACAGCCTCTGGTTGCGCGCCGGCCACCAGGCGACGGTGTCAACCGCCAACCCTTCCCTGCCCTTTTTACTTCTTCTTCTTGGGCGAAGCCTTCGCCTTAGACGGCGTCGCCGTCGCCTTCTTCGGGCGCGGCGCCTTCGGCTTCTTCGTCGGAACCTTGGCGGCCTTCTTCGCCTTCGACGGCGACTTGGCCTTGGCCGGCTTGGCCGCAGCCGCCTTCTTCGCACCCGCGGGAGCGGCCGACGCCGCAGACGCCTTCTTGGCGGCGCCCGCCTTCCGACCGGTCGCCGCCTTCACGCCGCCAGCCTTCTTTGCGCCGGCCGCACGGGCCCCCTTCTTCTCCTTGCTGGCCGGAGCGGCGCGCTTCTTCTTCGCACCACCGCCGCCACCACGAGCCTTGCCGCCCTCGGCCGCCCCGCCGCCGGCGCCGGCAAGCTTGAAAGAGCCCGACGCGCCCTTCCCCTTCGTCTGCACCAGCTCGCCAGCCACGACGGCCGACTTGAGGTACTTCTTGATAAAGGGCGCCAGCTTCTCCGCGTCCAGCTTGTAGTGCGCGGCAATGTACTTCTTGATCGCCTGCAGCGACGACCCGCCGCGCTCCTTCAGACTCTTGATGGCGGCCGTCACCATCTCAGAGGTGCGCGGGTGCGCAGGCTTGGCGCGCGGCTTCTTCGCAGACGACGCAGACTTGGCCTTCTTCGTAGTGCCGGTGGCGGCGGGTGCCGCGGCAGTCTCGTTCGTAGCCGCCTGGTCTGCCATCTTTTGCTTGTTCTCTTTTCTTTTTTCCCCTTGGTTTCGCTTCCTTCTCTCCTTCGACGACGCACAACAGCGAGGGGCGCGCAGCAGAGAATAGCCGCGCACGCGCCTGGCCCAGCCAGTGTCGCGGGCGGGCGCGGACGGCCGAGAGAGCGGCCGCCACTCGGCGCGCCGCCGCGCCGCCGCGCCGCGCCTCCCGCGCTTGCTACCACCATTCGAGTGCGAGATGTCGCAGAAGACAGACGTGCGCGGAGCGAAGGGTGTGGCGGATCGCCGTCCGGCGGGGCTTGCCCCGTCGGCGGCCTCATCCGGCCCCCCATCTATGACGACCAGGGCTATGGAGGAGAGGAACAAGAGTATGACGGACCCGGCTTCGACCATGGACCTCGATTTGGCCGATTTCTCCGACACTTCCATCGACGATGACGTCGTCCTGAGGCAGACACCATCGACAGCGGCTTCTCGGAAGAAGAGGGGCACTGATGGTGGTTCACACGCGGCCGACGTTCCCGACGATGGATTCCGCAAGCCGCCGAAGAAGCGCCAAGCTCGGACGGCGCAAGTACAGCCGCAGGCGGCGGATATTCCGGTACACAACCGGTTTGACGACATCCCTGAAGACACCGACGATGCAGCTCAGCCTAGTCTCCAGCACCAGGCGCAGCAGCAGCAACCGCAACAGCAGAAGCGCATTCCGCCTATCGTGCTGCAGCTTCCCTCGTCGTATAAGGAATTTTACGAGTGGTTAAAGCAGCACTTAAAGCAGCCTTTCACCGCTCGGCAGACGGGCGGTGACAAACTGAAGCTTTCGGTCTCCACCCTCGACGATTATACCACCGTTATGGACTTCCTGGGTGCGCAAGGGATTCCAAATTACACTTTCCCGGTCGTTCGGCCGCCGACGCTGAAGGTGGTTCTTCGTGGGATTCTGGATTCACTCCCTAACGACTGGGTCAAAGAAGAACTAGAAGACCTCGGCTTCGCCGCCACGATCGTGGACTACCACAAAATTCCGGGCACTAACCGTCGGTCAGGCCTCAGAATTGTAATCCTTCCTGACACGCCGGACCATCGCAAGATTTTCAACGTCACCCGCCTTTGCGGACTTGTTATGTCTGCAGAAACACTCCGCAAGTCACGTGGGGTGACGCAATGTTACCGGTGCCAGGGCTTCAACCATGTGGCTCGTGGTTGTACGATGCCCTTTGTCTGCGTCAAGTGCGGCGGCGCCCATGATAGCCGGCAATGTCCAGTACCGAGGGAAGAACCAGCGAAGTGTGGCCTGTGTGGTGGACGACACCCCGCCAACTTCAGGTCGTGTCCCAAACATAAGGAGGCCAGCCGACGACAACGAGGGCTTCCCCCGCTCACCGCCAGGGATCGCCGCCGAAGGACCACCGTCGTCAGCAGCACTCCTGCCAGCTTCCGCCACGTGGGGGCCCCGCAGCAGGGACAGGGCTCACTCTCGCAGTCCCGTCCTCCTAACGCCTGGCAGCGTCCACTTGCTGCACCATCTGTCATCCGCAGAGACGCCTCTGCGTCATCTGCCGCTCCGACGGACGTTCCAGACGGCCCCGCCGCCTTTCCGCCGTTGCGCCGCCGCCATCCCGTCGACCACACTCCGCAGCCCGGCCAGCAACCGAGTGTCGACTCCCACGACCTCTTCACCTTACTCCAGACCATGATGACGGCGGTCACCGAGATGAGCCGCGCCATCCAGGCGTTACCCGCCACACTCGCTGCCACCGTCGAATCGACGATCCGAAGCGTCCTTCCCACCACCAACGACGCTCCTCAACGTCATGGATAGGGTGCGACGTTTCGAGGAGCTTCGTATTGCAACATACAATGCCGACGGACTTTTCCGCGATCTTCTGGAAGTTAAGCACTTCCTTGAAGTACACAACATCGACATCTTTCTCGTGACGGAGACGCACCTGAAGGCGGGTCTACGGGCCAACATCTCCAACTACAAGTGCTATCGCTACGATCGCCCCACCCGCGGCGGTGGCACCGCGATCTACGTCAAGCGGAATATCCGCCACTATGTCGTGCCCACTCCACCCTTACGACAGATGGAGGCGACGGCTGTGGCTGTGGTGACGTCAGCAGGTGTCGTCACCTTCGTCTCCGTTTACCGTCCTCCTCGCTACCTGCTGGACGTCGACGATGCCTATGCGCTGCTCCGTCTCCCGGGGAAGCTCTTTTTGGCCGGCGACTTCAACGCCAAACATGCGGCGTGGAATTCTCTGCATACCACCCACAGCGGCCGCCAGTTCCATCGAGTCATCGACAGGGTTGGTGCCTACGCTTGCGGGCCTGACGAGCCGACCTGCTACCCGTCCCGTGGCACGCCGGACGTCCTTGATTTCGCCATCACAAAAGGCCTGCATCAATTCATGACGGCTGATGTCGTCCATGAGTTGAATTCCAACCATCTGCCGGTGCTCTTCAATCTTGCTGTTGATCCCGCCGTCAGCTCGCCTCGGCTTAATCTTCGGCGTACCGACTGGATTGCCTATCGTGCCGACGTCTCCGCCCGCATGCAGCCACGTCTTGACGCCGACATCGACGACGTCGACGCTGACGTCACTGCCTTCGCCGCTGTCGTGCACTCAGCGCTGCTCAGATCCACGCCTGTGTCCCGAGGTTCGCTGTCCCGGCGCCCGGGACTGCCGGCTGACATCTTAGATCAAATCCGGATCAGGAATCGTCTCAGTAAGGAATGGCGCCTTACCCGCGACCCCCTTCTGAAGCGGCGCGTCAATCTTCTCCGCCGTAACATCAAGGCCGCCATCAACTCCCACAAGAACGACCAGTGGGCTCAGAAGCTGGCATCGTTCACCCCGGATCCCAGCGCGTGGGATGCGGTGCGCTTCTTTACCAAGCGGAAGCACCCTCTGCCCCCTCTGGACTCGCCGACTGGTGTTGCCTATACACCCGTGGATAAGGCTAACGCCCTTGCCGATGTATTTCAGGCGAACTTCGTCCCACTCGACGATCCTGTGGACCACCAGTTCGTTCATGATGTGGACCGTGGCCTCGAGGCCTACCTCTCTGTCGACCGCCCTGACGACGATCATCTTCCCATCTTCACCACCGATGAAGTGACCACCTGCATCCGGGCGATGGCCGCTAACAAGGCTCCTGGCGCCGACGACGTCCCTGGGAGGGCGCTCCGGGAATTGCCTCCTGCCGCGCATGCGTACCTCGCCCGCCTTTTCAGTGCGATTCTGGTGACGCATAAATATCCGGCTGCCTGGAAGCACGCTGTCGTAGTCGCCATACCCAAGCCGGGTAAGGACAGGAAGAACCCTAACAACTACCGGCCCATCAGCTTGCTTCCGCAGCTCAGCAAAATCTTCGAGCGGCTCCTCCTTCACCGGCTCAAGATTCTTATGGACCGTCGTCGCCTGTTGCCTCCGGAGCAGTTCGGATTCCGGGGTGGCCACTCCTCCACGCAGCAAATCGTCCGCGTTGTTGAGGCTATTACAACGGCCTTCAACTACCAGGAGTACTGTGGCGCCATTTTTCTTGATGCCAGCAGGGCCTTCGACAGTGTGTGGCACTCCGGGCTGCTGTGGAAGCTCCGTATGCATGGATTTCCTCGGTCCCTCGTCCACCTGATGGCAAGCTATCTGCGGGGGCGCACCTTTGTCGTCCGCATCGACGACTCTACCTCGACGATCCGTCCTATTGCCGCCGGCGTCCCACAGGGTTCGGTCCTCGGTCCGACACTGTATTCCCTATATACCGCTGATATTCCAACCTCTCCCCGGGTGGAGCGCGCGATGTACGCCGATGACACGGCGATCTTCACACGCAGCCGGTGGCCCCAAGCCATGTATCGCCGTCTCCAGGATGCGTGCGCCGCCCTCGAAGAGTGGGCGACTCATTGGCGTGTAAGGTTCAACGCCCAGAAGAGCCAAGCTGTGATCTTCACGCGCAAGAGGATGCCGCCACATGATCAGCACCTACAGTTATTCGGCGAGGTCATCCCCTGGACGCCGACGGCCACTTATCTCGGGGTCGTCTTGGATCGCAAACTCATCTGGCAGCAGCAGGTGCTCGCAGTTCGGCGGAAGGTTGAGCAGCGGCTGGGGGCGCTTTACCCCCTGCTGAACGAGCATTCGGCGCTCTCTGTCACCAATGGGCTCCTCATCTATAGGATGTTCGTGCGTCCTGTTATGGATTATGCCTGCGCTGCCTGGGGTAATGCGGCGCATCGCCACCTTCACCGATTACAGGCGCAGCAGAATAAGGCGCTTCGCCGGATCTTTCACGTGCATCCACAGTTTCCGGCGCGATATCTGCACGAAGCCGCCCACGAACAGGAAGTGCTCTCTCGCTTTCAGGCCATCGCACGGAAGATGTACAACAAAGCTGCTGCATCAGATAATCCCCTAATCAGGAACCTTGGGGCGCCTATAGATGAACGTGACCTCTATCAGAGGCCCGTTGCACTGCTGCTGCGATAATGCCGGCAGTTGCAACTAACAGACACATCAGTTCCCACAGATTGTATATTCCGAATACCACATAATTAGAAGCCAATACAGAAACTCCTGATGTTCCACTTTTCCGACCCTCAGCCGGTGTAGTCAATGCCTTCGGGTAAATACTACATTCCAACACTTGACGAAGTTCGATGATCGTGGACTGGAGGAGCGCTTGCTACCGCCCAACGTCCGACAGCCTGCGCGGAGCAGCCCCCAACCTGCGCCGCAACCACCCGCGCCATTCAAACCACCGAGGATGGGGCTACACACACCGACACCACGGTCGCCAACCAGTCGCCGCGGCGGCGCCGCAAACCACGGCCAAACTGCAGCCACCGCGCGCCACAGCCTGGGTCGGCCCGCCGAGAATCGCCGCCCCCGCCCAAATGCCGCCCCCACAGCCCCAGCCGACGACCCGCCACAATGGCCAAACCTTCGTCAAAACTCCCACACCGTCGCCGCGGCAGCCCGGCCACCGCGGCCGGCGCCACAGCCACACGAGCCGAGTCGTGCGGCGATGACGGCCGTGCACAAACGCACCTCCGCCGCCCCATCGCCTTCCGCCGTTTTCCCGATCGGCCCGCAGCCGTCGGGCCACGGCCGCGGGCCGTCCTCCTCCTCTCGCCTCGCCCGCCAACACCCACAGCCCTTCCAACACATTTTTCTTTTCTTTTTTCTTTTTTTTTTTACTTTTTTACGATCGCCGCCTGCGCAACATGGCACCGGCCGACGGAGCGCCAACCCCCCCGCCACAGGCGAAAACAAAACAACGATAAACAAACAAACAAAATAAATTACCAGCCAGCCCCAACTACAGACACACCGAATCTGCCCTCACAGCCGACCTTACACGCCTCAACGTCAAAACAAAGGTGGTTTCTTTCTTTCAACGGTTACCTTACCTTAGGTTACGTCAGGTTAGGCTAAGAAGGCGTCAGGGTTAGGTTAAGCGTTGACGTGACGTCACGTCTTAACGTAGGCGTTAAGCTAAGGTTGCGGTCACGTACGTTAGGTTAAGGCGACTTGGGGGTTGGCCTAAGAGCTTAGGTTAGGTTACGTTAGTTTAGGTGGCTGCGTTAAGGGGCTTAAAGAAGTTTAGGAGGTTAAGGCGTCGAGGCGGCCGCACCCCCTTAGCTGCTGCGGCTCGGCCACGCCACGCCACGCTTTGGGGTTTCATAAGGTCGCGCGGCGGGTCGTCGGCACGCCGCAAAGGACAAAACTGCAAGACGACGTCGAAAAACAAACAACAGGTAAAAAATAAATAAGTAAAAATAAACGACGCCGACAGGCGGGGATCAGCAGAACAAGCAGATTCCGGAGAGCGAACGAGACACACACACACGCACGCACACACACAAACCCCCCCGAGCCGAGAGAGCACAGAGCACCACCACGTGTCGGCCTCCGCTCACCCGACTCGGCTGGGCTGGGCTGGGCTGGGCTGGGCTGGCGGCCGGGCCGGATGCACGTACACGTACGGCTACAGCCACTACCCGTACACAGCCGCTCTTCACGCAACACCAGCCAAATGGCGCGCCCGCGGCTCGTCGCGGTCGCCGTCGCGGTCGCAACGCCACGCCGGCACACTTTCGGCACCACCGTTTTCGCGCGCACCGCAAACAAAACGCAGCCGACACACACAGAGAGAAAAAAAAAAACACAGAGCGCGAGACGGGCGGCGGCGCACCTTTCGCCAGCCGGCAGGCAATCGACTCGCCCAGTACGACAAACGCGCACGCCACCCCACCCACCAACCAACCAACCAGTCGTCGTCGTCGTCGTCGTCCCGAAATCAAACAAACTCTCAAAAGCACAGCCCCTGCTGCCAACGGACGCAGGCGCCACGCAGCTCCCTTCCCGCCACACTCGATTCGCAGCGCAACTCACCCGGCACACCGTCAAACGACGGGCTGGGCTCGCCGCATCGCCGCAACCTACACACCTTCCCCGCCACGACGCACAGCCCCACCAGACGCCCGTGCCGCAACGACACTACTGCACTACCACTACCGCACTACTCCTCTCGCCCTTGCCATACACGACACAACACGCCAAAAAATGAAAATCCAAATACAAACAAAAACACCGCCCCCACGACCCAAACACATGCACGGCGCGCCAACACACGCGAGGCAAGGCACGCAGCAAACGGCGTCCCCTCCGCGTCGCGCCATCAACCTACACACACAAGGCAACCAACAACAGCCAGCCAGCCAGCCCGCCCCACTCTCACGCCGCAAAAACAGAAAACACACCGAAACCGCCAAACGCCGCACATTCGCGCTTCGCACTTACCACACACCTCTCGGCATCCGTTTCGCACACAACGACGCGACGCACAATACATCATCACGGGCTACGCACGCACACCGCGACCCACTTTTTTACGACGCCCTCGGCAGAGCACACGTGCCCACGCCCACACACAGTCGACACAACGACGCAGCGCGCAGCAGACGCGGCCGCAACACGTACCTCCCCGACGACGCGCCAACACCGCCAGCCACTGCTCACTCGCCCAAGCAACCCGTGCACACAACTGCCACACGCGTCCACCACGCCGCCGCCAACCACCCGCCCGCCAGGGGGCGCTCACGTCCGCGACAACAGCGCGGCACCGCCGGACCGGGCCGGGCCGGGCCGAACCGAGCCGAGCCGCCGCCTCCTCTCCACTCGGCACGCCACGTCCTGCTTGCAAAACACATGGCTCGTCCCTCTGTACACACAACGCGCCTGCCTGCGGTCGCCGCCGGCATCTATCTACCTGCGCATCGGAGCCAGGCCGGCAAGCCCACACTTAAATAATGCACTTCACCAGCCAAACAAACCCACTCTTCCTTTCTTTGCACAGCGCATGCAACAGCAGCCCCAGGAGCCGGGCCCGCCGCCAGCGTCTCCTCCTCCTCTGGGCACAGCCAGCCAGCCGTTCCCACCGCCCCGCCCCTGCTCTGCAGAACAAGAAAAAACGAAAAAGTACCAACACACGCACCCAAAGCGTAAGCCAGACAAGACCAGCCTCTCCAAGGCCACACACACGCAAAAAAACAAAAAAACAAAAACACTACAACAGAATAAAATGAAAAAGAAAAAGCAAGCTGTCGCCTCGCCCCCGCCCGTCCCCCCACCCCACCACATTCGCCCCCTCCGCTTGTTTTCCTTTCTACAATTTCCCTCTTTTCCACCCAATATCCCGCCGCGGTTTACGGGCACCGGCCGATTTTGCGCCCGCCCACATGTGTGCCTACTCCCCACCACCATTCCCTCCGCAGCCCGCAGCCCGCAGCCCGCAGCCCGCTTTTCCCCCCCTCCCTGCCCACACCACACCACACCACACCACACCACACCGACGGTGCTGACGTCGACACGCACCCAAGACAGGGGCCACGACCGTCTTTTTTCCTGGGCCCATCCCCGCACCGCACCTCCTTCCAATCAACGCTGTGGCGCCTGTGTCCGCGCGAGACGCGTGCGCGCCGCCTCTCTCAACATCCGTCCGCCGTCCGCCGGCCGGCCCGTTTTTCGGCCCCCAGGCCATCCGTCAACCACCACTGCCACTGCCCCTGCCCCTGCCCGCCCCGCACCACACCACACACCGCTGCTTGCCCCGGCCGTTGCCACCAAAGGCGCCAACCGCAGCCCGCGCGCGCCAGAAACTACAGGGACCCAGCCGACCGACGAAAATCAGAGCAATTGGCCGGGAGGATCAAAAAGAGAGGTCCGAAAACCACCGTAGCGAGGCGTGGGAGGAAACGTTACGAGAAGCAGAAAGGGACCAGGAAAAATTCTGGAAATTTCTTAAAACTCGTAAACTAAACACGAAACATCTACATCTACATGGGGAAGGAACGACCCCACAGACCGAGCTGAAGCACTGGCGGATTCACTAGAAAGGCAATTCCAAGCACCAGAAGCGGTAGATGACGAAACTGATGACCACCAGGAAATGGTACTCAGAAGGGTAAAACCGCATCCTAAGTGCCCCGATCAGAACATCTTTCACAATCCAATAAACGCAGAAACCCCATATCTTATCACATCACAAACATACACACATCCTAAGAAGGCATCAGGCCCAGATTCCATCAAACCGCAACTACTACATCACCTACCTCCAGCAACTATCAATTATCTATCTAACATCAATATATAATGCTTGCTTCAGACTAAACTACTTGGAAACAGGCCCGAGTCATCACATTACCAAAGCCAGCCAAACAAGGACTTATTATTTCCGCAAAACTATAGGCCAACTTCCTTGGAAAGGTTCTCGGAAAGCTCATTCAAACTGAACTGAACTGAAGAAATTCAATTCTTAAAGGATAACAACATAATCATCCCACAACAATTCCGATTCCGCGAAGAACACAGCACCACCCACCAGGTGACCAGACTAGTCGAGCACATATGTCAGGCCAGAAACATTAGACACAGTACTGGAGCAGTCCTGCTTGACATTGGAAAAGCATTCGGATAACGCCTTATCTACAAGCTCCACCAGTACAACTGCCCCATCCACATTATTGCTTCTTTTCTCCGCAACAGAGCATTCTATGTCCATGTACCAGGAGCGGCAAGTAACACTAGATCCATAGAGGCTGGAGTCCCGCAAGGCTCAGTGCTGGGGCCCATTCTCTACTCAATATACACAAACAAACAGCTGGGAGGACACTTGTCACTATTTGCAGACGACACTGCAGTCTACCGCAGCAGTTCTAACCTGCAATATAGAGTCACAAAAATAGAGCAACACCTACAATCCATCCAGAAATGGGCTAACCAATGGAAACAAAAAAAAAAAAAAAACAATAAACGCGGAGAAAACCCAAGCAATACAATACGATTCACATTCAAAAAGAATACCTCCTAACCTGCATATACGCCTCAGAAATAACAATCTTCCATGGTCAGGCACAATAAAGTATCTAGGCATCAAGCTGGACAAGAGGTTGACATTTAGAGACCATGTTACACACGTTTGTAACAAGGCTGCAGCAGCAATATTCAGACTGTACCCAATCATCAAAGGAAACAGAATAAATATGCGCGCCAAAAAGAAAATCTTCAAAACCGTCATAGGAACCAGCCATCACTTACGGCTCTGAAAATCTGGTCAATGGCCGCAGACACCAACATAACAAGAGTAAAAAAAAAGGGTGCACAACAAATACTTCAGAATTGCTGCTGATGCCGGCCGGTACCAGACAAACCGAGACATATACACAAACCATAACATACTCAAAATCCCGGAAATCATCCAAAGAAAAATCCATAAAGTTTTTTTTTTTTTCCACCAAACCACGGATTCGAACCACCCACTCATCAGAAATCTGGGACAAAATCCACCCGACCCAAGAACGACATTTCCCATCACGACAAAACACCACAAACTACAACATACCATGATAAACAAAAATAAAATACAAACACCATAACACTCACTCAAACAACAAACATCTACACACACCCAAGAGACCCTATCATCCCATCATTTTGTTACCCAACATAATCAGACAGAAGGCAGGGATCAAGGACAGATCCGGTCCTTCGAGTACAGGGGGTAAAAAAATACCCATCAGACCAGCTCGCTCTCTCTCTCTCTCTCTCTCTCTCTCTCTCTCTCTCTCTCTCCGTGCCGACGCTGCCCCGCACACGCGTTCGCGTTCGCGTTCGGCCGACACCACACGACAGGTCTTTGGGGCCCCGCCACTGCGCACACGCACGCCTCCTCCTCTTCCTTAGTTCTTTTTCGCTTTTCTTTTCTCCCCCGCCCCCCGCTCTCACCGCCACATCATCCCGCAACCCTTGGGGGATGTTTCCCAACATCAACGCGCCCCAATTCCACTCTCTGCCCGTGCCGCACTCTCCACTTTGCTTCTCCCCGTCCCCTACACACACGACTACCGAAACCCCGGTTGACACACCTTCTCGTAGGACAGGGGTGCGTGCGTGCGTGCGTGCGTGCGTGCGTTGTCTTGACGGTGACAGCAACAGCAACGGATCCGTCCATCCCATTCCCCCCCCACTCGGTAAAGAACCATGTTCAACCCACACTACACAACAAGGGGGGCACACACGAACGCGAAAGAAAGGGCAGGGCAGGGCAGGGCAGGGCAGGGCAGGGCAACTATCTCGTACACATTCTTCCTCAGAACCCACATATCACATCAACGAACGGCAGGCCAATTGCGGACTCAGCCGTGTCAGGCAAATCCAACCCAACCAACACCTCCCACGGAAACCCTGACACTGATCCAGCAGTACGTCCACATACATCGCCACACCAAATACGGGTGACGAGTGAGCAACAAATGGAACAATACACAACAAGGCTGACCTAATAAAAACTGCACGTCACGTCATACCTTCCAGACAGACGCAGTTCCGACGGGACGGCGGAACCGTATACGTACCTTTCAGCCACAACAACCGACCGACTGGACACGCCCGCGTCTCCAGCCAGCCAACCACCAGGGCCACACAGCCCGCAAGTTTCAGCGTCAACACTTCTTAACGTACGTTGCAAACTTTTCAAAACATTGCCCCACACACACACCACGAAAAGCGTCAACCTCTCTCACACTGGATACACTCAACACTTTTTGTCGGCGGAGCTTGAGGCCAACGGTTGACACACCCCCACCGGCCACACAGGTTTCCCTTTGAAAATTGCAGTGACGGAGGAGACGCGGCATTACGAGAGGGTTGTTTCCGAGAGCGCGAGCTGGACGGAGCTGCGGCGCCGCCGCCGAGGGGTAATGAACGCACGCGATGCCGCATGACAGCCCATCACCCAAAGTTTCACCCACAACTGCACAGGTCGCACCCCCTTTTCGCGCCATACTAGTGTCGATCGTCAATTACAGCTCACGGTGTTCGCATTTGCCACTTGACGGGGGGGAAAAGAAAACAAAACAAAACAAACATCTGACACGCCATGTGTTTCTCTCTCTCTGTTATATCTAGGTCATTGGGCAGCCACTGTAAAAAAAAAAAAAAATATTTTTACGACATGGTTGGGTAAGTGATTTAAAGACAACAATTGTGGGTCACACACCATAGACCATTTCGATAGTGTTCTTGTTCTTCTCTTTTTCCTTTTTTTATCGCTCAATTGAAATAAAACCTGGGGATGATGCAATGCTGCGATATGGCACAACCGTCGTCCATTGTACACAACTCGGGAACAAAAAGAAACCAATTCAGGGAACGTTCGTTCCTTCACAACGTTTCTTTCAACGCACTTGGTCTTTACCATCCTGTATATTCAACACACATTTCCTTTCATCAAACTAGGGCATTTCCATAACAGTTTGTTTCCGTTTCTGTGAGCACAATACTGCTTCTTCGACGTCATTTCACCATCTTAACTAGAGACAGACAACAAAATAGGAAAACAGCCTTGAGAACCCCGTCCACCAAATTTCAGTTAGCACGGCATCCAAGATTCTTTTCCGGGGAGTGCAGTGCAGCTGACGCTGCTCAGACCATATACCGTCGCCAGTCTCACTCAACTCTTGCGCATTCCATTCTACGCTACGTGACAATGCAAAAATGAATGAATCAAACCCGCCCAGAGAGCGTCTTGTGCGAGGGGACACACGATATAGAGAACAACAAAACACACAGGGGACACCACCACAGTTGGAGAGAACGTTTCCACCACGGCAGCCGCGCCGTTACGCGCTTTTTTTTTTTTTTTTTTCCTCCCCCCCACTGCACACCTCCGACACCACGGCAACGTTCACCGTCCCGTTGCCCTACACTGGCGTTTCTTTTCAACCCCCCACCCTATTCCTCGCTCCCCGGACATTCGACCGATCACAAAGTGCAACCTCTCGTTACCGTCGGGTGCCCCTCTTCATCCCCGGGGCGCCAACAACAAAACAAAAACACCACCGACGCCGTCGTCTCGCGTCACCTCACTCAACTGAGCGGAAAATACACGTACATCCAGAATGACGACACCGCCTCCACAAACAAAAACCAGACGTCAGACGTCAGGTCGAAAGAGGGCACCGTACGTCGTGGCGCGTGGTCCCCTAACTCACCTCGCGCGTACAAATACAATGCAATGCGTGTCTCCTCACGTTCACACACACCTCCACGCTCCACTTTTACGTCGCCCAACCAACCAACTAACTTAACCCACCCGCTCGGCGTAGAAGCAGCTGTAGGCGGCAACGTGTTTCTCACCCTCGCCACCAACGGTGTGACATCCGACAATCGCGGTTTGCTTTCCGTTCCACACCTCCGGCCATACCATACAAAGGGGACAAAAAAAAAATATATCAAACAAGCCAACTCCAGCGATCCGCCCCCCTAACACCAACACGTCTCGAAACACCCACGCCCACGACCCGGCTGTGGCTAAAGTGCGTATCCCAACGTCACACCAAAACCAAAGGCGCCGGCGCCGCACCACACCACAAGCTACAGCTACAGCTGTGCCGCCGTCCACCCGCTCACAACAACAACAACAACAACAACAATTCCGCCCTTCCCGCAAAGGCATTTTGGTGGCCCTGAAAAGGGCCGTTTTTTCTTTTCTTCGCCGCGCCGCGGACGAGCCTCCTATTTCCAAGAGCCACCTCCTTACTTGGAGCTCGTGTACTTGGTCACCGCCTTCGTGCCCTCGCTCACCGCGTGCTTGGCCAGCTCGCCAGACAGCAAGAGCCGCACAGCGGTCTGGATCTCGCGGGACGTGATGGTCGAGCGCTTGTTGTAGTGCGCCAGGCGAGAAGCCTCGGCCGCAATGCGCTCGAAAATGTCGTTCACGAAGCTGTTCATGATGCTCATCGCCTTCGAAGAGATGCCCGTGTCAGGGTGCACCTGCTTCAGCACCTTGTAGATGTAGATGGCATAGCTCTCCTTCCTCTTGCGCTTCTTCTTCTTGTCGCCCTTCGAAATGTTCTTCTGCGCCTTGCCAGCCTTCTTGGCGGCTTTCCCGCTAGTCTTGGGCGGCATCACGAACAAACAGACAGGCAGGCAGGCACGCGCAGTCAGTCAGTCAGTCAGGCGCTCCGCTCCAGTCAGCGTCTCCCCACACAGTGGCACCCGCCGCACGCCGCCGCCGCACCTTTACCAGCTCGCCCTGCTGCGGCCGCCGACCAATGGGGCGCGCGCGCAACCGGCCGCCGCACCCGAGCCCATAAAGGACCCCCACCCCGCCGGCGCCGGCACGCACTCCGCTGCTCGACTCGCTGCGGCTCGCACCGTTTGGGGCGTTGTGCTTTTCTTTCTCGCTTCTTTCGAAACTAGCCCATCGCCATGTCCGGACGCGGAAAGGGAGGCAAAGTCAAGGGCAAGTCAAAGTCCCGCTCAAGCAGGGCTGGGCTCCAGTTCCCGGTCGGCAGAATCCACCGCCTCCTGCGCAAGGGAAACTACGCCGAGCGCGTCGGCGCCGGGGCGCCCGTCTACCTCGCCGCCGTCATGGAGTACCTCGCGGCTGAGGTGCTCGAGCTGGCCGGAAACGCGGCCCGCGACAACAAGAAGACGCGCATCATCCCGCGCCACCTGCAGCTCGCCATACGCAACGACGAGGAGCTCAACAAGCTCTTGTCGGGCGTCACCATCGCACAGGGAGGTGTCCTGCCCAACATCCAGGCCGTCCTGCTGCCAAAGAAGACCGAGAAGAAGGCCTAAAAGAGAGACAGCGCAATCGGCAACCGCCGCGTGCTCCCTTGGCACGCAGCGCGCCATTTGCCGCCTCGGCTCAAAAACAAAACACAATCGGCCCTTTTCAGGGCCACCACACAAACCTACGTCCAAAGCAGAATTCCAGTCGTTCGTCGCACCACTTTTCTCTCTCTCTCTCTCTCTCTCTTTCTGTGTACGGTTTTTTTTTTTCCTTCTTACACACACAGGCGCCGCCATCTTGTACACACGTACTTGGCCACCTCCTCCACTCCACTCCACGCACGCACAGTCTCGCGACCATTAACCAGCACACGTGGCGCACAACAACACACCTCAAAAATAACCCCTCGGCACTCAGCCGCGCCGCAACACACAGCCCATCCACCGACAAGAAGCATACAAGCAAAGAGGGAGGGGAAGGAAGGAAGGAAGGAGCTCACACAACGCAAGGGCACGCTTCCTTCCCTCCCAACCGCACCGCACACCACGTCAAAAAAACTCCAAACAAAACTAAAAGGCCAAGTAGACTAAAAAGGAAAAGAAAAACCAGCAACACAGACTCTTTCGCACTTTTCAACTTCCGAACACTGTGGTGGCCCTGAAAAGGGCCGTTTTTCAATCTCTCTTTCCTTCCTTCGGTCTCACACCGCCTAACCGCCGAAACCGTACAGGGTGCGCCCCTGCCTCTTCAGGGCGTACACCACGTCCATGGCCGTCACAGTCTTGCGCTTGGCGTGCTCAGTGTACGTCACCGCGTCGCGGATCACGTTCTCCAGGAACACCTTCAGCACTCCGCGCGTCTCCTCGTAGATCAGACCAGAGATGCGCTTCACGCCGCCCCTGCGCGCCAGGCGGCGGATCGCGGGCTTCGTGATGCCCTGGATGTTGTCGCGCAACACCTTGCGGTGCCGCTTGGCGCCACCCTTGCCGAGCCCCTTTCCTCCCTTGCCGCGGCCTGTCATTCTTCTTCTTCAAGCGTCTCAACCACAATAATATAAAAAAACAGAAAGCAAGGCAAGCTCCTCACCCGGCGCTAGCGAGTCGGCTACGGTTGTGGCGCCCAGCGCGCGCAGGATGGGGCCCCTCCACGCCCGCACCAACGTGGTGACCAAACCAAAAGTTCTACTGTCACCTCCGTATAACATGTTAGTTTTTAGAATCAAGAGTCACAGGATGCAGGCTGTGATGTTATCCATGCGTCTGGGTAAGATTACTCATTTACATGGTCCATCAGGAGATAGAAGTGGTCGAAAGCGATTGAAGGGTAGCGGTTTTTAAGGGCAGAGGGAAAAAAGTGCCAAGGCAAGCGCCAAGGGAAAAAAACCTCTGCGATAGTAGGACGGGTAGTAAGGGCAGTAGCGGATTACTAGCTGCGACAGCGCATGCAAGGTGTGGTTATGTTAGTGCGAGGTATCGTGCATCGTTACCGTTGTCGTTGCTGGCGTTCGTTCCAGGATCTGCTGCTGCTGCGTCCCTGAAACATGACATTGTCATCATATATTAGTGGGCGATCGGTCGTAGATCAGCTCACAGTGTGGGGGGTGTGTGTGGCTGGTTTGCGTGCTGTGTGCAGTACGGTTTCCCTGCAGTTGCCGGTATTTCGGCGGGTTAATCATCTGGGGTTGCCAGTAGTAGCTGAGTTGCAGGGGCTCGCCAGTACTGTCATGTTAGCGTGCTATGGACCATAGATGTTTAGTTTCGTGCTAATAGTGTTTTTGGTCTATTATGTTTCCATCTATGGTTGTGGTCGTAGTTACCCAGAGAAAGAATAAACGGGTTACGCGACTGTCTCGTGTTCCTGTATAGTCGTGTGGAGAGTTTTTGGAATACCTGCAAGATAGTATCTAGCCGATATTCCCGGTGAAGGTCCGCGGTGCGCGTGTAGCGCGGAGCGTTGCTTATGATTCTGAGTACTTTGTTCTGTATGAGCTGCAGACGGCGCACACGTGTGGGCGCAGCGTATCCCCAGACGGGAGCAGCATACGTCATCAGAGGTCTGATAAGTGTGGTGTACATGGACCTGGACACCCTCCTATTCAGTGTGCTACGCCTGTTAAGCATAGGGTAGAGTTGTTTGAGCCTCGCGTTTGCTTTGTTGGTCACGTGTTGGATGTGGTCCCCCCAGAGTAGTTTCCGGTCCAGCCAGACACCGAGGTATTTGACCTTCTCTCGGAAACGTATTGGGCGTGCGTGTAGTGTTATTTGATTGCAGTGTTGATGTTTGCGCAGTTGTTTCGGTCTTCTGGTGAACAGAACGGCTTCGCACTTGTCGACGTTTACTCTAACACGCCACTTCACCAACCAGGGCTCTGCCGTTCTGAGTGCGGTCTGTAGTCGTGAGTTAATGTTAGACGGCTTCCAATCTTGCGCTAGGATGGCAGTGTCATCCGCGTAGATTGCCATCGTCGTGTTATGTGTATCTGGGAGGTCGTTAATGTAGAGGTTAAACAGTAAGGGCCCTAGGATGCTTCCTTGGGGTACCCCTGCCTGTATACTGTGTCGTGTTGATTGTTTGCCCTGCACGTCAGTGTTGAAACTCCTGTCCGTGAGATATGAGTGTATGAGACGTACGAGCCCGTCGGGAAACCCTGCGTCGTTTAGTTTGCGTATGAGGCCGTTGTGCCATAGACGATCGAAAGCCTTCTCGATGTCCAGGAACACCGCACCAGTTGCTTTGTTCATGTTGTATCCGTGTGTGATGTATTCGACGACGCGGAGGAGTTGTTGTGTTGTCGAGTGGTGATTCCTGAAGCCGAATTGCTCCGGCCTCAGGGTGTCATTTGTGATGCAGTGCCTAGTGAGTCGTTTTAGTATTACCTTCTCAACAATCTTGCTGAGCGCGCTCAGCAGGCTGATGGGTCGGTAATTTTGTGGGAGGGAGTGGTCTTTCCCCGGCTTCCTGAACATCAGGACCTTGGCCGTCTTCCAAAAGGCGGGGAACTGTTGGTGTTTGAGTATGGCATTCGTGATGTGCGTGAGATAGTCTATTGCTTTATCCGTGAACTCCTGGAGGACACGGTTTTGAATGCCATCGTGACCAGGGGCCTTCCTAGCAGTGGTATGCATGATGGCCCATTTCACTTCAGCTGTGCTAGCCTGGCGGATGTTGTTGCGCGCTGGTTGGGCCAGGATGCGAGTGACCTCCTGGTCTGTTGCAAGTGTGAACACTGGATCTGACGGATCCATGTTCGGTGTGAATGACGCTGCAAGTGTGAGGGCCATCAGTTCAGCTTTTTCTTCCGCAGAATATGCCGGTCCGTCGGGCCCTTGTAGTGTGGGTGTGTAGTGTTTCTCCCTGGTGAAGTGTCGGGCCATCTGCCACACGCCAGGTCGCGTGGTGTCTAGCCCTGCGAGTTTTTGGTCCCACTGTTGTGTTTTAAATGTTTGTATTTTTTCCCGGATTATTCCCTGGAGCCTGTTAATGTGCCGTTTGAAGTGCTGGCGCCTGGTACGCTGCCAATACCTCCTGAGGCGGTTCCTCATTGAGATAAGGCCCAGGATCTCCTGGGGCAGGGCAGCACTGTAATGTTGTGGTGTGCGGATTGGTATGGTGCCGGCTATTGCGTCTTGGACGGCGTTTGTAAGGGTTTCAACAGCATCATCTATTTGGGCTGTCTCATTAATTGCGTGGGTAGGTGGGATGTGACTGTCGAGCGTTTCCTTGAACAATGTCCAATTCGCGCGCTTGTAGTCGAGCATCCTGCGTTGGTCGATGTGCTGCAGTGTTTCTTCAATGTACAGCATAACAGGTTGGTGATTTGAGGGCAGATCGTTTTCAACAGCAACGTTGAGTGTCGTTGTTATGCCCTTGATGAGGGCCATGTCTAACACGTCTGGCCTGTGTCCCCTCCGGTAGGGAATGTGCGTCGGTTCGGTCGGCGCTAGTGTAATGTAGTTTCGTCCTAGCGCGTGTTCATATAGTTTTTTGCCGTTGGAGTTTCGTATACGTGGCGCCCAGCGCGCGCGCCGCCCCCCTATATAGACTCTGGGGCCCCGCGGCCCGCCCTCCCCTCCCCCCACCACCGCGCACCGAGGGCATATAAGCGCAGCACCGGGGCGCGCGGGCCCGTTGTCAAGGCAGCACCGGACGCCGTCGCGCACGCATATCCTCCACGCCGCATCCGCATCCGCAGTAGCCATGGCCCGGACAAAGCAAACGGCCCGCAAGTCCACCGGCGGAAAGGCGCCGCGCAAACAGCTCGCCACCAAGGCGGCGAGGAAGAGCGCGCCCGCCACCGGCGGCGTCAAGAAGCCCCACCGCTACAGGCCGGGCACCGTCGCCCTGCGAGAAATCAGGCGCTACCAGAAGAGCACAGAGCTGCTCATCCGCAAGCTGCCATTCCAGCGCCTAGTGCGCGAGATCGCCCAGGACTTCAAGACCGACCTGCGCTTCCAGAGCTCCGCAGTCATGGCCCTGCAGGAGGCCAGCGAGGCCTACCTCGTCGGCCTCTTCGAAGACACCAACCTGTGCGCAATCCACGCCAAGCGAGTCACCATCATGCCCAAGGACATCCAGCTCGCGCGCCGCATCCGCGGCGAGCGCGCCTAAACCCGCACACCGCCAAACAAACAAAACGGCCCTTTTCAGGGCCACTAACGTCTCTCCGTCGCGAGCAAAACTTTGTCGGTCGCAACGACTAGTTCCCCACTCACTCTCCAGTCCAGTCGTCCCACCCCCGGCCCGGCCCGGCGCCGCCGTTTCCAAAAAAAAAAAGCACCGCACCGGCCGAACCAAGTCGCAAGCGTCAATAGCGCCACCCACACAGGCCACGGCACAAAACGTGACGCCCGGAAAGCAAAGCAAAGCAAAAAAGACTATTCCAAAACCACCACCAAGACAAACAAACAAACGCGGCGCAAAATAAATAGGTAAAAAATAATAAAAGTAAAATACACTTTGTGTAACACCAACCGCGCGCCGCCGCCCACGCCCGCCAACGACCCCACAATCCAACCACCGCGGCACGCAAACACCATCCACACATGAAACAAACAAACGCCAGCAAGCAAGACAGACAGACAACAAGGCAACCGACCGACCACGACACGACAATCAACACCTTCCCGACGTGCTTTGATGGCCCTGAGAAGGGCCGTTTTTGTTTTTGTCCGGGACCGCGCGACAGCCTCTGGTTGCGCGCCGGCCACCAGGCGACGGTGTCAACCGCCAACCCTTCCCTGCCCTTTTTACTTCTTCTTCTTGGGCGAAGCCTTCGCCTTAGACGGCGTCGCCGTCGCCTTCTTCGGGCGCGGCGCCTTCGGCTTCTTCGTCGGAACCTTGGCGGCCTTCTTCGCCTTCGACGGCGACTTGGCCTTGGCCGGCTTGGCCGCAGCCGCCTTCTTCGCACCCGCGGGAGCGGCCGACGCCGCAGACGCCTTCTTGGCGGCGCCCGCCTTCCGACCGGTCGCCGCCTTCACGCCGCCAGCCTTCTTTGCGCCGGCCGCACGGGCCCCCTTCTTCTCCTTGCTGGCCGGAGCGGCGCGCTTCTTCTTCGCACCACCGCCGCCACCACGAGCCTTGCCGCCCTCGGCCGCCCCGCCGCCGGCGCCGGCAAGCTTGAAAGAGCCCGACGCGCCCTTCCCCTTCGTCTGCACCAGCTCGCCAGCCACGACGGCCGACTTGAGGTACTTCTTGATAAAGGGCGCCAGCTTCTCCGCGTCCAGCTTGTAGTGCGCGGCAATGTACTTCTTGATCGCCTGCAGCGACGACCCGCCGCGCTCCTTCAGACTCTTGATGGCGGCCGTCACCACCTCAGAGGTGCGCGGGTGCGCAGGCTTGGCGCGCGGCTTCTTCGCAGACGACGCAGACTTGGCCTTCTTCGTAGTGCCGGTGGCGGCGGGTGCCGCGGCAGTCTCGTTCGTAGCCGCCTGGTCTGCCATCTTTTGCTTGTTCTCTTTTCTTTTTTCCCCTTGGTTTCGCTTCCTTCTCTCCTTCGACGACGCACAACAGCGAGGGGCGCGCAGCAGAGAATAGCCGCGCACGCGCCTGGCCCAGCCAGTGTCGCGGGCGGGCGCGGACGGCCGAGAGAGCGGCCGCCACTCGGCGCGCCGCCGCGCCGCCGCGCCGCGCCTCCCGCGCTTGCTACCGCCCAACGTCCGACAGCCTGCGCGGAGCAGCCCCCAACCTGCGCCGCAACCACCCGCGCCATTCAAACCACCGAGGATGGGGCTACACACACCGACACCACGGTCGCCAACCAGTCGCCGCGGCGGCGCCGCAAACCACGGCCAAACTGCAGCCACCGCGCGCCACAGCCTGGGTCGGCCCGCCGAGAATCGCCGCCCCCGCCCAAATGCCGCCCCCACAGCCCCAGCCGACGACCCGCCACAATGGCCAAACCTTCGTCAAAACTCCCACACCGTCGCCGCGGCAGCCCGGCCACCGCGGCCGGCGCCACAGCCACACGAGCCGAGTCGTGCGGCGATGACGGCCGTGCACAAACGCACCTCCGCCGCCCCATCGCCTTCCGCCGTTTTCCCGATCGGCCCGCAGCCGTCGGGCCACGGCCGCGGGCCGTCCTCCTCCTCTCGCCTCGCCCGCCAACACCCACAGCCCTTCCAACACATTTTTCTTTTCTTTTTTCTTTTTTTTTTTTACTTTTTTACGATCGCCGCCTGCGCAACATGGCACCGGCCGACGGAGCGCCAACCCCCCCGCCACAGGCGAAAACAAAACAACGATAAACAAACAAACAAAATAAATTACCAGCCAGCCCCAACTACAGACACACCGAATCTGCCCTCACAGCCGACCTTACACGCCTCAACGTCAAAACAAAGGTGGTTTCTTTCTTTCAACGGTTACCTTACCTTAGGTTACGTCAGGTTAGGCTAAGAAGGCGTCAGGGTTAGGTTAAGCGTTGACGTGACGTCACGTCTTAACGTAGGCGTTAAGCTAAGGTTGCGGTCACGTACGTTAGGTTAAGGCGACTTGGGGGTTGGCCTAAGAGCTTAGGTTAGGTTACGTTAGTTTAGGTGGCTGCGTTAAGGGGCTTAAAGAAGTTTAGGAGGTTAAGGCGTCGAGGCGGCCGCACCCCCTTAGCTGCTGCGGCTCGGCCACGCCACGCCACGCTTTGGGGTTTCATAAGGTCGCGCGGCGGGTCGTCGGCACGCCGCAAAGGACAAAACTGCAAGACGACGTCGAAAAACAAACAACAGGTAAAAAATAAATAAGTAAAAATAAACGACGCCGACAGGCGGGGATCAGCAGAACAAGCAGATTCCGGAGAGCGAACGAGACACACACACACGCACGCACACACACAAACCCCCCCGAGCCGAGAGAGCACAGAGCACCACCACGTGTCGGCCTCCGCTCACCCGACTCGGCTGGGCTGGGCTGGGCTGGGCTGGGCTGGCGGCCGGGCCGGATGCACGTACACGTACGGCTACAGCCACTACCCGTACACAGCCGCTCTTCACGCAACACCAGCCAAATGGCGCGCCCGCGGCTCGTCGCGGTCGCCGTCGCGGTCGCAACGCCACGCCGGCACACTTTCGGCACCACCGTTTTCGCGCGCACCGCAAACAAAACGCAGCCGACACACACAGAGAGAAAAAAAAAAAAAACACAGAGCGCGAGACGGGCGGCGGCGCACCTTTCGCCAGCCGGCAGGCAATCGACTCGCCCAGTACGACAAACGCGCACGCCACCCCACCCACCAACCAACCAACCAGTCGTCGTCGTCGTCGTCGTCCCGAAATCAAACAAACTCTCAAAAGCACAGCCCCTGCTGCCAACGGACGCAGGCGCCACGCAGCTCCCTTCCCGCCACACTCGATTCGCAGCGCAACTCACCCGGCACACCGTCAAACGACGGGCTGGGCTCGCCGCATCGCCGCAACCTACACACCTTCCCCGCCACGACGCACAGCCCCACCAGACGCCCGTGCCGCAACGACACTACTGCACTACCACTACCGCACTACTCCTCTCGCCCTTGCCATACACGACACAACACGCCAAAAAATGAAAATCCAAATACAAACAAAAACACCGCCCCCACGACCCAAACACATGCACGGCGCGCCAACACACGCGAGGCAAGGCACGCAGCAAACGGCGTCCCCTCCGCGTCGCGCCATCAACCTACACACACAAGGCAACCAACAACAGCCAGCCAGCCAGCCCGCCCCACTCTCACGCCGCAAAAACAGAAAACACACCGAAACCGCCAAACGCCGCACATTCGCGCTTCGCACTTACCACACACCTCTCGGCATCCGTTTCGCACACAACGACGCGACGCACAATACATCATCACGGGCTACGCACGCACACCGCGACCCACTTTTTTACGACGCCCTCGGCAGAGCACACGTGCCCACGCCCACACACAGTCGACACAACGACGCAGCGCGCAGCAGACGCGGCCGCAACACGTACCTCCCCGACGACGCGCCAACACCGCCAGCCACTGCTCACTCGCCCAAGCAACCCGTGCACACAACTGCCACACGCGTCCACCACGCCGCCGCCAACCACCCGCCCGCCAGGGGGCGCTCACGTCCGCGACAACAGCGCGGCACCGCCGGACCGGGCCGGGCCGGGCCGAACCGAGCCGAGCCGCCGCCTCCTCTCCACTCGGCACGCCACGTCCTGCTTGCAAAACACATGGCTCGTCCCTCTGTACACACAACGCGCCTGCCTGCGGTCGCCGCCGGCATCTATCTACCTGCGCATCGGAGCCAGGCCGGCAAGCCCACACTTAAATAATGCACTTCACCAGCCAAACAAACCCACTCTTCCTTTCTTTGCACAGCGCATGCAACAGCAGCCCCAGGAGCCGGGCCCGCCGCCAGCGTCTCCTCCTCCTCTGGGCACAGCCAGCCAGCCGTTCCCACCGCCCCGCCCCTGCTCTGCAGAACAAGAAAAAACGAAAAAGTACCAACACACGCACCCAAAGCGTAAGCCAGACAAGACCAGCCTCTCCAAGGCCACACACACGCAAAAAAACAAAAAAACAAAAACACTACAACAGAATAAAATGAAAAAGAAAAAGCAAGCTGTCGCCTCGCCCCCGCCCGTCCCCCCACCCCACCACATTCGCCCCCTCCGCTTGTTTTCCTTTCTACAATTTCCCTCTTTTCCACCCAATATCCCGCCGCGGTTTACGGGCACCGGCCGATTTTGCGCCCGCCCACATGTGTGCCTACTCCCCACCACCATTCCCTCCGCAGCCCGCAGCCCGCAGCCCGCTTTTCCCCCCCTCCCTGCCCACACCACACCACACCACACCACACCACACCGACGGTGCTGACGTCGACACGCACCCAAGACAGGGGCCACGACCGTCTTTTTTCCTGGGCCCATCCCCGCACCGCACCTCCTTCCAATCAACGCTGTGGCGCCTGTGTCCGCGCGAGACGCGTGCGCGCCGCCTCTCTCAACATCCGTCCGCCGTCCGCCGGCCGGCCCGTTTTTCGGCCCCCAGGCCATCCGTCAACCACCACTGCCACTGCCCCTGCCCCTGCCCGCCCCGCACCACACCACACACCGCTGCTTGCCCCGGCCGTTGCCACCAAAGGCGCCAACCGCAGCCCGCGCGCGCCAGAAACTACAGGGACCCAGCCGACCGACGAAAATCAGAGCAATTGGCCGGGAGGATCAAAAAGAGAGGTCCGAAAACCACCGTAGCGAGGCGTGGGAGGAAACGTTACGAGAAGCAGAAAGGGACCAGGAAAAATTCTGGAAATTTCTTAAAACTCGTAAACTAAACACGAAACATCTACATCTACATGGGGAAGGAACGACCCCACAGACCGAGCTGAAGCACTGGCGGATTCACTAGAAAGGCAATTCCAAGCACCAGAAGCGGTAGATGACGAAACTGATGACCACCAGGAAATGGTACTCAGAAGGGTAAAACCGCATCCTAAGTGCCCCGATCAGAACATCTTTCACAATCCAATAAACGCAGAAACCCCGTATCTTATCACATCACAAACATACACACATCCTAAGAAGGCATCAGGCCCAGATTCCATCAAACCGCAACTACTACATCACCTACCTCCAGCAACTATCAATTATCTATCTAACATCAATATATAATGCTTGCTTCAGACTAAACTACTTGGAAACAGGCCCGAGTCATCACATTACCAAAGCCAAACAAGGACTTATTATTTCCGCAAAACTATAGGCCAACTTCCTTGGAAAGGTTCTCGGAAAGCTCATTCAAACTGAACTGAAGAAATTCAATTCTTAAACGATAACAACATAATCATCCCACAACAATTCCGATTCCGCGAAGAACACAGCACCACCCACCAGGTGACCAGACTAGTCGAGCACATATGTCAGGCCAGAAACATTAGACACAGTACTGGAGCAGTCCTGCTTGACATTGGAAAAGCATTCGGATAACGCCTTATCTACAAGCTCCACCAGTACAACTGCCCCATCCACATTATTGCTTCTTTTCTCCGCAACAGAGCATTCTATGTCCATGTACCAGGAGCGGCAAGTAACACTAGATCCATAGAGGCTGGAGTCCCGCAAGGCTCAGTGCTGGGGCCCATTCTCTACTCAATATACACAAACAAACAGCTGGGAGGACACTTGTCACTATTTGCAGACGACACTGCAGTCTACCGCAGCAGTTCTAACCTGCAATATAGAGTCACAAAAATAGAGCAACACCTACAATCCATCCAGAAATGGGCTAACCAAAAAAAAAAAAAAACAATAAACGCGGAGAAAACCCAAGCAATACAATACGATTCACATTCAAAAAGAATACCTCCTAACCTGCATATACGCCTCAGAAATAACAATCTTCCATGGTCAGGCACAATAAAGTATCTAGGCATCAAGCTGGACAAGAGGTTGACATTTAGAGACCATGTTACACACGTTTGTAACAAGGCTGCAGCAGCAATATTCAGACTGTACCCAATCATCAAAGGAAACAGAATAAATATGCGCGCCAAAAAGAAAATCTTCAAAACCGTCATAGGAACCAGCCATCACTTACGGCTCTGAAAATCTGGTCAATGGCAGCAGACACCAACATAACAAGAGTAAAAAAAAAGGGTGCACAACAAATACTTCAGAATTGCTGCTGATGCCGGCCGGTACCAGACAAACCGAGACATATACACAAACCATAACATACTCAAAATCCCGGAAATCATCCAAAGAAAAATCCATAAAGTTTTTTTTTTTTCCACCAAACCACGGATTCGAACCACCCACTCATCAGAAATCTGGGACAAAATCCACCCGACCCAAGAACGACATTTCCCATCACGACAAAACACCACAAACTACAACATACCATGATAAACAAAAATAAAATACAAACACCATAACACTCACTCAAACAACAAACATCTACACACACCCAAGAGACCCTATCATCCCATCATTTTGTTACCCAACATAATCAGACAGAAGGCAGGGATCAAGGACAGATCCGGTCCTTCGAGTACAGGGGGTAAAAAAATACCCATCAGACCAGCTCGCTCTCTCTCTCTCTCTCTCTCTCTCTCTCTCTCTTTCTCCGTGCCGACGCTGCCCCGCACACGCGTTCGCGTTCGCGTTCGCGTTCGGCCGACACCACACGACAGGTCTTTGGGGCCCCGCCACTGCGCACACGCACGCCTCCTCCTCTTCCTTAGTTCTTTTTCGCTTTTCTTTTCTCCCCCGCCCCCCGCTCTCACCGCCACATCATCCCGCAACCCTTGGGGGATGTTTCCCAACATCAACGCGCCCCAATTCCACTCTCTGCCTGTGCCGCACTCTCCACTTTGCTTCTCCCCGTCCCCTACACACACGACTACCGAAACCCCGGTTGACACCCCTTCTCGTAGGACAGGGGTGCGTGCGTGCGTGCGTGCGTGCGTGCGTTGTCTTGACGGTGACAGCAACAGCAACGGATCCGTCCATCCCATTCCCCCCCCACTCGGTAAAGAACCATGTTCAACCCACACTACACAACAAGGGGGGCACACACGAACGCGAAAGAAAGGGCAGGGCAGGGCAGGGCAGGGCAGGGCAGGGCAACTATCTCGTACACATTCTTCCTCAGAACCCACATATCACATCAACGAACGGCAGGCCAATTTCGGACTCAGCCGTGTCAGGCAAATCCAACCCAACCAACACCTCCCACGGAAACCCTGACACTGATCCAGCAGTACGTCCACATACATCGCCACACCAAATACGGGTGACGAGTGAGCAACAAATGGAACAATACACAACAAGGCTGACCTAATAAAAACTGCACGTCACGTCATACCTTCCAGACAGACGCAGTTCCGACGGGACGGCGGAACCGTATACGTACCTTTCAGCCACAACAACCGACCGACTGGACACGCCCCCGTCTCCAGCCAGCCAACCACCAGGGCCACACAGCCCGCAAGTTTCAGCGTCAACACTTCTTAACGTACGTTGCAAACTTTTCAAAACATTGCCCCACACACACACCACGAAAAGCGTCAACCTCTCTCACACTGGATACACTCAACACTTTTTGTCGGCGGAGCTTGAGGCCAACGGTTGACACACCCCCAACGGCCACACAGGTTTCCCTTTGAAAATTGCAGTGACGGAGGAGACGCGGCATTACGAGAGGGTTGTTTCCGAGAGCGCGAGCTGGACGGAGCTGCGGCGCCGCCGCCGAGGGGTAATGAACGCACGCGATGCCGCATGACAGCCCATCACCCAAAGTTTCACCCACAACTGCACAGGTCGCACCCCCTTTTCGCGCCATACTAGTGTCGATCGTCAATTACAGCTCACGGTGTTCGCATTTGCCACTTGACGGGGGGGAAAAGAAAACAAAACAAAACAAACATCTGACACGCCATGTGTTTCTCTCTCTCTGTTATATCTAGGTCATTGGGCAGCCACTGTAAAAAAAAAAAAAAAATATTTTTACGACATGGTTGGGTAAGTGATTTAAAGACAACAATTGTGGGTCACACACCATAGACCATTTCGATAGTGTTCTTGTTCTTCTCTTTTTCCTTTTTTTATCGCTCAATTGAAATAAAACCTGGGGATGATGCAATGCTGCGATATGGCACACCGTCGTCCATTGTACACAACTCGGGAACAAAAAGAAACCAATTCAGGGAACGTTCGTTCCTTCACAACGTTTCTTTCAACGCACTTGGTCTTTACCATCCTGTATATTCAACACACATTTCCTTTCATCAAACTAGGGCATTTCCATAACAGTTTGTTTCCGTTTCTGTGAGCACAATACTGCTTCTTCGACGTCATTTCACCATCTTAACTAGAGACAGACAACAAAATAGGAAAACAGCCTTGAGAACCCCGTCCACCAAATTTCAGTTAGCACGGCATCCAAGATTCTTTTCCGGGGAGTGCAGTGCAGCTGACGCTGCTCAGACCATATACCGTCGCCAGTCTCACTCAACTCTTGCGCATTCCATTCTACGCTACGTGACAATGCAAAAATGAATGAATCAAACCCGCCCAGAGAGCGTCTTGTGCGAGGGGACACACGATATAGAGAACAACAAAACACACAGGGGACACCACCACAGTTGGAGAGAACGTTTCCACCACGGCAGCCGCGCCGTTACGCGCTTTTTTTTTTTTTTTTTTCCTCCCCCCCACTGCACACCTCCGACACCACGGGAACGTTCACCGTCCCGTTGCCCTACACTGGCGTTTCTTTTCAACCCCCCACCCTATTCCTCGCTCCCCGGACATTCGACCGATCACAAAGTGCAACCTCTCGTTACCGTCGGGTGCCCCTCTTCATCCCCGGGGCGCCAACAACAAAACAAAAACACCACCGACGCCGTCGTCTCGCGTCACCTCACTCAACTGAGCGGAAAATACACGTACATCCAGAATGACGACACCGCCTCCACAAACAAAAACCAGACGTCAGGTCGAAAGAGGGCACCGTACGTCGTGGCGCGTGGTCTCCTAACTCACCTCGCGCGTACAAATACAATACAATGCAATGCGTGTCACCTCACGTTCACACACACCTCCACGCTCCACTTTTACGTCGCCCAACCAACCAACTAACTTAACGCACCCGCTCGGCGTAGAAGCAGCTGTAGGCGGCAACGTGTTTCTCACCCTCGCCACCAACGGTGTGACATCCGACAGTCGCGGTTTGCTTTCCGTTCCACACCTCCGGCCATACCATACAAAGGGGACAAAAAAAAATATATCAAACAAGCCAACTCCAGCGATCCGCCCCCCTAACACCAACACGTCTCGAAACACCCACGCCCACGACCCGGCTGTGGCTAAAGTGCGTATCCCAACGTCACACCAAAACCAAAGGCGCCGGCGCCGCACCACACCACAAGCTACAGCTACAGCTGTGCCGCCCGTCCACCCGCTCACAACAACAACAACAACAACAACAACAACAATTCCGCCCTTCCCGCAAAGGCATTTTGGTGGCCCTGAAAAGGGCCGTTTTTTTTTCTTTTCTTCGCCGCGCCGCGGACGAGCCTCCCATTTCCAAGAGCCACCTCCTTACTTGGAGCTCGTGTACTTGGTCACCGCCTTCGTGCCCTCGCTCACCGCGTGCTTGGCCAGCTCGCCAGGCAGCAAGAGCCGCACAGCGGTCTGGATCTCGCGGGACGTGATGGTCGAGCGCTTGTTGTAGTGCGCCAGGCGAGAAGCCTCGGCCGCAATGCGCTCGAAAATGTCGTTCACGAAGCTGTTCATGATGCTCATCGCCTTCGAAGAGATGCCCGTGTCAGGGTGCACCTGCTTCAGCACCTTGTAGATGTAGATGGCATAGCTCTCCTTCCTCTTGCGCTTCTTCTTCTTGTCGCCCTTCGAAATGTTCTTCTGCGCCTTGCCAGCCTTCTTGGCGGCTTTCCCGCTAGTCTTGGGCGGCATCACGAACAAACAGGCAGGCAGGCAGGCAGGCAGGCAGGCACGCGCAGTCAGTCAGTCAGTCAGGCGCTCCGCTCCAGTCAGCGTCTCCCCACACAGTGGCACCCGCCGCCGGCGTTGCTCATGTCTGGGCATCTGCCCATGTGGTATTTAAAGGTCCTGTGGCTTTTGCCTTAATGCCTTCTGTCTCAACTAGGATTTCTAGAATCATGGTTTTGTTTGGTTTTAACATTTTTTTGTAGTTATTTTCTTTGTGTTTTTTTTGTGTATTTTGTTTATGTTTTACTGTGACTTAGTACCTAAAGTGTCTGGTTAGTGTGTTTTTAGGATGTTTGTAGTCAATAAGTAGTGGGTCAGATCCCAAGCTAGTGATGGTCTCGTATGGTGAGTTTTCTGCGTTTGTGTAGAAAGACTGTGTTCTTTGCTGGATGACTGTGGTGATTGTGGGTGTGTTTGTGTCTAAGTGAATGAGTGTGTTAGGTACGAACCAGGGTGCGTCTGTGATTATCCTGAGAGCCTTGTTTTGAAGTATTTGTACTTTTCTAAGGTGAGTGTCTGCGGCCATGCCCCAGATCTCACAGCCATAAAGTATTGCAGGAAGGACCACCATCTTCCAGATTTTTAGCTTAACTTCGGTGGTCAGTCCGTTGCCCTTCAGCAATGGATATAACTGGTAGAGCCTAGCCGAACCCCGATTACATGCGTCAGCTATGTGTCCATTCCATAGAAGTTTGCTGTCTATTTTCAGACCAAGGTACTTTACTGTGTCACTCCAGGGAAGGTCCCTTCCATCGATGGAGAGTTGACGGTTGGGTGGCCTTCTCCTGGTTGTGAACATAATTGCATTGCACTTGGTTGGGTTTACTTTGATTTTCCAGAAGTTGCACCATTGCGTGATCTGGTCAAGGTGCCTCTGAATGTTTAGGACGATGTAATTGGGGTTCGGGTGGCTGGCGTAAATAGCTGTGTCATCGGCAAAGAGGGCTAGATGGGTGCTGTCCCGCTTTGGTATGTCGTTTGTGTACAAACTATACAGGATGGGTCCCAGGACAGAACCCTGAGGCACTCCTGCCTCGATTGTCTTAATACTACTCGTAAATCTATCCATATACACAAAGAATTTTCTATTGCTTAAAAACGAGTGGAGGATCTTCAGCAGATGCTGGGGACAGTCATACTGGTGGAGCTTATAAATTAGGCCGTCGTGCCAGACACGATCGAAGGCCTTCTCTATGTCTAAGAAGACTGCCCCTGTACTGTGCCTGTTTGCCCTAGCCTTGCAGATCTGCTCCACCACCCGGGTGGCCTGTGAGATTGTGCTGTGTCCGGCACGAAAACCAAACTGCTCAGGGATGGTGATATTCCTTTCGGTGAGGAAGGTTTGGAGTGGCTTCAGGATTTGTTGCTCGAGGACTTTGCCTAGTATGCATAGGAGGGATATGGGTCTGTAATTCTGGGGAAAGAGGGGATTTTTATCAGGTTTGGGAAGTGTGATGACTTTGGCTATCTTCCATGCCGATGGGAAGTGGTTATGTTTCAGGCAGGCGTTGAGGATGTTGGTTAGGTAAAGGAAAGCTGAGTCGGGAAGGTGTTTGAGCTGTAGTGGCTTTATGCCGTCGGGGCCCGGGGATTTGGAGTTACCGATCCCGTTTATGGTTGAGCAGACTGTTTGGCAGGACACAGGCTCAAATACGGTCTCGGGGCGTCTTCTCAGGATTCCTGGGACTGTGCGGATTACTCTCTCTTCGTGCTCGTCGGCGTCTTCGTCGTCAATTACGTTTTCACGAAACTGTAGCTCTAGCGAGTTGGCCATAGCTTCTGCTTTTTCAGGGGGATCATAGACAAGCCCATTTTCTCCGTGGAGCGGTTTGATGGATTTTGTCGTCTCCTTACGCGACTTTACGATTCGCCAAAATTTCTGTGGGTTGTCTTGTGTTTCCCGTAGTGTCTGCTCCCAGCGTGCGCTTCTGTACTCTTGCAGGTGGACCCTCACTTCTTGAGCAAGGCTGCTCGCTATGCGCCTGTCTATGGGGTCTCTGTAGGCCTGCCAACGTTTCCTGAAGCGGCGTTTAGTGCGAAGCAGCTCTTGTATTTCCTCTGGCAGGTCTTGGCGCCTGTTCAGGTGTCTAGTCCTAGTGGTTGTTTGCCTGCTACAGACTTTTAAAATGTCGGTAAAGTGCTCCACTGCATTATCTATGTCCCTTCGGTTATTGAGCCTAGCGGGTTCTGTGGTGTGAAGGTCAACGAGAGTCTTGTATTCGTTCCAGTCAGTTTCGTAAGTGTAGAAGGCCTTGTCCGCTCCTTTGTGTCTGGCACCAGCTAGCTCTAGGCCTACGGGGTTGTGGTCAGAGTCGAGATCATTGAACACTACTGGGTTTAGTGCCCAGTGGAAGTTTTTAGTCACAAATATATCCAAGATGTCCGGACGGACAGTTTCATTTGTGTGGAAATGGGTCGGTTCGTCGGGGGCGACGATGCTGACCTCATTATGATTTAGGATATAGTTGTGCAGTGCCCTACCACAGGCGTTGCTGGCCCTACAACCCCAGGCTCGATTTTTGGCATTCAAGTCTCCACCAAGTATGACTTTGGGACCTAAGTTTAAAAGTGAATCTATGTCGTTAGTGGGGATGTTCCTACCAGGAGGGTGATAGACTGCGACTAGTATTACAAGGCCTTGTTCTGTTTTGATTTCAATTGCGCTTGCTTCAACTCTCTCGAGTTGGGGCAAGTCGACTAACCTATGGGGTAACCTATTTTTAACTAATACTAGTGTGCCGCCTCCAGGGCGGTTTACCCTATCATTCCTATACATACTGAAATTTCTTATAGCTAAGGTCTGTTGTGGGCGCAGGTGTGTCTCTGATATGAGCGCTACATCGACACCATTGTCATCGAGAAAGTACTCCAGCGTTTGCTTCTGATTCGAAATGCCGTTGGCATTCCAGTTTATTATGAAGAGTGATCTTCTTTGATTACGGTCCATCAAAGAAAGACAGGATAGATGATGCTATTATTAACAGCTTTGATAGTTTGTCTGGGACTGCTTGAACTTGCTCCACCGTTGATTTGATGGTGCTGATTATTTTGGGTATGTTAAAGGAGCCCAGCACACTGGCGAGCCCGTGCAGTTGAGTCAGTGTATCGTCAGCTGCAGCTGGGTTGCCCGGCGGGAGGCTCCAGGCCGACTGCGCGCGGCCAGCGGCCGGCAGTGTGTGCCTCGCCGGAGCGGCGAGGGAGTGGGGGGCGGTGGCTGAGGTGGAGGGGGTAGCAGCAGGCTGCCTTGCGGCAGTCGCCGCCTGACCTTGTTGCTGAGCGCGTCCGCGCGAGTTTAATATGGGGAAGTTCTTGGGGCTGATAGCAGGGGCTGGATTTGCTTTCCCAGCTTCCGCTTTTGGTTTGTTCTGCATGGATTGTGTTACAGCAATCCACGTGGGGCATTTTTTGTAGCTAGCAGGGTGTTTGCCCTGGCAGTGAACACATGTTGCGTCAGCTTGCCTAGGCTTTTTGCACAGAGAGGTAAGGTGTGGGCCTGCGCACTTTACACAGCGCGGGTCCAACCTGCAGTTTCGGCTGCCATGGTGAAACCTCTGGCACCGGTAGCATTGTTGTGGCCCTTCCTTCCTGCTGTAGGATTCTATAACGCATGTTGTGTAGAGGAGCCTATTTACCTTATAGATTTCGCCTGCGTTCTGTCCCCTGACAATGGTGACGATATAGATCGGCTTTTTAACCAGTGTTGGCACACCGTTTATGTCCTTCCACTCTTTCATTTGGATGACGCTCTGGACATTAAAGTTAAGGTCTTTGAGCGCATCGTGAATCTGTACTGGCTCTATAAAACTAGGGAGTTTCTTAATTACTACTTTCTGGAACTTTGACGGCTCCAGGTCGTAAGTGTGGTATTGGATACCCCGAATCGCCAGGTTGGTCAAGACATGCTGATAGTCCTCAGCATTGTCCAGTTGGTATTTTACTGTATCGCCCCTATAGGCGCACTGGATTTTGCTTTTGAGCCCGGGCTCTACTTCTTTTACAAAATCTATATAATCCTTTGTGCGGTAACTTATAATAGGAGGGATGCGAGTCTTTTTGCCCTGGGGTTTAGATGTCCCAGGACGGGGAGCGTCGGAAGCATCTTGTGGGAGTGCTTCAAACCTATTAGCTGTGGGGACAGTCACCACATCCATTTCTTCAGCGTCATCAGGTGGTAGAGGAGCAGCAAGTGCTGCAGCCTCGTCCTGCAAGGCCTGCCTTTTGCTGCTGACCGCAGACGTAGACCCTGGTTCGCCTGCGTCCTCGTGTTGTTTGTGTTTACGTGTCTGTCTGTGTTGTGGCATGATTAGGCTGTGGTAGCCCTTATAAGGGCTGCCACAGCGGTCTGGGGTGGTTAACTGCTCAGGGGCAGTAAGCTGAGACTTCTGGCACAAGGAAAAACCACCAGGCACCACGCAATGACTATCAGATGCACCTTCGTTAACACCGCAGGGTGTCCAGTGCAGAGCTGACCCTATGGTACACGACCGCGGGTTACCGGGCAGCGCCACGGGCCCTGGATCGGAAAAATCCCTATACTCGGAGGATGCAGGGAGGATGCCCCGCCGCGTGATGTCGTGGCAGTGGGAAAAACACGACAATTTTGCTGGCTACATATTCAATGAGCAGTGGCAGCCTCGAAGAAATTCCCACGTCGAGTCTCGGCGTATCGCATCGCACAAAGACGACGGCAAGTACACGAGCGTCCAAGCGAGTCGGCGTCTCAGCACGGAATGGCGGCCGGCGGCACCGGCGGCGGCACCCGCCGCACAGTCGAATTAGCTGGGTTTTCCCCATGTTTTAGAAGAACCAGTGCCTTTTGCACTCTGTCTACTCCTCTTTTCTTTTGTGTTTCGGAGCTTTAACTTATTTGGTAATTATTTTGGGGTCTCCTTCCTAATGAGTGATGTAGGTAAGATATTTTTGTGAGGGGCTTAGATGGTGGTGTTTGTAAGGAGGTTGAACTTTGTTAGATCTAGATCCTAAAGATTCGGTTGATGGTTGTTTTTGGGGTTTTAATTTGGGGGTGGATTTCCCTGCCAAGGGTGTTGATGAGTTGGTATCGTGATGTGCGTGCAGCCTCATAAAAGTTGATTGATTTTTGTTGGATGATATGATAGATGGTGGGTTGTCCTAACATGTTTCGGATTTCTTCATTGCTGGTATAGCGGTTTGCTTCAGCTATGATGCGAAATGCTTTGTTTTGTAACGTTTCGATTTTTGTTAAATTTGTGTCAGCGGCCATACTCCATGCCTCCGATCCGTATAGTATAACCGGTAGGATAATTGCCTTCCATGTCTTGATTTTCGTTGCTGTCGTGAGACCCCTTCCTTTTAACAGGGGGTACAGCTGGAAGAGGCGTGCAGCGCCCTTGTTGCACGCCTCATTTAAATGCTGTTTGAATGTCAGGTGTTTATCCAATTTTAGGCCTAGGTACTGGACTGTCTCTCTCCACGGTAGATTTTGGTTGTTTACTGTTAAGTTCCTAAGTGGCTGTTTGCGTTTGGTTGTGAATATTATTGCCTGGCACTTGTCAGGGTTTATCTTCGTTTTCCAGATGTTGCACCATTTGATCATATCTTCTAAGTGTCGTTGCAGGCTGGCCACTATGTAATTTAAATTTCTGCCGCTGTGATATAGCGCTGTGTCATCTGCATACAGCGCTATATTTCCTCTTGGTGCTTTAGGTACATCGTTAGTATATAAGAGGTATAGGAGGGGACCAAGCACAGAACCCTGTGGTACCCCTGCTTCTATTGTTTTCGGTGCACTTTCAGCGCCTTCTATTGTTGAGTAAAACTTCCTGTTTGTGAGGAAGGATCTAATAATTTTTACTATGTGGGTTGGGATGTTTACTTGGAACATTTTGTAGAGCAAGCCGCCATGCCAAACTCGATCAAACGCCTTTTCAATATCTAGAAATATTGCAGCTGTGCTATGTCCTTGGGATTTCTCTGTACAGATGTGCTCTATCAGGCGAATGGCCTGATGTATGGTGCTATGTCCAGCACGAAAACCGAATTGCTCGGGGCAGAGGATGTTGTTTGTTTGGAGGTAGTGCAACAATGGCATCTGTATTAAGATTTCTAGGATTTTAGAGAGGTGGTTTAACAGGGAGATTGGCCGGTAGTTTTGTGGGAATAGATGGTTTTTATTGGGTTTAGGGATTGAGATGATTTTTGCAACCTTCCAGGCTGAAGGGAAATAGTTTATTTTTAGGCAGTTGTTTAGTATGGCTGTGAGATGTGATATAGCGGGTTCAGGAAGATTTTTGAGGAAGGGAGGTTTGATACTGTCGGGACCAGGGGCTTTGGAGTTGCCGATTCGCCTGATGAGAGCGCCAACTGCACGTTCGCTGACTGGGGTGAAGAAGGTGTCTTGTCTCTGTCGAAGTTTTCTGTTGAGATAGCGGCGGACCCTTCTTTCGTTCCTCTCTACTTCCTCTTCGTCTTCATCCGCTATGTTTTCTCTGAATTGGCGCTCGAGCGTGCTCGACATGGCGTCTGCCTTTTCCTCTGGCGAGTACACGATACCATTTTCTCCGTGTAGAGGATTGATGGCCTTCCGGGGTTGCCTTCTGGCTCTAATTTTGCTCCAGAGGTGGTCCGGGTTTGTGTTTGCCTCCTGCAGGCTTCTTTCCCAGCGGGAATTTCTGAGCATTTGCAGTCTCTGCCGTATTTCTCTGGCCATCCTTTCCATGTTTCTCCTGTCTTGAGGATCTCGAAATCGTTGCCAGAGCTTTCGGATTCTCTTCTTGTCCGCAATGAGCTGGGCCAGGTCAGGTGGTAAATCGCCTCTTCCTTGCTCATGTGTGATCTTTATCGTTGCGATTTTGCTACATGAGGACACTATATGGGTGAATTCTTGAATAGCTTGGTCGATGTCCTTTTTACGGGGCATCTCTGGAGCAATGTTAGGTATGTGGTGGGCGATGAGCGTCTTGTAGCGCTCCCAGTTGGTATGGTATGTAACTCTCCTTCTCGTCTCCGGACCATCCCGATCGTCCTCGAATCTAAGGATAACCGGGTTATGATCCGAGTCAAGGGCATTCACTACTTCAGTTGTTATGGCCAGAGAGATGTTCTTGTGTAGGTAGACGTCCAGTATATCTGGCCGGCATCTGGAGTCGTAGTGGAAGTGAGTGGGCTCTTCTGGAGCGACTATTTCAATGTCTGGATCATTGTCCAGGTATCTTAAGAGTGTTCTACCACTGGTGTTCGTGGTGCGGCAACCCCAGGCTCTGTGCTTTGAGTTTAGGTCCCCCCCTATAATGACTCTGTGGTTTCCGTTTAATAAGGCGTCTAGATCTATGGTAGGGATGTTATGGTGAGGTGGATTGTATGCAGCGATGAGATGGGTGACGTGGCCTTCTATGAGGAGTTCGATTCCGGTTGCTTCTACGACTTGGAGCTGAGGCAGAGTTATTCTTTGATGGCATATCCTCTGTTTTACAAGGATTGCTGTCCCACCACCTGGGCGGTTTGGCCGGTCTGTTCTGTGTGTGACGTAGTTACGGATCTGGAAATTTTGGTTTGGGGTCAGATGGGTTTCATTAATGAGAGCTATGTCCACTCCATGTTCCTCCAAGAAGAGTTCCAGCTCGTGTCGTTGTTGGTAAATGCCATTGGCGTTCCAAATGGTTATTTGTGGGTGTTTGCTTCTATCCTCCACTGCAGAAGATTGGCAAGATGGTGGTGAAAAGCAGGGTGAATTTTGTCATCATGTCTGGGGCGGCCATGATCTGTGTGAAGGCGTCTTTTAGTTTGCCAAATATGACTCTGAAGTTTATTTTGGTTAGTGACTTGAGGAAGTCCCAGATTTGTTCCAAGATTTGCTTTGGTTCAGCATCTTGTGTCTGTTCTTGTGTCTGCTCACAGGTTTGTGGGGTGGATTGAGTTTCTTGTTCTGGGGTGGAGTTTGCTGTGCTCCCGTTTTCGTCTGTTTGCTCGGTCGGTTGCTCAGGTGTGGTGGTATTCGCCTGAAGAGTGGTTGTTTCCGTCGTTTCTGCCGTGTTACTGGTTGGGAGAGCAGCTTCTTCTTTTGCCTGATGTTGGGTGGATTTTCTTTGCTCTTGATTTGGGTTTGGGGGTAGTATTGTGGCTTTCGTCTGTGTAGTGCAGGTTTGCAGGGGTAGGGGAAGAACTGATGACGATGATGTGCTTTGAGCTATTGGTGGGGGGGCCATTTTCACATTTGCTTTCGCTTGCTGCTTCACGACTTCTGGTCTTGATTGTGGGCGCGATTGTGGGTGGGGTCTGATGGTGGGTGTGCAGATTGAGGTGGAAGCCTTTACTATTTGCGCCATCGTTTTAACTCCTTGGGGTGAAGTTTCATGAGCTTCGATTTGTGTCCCTGGCGGGTTTTCTTCTACTCTGGGTGGCAGAGGGCGGTATCTCTCCTCTGCTAGGCTTGGAGGCATAGGTGGGGTTTGGGGTCTGTTGTTGCTTATCCCCTGGTGAGCGATGGTTGGTGGTCTTTGCTGTCTTGAGGTGGGGACTTGGTGTTCCCTTGCAGTAGCTGCTGTACGTTGGGCTCGCGATTCGGCGATTTTGAGTCTAACTGGACATCCCCTGAATGAAGCTGGATGGTTTCCAGAGCAGTTTGCACAGACTAGTGGGTCACTAGGCTTCCTGGTGCAGGCGCTGGAGAGATGGGGACCGGCGCATTTTACACATCTTGGTGTTAGATCACATTGTTTTGCGCCATGGCCAAACCTCTGGCAGAGATAACATTGGGTAGGGCCACTTGGTTTCCGAAATCTTTCGACTGAAACCGTCATGTGCAGTAGTCTGTCGAGTTTAAAGATTTTCTGTGCATCTGCAGTGTTTGGCAGGTTTATTTGAAAATTTGCCATTTTATTTCGGGGTTGTGGGATGACGTCGCCCGTTTCTGTGGTGATGGTAACTGGTTTTGCCATCTGGTATACCTCCTTGACTGGGAAGCCTTTGGCAATAAGTGCTTCTTTAACTTCTTCTGTAGTCCAGTGGGGTGTGAGGCGTTTGATGACTACTTTTAGTGTGCCTCTCGGGTCATCGCTGTAAGTGAAAAATTCAAACTTTCGTTTTCGGAATTCTTGTTTTAGATAGAGAAAGTCTTCTGCGTTGGTCGCCTGGTAGACTATATGGTCCCCTTTGTACGTTGTGCTAAGAGCACCAGTTAGTTTGCTCTGAATTTGTCCTATTAGGGTGGTGTACCCTTTAGTTTCATATACCGTTATTGGTGGAACTCTTCTTCCTCGTTTTTGTAGTGGTCGTGAGGTTTGTGTGGTTCCTGTCCTTGTGTTTGGTGAAGGCGGCATGGATGGAGATTTTACCAACTGTTCAGGGGCGCTTGCTGGTTGTGTGGCTTGCAAACTTATTCCTTTTGGTTTAAGTGGTGCGCTCACTTTGGTGGTAATAACAGCTGTCTCTTTCGATTGCTTAGTTTGTGGCTGGGTTGCCTGCTGATTTGCCTTCGTGGGTGCACCTGTTGGCCTGTGGGTCGATTCTTTTGGTGTTATGGTAGCGCTACCGGTCCTTGATGGTTGTCTTGAGTCTGTAGTCGTGTTCTTTTGCGCTGCCTGCTCTGGTGCCGGCTTTGGTATGCCAGTGGCGCTTGATGATTCTTCTGAGTTGTATTTTAGGAGCCTGCGACTGCGTCGTGGGACCTTATACAGCGGTGAGTCGTGGGTCTCACCCTCTGAAGCCGAGTCGGCGTCGGTATCAATGACGAGACTGCACCCGCCGCACGCCGCCGCCGCACCTTTACCAGCTCGCCCTGCTGCGGCCGCCGACCAATGGGGCGCGCGCGCAACCGGCCGCCGCACCCGAGCCCATAAAGGACCCCCACCCCGCCGGCGCCGGCACGCACTCCGCTGCTCGACTCGCTGCGGCTCGCACCGTTTGGGGCGTTGTGCTTTTCTTTCTCGCTTCTTTCGAAACTAGCCCATCGCCATGTCCGGACGCGGAAAGGGAGGCAAAGTCAAGGGCAAGTCAAAGTCCCGCTCAAGCAGGGCTGGGCTCCAGTTCCCGGTCGGCAGAATCCACCGCCTCCTGCGCAAGGGAAACTACGCCGAGCGCGTCGGCGCCGGGGCGCCCGTCTACCTCGCCGCCGTCATGGAGTACCTCGCGGCTGAGGTGCTCGAGCTGGCCGGAAACGCGGCCCGCGACAACAAGAAGACGCGCATCATCCCGCGCCACCTGCAGCTCGCCATACGCAACGACGAGGAGCTCAACAAGCTCTTGTCGGGCGTCACCATCGCACAGGGAGGTGTCCTGCCCAACATCCAGGCCGTCCTGCTGCCAAAGAAGACCGAGAAGAAGGCCTAAAAGAGAGACAGCGCAATCGGCAACCGCCGCGTGCTCCCTTGGCACGCAGCGCGCCATTTGCCGCCTCGGCTCAAAAACAAAACACAATCGGCCCTTTTCAGGGCCACCACACAAACCTACGTCCAAAGCAGAATTCCAGTCGTTCGTCGCACCACTTTTTTTTTTTTCTCTCTCTCTCTCTTTCTGTGTACGGTTTTTCCTTCTTACACACACAGGCGCCGCCATCTTGTACACACGTACTTGGCCACCTCCTCCACTCCACTCCACGCACGCACAGTCTCGCGACCATTAACCAGCACACGTGGCGCACAACAACACACCTCAAAAATAACCCCTCGGCACTCAGCCGCGCCGCAACACACAGCCCATCCACCGACAAGAAGCATACAAGCAAAGAGGGAGGGGAAGGAAGGAAGGAAGGAGCTCACACAACGCAAGGGCACGCTTCCTTCCCTCCCAACCGCACCGCACACCACGTCAAAAAAACTCCAAACAAAACTAAAAGGCCAAGTAGACTAAAAAGGAAAAGAAAAACCAGCAACACAGACTCTTTCGCACTTTTCAACTTCCGAACACTGTGGTGGCCCTGAAAAGGGCCGTTTTTCAATCTCTCTTTCCTTCCTTCGGTCTCACACCGCCTAACCGCCGAAACCGTACAGGGTGCGCCCCTGCCTCTTCAGGGCGTACACCACGTCCATGGCCGTCACAGTCTTGCGCTTGGCGTGCTCAGTGTACGTCACCGCGTCGCGGATCACGTTCTCCAGGAACACCTTCAGCACTCCGCGCGTCTCCTCGTAGATCAGACCAGAGATGCGCTTCACGCCGCCCCTGCGCGCCAGGCGGCGGATCGCGGGCTTCGTGATGCCCTGGATGTTGTCGCGCAACACCTTGCGGTGCCGCTTGGCGCCACCCTTGCCGAGCCCCTTTCCTCCCTTGCCGCGGCCTGTCATTCTTCTTCTTCAAGCGTCTCAACCACAATAATATAAAAAAACAGAAAGCAAGGCAAGCTCCTCACCCGGCGCTAGCGAGTCGGCTACGGTTGTGGCGCCCAGCGCGCGCGCCGCCCCCCTATATAGACTCTGGGGCCCCGCGGCCCGCCCTCCCCTCCCCCCACCACCGCGCACCGAGGGCATATAAGCGCAGCACCGGGGCGAGTCAGCGATGCCGCGCGGAACGGACGTGCGTGCCGAGCGCCCCGCTCCCGAGGCCGCAAATGCTCCTACGACCGCTCCAGCGGACAGGGCCGCGTCCCTGCACGCTACCGGGGTCGAGTCGAGTACGTCAGTGGCGCTACCGAGCGTGACTGATAGTACTCCTCCCCCACCGAGCGTTGACGGCAGCAGTCTAAGCAGTGACAACGCGTACCGTGTCACCCGTGAAAGTGAGACGGTTCTCACAATCTCTCGCGAGTGTTGTGCACCGATTCAGCAACCGTTGGAGACGCCAGTGGACGTGCCCATCACACAGCAGGACAGTGATGAAGCTCTGCAGCTCCTTGTAGGACTCATGCCACAGGCAGCCGCTGCACCCCTCGGCGATGACACCGAGAACGAGGAAGACGAGATGCAGACGGAGCAGGCACAGGCTGACTCCCAAACAACGTCGTCGCGAGCCTCGAGGAAGAGGCAAAATTCGGACGACAACGCCTCAGCCCCGGATGCGCGCAAATTCCGCAAGGAAAGCGCGCACAACAATCCGAAAACGGGGACAGGAACGCGCCGCCGCACACGCGCCTCCAGAGTGGACAGGGACGGCTTCACAAAACCTACGAAAACCGCAAGAGCCACGCGACTACCGTCAACTGCACCAGTAGGCACGAGCAACAGTTTTGATGCTCTCAGCGACTCGGAAGACGAGGAACTGACATTGCCGCCACCGCAGCAGCGACGCACGCCGCCGCCGCTAGTGATCAAGTTTGATGGACATTTTCGCGAGTTTCAAAACGCGCTTAATCTACTAATTGGCAAGGACAATTACAGTGTGAATGTGTCAGGCGAAGACCTACACAAAGTGAAGGTGCAAACAACAGAGCACTTCATGAAGGTCAGCGAGGAGTGCACTAGGCGGGGCTGGAATTTTTACACTTTCAGCCACAACAGGAAGAAGCCATTAAAGGTTGTCTTCCGCAAGATTCCTCGCACCTTAAAACCGGCGGAGGTTAAAGAAGACCTGGAACAAATGGGCTTCTGCGTCGAGGAGGTCATCAAAATGAGACAATTCACCAAAGGACGCAAGCCGTTGTTCCTGGTAATAGCGAACAACACCGCGGAGAATCGGAAACTTTTCCAGCTAAAGCGAATCGGCAACCTGGAAGTGTGTGCGGAAGTGCTACGCAACAAAGAGGCGTACACACAGTGTTACCGATGCCTTGAACTCGGGCACTCCACGAAGTACTGTGGAATGCCTGAATTCTGTGTAAAGTGCGGCGAACAACACGCCACAGTAGGGTGCGAGAAGACGGGTGAACCGCACAAAGACTTTACCCCTAAGTGCAAGCTCTGCGGCCAAAGTCATTGCGCTAATTACAGAGGTTGCCCGAAGCATAAAGCGTTCGCGGCTCGCGCCCGCGGAGGCGCAACTCAGCAGCGGCAAGAGTCGGCAGGAACGTCGCGCCCACGTGGAGCCCCAGCTCCTGACCACAGCCGGACAAAGAGGAGACGCCGCCGCCGAGGCCGCACATCCGGTGGAACACATTCCAGAGCGGGCGTTGACCCGTCCCAGCCGCGCGGGAGCCCCAACGCTCACAACAAGGTACGGCAGCAGACACAAAGCACTGCCTCGACAGCTCCGCCCACCGCTGCTCTGCAGGGACGCGTCCGCCATGCAGCGGCCACTGCAGCAACCCAATGGCAGCAGGAACACGCACGCCATCCAGCAGCGCCCGCAGTATCGAAACAGGCCGCAGCCCCGCCGACGCCGCCACAGCGCGCGGCGCCATTGGCGGCTCAGCGGCAGGTAGCACCGCCTGTTACGCCTCAGCCCCGGCCAGCAGCACCACCGACCGCGCCTCGCCGCGCAGGAGCGGTCCAATCAGCGCCGCCCGCCCCGGACCACGGCAGCATGGCTGACTTCCCCGAACCGCGATGGCGCCGGCAGCGGCCAACCACGGAGCAGCCTACTCCCGCAGCCCTCGCCAGCACCGGGCAGCAAGATGGCGGCCAGAACGCTAGAAGCGGCCATGTTGTCGGCCCCCGACAAGATGGCGGAAGCGGCCATGTTGTCGGCCCCCGACAAGATGGCGGAAGTGGCCATGTAGTCGGCCCCCGACAAGATGGCGACCGCGTCGACCAACTGCTCGACGCAATGCACCTAATGATGGCTCGCATGACCGAGCTGATGGCCGCAGTACAACAGGTACTCGCCGTAGCTGCATCCTCCGCCCATCATGCCTGAACACCAAAGGGACATGAGGATCTGCGTGTTCAACGCCAATGGCCTGAGGACGCAGGACGGCGAATTCCGGCAGTTTCTGCGCGACGAAGATATAGACGTCTGCCTCGTCGCGGAAACTCACCTAAAGCCTGGAGTACGGGTCGGCGTGGCCAACTACGCCTGCCACCGGTACGATAGACCGACAGCAGGGGGCGGGACGGCCATATACGTCCGGCGCTCCATAAAACAGCACCGAGTTCCCGTGCCAGAACTCACGTCGACGGAAGCAGTCGCCGTCGCTGTCGATACTGGGCACGGCAGAATCACGTTCTGCGCCGTCTACAGGCCGCCGCGCGGACAGCTAGACATCGTGGACGCCAACAAACTCCTGTCCCTCCCAGGCAACCTAATACTGGGAGGAGACTGGAACGCTAAACACGCAGCCTGGAATAGCCGCGTCACGAACACCAGCGGCAGAAGGCTACTACGCGTGATCGAGCGCCACGATGCGGTCGCGGTGGGGCCGCACGACGCAACCATTTTTCCATCACGGGGGCGTGAGGACGTGCTGGATTTCGTCATCATGAAAGGCATCCGGCAGCAGGTGGCGGCAAGCACACGGACGGCACTCTCGTCCGACCATCTGCCAGTCATCGTCACGCTTCACACCGACGTCACACCAGTACAACGTAGAGGACTCGATCTCAGGGGAATCAACTGGGACGAGTACCGTGCGAACGTCGCAGAAGCGCTCACGACAATGCCTGACGTCGACGCCGAAGGTACAGAGGCTGCACTCCAACACCTATCCCAGGCCATCACGGATGCAGCTGCGTCAGCAACACCCGCGAGGCGCCTCGAGGAAGAGCACCGTCCCCGCATGCTTCCGCGTCACATCCGGGACGCCATAGCCGCCAAGAACAGGCTTCAACGGGAATGGCAGCTCACAAAAGACCCCAGGACAAAACGAGAGCTGAACAGGATGCGCCGCCACATCAGAGCCGACGTAGACGCGCACCGAAACTCTGAATGGGCTACCAAAATAGGCCAGCTCGACATCGAGGACGGGACGGCGTGGAAAACCGTGAAAAGCTTCCTGCGCCGCACGCAGCCCATCCCGCCCCTGCAAGTGGGTAACAGGACAGTAAGCGAACCGGACGCCAAGGCCAACGCACTGGCGGACGCGTTCGCTGCAAACTTTACTGTTATAGAGGAGCCCATCGACGAGGAGCACGTCCGATTAGTCGCAGACCGCCTCCCAGTATTCCTTCGCGCACGTGCTGACGACGACGAGATACAGCCCGTCTCGCCGGAAGAAGTACAACTAGAGCTTCGCCGCCTTCAGCGCAAAAAAGCAGGCGGACCAGACAATGTCACCAACGTATTGCTGAAGCAGCTTCCCGACATCGCAGCGCAACACCTAGCGGCGATCTTCAACGGGATTCTGCGCACCAGCTCGTACCCTGCCTGTTGGAAGCATGCGGAGGTAGTTGCCCTCCCCAAGCCAGGGAAGGACACTCGCTTGGCGAAAAACTACCGACCGATCAGCCTCCTTCCAGCAGCATCAAAGGTGTTCGAGAGGCTGTACCTAGTCCGCCTGCTGGCCCACATAAACGCTGAAGGACTTCTTCCCGACGAGCAGTTCGGGTTTCGTCGTGAACACGCGACGACACACCAGCTGCTGCGCCTGACGGAGGAAGCGTTCGGAGCCGTTGACCGACGTAAGTATTTCGGCGCTCTTTTGCTGGACGTGTCTCGTGCCTTCGACTCAGTGTGGCATGACGGCCTCCTGTACAAGCTACTTGTGCAGGGGGTACCTGTGTCGCACGTGAGGCTCCTGCAGAGCTATCTGCAGGAAAGGACGTTTCACGTCCGTGCAGCCAGTGGAACTTCCACGGAGCGCCGAATACTTGCGGGTGTACCTCAAGGCTCGGTCATCGGCCCGACGCTGTACTCCCTCTATACAGCCGACCTGCCACGCGCAAACCGCGTCCAGACGGCACTGTACGCAGACGACACGGCGATCTACACCACCAGCTGGAGCGTCGACGTACTCCAGCGACGACTACAGGCGGCCACCGACGAGCTCACAGAGTGGGCAAAGAAGTGGCGCCTGGCATACAACGGCGAGAAGAGTCAGGCGATCTTAATCACAGTCCGCCCTATCCGCCGCGACGCGCCAACAGTCTCGGTGTGTGGAGTACCAGTAGCATGGAACCACACCGCCAAGTACCTGGGCGTTACATTAGACCGACGGCTCACCTGGCGGCAACACGTGGAGGACATCAGAGGCAAGGCACTGGGTAGATTGAGGCTGCTCTACCCAGTGCTAAACCCCACAACAACGCTGCCGGAAGACGTCGGCCTTACCCTGTACAAGGCCGCCATACGACCGCTGCTGGAGTACGCCGCGGTCGTGTGGGGAAACACGGCCGACACCAACCTGAAGCGCCTTCAGACGATACAGAACAGGGCGCTACGACTGGCACTACACCTGCCAAAGGACTTCCCCACTGACGAGCTCCACAACGTCGCCGACGTCAAGCCTCTGCGTCAGAGGTTCAAGGACGCTGCGACAACATTCTATGGAAAAGCCGAGAGGTCGACCAACCAACTGGTCAGAGAACTCGGCAACAGACCACACTGGCGGGCGTCTCTTCGCTGGCCAGACCTGCTGCGTGTGTAAAACCATGCAGCAACCATAAACTCATAGTCCCCAGTGCAGGACAGCATAGACACTCAAACGCCTATCCTATAAACTAAACCTATCTTAATGTAGGAAAAATAGCGAAAGGCTATTAAAACCTACACCCATTACACGTGGAACACAGGAGTGAATGTTCCACACATGCATGCACGCTGGGCGCGGGCCCGTTGTCAAGGCAGCACCGGACGCCGTCGCGCACGCATATCCTCCACGCCGCATCCGCATCCGCAGTAGCCATGGCCCGGACAAAGCAAACGGCCCGCAAGTCCACCGGCGGAAAGGCGCCGCGCAAACAGCTCGCCACCAAGGCGGCGAGGAAGAGCGCGCCCGCCACCGGCGGCGTCAAGAAGCCCCACCGCTACAGGCCGGGCACCGTCGCCCTGCGAGAAATCAGGCGCTACCAGAAGAGCACAGAGCTGCTCATCCGCAAGCTGCCATTCCAGCGCCTAGTGCGCGAGATCGCCCAGGACTTCAAGACCGACCTGCGCTTCCAGAGCTCCGCAGTCATGGCCCTGCAGGAGGCCAGCGAGGCCTACCTCGTCGGCCTCTTCGAAGACACCAACCTGTGCGCAATCCACGCCAAGCGAGTCACCATCATGCCCAAGGACATCCAGCTCGCGCGCCGCATCCGCGGCGAGCGCGCCTAAACCCGCACACCGCCAAACAAACAAAACGGCCCTTTTCAGGGCCACTAACGTCTCTCCGTCGCGAGCAAAACTTTGTCGGTCGCAACGACTAGTTCCCCACTCACTCTCCAGTCCAGTCGTCCCACCCCCGGCCCGGCCCGGCGCCGCCGTTTCCAAAAAAAAAAAGCACCGCACCGGCCGAACCAAGTCGCAAGCGTCAATAGCGCCACCCACACAGGCCACGGCACAAAACGTGACGCCCGGAAAGCAAAGCAAAGCAAAAAAGACTATTCCAAAACCACCACCAAGACAAACAAACAAACGCGGCGCAAAATAAATAGGTAAAAAATAATAAAAGTAAAATACACTTTGTGTAACACCAACCGCGCGCCGCCGCCCACGCCCGCCAACGACCCCACAATCCAACCACCGCGGCACGCAAACACCATCCACACATGAAACAAACAAACGCCAGCAAGCAAGACAGACAGACAACAAGGCAACCGACCGACCACGACACGACAATCAACACCTTCCCGACGTGCTTTGATGGCCCTGAGAAGGGCCGTTTTTGTTTTTGTCCGGGACCGCGCGACAGCCTCTGGTTGCGCGCCGGCCACCAGGCGACGGTGTCAACCGCCAACCCTTCCCTGCCCTTTTTACATCTTCTTCTTGGGCGAAGCCTTCGCCTTAGACGGCGTCGCCGTCGCCTTCTTCGGGCGCGGCGCCTTCGGCTTCTTCGTCGGAACCTTGGCGGCCTTCTTCGCCTTCGACGGCGACTTGGCCTTGGCCGGCTTGGCCGCAGCCGCCTTCTTCGCACCCGCGGGAGCGGCCGACGCCGCAGACGCCTTCTTGGCGGCGCCCGCCTTCCGACCGGTCGCCGCCTTCACGCCGCCAGCCTTCTTTGCGCCGGCCGCACGGGCCCCCTTCTTCTCCTTGCTGGCCGGAGCGGCGCGCTTCTTCTTCGCACCACCGCCGCCACCACGAGCCTTGCCGCCCTCGGCCGCCCCGCCGCCGGCGCCGGCAAGCTTGAAAGAGCCCAACGCGCCCTTCCCCTTCGTCTGCACCAGCTCGCCAGCCACGACGGCCGACTTGAGGTACTTCTTGATAAAGGGCGCCAGCTTCTCCGCGTCCAGCTTGTAGTGCGCGGCAATGTACTTCTTGATCGCCTGCAGCGACGACCCGCCGCGCTCCTTCAGACTCTTGATGGCGGCCGTCACCATCTCAGAGGTGCGCGGGTGCGCAGGCTTGGCGCGCGGCTTCTTCGCAGACGACGCAGACTTGGCCTTCTTCGTAGTGCCGGTGGCGGCGGGTGCCGCGGCAGTCTCGTTCGTAGCCGCCTGGTCTGCCATCTTTTGCTTGTTCTCTTTTCTTTTTTCCCCTTGGTTTCGCTTCCTTCTCTCCTTCGACGACGCACAACAGCGAGGGGCGCGCAGCAGAGAATAGCCGCGCACGCGCCTGGCCCAGCCAGTGTCGCGGGCGGGCGCGGACGGCCGAGAGAGCGGCCGCCACTCGGCGCGCCGCCGCGCCGCCGCGCCGCGCCTCCCGCGCTTGCTACCGCCCAACGTCCGACAGCCTGCGCGGAGCAGCCCCCAACCTGCGCCGCAACCACCCGCGCCATTCAAACCACCGAGGATGGGGCTACACACACCGACACCACGGTCGCCAACCAGTCGCCGCGGCGGCGCCGCAAACCACGGCCAAACTGCAGCCACCGCGCGCCACAGCCTGGGTCGGCCCGCCGAGAATCGCCGCCCCCGCCCAAATGCCGCCCCCACAGCCCCAGCCGACGACCCGCCACAATGGCCAAACCTTCGTCAAAACTCCCACACCGTCGCCGCGGCAGCCCGGCCACCGCGGCCGGCGCCACAGCCACACGAGCCGAGTCGTGCGGCGATGACGGCCGTGCACAAACGCACCTCCGCCGCCCCATCGCCTTCCGCCGTTTTCCCGATCGGCCCGCAGCCGTCGGGCCACGGCCGCGGGCCGTCCTCCTCCTCTCGCCTCGCCCGCCAACACCCACAGCCCTTCCAACACATTTTTCTTTTCTTTTTTCTTTTTTTTTTACTTTTTTACGATCGCCGCCTGCGCAACATGGCACCGGCCGACGGAGCGCCAACCCCCCCGCCACAGGCGAAAACAAAACAACGATAAACAAACAAACAAAATAAATTACCAGCCAGCCCCAACTACAGACACACCGAATCTGCCCTCACAGCCGACCTTACACGCCTCAACGTCAAAACAAAGGTGGTTTCTTTCTTTCAACGGTTACCTTACCTTAGCTTACGTCAGGTTAGGCTAAGAAGGCGTCAGGGTTAGGTTAAGCGTTGACGTGACGTCACGTCTTAACGTAGGCGTTAAGCTAAGGTTGCGGTCACGTACGTTAGGTTAAGGCGACTTGGGGGTTGGCCTAAGAGCTTAGGTTAGGTTACGTTAGTTTAGGTGGCTGCGTTAAGGGGCTTAAAGAAGTTTAGGAGGTTAAGGCGTCGAGGCGGCCGCACCCCCTTAGCTGCTGCGGCTCGGCCACGCCACGCCACGCTTTGGGGTTTCATAAGGTCGCGCGGCGGGTCGTCGGCACGCCGCAAAGGACAAAACTGCAAGACGACGTCGAAAAACAAACAACAGGTAAAAAATAAATAAGTAAAAATAAACGACGCCGACAGGCGGGGATCAGCAGAACAAGCAGATTCCGGAGAGCGAACGAGACACACACACACGCACGCACACACACAAACCCCCCCGAGCCGAGAGAGCACAGAGCACCACCACGTGTCGGCCTCCGCTCACCCGACTCGGCTGGGCTGGGCTGGGCTGGGCTGGGCTGGCGGCCGGGCCGGATGCACGTACACGTACGGCTACAGCCACTACCCGTACACAGCCGCTCTTCACGCAACACCAGCCAAATGGCGCGCCCGCGGCTCGTCGCGGTCGCCGTCGCGGTCGCAACGCCACGCCGGCACACTTTCGGCACCACCGTTTTCGCGCGCACCGCAAACAAAACGCAGCCGACACACACAGAGAGAAAAAAAAAAACACAGAGCGCGAGACGGGCGGCGGCGCACCTTTCGCCAGCCGGCAGGCAATCGACTCGCCCAGTACGACAAACGCGCACGCCACCCCACCCACCAACCAACCAACCAGTCGTCGTCGTCGTCGTCGTCCCGAAATCAAACAAACTCTCAAAAGCACAGCCCCTGCTGCCAACGGACGCAGGCGCCACGCAGCTCCCTTCCCGCCACACTCGATTCGCAGCGCAACTCACCCGGCACACCGTCAAACGACGGGCTGGGCTCGCCGCATCGCCGCAACCTACACACCTTCCACGCCACGACGCACAGCCCCACCAGACGCCCGTGCCGCAACGACACTACTGCACTACCACTACCGCACTACTCCTCTCGCCCTTGCCATACACGACACAACACGCCAAAAAATGAAAATCCAAATACAAACAAAAACACCGCCCCCACGACCCAAACACATGCACGGCGCGCCAACACACGCGAGGCAAGGCACGCAGCAAACGGCGTCCCCTCCGCGTCGCGCCATCAACCTACACACACAAGGCAACCAACAACAGCCAGCCAGCCAGCCCGCCCCACTCTCACGCCGCAAAAACAGAAAACACACCGAAACCGCCAAACGCCGCACATTCGCGCTTCGCACTTACCACACACCTCTCGGCATCCGTTTCGCACACAACGACGCGACGCACAATACATCATCACGGGCTACGCACGCACACCGCGACCCACTTTTTTACGACGCCCTCGGCAGAGCACACGTGCCCACGCCCACACACAGTCGACACAACGACGCAGCGCGCAGCAGACGCGGCCGCAACACGTACCTCCCCGACGACGCGCCAACACCGCCAGCCACTGCTCACTCGCCCAAGCAACCCGTGCACACAACTGCCACACGCGTCCACCACGCCGCCGCCAACCACCCGCCCGCCAGGGGGCGCTCACGTCCGCGACAACAGCGCGGCACCGCCGGACCGGGCCGGGCCGGGCCGAACCGAGCCGAGCCGCCGCCTCCTCTCCACTCGGCACGCCACGTCCTGCTTGCAAAACACATGGCTCGTCCCTCTGTACACACAACGCGCCTGCCTGCGGTCGCCGCCGGCATCTATCTACCTGCGCATCGGAGCCAGGCCGGCAAGCCCACACTTAAATAATGCACTTCACCAGCCAAACAAACCCACTCTTCCTTTCTTTGCACAGCGCATGCAACAGCAGCCCCAGGAGCCGGGCCCGCCGCCAGCGTCTCCTCCTCCTCTGGGCACAGCCAGCCAGCCGTTCCCACCGCCCCGCCCCTGCTCTGCAGAACAAGAAAAAACGAAAAAGTACCAACACACGCACCCAAAGCGTAAGCCAGACAAGACCAGCCTCTCCAAGGCCACACACACGCAAAAAAACAAAAAAACAAAAACACTACAACAGAATAAAATGAAAAAGAAAAAGCAAGCTGTCGCCTCGCCCCCGCCCGTCCCCCCACCCCACCACATTCGCCCCCTCCGCTTGTTTTCCTTTCTACAATTTCCCTCTTTTCCACCCAATATCCCGCCGCGGTTTACGGGCACCGGCCGATTTTGCGCCCGCCCACATGTGTGCCTACTCCCCACCACCATTCCCTCCGCAGCCCGCAGCCCGCAGCCCGCAGCCCGCTTTTCCCCCCCTCCCTGCCCACACCACACCACACCACACCACACCACACCGACGGTGCTGACGTCGACACGCACCCAAGACAGGGGCCACGACCGTCTTTTTTCCTGGGCCCATCCCCGCACCGCACCTCCTTCCAATCAACGCTGTGGCGCCTGTGTCCGCGCGAGACGCGTGCGCGCCGCCTCTCTCAACATCCGTCCGCCGTCCGCCGGCCGGCCCGTTTTTCGGCCCCCAGGCCATCCGTCAACCACCACTGCCACTGCCCCTGCCCCTGCCCGCCCCGCACCACACCACACACCGCTGCTTGCCCCGGCCGTTGCCACCAAAGGCGCCAACCGCAGCCCGCGCGCGCCAGAAACTACAGGGACCCAGCCGACCGACGAAAATCAGAGCAATTGGCCGGGAGGATCAAAAAGAGAGGTCCGAAAACCACCGTAGCGAGGCGTGGGAGGAAACGTTACGAGAAGCAGAAAGGGACCAGGAAAAATTCTGGAAATTTCTTAAAACTCGTAAACTAAACACGAAACATCTACATCTACATGGGGAAGGAACGACCCCACAGACCGAGCTGAAGCACTGGCGGATTCACTAGAAAGGCAATTCCAAGCACCAGAAGCGGTAGATGACGAAACTGATGACCACCAGGAAATGGTACTCAGAAGGGTAAAACCGCATCCTAAGTGCCCCGATCAGAACATCTTTCACAATCCAATAAACGCAGAAACCCCGTATCTTATCACATCACAAACATACACACATCCTAAGAAGGCATCAGGCCCAGATTCCATCAAACCGCAACTACTACATCACCTACCTCCAGCAACTATCAATTATCTATCTAACATCAATATATAATGCTTGCTTCAGACTAAACTACTTGGAAACAGGCCCGAGTCATCACATTACCAAAGCCAAACAAGGACTTATTATTTCCGCAAAACTATAGGCCAACTTCCTTGGAAAGGTCCTCGGAAAGCTCATTCAAACTGAACTGAAGAAATTCAATTCTTAAAGGATAACAACATAATCATCCCACAACAATTCCGATTCCGCGAAGAACACAGCACCACCCACCAGGTGACCAGACTAGTCGAGCACATATGTCAGGCCAGAAACATTAGACACAGTACTGGAGCAGTCCTGCTTGACATTGGAAAAGCATTCGGATAACGCCTTATCTACAAGCTCCACCAGTACAACTGCCCCATCCACATTATTGCTTCTTTTCTCCGCAACAGAGCATTCTATGTCCATGTACCAGGAGCGGCAAGTAACACTAGATCCATAGAGGCTGGAGTCCCGCAAGGCTCAGTGCTGGGGCCCATTCTCTACTCAATATACACAAACAAACAGCTGGGAGGACACTTGTCACTATTTGCAGACGACACTGCAGTCTACCGCAGCAGTTCTAACCTGCAATATAGAGTCACAAAAATAGAGCAACACCTACAATCCATCCAGAAATGGGCTAACCAATGGAAACAAAAGAAAAAAACAATAAACGCGGAGAAAACCCAAGCAATACAATACGATTCACATTCAAAAAGAATACCTCCTAACCTGCATATACGCCTCAGAAATAACAATCTTCCATGGTCAGGCGCAATAAAGTATCTAGGCATCAAGCTGGACAAGAGGTTGACATTTAAAGACCATGTTACACACGTTTGTAACAAGGCTGCAGCAGCAATATTCAGACTGTACCCAATCATCAAAGGAAACAGAATAAATATGCGCGCCAAAAAGAAAATCTTCAAAACCGTCATAGGAACCAGCCATCACTTACGGCTCTGAAAATCTGGTCAATGGCCGCAGACACCAACATAACAAGAGTAAAAAAAAAGGGTGCACAACAAATACTTCAGAATTGCTGCTGATGCCGGCCGGTACCAGACAAACCGAGACATATACACAAACCATAACATACTCAAAATCCCGGAAATCATCCAAAGAAAAATCCATAAAGTTTTTTTTTTTTCCACCAAACCACGGATTCGAACCACCCACTCATCAGAAATCTGGGACAAAATCCACCCGACCCAAGAACGACATTTCCCATCACGACAAAACACCACAAACTACAACATACCATGATAAACAAAAATAAAATACAAACACCATAACACTCACTCAAACAACAAACATCTACACACACCCAAGAGACCCTATCATCCCATCATTTTGTTACCCAACATAATCAGACAGAAGGCAGGGATCAAGGACAGATCCGGTCCTTCGAGTACAGGGGGTAAAAAAATACCCATCAGACCAGCTCGCTCTCTCTCTCTCTCTCTCTCTCTCTCTCTCTCTCTCTCTCTCTCTCTCTCTCTCTCCGTGCCGACGCTGCCCCGCACACGCGTTCGCGTTCGCGTTCGGCCGACACCACACGACAGGTCTTTGGGGCCCGGCCACTGCGCACACGCACGCCTCCTCCTCTTCCTTAGTTCTTTTTCGCTTTTCTTTTCTCCCCCGCCCCCCGCTCTCACCGCCACATCATCCCGCAACCCTTGGGGGATGTTTCCCAACATCAACGCGCCCCAATTCCACTCTCTGCCCGTGCCGCACTCTCCACTTTGCTTCTCCCCGTCCCCTACACACACGACTACCGAAACCCCGGTTGACACACCTTCTCGTAGGACAGGGGTGCGTGCGTGCGTGCGTGCGTGCGTGCGTGCGTGCGTTGTCTTGACGGTGACAGCAACAGCAACGGATCCGTCCATCCCATTCCCCCCCCACTCGGTAAAGAACCATGTTCAACCCACACTACACAACAAGGGGGGCACACACGAACGCGAAAGAAAGGGCAGGGCAGGGCAGGGCAGGGCAGGGCAGGGCAACTATCTCGTACACATTCTTCCTCAGAACCCACATATCACATCAACGAACGGCAGGCCAATTGCGGACTCAGCCGTGTCAGGCAAATCCAACCCAACCAACACCTCCCACGGAAACCCTGACACTGATCCAGCAGTACGTCCACATACATCGCCACACCAAATACGGGTGACGAGTGAGCAACAAATGGAACAATACACAACAAGGCTGACCTAATAAAAACTGCACGTCACGTCATACCTTCCAGACAGACGCAGTTCCGACGGGACGGCGGAACCGTATACGTACCTTTCAGCCACAACAACCGACCGACTGGACACGCCCGCGTCTCCAGCCAGCCAACCACCAGGGCCACACAGCCCGCAAGTTTCAGCGTCAACACTTCTTAACGTACGTTGCAAACTTTTCAAAACATTGCCCCACACACACACCACGAAAAGCGTCAACCTCTCTCACACTGGATACACTCAACACTTTTTGTCGGCGGAGCTTGAGGCCAACGGTTGACACACCCCCACCGGCCACACAGGTTTCCCTTTGAAAATTGCAGTGACGGAGGAGACGCGGCATTACGAGAGGGTTGTTTCCGAGAGCGCGAGCTGGACGGAGCTGCGGCGCCGCCGCCGAGGGGTAATGAACGCACGCGATGCCGCATGACAGCCCATCACCCAAAGTTTCACCCACAACTGCACAGGTCGCACCCCCTTTTCGCGCCATACTAGTGTCGATCGTCAATTACAGCTCACGGTGTTCGCATTTGCCACTTGACGGGGGGGAAAAGAAAACAAAACAAAACAAACATCTGACACGCCATGTGTTTCTCTCTCTCTGTTATATCTAGGTCATTGGGCAGCCACTGTAAAAAAAAAAAAAAAAAAATATTTTTACGACATGGTTGGGTAAGTGATTTAAAGACAACAATTGTGGGTCACACACCATAGACCATTTCGATAGTGTTCTTGTTCTTCTCTTTTTCCTTTTTTTATCGCTCAATTGAAATAAAACCTGGGGATGATGCAATGCTGCGATATGGCACAACCGTCGTCCATTGTACACAACTCGGGAACAAAAAGAAACCAATTCAGGGAACGTTCGTTCCTTCACAACGTTTCTTTCAACGCACTTGGTCTTTACCATCCTGTATATTCAACACACATTTCCTTTCATCAAACTAGGGCATTTCCATAACAGTTTGTTTCCGTTTCTGTGAGCACAATACTGCTTCTTCGACGTCATTTCACCATCTTAACTAGAGACAGACAACAAAATAGGAAAACAGCCTTGAGAACCCCGTCCACCAAATTTCAGTTAGCACGGCATCCAAGATTCTTTTCCGGGGAGTGCAGTGCAGCTGACGCTGCTCAGACCATATACCGTCGCCAGTCTCACTCAACTCTTGCGCATTCCATTCTACGCTACGTGACAATGCAAAAATGAATGAATCAAACCCGCCCAGAGAGCGTCTTGTGCGAGGGGACACACGATATAGAGAACAACAAAACACACAGGGGACACCACCACAGTTGGAGAGAACGTTTCCACCACGGCAGCCGCGCCGTTACGCGCTTTTTTTTTTTTTTTTTTCCTCCCCCCCACTGCACACCTCCGACACCACGGGAACGTTCACCGTCCCGTTGCCCTACACTGGCGTTTCTTTTCAACCCCCCACCCTATTCCTCGCTCCCCGGACATTTGACCGATCACAAAGTGCAACCTCTCATTACCGTCGGGTGCCCCTCTTCATCCCCGGGGCGCCAACAACAAAACAAAAACACCACCGACGCCGTCGTCTCGCGTCACCTCACTCAACTGAGCGGAAAATACACGTACATCCAGAATGACGACACCGCCTCCACAAACAAAAACCAGACGTCAGGTCGAAAGAGGGCACCGTACGTCGTGGCGCGTGGTCTCCTAACTCACCTCGCGCGTACAAATACAATACAATGCAATGCGTGTCACCTCACGTTCACACACACCTCCACGCTCCACTTTTACGTCGCCCAACCAACCAACTAACTTAACGCACCCGCTCGGCGTAGAAGCAGCTGTAGGCGGCAACGTGTTTCTCACCCTCGCCACCAACGGTGTGACATCCGACAGTCGCGGTTTGCTTTCCGTGCCACACCTCCGGCCATACCATACAAAGGGGACAAAAAAAAATATATCAAACAAGCCAACTCCAGCGATCCGCCCCCCTAACACCAACACGTCTCGAAACACCCACGCCCACGACCCGGCTGTGGCTAAAGTGCGTATCCCAACGTCACACCAAAACCAAAGGCGCCGGCGCCGCACCACACCACAAGCTACAGCTACAGCTGTGCCGCCCGTCCACCCGCTCACAACAACAACAACAACAACAACAACAACAATTCCGCCCTTCCCGCAAAGGCATTTTGGTGGCCCTGAAAAGGGCCGTTTTTTTTTTCTTTTCTTCGCCGCGCCGCGGACGAGCCTCCCATTTCCAAGAGCCACCTCCTTACTTGGAGCTCGTGTACTTGGTCACCGCCTTCGTGCCCTCGCTCACCGCATGCTTGGCCAGCTCGCCAGGCAGCAAGAGCCGCACAGCGGTCTGGATCTCGCGGGACGTGATGGTCGAGCGCTTGTTGTAGTGCGCCAGGCGAGAAGCCTCGGCCGCAATGCGCTCGAAAATGTCGTTCACGAAGCTGTTCATGATGCTCATCGCCTTCGAAGAGATGCCCGTGTCAGGGTGCACCTGCTTCAGCACCTTGTAGATGTAGATGGCATAGCTCTCCTTCCTCTTGCGCTTCTTCTTCTTGTCGCCCTTCGAAATGTTCTTCTGCGCCTTGCCAGCCTTCTTGGCGGCTTTCCCGCTAGTCTTGGGCGGCATCACGAACAAACAGGCAGGCAGGCACGCGCAGTCAGTCAGTCAGTCAGGCGCTCCGCTCCAGTCAGCGTCTCCCCACACAGTGGCACCCGCCGCACGCCGCCGCCGCACCTTTACCAGCTCGCCCTGCTGCGGCCGCCGACCAATGGGGCGCGCGCGCAACCGGCCGCCGCACCCGAGCCCATAAAGGACCCCCACCCCGCCGGCGCCGGCACGCACACGACGCACGCACGACGCATACACGACACGCGAGTGCTGTTCGAGATGTCGTTGAGAGAGGTTGCTTTACCTGCGAAGGGTGTGGCGGATCGCCGCCCGTCGGGGCCAGCTCGGGCGACTGAGCTGATCCCGGTGGCGGCCCCATCCGGCCCCCCACTTATGACGAACCGGCTTACGACAACTGACCACGACAGGAATGACTCTTCGGATTCTGATGTGCTCTCTCGTGATCGAGTGTTCATCCTTATGAACAAACTCGCTCACGGGGGTTCCTACCCGGGTCGAAAGGACGACGAGGCGACTATACTCGCCTTCTGTCACATTCGGAAGGGTGCCACTCTGCCGTACACGAGGCAGCAAGTGTCGGGTGTGCCACCGAGAGCCCCGCCGGTTGAATCGCGCGAGTCTGCGGTCCCGGCGGTGGCGGCCTCGGCGGGAGTTGCGCCGCTGGCCTCGACCGCTGAAGAGGTCGATGTGCCCCCGGCTGCACCCCTGGTCTCCGAGACACGAGAAGAGCCCGTGGCTACGCTAGCTGCGGCCGCCGAGATGCAGGATATCGACCTGCCTGACGCAAATTTGGCTGAGGCCATTGCCGAGTCAGAGCGCCGTGACACTGACTCTGACGCTGCCCGTGCGCCCAGAAAGCGCCGGGCTATGACGCATGACGACTCCGACACTCCCTCTCAGACGTCCGACACAGCGAGGCCGCGGAAGAAGGCCTCGAGGGCTTCCCGCCCTTCCACCACGGAGTCTGGGACGACTATCGCGGGCTCCTCCGCGAGCGCCGCCTCGCCGAGACCGACGAAGACGCGGCGGCCCACTCGTCCACCTGCCACCTCCCGGCAGCCGGATGAGGATGGTTTTGTCGCCCCTCCCAGGCGGCGCACTGCCAGGGCTGCTGCGCTGCAGCAACCGACGCCGCTGCCGACCGCCAACGCGGGGGCCAGTGTGGACGCGACTGAAGATGGTGCCGCGCCTCCTGTGTCGGCCCAAAAGAAGCCCCCGCCCATCGTCATCCAATGGGCGGGAGGGTACAAGGAGTTCCAGCAAAAACTAGACAGGGCGGCCACGTCCGCCACTGTCAAGACTGCTGGCCGTGACCTCTACAAGGTCACGGTGTCCTCCAACGAGGAGTACCGCGCGGTGATGGACACCATCTCCAGAGATGGCCTCCCGTGCTACACGCACCCCTCTGAGCCGCTCAAACTTCTGAAGGTGGTGTTCCGCCACCTTCCACTCAAGTTTGGGGCGGACTATCTTAGAGAAGAACTCGAAGACATGGGCTTCGGCGTCCGGTCCACCGGACTGATGAAGTCCCCGCGCACGCACCGCGACATGCCACTGTACCAGGTTGTCCTCGTCGACAACCTGGAAAATCGGAAGATTTTCCAGGTGCAGCGAGTCGGCCGGGTCAGGGTCGCGGTGGAACCTCTCCGAGCCAAAGGCAAGAGGGCCCAGTGCTTTTCCTGCCAGAGGCTCGACCATGTCTCCCGCTACTGCTCTATGTTGCCCCGCTGCGTCAAATGCGCGGGACAGCACGAGAGCAAGTCTTGCGGACTTGCCAAGGAAGAGAAGCCGACGTGCTGCAACTGCTGTTCGGCCTTTAAAAGGGGCCGAAACCACCGGAGCGGAGGGGCTGCTCCCTCTCGTCAGGTGCACCCATCCACCAGCTTTGCTGCCGCCACCAAGGGCGGACCATCAACCGCCACCGCCCGACGTTCGGAACTGGCGGCGGGCGAGACGAGGCACCCGGCCGCGCCGTCCCCGGCTTCGCCCGGGGGGGAGGCCAACCCAACACCCACGCGGAGCGCGTGGGTTGCCGCCCCGCGCAGGCGTCGCCGGCGCGCGGGCCGGGCCACCCATGCCGCTGCACGCCGGACTGCCGATGACACACTGCCGCAACAGACGACAGCACCTCGTGCTACGCCGCAACCGGCTGCCGACGCTTCGCGGCAGTCGTCTACTACGGAGTTGCCGCAACCGGCCTCCCCAGTGGCGGAGGCCGCCCCAGCGGCCAACGCCGCCCCCTCGGCCACCGATGCAGCCGAGCTCCGTTCGCTCTTGCGGTCGTTGAGCCAGCTGCTAGAGCAGCTACCGGTGCTCGTCACCGCGGTCACGTCGGCCCTTCAGGCCGGCGTTGCAACCCCGCCGCGTCATGGATAATCGCCACATCCATGGCCTCACCGTTTGCGCTTTCAACGCAAACAGTTTGGTCCCCCAACAAGGGGAATTCAGGGAGTTCTTGCGCGACGAGGCAATTGACATCTGCCTCGTGTGCGAGACCTTTCTGAAGCCGGGGATACATGTCAAGGTGGCCAACTATCGGTGCTACCGCACCGACAGGTTGACGCATGGCGGGGGGACGGCTATTTATATCAAGGCGTCCCTCAAGCACCATGACGTCCCGCTTCCGCCCCTCACTGCAGTGGAGGCCACTGGGGTGGCTGTCACCACGACGGCAGGGGTGATCACCTTCGTTGCGGCCTACAGGCCGCCGAGGGGACTGCTTCAGGAGGCCGACATCGACGCCCTGCTGGCTCTGCGCGGGAAAGTCTTCATTGCGGGTGACTTGAATGCCAAGCACACGCAGTGGAACTCCCGCGTTACCAATGCCAGCGGCCGCCGACTCCTCCGCGCCACACAGCGGCATGGCGCGATAGTACTGGGGCCTTATGATCACACTGTCTTCCCCCATCGAGGCCAGTCAGATGTGCTCGACATCGCCGTACTCAAAGGTGTTGGGCACTTCACTTCGGCCACCGTTCGATGTGCCATGTCGTCCGATCACCTCCCGGTGGTCTTCGACATGGACGTCATCGGTGCATGTCTGCCGTCCGTCCGCCGCAACTTCCGTGGCATCGACGAGACGCGCTTCCGTGACGAGGTCCTTGCCCGACTCGAGGGCGCGCCAGATCCCGCTGTGCATGGGGCTGAAGAAGCGTTAGCCTTCTTCACGCGGCACACACTAGCTGCGGCGGAGGCGGCCACCCCCAGGCGGCCGGACCGGCCGCGAGACATGTCGCGCCAACTCCCGCCGCCTATCCTGGAGGCGATAACAAACAAGAATCGCCTCTTCCGGGAGTGGCAGCTCACACGGCAGCCAGAAACGAAGCGCCGCCTCAACAGGGCGCGACGCGAGATTCGGGCAGCCATCGATGAACATCGGAATCGGGACTGGGCGGGCTTGGTGGCCACCCTAACTACGACGGATGGTAGTGCCTGGCGGACCGCCAAGCGCTTCCTTCGTCGTCGCCAGCGAGTCCCGCCTCTCCATGCGGGCGCGGACGTTGTCTGCGAGCCGGATGCTAAAGCCAGCATCCTCGCGGACACGTTCGCAGAAAATTTTCGTCCTGTTGATGGTGTGCTCGATCCCGATCATGTTCGTCTGGTGGAGGATCGCCTGCCGGTCTTCCTCGCTGCAAGGGAGGCTGACGATGTGATCGAGGAGATAACACCCGAGGAAGTGGACCTGCAGCTCCGTCGCCTCAATCCGAGGAAGGCGGGTGGCACCGATGGTGTCACCAACCACCTGTTGAGGATGATACCGCCGGAGGTACACCAATCTCTGGCGGACATCTTTAACAGTATCCTCCGCACTGGGACCTTCCCTTCCGCATGGAAACATGCGGAAGTGGTTGCCATCCCCAAGAGCGGCAAGGATCCGCGACTGGCAGCGCACTACAGGCCGATCAGTCTGCTCCCGTCCCTCTCAAAAGTGTTTGAGAGGTTGTACGTGGAGCGGCTGCTGCGCATCGTGACAGAGCAGCAACTCCTTCCCGAGGAGCAGTTTGGTTTCCGGCGGGGCCACTCTACCACACAGCAGCTGTTGCGCCTCGTGGAGCAGGCGATGCGTGCGCTGGAGACGCGAGAGTACCTCGGGGCGGTACTTCTCGACGTCTCCAAAGCCTTCGACTGCGTGTGGCACGACGGCCTCGTGTACAAACTTTTTGTGCACGGGGTCCCGACGTCGCACGTGGTCCTGCTGCGCTCGTATCTCTCGGGGCGCACTTTCCACGTCCGAGCTGATGAGGGCACATCCACCGACCGGCAGATTCGGGCGGGAGTGCCGCAGGGGTCGGTCCTCGGTCCCCTGCTGTACTCCCTGTACACCGCCGACGCCCCGCGGGTGGCACGCGTGGAGTTGGCGCTTTATGCTGACGACACGGCGCTGTTCACCCGCAGCATGAACGCGGCCGAGATGCGCCGCCGCCTCCAGCTCGGATGTGACGTCCTGGGTGCCTGGTCCACGAAATGGCGCCTTAAGTTTAACGCTGCGAAGAGCCAGGCTGTCATCTTTAGCAGAAGGATGATGCCACCGGACCTACCGCCGGTCACGATCATGGGGGGCCCCATTCCATGGTTGCGGACCGGCAAATATCTCGGGGTGACATTGGACAGACACCTGACGTGGCTGCCACACATCCGCGACGTCAGAGGGCGGGCAGTGGGGCGCCTTCGTGCGCTTTACCCATTCCTCAATCCCTCATCGACGCTTCCTCCACGCCATGGCCTCACCATGTATCTGTCCCTCGTCCGACCGGTACTGGAATATGCGGCCGTGGTGTGGGGTAACGCGGCAGCGACACACATTGCGACGCTTCAACGCGTGCAAAATAGGGCGCTACGACTTGCGCTCCACAAGCCGCCTCGCTACCCAGCAAGGCTGCTCCATGAGGAAGCGGGCATCCCTTTCCTACGGGATCGCTTCCGGCAAATCGCCAGGGTGTTCTACAGCGATGCAGAACACTCTGCCAGTCGCCTGATTCGTGGTCTGGGCCGCCAGGTCCACCACAGGCCAACGACTCGATGGCCAGATCTCCTGCGAGAGTAATTTCTCTCGCTGCACGATGTCGGTAACAAATATGGCGTCGCAATGACTGACGCCTAGTGAGGACAGCTCACTCTGTTAGGAATAAAAGCACCCTGAAGATGTCACTGCAGGAACAGCAGCACCGCTGCTTAACCTGCCCCTACACCTGGCATATGAAGCCAGCGTTTTACAGCGAGCGAGCGAGCGAGGCGCCGGCACGCACTCCGCTGCTCGACTCGCTGCGGCTCGCACCGTTTGGGGCGTTGTGCTTTTCTTTCTCGCTTCTTTCGAAACTAGCCCATCGCCATGTCCGGACGCGGAAAGGGAGGCAAAGTCAAGGGCAAGTCAAAGTCCCGCTCAAGCAGGGCTGGGCTCCAGTTCCCGGTCGGCAGAATCCACCGCCTCCTGCGCAAGGGAAACTACGCCGAGCGCGTCGGCGCCGGGGCGCCCGTCTACCTCGCCGCCGTCATGGAGTACCTCGCGGCTGAGGTGCTCGAGCTGGCCGGAAACGCGGCCCGCGACAACAAGAAGACGCGCATCATCCCGCGCCACCTGCAGCTCGCCATACGCAACGACGAGGAGCTCAACAAGCTCTTGTCGGGCGTCACCATCGCACAGGGAGGTGTCCTGCCCAACATCCAGGCCGTCCTGCTGCCAAAGAAGACCGAGAAGAAGGCCTAAAAGAGAGACAGCGCAATCGGCAACCGCCGCGTGCTCCCTTGGCACGCAGCGCGCCATTTGCCGCCTCGGCTCAAAAACAAAACACAATCGGCCCTTTTCAGGGCCACCACACAAACCTACGTCCAAAGCAGAATTCCAGTCGTTCGTCGCACCACTTTTTTTTTTTCTCTCTCTCTCTCTTTCTGTGTACGGTTTTTCCTTCTTACACACACAGGCGCCGCCATCTTGTACACACGTACTTGGCCACCTCCTCCACTCCACTCCACGCACGCACAGTCTCGCGACCATTAACCAGCACACGTGGCGCACAACAACACACCTCAAAAATAACCCCTCGGCACTCAGCCGCGCCGCAACACACAGCCCATCCACCGACAAGAAGCATACAAGCAAAGAGGGAGGGGAAGGAAGGAAGGAAGGAGCTCACACAACGCAAGGGCACGCTTCCTTCCCTCCCAACCGCACCGCACACCACGTCAAAAAAACTCCAAACAAAACTAAAAGGCCAAGTAGACTAAAAAGGAAAAGAAAAACCAGCAACACAGACTCTTTCGCACTTTTCAACTTCCGAACACTGTGGTGGCCCTGAAAAGGGCCGTTTTTCAATCTCTCTTTCCTTCCTTCGGTCTCACACCGCCTAACCGCCGAAACCGTACAGGGTGCGCCCCTGCCTCTTCAGGGCGTACACCACGTCCATGGCCGTCACAGTCTTGCGCTTGGCGTGCTCAGTGTACGTCACCGCGTCGCGGATCACGTTCTCCAGGAACACCTTCAGCACTCCGCGCGTCTCCTCGTAGATCAGACCAGAGATGCGCTTCACGCCGCCCCTGCGCGCCAGGCGGCGGATCGCGGGCTTCGTGATGCCCTGGATGTTGTCGCGCAACACCTTGCGGTGCCGCTTGGCGCCACCCTTGCCGAGCCCCTTTCCTCCCTTGCCGCGGCCTGTCATTCTTCTTCTTCAAGCGTCTCAACCACAATAATATAAAAAAACAGAAAGCAAGGCAAGCTCCTCACCCGGCGCTAGCGAGTCGGCTACGGTTGTGGCGCCCAGCGCGCGCGCCGCCCCCCTATATAGACTCTGGGGCCCCGCGGCCCGCCCTCCCCTCCCCCCCACCACCGCGCACCGAGGGCATATAAGCGCAGCACCGGGGCGCGCGGGCCCCATTCCGAGCTGCGATGTCGAACCAATCGAACGCATGTACAGGAGCTGAGGGTGTGGCGGATCGCCGCCAGGCGGAGCTTGCTTCGTCGGCGGCCCCATCCGGCCCCCCACTGAAGACAACCCGGCGCATTCACCCGGCTCACGAATTGGACGATTCTCCGGTTCTTCCAGCTGCAGAAGGAAGTGCTGCGTCCCCCGGCGGCGAACTGCCGCCGTCGCAGCCTACACTGGACGTCACAACTGGGCGATGCGGCATCGATTCAGGAATCGATGAAGCCGCCCTTAGGGAGTTAGATAGGGCAAATGGCGCGTCAGGGCCCCCTTCACGTGGGACCAGCCCGCGCGCGCCGAGGCAAAGGCAGTGTTCCACGAGTGTCCCCCGCCCCTCGCCCGCCCCACTCGATATGCCAGACATTTCCGATGCCGTCTGCGTCTCTGAGTCGGACAGTGACTCCGTCACTGGCTACATCGACGACAGCGACATCGCGGAGGGCCTAGAGGAGAGTCTTATCGCCCTCCGCGACGCCGCGGAAGAGGAGGGACTGCCCTGTGACCCCGCTCTGCGGGCGCGGATTCTCTTCCCTAACGCCGCTGCCGCTGACGCCGACGGCGACGCCATGCAATGCGAGATGGAGTCGCGTAAGAGGAAACCAGCGGCCGCCTCTTCCGACTCCGAAGCTGCCCCCTCCGAGGCCGCTCGTGGGAAGAAGCAGAAGGCCGCCGCCGACGCTGAGGGCTTCGCCGTCCCCAGGAAGACGGCACCCCCGCCGCCGCATTGTCAAGACGCCGGTCCTCCCGGTGCACAATCAATTTGCGGCGCTTTCCGACGGTGCGGCGGACTCCTCTCCACCCCCTCCACCCCCATCCACAACTCCCCACCCCAATCCTACCCGTCCCCCTCCCCTCACAATCGAATATGCGGAGTCCTACAAATCCCTGCACGACCTGCTCATTCACGTCACTGACTCCGATTTCCGAGTGAAGACGATTGGCGAAAACTTGTACCGCCTCTATCTCCAGACGCCTGTTGACCTCCAGAAGGTCTACCACGTCCTTGGGTCCCACAGCATCGGCTACAGCACCCCCCCTGAGAGGTCCAAACGGATTAGGGTTGTCGTCCGCGGGCTCCCCTTTAAATATACGGACGACGACCTCCGGGAAGCGCTGACAGCTTTCAATATTACTCCTGCTGTCATTTCCCGAGTAGTCTCCCCCCGCACTAAACTCCCCACCCCCCTTTTCTTCGTCTCAGCCGACGATACCCCAGCCAACCAAGTCCTTATGCACCTGACCTCCATTGACAATTGCACGGTCACCATGGAGAAGCCCCGTTCCAGGCGCCTCATTCTAATATGCTACCGGTGCCAGGGCCTGGCGCACTTTGCGAGTAATTGTACTCGTGCGGTGCGCTGTGTCAAGTGCGCCGGCGGCCACGCCTCCTCCACTTGCGTCAAACCCCGCGAGGTCCCCCCTACCTGTGCTCGCTGTAATGGGGCGCACACGGGCAACTACTTGGGTTGTCCGGCAGTCAAAGCCCACCGCGCCAATCTGCGTCGCTCCGTCGCCCCTCCAACGATGGACCGTCGTGGACTTACTTATGCGACTGCCCTTGGTCGGTCGGAACCCTCCCCCGCCCATACCCCCCGCCCCCCCCGTTTCCCACGATCATACCACCCTGCCCCGCCCCCACTCCTCTCTATCCCCATCCCCCCTCCTGACTCCCACACCCCCTGTCCCTACCCCCAACACTCCGTATCCACCCCAATTCCCCCCCCACCCCCTCCCCTCCTTCCTCACGTCCATCCCGGTCCTTCCCCGCACCCTCCACCCTCCTCCCCTGTCCACCCGGTCTTTGGTGACCTCATTTCCAGTGTTGTGGAGGCATTGACCTCTGCACTCACTGGGGCACTAGACACCATCCTCACCTCCATTCCCCAGCAGATTGCTACTGCCCTTTCCCATTCCATCTCCCCCATCACCACCGCCCTCCCCACCACCCAACATGGCCATTAGACTCCATGGCCTTACCGTACTAATCTGGAATGCCAATGGCATCTACCGCCAGCAAGGTGAGTTTCGGCAGTTCCTCCTTGATGAGGGGGTAGACATCTGTCTTGTTGCCGAAACCCACCTTAAACCTGGGGTGAACGCCAGGGTACCAAACTTCTGCTGCTACCGGTCAGACCGGCCGACAGCACGAGGCGGCACGGCAGTATACGTGCGTGCCTCCCTCCGCCACCACCCCCGTCACCCTCCCTGCCCTTGCCACAATAGAGGCCACTGGTGTCGTGGTGCACACCGTGCGTGGCCCCATCACCTTTGTGGCGCTTTACAGGCCGCCCCACCGCGGCGTTCTCCACGGCCCTGACTTTGCTCAGGTCCTGTCACTTGGCCACTCCCTCTTCGTTGGGGGCGACTGTAATGCCAAGCATGCCGCCTGGCACAGTCGCCTAACCAACAACGATGGCCGTCGCCTCCTCCGTGTGGTGGAAGCCCACGCCGCCCATGTTGTTGCCCCCCTTCGACCCCACCATCTTCCCGACAAATGGCCCTCCTGACGTCCTTGACATTGCATTGGTTAAAGGACTCCCCCTCCCTATCACTGCCACTACCCGTGCTGCCCTTGCCTCCGACCACGTCCCAGTAATTTGCACGGTCGACCTTGTCGGCTCCCTAGTGCCACCACGTGACACCTTGGACCTCCGTGGCATCGACTGGGCGTCTTATCGGAGACGGGTCGAGGCAGCACTCCCTACCATACCCGACGCCGCCAGGGTGGGGGCTGACCTCACCCTCGCACAGTTCACGGACGCCGCCATCACTGCTGCAGTTGCAGCAACGCCTCCACATCCCTCGCGCCCTCCGACCCATGTGCGCCCTCTCCCCCTAGCCCTCCGCGCACTCATCACCGAGAAAAACAGGGTCATCCGCGAATGGCAAAGAACACGAGACCCTGCCACTAAGCGCCGGATAAATCGCATGCAGCGGGAGATCCGTGCTGCCATTCAGACCCACCGCAGTCAGGACTGGGAGCGAAAAATCTCCGCCCTTGACCTGAGCGATGCATTCGCATGGCGCCTGGTCTCCCGCATCATCCACAAACGCCCGCAAATTCCCCCCCTCCTGGTCGGCGCTGAGGCTGTGTGCGATCCTGATGCTAAGGCCAATGCCTTGGCTGATGTGTTCGCACGCAGCTTCACCCCTGTCACCGACCCCGTTGACCCCGACCATATCCAAATGGTCACCGCACGAGTCCACCAGTTCCTCACCGCCCAGGATCCAGAAGACCATATCACCCCCGTCACAGATGAGGAGATTGCCCGGGAGCTTAAGTCCCTCCACTCCCGAAAAGCCGGTGGCCCAGACAGACTCACCAATCAGCTTCTCAAGCAGCTTCCCCCAGCCTCTGTTCCCGTCCTTACTTCTACTTTCAATTCCATCCTCTCCTCTAGGCAGTTTCCTTCCATGTGGAAACACGCGGAGGTGATTGCCATCCCCAAACCTGGGAAAGACCCTCGATCCCCTTCCAGCTATCGTCCCATCAGCCTCCTTCCCGCCCTCTCCAAGCTGTTTGAGAGGCTGTATCTCAAACGTGTCCTGATCCACGTCGCTCGGGAGCGGGTACTCCCCGACGTTCAGTTTGGCTTCCGGCGAGGACACTCCACCACCCACCAACTCCTCCGTCTTGTTGAGGAAGCACTGGAGGCCATTGAGCGTCGGGAGTACTTCGGGGCCGTCTTCCTCGATGTCTCCCGGGCGTTCGATTCTGTCTGGCACGAGGGGCTACTTTACAAGCTCTTCGGGCACGGCTTCTCCATCTCCCATGTGCGCCTCATCGCCACCTACTTAGAAGGTCGTACATTCCATGTCCGGATCCCGGGAGGTACCTCCACCAGGCGTCGTATCAGGGCGGGTGTTCCACAGGGGAGCGTGCTCGGCCCTGTTCTATACAGTCTGTTCACAGCTGACACGCCCACCGTGCCTCGTGTGCATCTCGCCCTGTATGCGGATGATACCGCGGTTTTTGCTCGCTCCCGGAGCAAGGCGCTCCTCCGGCAGAAACTACAACAGGCCATCGACTCTGTTGTCGATTATGCCAAACGTTGGCGCCTGGCCTTCAACCCGGCAAAGACGCAGGCACTCATCATTTGTCGGCGGCGGTGGCCGGTCGCCTATCCCCCTGTCACTGTGCTCGGCAACCCCGCCCCCTGGGCCAGAACAGCTATGTACCTGGGGGTCACCCTGGATAGGGCCCTCACCTGGCGTCCCCACATAGAGGCCATCCGGCGGAAGGCCTTGGGGCGCATCGGCCAACTCTACCCTTTTATGAACCCTACCTCTACCCTTCCCATTCCTCTTGCCCTCCTCCTCTACACATCCCTCATCCGCCCCCTCCTGGAGTATGCCTCGGTTGTGTGGGGCAATGCCGCGCCTACACATCTCCACCGCCTGCAGACGGTACAGAATCGTGCCCTTCGAATTGCCCTTCGCCTCCCTTACCGTTTCCCAACCCGTGAACTTCACCTCCTTGCCAATATCCCCCTCCTTCAAGACCGTGTCCGATCCTCCGCCATCTCCTTCTATGACCAATCCCGTCATTCCCCCAATCCACTCATTGTCTCTCTTGGCACCCGCCTCCATCGCCTGGCCACCACTCGCTGGCCCGACCTCCTTTCCCGCCCCCCCTGACACCTCCCATCCACCCCCCCGTCCTGTTACTTCTTCCTCTTCCTACCACTTCTCCTTTTTTGTCACCCCATCCTGAAATATCTGCCGCCACCGTCATCGCCGTCGCCAAGAAGATCTGGCCAGGACGAAGGCCTTTCGTTTTCTTCATCCTCTTCCTGTCATCTTTCACTATTCTTTCGTCTGTCACTCAACGTTTCTTTTCCGGCTAGTCAATGGAGCCGTTTGTTTTCCTCTATCTCTCACTATTCCTTTTACTGTTCTGTCACCTGTTACTGTTAATTACCGTGCAACGGCCAGTCAATTGGGCCTTTCGTTTTCCTGCTTCTCTAACTATCCCTCTCACTATTCTTTCATCTTATAAAAAAAAAAAAAAAAAAAAAAAAAAAAAAACCAAAATGCACAACGTCAAGCAAACCATACCGCCAAGTCCACTTCTTCACCACCCGTCAAGAGGAAGGCGAAGCGCGCCAGCGCTAGTACTTCCTACACGAGTCGAGGGACCACCCTCTCCTGTGCAGCGTGGCGTGGCGTGGCGTGGCGTGGCGCGCGGGCCCGTTGTCAAGGCAGCACCGGACGCCGTCGCGCACGCATATCCTCCACGCCGCATCCGCATCCGCAGTAGCCATGGCCCGGACAAAGCAAACGGCCCGCAAGTCCACCGGCGGAAAGGCGCCGCGCAAACAGCTCGCCACCAAGGCGGCGAGGAAGAGCGCGCCCGCCACCGGCGGCGTCAAGAAGCCCCACCGCTACAGGCCGGGCACCGTCGCCCTGCGAGAAATCAGGCGCTACCAGAAGAGCACAGAGCTGCTCATCCGCAAGCTGCCATTCCAGCGCCTAGTGCGCGAGATCGCCCAGGACTTCAAGACCGACCTGCGCTTCCAGAGCTCCGCAGTCATGGCCCTGCAGGAGGCCAGCGAGGCCTACCTCGTCGGCCTCTTCGAAGACACCAACCTGTGCGCAATCCACGCCAAGCGAGTCACCATCATGCCCAAGGACATCCAGCTCGCGCGCCGCATCCGCGGCGAGCGCGCCTAAACCCGCACACCGCCAAACAAACAAAACGGCCCTTTTCAGGGCCACTAACGTCTCTCCGTCGCGAGCAAAACTTTGTCGGTCGCAACGACTAGTTCCCCACTCACTCTCCAGTCCAGTCGTCCCACCCCCGGCCCGGCCCGGCGCCGCCGTTTCCAAAAAAAAAAAGCACCGCACCGGCCGAACCAAGTCGCAAGCGTCAATAGCGCCACCCACACAGGCCACGGCACAAAACGTGACGCCCGGAAAGCAAAGCAAAGCAAAAAAGACTATTCCAAAACCACCACCAAGACAAACAAACAAACGCGGCGCAAAATAAATAGGTAAAAAATAATAAAAGTAAAATACACTTTGTGTAACACCAACCGCGCGCCGCCGCCCACGCCCGCCAACGACCCCACAATCCAACCACCGCGGCACGCAAACACCATCCACACATGAAACAAACAAACGCCAGCAAGCAAGACAGACAGACAACAAGGCAACCGACCGACCACGACACAACAATCAACACCTTCCCGACGTGCTTTGATGGCCCTGAGAAGGGCCGTTTTTGTTTTTGTCCGGGACCGCGCGACAGCCTCTGGTTGCGCGCCGGCCACCAGGCGACGGTGTCAACCGCCAACCCTTCCCTGCCCTTTTTACTTCTTCTTCTTGGGCGAAGCCTTCGCCTTAGACGGCGTCGCCGTCGCCTTCTTCGGGCGCGGCGCCTTCGGCTTCTTCGTCGGAACCTTGGCGGCCTTCTTCGCCTTCGACGGCGACTTGGCCTTGGCCGGCTTGGCCGCAGCCGCCTTCTTCGCACCCGCGGGAGCGGCCGACGCCGCAGACGCCTTCTTGGCGGCGCCCGCCTTCCGACCGGTCGCCGCCTTCACGCCGCCAGCCTTCTTTGCGCCGGCCGCACGGGCCCCCTTCTTCTCCTTGCTGGCCGGAGCGGCGCGCTTCTTCTTCGCACCACCGCCGCCACCACGAGCCTTGCCGCCCTCGGCCGCCCCGCCGCCGGCGCCGGCAAGCTTGAAAGAGCCCGACGCGCCCTTCCCCTTCGTCTGCACCAGCTCGCCAGCCACGACGGCCGACTTGAGGTACTTCTTGATAAAGGGCGCCAGCTTCTCCGCGTCCAGCTTGTAGTGCGCGGCAATGTACTTCTTGATCGCCTGCAGCGACGACCCGCCGCGCTCCTTCAGACTCTTGATGGCGGCCGTCACCATCTCAGAGGTGCGCGGGTGCGCAGGCTTGGCGCGCGGCTTCTTCGCAGACGACGCAGACTTGGCCTTCTTCGTAGTGCCGGTGGCGGCGGGTGCCGCGGCAGTCTCGTTCGTAGCCGCCTGGTCTGCCATCTTTTGCTTGTTCTCTTTTCTTTTTTCCCCTTGGTTTCGCTTCCTTCTCTCCTTCGACGACGCACAACAGCGAGGGGCGCGCAGCAGAGAATAGCCGCGCACGCGCCTGGCCCAGCCAGTGTCGCGGGCGGGCGCGGACGGCCGAGAGAGCGGCCGCCACTCGGCGCGCCGCCGCGCCGCCGCGCCGCGCCTCCCGCGCTTGCTACCGCCCAACGTCCGACAGCCTGCGCGGAGCAGCCCCCAACCTGCGCCGCAACCACCCGCGCCATTCAAACCACCGAGGATGGGGCTACACACACCGACACCACGGTCGCCAACCAGTCGCCGCGGCGGCGCCGCAAACCACGGCCAAACTGCAGCCACCGCGCGCCACAGCCTGGGTCGGCCCGCCGAGAATCGCCGCCCCCGCCCAAATGCCGCCCCCACAGCCCCAGCCGACGACCCGCCACAATGGCCAAACCTTCGTCAAAACTCCCACACCGTCGCCGCGGCAGCCCGGCCACCGCGGCCGGCGCCACAGCCACACGAGCCGAGTCGTGCGGCGATGACGGCCGTGCACAAACGCACCTCCGCCGCCCCATCGCCTTCCGCCGTTTTCCCGATCGGCCCGCAGCCGTCGGGCCACGGCCGCGGGCCGTCCTCCTCCTCTCGCCTCGCCCGCCAACACCCACAGCCCTTCCAACACATTTTTCTTTTCTTTTTTCTTTTTTTTTTTACTTTTTTACGATCGCCGCCTGCGCAACATGGCACCGGCCGACGGAGCGCCAACCCCCCCGCCACAGGCGAAAACAAAACAACGATAAACAAACAAACAAAATAAATTACCAGCCAGCCCCAACTACAGACACACCGAATCTGCCCTCACAGCCGACCTTACACGCCTCAACGTCAAAACAAAGGTGGTTTCTTTCTTTCAACGGTTACCTTACCTTAGGTTACGTCAGGTTAGGCTAAGAAGGCGTCAGGGTTAGGTTAAGCGTTGACGTGACGTCACGTCTTAACGTAGGCGTTAAGCTAAGGTTGCGGTCACGTACGTTAGGTTAAGGCGACTTGGGGGTTGGCCTAAGAGCTTAGGTTAGGTTACGTTAGTTTAGGTGGCTGCGTTAAGGGGCTTAAAGAAGTTTAGGAGGTTAAGGCGTCGAGGCGGCCGCACCCCCTTAGCTGCTGCGGCTCGGCCACGCCACGCCACGCTTTGGGGTTTCATAAGGTCGCGCGGCGGGTCGTCGGCACGCCGCAAAGGACAAAACTGCAAGACGACGTCGAAAAACAAACAACAGGTAAAAAATAAATAAGTAAAAATAAACGACGCCGACAGGCGGGGATCAGCAGAACAAGCAGATTCCGGAGAGCGAACGAGACACACACACACGCACGCACACACACAAACCCCCCCGAGCCGAGAGAGCACAGAGCACCACCACGTGTCGGCCTCCGCTCACCCGACTCGGCTGGGCTGGGCTGGGCTGGGCTGGGCTGGCGGCCGGGCCGGATGCACGTACACGTACGGCTACAGCCACTACCCGTACACAGCCGCTCTTCACGCAACACCAGCCAAATGGCGCGCCCGCGGCTCGTCGCGGTCGCCGTCGCGGTCGCAACGCCACGCCGGCACACTTTCGGCACCACCGTTTTCGCGCGCACTGCAAACAAAACGCAGCCGACACACACAGAGAGAAAAAAAAAAAAACACAGAGCGCGAGACGGGCGGCGGCGCACCTTTCGCCAGCCGGCAGGCAATCGACTCGCCCAGTACGACAAACGCGCACGCCACCCCACCCACCAACCAACCAACCAGTCGTCGTCGTCGTCGTCGTCCCGAAATCAAACAAACTCTCAAAAGCACAGCCCCTGCTGCCAACGGACGCAGGCGCCACGCAGCTCCCTTCCCGCCACACTCGATTCGCAGCGCAACTCACCCGGCACACCGTCAAACGACGGGCTGGGCTCGCCGCATCGCCGCAACCTACACACCTTCCCCGCCACGACGCACAGCCCCACCAGACGCCCGTGCCGCAACGACACTACTGCACTACCACTACCGCACTACTCCTCTCGCCCTTGCCATACACGACACAACACGCCAAAAAATGAAAATCCAAATACAAACAAAAACACCGCCCCCACGACCCAAACACATGCACGGCGCGCCAACACACGCGAGGCAAGGCACGCAGCAAACGGCGTCCCCTCCGCGTCGCGCCATCAACCTACACACACAAGGCAACCAACAACAGCCAGCCAGCCAGCCCGCCCCACTCTCACGCCGCAAAAACAGAAAACACACCGAAACCGCCAAACGCCGCACATTCGCGCTTCGCACTTACCACACACCTCTCGGCATCCGTTTCGCACACAACGACGCGACGCACAATACATCATCACGGGCTACGCACGCACACCGCGACCCACTTTTTTACGACGCCCTCGGCAGAGCACACGTGCCCACGCCCACACACAGTCGACACAACGACGCAGCGCGCAGCAGACGCGGCCGCAACACGTACCTCCCCGACGACGCGCCAACACCGCCAGCCACTGCTCACTCGCCCAAGCAACCCGTGCACACAACTGCCACACGCGTCCACCACGCCGCCGCCAACCACCCGCCCGCCAGGGGGCGCTCACGTCCGCGACAACAGCGCGGCACCGCCGGACCGGGCCGGGCCGGGCCGAACCGAGCCGAGCCGCCGCCTCCTCTCCACTCGGCACGCCACGTCCTGCTTGCAAAACACATGGCTCGTCCCTCTGTACACACAACGCGCCTGCCTGCGGTCGCCGCCGGCATCTATCTACCTGCGCATCGGAGCCAGGCCGGCAAGCCCACACTTAAATAATGCACTTCACCAGCCAAACAAACCCACTCTTCCTTTCTTTGCACAGCGCATGCAACAGCAGCCCCAGGAGCCGGGCCCGCCGCCAGCGTCTCCTCCTCCTCTGGGCACAGCCAGCCAGCCGTTCCCACCGCCCCGCCCCTGCTCTGCAGAACAAGAAAAAACGAAAAAGTACCAACACACGCACCCAAAGCGTAAGCCAGACAAGACCAGCCTCTCCAAGGCCACACACACGCAAAAAAACAAAAAAACAAAAACACTACAACAGAATAAAATGAAAAAGAAAAAGCAAGCTGTCGCCTCGCCCCCGCCCGTCCCCCCACCCCACCACATTCGCCCCCTCCGCTTGTTTTCCTTTCTACAATTTCCCTCTTTTCCACCCAATATCCCGCCGCGGTTTACGGGCACCGGCCGATTTTGCGCCCGCCCACATGTGTGCCTACTCCCCACCACCATTCCCTCCGCAGCCCGCAGCCCGCAGCCCGCAGCCCGCTTTTCCCCCCCTCCCTGCCCACACCACACCACACCACACCACACCACACCGACGGTGCTGACGTCGACACGCACCCAAGACAGGGGCCACGACCGTCTTTTTTCCTGGGCCCATCCCCGCACCGCACCTCCTTCCAATCAACGCTGTGGCGCCTGTGTCCGCGCGAGACGCGTGCGCGCCGCCTCTCTCAACATCCGTCCGCCGTCCGCCGGCCGGCCCGTTTTTCGGCCCCCAGGCCATCCGTCAACCACCACTGCCACTGCCCCTGCCCCTGCCCGCCCCGCACCACACCACACACCGCTGCTTGCCCCGGCCGTTGCCACCAAAGGCGCCAACCGCAGCCCGCGCGCGCCAGAAACTACAGGGACCCAGCCGACCGACGAAAATCAGAGCAATTGGCCGGGAGGATCAAAAAGAGAGGTCCGAAAACCACCGTAGCGAGGCGTGGGAGGAAACGTTACGAGAAGCAGAAAGGGACCAGGAAAAATTCTGGAAATTTCTTAAAACTCGTAAACTAAACACGAAACATCTACATCTACATGGGGAAGGAACGACCCCACAGACCGAGCTGAAGCACTGGCGGATTCACTAGAAAGGCAATTCCAAGCACCAGAAGCGGTAGATGACGAAACTGATGACCACCAGGAAATGGTACTCAGAAGGGTAAAACCGCATCCTAAGTGCCCCGATCAGAACATCTTTCACAATCCAATAAACGCAGAAACCCCGTATCTTATCACATCACAAACATACACACATCCTAAGAAGGCATCAGGCCCAGATTCCATCAAACCGCAACTACTACATCACCTACCTCCAGCAACTATCAATTATCTATCTAACATCAATATATAATGCTTGCTTCAGACTAAACTACTTGGAAACAGGCCCGAGTCATCACATTACCAAAGCCAAACAAGGACTTATTATTTCCGCAAAACTATAGGCCAACTTCCTTGGAAAGGTCCTCGGAAAGCTCATTCAAACTGAACTGAAGAAATTCAATTCTTAAAGGATAACAACATAATCATCCCACAACAATTCCGATTCCGCGAAGAACACAGCACCACCCACCAGGTGACCAGACTAGTCGAGCACATATGTCAGGCCAGAAACATTAGACACAGTACTGGAGCAGTCCTGCTTGACATTGGAAAAGCATTCGGATAACGCCTTATCTACAAGCTCCACCAGTACAACTGCCCCATCCACATTATTGCTTCTTTTCTCCGCAACAGAGCATTCTATGTCCATGTACCAGGAGCGGCAAGTAACACTAGATCCATAGAGGCTGGAGTCCCGCAAGGCTCAGTGCTGGGGCCCATTCTCTACTCAATATACACAAACAAACAGCTGGGAGGACACTTGTCACTATTTGCAGACGACACTGCAGTCTACCGCAGCAGTTCTAACCTGCAATATAGAGTCACAAAAATAGAGCAACACCTACAATCCATCCAGAAATGGGCTAACCAAAAAAAAAAAAAAAAACAATAAACGCGGAGAAAACCCAAGCAATACAATACGATTCACATTCAAAAAGAATACCTCCTAACCTGCATATACGCCTCAGAAATAACAATCTTCCATGGTCAGGCACAATAAAGTATCTAGGCATCAAGCTGGACAAGAGGTTGACATTTAGAGACCATGTTACACACGTTTGTAACAAGGCTGCAGCAGCAATATTCAGACTGTACCCAATCATCAAAGGAAACAGAATAAATATGCGCGCCAAAAAGAAAATCTTCAAAACCGTCATAGGAACCAGCCATCACTTACGGCTCTGAAAATCTGGTCAATGGCCGCAGACACCAACATAACAAGAGTAAAAAAAAAGGGTGCACAACAAATACTTCAGAATTGCTGCTGATGCCGGCCGGTACCAGACAAACCGAGACATATACACAAACCATAACATACTCAAAATCCCGGAAATCATCCAAAGAAAAATCCATAAAGTTTTTTTTTTTTTCCACCAAACCACGGATTCGAACCACCCACTCATCAGAAATCTGGGACAAAATCCACCCGACCCAAGAACGACATTTCCCATCACGACAAAACACCACAAACTACAACATACCATGATAAACAAAAATAAAATACAAACACCATAACACTCACTCAAACAACAAACATCTACACACACCCAAGAGACCCTATCATCCCATCATTTTGTTACCCAACATAATCAGACAGAAGGCAGGGATCAAGGACAGATCCGGTCCTTCGAGTACAGGGGGTAAAAAAATACCCATCAGACCAGCTCGCTCTCTCTCTCTCTCTCTCTCTCTCTCTCTCTCTCTCTCTCTCTCTCTCTCTCTCTCCGTGCCGACGCTGCCCCGCACATGCGTTCGCGTTCGCGTTCGGCCGACACCACACGACAGGTCTTTGGGGCCCCGCCACTGCGCACACGCACGCCTCCTCCTCTTCCTTAGTTCTTTTTCGCTTTTCTTTTCTCCCCCGCCCCCCGCTCTCACCGCCACATCATCCCGCTACCCTTGGGGGATGTTTCCCAACATCAACGCGCCCCAATTCCACTCTCTGCCCGTGCCGCACTCTCCACTTTGCTTCTCCCCGTCCCCTACACACACGACTACCGAAACCCCGGTTGACACACCTTCTCGTAGGACAGGGGTGCGTGCGTGCGTGCGTGCGTGCGTGCGTTGTCTTGACGGTGACAGCAACAGCAACGGATCCGTCCATCCCATTCCCCCCCCACTCGGTAAAGAACCATGTTCAACCCACACTACACAACAAGGGGGGCACACACGAACGCGAAAGAAAGGGCAGGGCAGGGCAGGGCAGGGCAGGGCAGGGCAACTATCTCGTACACATTCTTCCTCAGAACCCACATATCACATCAACGAACGGCAGGCCAATTGCGGACTCAGCCGTGTCAGGCAAATCCAACCCAACCAACACCTCCCACGGAAACCCTGACACTGATCCAGCAGTACGTCCACATACATCGCCACACCAAATACGGGTGACGAGTGAGCAACAAATGGAACAATACACAACAAGGCTGACCTAATAAAAACTGCACGTCACGTCATACCTTCCAGACAGACGCAGTTCCGACGGGACGGCGGAACCGTATACGTACCTTTCAGCCACAACAACCGACCGACTGGACACGCCCCCGTCTCCAGCCAGCCAACCACCAGGGCCACACAGCCCGCAAGTTTCAGCGTCAACACTTCTTAACGTACGTTGCAAACTTTTCAAAACATTGCCCCACACACACACCACGAAAAGCGTCAACCTCTCTCACACTGGATACACTCAACACTTTTTGTCGGCGGAGCTTGAGGCCAACGGTTGACACACCCCCACCGGCCACACAGGTTTCCCTTTGAAAATTGCAGTGACGGAGGAGACGCGGCATTACGAGAGGGTTGTTTCCGAGAGCGCGAGCTGGACGGAGCTGCGGCGCCGCCGCCGAGGGGTAATGAACGCACGCGATGCCGCATGACAGCCCATCACCCAAAGTTTCACCCACAACTGCACAGGTCGCACCCCCTTTTCGCGCCATACTAGTGTCGATCGTCAATTACAGCTCACGGTGTTCGCATTTGCCACTTGACGGGGGGGAAAAGAAAACAAAACAAAACAAACATCTGACACGCCATGTGTTTCTCTCTCTCTGTTATATCTAGGTCATTGGGCAGCCACTGTAAAAAAAAAAAAAAAAAATATTTTTACGACATGGTTGGGTAAGTGATTTAAAGACAACAATTGTGGGTCACACACCATAGACCATTTCGATAGTGTTCTTGTTCTTCTCTTTTTCCTTTTTTTATCGCTCAATTGAAATAAAACCTGGGGATGATGCAATGCTGCGATATGGCACAACCGTCGTCCATTGTACACAACTCGGGAACAAAAAGAAACCAATTCAGGGAACGTTCGTTCCTTCACAACGTTTCTTTCAACGCACTTGGTCTTTACCATCCTGTATATTCAACACACATTTCCTTTCATCAAACTAGGGCATTTCCATAACAGTTTGTTTCCGTTTCTGTGAGCACAATACTGCTTCTTCGACGTCATTTCACCATCTTAACTAGAGACAGACAACAAAATAGGAAAACAGCCTTGAGAACCCCGTCCACCAAATTTCAGTTAGCACGGCATCCAAGATTCTTTTCCGGGGAGTGCAGTGCAGCTGACGCTGCTCAGACCATATACCGTCGCCAGTCTCACTCAACTCTTGCGCATTCCATTCTACGCTACGTGACAATGCAAAAATGAATGAATCAAACCCGCCCAGAGAGCGTCTTGTGCGAGGGGACACACGATATAGAGAACAACAAAACACACAGGGGACACCACCACAGTTGGAGAGAACGTTTCCACCACGGCAGCCGCGCCGTTACGCGCTTTTTTTTTTTTTTTTTTTTTTCCTCCCCCCCACTGCACACCTCCGACACCACGGGAACGTTCACCGTCCCGTTGCCCTACACTGGCGTTTCTTTTCAACCCCCCACCCTATTCCTCGCTCCCCGGACATTCGACCGATCACAAAGTGCAACCTCTCGTTACCGTCGGGTGCCCCTCTTCATCCCCGGGGCGCCAACAACAAAACAAAAACACCACCGACGCCGTCGTCTCGCGTCACCTCACTCAACTGAGCGGAAAATACACGTACATCCAGAATGACGACACCGCCTCCACAAACAAAAACCAGACGTCAGGTCGAAAGAGGGCACCGTACGTCGTGGCGCGTGGTCTCCTAACTCACCTCGCGCGTACAAATACAATACAATGCAATGCGTGTCACCTCACGTTCACACACACCTCCACGCTCCACTTTTACGTCGCCCAACCAACCAACTAACCTAACGCACCCGCTCGGCGTAGAAGCAGCTGTAGGCGGCAACGTGTTTCTCACCCTCGCCACCAACGGTGTGACATCCGACAGTCGCGGTTTGCTTTCCGTTCCACACCTCCGGCCATACCATACAAAGGGGACAAAAAAAAATATATCAAACAAGCCAACTCCAGCGATCCGCCCCCCTAACACCAACACGTCTCGAAACACCCACGCCCACGACCCGGCTGTGGCTAAAGTGCGTATCCCAACGTCACACCAAAACCAAAGGCGCCGGCGCCGCACCACACCACAAGCTACAGCTACAGCTGTGCCGCCCGTCCACCCGCTCACAACAACAACAACAACAACAACAATTCCGCCCTTCCCGCAAAGGCATTTTGGTGGCCCTGAAAAGGGCCGTTTTTTTTTTCTTTTCTTCGCCGCGCCGCGGACGAGCCTCCCATTTCCAAGAGCCACCTCCTTACTTGGAGCTCGTGTACTTGGTCACCGCCTTCGTGCCCTCGCTCACCGCGTGCTTGGCCAGCTCGCCAGGCAGCAAGAGCCGCACAGCGGTCTGGATCTCGCGGGACGTGATGGTCGAGCGCTTGTTGTAGTGCGCCAGGCGAGAAGCCTCGGCCGCAATGCGCTCGAAAATGTCGTTCACGAAGCTGTTCATGATGCTCATCGCCTTCGAAGAGATGCCCGTGTCAGGGTGCACCTGCTTCAGCACCTTGTAGATGTAGATGGCATAGCTCTCCTTCCTCTTGCGCTTCTTCTTCTTGTCGCCCTTCGAAATGTTCTTCTGCGCCTTGCCAGCCTTCTTGGCGGCTTTCCCGCTAGTCTTGGGCGGCATCACGAACAAACAGGCAGGCAGGCAGGCAGGCAGGCAGGCACGCGCAGTCAGTCAGTCAGTCAGGCGCTCCGCTCCAGTCAGCGTCTCCCCACACAGTGGCACCCGCCGCACGCCGCCGCCGCACCTTTACCAGCTCGCCCTGCTGCGGCCGCCGACCAATGGGGCGCGCGCGCAACCGGCCGCCGCACCCGAGCCCATAAAGGACCCCCACCCCGCCGGCGCCGGCACGCACTCCGCTGCTCGACTCGCTGCGACTCGCACCGTTTGGGGCGTTGTGCTTTTCTTTCTCGCTTCTTTCGAAACTAGCCCATCGCCATGTCCGGACGTGGAAAGGGAGGCAAAGTCAAGGGCAAGTCAAAGTCCCGCTCAAGCAGGGCTGGGCTCCAGTTCCCGGTCGGCAGAATCCACCGCCTCCTGCGCAAGGGAAACTACGCCGAGCGCGTCGGCGCCGGGGCGCCCGTCTACCTCGCCGCCGTCATGGAGTACCTCGCGGCTGAGGTGCTCGAGCTGGCCGGAAACGCGGCCCGCGACAACAAGAAGACGCGCATCATCCCGCGCCACCTGCAGCTCGCCATACGCAACGACGAGGAGCTCAACAAGCTCTTGTCGGGCGTCACCATCGCACAGGGAGGTGTCCTGCCCAACATCCAGGCCGTCCTGCTGCCAAAGAAGACCGAGAAGAAGGCCTAAAAGAGAGACAGCGCAATCGGCAACCGCCGCGTGCTCCCTTGGCACGCAGCGCGCCATTTGCCGCCTCGGCTCAAAAACAAAACACAATCGGCCCTTTTCAGGGCCACCACACAAACCTACGTCCAAAGCAGAATTCCAGTCGTTCGTCGCACCACTTTTTTTTTTTTCTCTCTCTCTCTCTTTCTGTGTACGGTTTTTCCTTCTTACACACACAGGCGCCGCCATCTTGTACACACGTACTTGGCCACCTCCTCCACTCCACTCCACGCACGCACAGTCTCGCGACCATTAACCAGCACACGTGGCGCACAACAACACACCTCAAAAATAACCCCTCGGCACTCAGCCGCGCCGCAACACACAGCCCATCCACCGACAAGAAGCATACAAGCAAAGAGGGAGGGGAAGGAAGGAAGGAAGGAGCTCACACAACGCAAGGGCACGCTTCCTTCCCTCCCAACCGCACCGCACACCACGTCAAAAAAACTCCAAACAAAACTAAAAGGCCAAGTAGACTAAAAAGGAAAAGAAAAACCAGCAACACAGACTCTTTCGCACTTTTCAACTTCCGAACACTGTGGTGGCCCTGAAAAGGGCCGTTTTTCAATCTCTCTTTCCTTCCTTCGGTCTCACACCGCCTAACCGCCGAAACCGTACAGGGTGCGCCCCTGCCTCTTCAGGGCGTACACCACGTCCATGGCCGTCACAGTCTTGCGCTTGGCGTGCTCAGTGTACGTCACCGCGTCGCGGATCACGTTCTCCAGGAACACCTTCAGCACTCCGCGCGTCTCCTCGTAGATCAGACCAGAGATGCGCTTCACGCCGCCCCTGCGCGCCAGGCGGCGGATCGCGGGCTTCGTGATGCCCTGGATGTTGTCGCGCAACACCTTGCGGTGCCGCTTGGCGCCACCCTTGCCGAGCCCCTTTCCTCCCTTGCCGCGGCCTGTCATTCTTCTTCTTCAAGCGTCTCAACCACAATAATATAAAAAAACAGAAAGCAAGGCAAGCTCCTCACCCGGCGCTAGCGAGTCGGCTACGGTTGTGGCGCCCAGCGCGCGCGCCGCCCCCCTATATAGACTCTGGGGCCCCGCGGCCCGCCCTCCCCTCCCCCCACCACCGCGCACCGAGGGCATATAAGCGCAGCACCGGGGCGCGCGGGCCCAGTCGAGACGTGGGTGCCGACCGGAGCGGACCGTGTGCCGCGCAGCAGGAAGAGTCGACCGAGCGCAGCGCCGCGTACCCACCCCATCCCCTCCACTGGACCGAGGGAGACACTGCAGCCGTCGCGGAACATAGCGCCAGCCCATGCGGTGACCAGCCGCCTCCATCAACACCAAAGAACGAGAAGGCAGAATAGCAGAATAGTGCCCCCGCACCTCCCACATCAAGGTGCAATCCAAGAGAGCAATATTTGTCGTGTCGGTCTGTCTGAGTAATCAGGCAGACAAGCAAAAGTGTCGTGTTCGTCTACCTAGCGTAAGCGGGTAGACAAGCAAAATTGTCGATACACTAGCGTCGCACGGCAGCCAGCGCTGCCTCCTCCCACCAGAGTAGGGAAATTTCCGTACCAGGGCCGGGGGCTTTCCTCGCACTTGCGCAAATAGCAACTGGCGAGGCTTGCCACGTAACCCGCGTGCGTGTAGTGAACACCGACCTGACTCGTGGATACTAACTGTGACAACGAAACGAGGCAGAGTCGGAACCCCCGACGTGCGACCACACTGAACAAACACAACACAACACAATGGAAACGGCCGACAATGTGAGGCGAAACGGGAGTACTTCCTGTGCAACCTCACGACCTACAACACCAGACTACCACGACACCGTAGCGTCCCATGGAAAGCTACAAGCTGCTTCAGCATCCAGCAGCACCACACAGCAAACATCTCCCCACAATCCCTGGCATGATGTAGGGCCCAGGGGGAAAGTAATCCGCCAACCACCACGTCCGACGACAACTGAGGGGCAGGACCAGCCACCACGCCGCCGGACACCAGAGCCGGACTACAACAACGCGGAGTCGCCACTGTCTCCCACGCCGTCATCACCAGCCAGCGGAAGACTAACTATAGACACACGGAGCCCACCACCAGATATGACCAATTACATTACCACAACATATGAAGCCACCCAACTCCCGGAATCATATACACAACACAAACTGGCCAACTTCTATAAACAATATATATCCAGAGATATTAGGGAGGCCACTAAGTATATAAAGATGACACAATACGGGAAAGCGTACATCAGGATATTTATGGGCGGGATTGCAGGACGACTACAATCGGATTTCAGAAAACACGGGAACACGAAGACTGTAATAAGGGAACTGCCACCTAGGGAGAACACAGGGGATCGGCCCCAACAGCGACAACCCCCAGCGCTAAGCGTCGTAATTAAAAGAATACCTCACGACGTAGAGGAAGGGGAGGTACTCCAGCAACTTAAAGACCAGGGGCTGCAAGTAAATAAAGTGTGGCGAATGCGATCCCGTAAAAGAGACGGAGCACCCACACAAAACTTCCGTGTCATCTCTAGAGATAAGAACACTATAGACACCATGTTAAACAAAGGCGTAGTCATAGACTACGCACACAAAGAGGCAGAACCCTCCCACCTCCCACCCCCCATCGCGGCCCAATGTGGAAAATGCCTGGCATACGACCACACAACAGACAAGTGCACTAGCGGACAACCAAAGTGCCCAAAATGCGGTGGGAACCACCCACTGGCGCAATGCACCGACAGCAACGCGGTAAAATGCGCGAATTGCACAGGTGCGCACTCTGCGCTGTCTTATAAATGCCCCCAAAGACCCAAAGTGGTAACCAACACAGAGATACAGGCTCCCATAAGGTCGGCGGACGAGCGCACACTCATCCCAATAGAGGAGGATATATTTCGACAGCAAGCACTCCTAACCGACGACTTTATAAGAGTCACAACACTCGTACTAATGAACCTCTTCCAAAACAGGAAAGATGAAGTGGTAAAAGCGGTGGGGCAGGCAGTCGACCAAATACTGGAAAAGAAAATACATATAACACAGTCTGGAAACAAAATGCACGTCAGCATCAAAGATAACTGGCAGCCAGAAAAACATCTACACGAAACGGACATAACACAAGCACACACATAAGACACACAAAACAAACTACACCACAGATCCCTGGGAGCAGACATGGCTACACAAAATGAACAAAGGAAGACCAACCTGCTCTTCGTAAATATACAAGGAGCAGGAAAGAAAAAACAAATATTACAACACACACTACACGAAAAAAACATACATATTGCATGCCTCAATGAAACATGGCTCACACCAACAAAAAACTTCCACATACCACACTACACATGCTACAGGCGAGACAGAGACAACGCACATGGAGGAGTAGCAACCCTGATCCGTAGCACCATACCTGCAACAGAAATCCCTCTCCCAGCAGATCACAGGAACGTAGAAGCACTACTAATCAAAATTAAGGGACACGACGGACGACCAGTTATCATAGTAAACATCTACAACCCGCCAGGTACGCCTCTACCGACGAGGTTTATACGATACATCATGACACTGGGGCGATATATACTCCTGGGCGACTTGAACGCTAGACACCCGATGCTAGGAGACAGAACATGTAACGTCAATGGGCAAACACTGTATGACCTACTACTAACAGAACCAATAATGAGACTACCAATATACCAACAAACTTTCGTGGGACACAGAGGAATCTCAGCCCCTGACCATGTGCTCCACAACCCCCAACTCGATAACAGCATCACAGACTACACGATAGGCGACTCAATGACCAGTGACCACCTGCCAATAATATTCTCAACAGACATCACGATCCCCCCTGATCCCTCCCCAAACAGACGGACCATTAGACTACATGCGAAAGCAGACTGGGATAAATATAAAGACATCCTAACACGTGAACTATCCATCCCAATAGCCATAACAGATGACCAAGACCTACAACAGGTAACTACAAGACTAGTTAACACCTTCAGACAAGCCATAGACGAAGCCATACCACAGAAAACAGTAGACAACTGGAAACCCTCCATCCCACAAGAAGCCCTAGACCTCATAAGACAAAAGAAACGACTCTACAGAGAGATCAGACAAACTGACAACCCAGAACTAAAACTAGTCTGGAACAGACTCAATGCACGCATCAAAAGACTTATATCTGAACACAAACAAAGACAATGGGACCAAACCTGCAGCGAACTAAACTACAGACAAGGTGGACGCTACTGGAAAAGATTCCGAACACTAACAGGACAGAAACAAAAGACGGGCATCACCCTAATCGACAATAACGAACCAATGACTAATAAAAAAGAACAAGCAAACCTATTCAGGAAGGTGTTGCAGGAAGTGTACACATTCCCCCAAGACCCAAAATTCAATCACGACTATAGACGATTTGTAGACCAAAGACTGCAAGAAATCCTCAACACACCAACAACCGAAACCGAAGACGACCAAGACTTAATAGGGCCAATAACACACGAGGAAATAGCAAATGCCATTTTCTCAGGGAAAAACTCGGCACCAGGGGAAAACGACATCCGACGCATACACCTACAGAAAGCACCACTACACATACTGACTCCGACACTAGCAATAATCTTCAACTACTGCCTGACAAACGAGACCATCCCCGACACATGGAAGACGAGCAAAACTATAATGCTACCAAAACCGGACAAACCACGCACAGACCCGAAATCGTACCGACCGATCTCTCTGATAGACGTCACAGGAAAGACATATGAACGAATCATCACAGACAGACTCAAAAAATACACAGAAAACAAAGACCTACTCCCCACGACACAATCCGGATTCCGACCCAACCACTCGACAAACGACCCCCTATTTAAACTGACCAACGACGTGACAAAAGGGTACAACACAGGCAAATGCACGCTCGCCGTTTTCCTCGACATCGAGCGTGCCTTTGATAAGTTGTGGCATCGGGGTCTACTGTTCAAATTGTCGCAACTGGGAATACCAGCCACAATGATAAGAACAATAAACGCATACATTACCAACAGAACATGCAGGGTGCACGTAGGAGACCAATGTTCAGACCCTTTTACACCACAAGCAGGCGTACCCCAAGGAGGAATACTGTCACCGCTACTGTACACGCTGTACACTGCAGACATACCAAAAACTACGACACCTGACGAGACAGTAGCAATGTATGCAGATGATACTGCATACTGGTGCACTGGACTGAGAACGACTGCAATCCAACGAAAGACGGGACTATATCTCCGAAAACTTGAGGCATGGATGGCAAAATGGCGGATAAAGCCAAATCCGACCAAAACCCAAACAATACTTTTCAGACACAGAAACATGACGAAACGACGAACACAATCACAAGATGACATCCGACTAACTCTATGGGACACACAGCTAAGACTAAGTAAAACAGCCAAATACCTAGGGGTGCACCTGGACGACCACATGAACTGGAAAACACACCTGACGCACCTACTAGACAAAATCAGAAACAGACAAAACCTAATAAGACTTATCCAAGGGCGTTTCCGCGGATGTGACAATAAGACGGCGATACATACATACAAGACATTCATCAGACCTCTAATAGAATATGCGACAGCACCCCTAGGAGGCATCTCCAAAACAATCGCAAACCGACTTTACAGCACTGAAAGACGACTACTCCGAAGCATACAAAGACTGCCACCACTAACCCCTAGCAACGACGTATACCGAATCACTAAAATAGAACCCTTACAGACAAGACTTGCCCGACTCAGAGGGAACTACGGTAAACACATTCTACAAAGACGCCCCGACATGGAAGACCTAATCACTACTAGACCGCCGACCAAAAGAATACCCAAACGTAAATACATAGTACCAGCGTGTACAGTGGCACACAATACAACTAAATCATTCCCAGAAACCGCCCCAACCATGGAACCTATAACACAAAACGTGCCACAACACCCTCATCTAGACGAACGACAAGAACAGTAAAACACACATACAAATAGAAATGGAAAACAAAACACACAACGACACAGCAAAACACCTGACATACACACACACAAGCACACACACACGAACAAGTACGTCGACTGCCTGCACAACAGCACAGCTAACACAACATACAATAAGTATTACCTAGTTAGTATGGAACCACCAAGTAGATATATATATACATAAATAAAAATATCATTAAGAAAAATGTACCAATGTACACACTAACTGTATATTTAGATTAAGATTTAGATTAAGATCCTTAGAATAAGATAGTAACAATAAGCATATAATTGAATATAAGGAATTGTAAAAGGAAAAAAAAAAAAACAACGAAAATGCACTTTTGTTAACGAACTGCAAAAAAACTATGAACTGTTAAATAAAGAAATTAATGTAAACCCAATAAAAGTATGGCTGAAAAGGGCATTGCAAGCCTTAAAGCAGCCCGCTCCTCCCCATCAGGGAGGAGAATGAAAAGTGCAAAAAAAAAAAAAAAAAAAAAAAAAAAAGCGCGCGGGCCCGTTGTCAAGGCAGCACCGGACGCCGTCGCGCACGCATATCCTCCACGCCGCATCCGCAGTAGCCATGGCCCGGACAAAGCAAACGGCCCGCAAGTCCACCGGCGGAAAGGCGCCGCGCAAACAGCTCGCCACCAAGGCGGCGAGGAAGAGCGCGCCCGCCACCGGCGGCGTCAAGAAGCCCCACCGCTACAGGCCGGGCACCGTCGCCCTGCGAGAAATCAGGCGCTACCAGAAGAGCACAGAGCTGCTCATCCGCAAGCTGCCATTCCAGCGCCTAGTGCGCGAGATCGCCCAGGACTTCAAGACCGACCTGCGCTTCCAGAGCTCCGCAGTCATGGCCCTGCAGGAGGCCAGCGAGGCCTACCTCGTCGGCCTCTTCGAAGACACCAACCTGTGCGCAATCCACGCCAAGCGAGTCACCATCATGCCCAAGGACATCCAGCTCGCGCGCCGCATCCGCGGCGAGCGCGCCTAAACCCGCACACCGCCAAACAAACAAAACGGCCCTTTTCAGGGCCACTAACGTCTCTCCGTCGCGAGCAAAACTTTGTCGGTCGCAACGACTAGTTCCCCACTCACTCTCCAGTCCAGTCGTCCCACCCCCGGCCCGGCCCGGCGCCGCCGTTTCCAAAAAAAAAAAGCACCGCACCGGCCGAACCAAGTCGCAAGCGTCAATAGCGCCACCCACACAGGCCACGGCACAAAACGTGACGCCCGGAAAGCAAAGCAAAGCAAAAAAGACTATTCCAAAACCACCACCAAGACAAACAAACAAACGCGGCGCAAAATAAATAGGTAAAAAATAATAAAAGTAAAATACACTTTGTGTAACACCAACCGCGCGCCGCCGCCCACGCCCGCCAACGACCCCACAATCCAACCACCGCGGCACGCAAACACCATCCACACATGAAACAAACAAACGCCAGCAAGCAAGACAGACAGACAACAAGGCAACCGACCGACCACGACACGACAATCAACACCTTCCCGACGTGCTTTGATGGCCCTGAGAAGGGCCGTTTTTGTTTTTGTCCGGGACCGCGCGACAGCCTCTGGTTGCGCGCCGGCCACCAGGCGACGGTGTCAACCGCCAACCCTTCCCTGCCCTTTTTACTTCTTCTTCTTGGGCGAAGCCTTCGCCTTAGACGGCGTCGCCGTCGCCTTCTTCGGGCGCGGCGCCTTCGGCTTCTTCGTCGGAACCTTGGCGGCCTTCTTCGCCTTCGACGGCGACTTGGCCTTGGCCGGCTTGGCCGCAGCCGCCTTCTTCGCACCCGCGGGAGCGGCCGACGCCGCAGACGCCTTCTTGGCGGCGCCCGCCTTCCGACCGGTCGCCGCCTTCACGCCGCCAGCCTTCTTTGCGCCGGCCGCACGGGCCCCCTTCTTCTCCTTGCTGGCCGGAGCGGCGCGCTTCTTCTTCGCACCACCGCCGCCACCACGAGCCTTGCCGCCCTCGGCCGCCCCGCCGCCGGCGCCGGCAAGCTTGAAAGAGCCCGACGCGCCCTTCCCCTTCGTCTGCACCAGCTCGCCAGCCACGACGGCCGACTTGAGGTACTTCTTGATAAAGGGCGCCAGCTTCTCCGCGTCCAGCTTGTAGTGCGCGGCAATGTACTTCTTGATCGCCTGCAGCGACGACCCGCCGCGCTCCTTCAGACTCTTGATGGCGGCCGTCACCATCTCAGAGGTGCGCGGGTGCGCAGGCTTGGCGCGCGGCTTCTTCGCAGACGACGCAGACTTGGCCTTCTTCGTAGTGCCGGTGGCGGCGGGTGCCGCGGCAGTCTCGTTCGTAGCCGCCTGGTCTGCCATCTTTTGCTTGTTCTCTTTTCTTTTTTCCCCTTGGTTTCGCTTCCTTCTCTCCTTCGACGACGCACAACAGCGAGGGGCGCGCAGCAGAGAATAGCCGCGCACGCGCCTGGCCCAGCCAGTGTCGCGGGCGGGCGCGGACGGCCGAGAGAGCGGCCGCCACTCGGCGCGCCGCCGCGCCGCCGCGCCGCGCCTCCCGCGCTTGCTACCGCCCAACGTCCGACAGCCTGCGCGGAGCAGCCCCCAACCTGCGCCGCAACCACCCGCGCCATTCAAACCACCGAGGATGGGGCTACACACACCGACACCACGGTCGCCAACCAGTCGCCGCGGCGGCGCCGCAAACCACGGCCAAACTGCAGCCACCGCGCGCCACAGCCTGGGTCGGCCCGCCGAGAATCGCCGCCCCCGCCCAAATGCCGCCCCCACAGCCCCAGCCGACGACCCGCCACAATGGCCAAACCTTCGTCAAAACTCCCACACCGTCGCCGCGGCAGCCCGGCCACCGCGGCCGGCGCCACAGCCACACGAGCCGAGTCGTGCGGCGATGACGGCCGTGCACAAACGCACCTCCGCCGCCCCATCGCCTTCCGCCGTTTTCCCGATCGGCCCGCAGCCGTCGGGCCACGGCCGCGGGCCGTCCTCCTCCTCTCGCCTCGCCCGCCAACACCCACAGCCCTTCCAACACATTTTTCTTTTCTTTTTTCTTTTTTTTTACTTTTTTACGATCGCCGCCTGCGCAACATGGCACCGGCCGACGGAGCGCCAACCCCCCCGCCACAGGCGAAAACAAAACAACGATAAACAAACAAACAAAATAAATTACCAGCCAGCCCCAACTACAGACACACCGAATCTGCCCTCACAGCCGACCTTACACGCCTCAACGTCAAAACAAAGGTGGTTTCTTTCTTTCAACGGTTACCTTACCTTAGGTTACGTCAGGTTAGGCTAAGAAGGCGTCAGGGTTAGGTTAAGCGTTGACGTGACGTCACGTCTTAACGTAGGCGTTAAGCTAAGGTTGCGGTCACGTACGTTAGGTTAAGGCGACTTGGGGGTTGGCCTAAGAGCTTAGGTTAGGTTACGTTAGTTTAGGTGGCTGCGTTAAGGGGCTTAAAGAAGTTTAGGAGGTTAAGGCGTCGAGGCGGCCGCACCCCCTTAGCTGCTGCGGCTCGGCCACGCCACGCCACGCTTTGGGGTTTCATAAGGTCGCGCGGCGGGTCGTCGGCACGCCGCAAAGGACAAAACTGCAAGACGACGTCGAAAAACAAACAACAGGTAAAAAATAAATAAGTAAAAATAAACGACGCCGACAGGCGGGGATCAGCAGAACAAGCAGATTCCGGAGAGCGAACGAGACACACACACACGCACGCACACACACAAACCCCCCCGAGCCGAGAGAGCACAGAGCACCACCACGTGTCGGCCTCCGCTCACCCGACTCGGCTGGGCTGGGCTGGGCTGGGCTGGGCTGGCGGCCGGGCCGGATGCACGTACACGTACGGCTACAGCCACTACCCGTACACAGCCGCTCTTCACGCAACACCAGCCAAATGGCGCGCCCGCGGCTCGTCGCGGTCGCCGTCGCGGTCGCAACGCCACGCCGGCACACTTTCGGCACCACCGTTTTCGCGCGCACCGCAAACAAAACGCAGCCGACACACACAGAGAGAAAAAAAAAACACAGAGCGCGAGACGGGCGGCGGCGCACCTTTCGCCAGCCGGCAGGCAATCGACTCGCCCAGTACGACAAACGCGCACGCCACCCCACCCACCAACCAACCAACCAGTCGTCGTCGTCGTCGTCGTCCCGAAATCAAACAAACTCTCAAAAGCACAGCCCCTGCTGCCAACGGACGCAGGCGCCACGCAGCTCCCTTCCCGCCACACTCGATTCGCAGCGCAACTCACCCGGCACACCGTCAAACGACGGGCTGGGCTCGCCGCATCGCCGCAACCTACACACCTTCCCCGCCACGACGCACAGCCCCACCAGACGCCCGTGCCGCAACGACACTACTGCACTACCACTACCGCACTACTCCTCTCGCCCTTGCCATACACGACACAACACGCCAAAAAATGAAAATCCAAATACAAACAAAAACACCGCCCCCACGACCCAAACACATGCACGGCGCGCCAACACACGCGAGGCAAGGCACGCAGCAAACGGCGTCCCCTCCGCGTCGCGCCATCAACCTACACACACAAGGCAACCAACAACAGCCAGCCTGCCAGCCCGCCCCACTCTCACGCCGCAAAAACAGAAAACACACCGAAACCGCCAAACGCCGCACATTCGCGCTTCGCACTTACCACACACCTCTCGGCATCCGTTTCGCACACAACGACGCGACGCACAATACATCATCACGGGCTACGCACGCACACCGCGACCCACTTTTTTACGACGCCCTCGGCAGAGCACACGTGCCCACGCCCACACACAGTCGACACAACGACGCAGCGCGCAGCAGACGCGGCCGCAACACGTACCTCCCCGACGACGCGCCAACACCGCCAGCCACTGCTCACTCGCCCAAGCAACCCGTGCACACAACTGCCACACGCGTCCACCACGCCGCCGCCAACCACCCGCCCGCCAGGGGGCGCTCACGTCCGCGACAACAGCGCGGCACCGCCGGACCGGGCCGGGCCGGGCCGAACCGAGCCGAGCCGCCGCCTCCTCTCCACTCGGCACGCCACGTCCTGCTTGCAAAACACATGGCTCGTCCCTCTGTACACACAACGCGCCTGCCTGCGGTCGCCGCCGGCATCTATCTACCTGCGCATCGGAGCCAGGCCGGCAAGCCCACACTTAAATAATGCACTTCACCAGCCAAACAAACCCACTCTTCCTTTCTTTGCACAGCGCATGCAACAGCAGCCCCAGGAGCCGGGCCCGCCGCCAGCGTCTCCTCCTCCTCTGGGCACAGCCAGCCAGCCGTTCCCACCGCCCCGCCCCTGCTCTGCAGAACAAGAAAAAACGAAAAAGTACCAACACACGCACCCAAAGCGTAAGCCAGACAAGACCAGCCTCTCCAAGGCCACACACACGCAAAAAAACAAAAAAACAAAAACACTACAACAGAATAAAATGAAAAAGAAAAAGCAAGCTGTCGCCTCGCCCCCGCCCGTCCCCCCACCCCACCACATTCGCCCCCTCCGCTTGTTTTCCTTTCTACAATTTCCCTCTTTTCCACCCAATATCCCGCCGCGGTTTACGGGCACCGGCCGATTTTGCGCCCGCCCACATGTGTGCCTACTCCCCACCACCATTCCCTCCGCAGCCCGCAGCCCGCAGCCCGCAGCCCGCTTTTCCCCCCCTCCCTGCCCACACCACACCACACCACACCACACCACACCGACGGTGCTGACGTCGACACGCACCCAAGACAGGGGCCACGACCGTCTTTTTTCCTGGGCCCATCCCCGCACCGCACCTCCTTCCAATCAACGCTGTGGCGCCTGTGTCCGCGCGAGACGCGTGCGCGCCGCCTCTCTCAACATCCGTCCGCCGTCCGCCGGCCGGCCCGTTTTTCGGCCCCCAGGCCATCCGTCAACCACCACTGCCACTGCCCCTGCCCCTGCCCGCCCCGCACCACACCACACACCGCTGCTTGCCCCGGCCGTTGCCACCAAAGGCGCCAACCGCAGCCCGCGCGCGCCAGAAACTACAGGGACCCAGCCGACCGACGAAAATCAGAGCAATTGGCCGGGAGGATCAAAAAGAGAGGTCCGAAAACCACCGTAGCGAGGCGTGGGAGGAAACGTTACGAGAAGCAGAAAGGGACCAGGAAAAATTCTGGAAATTTCTTAAAACTCGTAAACTAAACACGAAACATCTACATCTACATGGGGAAGGAACGACCCCACAGACCGAGCTGAAGCACTGGCGGATTCACTAGAAAGGCAATTCCAAGCACCAGAAGCGGTAGATGACGAAACTGATGACCACCAGGAAATGGTACTCAGAAGGGTAAAACCGCATCCTAAGTGCCCCGATCAGAACATCTTTCACAATCCAATAAACGCAGAAACCCCGTATCTTATCACATCACAAACATACACACATCCTAAGAAGGCATCAGGCCCAGATTCCATCAAACCGCAACTACTACATCACCTACCTCCAGCAACTATCAATTATCTATCTAACATCAATATATAATGCTTGCTTCAGACTAAACTACTTGGAAACAGGCCCGAGTCATCACATTACCAAAGCCAAACAAGGACTTATTATTTCCGCAAAACTATAGGCCAACTTCCTTGGAAAGGTCCTCGGAAAGCTCATTCAAACTGAACTGAAGAAATTCAATTCTTAAAGGATAACAACATAATCATCCCACAACAATTCCGATTCCGCGAAGAACACAGCACCACCCACCAGGTGACCAGACTAGTCGAGCACATATGTCAGGCCAGAAACATTAGACACAGTACTGGAGCAGTCCTGCTTGACATTGGAAAAGCATTCGGATAACGCCTTATCTACAAGCTCCACCAGTACAACTGCCCCATCCACATTATTGCTTCTTTTCTCCGCAACAGAGCATTCTATGTCCATGTACCAGGAGCGGCAAGTAACACTAGATCCATAGAGGCTGGAGTCCCGCAAGGCTCAGTGCTGGGGCCCATTCTCTACTCAATATACACAAACAAACAGCTGGGAGGACACTTGTCACTATTTGCAGACGACACTGCAGTCTACCGCAGCAGTTCTAACCTGCAATATAGAGTCACAAAAATAGAGCAACACCTACAATCCATCCAGAAATGGGCTAACCAAAAAAAAAAAAAAAACAATAAACGCGGAGAAAACCCAAGCAATACAATACGATTCACATTCAAAAAGAATACCTCCTAACCTGCATATACGCCTCAGAAATAACAATCTTCCATGGTCAGGCACAATAAAGTATCTAGGCATCAAGCTGGACAAGAGGTTGACATTTAGAGACCATGTTACACACGTTTGTAACAAGGCTGCAGCAGCAATATTCAGACTGTACCCAATCATCAAAGGAAACAGAATAAATATGCGCGCCAAAAAGAAAATCTTCAAAACCGTCATAGGAACCAGCCATCACTTACGGCTCTGAAAATCTGGTCAATGGCCGCAGACACCAACATAACAAGAGTAAAAAAAAAGGGTGCACAACAAATACTTCAGAATTGCTGCTGATGCCGGCCGGTACCAGACAAACCGAGACATATACACAAACCATAACATACTCAAAATCCCGGAAATCATCCAAAGAAAAATCCATAAAGTTTTTTTTTTTTTTCCACCAAACCACGGATTCGAACCACCCACTCATCAGAAATCTGGGACAAAATCCACCCGACCCAAGAACGACATTTCCCATCACGACAAAACACCACAAACTACAACATACCATGATAAACAAAAATAAAATACAAACACCATAACACTCACTCAAACAACAAACATCTACACACACCCAAGAGACCCTATCATCCCATCATTTTGTTACCCAACATAATCAGACAGAAGGCAGGGATCAAGGACAGATCCGGTCCTTCGAGTACAGGGGGTAAAAAAATACCCATCAGACCAGCTCGCTCTCTCTCTCTCTCTCTCTCTCTCTCTCTCTCTCTCTCTCTCCGTGCCGACGCTGCCCCGCACACGCGTTCGCGTTCGCGTTCGGCCGACACCACACGACAGGTCTTTGGGGCCCCGCCACTGCGCACACGCACGCCTCCTCCTCTTCCTTAGTTCTTTTTCGCTTTTCTTTTCTCCCCCGCCCCCCGCTCTCACCGCCACATCATCCCGCAACCCTTGGGGGATGTTTCCCAACATCAACGCGCCCCAATTCCACTCTCTGCCCGTGCCGCACTCTCCACTTTGCTTCTCCCCGTCCCCTACACACACGACTACCGAAACCCCGGTTGACACACCTTCTCGTAGGACAGGGGTGCGTGCGTGCGTGCGTGCGTGCGTGCGTTGTCTTGACGGTGACAGCAACAGCAACGGATCCGTCCATCCCATTCCCCCCCCACTCGGTAAAGAACCATGTTCAACCCACACTACACAACAAGGGGGGCACACACGAACGCGAAAGAAAGGGCAGGGCAGGGCAGGGCAGGGCAGGGCAGGGCAACTATCTCGTACACATTCTTCCTCAGAACCCACATATCACATCAACGAACGGCAGGCCAATTGCGGACTCAGCCGTGTCAGGCAAATCCAACCCAACCAACACCTCCCACGGAAACCCTGACACTGATCCAGCAGTACGTCCACATACATCGCCACACCAAATACGGGTGACGAGTGAGCAACAAATGGAACAATACACAACAAGGCTGACCTAATAAAAACTGCACGTCACGTCATACCTTCCAGACAGACGCAGTTCCGACGGGACGGCGGAACCGTATACGTACCTTTCAGCCACAACAACCGACCGACTGGACACGCCCGCGTCTCCAGCCAGCCAACCACCAGGGCCACACAGCCCGCAAGTTTCAGCGTCAACACTTCTTAACGTACGTTGCAAACTTTTCAAAACATTGCCCCACACACACACCACGAAAAGCGTCAACCTCTCTCACACTGGATACACTCAACACTTTTTGTCGGCGGAGCTTGAGGCCAACGGTTGACACACCCCCACCGGCCACACAGGTTTCCCTTTGAAAATTGCAGTGACGGAGGAGACGCGGCATTACGAGAGGGTTGTTTCCGAGAGCGCGAGCTGGACGGAGCTGCGGCGCCGCCGCCGAGGGGTAATGAACGCACGCGATGCCGCATGACAGCCCATCACCCAAAGTTTCACCCACAACTGCACAGGTCGCACCCCCTTTTCGCGCCATACTAGTGTCGATCGTCAATTACAGCTCACGGTGTTCGCATTTGCCACTTGACGGGGGGGGAAAAGAAAACAAAACAAAACAAACATCTGACACGCCATGTGTTTCTCTCTCTCTGTTATATCTAGGTCATTGGGCAGCCACTGTAAAAAAAAAAAAAAAAAAATATTTTTACGACATGGTTGGGTAAGTGATTTAAAGACAACAATTGTGGGTCACACACCATAGACCATTTCGATAGTGTTCTTGTTCTTCTCTTTTTCCTTTTTTTATCGCTCAATTGAAATAAAACCTGGGGATGATGCAATGCTGCGATATGGCACAACCGTCGTCCATTGTACACAACTCGGGAACAAAAAGAAACCAATTCAGGGAACGTTCGTTCCTTCACAACGTTTCTTTCAACGCACTTGGTCTTTACCATCCTGTATATTCAACACACATTTCCTTTCATCAAACTAGGGCATTTCCATAACAGTTTGTTTCCGTTTCTGTGAGCACAATACTGCTTCTTCGACGTCATTTCACCATCTTAACTAGAGACAGACAACAAAATAGGAAAACAGCCTTGAGAACCCCGTCCACCAAATTTCAGTTAGCACGGCATCCAAGATTCTTTTCCGGGGAGTGCAGTGCAGCTGACGCTGCTCAGACCATATACCGTCGCCAGTCTCACTCAACTCTTGCGCATTCCATTCTACGCTACGTGACAATGCAAAAATGAATGAATCAAACCCGCCCAGAGAGCGTCTTGTGCGAGGGGACACACGATATAGAGAACAACAAAACACACAGGGGACACCACCACAGTTGGAGAGAACGTTTCCACCACGGCAGCCGCGCCGTTACGCGCTTTTTTTTTTTTTTTTTTTTCCTCCCCCCCACTGCACACCTCCGACACCACGGGAACGTTCACCGTCCCGTTGCCCTACACTGGCGTTTCTTTTCAACCCCCCACCCTATTCCTCGCTCCCCGGACATTCGACCGATCACAAAGTGCAACCTCTCGTTACCGTCGGGTGCCCCTCTTCATCCCCGGGGCGCCAACAACAAAACAAAAACACCACCGACGCCGTCGTCTCGCGTCACCTCACTCAACTGAGCGGAAAATACACGTACATCCAGAATGACGACACCGCCTCCACAAACAAAAACCAGACGTCAGACGTCAGGTCGAAAGAGGGCACCGTACGTCGTGGCGCGTGGTCTCCTAACTCACCTCGCGCGTACAAATACAATACAATGCAATGCGTGTCACCTCACGTTCACACACACCTCCACGCTCCACTTTTACGTCGCCCAACCAACCAACTAACTTAACGCACCCGCTCGGCGTAGAAGCAGCTGTAGGCGGCAACGTGTTTCTCACCCTCGCCACCAACGGTGTGACATCCGACAGTCGCGGTTTGCTTTCCGTTCCACACCTCCGGCCATACCATACAAAGGGGACAAAAAAAATATATCAAACAAGCCAACTCCAGCGATCCGCCCCCCTAACACCAACACGTCTCGAAACACCCACGCCCACGACCCGGCTGTGGCTAAAGTGCGTATCCCAACGTCACACCAAAACCAAAGGCGCCGGCGCCGCACCACACCACAAGCTACAGCTACAGCTGTGCCGCCCGTCCACCCGCTCACAACAACAACAACAACAACAACAACAACAATTCCGCCCTTCCCGCAAAGGCATTTTGGTGGCCCTGAAAAGGGCCGTTTTTTTTTTCTTTTCTTCGCCGCGCCGCGGACGAGCCTCCCATTTCCAAGAGCCACCTCCTTACTTGGAGCTCGTGTACTTGGTCACCGCCTTCGTGCCCTCGCTCACCGCGTGCTTGGCCAGCTCGCCAGGCAGCAAGAGCCGCACAGCGGTCTGGATCTCGCGGGACGTGATGGTCGAGCGCTTGTTGTAGTGCGCCAGGCGAGAAGCCTCGGCCGCAATGCGCTCGAAAATGTCGTTCACGAAGCTGTTCATGATGCTCATCGCCTTCGAAGAGATGCCCGTGTCAGGGTGCACCTGCTTCAGCACCTTGTAGATGTAGATGGCATAGCTCTCCTTCCTCTTGCGCTTCTTCTTCTTGTCGCCCTTCGAAATGTTCTTCTGCGCCTTGCCAGCCTTCTTGGCGGCTTTCCCGCTAGTCTTGGGCGGCATCACGAACAAACAGGCAGGCAGGCAGGCAGGCAGGCAGGCACGCGCAGTCAGTCAGTCAGTCAGGCGCTCCGCTCCAGTCAGCGTCTCCCCACACAGTGGCACCCGCCGGCGTTGCTCATGTCTGGGCATCTGCCCATGTGGTATTTAAAGGTCCTGTGGCTTTTGCCTTAATGCCTTCTGTCTCAACTAGGGTTTCTAGAATCATGGTTTTGTTTGGTTTTAACATTTTTTTTGTAGTTATTTTCTTTGTGTTTTTTTTTGTGTATTTTGTTTATGTTTTACTGTGACTTAGTACCTAAAGTGTCTGGTTAGTGTGTTTTTAGGATGTTTGTAGTTAATGTGTAGTGGGTCAGATCCCAAGCTAGTGATGGTCTCGTATGGTGAGTTTTCTGCGTTTGTGTAGAAAGACTGTGTTCTTTGCTGGATGACTGTGGTGATTGTCGGTGTGTTTGTGTCTAAGTGAATGAGTGTGTTAGGTACGAACCAGGGTGCGTCTGTGATTATCCTGAGAGCCTTGTTTTGAAGTATTTGTACTTTTCTAAGGTGAGTGTCTGCGGCCATGCCCCAGATCTCACAGCCATAAAGTATTGCAGGAAGGACCACCATCTTCCAGATTTTTAGCTTTACTTCGGTGGTCAGTCCGTTGCCCTTCAGCAATGGATATAACTGGTAGAGCCTAGCCGAACCCCGATTACATACGTCAGCTATGTGTCCATTCCATAGAAGTTTGCTGTCTATTTTCAGACCAAGGTACTTTACTGTGTCACTCCAGGGAAGGTCCCTTCCATCGATGGAGAGTTGACGGTTGGGTGGCCTTCTCCTGGTTGTGAACATAATTGCATTGCACTTGGTTGGGTTTACTTTGATTTTCCAGAAGTTGCACCATTGCGTGATCTGGTCAAGGTGCCTCTGGATGTTTAGGACGATGTAATTGGGGTTCGGGTGGCTGGCGTAAATAGCTGTGTCATCGGCAAAGAGGGCTAGATGGGTGCTGTCCCGCTTTGGTATGTCATTTGTGTACAAACTATACAGGATGGGTCCCAGGACAGAACCCTGGGGCACTCCTGCCTCGATTGTCTTAATACTACTCTTAAATCTATCCATATACACAAAGAATTTTCTATTGCTTAAGAACGAGTGGAGGATTTTCAGCAGATGCTGGGGACAGTCATACTGGTGGAGCTTATAAATTAGGCCGTCGTGCCAGACACGATCGAAGGCCTTCTCTATGTCTAAGAAGACTGCCCCTGTACTGTGCCTGTTTGCCCTAGCCTTGCAGATCTGCTCCACCACCCGGGTGGCCTGTGAGATTGTGCTGTGTCCGGCACGAAAACCAAACTGCTCAGGGATGGTGATATTCCTTTCGGTGAGGAAGGTTTGGAGTGGCTTCAGGATTTGTTGCTCGAGGACTTTGCCTAGTATGCATAGGAGGGATATGGGTCTGTAATTCTGGGGAAAGAGGGGATTTTTATCAGGTTTGGGAAGTGTGATGACTTTGGCTATCTTCCATGCCGATGGGAAGTGGTTGTGTTTCAGGCAGGCGTTGAGGATGTTGGTTAGGTAAAGGAAAGCTGAGTCGGGAAGGTGTTTGAGCTGTAGTGGCTTTATGCCGTCGGGGCCCGGGGATTTGGAGTTACCGATCCCGTTTATGGTTGAGCAGACTGTTTGGCAGGACACAGGCTCAAATACGGTCTCGGGGCGTCTTCTCAGGATTCCTGGGACTGTGCGGATTACTGTCTCTTCGTGCTCGTCGGCGTCTTCGTCGTCAATTATGTTTTCACGAAACTGTAGCTCTAGCGAGTTGGCCATAGCTTCTGCTTTTTCAGGGGGATCATAGACAAGCCCATTTTCTCCGTGGAGCGGTTTGATGGATTTTGTCGTCTCCTTACGCGACTTTACGATTCGCCAAAATTTCTGTGGGTTGTCTTGTGTTTCCCGTAGTGTCTGCTCCCAGCGTGCGCTTCTGTACTCTTGCAGGTGGACCCTCACTTCTTGAGCAAGGCTGCTCGCTATGCGCCTGTCTATGGGGTCTCTGTAGGCCTGCCAACGTTTCCTGAAGCGGCGTTTAGTGCGAAGCAGCTCTTGTATTTCCTCTGGCAGGTCTTGGCGCCTGTTCAGGTGTCTAGTCCTAGTGGTTGTTTGCCTGCTACAGACTTTTAAAATGTCGGTAAAGTGCTCCACTGCATTATCTATGTCCCTTCGGTTATTGAGCCTAGCGGGTTCTGTGGTGTGAAGGTCAACGAGAGTCTTGTATTCGTTCCAGTCAGTTTCGTAAGTGTAGAAGGCCTTGTCCGCTCCTTTGTGTCTGGCACCAGCTAGCTCTAGGCCTACGGGGTTGTGGTCAGAGTCGAGATCATTGAACACTACTGGGTTTAGTGCCCAGTGGAAGTTTTTAGTCACAAATATATCCAAGATGTCCGGACGGACAGTTTCATTTGTGTGGAAATGGGTCGGTTCGTCGGGGGCGACGATGCTGACCTCATTATGATTTAGGATATAGTTGTGCAGTGCCCTACCACAGGCGTTGCTGGCCCTACAACCCCAGGCTCGATTTTTGGCATTCAAGTCTCCACCGAGTATGACTTTGGGACCTAAGTTTAAAAGTGAATCTATGTCGTTAGTGGGGATGTTCCTACCAGGAGGGTGATAGACTGCGACTAGTATTACAAGGCCTTGTTCTGTTTTGATTTCAATTGCGCTTGCTTCAACTCTCTCGAGTTGGGGCAAGTCGACTAACCTATGGGGTAACCTATTTTTAACTAGTACTAGTGTGCCGCCTCCAGGGCGGTTTACCCTATCATTCCTATACATACTGAAATTTCTTATAGCTAAGGTCTGTTGTGGGCGCAGGTGTGTCTCTGATATGAGCGCTACATCGACACCATTGTCATCGAGAAAGTACTCCAGCGTTTGCTTCTGATTCGAAATGCCGTTGGCATTCCAGTTTATTATGAAGAGTGATCTTCTTTGATTACGGTCCATCAAAGAAAGACAGGATAGATGACGCTATTATTAACAGCTTTGATAGTTTGTCTGGGACTGCTTGAACTTGCTCCACCGTTGATTTGATGGTGCTGATTATTTTGGGTATGTTAAAGGAGCCCAGCACACTGGCGAGCCCGTGCAGTTGAGTCAGTGTATCGTCAGCTGCAGCTGGGTTGCCCGGCGGGAGGCTCCAGGCCGACTGCGCGCGGCCAGCGGCCGGCAGTGTGTGCCTCGCCGGAGCGGCGAGGGAGTGGGGGGTGGTGGCTGAGGTGGAGGGGGTAGCAGCAGGCTGCCTTGCGGCAGTCGCCGCCTGACCTTGTTGCTGAGCGCGTCCGCGCGAGTTTAATATGGGGAAGTTCTTGGGGCTGATAGCAGGGGCTGGATTTGCTTTCCCAGCTTCCGCTTTTGGTTTGTTCTGCATGGATTGTGTTACAGCGATCCACGTGGGGCATTTTTTGTAGCTAGCAGGGTGTTTGCCCTGGCAGTGAACACATGTTGCGTCAGCCTGCCTGGGCTTTTTGCACAGAGAGGTAAGGTGTGGGCCTGCGCACTTTACACAGCGCGGGTCCAACCTGCAGTTTCGGCTGCCATGGTGAAACCTCTGGCACCGGTAGCATTGTTGTGGCCCTTCCTTCCTCCTGTAGGATTCTATAACGCATGTTGTGTAAAGGAGCCTATTTACCTTATAGATTTCGCCTGCGTTCTGTCCCCTGACAATGGTGGCGATATAGATCGGCTTTTTAACCAGTGTTGGCACACCGTTTATGTCCTTCCACTCTTTCATTTGGATGACGCTCTGGACATTAAAGTTAAGGTCTTTGAGCGCATCGTGAATTTGTACTGGCTCTATAAAACTGGGGAGTTTCTTAATTACTACTTTCTGGAACTTTGACGGCTCCAGGTCGTAAGTGTGGTATTGGATACCCCGAATCGCCAGGTTGGTCAAGACATGCTGATAGTCCTCAGCATTGTCCAGTTGGTATTTTACTGTATCGCCCCTATAGGCGCACTGGATTTTGCTTTTGAGCCCGGGCTCTACTTCTTTTACAAAATCTATGTAATCCTTTGTGCGGTAACTTATAATAGGAGGGATGCGAGTCTTTTTGCCCTGGGGTTTAGATGTCCCAGGACGGGGAGCGTCGGAAGCATCTTGTGGGAGTGCTTCAAACCTATTAGCTGTGGGGACAGTCACCACATCCATTTCTTCAGCGTCATCAGGTGGTAGAGGAGCAGCAAGTGCTGCAGCCTCGTCCTGCAAGGCCTGCCTTTTGCTGCTGACCGCAGACGTAGACCCTGGTTCGCCTGCGTCCTCGTGTTGTTTGTGTTTACGTGTCTGTCTGTGTTGTGGCATGATTAGGCTGTGGTAGCCCTTATAAGGGCTGCCACAGCGGTCTGGGGTGGTTAACTGCTCAGGGGCAGTAAGCTGAGACTTCTGGCACAAGGAAAAACCACCAGGCACCACGCAATGACTATCAGATGCACCTTCGTTAACACCGCAGGGTGTCCAGTGCAGAGCTGACCCTATGGTACACGACCGCGGGTTACCGGGCAGCGCCACGGGCCCTGGATCGGAAAAATCCCTATACTCGGAGGATGCAGGGAGGATGCCCCGCCGCGTGATGTCGTGGCAGTGGGAAAAACACGACAATTTTGCTGGCTACATACTCAATGAGCAGTGGCAACCTCGAAGAAATTCCCACGTCGAATATCGGCGTGTCGCACAAAGACGGCGGCAAGTACACGAGCGTCCGAGCGAGTCGGCGTCTCAGCACGGAATCGGCGCACCCGCCGCACGCCGCCGCCGCACCTTTACCAGCTCGCCCTGCTGCGGCCGCCGACCAATGGGGCGCGCGCGCAACCGGCCGCCGCACCCGAGCCCATAAAGGACCCCCACCCCGCCGGCGCCGGCACGCACTCCGCTGCTCGACTCGCTGCGGCTCGCACCGTTTGGGGCGTTGTGCTTTTCTTTCTCGCTTCTTTCGAAACTAGCCCATCGCCATGTCCGGACGCGGAAAGGGAGGCAAAGTCAAGGGCAAGTCAAAGTCCCGCTCAAGCAGGGCTGGGCTCCAGTTCCCGGTCGGCAGAATCCACCGCCTCCTGCGCAAGGGAAACTACGCCGAGCGCGTCGGCGCCGGGGCGCCCGTCTACCTCGCCGCCGTCATGGAGTACCTCGCGGCTGAGGTGCTCGAGCTGGCCGGAAACGCGGCCCGCGACAACAAGAAGACGCGCATCATCCCGCGCCACCTGCAGCTCGCCATACGCAACGACGAGGAGCTCAACAAGCTCTTGTCGGGCGTCACCATCGCACAGGGAGGTGTCCTGCCCAACATCCAGGCCGTCCTGCTGCCAAAGAAGACCGAGAAGAAGGCCTAAAAGAGAGACAGCGCAATCGGCAACCGCCGCGTGCTCCCTTGGCACGCAGCGCGCCATTTGCCGCCTCGGCTCAAAAACAAAACACAATCGGCCCTTTTCAGGGCCACCACACAAACCTACGTCCAAAGCAGAATTCCAGTCGTTCGTCGCACCACTTTTTTTTTTTCTCTCTCTCTCTCTTTCTGTGTACGGTTTTTCCTTCTTACACACACAGGCGCCGCCATCTTGTACACACGTACTTGGCCACCTCCTCCACTCCACTCCACGCACGCACAGTCTCGCGACCATTAACCAGCACACGTGGCGCACAACAACACACCTCAAAAATAACCCCTCGGCACTCAGCCGCGCCGCAACACACAGCCCATCCACCGACAAGAAGCATACAAGCAAAGAGGGAGGGGAAGGAAGGAAGGAAGGAGCTCACACAACGCAAGGGCACGCTTCCTTCCCTCCCAACCGCACCGCACACCACGTCAAAAAAACTCCAAACAAAACTAAAAGGCCAAGTAGACTAAAAAGGAAAAGAAAAACCAGCAACACAGACTCTTTCGCACTTTTCAACTTCCGAACACTGTGGTGGCCCTGAAAAGGGCCGTTTTTCAATCTCTCTTTCCTTCCTTCGGTCTCACACCGCCTAACCGCCGAAACCGTACAGGGTGCGCCCCTGCCTCTTCAGGGCGTACACCACGTCCATGGCCGTCACAGTCTTGCGCTTGGCGTGCTCAGTGTACGTCACCGCGTCGCGGATCACGTTCTCCAGGAACACCTTCAGCACTCCGCGCGTCTCCTCGTAGATCAGACCAGAGATGCGCTTCACGCCGCCCCTGCGCGCCAGGCGGCGGATCGCGGGCTTCGTGATGCCCTGGATGTTGTCGCGCAACACCTTGCGGTGCCGCTTGGCGCCACCCTTGCCGAGCCCCTTTCCTCCCTTGCCGCGGCCTGTCATTCTTCTTCTTCAAGCGTCTCAACCAGAATAATATAAAAAAAAAAACAGAAAGCAAGGCAAGCTCCTCACCCGGCGCTAGCGAGTCGGCTACGGTTGTGGCGCCCAGCGCGCGCGCCGCCCCCCTATATAGACTCTGGGGCCCCGCGGCCCGCCCTCCCCTCCCCCCACCACCGCGCACCGAGGGCATATAAGCGCAGCACCGGGGCGCGCGGGCCCCGGGTCGAGGCAGCACTCCCTACCATACCAGACGCCGCCAGGGTGGGGGCTGACCTCACCCTCGCACAGTTCACGGACGCCGCCATCACTGCTGCAGTTGCAGCAACGCCTCCACATCCCCCGCGCCCTCCGACCCATGTGCGCCCTCTCCCCCTAGCCCTCCGCGCACTCATCACCGAGAAAAACAGGGTCATCCGCGAATGGCAAAGAACACGAGACCCTGCCACTAAGCGCCGGATAAATCGCATGCAGCGGGAGATCCGTGCTGCCATTCAGACCCACCGCAGTCAGGACTGGGAGCGAAAAATCTCCGCCCTTGACCTGAGCGATGCATCCGCATGGCGCCTGGTCTCCCGCATCATCCACAAACGCCCGCAAATTCCCCCCCTCCTGGTCGGCGCTGAGGCTGTGTGCGATCCTGATGCTAAGGCCAATGCCTTGGCTGATGTGTTCGCACGCAGCTTCACCCCTGTCACCGACCCCGTTGACCCCGACCATATCCAAATGGTCACCGCACGAGTCCACCAGTTCCTCACCGCCCAGGATCCAGAAGACCATATCACCCCCGTCACGGATGAGGAGATTGCCCGGGAGCTTAAGTCCCTCCACTCCCGAAAAGCCGGTGGCCCAGACAGACTCACCAATCAGCTTCTCAAGCAGCTTCCCCCAGCCTCTGTTCCCGTCCTTACTTCTACTTTCAATTCCATCCTCTCCTCTAGGCAGTTTCCTTCCGTGTGGAAACACGCGGAGGTGATTGCCATCCCCAAACCTGGGAAAGACCCTCGATCCCCTTCCAGCTATCGTCCCATCAGCCTCCTTCCCGCCCTCTCCAAGCTGTTTGAGAGGCTGTATCTCAAACGTGTCCTGATCCACGTCGCTCGGGAGCGGGTACTCCCCGACGTTCAGTTTGGCTTCCGGCGAGGACACTCCACCACCCACCAACTCCTCCGTCTTGTTGAGGAAGCACTGGAGGCCATTGAGCGTCGGGAGTACTTCGGGGCCGTCTTCCTCGATGTCTCCCGGGCGTTCGATTCTGTCTGGCACGAGGGGCTACTTTACAAGCTCTTCGGGCACGGCTTCTCCATCTCCCATGTGCGCCTCATCGCCACCTACTTAGAAGGTCGTACATTCCATGTCCGGATCCCGGGAGGTACCTCCACCAGGCGTCGTATCAGGGCGGGTGTTCCACAGGGGAGCGTGCTCGGCCCTGTTCTATACAGTCTGTTCACAGCTGACACGCCCACCGTGCCTCGTGTGCATCTCGCCCTGTATGCGGATGATACCGCGGTTTTTGCTCGCTCCCGGAGCAAGGCGCTCCTCCGGCAGAAACTACAACAGGCCATCGACTCTGTTGTCGATTATGCCAAACGTTGGCGCCTGGCCTTCAACCCGGCAAAGACGCAGGCACTCATCATTTGTCGGCGGCGGTGGCCGGTCGCCTATCCCCCTGTCACTGTGCTCGGCACCCCCGCCCCCTGGGCCAGAACAGCTATGTACCTGGGGGTCACCCTGGATAGGGCCCTCACCTGGCGTCCCCACATAGAGGCCATCCGGCGGAAGGCCTTGGGGCGCATCGGCCAACTCTACCCTTTTATGAACCCTACCTCTACCCTTCCCATTCCTCTTGCCCTCCTCCTCTACACATCCCTCATCCGCCCCCTCCTGGAGTATGCCTCGGTTGTGTGGGGCAATGCCGCGCCTACGCATCTCCACCGCCTGCAGACGGTACAGAATCGTGCCCTTCGAATTGCCCTTCGCCTCCCTTACCGTTTCCCAACCCGTGAACTTCACCTCCTTGCCAATATCCCCCTCCTTCAAGACCGTGTCCGATCCTCCGCCATCTCCTTCTATGACCAATCCCGTCATTCCCCCAATCCACTCATTGTCTCTCTTGGCACCCGCCTCCATCGCCTGGCCACCACTCGCTGGCCCGACCTCCTTTCCCGCCCCCCCTGACACCTCCCATCCACCCCCCCGTCCTGTTACTTCTTCCTCTTCCTACCACTTCTCCTTTTTTGTCACCCCATCCTGAAATATCTGCCGCCACCGTCATCGCCGTCGCCAAGAAGATCTGGCCAGGACGAAGGCCTTTCGTTTTCTTCATCCTCTTCCTGTCATCTTTCACTATTCTTTCGTCTGTCACTCAACGTTTCTTTTCCGGCTAGTCAATGGAGCCGTTCGTTTTCCTCTATCTCTCACTATTCCTTTTACTGTTCTGTCACCTGTTACTGTTAATTACCGTGCAACGGCCAGTCAATTGGGCCTTTCGTTTTCCTGCTTCTCTAACTATCCCTCTCACTATTCTTTCATCTTATTTAAAAAAAAAAAAAAAAAAAAAAATGCACAACGTCAAGCAAACCATACCGCCAAGAACACTTCTTCACCACCCGTCAAGAGGAAGGCGAAGCGCGCCAGCGCTAGTACTTCCTATACGAGTCGAGGGACCACCCTCTCCTGTGCAGCGTGGCGTGGCGTGGCGTGGCGCGCGGGCCCGTTGTCAAGGCAGCACCGGACGCCGTCGCGCACGCATATCCTCCACGCCGCATCCGCATCCGCATCCGCAGTAGCCATGGCCCGGACAAAGCAAACGGCCCGCAAGTCCACCGGCGGAAAGGCGCCGCGCAAACAGCTCGCCACCAAGGCGGCGAGGAAGAGCGCGCCCGCCACCGGCGGCGTCAAGAAGCCCCACCGCTACAGGCCGGGCACCGTCGCCCTGCGAGAAATCAGGCGCTACCAGAAGAGCACAGAGCTGCTCATCCGCAAGCTGCCATTCCAGCGCCTAGTGCGCGAGATCGCCCAGGACTTCAAGACCGACCTGCGCTTCCAGAGCTCCGCAGTCATGGCCCTGCAGGAGGCCAGCGAGGCCTACCTCGTCGGCCTCTTCGAAGACACCAACCTGTGCGCAATCCACGCCAAGCGAGTCACCATCATGCCCAAGGACATCCAGCTCGCGCGCCGCATCCGCGGCGAGCGCGCCTAAACCCGCACACCGCCAAACAAACAAAACGGCCCTTTTCAGGGCCACTAACGTCTCTCCGTCGCGAGCAAAACTTTGTCGGTCGCAACGACTAGTTCCCCACTCACTCTCCAGTCCAGTCGTCCCACCCCCGGCCCGGCCCGGCGCCGCCGTTTCCAAAAAAAAAAAGCACCGCACCGGCCGAACCAAGTCGCAAGCGTCAATAGCGCCACCCACACAGGCCACGGCACAAAACGTGACGCCCGGAAAGCAAAGCAAAGCAAAAAAGACTATTCCAAAACCACCACCAAGACAAACAAACAAACGCGGCGCAAAATAAATAGGTAAAAAATAATAAAAGTAAAATACACTTTGTGTAACACCAACCGCGCGCCGCCGCCCACGCCCGCCAACGACCCCACAATCCAACCACCGCGGCACGCAAACACCATCCACACATGAAACAAACAAACGCCAGCAAGCAAGACAGACAGACAACAAGGCAACCGACCGACCACGACACGACAATCAACACCTTCCCGACGTGCTTTGATGGCCCTGAGAAGGGCCGTTTTTGTTTTTGTCCGGGACCGCGCGACAGCCTCTGGTTGCGCGCCGGCCACCAGGCGACGGTGTCAACCGCCAACCCTTCCCTGCCCTTTTTACTTCTTCTTCTTGGGCGAAGCCTTCGCCTTAGACGGCGTCGCCGTCGCCTTCTTCGGGCGCGGCGCCTTCGGCTTCTTCGTCGGAACCTTGGCGGCCTTCTTCGCCTTCGACGGCGACTTGGCCTTGGCCGGCTTGGCCGCAGCCGCCTTCTTCGCACCCGCGGGAGCGGCCGACGCCGCAGACGCCTTCTTGGCGGCGCCCGCCTTCCGACCGGTCGCCGCCTTCACGCCGCCAGCCTTCTTTGCGCCGGCCGCACGGGCCCCCTTCTTCTCCTTGCTGGCCGGAGCGGCGCGCTTCTTCTTCGCACCACCGCCGCCACCACGAGCCTTGCCGCCCTCGGCCGCCCCGCCGCCGGCGCCGGCAAGCTTGAAAGAGCCCGACGCGCCCTTCCCCTTCGTCTGCACCAGCTCGCCAGCCACGACGGCCGACTTGAGGTACTTCTTGATAAAGGGCGCCAGCTTCTCCGCGTCCAGCTTGTAGTGCGCGGCAATGTACTTCTTGATCGCCTGCAGCGACGACCCGCCGCGCTCCTTCAGACTCTTGATGGCGGCCGTCACCATCTCAGAGGTGCGCGGGTGCGCAGGCTTGGCGCGCGGCTTCTTCGCAGACGACGCAGACTTGGCCTTCTTCGTAGTGCCGGTGGCGGCGGGTGCCGCGGCAGTCTCGTTCGTAGCCGCCTGGTCTGCCATCTTTTGCTTGTTCTCTTTTCTTTTTTCCCCTTGGTTTCGCTTCCTTCTCTCCTTCGACGACGCACAACAGCGAGGGGCGCGCAGCAGAGAATAGCCGCGCACGCGCCTGGCCCAGCCAGTGTCGCGGGCGGGCGCGGACGGCCGAGAGAGCGGCCGCCACTCGGCGCGCCGCCGCGCCGCCGCGCCGCGCCTCCCGCGCTTGCTACCAGTCGCTACGGGGATGTCGACGCGTACAGACCACGTTAGCTGCGCTCTGGAGGGGACTGACCGCCGCGCGGTGGGGCTTGCCCCGCCGCCGGCCCCGTCAGTCACTCCACTTACGACGACCAGGCAAAGGAGGAGGGGAAATGATCTGCTGATGGCCACGGCGAGGAACTTGGACTACGATATGGATTATTCGACAGATGTTTCGACTGAAGATGATACTACTCGGCATTCTACTGCGTCTGCCACGCAGTACCGCCGAAAACGAAGCGACCCAGGACCTGCAACTCAGCCTGCAGCGGCCACGGACGACGGTTTCGTCAGACCACCGCGGAAAAAAACAAGCCAAGAAGCAGCAGCCAGAGGCAACCACTTCACTGCCGCTAAGCAACCGTTATGACGTCATCCAAGATGGCGGGACGGCGGCCGCGGACGATGCCGCACAGCAGCAACCGCAACAACAAGAACAACAACAACAACAGCCACTGCAGCAGCAACAACAACAGTCTACGAGGATACCGCCGATTGTTTTGCAGTATCCTAACTCTTACAAGGAACTGTACGACTGGCTGAAGAGTAATTTGAAACAACCTTTTACGGCAAAACAGGCTGGCGGCGACAAGTTAAAACTTTCTGTTGCCACTACTGACGACTATATGACGGTCATGGACATGGCTGGGGCGCGCGGGATACCAAGTTACACCTTCCCTATGGTGCGGCCACCGACGCTGAAGATCGTCCTGCGTGGAGTTGTGCAGTCTCTCTCCAATGAAGATGTCAAGGACGAATTGGCGGAACTTGGCTTCCATGCTTCCATCGTGGACTACCACAAGATGCCTGGCACGAACAAGAGATCTGGACTTCGCGTCGTCATCCTGCCGGACACGCCTGATAATCGGAAGATCTTCAATGTGACCCGACTCTGTGCCTTGTCTATCACTGTAGAATCACTACGAAAATCTCGTGGTGTTACGCAGTGCTTCAGATGTCAAGGGTTCAGTCATGTGGCTCGACACTGCACCATGCCCTTTGTGTGTGTGAAATGTGGCGGGCCTCATGACAGCCGACTGTGCCCTGTGCCGAAACAAGACCCAGCTAAGTGTGGTCTCTGCGGAGGAAATCATACAGCTAACTTCCGATCGTGCCCCAAGCACAAGGAAGCTAGTCGTCGGCAACGCGGGCTCCCACCGCTTACTGCCAAGGAGAGGAATAGGAGGACCAACGTCGTCCGAGGAATCCCAGCAAGCTCTCGCGGCGCTGCAATATTTCCACAGGAACAAGTGCCGCCGCTGCAGAGTCGCAATGCGGCTCCCCAGCAACGCCGTTCGACTCCCTACGTCATTCGGCACGACGCTGCCCCTTCAGCGTCGCCTCAGGACGGTTTTGTGGCTGATACAGCTGCTTTCCCGACTGCTCCCAGATGGCCCTCTACTGCGCCTGACCGCCAGCAGCGTCGTACGTCTCCGGCTGATTCCACTGATCTTGTTGACCTGCTCAAGACCATGATGACTGCAGTAACCGAGATGAGTAGAGCTATCCAGGCTCTCCCCACGACTCTTGCAGCAACTGTGGAGGCCACGATTCGAAGTGTCCTTCGACCGGCGAGCGGCTCTACCACACATCAACATGAATAGAGCGCGTCGTTTTGAAGATCTTCGCATTGTCACTTACAATGCTGATGGGCTGTATCACGATCTCCAAGAAGTCAAGCACTTTCTTGTGGACCATAACATCGACATCATGATGGTCACCGAGACGCACCTGAAGCCTGCTCTAAGGGCAAACATCTCCAACTACAGCTGCCATCGTACTGATCGCCTGACGCGAGGGGGCGGCACGGCCATCTATATCAAACGTTCCATACGGCATTACGCTGTCCCTCTTCCAGCCCTTCGGCAGATGGAAGCCACGGCTGTCGCAGTTGAGACGTCGGCGGGGCTCATCACCTTCATCTGCGTTTATCGTCCGCCGAAATATCATCTGGACGCTGACGATGCCGCAGCGCTGCTCCGGCTCCCTGGCAAGCTCTTCCTTGCTGGGGACTTCAATGCTAAGCATGCGGCGTGGAATTCTCTCCACACCACCTACAGTGGCAGACGACTTCTCCAGGTCCTTGAACGCGCGAATGCCTACGCCTGTGGCCCTGAGGAGCCGACGTGCTATCCTTCCAGAGGCACGCCGGACATCCTCGACATCGCCATCACGAAGGGATTGCACCAGTTTCTGACGGCTGACGTCATTCACGAGTTAAACTCCAACCACCTGCCTGTCCTGTTCGACTTGGCGGTCGGCGCTACCGCCAGGCCGCGGAAGTACAACCTCCGCCGTACGGACTGGGAAGCATATCGCACCGACATCACGGCCGTGCTGGCGCCCCATCTGGACGCGGATCCTCCTGCTGTCGATGCTGGCATGGCAGTTTTTACTGATGCCGTCACAGCTGCTCTGCACTCGTCAACTCCGCCATCGCGCGGCCCCTCTCGCCCGCGCCCAGGACTGTCTGCCGATATCCTCGACCTCATCAAAGCCCGGAACCGCCTACTCAAGGAATGGCGCTTAACTCGCAATGTGGAGCTTAAGCGAAGGATCAATCAGTTCCGCCGGGACATCAAGGCCGCCACAATTGAGTACCGGAATAGCCAATGGGCGCAGAAGCTCGAATCGTTCACTCCTGATCCTGATGCATGGGACTCGGTGCGGTTTTTCACCAAGAGGAGGGCCACTATTCCACCTTTGGACGCTGCAGCCGGAGTGGCATACACACCGTCGGATAAAGCCAACGCCCTCGCTGACGTTTTTCAGGAGAACTTCCTTCCGGTAGCGGATCCCATTGACGCCCAGCATGTGCAACACGTCGAAGGCAGCCTTGCAGCGTATCTTACTGCAGAGGACGCAGATGACCGACTTCCACCTATTACCACGGACGAAGTCTCTTCCTGTATACGGGCCTTGGGCACCAACAAAGCACCGGGAGCGGACGACATACCAGGACGGGCGCTTAAGGAACTCCCTCATGCAGCGTTTACCTATCTCGCGCTGCTCTTCAACATTATACTTCAACTGCAGGTTTTTCCTGCGGCGTGGAAGCACGCTATCATTGTGGCTGTCCCCAAGCCGGGACGCAACAGGAAAAATCCGCTTCATTACCGGCCGATCAGCCTCCTGCCGCAGTTAAGCAAGGTCTTTGAACGGCTGCTACTTCATCGCCTCAAGCGGATTATTGATCGCCGGCAGCTGCTACCCCCGGAACAGTTTGGGTTCCGCAGCGGGCACTCCGCGACACTTCAACTCATTCGCGTGGTTGAAGAAATTACGAAGGCCTTCAACAACAGGGAATATTGTGGGGCCCTGTTTCTTGATGTCAGTAAGGCTTTCGACAGCGTCTGGCATGATGGGCTACTATGGAAGCTGACTCTGCAGGGATTCCCGCGATCTGTCATCAAGCTGCTCCGTTCCTACCTGCAAGGACGGACCTTCGCTGTACGCATCGATGATGCCCTCTCCACGGTTCGACCCATCGCTGCTGGCGTGCCGCAGGGTTCGGTGTTGGGCCCCACACTCTATTCCCTGTACACGTCTGACCTCCCTCGGCCTCCACGCATAGAACTGGCCATCTACGCTGACGATACCGCTCTCTTCACGCGGAGCCGCTGGTCCCAAGCGCTGTATCGACGCCTCCAGGACGCCTGTGCCGCCCTTGAAACCTGGGCCACCCTTTGGCGCGTTGGATTCAACGCTAGGAAGACTCAAGCTGTCATCTTCACCAGGAAGCGGGTTAAGCCTCCAGACCACCAGCTTCTGCTCTTTGGTGATGCTATCCAGTGGACGCCGTCAGCCACCTATCTTGGGGTAACCATGGACAGCCAACTCATCTGGCACTTACAGGTAGCCAACGTTCGCCGGAAGGTGGATCAACGACTGGGAATGTTGTACCCGCTCATTAACGAACGGTCTTCCCTGTCCATCAACAACGGGCTCCTGATATACCGGATGTTCATCCGTCCAGTCATGGATTATGCCTGTGCTGCATGGGGTAATGCGGCAAACCGCCATCTCCACCGCCTCCAAGCGCTCCAAAATAAAGCGCTCCGAAGAATTTTTCATGTGCACCCGCAGTTCCCATCACGGTACCTCCATGACGCGGCGTCGGAACTCGAGGTCCTCGCCAGATTTCAAGCAACAGCACGCAAGATTTATCACCAGGTCGCCGCCTCTGCTAATCCCCTATTGAGGGCGCTCGGAGCTCCTTCGGACGACAGAGATGTGTACAAAAACCCTGTTGCGCTGCTAAACAGGTAACAAGCACTTAGCCTGAAGCGCGGCTAAACAAACCAGAAACCCAGGATGCAATGACCTATCCCACACATACCGAAGACATACACCACTCCTGAAGTCAAATCTACTTCCTATCCATCGAAGCCGTAGTAAATGCCTTCGGGTAAAAGCTACCTTGCCTCACTTGCAGTAGTTTGAAGACGTGGACTGGAGCGCTTGCTACCGCCCAACGTCCGACAGCCTGCGCGGAGCAGCCCCCAACCTGCGCCGCAACCACCCGCGCCATTCAAACCACCGAGGATGGGGCTACACACACCGACACCACGGTCGCCAACCAGTCGCCGCGGCGGCGCCGCAAACCACGGCCAAACTGCAGCCACCGCGCGCCACAGCCTGGGTCGGCCCGCCGAGAATCGCCGCCCCCGCCCAAATGCCGCCCCCACAGCCCCAGCCGACGACCCGCCACAATGGCCAAACCTTCGTCAAAACTCCCACACCGTCGCCGCGGCAGCCCGGCCACCGCGGCCGGCGCCACAGCCACACGAGCCGAGTCGTGCGGCGATGACGGCCGTGCACAAACGCACCTCCGCCGCCCCATCGCCTTCCGCCGTTTTCCCGATCGGCCCGCAGCCGTCGGGCCACGGCCGCGGGCCGTCCTCCTCCTCTCGCCTCGCCCGCCAACACCCACAGCCCTTCCAACACATTTTTCTTTTCTTTTTTCTTTTTTTTTTTTACTTTTTTACGATCGCCGCCTGCGCAACATGGCACCGGCCGACGGAGCGCCAACCCCCCCGCCACAGGCGAAAACAAAACAACGATAAACAAACAAACAAAATAAATTACCAGCCAGCCCCAACTACAGACACACCGAATCTGCCCTCACAGCCGACCTTACACGCCTCAACGTCAAAACAAAGGTGGTTTCTTTCTTTCAACGGTTACCTTACCTTAGGTTACGTCAGGTTAGGCTAAGAAGGCGTCAGGGTTAGGTTAAGCGTTGACGTGACGTCACGTCTTAACGTAGGCGTTAAGCTAAGGTTGCGGTCACGTACGTTAGGTTAAGGCGACTTGGGGGTTGGCCTAAGAGCTTAGGTTAGGTTACGTTAGTTTAGGTGGCTGCGTTAAGGGGCTTAAAGAAGTTTAGGAGGTTAAGGCGTCGAGGCGGCCGCACCCCCTTAGCTGCTGCGGCTCGGCCACGCCACGCCACGCTTTGGGGTTTCATAAGGTCGCGCGGCGGGTCGTCGGCACGCCGCAAAGGACAAAACTGCAAGACGACGTCGAAAAACAAACAACAGGGAAAAAATAAATAAGTAAAAATAAACGACGCCGACAGGCGGGGATCAGCAGAACAAGCAGATTCCGGAGAGCGAACGAGACACACACACACGCACGCACACACACAAACCCCCCCGAGCCGAGAGAGCACAGAGCACCACCACGTGTCGGCCTCCGCTCACCCGACTCGGCTGGGCTGGGCTGGGCTGGGCTGGGCTGGCGGCCGGGCCGGATGCACGTACACGTACGGCTACAGCCACTACCCGTACACAGCCGCTCTTCACGCAACACCAGCCAAATGGCGCGCCCGCGGCTCGTCGCGGTCGCCGTCGCGGTCGCAACGCCACGCCGGCACACTTTCGGCACCACCGTTTTCGCGCGCACCGCAAACAAAACGCAGCCGACACACACAGAGAGAAAAAAAAAAAAACACAGAGCGCGAGACGGGCGGCGGCGCACCTTTCGCCAGCCGGCAGGCAATCGACTCGCCCAGTACGACAAACGCGCACGCCACCCCACCCACCAACCAACCAACCAGTCGTCGTCGTCGTCGTCGTCCCGAAATCAAACAAACTCTCAAAAGCACAGCCCCTGCTGCCAACGGACGCAGGCGCCACGCAGCTCCCTTCCCGCCACACTCGATTCGCAGCGCAACTCACCCGGCACACCGTCAAACGACGGGCTGGGCTCGCCGCATCGCCGCAACCTACACACCTTCCCCGCCACGACGCACAGCCCCACCAGACGCCCGTGCCGCAACGACACTACTGCACTACCACTACCGCACTACTCCTCTCGCCCTTGCCATACACGACACAACACGCCAAAAAATGAAAATCCAAATACAAACAAAAACACCGCCCCCACGACCCAAACACATGCACGGCGCGCCAACACACGCGAGGCAAGGCACGCAGCAAACGGCGTCCCCTCCGCGTCGCGCCATCAACCTACACACACAAGGCAACCAACAACAGCCAGCCAGCCAGCCCGCCCCACTCTCACGCCGCAAAAACAGAAAACACACCGAAACCGCCAAACGCCGCACATTCGCGCTTCGCACTTACCACACACCTCTCGGCATCCGTTTCGCACACAACGACGCGACGCACAATACATCATCACGGGCTACGCACGCACACCGCGACCCACTTTTTTACGACGCCCTCGGCAGAGCACACGTGCCCACGCCCACACACAGTCGACACAACGACGCAGCGCGCAGCAGACGCGGCCGCAACACGTACCTCCCCGACGACGCGTCAACACCGCCAGCCACTGCTCACTCGCCCAAGCAACCCGTGCACACAACTGCCACACGCGTCCACCACGCCGCCGCCAACCACCCGCCCGCCAGGGGGCGCTCACGTCCGCGACAACAGCGCGGCACCGCCGGACCGGGCCGGGCCGGGCCGAACCGAGCCGAGCCGCCGCCTCCTCTCCACTCGGCACGCCACGTCCTGCTTGCAAAACACATGGCTCGTCCCTCTGTACACACAACGCGCCTGCCTGCGGTCGCCGCCGGCATCTATCTACCTGCGCATCGGAGCCAGGCCGGCAAGCCCACACTTAAATAATGCACTTCACCAGCCAAACAAACCCACTCTTCCTTTCTTTGCACAGCGCATGCAACAGCAGCCCCAGGAGCCGGGCCCGCCGCCAGCGTCTCCTCCTCCTCTGGGCACAGCCAGCCAGCCGTTCCCACCGCCCCGCCCCTGCTCTGCAGAACAAGAAAAAACGAAAAAGTACCAACACACGCACCCAAAGCGTAAGCCAGACAAGACCAGCCTCTCCAAGGCCACACACACGCAAAAAAACAAAAAAACAAAAACACTACAACAGAATAAAATGAAAAAGAAAAAGCAAGCTGTCGCCTCGCCCCCGCCCGTCCCCCCACCCCACCACATTCGCCCCCTCCGCTTGTTTTCCTTTCTACAATTTCCCTCTTTTCCACCCAATATCCCGCCGCGGTTTACGGGCACCGGCCGATTTTGCGCCCGCCCACATGTGTGCCTACTCCCCACCACCATTCCCTCCGCAGCCCGCAGCCCGCAGCCCGCAGCCCGCTTTCCCCCCCCTCCCTGCCCACACCACACCACACCACACCACACCACACCGACGGTGCTGACGTCGACACGCACCCAAGACAGGGGCCACGACCGTCTTTTTTCCTGGGCCCATCCCCGCACCGCACCTCCTTCCAATCAACGCTGTGGCGCCTGTGTCCGCGCGAGACGCGTGCGCGCCGCCTCTCTCAACATCCGTCCGCCGTCCGCCGGCCGGCCCGTTTTTCGGCCCCCAGGCCATCCGTCAACCACCACTGCCACTGCCCCTGCCCCTGCCCGCCCCGCACCACACCACACACCGCTGCTTGCCCCGGCCGTTGCCACCAAAGGCGCCAACCGCAGCCCGCGCGCGCCAGAAACTACAGGGACCCAGCCGACCGACGAAAATCAGAGCAATTGGCCGGGAGGATCAAAAAGAGAGGTCCGAAAACCACCGTAGCGAGGCGTGGGAGGAAACGTTACGAGAAGCAGAAAGGGACCAGGAAAAATTCTGGAAATTTCTTAAAACTCGTAAACTAAACACGAAACATCTACATCTACATGGGGAAGGAACGACCCCACAGACCGAGCTGAAGCACTGGCGGATTCACTAGAAAGGCAATTCCAAGCACCAGAAGCGGTAGATGACGAAACTGATGACCACCAGGAAATGGTACTCAGAAGGGTAAAACCGCATCCTAAGTGCCCCGATCAGAACATCTTTCACAATCCAATAAACGCAGAAACCCCGTATCTTATCACATCACAAACATACACACATCCTAAGAAGGCATCAGGCCCAGATTCCATCAAACCGCAACTACTACATCACCTACCTCCAGCAACTATCAATTATCTATCTAACATCAATATATAATGCTTGCTTCAGACTAAACTACTTGGAAACAGGCCCGAGTCATCACATTACCAAAGCCAAACAAGGACTTATTATTTCCGCAAAACTATAGGCCAACTTCCTTGGAAAGGTCCTCGGAAAGCTCATTCAAACTGAACTGAAGAAATTCAATTCTTAAAGGATAACAACATAATCATCCCACAACAATTCCGATTCCGCGAAGAACACAGCACCACCCACCAGGTGACCAGACTAGTCGAGCACATATGTCAGGCCAGAAACATTAGACACAGTACTGGAGCAGTCCTGCTTGACATTGGAAAAGCATTCGGATAACGCCTTATCTACAAGCTCCACCAGTACAACTGCCCCATCCACATTATTGCTTCTTTTCTCCGCAACAGAGCATTCTATGTCCATGTACCAGGAGCGGCAAGTAACACTAGATCCATAGAGGCTGGAGTCCCGCAAGGCTCAGTGCTGGGGCCCATTCTCTACTCAATATACACAAACAAACAGCTGGGAGGACACTTGTCACTATTTGCAGACGACACTGCAGTCTACCGCAGCAGTTCTAACCTGCAATATAGAGTCACAAAAATAGAGCAACACCTACAATCCATCCAGAAATGGGCTAACCAAAAAAAAAAAAAAAACAATAAACGCGGAGAAAACCCAAGCAATACAATACGATTCACATTCAAAAAGAATACCTCCTAACCTGCATATACGCCTCAGAAATAACAATCTTCCATGGTCAGGCACAATAAAGTATCTAGGCATCAAGCTGGACAAGAGGTTGACATTTAGAGACCATGTTACACACGTTTGTAACAAGGCTGCAGCAGCAATATTCAGACTGTACCCAATCATCAAAGGAAACAGAATAAATATGCGCGCCAAAAAGAAAATCTTCAAAACCGTCATAGGAACCAGCCATCACTTACGGCTCTGAAAATCTGGTCAATGGCCGCAGACACCAACATAACAAGAGTAAAAAAAAAGGGTGCACAACAAATACTTCAGAATTGCTGCTGATGCCGGCCGGTACCAGACAAACCGAGACATATACACAAACCATAACATACTCAAAATCCCGGAAATCATCCAAAGAAAAATCCATAAAGTTTTTTTTTTTTCCACCAAACCACGGATTCGAACCACCCACTCATCAGAAATCTGGGACAAAATCCACCCGACCCAAGAACGACATTTCCCATCACGACAAAACACCACAAACTACAACATACCATGATAAACAAAAATAAAATACAAACACCATAACACTCACTCAAACAACAAACATCTACACACACCCAAGAGACCCTATCATCCCATCATTTTGTTACCCAACATAATCAGACAGAAGGCAGGGATCAAGGACAGATCCGGTCCTTCGAGTACAGGGGGTAAAAAAATACCCATCAGACCAGCTCGCTCTCTCTCTCTCTCTCTCTCTCTCTCTCTCTCTCTCTCCGTGCCGACGCTGCCCCGCACACGCGTTCGCGTTCGCGTTCGGCCGACACCACACGACAGGTCTTTGGGGCCCCGCCACTGCGCACACGCACGCCTCCTCCTCTTCCTTAGTTCTTTTTCGCTTTTCTTTTCTCCCCCGCCCCCCGATCTCACCGCCACATCATCCCGCAACCCTTGGGGGATGTTTCCCAACATCAACGCGCCCCAATTCCACTCTCTGCCCGTGCCGCACTCTCCACTTTGCTTCTCCCCGTCCCCTACACACACGACTACCGAAACCCCGGTTGACACACCTTCTCGTAGGACAGGGGTGCGTGCGTGCGTGCGTGCGTTGTCTTGACGGTGACAGCAACAGCAACGGATCCGTCCATCCCATTCCCCCCCCACTCGGTAAAGAACCATGTTCAACCCACACTACACAACAAGGGGGGCACACACGAACGCGAAAGAAAGGGCAGGGCAGGGCAGGGCAGGGCAGGGCAGGGCAACTATCTCGTACACATTCTTCCTCAGAACCCACATATCACATCAACGAACGGCAGGCCAATTGCGGACTCAGCCGTGTCAGGCAAATCCAACCCAACCAACACCTCCCACGGAAACCCTGACACTGATCCAGCAGTACGTCCACATACATCGCCACACCAAATACGGGTGACGAGTGAGCAACAAATGGAACAATACACAACAAGGCTGACCTAATAAAAACTGCACGTCACGTCATACCTTCCAGACAGACGCAGTTCCGACGGGACGGCGGAACCGTATACGTACCTTTCAGCCACAACAACCGACCGACTGGACACGCCCGCGTCTCCAGCCAGCCAACCACCAGGGCCACACAGCCCGCAAGTTTCAGCGTCAACACTTCTTAACGTACGTTGCAAACTTTTCAAAACATTGCCCCACACACACACCACGAAAAGCGTCAACCTCTCTCACACTGGATACACTCAACACTTTTTGTCGGCGGAGCTTGAGGCCAACGGTTGACACACCCCCACCGGCCACACAGGTTTCCCTTTGAAAATTGCAGTGACGGAGGAGACGCGGCATTACGAGAGGGTTGTTTCCGAGAGCGCGAGCTGGACGGAGCTGCGGCGCCGCCGCCGAGGGGTAATGAACGCACGCGATGCCGCATGACAGCCCATCACCCAAAGTTTCACCCACAACTGCACAGGTCGCACCCCCTTTTCGCGCCATACTAGTGTCGATCGTCAATTACAGCTCACGGTGTTCGCATTTGCCACTTGACGGGGGGGGAAAAGAAAAGAAAACAAAACAAACATCTGACACGCCATGTGTTTCTCTCTCTCTGTTATATCTAGGTCATTGGGCAGCCACTGTAAAAAAAAAAAAAAAATATTTTTACGACATGGTTGGGTAAGTGATTTAAAGACAACAATTGTGGGTCACACACCATAGACCATTTCGATAGTGTTCTTGTTCTTCTCTTTTTCCTTTTTTTATCGCTCAATTGAAATAAAACCTGGGGATGATGCAATGCTGCGATATGGCACAACCGTCGTCCATTGTACACAACTCGGGAACAAAAAGAAACCAATTCAGGGAACGTTCGTTCCTTCACAACGTTTCTTTCAACGCACTTGGTCTTTACCATCCTGTATATTCAACACACATTTCCTTTCATCAAACTAGGGCATTTCCATAACAGTTTGTTTCCGTTTCTGTGAGCACAATACTGCTTCTTCGACGTCATTTCACCATCTTAACTAGAGACAGACAACAAAATAGGAAAACAGCCTTGAGAACCCCGTCCACCAAATTTCAGTTAGCACGGCATCCAAGATTCTTTTCCGGGGAGTGCAGTGCAGCTGACGCTGCTCAGACCATATACCGTCGCCAGTCTCACTCAACTCTTGCGCATTCCATTCTACGCTACGTGACAATGCAAAAATGAATGAATCAAACCCGCCCAGAGAGCGTCTTGTGCGAGGGGACACACGATATAGAGAACAACAAAACACACAGGGGACACCACCACAGTTGGAGAGAACGTTTCCACCACGGCAGCCGCGCCGTTACGCGCTTTTTTTTTTTTTTTTTTTTCCTCCCCCCCACTGCACACCTCCGACACCACGGGAACGTTCACCGTCCCGTTGCCCTACACTGGCGTTTCTTTTCAACCCCCCACCCTATTCCTCGCTCCCCGGACATTCGACCGATCACAAAGTGCAACCTCTCGTTACCGTCGGGTGCCCCTCTTCATCCCCGGGGCGCCAACAACAAAACAAAAACACCACCGACGCCGTCGTCTCGCGTCACCTCACTCAACTGAGCGGAAAATACACGTACATCCAGAATGACGACACCGCCTCCACAAACAAAAACCAGACGTCAGACGTCAGGTCGAAAGAGGGCACCGTACGTCGTGGCGCGTGGTCTCCTAACTCACCTCGCGCGTACAAATACAATACAATGCAATGCGTGTCACCTCACGTTCACACACACCTCCACGCTCCACTTTTACGTCGCCCAACCAACCAACTAACTTAACGCACCCGCTCGGCGTAGAAGCAGCTGTAGGCGGCAACGTGTTTCTCACCCTCGCCACCAACGGTGTGACATCCGACAGTCGCGGTTTGCTTTCCGTTCCACACCTCCGGCCATACCATACAAAGGGGACAAAAAAAAAAAAAAAAAAATATATCAAACAAGCCAACTCCAGCGATCCGCCCCCCTAACACCAACACGTCTCGAAACACCCACGCCCACGACCCGGCTGTGGCTAAAGTGCGTATCTCAACGTCACACCAAAACCAAAGGCGCCGGCGCCGCACCACACCACAAGCTACAGCTACAGCTGTGCCGCCCGTCCACCCGCTCACAACAACAACAACAACAACAACAACAACAATTCCGCCCTTCCCGCAAAGGCATTTTGGTGGCCCTGAAAAGGGCCGTTTTTTTTTTCTTTTCTTCGCCGCGCCGCGGACGAGCCTTCCATTTCCAAGAGCCACCTCCTTACTTGGAGCTCGTGTACTTGGTCACCGCCTTCGTGCCCTCGCTCACCGCGTGCTTGGCCAGCTCGCCAGGCAGCAAGAGCCGCACAGCGGTCTGGATCTCGCGGGACGTGATGGTCGAGCGCTTGTTGTAGTGCGCCAGGCGAGAAGCCTCGGCCGCAATGCGCTCGAAAATGTCGTTCACGAAGCTGTTCATGATGCTCATCGAATTCGAAGAGATGCCCGTGTCAGGGTGCACCTGCTTCAGCACCTTGTAGATGTAGATGGCATAGCTCTCCTTCCTCTTGCGCTTCTTCTTCTTGTCGCCCTTCGAAATGTTCTTCTGCGCCTTGCCAGCCTTCTTGGCGGCTTTCCCGCTAGTCTTGGGCGGCATCACGAACAAACAGGCAGGCAGTCAGTCAGTCAGTCAGGCGCTCCGCTCCAGTCAGCGTCTCCCCACACAGTGGCACCCGCCGCACGCCGCCGCCGCACCTTTACCAGCTCGCCCTGCTGCGGCCGCCGACCAATGGGGCGCGCGCGCAACCGGCCGCCGCACCCGAGCCCATAAAGGACCCCCACCCCGCCGGCGCCGGCACGCACTCCGCTGCTCGACTCGCTGCGGCTCGCACCGTTTGGGGCGTTGTGCTTTTCTTTCTCGCTTCTTTCGAAACTAGCCCATCGCCATGTCCGGACGCGGAAAGGGAGGCAAAGTCAAGGGCAAGTCAAAGTCCCGCTCAAGCAGGGCTGGGCTCCAGTTCCCGGTCGGCAGAATCCACCGCCTCCTGCGCAAGGGAAACTACGCCGAGCGCGTCGGCGCCGGGGCGCCCGTCTACCTCGCCGCCGTCATGGAGTACCTCGCGGCTGAGGTGCTCGAGCTGGCCGGAAACGCGGCCCGCGACAACAAGAAGACGCGCATCATCCCGCGCCACCTGCAGCTCGCCATACGCAACGACGAGGAGCTCAACAAGCTCTTGTCGGGCGTCACCATCGCACAGGGAGGTGTCCTGCCCAACATCCAGGCCGTCCTGCTGCCAAAGAAGACCGAGAAGAAGGCCTAAAAGAGAGACAGCGCAATCGGCAACCGCCGCGTGCTCCCTTGGCACGCAGCGCGCCATTTGCCGCCTCGGCTCAAAAACAAAACACAATCGGCCCTTTTCAGGGCCACCACACAAACCTACGTCCAAAGCAGAATTCCAGTCGTTCGTCGCACCACTTTTTTTTTTCTCTCTCTCTCTCTTTCTGTGTACGGTTTTTCCTTCTTACACACACAGGCGCCGCCTTCTTGTACACACGTACTTGGCCACCTCCTCCACTCCACTCCACGCACGCACAGTCTCGCGACCATTAACCAGCACACGTGGCGCACAACAACACACCTCAAAAATAACCCCTCGGCACTCAGCCGCGCCGCAACACACAGCCCATCCACCGACAAGAAGCATACAAGCAAAGAGGGAGGGGAAGGAAGGAAGGAAGGAGCTCACACAACGCAAGGGCACGCTTCCTTCCCTCCCAACCGCACCGCACACCACGTCAAAAAAACTCCAAACAAAACTAAAAGGCCAAGTAGACTAAAAAGGAAAAGAAAAACCAGCAACACAGACTCTTTCGCACTTTTCAACTTCCGAACACTGTGGTGGCCCTGAAAAGGGCCGTTTTTCAATCTCTCTTTCCTTCCTTCGGTCTCACACCGCCTAACCGCCGAAACCGTACAGGGTGCGCCCCTGCCTCTTCAGGGCGTACACCACGTCCATGGCCGTCACAGTCTTGCGCTTGGCGTGCTCAGTGTACGTCACCGCGTCGCGGATCACGTTCTCCAGGAACACCTTCAGCACTCCGCGCGTCTCCTCGTAGATCAGACCAGAGATGCGCTTCACGCCGCCCCTGCGCGCCAGGCGGCGGATCGCGGGCTTCGTGATGCCCTGGATGTTGTCGCGCAACACCTTGCGGTGCCGCTTGGCGCCACCCTTGCCGAGCCCCTTTCCTCCCTTGCCGCGGCCTGTCATTCTTCTTCTTCAAGCGTCTCAACCACAATAATATAAAAAAACAGAAAGCAAGGCAAGCTCCTCACCCGGCGCTAGCGAGTCGGCTACGGTTGTGGCGCCCAGCGCGCGCGCCGCCCCCCTATATAGACTCTGGGGCCCCGCGGCCCGCCCTCCCCTCCCCCCACCACCGCGCACCGAGGGCATATAAGCGCAGCACCGGGGCGCGCGGGCCCCGCGGAGGGCCTAGAAGAGAGTCTTATCGCCCTCCGCGACGCCGCGGAAGAGGAGGGACTGCCCTGTGACCCCGCTCTGCGGGCGCGGATTCTCTTCCCTAACGCCGCTGCCGCTGACGCCGACGGCGACGCCATGCAATGCGAGATGGAGTCGCGTAAGAGGAAACCAGCGGCCGCCTCTTCCGACTCCGAAGCTGCCCCCTCCGAGGCCGCTCGTGGGAAGAAGCAGAAGGCCGCCGCCGACGCTGAGGGCTTCGCCGTCCCCAGGAAGACGGCACCCCGCCGCCGCATTGTCAAGACGCCGGTCCTCCCGGTGCACAATCAATTTGCGGCGCTTTCCGACGGTGCGGCGGACTCCTCTCCACCCCCTCCACCCCCATCCACAACTCCCCACCCCAATCCTACCCGTCCCCCCCCCCTCACAATCGAATATGCGGAGTCCTACAAATCCCTGCACGACCTGCTCATTCACGTCACTGACTCCGATTTCCGAGTGAAGACGATTGGCGAAAACTTGTACCGCCTCTATCTCCAGACGCCTGTTGACCTCCAGAAGGTCTACCACGTCCTTGGGTCCCACAGCATCGGCTACAGCACCCCCCCTGAGAGGTCCAAACGGATTAGGGTCGTCGTCCGCGGGCTCCCCTTTAAATATACGGACGACGACCTCCGGGAAGCGCTGACAGCTCTCAATATTACTCCTGCTGTCATTTCCCGAGTAGTCTCCCCCCGCACTAAACTCCCCACCCCCCTTTTCTTCGTCTCAGCCGACGATACCCCGGCCAACCAAGTCCTTATGCACCTGACCTCCATTGACAATTGCACGGTCACCATGGAGAAGCCCCGTTCCAGGCGCCTCATTCTAATATGCTACCGGTGCCAGGGCCTGGCGCACTTTGCGAGTAATTGTACTCGTGCGGTGCGCTGTGTCAAGTGCGCCGGCGGCCACGCCTCCTCCACTTGCGTCAAACCCCGCGAGGTCCCCCCTACCTGTGCTCGCTGTAATGGGGCGCACACGGGCAACTACTTGGGTTGTCCGGCAGTCAAAGCCCACCGCGCCAATCTGCGTCGCTCCGTCGCCCCTCCAACGATGGAGCGTCGTGGACTTACTTATGCGACTGCCCTTGGTCGGTCGGAACCCTCTCCCGCCCATACCCCCCGCCCCCCCCGTTTCCCACGATCATACCACCCTGCCCCGCCCCCACTCCTCTCTATCCCCATCCCCCCTCCTGACTCCCACACCCCCTGTCCCTACCCCCAACACTCCGTATCCACCCCAATTCCCCCCCCACCCCCTCCCCTCCTTCCTCACGTCCATCCCGGTCCTTCCCCGCACCCTCCACCCTCCTCCCCTGTCCACCCGGTCTTTGGTGACCTCATTTCCAGTGTTGTGGAGGCATTGACCTCTGCACTCACTGGGGCACTAGACACCATCCTCACCTCCATTCCCCAGCAGATTGCTACTGCCCTTTCCCATTCCATCTCCCCCATCACCACCGCCCTCCCCACCACCCAACATGGCCATTAGACTCCATGGCCTTACCGTACTAATCTGGAATGCCAATGGCATCTACCGCCAGCAAGGTGAGTTTCGGCAGTTCCTCCTTGATGAGGGGGTAGACATCTGTCTTGTTGCCGAAACCCACCTTAAACCTGGGGTGAACGCCAGGGTACCAAACTTCTGCTGCTACCGGTCAGACCGGCCGACAGCACGAGGCGGCACGGCAGTATACGTACGTGCCTCCCTCCGCCACCACCCCGTCACCCTCCCTGCCCTTGCCACAATAGAGGCCACTGGTGTCGTGGTGCACACCGTGCGTGGCCCCATCACCTTTGTGGCGCTTTACAGGCCGCCCCACCGCGGCGTTCTCCACGGCCCTGACTTTGCTCAGGTCCTGTCACTTGGCCACTCCCTCTTCGTTGGGGGCGACTGTAATGCCAAGCATGCCGCCTGGCACAGTCGCCTAACCAACAACGATGGCCGTCGCCTCCTCCGTGTGGTGGAAGCCCACGCCGCCCATGTTGTTGCCCCCTTCGACCCCACCATCTTCCCGACAAATGGCCCTCCTGACGTCCTTGACATTGCATTGGTTAAAGGACTCCCCCTCCCTATCACTGCCACTACCCGTGCTGCCCTTGCCTCCGACCACGTCCCAGTAATTTGCACGGTCGACCTTGTCGGCTCCCTAGTGCCACCACGTGACACCTTGGACCTCCGTGGCATCAACTGGGCGTCTTATCGGAGACGGGTCGAGGCAGCACTCCCTACCATACCCGACGCCGCCAGGGTGGGGGCTGACCTCACCCTCGCACAGTTCACGGACGCCGCCATCACTGCTGCAGTTGCAGCAACGCCTCCACATCCCCCGCGCCCTCCGACCCATGTGCGCCCTCTCCCCCTAGCCCTCCGCGCACTCATCACCGAGAAAAACAGGGTCATCCGCGAATGGCAAAGAACACGAGACCCTGCCACTAAGCGCCGGATAAATCGCATGCAGCGGGAGATCCGTGCTGCCATTCAGACCCACCGCAGTCAGGACTGGGAGCGAAAAATCTCCGCCCTTGACCTGAGCGATGCATCCGCATGGCGCCTGGTCTCCCGCATCATCCACAAACGCCCGCAAATTCCCCCCCTCCTGGTCGGCGCTGAGGCTGTGTGCGATCCTGATGCTAAGGCCAATGCCTTGGCTGATGTGTTCGCACGCAGCTTCACCCCTGTCACCGACCCCGTTGACCCCGACCATATCCAAATGGTCACCGCACGAGTCCACCAGTTCCTCACCGCCCAGGATCCAGAAGACCATATCACCCCCGTCACGGATGAGGAGATTGCCCGGGAGCTTAAGTCCCTCCACTCCCGAAAAGCCGGTGGCCCAGACAGACTCACCAATCAGCTTCTCAAGCAGCTTCCCCCAGCCTCTGTTCCCGTCCTTACTTCTACTTTCAATTCCATCCTCTCCTCTAGGCAGTTTCCTTCCGTGTGGAAACACGCGGAGGTGATTGCCATCCCCAAACCTGGGAAAGACCCTCGATCCCCTTCCAGCTATCGTCCCATCAGCCTCCTTCCCGCCCTCTCCAAGCTGTTTGAGAGGCTGTATCTCAAACGTGTCCTGATCCACGTCGCTCGGGAGCGGGTACTCCCCGACGTTCAGTTTGGCTTCCGGCGAGGACACTCCACCACCCACCAACTCCTCCGTCTTGTTGAGGAAGCACTGGAGGCCATTGAGCGTCGGGAGTACTTCGGGGCCGTCTTCCTCGATGTCTCCCGGGCGTTCGATTCTGTCTGGCACGAGGGGCTACTTTACAAGCTCTTCGGGCACGGCTTCTCCATCTCCCATGTGCGCCTCATCGCCACCTACTTAGAAGGTCGTACATTCCATGTCCGGATCCCGGGAGGTACCTCCACCAGGCGTCGTATCAGGGCGGGTGTTCCACAGGGGAGCGTGCTCGGCCCTGTTCTATACAGTCTGTTCACAGCTGACACGCCCACCGTGCCTCGTGTGCATCTCGCCCTGTATGCGGATGATACCGCGGTTTTTGCTCGCTCCCGGAGCAAGGCGCTCCTCCGGCAGAAACTACAACAGGCCATCGACTCTGTTGTCGATTATGCCAAACGTTGGCGCCTGGCCTTCAACCCGGCAAAGACGCAGGCACTCATCATTTGTCGGCGGCGGTGGCCGGTCGCCTATCCCCCTGTCACTGTGCTCGGCAACCCCGCCCCCTGGGCCAGAACAGCTATGTACCTGGGGGTCACCCTGGATAGGGCCCTCACCTGGCGTCCCCACATAGAGGCCATCCGGCGGAAGGCCTTGGGGCGCATCGGCCAACTCTACCCTTTTATGAACCCTACCTCTACCCTTCCCATTCCTCTTGCCCTCCTCCTCTACACATCCCTCATCCGCCCCCTCCTGGAGTATGCCTCGGTTGTGTGGGGCAATGCCGCGCCTACGCATCTCCACCGCCTGCAGACAGTACAGAATCGTGCCCTTCGAATTGCCCTTCGCCTCCCTTACCGTTTCCCAACCCGTGAACTTCACCTCCTTGCCAATATCCCCCTCCTTCAAGACCGTGTCCGATCCTCCGCCATCTCCTTCTATGACCAATCCCGTCATTCCCCCAATCCACTCATTGTCTCTCTTGGCACCCGCCTCCATCGCCTGGCCACCACTCGCTGGCCCGACCTCCTTTCCCGCCCCCCCTGACACCTCCAATCCACCCCCCCGTCCTGTTACTTCTTCCTCTTCCTACCACTTCACCTTTTTTGTCACACCATCCTGAAATATCTGCCGCCACCGTCATCGCCGTCGCCAAGAAGATCTGGCCAGGACGAAGGCCTTTCGTTTTCTTCATCCTCTTCCTGTCATCTTTCACTATTCTTTCGTCTGTCACTCAACGTTTCTTTTCCGGCTAGTCAATGGAGCCGTTCGTTTTCCTCTATCTCTCACTATTCCTTTTACTGTTCTGTCACCTGTTACTGTTAATTACCGTGCAACGGCCAGTCAATTGGGCCTTTCGTTTTCCTGCTTCTCTAACTATCCCTCTCACTATTCTTTCATCTTATAAAAAAAAAAAAAAAAAAAAAAAAAAAAAAAAAACCAAAATGCACAACGTCAAGCAAACCATACCGCCAATTCCACTTCTTCACCACCCGTCAAGAGGAAGGCGAAGCGCGCCAGCGCTAGTACTTCCTATACGAGTCGAGGGACCACCCTCTCCTGTGCAGCGTGGCGTGGCGTGGCGCGCGGGCCCGTTGTCAAGGCAGCACCGGACGCCGTCGCGCACGCATATCCTCCACGCCGCATCCGCATCCGCATCCGCAGTAGCCATGGCCCGGACAAAGCAAACGGCCCGCAAGTCCACCGGCGGAAAGGCGCCGCGCAAACAGCTCGCCACCAAGGCGGCGAGGAAGAGCGCGCCCGCCACCGGCGGCGTCAAGAAGCCCCACCGCTACAGGCCGGGCACCGTCGCCCTGCGAGAAATCAGGCGCTACCAGAAGAGCACAGAGCTGCTCATCCGCAAGCTGCCATTCCAGCGCCTAGTGCGCGAGATCGCCCAGGACTTCAAGACCGACCTGCGCTTCCAGAGCTCCGCAGTCATGGCCCTGCAGGAGGCCAGCGAGGCCTACCTCGTCGGCCTCTTCGAAGACACCAACCTGTGCGCAATCCACGCCAAGCGAGTCACCATCATGCCCAAGGACATCCAGCTCGCGCGCCGCATCCGCGGCGAGCGCGCCTAAACCCGCACACCGCCAAACAAACAAAACGGCCCTTTTCAGGGCCACTAACGTCTCTCCGTCGCGAGCAAAACTTTGTCGGTCGCAACGACTAGTTCCCCACTCACTCTCCAGTCCAGTCGTCCCACCCCCGGCCCGGCCCGGCGCCGCCGTTTCCAAAAAAAAAAAGCACCGCACCGGCCGAACCAAGTCGCAAGCGTCAATAGCGCCACCCACACAGGCCACGGCACAAAACGTGACGCCCGGAAAGCAAAGCAAAGCAAAAAAGACTATTCCAAAACCACCACCAAGACAAACAAACAAACGCGGCGCAAAATAAATAGGTAAAAAATAATAAAAGTAAAATACACTTTGTGTAACACCAACCGCGCGCCGCCGCCCACGCCCGCCAACGACCCCACAATCCAACCACCATCCACACATGAAACAAACAAACGCCAGCAAGCAAGACAGACAGACAGACAGACAACAAGGCAACCGACCGACCACGACACGACAATCAACACCTTCCCGACGTGCTTTGATGGCCCTGAGAAGGGCCGTTTTTGTTTTTGTCCGGGACCGCGCGACAGCCTCTGGTTGCGCGCCGGCCACCAGGCGACGGTGTCAACCGCCAACCCTTCCCTGCCCTTTTTACTTCTTCTTCTTGGGCGAAGCCTTCGCCTTAGACGGCGTCGCCGTCGCCTTCTTCGGGCGCGGCGCCTTCGGCTTCTTCGTCGGAACCTTGGCGGCCTTCTTCGCCTTCGACGGCGACTTGGCCTTGGCCGGCTTGGCCGCAGCCGCCTTCTTCGCACCCGCGGGAGCGGCCGACGCCGCAGACGCCTTCTTGGCGGCGCCCGCCTTCCGACCGGTCGCCGCCTTCACGCCGCCAGCCTTCTTTGCGCCGGCCGCACGGGCCCCCTTCTTCTCCTTGCTGGCCGGAGCGGCGCGCTTCTTCTTCGCACCACCGCCGCCACCACGAGCCTTGCCGCCCTCGGCCGCCCCGCCGCCGGCGCCGGCAAGCTTGAAAGAGCCCGACGCGCCCTTCCCCTTCGTCTGCACCAGCTCGCCAGCCACGACGGCCGACTTGAGGTACTTCTTGATAAAGGGCGCCAGCTTCTCCGCGTCCAGCTTGTAGTGCGCGGCAATGTACTTCTTGATCGCCTGCAGCGACGACCCGCCGCGCTCCTTCAGACTCTTGATGGCGGCCGTCACCATCTCAGAGGTGCGCGGGTGCGCAGGCTTGGCGCGCGGCTTCTTCGCAGACGACGCAGACTTGGCCTTCTTCGTAGTGCCGGTGGCGGCGGGTGCCGCGGCAGTCTCGTTCGTAGCCGCCTGGTCTGCCATCTTTTGCTTGTTCTCTTTTCTTTTTTCCCCTTGGTTTCGCTTCCTTCTCTCCTTCGACGACGCACAACAGCGAGGGGCGCGCAGCAGAGAATAGCCGCGCACGACGACGAGGCAATGGTTGCTCTGGATTGATTCCGAAGTGCCACTGGGCTGTGCCCGTCTGACTTCAAGTTGTGCGCTAGGGGGTTTGGTGAAATGAGGGTTTGGTTTGTGTGCGTGTTTTTGTGTATATGTTTGATGTGTGAATTATGTTTGTGTTATCTAAATGTCCCGAAAGTGGCGTGTAAGTGTTAGTTTTGGGCGTTTGTGATGATGGTCGGGGTGTTCGCGGCCTAAGATTTGGATTAGGTTGTGGGGCGATGTTTCTGACTTCTCATAAAGTTTGACCGATTTCTCCTTTATGAGGGAGTAAATGGTTGGGTGTCCAAGGAAGTCTCTAATTTGAGTATTGCGGACGTATCTGTCAGCGCCTGTGATGACCCTGAACGTTTTGTTTTGGAGCCTTTGAAGTCGTGAGAGATTGGTGTCTGACGCCATCGACCACACCTCCGAGCCATATAAGATGGCCGGAAGCATGAGCTGGCGCCAGAGGAGCATTTTGCAATTTAACGTGAGTCCTGCACCCTTCAGAAGGGGGTATAGCTGGGATAGGAGTGCGCAACCTTTGTTCGCCGCCTTATTTATGTGCTGGGTCCATGTCAGGCGCCTGTCTATTTCAAGGCCTAGGTATGTCACGCAATTTCTCCAGGGCAGGTCCCGTCCACCAATGGTAAGTTGCTGGTCTGGGAGTTTTATTCTGCTGGTGAAATAAATGGCCTGGGACTTGTTAGCGTTTATTTTTACCTTCCACAGGTTACACCACTGTGTGATGGTGTCGAGATGGGCTTGCAGTTTTCGGCGTATGAACTCGAGGTTGCGACAACTCCTATAGATAGCTGTATCATCAGCATACAGGGCAATCTGTCCGCCGACCTGTTTGGGTATGTCGTTCGTGTAGATTGAGTACAGAATGGGACCCAGAACCGAACCTTGCGGAACTCCGGCCGCAATCGGTCGTGTCTGGCTCGACCGTGACCCACTCCTTACGAAGAATTGACGCTCCGCAAGAAATGAATCAATGATCTTTATGAGATGTTCTGGGCACCCTATTTGATCTAGTTTGTATATCAGGCCATCGTGCCAGACGCGGTCAAATGCCTTTTCTATGTCGAGGAATACTGCTCCTGTTGATTCTCTCTTTGCCCTGGCCAGACAAATGTGCTCCACCAAGCGCAGGCATTGTTGGACTGTGGAGTGCTCAGCGCGGAATCCGAACTGTTCAGGTATCAGGATGTTGTTCTCAGTAAGGAAATTTTGGAGGGGTAATAGGATGAGGAGTTCAAGGATTTTGCTCAGGCCAGTGAGTAGGGAGATTGGCCTGTAGCTTTCTGGAAGGAGCAGGTTTTTATTAGGCTTGGGGAGGGTGATTACCTTAGCAGTTTTCCACGCTGAGGGGAAGTAGGTGAGTTTTAGGCAAGCGTTGAAGACGCTGGCCAGAAATGTTATGGCAGGAGGTGGAAGGTGCTTAAGGAGTGGGGTGCGGATACGGTCAGGGCCAGGAGCCTTGTGGTTTCCCTGTCGCTTGATGAGTGCACTAATTGTCCGCTCGTTAACGGGCACGAATTCTGTGTTTGGGCGCGTATTTCTTATCTGAGTCACTCGTCCGATGACTATTCTTTCCTGCCTGTCACTCTCGTCATCATCGATGACGTGAGTTCGGAATTGTGACTCTAGTGACTGTGCCATTATTTCCGCCTTTTCTTGTTCTTCATATACTAGACCGTTTTCGCCGTGGAGTGGCCTGTTTACTTTGGTGGGGGCTTTCCGCTGCCGGGCTATCTGCCAGATCTTGCGTCTACTGCTGTCGGTTTCGGCGGTTCGTAACATCTCCTCCCAGCAGCGGCTCCTGTGCTCCTGTAGTCGGAGTTTTACCTGGTCCTCAAGCCGCCTCAGCAGGCGGCGGTCAGCGGGGTCGCGATGACGCTGCCACAGCTTACGCAACCTGCGTTTGGCGACTATGAGGTCCCAGATGTCAGGGGGCAGGTCCCTGGTGCCAGGCTCTGTGGTGAGCCTGACACTTGTAGCGCGAGCACAGGCGTGGAGGACGTCTGTAAAATTTGTTATCACGTCGTCGATATCATTCTCTGTCTCCAACTGCGGGATTTCCTCCACGTGCTCACCCACCAGATATTTATAACGGTCCCAGTTTGTAATTACTTCTGTTTTTGCCATCCTCCCGGCATCGTCTTCAACACTGGCTATGTCCAGAACGACCGGGTTGTGATCAGAGTTCAGCTCGTGGTGCACACTGACTGTCGCTTCGAGAGCAAAGTTTTTTACGACGAAAATATCCAGGATGTCTGGATTTTTTGTCGGGTCTACAGGGATATGCGTAGGCTCATCGGGTGCGATGACGCTGAGGGCGGCACGCCTCTCAACGAGACTACGCAATCTCTCACCACTTCTGTTCTCGCCGCGACAGCCAAAGGCCCTATGCTTCGAGTTTAGGTCCCCTCCCACAATCACACGAACGCCAGTACCCAGTAGAGCCTGAAGGTCCCGCTGCAGTATGGTGGTGCCCGGGGGGTGATAAGCGGAAATGATTTTGTATGACGCGTTTGCAATTTTTATTTCTATACCGGCTGCCTCGATGCTGTTTGTCTGCGGTAGTTCCACGGTGCGGAAACACCTTCTGCCTTTTACGAGGACCGCTACTCCGCCGCGTTCGCGGCCTACGCGGTCAACTCTGTGTATGTTGTAATTTCTTACGGAGAAGCGGTCCTCGGGCTTAAGGTGGGTCTCCGTCAGACACACTACATCGATAGCATGCCGGTCTAGGAATTCTTCTAGTACATACTTTTGTGATTTTACGCCGTTGGCGTTAAAGGTTGCTATTTTCAACTTGTTGGATTCACGGCGATCCATCTACAATTGTGAATAATGTCATTGCTCCCTCAGCGAGGGCCATAAATTTACTTAGGCCATCAGGCGCGGCACGCACGCGCGCCATGGTGTCCCTAAATGTTGTCAGTACATTTGTCAGGCTGAAGCCTGCAAACAGTTGTCGCAGCTCGTCTAAGAAGCCGAGCGGCGTTCCTGGCTGCTGGCCAGCGAACGACTGAGGCGGCGCGGCAGCTGCAGGCGCCTCAGCGTGCTGGGGGCGGGGTGGGGGTACCCAGGCGGCAGCGGCCGTCGGGGCGCGTGGTGGGGGAAGCGCAGGGAATGCTTCCCGACCCCGCACAGTCGTTCCGCGGCTGTTGGTGGCGGCAGAGCTGGCTGCCGTCGCCGTGGCCGCAGAGGTTGGCTGCGACCATGCCGCAGGCGCAGAGGCGCCTCGCGACAAAGCCGCGCCATTTGCCGACCGTGGGGGACGGGTAGACATGAGTTGTATACGTGTCGGGCAGCGGCTGTAATTTGCCGGGTGGTCGCCCCCGCAGAGTGCGCATTTTGCCGGTGTTGCACGGCTCTTTTTACATGTGTTAGTTAAGTGTGGGCCGGCACACTTAAGGCACTTCGGGGGATGGTGGCATTGCTCCGCCGAGTGAAACAGTTGCTGGCATTGATGGCACTGTATAGGGCCTTCAGGCTGTCTATATTTTTCTATGGTGATTTTACAATTCATGAATAGCTCTATTTTGAGCAGTTCCCTGTTTCTCTCATCGGGGTGCAGGATCACCTTAAACGATGCTCTCTTTTTCCTTCCCTCGCCAGGGTTGCTCGGGTCAGAAGCACGCGTTTCTTGCTTCACTTCAATGACCCTGAATTGTCGTTGAAGCAGCAGTTCTTTAATTTCGGCGGGGTCTGTGTCTCGAGGGAGACCTTTAATCACCGCCTTATAGGTGTGTTTGTCAGCTATCGGGTAAGAGTGAAACGGGATCTTCTTTTGTGTGAAGTATTCCACCAGATACCTGTAGTCGGGTGGGGTAGATGGCTGAAATTTAACAGAGGAGCCCCTGCATGAGGTGTTTAGACCTCCTTTAAGGTGGGGGGCAACCTCTTTGATTATCTTCATCGTGCCGTTTACGATGGTGGCAATGATCGGCGGCACCTTTTCCCGTTTCTGCGGCGCTTGCGCACTTGAGGTTGACGGTCGGTTACGCGTCGCCTCGGTCGCTTCCGTGTTTTCGGGAGCGATCGGGGCGAAGCTATTTGATGTGGGGACATTGGCTACGACTGTTTCCCCCCCAGTGTCCATGTCATCAGCTCTTTCTGTCGTTTGTTCCTCAGCGAGCCGGCTTGGGGCCGGGCGCTTAGGCGCTGGCATTACGTCCGCGACTTGTAGACGTGTCTTTGCTTTGGTAATGTTTGTTGTGGGTTGGCCGCGGGAACCCAATGACTGGGTGCCGCAGCGGACTGGGGCTTTGGGCTTACCCAATATGGCTGAATTAGCGGAACCTGAAGCCAGACATGCACTGCCAAGGGGCACTGGTTGTTCGTTCGTTGGCACCGTTAGGTCTCCCCGAACAGCGCCAGCCCTAGCATATACTACGCGCGGGTAACCGGGTAAGACCACGGGCCCTGACGTAGGAATTTCCCTACTCTCGGGGGGGCAGGGAGGATGCCCTGCGGCAGTGTCTGACCGGATCACGATGGCAGATCAGGCGACGATTGAACGAGAAAGCCGCGGCCCCCACCGCCACAGCGCTGCCAGTAGACCGGCAGCAGCTGCACCAAAAAGGGACCACGTCCGAATCTGTCCACGACAATTTTGCGGCGTAATCGCGAAGCATACGCCCCCGCACACGACAATTTTGCGGCGTTGTGCACGCACAACGCACACGACAAGTTTTGCTCGGCTACGGCTAGCGTAGCGCGCTCGACGAGACGGCCAGTAGCAGCAGCAGCTAAGCGTCCACTCTCGGCTGTCGCACTCCCTCGAATGCCGCGCACGCGCCTGGCCCAGCCAGTGTCGCGGGCGGGCGCGGACGGCCGAGAGAGCGGCCGCCACTCGGCGCGCCGCCGCGCCGCCGCGCCGCGCCTCCCGCGCTTGCTACCGCCCAACGTCCGACAGCCTGCGCGGAGCAGCCCCCAACCTGCGCCGCAACCACCCGCGCCATTCAAACCACCGAGGATGGGGCTACACACACCGACACCACGGTCGCCAACCAGTCGCCGCGGCGGCGCCGCAAACCACGGCCAAACTGCAGCCACCGCGCGCCACAGCCTGGGTCGGCCCGCCGAGAATCGCCGCCCCCGCCCAAATGCCGCCCCCACAGCCCCAGCCGACGACCCGCCACAATGGCCAAACCTTCGTCAAAACTCCCACACCGTCGCCGCGGCAGCCCGGCCACCGCGGCCGGCGCCACAGCCACACGAGCCGAGTCGTGCGGCGATGACGGCCGTGCACAAACGCACCTCCGCCGCCCCATCGCCTTCCGCCGTTTTCCCGATCGGCCCGCAGCCGTCGGGCCACGGCCGCGGGCCGTCCTCCTCCTCTCGCCTCGCCCGCCAACACCCACAGCCCTTCCAACACATTTTTCTTTTCTTTTTTCTTTTTTTTTTTTTACTTTTTTACGATCGCCGCCTGCGCAACATGGCACCGGCCGACGGAGCGCCAACCCCCCCGCCACAGGCGAAAACAAAACAACGATAAACAAACAAACAAAATAAATTACCAGCCAGCCCCAACTACAGACACACCGAATCTGCCCTCACAGCCGACCTTACACGCCTCAACGTCAAAACAAAGGTGGTTTCTTTCTTTCAACGGTTACCTTACCTTAGGTTACGTCAGGTTAGGCTAAGAAGGCGTCAGGGTTAGGTTAAGCGTTGACGTGACGTCACGTCTTAACGTAGGCGTTAAGCTAAGGTTGCGGTCACGTACGTTAGGTTAAGGCGACTTGGGGGTTGGCCTAAGAGCTTAGGTTAGGTTACGTTAGTTTAGGTGGCTGCGTTAAGGGGCTTAAAGAAGTTTAGGAGGTTAAGGCGTCGAGGCGGCCGCACCCCCTTAGCTGCTGCGGCTCGGCCACGCCACGCCACGCTTTGGGGTTTCATAAGGTCGCGCGGCGGGTCGTCGGCACGCCGCAAAGGACAAAACTGCAAGACGACGTCGAAAAACAAACAACAGGTAAAAAATAAATAAGTAAAAATAAACGACGCCGACAGGCGGGGATCAGCAGAACAAGCAGATTCCGGAGAGCGAACGAGACACACACACACGCACGCACACACACAAACCCCCCCGAGCCGAGAGAGCACAGAGCACCACCACGTGTCGGCCTCCGCTCACCCGACTCGGCTGGGCTGGGCTGGGCTGGGCTGGGCTGGCGGCCGGGCCGGATGCACGTACACGTACGGCTACAGCCACTACCCGTACACAGCCGCTCTTCACGCAACACCAGCCAAATGGCGCGCCCGCGGCTCGTCGCGGTCGCCGTCGCGGTCGCAACGCCACGCCGGCACACTTTCGGCACCACCGTTTTCGCGCGCACCGCAAACAAAACGCAGCCGACACACACAGAGAGAAAAAAAAAAAAACACAGAGCGCGAGACGGGCGGCGGCGCACCTTTCGCCAGCCGGCAGGCAATCGACTCGCCCAGTACGACAAACGCGCACGCCACCCCACCCACCAACCAACCAACCAGTCGTCGTCGTCGTCGTCGTCCCGAAATCAAACAAACTCTCAAAAGCACAGCCCCTGCTGCCAACGGACGCAGGCGCCACGCAGCTCCCTTCCCGCCACACTCGATTCGCAGCGCAACTCACCCGGCACACCGTCAAACGACGGGCTGGGCTCGCCGCATCGCCGCAACCTACACACCTTCCCCGCCACGACGCACAGCCCCACCAGACGCCCGTGCCGCAACGACACTACTGCACTACCACTACCGCACTACTCCTCTCGCCCTTGCCATACACGACACAACACGCCAAAAAATGAAAATCCAAATACAAACAAAAACACCGCCCCCACGACCCAAACACATGCACGGCGCGCCAACACACGCGAGGCAAGGCACGCAGCAAACGGCGTCCCCTCCGCGTCGCGCCATCAACCTACACACACAAGGCAACCAACAACAGCCAGCCAGCCAGCCCGCCCCACTCTCACGCCGCAAAAACAGAAAACACACCGAAACCGCCAAACGCCGCACATTCGCGCTTCGCACTTACCACACACCTCTCGGCATCCGTTTCGCACACAACGACGCGACGCACAATACATCATCACGGGCTACGCACGCACACCGCGACCCACTTTTTTACGACGCCCTCGGCAGAGCACACGTGCCCACGCCCACACACAGTCGACACAACGACGCAGCGCGCAGCAGACGCGGCCGCAACACGTACCTCCCCGACGACGCGCCAACACCGCCAGCCACTGCTCACTCGCCCAAGCAACCCGTGCACACAACTGCCACACGCGTCCACCACGCCGCCGCCAACCACCCGCCCGCCAGGGGGCGCTCACGTCCGCGACAACAGCGCGGCACCGCCGGACCGGGCCGGGCCGGGCCGAACCGAGCCGAGCCGCCGCCTCCTCTCCACTCGGCACGCCACGTCCTGCTTGCAAAACACATGGCTCGTCCCTCTGTACACACAACGCGCCTGCCTGCGGTCGCCGCCGGCATCTATCTACCTGCGCATCGGAGCCAGGCCGGCAAGCCCACACTTAAATAATGCACTTCACCAGCCAAACAAACCCACTCTTCCTTTCTTTGCACAGCGCATGCAACAGCAGCCCCAGGAGCCGGGCCCGCCGCCAGCGTCTCCTCCTCCTCTGGGCACAGCCAGCCAGCCGTTCCCACCGCCCCGCCCCTGCTCTGCAGAACAAGAAAAAACGAAAAAGTACCAACACACGCACCCAAAGCGTAAGCCAGACAAGACCAGCCTCTCCAAGGCCACACACACGCAAAAAAACAAAAAAACAAAAACACTACAACAGAATAAAATGAAAAAGAAAAAGCAAGCTGTCGCCTCGCCCCCGCCCGTCCCCCCACCCCACCACATTCGCCCCCTCCGCTTGTTTTCCTTTCTACAATTTCCCTCTTTTCCACCCAATATCCCGCCGCGGTTTACGGGCACCGGCCGATTTTGCGCCCGCCCACATGTGTGCCTACTCCCCACCACCATTCCCTCCGCAGCCCGCAGCCCGCAGCCCGCAGCCCGCTTTTCCCCCCCTCCCTGCCCACACCACACCACACCACACCACACCACACCGACGGTGCTGACGTCGACACGCACCCAAGACAGGGGCCACGACCGTCTTTTTTCCTGGGCCCATCCCCGCACCGCACCTCCTTCCAATCAATGCTGTGGCGCCTGTGTCCGCGCGAGACGCGTGCGCGCCGCCTCTCTCAACATCCGTCCGCCGTCCGCCGGCCGGCCCGTTTTTCGGCCCCCAGGCCATCCGTCAACCACCACTGCCACTGCCCCTGCCCCTGCCCGCCCCGCACCACACCACACACCGCTGCTTGCCCCGGCCGTTGCCACCAAAGGCGCCAACCGCAGCCCGCGCGCGCCAGAAACTACAGGGACCCAGCCGACCGACGAAAATCAGAGCAATTGGCCGGGAGGATCAAAAAGAGAGGTCCGAAAACCACCGTAGCGAGGCGTGGGAGGAAACGTTACGAGAAGCAGAAAGGGACCAGGAAAAATTCTGGAAATTTCTTAAAACTCGTAAACTAAACACGAAACATCTACATCTACATGGGGAAGGAACGACCCCACAGACCGAGCTGAAGCACTGGCGGATTCACTAGAAAGGCAATTCCAAGCACCAGAAGCGGTAGATGACGAAACTGATGACCACCAGGAAATGGTACTCAGAAGGGTAAAACCGCATCCTAAGTGCCCCGATCAGAACATCTTTCACAATCCAATAAACGCAGAAACCCCGTATCTTATCACATCACAAACATACACACATCCTAAGAAGGCATCAGGCCCAGATTCCATCAAACCGCAACTACTACATCACCTACCTCCAGCAACTATCAATTATCTATCTAACATCAATATATAATGCTTGCTTCAGACTAAACTACTTGGAAACAGGCCCGAGTCATCACATTACCAAAGCCAAACAAGGACTTATTATTTCCGCAAAACTATAGGCCAACTTCCTTGGAAAGGTCCTCGGAAAGCTCATTCAAACTGAACTGAAGAAATTCAATTCTTAAAGGATAACAACATAATCATCCCACAACAATTCCGATTCCGCGAAGAACACAGCACCACCCACCAGGTGACCAGACTAGTCGAGCACATATGTCAGGCCAGAAACATTAGACACAGTACTGGAGCAGTCCTGCTTGACATTGGAAAAGCATTCGGATAACGCCTTATCTACAAGCTCCACCAGTACAACTGCCCCATCCACATTATTGCTTCTTTTCTCCGCAACAGAGCATTCTATGTCCATGTACCAGGAGCGGCAAGTAACACTAGATCCATAGAGGCTGGAGTCCCGCAAGGCTCAGTGCTGGGGCCCATTCTCTACTCAATATACACAAACAAACAGCTGGGAGGACACTTGTCACTATTTGCAGACGACACTGCAGTCTACCGCAGCAGTTCTAACCTGCAATATAGAGTCACAAAAATAGAGCAACACCTACAATCCATCCAGAAATGGGCTAACCAAAAAAAAAAAAAAAAAACAATAAATGCGGAGAAAACCCAAGCAATACAATACGATTCACATTCAAAAAGAATACCTCCTAACCTGCATATACGCCTCAGAAATAACAATCTTCCATGGTCAGGCACAATAAAGTATCTAGGCATCAAGCTGGACAAGAGGTTGACATTTAGAGACCATGTTACACACGTTTGTAACAAGGCTGCAGCAGCAATATTCAGACTGTACCCAATCATCAAAGGAAACAGAATAAATATGCGCGCCAAAAAGAAAATCTTCAAAACCGTCATAGGAACCAGCCATCACTTACGGCTCTGAAAATCTGGTCAATGGCCGCAGACACCAACATAACAAGAGTAAAAAAAAAGGGTGCACAACAAATACTTCAGAATTGCTGCTGATGCCGGCCGGTACCAGACAAACCGAGACATATACACAAACCATAACATACTCAAAATCCCGGAAATCATCCAAAGAAAAATCCATAAAGTTTTTTTTTTTTTCCACCAAACCACGGATTCGAACCACCCACTCATCAGAAATCTGGGACAAAATCCACCCGACCCAAGAACGACATTTCCCATCACGACAAAACACCACAAACTACAACATACCATGATAAACAAAAATAAAATACAAACACCATAACACTCACTCAAACAACAAACATCTACACACACCCAAGAGACCCTATCATCCCATCATTTTGTTACCCAACATAATCAGACAGAAGGCAGGGATCAAGGACAGATCCGGTCCTTCGAGTACAGGGGGTAAAAAAATACCCATCAGACCAGCTCGCTCTCTCTCTCTCTCTCTCTCTCTCTCTCTCTCTCTCTCTCTCTCTCTCTCTCTCCGTGCCGACGCTGCCCCGCACACGCGTTCGCGTTCGCGTTCGGCCGACACCACACGACAGGTCTTTGGGGCCCCGCCACTGCGCACACGCACGCCTCCTCCTCTTCCTTAGTTCTTTTTCGCTTTTCTTTTCTCCCCCGCCCCCCGCTCTCACCGCCACATCATCCCGCAACCCTTGGGGGATGTTTCCCAACATCAACGCGCCCCAATTCCACTCTCTGCCCGTGCCGCACTCTCCACTTTGCTTCTCCCCGTCCCCTACACACACGACTACCGAAACCCCGGTTGACACACCTTCTCGTAGGACAGGGGTGCGTGCGTGCGTGCGTGCGTGCGTGCGTTGTCTTGACGGTGACAGCAACAGCAACGGATCCGTCCATCCCATTCCCCCCCCACTCGGTAAAGAACCATGTTCAACCCACACTACACAACAAGGGGGGCACACACGAACGCGAAAGAAAGGGCAGGGCAGGGCAGGGCAGGGCAGGGCAGGGCAACTATCTCGTACACATTCTTCCTCAGAACCCACATATCACATCAACGAACGGCAGGCCAATTGCGGACTCAGCCGTGTCAGGCAAATCCAACCCAACCAACACCTCCCACGGAAACCCTGACACTGATCCAGCAGTACGTCCACATACATCGCCACACCAAATACGGGTGACGAGTGAGCAACAAATGGAACAATACACAACAAGGCTGACCTAATAAAAACTGCACGTCACGTCATACCTTCCAGACAGACGCAGTTCCGACGGGACGGCGGAACCGTATACGTACCTTTCAGCCACAACAACCGACCGACTGGACACGCCCGCGTCTCCAGCCAGCCAACCACCAGGGCCACACAGCCCGCAAGTTTCAGCGTCAACACTTCTTAACGTACGTTGCAAACTTTTCAAAACATTGCCCCACACACACACCACGAAAAGCGTCAACCTCTCTCACACTGGATACACTCAACACTTTTTGTCGGCGGAGCTTGAGGCCAACGGTTGACACACCCCCACCGGCCACACAGGTTTCCCTTTGAAAATTGCAGTGACGGAGGAGACGCGGCATTACGAGAGGGTTGTTTCCGAGAGCGCGAGCTGGACGGAGCTGCGGCGCCGCCGCCGAGGGGTAATGAACGCACGCGATGCCGCATGACAGCCCATCACCCAAAGTTTCACCCACAACTGCACACGTCGCACCCCCTTTTCGCGCCATACTAGTGTCGATCGTCAATTACAGCTCACGGTGTTCGCATTTGCCACTTGACGGGGGGGAAAAGAAAACAAAACAAAACAAACATCTGACACGCCATGTGTTTCTCTCTCTCTGTTATATCTAGGTCATTGGGCAGCCACTGTAAAAAAAAAAAAAAAAAAAATATTTTTACGACATGGTTGGGTAAGTGATTTAAAGACAACAATTGTGGGTCACACACCATAGACCATTTCGATAGTGTTCTTGTTCTTCTCTTTTTCCTTTTTTTATCGCTCAATTGAAATAAAACCTGGGGATGATGCAATGCTGCGATATGGCACAACCGTCGTCCATTGTACACAACTCGGGAACAAAAAGAAACCAATTCAGGGAACGTTCGTTCCTTCACAACGTTTCTTTCAACGCACTTGGTCTTTACCATCCTGTATATTCAACACACATTTCCTTTCATCAAACTAGGGCATTTCCATAACAGTTTGTTTCCGTTTCTGTGAGCACAATACTGCTTCTTCGACGTCATTTCACCATCTTAACTAGAGACAGACAACAAAATAGGAAAACAGCCTTGAGAACCCCGTCCACCAAATTTCAGTTAGCACGGCATCCAAGATTCTTTTCCGGGGAGTGCAGTGCAGCTGACGCTGCTCAGACCATATACCGTCGCCAGTCTCACTCAACTCTTGCGCATTCCATTCTACGCTACGTGACAATGCAAAAATGAATGAATCAAACCCGCCCAGAGAGCGTCTTGTGCGAGGGGACACACGATATAGAGAACAACAAAACACACAGGGGACACCACCACAGTTGGAGAGAACGTTTCCACCACGGCAGCCGCGCCGTTACGCGCTTTTTTTTTTTTTTTTCCTCCCCCCCACTGCACACCTCCGACACCACGGGAACGTTCACCGTCCCGTTGCCCTACACTGGCGTTTCTTTTCAACCCCCCACCCTATTCCTCGCTCCCCGGACATTCGACCGATCACAAAGTGCAACCTCTCGTTACCGTCGGGTGCCCCTCTTCATCCCCGGGGCGCCAACAACAAAACAAAAACACCACCGACGCCGTCGTCTCGCGTCACCTCACTCAACTGAGCGGAAAATACACGTACATCCAGAATGACGACACCGCCTCCACAAACAAAAACCAGACGTCAGACGTCAGGTCGAAAGAGGGCACCGTACGTCGTGGCGCGTGGTCTCCTAACTCACCTCGCGCGTACAAATACAATACAATGCAATGCGTGTCACCTCACGTTCACACACACCTCCACGCTCCACTTTTACGTCGCCCAACCAACCAACTAACTTAACGCACCCGCTCGGCGTAGAAGCAGCTGTAGGCGGCAACGTGTTTCTCACCCTCGCCACCAACGGTGTGACATCCGACAGTCGCGGTTTGCTTTCCGTTCCACACCTCCGGCCATACCATACAAAGGGGACAAAAAAAAATATATCAAACAAGCCAACTCCAGCGATCCGCCCCCCTAACACCAACACGTCTCGAAACACCCACGCCCACGACCCGGCTGTGGCTAAAGTGCGTATCCCAACGTCACACCAAAACCAAAGGCGCCGGCGCCGCACCACACCACAAGCTACAGCTACAGCTGTGCCGCCCGTCCACCCGCTCACAACAACAACAACAACAACAACAACAACAACAATTCCGCCCTTCCCGCAAAGGCATTTTGGTGGCCCTGAAAAGGGCCGTTTTTTTTTTCTTTTCTTCGCCGCGCCGCGGACGAGCCTCCCATTTCCAAGAGCCACCTCCTTACTTGGAGCTCGTGTACTTGGTCACCGCCTTCGTGCCCTCGCTCACCGCGTGCTTGGCCAGCTCGCCAGGCAGCAAGAGCCGCACAGCGGTCTGGATCTCGCGGGACGTGATGGTCGAGCGCTTGTTGTAGTGCGCCAGGCGAGAAGCCTCGGCCGCAATGCGCTCGAAAATGTCGTTCACGAAGCTGTTCATGATGCTCATCGCCTTCGAAGAGATGCCCGTGTCAGGGTGCACCTGCTTCAGCACCTTGTAGATGTAGATGGCATAGCTCTCCTTCCTCTTGCGCTTCTTCTTCTTGTCGCCCTTCGAAATGTTCTTCTGCGCCTTGCCAGCCTTCTTGGCGGCTTTCCCGCTTGTCTTGGGCGGCATCACGAACAAACAGGCAGGCAGGCAGGCAGGCAGGCAGGCAGGCACGCGCAGTCAGTCAGTCAGTCAGGCGCTCCGCTCCAGTCAGCGTCTCCCCACACAGTGGCACCCGCCGCACGCCGCCGCCGCACCTTTACCAGCTCGCCCTGCTGCGGCCGCCGACCAATGGGGCGCGCGCGCAACCGGCCGCCGCACCCGAGCCCATAAAGGACCCCCACCCCGCCGGCGCCGGCACGCACTCCGCTGCTCGACTCGCTGCGGCTCGCACCGTTTGGGGCGTTGTGCTTTTCTTTCTCGCTTCTTTCGAAACTAGCCCATCGCCATGTCCGGACGCGGAAAGGGAGGCAAAGTCAAGGGCAAGTCAAAGTCCCGCTCAAGCAGGGCTGGGCTCCAGTTCCCGGTCGGCAGAATCCACCGCCTCCTGCGCAAGGGAAACTACGCCGAGCGCGTCGGCGCCGGGGCGCCCGTCTACCTCGCCGCCGTCATGGAGTACCTCGCGGCTGAGGTGCTCGAGCTGGCCGGAAACGCGGCCCGCGACAACAAGAAGACGCGCATCATCCCGCGCCACCTGCAGCTCGCCATACGCAACGACGAGGAGCTCAACAAGCTCTTGTCGGGCGTCACCATCGCACAGGGAGGTGTCCTGCCCAACATCCAGGCCGTCCTGCTGCCAAAGAAGACCGAGAAGAAGGCCTAAAAGAGAGACAGCGCAATCGGCAACCGCCGCGTGCTCCCTTGGCACGCAGCGCGCCATTTGCCGCCTCGGCTCAAAAACAAAACACAATCGGCCCTTTTCAGGGCCACCACACAAACCTACGTCCAAAGCAGAATTCCAGTCGTTCGTCGCACCACTTTTTTTTTTTTCTCTCTCTCTCTCTTTCTGTGTACGGTTTTTCCTTCTTACACACACAGGCGCCGCCATCTTGTACACACGTACTTGGCCACCTCCTCCACTCCACTCCACGCACGCACAGTCTCGCGACCATTAACCAGCACACGTGGCGCACAACAACACACCTCAAAAATAACCCCTCGGCACTCAGCCGCGCCGCAACACACAGCCCATCCACCGACAAGAAGCATACAAGCAAAGAGGGAGGGGAAGGAAGGAAGGAAGGAGCTCACACAACGCAAGGGCACGCTTCCTTCCCTCCCAACCGCACCGCACACCACGTCAAAAAAACTCCAAACAAAACTAAAAGGCCAAGTAGACTAAAAAGGAAAAGAAAAACCAGCAACACAGACTCTTTCGCACTTTTCAACTTCCGAACACTGTGGTGGCCCTGAAAAGGGCCGTTTTTCAATCTCTCTTTCCTTCCTTCGGTCTCACACCGCCTAACCGCCGAAACCGTACAGGGTGCGCCCCTGCCTCTTCAGGGCGTACACCACGTCCATGGCCGTCACAGTCTTGCGCTTGGGCGTGCTCAGTGTACGTCACCGCGTCGCGGATCACGTTCTCCAGGAACACCTTCAGCACTCCGCGCGTCTCCTCGTAGATCAGACCAGAGATGCGCTTCACGCCGCCCCTGCGCGCCAGGCGGCGGATCGCGGGCTTCGTGATGCCCTGGATGTTGTCGCGCAACACCTTGCGGTGCCGCTTGGCGCCACCCTTGCCGAGCCCCTTTCCTCCCTTGCCGCGGCCTGTCATTCTTCTTCTTCAAGCGTCTCAACCACAATAATATAAAAAACAGAAAGCAAGGCAAGCTCCTCACCCGGCGCTAGCGAGTCGGCTACGGTTGTGGCGCCCAGCGCGCGCGCCGCCCCCCTATATAGACTCTGGGGCCCCGCGGCCCGCCCTCCCCTCCCCCACCTCCGCGCACCGAGGGCATATAAGCGCAGCACCGGGGCGCGCGGGCCCGTTGTCAAGGCAGCACCGGACGCCGTCGCGCACGCATATCCACGCCGCATCCGCATCCGCAGTAGCCATGGCCCGGACAAAGCAAACGGCCCGCAAGTCCACCGGCGGAAAGGCGCCGCGCAAACAGCTCGCCACCAAGGCGGCGAGGAAGAGCGCGCCCGCCACCGGCGGCGTCAAGAAGCCCCACCGCTACAGGCCGGGCACCGTCGCCCTGCGAGAAATCAGGCGCTACCAGAAGAGCACAGAGCTGCTCATCCGCAAGCTGCCATTCCAGCGCCTAGTGCGCGAGATCGCCCAGGACTTCAAGACCGACCTGCGCTTCCAGAGCTCCGCAGTCATGGCCCTGCAGGAGGCCAGCGAGGCCTACCTCGTCGGCCTCTTCGAAGACACCAACCTGTGCGCAATCCACGCCAAGCGAGTCACCATCATGCCCAAGGACATCCAGCTCGCGCGCCGCATCCGCGGCGAGCGCGCCTAAACCCGCACACCGCCAAACAAACAAAACGGCCCTTTTCAGGGCCACTAACGTCTCTCCGTCGCGAGCAAAACTTTGTCGGTCGCAACGACTAGTTCCCCACTCACTCTCCAGTCCAGTCGTCCCACCCCCGGCCCGGCCCGGCGCCGCCGTTTCCAAAAAAAAAAAGCACCGCACCGGCCGAACCAAGTCGCAAGCGTCAATAGCGCCACCCACACAGGCCACGGCACAAAACGTGACGCCCGGAAAGCAAAGCAAAGCAAAAAAGACTATTCCAAAACCACCACCAAGACAAACAAACAAACGCGGCGCAAAATAAATAGGTAAAAAATAATAAAAGTAAAATACACTTTGTGTAACACCAACCGCGCGCCGCCGCCCACGCCCGCCAACGACCCCACAATCCAACCACCGCGGCACGCAAACACCATCCACACATGAAACAAACAAACGCCAGCAAGCAAGACAGACAGACAACAAGGCAACCGACCGACCACGACACGACAATCAACACCTTCCCGACGTGCTTTGATGGCCCTGAGAAGGGCCGTTTTTGTTTTTGTCCGGGACCGCGCGACAGCCTCTGGTTGCGCGCCGGCCACCAGGCGACGGTGTCAACCGCCAACCCTTCCCTGCCCTTTTTACTTCTTCTTCTTGGGCGAAGCCTTCGCCTTAGACGGCGTCGCCGTCGCCTTCTTCGGGCGCGGCGCCTTCGGCTTCTTCGTCGGAACCTTGGCGGCCTTCTTCGCCTTCGACGGCGACTTGGCCTTGGCCGGCTTGGCCGCAGCCGCCTTCTTCGCACCCGCGGGAGCGGCCGACGCCGCAGACGCCTTCTTGGCGGCGCCCGCCTTCCGACCGGTCGCCGCCTTCACGCCGCCAGCCTTCTTTGCGCCGGCCGCACGGGCCCCCTTCTTCTCCTTGCTGGCCGGAGCGGCGCGCTTCTTCTTCGCACCACCGCCGCCACCACGAGCCTTGCCGCCCTCGGCCGCCCCGCCGCCGGCGCCGGCAAGCTTGAAAGAGCCCGACGCGCCCTTCCCCTTCGTCTGCACCAGCTCGCCAGCCACGACGGCCGACTTGAGGTACTTCTTGATAAAGGGCGCCAGCTTCTCCGCGTCCAGCTTGTAGTGCGCGGCAATGTACTTCTTGATCGCCTGCAGCGACGACCCGCCGCGCTCCTTCAGACTCTTGATGGCGGCCGTCACCATCTCAGAGGTGCGCGGGTGCGCAGGCTTGGCGCGCGGCTTCTTCGCAGACGACGCAGACTTGGCCTTCTTCGTAGTGCCGGTGGCGGCGGGTGCCGCGGCAGTCTCGTTCGTAGCCGCCTGGTCTGCCATCTTTTGCTTGTTCTCTTTTCTTTTTTCCCCTTGGTTTCGCTTCCTTCTCTCCTTCGACGACGCACAACAGCGAGGGGCGCGCAGCAGAGAATAGCCGCGCACGCTGCTGCTGCTGCTGCTGCTGCTGTTCGACCTTACGGGTCTGCCCTGACCCGTGCAGGAGCAGGCTAAGCAGTCAACTGCTATTCCTGCGGGAGCCTTTCGTTTCGGAGGGACTAACTCTCTTCTTGGATTGGCCTCTGGTTGGTTTCTTCGTGGATGGGGATGTCCTGTGTCTATTGCGGAAGTTTTCACTCCCGCAACAGGTCAGGCCAGCGTGTTGTTGGCCTGTGGTGTGCAGGATGGCCCAGATCCCTGATGAGCCGGTTGTCGGACCGTTCGGCCCGCTCGTAGAAGGCCCGCGCCGATTGCTTGAAGCGGTCGCGGAGGAGGGGTATTCCGGTCTGCTCGTGTAGCCGAGCGGTCGAGTATAGCCTCGGCAGGCGCAGAGCGAGCTTGAGCGCCCTGTTCTGCACCCTCTGCAGCTTGCTGATGTGTGTCTCGGCCGCGTTGCCCCACACCACAGCCGCGTATTCCAGCACTGGACGTACCAGCGCCAGGTACAGCGTGATGCCGTGGTGAGGAGGCAGCGCAGACGAGGGATTGAGCAGAGGGTACAGGACGCGTAGGCGCCCTATTGCTCTGCCCCTGACGTCCTCGATGTGCGGCTTCCATGTCAGCTTGTGGTCCAATGTGACACCCAGGTAGCGGCCGGTCTTGCTCCATGGGACGGGGCTGCCCATGACGGTGACTGGCGGAAGATCGGGCGGCAGTGGTCGTCTAGTGAACACCACCGCCTGGCTCTTCGCCGCGTTTTGTTTGAGGCGCCACTTGGTCGACCAGGCGCCAAGAGCCTCGCAACCTCGTTGGAGAAGACGGCGCATCTCGACCGCCTTCATGCTCCGCACGAACAGCGCAGTGTCGTCAGCATATAGTGCCAACTTCACCGGCGTCACGCGCGGAGCGTCGGCGGTGTACAGAGAGTACAGTAGGGGCCCAAGAACGGACCCCTGCGGCACTCCAGCACGGATGTATCGGTGGGTGGATGTCCCGTCTTCCAGCCTGACATGGAAGGACCGCTCGGCTAGGTATGACCGGAGGAGGACTCCGTGCGACGTCGGTACCCCGTGCACAAAAAGTTTGTACACGAGGCCGTCGTGCCACACGGAGTCGAATGCCCTAGAGACGTCCAGGAACACCGCCCCAAGGTATTCCCGAGTCTCCAGGGCGCGCATGGCTTCTTCTACCATCCGCATCAGCTGGTGGACGGTGGAATGGCCCCTCTTAAAGCCGAACTGCTCGTCGGGAATGATGCCCTCCGCTGTCACGTGGCGGAGCAGGCGTCTGGCGTACAGGCGCTCGAACACCTTCGAGAGTGCCGGCAGCAGACTGATTGGCCTATAGTTGGCGGCGTCCCGTGGGTCCTTGTTTGCCTTGGGGATTGCCACCACCTCTGCATGTTTCCATACAGAGGGGTAGACCCCAGAGCGAAGGACCTGGTTGAAGATGCCCGCCAGGAATGGGTGTGCACCCGCCGGCAGGCTCTTCAGCAGATGGTTGGTGACGCCGTCAGCCCCGCCAGCCTTCTTGGTGTTGAGCGCCGTTATCTGCACGGCCACCTCCTCCTCGGTGATGGGGTCGATCTCGTCCGCGGCGTCCCTGGCTTCCAGGAACACTGGGAGCTGCTCCTCAACCCGGTGGAGGTGCTCCTCGTCGATGTTATCATCCACCGGGGTGAATGACAGCTCGAAGTGGTCCGCCAGGGCGCCTGCCTTGCCGTCCGGGCTGCAGACGACATCTTGTCCGACGAGTAGCGGCGGGACGCGTTGCCTTCTGCGTAGGAAGGACTTCACAGTCCGCCACGCGCTGCCGTCCTCGGTGTTGAGGGAGGCGACGAAGTCTGTCCATACGTTGTTCCTGTGCGCCTCAGCCGCCGCTTTGATGTCTCTCCGCATGCGGTTGAGGCGCCGTTTCGTTGCGGGTTGGCGCGTGAGCTGCCACTCCCGGAAGAGGCGGTTCTTCTCCCGTATTGCGTCCCGGATGGGAGGCGGCAGGTTACGGGAGAAGTCCCTGGTACCCTGTGGAGGGGCAGGGGAGGCCACATCGGCTGCCTGCAGCAGCTGACGCGTGAAGAATTGAAGGGCGGCATCCGCCCCCACTGCCGCGGGGTCAGGTGAGTCCGCCAGTGATGCCAGGACGTTGTCCTGAAATCGATCGCTGTCCAGGCGCCGGTACGTCTGCCGACGTGGCGGGAGCGTGGCTCCAGCGATGTCGATTCCATAGACCACCGGCAGGTGGTCGGACGACATCGCACACCGCGTGGTGGCGGTCGTGTGGTGCCCGATGCCTTTTATGACGGCGACGTCGAGCACGTCCGACCGCCCCCTGGCCGGGAAGATGGTGTGGTCCTGTGGGCCCAGTACCAGGGCGCCATTCCTCTGGGCTGCGCGAAGAAGTCGGCGGCCACTGACGTTCGTGAGGCGGGAGTTCCATTCCGGGTGTTTCGCATTGAAGTCACCCGCAATGAAGACCCTCCCCCCAATCGCCAGCAGTGCGTCGACGTCTGCCTCCTGGAGGTGTCCACGTGGTGGCCTGTATGCAGCCACGAAGGTTATTTGCCCCACAGCCGTCGTGACGTTCACCCCGGTGACTTCCAGGGTGGCCATGGCGGGGAGCAGCACCTGGTGGTGCCGGAGTGAGGCCCGGACGTAGATGGCGGTACCCCCGCCTGCCGTCGGCCTGTCGTTGCGGTAGCAAACATAGTTTGCTACCTTCACGTGAACTCCTGGCTTGAGGTGAGTTTCGCAGATCAGGCACAGGTCGATGGCCTCGTCCTGCATGAACTGACGAAACTCACCCTGTTGTGGAAACAGGCTGTTGGCATTGAAACCACAGATGGTCAGACCGTGGATAAGGACGTTATCCATGGTGTGGTTTCGTGGCGACGGTAGCGGCCTGGAGGGCCCCCGTTACGGCGGTGACGAGCACCGGCAGTTGCTGTAGCAGGGCAGAGAGGGAGCTCAACATTGCTCCCAGGTCTGCTGCTTCTGGTCGCGGAATTGCTGCAGGAGGTGCTGCGGTTGCGGGTGCGTGGGCGGCGGGGCGCAGCGGAGTGGCTGCGTCCGTTAGCGGGACCGCACGCCTAGCAGCTTGCTTCCTGTCTGAGGTGGGGGGACGGTTTAGCCGTCCGCCCTGGTGTTGGTCGTCCTGGGCGCCAGTTGCTTCGTTGGGCGCCTTGGTGGTCGCGACATCCGCCCGCCGCCCCCTGGGGGCGTCCGAGGACTCCCCCTTGGTGGCAGAGGCGAAGCTGGTGCCTGGTTGCACCTTTCGTGCCGGTGCCGCACGTCCTTGCTGCCGTGGGCCGCGTTTGAAGGCGGCGCAGCCTCTGTAGCTCGCCACATGTGGCTCGCTACAGTTGCAGCACTTGGGCGCCTCCTCCCTCTTCTTTGTGCAGTCTCGACTCTGGTGGGAGTCGGCGCACTTGACGCAGCGGGCCGGCATCGTGCAGTAGCGCGCCACGTGGTCAAGCCCTTGGCAGGAGAAGCACTGGGCGCGCCTCCCCTTGGCCTTGAGCGGCTCCACTTCCACTGCAATCCTGGCCACCATCTGCACCTGGAAAATTTTGCGGTTTTCGAGGTTGTCCGGGAGGACAACCAAGAACAGTGGCATGGGCCTCCTCGTCCTGGGCGACTTCATGAGCGTGACCGAGCTGGCCATGAAGCCCAGCCCAGCTAGTTCACCCTTGAGGTGGTCGGTCTCCATCTTCAGCGGGAGGCGGCGAAAAACCACCTTCAGCTGCTTCATTGGCTCCGCATTGTGGGTGTAGCAATGCAGCTTCTCCTTCTCTATGAGCCGCATGGCAGCCCGGTACTCCTCCATTGTGCCGATCGAAACTCTGTACAAGTCCCGACCGGCACATTTAATCTTGGCGGTGGACGATACCGTCTGGAACTTCTCGAGGAAGGACTGGTACGTGTCCTCGCCGCGCACGCGCCTGGCCCAGCCAGTGTCGCGGGCGGGCGCGGACGGCCGAGAGAGCGGCCGCCACTCGGCGCGCCGCCGCGCCGCCGCGCCGCGCCTCCCGCGCTTGCTACCGCCCAACGTCCGACAGCCTGCGCGGAGCAGCCCCCAACCTGCGCCGCAACCACCCGCGCCATTCAAACCACCGAGGATGGGGCTACACACACCGACACCACGGTCGCCAACCAGTCGCCGCGGCGGCGCCGCAAACCACGGCCAAACTGCAGCCACCGCGCGCCACAGCCTGGGTCGGCCCGCCGAGAATCGCCGCCCCCGCCCAAATGCCGCCCCCACAGCCCCAGCCGACGACCCGCCACAATGGCCAAACCTTCGTCAAAACTCCCACACCGTCGCCGCGGCAGCCCGGCCACCGCGGCCGGCGCCACAGCCACACGAGCCGAGTCGTGCGGCGATGACGGCCGTGCACAAACGCACCTCCGCCGCCCCATCGCCTTCCGCCGTTTTCCCGATCGGCCCGCAGCCGTCGGGCCACGGCCGCGGGCCGTCCTCCTCCTCTCGCCTCGCCCGCCAACACCCACAGCCCTTCCAACACATTTTTCTTTTCTTTTTTCTTTTTTTTTTTTTACTTTTTTACGATCGCCGCCTGCGCAACATGGCACCGGCCGACGGAGCGCCAACCCCCCCGCCACAGGCGAAAACAAAACAACGATAAACAAACAAACAAAATAAATTACCAGCCAGCCCCAACTACAGACACACCGAATCTGCCCTCACAGCCGACCTTACACGCCTCAACGTCAAAACAAAGGTGGTTTCTTTCTTTCAACGGTTACCTTACCTTAGGTTACGTCAGGTTAGGCTAAGAAGGCGTCAGGGTTAGGTTAAGCGTTGACGTGACGTCACGTCTTAACGTAGGCGTTAAGCTAAGGTTGCGGTCACGTACGTTAGGTTAAGGCGACTTGGGGGTTGGCCTAAGAGCTTAGGTTAGGTTACGTTAGTTTAGGTGGCTGCGTTAAGGGGCTTAAAGAAGTTTAGGAGGTTAAGGCGTCGAGGCGGCCGCACCCCCTTAGCTGCTGCGGCTCGGCCACGCCACGCCACGCTTTGGGGTTTCATAAGGTCGCGCGGCGGGTCGTCGGCACGCCGCAAAGGACAAAACTGCAAGACGACGTCGAAAAACAAACAACAGGTAAAAAATAAATAAGTAAAAATAAACGACGCCGACAGGCGGGGATCAGCAGAACAAGCAGATTCCGGAGAGCGAACGAGACACACACACACGCACGCACACACACAAACCCCCCCGAGCCGAGAGAGCACAGAGCACCACCACGTGTCGGCCTCCGCTCACCCGACTCGGCTGGGCTGGGCTGGGCTGGGCTGGGCTGGCGGCCGGGCCGGATGCACGTACACGTACGGCTACAGCCACTACCCGTACACAGCCGCTCTTCACGCAACACCAGCCAAATGGCGCGCCCGCGGCTCGTCGCGGTCGCCGTCGCGGTCGCAACGCCACGCCGGCACACTTTCGGCACCACCGTTTTCGCGCGCACCGCAAACAAAACGCAGCCGACACACACAGAGAGAAAAAAAAAAAAACACAGAGCGCGAGACGGGCGGCGGCGCACCTTTCGCCAGCCGGCAGGCAATCGACTCGCCCAGTACGACAAACGCGCACGCCACCCCACCCACCAACCAACCAACCAGTCGTCGTCGTCGTCGTCCCGAAATCAAACAAACTCTCAAAAGCACAGCCCCTGCTGCCAACGGACGCAGGCGCCACGCAGCTCCCTTCCCGCCACACTCGATTCGCAGCGCAACTCACCCGGCACACCGTCAAACGACGGGCTGGGCTCGCCGCATCGCCGCAACCTACACACCTTCCCCGCCACGACGCACAGCCCCACCAGACGCCCGTGCCGCAACGACACTACTGCACTACCACTACCGCACTACTCCTCTCGCCCTTGCCATACACGACACAACACGCCAAAAAATGAAAATCCAAATACAAACAAAAACACCGCCCCCACGACCCAAACACATGCACGGCGCGCCAACACACGCGAGGCAAGGCACGCAGCAAACGGCGTCCCCTCCGCGTCGCGCCATCAACCTACACACACAAGGCAACCAACAACAGCCAGCCAGCCAGCCAGCCAGCCAGCCCCACTCTCACGCCGCAAAAACAGAAAACACACCGAAACCGCCAAACGCCGCACATTCGCGCTTCGCACTTACCACACACCTCTCGGCATCCGTTTCGCACACAACGACGCGACGCACAATACATCATCACGGGCTACGCACGCACACCGCGACCCACTTTTTTACGACGCCCTCGGCAGAGCACACGTGCCCACGCCCACACACAGTCGACACAACGACGCAGCGCGCAGCAGACGCGGCCGCAACACGTACCTCCCCGACGACGCGCCAACACCGCCAGCCACTGCTCACTCGCCCAAGCAACCCGTGCACACAACTGCCACACGCGTCCACCACGCCGCCGCCAACCACCCGCCCGCCAGGGGGCGCTCACGTCCGCGACAACAGCGCGGCACCGCCGGACCGGGCCGGGCCGGGCCGAACCGAGCCGAGCCGCCGCCTCCTCTCCACTCGGCACGCCACGTCCTGCTTGCAAAACACATGGCTCGTCCCTCTGTACACACAACGCGCCTGCCTGCGGTCGCCGCCGGCATCTATCTACCTGCGCATCGGAGCCAGGCCGGCAAGCCCACACTTAAATAATGCACTTCACCAGCCAAACAAACCCACTCTTCCTTTCTTTGCACAGCGCATGCAACAGCAGCCCCAGGAGCCGGGCCCGCCGCCAGCGTCTCCTCCTCCTCTGGGCACAGCCAGCCAGCCGTTCCCACCGCCCCGCCCCTGCTCTGCAGAACAAGAAAAAACGAAAAAGTACCAACACACGCACCCAAAGCGTAAGCCAGACAAGACCAGCCTCTCCAAGGCCACACACACGCAAAAAAACAAAAAAACAAAAACACTACAACAGAATAAAATGAAAAAGAAAAAGCAAGCTGTCGCCTCGCCCCCGCCCGTCCCCCCACCCCACCACATTCGCCCCCTCCGCTTGTTTTCCTTTCTACAATTTCCCTCTTTTCCACCCAATATCCCGCCGCGGTTTACGGGCACCGGCCGATTTTGCGCCCGCCCACATGTGTGCCTACTCCCCACCACCATTCCCTCCGCAGCCCGCAGCCCGCAGCCCGCTTTTCCCCCCCTCCCTGCCCACACCACACCACACCACACCACACCACACCACACCGACGGTGCTGACGTCGACACGCACCCAAGACAGGGGCCACGACCGTCTTTTTTCCTGGGCCCATCCCCGCACCGCACCTCCTTCCAATCAACGCTGTGGCGCCTGTGTCCGCGCGAGACGCGTGCGCGCCGCCTCTCTCAACATCCGTCCGCCGTCCGCCGGCCGGCCCGTTTTTCGGCCCCCAGGCCATCCGTCAACCACCACTGCCACTGCCCCTGCCCCTGCCCGCCCCGCACCACACCACACACCGCTGCTTGCCCCGGCCGTTGCCACCAAAGGCGCCAACCGCAGCCCGCGCGCGCCAGAAACTACAGGGACCCAGCCGACCGACGAAAATCAGAGCAATTGGCCGGGAGGATCAAAAAGAGAGGTCCGAAAACCACCGTAGCGAGGCGTGGGAGGAAACGTTACGAGAAGCAGAAAGGGACCAGGAAAAATTCTGGAAATTTCTTAAAACTCGTAAACTAAACACGAAACATCTACATCTACATGGGGAAGGAACGACCCCACAGACCGAGCTGAAGCACTGGCGGATTCACTAGAAAGGCAATTCCAAGCACCAGAAGCGGTAGATGACGAAACTGATGACCACCAGGAAATGGTACTCAGAAGGGTAAAACCGCATCCTAAGTGCCCCGATCAGAACATCTTTCACAATCCAATAAACGCAGAAACCCCGTATCTTATCACATCACAAACATACACACATCCTAAGAAGGCATCAGGCCCAGATTCCATCAAACCGCAACTACTACATCACCTACCTCCAGCAACTATCAATTATCTATCTAACATCAATATATAATGCTTGCTTCAGACTAAACTACTTGGAAACAGGCCCGAGTCATCACATTACCAAAGCCAAACAAGGACTTATTATTTCCGCAAAACTATAGGCCAACTTCCTTGGAAAGGTCCTCGGAAAGCTCATTCAAACTGAACTGAAGAAATTCAATTCTTAAAGGATAACAACATAATCATCCCACAACAATTCCGATTCCGCGAAGAACACAGCACCACCCACCAGGTGACCAGACTAGTCGAGCACATATGTCAGGCCAGAAACATTAGACACAGTACTGGAGCAGTCCTGCTTGACATTGGAAAAGCATTCGGATAACGCCTTATCTACAAGCTCCACCAGTACAACTGCCCCATCCACATTATTGCTTCTTTTCTCCGCAACAGAGCATTCTATGTCCATGTACCAGGAGCGGCAAGTAACACTAGATCCATAGAGGCTGGAGTCCCGCAAGGCTCAGTGCTGGGGCCCATTCTCTACTCAATATACACAAACAAACAGCTGGGAGGACACTTGTCACTATTTGCAGACGACACTGCAGTCTACCGCAGCAGTTCTAACCTGCAATATAGAGTCACAAAAATAGAGCAACACCTACAATCCATCCAGAAATGGGCTAACCAAAAAAAAAAAAAAAAACAATAAACGCGGAGAAAACCCAAGCAATACAATACGATTCACATTCAAAAAGAATACCTCCTAACCTGCATATACGCCTCAGAAATAACAATCTTCCATGGTCAGGCACAATAAAGTATCTAGGCATCAAGCTGGACAAGAGGTTGACATTTAGAGACCATGTTACACACGTTTGTAACAAGGCTGCAGCAGCAATATTCAGACTGTACCCAATCATCAAAGGAAACAGAATAAATATGCGCGCCAAAAAGAAAATCTTCAAAACCGTCATAGGAACCAGCCATCACTTACGGCTCTGAAAATCTGGTCAATGGCCGCAGACACCAACATAACAAGAGTAAAAAAAAAGGGTGCACAACAAATACTTCAGAATTGCTGCTGATGCCGGCCGGTACCAGACAAACCGAGACATATACACAAACCATAACATACTCAAAATCCCGGAAATCATCCAAAGAAAAATCCATAAAGTTTTTTTTTTTCCACCAAACCACGGATTCGAACCACCCACTCATCAGAAATCTGGGACAAAATCCACCCGACCCAAGAACGACATTTCCCATCACGACAAAACACCACAAACTACAACATACCATGATAAACAAAAATAAAATACAAACACCATAACACTCACTCAAACAACAAACATCTACACACACCCAAGAGACCCTATCATCCCATCATTTTGTTACCCAACATAATCAGACAGAAGGCAGGGATCAAGGACAGATCCGGTCCTTCGAGTACAGGGGGTAAAAAAAATACCCATCAGACCAGCTCGCTCTCTCTCTCTCTCTCTCCGTGCCGACGCTGCCCCGCACACGCGTTCGCGCTCGCGTTCGGCCGACACCACACGACAGGTCTTTGGGGCCCCGCCACTGCGCACACGCACGCCTCCTCCTCTTCCTTAGTTCTTTTTCGCTTTTCTTTTCTCCCCCGCCCCCCGCTCTCACCGCCACATCATCCCGCAACCCTTGGGGGATGTTTCCCAACATCAACGCGCCCCAATTCCACTCTCTGCCCGTGCCGCACTCTCCACTTTGCTTCTCCCCGTCCCCTACACACACGACTACCGAAACCCCGGTTGACACACCTTCTCGTAGGACAGGGGTGCGTGCGTGCGTGCGTGCGTGCGTGCGTTGTCTTGACGGTGACAGCAACAGCAACGGATCCGTCCATCCCATTCCCCCCCCACTCGGTAAAGAACCATGTTCAACCCACACTACACAACAAGGGGGGCACACACGAACGCGAAAGAAAGGGCAGGGCAGGGCAGGGCAGGGCAGGGCAGGGCAACTATCTCGTACACATTCTTCCTCAGAACCCACATATCACATCAACGAACGGCAGGCCAATTGCGGACTCAGCCGTGTCAGGCAAATCCAACCCAACCAACACCTCCCACGGAAACCCTGACACTGATCCAGCTGTACGTCCACATACATCGCCACACCAAATACGGGTGACGAGTGAGCAACAAATGGAACAATACACAACAAGGCTGACCTAATAAAAACTGCACGTCACGTCATACCTTCCAGACAGACGCAGTTCCGACGGGACGGCGGAACCGTATACGTACCTTTCAGCCACAACAACCGACCGACTGGACACGCCCGCGTCTCCAGCCAGCCAACCACCAGGGCCACACAGCCCGCAAGTTTCAGCGTCAACACTTCTTAACGTACGTTGCAAACTTTTCAAAACATTGCCACACACACACACACACACACACACACCACGAAAAGCGTCAACCTCTCTCACACTGGATACACTCAACACTTTTTGTCGGCGGAGCTTGAGGCCAACGGTTGACACACCCCCACCGGCCACACAGGTTTCCCTTTGAAAATTGCAGTGACGGAGACGCGGCATTACGAGAGGGTTGTTTCCGAGAGCGCGAGCTGGACGGAGCTGCGGCGCCGCCGCCGCCGAGGGGTAATGAACGCATGCGATGCCGCATGACAGCCCATCACCCAAAGTTTCACCCACAACTGCACAGGTCGCACCCCCTTTTCGCGCCATACTAGTGTCGATCGTCAATTACAGCTCACGGTGTTCGCATTTGCCACTTGACGGGGGGGAAAAGAAAACAAAACAAACATCTGACACGCCATGTGTTTCTCTCTCTCTGTTATATCTAGGTCATTGGGCAGCCACTGTAAAAAAAAAAAAAAAAATATTTTTACGACATGGTTGGGTAAGTGATTTAAAGACAACAATTGTGGGTCACACACCATAGACCATTTCGATAGTGTTCTTGTTCTTCTCTTTTTCCTTTTTTTATCGCTCAATTGAAATAAAACCTGGGGATGATGCAATGCTGCGATATGGCACAACCGTCGTCCATTGTACACAACTCGGGAACAAAAAGAAACCAATTCAGGGAACGTTCGTTCCTTCACAACGTTTCTTTCAACGCACTTGGTCTTTACCATCCTGTATATTCAACACACATTTCCTTTCATCAAACTAGGGCATTTCCATAACAGTTTGTTTCCGTTTCTGTGAGCACAATACTGCTTCTTCGACGTCATTTCACCATCTTAACTAGAGACAGACAACAAAATAGGAAAACAGCCTTGAGAACCCCGTCCACCAAATTTCAGTTAGCACGGCATCCAAGATTCTTTTCCGGGGAGTGCAGTGCAGCTGACGCTGCTCAGACCATATACCGTCGCCAGTCTCACTCAACTCTTGCGCATTCCATTCTACGCTACGTGACAATGCAAAAATGAATGAATCAAACCCGCCCAGAGAGCGTCTTGTGCGAGGGGACACACGATATAGAGAACAACAAAACACACAGGGGACACCACCACAGTTGGAGAGAACGTTTCCACCACGGCAGCCGCGCCGTTACGCGCATTTTTTTTTTTTTTTTTTTTTTTTTCCTCCCCCCCACTGCACACCTCCGACACCACGGGAACGTTCACCGTCCCGTTGCCCTACACTGGCGTTTCTTTTCAACCCCCCACCCTATTCCTCGCTCCCCGGACATTCGACCGATCACAAAGTGCAACCTCTCGTTACCGTCGGGTGCCCCTCTTCATCCCCGGGGCGCCAACAACAAAACAAAAACACCACCGACGCCGTCGTCTCGCGTCACCTCACTCAACTGAGCGGAAAATACACGTACATCCAGAATGACGACACCGCCTCCACAAACAAAAACCAGACGTCAGACGTCAGGTCGAAAGAGGGCACCGTACGTCGTGGCGCGTGGTCTCCTAACTCACCTCGCGCGTACAAATACAATACAATGCAATGCGTGTCACCTCACGTTCACACACACCTCCACGCTCCACTTTTACGTCGCCCAACCAACCAACTAACTTAACGCACCCGCTCGGCGTAGAAGCAGCTGTAGGCGGCAACGTGTTTCTCACCCTCGCCACCAACGGTGTGACATCCGACAGTCGCGGTTTGCTTTCCGTTCCACACCTCCGGCCATACCATACAAAGGGGACAAAAAAAAAATATATCAAACAAGCCCACTCCAGCGATCCGCCCCCCTAACACCAACACGTCTCGAAACACCCACGCCCACGACCCGGCTGTGGCTAAAGTGCGTATCCCAACGTCACACCAAAACCAAAGGCGCCGGCGCCGCACCACACCACAAGCTACAGCTACAGCTGTGCCGCCCGTCCACCCGCTCACAACAACAACAACAACAACAACAACAACAATTCCGCCCTTCCCGCAAAGGCATTTTGGTGGCCCTGAAAAGGGCCGTTTTTTTTTCTTTTCTTCGCCGCGCCGCGGACGAGCCTCCCATTTCCAAGAGCCACCTCCTTACTTGGAGCTCGTGTACTTGGTCACCGCCTTCGTGCCCTCGCTCACCGCGTGCTTGGCCAGCTCGCCAGGCAGCAAGAGCCGCACAGCGGTCTGGATCTCGCGGGACGTGATGGTCGAGCGCTTGTTGTAGTGCGCCAGGCGAGAAGCCTCGGCCGCAATGCGCTCGAAAATGTCGTTCACGAAGCTGTTCATGATGCTCATCGCCTTCGAAGAGATGCCCGTGTCAGGGTGCACCTGCTTCAGCACCTTGTAGATGTAGATGGCATAGCTCTCCTTCCTCTTGCGCTTCTTCTTCTTGTCGCCCTTCGAAATGTTCTTCTGCGCCTTGCCAGCCTTCTTGGCGGCTTTCCCGCTAGTCTTGGGCGGCATCACGAACAAACAGGCAGGCAGGCAGGCAGGCAGGCAGGCAGGCACGCGCAGTCAGTCAGTCAGTCAGTCAGGCGCTCCGCTCCAGTCAGCGTCTCCCCACACAGTGGCACCCGCCGCACGCCGCCGCCGCACCTTTACCAGCTCGCCCTGCTGCGGCCGCCGACCAATGGGGCGCGCGCGCAACCGGCCGCCGCACCCGAGCCCATAAAGGACCCCCACCCCGCCGGCGCCGGCACGCACTCCGCTGCTCGACTCGCTGCGGCTCGCACCGTTTGGGGCGTTGTGCTTTTCTTTCTCGCTTCTTTCGAAACTAGCCCATCGCCATGTCCGGACGCGGAAAGGGAGGCAAAGTCAAGGGCAAGTCAAAGTCCCGCTCAAGCAGGGCTGGGCTCCAGTTCCCGGTCGGCAGAATCCACCGCCTCCTGCGCAAGGGAAACTACGCCGAGCGCGTCGGCGCCGGGGCGCCCGTCTACCTCGCCGCCGTCATGGAGTACCTCGCGGCTGAGGTGCTCGAGCTGGCCGGAAACGCGGCCCGCGACAACAAGAAGACGCGCATCATCCCGCGCCACCTGCAGCTCGCCATACGCAACGACGAGGAGCTCAACAAGCTCTTGTCGGGCGTCACCATCGCACAGGGAGGTGTCCTGCCCAACATCCAGGCCGTCCTGCTGCCAAAGAAGACCGAGAAGAAGGCCTAAAAGAGAGACAGCGCAATCGGCAACCGCCGCGTGCTCCCTTGGCACGCAGCGCGCCATTTGCCGCCTCGGCTCAAAAACAAAACACAATCGGCCCTTTTCAGGGCCACCACACAAACCTACGTCCAAAGCAGAATTCCAGTCGTTCGTCGCACCACTTTTTTTTTTTTCTCTCTCTCTCTCTTTCTGTGTACGGTTTTTCCTTCTTACACACACAGGCGCCGCCATCTTGTACACACGTACTTGGCCACCTCCTCCACTCCACTCCACGCACGCACAGTCTCGCGACCATTAACCAGCACACGTGGCGCACAACAACACACCTCAAAAATAACCCCTCGGCACTCAGCCGCGCCGCAACACACAGCCCATCCACCGACAAGAAGCATACAAGCAAAGAGGGAGGGGAAGGAAGGAAGGAAGGAGCTCACACAACGCAAGGGCACGCTTCCTTCCCTCCCAACCGCACCGCACACCACGTCAAAAAAACTCCAAACAAAACTAAAAGGCCAAGTAGACTAAAAAGGAAAAGAAAAACCAGCAACACAGACTCTTTCGCACTTTTCAACTTCCGAACACTGTGGTGGCCCTGAAAAGGGCCGTTTTTCAATCTCTCTTTCCTTCCTTCGGTCTCACACCGCCTAACCGCCGAAACCGTACAGGGTGCGCCCCTGCCTCTTCAGGGCGTACACCACGTCCATGGCCGTCACAGTCTTGCGCTTGGCGTGCTCAGTGTACGTCACCGCGTCGCGGATCACGTTCTCCAGGAACACCTTCAGCACTCCGCGCGTCTCCTCGTGGATCAGACCAGAGATGCGCTTCACGCCGCCCCTGCGCGCCAGGCGGCGGATCGCGGGCTTCGTGATGCCCTGGATGTTGTCGCGCAACACCTTGCGGTGCCGCTTGGCGCCACCCTTGCCGAGCCCCTTTCCTCCCTTGCCGCGGCCTGTCATTCTTCTTCTTCAAGCGTCTCAACCACAATAATATAAAAAAACAGAAAGCAAGGCAAGCTCCTCACCCGGCGCTAGCGAGTCGGCTACGGTTGTGGCGCCCAGCTGCCACTGCCAATTACCTTACGAGTCTGCCCTGACTCGTGGGGTTGCAGGCTAAGCATTCGTTGCTATTCCTGCGTTAACCTAGTTATTTGGGAAATGGCTTCCTCTCTTTGTGAATGGGCCTCAGGTTGATAGCTGGGGATGATGTCCTGGCTCGGTTGCGGGGTTTTACACCCGCAAAAGGTCAGGCCAGCGTGTTGTTGGCCTGTGGTGAATAGGGTGGCCCAGGTTCCTAATGAGCCGGTTGTTGGACCGTTCGGCCCGCTCGTAGAACAACCGCGCCGACTGTCTGATTCGGTCGCGGAGGAGGGGGATTCCTGTCTGCTCGTGTAGACGAGCAGTCGAGTACCGCCTCGGCAGGCGCAGGGCAAGCTTGAGCGCCCGGTTCTGCACCCTCTGCAGCCTGTTGATGTGAGTGTCGGCTGCATTGCCCCACACCACGGCCGCGTATTCCAGCACTGGACGTACCAGTGCCAGGTACAGCGTGATGCCGTGATGGGGAGGCAGGGCAGACGACGGATTGAGCAGAGGGTACAGAACGCGTAGGCGCCCTATTGCTCTGCCCCTGACGTCCTCTATATGTGGCTTCCATGTCATCTTTCGGTCTAGGGTGACTCCCAGGTAGCGGCCAGTCTTACTCCATGGGACGGGGCTTCCCATGATGATCACTGGTGGTAGATCAGGTGGCAGTGGTCTTCGTGTGAACACCACTGCCTGGCTCTTCGCAGCATTCTGCTTAAGGCGCCACTTGGTCGACCATGCACCAAGGGCCTCACAGCCTCGCTGGAGCTGCCGACGCATCTGCACCGCATTCATGCTCCGCACGAAGAGCGCAGTGTCGTCGGCGTATAGTGCCAACTTCACCGGCGCCACGCGCGGAGCATCGGCGGTGAAAATGGAGTACAGCAGGGGGCCAAGAACGGACCCCTGCGGCACCCCAGCACGGATGGGTCGATGTGTGGAGGTTCCATCGTCCAGTCGGACGTGGAAAGTCCTGTCTGCCAGGTACGACCGGAGGAGGACCCCGTGTGACGTCGGTACCCCGTGCACAAAGAGTTTGTACACGAGGCCGTCGTGCCACACGGAGTCGAACGCTCTGGAGACGTCAAGGAACACCGCCCCGAGGAATTCCCGCGTCTCCAGGGCGCGCATGGCCTCTTCCACTAGCCGCATCAGCTGGTGAACTGTGGAATGTCCCCTCCTAAAACCGAACTGTTCATCCGGGATTATTCCCTCCGCCGTTACGTGGCGAAGCAGGCGCCTGGCGTAGAGGCGCTCAAACACCTTGGAAAGTGCTGGCAGCAGACTGATGGGTCTGTAGTTGGCGGCTTCTCGTGGGTCCTTGTTTGCCTTGGGGATAGCCACCACCTCTGCATGTTTCCATACAGAGGGGTAGACCCCAGAGCGAAGGACCTGGTTGAAGATGCCTGCCAGGAGCAGATGAGCCCCCTCTGGCAGGTTCTTCAATAGATGGTTGGTGACGCCATCAGCCCCACCAGCCTTCCTGGTGTTGAGCACCTTCAGCTGTGCGGCCACTTCCTCCTCTGAGATGGGGTCAATTTCGTCCCTTTCGTCTCTGGCTTCCAGGAACACTGGGAGCTGTTCTTCAACCTGGTGGAGGTGATTCTCGTCTAGGTTGTCATCCACCGGGGTGAATGACGCCTCGAAATGGTCCGCCAGGGCGCCTGCTTTACCGTCGGGGCTGGAGATGACGTCTTGCCCGACCGTGAGCGGTGGCATGCGTTGTCGTCTGCGCAGGAATGTTTTTACAGTGCGCCAGATACTGCCGTCCTCTGGGTTCAGGGAGGCGACGAAGTCCGACCAGACGCGGTTCCTGTGCGCTTCCGCCGCAGCTTTGATTTCTCTCCGCATGCAGTTTAGGCGCTTCTTCGTCGCGGGTTGGCGGGTTAGCTGCCACTCCCGGAACAGTCTGTTCTTCTCCCTGATTGCCTCTCGGATGGGAGGTGGTAGACTGCGGGAGAGGTCCCTGGGCCCTTGTGGCTGGGGAGGGGAGGCTGCATCTGCTGCTTCCAGCAGCTGGCGCGAGAAGACCCGCAGGGCCTCATCTGCTCCCACTGTATTAGGGTCGGGGGAGTCTGTGATCGATTCCAGGATGGTATCCCGAAACCGGTCACAGTCCATGCGTCGGTATGTTTGACGGCGTGGTGGCAGCGTGGCTCCAGCGACGTCTATTCCGAAGACCACCGGTAGATGGTCGGACGACAGCGCACACCTTGTGGATGCGGTCGTGTGGTGCCCGATGCCCTTGATGACGGCGACATCGAGCACGTCCGACCGTCCCCTGGCCGGATATATGGTGTGTTCACGTGGTCCCAGGACTAGGGCGTCGTTCCGCTGGGCGGCGCGGAGAAGTCGACGGCCACTGACGTTCGTGAGGCGGGAGTTCCATTCCGGGTGCTTCGCATTGAAGTCACCCGCAATGAAGACCCTCCCCCCAACCGCCAGCAGCGCGTCAACGTCCGCCTCCAGGAGATTTCCTCTGGGTGGCCTGTACACAGCCACGAAAGTGATCTGCCCAGCTGCTGAGGTGACAGTGACTCCGGTGGCTTCCATGGTGGCCAGGTCTGGGAGTTGTACCTGGTGGTGCCGAAGTGAGGAGCGCACATATATGGCGGTGCCCCCACCAGCTGTTGGCCTGTCGTTTCGGTAGCAAACATAGTTTGCTACTTTGACGTGGACCCCCGGCTTCAGGTGAGTTTCGCAGACCAGGCACAGGTCGATGGCCTCGTCCTGCATGAACTGCCGAAACTCTCCCTGCTGGGGGAACAGGCTGTTTGCATTGAACTCGCAAACGGTCAACCCGTGGATGTGCGGATTATCCATGGAGTGGACTATTGGCGACGGTAGCGGCCTGGAGGGCCCCCGTTACTGCCGTGACGAGCACTGGCAGTTGCTGAAGCAGGGCAGAGAGGGAGCTCAACAGGGCTCCCAGGTCTGCAGCTTCTGTTCCTGAGGGAGGTGAGGGTGCCGCCATGGGTGCAGGTGCGTGTGCGGGGGCGGCAGGGCGCGGCGTTGCGACCGCATCCGTTCGCCAGGCCACACGCCCAGCTAGCTGGGGCATGGGAGTGGTGGGGGGACGGGCAGTTTGTCGTCGTCCCTTGTGGTGGTCGGCTTGGGTGTCAGCCTGATCGGCCGGCGGGGCAGGCGCAACGATGGCAGGCGTGGACTCGGTCGAGTCCTTGTGCGGAGGTGTTGGAAAGGCCACTTGTCGTTCCTTGTTGGCGCTAGCTGCCTCTCCCTTGGTGGCAGAGACGTAGCTGGTGCCAGGTTGCACCTTCCTTGCTGGTGCTGCGCGGCCTTGTTGCCGAGGGCGTCTTCTGAATGCACTGCAGCCTCTGTAGCTCGCCACATGTGGCTCGCTACAGTTGCAGCATTTAGGTGCCTCCTCTCGTTTCTTAGTGCAGTCCCGGCTCTGGTGGGAGTCGGCGCACTTGACGCATCGCGGCGGCATGGAGCAATAGCGCGCCACGTGGTCAAGGCCTTGGCAGGAGAAGCACTGGGCGCGCCTCCCCTTGGCCTTGAGTGGCTCCACTTCCACCCCAATCCGTGCCACCATCTGAAGTTGGAATATCTTCCTATTTTGGAAGTTGTCCGGGAGGACAACTAGGAAGAGTGGCATGTCTCGTCGCGTTCTGGGTGACTTCATAATTGTGACGGAGCTGGCCATGTAGCCGAGCCCCGCCAGCTCGTCTTTCAGATGAGAAGTCTCCATTCGCAGCGGGAGGTGGCGGAAGACCACCTTCAGCTGCTTCACTGGCTCCGCGTTGTGCGTGAAGCAGTGGAGCTTCTCAGTCTCTATAATCTTCATTGCTGCCCTGTATTCCTCCATTGTGCCGATCGAGACCCGGTAAAGGTCTCGCCCGACACACCTGACCTTGGCAGCGGTCGCTACTGACTCGAACTTGTTGAGGAAGGACTTGTAGGTTTCCTTCCATGAGACAGTAATCGGTGGGGGGGCGGGTGCCCGCCTTTTAGGTGGTTCAGTGGCCTCCATGTCCTCTGCTTCGTCGGCGTCGACGAACGAGTTTGTCGTGGGAAGCGGCTGCACTGTCTCGAGCCGTTTGGCCCGAGCAGTGTGTCGCCGCTTCGGGACGACAAACCCATCCTCTGTCGCCTGGTCTGCTTCTGTGGGGGCAGGATCGTCTGCCATCTTCTTCTTCAGGCTCCCCCTGTGAAAGGACTGAGAAGAGGTGGAGGGGTCATCCTCCTCCGTGGCCGCAGGCCTCTTTCGTGAGGGGTGAGATGTATCCATCGCTTCCAGTAGATCGCCAAGATTGGCTTCTACAATGTCCTCTTCCCTGTGGGTGCCGGCGTCGACCGGCAGGACAGTGACAACTTCTTTCATCACGCCTGGCGGGACAGTGTCCGTTGCTGTAGTGGCCTCTTGCTCGGAAGAGACCGGAGGGGCAACCAGCAGTGCAGCAGTTTCTTCAATAACTGCGACTGGTGGCGCATCACCCATCGGGGCCGCCCCTGGCAGGACAGTGTCGTCTTCTATCGACACGCCTGGCGGGGCTCCCGGCGGCACTCTCACGTCTTCTCTCGCCACGCAGCCGATAGAAACGAGGTGCATCTGCATTCTGCGTTCCGCTCGCTCGTCGGCAGCGCGTCCTGGATAGTCGTGAGGCGACATCAGACGCTTCATGAATTTGTACACCTGCTCGGGTGTGAGATTCTCGGCTGTGAGCGGGGCCGCTCGAACCGGTCCCGCCGCATCCGACGCTGCGTTTTCTACTTCCATCACGAGGTGGGAAATAGGGGAAGAAATACTAGTCGAGTGAGCGCGGACTGGTCCCACGTGAAGGGGGTCCTGACTCACGGCTTGCCCTAGCGGTCCCTAGGCGCGGCACAAATCGATTACTGAATCGATTTGATTCGCAGCCGAGATAACACACAATTCTGCCGCTAACCGCACTCGCAAGCGAGTCGTTAGCTGCAGTTTTTGCCACGTGGCCGCCGTCGACCCGCGTGCCTTGACAAAGGCGCGCGTGAACAAAGGCGCGGGCGAGACAATGCGCAGCGCAGAGCCAGAGCGTCCTCTCGCTACGGCGGCTCAGCGCGCTGTGTGCGTGCTGTGGCGCCCAGCGCGCGCGCCGCCCCCCTATATAGACTCTGGGGCCCCGCGGCCCGCCCTCCCCTCCCCCCACCACCGCGCACCGAGGGCATATAAGCGCAGCACCGGGGCGCGCGGGCCCGTTGTCAAGGCAGCACCGGACGCCGTCGCGCACGCATATCCACGCCGCATCCGCATCCGCAGTAGCCATGGCCCGGACAAAGCAAACGGCCCGCAAGTCCACCGGCGGAAAGGCGCCGCGCAAACAGCTCGCCACCAAGGCGGCGAGGAAGAGCGCGCCCGCCACCGGCGGCGTCAAGAAGCCCCACCGCTACAGGCCGGGCACCGTCGCCCTGCGAGAAATCAGGCGCTACCAGAAGAGCACAGAGCTGCTCATCCGCAAGCTGCCATTCCAGCGCCTAGTGCGCGAGATCGCCCAGGACTTCAAGACCGACCTGCGCTTCCAGAGCTCCGCAGTCATGGCCCTGCAGGAGGCCAGCGAGGCCTACCTCGTCGGCCTCTTCGAAGACACCAACCTGTGCGCAATCCACGCCAAGCGAGTCACCATCATGCCCAAGGACATCCAGCTCGCGCGCCGCATCCGCGGCGAGCGCGCCTAAACCCGCACACCGCCAAACAAACAAAACGGCCCTTTTCAGGGCCACTAACGTCTCTCCGTCGCGAGCAAAACTTTGTCGGTCGCAACGACTAGTTCCCCACTCACTCTCCAGTCCAGTCGTCCCACCCCCGGCCCGGCCCGGCGCCGCCGTTTCCAAAAAAAAAAAGCACCGCACCGGCCGAACCAAGTCGCAAGCGTCAATAGCGCCACCCACACAGGCCACGGCACAAAACGTGACGCCCGGAAAGCAAAGCAGAGCAAAAAAGACTATTCCTAAACCACCACCAAGACAAACAAACAAACGCGGCGCAAAATAAATAGGTAAAAGTAAAATACACTTTCTGTAACACCAACCGCGCGCCGCAGCCCACGCCCGCCAACGACCCCACAATCCAACCACCGCGGCACGCAAACACCATCCACACATGAAACAAACAAACGCCAGCAAGCAAGACAGACAGACAACAAGGCAACCGACCGACCACGACACGACAATCAACACCTTCCCGACGTGCTTTGATGGCCCTGAGAAGGGCCGTTTTTGTTTTTGTCCGGGACCGCGCGACAGCCTCTGGTTGCGCGCCGGCCACCAGGCGACGGTGTCAACCGCCAACCCTTCCCTGCCCTTTTTACTTCTTCTTCTTGGGCGAAGCCTTCGCCTTAGACGGCGTCGCCGTCGCCTTCTTCGGGCGCGGCGCCTTCGGCTTCTTCGTCGGAACCTTGGCGGCCTTCTTCGCCTTCGACGGCGACTTGGCCTTGGCCGGCTTGGCCGCAGCCGCCTTCTTCGCACCCGCGGGAGCGGCCGACGCCGCAGACGCCTTCTTGGCGGCGCCCGCCTTCCGACCGGTCGCCGCCTTCACGCCGCCAGCCTTCTTTGCGCCGGCCGCACGGGCCCCCTTCTTCTCCTTGCTGGCCGGAGCGGCGCGCTTCTTCTTCGCACCACCGCCGCCACCACGAGCCTTGCCGCCCTCGGCCGCCCCGCCGCCGGCGCCGGCAAGCTTGAAAGAGCCCGACGCGCCCTTCCCCTTCGTCTGCACCAGCTCGCCAGCCACGACGGCCGACTTGAGGTACTTCTTGATAAAGGGCGCCAGCTTCTCCGCGTCCAGCTTGTAGTGCGCGGCAATGTACTTCTTGATCGCCTGCAGCGACGACCCGCCGCGCTCCTTCAGACTCTTGATGGCGGCCGTCACCATCTCAGAGGTGCGCGGGTGCGCAGGCTTGGCGCGCGGCTTCTTCGCAGACGACGCAGACTTGGCCTTCTTCGTAGTGCCGGTGGCGGCGGGTGCCGCGGCAGTCTCGTTCGTAGCCGCCTGGTCTGCCATCTTTTGCTTGTTCTCTTTTCTTTTTTCCCCTTGGTTTCGCTTCCTTCTCTCCTTCGACGACGCACAACAGCGAGGGGCGTGCAGCAGAGAATAGCCGCGCACGCGCCTGGCCCAGCCAGTGTCGCGGGCGGGCGCGGACGGCCGAGAGAGCGGCCGCCACTCGGCGCGCCGCCGCGCCGCCGCGCCGCGCCTCCCGCGCTTGCTACCGCCCAACGTCCGACAGCCTGCGCGGAGCAGCCCCCAACCTGCGCCGCAACCACCCGCGCCATTCAAACCACCGAGGATGGGGCTACACACACCGACACCACGGTCGCCAACCAGTCGCCGCGGCGGCGCCGCAAACCACGGCCAAACTGCAGCCAGCGCGCGCCACAGCCTGGGTCGGCCCGCCGAGAATCGCCGCCCCCGCCCAAATGCCGCCCCCACAGCCCCAGCCGACGACCCGCCACAATGGCCAAACCTTCGTCAAAACTCCCACACCGTCGCCGCGGCAGCCCGGCCACCGCGGCCGGCGCCACAGCCACACGAGCCGAGTCGTGCGGCGATGACGGCCGTGCACAAACGCACCTCCGCCGCCCCATCGCCTTCCGCCGTTTTCCCGATCGGCCCGCAGCCGTCGGGCCACGGCCGCGGGCCGTCCTCCTCCTCTCGCCTCGCCCGCCAACACCCACAGCCCTTCCAACACATTTTTCTTTTCTTTTTTCTTTTTTTTTTTACTTTTTTACGATCGCCGCCTGCGCAACATGGCACCGGCCGACGGAGCGCCAACCCCCCCGCCACAGGCGAAAACAAAACAACGATAAACAAACAAACAAAATAAATTACCAGCCAGCCCCAACTACAGACACACCGAATCTGCCCTCACAGCCGACCTTACACGCCTCAACGTCAAAACAAAGGTGGTTTCTTTCTTTCAACGGTTACCTTACCTTAGGTTACGTCAGGTTAGGCTAAGAAGGCGTCAGGGTTAGGTTAAGCGTTGACGTGACGTCACGTCTTAACGTAGGCGTTAAGCTAAGGTTGCGGTCACGTACGTTAGGTTAAGGCGACTTGGGGGTTGGCCTAAGAGCTTAGGTTAGGTTACGTTAGTTTAGGTGGCTGCGTTAAGGGGCTTAAAGAAGTTTAGGAGGTTAAGGCGTCGAGGCGGCCGCACCCCCTTAGCTGCTGCGGCTCGGCCACGCCACGCCACGCTTTGGGGTTTCATAAGGTCGCGCGGCGGGTCGTCGGCACGCCGCAAAGGACAAAACTGCAAGACGACGTCGAAAAACAAACAACAGGTAAAAAATAAATAAGTAAAAATAAACGACGCCGACAGGCGGGGATCAGCAGAACAAGCAGATTCCGGAGAGCGAACGAGACACACACACACGCACGCACACACACAAACCCCCCCGAGCCGAGAGAGCACAGAGCACCACCACGTGTCGGCCTCCGCTCACCCGACTCGGCTGGGCTGGGCTGGGCTGGGCTGGGCTGGCGGCCGGGCCGGATGCACGTACACGTACGGCTACAGCCACTACCCGTACACAGCCGCTCTTCACGCAACACCAGCCAAATGGCGCGCCCGCGGCTCGTCGCGGTCGCCGTCGCGGTCGCAACGCCACGCCGGCACACTTTCGGCACCACCGTTTTCGCGCGCACCGCAAACAAAACGCAGCCGACACACACAGAGAGAAAAAAAAAAAACACAGAGCGCGAGACGGGCGGCGGCGCACCTTTCGCCAGCCGGCAGGCAATCGACTCGCCCAGTACGACAAACGCGCACGCCACCCCACCCACCAACCAACCAACCAGTCGTCGTCGTCGTCGTCGTCCCGAAATCAAACAAACTCTCAAAAGCACAGCCCCTGCTGCCAACGGACGCAGGCGCCACGCAGCTCCCTTCCCGCCACACTCGATTCGCAGCGCAACTCACCCGGCACACCGTCAAACGACGGGCTGGGCTCGCCGCATCGCCGCAACCTACACACCTTCCCCGCCACGACGCACAGCCCCACCAGACGCCCGTGCCGCAACGACACTACTGCACTACCACTACCGCACTACTCCTCTCGCCCTTGCCATACACGACACAACACGCCAAAAAATGAAAATCCAAATACAAACAAAAACACCGCCGCGAGGCAAGGCACGCAGCAAACGGCGTCCCCTCCGCGTCGCGCCATCAACCTACACACACAAGGCAACCAACAACAGCCAGCCAGCCAGCCCGCCCCACTCTCACGCCGCAAAAACAGAAAACACACCGAAACCGCCAAACGCCGCACATTCGCGCTTCGCACTTACCACACACCTCTCGGCATCCGTTTCGCACACAACGACGCGACGCACAATACATCATCACGGGCTACGCACGCACACCGCGACCCACTTTTTTACGACGCCCTCGGCAGAGCACACGTGCCCACGCCCACACACAGTCGACACAACGACGCAGCGCGCAGCAGACGCGGCCGCAACACGTACCTCCCCGACGACGCGCCAACACCGCCAGCCACTGCTCACTCGCCCAAGCAACCCGTGCACACAACTGCCACACGCGTCCACCACGCCGCCGCCAACCACCCGCCCGCCAGGGGGCGCTCACGTCCGCGACAACAGCGCGGCACCGCCGGACCGGGCCGGGCCGGGCCGAACCGAGCCGAGCCGCCGCCTCCTCTCCACTCGGCACGCCACGTCCTGCTTGCAAAACACATGGCTCGTCCCTCTGTACACACAACGCGCCTGCCTGCGGTCGCCGCCGGCATCTATCTACCTGCGCATCGGAGCCAGGCCGGCAAGCCCACACTTAAATAATGCACTTCACCAGCCAAACAAACCCACTCTTCCTTTCTTTGCACAGCGCATGCAACAGCAGCCCCAGGAGCCGGGCCCGCCGCCAGCGTCTCCTCCTCCTCTGGGCACAGCCAGCCAGCCGTTCCCACCGCCCCGCCCCTGCTCTGCAGAACAAGAAAAAACGAAAAAGTACCAACACACGCACCCAAAGCGTAAGCCAGACAAGACCAGCCTCTCCAAGGCCACACACACGCAAAAAAACAAAAAAACAAAAACACTACAACAGAATAAAATGAAAAAGAAAAAGCAAGCTGTCGCCTCGCCCCCGCCCGTCCCCCCACCCCACCACATTCGCCCCCTCCGCTTGTTTTCCTTTCTACAATTTCCCTCTTTTCCACCCAATATCCCGCCGCGGTTTACGGGCACCGGCCGATTTTGCGCCCGCCCACATGTGTGCCTACTCCCCACCACCATTCCCTCCGCAGCCCGCAGCCCGCAGCCCGCAGCCCGCTTTTCCCCCCCTCCCTGCCCACACCACACCACACCACACCACACCACACCGACGGTGCTGACGTCGACACGCACCCAAGACAGGGGCCACGACCGTCTTTTTTCCTGGGCCCATCCCCGCACCGCACCTCCTTCCAATCAACGCTGTGGCGCCTGTGTCCGCGCGAGACGCGTGCGCGCCGCCTCTCTCAACATCCGTCCGCCGTCCGCCGGCCGGCCCGTTTTTCGGCCCCCAGGCCATCCGTCAACCACCACTGCCACTGCCCCTGCCCCTGCCCCTGCCCGCCCCGCACCACACCACACACCGCTGCTTGCCCCGGCCGTTGCCACCAAAGGCGCCAACCGCAGCCCGCGCGCGCCAGAAACTACAGGGACCCAGCCGACCGACGAAAATCAGAGCAATTGGCCGGGAGGATCAAAAAGAGAGGTCCGAAAACCACCGTAGCGAGGCGTGGGAGGAAACGTTACGAGAAGCAGAAAGGGACCAGGAAAAATTCTGGAAATTTCTTAAAACTCGTAAACTAAACACGAAACATCTACATCTACATGGGGAAGGAACGACCCCACAGACCGAGCTGAAGCACTGGCGGATTCACTAGAAAGGCAATTCCAAGCACCAGAAGCGGTAGATGACGAAACTGATGACCACCAGGAAATGGTACTCAGAAGGGTAAAACCGCATCCTAAGTGCCCCGATCAGAACATCTTTCACAATCCAATAAACGCAGAAACCCCGTATCTTATCACATCACAAACATACACACATCCTAAGAAGGCATCAGGCCCAGATTCCATCAAACCGCAACTACTACATCACCTACCTCCAGCAACTATCAATTATCTATCTAACATCAATATATAATGCTTGCTTCAGACTAAACTACTTGGAAACAGGCCCGAGTCATCACATTACCAAAGCCAAACAAGGACTTATTATTTCCGCAAAACTATAGGCCAACTTCCTTGGAAAGGTCCTCGGAAAGCTCATTCAAACTGAACTGAAGAAATTCAATTCTTAAAGGATAACAACATAATCATCCCACAACAATTCCGATTCCGCGAAGAACACAGCACCACCCACCAGGTGACCAGACTAGTCGAGCACATATGTCAGGCCAGAAACATTAGACACAGTACTGGAGCAGTCCTGCTTGACATTGGAAAAGCATTCGGATAACGCCTTATCTACAAGCTCCACCAGTACAACTGCCCCATCCACATTATTGCTTCTTTTCTCCGCAACAGAGCATTCTATGTCCATGTACCAGGAGCGGCAAGTAACACTAGATCCATAGAGGCTGGAGTCCCGCAAGGCTCAGTGCTGGGGCCCATTCTCTACTCAATATACACAAACAAACAGCTGGGAGGACACTTGTCACTATTTGCAGACGACACTGCAGTCTACCGCAGCAGTTCTAACCTGCAATATAGAGTCACAAAAATAGAGCAACACCTACAATCCATCCAGAAATGGGCTAACCAAAAAAAAAAAAAAAACAATAAACGCGGAGAAAACCCAAGCAATACAATACGATTCACATTCAAAAAGAATACCTCCTAACCTGCATATACGCCTCAGAAATAACAATCTTCCATGGTCAGGCACAATAAAGTATCTAGGCATCAAGCTGGACAAGAGGTTGACATTTAGAGACCATGTTACACACGTTTGTAACAAGGCTGCAGCAGCAATATTCAGACTGTACCCAATCATCAAAGGAAACAGAATAAATATGCGCGCCAAAAAGAAAATCTTCAAAACCGTCATAGGAACCAGCCATCACTTACGGCTCTGAAAATCTGGTCAATGGCCGCAGACACCAACATAACAAGAGTAAAAAAAAAGGGTGCACAACAAATACTTCAGAATTGCTGCTGATGCCGGCCGGTACCAGACAAACCGAGACATATACACAAACCATAACATACTCAAAATCCCGGAAATCATCCAAAGAAAAATCCATAAAGTTTTTTTTTTTTCCACCAAACCACGGATTCGAACCACCCACTCATCAGAAATCTGGGACAAAATCCACCCGACCCAAGAACGACATTTCCCATCACGACAAAACACCACAAACTACAACATACCATGATAAACAAAAATAAAATACAAACACCATAACACTCACTCAAACAACAAACATCTACACACACCCAAGAGACCCTATCATCCCATCATTTTGTTACCCAACATAATCAGACAGAAGGCAGGGATCAAGGACAGATCCGGTCCTTCGAGTACAGGGGGTAAAAAAATACCCATCAGACCAGCTCGCTCTCTCTCTCTCTCTCTCTCTCTCTCTCTCTCTCTCTCTCTCTCTCTCTCTCTCTCTCCGTGCCGACGCTGCCCCGCACACGCGTTCGCGTTCGCGTTCGGCCGACACCACACGACAGGTCTTTGGGGCCCCGCCACTGCGCACACGCACGCCTCCTCCTCTTCCTTAGTTCTTTTTCGCTTTTCTTTTCTCCCCCGCCCCCCGCTCTCACCGCCACATCATCCCGCAACCCTTGGGGGATGTTTCCCAACATCAACGCGCCCCAATTCCACTCTCTGCCCGTGCCGCACTCTCCACTTTGCTTCTCCCCGTCCCCTACACACACGACTACCGAAACCCCGGTTGACACACCTTCTCGTAGGACAGGGGTGCGTGCGTGCGAGCGTGCGTGCGTGCGTTGTCTTGACGGTGACAGCAACAGCAACGGATCCGTCCATCCCATTCCCCCCCCACTCGGTAAAGAACCATGTTCAACCCACACTACACAACAAGGGGGGCACACACGAACGCGAAAGAAAGGGCAGGGCAGGGCAGGGCAGGGCAGGGCAGGGCAACTATCTCGTACACATTCTTCCTCAGAACCCACATATCACATCAACGAACGGCAGGCCAATTGCGGACTCAGCCGTGTCAGGCAAATCCAACCCAACCAACACCTCCCACGGAAACCCTGACACTGATCCAGCAGTACGTCCACATACATCGCCACACCAAATACGGGTGACGAGTGAGCAACAAATGGAACAATACACAACAAGGCTGACCTAATAAAAACTGCACGTCACGTCATACCTTCCAGACAGACGCAGTTCCGACGGGACGGCGGAACCGTATACGTACCTTTCAGCCACAACAACCGACCGACTGGACACGCCCGCGTCTCCAGCCAGCCAACCACCAGGGCCACACAGCCCGCAAGTTTCAGCGTCAACACTTCTTAACGTACGTTGCAAACTTTTCAAAACATTGCCCCACACACACACCACGAAAAGCGTCAACCTCTCTCACACTGGATACACTCAACACTTTTTGTGGGCGGAGCTTGAGGCCAACGGTTGACACACCCCCACCGGCCACACAGGTTTCCCTTTGAAAATTGCAGTGACGGAGGAGACGCGGCATTACGAGAGGGTTGTTTCCGAGAGCGCGAGCTGGACGGAGCTGCGGCGCCGCCGCCGAGGGGTAATGAACGCACGCGATGCCGCATGACAGCCCATCACCCAAAGTTTCACCCACAACTGCACAGGTCGCACCCCCTTTTCGCGCCATACTAGTGTCGATCGTCAATTACAGCTCACGGTGTTCGCATTTGCCACTTGACGGGGGGGAAAAGAAAAGAAAACAAAACAAACATCTGACACGCCATGTGTTTCTCTCTCTCTGTTATATCTAGGTCATTGGGCAGCCACTGTAAAAAAAAAAAAAAAAATATTTTTACGACATGGTTGGGTAAGTGATTTAAAGACAACAATTGTGGGTCACACACCATAGACCATTTCGATAGTGTTCTTGTTCTTCTCTTTTTCCTTTTTTTATCGCTCAATTGAAATAAAACCTGGGGATGATGCAATGCTGCGATATGGCACAACCGTCGTCCATTGTACACAACTCGGGAACAAAAAGAAACCAATTCAGGGAACGTTCGTTCCTTCACAACGTTTCTTTCAACGCACTTGGTCTTTACCATCCTGTATATTCAACACACATTTCCTTTCATCAAACTAGGGCATTTCCATAACAGTTTGTTTCCGTTTCTGTGAGCACAATACTGCTTCTTCGACGTCATTTCACCATCTTAACTAGAGACAGACAACAAAATAGGAAAACAGCCTTGAGAACCCCGTCCACCAAATTTCAGTTAGCACGGCATCCAAGATTCTTTTCCGGGGAGTGCAGTGCAGCTGACGCTGCTCAGACCATATACCGTCGCCAGTCTCACTCAACTCTTGCGCATTCCATTCTACGCTACGTGACAATGCAAAAATGAATGAATCAAACCCGCCCAGAGAGCGTCTTGTGCGAGGGGACACACGATATAGAGAACAACAAAACACACAGGGGACACCACCACAGTTGGAGAGAACGTTTCCACCACGGCAGCCGCGCCGTTACGCGCTTTTTTTTTTTTTTTTTTCCTCCCCCCCACTGCACACCTCCGACACCACGGGAACGTTCACCGTCCCGTTGCCCTACACTGGCGTTTCTTTTCAACCCCCCACCCTATTCCTCGCTCCCCGGACATTCGACCGATCACAAAGTGCAACCTCTCGTTACCGTCGGGTGCCCCTCTTCATCCCCGGGGCGCCAACAACAAAACAAAAACACCACCGACGCCGTCGTCTCGCGTCACCTCACTCAACTGAGCGGAAAATACACGTACATCCAGAATGACGACACCGCCTCCACAAACAAAAACCAGACGTCAGACGTCAGGTCGAAAGAGGGCACCGTACGTCGTGGCGCGTGGTCTCCTAACTCACCTCGCGCGTACAAATACAATACAATGCAATGCGTGTCACCTCACGTTCACACACACCTCCACGCTCCACTTTTACGTCGCCCAACCAACCAACTAACTTAACGCACCCGCTCGGCGTAGAAGCAGCTGTAGGCGGCAACGTGTTTCTCACCCTCGCCACCAACGGTGTGACATCCGACAGTCGCGGTTTGCTTTCCGTTCCACACCTCCGGCCATACCATACAAAGGGGACAAAAAAAAAAATATCAAACAAGCCAACTCCAGCGATCCGCCCCCCTAACACCAACACGTCTCGAAACACCCACGCCCACGACCCGGCTGTGGCTAAAGTGCGTATCCCAACGTCACACCAAAACCAAAGGCGCCGGCGCCGCACCACACCACAAGCTACAGCTACAGCTGTGCCGCCCGTCCACCCGCTCACAACAACAACAACAACAACAACAACAACAATTCCGCCCTTCCCGCAAAGGCATTTTGGTGGCCCTGAAAAGGGCCGTTTTTTTTTTTCTTTTCTTCGCCGCGCCGCGGACGAGCCTCCCATTTCCAAGAGCCACCTCCTTACTTGGAGCTCGTGTACTTGGTCACCGCCTTCGTGCCCTCGCTCACCGCGTGCTTGGCCAGCTCGCCAGGCAGCAAGAGCCGCACAGCGGTCTGGATCTCGCGGGACGTGATGGTCGAGCGCTTGTTGTAGTGCGCCAGGCGAGAAGCCTCGGCCGCAATGCGCTCGAAAATGTCGTTCACGAAGCTGTTCATGATGCTCATCGCCTTCGAAGAGATGCCCGTGTCAGGGTGCACCTGCTTCAGCACCTTGTAGATGTAGATGGCATAGCTCTCCTTCCTCTTGCGCTTCTTCTTCTTGTCGCCCTTCGAAATGTTCTTCTGCGCCTTGCCAGCCTTCTTGGCGGCTTTCCCGCTAGTCTTGGGCGGCATCACGAACAAACAGGCAGGCAGGCAGGCAGGCAGGCAGGCAGGCACGCGCAGTCAGTCAGTCAGTCAGGCGCTCCGCTCCAGTCAGCGTCTCCCCACACAGTGGCACCCGCCGCACGCCGCCGCCGCACCTTTAGCAGCTCGCCCTGCTGCGGCCGCCGACCAATGGGGCGCGCGCGCAACCGGCCGCCGCACCCGAGCCCATAAAGGACCCCCACCCCGCCGGCGCCGGCACACGACGCACGCACGCACGCGCACGCGACGCACGCGACGCACGACGCACACGCACACACGCGACGCGCATACGACACGCACGCACGCGCACGCAGGCGACGGACGTGCGCGCACGATCTTGAGAAGCAGATTGTTGTTCGTCGTTCGCTTACGCTCACGCCATGCCTGGACACGGAAAGGGAGGCAAGGTGGCAGCCGTGGCCAAACTTCTGCTCACGTTGGTGGGAGACGGCCGGGGCTATAAGAAGAGGAAGAAGCGATGCAGACCGCAGCACAAGCTCCAGTGCTACCGCTGCCAGAAAGTCGGCCACGTCGCGAAGACGTGCAAGGACACACCCGCGTGTCTGAAATGCGCCCAGGCGCATGACACACGCGAGTGTGCCAAACCACGCGACGTCACGCCAACATGCGTGAATTGCGGCGGCACGCACGCCGCAAATTCACGCAGCTGTGGCTATTTGAAGGCGCAGCGGCGGCGGAAAGAGGTCACCAACCAAGAAGAGGTGGCCTTAGCAGAGGTCGCGGTCCCCCCGCCCTCCTGCCCTAGCAGGGGAAACGGGGGGCGCCGCAACAACGACGTCCACGAGTTCCGCGAAGCGTTGATGAACGCTAAAGAAGAATGCATCGCCGCACTTAAATCCGCCATAGCGGAAGAGAGGGCGGCCCTGAAGGCGGAACTGGACGGGATGCGCAGCGAGGTAACCCAGCTTAGGGAAGCCTTGCACCTCGCATCCCGTCCGACACCGGACGAGGTGCCCACCCCGACAAGTACGGGGGTGGACGCCGCTACACAGACGACCACCTCCCTGGCAGATGCGGCAACGCAGGTTGCTGGGGAGGTGGCCACAGAGTCGGTGGCACCCGCCGCCGACGACAAGAGGACGGCGCCCACAGAAGCAGCCGCCCCCTCCGCCTCTGCTGCCTCGCAGACAGAGGAACCTATGGAGACAGAGGGAGAAGAGGACGACGACGATGAAGATTTCGAGTGCCTACCCCTCCCGAACAAGAACTGCGTGAGGGAGGTACTCGGAAAGATCGCCGACTCACTGTGGGACGGCAGCTACCCGCACCATAAAACTCCCTACCCTTTCACCGAGAAAAACATCCCTCCCCTTCCCCACAAGCCCTATCCATTCCACTGGGGGTGTGAACCCCTTAATCAAAGAGTTAATGGGAGGGAGCTGGTCCGTCGTGGAGATCTGGAGCTTATAAACAAGTTCCCGATCTTCACCGACGCCGACTGGCAGTACATGACGGAGGAGGCCGTCCTGTACATTAAGCAGAACGTGCCCCCAGTGGACATGTCCCGCCTGAAGCGAATCGACTTCGGGCAGCAAGGACATCATCAGAAGAAGAAGAAAAACAAGAAGCCGCCAGAGCAATCTGGCCGATAATCCTGCAGTATCCAGATACCCAGAGGCCCAACCAGAACGTCAGGGAATCCAACATCAACCAGTCAGGAATAGAGGAGGAATAGCCCTTAGGCTTAAACTCCTATACCTCGGGTCAAGGAAGACCCGTATGTAAGCAGTGGCAGTGGCAGTGGCAGTGGCGGCGCCGGCACGCACTCCGCTGCTCGACTCGCTGCGGCTCGCACCGTTTGGGGCGTTGTGCTTTTCTTTCTCGCTTCTTTCGAAACTAGCCCATCGCCATGTCCGGACGCGGAAAGGGAGGCAAAGTCAAGGGCAAGTCAAAGTCCCGCTCAAGCAGGGCTGGGCTCCAGTTCCCGGTCGGCAGAATCCACCGCCTCCTGCGCAAGGGAAACTACGCCGAGCGCGTCGGCGCCGGGGCGCCCGTCTACCTCGCCGCCGTCATGGAGTACCTCGCGGCTGAGGTGCTCGAGCTGGCCGGAAACGCGGCCCGCGAGAACAAGAAGACGCGCATCATCCCGCGCCACCTGCAGCTCGCCATACGCAACGACGAGGAGCTCAACAAGCTCTTGTCGGGCGTCACCATCGCACAGGGAGGTGTCCTACCCAACATCCAGGCCGTCCTGCTGCCAAAGAAGACCGAGAAGAAGGCCTAAAAGAGAGACAGCGCAATCGGCAACCGCCGCGTGCTCCCTTGGCACGCAGCGCGCCATTTGCCGCCTCGGCTCAAAAACAAAACACAATCGGCCCTTTTCAGGGCCACCACACAAACCTACGTCCAAAGCAGAATTCCAGTCGTTCGTCGCACCACTTTTTTTTTTCTCTCTCTCTCTCTTTCTGTGTACGGTTTTTCCTTCTTACACACACAGGCGCCGCCATCTTGTACACACGTACTTGGCCACCTCCTCCACTCCACTCCACGCACGCACAGTCTCGCGACCATTAACCAGCACACGTGGCGCACAACAACACACCTCAAAAATAACCCCTCGGCACTCAGCCGCGCCGCAACACACAGCCCATCCACCGACAAGAAGCATACAAGCAAAGAGGGAGGGGAAGGAAGGAAGGAAGGAGCTCACACAACGCAAGGGCACGCTTCCTTCCCTCCCAACCGCAGCGCACACCACGTCAAAAAAACTCCAAACAAAACTAAAAGGCCAAGTAGACTAAAAAGGAAAAGAAAAACCAGCAACACAGACTCTTTCGCACTTTTCAACTTCCGAACACTGTGGTGGCCCTGAAAAGGGCCGTTTTTCAATCTCTCTTTCCTTCCTTCGGTCTCACACCGCCTAACCGCCGAAACCGTACAGGGTGCGCCCCTGCCTCTTCAGGGCGTACACCACGTCCATGGCCGTCACAGTCTTGCGCTTGGCGTGCTCAGTGTACGTCACCGCGTCGCGGATCACGTTCTCCAGGAACACCTTCAGCACTCCGCGCGTCTCCTCGTAGATCAGACCAGAGATGCGCTTCACGCCGCCCCTGCGCGCCAGGCGGCGGATCGCGGGCTTCGTGATGCCCTGGATGTTGTCGCGCAACACCTTGCGGTGCCGCTTGGCGCCACCCTTGCCGAGCCCCTTTCCTCCCTTGCCGCGGCCTGTCATTCTTCTTCTTCAAGCGTCTCAACCACAATAATATAAAAAAACAGAAAGCAAGGCAAGCTCCTCACCCGGCGCTAGCGAGTCGGCTACGGTTGTGGCGCCCAGCGCGCGCGCCGCCCCCCTATATAGACTCTGGGGCCCCGCGGCCCGCCCTCCCCTCCCCCCACCACCGCGCACCGAGGGCATATAAGCGCAGCACCGGGGCGCGCGGGCCCCTTGTCAAGGCAGCACCGGACGCCGTCGCGCACGCATATCCACGCCGCATCCGCATCCGCAGTAGCCATGGCCCGGACAAAGCAAACGGCCCGCAAGTCCACCGGCGGAAAGGCGCCGCGCAAACAGCTCGCCACCAAGGCGGCGAGGAAGAGCGCGCCCGCCACCGGCGGCGTCAAGAAGCCCCACCGCTACAGGCCGGGCACCGTCGCCCTGCGAGAAATCAGGCGCTACCAGAAGAGCACAGAGCTGCTCATCCGCAAGCTGCCATTCCAGCGCCTAGTGCGCGAGATCGCCCAGGACTTCAAGACCGACCTGCGCTTCCAGAGCTCCGCAGTCATGGCCCTGCAGGAGGCCAGCGAGGCCTACCTCGTCGGCCTCTTCGAAGACACCAACCTGTGCGCAATCCACGCCAAGCGAGTCACCATCATGCCCAAGGACATCCAGCTCGCGCGCCGCATCCGCGGCGAGCGCGCCTAAACCCGCACACCGCCAAACAAACAAAACGGCCCTTTTCAGGGCCACTAACGTCTCTCCGTCGCGAGCAAAACTTTGTCGGTCGCAACGACTAGTTCCCCACTCACTCTCCAGTCCAGTCGTCCCACCCCCGGCCCGGCCCGGCGCCGCCGTTTCCAAAAAAAAAAAGCACCGCACCGGCCGAACCAAGTCGCAAGCGTCAATAGCGCCACCCACACAGGCCACGGCACAAAACGTGACGCCCGGAAAGCAAAGCAAAGCAAAAAAGACTATTCCAAAACCACCACCAAGACAAACAAACAAACGCGGCGCAAAATAAATAGGTAAAAAATAATAAAAGTAAAATACACTTTGTGTAACACCAACCGCGCGCCGCCGCCCACGCCCGCCAACGACCCCACAATCCAACCACCGCGGCACGCAAACACCATCCACACATGAAACAAACAAACGCCAGCAAGCAAGACAGACAGACAACAAGGCAACCGACCGACCACGACACGACAATCAACACCTTCCCGACGTGCTTTGATGGCCCTGAGAAGGGCCGTTTTTGTTTTTGTCCGGGACCGCGCGACAGCCTCTGGTTGCGCGCCGGCCACCAGGCGACGGTGTCAACCGCCAACCCTTCCCTGCCCTTTTTACTTCTTCTTCTTGGGCGAAGCCTTCGCCTTAGACGGCGTCGCCGTCGCCTTCTTCGGGCGCGGCGCCTTCGGCTTCTTCGTCGGAACCTTGGCGGCCTTCTTCGCCTTCGACGGCGACTTGGCCTTGGCCGGCTTGGCCGCAGCCGCCTTCTTCGCACCCGCGGGAGCGGCCGACGCCGCAGACGCCTTCTTGGCGGCGCCCGCCTTCCGACCGGTCGCCGCCTTCACGCCGCCAGCCTTCTTTGCGCCGGCCGCACGGGCCCCCTTCTTCTCCTTGCTGGCCGGAGCGGCGCGCTTCTTCTTCGCACCACCGCCGCCACCACGAGCCTTGCCGCCCTCGGCCGCCCCGCCGCCGGCGCCGGCAAGCTTGAAAGAGCCCGACGCGCCCTTCCCCTTCGTCTGCACCAGCTCGCCAGCCACGACGGCCGACTTGAGGTACTTCTTGATAAAGGGCGCCAGCTTCTCCGCGTCCAGCTTGTAGTGCGCGGCAATGTACTTCTTGATCGCCTGCAGCGACGACCCGCCGCGCTCCTTCAGACTCTTGATGGCGGCCGTCACCATCTCAGAGGTGCGCGGGTGCGCAGGCTTGGCGCGCGGCTTCTTCGCAGACGACGCAGACTTGGCCTTCTTCGTAGTGCCGGTGGCGGCGGGTGCCGCGGCAGTCTCGTTCGTAGCCGCCTGGTCTGCCATCTTTTGCTTGTTCTCTTTTCTTTTTTCCCCTTGGTTTCGCTTCCTTCTCTCCTTCGACGACGCACAACAGCGAGGGGCGCGCAGCAGAGAATAGCCGCGCACGCCACTGCCACTGCCACTGCCAATTACCTTACGAGTCTGCCCTGACTCGTGGGGTTGCAGGCTAAGCATTCGTTGCTATTCCTGCGTTAACCTAGTTATTTGGGAAATGGCTTCCTCTCTTTGTGAATGGGCCTCAGGTTGATAGCTGGGGATGATGTCCTGGCTCGGTTGCGGGGTTTTACACCCGCAAAAGGTCAGGCCAGCGTGTTGTTGGCCTGTGGTGAATAGGGTGGCCCAGGTTCCTAATGAGCCGGTTGTTGGACCGTTCGGCCCGCTCGTAGAACAACCGCGCCGACTGTCTGATTCGGTCGCGGAGGAGGGGGATTCCTGTCTGCTCGTGTAGACGAGCAGTCGAGTACCGCCTCGGCAGGCGCAGGGCAAGCTTGAGCGCCCGGTTCTGCACCCTCTGCAGCCTGTTGATGTGAGTGTCGGCTGCATTGCCCCACACCACGGCCGCGTATTCCAGCACTGGACGTACCAGCGCCAGGTACAGCGTGATGCCGTGATGGGGAGGCAGGGCAGACGACGGATTGAGCAGAGGGTACAGAACGCGTAGGCGCCCTATTGCTCTGCCCCTGACGTCCTCTATATGTGGCTTCCATGTCATCTTTCGGTCTAGGGTGACTCCCAGGTAGCGGCCAGTCTTACTCCATGGGACGGGGCTTCCCATGATGATCACTGGTGGTAGATCAGGTGGCAGTGGTCTTCGTGTGAACACCACTGCCTGGCTCTTCGCAGCATTCTGCTTAAGGCGCCACTTGGTCGACCATGCACCAAGGGCCTCACAGCCTCGCTGGAGCTGCCGACGCATCTGCACCGCATTCATGCTCCGCACGAAGAGCGCAGTGTCGTCGGCGTATAGTGCCAACTTCACCGGCGCCACGCGCGGAGCATCGGCGGTGAAAATGGAGTACAGCAGGGGGCCAAGAACGGACCCCTGCGGCACCCCAGCACGGATGGGTCGATGTGTGGAGGTTCCATCGTCCAGTCGGACGTGGAAAGTCCTGTCTGCCAGGTACGACCGGAGGAGGACCCCGTGTGACGTCGGTACCCCCGTGCACAAAGAGTTTGTACACGAGGCCGTCGTGCCACACGGAGTCGAACGCTCTGGAGACGTCAAGGAACACCGCCCCAAGGAATTCCCGCGTCTCCAGGGCGCGCATGGCCTCTTCCACTAGCCGCATCAGCTGGTGAACTGTGGAATGTCCCCTCCTAAAACCGAACTGTTCATCCGGGATTATTCCCTCCGCCGTTACGTGGCGAAGCAGGCGCCTGGCGTAGAGGCGCTCAAACACCTTGGAAAGTGCTGGCAGCAGACTGATGGGTCTGTAGTTGGCGGCTTCTCGTGGGTCCTTGTTTGCCTTGGGGATAGCCACCACCTCTGCATGTTTCCATACAGAGGGGTAGACCCCAGAGCGAAGGACCTGGTTGAAGATGCCTGCCAGGAGCAGATGAGCCCCCTCTGGCAGGTTCTTCAATAGATGGTTGGTGACGCCATCAGCCCCACCAGCCTTCCTGGTGTTGAGCACCTTCAGCTGTGCGGCCACTTCCTCCTCTGAGATGGGGTCAATTTCGTCCCTTTCGTCTCTGGCTTCCAGGAACACTGCGAGCTGTTCTTCAACCTGGTGGAGGTGATTCTCGTCTAGGTTGTCATCCACCGGGGTGAATGACGCCTCGAAATGGTCCGCCAGGGCGCCTGCTTTACCGTCGGGGCTGGAGATGACGTCTTGCCCGACCGTGAGCGGTGGCATGCGTTGTCGTCTGCGCAGGAATGTTTTTACAGTGCGCCAGATACTGCCGTCCTCTGGGTTCAGGGAGGCGACGAAGTCCGACCAGACGCGGTTCCTGTGCGCTTCCGCCGCAGCTTTGATTTCTCTCCGCATGCGGTTTAGGCGCTTCTTCGTCGCGGGTTGGCGGGTTAGCTGCCACTCCCGGAACAGTCTGTTCTTCTCCCTGATTGCCTCTCGGATGGGAGGTGGTAGACTGCGGGAGAGGTCCCTGGGCCCTTGTGGCTGGGGAGGGGAGGCTGCATCTGCTGCTTCCAGCAGCTGGCGCGAGAAGACCCGCAGGGCCTCATCTGCTCCCACTGTATTAGGGTCGGGGGAGTCTGTGATCGATTCCAGGATGGTATCCCGAAACCGGTCACAGTCCATGCGTCGGTATGTTTGACGGCGTGGTGGCAGCGTGGCTCCGGCGACGTCTATTCCGAAGACCACCGGTAGATGGTCGGACGACAGCGCACACCTTGTGGATGCGGTCGTGTGGTGCCCGATGCCCTTGATGACGGCGACATCGAGCACGTCCGACCGTCCCCTGGCCGGATATATGGTGTGTTCACGTGGTCCCAGGACTAGGGCGTCGTTCCACTGGGCGGCGCGGAGAAGTCGACGGCCACTGACGTTCGTGAGGCGGGAGTTCCATTCCGGGTGCTTCGCATTGAAGTCACCCGCAATGAAGACCCTCCCCCCAACCGCCAGCAGCGCGTCAACGTCCGCCTCCAGGAGATTTCCTCTGGGTGGCCTGTACACAGCCACGAAAGTGATCTGCCCAGCTGCTGAGGTGACAGTGACTCCGGTGGCTTCCATGGTGGCCAGGTCTGGGAGTTGTACCTGGTGGTGCCGAAGTGAGGAGCGCACATATATGGCAGTGCCCCCACCAGCTGTTGGCCTGTCGTTTCGGTAGCAAACATAGTTTGCTACTTTGACGTGGACCCCCGGCTTCAGGTGAGTTTCGCAGACCAGGCACAGGTCGATGGCCTCGTCCTGCATGAACTGCCGAAACTCTCCCTGCTGGGGGAACAGGCTGTTTGCATTGAACTCGCAAACGGTCAACCCGTGGATGTGCGGATTATCCATGGAGTGGACTATTGGCGACGGTAGCGGCCTGGAGGGCCCCCGTTACTGCCGTGACGAGCACTGGCAGTTGCTGAAGCAGGGCAGAGAGGGAGCTCAACAGGGCTCCCAGGTCTGCAGCTTCTGTTCCTGAGGGAGGTGAGGGTGCCGCCATGGGTGCAGGTGCGTGTGCGGGGGCGGCAGGGCGCGGCGTTGCGACCGCATCCGTTCGCCAGGCCACACGCCCAGCTAGCTGGGGCATGGGAGTGGTGGGGGGACGGGCAGTTTGTCGTCGTCCCTTGTGGTGGTCGGCCTGGGTGTCAGCCTGATCGGCCGGCGGGGCAGGCGCAACGATGGCAGGCGTGGACTCGGTCGAGTCCTTGTGCGGAGGTGTTGGAAAGGCCACTTGTCGTTCCTTGTTGGCGCTAGCTGCCTCTCCCTTGGTGGCAGAGACGTAGCTGGTGCCAGGTTGCACCTTCCTTGCTGGTGCTGCGCGGCCTTGTTGCCGAGGGCGTCTTCTGAATGCACTGCAGCCTCTGTAGCTCGCCACATGTGGCTCGCTACAGTTGCAGCATTTAGGTGCCTCCTCTCGTTTCTTAGTGCAGTCCCGGCTCTGGTGGGAGTCGGCGCACTTGACGCATCGCGGCGGCATGGAGCAATAGCGCGCCACGTGGTCAAGGCCTTGGCAGGAGAAGCACTGGGCGCGCCTCCCCTTGGCCTTGAGTGGCTCCACTTCCACCCCAATCCGTGCCACCATCTGAAGTTGGAATATCTTCCTATTTTGGAAGTTGTCCGGGAGGACAACTAGGAAGAGTGGCATGTCTCGTCGCGTTCTGGGTGACTTCATAATTGTGACGGAGCTGGCCATGTAGCCGAGCCCCGCCAGCTCGTCTTTCAGATGAGAAGTCTCCATTCGCAGCGGGAGGTGGCGGAAAACCACCTTCAGCTGCTTCACTGGCTCCGCGTTGTGCGTGAAGCAGTGGAGCTTCTCAGTCTCTATAATCTTCATTGCTGCCCTGTATTCCTCCATTGTGCCGATCGAGACCCGGTAAAGGTCTCGCCCGACACACCTGACCTTGGCAGCGGTCGCTACTGACTCGAACTTGTTGAGGAAGGACTTGTAGGTTTCCTTCCATGAGACAGTAATCGGTGGGGGGGCGGGTGCCCGCCTTTTAGGTGGTTCAGTGGCCTCCATGTCCTCTGCTTCGTCGGCGTCGACGAACGAGTTTGTCGTGGGAAGCGGCTGCACTGTCTCGAGCCGTTTGGCCCGAGCAGTGTGTCGCCGCTTCGGGACGACAAACCCATCCTCTGTCGCCTGGTCTGCTTCTGTGGGGGCAGGATCGTCTGCCATCTTCTTCTTCAGGCTCCCCCTGTGAAAGGACTGAGAAGAGGTGGAGGGGTCATCCTCCTCCGTGGCTGCAGGCCTCTTTCGTGAGGGGTGAGATGTATCCATCGCTTCCAGTAGATCGCCAAGATTGGCTTCTACAATGTCCTCTTCCCTGTGGGTGCCGGCGTCGACCGGCAGGACAGTGACAACTTCTTTCATCACGCCTGGCGGGACAGTGTCCGTTGCTGTAGTGGCCTCTTGCTCGGAAGAGACCGGAGGGGCAACCAGCAGTGCAGCAGTTTCTTCAATAACTGCGACTGGTGGCGCATCACCCATCGGGGCCGACCCTGGCAGGACAGTGTCGTCTTCTATCGACACGCCTGGCGGGGCTCCCGGCGGCACTCTCACGTCTTCTCTCGCCACGCAGCCGATAGAAACGAGGTGCATCTGCATTCTGCGTTCCGCTCGCTCGTCGGCAGCGCGTCCTGGATAGTCGTGAGGCGACATCAGACGCTTCATGAATTTGTACACCTGCTCTGGTGTGAGATTCTCGGCTGTGAGCGGGGCCGCTCGAACCGGTCCCGCCGCATCCGACGCTGCGTTTTCTACTTCCATCACGAGGTGGGAAATAGGGGAAGAAATACTAGTCGAGTGAGCGCGGACTGGTCCCACGTGAAGGGGGTCCTGACTCACGGCTTGCCCTAGCGGTCCCTAGGCGCGGCACAAATCGATTACTGAATCGATTTGATTCGCAGCCGAGATAACACACAATTCTGCCGCTAACCGCACTCGCAAGCGAGTCGTTAGCTGCAGTTTTTGCCACGTGGCCGCCGTCGACCCGCGTGCCTTGACAAAGGCGCGCGTGAACAAAGGCGCGGGCGAGACAATGCGCAGCGCAGAGCCAGAGCGTCCTCTCGCTACGGCGGCTCAGCGCGCTGTCCGTGCGTGCGCCGCGCACGCCGGTCCGCATCATCAGAGTGTCTTCAACTTAGGAAATGTAGTGTTTACCAATTAGGCATTTACTACTAACCGCAGATTTATATAAGGAAAGAAGGGACATCACTTTCATTCATATGTCAGCATGCAGGCGGTGGAGAAATCGGAATTACAAGAAGAGGGCTATACTGTGCACCTTAGCGAGTAAGTATAGCACTGGGCCGCTTATAGCGGTCTCTGTCATCAGACGGGGCACCGAGGCCCCGGATGAGTGGATTTGCAGAGTCCCCAGCAGAACGATAAACGCGCCGCGCACGCGCCTGGCCCAGCCAGTGTCGCGGGCGGGCGCGGACGGCCGAGAGAGCGGCCGCCACTCGGCGCGCCGCCGCGCCGCCGCGCCGCGCCTCCCGCGCTTGCTACCACCAGTCGCTACGGGGATGTCGACGCGTACAGACCACGTTAGCTGCGCTCCGGAGGGGACTGACCGCCGCGCGGTGGGGCTTGCCCCGCCGCCGGCCCCGTCAGTCACTCCACTTACGACGACCAGGCAAAGGAGGAGAGGAAATGATCTGCTGATGGCCACGGCGAGGAACTTGGACTACGATATGGATTATTCGACGGATGTTTCGACTGAAGATGATACTACTCGGCATTCTACTGCGTCTGCCACGCAGTACCGCCGAAAACGAAGCGACCCAGGACCTGCAACTCAGCCTGCAGCGGCCACGGACGACGGTTTCGTCAGACCACCGCGGAAAAAACAAGCCAAGAAGCAGCAGCCAGAGGCAACCACTTCACTACCGCTAAGCAACCGTTATGACGTCATCCAAGATGGCGGGACGGCGGCCGCGGACGATGCCGCACAGCAGCAACCGCAGCAACAAGAACAACAACAACAACGACAGCCACTGCAGCAGCAACAGCAACAGTCTACGAGGATACTGCCGATTGTTTTGCAGTATCCTAACTCTTACAAGGAACTGTACGACTGGCTGAAGAGTAATTTGAAACAACCTTTTACGGCAAAACAGGCTGGCGGCGACAAGTTAAAACTTTCTGTTGCCACTACTGACGACTATATGACGGTCATGGACATGGCTGGGGCGTGCGGGATACCAAGTTACACCTTCCCTATGGTGAGGCCACCGACGCTGAAGATCGTCCTGCGTGGAGTTGTGCAGTCTCTCTCCAATGAAGATGTCAAGGACGAATTGGCGGAACTTGGCTTCCACGCTTCCATCGTGGACTACCACAAGATGCCTGGCACGAACAAGAGATCTGGACTTCGCGTCGTCATCCTGCCGGACACGCCTGAAAATCGGAAGATCTTCAATGTGACCCGACTCTGTGCCTTGTCTATCACTGTAGAATCACTACGAAAATCTCGTGGTGTTACGCAGTGCTTCAGATGTCAAGGGTTCAGTCATGTGGCTCGACACTGCACCATGCCCTTTGTGTGTGTGAAATGTGGCGGGCCTCATGACAGCCGACTGTGCCCTGTGCCGAAACAAGACCCAGCTAAGTGTGGTCTCTGCGGAGGAAATCATACAGCTAACTTCCGATCGTGCCCCAAGCACAAGGAAGCTAGTCGTCGGCAACGCGGGCTCCCTCCGCTTACTGCCAAGGAGAGGAATAGGAGGACCAACGTCGTCCGAGGAATCCCAGCAAGCTCTCGCGGCGCTGCAGTATTTCCACAGGAGCAAGTGCCGCCGCTGCAGAGTCGCAATGCGGCTCCCCAGCAACGCCGTTCGACTCCCTACGTCATCCGGCACGACGCTGCCCCTTCAGCGTCGCCTCAGGACGGTTTTGTGGCTGATACAGCTGCTTTCCCGACTGCTCCCAGATGGCCCTCTACTGCGCCTGACCGCCAGCAGCGTCGTACGTCTCCAGCTGATTCCACTGATCTTGTTGACCTGCTCAAGACCATGATGACTGCAGTAACCGAGATGAGTAGAGCTATCCAGGCTCTCCCCACGACTCTTGCAGCAACTGTGGAGGCCACGATTCGAAGTGTCCTTCGACCGGCGAGCGGCTCTACCACACATCAACATGAATAGAGCGCGTCGTTTTGAAGATCTTCGCATTGTCACTTACAATGCTGATGGGCTGTATCACGATCTCCAAGAAGTCAAGCACTTTCTTGTGGACCATAACATCGACATCATGATGGTCACCGAGACGCACCTGAAGCCTGCTCTAAGGGCAAACATCTCCAACTACAGCTGCCATCGTACTGATCGCCTGACGCGAGGGGGCGGCACGGCCATCTATATCAAACGTTCCATACAGCATTACGCTGTCCCTCTTCCAGCCCTTCGGCAGATGGAAGCCACGGCTGTCGCAGTTGAGACGTCGGCGGGGCTCATCACCTTCATCTGCGTCTATCGTCCGCCGAAATATCACCTGGACGCTGACGATGCCGCAGTGCTGCTCCGGCTCCCTGGCAAGCTCTTCCTTGCTGGGGACTTCAATGCTAAGCATGCGGCGTGGAATTCTCTCCACACCACCTACAGCGGCAGACGACTTCTCCAGGTCCTTGAACGCGCGAATGCCTACGCCTGTGGCCCTGAGGAGCCGACGTGCTATCCTTCCAGAGGCACGCCGGACATCCTCGACATCGCCATTACGAAGGGATTGCACCAGTTTCTGACGGCTGACGTCATTCACGAGTTAAACTCGAACCACCTGCCTGTCCTGTTCGACTTGGCGGTCGGCGCTACCGCCAGGCCGCGGAAGTACAACCTCCGCCGTACGGACTGGGAAGCATATCGCACCGACATCACGGCCGTGCTGGCGCCCCATCTGGACGCGGATCCTCCTGCTGTCGATGCTGGCATGGCAGTTTTTACTGATGCCGTCGCAGCTGCTCTGCACTCGTCAACTCCGCCATCGCGCGGCCCCTCTCGCCCGCGCCCAGTACTGTCTGCCGATATCCTCGACCTCATCAAAGCCCGGAACCGCCTACTCAAGGAATGGCGCTTAACTCGCAATGTGGAGCTTAAGCGAAGGATCAATCAGTTCCGCCGGGACATCAAGGCCGCCACAATTGAGTACCGGAATAGCCAATGGGCGCAGAAGCTCGAATCGTTCACTCCTGATCCTGATGCATGGGACACGGTGCGGTTTTTCACCAAGAGGAGGGCCACTATTCCACCTTTGGACGCTGCAGCTGGAGTGGCATACACACCGTCGGATAAGGCCAACGCCCTCGCTGACGTTTTTCAGGAGAACTTCCTTCCGGTAGCGGATCCCATTGACGCCCAGCATGTGCAACACGTCGAAGGCAGCCTTGCGGCGTATCTTACTGCAGAGGACGCAGATGACCGACTTCCACCTATTACCACGGACGAAGTCACTTCCAGTATACGGGCCTTGGGCACCAACAAAGCACCAGGAGCGGACGACATACCAGGAAGGGCGCTTAAGGAACTCCCTCATGCAGCGTTTACCTATCTCGCGCTGCTCTTCAACATTATCCTTCAACTGCAGGTTTTTCCTGCGGCGTGGAAGCACGCTATCATTGTGGCTGTCCCCAAGCCGGGACGCAACAGGAAAAATCCGCTTCATTACCGGCCGATCAGCCTCCTGCCGCAGTTAAGCAAGGTCTTTGAACGGCTGCTACTTCATCGCCTCAAGCGGATTATTGATCGCCGGCAGCTGCTACCCCCGGAACAGTTTGGGTTCCGCAGCGGGCACTCCGCGACACTTCAACTCATTCGCGTGGTTGAAGAAATTACGAAGGCCTTCAACAACAGGGAATATTGTGGGGCCCTGTTTCTTGATGTCAGTAAGGCTTTCGACAGCGTCTGGCATGATGGGCTACTATGGAAGCTGACTCTGCAGGGATTCCCGCGATCTGTCATCAAGCTGCTCCGTTCCTACCTGCAAGGACGGACCTTCGCTGTTCGCATCGATGATGCCCTCTCCACGGTTCGACCCATCGCTGCTGGCGTGCCGCAGGGTTCGGTGTTGGGCCCCACACTCTATTCCCTGTACACGTCTGACCTCCCTCGGCCTCCACGCATAGAACTGGCCATCTACGCTGACGATACCGCTCTCTTCACGCGGAGCCGCTGGTCCCAAGCGCTGTATCGACGCCTCCAGGACGCCTGTGCCGCCCTTGAAACCTGGGCCACCCTTTGGCGCGTTGGATTCAACGCTAGGAAGACTCAAGCTGTCATCTTCACCAGGAAGCGGGTTAAGCCTCCAGACCACCAGCTTCTGCTCTTTGGTGATGCTATCCAGTGGACACCGTCAGCCACCTATCTTGGGGTAACCATGGACAGCCAACTCATCTGGCACTTACAGGTAGCCAACGTTCGCCGGAAGGTGGATCAACGACTGGGAATGTTGTACCCGCTCATTAATGAACGGTCTTCCCTGTCCATCAACAACGGGCTCCTGATATACCGGATGTTCATCCGTCCAGTCATGGATTATGCCTGTGCTGCATGGGGTAATGCGGCAAACCGCCATCTCCACCGCCTCCAAGCGCTCCAAAATAAAGCGCTCCGAAGAATTTTTCATGTGCACCCGCAGTTCCCATCACGGTACCTCCATGACGCGGCGTCGGAACTCGAGGTCCTCGCCAGATTTCAAGCAACAGCACGCAAGATTTATCACCAGGTCGCCGCCTCTGCTAATCCCCTATTGCGGGCGCTCGGCGCTCCTTCGGACGACAGAGATGTGTACAAAAACCCTGTTGCGCTGCTAAACAGGTAACAAGCACTTAGCCTGAAGCGCGGCTAAACAAACCAGAAACCCAGGATGCAATGACCTATCCCACACATACCAAAGACATACACCACTCCTGAAGTCAATCTACTTCCTATCCATCGAAGCCGTAGTAAATGCCTTCGGGTAAAAGCTACCTTGCCTCACTTGCAGTAGTTTGAAGACGTGGACTGGAGCGCTTGCTACCGCCCAACGTCCGACAGCCTGCGCGGAGCAGCCCCCAACCTGCGCCGCAACCACCCGCGCCATTCAAACCACCGAGGATGGGGCTACACACACCGACACCACGGTCGCCAACCAGTCGCCGCGGCGGCGCCGCAAACCACGGCCAAACTGCAGCCAGCGCGCGCCACAGCCTGGGTCGGCCCGCCGAGAATCGCCGCCCCCGCCCAAATGCCGCCCCCACAGCCCCAGCCGACGACCCGCCACAATGGCCAAACCTTCGTCAAAACTCCCACACCGTCGCCGCGGCAGCCCGGCCACCGCGGCCGGCGCCACAGCCACACGAGCCGAGTCGTGCGGCGATGACGGCCGTGCACAAACGCACCTCCGCCGCCCCATCGCCTTCCGCCGTTTTCCCGATCGGCCCGCAGCCGTCGGGCCACGGCCGCGGGCCGTCCTCCTCCTCTCGCCTCGCCCGCCAACACCCACAGCCCTTCCAACACATTTTTCTTTTCTTTTTTCTTTTTTTTTTTTACTTTTTTACGATCGCCGCCTGCGCAACATGGCACCGGCCGACGGAGCGCCAACCCCCCCGCCACAGGCGAAAACAAAACAACGATAAACAAACAAACAAAATAAATTACCAGCCAGCCCCAACTACAGACACACCGAATCTGCCCTCACAGCCGACCTTACACGCCTCAACGTCAAAACAAAGGTGGTTTCTTTCTTTCAACGGTTACCTTACCTTAGGTTACGTCAGGTTAGGCTAAGAAGGCGTCAGGGTTAGGTTAAGCGTTGACGTGACGTCACGTCTTAACGTAGGCGTTAAGCTAAGGTTGCGGTCACGTACGTTAGGTTAAGGCGACTTGGGGGTTGGCCTAAGAGCTTAGGTTAGGTTACGTTAGTTTAGGTGGCTGCGTTAAGGGGCTTAAAGAAGTTTAGGAGGTTAAGGCGTCGAGGCGGCCGCACCCCCTTAGCTGCTGCGGCTCGGCCACGCCACGCCACGCTTTGGGGTTTCATAAGGTCGCGCGGCGGGTCGTCGGCACGCCGCAAAGGACAAAACTGCAAGACGACGTCGAAAAACAAACAACAGGTAAAAAATAAATAAGTAAAAATAAACGACGCCGACAGGCGGGGATCAGCAGAACAAGCAGATTCCGGAGAGCGAACGAGACACACACACACGCACGCACACACACAAACCCCCCCGAGCCGAGAGAGCACAGAGCACCACCACGTGTCGGCCTCCGCTCACCCGACTCGGCTGGGCTGGGCTGGGCTGGGCTGGGCTGGCGGCCGGGCCGGATGCACGTACACGTACGGCTACAGCCACTACCCGTACACAGCCGCTCTTCACGCAACACCAGCCAAATGGCGCGCCCGCGGCTCGTCGCGGTCGCCGTCGCGGTCGCAACGCCACGCCGGCACACTTTCGGCACCACCGTTTTCGCGCGCACCGCAAACAAAACGCAGCCGACACACACAGAGAGAAAAAAAAAAAACACAGAGCGCGAGACGGGCGGCGGCGCACCTTTCGCCAGCCGGCAGGCAATCGACTCGCCCAGTACGACAAACGCGCACGCCACCCCACCCACCAACCAACCAACCAGTCGTCGTCGTCGTCGTCGTCCCGAAATCAAACAAACTCTCAAAAGCACAGCCCCTGCTGCCAACGGACGCAGGCGCCACGCAGCTCCCTTCCCGCCACACTCGATTCGCAGCGCAACTCACCCGGCACACCGTCAAACGACGGGCTGGGCTCGCCGCATCGCCGCAACCTACACACCTTCCCCGCCACGACGCACAGCCCCACCAGACGCCCGTGCCGCAACGACACTACTGCACTACCACTACCGCACTACTCCTCTCGCCCTTGCCATACACGACACAACACGCCAAAAAATGAAAATCCAAATACAAACAAAAACACCGCCCCCACGACCCAAACACATGCACGGCGCGCCAACACACGCGAGGCAAGGCACGCAGCAAACGGCGTCCCCTCCGCGTCGCGCCATCAACCTACACACACAAGGCAACCAACAACAGCCAGCCAGCCAGCCCGCCCCACTCTCACGCCGCAAAAACAGAAAACACACCGAAACCGCCAAACGCCGCACATTCGCGCTTCGCACTTACCACACACCTCTCGGCATCCGTTTCGCACACAACGACGCGACGCACAATACATCATCACGGGCTACGCACGCACACCGCGACCCACTTTTTTACGACGCCCTCGGCAGAGCACACGTGCCCACGCCCACACACAGTCGACACAACGACGCAGCGCGCAGCAGACGCGGCCGCAACACGTACCTCCCCGACGACGCGCCAACACCGCCAGCCACTGCTCACTCGCCCAAGCAACCCGTGCACACAACTGCCACACGCGTCCACCACGCCGCCGCCAACCACCCGCCCGCCAGGGGGCGCTCACGTCCGCGACAACAGCGCGGCACCGCCGGACCGGGCCGGGCCGGGCCGAACCGAGCCGAGCCGCCGCCTCCTCTCCACTCGGCACGCCACGTCCTGCTTGCAAAACACATGGCTCGTCCCTCTGTACACACAACGCGCCTGCCTGCGGTCGCCGCCGGCATCTATCTACCTGCGCATCGGAGCCAGGCCGGCAAGCCCACACTTAAATAATGCACTTCACCAGCCAAACAAACCCACTCTTCCTTTCTTTGCACAGCGCATGCAACAGCAGCCCCAGGAGCCGGGCCCGCCGCCAGCGTCTCCTCCTCCTCTGGGCACAGCCAGCCAGCCGTTCCCACCGCCCCGCCCCTGCTCTGCAGAACAAGAAAAAACGAAAAAGTACCAACACACGCACCCAAAGCGTAAGCCAGACAAGACCAGCCTCTCCAAGGCCACACACACGCAAAAAAACAAAAAAACAAAAACACTACAACAGAATAAAATGAAAAAGAAAAAGCAAGCTGTCGCCTCGCCCCCGCCCGTCCCCCCACCCCACCACATTCGCCCCCTCCGCTTGTTTTCCTTTCTACAATTTCCCTCTTTTCCACCCAATATCCCGCCGCGGTTTACGGGCACCGGCCGATTTTGCGCCCGCCCACATGTGTGCCTACTCCCCACCACCATTCCCTCCGCAGCCCGCAGCCCGCAGCCCGCAGCCCGCTTTTCCCCCCCTCCCTGCCCACACCACACCACACCACACCACACCACACCGACGGTGCTGACGTCGACACGCACCCAAGACAGGGGCCACGACCGTCTTTTTTCCTGGGCCCATCCCCGCACCGCACCTCCTTCCAATCAACGCTGTGGCGCCTGTGTCCGCGCGAGACGCGTGCGCGCCGCCTCTCTCAACATCCGTCCGCCGTCCGCCGGCCGGCCCGTTTTTCGGCCCCCAGGCCATCCGTCAACCACCACTGCCACTGCCCCTGCCCCTGCCCGCCCCGCACCACACCACACACCGCTGCTTGCCCCGGCCGTTGCCACCAAAGGCGCCAACCGCAGCCCGCGCGCGCCAGAAACTACAGGGACCCAGCCGACCGACGAAAATCAGAGCAATTGGCCGGGAGGATCAAAAAGAGAGGTCCGAAAACCACCGTAGCGAGGCGTGGGAGGAAACGTTACGAGAAGCAGAAAGGGACCAGGAAAAATTCTGGAAATTTCTTAAAACTCGTAAACTAAACACGAAACATCTACATCTACATGGGGAAGGAACGACCCCACAGACCGAGCTGAAGCACTGGCGGATTCACTAGAAAGGCAATTCCAAGCACCAGAAGCGGTAGATGACGAAACTGATGACCACCAGGAAATGGTACTCAGAAGGGTAAAACCGCATCCTAAGTGCCCCGATCAGAACATCTTTCACAATCCAATAAACGCAGAAACCCCGTATCTTATCACATCACAAACATACACACATCCTAAGAAGGCATCAGGCCCAGATTCCATCAAACCGCAACTACTACATCACCTACCTCCAGCAACTATCAATTATCTATCTAACATCAATATATAATGCTTGCTTCAGACTAAACTACTTGGAAACAGGCCCGAGTCATCACATTACCAAAGCCAAACAAGGACTTATTATTTCCGCAAAACTATAGGCCAACTTCCTTGGAAAGGTCCTCGGAAAGCTCATTCAAACTGAACTGAAGAAATTCAATTCTTAAAGGATAACAACATAATCATCCCACAACAATTCCGATTCCGCGAAGAACACAGCACCACCCACCAGGTGACCAGACTAGTCGAGCACATATGTCAGGCCAGAAACATTAGACACAGTACTGGAGCAGTCCTGCTTGACATTGGAAAAGCATTCGGATAACGCCTTATCTACAAGCTCCACCAGTACAACTGCCCCATCCACATTATTGCTTCTTTTCTCCGCAACAGAGCATTCTATGTCCATGTACCAGGAGCGGCAAGTAACACTAGATCCATAGAGGCTGGAGTCCCGCAAGGCTCAGTGCTGGGGCCCATTCTCTACTCAATATACACAAACAAACAGCTGGGAGGACACTTGTCACTATTTGCAGACGACACTGCAGTCTACCGCAGCAGTTCTAACCTGCAATATAGAGTCACAAAAATAGAGCAACACCTACAATCCATCCAGAAATGGGCTAACCAAAAAAAAAAAAAAACAATAAACGCGGAGAAAACCCAAGCACTACAATACGATTCACATTCAAAAAGAATACCTCCTAACCTGCATATACGCCTCAGAAATAACAATCTTCCATGGTCAGGCACAATAAAGTATCTAGGCATCAAGCTGGACAAGAGGTTGACATTTAGAGACCATGTTACACACGTTTGTAACAAGGCTGCAGCAGCAATATTCAGACTGTACCCAATCATCAAAGGAAACAGAATAAATATGCGCGCCAAAAAGAAAATCTTCAAAACCGTCATAGGAACCAGCCATCACTTACGGCTCTGAAAATCTGGTCAATGGCCGCAGACACCAACATAACAAGAGTAAAAAAAAAAGGGTGCACAACAAATACTTCAGAATTGCTGCTGATGCCGGCCGGTACCAGACAAACCGAGACATATACACAAACCATAACATACTCAAAATCCCGGAAATCATCCAAAGAAAAATCCATAAAGTTTTTTTTTTTTCCACCAAACCACGGATTCGAACCACCCACTCATCAGAAATCTGGGACAAAATCCACCCGACCCAAGAACGACATTTCCCATCACGACAAAACACCACAAACTACAACATACCATGATAAACAAAAATAAAATACAAACACCATAACACTCACTCAAACAACAAACATCTACACACACCCAAGAGACCCTATCATCCCATCATTTTGTTACCCAACATAATCAGACAGAAGGCAGGGATCAAGGACAGATCCGGTCCTTCGAGTACAGGGGGTAAAAAAATACCCATCAGACCAGCTCGCTCTCTCTCTCTCTCTCTCTCTCTCTCTCTCTCTCTCTCTCTCTCTCTCTCTCTCTCTCCGTGCCGACGCTGCCCCGCACACGCGTTCGCGTTCGCGTTCGGCCGACACCACACGACAGGTCTTTGGGGCCCCGCCACTGCGCACACGCACGCCTCCTCCTCTTCCTTAGTTCTTTTTCGCTTTTCTTTTCTCCCCCGCCCCCCGCTCTCACCGCCACATCATCCCGCAACCCTTGGGGGATGTTTCCCAACATCAACGCGCCCCAATTCCACTCTCTGCCCGTGCCGCACTCTCCACTTTGCTTCTCCCCGTCCCCTACACACACGACTACCGAAACCCCGGTTGACACACCTTCTCGTAGGACAGGGGTGCGTGCGTGCGTGCGTGCGTGCGTGCGTTGTCTTGACGGTGACAGCAACAGCAACGGATCCGTCCATCCCATTCCCCCCCCACTCGGTAAAGAACCATGTTCAACCCACACTACACAACAAGGGGGGCACACACGAACGCGAAAGAAAGGGCAGGGCAGGGCAGGGCAGGGCAACTATCTCGTACACATTCTTCCTCAGAACCCACATATCACATCAACGAACGGCAGGCCAATTGCGGACTCAGCCGTGTCAGGCAAATCCAACCCAACCAACACCTCCCACGGAAACCCTGACACTGATCCAGCAGTACGTCCACATACATCGCCACACCAAATACGGGTGACGAGTGAGCAACAAATGGAACAATACACAACAAGGCTGACCTAATAAAAACTGCACGTCACGTCATACCTTCCAGACAGACGCAGTTCCGACGGGACGGCGGAACCGTATACGTACCTTTCAGCCACAACAACCGACCGACTGGACACGCCCGCGTCTCCAGCCAGCCAACCACCAGGGCCACACAGCCCGCAAGTTTCAGCGTCAACACTTCTTAACGTACGTTGCAAACTTTTCAAAACATTGCCCCACACACACACCACGAAAAGCGTCAACCTCTCTCACACTGGATACACTCAACACTTTTTGTCGGCGGAGCTTGAGGCCAACGGTTGACACACCCCCACCGGCCACACAGGTTTCCCTTTGAAAATTGCAGTGACGGAGGAGACGCGGCATTACGAGAGGGTTGTTTCCGAGAGCGCGAGCTGGACGGAGCTGCGGCGCCGCCGCCGAGGGGTAATGAACGCACGCGATGCCGCATGACAGCCCATCACCCAAAGTTTCACCCACAACTGCACAGGTCGCACCCCCTTTTCGCGCCATACTAGTGTCGATCGTCAATTACAGCTGACGGTGTTCGCATTTGCCACTTGACGGGGGGGAAAAGAAAACAAACATCTGACACGCCATGTGTTTCTCTCTCTCTGTTACATCTAGGTCATTCGGCAGCCACTGTAAAAAAAAAATATTTTTACGACATGGTTGGGTAAGTGATTTAAAGACAACAATTGTGGGTCACACACCATAGACCATTTCGATAGTGTTCTTGTTCTTCTCTTTTTCCTTTTTTTATCGCTCAATTGAAATAAAACCTGGGGATGATGCAATGCTGCGATATGGCACAACCGTCGTCCATTGTACACAACTCGGGAACAAAAAGAAACCAATTCAGGGAACGTTCGTTCCTTCACAACGTTTCTTTCAACGCACTTGGTCTTTACCATCCTGTATATTCAACACACATTTCCTTTCATCAAACTAGGGCATTTCCATAACAGTTTGTTTCCGTTTCTGTGAGCACAATACTGCTTCTTCGACGTCATTTCACCATCTTAACTAGAGACAGACAACAAAATAGGAAAACAGCCTTGAGAACCCCGTCCACCAAATTTCAGTTAGCACGGCATCCAAGATTCTTTTCCGGGGAGTGCAGTGCAGCTGACGCTGCTCAGACCATATACCGTCGCCAGTCTCACTCAACTCTTGCGCATTCCATTCTACGCTACGTGACAATGCAAAAATGAATGAATCAAACCCGCCCAGAGAGCGTCTTGTGCGAGGGGACACACGATATAGAGAACAACAAAACACACAGGGGACACCACCACAGTTGGAGAGAACGTTTCCACCACGGCAGCCGCGCCGTTACGCGCTTTTTTTTTTTTTTTTTTCCTCCCCCCCACTGCACACCTCCGACACCACGGGAACGTTCACCGTCCCGTTGCCCTACACTGGCGTTTCTTTTCAACCCCCCACCCTATTCCTCGCTCCCCGGACATTCGACCGATCACAAAGTGCAACTTCTCGTTACCGTCGGGTGCCCCTCTTCATCCCCGGGGCGCCAACAACAAAACAAAAACACCACCGACGCCGTCGTCTCGCGTCACCTCACTCAACTGAGCGGAAAATACACGTACATCCAGAATGACGACACCGCCTCCACAAACAAAAACCAGACGTCAGACGTCAGGTCGAAAGAGGGCACCGTACGTCGTGGCGCGTGGTCTCCTAACTCACCTCGCGCGTACAAATACAATACAATGCAATGCGTGTCACCTCACGTTCACACACACCTCCACGCTCCACTTTTACGTCGCCCAACCAACCAACTAACTTAACGCACCCGCTCGGCGTAGAAGCAGCTGTAGGCGGCAACGTGTTTCTCACCCTCGCCACCAACGGTGTGACATCCGACAGTCGCGGTTTGCTTTCCGTTCCACACCTCCGGCCATACCATACAAAGGGGACAAAAAAAAATATATCAAACAAGCCAACTCCAGCGATCCGCCCCCCTAACACCAACACGTCTCGAAACACCCACGCCCACGACCCGGCTGTGGCTAAAGTGCGTATCCCAACGTCACACCAAAACCAAAGGCGCCGGCGCCGCACCACACCACAAGCTACAGCTACAGCTGTGCCGCCCGTCCACCCGCTCACAACAACAACAACAACAACAACAACAACAATTCCGCCCTTCCCGCAAAGGCATTTTGGTGGCCCTGAAAAGGGCCGTTTTTTTTTTCTTTTCTTCGCCGCGCCGCGGACGAGCCTCCCATTTCCAAGAGCCACCTCCTTACTTGGAGCTCGTGTACTTGGTCACCGCCTTCGTGCCCTCGCTCACCGCGTGCTTGGCCAGCTCGCCAGGCAGCAAGAGCCGCACAGCGGTCTGGATCTCGCGGGACGTGATGGTCGAGCGCTTGTTGTAGTGCGCCAGGCGAGAAGCCTCGGCCGCAATGCGCTCGAAAATGTCGTTCACGAAGCTGTTCATGATGCTCATCGCCTTCGAAGAGATGCCCGTGTCAGGGTGCACCTGCTTCAGCACCTTGTAGATGTAGATGGCATAGCTCTCCTTCCTCTTGCGCTTCTTCTTCTTGTCGCCCTTCGAAATGTTCTTCTGCGCCTTGCCAGCCTTCTTGGCGGCTTTCCCGCTAGTCTTGGGCGGCATCACGAACAAACAGGCAGGCAGGCAGGCAGGCAGGCAGGCACGCGCAGTCAGTCAGTCAGTCAGGCGCTCCGCTCCAGTCAGCGTCTCCCCACACAGTGGCACCCGCCGCACGCCGCCGCCGCACCTTTACCAGCTCGCCCTGCTGCGGCCGCCGACCAATGGGGCGCGCGCGCAACCGGCCGCCGCACCCGAGCCCATAAAGGACCCCCACCCCGCCGGCGCCGGCACGCACTCCGCTGCTCGACTCGCTGCGGCTCGCACCGTTTGGGGCGTTGTGCTTTTCTTTCTCGCTTCTTTCGAAACTAGCCCATCGCCATGTCCGGACGCGGAAAGGGAGGCAAAGTCAAGGGCAAGTCAAAGTCCCGCTCAAGCAGGGCTGGGCTCCAGTTCCCGGTCGGCAGAATCCACCGCCTCCTGCGCAAGGGAAACTACGCCGAGCGCGTCGGCGCCGGGGCGCCCGTCTACCTCGCCGCCGTCATGGAGTACCTCGCGGCTGAGGTGCTCGAGCTGGCCGGAAACGCGGCCCGCGACAACAAGAAGACGCGCATCATCCCGCGCCACCTGCAGCTCGCCATACGCAACGACGAGGAGCTCAACAAGCTCTTGTCGGGCGTCACCATCGCACAGGGAGGTGTCCTGCCCAACATCCAGGCCGTCCTGCTGCCAAAGAAGACCGAGAAGAAGGCCTAAAAGAGAGACAGCGCAATCGGCAACCGCCGCGTGCTCCCTTGGCACGCAGCGCGCCATTTGCCGCCTCGGCTCAAAAACAAAACACAATCGGCCCTTTTCAGGGCCACCACACAAACCTACGTCCAAAGCAGAATTCCAGTCGTTCGTCGCACCACTTTTCTCTCTCTTTCTGTGTACGGTTTTTTTTTTTTTTTTTTTTCCTTCTTACACACACAGGCGCCGCCATCTTGTACACACGTACTTGGCCACCTCCTCCACTCCACTCCACTCCACGCACGCACAGTCTCGCGACCATTAACCAGCACACGTGGCGCACAACAACACACCTCAAAAATAACCCCTCGGCACTCAGCCGCGCCGCAACACACAGCCCATCCACCGACAAGAAGCATACAAGCAAAGAGGGAGGGGAAGGAAGGAAGGAAGGAGCTCACACAACGCAAGGGCACGCTTCCTTCCCTCCCAACCGCACCGCACACCACGTCAAAAAAACTCCAAACAAAACTAAAAGGCCAAGTAGACTAAAAAGGAAAAGAAAAACCAGCAACACAGACTCTTTCGCACTTTTCAACTTCCGAACACTGTGGTGGCCCTGAAAAGGGCCGTTTTTCAATCTCTCTTTCCTTCCTTCGGTCTCACACCGCCTAACCGCCGAAACCGTACAGGGTGCGCCCCTGCCTCTTCAGGGCGTACACCACGTCCATGGCCGTCACAGTCTTGCGCTTGGCGTGCTCAGTGTACGTCACCGCGTCGCGGATCACGTTCTCCAGGAACACCTTCAGCACTCCGCGCGTCTCCTCGTAGATCAGACCAGAGATGCGCTTCACGCCGCCCCTGCGCGCCAGGCGGCGGATCGCGGGCTTCGTGATGCCCTGGATGTTGTCGCGCAACACCTTGCGGTGCCGCTTGGCGCCACCCTTGCCGAGCCCCTTTCCTCCCTTGCCGCGGCCTGTCATTCTTCTTCTTCAAGCGTCTCAACCACAATAATATAAAAAAACAGAAAGCAAGGCAAGCTCCTCACCCGGCGCTAGCGAGTCGGCTACGGTTGTGGCGCCCAGCGCGCGCGCCGCCCCCCTATATAGACTCTGGGGCCCCACGGCCCGCCCTCCCCTCCCCCCACCACCGCGCACCGAGGGCATATAAGCGCAGCACCGGGGCGCGCGGGCCCCGGGGGTCACCCTGGATAGGGCCCTCACCTGGCGTCCCCACATAGAGGCCATCCGGCGGAAGGCCTTGGGGCGCATCGGCCAACTCTACCCTTTTATGAACCCTACCTCTACCCTTCCCATTCCTCTTGCCCTCCTCCTCTACACATCCCTCATCCGCCCCCTCCTGGAGTATGCCTCGGTTGTGTGGGGCAATGCCGCGCCTACACATCTCCACCGCCTGCAGACGGTACAGAATCGTGCCCTTCGAATTGCCCTTCGCCTCCCTTACCGTTTCCCAACCCGTGAACTTCACCTCCTTGCCAATATCCCCCTCCTTCAAGACCGTGTCCGATCCTCCGCCATCTCCTTCTATGACCAATCCCGTCATTCCCCCAATCCACTCATTGTCTCTCTTGGCACCCGCCTCCATCGCCTGGCCACCACTCGCTGGCCCGACCTCCTTTCCCGCCCCCCCTGACACCTCCCATCCACCCCCCCGTCCTGTTACTTCTTCCTCTTCCTACCACTTCTCCTTTTTTGTCACCCCATCCTGAAATATCTGCCGCCACCGTCATCGCCGTCGCCAAGAAGATCTGGCCAGGACGAAGGCCTTTCGTTTTCTTCATCCTCTTCCTGTCATCTTTCACTATTCTTTCGTCTGTCACTCAACGTTTCTTTTCCGGCTAGTCAATGGAGCCGTTCGTTTTCCTCTATCTCTCACTATTCCTTTTACTGTTCTGTCACCTGTTACTGTTAATTACCGTGCAACGGCCAGTCAATTGGGCCTTTCGTTTTCCTGCTTCTCTAACTATCCCTCTCACTATTCTTTCATCTTATTAAAAAAAAAAAAAAAAAAAAAAAAAAAAAAAAAAAAAAAAAAAACCAAAATGCACAACGTCAAGCAAACCATACCGCCAAGTCCACTTCTTCACCACCCGTGTCAAGAGGAAGGCGAAGCGCGCCAGCGCTAGTACTTCCTACACGAGTCGAGGGACCACCCTCTCCTGTGCAGCGTGGCGTGGCGTGGCGCGCGGGCCCGTTGTCAAGGCAGCACCGGACGCCGTCGCGCACGCATATCCTCCACGCCGCATCCGCATCCGCAGTAGCCATGGCCCGGACAAAGCAAACGGCCCGCAAGTCCACCGGCGGAAAGGCGCCGCGCAAACAGCTCGCCACCAAGGCGGCGAGGAAGAGCGCGCCCGCCACCGGCGGCGTCAAGAAGCCCCACCGCTACAGGCCGGGCACCGTCGCCCTGCGAGAAATCAGGCGCTACCAGAAGAGCACAGAGCTGCTCATCCGCAAGCTGCCATTCCAGCGCCTAGTGCGCGAGATCGCCCAGGACTTCAAGACCGACCTGCGCTTCCAGAGCTCCGCAGTCATGGCCCTGCAGGAGGCCAGCGAGGCCTACCTCGTCGGCCTCTTCGAAGACACCAACCTGTGCGCAATCCACGCCAAGCGAGTCACCATCATGCCCAAGGACATCCAGCTCGCGCGCCGCATCCGCGGCGAGCGCGCCTAAACCCGCACACCGCCAAACAAACAAAACGGCCCTTTTCAGGGCCACTAACGTCTCTCCGTCGCGAGCAAAACTTTGTCGGTCGCAACGACTAGTTCCCCACTCACTCTCCAGTCCAGTCGTCCCACCCCCGGCCCGGCCCGGCGCCGCCGTTTCCAAAAAAAAAAGCACCGCACCGGCCGAACCAAGTCGCAAGCGTCAATAGCGCCACCCACACAGGCCACGGCACAAAACGTGACGCCCGGAAAGCAAAGCAAAGCAAAAAAGACTATTCCAAAACCACCACCAAGACAAACAAACAAACGCGGCGCAAAATAAATAGGTAAAAAATAATAAAAGTAAAATACACTTTGTGTAACACCAACCGCGCGCCGCCGCCCACGCCCGCCAACGACCCCACAATCCAACCACCGCGGCACGCAAACACCATCCACACATGAAACAAACAAACGCCAGCAAGCAAGACAGACAGACAACAAGGCAACCGACCGACCACGACACGACAATCAACACCTTCCCGACGTGCTTTGATGGCCCTGAGAAGGGCCGTTTTTGTTTTTGTCCGGGACCGCGCGACAGCCTCTGGTTGCGCGCCGGCCACCAGGCGACGGTGTCAACCGCCAACCCTTCCCTGCCCTTTTTACTTCTTCTTCTTGGGCGAAGCCTTCGCCTTAGACGGCGTCGCCGTCGCCTTCTTCGGGCGCGGCGCCTTCGGCTTCTTCGTCGGAACCTTGGCGGCCTTCTTCGCCTTCGACGGCGACTTGGCCTTGGCCGGCTTGGCCGCAGCCGCCTTCTTCGCACCCGCGGGAGCGGCCGACGCCGCAGACGCCTTCTTGGCGGCGCCCGCCTTCCGACCGGTCGCCGCCTTCACGCCGCCAGCCTTCTTTGCGCCGGCCGCACGGGCCCCCTTCTTCTCCTTGCTGGCCGGAGCGGCGCGCTTCTTCTTCGCACCACCGCCGCCACCACGAGCCTTGCCGCCCTCGGCCGCCCCGCCGCCGGCGCCGGCAAGCTTGAAAGAGCCCGACGCGCCCTTCCCCTTCGTCTGCACCAGCTCGCCAGCCACGACGGCCGACTTGAGGTACTTCTTGATAAAGGGCGCCAGCTTCTCCGCGTCCAGCTTGTAGTGCGCGGCAATGTACTTCTTGATCGCCTGCAGCGACGACCCGCCGCGCTCCTTCAGACTCTTGATGGCGGCCGTCACCATCTCAGAGGTGCGCGGGTGCGCAGGCTTGGCGCGCGGCTTCTTCGCAGACGACGCAGACTTGGCCTTCTTCGTAGTGCCGGTGGCGGCGGGTGCCGCGGCAGTCTCGTTCGTAGCCGCCTGGTCTGCCATCTTTTGCTTGTTCTCTTTTCTTTTTTCCCCTTGGTTTCGCTTCCTTCTCTCCTTCGACGACGCACAACAGCGAGGGGCGCGCAGCAGAGAATAGCCGCGCACGCGCCTGGCCCAGCCAGTGTCGCGGGCGGGCGCGGACGGCCGAGAGAGCGGCCGCCACTCGGCGCGCCGCCGCGCCGCCGCGCCGCGCCTCCCGCGCTTGCTACCCAGTCGCTACGGGGATGTCGACGCGTACAGACCACGTTAGCTGCGCTCCGGAGGGGACTGACCGCCGCGCGGTGGGGCTTGCCCCGCCGCCGGCCCCGTCAGTCACTCCACTTACGACGACCAGGCAAAGGAGGAGGGGAAATGATCTGCTGATATCCACGGCGAGGAACTTGGACTACGATATGGATTATTCGACAGATGTTTCGACTGAAGATGATACTACTCGGCATTCTACTGCGTCTGCCACGCAGTACCGCCGAAAACGAAGCGACCCAGGACCTGCAACTCAGCCTGCAGCGGCCACGGACGACGGTTTCGTCAGACCACCGCGGAAAAAACAAGCCAAGAAGCAGCAGCCAGAGGCAACCACTTCACTGCCGCTAAGCAACCGTTATGACGTCATCCAAGATGGCGGGACGGCGGTCGCGGACGATGCCGCACAGCAGCAACCGCAACAACAAGAACAACAACAACAACAGCCACTGCAGCAGCAACAACAACAGTCGACGAGGATACCGCCGATTGTTTTGCAGTATCCTAACTCTTACAAGGAACTGTACGACTGGCTGAAGAGTAATTTGAAACAACCTTTTACGGCAAAACAGGCTGGCGGCGACAAGTTAAAACTTTCTGTTGCCACTACTGACGACTATATGACGGTCATGGACATGGCTGGGGCGCGCGGGATACCAAGTTACACCTTCCCTATGGTGCGGCCACCGACGCTGAAGATCGTCCTGCGTGGAGTTGTGCAGTCTCTCTCCAATGACGATGTCAAGGACGAATTGGCGGAACTTGGCTTCCATGCTTCCATCGTGGACTACCACAAGATGCCTGGCACGAACAAGAGATCTGGACTTCGCGTCGTCATCCTGCCGGACACGCCTGATAATCGGAAGATCTTCAATGTGACCCGACTCTGTGCCTTGTCTATCACTGTAGAATCACTACGAAAATCTCGTGGTGTTACGCAGTGCTTCAGATCTCAAGGGTTCAGTCATGTGGCTCGACACTGCACCATGCCCTTTGTGTGTGTGAAATGTGGCGGGCCTCATGACAGCCGACTGTGCCCTGTGCCGAAACAAGACCCAGCTAAGTGTGGTCTCTGCGGAGGAAATCATACAGCTAACTTCCGATCGTGCCCCAAGCACAAGGAAGCTAGTCGTCGGCAACGCGGGCTCCCACCGCTTACTGCCAAGGAGAGGAATAGGAGGACCAACGTCGTCCGAGGAATCCCAGCAAGCTCTCGCGGCGCTGCAGTATTTCCACAGGAACAAGTGCCGCCGCTGCAGAGTCGCAATGCGGCTCCCCAGCAACGCCGTTCGACTCCCTACGTCATTCGGCACGGCGCTGCCCCTTCAGCGTCGCCTCAGGACGGTTTTGTGGCTGATACAGCTGCTTTCCCGACTGCTCCCAGATGGCCCTCTACTGCGCCTGACCGCCAGCAGCGTCGTACGTCTCCGGCTGATTCCACTGATCTTGTTGACCTGCTCAAGACCATGATGACTGCAGTAACCGAGATGAGTAGAGCTATCCAGGCTCTCCCCACGACTCTTGCAGCAACTGTGGAGGCCACGATTCGAAGTGTCCTTCGACCGGCGAGCGGCTCTACCACACATCAACATGAATAGAGCGCGTCGTTTTGAAGATCTTCGCATTGTCACTTACAATGCTGATGGGCTGTATCACGATCTCCAAGAAGTCAAGCACTTTCTTGTGGACCATAACATCGACATCATGATGGTCACCGAGACGCACCTGAAGCCTGCTCTAAGGGCAAACATCTCCAACTACAGCTGCCATCGTACTGATCGCCTGACGCGAGGGGGCGGCACGGCCATCTATATCAAACGTTCCATACGGCATTACGCTGTCCCTCTTCCAGCCCTTCGGCAGATGGAAGCCACGGCTGTCGCAGTTGAGACGTCGGCGGGGCTCATCACCTTCATCTGCGTTTATCGTCCGCCGAAATATCATCTGGACGCTGACGATGCCGCAGCGCTGCTCCGGCTCCCTGGCAAGCTCTTCCTTGCTGGGGACTTCAATGCTAAGCATGCGGCGTGGAATTCTCTCCACACCACCTACAGTGGCAGACGACTTCTCCAGGTCCTTGAACGTGCGAATGCCTACGCCTGTGGCCCTGAGGAGCCGACGTGCTATCCTTCCAGAGGCACGCCGGACATCCTCGACATCGCCATCACGAAGGGATTGCACCAGTTTCTGACGGCTGACGTCATTCACGAGTTAAACTCCAACCACCTGCCTGTCCTGTTCGACTTGGCGGTCGGCGCTACCGCCAGGCCGCGGAAGTACAACCTCCGCCGTACGGACTGGGAAGCATATCGCACCGACATCACGGCCATGCTGGCGCCCCATCTGGACGCGGATCCTCCTGCCGTCGATGCTGGCATGGCAGTTTTTACTGATGCCGTCACAGCTGCTCTGCACTCGTCAACTCCGCCATCGCGCGGCCCCTCTCGCCCGCGCCCAGGACTGTCTGCCGATATCCTCGACCTCATCAAAGCCCGGAACCGCCTACTCAAGGAATGGCGCTTAACTCGCAATGTGGAGCTTAAGCGAAGGATCAATCAGTTCCGCCGGGACATCAAGGCCGCCACAATTGAGTACCGGAATAGCCAATGGGCGCAGAAGCTCGAATCGTTCACTCCTGATCCTGATGCATGGGACTCGGTGCGGTTTTTCACCAAGAGGAGGGCCACTATTCCACCTTTGGACGCTGCAGCCGGAGTGGCATACACACCGTCGGATAAAGCCAACGCCCTCGCTGACGTTTTTCAGGAGAACTTCCTTCCGGTAGCGGATCCCATTGACGCCCAGCATGTGCAACACGTCGAAGGCAGCCTTGCAGCGTATCTTACTGCAGAGGACGCAGATGACCGACTTCCACCTATTACCACGGACGAAGTCTCTTCCTGTATACGGGCCTTGGGCACCAACAAAGCACCGGGAGCGGACGACATACCAGGAAGGGCGCTTAAGGAACTCCCTCATGCAGCGTTTACCTATCTCGCGCTGCTCTTCAACATTATACTTCAACTGCAGGTTTTTCCTGCGGCGTGGAAGCACGCTATCATTGTGGCTGTCCACAAGCCGGGACGCAACAGGAAAAATCCGCTTCATTACCGGCCGATCAGCCTCCTGCCGCAGTTAAGCAAGGTCTTTGAACGGCTGCTACTTCATCGCCTCAAGCGGATTATTGATCGCCGGCAGCTGCTACCCCCGGAACAGTTTGGGTTCCGCAGCGGGCACTCCGCGACACTTCAACTCATTCGCGTGGTTGAAGAAATTACGAAGGCCTTCAACAACAGGGAATATTGTGGGGCCCTGTTTCTTGATGTCAGTAAGGCTTTCGACAGCGTCTGGCATGATGGGCTACTATGGAAGCTGACTCTGCAGGGATTCCCGCGATCTGTCATCAAGCTGCTCCGTTCCTACCTGCAAGGACGGACCTTCGCTGTTCGCATCGATGATGCCCTCTCCACGGTTCGACCCATCGCTGCTGGCGTCCCGCAGGGTTCGGTGTTGGGCCCCACACTCTATTCCCTGTACACGTCTGACCTCCCTCGGCCTCCACGCATAGAACTGGCCATCTACGCTGACGATACCGCTCTCTTCACGCGGAGCCGCTGGTCCCAAGCGCTGTATCGACGCCTCCAGGACGCCTGTGCCGCCCTTGAAACCTGGGCCACCCTTTGGCGCGTTGGATTCAACGCTAGGAAGACTCAAGCTGTCATCTTCACCAGGAAGCGGGTTAAGCCTCCAGACCACCAGCTTCTGCTCTTTGGTGATGCTATCCAGTGGACGCCGTCAGCCACCTATCTTGGGGTAACCATGGACAGCCAACTCATCTGGCACTTACAGGTAGCCAACGTTCGCCGGAAGGTGGATCAACGACTGGGAATGTTGTACCCGCTCATTAATGAACGGTCTTCCCTGTCCATCAACAACGGGCTCCTGATATACCGGATGTTCATCCGTCCAGTCATGGATTATGCCTGTGCTGCATGGGGTAATGCGGCAAACCGCCATCTCCACCGCCTCCAAGCGCTCCAAAATAAAGCGCTCCGAAGAATTTTTCATGTGCACCCGCAGTTCCCATCACGGTACCTCCATGACGCGGCGTCGGAACTCGAGGTCCTCGCCAGATTTCAAGCAACAGCACGCAAGATTTATCACCAGGTCGCCGCCTCTGCTAATCCCCTATTGCGGGCGCTCGGCGCTCCTTCGGACGACAGAGATGTGTACAAAAACCCTGTTGCGCTGCTAAACAGGTAACAAGCACTTAGCCTGCTAAACAAACCAGAAACCCAGGATGCAATGACCTATCCCACACATACCAAAGACATACACCACTCCTGAAGTCAATCTACTTCCTATCCATCGAAGCCGTAGTAAATGCCTTCGGGTAAAAGCTACCTTGCCTCACTTGCAGTAGTTTGAAGACGTGGACTGGAGCGCTTGCTACCGCCCAACGTCCGACAGCCTGCGCGGAGCAGCCCCCAACCTGCGCCGCAACCACCCGCGCCATTCAAACCACCGAGGATGGGGCTACACACACCGACACCACGGTCGCCAACCAGTCGCCGCGGCGGCGCCGCAAACCACGGCCAAACTGCAGCCACCGCGCGCCACAGCCTGGGTCGGCCCGCCGAGAATCGCCGCCCCCGCCCAAATGCCGCCCCCACAGCCCCAGCCGACGACCCGCCACAATGGCCAAACCTTCGTCAAAACTCCCACACCGTCGCCGCGGCAGCCCGGCCACCGCGGCCGGCGCCACAGCCACACGAGCCGAGTCGTGCGGCGATGACGGCCGTGCACAAACGCACCTCCGCCGCCCCATCGCCTTCCGCCGTTTTCCCGATCGGCCCGCAGCCGTCGGGCCACGGCCGCGGGCCGTCCTCCTCCTCTCGCCTCGCCCGCCAACACCCACAGCCCTTCCAACACATTTTTCTTTTCTTTTTTCTTTTTTTTTTTTACTTTTTTACGATCGCCGCCTGCGCAACATGGCACCGGCCGACGGAGCGCCAACCCCCCCGCCACAGGCGAAAACAAAACAACGATAAACAAACAAACAAAATAAATTACCAGCCAGCCCCAACTACAGACACACCGAATCTGCCCTCACAGCCGACCTTACACGCCTCAACGTCAAAACAAAGGTGGTTTCTTTCTTTCAACGGTTACCTTACCTTAGGTTACGTCAGGTTAGGCTAAGAAGGCGTCAGGGTTAGGTTAAGCGTTGACGTGACGTCACGTCTTAACGTAGGCGTTAAGCTAAGGTTGCGGTCACGTACGTTAGGTTAAGGCGACTTGGGGGTTGGCCTAAGAGCTTAGGTTAGGTTACGTTAGTTTAGGTGGCTGCGTTAAGGGGCTTAAAGAAGTTTAGGAGGTTAAGGCGTCGAGGCGGCCGCACCCCCTTAGCTGCTGCGGCTCGGCCACGCCACGCCACGCTTTGGGGTTTCATAAGGTCGCGCGGCGGGTCGTCGGCACGCCGCAAAGGACAAAACTGCAAGACGACGTCGAAAAACAAACAACAGGTAAAAAATAAATAAGTAAAAATAAACGACGCCGACAGGCGGGGATCAGCAGAACAAGCAGATTCCGGAGAGCGAACGAGACACACACACACGCACGCACACACACAAACCCCCCCGAGCCGAGAGAGCACAGAGCACCACCACGTGTCGGCCTCCGCTCACCCGACTCGGCTGGGCTGGGCTGGGCTGGGCTGGGCTGGCGGCCGGGCCGGATGCACGTACACGTACGGCTACAGCCACTACCCGTACACAGCCGCTCTTCACGCAACACCAGCCAAATGGCGCGCCCGCGGCTCGTCGCGGTCGCCGTCGCGGTCGCAACGCCACGCCGGCACACTTTCGGCACCACCGTTTTCGCGCGCACCGCAAACAAAACGCAGCCGACACACACAGAGAGAAAAAAAAAACACAGAGCGCGAGACGGGCGGCGGCGCACCTTTCGCCAGCCGGCAGGCAATCGACTCGCCCAGTACGACAAACGCGCACGCCACCCCACCCACCAACCAACCAACCAGTCGTCGTCGTCGTCGTCGTCCCGAAATCAAACAAACTCTCAAAAGCACAGCCCCTGCTGCCAACGGACGCAGGCGCCACGCAGCTCCCTTCCCGCCACACTCGATTCGCAGCGCAACTCACCCGGCACACCGTCAAACGACGGGCTGGGCTCGCCGCATCGCCGCAACCTACACACCTTCCCCGCCACGACGCACAGCCCCACCAGACGCCCGTGCCGCAACGACACTACTGCACTACCACTACCGCACTACTCCTCTCGCCCTTGCCATACACGACACAACACGCCAAAAAATGAAAATCCAAATACAAACAAAAACACCGCCCCCACGACCCAAACACATGCACGGCGCGCCAACACACGCGAGGCAAGGCACGCAGCAAACGGCGTCCCCTCCGCGTCGCGCCATCAACCTACACACACAAGGCAACCAACAACAGCCAGCCAGCCAGCCCGCCCCACTCTCACGCCGCAAAAACAGAAAACACACCGAAACCGCCAAACGCCGCACATTCGCGCTTCGCACTTACCACACACCTCTCGGCATCCGTTTCGCACACAACGACGCGACGCACAATACATCATCACGGGCTACGCACGCACACCGCGACCCACTTTTTTACGACGCCCTCGGCAGAGCACACGTGCCCACGCCCACACACAGTCGACACAACGACGCAGCGCGCAGCAGACGCGGCCGCAACACGTACCTCCCCGACGACGCGCCAACACCGCCAGCCACTGCTCACTCGCCCAAGCAACCCGTGCACACAACTGCCACACGCGTCCACCACGCCGCCGCCAACCACCCGCCCGCCAGGGGGCGCTCACGTCCGCGACAACAGCGCGGCACCGCCGGACCGGGCCGGGCCGGGCCGAACCGAGCCGAGCCGCCGCCTCCTCTCCACTCGGCACGCCACGTCCTGCTTGCAAAACACATGGCTCGTCCCTCTGTACACACAACGCGCCTGCCTGCGGTCGCCGCCGGCATCTATCTACCTGCGCATCGGAGCCAGGCCGGCAAGCCCACACTTAAATAATGCACTTCACCGGCCAAACAAACCCACTCTTCCTTTCTTTGCACAGCGCATGCAACAGCAGCCCCAGGAGCCGGGCCCGCCGCCAGCGTCTCCTCCTCCTCTGGGCACAGCCAGCCAGCCGTTCCCACCGCCCCGCCCCTGCTCTGCAGAACAAGAAAAAACGAAAAAGTACCAACACACGCACCCAAAGCGTAAGCCAGACAAGACCAGCCTCTCCAAGGCCACACACACGCAAAAAAACAAAAAAACAAAAACACTACAACAGAATAAAATGAAAAAGAAAAAGCAAGCTGTCGCCTCGCCCCCGCCCGTCCCCCCACCCCACCACATTCGCCCCCTCCGCTTGTTTTCCTTTCTACAATTTCCCTCTTTTCCACCCAATATCCCGCCGCGGTTTACGGGCACCGGCCGATTTTGCGCCCGCCCACATGTGTGCCTACTCCCCACCACCATTCCCTCCGCAGCCCGCAGCCCGCAGCCCGCAGCCCGCTTTTCCCCCCCTCCCTGCCCACACCACACCACACCACACCACACCGACGGTGCTGACGTCGACACGCACCCAAGACAGGGGCCACGACCGTCTTTTTTCCTGGGCCCATCCCCGCACCGCACCTCCTTCCAATCAACGCTGTGGCGCCTGTGTCCGCGCGAGACGCGTGCGCGCCGCCTCTCTCAACATCCGTCCGCCGTCCGCCGGCCGGCCCGTTTTTCGGCCCCCAGGCCATCCGTCAACCACCACTGCCACTGCCCCTGCCCCTGCCCGCCCCGCACCACACCACACACCGCTGCTTGCCCCGGCCGTTGCCACCAAAGGCGCCAACCGCAGCCCGCGCGCGCCAGAAACTACAGGGACCCAGCCGACCAACGAAAATCAGAGCAATTGGCCGGGAGGATCAAAAAGAGAGGTCCGAAAACCACCGTAGCGAGGCGTGGGAGGAAACGTTACGAGAAGCAGAAAGGGACCAGGAAAAATTCTGGAAATTTCTTAAAACTCGTAAACTAAACACGAAACATCTACATCTACATGGGGAAGGAACGACCCCACAGACCGAGCTGAAGCACTGGCGGATTCACTAGAAAGGCAATTCCAAGCACCAGAAGCGGTAGATGACGAAACTGATGACCACCAGGAAATGGTACTCAGAAGGGTAAAACCGCATCCTAAGTGCCCCGATCAGAACATCTTTCACAATCCAATAAACGCAGAAACCCCGTATCTTATCACATCACAAACATACACACATCCTAAGAAGGCATCAGGCCCAGATTCCATCAAACCGCAACTACTACATCACCTACCTCCAGCAACTATCAATTATCTATCTAACATCAATATATAATGCTTGCTTCAGACTAAACTACTTGGAAACAGGCCCGAGTCATCACATTACCAAAGCCAAACAAGGACTTATTATTTCCGCAAAACTATAGGCCAACTTCCTTGGAAAGGTCCTCGGAAAGCTCATTCAAACTGAACTGAAGAAATTCAATTCTTAAAGGATAACAACATAATCATCCCACAACAATTCCGATTCCGCGAAGAACACAGCACCACCCACCAGGTGACCAGACTAGTCGAGCACATATGTCAGGCCAGAAACATTAGACACAGTACTGGAGCAGTCCTGCTTGACATTGGAAAAGCATTCGGATAACGCCTTATCTACAAGCTCCACCAGTACAACTGCCCCATCCACATTATTGCTTCTTTTCTCCGCAACAGAGCATTCTATGTCCATGTACCAGGAGCGGCAAGTAACACTAGATCCATAGAGGCTGGAGTCCCGCAAGGCTCAGTGCTGGGGCCCATTCTCTACTCAATATACACAAACAAACAGCTGGGAGGACACTTGTCACTATTTGCAGACGACACTGCAGTCTACCGCAGCAGTTCTAACCTGCAATATAGAGTCACAAAAATAGAGCAACACCTACAATCCATCCAGAAATGGGCTAACCAAAAAAAAAAAAAACAATAAACGCGGAGAAAACCCAAGCAATACAATACGATTCACATTCAAAAAGAATACCTCCTAACCTGCATATACGCCTCAGAAATAACAATCTTCCATGGTCAGGCACAATAAAGTATCTAGGCATCAAGCTGGACAAGAGGTTGACATTTAGAGACCATGTTACACACGTTTGTAACAAGGCTGCAGCAGCAATATTCAGACTGTACCCAATCATCAAAGGAAACAGAATAAATATGCGCGCCAAAAAGAAAATCTTCAAAACCGTCATAGGAACCAGCCATCACTTACGGCTCTGAAAATCTGGTCAATGGCCGCAGACACCAACATAACAAGAGTAAAAAAAAAGGGTGCACAACAAATACTTCAGAATTGCTGCTGATGCCGGCCGGTACCGGACAAACCGACACATATACACAAACCATAACATACTCAAAATCCCGGAAATCATCCAAAGAAAAATCCATAAAGTTTTTTTTTTTTCCACCAAACCACGGATTCGAACCACCCACTCATCAGAAATCTGGGACAAAATCCACCCGACCCAAGAACGACATTTCCCATCACGACAAAACACCACAAACTACAACATACCATGATAAACAAAAATAAAATACAAACACCATAACACTCACTCAAACAACAAACATCTACACACACCCAAGAGACCCTATCATCCCATCATTTTGTTACCCAACATAATCAGACAGAAGGCAGGGATCAAGGACAGATCCGGTCCTTCGAGTACAGGGGGTAAAAAAATACCCATCAGACCAGCTCGCTCTCTCTCTCTCTCTCTCTCTCTCTCTCTCTCTCTCTCTCTCTCTCTCTCTCTCTCCGTGCCGACGCTGCCCCGCACACGCGTTCGCGTTCGCGTTCGGCCGACACCACACGACAGGTCTTTGGGGCCCCGCCACTGCGCACACGCACGCCTCCTCCTCTTCCTTAGTTCTTTTTCGCTTTTCTTTTCTCCCCCGCCCCCCGCTCTCACCGCCACATCATCCCGCAACCCTTGGGGGATGTTTCCCAACATCAACGCGCCCCAATTCCACTCTCTGCCCGTGCCGCACTCTCCACTTTGCTTCTCCCCGTCCCCTACACACACGACTACCGAAACCCCGGTTGACACACCTTCTCGTAGGACAGGGGTGCGTGCGTGCGTGCGTGCGTGCGTGCGTTGTCTTGACGGTGACAGCAACAGCAACGGATCCGTCCATCCCATTCCCCCCCCACTCGGTAAAGAACCATGTTCAACCCACACTACACAACAAGGGGGGCACACACGAACGCGAAAGAAAGGGCAGGGCAGGGCAGGGCAGGGCAGGGCAGGGCAACTATCTCGTACACATTCTTCCTCAGAACCCACATATCACATCAACGAACGGCAGGCCAATTGCGGACTCAGCCGTGTCAGGCAAATCCAACCCAACCAACACCTCCCACGGAAACCCTGACACTGATCCAGCTGTACGTCCACATACATCGCCACACCAAATACGGGTGACGAGTGAGCAACAAATGGAACAATACACAACAAGGCTGACCTAATAAAAACTGCACGTCACGTCATACCTTCCAGACAGACGCAGTTCCGACGGGACGGCGGAACCGTATACGTACCTTTCAGCCACAACAACCGACCGACTGGACACGCCCGCGTCTCCAGCCAGCCAACCACCAGGGCCACACAGCCCGCAAGTTTCAGCGTCAACACTTCTTAACGTACGTTGCAAACTTTTCAAAACATTGCCCCACACACACACCACGAAAAGCGTCAACCTCTCTCACACTGGATACACTCAACACTTTTTGTCGGCGGAGCTTGAGGCCAACGGTTGACACACCCCCACCGGCCACACAGGTTTCCCTTTGAAAATTGCAGTGACGGAGGAGACGCGGCATTACGAGAGGGTTGTTTCCGAGAGCGCGAGCTGGACGGAGCTGCGGCGCCGCCGCCGAGGGGTAATGAACGCACGCGATGCCGCATGACAGCCCATCACCCAAAGTTTCACCCACAACTGCACAGGTCGCACCCCCTTTTCGCGCCATACTAGTGTCGATCGTCAATTACAGCTCACGGTGTTCGCATTTGCCACTTGACGGGGGGGAAAAGAAAACAAAACAAAACAAACATCTGACACGCCATGTGTTTCTCTCTCTCTGTTATATCTAGGTCATTGGGCAGCCACTGTAAAAAAAAAAAAAAAAAAATATTTTTACGACATGGTTGGGTAAGTGATTTAAAGACAACAATTGTGGGTCACACACCATAGACCATTTCGATAGTGTTCTTGTTCTTCTCTTTTTCCTTTTTTTATCGCTCAATTGAAATAAAACCTGGGGATGATGCAATGCTGCGATATGGCACAACCGTCGTCCATTGTACACAACTCGGGAACAAAAAGAAACCAATTCAGGGAACGTTCGTTCCTTCACAACGTTTCTTTCAACGCACTTGGTCTTTACCATCCTGTATATTCAACACACATTTCCTTTCATCAAACTAGGGCATTTCCATAACAGTTTGTTTCCGTTTCTGTGAGCACAATACTGCTTCTTCGACGTCATTTCACCATCTTAACTAGAGACAGACAACAAAATAGGAAAACAGCCTTGAGAACCCCGTCCACCAAATTTCAGTTAGCACGGCATCCAAGATTCTTTTCCGGGGAGTGCAGTGCAGCTGACGCTGCTCAGACCATATACCGTCGCCAGTCTCACTCAACTCTTGCGCATTCCATTCTACGCTACGTGACAATGCAAAAATGAATGAATCAAACCCGCCCAGAGAGCGTCTTGTGCGAGGGGACACACGATATAGAGAACAACAAAACACACAGGGGACACCACCACAGTTGGAGAGAACGTTTCCACCACGGCAGCCGCGCCGTTACGCGCTTTTTTTTTTTTTTTTTTCCTCCCCCCCACTGCACACCTCCGACACCACGGGAACGTTCACCGTCCCGTTGCCCTACACTGGCGTTTCTTTTCAACCCCCCACCCTATTCCTCGCTCCCCGGACATTCGACCGATCACAAAGTGCAACCTCTCGTTACCGTCGGGTGCCCCTCTTCATCCCCGGGGCGCCAACAACAAAACAAAAACACCACCGACGCCGTCGTCTCGCGTCACCTCACTCAACTGAGCGGAAAATACACGTACATCCAGAATGACGACACCGCCTCCACAAACAAAAACCAGACGTCAGACGTCAGGTCGAAAGAGGGCACCGTACGTCGTGGCGCGTGGTCTCCTAACTCACCTCGCGCGTACAAATACAATACAATGCAATGCGTGTCACCTCACGTTCACACACACCTCCACGCTCCACTTTTACGTCGCCCAACCAACCAACTAACTTAACGCACCCGCTCGGCGTAGAAGCAGCTGTAGGCGGCAACGTGTTTCTCACCCTCGCCACCAACGGTGTGACATCCGACAGTCGCGGTTTGCTTTCCGTTCCACACCTCCGGCCATACCATACAAAGGGGACAAAAAAAAATATATCAAACAAGCCAACTCCAGCGATCCGCCCCCCTAACACCAACACGTCTCGAAACACCCACGCCCACGACCCGGCTGTGGCTAAAGTGCGTATCCCAACGTCACACCAAAACCAAAGGCGCCGGCGCCGCACCACACCACAAGCTACAGCTACAGCTGTGCCGCCCGTCCACCCGCTCACAACAACAACAACAACAACAACAACAACAATTCCGCCCTTCCCGCAAAGGCATTTTGGTGGCCCTGAAAAGGGCCGTTTTTTTTTTCTTTTCTTCGCCGCGCCGCGGACGAGCCTCCCATTTCCAAGAGCCACCTCCTTACTTGGAGCTCGTGTACTTGGTCACCGCCTTCGTGCCCTCGCTCACCGCGTGCTTGGCCAGCTCGCCAGGCAGCAAGAGCCGCACAGCGGTCTGGATCTCGCGGGACGTGATGGTCGAGCGCTTGTTGTAGTGCGCCAGGCGAGAAGCCTCGGCCGCAATGCGCTCGAAAATGTCGTTCACGAAGCTGTTCATGATGCTCATCGCCTTCGAAGAGATGCCCGTGTCAGGGTGCACCTGCTTCAGCACCTTGTAGATGTAGATGGCATAGCTCTCCTTCCTCTTGCGCTTCTTCTTCTTGTCGCCCTTCGAAATGTTCTTCTGCGCCTTGCCAGCCTTCTTGGCGGCTTTCCCGCTAGTCTTGGGCGGCATCACGAACAAACAGGCAGGCAGGCAGGCAGGCAGGCAGGCACGCGCAGTCAGTCAGTCAGTCAGTCAGGCGCTCCGCTCCAGTCAGCGTCTCCCCACACAGTGGCACCCGCCGCACGCCGCCGCCGCACCTTTACCAGCTCGCCCTGCTGCGGCCGCCGACCAATGGGGCGCGCGCGCAACCGGCCGCCGCACCCGAGCCCATAAAGGACCCCCACCCCGCCGGCGCCGGCACGCACTCCGCTGCTCGACTCGCTGCGGCTCGCACCGTTTGGGGCGTTGTGCTTTTCTTTCTCGCTTCTTTCGAAACTAGCCCATCGCCATGTCCGGACGCGGAAAGGGAGGCAAAGTCAAGGGCAAGTCAAAGTCCCGCTCAAGCAGGGCTGGGCTCCAGTTCCCGGTCGGCAGAATCCACCGCCTCCTGCGCAAGGGAAACTACGCCGAGCGCGTCGGCGCCGGGGCGCCCGTCTACCTCGCCGCCGTCATGGAGTACCTCGCGGCTGAGGTGCTCGAGCTGGCCGGAAACGCGGCCCGCGACAACAAGAAGACGCGCATCATCCCGCGCCACCTGCAGCTCGCCATACGCAACGACGAGGAGCTCAACAAGCTCTTGTCGGGCGTCACCATCGCACAGGGAGGTGTCCTGCCCAACATCCAGGCCGTCCTGCTGCCAAAGAAGACCGAGAAGAAGGCCTAAAAGAGAGACAGCGCAATCGGCAACCGCCGCGTGCTCCCTTGGCACGCAGCGCGCCATTTGCCGCCTCGGCTCAAAAACAAAACACAATCGGCCCTTTTCAGGGCCACCACACAAACCTACGTCCAAAGCAGAATTCCAGTCGTTCGTCGCACCACTTTTTTTTTTTCTCTCTCTCTCTCTTTCTGTGTACGGTTTTTCCTTCTTACACACACAGGCGCCGCCATCTTGTACACACGTACTTGGCCACCTCCTCCACTCCACGCACGCACAGTCTCGCGACCATTAACCAGCACACGTGGCGCACAACAACACACCTCAAAAATAACCCCTCGGCACTCAGCCGCGCCGCAACACACAGCCCATCCACCGACAAGAAGCATACAAGCAAAGAGGGAGGGGAAGGAAGGAGCTCACACAACGCAAGGGCACGCTTCCTTCCCTCCCAACCGCACCGCACACCACGTCAAAAAAACTCCAAACAAAACTAAAAGGCCAAGTAGACTAAAAAGGAAAAGAAAAACCAGCAACACAGACTCTTTCGCACTTTTCAACTTCCGAACACTGTGGTGGCCCTGAAAAGGGCCGTTTTTCAATCTCTCTTTCCTTCCTTCGGTCTCACACCGCCTAACCGCCGAAACCGTACAGGGTGCGCCCCTGCCTCTTCAGGGCGTACACCACGTCCATGGCCGTCACAGTCTTGCGCTTGGCGTGCTCAGTGTACGTCACCGCGTCGCGGATCACGTTCTCCAGGAACACCTTCAGCACTCCGCGCGTCTCCTCGTAGATCAGACCAGAGATGCGCTTCACGCCGCCCCTGCGCGCCAGGCGGCGGATCGCGGGCTTCGTGATGCCCTGGATGTTGTCGCGCAACACCTTGCGGTGCCGCTTGGCGCCACCCTTGCCGAGCCCCTTTCCTCCCTTGCCGCGGCCTGTCATTCTTCTTCTTCAAGCGTCTCAACCACAATAATATAATAAAACAGAAAGCAAGGCAAGCTCCTCACCCGGCGCTAGCGAGTCGGCTACGGTTGTGGCGCCCAGCGCGCGCGCCGCCCCCCTATATAGACTCTGGGGCCCCGCGGCCCGCCCTCCCCTCCCCCCACCACCGCGCACCGAGGGCATATAAGCGCAGCACCGGGGCGCGCGGGCCCCTTGTCAAGGCAGCACCGGACGCCGTCGCGCACGCATATCCTCCACGCCGCATCCGCATCCGCAGTAGCCATGGCCCGGACAAAGCAAACGGCCCGCAAGTCCACCGGCGGAAAGGCGCCGCGCAAACAGCTCGCCACCAAGGCGGCGAGGAAGAGCGCGCCCGCCACCGGCGGCGTCAAGAAGCCCCACCGCTACAGGCCGGGCACCGTCGCCCTGCGAGAAATCAGGCGCTACCAGAAGAGCACAGAGCTGCTCATCCGCAAGCTGCCATTCCAGCGCCTAGTGCGCGAGATCGCCCAGGACTTCAAGACCGACCTGCGCTTCCAGAGCTCCGCAGTCATGGCCCTGCAGGAGGCCAGCGAGGCCTACCTCGTCGGCCTCTTCGAAGACACCAACCTGTGCGCAATCCACGCCAAGCGAGTCACCATCATGCCCAAGGACATCCAGCTCGCGCGCCGCATCCGCGGCGAGCGCGCCTAAACCCGCACACCGCCAAACAAACAAAACGGCCCTTTTCAGGGCCACTAACGTCTCTCCGTCGCGAGCAAAACTTTGTCGGTCGCAACGACTAGTTCCCCACTCACTCTCCAGTCCAGTCGTCCCACCCCCGGCCCGGCCCGGCGCCGCCGTTTCCAAAAAAAAAAAGCACCGCACCGGCCGAACCAAGTCGCAAGCGTCAATAGCGCCACCCACACAGGCCACGGCACAAAACGTGACGCCCGGAAAGCAAAGCAAAGCAAAAAAGACTATTCCAAAACCACCACCAAGACAAACAAACAAACGCGGCGCAAAATAAATAGGTAAAAAATAATAAAAGTAAAATACACTTTGTGTAACACCAACCGCGCGCCGCAGCCCACGCCCGCCAACGACCCCACAATCCAACCACCGCGGCACGCAAACACCATCCACACATGAAACAAACAAACGCCAGCAAGCAAGACAGACAGACAACAAGGCAACCGACCGACCACGACACGACAATCAACACCTTCCCGACGTGCTTTGATGGCCCTGAGAAGGGCCGTTTTTGTTTTTGTCCGGGACCGCGCGACAGCCTCTGGTTGCGCGCCGGCCACCAGGCGACGGTGTCAACCGCCAACCCTTCCCTGCCCTTTTTACTTCTTCTTCTTGGGCGAAGCCTTCGCCTTAGACGGCGTCGCCGTCGCCTTCTTCGGGCGCGGCGCCTTCGGCTTCTTCGTCGGAACCTTGGCGGCCTTCTTCGCCTTCGACGGCGACTTGGCCTTGGCCGGCTTGGCCGCAGCCGCCTTCTTCGCACCCGCGGGAGCGGCCGACGCCGCAGACGCCTTCTTGGCGGCGCCCGCCTTCCGACCGGTCGCCGCCTTCACGCCGCCAGCCTTCTTTGCGCCGGCCGCACGGGCCCCCTTCTTCTCCTTGCTGGCCGGAGCGGCGCGCTTCTTCTTCGCACCACCGCCGCCACCACGAGCCTTGCCGCCCTCGGCCGCCCCGCCGCCGGCGCCGGCAAGCTTGAAAGAGCCCGACGCGCCCTTCCCCTTCGTCTGCACCAGCTCGCCAGCCACGACGGCCGACTTGAGGTACTTCTTGATAAAGGGCGCCAGCTTCTCCGCGTCCAGCTTGTAGTGCGCGGCAATGTACTTCTTGATCGCCTGCAGCGACGACCCGCCGCGCTCCTTCAGACTCTTGATGGCGGCCGTCACCATCTCAGAGGTGCGCGGGTGCGCAGGCTTGGCGCGCGGCTTCTTCGCAGACGACGCAGACTTGGCCTTCTTCGTAGTGCCGGTGGCGGCGGGTGCCGCGGCAGTCTCGTTCGTAGCCGCCTGGTCTGCCATCTTTTGCTTGTTCTCTTTTCTTTTTTCCCCTTGGTTTCGCTTCCTTCTCTCCTTCGACGACGCACAACAGCGAGGGGCGCGCAGCAGAGAATAGCCGCGCACGCGCCTGGCCCAGCCAGTGTCGCGGGCGGGCGCGGACGGCCGAGAGAGCGGCCGCCACTCGGCGCGCCGCCGCGTTACAAGCACCTGACAGAGTGGAAGAAGAGGACATACCACCAATTACTCCAGAAGAAGTCGACGTCTGCATTCGTGGACTAAACAACCAGAAAGCGCCAGGTCTTGATAACATCAACGGGAAGATGCTGAAAGAACTACCACCAAACGCATACATCTACATTGCTGCTCTGGTCAACATAATCCTGCGTCTGAAGAATTATCCAACTGCCTGGAAACAAGCCATAGTCGTGCCGGTTCCCAAACCAGGCAAATCCAGAAAGGACCCTCGAAGTTACCGACCGATCAGCCTACTCTCTCATCTCAGCAAGGTTTTTGAGAGGCTTCTGCTGAAGCGTATCAAGACTCTCATAGATCGCCATCACATGCTGCCTGATGAGCAATTTGGATTCAGATGCCAACATTCAACCACACATCAACTGCTGAGAGTTGTAGAAGAAATCACTCAAGCTTTCAACCAGCGAGAATTCTGTGGGGCCATCTTTTTGGACGTCTCTCGTGCCTTTGATAGTGTTTGGCACACAGGTCTACTGTGGAAACTTCAACACCTACAGTTTCCCAAACCTTATGTAGTTCTGCTCGCTTCCTACCTTCAAGGACGATCCTTCCGAGTCAGAATCAGCGACGCCACCTCGACGCTACGACCTGTCGCTGCTGGAGTCCCGCAGGGGTCAGTGCTTGGGCCAACCCTGTACTCTTTGTACACAGCGGACCTACCTCGGACACCGCGTGTAGAAGTGGCTCTATACGCGGACGACACAGCGGTCTACACCCGGAGCAGATGGGCCATAATCATGCATCATCGACTACGCGACGCCTGCCGAAACATCGAGAACTGGTCCCGAAAATGGAGACTGAAATTTAATGCACAGAAGAGTCAAGCAATCATCTTCACACGGAAGAGACCCACACAGATACCTGCGCTTCAGCTGTTTGGAGTGGAGATGGACTGGCAACCTATGGCCACATACCTAGGAGTCATAATGGATGCAAAACTTACCTGGCAACAGCACATCACCGCCGTCCGAAGAAAAGTTGACCAGCGCCTGGGGGCTCTCTACCCCCTCCTCAACGAGAACTCAACTCTCTCCAGCGACCATGGGCTGCTCATATACCGTATGTTTATTCGCCCCATCATGGAATATGCCTGCACCGTGTGGGGAAATGCTGCCACTAAACATCTATCTAGACTGCAAGCCTTACAAAACAAGGCCCTCAGAAGAATACTACACGTAAACTCGCAGTTCCCGACGAGATTCCTGCGAGAACTCACGCCTGAACCAGAAGTCCTACAACGCATTAAGGAAGTTACAAGAAGATTCTACGACAGCAAGGAAGAGGCAGGAAACCCACTGATCAGAAACCTTGGAGCCCCTGATGATGAAAGGGCCACATACAAACGCCCTGTAGCTCTGCTGCAAAGATGAAAGCCGCAGCAGAACTACATGATGACAAACAAATCCCACACTAGATGACAGATACACACCACTAATAAAGATGACACACATCCAAACCCGATGTTCCTCTCCCGTAAGAACACAAAGATGAAGTAGGAAATGCCTACCGGTAAAACCTACATTACCCTCAACTGAAGATAAGTTAAGAAGAAGTGGGTAGGAGCGCTTGCTACCGCCCAACGTCCGACAGCCTGCGCGGAGCAGCCCCCAACCTGCGCCGCAACCACCCGCGCCATTCAAACCACCGAGGATGGGGCTACACACACCGACACCACGGTCGCCAACCAGTCGCCGCGGCGGCGCCGCAAACCACGGCCAAACTGCAGCCACCGCGCGCCACAGCCTGGGTCGGCCCGCCGAGAATCGCCGCCCCCGCCCAAATGCCGCCCCCACAGCCCCAGCCGACGACCCGCCACAATGGCCAAACCTTCGTCAAAACTCCCACACCGTCGCCGCGGCAGCCCGGCCACCGCGGCCGGCGCCACAGCCACACGAGCCGAGTCGTGCGGCGATGACGGCCGTGCACAAACGCACCTCCGCCGCCCCATCGCCTTCCGCCGTTTTCCCGATCGGCCCGCAGCCGTCGGGCCACGGCCGCGGGCCGTCCTCCTCCTCTCGCCTCGCCCGCCAACACCCACAGCCCTTCCAACACATTTTTTTTTTCTTTTTTCTTTTTTTTTTTTTTTTACTTTTTTACGATCGCCGCCTGCGCAACATGGCACCGGCCGACGGAGCGCCAACCCCCCCGCCACAGGCGAAAACAAAACAACGATAAACAAACAAACAAAATAAATTACCAGCCAGCCCCAACTACAGACACACCGAATCTGCCCTCACAGCCGACCTTACACGCCTCAACGTCAAAACAAAGGTGGTTTCTTTCTTTCAACGGTTACCTTACCTTAGGTTACGTCAGGTTAGGCTAAGAAGGCGTCAGGGTTAGGTTAAGCGTTGACGTGACGTCACGTCTTAACGTAGGCGTTAAGCTAAGGTTGCGGTCACGTACGTTAGGTTAAGGCGACTTGGGGGTTGGCCTAAGAGCTTAGGTTAGGTTACGTTAGTTTAGGTGGCTGCGTTAAGGGGCTTAAAGAAGTTTAGGAGGTTAAGGCGTCGAGGCGGCCGCACCCCCTTAGCTGCTGCGGCTCGGCCACGCCACGCCACGCTTTGGGGTTTCATAAGGTCGCGCGGCGGGTCGTCGGCACGCCGCAAAGGACAAAACTGCAAGACGACGTCGAAAAACAAACAACAGGTAAAAAATAAATAAGTAAAAATAAACGACGCCGACAGGCGGGGATCAGCAGAACAAGCAGATTCCGGAGAGCGAACGAGACACACACACACGCACGCACACACACAAACCCCCCCGAGCCGAGAGAGCACAGAGCACCACCACGTGTCGGCCTCCGCTCACCCGACTCGGCTGGGCTGGGCTGGGCTGGGCTGGGCTGGCGGCCGGGCCGGATGCACGTACACGTACGGCTACAGCCACTACCCGTACACAGCCGCTCTTCACGCAACACCAGCCAAATGGCGCGCCCGCGGCTCGTCGCGGTCGCCGTCGCGGTCGCAACGCCACGCCGGCACACTTTCGGCACCACCGTTTTCGCGCGCACCGCAAACAAAACGCAGCCGACACACACAGAGAGAAAAAAAAAAAACACAGAGCGCGAGACGGGCGGCGGCGCACCTTTCGCCAGCCGGCAGGCAATCGACTCGCCCAGTACGACAAACGCGCACGCCACCCCACCCACCAACCAACCAACCAGTCGTCGTCGTCGTCGTCGTCCCGAAATCAAACAAACTCTCAAAAGCACAGCCCCTGCTGCCAACGGACGCAGGCGCCACGCAGCTCCCTTCCCGCCACACTCGATTCGCAGCGCAACTCACCCGGCACACCGTCAAACGACGGGCTGGGCTCGCCGCATCGCCGCAACCTACACACCTTCCCCGCCACGACGCACAGCCCCACCAGACGCCCGTGCCGCAACGACACTACTGCACTACCACTACCGCACTACTCCTCTCGCCCTTGCCATACACGACACAACACGCCAAAAAATGAAAATCCAAATACAAACAAAAACACCGCCCCCACGACCCAAACACATGCACGGCGCGCCAACACACGCGAGGCAAGGCACGCAGCAAACGGCGTCCCCTCCGCGTCGCGCCATCAACCTACACACACAAGGCAACCAACAACAGCCAGCCAGCCAGCCCGCCCCACTCTCACGCCGCAAAAACAGAAAACACACCGAAACCGCCAAACGCCGCACATTCGCGCTTCGCACTTACCACACACCTCTCGGCATCCGTTTCGCACACAACGACGCGACGCACAATACATCATCACGGGCTACGCACGCACACCGCGACCCACTTTTTTACGACGCCCTCGGCAGAGCACACGTGCCCACGCCCACACACAGTCGACACAACGACGCAGCGCGCAGCAGACGCGGCCGCAACACGTACCTCCCCGACGACGCGCCAACACCGCCAGCCACTGCTCACTCGCCCAAGCAACCCGTGCACACAACTGCCACACGCGTCCACCACGCCGCCGCCAACCACCCGCCCGCCAGGGGGCGCTCACGTCCGCGACAACAGCGCGGCACCGCCGGACCGGGCCGGGCCGGGCCGAACCGAGCCGAGCCGCCGCCTCCTCTCCACTCGGCACGCCACGTCCTGCTTGCAAAACACATGGCTCGTCCCTCTGTACACACAACGCGCCTGCCTGCGGTCGCCGCCGGCATCTATCTACCTGCGCATCGGAGCCAGGCCGGCAAGCCCACACTTAAATAATGCACTTCACCAGCCAAACAAACCCACTCTTCCTTTCTTTGCACAGCGCATGCAACAGCAGCCCCAGGAGCCGGGCCCGCCGCCAGCGTCTCCTCCTCCTCTGGGCACAGCCAGCCAGCCGTTCCCACCGCCCCGCCCCTGCTCTGCAGAACAAGAAAAAACGAAAAAGTACCAACACACGCACCCAAAGCGTAAGCCAGACAAGACCAGCCTCTCCAAGGCCACACACACGCAAAAAAACAAAAAAACAAAAACACTACAACAGAATAAAATGAAAAAGAAAAAGCAAGCTGTCGCCTCGCCCCCGCCCGTCCCCCCACCCCACCACATTCGCCCCCTCCGCTTGTTTTCCTTTCTACAATTTCCCTCTTTTCCACCCAATATCCCGCCGCGGTTTACGGGCACCGGCCGATTTTGCGCCCGCCCACATGTGTGCCTACTCCCCACCACCATTCCCTCCGCAGCCCGCAGCCCGCAGCCCGCAGCCCGCTTTTCCCCCCCTCCCTGCCCACACCACACCACACCACACCACACCACACCGACGGTGCTGACGTCGACACGCACCCAAGACAGGGGCCACGACCGTCTTTTTTCCTGGGCCCATCCCCGCACCGCACCTCCTTCCAATCAACGCTGTGGCGCCTGTGTCCGCGCGAGACGCGTGCGCGCCGCCTCTCTCAACATCCGTCCGCCGTCCGCCGGCCGGCCCGTTTTTCGGCCCCCAGGCCATCCGTCAACCACCACTGCCACTGCCCCTGCCCCTGCCCGCCCCGCACCACACCACACACCGCTGCTTGCCCCGGCCGTTGCCACCAAAGGCGCCAACCGCAGCCCGCGCGCGCCAGAAACTACAGGGACCCAGCCGACCGACGAAAATCAGAGCAATTGGCCGGGAGGATCAAAAAGAGAGGTCCGAAAACCACCGTAGCGAGGCGTGGGAGGAAACGTTACGAGAAGCAGAAAGGGACCAGGAAAAATTCTGGAAATTTCTTAAAACTCGTAAACTAAACACGAAACATCTACATCTACATGGGGAAGGAACGACCCCACAGACCGAGCTGAAGCACTGGCGGATTCACTAGAAAGGCAATTCCAAGCACCAGAAGCGGTAGATGACGAAACTGATGACCACCAGGAAATGGTACTCAGAAGGGTAAAACCGCATCCTAAGTGCCCCGATCAGAACATCTTTCACAATCCAATAAACGCAGAAACCCCGTATCTTATCACATCACAAACATACACACATCCTAAGAAGGCATCAGGCCCAGATTCCATCAAACCGCAACTACTACATCACCTACCTCCAGCAACTATCAATTATCTATCTAACATCAATATATAATGCTTGCTTCAGACTAAACTACTTGGAAACAGGCCCGAGTCATCACATTACCAAAGCCAAACAAGGACTTATTATTTCCGCAAAACTATAGGCCAACTTCCTTGGAAAGGTCCTCGGAAAGCTCATTCAAACTGAACTGAAGAAATTCAATTCTTAAACGATAACAACATAATCATCCCACAACAATTCCGATTCCGCGAAGAACACAGCACCACCCACCAGGTGACCAGACTAGTCGAGCACATATGTCAGGCCAGAAACATTAGACACAGTACTGGAGCAGTCCTGCTTGACATTGGAAAAGCATTCGGATAACGCCTTATCTACAAGCTCCACCAGTACAACTGCCCCATCCACATTATTGCTTCTTTTCTCCGCAACAGAGCATTCTATGTCCATGTACCAGGAGCGGCAAGTAACACTAGATCCATAGAGGCTGGAGTCCCGCAAGGCTCAGTGCTGGGGCCCATTCTCTACTCAATATACACAAACAAACAGCTGGGAGGACACTTGTCACTATTTGCAGACGACACTGCAGTCTACCGCAGCAGTTCTAACCTGCAATATAGAGTCACAAAAATAGAGCAACACCTACAATCCATCCAGAAATGGGCTAACCAATGGAAACAAAAGAAAAAAACAATAAACGCGGAGAAAACCCAAGCAATACAATACGATTCACATTCAAAAAGAATACCTCCTAACCTGCATATACGCCTCAGAAATAACAATCTTCCATGGTCAGGCACAATAAAGTATCTAGGCATCAAGCTGGACAAGAGGTTGACATTTAGAGACCATGTTACACACGTTTGTAACAAGGCTGCAGCAGCAATATTCAGACTGTACCCAATCATCAAAGGAAACAGAATAAATATGCGCGCCAAAAAGAAAATCTTCAAAACCGTCATAGGAACCAGCCATCACTTACGGCTCTGAAAATCTGGTCAATGGCCGCAGACACCAACATAACAAGAGTAAAAAAAAAGGGTGCACAACAAATACTTCAGAATTGCTGCTGATGCCGGCCGGTACCAGACAAACCGAGACATATACACAAACCATAACATACTCAAAATCCCGGAAATCATCCAAAGAAAAATCCATAAAGTTTTTTTTTTTTTCCACCAAACCACGGATTCGAACCACCCACTCATCAGAAATCTGGGACAAAATCCACCCGACCCAAGAACGACATTTCCCATCACGACAAAACACCACAAACTACAACATACCATGATAAACAAAAATAAAATACAAACACCATAACACTCACTCAAACAACAAACATCTACACACACCCAAGAGACCCTATCATCCCATCGTTTTGTTACCCAACATAATCAGACAGAAGGCAGGGATCAAGGACAGATCCGGTCCTTCGAGTACAGGGGGTAAAAAAATACCTATCAGACCAGCTCGCTCCCTCTCTCTCTCTCTCTCTCTCTCTCTCTCTCTCTCTCTCTCTCTCCGTGCCGACGCTGCCCCGCACACGCGTTCGCGTTCGCGTTCGGCCGACACCACACGACAGGTCTTTGGGGCCCCGCCACTGCGCACACGCACGCCTCCTCCTCTTCCTTAGTTCTTTTTCGCTTTTCTTTTCTCCCCCGCCCCCCGCTCTCACCGCCACATCATCCCGCAACCCTTGGGGGATGTTTCCCAACATCAACGCGCCCCAATTCCACTCTCTGCCCGTGCCGCACTCTCCACTTTGCTTCTCCCCGTCCCCTACACACACGACTACCGAAACCCCGGTTGACACACCTTCTCGTAGGACAGGGGTGCGTGCGTGCGTGCGTGCGTGCGTGCGTTGTCTTGACGGTGACAGCAACAGCAACGGATCCGTCCATCCCATTCCCCCCCCCACTCGGTAAAGAACCATGTTCAACCCACACTACACAACAAGGGGGGCACACACGAACGCGAAAGAAAGGGCAGGGCAGGGCAGGGCAGGGCAGGGCAGGGCAACTATCTCGTACACATTCTTCCTCAGAACCCACATATCACATCAACGAACGGCAGGCCAATTGCGGACTCAGCCGTGTCAGGCAAATCCAACCCAACCAACACCTCCCACGGAAACCCTGACACTGATCCAGCAGTACGTCCACATACATCGCCACACCAAATACGGGTGACGAGTGAGCAACAAATGGAACAATACACAACAAGGCTGACCTAATAAAAACTGCACGTCACGTCATACCTTCCAGACAGACGCAGTTCCGACGGGACGGCGGAACCGTATACGTACCTTTCAGCCACAACAACCGACCGACTGGACACGCCCGCGTCTCCAGCCAGCCAACCACCAGGGCCACACAGCCCGCAAGTTTCAGCGTCAACACTTCTTAACGTACGTTGCAAACTTTTCAAAACATTGCCCCACACACACACCACGAAAAGCGTCAACCTCTCTCACACTGGATACACTCAACACTTTTTGTCGGCGGAGCTTGAGGCCAACGGTTGACACACCCCCACCGGCCACACAGGTTTCCCTTTGAAAATTGCAGTGACGGAGGAGACGCGGCATTACGAGAGGGTTGTTTCCGAGAGCGCGAGCTGGACGGAGCTGCGGCGCCGCCGCCGAGGGGTAATGAACGCACGCGATGCCGCATGACAGCCCATCACCCAAAGTTTCACCCACAACTGCACAGGTCGCACCCCCTTTTCGCGCCATACTAGTGTCGATCGTCAATTACAGCTCACGGTGTTCGCATTTGCCACTTGACGGGGGGGAAAAGAAAACAAAACAAAACAAACATCTGACACGCCATGTGTTTCTCTCTCTCTGTTATATCTAGGTCATTGGGCAGCCACTGTAAAAAAAAAAAAAAAAAATATTTTTACGACATGGTTGGGTAAGTGATTTAAAGACAACAATTGTGGGTCACACACCATAGACCATTTCGATAGTGTTCTTGTTCTTCTCTTTTTCCTTTTTTTATCGCTCAATTGAAATAAAACCTGGGGATGATGCAATGCTGCGATATGGCACAACCGTCGTCCATTGTACACAACTCGGGAACAAAAAGAAACCAATTCAGGGAACGTTCGTTCCTTCACAACGTTTCTTTCAACGCACTTGGTCTTTACCATCCTGTATATTCAACACACATTTCCTTTCATCAAACTAGGGCATTTCCATAACAGTTTGTTTCCGTTTCTGTGAGCACAATACTGCTTCTTCGACGTCATTTCACCATCTTAACTAGAGACAGACAACAAAATAGGAAAACAGCCTTGAGAACCCCGTCCACCAAATTTCAGTTAGCACGGCATCCAAGATTCTTTTCCGGGGAGTGCAGTGCAGCTGACGCTGCTCAGACCATATACCGTCGCCAGTCTCACTCAACTCTTGCGCATTCCATTCTACGCTACGTGACAATGCAAAAATGAATGAATCAAACCCGCCCAGAGAGCGTCTTGTGCGAGGGGACACACGATATAGAGAACAACAAAACACACAGGGGACACCACCACAGTTGGAGAGAACGTTTCCACCACGGCAGCCGCGCCGTTACGCGCTTTTTTTTTTTTTTTTTTCCTCCCCCCCACTGCACACCTCCGACACCACGGGAACGTTCACCGTCCCGTTGCCCTACACTGGCGTTTCTTTTCAACCCCCCACCCTATTCCTCGCTCCCCGGACATTCGACCGATCACAAAGTGCAACCTCTCGTTACCGTCGGGTGCCCCTCTTCATCCCCGGGGCGCCAACAACAAAACAAAAACACCACCGACGCCGTCGTCTCGCGTCACCTCACTCAACTGAGCGGAAAATACACGTACATCCAGAATGACGACACCGCCTCCACAAACAAAAACCAGACGTCAGACGTCAGGTCGAAAGAGGGCACCGTACGTCGTGGCGCGTGGTCTCCTAACTCACCTCGCGCGTACAAATACAATACAATGCAATGCGTGTCACCTCACGTTCACACACACCTCCACGCTCCACTTTTACGTCGCCCAACCAACCAACTAACTTAACGCACCCGCTCGGCGTAGAAGCAGCTGTAGGCGGCAACGTGTTTCTCACCCTCGCCACCAACGGTGTGACATCCGACAGTCGCGGTTTGCTTTCCGTTCCACACCTCCGGCCATACCATACAAAGGGGACAAAAAAAAATATATCAAACAAGCCAACTCCAGCGATCCGCCCCCCTAACACCAACACGTCTCGAAACACCCACGCCCACGACCCGGCTGTGGCTAAAGTGCGTATCCCAACGTCACACCAAAACCAAAGGCGCCGGCGCCGCACCACACCACAAGCTACAGCTACAGCTGTGCCGCCCGTCCACCCGCTCACAACAACAACAACAACAACAACAACAACAACAATTCCGCCCTTCCCGCAAAGGCATTTTGGTGGCCCTGAAAAGGGCCGTTTTTTTTTTCTTTTCTTCGCCGCGCCGCGGACGAGCCTCCCATTTCCAAGAGCCACCTCCTTACTTGGAGCTCGTGTACTTGGTCACCGCCTTCGTGCCCTCGCTCACCGCGTGCTTGGCCAGCTCGCCAGGCAGCAAGAGCCGCACAGCGGTCTGGATCTCGCGGGACGTGATGGTCGAGCGCTTGTTGTAGTGCGCCAGGCGAGAAGCCTCGGCCGCAATGCGCTCGAAAATGTCGTTCACGAAGCTGTTCATGATGCTCATCGCCTTCGAAGAGATGCCCGTGTCAGGGTGCACCTGCTTCAGCACCTTGTAGATGTAGATGGCATAGCTCTCCTTCCTCTTGCGCTTCTTCTTCTTGTCGCCCTTCGAAATGTTCTTCTGCGCCTTGCCAGCCTTCTTGGCGGCTTTCCCGCTAGTCTTGGGCGGCATCACGAACAAACAGGCAGGCAGGCAGGCAGGCAGGCACGCGCAGTCAGTCAGTCAGTCAGGCGCTCCGCTCCAGTCAGCGTCTCCCCACACAGTGGCACCCGCCGCACGCCGCCGCCGCACCTTTACCAGCTCGCCCTGCTGCGGGCGCCGACCAATGGGGCGCGCGCGCAACCGGCCGCCGCACCCGAGCCCATAAAGGACCCCCACCCCGCCGGCGCCGGCACGCACTCCGCTGCTCGACTCGCTGCGGCTCGCACCGTTTGGGGCGTTGTGCTTTTCTTTCTCGCTTCTTTCGAAACTAGCCCATCGCCATGTCCGGACGCGGAAAGGGAGGCAAAGTCAAGGGCAAGTCAAAGTCCCGCTCAAGCAGGGCTGGGCTCCAGTTCCCGGTCGGCAGAATCCACCGCCTCCTGCGCAAGGGAAACTACGCCGAGCGCGTCGGCGCCGGGGCGCCCGTCTACCTCGCCGCCGTCATGGAGTACCTCGCGGCTGAGGTGCTCGAGCTGGCCGGAAACGCGGCCCGCGACAACAAGAAGACGCGCATCATCCCGCGCCACCTGCAGCTCGCCATACGCAACGACGAGGAGCTCAACAAGCTCTTGTCGGGCGTCACCATCGCACAGGGAGGTGTCCTGCCCAACATCCAGGCCGTCCTGCTGCCAAAGAAGACCGAGAAGAAGGCCTAAAAGAGAGACAGCGCAATCGGCAACCGCCGCGTGCTCCCTTGGCACGCAGCGCGCCATTTGCCGCCTCGGCTCAAAAACAAAACACAATCGGCCCTTTTCAGGGCCACCACACAAACCTACGTCCAAAGCAGAATTCCAGTCGTTCGTCGCACCACTTTTTTTTTTTCTCTCTCTCTCTCTTTCTGTGTACGGTTTTTCCTTCTTACACACACAGGCGCCGCCATCTTGTACACACGTACTTGGCCACCTCCTCCACTCCACTCCACGCACGCACAGTCTCGCGACCATTAACCAGCACACGTGGCGCACAACAACACACCTCAAAAATAACCCCTCGGCACTCAGCCCATCCACCGACAAGAAGCATACAAGCAAAGAGGGAGGGGAAGGAAGGAAGGAAGGAGCTCACACAACGCAAGGGCACGCTTCCTTCCCTCCCAACCGCACCGCACACCACGTCAAAAAAACTCCAAACAAAACTAAAAGGCCAAGTAGACTAAAAAGGAAAAGAAAAACCAGCAACACAGACTCTTTCGCACTTTTCAACTTCCGAACACTGTGGTGGCCCTGAAAAGGGCCGTTTTTCAATCTCTCTTTCCTTCCTTCGGTCTCACACCGCCTAACCGCCGAAACCGTACAGGGTGCGCCCCTGCCTCTTCAGGGCGTACACCACGTCCATGGCCGTCACAGTCTTGCGCTTGGCGTGCTCAGTGTACGTCACCGCGTCGCGGATCACGTTCTCCAGGAACACCTTCAGCACTCCGCGCGTCTCCTCGTAGATCAGACCAGAGATGCGCTTCACGCCGCCCCTGCGCGCCAGGCGGCGGATCGCGGGCTTCGTGATGCCCTGGATGTTGTCGCGCAACACCTTGCGGTGCCGCTTGGCGCCACCCTTGCCGAGCCCCTTTCCTCCCTTGCCGCGGCCTGTCATTCTTCTTCTTCAAGCGTCTCAACCACAATAATATAAAAAAACAGAAAGCAAGGCAAGCTCCTCACCCGGCGCTAGCGAGTCGGCTACGGTTGTGGCGCCCAGCGCGCGCGCCGCCCCCCTATATAGACTCTGGGGCCCCGCGGCCCGCCCTCCCCTCCCCCCACCACCGCGCACCGAGGGCATATAAGCGCAGCACCGGGGCGCGCGGGCCCGTTGTCAAGGCAGCACCGGACGCCGTCGCGCACGCATATCCTCCACGCCGCATCCGCATCCGCAGTAGCCATGGCCCGGACAAAGCAAACGGCCCGCAAGTCCACCGGCGGAAAGGCGCCGCGCAAACAGCTCGCCACCAAGGCGGCGAGGAAGAGCGCGCCCGCCACCGGCGGCGTCAAGAAGCCCCACCGCTACAGGCCGGGCACCGTCGCCCTGCGAGAAATCAGGCGCTACCAGAAGAGCACAGAGCTGCTCATCCGCAAGCTGCCATTCCAGCGCCTAGTGCGCGAGATCGCCCAGGACTTCAAGACCGACCTGCGCTTCCAGAGCTCCGCAGTCATGGCCCTGCAGGAGGCCAGCGAGGCCTACCTCGTCGGCCTCTTCGAAGACACCAACCTGTGCGCAATCCACGCCAAGCGAGTCACCATCATGCCCAAGGACATCCAGCTCGCGCGCCGCATCCGCGGCGAGCGCGCCTAAACCCGCACACCGCCAAACAAACAAAACGGCCCTTTTCAGGGCCACTAACGTCTCTCCGTCGCGAGCAAAACTTTGTCGGTCGCAACGACTAGTTCCCCACTCACTCTCCAGTCCAGTCGTCCCACCCCCGGCCCGGCCCGGCGCCGCCGTTTCCAAAAAAAAAAAGCACCGCACCGGCCGAACCAAGTCGCAAGCGTCAATAGCGCCACCCACACAGGCCACGGCACAAAACGTGACGCCCGGAAAGCAAAGCAAAGCAAAAAAGACTATTCCAAAACCACCACCAAGACAAACAAACAAACGCGGCGCAAAATAAATAGGTAAAAAATAATAAAAGTAAAATACACTTTGTGTAACACCAACCGCGCGCCGCCGCCCACGCCCGCCAACGACCCCACAATCCAACCACCGCGGCACGCAAACACCATCCACACATGAAACAAACAAACGCCAGCAAGCAAGACAGACAGACAACAAGGCAACCGACCGACCACGACACGACAATCAACACCTTCCCGACGTGCTTTGATGGCCCTGAGAAGGGCCGTTTTTGTTTTTGTCCGGGACCGCGCGACAGCCTCTGGTTGCGCGCCGGCCACCAGGCGACGGTGTCAACCGCCAACCCTTCCCTGCCCTTTTTACTTCTTCTTCTTGGGCGAAGCCTTCGCCTTAGACGGCGTCGCCGTCGCCTTCTTCGGGCGCGGCGCCTTCGGCTTCTTCGTCGGAACCTTGGCGGCCTTCTTCGCCTTCGACGGCGACTTGGCCTTGGCCGGCTTGGCCGCAGCCGCCTTCTTCGCACCCGCGGGAGCGGCCGACGCCGCAGACGCCTTCTTGGCGGCGCCCGCCTTCCGACCGGTCGCCGCCTTCACGCCGCCAGCCTTCTTTGCGCCGGCCGCACGGGCCCCCTTCTTCTCCTTGCTGGCCGGAGCGGCGCGCTTCTTCTTCGCACCACCGCCGCCACCACGAGCCTTGCCGCCCTCGGCCGCCCCGCCGCCGGCGCCGGCAAGCTTGAAAGAGCCCGACGCGCCCTTCCCCTTCGTCTGCACCAGCTCGCCAGCCACGACGGCCGACTTGAGGTACTTCTTGATAAAGGGCGCCAGCTTCTCCGCGTCCAGCTTGTAGTGCGCGGCAATGTACTTCTTGATCGCCTGCAGCGACGACCCGCCGCGCTCCTTCAGACTCTTGATGGCGGCCGTCACCATCTCAGAGGTGCGCGGGTGCGCAGGCTTGGCGCGCGGCTTCTTCGCAGACGACGCAGACTTGGCCTTCTTCGTAGTGCCGGTGGCGGCGGGTGCCGCGGCAGTCTCGTTCGTAGCCGCCTGGTCTGCCATCTTTTGCTTGTTCTCTTTTCTTTTTTCCCCTTGGTTTCGCTTCCTTCTCTCCTTCGACGACGCACAACAGCGAGGGGCGCGCAGCAGAGAATAGCCGCGCACGCCACTGCCACTGCCACTGCCAATTACCTTACGAGTCTGCCCTGACTCGTGGGGTTGCAGGCTAAGCATTCGTTGCTATTCCTGCGTTAACCTAGTTATTTGGGAAATGGCTTCCTCTCTTTGTGAATGGGCCTCAGGTTGATAGCTGGGGATGATGTCCTGGCTCGGTTGCGGGGTTTTACACCCGCAAAAGGTCAGGCCAGCGTGTTGTTGGCCTGTGGTGAATAGGGTGGCCCAGGTTCCTAATGAGCCGGTTGTTGGACCGTTCGGCCCGCTCGTAGAACAACCGCGCCGACTGTCTGATTCGGTCGCGGAGGAGGGGGATTCCTGTCTGCTCGTGTAGACGAGCAGTCGAGTACCGCCTCGGCAGGTGCAGGGCAAGCTTGAGCGCCCGGTTCTGCACCCTCTGCAGCCTGTTGATGTGAGTGTCGGCTGCATTGCCCCACACCACGGCCGCGTATTCCAGCACTGGACGTACCAGCGCCAGGTACAGCGTGATGCCGTGATGGGGAGGCAGGGCAGACGACGGATTGAGCAGAGGGTACAGAACGCGTAGGCGCCCTATTGCTCTGCCCCTGACGTCCTCTATATGTGGCTTCCATGTCATCTTTCGGTCTAGGGTGACTCCCAGGTAGCGGCCAGTCTTACTCCATGGGACGGGGCTTCCCATGATGATCACTGGTGGTAGATCAGGTGGCAGTGGTCTTCGTGTGAACACCACTGCCTGGCTCTTCGCAGCATTCTGCTTAAGGCGCCACTTGGTCGACCATGCACCAAGGGCCTCACAGCCTCGCTGGAGCTGCCGACGCATCTGCACCGCATTCATGCTCCGCACGAAGAGCGCAGTGTCGTCGGCGTATAGTGCCAACTTCACCGGCGCCACGCGCGGAGCATCGGCGGTGAAAATGGAGTACAGCAGGGGGCCAAGAACGGACCCCTGCGGCACCCCAGCACGGATGGGTCGATGTGTGGAGGTTCCATCGTCCAGTCGGACGTGGAAAGTCCTGTCTGCCAGGTACGACCGGAGGAGGACCCCGTGTGACGTCGGTACCCCCGTGCACAAAGAGTTTGTACACGAGGCCGTCGTGCCACACGGAGTCGAACGCTCTGGAGACGTCAAGGAACACCGCCCCAAGGAATTCCCGCGTCTCCAGGGCGCGCATGGCCTCTTCCACTAGCCGCATCAGCTGGTGAACTGTGGAATGTCCCCTCCTAAAACCGAACTGTTCATCCGGGATTATTCCCTCCGCCGTTACGTGGCGAAGCAGGCGCCTGGCGTAGAGGCGCTCAAACACCTTGGAAAGTGCTGGCAGCAGACTGATGGGTCTGTAGTTGGCGGCTTCTCGTGGGTCCTTGTTTGCCTTGGGGATAGCCACCACCTCTGCATGTTTCCATACAGAGGGGTAGACCCCAGAGCGAAGGACCTGGTTGAAGATGCCTGCCAGGAGCAGATGAGCCCCCTCTGGCAGGTTCTTCAATAGATGGTTGGTGACGCCATCAGCCCCACCAGCCTTCCTGGTGTTGAGCACCTTCAGCTGTGCGGCCACTTCCTCCTCTGAGATGGGGTCAATTTCGTCCCTTTCGTCTCTGGCTTCCAGGAACACTGGGAGCTGTTCTTCAACCTGGTGGAGGTGATTCTCGTCTAGGTTGTCATCCACCGGGGTGAATGACGCCTCGAAATGGTCCGCCAGGGCGCCTGCTTTACCGTCGGGGCTGGAGATGACGTCTTGCCCGACCGTGAGCGGTGGCATGCGTTGTCGTCTGCGCAGGAATGTTTTTACAGTGCGCCAGATACTGCCGTCCTCTGGGTTCAGGGAGGCGACGAAGTCCGACCAGACGCGGTTCCTGTGCGCTTCCGCCGCAGCTTTGATTTCTCTCCGCATGCGGTTTAGGCGCTTCTTCGTCGCGGGTTGGCGGGTTAGCTGCCACTCCCGGAACAGTCTGTTCTTCTCCCTGATTGCCTCTCGGATGGGAGGTGGTAGACTGCGGGAGAGGTCCCTGGGCCCTTGTGGCTGGGGAGGGGAGGCTGCATCTGCTGCTTCCAGCAGCTGGCGCGAGAAGACCCGCAGGGCCTCATCTGCTCCCACTGTATTAGGGTCGGGGGAGTCTGTGATCGATTCCAGGATGGTATCCCGAAACCGGTCACAGTCCATGCGTCGGTATGTTTGACGGCGTGGTGGCAGCGTGGCTCCGGCGACGTCTATTCCGAAGACCACCGGTAGATGGTCGGACGACAGCGCACACCTTGTGGATGCGGTCGTGTGGTGCCCGATGCCCTTGATGACGGCGACATCGAGCACGTCCGACCGTCCCCTGGCCGGATATATGGTGTGTTCACGTGGTCCCAGGACTAGGGCGTCGTTCCGCTGGGCGGCGCGGAGAAGTCGACGGCCACTGACGTTCGTGAGGCGGGAGTTCCATTCCGGGTGCTTCGCATTGAAGTCACCCGCAATGAAGACCCTCCCCCCAACCGCCAGCAGCGCGTCAACGTCCGCCTCCAGGAGATTTCCTCTGGGTGGCCTGTACACAGCCACGAAAGTGATCTGCCCAGCTGCTGAGGTGACAGTGACTCCGGTGGCTTCCATGGTGGCCAGGTCTGGGAGTTGTACCTGGTGGTGCCGAAGTGAGGAGCGCACATATATGGCGGTGCCCCCACCAGCTGTTGGCCTGTCGTTTCGGTAGCAAACATAGTTTGCTACTTTGACGTGGACCCCCGGCTTCAGGTGAGTTTCGCAGACCAGGCACAGGTCGATGGCCTCGTCCTGCATGAACTGCCGAAACTCTCCCTGCTGGGGGAACAGGCTGTTTGCATTGAACTCGCAAACGGTCAACCCGTGGATGTGCGGATTATCCATGGAGTGGACTATTGGCGACGGTAGCGGCCTGGAGGGCCCCCGTTACTGCCGTGACGAGCACTGGCAGTTGCTGAAGCAGGGCAGAGAGGGAGCTCAACAGGGCTCCCAGGTCTGCAGCTTCTGTTCCTGAGGGAGGTGAGGGTGCCGCCATGGGTGCAGGTGCGTGTGCGGGGGCGGCAGGGCGCGGCGTTGCGACCGCATCCGTTCGCCAGGCCACACGCCCAGCTAGCTGGGGCATGGGAGTGGTGGGGGGACGGGCAGTTTGTCGTCGTCCCTTGTGGTGGTCGGCCTGGGTGTCAGCCTGATCGGCCGGCGGGGCAGGCGCAACGATGGCAGGCGTGGACTCGGTCGAGTCCTTGTGCGGAGGTGTTGGAAAGGCCACTTGTCGTTCCTTGTTGGCGCTAGCTGCCTCTCCCTTGGTGGCAGAGACGTAGCTGGTGCCAGGTTGCACCTTCCTTGCTGGTGCTGCGCGGCCTTGTTGCCGAGGGCGTCTTCTGAATGCACTGCAGCCTCTGTAGCTCGCCACATGTGGCTCGCTACAGTTGCAGCATTTAGGTGCCTCCTCTCGTTTCTTAGTGCAGTCCCGGCTCTGGTGGGAGTCGGCGCACTTGACGCATCGCGGCGGCATGGAGCAATAGCGCGCCACGTGGTCAAGGCCTTGGCAGGAGAAGCACTGGGCGCGCCTCCCCTTGGCCTTGAGTGGCTCCACTTCCACCCCAATCCGTGCCACCATCTGAAGTTGGAATATCTTCCTATTTTGGAAGTTGTCCGGGAGGACAACTAGGAAGAGTGGCATGTCTCGTCGCGTTCTGGGTGACTTCATAATTGTGACGGAGCTGGCCATGTAGCCGAGCCCCGCCAGCTCGTCTTTCAGATGAGAAGTCTCCATTCGCAGCGGGAGGTGGCGGAAAACCACCTTCAGCTGCTTCACTGGCTCCGCGTTGTGCGTGAAGCAGTGGAGCTTCTCAGTCTCTATAATCTTCATTGCTGCCCTGTATTCCTCCATTGTGCCGATCGAGACCCGGTAAAGGTCTCGCCCGACACACCTGACCTTGGCAGCGGTCGCTACTGACTCGAACTTGTTGAGGAAGGACTTGTAGGTTTCCTTCCATGAGACAGTAATCGGTGGGGGGGCGGGTGCCCGCCTTTTAGGTGGTTCAGTGGCCTCCATGTCCTCTGCTTCGTCGGCGTCGACGAACGAGTTTGTCGTGGGAAGCGGCTGCACTGTCTCGAGCCGTTTGGCCCGAGCAGTGTGTCGCCGCTTCGGGACGACAAACCCATCCTCTGTCGCCTGGTCTGCTTCTGTGGGGGCAGGATCGTCTGCCATCTTCTTCTTCAGGCTCCCCCTGTGAAAGGACTGAGAAGAGGTGGAGGGGTCATCCTCCTCCGTGGCCGCAGGCCTCTTTCGTGAGGGGTGAGATGTATCCATCGCTTCCAGTAGATCGCCAAGATTGGCTTCTACAATGTCCTCTTCCCTGTGGGTGCCGGCGTCGACCGGCAGGACAGTGACAACTTCTTTCATCACGCCTGGCGGGACAGTGTCCGTTGCTGTAGTGGCCTCTTGCTCGGAAGAGACCGGAGGGGCAACCAGCAGTGCAGCAGTTTCTTCAATAACTGCGACTGGTGGCGCATCACCCATCGGGGCCGCCCCTGGCAGGACAGTGTCGTCTTCTATCGACACGCCTGGCGGGGCTCCCGGCGGCACTCTCACGTCTTCTCTAGCCACGCAGCCGATAGAAACGAGGTGCATCTGCATTCTGCGTTCCGCTCGCTCGTCGGCAGCGCGTCCTGGATAGTCGTGAGGCGACATCAGACGCTTCATGAATTTGTACACCTGCTCGGGTGTGAGATTCTCGGCTGTGAGCGGGGCCGCTCGAACCGGTCCCGCCGCATCCGACGCTGCGTTTTCTACTTCCATCACGAGGTGGGAAATAGGGGAAGAAATACTAGTCGAGTGAGCGCGGACTGGTCCCACGTGAAGGGGGTCCTGACTCACGGCTTGCCCTAGCGGTCCCTAGGCGCGGCACAAATCGATTACTGAATCGATTTGATTCGCAGCCGAGATAACACACAATTCTGCCGCTAACCGCACTCGCAAGCGAGTCGTTAGCTGCAGTTTTTGCCACGTGGCCGCCGTCGACCCGCGTGCCTTGACAAAGGCGCGCGTGAACAAAGGCGCGGGCGAGACAATGCGCAGCGCAGAGCCAGAGCGTCCTCTCGCTACGGCGGCTCAGCGCGCTGTCCGTGCGTGCGCCGCGCACGCGCCTGGCCCAGCCAGTGTCGCGGGCGGGCGCGGACGGCCGAGAGAGCGGCCGCCACTCGGCGCGCCGCCGCGCCGCCGCGCCGCGCCTCCCGCGCTTGCTACCACCAGTCGCTACGGGGATGTCGACGCGTACAGACCACGTTAGCTGCGCTCCGGAGGGGACTGACCGCCGCGCGGTGGGGCTTGCCCCGCCGCCGGCCCCGTCAGTCACTCCACTTACGACGACCAGGCAAAGGAGGAGAGGAAATGATCTGCTGATGGCCACGGCGAGGAACTTGGACTACGATATGGATTATTCGACGGATGTTTCGACTGAAGATGATACTACTCGGCATTCTACTGCGTCTGCCACGCAGTACCGCCGAAAACGAAGCGACCCAGGACCTGCAACTCAGCCTGCAGCGGCCACGGACGACGGTTTCGTCAGACCACCGCGGAAAAAACAAGCCAAGAAGCAGCAGCCAGAGGCAACCACTTCACTACCGCTAAGCAACCGTTATGACGTCATCCAAGATGGCGGGACGGCGGCCGCGGACGATGCCGCACAGCAGCAACCGCAGCAACAAGAACAACAACAACAACGACAGCCACTGCAGCAGCAACAGCAACAGTCTACGAGGATACCGCCGATTGTTTTGCAGTATCCTAACTCTTACAAGAAACTGTACGACTGGCTGAAGAGTAATTTGAAACAACCTTTTACGGCAAAACAGGCTGGCGGCGACAAGTTAAAACTTTCTGTTGCCACTACTGACGACTATATGACGGTCATGGACATGGCTGGGGCGCGCGGGATACCAAGTTACACCTTCCCTATGGTGAGGCCACCGACGCTGAAGATCGTCCTGCGTGGAGTTGTGCAGTCTCTCTCCAATGAAGATGTCAAGGACGAATTGGCGGAACTTGGCTTCCACGCTTCCATCGTGGACTACCACAAGATGCCTGGCACGAACAAGAGATCTGGACTTCGCGTCGTCATCCTGCCGGACACGCCTGAAAATCGGAAGATCTTCAATGTGACCCGACTCTGTGCCTTGTCTATCACTGTAGAATCACTACGAAAATCTCGTGGTGTTACGCAGTGCTTCAGATGTCAAGGGTTCAGTCATGTGGCTCGACACTGCACCATGCCCTTTGTGTGTGTGAAATGTGGCGGGCCTCATGACAGCCGACTGTGCCCTGTGCCGAAACAAGACCCAGCTAAGTGTGGTCTCTGCGGAGGAAATCATACAGCTAACTTCCGATCGTGCCCCAAGCACAAGGAAGCTAGTCGTCGGCAACGCGGGCTCCCTCCGCTTACTGCCAAGGAGAGGAATAGGAGGACCAACGTCGTCCGAGGAATCCCAGCAAGCTCTCGCGGCGCTGCAGTATTTCCACAGGAGCAAGTGCCGCCGCTGCAGAGTCGCAATGCGGCTCCCCAGCAACGCCGTTCGACTCCCTACGTCATCCGGCACGACGCTGCCCCTTCAGCGTCGCCTCAGGACGGTTTTGTGGCTGATACAGCTGCTTTCCCGACTGCTCCCAGATGGCCCTCTACTGCGCCTGACCGCCAGCAGCGTCGTACGTCTCCAGCTGATTCCACTGATCTTGTTGACCTGCTCAAGACCATGATGACTGCAGTAACCGAGATGAGTAGAGCTATCCAGGCTCTCCCCACGACTCTTGCAGCAACTGTGGAGGCCACGATTCGAAGTGTCCTTCGACCGGCGAGCGGCTCTACCACACATCAACATGAATAGAGCGCGTCGTTTTGAAGATCTTCGCATTGTCACTTACAATGCTGATGGGCTGTATCACGATCTCCAAGAAGTCAAGCACTTTCTTGTGGACCATAACATCGACATCATGATGGTCACCGAGACGCACCTGAAGCCTGCTCTAAGGGCAAACATCTCCAACTACAAATGCCATCGTACTGATCGCCTGACGCGAGGGGGCGGCACGGCCATCTATATCAAACGTTCCATACAGCATTACGCTGTCCCTCTTCCAGCCCTTCGGCAGATGGAAGCCACGGCTGTCGCAGTTGAGACGTCGGCGGGGCTCATCACCTTCATCTGCGTCTATCGTCCGCCGAAATATCACCTGGACGCTGACGATGCCGCAGTGCTGCTCCGGCTCCCTGGCAAGCTCTTCCTTGCTGGGGACTTCAATGCTAAGCATGCGGCGTGGAATTCTCTCCACACCACCTACAGCGGCAGACGACTTCTCCAGGTCCTTGAACGCGCGAATGCCTACGCCTGTGGCCCTGAGGAGCCGACGTGCTATCCTTCCAGAGGCACGCCGGACATCCTCGACATCGCCATTACGAAGGGATTGCACCAGTTTCTGACGGCTGACGTCATTCACGAGTTAAACTCGAACCACCTGCCTGTCCTGTTCGACTTGGCGGTCGGCGCTACCGCCAGGCCGCGGAAGTACAACCTCCGCCGTACGGACTGGGAAGCATATCGCACCAACATCACGGCCGTGCTGGCGCCCCATCTGGACGCGGATCCTCCTGCTGTCGATGCTGGCATGGCAGTTTTTACTGATGCCGTCGCAGCTGCTCTGCACTCGTCAACTCCGCCATCGCGCGGCCCCTCTCGCCCGCGCCCAGGACTGTCTGCCGATATCCTCGACCTCATCAAAGCCCGGAACCGCCTACTCAAGGAATGGCGCTTAACTCGCAATGTGGAGCTTAAGCGAAGGATCAATCAGTTCCGCCGGGACATCAAGGCCGCCACAATTGAGTACCGGAATAGCCAATGGGCGCAGAAGCTCGAATCGTTCACTCCTGATCCTGATGCATGGGACACGGTGCGGTTTTTCACAAAGAGGAGGGCCACTATTCCACCTTTGGACGCTGCAGCTGGAGTGGCATACACACCGTCGGATAAGGCCAACGCCCTCGCTGACGTTTTTCAGGAGAACTTCCTTCCGGTAGCGGATCCCATTGACGCCCAGCATGTGCAACACGTCGAAGGCAGCCTTGCGGCGTATCTTACTGCAGAGGACGCAGATGACCGACTTCCACCTATTACCACGGACGAAGTCACTTCCAGTATACGGGCCTTGGGCACCAACAAAGCACCGGGAGCGGACGACATACCAGGAAGGGCGCTTAAGGAACTCCCTCATGCAGCGTTTACCTATCTCGCGCTGCTCTTCAACATTATCCTTCAACTGCAGGTTTTTCCTGCGGCGTGGAAGCACGCTATCATTGTGGCTGTCCCCAAGCCGGGACGCAACAGGAAAAATCCGCTTCATTACCGGCCGATCAGCCTCCTGCCGCAGTTAAGCAAGGTCTTTGAACGGCTGCTACTTCATCGCCTCAAGCGGATTATTGATCGCCGGCAGCTGCTACCCCCGGAACAGTTTGGGTTCCGCAGCGGGCACTCCGCGACACTTCAACTCATTCGCGTGGTTGAAGAAATTACGAAGGCCTTCAACAACAGGGAATATTGTGGGGCCCTGTTTCTTGATGTCAGTAAGGCTTTCGACAGCGTCTGGCATGATGGGCTACTATGGAAGCTGACTCTGCAGGGATTCCCGCGATCTGTCATCAAGCTGCTCCGTTCCTACCTGCAAGGACGGACCTTCGCTGTTCGCATCGATGATGCCCTCTCCACGGTTCGACCCATCGCTGCTGGCGTGCCGCAGGGTTCGGTGTTGGGCCCCACACTCTATTCCCTGTACACGTCTGACCTCCCTCGGCCTCCACGCATAGAACTGGCCATCTACGCTGACGATACCGCTCTCTTCACGCGGAGCCGCTGGTCCCAAGCGCTGTATCGACGCCTCCAGGACGCCTGTGCCGCCCTTGAAACCTGGGCCACCCTTTGGCACGTTGGATTCAACGCTAGGAAGACTCAAGCTGTCATCTTCACCAGGAAGCGGGTTAAGCCTCCAGACCACCAGCTTCTGCTCTTTGGTGATGCTATCCAGTGGACGCCGTCAGCCACCTATCTTGGGGTAACCATGGACAGCCAACTCATCTGGCACTTACAGGTAGCCAACGTTCGCCGGAAGGTGGATCAACGACTGGGAATGTTGTACCCGCTCATTAATGAACGGTCTTCCCTGTCCATCAACAACGGGCTCCTGATATACCGGATGTTCATCCGTCCAGTCATGGATTATGCCTGTGCTGCATGGGGTAATGCGGCAAACCGCCATCTCCACCGCCTCCAAGCGCTCCAAAATAAAGCGCTCCGAAGAATTTTTCATGTGCACCCGCAGTTCCCATCACGGTACCTCCATGACGCGGCGTCGGAACTCGAGGTCCTCGCCAGATTTCAAGCAACAGCACGCAAGATTTATCACCAGGTCGCCGCCTCTGCTAATCCCCTATTGCGGGCGCTCGGCGCTCCTTCGGACGACAGAGATGTGTACAAAAACCCTGTTGCGCTGCTAAACAGGTAACAAGCACTTAGCCTGAAGCGCGGCTAAACAAACCAGAAACCCAGGATGCAATGACCTATCCCACACATACCAAAGACATACACCACTCCTGAAGTCAATCTACTTCCTATCCATCGAAGCCGTAGTAAATGCCTTCGGGTAAAAGCTACCTTGCCTCACTTGCAGTAGTTTGAAGACGTGGACTGGAGCGCTTGCTACCGCCCAACGTCCGACAGCCTGCGCGGAGCAGCCCCCAACCTGCGCCGCAACCACCCGCGCCATTCAAACCACCGAGGATGGGGCTACACACACCGACACCACGGTCGCCAACCAGTCGCCGCGGCGGCGCCGCAAACCACGGCCAAACTGCAGCCACCGCGCGCCACAGCCTGGGTCGGCCCGCCGAGAATCGCCGCCCCCGCCCAAATGCCGCCCCCACAGCCCCAGCCGACGACCCGCCACAATGGCCAAACCTTCGTCAAAACTCCCACACCGTCGCCGCGGCAGCCCGGCCACCGCGGCCGGCGCCACAGCCACACGAGCCGAGTCGTGCGGCGATGACGGCCGTGCACAAACGCACCTCCGCCGCCCCATCGCCTTCCGCCGTTTTCCCGATCGGCCCGCAGCCGTCGGGCCACGGCCGCGGGCCGTCCTCCTCCTCTCGCCTCGCCCGCCAACACCCACAGCCCTTCCAACACATTTTTCTTTTCTTTTTTCTTTTTTTTTTTTACTTTTTTACGATCGCCGCCTGCGCAACATGGCACCGGCCGACGGAGCGCCAACCCCCCCGCCACAGGCGAAAACAAAACAACGATAAACAAACAAACAAAATAAATTACCAGCCAGCCCCAACTACAGACACACCGAATCTGCCCTCACAGCCGACCTTACACGCCTCAACGTCAAAACAAAGGTGGTTTCTTTCTTTCAACGGTTACCTTACCTTAGGTTACGTCAGGTTAGGCTAAGAAGGCGTCAGGGTTAGGTTAAGCGTTGACGTGACGTCACGTCTTAACGTAGGCGTTAAGCTAAGGTTGCGGTCACGTACGTTAGGTTAAGGCGACTTGGGGGTTGGCCTAAGAGCTTAGGTTAGGTTACGTTAGTTTAGGTGGCTGCGTTAAGGGGCTTAAAGAAGTTTAGGAGGTTAAGGCGTCGAGGCGGCCGCACCCCCTTAGCTGCTGCGGCTCGGCCACGCCACGCCACGCTTTGGGGTTTCATAAGGTCGCGCGGCGGGTCGTCGGCACGCCGCAAAGGACAAAACTGCAAGACGACGTCGAAAAACAAACAACAGGTAAAAAATAAATAAGTAAAAATAAACGACGCCGACAGGCGGGGATCAGCAGAACAAGCAGATTCCGGAGAGCGAACGAGACACACACACACGCACGCACACACACAAACCCCCCCGAGCCGAGAGAGCACAGAGCACCACCACGTGTCGGCCTCCGCTCACCCGACTCGGCTGGGCTGGGCTGGGCTGGGCTGGGCTGGCGGCCGGGCCGGATGCACGTACACGTACGGCTACAGCCACTACCCGTACACAGCCGCTCTTCACGCAACACCAGCCAAATGGCGCGCCCGCGGCTCGTCGCGGTCGCCGTCGCGGTCGCAACGCCACGCCGGCACACTTTCGGCACCACCGTTTTCGCGCGCACCGCAAACAAAACGCAGCCGACACACACAGAGAGAAAAAAAAAAAAACACAGAGCGCGAGACGGGCGGCGGCGCACCTTTCGCCAGCCGGCAGGCAATCGACTCGCCCAGTACGACAAACGCGCACGCCACCCCACCCACCAACCAACCAACCAGTCGTCGTCGTCGTCGTCGTCCCGAAATCAAACAAACTCTCAAAAGCACAGCCCCTGCTGCCAACGGACGCAGGCGCCACGCAGCTCCCTTCCCGCCACACTCGATTCGCAGCGCAACTCACCCGGCACACCGTCAAACGACGGGCTGGGCTCGCCGCATCGCCGCAACCTACACACCTTCCCCGCCACGACGCACAGCCCCACCAGACGCCCGTGCCGCAACGACACTACTGCACTACCACTACCGCACTACTCCTCTCGCCCTTGCCATACACGACACAACACGCCAAAAAAATGAAAATCCAAATACAAACAAAAACACCGCCCCCACGACCCAAACACATGCACGGCGCGCCAACACACGCGAGGCAAGGCACGCAGCAAACGGCGTCCCCTCCGCGTCGCGCCATCAACCTACACACACAAGGCAACCAACAACAGCCAGCCAGCCAGCCCGCCCCACTCTCACGCCGCAAAAACAGAAAACACACCGAAACCGCCAAACGCCGCACATTCGCGCTTCGCACTTACCACACACCTCTCGGCATCCGTTTCGCACACAACGACGCGACGCACAATACATCATCACGGGCTACGCACGCACACCGCGACCCACTTTTTTACGACGCCCTCGGCAGAGCACACGTGCCCACGCCCACACACAGTCGACACAACGACGCAGCGCGCAGCAGACGCGGCCGCAACACGTACCTCCCCGACGACGCGCCAACACCGCCAGCCACTGCTCACTCGCCCAAGCAACCCGTGCACACAACTGCCACACGCGTCCACCACGCCGCCGCCAACCACCCGCCCGCCAGGGGGCGCTCACGTCCGCGACAACAGCGCGGCACCGCCGGACCGGGCCGGGCCGGGCCGAACCGAGCCGAGCCGCCGCCTCCTCTCCACTCGGCACGCCACGTCCTGCTTGCAAAACACATGGCTCGTCCCTCTGTACACACAACGCGCCTGCCTGCGGTCGCCGCCGGCATCTATCTACCTGCGCATCGGAGCCAGGCTGGCAAGCCCACACTTAAATAATGCACTTCACCAGCCAAACAAACCCACTCTTCCTTTCTTTGCACAGCGCATGCAACAGCAGCCCCAGGAGCCGGGCCCGCCGCCAGCGTCTCCTCCTCCTCTGGGCACAGCCAGCCAGCCGTTCCCACCGCCCCGCCCCTGCTCTGCAGAACAAGAAAAAAACGAAAAAGTACCAACACACGCACCCAAAGCGTAAGCCAGACAAGACCAGCCTCTCCAAGGCCACACACACGCAAAAAAACAAAAAAACAAAAACACTACAACAGAATAAAATGAAAAAGAAAAAGCAAGCTGTCGCCTCGCCCCCGTCCGTCCCCCCACCCCACCACATTCGCCCCCTCCGCTTGTTTTCCTTTCTACAATTTCCCTCTTTTCCACCCAATATCCCGCCGCGGTTTACGGGCACCGGCCGATTTTGCGCCCGCCCACATGTGTGCCTACTCCCCACCACCATTCCCTCCGCAGCCCGCAGCCCGCAGCCCGCAGCCCGCTTTTCCCCCCCTCCCTGCCCACACCACACCACACCACACCACACCACACCGACGGTGCTGACGTCGACACGCACCCAAGACAGGGGCCACGACCGTCTTTTTTCCTGGGCCCATCCCCGCACCGCACCTCCTTCCAATCAACGCTGTGGCGCCTGTGTCCGCGCGAGACGCGTGCGCGCCGCCTCTCTCAACATCCGTCCGCCGTCCGCCGGCCGGCCCGTTTTTCGGCCCCCAGGCCATCCGTCAACCACCACTGCCACTGCCCCTGCCCCTGCCCGCCCCGCACCACACCACACACCGCTGCTTGCCCCGGCCGTTGCCACCAAAGGCGCCAACCGCAGCCCGCGCGCGCCAGAAACTACAGGGACCCAGCCGACCGACGAAAATCAGAGCAATTGGCCGGGAGGATCAAAAAGAGAGGTCCGAAAACCACCGTAGCGAGGCGTGGGAGGAAACGTTACGAGAAGCAGAAAGGGACCAGGAAAAATTCTGGAAATTTCTTAAAACTCGTAAACTAAACACGAAACATCTACATCTACATGGGGAAGGAACGACCCCACAGACCGAGCTGAAGCACTGGCGGATTCACTAGAAAGGCAATTCCAAGCACCAGAAGCGGTAGATGACGAAACTGATGACCACCAGGAAATGGTACTCAGAAGGGTAAAACCGCATCCTAAGTGCCCCGATCAGAACATCTTTCACAATCCAATAAACGCAGAAACCCCGTATCTTATCACATCACAAACATACACACATCCTAAGAAGGCATCAGGCCCAGATTCCATCAAACCGCAACTACTACATCACCTACCTCCAGCAACTATCAATTATCTATCTAACATCAATATATAATGCTTGCTTCAGACTAAACTACTTGGAAACAGGCCCGAGTCATCACATTACCAAAGCCAAACAAGGACTTATTATTTCCGCAAAACTATAGGCCAACTTCCTTGGAAAGGTCCTCGGAAAGCTCATTCAAACTGAACTGAAGAAATTCAATTCTTAAAGGATAACAACATAATCATCCCACAACAATTCCGATTCCGCGAAGAACACAGCACCACCCACCAGGTGACCAGACTAGTCGAGCACATATGTCAGGCCAGAAACATTAGACACAGTACTGGAGCAGTCCTGCTTGACATTGGAAAAGCATTCGGATAACGCCTTATCTACAAGCTCCACCAGTACAACTGCCCCATCCACATTATTGCTTCTTTTCTCCGCAACAGAGCATTCTATGTCCATGTACCAGGAGCGGCAAGTAACACTAGATCCATAGAGGCTGGAGTCCCGCAAGGCTCAGTGCTGGGGCCCATTCTCTACTCAATATACACAAACAAACAGCTGGGAGGACACTTGTCACTATTTGCAGACGACACTGCAGTCTACCGCAGCAGTTCTAACCTGCAATATAGAGTCACAAAAATAGAGCAACACCTACAATCCATCCAGAAATGGGCTAACCAAAAAAAAAAAAAAAACAATAAACGCGGAGAAAACCCAAGCAATACAATACGATTCACATTCAAAAAGAATACCTCCTAACCTGCATATACGCCTCAGAAATAACAATCTTCCATGGTCAGGCACAATAAAGTATCTAGGCATCAAGCTGGACAAGAGGTTGACATTTAGAGACCATGTTACACACGTTTGTAACAAGGCTGCAGCAGCAATATTCAGACTGTACCCAATCATCAAAGGAAACAGAATAAATATGCGCGCCAAAAAGAAAATCTTCAAAACCGTCATAGGAACCAGCCATCACTTACGGCTCTGAAAATCTGGTCAATGGCCGCAGACACCAACATAACAAGAGTAAAAAAAAAGGGTGCACAACAAATACTTCAGAATTGCTGCTGATGCCGGCCGGTACCAGACAAACCGAGACATATACACAAACCATAACATACTCAAAATCCCGGAAATCATCCAAAGAAAAATCCATAAAGTTTTTTTTTTTTTCCACCAAACCACGGATTCGAACCACCCACTCATCAGAAATCTGGGACAAAATCCACCCGACCCAAGAACGACATTTCCCATCACGACAAAACACCACAAACTACAACATACCATGATAAACAAAAATAAAATACAAACACCATAACACTCACTCAAACAACAAACATCTACACACACCCAAGAGACCCTATCATCCCATCATTTTGTTACCCAACATAATCAGACAGAAGGCAGGGATCAAGGACAGATCCGGTCCTTCGAGTACAGGGGGTAAAAAAATACCCATCAGACCAGCTCGCTCTCTCTCTCTCTCTCTCTCTCCGTGCCGACGCTGCCCCGCACACGCGTTCGCGTTCGCGTTCGGCCGACACCACACGACAGGTCTTTGGGGCCCCGCCACTGCGCACACGCACGCCTCCTCCTCTTCCTTAGTTCTTTTTCGCTTTTCTTTTCTCCCCCGCCCCCCGCTCTCACCGCCACATCATCCCGCAACCCTTGGGGGATGTTTCCCAACATCAACGCGCCCCAATTCCACTCTCTGCCCGTGCCGCACTCTCCACTTTGCTTCTCCCCGTCCCCTACACACACGACTACCGAAACCCCGGTTGACACACCTTCTCGTAGGACAGGGGTGCGTGCGTGCGAGCGTGCGTGCGTGCGTTGTCTTGACGGTGACAGCAACAGCAACGGATCCGTCCATCCCATTCCCCCCCCACTCGGTAAAGAACCATGTTCAACCCACACTACACAACAAGGGGGGCACACACGAACGCGAAAGAAAGGGCAGGGCAGGGCAGGGCAGGGCAGGGCAGGGCAACTATCTCGTACACATTCTTCCTCAGAACCCACATATCACATCAACGAACGGCAGGCCAATTGCGGACTCAGCCGTGTCAGGCAAATCCAACCCAACCAACACCTCCCACGGAAACCCTGACACTGATCCAGCAGTACGTCCACATACATCGCCACACCAAATACGGGTGACGAGTGAGCAACAAATGGAACAATACACAACAAGGCTGACCTAATAAAAACTGCACGTCACGTCATACCTTCCAGACAGACGCAGTTCCGACGGGACGGCGGAACCGTATACGTACCTTTCAGCCACAACAACCGACCGACTGGACACGCCCGCGTCTCCAGCCAGCCAACCACCAGGGCCACACAGCCCGCAAGTTTCAGCGTCAACACTTCTTAACGTACGTTGCAAACTTTTCAAAACATTGCCCCACACACACACCACGAAAAGCGTCAACCTCTCTCACACTGGATACACTCAACACTTTTTGTCGGCGGAGCTTGAGGCCAACGGTTGACACACCCCCACCGGCCACACAGGTTTCCCTTTGAAAATTGCAGTGACGGAGGAGACGCGGCATTACGAGAGGGTTGTTTCCGAGAGCGCGAGCTGGACGGAGCTGCGGCGCCGCCGCCGAGGGGTAATGAACGCACGCGATGCCGCATGACAGCCCATCACCCAAAGTTTCACCCACAACTGCACAGGTCGCACCCCCTTTTCGCGCCATACTAGTGTCGATCGTCAATTACAGCTCACGGTGTTCGCATTTGCCACTTGACGGGGGGGAAAAGAAAACAAAACAGAACAAACATCTGACACGCCATGTGTTTCTCTCTCTCTGTTATATCTAGGTCATTGGGCAGCCACTGTAAAAAAAAAAAAAAAATATTTTTACGACATGGTTGGGTAAGTGATTTAAAGACAACAATTGTGGGTCACACACCATAGACCATTTCGATAGTGTTCTTGTTCTTCTCTTTTTCCTTTTTTTATCGCTCAATTGAAATAAAACCTGGGGATGATGCAATGCTGCGATATGGCACAACCGTCGTCCATTGTACACAACTCGGGAACAAAAAGAAACCAATTCAGGGAACGTTCGTTCCTTCACAACGTTTCTTTCAACGCACTTGGTCTTTACCATCCTGTATATTCAACACACATTTCCTTTCATCAAACTAGGGCATTTCCATAACAGTTTGTTTCCGTTTCTGTGAGCACAATACTGCTTCTTCGACGTCATTTCACCATCTTAACTAGAGACAGACAACAAAATAGGAAAACAGCCTTGAGAACCCCGTCCACCAAATTTCAGTTAGCACGGCATCCAAGATTCTTTTCCGGGGAGTGCAGTGCAGCTGACGCTGCTCAGACCATATACCGTCGCCAGTCTCACTCAACTCTTGCGCATTCCATTCTACGCTACGTGACAATGCAAAAATGAATGAATCAAACCCGCCCAGAGAGCGTCTTGTGCGAGGGGACACACGATATAGAGAACAACAAAACACACAGGGGACACCACCACAGTTGGAGAGAACGTTTCCACCACGGCAGCCGCGCCGTTACGCGCTTTTTTTTTTTTTTTTTTTCCTCCCCCCCACTGCACACCTCCGACACCACGGGAACGTTCACCGTCCCGTTGCCCTACACTGGCGTTTCTTTTCAACCCCCCACCCTATTCCTCGCTCCCCGGACATTCGACCGATCACAAAGTGCAACCTCTCGTTACCGTCGGGTGCCCCTCTTCATCCCCGGGGCGCCAACAACAAAACAAAAACACCACCGACGCCGTCGTCTCGCGTCACCTCACTCAACTGAGCGGAAAATACACGTACATCCAGAATGACGACACCGCCTCCACAAACAAAAACCAGACGTCAGACGTCAGGTCGAAAGAGGGCACCGTACGTCGTGGCGCGTGGTCTCCTAACTCACCTCGCGCGTACAAATACAATACAATGCAATGCGTGTCACCTCACGTTCACACACACCTCCACGCTCCACTTTTACGTCGCCCAACCAACCAACTAACTTAACGCACCCGCTCGGCGTAGAAGCAGCTGTAGGCGGCAACGTGTTTCTCACCCTCGCCACCAACGGTGTGACATCCGACAGTCGCGGTTTGCTTTCCGTTCCACACCTCCGGCCATACCATACAAAGGGGACAAAAAAAAATATATCAAACAAGCCAACTCCAGCGATCCGCCCCCCTAACACCAACACGTCTCGAAACACCCACGCCCACGACCCGGCTGTGGCTAAAGTGCGTATCCCAACGTCACACCAAAACCAAAGGCGCCGGCGCCGCACCACACCACAAGCTACAGCTACAGCTGTGCCGCCCGTCCACCCGCTCACAACAACAACAACAACAACAACAACAACAATTCCGCCCTTCCCGCAAAGGCATTTTGGTGGCCCTGAAAAGGGCCGTTTTTTTTTTCTTTTCTTCGCCGCGCCGCGGACGAGCCTCCCATTTCCAAGAGCCACCTCCTTACTTGGAGCTCGTGTACTTGGTCACCGCCTTCGTGCCCTCGCTCACCGCGTGCTTGGCCAGCTCGCCAGGCAGCAAGAGCCGCACAGCGGTCTGGATCTCGCGGGACGTGATGGTCGAGCGCTTGTTGTAGTGCGCCAGGCGAGAAGCCTCGGCCGCAATGCGCTCGAAAATGTCGTTCACGAAGCTGTTCATGATGCTCATCGCCTTCGAAGAGATGCCCGTGTCAGGGTGCACCTGCTTCAGCACCTTGTAGATGTAGATGGCATAGCTCTCCTTCCTCTTGCGCTTCTTCTTCTTGTCGCCCTTCGAAATGTTCTTCTGCGCCTTGCCAGCCTTCTTGGCGGCTTTCCCGCTAGTCTTGGGCGGCATCACGAACAAACAGGCAGGCAGGCAGGCAGGCAGGCAGGCAGGCAGGCACGCGCAGTCAGTCAGTCAGTCAGGCGCTCCGCTCCAGTCAGCGTCTCCCCACACAGTGGCACCCGCCGCACGCCGCCGCCGCACCTTTACCAGCTCGCCCTGCTGCGGCCGCCGACCAATGGGGCGCGCGCGCAACCGGCCGCCGCACCCGAGCCCATAAAGGACCCCCACCCCGCCGGCGCCGGCGACTCGCTGAGCGGCAGTCAAGGGTTGAGCTTGCTCCTCTTACTCGCGCGCTGTCAGCCATAGGCCCCCGCTTGTACGGGTGACAAACCAGGAGTATCGCTGGCTTTGCTTTTATAAAAGCATTGGCGGGAACTCATTGTCAGAGGTCTGCAGTAAGCATTTACGGCGGGCAGGTTATTTTATTTAGCGACGTCCGACAGCAGAATTGTCGTGTTCTTTTTCGTTTTGCGGAATGTCGAGCTTCAGAGGTGCCTTGGGGTCAAAGCGGCCAGCCGCTATTGACAAAGGTCGCGTCTTGTCGTTGCCGCGGGCCGCGTCGCCGGCCGGGTCGAGCGCACCAGCTGCCGCAGAGCTAGGCTCTGCTCCCCCCAATGTTAGGGAAATTGTGGGCCAGGACCTGGAAGCCGGCCGCGGGACCAAAGAGATGGTTTCCGCCGCCGCCAGCCAGTTATCCGCGTCCACTAGTACAGTAGGGCCAGCAATGCAGCCTAGAAACCTAACGGTGACAACGAAGGCTGTAACTGGCACCCCCCCGGCAGCAACCCCCCCCCTCCGTTTCGGACATGGCAAAAAACACAGCGAATGCTATCTTACACAAAACGCCAACATCGTCATACGTCGTCAGTACTTGCAATCCCACCCCTCCCTCCCTTCTCCTAAGTCCGCTCCTGCTTGCTCACGCCACCGCCAACCTCCCAGGCTTCATTTCATCCCTTAGCAAGCAGTCAACCCGTCAACCGACCAAAATCCTCCCCAAACCCACCACCTCGTCCCAGCACTCCACCCGATCCAAATTCCTTAAATCCCCCCCACACAAGCCCTCTACATCCAAGCAGCGGCGTGTGAAAAAGGATAGGAAGGAGAATAACACAAAGGGGAAGAATCACCGCACCACCCCTGCCAAAACCACTCCTTCACCCTCTGAGGAACTTGCGCCCCCGACAGCACCTGTTGTCGCCCTGGGAGGGAACCAGAAAACAACTGCACTGGACGGGACCCACGTAACCGGGCAGGACTCGGACGGTTTCGTGCTGGCGAAGAAAACGTTTCGCCAGCCGAGGCTTCCGCCGGCTCGGGGAGTGGAACCCACCCCGAATAGGTTCCAGGCGGTGGCTGATGAGCCAGAGACACAAAACAACACAGCACAAACACAGAAACAAGTCATGCAACAACTCCCTCCGATTGTCGCGGAGTTTCCTCGTAATTATGAGGAACTCTACGAGTTGTTAAAGACGGAAATCGGAGGAGGCAACTTCCAGGCAAAACCTGCCGGTGGTGACAAAATAAAGATAACATTACGCACATTGGAAAACTACACGACAGTCAAAACACTCTTTAACGACAAAAACATACCTCACTACACGTTCCCCACAACAAAAACACGCAACAAAAACATTGTAATTAGAGACCTGCCTAGACGAGTATCCCTCCAGGCGATTAAAACAGACCTGACTGCCCAGGGTTACGTCGTCAAGGCGGTCCAGCAGATGGGCTACATCGAAAGCAAGTGGCCACTATATCAGGTGACACTCCCTGATATTCCCCAGAACAAAAGGGAAATTAAAACGGTCCTTGCTGTGCCTGTCACCATCGAACCGCTGCGCCGCAAAAGTAAGACGGTACAGTGCTTCAGGTGTCAGGGCATGAACCATATCGCGGCGTACTGTACAATGCCAATAAGGTGCAGAAAGTGCGCCGAGGCCCACGACACAAGAACATGTACACTAAAACACAAGGACCCACAAATAAGGTGCGCGCTGTGTGGCAAAAACCACACAGCGGGTTACCAAGGTTGTGAGGTCCACAAACGACACACACATCAGGTTAAGGGTGCAAAGGCCGCCCCCCACACACGGAAGCAAAACACCACCAACACAAGTCACACAAAGAAACAAAACATGTCAACACACACAGACAAGGGCTGGGTAAAACCAAGACCGGACACACCGAGGGCAACATACGCTGAAGTGGTTTCTCCTTCGAGAGGTCATGGAAGCGTAGCCCAATCACCACAACATCAGACACAATCACAAGAAGAACACCGGGAAACACACAACAACAACGACCAGGTCCACCAAGACAGAGGAAGCGCTAGGGAACCCCACACACAGTCCACACCCACAGATCAGTTGTTAGGCGTTATGGTGCAAACCATGAACCTCGTCATGGAAATGATGAAGGAATTCAGGGAAGCCCAGAAGCAGAACACGCAGGTCCTCGTTGCCCTTCAGGCAGCAGTCCAGCAGTCGCTCCCCTCTGCGACTTCTTCAGCAGTTTCGAAACCCCATCATGGATAGACGACCAAATATCCAAGGCCTGACAATGTGCGTCTTTAACGCAGACGGCATTGTTAATCAAGTGGTCGAGTTCAGAGAACTCATGAGGGAGTTCTCCATCGACATATGCATGATGGGGGAAACCCACCTAAAACCGGGAATAAAAGCGACAGTTCCCAACTATGTTAGCTACCGTAGAGATAGGCCAACGCACGGCGGAGGAGTGGCCATATTCGTAAAAAGAGGGATCCCACACCACCAGGTATTCCTACCAGCTACCAATAAAATCGAAGCAGTGGCTGTGGAAGTAACCACTGCCACCGGACCCCTAACAGTTGTTGCAATCTACCGACCCCCACAAGACCAAATAGATGAGGGAGACATAGCTGCTCTAGGGCAAATTGAAGGCAAACTCATAATAGGGGGCGACTTCAATGCCAAACACCCTGATTGGAATTCTAGAGTAACCTCCAGAGCAGGCGCCAAACTGCAACAACTCGCGCGCACCCACCACTTCGAAACATGGGGTCCAGTCGAGCCCACACATTTTCCAAAAAATGGAGGCAGGCCCGACGTGTTAGACATAGCTCTCACTAGGAGGATTGCCGGGTCTGTTGCCGCGAGGACAATCAACAGAATGTCCTCCGACCACAACCCGGTGATTCTGGAGGTCGACGTGGGAGAATGGGTAGCACTCCCGCGGTACCCGACGTCTTACAAGCGTACAGACTGGGAGCGATACCGAGAAACTGTCGCCTCTGATATCGCTCGCGCTCCGCCACCTACTACCGAAACAGTAGAACAAGCGCTACAAGACCTAACAGGTACCATCTTACAGGCAGCAGAAGCGGCCACTCCTGCACAAAGGGATGGCCCGCCGCTGCAGATACAGCTCCCGGAACATTTGATAGCCCAAATTCGTCATAAGAACAGAGTGGCAAAAGAGTGGAAGATCACCAGAAATCAGGCCACTAGGAGGCTGCTCAATCGTCTGCAGAGAGAGCTGAAAGCAGCGCTCAATGAGCACAGAAACCAGCAATGGCAAAACCGCCTCACAGCCCTCAAAGTAGACGATCATACACTATGGCAAGCAACCAAACAATTCACCAAAAGACGCGCTAGGATGCCGCCACTGCATGGAGAAAGGGGTCTGGCCTACAGCAACGCTGAAAAGGCCAACGCCCTCGCCGACTCCTTCGAGAAGCAGTTTCAGGCGGCAGAACCCGAGGATGATGAACACGAAGAGGTGGTCCGTCGCCAACTGGCTGTCTTCCTCAATGCTGAGGAGGACCCAGAGGACGAACCCACAATATTTGCCCCCGAAGAAGTGGCAAAAGTAATCAGGTCCCTCCCCTTGAAAAAGGCGCCAGGACACGACAGTGTCACCAACCAGTTAGTTAAAAACCTCCCACCCACGGCAATCACACACCTCGCGAACGTCTTCAACGAGATTACTCGTTCCCGCGAGTTCCCAGCTTGCTGGAAACACGCGGAAGTGGTCGCGATACACAAACCAGGGAAAGACCCTCTATTCCCGCAGCACTACAGGCCGATTAGCCTCTTGCCGACACTCAGCAAGATCTATGAGCGCCTCCTGCTAAGACCTATACAGGAACACATTACCAGAGAGCAACTTCTGCCGGATTTCCAATTTGGTTTCCGGCAGAACCACTCTGCCCCACAACAGATCATGAGAGTGGTTGAAGCAGCCACAGAGGGTTTCAACCACAGAGGCTACTGCGGGATAGTGCTACTAGATGTAGCCAAAGCCTTCGACTCAGTATGGCATAGAGGGCTTCTCTACAAGTTATACACACAAGGGTTCCCCGGGAGCATAGTCAAGCAGATCAAAAGCTACCTCACGGATAGAACTTTCTCTGTCAAAGTAGAAACTGCCACCTCCACCAAAAGGCATATTCGTGCTGGGGTGCCACAGGGATCGGTCCTGGGGCCCGTTTTGTACAGTCTGTACACTGCGGACACGCCGACCGCCCCCCTGGTGCACACCGCACAGTATGCAGACGACACAGCCTTCTACACTAGAAATGCGAACAAGGACCTGGTCATTCGTAGGCTACAAAGGGTTCTAGATGACACAGAAACCTGGGCCCGACGCTGGCGCATTACCATCAACTCGGAAAAGACGCAGGCTATGCTGATTACCCGTAGGCTCGGAAGGCGCGAACCTCCTCAACATCCCCCCCTCCACCTTCACCTAAATGGATCCCAACTCCCCTGGCGCAAAACCGCCAAGTACCTTGGCGTAACCTTGGACTCTCGTCTTACGTGGAAACCCCACATAGACGAGATCCACAGGAAGGTCTGCGCCAGAATGTCCATCCTGTACCCAATCCTTAACACAACCAGCTCCCTCCCCTGCACAATAGGAGTAAACGTTTACCAGGCCCTGATCCGGCCAGTAATGGAATATGCGTGCCCTGTCTGGGGATACGCGGCGAAGGAGCACCTGGAGAAACTCCAGAGGCTGCAGAACCGCGCCCTCAGGAGGGCACTGCACCTACCCATGGGATTCCCCACAGACGATCTGCACGCCGCTGCTGAAATACCACTCCTGAAAGAAAGATTCCAGGATCTGGCAAGGGCTTTCTACGAGAGCTCTTCCAGGTCTGAGAATAACCTTATCCACTCCTTAGGTCGGTATGACATGTCCCGCGATAAACACAAACGCCCCATGACGATCTTTGACGATTAAGTCAAAGATTAAATCCCAATATCCAATCCTCCATCCTGCTCCTTCCCAAGAAACACCAATATTCTCGCCAACCTCAGGCAAGTACCAGACACACACAGAACATTCATCACATATCACAGACAACCAAACAAAAAACTACAGCTAAAAATCACACACACAAGTACACAGGGGAGTAAAAGCCAAAAGGCTACAAACTCCCACACACACTTCCCCAAAGAGGGGAAAGTATAAGATGAAGCGAGCGAGCCGGCGCCGGCACGCACTCCGCTGCTCGACTCGCTGCGGCTCGCACCGTTTGGGGCGTTGTGCTTTTCTTTCTCGCTTCTTTCGAAACTAGCCCATCGCCATGTCCGGACGCGGAAAGGGAGGCAAAGTCAAGGGCAAGTCAAAGTCCCGCTCAAGCAGGGCTGGGCTCCAGTTCCCGGTCGGCAGAATCCACCGCCTCCTGCGCAAGGGAAACTACGCCGAGCGCGTCGGCGCCGGGGCGCCCGTCTACCTCGCCGCCGTCATGGAGTACCTCGCGGCTGAGGTGCTCGAGCTGGCCGGAAACGCGGCCCGCGACAACAAGAAGACGCGCATCATCCCGCGCCACCTGCAGCTCGCCATACGCAACGACAAGGAGCTCAACAAGCTCTTGTCGGGCGTCACCATCGCACAGGGAGGTGTCCTGCCCAACATCCAGGCCGTCCTGCTGCCAAAGAAGACCGAGAAGAAGGCCTAAAAGAGAGACAGCGCAATCGGCAACCGCCGCGTGCTCCCTTGGCACGCAGCGCGCCATTTGCCGCCTCGGCTCAAAAACAAAACACAATCGGCCCTTTTCAGGGCCACCACACAAACCTACGTCCAAAGCAGAATTCCAGTCGTTCGTCGCACCACTTTTTTTTTTTCTCTCTCTCTCTCTTTCTGTGTACGGTTTTTCCTTCTTACACACACAGGCGCCGCCATCTTGTACACACGTACTTGGCCACCTCCTCCACTCCACTCCACGCACGCACAGTCTCGCGACCATTAACCAGCACACGTGGCGCACAACAACACACCTCAAAAATAACCCCTCGGCACTCAGCCGCGCCGCAACACACAGCCCATCCACCGACAAGAAGCATACAAGCAAAGAGGGAGGGGAAGGAAGGAAGGAGCTCACACAACGCAAGGGCACGCTTCCTTCCCTCCCAACCGCACCGCACACCACGTCAAAAAAACTCCAAACAAAACTAAAAGGCCAAGTAGACTAAAAAGGAAAAGAAAAACCAGCAACACAGACTCTTTCGCACTTTTCAACTTCCGAACACTGTGGTGGCCCTGAAAAGGGCCGTTTTTCAATCTCTCTTTCCTTCCTTCGGTCTCACACCGCCTAACCGCCGAAACCGTACAGGGTGCGCCCCTGCCTCTTCAGGGCGTACACCACGTCCATGGCCGTCACAGTCTTGCGCTTGGCGTGCTCAGTGTACGTCACCGCGTCGCGGATCACGTTCTCCAGGAACACCTTCAGCACTCCGCGCGTCTCCTCGTAGATCAGACCAGAGATGCGCTTCACGCCGCCCCTGCGCGCCAGGCGGCGGATCGCGGGCTTCGTGATGCCCTGGATGTTGTCGCGCAACACCTTGCGGTGCCGCTTGGCGCCACCCTTGCCGAGCCCCTTTCCTCCCTTGCCGCGGCCTGTCATTCTTCTTCTTCAAGCGTCTCAACCACAATAATATAAAAAAACAGAAAGCAAGGCAAGCTCCTCACCCGGCGCTAGCGAGTCGGCTACGGTTGTGGCGCCCAGCGCGCGCGCCGCCCCCCTATATAGACTCTGGGGCCCCGCGGCCCGCCCTCCCCTCCCCCCACCACCGCGCACCGAGGGCATATAAGCGCAGCACCGGGGCGCGCGGGCCCGTTGTAGAGGCAGCACCGGACGCCGTCGCGCACGCATATCCTCCACGCCGCATCCGCATCCGCAGTAGCCATGGCCCGGACAAAGCAAACGGCCCGCAAGTCCACCGGCGGAAAGGCGCCGCGCAAACAGCTCGCCACCAAGGCGGCGAGGAAGAGCGCGCCCGCCACCGGCGGCGTCAAGAAGCCCCACCGCTACAGGCCGGGCACCGTCGCCCTGCGAGAAATCAGGCGCTACCAGAAGAGCACAGAGCTGCTCATCCGCAAGCTGCCATTCCAGCGCCTAGTGCGCGAGATCGCCCAGGACTTCAAGACCGACCTGCGCTTCCAGAGCTCCGCAGTCATGGCCCTGCAGGAGGCCAGCGAGGCCTACCTAGTCGGCCTCTTCGAAGACACCAACCTGTGCGCAATCCACGCCAAGCGAGTCACCATCATGCCCAAGGACATCCAGCTCGCGCGCCGCATCCGCGGCGAGCGCGCCTAAACCCGCACACCGCCAAACAAACAAAACGGCCCTTTTCAGGGCCACTAACGTCTCTCCGTCGCGAGCAAAACTTTGTCGGTCGCAACGACTAGTTCCCCACTCACTCTCCAGTCCAGTCGTCCCACCCCCGGCCCGGCCCGGCGCCGCCGTTTCCAAAAAAAAAAAAGCACCGCACCGGCCGAACCAAGTCGCAAGCGTCAATAGCGCCACCCACACAGGCCACGGCACAAAACGTGACGCCCGGAAAGCAAAGCAAAGCAAAAAAGACTATTCCAAAACCACCACCAAGACAAACAAACAAACGCGGCGCAAAATAAATAGGTAAAAAATAATAAAAGTAAAATACACTTTGTGTAACACCAACCGCGCGCCGCCGCCCACGCCCGCCAACGACCCCACAATCCAACCACCGCGGCACGCAAACACCATCCACACATGAAACAAACAAACGCCAGCAAGCAAGACAGACAGACAACAAGGCAACCGACCGACCACGACACGACAATCAACACCTTCCCGACGTGCTTTGATGGCCCTGAGAAGGGCCGTTTTTGTTTTTGTCCGGGACCGCGCGACAGCCTCTGGTTGCGCGCCGGCCACCAGGCGACGGTGTCAACCGCCAACCCTTCCCTGCCCTTTTTACTTCTTCTTCTTGGGCGAAGCCTTCGCCTTAGACGGCGTCGCCGTCGCCTTCTTCGGGCGCGGCGCCTTCGGCTTCTTCGTCGGAACCTTGGCGGCCTTCTTCGCCTTCGACGGCGACTTGGCCTTGGCCGGCTTGGCCGCAGCCGCCTTCTTCGCACCCGCGGGAGCGGCCGACGCCGCAGACGCCTTCTTGGCGGCGCCCGCCTTCCGACCGGTCGCCGCCTTCACGCCGCCAGCCTTCTTTGCGCCGGCCGCACGGGCCCCCTTCTTCTCCTTGCTGGCCGGAGCGGCGCGCTTCTTCTTCGCACCACCGCCGCCACCACGAGCCTTGCCGCCCTCGGCCGCCCCGCCGCCGGCGCCGGCAAGCTTGAAAGAGCCCGACGCGCCCTTCCCCTTCGTCTGCACCAGCTCGCCAGCCACGACGGCCGACTTGAGGTACTTCTTGATAAAGGGCGCCAGCTTCTCCGCGTCCAGCTTGTAGTGCGCGGCAATGTACTTCTTGATCGCCTGCAGCGACGACCCGCCGCGCTCCTTCAGACTCTTGATGGCGGCCGTCACCATCTCAGAGGTGCGCGGGTGCGCAGGCTTGGCGCGCGGCTTCTTCGCAGACGACGCAGACTTGGCCTTCTTCGTAGTGCCGGTGGCGGCGGGTGCCGCGGCAGTCTCGTTCGTAGCCGCCTGGTCTGCCATCTTTTGCTTGTTCTCTTTTCTTTTTTCCCCTTGGTTTCGCTTCCTTCTCTCCTTCGACGACGCACAACAGCGAGGGGCGCGCAGCAGAGAATAGCCGCGCACGCGCCTGGCCCAGCCAGTGTCGCGGGCGGGCGCGGACGGCCGAGAGAGCGGCCGCCACTCGGCGCGCCGCCGCGCCGCGCCTCCCGCGCTTGCTACCGCCCAACGTCCGACAGCCTGCGCGGAGCAGCCCCCAACCTGCGCCGCAACCACCCGCGCCATTCAAACCACCGAGGATGGGGCTACACACACCGACACCACGGTCGCCAACCAGTCGCCGCGGCGGCGCCGCAAACCACGGCCAAACTGCAGCCACCGCGCGCCACAGCCTGGGTCGGCCCGCCGAGAATCGCCGCCCCCGCCCAAATGCCGCCCCCACAGCCCCAGCCGACGACCCGCCACAATGGCCAAACCTTCGTCAAAACTCCCACACCGTCGCCGCGGCAGCCCGGCCACCGCGGCCGGCGCCACAGCCACACGAGCCGAGTCGTGCGGCGATGACGGCCGTGCACAAACGCACCTCCGCCGCCCCATCGCCTTCCGCCGTTTTCCCGATCGGCCCGCAGCCGTCGGGCCACGGCCGCGGGCCGTCCTCCTCCTCTCGCCTCGCCCGCCAACACCCACAGCCCTTCCAACACATTTTTCTTTTCTTTTTTCTTTCTTTTTTTTTTTACTTTTTTACGATCGCCGCCTGCGCAACATGGCACCGGCCGACGGAGCGCCAACCCCCCCGCCACAGGCGAAAACAAAACAACGATAAACAAACAAACAAAATAAATTACCAGCCAGCCCCAACTACAGACACACCGAATCTGCCCTCACAGCCGACCTTACACGCCTCAACGTCAAAACAAAGGTGGTTTCTTTCTTTCAACGGTTACCTTACCTTAGGTTACGTCAGGTTAGGCTAAGAAGGCGTCAGGGTTAGGTTAAGCGTTGACGTGACGTCACGTCTTAACGTAGGCGTTAAGCTAAGGTTGCGGTCACGTACGTTAGGTTAAGGCGACTTGGGGGTTGGCCTAAGAGCTTAGGTTAGGTTACGTTAGTTTAGGTGGCTGCGTTAAGGGGCTTAAAGAAGTTTAGGAGGTTAAGGCGTCGAGGCGGCCGCACCCCCTTAGCTGCTGCGGCTCGGCCACGCCACGCCACGCTTTGGGGTTTCATAAGGTCGCGCGGCGGGTCGTCGGCACGCCGCAAAGGACAAAACTGCAAGACGACGTCGAAAAACAAACAACAGGTAAAAAATAAATAAGTAAAAATAAACGACGCCGACAGGCGGGGATCAGCAGAACAAGCAGATTCCGGAGAGCGAACGAGACACACACACACGCACGCACACACACAAACCCCCCCGAGCCGAGAGAGCACAGAGCACCACCACGTGTCGGCCTCCGCTCACCCGACTCGGCTGGGCTGGGCTGGGCTGGGCTGGGCTGGCGGCCGGGCCGGATGCACGTACACGTACGGCTACAGCCACTACCCGTACACAGCCGCTCTTCACGCAACACCAGCCAAATGGCGCGCCCGCGGCTCGTCGCGGTCGCCGTCGCCGTCGCAACGCCACGCCGGCACACTTTCGGCACCACCGTTTTCGCGCGCACCGCAAACAAAACGCAGCCGACACACACAGAGAGAAAAAAAAAAAACACAGAGCGCGAGACGGGCGGCGGCGCACCTTTCGCCAGCCGGCAGGCAATCGACTCGCCCAGTACGACAAACGCGCACGCCACCCCACCCACCAACCAACCAACCAGTCGTCGTCGTCGTCGTCGTCCCGAAATCAAACAAACTCTCAAAAGCACAGCCCCTGCTGCCAACGGACGCAGGCGCCACGCAGCTCCCTTCCCGCCACACTCGATTCGCAGCGCAACTCACCCGGCACACCGTCAAACGACGGGCTGGGCTCGCCGCATCGCCGCAACCTACACACCTTCCCCGCCACGACGCACAGCCCCACCAGACGCCCGTGCCGCAACGACACTACTGCACTACCACTACCGCACTACTCCTCTCGCCCTTGCCATACACGACACAACACGCCAAAAAATGAAAATCCAAATACAAACAAAAACACCGCCCCCACGACCCAAACACATGCACGGCGCGCCAACACACGCGAGGCAAGGCACGCAGCAAACGGCGTCCCCTCCGCGTCGCGCCATCAACCTACACACACAAGGCAACCAACAACAGCCAGCCAGCCAGCCCGCCCCACTCTCACGCCGCAAAAGCAGAAAACACACCGAAACCGCCAAACGCCGCACATTCGCGCTTCGCACTTACCACACACCTCTCGGCATCCGTTTCGCACACAACGACGCGACGCACAATACATCATCACGGGCTACGCACGCACACCGCGACCCACTTTTTTACGACGCCCTCGGCAGAGCACACGTGCCCACGCCCACACACAGTCGACACAACGACGCAGCGCGCAGCAGACGCGGCCGCAACACGTACCTCCCCGACGACGCGCCAACACCGCCAGCCACTGCTCACTCGCCCAAGCAACCCGTGCACACAACTGCCACACGCGTCCACCACGCCGCCGCCAACCACCCGCCCGCCAGGGGGCGCTCACGTCCGCGACAACAGCGCGGCACCGCCGGACCGGGCCGGGCCGGGCCGAACCGAGCCGAGCCGCCGCCTCCTCTCCACTCGGCACGCCACGTCCTGCTTGCAAAACACATGGCTCGTCCCTCTGTACACACAACGCGCCTGCCTGCGGTCGCCGCCGGCATCTATCTACCTGCGCATCGGAGCCAGGCCGGCAAGCCCACACTTAAATAATGCACTTCACCAGCCAAACAAACCCACTCTTCCTTTCTTTGCACAGCGCATGCAACAGCAGCCCCAGGAGCCGGGCCCGCCGCCAGCGTCTCCTCCTCCTCTGGGCACAGCCAGCCAGCCGTTCCCACCGCCCCGCCCCTGCTCTGCAGAACAAGAAAAAACGAAAAAGTACCAACACACGCACCCAAAGCGTAAGCCAGACAAGACCAGCCTCTCCAAGGCCACACACACGCAAAAAAACAAAAAAACAAAAACACTACAACAGAATAAAATGAAAAAGAAAAAGCAAGCTGTCGCCTCGCCCCCGCCCGTCCCCCCACCCCACCACATTCGCCCCCTCCGCTTGTTTTCCTTTCTACAATTTCCCTCTTTTCCACCCAATATCCCGCCGCGGTTTACGGGCACCGGCCGATTTTGCGCCCGCCCACATGTGTGCCTACTCCCCACCACCATTCCCTCCGCAGCCCGCAGCCCGCAGCCCGCAGCCCGCTTTTCCCCCCCTCCCTGCCCACACCACACCACACCACACCACACCACACCGACGGTGCTGACGTCGACACGCACCCAAGACAGGGGCCACGACCGTCTTTTTTCCTGGGCCCATCCCCGCACCGCACCTCCTTCCAATCAACGCTGTGGCGCCTGTGTCCGCGCGAGACGCGTGCGCGCCGCCTCTCTCAACATCCGTCCGCCGTCCGCCGGCCGGCCCGTTTTTCGGCCCCCAGGCCATCCGTCAACCACCACTGCCACTGCCCCTGCCCCTGCCCGCCCCGCACCACACCACACACCGCTGCTTGCCCCGGCCGTTGCCACCAAAGGCGCCAACCGCAGCCCGCGCGCGCCAGAAACTACAGGGACCCAGCCGACCGACGAAAATCAGAGCAATTGGCCGGGAGGATCAAAAAGAGAGGTCCGAAAACCACCGTAGCGAGGCGTGGGAGGAAACGTTACGAGAAGCAGAAAGGGACCAGGAAAAATTCTGGAAATTTCTTAAAACTCGTAAACTAAACACGAAACATCTACATCTACATGGGGAAGGAACGACCCCACAGACCGAGCTGAAGCACTGGCGGATTCACTAGAAAGGCAATTCCAAGCACCAGAAGCGGTAGATGACGAAACTGATGACCACCAGGAAATGGTACTCAGAAGGGTAAAACCGCATCCTAAGTGCCCCGATCAGAACATCTTTCACAATCCAATAAACGCAGAAACCCCGTATCTTATCACATCACAAACATACACACATCCTAAGAAGGCATCAGGCCCAGATTCCATCAAACCGCAACTACTACATCACCTACCTCCAGCAACTATCAATTATCTATCTAACATCAATATATAATGCTTGCTTCAGACTAAACTACTTGGAAACAGGCCCGAGTCATCACATTACCAAAGCCAAACAAGGACTTATTATTTCCGCAAAACTATAGGCCAACTTCCTTGGAAAGGTCCTCGGAAAGCTCATTCAAACTGAACTGAAGAAATTCAATTCTTAAAGGATAACAACATAATCATCCCACAACAATTCCGATTCCGCGAAGAACACAGCACCACCCACCAGGTGACCAGACTAGTCGAGCACATATGTCAGGCCAGAAACATTAGACACAGTACTGGAGCAGTCCTGCTTGACATTGGAAAAGCATTCGGATAACGCCTTATCTACAAGCTCCACCAGTACAACTGCCCCATCCACATTATTGCTTCTTTTCTCCGCAACAGAGCATTCTATGTCCATGTACCAGGAGCGGCAAGTAACACTAGATCCATAGAGGCTGGAGTCCCGCAAGGCTCAGTGCTGGGGCCCATTCTCTACTCAATATACACAAACAAACAGCTGGGAGGACACTTGTCACTATTTGCAGACGACACTGCAGTCTACCGCAGCAGTTCTAACCTGCAATATAGAGTCACAAAAATAGAGCAACACCTACAATCCATCCAGAAATGGGCTAACCAAAAAAAAAAAAAAAAAACAATAAACGCGGAGAAAACCCAAGCAATACAATACGATTCACATTCAAAAAGAATACCTCCTAACCTGCATATACGCCTCAGAAATAACAATCTTCCATGGTCAGGCACAATAAAGTATCTAGGCATCAAGCTGGACAAGAGGTTGACATTTAGAGACCATGTTACACACGTTTGTAACAAGGCTGCAGCAGCAATATTCAGACTGTACCCAATCATCAAAGGAAACAGAATAAATATGCGCGCCAAAAAGAAAATCTTCAAAACCGTCATAGGAACCAGCCATCACTTACGGCTCTGAAAATCTGGTCAATGGCCGCAGACACCAACATAACAAGAGTAAAAAAAAAGGGTGCACAACAAATACTTCAGAATTGCTGCTGATGCCGGCCGGTACCAGACAAACCGAGACATATACACAAACCATAACATACTCAAAATCCCGGAAATCATCCAAAGAAAAATCCATAAAGTTTTTTTTTTTTCCACCAAACCACGGATTCGAACCACCCACTCATCAGAAATCTGGGACAAAATCCACCCGACCCAAGAACGACATTTCCCATCACGACAAAACACCACAAACTACAACATACCATGATAAACAAAAATAAAATACAAACACCATAACACTCACTCAAACAACAAACATCTACACACACCCAAGAGACCCTATCATCCCATCATTTTGTTACCCAACATAATCAGACAGAAGGCAGGGATCAAGGACAGATCCGGTCCTTCGAGTACAGGGGGTAAAAAAATACCCATCAGACCAGCTCGCTCTCTCTCTCTCTCTCTCTCTCCGTGCCGACGCTGCCCCGCACACGCGTTCGCGTTCGCGTTCGGCCGACACCACACGACAGGTCTTTGGGGCCCCGCCACTGCGCACACGCACGCCTCCTCCTCTTCCTTAGTTCTTTTTCGCTTTTCTTTTCTCCCCCGCCCCCCGCTCTCACCGCCACATCATCCCGCAACCCTTGGGGGATGTTTCCCAACATCAACGCGCCCCAATTCCACTCTCTGCCCGTGCCGCACTCTCCACTTTGCTTCTCCCCGTCCCCTACACACACGACTACCGAAACCCCGGTTGACACACCTTCTCGTAGGACAGGGGTGCGTGCGTGCGTGCGTGCGTGCGTGCGTGCGTTGTCTTGACGGTGACAGCAACAGCAACGGATCCGTCCATCCCATTCCCCCCCCACTCGGTAAAGAACCATGTTCAACCCACACTACACAACAAGGGGGGCACACACGAACGCGAAAGAAAGGGCAGGGCAGGGCAGGGCAGGGCAGGGCAGGGCAACTATCTCGTACACATTCTTCCTCAGAACCCACATATCACATCAACGAACGGCAGGCCAATTGCGGACTCAGCCGTGTCAGGCAAATCCAACCCAACCAACACCTCCCACGGAAACCCTGACACTGATCCAGCAGTACGTCCACATACATCGCCACACCAAATACGGGTGACGAGTGAGCAACAAATGGAACAATACACAACAAGGCTGACCTAATAAAAACTGCACGTCACGTCATACCTTCCAGACAGACGCAGTTCCGACGGGACGGCGGAACCGTATACGTACCTTTCAGCCACAACAACCGACCGACTGGACACGCCCGCGTCTCCAGCCAGCCAACCACCAGGGCCACACAGCCCGCAAGTTTCAGCGTCAACACTTCTTAACGTACGTTGCAAACTTTTCAAAACATTGCCCCACACACACACCACGAAAAGCGTCAACCTCTCTCACACTGGATACACTCAACACTTTTTGTCGGCGGAGCTTGAGGCCAACGGTTGACACACCCCCACCGGCCACACAGGTTTCCCTTTGAAAATTGCAGTGACGGAGGAGACGCGGCATTACGAGAGGGTTGTTTCCGAGAGCGCGAGCTGGACGGAGCTGCGGCGCCGCCGCCGAGGGGTAATGAACGCACGCGATGCCGCATGACAGCCCATCACCCAAAGTTTCACCCACAACTGCACAGGTCGCACCCCCTTTTCGCGCCATACTAGTGTCGATCGTCAATTACAGCTCACGGTGTTCGCATTTGCCACTTGACGGGGGGGAAAAGAAAACAAAACAAAACAAACATCTGACACGCCATGTGTTTCTCTCTCTCTGTTATATCTAGGTCATTGGGCAGCCACTGTAAAAAAAAAAAAAAAAAATATTTTTACGACATGGTTGGGTAAGTGATTTAAAGACAACAATTGTGGGTCACACACCATAGACCATTTCGATAGTGTTCTTGTTCTTCTCTTTTTCCTTTTTTTATCGCTCAATTGAAATAAAACCTGGGGATGATGCAATGCTGCGATATGGCACAACCGTCGTCCATTGTACACAACTCGGGAACAAAAAGAAACCAATTCAGGGAACGTTCGTTCCTTCACAACGTTTCTTTCAACGCACTTGGTCTTTACCATCCTGTATATTCAACACACATTTCCTTTCATCAAACTAGGGCATTTCCATAACAGTTTGTTTCCGTTTCTGTGAGCACAATACTGCTTCTTCGACGTCATTTCACCATCTTAACTAGAGACAGACAACAAAATAGGAAAACAGCCTTGAGAACCCCGTCCACCAAATTTCAGTTAGCACGGCATCCAAGATTCTTTTCCGGGGAGTGCAGTGCAGCTGACGCTGCTCAGACCATATACCGTCGCCAGTCTCACTCAACTCTTGCGCATTCCATTCTACGCTACGTGACAATGCAAAAATGAATGAATCAAACCCGCCCAGAGAGCGTCTTGTGCGAGGGGACACACGATATAGAGAACAACAAAACACACAGGGGACACCACCACAGTTGGAGAGAACGTTTCCACCACGGCAGCCGCGCCGTTACGCGCTTTTTTTTTTTTTTTTTTCCCTCCCCCCCACTGCACACCTCCGACACCACGGGAACGTTCACCGTCCCGTTGCCCTACACTGGCGTTTCTTTTCAACCCCCCACCCTATTCCTCGCTCCCCGGACATTCGACCGATCACAAAGTGCAACCTCTCGTTACCGTCGGGTGCCCCTCTTCATCCCCGGGGCGCCAACAACAAAACAAAAACACCACCGACGCCGTCGTCTCGCGTCACCTCACTCAACTGAGCGGAAAATACACGTACATCCAGAATGACGACACCGCCTCCACAAACAAAAACCAGACGTCAGACGTCAGGTCGAAAGAGGGCACCGTACGTCGTGGCGCGTGGTCTCCTAACTCACCTCGCGCGTACAAATACAGTACAATGCAATGCGTGTCACCTCACGTTCACACACACCTCCACGCTCCACTTTTACGTCGCCCAACCAACCAACTAACTTAACGCACCCGCTCGGCGTAGAAGCAGCTGTAGGCGGCAACGTGTTTCTCACCCTCGCCACCAACGGTGTGACATCCGACAGTCGCGGTTTGCTTTCCGTTCCACACCTCCGGCCATACCATACAAAGGGGACAAAAAAAAATATATCAAACAAGCCAACTCCAGCGATCCGCCCCCCTAACACCAACACGTCTCGAAACACCCACGCCCACGACCCGGCTGTGGCTAAAGTGCGTATCCCAACGTCACACCAAAACCAAAGGCGCCGGCGCCGCACCACACCACAAGCTACAGCTACAGCTGTGCCGCCCGTCCACCCGCTCACAACAACAACAACAACAACAACAACAACAATTCCGCCCTTCCCGCAAAGGCATTTTGGTGGCCCTGAAAAGGGCCGTTTTTTTTTTCTTTTCTTCGCCGCGCCGCGGACGAGCCTCCCATTTCCAAGAGCCACCTCCTTACTTGGAGCTCGTGTACTTGGTCACCGCCTTCGTGCCCTCGCTCACCGCGTGCTTGGCCAGCTCGCCAGGCAGCAAGAGCCGCACAGCGGTCTGGATCTCGCGGGACGTGATGGTCGAGCGCTTGTTGTAGTGCGCCAGGCGAGAAGCCTCGGCCGCAATGCGCTCGAAAATGTCGTTCACGAAGCTGTTCATGATGCTCATCGCCTTCGAAGAGATGCCCGTGTCAGGGTGCACCTGCTTCAGCACCTTGTAGATGTAGATGGCATAGCTCTCCTTCCTCTTGCGCTTCTTCTTCTTGTCGCCCTTCGAAATGTTCTTCTGCGCCTTGCCAGCCTTCTTGGCGGCTTTCCCGCTAGTCTTGGGCGGCATCACGAACAAACAGGCAGGCAGGCAGGCAGGCACGCGCAGTCAGTCAGTCAGTCAGGCGCTCCGCTCCAGTCAGCGTCTCCCCACACAGTGGCACCCGCCGCACGCCGCCGCCGCACCTTTACCAGCTCGCCCTGCTGCGGCCGCCGACCAATGGGGCGCGCGCGCAACCGGCCGCCGCACCCGAGCCCATAAAGGACCCCCACCCCGCCGGCGCCGGCACGCACTCCGCTGCTCGACTCGCTGCGGCTCGCACCGTTTGGGGCGTTGTGCTTTTCTTTCTCGCTTCTTTCGAAACTAGCCCATCGCCATGTCCGGACGCGGAAAGGGAGGCAAAGTCAAGGGCAAGTCAAAGTCCCGCTCAAGCAGGGCTGGGCTCCAGTTCCCGGTCGGCAGAATCCACCGCCTCCTGCGCAAGGGAAACTACGCCGAGCGCGTCGGCGCCGGGGCGCCCGTCTACCTCGCCGCCGTCATGGAGTACCTCGCGGCTGAGGTGCTCGAGCTGGCCGGAAACGCGGCCCGCGACAACAAGAAGACGCGCATCATCCCGCGCCACCTGCAGCTCGCCATACGCAACGACGAGGAGCTCAACAAGCTCTTGTCGGGCGTCACCATCGCACAGGGAGGTGTCCTGCCCAACATCCAGGCCGTCCTGCTGCCAAAGAAGACCGAGAAGAAGGCCTAAAAGAGAGACAGCGCAATCGGCAACCGCCGCGTGCTCCCTTGGCACGCAGCGCGCCATTTGCCGCCTCGGCTCAAAAACAAAACACAATCGGCCCTTTTCAGGGCCACCACACAAACCTACGTCCAAAGCAGAATTCCAGTCGTTCGTCGCACCACTTTTCTCTCTCTTTCTGTGTACGGTTTTTTTTTTTTTTTTTTTCCTTCTTACACACACAGGCGCCGCCATCTTGTACACACGTACTTGGCCACCTCCTCCACTCCACTCCACTCCACGCACGCACAGTCTCGCGACCATTAACCAGCACACGTGGCGCACAACAACACACCTCAAAAATAACCCCTCGGCACTCAGCCGCGCCGCAACACACAGCCCATCCACCGACAAGAAGCATACAAGCAAAGAGGGAGGGGAAGGAAGGAAGGAAGGAGCTCACACAACGCAAGGGCACGTTTCCTTCCCTCCCAACCGCACCGCACACCACGTCAAAAAAACTCCAAACAAAACTAAAAGGCCAAGTAGACTAAAAAGGAAAAGAAAAACCAGCAACACAGACTCTTTCGCACTTTTCAACTTCCGAACACTGTGGTGGCCCTGAAAAGGGCCGTTTTTCAATCTCTCTTTCCTTCCTTCGGTCTCACACCGCCTAACCGCTGAAACCGTACAGGGTGCGCCCCTGCCTCTTCAGGGCGTACACCACGTCCATGGCCGTCACAGTCTTGCGCTTGGCGTGCTCAGTGTACGTCACCGCGTCGCGGATCACGTTCTCCAGGAACACCTTCAGCACTCCGCGCGTCTCCTCGTAGATCAGACCAGAGATGCGCTTCACGCCGCCCCTGCGCGCCAGGCGGCGGATCGCGGGCTTCGTGATGCCCTGGATGTTGTCGCGCAACACCTTGCGGTGCCGCTTGGCGCCACCCTTGCCGAGCCCCTTTCCTCCCTTGCCGCGGCCTGTCATTCTTCTTCTTCAAGCGTCTCAACCACAATAATATAAAAAAACAGAAAGCAAGGCAAGCTCCTCACCCGGCGCTAGCGAGTCGGCTACGGTTGTGGCGCCCAGCGCTTTTTTTTTTTTGTGTTTTTTTTTTTTTTTTTGCACTTTTCATTCTCCTCCCTGATGGGGAGGAGCGGGCTGCTTTAAGGCTTGCAATGCCCTTTTCAGCCATACTTTTATTGGGTTTACATTAATTTCTTTATTTAACAGTTCATAGTTTTTTGCAGTTCGTTAACAAAAGTGCATTTTCATTGTTTTTTTTTTTTTCTTTTACAATTCCTTATATTCAGTTATATGCTTGTTGTTACTGTCTTATTCTAAGGATCTTAATCTAAATCTTAATCTAAATATACAGTTAGTGTGTACATTGGTACATTTTTCTTAATGATATTTTTATTTATGTATATATATATCTACTTAGTGGTTCCATACTAACTAGGTAATACTTATTGTATGTTGTGTTAGCTGTGCTGTGGTGCAGGCGGTCGACTTACTTGTTCGTGTGTGTGTGCTTGTGTGTGTGTATGTCATGTGTTTTGCTGTGTCGTTGTGTGTTTTGTTTTCCATTTCTGTTTGTATGTGCGTTTTACTGTTCTTGTCGTTCGTCTAGATGCGGGTGTTGTGGCACGTTTTGTGTTATAGGTTCCATGGTTGGGGCGGTTTCTGGGAATGATTTAGTTGTATTGTGTGCCACTGTACACGCTGGTACTATGTATTTACGTTTGGGTATTCTTTTGGTCGGCGGTCTAGTAGTGATTAGGTCTTCCATGTCGGGGCGTCTCTGTAGAATGTGTTTACCGCAGTTCCCTCTGAGTCGGGCAAGTCTTGTCTGTAAGGGTTCTATTTTAGTGATTCGGTATACGTCGTTGCTAGGGGTTAGTGGTGGCAGTCTTTGTATGCTTCGGAGTAGTCGTCTTTCAGTGCTGTAAAGTCGGTTTGCGATTGTTTTGGAGATGCCTCCTAGGGGTGCTGTCGCATATTCTATTAGAGGTCTGATGAATGTCTTGTATGTATGTATCGCCGTCTTATTGTCACATCCGCGGAAACGCCCTTGGATAAGTCTTATTAGGTTTTGTCTGTTTCTGATTTTGTCTAGTAGGTGCGTCAGGTGTGTTTTCCAGTTCATGTGGTCGTCCAGGTGCACCCCTAGGTATTTGGCTGTTTTACTTAGTCTTAGCTGTGTGTCCCATAGAGTTAGTCGGATGTCATCTTGTGATTGTGTTCGTCGTTTCGTCATGTTTCTGTGTCTGAAAAGTATTGTTTGGGTTTTGGTCGGATTTGGCTTTATCCGCCATTTTGCCATCCATGCCTCAAGTTTTCGGAGATATAGTCCCGTCTTTCGTTGGATTGCAGTCGTTCTCAGTCCAGTGCACCAGTATGCAGTATCATCTGCATACATTGCTACTGTCTCGTCAGGTGTCGTAGTTTTTGGTATGTCTGCAGTGTACAGCGTGTACAGTAGCGGTGACAGTATTCCTCCTTGGGGTACGCCTGCTTGTGGTGTAAAAGGGTCTGAACATTGGTCTCCTACGTGCACCCTGCATGTTCTGTTGGTAATGTATGCGTTTATTGTTCTTATCATTGTGGCTGGTATTCCCAGTTGCGACAATTTGAACAGTAGACCCCGATGCCACAACTTATCAAAGGCACGCTCGATGTCGAGGAAAACGGCGAGCGTGCATTTGCCTGTGTTGTACCCTTTTGTCACGTCGTTGGTCAGTTTAAATAGGGGGTCGTTTGTCGAGTGGTTGGGTCGGAATCCGGATTGTGTCGTGGGGAGTAGGTCTTTGTTTTCTGTGTATTTTTTGAGTCTGTCTGTGATGATTCGTTCATATGTCTTTCCTGTGACGTCTATCAGAGAGATCGGTCGGTACGATTTCGGGTCTGTGCGTGGTTTGTCCGGTTTTGGTAGCATTATAGTTTTGCTCGTCTTCCATGTGTCAGGGATGGTCTCGTTTGTCAGGCAGTAGTTGAAGATTATTGCTAGTGTCGGAGTCAGTATGTGTAGTGGTGCTTTCTGTAGGTGTATGCGTCGGATGTCGTTTTCCCCTGGTGCCGAGTTTTTCCCTGAGAAAATGGCATTTGCTAAGCGCGCGCGCCGCCCCCCTATATAGACTCTGGGGCCCCGCGGCCCGCCCTCCCCTCCCCCCACCACCGCGCACCGAGGGCATATAAGCGCAGCACCGGGGCGCGCGGGCCCGTTGTCAAGGCAGCACCGGACGCCGTCGCGCACGCATATCCTCCACGCCGCATCCGCATCCGCATCCGCAGTAGCCATGGCCCGGACAAAGCAAACGGCCCGCAAGTCCACCGGCGGAAAGGCGCCGCGCAAACAGCTCGCCACCAAGGCGGCGAGGAAGAGCGCGCCCGCCACCGGCGGCGTCAAGAAGCCCCACCGCTACAGGCCGGGCACCGTCGCCCTGCGAGAAATCAGGCGCTACCAGAAGAGCACAGAGCTGCTCATCCGCAAGCTGCCATTCCAGCGCCTAGTGCGCGAGATCGCCCAGGACTTCAAGACCGACCTGCGCTTCCAGAGCTCCGCAGTCATGGCCCTGCAGGAGGCCAGCGAGGCCTACCTCGTCGGCCTCTTCGAAGACACCAACCTGTGCGCAATCCACGCCAAGCGAGTCACCATCATGCCCAAGGACATCCAGCTCGCGCGCCGCATCCGCGGCGAGCGCGCCTAAACCCGCACACCGCCAAACAAACAAAACGGCCCTTTTCAGGGCCACTAACGTCTCTCCGTCGCGAGCAAAACTTTGTCGGTCGCAACGACTAGTTCCCCACTCACTCTCCAGTCCAGTCGTCCCACCCCCGGCCCGGCCCGGAGCCGCCGTTTCCAAAAAAAAAAAGCACCGCACCGGCCGAACCAAGTCGCAAGCGTCAATAGCGCCACCCACACAGGCCACGGCACAAAACGTGACGCCCGGAAAGCAAAGCAAAGCAAAAAAGACTATTCCAAAACCACCACCAAGACAAACAAACAAACGCGGCGCAAAATAAATAGGTAAAAAATAATAAAAGTAAAATACACTTTGTGTAACACCAACCGCGCGCCGCCGCCCACGCCCGCCAACGACCCCACAATCCAACCACCGCGGCACGCAAACACCATCCACACATGAAACAAACAAACGCCAGCAAGCAAGACAGACAGACAACAAGGCAACCGACCGACCACGACACGACAATCAACACCTTCCCGACGTGCTTTGATGGCCCTGAGAAGGGCCGTTTTTGTTTTTGTCCGGGACCGCGCGACAGCCTCTGGTTGCGCGCCGGCCACCAGGCGACGGTGTCAACCGCCAACCCTTCCCTGCCCTTTTTACTTCTTCTTCTTGGCGGCGCCCGCCTTCCGACCGGTCGCCGCCTTCACGCCGCCAGCCTTCTTTGCGCCGGCCGCACGGGCCCCCTTCTTCTCCTTGCTGGCCGGAGCGGCGCGCTTCTTCTTCGCACCACCGCCGCCACCACGAGCCTTGCCGCCCTCGGCCGCCCCGCCGCCGGCGCCGGCAAGCTTGAAAGAGCCCGACGCGCCCTTCCCCTTCGTCTGCACCAGCTCGCCAGCCACGACGGCCGACTTGAGGTACTTCTTGACAAAGGGCGCCAGCTTCTCCGCGTCCAGCTTGTAGTGCGCGGCAATGTACTTCTTGATCGCCTGCAGCGACGACCCGCCGCGCTCCTTCAGACTCTTGATGGCGGCCGTCACCATCTCAGAGGTGCGCGGGTGCGCAGGCTTGGCGCGCGGCTTCTTCGCAGACGACGCAGACTTGGCCTTCTTCGTAGTGCCGGTGGCGGCGGGTGCCGCGGCAGTCTCGTTCGTAGCCGCCTGGTCTGCCATCTTTTGCTTGTTCTCTTTTCTTTTTTCCCCTTGGTTTCGCTTCCTTCTCTCCTTCGACGACGCACAACAGCGAGGGGCGCGCAGCAGAGAATAGCCGCGCACGCGCCTGGCCCAGCCAGTGTCGCGGGCGGGCGCGGACGGCCGAGAGAGCGGCCGCCACTCGGCGCGCCGCCGCGCCGCCGCGCCGCGCCTCCCGCGCTTGCTACCGCCCAACGTCCGACAGCCTGCGCGGAGCAGCCCCCAACCTGCGCCGCAACCACCCGCGCCATTCAAACCACCGAGGATGGGGCTACACACACCGACACCACGGTCGCCAACCAGTCGCCGCGGCGGCGCCGCAAACCACGGCCAAACTGCAGCCACCGCGCGCCACAGCCTGGGTCGGCCCGCCGAGAATCGCCGCCCCCGCCCAAATGCCGCCCCCACAGCCCCAGCCGACGACCCGCCACAATGGCCAAACCTTCGTCAAAACTCCCACACCGTCGCCGCGGCAGCCCGGCCACCGCGGCCGGCGCCACAGCCACACGAGCCGAGTCGTGCGGCGATGACGGCCGTGCACAAACGCACCTCCGCCGCCCCATCGCCTTCCGCCGTTTTCCCGATCGGCCCGCAGCCGTCGGGCCACGGCCGCGGGCCGTCCTCCTCCTCTCGCCTCGCCCGCCAACACCCACAGCCCTTCCAACACATTTTTCTTTTCTTTTTTCTTTCTTTTTTTTTTTACTTTTTTACGATCGCCGCCTGCGCAACATGGCACCGGCCGACGGAGCGCCAACCCCCCCGCCACAGGCGAAAACAAAACAACGATAAACAAACAAACAAAATAAATTACCAGCCAGCCCCAACTACAGACACACCGAATCTGCCCTCACAGCCGACCTTACACGCCTCAACGTCAAAACAAAGGTGGTTTCTTTCTTTCAACGGTTACCTTACCTTAGGTTACGTCAGGTTAGGCTAAGAAGGCGTCAGGGTTAGGTTAAGCGTTGACGTGACGTCACGTCTTAACGTAGGCGTTAAGCTAAGGTTGCGGTCACGTACGTTAGGTTAAGGCGACTTGGGGGTTGGCCTAAGAGCTTAGGTTAGGTTACGTTAGTTTAGGTGGCTGCGTTAAGGGGCTTAAAGAAGTTTAGGAGGTTAAGGCGTCGAGGCGGCCGCACCCCCTTAGCTGCTGCGGCTCGGCCACGCCACGCCACGCTTTGGGGTTTCATAAGGTCGCGCGGCGGGTCGTCGGCACGCCGCAAAGGACAAAACTGCAAGACGACGTCGAAAAACAAACAACAGGTAAAAAATAAATAAGTAAAAATAAACGACGCCGACAGGCGGGGATCAGCAGAACAAGCAGATTCCGGAGAGCGAACGAGACACACACACACGCACGCACACACACAAACCCCCCCGAGCCGAGAGAGCACAGAGCACCACCACGTGTCGGCCTCCGCTCACCCGACTCGGCTGGGCTGGGCTGGGCTGGGCTGGGCTGGCGGCCGGGCCGGATGCACGTACACGTACGGCTACAGCCACTACCCGTACACAGCCGCTCTTCACGCAACACCAGCCAAATGGCGCGCCCGCGGCTCGTCGCGGTCGCCGTCGCCGTCGCAACGCCACGCCGGCACACTTTCGGCACCACCGTTTTCGCGCGCACCGCAAACAAAACGCAGCCGACACACACAGAGAGAAAAAAAAAAACACAGAGCGCGAGACGGGCGGCGGCGCACCTTTCGCCAGCCGGCAGGCAATCGACTCGCCCAGTACGACAAACGCGCACGCCACCCCACCCACCAACCAACCAACCAGTCGTCGTCGTCGTCGTCGTCCCGAAATCAAACAAACTCTCAAAAGCACAGCCCCTGCTGCCAACGGACGCAGGCGCCACGCAGCTCCCTTCCCGCCACACTCGATTCGCAGCGCAACTCACCCGGCACACCGTCAAACGACGGGCTGGGCTCGCCGCATCGCCGCAACCTACACACCTTCCCCGCCACGACGCACAGCCCCACCAGACGCCCGTGCCGCAACGACACTACTGCACTACCACTACCGCACTACTCCTCTCGCCCTTGCCATACACGACACAACACGCCAAAAAATGAAAATCCAAATACAAACAAAAACACCGCCCCCACGACCCAAACACATGCACGGCGCGCCAACACACGCGAGGCAAGGCACGCAGCAAACGGCGTCCCCTCCGCGTCGCGCCATCAACCTACACACACAAGGCAACCAACAACAGCCAGCCTGCCAGCCCGCCCCACTCTCACGCCGCAAAAACAGAAAACACACCGAAACCGCCAAACGCCGCACATTCGCGCTTCGCACTTACCACACACCTCTCGGCATCCGTTTCGCACACAACGACGCGACGCACAATACATCATCACGGGCTACGCACGCACACCGCGACCCACTTTTTTACGACGCCCTCGGCAGAGCACACGTGCCCACGCCCACACACAGTCGACACAACGACGCAGCGCGCAGCAGACGCGGCCGCAACACGTACCTCCCCGACGACGCGCCAACACCGCCAGCCACTGCTCACTCGCCCAAGCAACCCGTGCACACAACTGCCACACGCGTCCACCACGCCGCCGCCAACCACCCGCCCGCCAGGGGGCGCTCACGTCCGCGACAACAGCGCGGCACCGCCGGACCGGGCCGGGCCGGGCCGAACCGAGCCGAGCCGCCGCCTCCTCTCCACTCGGCACGCCACGTCCTGCTTGCAAAACACATGGCTCGTCCCTCTGTACACACAACGCGCCTGCCTGCGGTCGCCGCCGGCATCTATCTACCTGCGCATCGGAGCCAGGCCGGCAAGCCCACACTTAAATAATGCACTTCACCAGCCAAACAAACCCACTCTTCCTTTCTTTGCACAGCGCATGCAACAGCAGCCCCAGGAGCCGGGCCCGCCGCCAGCGTCTCCTCCTCCTCTGGGCACAGCCAGCCAGCCGTTCCCACCGCCCCGCCCCTGCTCTGCAGAACAAGAAAAAACGAAAAAGTACCAACACACGCACCCAAAGCGTAAGCCAGACAAGACCAGCCTCTCCAAGGCCACACACACGCAAAAAAACAAAAAAACAAAAACACTACAACAGAATAAAATGAAAAAGAAAAAGCAAGCTGTCGCCTCGCCCCCGCCCGTCCCCCCACCCCACCACATTCGCCCCCTCCGCTTGTTTTCCTTTCTACAATTTCCCTCTTTTCCACCCAATATCCCGCCGCGGTTTACGGGCACCGGCCGATTTTGCGCCCGCCCACATGTGTGCCTACTCCCCACCACCATTCCCTCCGCAGCCCGCAGCCCGCAGCCCGCAGCCCGCTTTTCCCCCCCTCCCTGCCCACACCACACCACACCACACCACACCACACCGACGGTGCTGACGTCGACACGCACCCAAGACAGGGGCCACGACCGTCTTTTTTCCTGGGCCCATCCCCGCACCGCACCTCCTTCCAATCAACGCTGTGGCGCCTGTGTCCGCGCGAGACGCGTGCGCGCCGCCTCTCTCAACATCCGTCCGCCGTCCGCCGGCCGGCCCGTTTTTCGGCCCCCAGGCCATCCGTCAACCACCACTGCCACTGCCCCTGCCCCTGCCCGCCCCGCACCACACCACACACCGCTGCTTGCCCCGGCCGTTGCCACCAAAGGCGCCAACCGCAGCCCGCGCGCGCCAGAAACTACAGGGACCCAGCCGACCGACGAAAATCAGAGCAATTGGCCGGGAGGATCAAAAAGAGAGGTCCGAAAACCACCGTAGCGAGGCGTGGGAGGAAACGTTACGAGAAGCAGAAAGGGACCAGGAAAAATTCTGGAAATTTCTTAAAACTCGTAAACTAAACACGAAACATCTACATCTACATGGGGAAGGAACGACCCCACAGACCGAGCTGAAGCACTGGCGGATTCACTAGAAAGGCAATTCCAAGCACCAGAAGCGGTAGATGACGAAACTGATGACCACCAGGAAATGGTACTCAGAAGGGTAAAACCGCATCCTAAGTGCCCCGATCAGAACATCTTTCACAATCCAATAAACGCAGAAACCCCGTATCTTATCACATCACAAACATACACACATCCTAAGAAGGCATCAGGCCCAGATTCCATCAAACCGCAACTACTACATCACCTACCTCCAGCAACTATCAATTATCTATCTAACATCAATATATAATGCTTGCTTCAGACTAAACTACTTGGAAACAGGCCCGAGTCATCACATTACCAAAGCCAAACAAGGACTTATTATTTCCGCAAAACTATAGGCCAACTTCCTTGGAAAGGTCCTCGGAAAGCTCATTCAAACTGAACTGAAGAAATTCAATTCTTAAAGGATAACAACATAATCATCCCACAACAATTCCGATTCCGCGAAGAACACAGCACCACCCACCAGGTGACCAGACTAGTCGAGCACATATGTCAGGCCAGAAACATTAGACACAGTACTGGAGCAGTCCTGCTTGACATTGGAAAAGCATTCGGATAACGCCTTATCTACAAGCTCCACCAGTACAACTGCCCCATCCACATTATTGCTTCTTTTCTCCGCAACAGAGCATTCTATGTCCATGTACCAGGAGCGGCAAGTAACACTAGATCCATAGAGGCTGGAGTCCCGCAAGGCTCAGTGCTGGGGCCCATTCTCTACTCAATATACACAAACAAACAGCTGGGAGGACACTTGTCACTATTTGCAGACGACACTGCAGTCTACCGCAGCAGTTCTAACCTGCAATATAGAGTCACAAAAATAGAGCAACACCTACAATCCATCCAGAAATGGGCTAACCAAAAAAAAAAAAAAAACAATAAACGCGGAGAAAACCCAAGCAATACAATACGATTCACATTCAAAAAGAATACCTCCTAACCTGCATATACGCCTCAGAAATAACAATCTTCCATGGTCAGGCACAATAAAGTATCTAGGCATCAAGCTGGACAAGAGGTTGACATTTAGAGACCATGTTACACACGTTTGTAACAAGGCTGCAGCAGCAATATTCAGACTGTACCCAATCATCAAAGGAAACAGAATAAATATGCGCGCCAAAAAGAAAATCTTCAAAACCGTCATAGGAACCAGCCATCACTTACGGCTCTGAAAATCTGGTCAATGGCCGCAGACACCAACATAACAAGAGTAAAAAAAAAGGGTGCACAACAAATACTTCAGAATTGCTGCTGATGCCGGCCGGTACCAGACAAACCGAGACATATACACAAACCATAACATACTCAAAATCCCGGAAATCATCCAAAGAAAAATCCATAAAGTTTTTTTTTTTTTCCACCAAACCACGGATTCGAACCACCCACTCATCAGAAATCTGGGACAAAATCCACCCGACCCAAGAACGACATTTCCCATCACGACAAAACACCACAAACTACAACATACCATGATAAACAAAAATAAAATACAAACACCATAACACTCACTCAAACAACAAACATCTACACACACCCAAGAGACCCTATCATCCCATCATTTTGTTACCCAACATAATCAGACAGAAGGCAGGGATCAAGGACAGATCCGGTCCTTCGAGTACAGGGGGTAAAAAAATACCCATCAGACCAGCTCGCTCTCTCTCTCTCTCTCTCTCTCTCTCTCTCTCTCTCTCTCTCTCTCTCTCTCTCCGTGCCGACGCTGCCCCGCACACGCGTTCGCGCTCGCGTTCGGCCGACACCACACGACAGGTCTTTGGGGCCCCGCCACTGCGCACACGCACGCCTCCTCCTCTTCCTTAGTTCTTTTTCGCTTTTCTTTTCTCCCCCGCCCCCCGCTCTCACCGCCACATCATCCCGCAACCCTTGGGGGATGTTTCCCAACATCAACGCGCCCCAATTCCACTCTCTGCCCGTGCCGCACTCTCCACTTTGCTTCTCCCCGTCCCCTACACACACGACTACCGAAACCCCGGTTGACACACCTTCTCGTAGGACAGGGGTGCGTGCGTGCGTGCGTGCGTGCGTGCGTTGTCTTGACGGTGACAGCAACAGCAACGGATCCGTCCATCCCATTCCCCCCCCACTCGGTAAAGAACCATGTTCAACCCACACTACACAACAAGGGGGGCACACACGAACGCGAAAGAAAGGGCAGGGCAGGGCAGGGCAGGGCAGGGCAGGGCAACTATCTCGTACACATTCTTCCTCAGAACCCACATATCACATCAACGAACGGCAGGCCAATTGCGGACTCAGCCGTGTCAGGCAAATCCAACCCAACCAACACCTCCCACGGAAACCCTGACACTGATCCAGCAGTACGTCCACATACATCGCCACACCAAATACGGGTGACGAGTGAGCAACAAATGGAACAATACACAACAAGGCTGACCTAATAAAAACTGCACGTCACGTCATACCTTCCAGACAGACGCAGTTCCGACGGGACGGCGGAACCGTATACGTACCTTTCAGCCACAACAACCGACCGACTGGACACGCCCGCGTCTCCAGCCAGCCAACCACCAGGGCCACACAGCCCGCAAGTTTCAGCGTCAACACTTCTTAACGTACGTTGCAAACTTTTCAAAACATTGCCCCACACACACACCACGAAAAGCGTCAACCTCTCTCACACTGGATACACTCAACACTTTTTGTCGGCGGAGCTTGAGGCCAATGGTTGACACACCCCCACCGGCCACACAGGTTTCCCTTTGAAAATTGCAGTGACGGAGGAGACGCGGCATTACGAGAGGGTTGTTTCCGAGAGCGCGAGCTGGACGGAGCTGCGGCGCCGCCGCCGAGGGGTAATGAACGCACGCGATGCCGCATGACAGCCCATCACCCAAAGTTTCACCCACAACTGCACAGGTCGCACCCCCTTTTCGCGCCATACTAGTGTCGATCGTCAATTACAGCTCACGGTGTTCGCATTTGCCACTTGACGGGGGGGAAAAGAAAACAAAACAAAACAAACATCTGACACGCCATGTGTTTCTCTCTCTCTGTTATATCTAGGTCATTGGGCAGCCACTGTAAAAAAAAAAAAAAAAATATTTTTACGACATGGTTGGGTAAGTGATTTAAAGACAACAATTGTGGGTCACACACCATAGACCATTTCGATAGTGTTCTTGTTCTTCTCTTTTTCCTTTTTTTATCGCTCAATTGAAATAAAACCTGGGGATGATGCAATGCTGCGATATGGCACAACCGTCGTCCATTGTACACAACTCGGGAACAAAAAGAAACCAATTCAGGGAACGTTCGTTCCTTCACAACGTTTCTTTCAACGCACTTGGTCTTTACCATCCTGTATATTCAACACACATTTCCTTTCATCAAACTAGGGCATTTCCATAACAGTTTGTTTCCGTTTCTGTGAGCACAATACTGCTTCTTCGACGTCATTTCACCATCTTAACTAGAGACAGACAACAAAATAGGAAAACAGCCTTGAGAACCCCGTCCACCAAATTTCAGTTAGCACGGCATCCAAGATTCTTTTCCGGGGAGTGCAGTGCAGCTGACGCTGCTCAGACCATATACCGTCGCCAGTCTCACTCAACTCTTGCGCATTCCATTCTACGCTACGTGACAATGCAAAAATGAATGAATCAAACCCGCCCAGAGAGCGTCTTGTGCGAGGGGACACACGATATAGAGAACAACAAAACACACAGGGGACACCACCACAGTTGGAAAGAACGTTTCCACCACGGCAGCCGCGCCGTTACGCGCTTTTTTTTTTTTTTTTTTTTCCTCCCCCCCACTGCACACCTCCGACACCACGGGAACGTTCACCGTCCCGTTGCCCTACACTGGCGTTTCTTTTCAACCCCCCACCCTATTCCTCGCTCCCCGGACATTCGACCGATCACAAAGTGCAACCTCTCGTTACCGTCGGGTGCCCCTCTTCATCCCCGGGGCGCCAACAACAAAACAAAAACACCACCGACGCCGTCGTCTCGCGTCACCTCACTCAACTGAGCGGAAAATACACGTACATCCAGAATGACGACACCGCCTCCACAAACAAAAACCAGACGTCAGACGTCAGGTCGAAAGAGGGCACCGTACGTCGTGGCGCGTGGTCTCCTAACTCACCTCGCGCGTACAAATACAATACAATGCAATGCGTGTCACCTCACGTTCACACACACCTCCACGCTCCACTTTTACGTCGCCCAACCAACCAACTAACTTAACGCACCCGCTCGGCGTAGAAGCAGCTGTAGGCGGCAACGTGTTTCTCACCCTCGCCACCAACGGTGTGACATCCGACAGTCGCGGTTTGCTTTCCGTTCCACACCTCCGGCCATACCATACAAAGGGGACAAAAAAAAATATATCAAACAAGCCAACTCCAGCGATCCGCCCCCCTAACACCAACACGTCTCGAAACACCCACGCCCACGACCCGGCTGTGGCTAAAGTGCGTATCCCAACGTCACACCAAAACCAAAGGCGCCGGCGCCGCACCACACCACAAGCTACAGCTACAGCTGTGCCGCCCGTCCACCCGCTCACAACAACAACAACAACAACAACAACAACAATTCCGCCCTTCCCGCAAAGGCATTTTGGTGGCCCTGAAAAGGGCCGTTTTTTTTTTCTTTTCTTCGCCGCGCCGCGGACGAGCCTCCCATTTCCAAGAGCCACCTCCTTACTTGGAGCTCGTGTACTTGGTCACCGCCTTCGTGCCCTCGCTCACCGCGTGCTTGGCCAGCTCGCCAGGCAGCAAGAGCCGCACAGCGGTCTGGATCTCGCGGGACGTGATGGTCGAGCGCTTGTTGTAGTGCGCCAGGCGAGAAGCCTCGGCCGCAATGCGCTCGAAAATGTCGTTCACGAAGCTGTTCATGATGCTCATCGCCTTCGAAGAGATGCCCGTGTCAGGGTGCACCTGCTTCAGCACCTTGTAGATGTAGATGGCATAGCTCTCCTTCCTCTTGCGCTTCTTCTTCTTGTCGCCCTTCGAAATGTTCTTCTGCGCCTTGCCAGCCTTCTTGGCGGCTTTCCCGCTAGTCTTGGGCGGCATCACGAACAAACAGGCAGGCAGGCAGGCAGGCAGGCAGGCACGCGCAGTCAGTCAGTCAGTCAGTCAGGCGCTCCGCTCCAGTCAGCGTCTCCCCACACAGTGGCACCCGCCGCCGTTGTTGCATGATTGGGTTTTTGCCCATTATGTTTCTGAAGGTCCGGTGGAATTTTCCTAATGCCTTCTGTGTAAGGTAGGGATGCGAAATGAGGGTTTTACCTACATGTGTATGTCTTGTGTTTGTGTGATATTTTTTCTGTATTTAGTGTGATAGATGGTGTGGTGTTTTATACTCTGAAATGACGAGTGGTTATGTTTCTTGGATGTTTATAGGTGACGTGTAGAGGGTCAGATCCTAGCGACGAGATGAGGTGATGTGGTGAGATTTCTGTTTTGTCATAGAATGACTGTGTTCTGTTCTGTATGATGGTGGTGATAGTTTGCATGTTTGTGTCATTGTGTATGTGTGTGTTGGGGACGAACCAAGGTGCCTCAGTTATGATTCTTAGGGCCTTGTTTTGCAGAATTTGTATCTTGTGGAGGTGAGTTTCTGCGGCCATGCCCCATAGCTCACATCCATAAAGTATTGCTGGAAGTACCACCATCTTCCAAATTAGCAGTTTTGCTCTGGTGGTTAGGCCACTGCCCTTGAAGAGAGGATACAGCTGGTATATTCTAGCGGAACCCCGATTACATATGTCGGTAATGTGTTGTTGCCAGAGTAATTTATGATCAAATTTCAGTCCTAAATACGTTACCGTGTCACACCAGGGGAGGTCCTGCCCTTCTATCGAGATTTGACGGTTGGGAGGTCTCCTTCTGGTAGTGAACATGATTGCATTGCATTTGGCGGAATTTACTTTTATCTTCCAAATGTTGCACCATTGAGTGATTTCCTCAAGGTGCCGCTGGAGTCGCATAACAATGTAATTGGGGTTGGGGTGACTAGAATAGATAGCTGTGTCATCTGCAAAGAGAGCAAGATGCGTGTTGTCTCTCTTTGGTATGTCATTGGTATATATGCTGTAGAGTATGGGCCCCAATACTGAGCCTTGTGGGACTCCTGCCTCTATTTGCTTAATACTACTGTTATTCTTATTTAACCTAACAAAGAATTTCCTATTTGCTAAAAATGATGCTATCATCTTAATAATATGAAGGGGGCATTCATAATGATGGAGTTTGAACAGTATGCCGTCGTGCCAGACACGGTCAAAAGCCTTTTCTATGTCTAAAAAGACCGCCCCCGTGCTCTGCCCCTCTGCCCTGGCCTTGCAGACCTGCTCGATCACCCGGGTGGCTTGGGTTATGGTGCTATGCCCAGCACGAAAGCCAAACTGGTCTGGGATTATTATTTGTTTGTCATTGAGGAAAGTGTGCAGTGAGGTTAGGATTAAGCGTTCCAGGATTTTTCCTAGGAAGCTTAGGAGTGAGATAGGTCTATAGTTTTGTGGGAATAAAGGATCCTTGTTGGGTTTGGGAATGGTGATAACCTTTGCAGTTTTCCATTTGGTAGGGAAGTGGTTGTGCTCTAGACAGGAGTTGAGGATGGATGTGAGGTAGTGGATAGCTGTTGGTGGGAGATTTTTGAGTTGTGGTGGCCTTAATCCATCCGGGCCAGGGGATTTGGAAGAGCCGAGCCCTTTGATGATTGAGTGAACTGCTTGGGCAGAGACAGGCTGAAACGAGGTATGTGCGGCTCTTCTTAGGAGTCTTGGTACGGTTCTCTCCACGAGGTCTTCCTGGTCGTCAGCGTCTTCGTCGTCTATGATGTTTTCCCTAAACTGAAGTTCTAGGGAATTTGCCATGGCCTCAGCCTTGTCCGAGGGATCGTACACAAGGCCGTTTTCCCCGTGTAGTGGCTTTATGGACCTGGCAGGTTCCCTTCGTGCTTTGACCAATCTCCAGAACTTCTCTGGGTTGTTTTGGATCGTTTGGAGTTTTTGTTCCCAGCAGGCACTTCTGTATTCTGCCAGGTGAATTCTGAGTTCCTGGGCTAGGCTACTGGCAATCCTCCTGTCAACAGGATCCCTGTAGATTTGCCAGCGTTTTCGCGAGCGCCTTTTTGCTCTCAGGAGTTCTTGGATTTCGTCTGGTAGGTCCTGTTTTCTGTTTAAGTGGCGCGTTTTTGTGGTGGAATTTTTGTAGCACTCTTTGAGTATGTTGGTAAAGTGATCTACCTCGTTTTCTATTTGGTTGGCGTTTCTCATGGCCGGGAGTTCTTCTGTATGAATGGCTACTAGGTTTGTATACATCTCCCAGGTCGTACTATATGTAGAGTAGGTCCTACTTTGGCTCTCGTGACTGGCACCAGCTAGTTCCAGGGTCACAGGGTTGTGGTCTGAGTCCAAGTCATTATGTACTGTGGGGCTGTAGACCCATGGATAATTCTTTATAATGAAGATGTCTAAAATATCTGGTCGGTAGTCTTCATTTGTGTGGTAGTGCGTGGGTTCCTCAGGGGCTACAACTGTGACGTCGTTCAGCCGTTCTGTGAGGTTGTGGATGACTCTACCCCCAGCTGTAGTGACTCGACAACCCCATGCCCTGTGTTTGGAGTTCAAGTCTCCGCCTATGATGACTCTCCTTCCTAAGCCTATTAGTATTTCTAAATCTGGTGTGGGTATAGCTCTGCCGGGAGGATGGTAGGCTGCCACCAGTGTAACTGGGGTTTTGTTTATCTCCAGCTCCACTCCAGTTGCCTCCATCCTAGTGAGCTGGGGAATAACTATTTGCCTATGAGGTAACCTATTTTTAATTAAAACTAACGTCCCACCCCCAGGACGGTCTATTCTATCTAGCCTATAACAACAGTAATTCCTAATTCTAAAGTTGATATGTGGCTTGAGGTGTGTCTCATTAATAAGTGCAACATCTACCCCATTATCGTCTAGAAAGATTTCTAGCGAGTGTTTTTGTTGCTGAATGCCATTTGCATTCCAGTTTACTATTGTGGCACCCGCCGCACGCCGCCGCCGCACCTTTACCAGCTCGCCCTGCTGCGGCCGCCGACCAATGGGGCGCGCGCGCAACCGGCCGCCGCACCCGAGCCCATAAAGGACCCCCACCCCGCCGGCGCCGGCACGCACTCCGCTGCTCGACTCGCTGCGGCTCGCACCGTTTGGGGCGTTGTGCTTTTCTTTCTCGCTTCTTTCGAAACTAGCCCATCGCCATGTCCGGACGCGGAAAGGGAGGCAAAGTCAAGGGCAAGTCAAAGTCCCGCTCAAGCAGGGCTGGGCTCCAGTTCCCGGTCGGCAGAATCCACCGCCTCCTGCGCAAGGGAAACTACGCCGAGCGCGTCGGCGCCGGGGCGCCCGTCTACCTCGCCGCCGTCATGGAGTACCTCGCGGCTGAGGTGCTCGAGCTGGCCGGAAACGCGGCCCGCGACAACAAGAAGACGCGCATCATCCCGCGCCACCTGCAGCTCGCCATACGCAACGACGAGGAGCTCAACAAGCTCTTGTCGGGCGTCACCATCGCACAGGGAGGTGTCCTGCCCAACATCCAGGCCGTCCTGCTGCCAAAGAAGACCGAGAAGAAGACCTAAAAGAGAGACAGCGCAATCGGCAACCGCCGCGTGCTCCCTTGGCACGCAGCGCGCCATTTGCCGCCTCGGCTCAAAAACAAAACACAATCGGCCCTTTTCAGGGCCACCACACAAACCTACGTCCAAAGCAGAATTCCAGTCGTTAGTCGCACCACTTTTTTTTTTTTTTTTTTTTTTTTTTCTCTCTCTCTCTCTTTCTGTGTACGGTTTTTCCTTCTTACACACACAGGCGCCGCCATCTTGTACACACGTACTTGGCCACCTCCTCCACTCCACTCCACGCACGCACAGTCTCGCGACCATTAACCAGCACACGTGGCGCACAACAACACACCTCAAAAATAACCCCTCGGCACTCAGCCGCGCCGCAACACACAGCCCATCCACCGACAAGAAGCATACAAGCAAAGAGGGAGGGGAAGGAAGGAAGGAAGGAAGGAGCTCACACAACGCAAGGGCACGCTTCCTTCCCTCCCAACCGCACCGCACACCACGTCAAAAAAACTCCAAACAAAACTAAAAGGCCAAGTAGACTAAAAAGGAAAAGAAAAACCAGCAACACAGACTCTTTCGCACTTTTCAACTTCCGAACACTGTGGTGGCCCTGAAAAGGGCCGTTTTTCAATCTCTCTTTCCTTCCTTCGGTCTCACACCGCCTAACCGCCGAAACCGTACAGGGTGCGCCCCTGCCTCTTCAGGGCGTACACCACGTCCATGGCCGTCACAGTCTTGCGCTTGGCGTGCTCAGTGTACGTCACCGCGTCGCGGATCACGTTCTCCAGGAACACCTTCAGCACTCCGCGCGTCTCCTCGTAGATCAGACCAGAGATGCGCTTCACGCCGCCCCTGCGCGCCAGGCGGCGGATCGCGGGCTTCGTGATGCCCTGGATGTTGTCGCGCAACACCTTGCGGTGCCGCTTGGCGCCACCCTTGCCGAGCCCCTTTCCTCCCTTGCCGCGGCCTGTCATTCTTCTTCTTCAAGCGTCTCAACCACAATAATATAAAAAAACAGAAAGCAAGGCAAGCTCCTCACCCGGCGCTAGCGAGTCGGCTACGGTTGTGGCGCCCAGCGCGCGCGCCGCCCCCCTATATAGACTCTGGGGCCCCGCGGCCCGCCCTCCCCTCCCCCCACCACCGCGCACCGAGGGCATATAAGCGCAGCACCGGGGCGCGCGGGCCCGCCAGCAAGGTGAGTTTCGGCAGTTCCTCCTTGATGAGGGGGTAGACATCTGTCTTGTTGCCGAAACCCACCTTAAACCTGGGGTGAACGCCAGGGTACCAAACTTCTGCTGCTACCGGTCAGACCGGCCGACAGCACGAGGCGGCACGGCAGTATACGTACGTGCCTCCCTCCGCCACCACCCCGTCACCCTCCCTGCCCTTGCCACAATAGAGGCCACTGGTGTCGTGGTGCACACCGTGCGTGGCCCCATCACCTTTGTGGCGCTTTACAGGCCGCCCCACCGCGGCGTTCTCCACGGCCCTGACTTTGCTCAGGTCCTGTCACTTGGCCACTCCCTCTTCGTTGGGGGCGACTGTAATGCCAAGCATGCCGCCTGGCACAGTCGCCTAACCAACAACGATGGCCGTCGCCTCCTCCGTGTGGTGGAAGCCCACGCCGCCCATGTTGTTGCCCCCTTCGACCCCACCATCTTCCCGACAAATGGCCCTCCTGACGTCCTTGACATTGCATTGGTTAAAGGACTCCCCCTCCCTATCACTGCCACTACCCGTGCTGCCCTTGCCTCCGACCACGTCCCAGTAATTTGCACGGTCGACCTTGTCGGCTCCCTAGTGCCACCACGTGACACCTTGGACCTCCGTGGCATCGACTGGGCGTCTTATCGGAGACGGGTCGAGGCAGCACTCCCTACCATACCCGACGCCGCCAGGGTGGGGGCTGATCTCGCCCTCGCACAGTTCACGGACGCCGCCATCACTGCTGCAGTTGCAGCAACGCCTCCACATCCCCCGCGCCCTCCGACCCATGTGCGCCCTCTCCCCCTAGCCCTCCGCGCACTCATCACCGAGAAAAACAGGGTCATCCGCGAATGGCAAAGAACACGAGACCCTGCCACTAAGCGCCGGATAAATCGCATGCAGCGGGAGATCCGTGCTGCCATTCAGACCCACCGCAGTCAGGACTGGGAGCGAAAAATCTCCGCCCTTGACCTGAGCGATGCATCCGCATGGCGCCTGGTCTCCCGCATCATCCACAAACGCCCGCAAATTCCCCCCCTCCTGGTCGGCGCTGAGGCTGTGTGCGATCCTGATGCTAAGGCCAATGCCTTGGCTGATGTGTTCGCACGCAGCTTCACCCCTGTCACCGACCCCGTTGACCCCGACCATATCCAAATGGTCACCGCACGAGTCCACCAGTTCCTCACCGCCCAGGATCCAGAAGACCATATCACCCCCGTCACGGATGAGGAGATTGCCCGGGAGCTTAAGTCCCTCCACTCCCGAAAAGCCGGTGGCCCAGACAGACTCACCAATCAGCTTCTCAAGCAGCTTCCCCCAGCCTCTGTTCCCGTCCTTACATCTACTTTCAATTCCATCCTCTCCTCTAGGCAGTTTCCTTCCGTGTGGAAACACGCGGAGGTGATTGCCATCCCCAAACCTGGGAAAGACCCTCGATCCCCTTCCAGCTATCGTCCCATCAGCCTCCTTCCCGCCCTCTCCAAGCTGTTTGAGAGGCTGTATCTCAAACGTGTCCTGATCCACGTCGCTCGGGAGCGGGTACTCCCCGACGTTCAGTTTGGCTTCCGGCGAGGACACTCCACCACCCACCAACTCCTCCGTCTTGTTGAGGAAGCACTGGAGGCCATTGAGCGTCGGGAGTACTTCGGGGCCGTCTTCCTCGATGTCTCCCGGGCGTTCGATTCTGTCTGGCACGAGGGGCTACTTTACAAGCTCTTCGGGCACGGCTTCTCCATCTCCCATGTGCGCCTCATCGCCACCTACTTAGAAGGTCGTACATTCCATGCCCAGATCCCGGGAGGTACCTCCACCAGGCGTCGTATCAGGGCGGGTGTTCCACAGGGGAGCGTGCTCGGCCCTGTTCTATACAGTCTGTTCACAGCCGACACACCCACCGTGCCTCGTGTGCATCTCGCCCTGTATGCGGATGATACCGCGGTTTTTGCTCGCTCCCGGAGCAAGGCGCTCCTCCGGCAGAAACTACAACAGGCCATCGACTCTGTTGTCGATTATGCCAAACGTTGGCGCCTGGCCTTCAACCCGGCAAAGACGCAGGCACTCATCATTTGTCGGCGGCGGTGGCCGGTCGCCTATCCCCCTGTCACTGTGCTCGGCACCCCCGCCCCCTGGGCCAGAACAGCTACGTACCTGGGGGTCACCCTGGATAGGGCCCTCACCTGGCGTCCCCACATAGAGGCCATCCGGCGGAAGGCCTTGGGGCGTATCGGCCAACTCTACCCTTTTATGAACCCTACCTCTACCCTTCCCATTCCTCTTGCCCTCCTCCTCTACACATCCCTCATCCGCCCCCTCCTGGAGTATGCCTCGGTTGTGTGGGGCAATGCCGCGCCTACGCATCTCCACCGCCTGCAGACGGTACAGAATCGTGCCCTTCGAATTGCCCTTCGCCTCCCTTACCGTTTCCCAACCCGTGAACTTCACCTCCTTGCCAATATCCCCCTCCTTCAAGACCGTGTCCGATCCTCCGCCATCTCCTTCTATGACCAATCCCGTCATTCCCCCAATCCACTCATTGTCTCTCTTGGCACCCGCCTCCATCGCCTGGCCACCACTCGCTGGCCCGACCTCCTTTCCCGCCCCCCCTGACACCTCCCATCCACCCCCCCGTCCTGTTACTTCTTCCTCTTCCTACCACTTCTCCTTTTTTGTCACCCCATCCTGAAATATCTGCCGCCACCGTCATCGCCGTCGCCAAGAAGATCTGGCCAGGACGAAGGCCTTTCGTTTTCTTCATCCTCTTCCTGTCATCTTTCACTATTCTTTCGTCTGTCACTCAACGTTTCTTTTCCGGCTAGTCAATGGAGCCGTTCGTTTTCCTCTATCTCTCACTATTCCTTTTACTGTTCTGTCACCTGTTACTGTTAATTACCGTGCAACGGCCAGTCAATTGGGCCTTTCGTTTTCCTGCTTCTCTAACTATCCCTCTCACTATTCTTTCATCTTATTAAAAAAAAAAAAAAAAAAAAAAAAAACCCAAAATGCACAACGTCAAGCAAACCATACCGCCAAGTCCACTTCTTCACCACTCGTCAAGAGGAAGGCGAAGCGCGCCAGCGCTAGTACCTCCTACACGAGTCGAGGGACCACCCTCTCCTGTGCAGCGTGGCGTGGCGTGGCGTGGCGCGCGGGCCCGTTGTCAAGGCAGCACCGGACGCCGTCGCGCACGCATATCCTCCACGCCGCATCCGCATCCGCAGTAGCCATGGCCCGGACAAAGCAAACGGCCCGCAAGTCCACCGGCGGAAAGGCGCCGCGCAAACAGCTCGCCACCAAGGCGGCGAGGAAGAGCGCGCCCGCCACCGGCGGCGTCAAGAAGCCCCACCGCTACAGGCCGGGCACCGTCGCCCTGCGAGAAATCAGGCGCTACCAGAAGAGCACAGAGCTGCTCATCCGCAAGCTGCCATTCCAGCGCCTAGTGCGCGAGATCGCCCAGGACTTCAAGACCGACCTGCGCTTCCAGAGCTCCGCAGTCATGGCCCTGCAGGAGGCCAGCGAGGCCTACCTCGTCGGCCTCTTCGAAGACACCAACCTGTGCGCAATCCACGCCAAGCGAGTCACCATCATGCCCAAGGACATCCAGCTCGCGCGCCGCATCCGCGGCGAGCGCGCCTAAACCCGCACACCGCCAAACAAACAAAACGGCCCTTTTCAGGGCCACTAACGTCTCTCCGTCGCGAGCAAAACTTTGTCGGTCGCAACGACTAGTTCCCCACTCACTCTCCAGTCCAGTCGTCCCACCCCCGGCCCGGCCCGGCGCCGCCGTTTCCAAAAAAAAAAAGCACCGCACCGGCCGAACCAAGTCGCAAGCGTCAATAGCGCCACCCACACAGGCCACGGCACAAAACGTGACGCCCGGAAAGCAAAGCAAAGCAAAAAAGACTATTCCAAAACCACCACCAAGACAAACAAACAAACGCGGCGCAAAATAAATAGGTAAAAAATAATAAAAGTAAAATACACTTTGTGTAACACCAACCGCGCGCCGCCGCCCACGCCCGCCAACGACCCCACAATCCAACCACCGCGGCACGCAAACACCATCCACACATGAAACAAACAAACGCCAGCAAGCAAGACAGACAGACAACAAGGCAACCGACCGACCACGACACGACAATCAACACCTTCCCGACGTGCTTTGATGGCCCTGAGAAGGGCCGTTTTTGTTTTTGTCCGGGACCGCGCGACAGCCTCTGGTTGCGCGCCGGCCACCAGGCGACGGTGTCAACCGCCAACCCTTCCCTGCCCCTTTTACTTCTTCTTCTTGGGCGAAGCCTTCGCCTTAGACGGCGTCGCCGTCGCCTTCTTCGGGCGCGGCGCCTTCGGCTTCTTCGTCGGAACCTTGGCGGCCTTCTTCGCCTTCGACGGCGACTTGGCCTTGGCCGGCTTGGCCGCAGCCGCCTTCTTCGCACCCGCGGGAGCGGCCGACGCCGCAGACGCCTTCTTGGCGGCGCCCGCCTTCCGACCGGTCGCCGCCTTCACGCCGCCAGCCTTCTTTGCGCCGGCCGCACGGGCCCCCTTCTTCTCCTTGCTGGCCGGAGCGGCGCGCTTCTTCTTCGCACCACCGCCGCCACCACGAGCCTTGCCGCCCTCGGCCGCCCCGCCGCCGGCGCCGGCAAGCTTGAAAGAGCCCGACGCGCCCTTCCCCTTCGTCTGCACCAGCTCGCCAGCCACGACGGCCGACTTGAGGTACTTCTTGATAAAGGGCGCCAGCTTCTCCGCGTCCAGCTTGTAGTGCGCGGCAATGTACTTCTTGATCGCCTGCAGCGACGACCCGCCGCGCTCCTTCAGACTCTTGATGGCGGCCGTCACCATCTCAGAGGTGCGCGGGTGCGCAGGCTTGGCGCGCGGCTTCTTCGCAGACGACGCAGACTTGGCCTTCTTCGTAGTGCCGGTGGCGGCGGGTGCCGCGGCAGTCTCGTTCGTAGCCGCCTGGTCTGCCATCTTTTGCTTGTTCTCTTTTCTTTTTTCCCCTTGGTTTCGCTTCCTTCTCTCCTTCGACGACGCACAACAGCGAGGGGCGCGCAGCAGAGAATAGCCGCGCACGCGCTTTTTTTTTTTTTTTTTTTTTTTTTTTTTTGTGTTGGAGGCAAGGGTGCTATCGCCTGAGGCGATTGGTCCCTCATGTGTGCTGGTAGGGTTACTTATTTGGGGTCACTATTTATTTGTAAATAGGGGCACCATTTTTGATTCTTTAGAGGTCCCTTTGGGCACTGATTTGGTCCTTTAGGGCCTCGTTAGTGGTCTTGAATTGGTCGTGGCCTATTACATTTATACTTCAGTCTTTACATTATCTATCCTAACATTCTTGATGTGTCTATGCTACTTTTGTTCCTGTTTTGCGAGCTCTAACCTAGTTCATCTTGATGTTTCTATCCTAATTACTGTTTACACTTGTCTCTCGTTTTTACCCTGTGTGCTAAATCTATTTGCTTGGTACTTCTAACCTATTTACTACCTATAATTTCTTGATGTTTCTAGTCTATATCTTAGCTACATTTGCTTGGTGTTTTCTACCTATGAACTAGCTACACTTTCTTGATGTTTCCATCTAGATCGCGGCCGGCACTCGTGATGTTTCTATGCTAATCTATGGTGGTCATCCTAGTTTCTAATGATGGTCAAGGGCACCCTGATTTTGTGCCAGGGTGCCGGTTCGTAGACAGCTATTTCCTCTAACTGATTAAGCTCAGGTCTGAGTCTGTTTACCTTGTCCACTAGTCTGGTTGTTGCCTCCTTTACAAGTTCAGCCATGTTTGGCATCTCGAGTTCTCTGTGTATTCGCTCAGTACTTGTCCATGGGGGGGCATTCAGGATCAGCTTCAGGCATCTGTTTTGCAGCGTCTGGAGCTTTGCGAGGTTGGTTCTGCATGTGATGCCCCAGGAGGAGCATCCATATAGCATGGCCGGTAGTATGATGGATTTGTATATTTTTAGTTTCGTTGCTGGTAGCATGTCCTTGCTGGCCAAGATGGGGTAGAGGGCATGGATGGCTTTCGTGGTTTTTATTTTCTTGTCTTCTAGGTGTGTTTTGAAGATCATTTTGCTGTCTAGGGTGACCCCTAGATAGCGGACTGTTTGTTTCCACGGGACCCGCTCACCGTTGATTTCTAGTCTGTCGTGGAGTTCAGGGCGCCGTCTTGTAAATAGGATGGCCTCGGTTTTTGATGCGTTTATTTTTATCCGGTTTAGTCTGGCCCATGTTTCTGTTAGGTCGACTTGCTCTTGTAGCTTTCTGATCGTGGTGTCAAGTCTTCTATTGCTGGCCAGTAGCGCCGTGTCGTCGGCGAACTGGGCCAGCACTGTGTCCTGTGTTGTTGGTAGGTCGTTTACATACACTGTGAACAGTGTGGGCGAGATGACTGACCCTTGTGGGATGCCCTCGTGGAGGGTTTTTATTTCTGACCTTTTCCCGTTGATGGTCACAAAGCATCTTCTGTTTGTTAGATAGTTGTCGATGAGTTTTAGGTAGCAGCGTGGGAGATCGGTGTCCTCATACAGTTTTACTAGGAGGTTGTCTCTCCACACTTTGTCGTACGCTTTTTCCACGTCCAGGAGAATTGCCGCCGTGAATCTGGAGAGGTTCATGTTTTTTGTTACGAACTCAGTGATCCTCAGGAGCTGCAGTTCCGCTGAAAGGGTTTCTTGGTATGCGAACTGCTCTCTGCGTATGACATGGTTGGCTAGTAATGGTTGCCTGATTCTCGGAAGTATTACGCGTTCCAGAACCTTGGACATTGTTGGCAGCAGGCTTATGGGGCGGTGGTTTTCCAGCTTTGTGAGGTCCTTTCCTTTCTTTGGGATGGGCACGATTTTGCACACCTTCCACACGTCAGGGAAGTGACTTTTCTGTAGGCATGCGTTGATTATGCGGGTGAGCAGTACCAGTGGTTTGCGTGGCAGGTGTTTTAGTTGCTCATTGGATACCTTGTCTGGTCCAGGCGCGGAGTTGTTGTTAAGTCGCCGTATAATCGTGCGGACTTCAGCAGTGGTTGTTAGTTCTGCTGCGTCATTGATTGGGTTCGATCTTATTCTTTGAATAGTTGCTTGGATTCTCCTGTTGAATTCCTCTTCGTCAGGTAGTTGTGCTGCCCTCTGCTCCACTCTGTTTTGTAATTCATATGTGGAGGCAAATAGCTCAGCCTGCCTGAGATCGTCGAAAACCATATTGTTTTCGTCCCTGAGGGCCGGTTTATGTTGCTTTGGTGTCCGAAGGTTCTTTATTAGCTTCCAGTCGTCTCGCAGGCGCAGTTGCAGCGCCGCCATCCTGTCCTCCCAGACCTCTGCTTTCCACTCTTTTGCTCTTTTGTGGACCTCCCTGGTGAGCCTGTTGACTTCTCTCCTTGCTTGCGGGTCTCTGGTTCGGATCCATCTGCGACGTTCCTGGTTTTTCAGGTATTTAAGGTCCTGAATTAGCGGTGGGAGTGTGTTATACTTGACCTCCAGGAACGTTGTTTTGCAGGATGCCCGTTTATATGCTGTAGTTATCTTATCTGTGATGGTGCGGATGGCTTGTTCTATTTGTATTTCGGTGTTGAGCGCTGCTGTGGGGGTGACATTGTTGTTTAACCACCGTTCATACTGTGCCCAGTCAACGTTTATGGTTTGCCGTGGTCTTGGGGGTTCCAATGCGTCACCGATGTGGCCTATTACCGGAAGATGGTCCGATGTTAGTGTATTTCTTACTTGTAGGTTCATTTCCGGATCTAGATTTTTTGTGATACAGATGTCCAGTACGTCTGGCCGGTGGAGGCTGTTGAAGGGGATGTATGTTATGTCTGTTGGGGCTGTTACTGCTGCATTGAGGCGGCCTTGTAGGTCATGGAGTCTGACACCTCTTGCATTGCTCCTCCTGCAATTCCAGGCCTCGTTTTTGGCGTTAAGGTCACCACATAGGAGGACCCGTTCGTGGTTGTCGAATATCCACGTAAGGTCTTGTTCCTCATACTCTGCTCTGGGGCTGAGGTAAGCGGCTACTAGGGCTATTTTGCCTTGCGCCGTTTCAATTTGCACAATTGTGGCCTCGAGTGAGTGCATCGGTGGCGTGATTTCGGGGTGGTGAGTGATGTAGGGGCGGATGTATATGGCGGTGCCACCTCCCCGCCTGTTTCTTCTGTCTGTCCTGTGGCAAATCATGTTGCGGAGGTTTAAGGTTGCGTTTTGCTGCAGGTGGGTTTCCGTGACGAGAAGGACGTCTATCTTCTGTTCCTCAATGAACTCATTTAGTACTTCCCTTTTGTTTGCGATTCCATTTGCATTGAAATTGCAAAAACGAAGGTGTTTCTTCTTAGGGGGCCTAAATTCCATTGAAGGTACTGAAGATAGTCATCATTCCTCCGACGACGGTTGTGATCTTGGACATTATGTCTGGTGCTTGAGTGAAGTTATTGATGATGGTTAATATTTGTTGTATTAAGTTTGAGTTCTGGACTTTGTCCCACAGTGATTTTAATTGGTTTACAAAACTTAGGATGGATTCTAGGCCGCTGTTGTTGGAGGGGGTTGTGGCGCTGTTGGTTTGTGGTGGAAGAGTTGCCCAGTTTCTTCTTCCGATTCGGTTTGCTTCTGCTGGGGTGGGCATTGCAGTTTGTCGGATTGTGGGTCTGGGTGCTGGCGTTTGTGTCTGTGGGCGCTGTTTGTTGTAGGCCTCAATTGCTTTTTGGAATTCTTCACAGCCTCTGAATGAGGCTGGGTGGCCATCCTTGTTGCAATTTACACAGTGAAGAGGTCCGTCTTTTGGTACTTGGCATTGGAAGGCTCTATGGTCACCGCCACATCTGACGCAGCGCGTCGGCATGTTACAATAGTTTGATGTGTGGAAGAACCCTTGGCACTTTTTACATTGTGGGGGGCCTTCTTTGCTCTTGTAGGATTCTACTGTTATTTTTGTATCGAGTAAGTATCTTGTGTTATAAATTGCCTCGTTTTCTGGATTTTTCTCCAGTGTGACGCAGTAGACGTCCATTGGACGTAGCTCTTTAGTGTTTTCGTCCCTCTTTTTGTACTGGTGTACATTGGACGTTGTGAAATTTTTAAGTTGTAGTTCTTCTTCTATTTCGTGTTCTTTTACTGAGTTTGGTAGGCCTTTTATGACCACTTTCAGTTGTCTGTCGGCCTGTGGTTGGTGTGTGTAATTCCCGATTCGGTGGTGGTTAAAGAATTCCAACGCTGTGCGTTGGTCCTTTACCGACTCAAAGTGGTACTTAATCGATTTCCCTTTATGGATGGCTTTAATGGGACCTTCCATGTACTGTTTGAGGGTTTTGTTTAGTGTCAAGTAATGCCCAGGATATTCAATTGTGATCGGCGGAACGCGCGGTTTTCTAGGGACCGCTCGTTGTGCCGGTGTGGTGGTGGTCTGCTGTTGGGGTGGGGTACCCTCTGTTGTATTGTTGGCAGCGTCCGGATTGGTGGTTTTGTCATTCAGCGCGTCGTACTTGTTCGCCGTTGGGACGGCGAACTTGTTCGGCGCTTCGGATTCCAGTGACTTTTTTCTCTTCAGCGTTTTCCTGGCTAGTTGGAATTCGCCCTGGCCATCGTCGAGGTCCATTTCCTCGTCGCTTGAGAATTGTGGGTTGCCCGCATCATCGCTGTCTGATTGGTATGGAGCGTCGTTGTCGGTAATGTTGTGGCGCGCTAGCTCAAGTCGGTGTTTGGCGGCCATCTTGTCGTCCCTGTTTGTGGTGGATTTGGCGTGCTGTGTTGCACTGGCTTGGTGTGTCGTGTCGCTGCGGCGTTCCAGCGACGTGTGCGGTTGATCTTGTCTCATCGGATCGGGGTTTCGGCGTGAAGAGTGGGGGTTCACAGACTCAGACCTAGCCCTGTCCGCGGAGATTGAGATTGCCCTACGGTTTGAATCCTTTCTGGAGGCGCGCGGACGTACCCCGCCCAGGGGGATGTTCGTTGGTTGAACTTCCGCCTGGGGAGGAGGCCCTGGTGCCTCAGGTTGCCCTGAGCTATCCATCCCTATCTCCTCTGGCTATTCCAGAGGAATCTCGCCTACATTCGCCCTATGTGGGTCACTTCAATTTGCTTTCTGGTATTAGCGTACCATTAACTGCGTTATGCACGCAAGCTCGTATTCGAGATTGAGAGACGCAGCGCCGTGCGATGACAACCACTCGGCTCCGCTTCCCGCGCTCGAATGGGCGCGCACGCGCCTGGCTCAGCCAGTGTCGCGGGCGGGCGCGGACGGCCGAGAGAGCGGCCGCCACTCGGCGCGCCGCCGCGCCGCCGCGCCGCGCCTCCCGCGCTTGCTACCGCCCAACGTCCGACAGCCTGCGCGGAGCAGCCCCCAACCTGCGCCGCAACCACCCGCGCCATTCAAACCACCGAGGATGGGGCTACACACACCGACACCACGGTCGCCAACCAGTCGCCGCGGCGGCGCCGCAAACCACGGCCAAACTGCAGCCACCGCGCGCCACAGCCTGGGTCGGCCCGCCGAGAATCGCCGCCCCCGCCCAAATGCCGCCCCCACAGCCCCAGCCGACGACCCGCCACAATGGCCAAACCTTCGTCAAAACTCCCACACCGTCGCCGCGGCAGCCCGGCCACCGCGGCCGGCGCCACAGCCACACGAGCCGAGTCGTGCGGCGATGACGGCCGTGCACAAACGCACCTCCGCCGCCCCATCGCCTTCCGCCGTTTTCCCGATCGGCCCGCAGCCGTCGGGCCACGGCCGCGGGCCGTCCTCCTCCTCTCGCCTCGCCCGCCAACACCCACAGCCCTTCCAACACATTTTTCTTTTCTTTTTTCTTTTTTTTTTACTTTTTTACGATCGCCGCCTGCGCAACATGGCACCGGCCGACGGAGCGCCAACCCCCCCGCCACAGGCGAAAACAAAACAACGATAAACAAACAAACAAAATAAATTACCAGCCAGCCCCAACTACAGACACACCGAATCTGCCCTCACAGCCGACCTTACACGCCTCAACGTCAAAACAAAGGTGGTTTCTTTCTTTCAACGGTTACCTTACCTTAGGTTACGTCAGGTTAGGCTAAGAAGGCGTCAGGGTTAGGTTAAGCGTTGACGGGACGTCACGTCTTAACGTAGGCGTTAAGCTAAGGTTGCGGTCACGTACGTTAGGTTAAGGCGACTTGGGGGTTGGCCTAAGAGCTTAGGTTAGGTTACGTTAGTTTAGGTGGCTGCGTTAAGGGGGGCTTAAAGAAGTTTAGGAGGTTAAGGCGTCGAGGCGGCCGCACCCCCTTAGCTGCTGCGGCTCGGCCACGCCACGCCACGCTTTGGGGTTTCATAAGGTCGCGCGGCGGGTCGTCGGCACGCCGCAAAGGACAAAACTGCAAGACGACGTCGAAAAACAAACAACAGGTAAAAAATAAATAAGTAAAAATAAACGACGCCGACAGGCGGGGATCAGCAGAACAAGCAGATTCCGGAGAGCGAACGAGACACACACACACGCACGCACACACACAAACCCCCCCGAGCCGAGAGAGCACAGAGCACCACCACGTGTCGGCCTCCGCTCACCCGACTCGGCTGGGCTGGGCTGGGCTGGGCTGGGCTGGCGGCCGGGCCGGATGCACGTACACGTACGGCTACAGCCACTACCCGTACACAGCCGCTCTTCACGCAACACCAGCCAAATGGCGCGCCCGCGGCTCGTCGCGGTCGCCGTCGCGGTCGCAACGCCACGCCGGCACACTTTCGGCACCATCGTTTTCGCGCGCACCGCAAACAAAACGCAGCCGACACACACAGAGAGAAAAAAAAAAAAACACAGAGCGCGAGACGGGCGGCGGCGCACCTTTCGCCAGCCGGCAGGCAATCGACTCGCCCAGTACGACAAACGCGCACGCCACCCCACCCACCAACCAACCAACCAGTCGTCGTCGTCGTCGTCGTCCCGAAATCAAACAAACTCTCAAAAGCACAGCCCCTGCTGCCAACGGACGCAGGCGCCACGCAGCTCCCTTCCCGCCACACTCGATTCGCAGCGCAACTCACCCGGCACACCGTCAAACGACGGGCTGGGCTCGCCGCATCGCCGCAACCTACACACCTTCCCCGCCACGACGCACAGCCCCACCAGACGCCCGTGCCGCAACGACACTACTGCACTACCACTACCGCACTACTCCTCTCGCCCTTGCCATACACGACACAACACGCCAAAAAATGAAAATCCAAATACAAACAAAAACACCGCCCCCACGACCCAAACACATGCACGGCGCGCCAACACACGCGAGGCAAGGCACGCAGCAAACGGCGTCCCCTCCGCGTCGCGCCATCAACCTACACACACAAGGCAACCAACAACAGCCAGCCAGCCAGCCCGCCCCACTCTCACGCCGCAAAAACAGAAAACACACCGAAACCGCCAAACGCCGCACATTCGCGCTTCGCACTTACCACACACCTCTCGGCATCCGTTTCGCACACAACGACGCGACGCACAATACATCATCACGGGCTACGCACGCACACCGCGACCCACTTTTTTACGACGCCCTCGGCAGAGCACACGTGCCCACGCCCACACACAGTCGACACAACGACGCAGCGCGCAGCAGACGCGGCCGCAACACGTACCTCCCCGACGACGCGCCAACACCGCCAGCCACTGCTCACTCGCCCAAGCAACCCGTGCACACAACTGCCACACGCGTCCACCACGCCGCCGCCAACCACCCGCCCGCCAGGGGGCGCTCACGTCCGCGACAACAGCGCGGCACCGCCGGACCGGGCCGGGCCGGGCCGAACCGAGCCGAGCCGCCGCCTCCTCTCCACTCGGCACGCCACGTCCTGCTTGCAAAACACATGGCTCGTCCCTCTGTACACACAACGCGCCTGCCTGCGGTCGCCGCCGGCATCTATCTACCTGCGCATCGGAGCCAGGCCGGCAAGCCCACACTTAAATAATGCACTTCACCAGCCAAACAAACCCACTCTTCCTTTCTTTGCACAGCGCATGCAACAGCAGCCCCAGGAGCCGGGCCCGCCGCCAGCGTCTCCTCCTCCTCTGGGCACAGCCAGCCAGCCGTTCCCACCGCCCCGCCCCTGCTCTGCAGAACAAGAAAAAAACGAAAAAGTACCAACACACGCACCCAAAGCGTAAGCCAGACAAGACCAGCCTCTCCGAGGCCACACACACGCAAAAAAACAAAAAAACAAAAACACTACAACAGAATAAAATGAAAAAGAAAAAGCAAGCTGTCGCCTCGCCCCCGCCCGTCCCCCCACCCCACCACATTCGCCCCCTCCGCTTGTTTTCCTTTCTACAATTTCCCTCTTTTCCACCCAATATCCCGCCGCGGTTTACGGGCACCGGCCGATTTTGCGCCCGCCCACATGTGTGCCTACTCCCCACCACCATTCCCTCCGCAGCCCGCAGCCCGCAGCCCGCAGCCCGCTTTTCCCCCCCTCCCTGCCCACACCACACCACACCACACCACACCACACCGACGGTGCTGACGTCGACACGCACCCAAGACAGGGGCCACGACCGTCTTTTTTCCTGGGCCCATCCCCGCACCGCACCTCCTTCCAATCAACGCTGTGGCGCCTGTGTCCGCGCGAGACGCGTGCGCGCCGCCTCTCTCAACATCCGTCCGCCGTCCGCCGGCCGGCCCGTTTTTCGGCCCCCAGGCCATCCGTCAACCACCACTGCCACTGCCACTGCCCCTGCCCCTGCCCGCCCCACACCACACCACACACCGCTGCTTGCCCCGGCCGTTGCCACCAAAGGCGCCAACCGCAGCCCGCGCGCGCCAGAAACTACAGGGACCCAGCCGACCGACGAAAATCAGAGCAATTGGCCGGGAGGATCAAAAAGAGAGCTCCGAAAACCACCGTAGCGAGGCGTGGGAGGAAACGTTACGAGAAGCAGAAAGGGACCAGGAAAAATTCTGGAAATTTCTTAAAACTCGTAAACTAAACACGAAACATCTACATCTACATGGGGAAGGAACGACCCCACAGACCGAGCTGAAGCACTGGCGGATTCACTAGAAAGGCAATTCCAAGCACCAGAAGCGGTAGATGACGAAACTGATGACCACCAGGAAATGGTACTCAGAAGGGTAAAACCGCATCCTAAGTGCCCCGATCAGAACATCTTTCACAATCCAATAAACGCAGAAACCCCGTATCTTATCACATCACAAACATACACACATCCTAAGAAGGCATCAGGCCCAGATTCCATCAAACCGCAACTACTACATCACCTACCTCCAGCAACTATCAATTATCTATCTAACATCAATATATAATGCTTGCTTCAGACTAAACTACTTGGAAACAGGCCCGAGTCATCACATTACCAAAGCCAAACAAGGACTTATTATTTCCGCAAAACTATAGGCCAACTTCCTTGGAAAGGTCCTCGGAAAGCTCATTCAAACTGAACTGAAGAAATTCAATTCTTAAAGGATAACAACATAATCATCCCACAACAATTCCGATTCCGCGAAGAACACAGCACCACCCACCAGGTGACCAGACTAGTCGAGCACATATGTCAGGCCAGAAACATTAGACACAGTACTGGAGCAGTCCTGCTTGACATTGGAAAAGCATTCGGATAACGCCTTATCTACAAGCTCCACCAGTACAACTGCCCCATCCACATTATTGCTTCTTTTCTCCGCAACAGAGCATTCTATGTCCATGTACCAGGAGCGGCAAGTAACACTAGATCCATAGAGGCTGGAGTCCCGCAAGGCTCAGTGCTGGGGCCCATTCTCATCTCAATATACACAAACAAACAGCTGGGAGGACACTTGTCACTATTTGCAGACGACACTGCAGTCTACCGCAGCAGTTCTAACCTGCAATATAGAGTCACAAAAATAGAGCAACACCTACAATCCATCCAGAAATGGGCTAACCAAAAAAAAAAAAAAAACAATAAACGCGGAGAAAACCCAAGCAATACAATACGATTCACATTCAAAAAGAATACCTCCTAACCTGCATATACGCCTCAGAAATAACAATCTTCCATGGTCAGGCACAATAAAGTATCTAGGCATCAAGCTGGACAAGAGGTTGACATTTAGAGACCATGTTACACACGTTTGTAACAAGGCTGCAGCAGCAATATTCAGACTGTACCCAATCATCAAAGGAAACAGAATAAATATGCGCGCCAAAAAGAAAATCTTCAAAACCGTCATAGGAACCAGCCATCACTTACGGCTCTGAAAATCTGGTCAATGGCCGCAGACACCAACATAACAAGAGTAAAAAAAAAGGGTGCACAACAAATACTTCAGAATTGCTGCTGATGCCGGCCGGTACCAGACAAACCGAGACATATACACAAACCATAACATACTCAAAATCCCGGAAATCATCCAAAGAAAAATCCATAAAGTTTTTTTTTTTCCACCAAACCACGGATTCGAACCACCCACTCATCAGAAATCTGGGACAAAATCCACCCGACCCAAGAACGACATTTCCCATCACGACAAAACACCACAAACTACAACATACCATGATAAACAAAAATAAAATACAAACACCATAACACTCACTCAAACAACAAACATCTACACACACCCAAGAGACCCTATCATCCCATCATTTTGTTACCCAACATAATCAGACAGAAGGCAGGGATCAAGGACAGATCCGGTCCTTCGAGTACAGGGGGTAAAAAAATACCCATCAGACCAGCTCGCTCTCTCTCTCTCTCTCTCTCTCTCTCTCACTCTCTCTCTCTCTCTCTCTCTCTCTCCGTGCCGACGCTGCCCCGCACACGCGTTCGCGTTCGCGTTCGGCCGACACCACACGACAGGTCTTTGGGGCCCCGCCACTGCGCACACGCACGCCTCCTCCTCTTCCTTAGTTCTTTTTCGCTTTTCTTTTCTCCCCCGCCCCCCGCTCTCACCGCCACATCATCCCGCAACCCTTGGGGGATGTTTCCCAACATCAACGCGCCCCAATTCCACTCTCTGCCCGTGCCGCACTCTCCACTTTGCTTCTCCCCGTCCCCTACACACACGACTACCGAAACCCCGGTTGACACACCTTCTCGTAGGACAGGGGTGCGTGCGTGCGTGCGTGCGTGCGTGCGTTGTCTTGACGGTGACAGCAACAGCAACGGATCCGTCCATCCCATTCCCCCCCCACTCGGTAAAGAACCATGTTCAACCCACACTACACAACAAGGGGGGCACACACGAACGCGAAAGAAAGGGCAGGGCAGGGCAGGGCAGGGCAGGGCAGGGCAACTATCTCGTACACATTCTTCCTCAGAACCCACATATCACATCAACGAACGGCAGGCCAATTGCGGACTCAGCCGTGTCAGGCAAATCCAACCCAACCAACACCTCCCACGGAAACCCTGACACTGATCCAGCAGTACGTCCACATACATCGCCACACCAAATACGGGTGACGAGTGAGCAACAAATGGAACAATACACAACAAGGCTGACCTAATAAAAACTGCACGTCACGTCATACCTTCCAGACAGACGCAGTTCCGACGGGACGGCGGAACCGTATACGTACCTTTCAGCCACAACAACCGACCGACTGGACACGCCCGCGTCTCCAGCCAGCCAACCACCAGGGCCACACAGCCCGCAAGTTTCAGCGTCAACACTTCTTAACGTACGTTGCAAACTTTTCAAAACATTGCCCCACACACACACCACGAAAAGCGTCAACCTCTCTCACACTGGATACACTCAACACTTTTTGTCGGCGGAGCTTGAGGCCAACGGTTGACACACCCCCACCGGCCACACAGGTTTCCCTTTGAAAATTGCAGTGACGGAGGAGACGCGGCATTACGAGAGGGTTGTTTCCGAGAGCGCGAGCTGGACGGAGCTGCGGCGCCGCCGCCGAGGGGTAATGAACGCACGCGATGCCGCATGACAGCCCATCACCCAAAGTTTCACCCACAACTGCACAGGTCGCACCCCCTTTTCGCGCCATACTAGTGTCGATCGTCAATTACAGCTCACGGTGTTCGCATTTGCCACTTGACGGGGGGGAAAAGAAAACAAAACAAAACAAACATCTGACACGCCATGTGTTTCTCTCTCTCTGTTATATCTAGGTCATTGGGCAGCCACTGTAAAAAAAAAAAAAAAAATATTTTTACGACATGGTTGGGTAAGTGATTTAAAGACAACAATTGTGGGTCACACACCATAGACCATTTCGATAGTGTTCTTGTTCTTCTCTTTTTCCTTTTTTTATCGCTCAATTGAAATAAAACCTGGGGATGATGCAATGCTGCGATATGGCACAACCGTCGTCCATTGTACACAACTCGGGAACAAAAAGAAACCAATTCAGGGAACGTTCGTTCCTTCACAACGTTTCTTTCAACGCACTTGGTCTTTACCATCCTGTATATTCAACACACATTTCCTTTCATCAAACTAGGGCATTTCCATAACAGTTTGTTTCCGTTTCTGTGAGCACAATACTGCTTCTTCGACGTCATTTCACCATCTTAACTAGAGACAGACAACAAAATAGGAAAACAGCCTTGAGAACCCCGTCCACCAAATTTCAGTTAGCACGGCATCCAAGATTCTTTTCCGGGGAGTGCAGTGCAGCTGACGCTGCTCAGACCATATACCGTCGCCAGTCTCACTCAACTCTTGCGCATTCCATTCTACGCTACGTGACAATGCAAAAATGAATGAATCAAACCCGCCCAGAGAGCGTCTTGTGCGAGGGGACACACGATATAGAGAACAACAAAACACACAGGGGACACCACCACAGTTGGAGAGAACGTTTCCACCACGGCAGCCGCGCCGTTACGCGCTTTTTTTTTTTTTTTTTTTCCTCCCCCCCACTGCACACCTCCGACACCACGGGAACGTTCACCGTCCCGTTGCCCTACACTGGCGTTTCTTTTCAACCCCCCACCCTATTCCTCGCTCCCCGGACATTCGACCGATCACAAAGTGCAACCTCTCGTTACCGTCGGGTGCCCCTCTTCATCCCCGGGGCGCCAACAACAAAACAAAAACACCACCGACGCCGTCGTCTCGCGTCACCTCACTCAACTGAGCGGAAAATACACGTACATCCAGAATGACGACACCGCCTCCACAAACAAAAACCAGACGTCAGACGTCAGGTCGAAAGAGGGCACCGTACGTCGTGGCGCGTGGTCTCCTAACTCACCTCGCGCGTACAAATACAATACAATGCAATGCGTGTCACCTCACGTTCACACACACCTCCACGCTCCACTTTTACGTCGCCCAACCAACCAACTAACTTAACGCACCCGCTCGGCGTAGAAGCAGCTGTAGGCGGCAACGTGTTTCTCACCCTCGCCACCAACGGTGTGACATCCGACAGTCGCGGTTTGCTTTCCGTTCCACACCTCCGGCCATACCATACAAAGGGGACAAAAAAAAATATATCAAACAAGCCAACTCCAGCGATCCGCCCCCCTAACACCAACACGTCTCGAAACACCCACGCCCACGACCCGGCTGTGGCTAAAGTGCGTATCCCAACGTCACACCAAAACCAAAGGCGCCGGCGCCGCACCACACCACAAGCTACAGCTACAGCTGTGCCGCCCGTCCACCCGCTCACAACAACAACAACAACAACAACAACAACAATTCCGCCCTTCCCGCAAAGGCATTTTGGTGGCCCTGAAAAGGGCCGTTTTTTTTTTCTTTTCTTCGCCGCGCCGCGGACGAGCCTCCCATTTCCAAGAGCCACCTCCTTACTTGGAGCTCGTGTACTTGGTCACCGCCTTCGTGCCCTCGCTCACCGCGTGCTTGGCCAGCTCGCCAGGCAGCAAGAGCCGCACAGCGGTCTGGATCTCGCGGGACGTGATGGTCGAGCGCTTGTTGTAGTGCGCCAGGCGAGAAGCCTCGGCCGCAATGCGCTCGAAAATGTCGTTCACGAAGCTGTTCATGATGCTCATCGCCTTCGAAGAGATGCCCGTGTCAGGGTGCACCTGCTTCAGCACCTTGTAGATGTAGATGGCATAGCTCTCCTTCCTCTTGCGCTTCTTCTTCTTGTCGCCCTTCGAAATGTTCTTCTGCGCCTTGCCAGCCTTCTTGGCGGCTTTCCCGCTAGTCTTGGGCGGCATCACGAACAAACAGGCAGGCAGGCAGGCAGGCAGGCAGGCACGCGCAGTCAGTCAGTCAGTCAGGCGCTCCGCTCCAGTCAGCGTCTCCCCACACAGTGGCACCCGCCGCGTGTGGGTTGTCGGATGGGTTCTAGGACCCTGTTGTTTTGAAGGACCGAGACTTAATTTAGCTCCTGCCTTCTGTCTGATGTTTTGGGGAACGAAACTGATGGTTTGGTGTCGTCTTGAGTGTTATTTTGTTGTGTACCTGTAGTCGGGTGCAGTTTGCTTAGACGTGGAATTGTCGAGTGATTGTCATTTTCGGGAATTTGGTGATGGTGTGCTCTGGGTTTATACCGATGTTGCGGATGTGGGGGTATTGGGAGGCTGCGGCTTTGGTGAAGAATGATTCGGATTTCTGCTTGATGATGTCGGTGATGTGGGGGAAGTTTGTGAGGTTGTATAGATTTCTGTTTGACTGATAACGGGGTGCATTGGTAGCCAGTCGGAGAAATCTGTTGTGAACTGCTTGTACTTTCTTCAAGTTCTTGTCGCTGGTCAGCGACCAGAGTTCCGACCCGTATAAGATGGCTGGAAATACTATCGTCTTATACATCTTTAGTTTAGTTCTAATAGTTAGCCCATTCCCTTTCAGTAGTGGATACAACTGTGATATGGCTTGGGAACCCTTGTTGCAGATTTGCGTGATGTGCTGTTTGAAGGTCATTCTCTTATCAAAAACTAATCCTAAGTACTTAACATTATCTTGCCAGACTAGATCTGTGTCGTTAAACCTAATAATGATGTTTGGACTCATCCTCCGATGTGTGAACATGATGGCTTGAGTCTTGGTGCTGTTTATTGTGACCTTCCATAGGTTTGCCCACTTCTGAATTATCTCCAGGTGCTCTTGTAGTTTCCTTGCGATAAAGTGGAGATTTGGTCCACTCCTATACAGGGCCGTGTCATCAGCAAAGAGGGAGAGTTGACCTCCTCTTAGCTGTGGTATGTCATTTGTATAAACAGAGTAGAGGACTGGGCCCATTACGGAGCCTTGCGGTACTCCAGCTTCTACCTGTTTGATCGAGCTGTCGGCTCCTGATAAGCGCACATAGAAGGTGCGGTTTCGAAGGAAGGAAGTTAGCATGTGTAGGAGGTGTTTAGGACAGCCGTATTCATTGAGCTTGTATGTCAGGCCGTAGTGCCAGACGCGGTCGAAGGCTTTCTCTATGTCGAGAAAGACCGCGCCCGTACTATGCCTGGTGTTTTTGGCCTTGCATATGTATTCAGTTAGTCTCATAGCTTGGTGTATTGTGCTATGTTCCTGCCTGAATCCAAACTGTTCCGGTATGATAATATTGTTCTCTTTGAGGAATCTGTCCAGTTCTTTCAGAATGATTTTTTCTAGCACTTTCCCCAAGAAGCACAGGAGTGAGATCGGCCTGTGGTTTTGAGGAAAGAGGTGGTCCTTCTGTGGTTTTGGAATCGTTATTACTTTAGCTTTCTTCCATGGGAGTGGGAAGTAGTTCCTTTCCAGGCAAGCATTTAGGATGTGCGTGATGAATTCCAGTGTGTTTGGTGCCAGGTGTTTGAGGTGCAATGGGCTGACTTTGTCTGGGCCACCTGCTTTCTTGTTGCCTATAGTTTTTATTATTACGCTAACTTCCTCCGCTTCTACTGGTCTAAAGGATGTTGTGATTGGGGCCCTGAGGATCCTGTTGACACAGGCGATCACCTGCTCTTCGTGGTCGTCGCTCTCCTGATCGTTCGTATTTGGTGTTCTGAATTGTAACTCCAGGGAGTCGGCCATAGCTTCCGCCCTTTCTTGTGGTTCATAGACTATTCCATTTCTACCGTGGAGTGGTTGGAGCGAGGTGTTGCCTGTTTTTCGTGACTTGATGACCCTCCAGAACTTATCTGGTGTGCTCTCCATGTCCGTTAGGAGGGCTTCCCAGCAGATACTTCTGTGTGTTTGGAGTTCCCTCTTGACCCTCCTGGCTAATCGGTACATCTGTGCCCTGTCGGCTGGGTCTCTATAATTCTGCCACCTATGCCTGTAATATTTCTTCTCAGCTAAGAGGTCCTGTATATGATGTGGTAGATCAGTTCTGGAGGTTGTATGCGCTATAGTTACCGTGGCCTTCCTGCCACACTCCGTTATGATCTCCGTTATCTCATCTATAGCCCTGTTGATTTCTCTTCGAGAGCGGAGTTGACCCACAGGTGGTGTTGACTGTTCAGTTAAGTTGGTATACCTCTCCCAGTTCGTGTGTGATGTTCTTATAGTCCGTGTATCTACCTGTCTTGTGGGGTCACCTCCTAGAGTGAGGATCACTGGATTGTGATCAGAGTCTAGGTCGTTGATGACTCTGATCGATGTCTGGAGCCTGATGTTCTTCAGCAGGTAGATATCTAGGATGTCTGGCCTATGTTGCGAATAGTAGGGGTAGTGGGTCGGAACATCTGGTGCTATCACAGCAATGTTTCTGCGTGCATTTAGGTATGGACGCAGAATCCTGCCATTTCTGTTTGTGGTTCTACAGTGCCAGTCGCCGTGTTTAGAGTTGAAGTCTCCACCTAGGATAACTGTGTTTGCTTGGTTGAATAGGATATCCAAGTCGTCCGTTTGGAGGTTGGGCGTCCCCGGCGGATTGTAGACTGCCGCGATATTCATCAGTCTGCCTCCTATTTTAGTTTCTATGGCGGTGGCTTCAGCCCTACGCAGTCCTGGCAGTTGTACCTGGCGATAGGCTAATCTGTTTTTGATGAGCACAGCCGTCCCGCCTCCAGGTCTATTCGGCCTGTCCTTTCTGACGACTGTGTAGTTTCTGATTTTAAAAGAGGTGCTTGGTTCTAGGTGGGTCTCCGTGATTAGGGCGATGTCTACCCTGTGCGTATCAAGGAACTCCTGCAAGGTGTTCCTCTGGTCTAGAATTCCATTTGCATTCCAAGTCATGATATTTACCTCCTGGTTAGGGGCTAAGAATGGAAACAGCAGCAGTGAAGATAATACTGATTTTTGAGATCGGATCTGTTGCTTGCCGGAGTTTTGCTGCTGTGTCCTGAATTGTATGCAGTATTTTTGGTATGTTGAATTGGGACAGGAGGCCTAGGATGTCCCGCAGGTCGGCTCCTAATCCGGCTGTGGCGGGAGGAGCAGTAGAGTTTTGTGGTTCATCAGGTGCTACGGTGGCTGAGGTGGAGGGGGTTGGCTGTGCTGTTGTTTGCGTAGCCCAAGGATTTGATAGTGGGTGTCTAGTGTTCCGGTTTTTCATTTTTGGAAAGTTCTTGGGATCCATTTCTGGGGCTGGGGGTGGGGGCGGCTTGGTTTGAGCTGCCTTCAATTGTGACCTGGCCTGTCGCGCCTGCACGATCGCTAACCGTGTGGGGCACTTTGTGTAATTTGCTGTGTGGGGGCCTTTACAGTTCACACAGGTGGGGGCGGTTTCGAACTTCTTTGTGCATTCCTTTGACTGGTGGTCTTTGCCACACTTTACACAGTTTGGTCGAAGGTTGCAGTGTCTGGCTCCATGGTGGAACCCCTGGCAGTTGTGGCACTGCGTGGGGCCCTTTGGTGTTCTGTACGACTCGACATTCACTTGTAGGTGCAGTAGTGATTTTAATTGATATATTTTTCTAGCAGCTTCAGTGTTCTCGAGGTGAACTTGGAAATTCGGCTGGAGCCGCTTTTCCTTTGCTCCTTCGTCCATAGTTGACATCTGGGCCACTTTCAGTACTGGGAAGTTGAGTTCTAGTAGAGCTTCGTGTACCAAGGCTGGGTCCATGGTTGCTAGGAGCTTCTTGATTACCACTTTTAGTGGTTTGTTGGGGGTCATTTCGTGTGTGTAATATTGGATTTTCTCGTTTCTCAGGAGAGAAATAAGCTTGTGGTAGTCCTGGGGATGTGAAAACTGGTATGTGACCTTTCCCCCTCTGGAGAGAGTTTTCATGGATCCCTCTAGTTTCGGTTTGATAACTCCTAGTATGTTCATGTAATTCTTTGTGTCGTGCACTACAATCGGCGGTACGCGCGGTTGTTTTTCCGTGCTTTTGGCGGGAGGTGGTCGGTCTCCTGCGTCATCGTCCTTGAGTACACTGAATTTGTTTGCAGTGGGAACCTGTGCTACAAGCTGCTGGTCAGATGGTTGGGAGTCCATGGCGTCCTCGTCAACTACCAGGCGCCCAGGATCGGATTCTAAGTCAGAGTCACTGTCGGTTAGAATGTCGTCAGACTTTCTTTTCGGTTCTGTGGCTTCCTCACACTGGTTGGTATCGATCGGACGCTTTTTTTTTTGTTTCGTTCATCCCCCATTATGCAGTCGTGTGTGTGTGCATTGTCTGTACTATGTTCTGTGTGTTCTGTTTGGGCTGTATGTGATGTGCTGGCCGCGGGAACCCCAGTGGGCACCGCGGCGGGCGGAGATGGTTGAAGGAACGTTTCTGATATTTCAGACAGTCGGCTGGGATGCGTTATTAAGTCTGCCTTTGCCTCTGAGTACGCGGGCTGGTCCCACGTGAAGGGGGCCCTGGCACTCCAAATCCCTAACTAACGCTAGAATCTGGCTAATCCAGAATCGCCGCCTGCATTTTTGCGAAAGCACGAGGTCGGTGACAAAGCACGCAAGTCCCGAGCAGCGGAGGTCGCTCCCACGTGGCGAGAGCGGCGGTCGGGTTTTCCCCTGGCGCGCAACACAATGGAGCGCGGAGCGCAGTAATAACAGCGTCCGCTCTCCTCGGCTACACGACTCGGAATCTGGCACCCGCCGCCGAGAGGAGTGTCTGATGGGTACTGGACCCCTTTATGTTTCAAGGCCCGGGACAAGATGTCTCTTCCCTTGTGTCTGGTATTTGGTTTTATGGATGGTGGTATACGAGCTCGTAGGAAGGTGGTGGCTTATGGATGATGCAAAGTGTTAGATGTTGTAATCACGATCAATGATCATTCGTGGGAATTTGCTTCTAGGGTTTGGGGGTACATTGCCCAGTGATTGGATGAGGGGATAGGGTGAGGATTGTGTTCTAGTGTAGAAAGTTTCTGCTTGTCGTTGGATGATGTGGGTGATCTTCGTGATGTTGTGTATTGTGTAGATGTCCGTGTTAGGTTGGAAGCGGGGAGCATTGGTGGCTATTCTGAGGAATCTGTTTTGGATGGTTTGCACTCTTTTCATATGCGTATCTGCTGTTGTGGCCCAGATTTCTGATCCGTATGTGATGACAGGTTGGATCAGTGCCTTGAATAGGTTGAGCTTGGTTTTGGTCTGAAGATCGTTCCCCTTGATGAGTGGGTACATTTGATAGATGAGGCCTTGGCCTCTGTTGTAGATGTGCTCAACATGTTTTTTGAACGTCAGTCTGGAGTCGAGGATGATTCCCAGGTATTTGACATGTGGTCTCCAGGGTATCTGTGTTCCATTGAGATATAGGATTGCATCTTCAGGGATGGTTTTAAATGTAAACATTATGGCCTGCGTTTTCTCTGGATTAATAGTGATTTTCCATTTGAGGGCCCATTTTAGTATTTCCTGGAGGTGTTCCTTTAGTTTTCTGGTGATGTATGCTAAATTAGAGCTGCTGCGGTATATTGCCGTATCATCAGCAAAGAGGGCTAGCTGCCCCCCCATCTGATGCGGGATGTCGTTTGTGTACAAGGAGTACAGTGTGGGACCCATGACGGAGCCTTGGGGTACCCCTGCAGCAATTGGTCTGAGGTTGCTAGTCGTGTTGCTGATGGCTACAAAGAATTGTCTATTGCTAAGGAAGGATCGGATGATGAGGGTGAGGTGCAGGGGACAATTATGGTCTAGAAGTTTGGAGATGAGTCCCGTGTGCCATACCTTGTCGAACGCCTTTTGTATGTCCAAGAATATGGCACCGGTACTGTGGCGGATTTGGCGGGCATTGTAGATATGCTCAACCAGCCGCATTGTTTGCTGAGTCGTGCTGTGTTTTTCTCTAAAACCAAACTGCTGTGGGATGATAATGTTGTTTTCGGAAAGGAAGTGGTTTAGGTGGGAAAGGATTATACGCTCCAGAATTTTCCCTGGACAACTGAGGAGGGAGATTGGGCGATAGTTCTGAGGGAATAATGGGTCTTTTCCGGGCTTTGGTAAGGTGATCACCCTGGCGATTTTCCAGGGTTTTGGGAAGTAGGAGTGATGAAGGCACGCATTGTAGATTTTAGTTAGGAGGTCTATGGAGATAGGAGGAAGGTGTTTAAGGTGGAGGGGGGATAGCTTGTCTGGACCTGGGGATTTCTTGTTTTGGAGGACTTTAATATAGTTGCATACTTCATCGGACGTTATTACGGGGAAGTGGGTTGCTACAGGGGCCCTGAGCCGCCGGGTCACTCTTCTGATGATTGTTTCCTCATGAGCGTCAGCTTCAGGGTCATCCGTTTCGGTTGTTGTGAATTGTAGCTCCAGCGAGATGGCCATTGCTTCAGCCTTACTCAGGTTGTCATAGACTAATCCGTTTGGGCCATGAAGGGGCTTGGTAGGTGCTGGGGGATTTTTTCTAGCTTTTGTTATTCGCCAGAGCTTGTCAGGGTTATCTTCAGTTTCTTTGAGGGTTTCCTCCCACCTCTTGCTATTGTGGTCTTGCAGTTCCCTTTTGATCTGTCGGCTTAGATGGTCTGCACGACGTCTGTCAGAAGGGTCACGGAATTCTTGCCACCGTTTACGGAAGTACTTTTTGTTGGCGAGGAGGTCCTGCAATTGTTGTGGTAGGAAGGATTTGGAGGTATGATGAGTGATGATGGTGGTAGCTTTCTTATGACTTTCTGTGATGGCTTCAGTGAGGGATGTTATTGCTTGATTGATGCCGGCTTTAGAATTAATGATAGGGAAGTCAGGAGTGTTGTTGGTCAGGAAAGCATTATAGCGGTCCCAGTTGGTATGGGAGGTCTTGATGGTGCGTGAGCTTTCCTGGCGGTGGCCATTGCCGCCTAGGGTGAGGAGGACAGGATTGTGATCGGAATCTAATTCGTTAAGTACCGAGAGTGAAGTGTTCCAGTCGATGTTTTGCAGGAGGAAGATGTCTAGGATGTCAGGACGGATATTGGGATCGAAGTGGAAGTGGGTAGGAGTGTCAGGAGCAGCAACAATTACATTTCTCCTTGTTTGGAGAAATTGGTGCATGAGTTGCCCGTTCCTGTTGGTCGCTCTGCAATTCCATGTGGGGTGCTTAGAGTTTAGGTCACCCCCCATTATCACAGAGGGGCCCAGGTTGAGCAGGGATTGTAGGTCACCTACCACTAGCCTTGGCCCTGCTGGCGGATTGTATGCAGCTATTAGTGTAGTGAGTTTGTTCTGTATTTTTAGTTCTATTGCGGTGGCTTCTATCCTGGCCAGGTTTGGGAGGTCCAGCCTTCTGTGCACATGTCTATTTTTAATAAGAACTGCTGTTCCGCCGCCTGGTCGGTCGGCCCTGTCGTCTCTGTATGTTGTATAATTCCTCACCTTGAAGACCTGGCCTGGTTGGAGGTGGGTTTCAGTGACGAGTGCGACGTCAACACAGTGTGTGTCTAGGAATTCTTGAAGAGTCTGACGTTGCGCGAGAACGCCATTAGCGTTCCAGTTTATGATGTTGAACGGTTTGGCGGGATTAGTTTGATCCATTAAAGAAGTTAATGGCTGCTGTGCAGATGATACTGATTTTAGAGAAGGTATCAGTTGCTTGTCTGAGTTCTGCGACCGTTTGTTGGATGGTGGCCACTACTTTTTTGATGTTGATCTGTGTGAACAGCCCCAGGAGCATTTTGATGTCATCTCCAAGTCCTGAGGGTTGTTCTGGTGCTGGTGGTTGCTGTTGAGGTTGTTGACTAGTCCATGGTGATCGTGGCGTGGAGTTTGGGGTTTGTTTTGGTTGATTGCGAAGTCCTGGGAATTGGGCTGCGTCTGGGCGGAATTCAGGCCGTTGCTGTTGCGCTGGTGTCTGTCTATTTGTCCTCCTGGAGGTCCATTCTGCTAGCAGTTCTAAATATTTGGGGCATTTGCGGTAGCTAGCCGTGTGTGCCCCTCCGCAGTTGGCGCATTTGGGTGGCGCTTTCAGCGTCTTTTTGCATTCAGTGGTTGGATGGTTGGCACCGCATTTGACGCAGCGCGGCGGGAGTTTGCAAAATCTTGAACCATGGTAAAACTGTTGGCAATTGTGACATTGCGCTGGGCCCCTTGGGGCTCTGTATGACCTGACTGTTATTCCGAGGTGTAGCAATGAGCGGAGTTGGTAGATCCTTTTTCCTTCTTCTGTGTTGTCGAGTTCTACCATGAATTGCGCTTTTGGTCGCCTGGTTCCATCGTCAGTGGGTTCGGACATCTGTGCGACCCTGTGGACGGGGAGGTTCAGTGCAGTGAGGCATTCATGAATCATTGTGGGGGCCATATTCAGCAGGAGTCCGTAGATGACCACCTTTAGGGGCTTGGTGGGATTCAATTCGTGAGTATAGAATGGAATTTTCTCGTCAGTTAGCAGTTTGCAGAGAAGATGGTAGTCCTCTGCTTCTGTGAAGTAATATGATATTTTCTCTTTTGAGGACTTAGTTCGAAGGTTCCCCTTCATTTTGGGTCTGATACTACGCAGGATGTTTATGTAGTTTGCTGTGTTGAACACGACTATCGGTGGTATGACAGGTTTTGTTGGTTTCGTCGATTGCGGAGTTTGAGAGCTGGCTGATGCCTCACCCTGAAGGGCCTCGTATCTGTTGGATGTCGGGATGTTAGGAACTGATTCCGCCTCCATTTCGGAATCTTCTGGTAGAGCCACGTCTGCTGGGTCAATTTCTGGTGTCTCTTTCAGCGCGACTTCTGAAACTTTTCGTTTCGGCGCTGTATTGCCATCGGAAGTACTGGCGCCGTCGGAAAACTGGTTTTCGACAGGCGCCTTGCGTTTAATTTCTGACCTCATTTTCCCCAGCTCCCAAACTTTGGTGTGTGTGTCTGTGTCATTTGGTGTGATAGAGTGTGGGGGAAGTGGGGGATGGTCTGGGTGGGTTGGGGTGGCCCTGTCGGCCGTGGAATTCGCGAGGAATTCCGCGGCGGAAAGGAAGTAAGTCGGAAGGGTGGTAGATGCTCTTTCTGGAATTTTGATCTGACTTTGCCTCCGTGTACGCGGGCTGGTCCCACGTGAAGGGGGCCCTGGCACACAAATTCCCTAGCTAACAACTAGAGTCTGGCTAGTCCAGAATCATCCTATCACGATGAGCATCATGAACAGAGCAATTCGTGAACACGACAATTTTGCTGACTCGCGCTCTCGCATGCGAGATGCAAGTCTCGTCGGAACGTCGTCTTCTTCTCGCCCACGTGGTCGGAGTAGTCGGCGCGCCTCAGCGCGGCAGCGCAGACAAAGGCAGCGAGCGGACAAAGGCGGCGGCAAGCACACGCGCGCCAGGCAGCAGGAAGCTCCGTTCAGCGCGGAGTGCGAGCTCGGAAAGGGCGTGGCGAGGAGGGAGGGAGGGCACCCGCCGCACGCCGCCGCCGCACCTTTACCAGCTCGCCCTGCTGCGGCCGCCGACCAATGGGGCGCGCGCGCAACCGGCCGCCGCACCCGAGCCCATAAAGGACCCCCACCCCGCCGGCGCCGGCACACTCGCTTGGTGACAGCCGTACTGTGCGGTGATCGCGTGCTGGGCTGCAGGAGCGCGTACGGTACTGCACCAAGCCACAGGAACCCGCTTGCGGGATCAGTCGCTTGTTTGTCCGCGCAGATCTGCCGGACACTTACTCGCACTGAGGTTTCCGAGCTCCTGATTTTCTAAAATCAGGAGCGAAGTTACAGGAAGATTGGAGCAGGACAGGTGGCTGATCTATCAGCAGCCTGTGGGCAAAAATTGTCGTGTTCCGCGAGTTGTGGTTTGGCGCGGTTTTGGCGCGCGTCTCCTTGCTGTCGCGGGCCGTTTTTTCGGCTGGCTCGAGTACTCCATCGCTGCCGCAGGTGCTCTACCTGCTCCCCCGAGGTGTAGGGCATTCACACGCCAGGGCCTGGTCACTGGCCAGATACCCGCGCGTGGTAGGCGTTGGGGTCGGTTCGGCACCGGATACGTATAACGGTGCCAACGAAGGTGACGACCGACACTCTCTGGCAGCTTTTGACTTTGCATCCTTTTCCGGTCCGGGCATGGAAGACAGCGTCAGGCTGGAAGTGAATAGGACGACAGGGACTGGCTTCACCATCAGGCGTACGGACATGCAAGGGCTTGGCTCAATTCTGAGCAACCCTCTAATCCACAACGTCCTCCCTCACTTAGCCCCTTCAGAGGAGAGGAAGATTATGGCTAGGGTGATACGCACCGAGAAGCGCAGGGAGAAGGCCAGACAAGAACAGTCTACAAAAAGAAAGGGTGAACGCAAAATCCTCCCGAAACCACCTGCCGACAAATCCACAAATATCAAACGACGGGCAAAGTCACCGAAGCGCGCCACCAGGGGAAGCAGAGGGACCGAAATGCCCCCTCTGTTCCCCCTGTTTACGCCGCAAGACTCGCCGACAAGTCCCACAGAACACGTAGTAGCAGGCCCCAGCAAAGAGGTAGACCACAGCGAAGGAACAGCAAAGCCAAATCCTGGCCCAAGCAGCCTCACTGCAAACACAGACACACACACCAGCTGTACACACACTACAACAGAACACGTAGACTCGCCCAACGAACCCGAACCACAAGACAAGTCAGAACACAGAACAGAGAGCGAACATACCATGCAGGCCACAGATGCGCCGACCGAGGGCGGGGAATTCCAGCTCGCGCGGAAGACCGCGCGCGTCACGGCGGCCCCGCCCCCGGCCGGTCTAAGCGCGACAAACAACAGATTCTCCCTACTGGGAGATGGAGAAGAAACCCTGAATCACACACAACCACAAATCACACACAGACAACAAGAAAGACACACGAAACTACCCCCCATTGTAGCGACTTTCACAGAGACATACAAACAACTATACGACCTCATCACAGCCGCTGTGGGAGAAGACCATTTCGAGGCCAAGTCAGCAGGAGGCGATAAGATAAAAATCACCACAAAAACACTAGACCACTACACCAAAATCAAAGAGACACTCAAAACCAACAAAACCCCACACTACACATTCCCAACAGGTGCAATAAAGACACTCAAAGTTGTGTTCAGAGGCTTTCCCGCCCGCACAGACCCCGCTGATATCAAAGAGGCCATAACAACGAAAGGCTACGACGTGCGGTCAGTGAGGAAACATGGGTCAAGCGTCCGTAACCCGTTATACCTCGTAACACTCATAGACACGCCCCAACATCGGAAACTATTCCAAGAAACACGCCTCATGTCCCTCACAGTCACGCCCGAAACATTAAAGCAAAGAGCAAGGGCAGTGCAGTGCTTTAACTGCCAGGTCATAGGGCACGTTAACGCTGACTGCGAAATGCCGCCAAAATGCGTCCGCTGTGCGGGGGACCACGCATCCAGGGACTGTACCCGGAAACCGGGGGACCCCCTGATGTGTGCAAACTGCGGAGGCGGCCACACGGCCAGCTACCACGGTTGCCCCGTCCAGAAAAGGGCATGGGACAGAAGACAAGGCAGAATCACCAACGACACCACAGGAAACCAAAACAGGACAAAAACACGCAACACAACAAAAACAACTGAGCCCAGACACCGCAACATCGAGCAAACACTAGAAAAACAAAACACTCCAGGCACCAGACCACACGCCAAAACACAAACACTCACAAACAAAGCCCAAACAGACAGACACAAGTCATACGCGCAAGCTGTAACACCAGAACCCAGCCCCACAAAAACAACAACAGAACCCAAACAACAGGCTCCCAAAATACATGCAAACATAGACGAAAACTCACCCATGACACATTTCACCACAGCCCTCACAGAAGTCATCAAACTGATAGACAGGCTAATGCAGACGATGACACAGAACTTTGAAAAACTGTCCGCCGACATCAGCTCGGCAGTTAGGCCCTCGCAGCAAGTTGCGAAGTCAGGAATCACAAAACCCCACGATGGCTAGGCCAGCTGTGCAGGGACTCAAATTTTGTACGTTTAACGCTAACGGCCTCGTCCAACAGGCACTGGAATTCAAGCAGTTCCTGACGGACGAAAACATTGACGTATGCCTGGTGTCTGAAACTCATCTCAAGCAAGGAGTTCGAGTAAAGGCACCAAACTACCTCAGCTACAGAAGAGACCGACCAACTGCAGGGGGCGGGGTAGCAATCTACATTAAAAGGGGGATTCCGCACCACCAAGTATACCTACCTGACATGAAGCAGTTGGAAACAGTAGCAATCGAGGTAGCGACAACCACAGGTCCGGTAACTGTGGTTGCGGCATACCGACCTCCCACCCGCACCTTAGAGGAAGACGACATCGTAAGACTAGGACAAATCAGAGGCAAGCTCGTAGTTGGGGGCGACCTTAACGCAAAACACACAGACTGGCACTCCAGGTGTGCAAACAGAGCGGGCCGACAACTGAAAAGCATCGCGCGCATCCACCAACTTCATGTGTGGGGCCCTGAGGAGCCCACACATTTCCCCCTGAACGGCAACAGGGCGGACGTCCTCGACATAGCTGTTACGAAAGGTCTCGCAGGTTTCGTGGCTGCGAGTTCACTGAACAAAATGTCATCAGACCACAACCCTGTAATCTTTGAAATCGACGTGGGCGGGTGGCTGCCGCCCACCCAGCGACTACTCACACACAAAAGTACCAATTGGGAACAATTCAAAGAAAGAGTAACAGCAGACTTCACAAACACCCCGCTCCCATTAGACAACATCGAACAAACGCTGAGAAAGTTCACCGACGCGATCCTGCAAGCAGCAAAGGGCGCCACACCCAACCCCCCTCCCAGTCCACCTCCCACCCAGCGATTGCCACCCCAGCTGCTTGCCCAGATTAGGCACAAGAACAGGACCGCGAAGGAATGGAAACTGACGCGAAATCCGATAACCAGGAGGCTGCTCAACCGCCTACAAAGAGAGCTCAAGGTGTCGCTCACTGAGCAGAGAAACCAGCAATGGTCGAACCGCCTCACGGCTCTCAAAGTGCAGGACAACAGCCTCTGGCAAGCCACCAAGCAGTTCACTAAAAGACGCGCTAGGATGCCGCCTCTGCATGGCGAGAGAGGACTAGTGTTCAGCGCCCAAGACAAAGCCAACGCACTCGCCGACGTCTTCGAAAAACAATTCACCCCAGCAGAGGCGCAAGACCGAGAACATGAGAGAACAGTCAGAGAACAGCTAACTGCATTTCTCGCAGCAGAAGATGACGTAGCTGACGATATACCTACCTTCTCAACCGAGGAGGTAGCAAAAGCCATCAGATCTCTACCCACAAAGAAAGCCCCAGGTCATGACCTCCTCACCAATGAACTGCTAAAACACCTGCCCCAGCTAGCGATAGAAAAACTGACAGAGATATTCAACGTGATCACGCGAACACAAAAATTCCCGAAGCAGTGGAAACACGCGGAAGTGGTCGCGATCGCTAAGCCTGGAAAAGACCCACTCTTTCCCCAGCACCACCGTCCCATAAGTTTACTCCCCACTCTGAGTAAACTGTACGAGCGCCTCTTATTGGTACACATTGATCAATACATACGTAGAGAAGAAATGCTCCCCCAATTCCAGTTCGGATTTCGCAACAAACACTCAGCACCCCAACAACTAATGAGAGTAGTCGAAGCCGCCACAGACGCCTTCAACCGGAAAGGTTACTGTGGCCTAGTGCTACTCGATGTAGCCAAGGCATTTGACAGTGTGTGGCACACTGGACTACTCTACAAACTCTATACATTAGGGTTCCCTGGCCAAGTCGTTAAGCTACTGCGCAGCTACCTAGCTGATCGTAAATTCTGTGTCAAAGTAGACACTGCCAAGTCAAGAACACGAGCCATACGGGCTGGCGTCCCACAGGGCTCGGTGCTAGGCCCCGTGTTGTACAACCTATACACAGCCGACACACCGACTGCCCCACAGACCCACACAGCCCAGTATGCAGATGACACGGCCTTTTTTGCCACAAGCACCAACAGGACACTTGTAACACGAAGACTACAAAACCTCCTCAACAACACAGAAACATGGGCAAAAAAATGGAGAATAACAATTAACAGTGACAAAACACAAGCAATCATGCTCACACAAAGAAAAGGCAAACGATCCATTACACACCGTCGCAGACAGAACACAACACTCAGGCTCCACAGGCGTGAAATCCCGTGGAATAAAACGGCGAAGTACCTCGGGGTCACTTTAGACCAGCGCCTTACCTGGAGAACGCATATAAGCGATCTCCGGAATAAGGCAAGCGCCAGGTTAAACGAGCTATACCCACTGCTAAACAGCGGCAGCAGCCTCGCAGCGACAACTGGAGTCAGGCTCTACTGCTGTTTAGTAAGACCGATACTCGAGTACGCCTGCCCGGTGTGGGGATATGCAGCTAAGTCGCACATAGCGCGGCTGCAGAGAACACAAAATAGGGCACTGCGACGGGCATTACACGTCCCCTCTCGATTCCCCACGGCAGACACACACGAAGCCGCAGGGATGAAACTGCTAACACAGAGATTCCGAGAACTCGCGACCGCGTTCTACCGAACCGCGCGCAACTCAGAAAACCCCCTCATTAATACACTAGGGAACTACCCCAACAACTCAACAAAATACAGGAGACCAAAAGCAATCCTGGGCTAAACACAAAACATCTAATCACCAAAGCATAAAAAGTTAGGCCAGAACCAAAAGTTAGGGGCATGCCCTGCATGCCATGAATCACCACACAGCCAGCTAGAAGGAAATGTCAGAAGACAATACCCTTCAATGCAGACATTCTCAAGTAGGGGAGAATATTATATATGCAACGACGACCGGCGCCGGCACGCACTCCGCTGCTCGACTCGCTGCGGCTCGCACCGTTTGGGGCGTTGTGCTTTTCTTTCTCGCTTCTTTCGAAACTAGCCCATCGCCATGTCCGGACGCGGAAAGGGAGGCAAAGTCAAGGGCAAGTCAAAGTCCCGCTCAAGCAGGGCTGGGCTCCAGTTCCCGGTCGGCAGAATCCACCGCCTCCTGCGCAAGGGAAACTACGCCGAGCGCGTCGGCGCCGGGGCGCCCGTCTACCTCGCCGCCGTCATGGAGTACCTCGCGGCTGAGGTGCTCGAGCTGGCCGGAAACGCGGCCCGCGACAACAAGAAGACGCGCATCATCCCGCGCCACCTGCAGCTCGCCATATGCAACGACGAGGAGCTCAACAAGCTCTTGTCGGGCGTCACCATCGCACAGGGAGGTGTCCTGCCCAACATCCAGGCCGTCCTGCTGCCAAAGAAGACCGAGAAGAAGGCCTAAAAGAGAGACAGCGCAATCGGCAACCACCGCGTGCTCCCTTGGCACGCAGCGCGCCATTTGCCGCCTCGGCTCAAAAACAAAACACAATCGGCCCTTTTCAGGGCCACCACACAAACCTACGTCCAAAGCAGAATTCCAGTCGTTCGTCGCACCACTTTTTTTTTTTTTCTCTCTCTCTCTCTTTCTGTGTACGGTTTTTCCTTCTTACACACACAGGCGCCGCCATCTTGTACACACGTACTTGGCCACCTCCTCCACTCCACGCACGCACAGTCTCGCGACCATTAACCAGCACACGTGGCGCACAACAACACACCTCAAAAATAACCCCTCGGCACTCAGCCGCGCCGCAACACACAGCCCATCCACCGACAAGAAGCATACAAGCAAAGAGGGAGGGGAAGGAAGGAGCTCACACAACGCAAGGGCACGCTTCCTTCCCTCCCAACCGCACCGCACACCACGTCAAAAAAACTCCAAACAAAACTAAAAGGCCAAGTAGACTAAAAAGGAAAAGAAAAACCAGCAACACAGACTCTTTCGCACTTTTCAACTTCCGAACACTGTGGTGGCCCTGAAAAGGGCCGTTTTTCAATCTCTCTTTCCTTCCTTCGGTCTCACACCGCCTAACCGCCGAAACCGTACAGGGTGCGCCCCTGCCTCTTCAGGGCGTACACCACGTCCATGGCCGTCACAGTCTTGCGCTTGGCGTGCTCAGTGTACGTCACCGCGTCGCGGATCACGTTCTCCAGGAACACCTTCAGCACTCCGCGCGTCTCCTCGTAGATCAGACCAGAGATGCGCTTCACGCCGCCCCTGCGCGCCAGGCGGCGGATCGCGGGCTTCGTGATGCCCTGGATGTTGTCGCGCAACACCTTGCGGTGCCGCTTGGCGCCACCCTTGCCGAGCCCCTTTCCTCCCTTGCCGCGGCCTGTCATTCTTCTTCTTCAAGCGTCTCAACCACAATAATATAAAAAAACAGAAAGCAAGGCAAGCTCCTCACCCGGCGCTAGCGAGTCGGCTATGGTTGTGGCGCCCAGCGCGCGCGCCGCCCCCCTATATAGACTCTGGGGCCCCGCGGCCCGCCCTCCCCTCCCCCCACCACCGCGCACCGAGGGCATATAAGCGCAGCACCGGGGCGCGCGGGCCCGTTGTCAAGGCAGCACCGGACGCCGTCGCGCACGCATATCCTCCACGCCGCATCCGCATCCGCAGTAGCCATGGCCCGGACAAAGCAAACGGCCCGCAAGTCCACCGGCGGAAAGGCGCCGCGCAAACAGCTCGCCACCAAGGCGGCGAGGAAGAGCGCGCCCGCCACCGGCGGCGTCAAGAAGCCCCACCGCTACAGGCCGGGCACCGTCGCCCTGCGAGAAATCAGGCGCTACCAGAAGAGCACAGAGCTGCTCATCCGCAAGCTGCCATTCCAGCGCCTAGTGCGCGAGATCGCCCAGGACTTCAAGACCGACCTGCGCTTCCAGAGCTCCGCAGTCATGGCCCTGCAGGAGGCCAGCGAGGCCTACCTCGTCGGCCTCTTCGAAGACACCAACCTGTGCGCAATCCACGCCAAGCGAGTCACCATCATGCCCAAGGACATCCAGCTCGCGCGCCGCATCCGCGGCGAGCGCGCCTAAACCCGCACACCGCCAAACAAACAAAACGGCCCTTTTCAGGGCCACTAACGTCTCTCCGTCGCGAGCAAAACTTTGTCGGTCGCAACGACTAGTTCCCCACTCACTCTCCAGTCCAGTCGTCCCACCCCCGGCCCGGCCCGGCGCCGCCGTTTCCAAAAAAAAAAAGCACCGCACCGGCCGAACCAAGTCGCAGGCGTCAATAGCGCCACCCACACAGGCCACGGCACAAAACGTGACGCCCGGAAAGCAAAGCAAAGCAAAAAAGACTATTCCAAAACCACCACCAAGACAAACAAACAAACGCGGCGCAAAATAAATAGGTAAAAAATAATAAAAGTAAAATACACTTTGTGTAACACCAACCGCGCGCCGCCGCCCACGCCCGCCAACGACCCCACAATCCAACCACCGCGGCACGCAAACACCATCCACACATGAAACAAACAAACGCCAGCAAGCAAGACAGACAGACAACAAGGCAACCGACCGACCACGACACGACAATCAACACCTTCCCGACGTGCTTTGATGGCCCTGAGAAGGGCCGTTTTTGTTTTTGTCCGGGACCGCGCGACAGCCTCTGGTTGCGCGCCGGCCACCAGGCGACGGTGTCAACCGCCAACCCTTCCCTGCCCTTTTTACTTCTTCTTCTTGGGCGAAGCCTTCGCCTTAGACGGCGTCGCCGTCGCCTTCTTCGGGCGCGGCGCCTTCGGCTTCTTCGTCGGAACCTTGGCGGCCTTCTTCGCCTTCGACGGCGACTTGGCCTTGGCCGGCTTGGCCGCAGCCGCCTTCTTCGCACCCGCGGGAGCGGCCGACGCCGCAGACGCCTTCTTGGCGGCGCCCGCCTTCCGACCGGTCGCCGCCTTCACGCCGCCAGCCTTCTTTGCGCCGGCCGCACGGGCCCCCTTCTTCTCCTTGCTGGCCGGAGCGGCGCGCTTCTTCTTCGCACCACCACCGCCACCACGAGCCTTGCCGCCCTCGGCCGCCCCGCCGCCGGCGCCGGCAAGCTTGAAAGAGCCCGACGCGCCCTTCCCCTTCGTCTGCACCAGCTCGCCAGCCACGACGGCCGACTTGAGGTACTTCTTGATAAAGGGCGCCAGCTTCTCCGCGTCCAGCTTGTAGTGCGCGGCAATGTACTTCTTGATCGCCTGCAGCGACGACCCGCCGCGCTCCTTCAGACTCTTGATGGCGGCCGTCACCATCTCAGAGGTGCGCGGGTGCGCAGGCTTGGCGCGCGGCTTCTTCGCAGACGACGCAGACTTGGCCTTCTTCGTAGTGCCGGTGGCGGCGGGTGCCGCGGCAGTCTCGTTCGTAGCCGCCTGGTCTGCCATCTTTTGCTTGTTCTCTTTTCTTTTTTCCCCTTGGTTTCGCTTCCTTCTCTCCTTCGACGACGCACAACAGCGAGGGGCGCGCAGCAGAGAATAGCCGCGCACGCGCCTGGCCCAGCCAGTGTCGCGGGCGGGCGCGGACGGCCGAGAGAGCGGCCGCCACTCGGCGCGCCGCCGCGCCGCCGCGCCGCGCCTCCCGCGCTTGCTACCGCCCAACGTCCGACAGCCTGCGCGGAGCAGCCCCCAACCTGCGCCGCAACCACCCGCGCCATTCAAACCACCGAGGATGGGGCTACACACACCGACACCACGGTCGCCAACCAGTCGCCGCGGCGGCGCCGCAAACCACGGCCAAACTGCAGCCACCGCGCGCCACAGCCTGGGTCGGCCCGCCGAGAATCGCCGCCCCCGCCCAAATGCCGCCCCCACAGCCCCAGCCGACGACCCGCCACAATGGCCAAACCTTCGTCAAAACTCCCACACCGTCGCCGCGGCAGCCCGGCCACCGCGGCCGGCGCCACAGCCACACGAGCCGAGTCGTGCGGCGATGACGGCCGTGCACAAACGCACCTCCGCCGCCCCATCGCCTTCCGCCGTTTTCCCGATCGGCCCGCAGCCGTCGGGCCACGGCCGCGGGCCGTCCTCCTCCTCTCGCCTCGCCCGCCAACACCCACAGCCCTTCCAACACATTTTTCTTTTCTTTTTTCTTTTTTTTTTTTTTTACTTTTTTACGATCGCCGCCTGCGCAACATGGCACCGGCCGACGGAGCGCCAACCCCCCCGCCACAGGCGAAAACAAAACAACGATAAACAAACAAACAAAATAAATTACCAGCCAGCCCCAACTACAGACACACCGAATCTGCCCTCACAGCCGACCTTACACGCCTCAACGTCAAAACAAAGGTGGTTTCTTTCTTTCAACGGTTACCTTACCTTAGGTTACGTCAGGTTAGGCTAAGAAGGCGTCAGGGTTAGGTTAAGCGTTGACGTGACGTCACGTCTTAACGTAGGCGTTAAGCTAAGGTTGCGGTCACGTACGTTAGGTTAAGGCGACTTGGGGGTTGGCCTAAGAGCTTAGGTTAGGTTACGTTACTTTAGGTGGCTGCGTTAAGGGGGGCTTAAAGAAGTTTAGGAGGTTAAGGCGTCGAGGCGGCCGCACCCCCTTAGCTGCTGCGGCTCGGCCACGCCACGCCACGCTTTGGGGTTTCATAAGGTCGCGCGGCGGGTCGTCGGCACGCCGCAAAGGACAAAACTGCAAGACGACGTCGAAAAACAAACAACAGGTAAAAAATAAATAAGTAAAAATAAACGACGCCGACAGGCGGGGATCAGCAGAACAAGCAGATTCCGGAGAGCGAACGAGACACGCACGCACACACACAAACCCCCCCGAGCCGAGAGAGCACAGAGCACCACCACGTGTCGGCCTCCGCTCACCCGACTCGGCTGGGCTGGGCTGGGCTGGGCTGGGCTGGCGGCCGGGCCGGATGCACGTACACGTACGGCTACAGCCACTACCCGTACACAGCCGCTCTTCACGCAACACCAGCCAAATGGCGCGCCCGCGGCTCGTCGCGGTCGCCGTCGCCGTCGCAACGCCACGCCGGCACACTTTCGGCACCACCGTTTTCGCGCGCACCGCAAACAAAACGCAGCCGACACACACAGAGAGAAAAAAAAAAAACACAGAGCGCGAGACGGGCGGCGGCGCACCTTTCGCCAGCCGGCAGGCAATCGACTCGCCCAGTACGACAAACGCGCACGCCACCCCACCCACCAACCAACCAACCAGTCGTCGTCGTCGTCGTCGTCGTCGTCGTCCCGAAATCAAACAAACTCTCAAAAGCACAGCCCCTGCTGCCAACGGACGCAGGCGCCACGCAGCTCCCTTCCCGCCACACTCGATTCGCAGCGCAACTCACCCGGCACACCGTCAAACGACGGGCTGGGCTCGCCGCATCGCCGCAACCTACACACCTTCCCCGCCACGACGCACAGCCCCACCAGACGCCCGTGCCGCAACGACACTACTGCACTACCACTACCGCACTACTCCTCTCGCCCTTGCCATACACGACACAACACGCCAAAAAGTGAAAATCCAAATACAAACAAAAACACCGCCCCCACGACCCAAACACATGCACGGCGCGCCAACACACGCGAGGCAAGGCACGCAGCAAACGGCGTCCCCTCCGCGTCGCGCCATCAACCTACACACACAAGGCAACCAACAACAGCCAGCCAGCCAGCCAGCCAGCCAGCCCCACTCTCACGCCGCAAAAACAGAAAACACACCGAAACCGCCAAACGCCGCACATTCGCGCTTCGCACTTACCACACACCTCTCGGCATCCGTTTCGCACACAACGACTCGACGCACAATACATCATCACGGGCTACGCACGCACACCGCGACCCACTTTCTTACGACGCCCTCGGCAGAGCACACGTGCCCACGCCCACACACAGTCGACACAACGACGCAGCGCGCAGCAGACGCGGCCGCAACACGTACCTCCCCGACGACGCGCCAACACCGCCAGCCACTGCTCACTCGCCCAAGCAACCCGTGCACACAACTGCCACACGCGTCCACCACGCCGCCGCCAACCACCCGCCCGCCAGGGGGCGCTCACGTCCGCGACAACAGCGCGGCACCGCCGGGCCGGGCCGGGCCGGGCCGGGCCGAACCGAGCCGAGCCGAGCCGCCGCCTCCTCTCCACTCGGCACGCCACGTCCTGCTTGCAAAACACATGGCTCGTCCCTCTGTACACACAACGCGCCTGCCTGCGGTCGCCGCCGGCATCTATCTACCTGCGCATCGGAGCCAGGCCGGCAAGCCCACACTTAAATAATGCACTTCACCAGCCAAACAAACCCACTCTTCCTTTCTTTGCACAGCGCATGCAACAGCAGCCCCAGGAGCCGGGCCCGCCGCCAGCGTCTCCTCCTCCTCTGGGCACAGCCAGCCAGCCGTTCCCACCGCCCCGCCCCTGCTCTGCAGAACAAGAAAAAACGAAAAAGTACCAACACACGCACCCAAAGCGTAAGCCAGACAAGACCAGCCTCTCCGAGGCCACACACACGCAAAAAAACAAAAAAACAAAAACACTACAACAGAATAAAATGAAAAAGAAAAAGCAAGCTGTCGCCTCGCCCCCGCCCGTCCCCCCACCCCACCACATTCGCCCCCTCCGCTTGTTTTCCTTTCTACAATTTCCCTCTTTTCCACCCAATATCCCGCCGCGGTTTACGGGCACCGGCCGATTTTGCGCCCGCCCACATGTGTGCCTACTCCCCACCACCATTCCCTCCGCAGCCCGCAGCCCGCAGCCCGCAGCCCGCTTTTCCCCCCCTCCCTGCCCACACCACACCACACCACACCACACCACACCGACGGTGCTGACGTCGACACGCACCCAAGACAGGGGCCACGACCGTCTTTTTTCCTGGGCCCATCCCCGCACCGCACCTCCTTCCAATCAACGCTGTGGCGCCTGTGTCCGCGCGAGACGCGTGCGCGCCGCCTCTCTCAACATCCGTCCGCCGTCCGCCGGCCGGCCCGTTTTTCGGCCCCCAGGCCATCCGTCAACCACCACTGCCACTGCCACTGCCCCTGCCCCTGCCCGCCCCGCACCACACCACACACCGCTGCTTGCCCCGGCCGTTGCCACCAAAGGCGCCAACCGCAGCCCGCGCGCGCCAGAAACTACAGGGACCCAGCCGACCGACGAAAATCAGAGCAATTGGCCGGGAGGATCAAAAAGAGAGCTCCGAAAACCACCGTAGCGAGGCGTGGGAGGAAACGTTACGAGAAGCAGAAAGGGACCAGGAAAAATTCTGGAAATTTCTTAAAACTCGTAAACTAAACACGAAACATCTACATCTACATGGGGAAGGAACGACCCCACAGACCGAGCTGAAGCACTGGCGGATTCACTAGAAAGGCAATTCCAAGCACCAGAAGCGGTAGATGACGAAACTGATGACCACCAGGAAATGGTACTCAGAAGGGTAAAACCGCATCCTAAGTGCCCCGATCAGAACATCTTTCACAATCCAATAAACGCAGAAACCCCGTATCTTATCACATCACAAACATACACACATCCTAAGAAGGCATCAGGCCCAGATTCCATCAAACCGCAACTACTACATCACCTACCTCCAGCAACTATCAATTATCTATCTAACATCAATATATAATGCTTGCTTCAGACTAAACTACTTGGAAACAGGCCCGAGTCATCACATTACCAAAGCCAAACAAGGACTTATTATTTCCGCAAAACTATAGGCCAACTTCCTTGGAAAGGTCCTCGGAAAGCTCATTCAAACTGAACTGAAGAAATTCAATTCTTAAAGGATAACAACATAATCATCGCACAACAATTCCGATTCCGCGAAGAACACAGCACCACCCACCAGGTGACCAGACTAGTCGAGCACATATGTCAGGCCAGAAACATTAGACACAGTACTGGAGCAGTCCTGCTTGACATTGGAAAAGCATTCGGATAACGCCTTATCTACAAGCTCCACCAGTACAACTGCCCCATCCACATTATTGCTTCTTTTCTCCGCAACAGAGCATTCTATGTCCATGTACCAGGAGCGGCAAGTAACACTAGATCCATAGAGGCTGGAGTCCCGCAAGGCTCAGTGCTGGGGCCCATTCTCTACTCAATATACACAAACAAACAGCTGGGAGGACACTTGTCACTATTTGCAGACGACACTGCAGTCTACCGCAGCAGTTCTAACCTGCAATATAGAGTCACAAAAATAGAGCAACACCTACAATCCATCCAGAAATGGGCTAACCAATGGAAACAAAAGAAAAAAACAATAAACGCGGAGAAAACCCAAGCAATACAATACGATTCACATTCAAAAAGAATACCTCCTAACCTGCATATACGCCTCAGAAATAACAATCTTCCATGGTCAGGCACAATAAAGTATCTAGGCATCAAGCTGGACAAGAGGTTGACATTTAGAGACCATGTTACACACGTTTGTAACAAGGCTGCAGCAGCAATATTCAGACTGTACCCAATCATCAAAGGAAACAGAATAAATATGCGCGCCAAAAAGAAAATCTTCAAAACCGTCATAGGAACCAGCCATCACTTACGGCTCTGAAAATCTGGTCAATGGCCGCAGACACCAACATAACAAGAGTAAAAAAAAAGGGTGCACAACAAATACTTCAGAATTGCTGCTGATGCCGGCCGGTACCAGACAAACCGAGACATATACACAAACCATAACATACTCAAAATCCCGGAAATCATCCAAAGAAAAATCCATAAAGTTTTTTTTTTTTTTTTTTTTTTCCACCAAACCACGGATTCGAACCACCCACTCATCAGAAATCTGGGACAAAATCCACCCGACCCAAGAACGACATTTCCCATCACGACAAAACACCACAAACTACAACATACCATGATAAACAAAAATAAAATACAAACACCATAACACTCACTCAAACAACAAACATCTACACACACCCAAGAGACCCTATCATCCCATCATTTTGTTACCCAACATAATCAGACAGAAGGCAGGGATCAAGGACAGATCCGGTCCTTCGAGTACAGGGGGTAAAAAAAATACCCATCAGACCAGCTCGCTCTCTCTCTCTCTCTCTCCGTGCCGACGCTGCCCCGCACACGCGTTCGCGCTCGCGTTCGGCCGACACCACACGACAGGTCTTTGGGGCCCCGCCACTGCGCACACGCACGCCTCCTCCTCTTCCTTAGTTCTTTTTCGCTTTTCTTTTCTCACCCGCCCCCCGCTCTCACCGCCACATCATCCCGCAACCCTTGGGGGATGTTTCCCAACATCAACGCGCCCCAATTCCACTCTCTGCCCGTGCCGCACTCTCCACTTTGCTTCTCCCCGTCCCCTATACACAAGACTACCGAAACCCCGGTTGACACACCTTCTCGTAGGACAGGGGTGCGTGCGTGCGTGCGTGCGTGCGTGCGTGCGTTGTCTTGACGGTGACAGCAACAGCAACGGATCCGTCCATCCCATTCCCCCCCCACTCGGTAAAGAACCATGTTCAACCCACACTACACAACAAGGGGGGCACACACGAACGCGAAAGAAAGGGCAGGGCAGGGCAGGGCAGGGCAACTATCTCTTCCTCAGAACCCACATATCACATCAACGAACGGCAGGCCAATTGCGGACTCAGCCGTGTCAGGCAAATCCAACCCAACCAACACCTCCCACGGAAACCCTGACACTGATCCAGCAGTACGTCCACATACATCGCCACACCAAATACGGGTGACGAGTGAGCAACAAATGGAACAATACACAACAAGGCTGACCTAATAAAAACTGCACGTCACGTCATACCTTCCAGACAGACGCAGTTCCGACGGGACGGCGGAACCGTATACGTACCTTTCAGCCACAACAACCGACCGACTGGACACGCCCGCGTCTCCAGCCAGCCAACCACCAGGGCCACACAGCCCGCAAGTTTCAGCGTCAACACTTCTTAACGTACGTTGCAAACTTTTCAAAACATTGCCACACACACACCACGAAAAGCGTCAACCTCTCTCACACTGGATACACTCAACACTTTTTGTCGGCGGAGCTTGAGGCCAACGGTTGACACACCCCCACCGGCCACACAGGTTTCCCTTTGAAAATTGCAGTGACGGAGGAGACGCGGCATTACGAGAGGGTTGTTTCCGAGAGCGCGAGCTGGACGGAGCTGCGGCGCCGCCGCCGAGGGGTAACGAACGCACGCGATGCCGCATGACAGCCCATCACCCAAAGTTTCACCCACAACTGCACACGTCGCACCCCCTTTTCGCGCCATACTAGTGTCGATCGTCAATTACAGCTCACGGTGTTCGCATTTGCCACTTGACGGGGGGGGGGAAAGAAAACAAAACAAACATCTGACACGCCATGTGTTTCTCTCTCTCTCTGTTATATCTAGGTCATTGGGCAGCCACTGTAAAAAAAAAAAAAAAAAAAAAATATTTTTACGACATGGTTGGGTAAGTGATTTAAAGACAACAATTGTGGGTCACACACCATAGACCATTTCGATAGTGTTCTTGTTCTTCTCTTTTTCCTTTTTTTATCGCTCAATTGAAATAAAACCTGGGGATGATGCAATGCTGCGATATGGCACAACCGTCGTCCATTGTACACAACTCGGGAACAAAAAGAAACCAATTCAGGGAACGTTCGTTCCTTCACAACGTTTCTTTCAACGCACTTGGTCTTTACCATCCTGTATATTCAACACACATTTCCTTTCATCAAACTAGGGCATTTCCATAACAGTTTGTTTCCGTTTCTGTGAGCACAATACTGCTTCTTCGACGTCATTTCACCATCTTAACTAGAGACAGACAACAAAATAGGAAAACAGGCCTTGAGAACCCCGTCCACCAAATTTCAGTTAGCACGGCATCCAAGATTCTTTTCCGGGGAGTGCAGTGCAGCTGACGCTGCTCAGACCATATACCGTCGCCAGTCTCACTCAACTCTTGCGCATTCCACCATTCTACGCTACGTGACAATGCAAAAATGAATGAATCAAACCCGCCCAGAGAGCGTCTTGTGCGAGGGGACACACGATATAGAGAACAACAAAACACACAGGGGACACCACCACAGTTGGAGAGAACGTTTCCACCACGGCAGCCGCGCCGTTACGCGCTTTTTTTTTTTTTTTTTTTTTCCTCCCCCCCACTGCACACCTCCGACACCACGGGAACGTTCACCGTCCCGTTGCCCTACACTGGCGTTTCTTTTCAACCCCCCACCCTATTCCTCGCTCCCCGGACATTCGACCGATCACAAAGTGCAACCTCTCGTTACCGTCGGGTGCCCCTCTTCATCCCCGGGGCGCCAACAACAAAACAAAAACACCACCGACGCCGTCGTCTCGCGTCACCTCACTCAACTGAGCGGAAAATACACGTACATCCAGAATGACGACACCGCCTCCACAAACAAAAACCAGACGTCAGACGTCAGGTCGAAAGAGGGCACCGTACGTCGTGGCGCGTGGTCTCCTAACTCACCTCGCGCGTACAAATACAATACAATGCAATGCGTGTCACCTCACGTTCACACACACCTCCACGCTCCACTTTTACGTCGCCCAACCAACCAACTAACTTAACGCACCCGCTCGGCGTAGAAGCAGCTGTAGGCGGCAACGTGTTTCTCACCCTCGCCACCAACGGTGTGACATCCGACAGTCGCGGTTTGCTTTCCGTTCCACACCTCCGGCCATACCATACAAAGGGGACAAAAAAAAATATATCAAACAAGCCAACTCCAGCGATCCGCCCCCCTAACACCAACACGTCTCGAAACACCCACGCCCACGACCCGGCTGTGGCTAAAGTGCGTATCCCAACGTCACACCAAAACCAAAGGCGCCGGCGCCGCACCACACCACAAGCTACAGCTACAGCTGTGCCGCCCGTCCACCCGCTCACAACAACAACAACAACAACAATTCCGCCCTTCCCGCAAAGGCATTTTGGTGGCCCTGAAAAGGGCCGTTTTTTTTTTCTTTTCTTCGCCGCGCCGCGGACGAGCCTCCCATTTCCAAGAGCCACCTCCTTACTTGGAGCTCGTGTACTTGGTCACCGCCTTCGTGCCCTCGCTCACCGCGTGCTTGGCCAGCTCGCCAGGCAGCAAGAGCCGCACAGCGGTCTGGATCTCGCGGGACGTGATGGTCGAGCGCTTGTTGTAGTGCGCCAGGCGAGAAGCCTCGGCCGCAATGCGCTCGAAAATGTCGTTCACGAAGCTGTTCATGATGCTCATCGCCTTCGAAGAGATGCCCGTGTCAGGGTGCACCTGCTTCAGCACCTTGTAGATGTAGATGGCATAGCTCTCCTTCCTCTTGCGCTTCTTCTTCTTGTCGCCCTTCGAAATGTTCTTCTGCGCCTTGCCAGCCTTCTTGGCGGCTTTCCCGCTAGTCTTGGGCGGCATCACGAACAAACAGGCAGGCAGGCACGCGCAGTCAGTCAGTCAAGCGCTCCGCTCCAGTCAGCGTCTCCCCACACAGTGGCACCCGCCGCACGCCGACGCCGCACCTTTACCAGCTCGCCCTGCTGCGGCCGCCGACCAATGGGGCGCGCGCGCAACCGGCCGCCGCACCCGAGCCCATAAAGGACCCCCACCCCGCCGGCGCCGGCCTGGCAAACATCTTGGCCACTATGACACAACACCCCGCCGAACACTCATCGGCAGCAAAGCAGGCGCCCTCATCGGCGATGACATCAGGAAACCCCACCCCTCGTCATGGATAGACGACCTAACATACACGGTCTAAAAATGTGCGTCTTCAACGCAAATGGTCTATTCCAACAAGCCCTCGAATTCAGGGAATTCATAAAAGAGGAAGACATTGACATATGCCTAGTGGCCGAAACACACCTGAAGCCAGGTGTAAGAGCATCGGTAGCTAACTACAACTGCTACAGACGCGATCGGCCTACTGCAGGAGGCGGGGTTGCAATATATGTCAAACGAGGTATTAGACACCACCAAGTGTACCCACCAGCCACACGCCAAATTGAAACAGTCGCAATAGAAATTGCCACTGTAACAGGGCCTCTCACAGTCGTTGCAGCTTACCGTCCCCCTTCCCAAACGTTAGAAGAAGAGGACATCGATGCACTAGGGCGAATAAGAGGCAAGCTCCTAATAGGAGGGGACCTCAATGCCAAGCACGCAGACTGGCACTCACGAGTAAGCAACAGAGCTGGTCGACAACTGCAACGACTCGCGCGCATCCACCAGTTTCAGATATGGGGCCCTGACGAGCCCACCCACTTCCCGAACAACGGGAACAGGGCGGACGTCCTCGACATCGCACTCACGAAACACGTTACGGGTTTCGTGTCTGCCAGTTCGATCAACAGGTTGTCGTCGGACCACAATCCAGTTATCCTAGAGGTCGACATGGGAGAATGGCTCTCGCTCCCACAGCGCACCACAACATACAAAAGAACAAACTGGGAACAGTTCAGTAACGGAATAGCTGCTGAACTAGCCCAAGCCCCGCCTCCAACAGCAGAGACTGCTGAACAAGCGCTGGAAGACTTCACCAAAGCGATCCTGCAAGCAGCTGAGGAAGCAACACCTGCGCCAGCAGCGGGACCCCCCCGCTCCAGGCAGCTCCCCCAGCACTTGCTTGCCCAAATCAGACACAAAAACAGGATCGCCAAAGAATGGAAACTTACTAGGAACAAAAACACAAGGAGGCTGCTCAACAGACTACAAAGAGAGTTGAAAGTTGCACTCACTGAGTATCGCAACCAGCAATGGTCAGAACGACTATCATCTCTTAAACTAGACGACCACAGCTTGTGGCAAGCCACAAAGCAGTTCACGAGAAGACGCGCAAAAATGCCCCCTCTGCATGGAGAACGTGGACTGCAATTCAGCACTGAAGCTAAAGCAAATGCGCTAGCAGACGTGTTCGAAAAACAGTTTACGCCAGCGGAGGTACAGGACAGAGAGCACGCCGCAACAGTTCGCAGACAACTGGCCACCTTTTTAGAGGCAGACGACGACGACGAACACACGCCGCTCTTCAGTTCCGAAGACGTGGCGAGTGTCATCAAGTCGCTACCAACAAAAAAGGCACCAGGCCACGACCAGCTCACAAACGAACTATTAAAACATATCCCGCCGATGGCAATAACACACTTAGCAGATATCCTAAACGAAATTACGAGATCGCAAAAATTCCCGACACAGTGGAAACACGCTGAAGTAGTCGCGATCGCAAAACCTGGAAAAGACCCGGTGTTCCCGCAACACTACAGACCAATTAGTCTACTGCCTACCCTCAGTAAACTATACGAGCGCCTCCTCTTAGTACCGATACAGGATCACATCAGAAGAGAGCAAATCCTGCCCAAATTCCAGTTTGGGTTTCGCCCTCAACATTCGGCTCCCCAACAAATAATGAGGGTGGTTGAAGCAGCCACTGAAAGCTTCAACCGCAAGGGCTACTGCGGAATCGTCTTACTAGACGTGGCAAAAGCCTTTGATTCGGTTTGGCACACCGGGCTACTCCACAAAATGTACACCCAGGGCTTCCCCGGAAAGATTGTAAAACTTATGAAAAGCTATCTCTCCGGTAGGACATTCTCCGTGAAAGTAGAAACAGCACTGTCAAGCAGGAGAAGAATACACGCAGGGGTACCACAGGGTTCGGTTCTTGGACCAACCCTGTACAGTCTCTACACCGCAGACATACCAACCCCTCAACACGTACAAACAGCACAGTATGCTGACGACACGGCATTCTTCTCCTGCTCAACAAACAGGAACCTGGTCACGAGACGTCTTCAAACCGCCCTAAACAAGACAGACGAATGGGCCAAACAATGGCGAATATCACTAAACTCCGAGAAGACCCAAGCCATGCTGATGACTAGACGTCTCGGTAAACGCCGCCCCCCCAGAAGACCCTACCAAATGCTGCACCTGCAGGGCCAAAACCTCCCCTGGAGAAACACTGTGAGATACCTCGGTGTGACACTAGACAAGCGCCTGACTTGGAAGTGCCACATCGAGGAAGTTCGCAAAAAGGCCCTAGGCAGGATGCAGATCCTATACCCAATATTGAACAGTACGAGTTCCCTTGACCCGAGCACAGGAGTAGCCGTCTATCGAAGTCTAATTAGACCGATACTAGAGTATGCGTGCCCCGTATGGGGTTACGCAGCCAGATCGACGGTAGAACGGCTACAAAAGATTCAGAACAGAGCGCTCAGAAGAGCTCTACACACACCGCCGCGGTACCCGACGGAAGACCTCCACATAGCGGCTGACATCGACACATTAAAGACGCGATTCCGTACCCTGGCGGAGCAGTTTTACGCCAACGCGGAAAGATCGCAAAACGAACTGATAAACTCACTGGGTCGGTACAACAACGTGCGGGACCGGTACAAAAGACCAAAGGCAATACTCTTCGATTAAAACCTAAAAATAAAAAAAATAAAAAAAATATATATATAAATAAAACAAAAACAAGAAATCGTTACTACTAAGTGACAGAAAAGAAAATGCAACACTCTAAAGAAAAGAATATACAAAAGAAAAGAACATCCGAATCACCTCCCGAAAAACAGTAATTGAAGGAAATGTCCGAATGAGACAATAACCTTCACAACAACAACCTCTGAGGACAGAGGAAGATACTAGAGTGACAGCAACAGCCGGCGCCGGCCATATGCTGAGCAGCAGCCGGTGCGAACGCACGCGTGTTATGCTACGCTAGTTCCACCGACCGCGCTGACTGTGAAGCCTTAGGAACCTCGCTTGCGAGGAACACTGCGGGAGCACCTGGTGAAATTCCTCGTGTAAGCCCCGAGTGAGAAGTGTCCCGGTTGTGTTCTTATTAGGACGCAAACGGGCCTTGTAGGGCCAGCGGGTTAAATTAGAGCTGCACAAGGCGGCACCCTGAGCTTTTTAGCGCCAGCGGGAGCTGTTGAGCAAATCGTCGTTGTGCCCAGCGAGTTGGAGCAGCGCCTTGGGAGTCGTAGCAGTTACTACTGCCGCGACGCGAGGCGCGTCTTCTTGTTGCCGCGGGCCGGTTTTCCGGCCGGATCGAGCGCCACAGCTGCCGCAGGGAATCTCCCTGCCCCCCCGAGAGTTAGGGCAATTGCGTGTCAGGGCCTGGAAGACGACCAGATCCGCAAGGAACTGCTCGCCGATCAGTATACCCGCGCACGTCAGGCGTTAGGGCTGAGTGTTGGCCGGAAACGTGTAACGGTGACAACAAAGGCCGCACTCAGCAATCACTTGGCAGCCCTTGACTTTGCCGCCCCCACACCGCGTATAGACATGGAGGACTCGGTGGAAATCGATGTCAGGAGAGCAGGGACGAGCTTCACAGTGGAAAGGAGGGACCACAGGGGACTGGGCACCATACTACGCAACCCACTAATACAAAATGTGCTTCCACACCTCGACCCAGAAGACGAGAGAAAACTGATGCAGGCGGTCGTGCGAACAGAAAAACGTAGGGAAATGAGGAGAATGGAGCAAAAAAGGGAACAGATAAAACAGGAGACCAAATTCATCAGGGAAATAGGCAGGAAAGCAGACAGGAAAATTCTCCCAAAGACGACAGCCAAACTGCTCGTCAGGGAGAAAAGAAAGCGCGCGAAGTCACCCAAGCGCAAACCCGGAACATCAGAGCCTCTCCCCCTACTATTTGATACACACCCGACCACAGATACGGCGGACGAAGCTGCAGAGACGGCCACTCCAGGCCCAAGCAACGCATCTGCGGGAGAAACGATCGTGACGGACGGGTCTCCCGCAGAAGCGTCAACGCCAGCAGTAACAACAAACGAAAATCCCAAACCTAGCACGTCCTCCCTAGTACAAGACGCTACACACGACACGCAAGACGCACCACCCACGAACTCGCCCCAGAGCCCAGAGCCGGCACACGCAAACGTCACCGCAGCAGCCGAGCCCGCGCCCGCCACAGCCGAGGAGCCGAAAGCTAACGGTACCTTCGAGCTGGCGCGGCGCACGGCCAAGGTCAAGCCGCCACCAGCCGCGGCCGGCACTGCCTGCGCCACAAGCAACAAATACGACGCGCTCGATGAAGACGCGCAAACACCCCCAGCCCCACCACCACCAAAGACACAACAAAACACGCAACATCCCAAACATGAAAGACTACCACCCATAGTCGCCACGTATCCAGATACATACAAAAAAATGTACGATCTTATCACTGCCGCCATAGGCGACGAACGCTTCCACGCAAAATCTGCCGGCGGTGATAAGATCAAAATCACACTGAAAACGATAGACGACTACAACACAACAAAAAACACATTAAAACAACACCATATACCGCACTACACGTACCCCACAGGCGCACAAAAGACTTTGAAAGTCGTCTTAAGAGGCTTCCCCACACGCACCGACCCCGCCGACATCAAGGACGCCATAACGGCGAAAGGATACGACGTAAGGTCGGTGCGCAAACAGGGCTCGAACAACAGAGACCCACTGTATTGTGCAACGTTAATCGACACACCACAGCATCGGAAGTTGTTCCAGGAAACCCGACTAATGGGCCTTGGAATAACGACCGAACCACTGAAACAAAGAGCTAGAGCACCACAGTGCTTTAACTGTCAAGTGATCGGCCACGTAAATTATTACTGCGACATGCCGCCACGCTGCGTGCGGTGCGCTGGAGGCCACGCGTCCAGGGAGTGCAAAATGTCACCCCAGGACAAGCCAAAATGCGCTAACTGCAGCGGCGCCCACACGGCCAGTTACCGAGGCTGTCCAGCACACAAAAGAGCCAAGGCCCGACAAACTGGGCAGATCACAAACACAAAAAACGTAAACCAAGCACAAACACGAAACAACACCAAAAAACCAACCAACACCACACAAAACATGCAAACAGAAGACACCAAAACAAAAACACGAAAGAAAGAGAAAGACGACAACACAAACACGCAAACACCCGGCACAAGCACACGAACACAGGACGCTACAAGATCCTATGCAAGAGCAGTATCCCCCGCACAGACCCCCAAAGTAGAAACAACAAAGCCAGCAACAACAACACAAACAAGCAACTCACAAGACACACCAATACACCACTTCTCCCAAGCCCTGACGGAAGTAATCAAGCTCATGGACAAGCTGATGCAGACCATGACAAAAAACTTCGATAAATTATCCGCCGAAATTTCATCGGCAGTTAGGCCCTCGCAGCCCACTGCGACAACAAGTGTCACAACACCTCATCATGGCTAGGCCAGCAATTCAGGGTTTTAAACTATGCACGTTTAATGCCATGAGCCTCTTCCCCCAGGGTCTAGAATTCAGACAATTCCTGGCGGAAGAAGAAATAGACATATGCATGGTGCAGGAGACCAACCTGAAACCGGGAATCAGAGTTTCTGCACCAAACTACCTCTGCTACAGACGAGACCGACCAACTGCAGGGGGCGGGGTAGCAATATACATAAAAAGGGGGATTCCGCACCACCAGATTCATACGCCAGAAATGACACAGTTGGAAACAGTAGCACTAGAGGTACAGACATCCACAGGTCCGGTAACTGTGGTGTCAGCATATCGACAACCCAACACCCACAGGTTAGTTAAAGACGACATCGTCAAATTAGGACAAATTGGAGGCAAGCTGATACTTGGAGGAGATCTTAACTCCAAGCACTCTGACTGGAACTCCAGGAGGACGAACCAAGCTGGCCGACAATTAAAAAGCATCGCGCGCATCCACCACATGCACGTATGGGCCCCAGAGGAGCCCACACACTTTCCCAGAAATGGGAATAACCCGGACGTAATCGACGTAGCAATCACCAAAGGTCTCGCAGGATTCGTGACGGCGATTTCACTAAATAGAATGTCGTCTGATCACAATCCTGTTACATTCGAGATTGACGTGGGCGGCTGGCTACCGCCAATCCAGCGCCCAACCTCGTACAAACGCATCGATTGGGAAAAATTTCAAACACATGTAATGGAAGAATTCACCAACACCCCGCTCCCGACAGAGGACACCGAACAAACGCTGAGTAGTTTCACCGACACGGTCCTCCAAGCAGCTCAGGGCGCAACACCAGAACCCCCAACCCTTCCACCCCCCACACAGCGACTGCCACCCCAGCTGCTTGCCCAGATTAGGCACAAAAACAGGACCGCGAAGGAATGGAAACTTACGCGAAACCCGGACACCAGGAGGCTGCTCAATAGATTACAGAGAGAACTTAAGGTCGCGCTCACTGAGCACAGAAACCAGCAATGGTCAAACCGCCTTACATCTCTCAAAGTGCAGGACAACAGCCTTTGGCAAGCAACTAAGCAGTTCACTAAAAGACGCGCAAGGATGCCGCCTCTGCACGGCGAGAGAGGACTAGTGTTCAGCGCTCAAGACAAAGCCAACGCACTCGCCGACGTCTTCGAGAAGCAATTCACACCAGCAGAGGCGCAGGACCACGAACATGAAAGAATGGTCCGCAGACAACTAACCGCATTTCTGGCAGCAGACGATGACGTCGATGAAGTTCCACCTACCTTCTCAACGGAGGAGGTAGCGGTAGCCATCAAATCGCTGCCCAACAAGAAAGCCCCAGGTCACGATCTCCTCACCAATGAACTGCTTAAGCACCTGCCCCAGCTAGCGATAGAAAAACTGACAGAAACGTTCAATGAAATCACGCGATCACAAAAATTCCCGAAACAGTGGAAACACGCGGAAGTGGTCGCGATCGCCAAGCCTGGAAAAGACCCCATCTTTCCCCAGCACCATCGCCCCATAAGCTTACTCCCAACGCTGAGTAAGCTGTACGAGCGCCTCCTCTTAGTGCACATTGACAGGCACATAAAAAGAGAGAACATGCTCCCCAAATTCCAGTTCGGATTTCGCAACCAACACTCAGCACCCCAACAACTCATGCGAGTGGTCGAAGCCGCCACAGAAGCCTTTAACCGGAAAGGCTACTGTGGTCTAGTGCTGCTAGACGTAGCCAAGGCGTTCGACAGTGTGTGGCACACTGGACTACTGTACAAATTGTACACATTAGGTTTCCCTGACCATGTCGTTAAGCTCCTGAAGAGCTACCTAGCCAACCGCACATTTTGTGTCAAAGTGGACACTGCGAGGTCCTCGAAACGCACCGTCAGGGCCGGAGTACCACAGGGCTCGGTGCTAGGCCCAGTACTGTATAACCTATACACGGCCGACACACCGTCTGCCCCACAGACCCATACAGCCCAATACGCCGACGACACGGCATTCTTCGCCGTCAGTACAAATAGGAGGGTGGTTACAGCGAGACTCCAAAACATACTACATCAGACAGAAGCTTGGGCCAGGAAATGGCGAATAACAATAAACGGGGAGAAAACACAAGCATTGATGCTCACCCAAAGAAAAGGCAAACGAAACCCTGCCCACCGCCTACGTGACAACAGACCACTAAGACTGCACAGACGTGACATCCCATGGAGGGCCACGGCCAAATACCTGGGTGTCACCCTTGACAAAAGACTGACTTGGCGCACACACATCGAAGACATTAGGAGGAAGACCAGCGCCAGACTCAACAACATTTACCCCCTCCTCAACATTGAAAGCAGCTTGGCGGCAACTACAGGAGTAAGGCTGTACTGTACGCTTGTCCGCCCTATCATTGAGTATGCCTGCCCAGTCTGGGGCTATGCAGCCAAATCTCACCTGCTGAGACTGCAGAGAGTACAAAATAGAGCACTCAGACGGGCAATTCATGTCAGGACGCGCTTCCCCACTGCAGACACCCACGAAGCAACGGAAGTGAAAGCACTAACCGAAAGATTCAGAGAACTCGCGGTAGCATTCTACCAAACCGCGAGTCACTCTGAAAACGACCTGATAAATAGCCTCGGGAATTATCCCACCGATAATCTCAAATACAGGAGGCCAAAGTGCATCCTACACTAAAAAACGATTAACAATCAAACACCAACAGACAACAGTGGTTTATTAAAAATCGCATTAAAAGTTAGGCCAAAATCAAAAAGTAAGGTGCATGACAAATGCAAAAACGAAGAACATACTTGTTTGGAGCAAATGTCAAAGGACAACAAACCTCCACCACAAGACTGCTCAAAGTCCGAGCATGTCAAAATATGCGAAGCGCCGGCGCCGGCACGCACTCCGCTGCTCGACTCGCTGCGGCTCGCACCGTTTGGGGCGTTGTGCTTTTCTTTCTCGCTTCTTTCCAAACTAGCCCATCGCCATGTCCGGACGCGGAAAGGGAGGCAAAGTCAAGGGCAAGTCAAAGTCCCGCTCAAGCAGGGCTGGGCTCCAGTTCCCGGTCGGCAGAATCCACCGCCTCCTGCGCAAGGGAAACTACGCCGAGCGCGTCGGCGCCGGGGCGCCCGTCTACCTCGCCGCCGTCATGGAGTACCTCGCGGCTGAGGTGCTCGAGCTGGCCGGAAACGCGGCCCGCGACAACAAGAAGACGCGCATCATCCCGCGCCACCTGCAGCTCGCCATACGCAACGACGAGGAGCTCAACAAGCTCTTGTCGGGCGTCACCATCGCACAGGGAGGTGTCCTGCCCAACATCCAGGCCGTCCTGCTGCCAAAGAAGACCGAGAAGAAGGCCTAAAAGAGAGACAGCGCAATCGGCAACCGCCGCGTGCTCCCTTGGCACGCAGCGCGCCATTTGCCGCCTCGGCTCAAAAAACAAAACACAATCGGCCCTTTTCAGGGCCACCACACAAACCTACGTCCAAAGCAGAATTCCAGTCGTTCGTCGCACCACTTTTCTCTCTCTCTCTCTCTCTCTCTTTCTGTGTACGGTTTTTTTTTTTTTTTTTTTTTTCCTTCTTACACACACAGGCGCCGCCATCTTGTACACACGTACTTGGCCACCTCCTCCACTCCACTCCACGCACGCACAGTCTCGCGACCATTAACCAGCACACGTGGCGCACAACAACACACCTCAAAAATAACCCCTCGGCACTCAGCCGCGCCGCAACACACAGCCCATCCACCGACAAGAAGCATACAAGCAAAGAGGGAGGGGAAGGAAGGAAGGAGCTCACACAACGCAAGGGCACGCTTCCTTCCCTCCCAACCGCACCGCACACCACGTCAAAAAAAACTCCAAACAAAACTAAAAGGCCAAGTAGACTAAAAAGGAAAAGAAAAACCAGCAACACAGACTCTTTCGCACTTTTCAACTTCCGAACACTGTGGTGGCCCTGAAAAGGGCCGTTTTTCAATCTCTCTTTCCTTCCTTCGGTCTCACACCGCCTAACCGCCGAAACCGTACAGGGTGCGCCCCTGCCTCTTCAGGGCGTACACCACGTCCATGGCCGTCACAGTCTTGCGCTTGGCGTGCTCAGTGTACGTCACCGCGTCGCGGATCACGTTCTCCAGGAACACCTTCAGCACTCCGCGCGTCTCCTCGTAGATCAGACCAGAGATGCGCTTCACGCCGCCCCTGCGCGCCAGGCGGCGGATCGCGGGCTTCGTGATGCCCTGGATGTTGTCGCGCAACACCTTGCGGTGCCGCTTGGCGCCACCCTTGCCGAGCCCCTTTCCTCCCTTGCCGCGGCCTGTCATTCTTCTTCTTCAAGCGTCTCAACCACAATAATATAAAAAACAGAAAGCAAGGCAAGCTCCTCACCCGGCGCTAGCGAGTCGGCTACGGTTGTGGCGCCCAGCGCGCGCGCCGCCCCCCTATATAGACTCTGGGGCCCCGCGGCCCGCCCTCCCCTCCCCCCACCACCGCGCACCGAGGGCATATAAGCGCAGCACCGGGGCGCGCGGGCCCGTTGTCAAGGCAGCACCGGACGCCGTCGCGCACGCATATCCTCCACGCCGCATCCGCATCCGCAGTAGCCATGGCCCGGACAAAGCAAACGGCCCGCAAGTCCACCGGCGGAAAGGCGCCGCGCAAACAGCTCGCCACCAAGGCGGCGAGGAAGAGCGCGCCCGCCACCGGCGGCGTCAAGAAGCCCCACCGCTACAGGCCGGGCACCGTCGCCCTGCGAGAAATCAGGCGCTACCAGAAGAGCACAGAGCTGCTCATCCGCAAGCTGCCATTCCAGCGCCTAGTGCGCGAGATCGCCCAGGACTTCAAGACCGACCTGCGCTTCCAGAGCTCCGCAGTCATGGCCCTGCAGGAGGCCAGCGAGGCCTACCTCGTCGGCCTCTTCGAAGACACCAACCTGTGCGCAATCCACGCCAAGCGAGTCACCATCATGCCCAAGGACATCCAGCTCGCGCGCCGCATCCGCGGCGAGCGCGCCTAAACCCGCACACCGCCAAACAAACAAAACGGCCCTTTTCAGGGCCACTAACGTCTCTCCGTCGCGAGCAAAACTTTGTCGGTCGCAACGACTAGTTCCCCACTCACTCTCCAGTCCAGTCGTCCCACCCCCGGCCCGGCCCGGCGCCGCCGTTTCCAAAAAAAAAAAAGCACCGCACCGGCCGAACCAAGTCGCAAGCGTCAATAGCGCCACCCACACAGGCCACGGCACAAAACGTGACGCCCGGAAAGCAAAGCAAAGCAAAAAAGACTATTCCAAAACCACCACCAAGACAAACAAACAAACGCGGCGCAAAATAAATAGGTAAAAACAATAAAAGTAAAATACACTTTATGTAACACCAACCGCGCGCCGCCGCCCACGCCCGCCAACGACCCCACAATCCAACCACCATCCACACATGAAACAAACAAACGCCAGCAAGCAAGACAGACAGACAGACAGACAACAAGGCAACCGACCGACCACGACACGACAATCAACACCTTCCCGACGTGCTTTGATGGCCCTGAGAAGGGCCGTTTTTGTTTTTGTCCGGGACCGCGCGACAGCCTCTGGTTGCGCGCCGGCCACCAGGCGACGGTGTCAACCGCCAACCCTTCCCTGCCCTTTTTACTTCTTCTTCTTGGGCGAAGCCTTCGCCTTAGACGGCGTCGCCGTCGCCTTCTTCGGGCGCGGCGCCTTCGGCTTCTTCGTCGGAACCTTGGCGGCCTTCTTCGCCTTCGACGGCGACTTGGCCTTGGCCGGCTTGGCCGCAGCCGCCTTCTTCGCACCCGCGGGAGCGGCCGACGCCGCAGACGCCTTCTTGGCGGCGCCCGCCTTCCGACCGGTCGCCGCCTTCACGCCGCCAGCCTTCTTTGCGCCGGCCGCACGGGCCCCCTTCTTCTCCTTGCTGGCCGGAGCGGCGCGCTTCTTCTTCGCACCACCGCCGCCACCACGAGCCTTGCCGCCCTCGGCCGCCCCGCCGCCGGCGCCGGCAAGCTTGAAAGAGCCCGACGCGCCCTTCCCCTTCGTCTGCACCAGCTCGCCAGCCACGACGGCCGACTTGAGGTACTTCTTGATAAAGGGCGCCAGCTTCTCCGCGTCCAGCTTGTAGTGCGCGGCAATGTACTTCTTGATCGCCTGCAGCGACGACCCGCCGCGCTCCTTCAGACTCTTGATGGCGGCCGTCACCATCTCAGAGGTGCGCGGGTGCGCAGGCTTGGCGCGCGGCTTCTTCGCAGACGACGCAGACTTGGCCTTCTTCGTAGTGCCGGTGGCGGCGGGTGCCGCGGCAGTCTCGTTCGTAGCCGCCTGGTCTGCCATCTTTTGCTTGTTCTCTTTTCTTTTTTCCCCTTGGTTTCGCTTCCTTCTCTCCTTCGACGACGCACAACAGCGAGGGGCGCGCAGCAGAGAATAGCCGCGCACGCGCCTGGCCCAGCCAGTGTCGCGGGCGGGCGCGGACGGCCGAGAGAGCGGCCGCCACTCGGCGCGCCGCCGCGCCGCCGCGCCGCGCCTCCCGCGCTTGCTACCGCCCAACGTCCGACAGCCTGCGCGGAGCAGCCCCCAACCTGCGCCGCAACCACCCGCGCCATTCAAACCACCGAGGATGGGGCTACACACACCGACACCACGGTCGCCAACCAGTCGCCGCGGCGGCGCCGCAAACCACGGCCAAACTGCAGCCACCGCGCGCCACAGCCTGGGTCGGCCCGCCGAGAATCGCCGCCCCCGCCCAAATGCCGCCCCCACAGCCCCAGCCGACGACCCGCCACAATGGCCAAACCTTCGTCAAAACTCCCACACCGTCGCCGCGGCAGCCCGGCCACCGCGGCCGGCGCCACAGCCACACGAGCCGAGTCGTGCGGCGATGACGGCCGTGCACAAACGCACCTCCGCCGCCCCATCGCCTTCCGCCGTTTTCCCGATCGGCCCGCAGCCGTCGGGCCACGGCCGCGGGCCGTCCTCCTCCTCTCGCCTCGCCCGCCAACACCCACAGCCCTTCCAACACATTTTTCTTTTCTTTTTTCTTTTTTTTTTTTTTTTTACTTTTTTACGATCGCCGCCTGCGCAACATGGCACCGGCCGACGGAGCGCCAACCCCCCCGCCACAGGCGAAAACAAAACAACGATAAACAAACAAACAAAATAAATTACCAGCCAGCCCCAACTACAGACACACCGAATCTGCCCTCACAGCCGACCTTACACGCCTCAACGTCAAAACAAAGGTGGTTTCTTTCTTTCAACGGTTACCTTACCTTAGGTTACGTCAGGTTAGGCTAAGAAGGCGTCAGGGTTAGGTTAAGCGTTGACGTGACGTCACGTCTTAACGTAGGCGTTAAGCTAAGGTTGCGGTCACGTACGTTAGGTTAAGGCGACTTGGGGGTTGGCCTAAGAGCTTAGGTTAGGTTACGTTACTTTAGGTGGCTGCGTTAAGGGGGGCTTAAAGAAGTTTAGGAGGTTAAGGCGTCGAGGCGGCCGCACCCCCTTAGCTGCTGCGGCTCGGCCACGCCACGCCACGCTTTGGGGTTTCATAAGGTCGCGCGGCGGGTCGTCGGCACGCCGCAAAGGACAAAACTGCAAGACGACGTCGAAAAACAAACAACAGGTAAAAAATAAATAAGTAAAAATAAACGACGCCGACAGGCGGGGATCAGCAGAACAAGCAGATTCCGGAGAGCGAACGAGACACGCACGCACACACACAAACCCCCCCGAGCCGAGAGAGCACAGAGCACCACCACGTGTCGGCCTCCGCTCACCCGACTCGGCTGGGCTGGGCTGGGCTGGGCTGGGCTGGCGGCCGGGCCGGATGCACGTACACGTACGGCTACAGCCACTACCCGTACACAGCCGCTCTTCACGCAACACCAGCCAAATGGCGCGCCCGCGGCTCGTCGCGGTCGCCGTCGCGGTCGCAACGCCACGCCGGCACACTTTCGGCACCACCGTTTTCGCGCGCACCGCAAACAAAACGCAGCCGACACACACAGAGAGAAAAAAAAAAAACACAGAGCGCGAGACGGGCGGCGGCGCACCTTTCGCCAGCCGGCAGGCAATCGACTCGCCCAGTACGACAAACGCGCACGCCACCCCACCCACCAACCAACCAACCAGTCGTCGTCGTCGTCGTCGTCGTCGTCGTCCCGAAATCAAACAAACTCTCAAAAGCACAGCCCCTGCTGCCAACGGACGCAGGCGCCACGCAGCTCCCTTCCCGCCACACTCGATTCGCAGCGCAACTCACCCGGCACACCGTCAAACGACGGGCTGGGCTCGCCGCATCGCCGCAACCTACACACCTTCCCCGCCACGACGCACAGCCCCACCAGACGCCCGTGCCGCAACGACACTACTGCACTACCACTACCGCACTACTCCTCTCGCCCTTGCCATACACGACACAACACGCCAAAAAGTGAAAATCCAAATACAAACAAAAACACCGCCCCCACGACCCAAACACATGCACGGCGCGCCAACACACGCGAGGCAAGGCACGCAGCAAACGGCGTCCCCTCCGCGTCGCGCCATCAACCTACACACACAAGGCAACCAACAACAGCCAGCCAGCCAGCCAGCCAGCCAGCCCCACTCTCACGCCGCAAAAACAGAAAACACACCGAAACCGCCAAACGCCGCACATTCGCGCTTCGCACTTACCACACACCTCTCGGCATCCGTTTCGCACACAACGACGCGACGCACAATACATCATCACGGGCTACGCACGCACACCGCGACCCACTTTCTTACGACGCCCTCGGCAGAGCACACGTGCCCACGCCCACACACAGTCGACACAACGACGCAGCGCGCAGCAGACGCGGCCGCAACACGTACCTCCCCGACGACGCGCCAACACCGCCAGCCACTGCTCACTCGCCCAAGCAACCCGTGCACACAACTGCCACACGCGTCCACCACGCCGCCGCCAACCACCCGCCCGCCAGGGGGCGCTCACGTCCGCGACAACAGCGCGGCACCGCCGGGCCGGGCCGGGCCGGGCCGGGCCGAACCGAGCCGAGCCGAGCCGCCGCCTCCTCTCCACTCGGCACGCCACGTCCTGCTTGCAAAACACATGGCTCGTCCCTCTGTACACACAACGCGCCTGCCTGCGGTCGCCGCCGGCATCTATCTACCTGCGCATCGGAGCCAGGCCGGCAAGCCCACACTTAAATAATGCACTTCACCAGCCAAACAAACCCACTCTTCCTTTCTTTGCACAGCGCATGCAACAGCAGCCCCAGGAGCCGGGCCCGCCGCCAGCGTCTCCTCCTCCTCTGGGCACAGCCAGCCAGCCGTTCCCACCGCCCCGCCCCTGCTCTGCAGAACAAGAAAAAACGAAAAAGTACCAACACACGCACCCAAAGCGTAAGCCAGACAAGACCAGCCTCTCCGAGGCCACACACACGCAAAAAAACAAAAAAACAAAAACACTACAACAGAATAAAATGAAAAAGAAAAAGCAAGCTGTCGCCTCGCCCCCGCCCGTCCCCCCACCCCACCACATTCGCCCCCTCCGCTTGTTTTCCTTTCTACAATTTCCCTCTTTTCCACCCAATATCCCGCCGCGGTATACGGGCACCGGCCGATTTTGCGCCCGCCCACATGTGTGCCTACTCCCCACCACCATTCCCTCCGCAGCCCGCAGCCCGCAGCCCGCAGCCCGCTTTTCCCCCCCTCCCTGCCCACACCACACCACACCACACCACACCGACGGTGCTGACGTCGACACGCACCCAAGACAGGGGCCACGACCGTCTTTTTTCCTGGGCCCATCCCCGCACCGCACCTCCTTCCAATCAACGCTGTGGCGCCTGTGTCCGCGCGAGACGCGTGCGCGCCGCCTCTCTCAACATCCGTCCGCCGTCCGCCGGCCGGCCCGTTTTTCGGCCCCCAGGCCATCCGTCAACCACCACTGCCACTGCCACTGCCCCTGCCCCTGCCCGCCCCGCACCACACCACACACCGCTGCTTGCCCCGGCCGTTGCCACCAAAGGCGCCAACCGCAGCCCGCGCGCGCCAGAAACTACAGGGACCCAGCCGACCGACGAAAATCAGAGCAATTGGCCGGGAGGATCAAAAAGAGAGCTCCGAAAACCACCGTAGCGAGGCGTGGGAGGAAACGTTACGAGAAGCAGAAAGGGACCAGGAAAAATTCTGGAAATTTCTTAAAACTCGTAAACTAAACACGAAACATCTACATCTACATGGGGAAGGAACGACCCCACAGACCGAGCTGAAGCACTGGCGGATTCACTAGAAAAGGCAATTCCAAGCACCAGAAGCGGTAGATGACGAAACTGGTGACCACCAGGAAATGGTACTCAGAAGGGTAAAACCGCATCCTAAGTGCCCCGATCAGAACATCTTTCACAATCCAATAAACGCAGAAACCCCCGTATCTTATCACATCACAAACATACACACATCCTAAGAAGGCATCAGGCCCAGATTCCATCAAACCGCAACTACTACATCACCTACCTCCAGCAACTATCAATTATCTATCTAACATCAATATATAATGCTTGCTTCAGACTAAACTACTTGGAAACAGGCCCGAGTCATCACATTACCAAAGCCAAACAAGGACTTATTATTTCCGCAAAACTATAGGCCAACTTCCTTGGAAAGGTCCTCGGAAAGCTCATTCAAACTGAACTGAAGAAATTCAATTCTTAAAGGATAACAACATAATCATCGCACAACAATTCCGATTCCGCGAAGAACACAGCACCACCCACCAGGTGACCAGACTAGTCGAGCACATATGTCAGGCCAGAAACATTAGACACAGTACTGGAGCAGTCCTGCTTGACATTGGAAAAGCATTCGGATAACGCCTTATCTACAAGCTCCACCAGTACAACTGCCCCATCCACATTATTGCTTCTTTTCTCCGCAACAGAGCATTCTATGTCCATGTACCAGGAGCGGCAAGTAACACTAGATCCATAGAGGCTGGAGTCCCGCAAGGCTCAGTGCTGGGGCCCATTCTCTACTCAATATACACAAACAAACAGCTGGGAGGACACTTGTCACTATTTGCAGACGACACTGCAGTCTACCGCAGCAGTTCTAACCTGCAATATAGAGTCACAAAAATAGAGCAACACCTACAATCCATCCAGAAATGGGCTAACCAATGGAAACAAAAGAAAAAAACAATAAACGCGGAGAAAACCCAAGCAATACAATACGATTCACATTCAAAAAGAATACCTCCTAACCTGCATATACGCCTCAGAAATAACAATCTTCCATGGTCAGGCACAATAAAGTATCTAGGCATCAAGCTGGACAAGAGGTTGACATTTAGAGACCATGTTACACACGTTTGTAACAAGGCTGCAGCAGCAATATTCAGACTGTACCCAATCATCAAAGGAAACAGAATAAATATGCGCGCCAAAAAGAAAATCTTCAAAACCGTCATAGGAACCAGCCATCACTTACGGCTCTGAAAATCTGGTCAATGGCCGCAGACACCAACATAACAAGAGTAAAAAAAAAGGGTGCACAACAAATACTTCAGAATTGCTGCTGATGCCGGCCGGTACCAGACAAACCGAGACATATACACAAACCATAACATACTCAAAATCCCGGAAATCATCCAAAGAAAAATCCATAAAGTTTTTTTTTTTTTTTTTTTTTCCACCAAACCACGGATTCGAACCACCCACTCATCAGAAATCTGGGACAAAATCCACCCGACCCAAGAACGACATTTCCCATCACGACAAAACACCACAAACTACAACATACCATGATAAACAAAAATAAAATACAAACACCATAACACTCACTCAAACAACAAACATCTACACACACCCAAGAGACCCTATCATCCCATCATTTTGTTACCCAACATAATCAGACAGAAGGCAGGGATCAAGGACAGATCCGGTCCTTCGAGTACAGGGGGTAAAAAAAATACCCATCAGACCAGCTCGCTCTCTCTCTCTCTCTCTCCGTGCCGACGCTGCCCCGCACACGCGTTCGCGCTCGCGTTCGGCCGACACCACACGACAGGTCTTTGGGGCCCCGCCACTGCGCACACGCACGCCTCCTCCTCTTCCTTAGTTCTTTTTCGCTTTTCTTTTCTCCCCCGCCCCCCGCTCTCACCGCCACATCATCCCGCAACCCTTGGGGGATGTTTCCCAACATCAACGCGCCCCAATTCCACTCTCTGCCCGTGCCGCACTCTCCACTTTGCTTCTCCCCGTCCCCTATACACAAGACTACCGAAACCCCGGTTGACACACCTTCTCGTAGGACAGGGGTGCGTGCGTGCGTGCGTGCGTGCGTGCGTGCGTTGTCTTGACGGTGACAGCAACAGCAACGGATCCGTCCATCCCATTCCCCCCCCACTCGGTAAAGAACCATGTTCAACCCACACTACACAACAAGGGGGGCACACACGAACGCGAAAGAAAGGGCAGGGCAGGGCAGGGCAGGGCAACTATCTCTTCCTCAGAACCCACATATCACATCAACGAACGGCAGGCCAATTGCGGACTCAGCCGTGTCAGGCAAATCCAACCCAACCAACACCTCCCACGGAAACCCTGACACTGATCCAGCAGTACGTCCACATACATCGCCACACCAAATACGGGTGACGAGTGAGCAACAAATGGAACAATACACAACAAGGCTGACCTAATAAAAACTGCACGTCACGTCATACCTTCCAGACAGACGCAGTTCCGACGGGACGGCGGAACCGTATACGTACCTTTCAGCCACAACAACCGACCGACTGGACACGCCCGCGTCTCCAGCCAGCCAACCACCAGGGCCACACAGCCCGCAAGTTTCAGCGTCAACACTTCTTAACGTACGTTGCAAACTTTTCAAAACATTGCCACACACACACCACGAAAAGCGTCAACCTCTCTCACACTGGATACACTCAACACTTTTTGTCGGCGGAGCTTGAGGCCAACGGTTGACACACCCCCACCGGCCACACAGGTTTCCCTTTGAAAATTGCAGTGACGGAGGAGACGCGGCATTACGAGAGGGTTGTTTCCGAGAGCGCGAGCTGGACGGAGCTGCGGCGCCGCCGCCGAGGGGTAACGAACGCACGCGATGCCGCATGACAGCCCATCACCCAAAGTTTCACCCACAACTGCACACGTCGCACCCCCTTTTCGCGCCATACTAGTGTCGATCGTCAATTACAGCTCACGGTGTTCGCATTTGCCACTTGACGGGGGGGGGGAAAGAAAACAAAACAAACATCTGACACGCCATGTGTTTCTCTCTCTCTCTGTTATATCTAGGTCATTGGGCAGCCACTGTAAAAAAAAAAAAAAAAAAAAATATTTTTACGACATGGTTGGGTAAGTGATTTAAAGACAACAATTGTGGGTCACACACCATAGACCATTTCGATAGTGTTCTTGTTCTTCTCTTTTTCCTTTTTTTATCGCTCAATTGAAATAAAACCTGGGGATGATGCAATGCTGCGATATGGCACAACCGTCGTCCATTGTACACAACTCGGGAACAAAAAGAAACCAATTCAGGGAACGTTCGTTCCTTCACAACGTTTCTTTCAACGCACTTGGTCTTTACCATCCTGTATATTCAACACACATTTCCTTTCATCAAACTAGGGCATTTCCATAACAGTTTGTTTCCGTTTCTGTGAGCACAATACTGCTTCTTCGACGTCATTTCACCATCTTAACTAGAGACAGACAACAAAATAGGAAAACAGGCCTTGAGAACCCCGTCCACCAAATTTCAGTTAGCACGGCATCCAAGATTCTTTTCCGGGGAGTGCAGTGCAGCTGACGCTGCTCAGACCATATACCGTCGCCAGTCTCACTCAACTCTTGCGCATTCCACCATTCTACGCTACGTGACAATGCAAAAATGAATGAATCAAACCCGCCCAGAGAGCGTCTTGTGCGAGGGGACACACGATATAGAGAACAACAAAACACACAGGGGACACCACCACAGTTGGAGAGAACGTTTCCACCACGGCAGCCGCGCCGTTACGCGCTTTTTTTTTTTTCCTCCCCCCCACTGCACACCTCCGACACCACGGGAACGTTCACCGTCCCGTTGCCCTACACTGGCGTTTCTTTTCAACCCCCCACCCTATTCCTCGCTCCCCGGACATTCGACCGATCACAAAGTGCAACCTCTCGTTACCGTCGGGTGCCCCTCTTCATCCCCGGGGCGCCAACAACAAAACAAAAACACCACCGACGCCGTCGTCTCGCGTCACCTCACTCAACTGAGCGGAAAATACACGTACATCCAGAATGACGACACCGCCTCCACAAACAAAAACCAGACGTCAGACGTCAGGTCGAAAGAGGGCACCGTACGTCGTGGCGCGTGGTCTCCTAACTCACCTCGCGCGTACAAATACAATACAATGCAATGCGTGTCACCTCACGTTCACACACACCTCCACGCTCCACTTTTACGTCGCCCAACCAACCAACTAACTTAACGCACCCGCTCGGCGTAGAAGCAGCTGTAGGCGGCAACGTGTTTCTCACCCTCGCCACCAACGGTGTGACATCCGACAGTCGCGGTTTGCTTTCCGTTCCACACCTCCGGCCATACCATACAAAGGGGACAAAAAAAAAAAAAAAAATATATCAAACAAGCCAACTCCAGCGATCCGCCCCCCTAACACCAACACGTCTCGAAACACCCACGCCCACGACCCGGCTGTGGCTAAAGTGCGTATCCCAACGTCACACCAAAACCAAAGGCGCCGGCGCCGCACCACACCACAAGCTACAGCTACAGCTGTGCCGCCCGTCCACCCGCTCACAACAACAACAACAACAACAACAATTCCGCCCTTCCCGCAAAGGCATTTTGGTGGCCCTGAAAAGGGCCGTTTTTTTTTTCTTTTCTTCGCCGCGCCGCGGACGAGCCTCCCATTTCCAAGAGCCACCTCCTTACTTGGAGCTCGTGTACTTGGTCACCGCCTTCGTGCCCTCGCTCACCGTGTGCTTGGCCAGCTCGCCAGGCAGCAAGAGCCGCACAGCGGTCTGGATCTCGCGGGACGTGATGGTCGAGCGCTTGTTGTAGTGCGCCAGGCGAGAAGCCTCGGCCGCAATGCGCTCGAAAATGTCGTTCACGAAGCTGTTCATGATGCTCATCGCCTTCGAAGAGATGCCCGTGTCAGGGTGCACCTGCTTCAGCACCTTGTAGATGTAGATGGCATAGCTCTCCTTCCTCTTGCGCTTCTTCTTCTTGTCGCCCTTCGAAATGTTCTTCTGCGCCTTGCCAGCCTTCTTGGCGGCTTTCCCGCTAGTCTTGGGCGGCATCACGAACAAACAGGCAGGCAGGCACGCGCAGTCAGTCAGTCAAGCGCTCCGCTCCAGTCAGCGTCTCCCCACACAGTGGCACCCGCCGCACGCCGACGCCGCACCTTTACCAGCTCGCCCTGCTGCGGCCGCCGACCAATGGGGCGCGCGCGCAACCGGCCGCCGCACCCGAGCCCATAAAGGACCCCCACCCCGCCGGCGCCGGCACGCGACGCACGCACGCACGCACGCACGCACACGCACGCGAGTCTGCGCTGAGATGTCGGAGCGAGAGGATGTCCGTACAGCGAAGGGTGTGGCGGATCGTCGTCCGGCAGAGCTTGCTTTGCCGGCGGCCCCATCCGGCCCCCCACCTAAGACGACCCAGGCATCGTCATTGGACACGACTATGGATTTCGAGTCGGCTGCACTGCAAGTACCGCTGCCCGAATCTGACGACGAGACGGCGGCACGACAAGAAGCGTCCACCTCCACCAGGACGAAGAAAAGGAGGGCGACCACCGCCACAGGAACTACTCGAGCCCCTCCTAAGGGAAAGAAGGCAAAACCGGCGGACGTCGTCGTCGATGAGGATGGTTTTCAACTCGTCAAACGGCCGGCGAGGAAGGCTCAACTGTCATCTGCACCGCCGGTTCCGACGACAAACAGTTATGATGAGCTCGCTGAGGGTGTGGAGTTACCTACTCAGAAGAGTGAACCAAGGCCGCCGCCTATTGTGGTCCAACATACTGAAGACTACGACGGCCTCTACAGGATGCTGCTTCGTCTTGTTGGCCAAGACAACGTTGTCATCAAGCCTGCTGGCACCAACCTGTACAAGGTCACGCTGAAAACAGCTGATGACTACAGAAAGGTTACGGCTGCGTTCGGAGAACAGGAAAAGCCGTTCTACACTTATCCGTCGGCAACGGACAAGACGGTAAAGATCGTCTTTCGAGGGCTCCCTCGAAACTACAGCCTGGATCACATCCGGCAGCAGCTGGAGGATATGGGCTATGGATTTGGACTCAGATCGATAACCCGCCTACCGTCTCGCCGAACCAGAAAGGAGACGCCGCTAGTCCTAGTGGTCACTTGTGATATCCCACACAACCGTGGGCTGTGGCAGGTCACGAAGATAGCAGCGACACCAGTCACTACAGAAAAACTCCGCTCGAAGAGGGGAGAACCTCAGTGCTACAACTGCCAAATGGTTGGGCATGTAGCACGATTCTGCACGCTACCCCCACGCTGTGTTAAGTGTGCAGGGGAGCACGCTAGTCGCGACTGCACACGGCAGCGGACAGATGGACCGCCCAAATGCGCTGGATGTGGGGGAGAACATGTTGCCTCTTACCGTGGCTGTTCCAGCTTCCAACGGGCTACGGCACGGAGCCGTGGCCAACGCCCTGGCTCAATAAAGCGGCCTGCACCAGTCAGACCTGGAGTCAGTTTTGCTGCTGCTGTTTCCCCTGGCTCCTCTCCGCAGGCCCCCATACCTGCGACGGCGCCAGCCACTGTTGCAACAGCTGCAGACAACAAGAAGACCCGCCGTCCACGAGGCACAGCGCGACCACCAGCACTGCGTCCTGATCAGCAACAGAGTGAAGACCAGGGACAACACGACCGCTCCCAACAGGGACGCCAGGCTGTCGTCGTGGAAACCCCAGCTCAACACCCACACGCTGCATCTGCACCCTCCCAGGCGGCCGATTCCAGCATGGAAGAAATGAAGCTCCTCCTGCAAGAACTTCGGGAGCTTCTCAGGGATATCCCGCGGCAACTCATCGCCGCTGTTAGTGCAGCCGTTCAGGCAATCACCACCGGACCACTGAAGACCCAGCATGGCCCGTAGTCAACGAGGAGTCACTGTATGCGTGTGGAATGCCCAGGGCATCCGCACCCAAGATGGCGAATTTTTGTCAGCTGCTGCGAGATGAAGCCGTTGACATTTGCCTCGTCTCGGAGACTTTTCTCAAGCCTGGAGTTCACGTCCGAGCAGCGAACTATGTGTGCTATCGGACTGACAGACCAACTCATGGCGGTGGTACTGCGGTCTACGTCCGGACTTCACTGGCGCACCATCAGATTCAGCTTCCGCCACTACAAGCGATGGAGGCAACTGCTGTAGCTGTTGACACCTCACATGGGCGCATCACGTTTGTGGCTGTCTACCGTCCACCTGGCAGGCAGTTACTCCAACAGGACGCTGAAGCGCTGCTGACATTACCTGGAAAGGTCTTTGCCGGCGGTGATTTTAATGCAAAACATACTGAATGGCATTCTCGTCTTACCAACAACCACGGACGAAAACTTCTCCGAGTCGCACAGCAGTGGAACGCCATCATCCTCGGACCTCATGATCCCACCCACTTTCCTAACAATGGTGGACCTCCAGACGTGCTTGACATTGCGGTGGCCAAGGGGGTGCCCTATGTTATATCTGCCAGCACTCGCAACGCCTTATCCTCGGATCATGTTCCAGTTATCTTTGACATCGATGTCGATGCTCAGCCAGTGTCGCGGAGAGGAATCCAGACCAGGAACACCAACTGGATCCGATACCAGGAGCTGATCGCTGAGGGCCTCCGAGATGCACCAGATGCTGCTGAGGTTGGAGTTGATGGCTATGCCCGATTCCTTCAAGACTGTGCTATTCAGGCAGTGCACCGGGCCACACCGCGGCCGCGATCCGAACCACCTGACCGATCACGGCAACTGCCACCACATCTAATGGAGGCGATAACCACCAAAAATCGCCTATTCCGTGAATGGCAGCTGACACGGAATGCAGCAACAAAGAGGGCACTAAACCGGATGAGGAGAGAGATAAAGGTTGCCGTTGCAAATCACCGCCATCAGGAATGGTCCAACCGCCTGGCCACTCTTCGGGTTGATGATGGTACTGCTTGGAAAGCCACGCAGTTCTTCCTCCGCCGACGACAGAGGATACCGCCGCTACAAGTCGGTCAAAACATCGCCAGCAGCCCAGCGGACAAAGCCAACGCCATCGCTGATGTTTTTGAAAGAAATTTCCAGCCCATCATGGACCCCATGGATCCGGATCACATTCGACTGGTTGCACAACGTCTTCCGGTATTCCTCAATGCACCTGTGGGCGACGATCACATCGAAGAGGTGGATGCTGATGAAGTCTCCGTAGAACTTCGGCGACTCAACAAGCGCAAGGCGGGAGGCCCTGACCAGCTCACAAATGAAATGCTGCGACAGATGCCACCAGCAGCCATAGAACACCTGGCTCGACTTTTCAACAACATTCTCCGCACTGGACACTATCCTCAAGCATGGAAACATGCGGAGGTAGTGCCCATCCAGAAGCCTGGGAAGGACCCTCGTTTACCAAGTAGCTACAGGCCTATCAGCTTACTACCAGCAGTCAGCAAGGTCTTTGAAAGACTTTATCTCCGACGCTTACAACGTCACATTCAGGAGGAACGTCTACTGCCGGACGAACAATGTGGTTTTCGCCCTGGTCATGCAACAACGCACCAACTGCTTCGACTAGTCGAAGAGGCCCTTGATGCCATCGAACGACGGGAGTTTTTCGGGGCCATCTTCCTGGATGTCTCACGGGCGTTCGATTCTGTATGGCATGAGGGGCTCCTTTTCAAGCTTCTGGACCTCGGTGTGCCCCTGCCGCATGTCCGCCTTCTACAATCTTACCTCGCCAACAGAAGCTTCCATGTCCGCACGGAGGACTTGTCGACGCGCCGTCTGGTCAGGGCTGGAGTTCCCCAAGGCTCCGTCCTCGGCCCCATACTCTACATCCTGTATACTGCAGACATGCCGCGGATGGACAGGGTCCATCTTGCCCTCTACGCAGATGATACAGCGATGTACACAAGGAGCATGAATGCAGCTCTACTCCAACGACGCATGCAAGCAGCAGCTGACACACTTAGTCAGTGGGCCAGGAGGTGGCGCCTCAGCTTCAATGGGGCTAAGACGCAAGCCCTCCTCATCACGAAGAAACATATTCCAGCTGCTCTACCGCAGATCACCATTAGGGGAACCGCCGTACCTTGGGGCACTACAGCAAAGTACCTGGGTGTAACGCTGGATAGAGGGCTCACTTGGAGACATCACATCGATGATATAGTCAAAAAGGTCAGGGGTAGAATGACACAGCTCTACCCCTTCCTCAATCCATCAACTGCACTCCCACCTGACCTGGGTGTTGCGATGTATCTGACTCTAATCCGTCCACTCATCGACTACGCCGCTGTGGTTTGGGGCAATGCCGCAGCGAGCCATGTCGGAAGACTACAACGACTCCAAAACCGGATCCTACGGCTGGCGTTGCACCTCCCTCGGGACTTCCCGTCGGACGACCTTCACCGAGTCTCAAACATTCCAACTGTTAGAGAGAGGTTTCGCCAGGCTGCACGACTTTTCTACGAGAAGACCATGCAGTCAACAAATCCGCTCCTCCGAGCACTAGGCCACCGTGTGCAACGTCTCAACGCCACCAGATGGCCACATCTGCTTCGCGACCAATAAGTTGCAAGCACGCCAGGAACGCCGTCCCAGCAGACTGAAAGGACATAAACACAACGAAAGGACAACCCACACACACCGCCAGCTTGGAGGAATAGCCAACCAGCTTAGACTCCACCGAACAACAGAGACCAATCTGTCTCTGTCAGGCTGAAGCAGCAGCGCCGGCACGCACTCCGCTGCTCGACTCGCTGCGGCTCGCACCGTTTGGGGCGTTGTGCTTTTCTTTCTCGCTTCTTTCCAAACTAGCCCATCGCCATGTCCGGACGCGGAAAGGGAGGCAAAGTCAAGGGCAAGTCAAAGTCCCGCTCAAGCAGGGCTGGGCTCCAGTTCCCGGTCGGCAGAATCCACCGCCTCCTGCGCAAGGGAAACTACGCCGAGCGCGTCGGCGCCGGGGCGCCCGTCTACCTCGCCGCCGTCATGGAGTACCTCGCGGCTGAGGTGCTCGAGCTGGCCGGAAACGCGGCCCGCGACAACAAGAAGACGCGCATCATCCCGCGCCACCTGCAGCTCGCCATACGCAACGACGAGGAGCTCAACAAGCTCTTGTCGGGCGTCACCATCGCACAGGGAGGTGTCCTGCCCAACATCCAGGCCGTCCTGCTGCCAAAGAAGACCGAGAAGAAGGCCTAAAAGAGAGACAGCGCAATCGGCAACCGCCGCGTGCTCCCTTGGCACGCAGCGCGCCATTTGCCGCCTCGGCTCAAAAAACAAAACACAATCGGCCCTTTTCAGGGCCACCACACAAACCTACGTCCAAAGCAGAATTCCAGTCGTTCGTCGCACCACTTTTCTCTCTCTCTCTCTCTCTTTCTGTGTACGGTTTTTTTTTTTTTTTTTTTTTTTTTCCTTCTTACACACACAGGCGCCGCCATCTTGTACACACGTACTTGGCCACCTCCTCCACTCCACTCCACGCACGCACAGTCTCGCGACCATTAACCAGCACACGTGGCGCACAACAACACACCTCAAAAATAACCCCTCGGCACTCAGCCGCGCCGCAACACACAGCCCATCCACCGACAAGAAGCATACAAGCAAAGAGGGAGGGGAAGGAAGGAAGGAGCTCACACAACGCAAGGGCACGCTTCCTTCCCTCCCAACCGCACCGCACACCACGTCAAAAAAAACTCCAAACAAAACTAAAAGGCCAAGTAGACTAAAAAGGAAAAGAAAAACCAGCAACACAGACTCTTTCGCACTTTTCAACTTCCGAACACTGTGGTGGCCCTGAAAAGGGCCGTTTTTCAATCTCTCTTTCCTTCCTTCGGTCTCACACCGCCTAACCGCCGAAACCGTACAGGGTGCGCCCCTGCCTCTTCAGGGCGTACACCACGTCCATGGCCGTCACAGTCTTGCGCTTGGCGTGCTCAGTGTACGTCACCGCGTCGCGGATCACGTTCTCCAGGAACACCTTCAGCACTCCGCGCGTCTCCTCGTAGATCAGACCAGAGATGCGCTTCACGCCGCCCCTGCGCGCCAGGCGGCGGATCGCGGGCTTCGTGATGCCCTGGATGTTGTCGCGCAACACCTTGCGGTGCCGCTTGGCGCCACCCTTGCCGAGCCCCTTTCCTCCCTTGCCGCGGCCTGTCATTCTTCTTCTTCAAGCGTCTCAACCACAATAATATAAAAAACAGAAAGCAAGGCAAGCTCCTCACCCGGCGCTAGCGAGTCGGCTACGGTTGTGGCGCCCAGCGCGCGCGCCGCCCCCCTATATAGACTCTGGGGCCCCGCGGCCCGCCCTCCCCTCCCCCCACCACCGCGCACCGAGGGCATATAAGCGCAGCACCGGGGCGCGCGGGCCCGTTGTCAAGGCAGCACCGGACGCCGTCGCGCACGCATATCCTCCACGCCGCATCCGCATCCGCAGTAGCCATGGCCCGGACAAAGCAAACGGCCCGCAAGTCCACCGGCGGAAAGGCGCCGCGCAAACAGCTCGCCACCAAGGCGGCGAGGAAGAGCGCGCCCGCCACCGGCGGCGTCAAGAAGCCCCACCGCTACAGGCCGGGCACCGTCGCCCTGCGAGAAATCAGGCGCTACCAGAAGAGCACAGAGCTGCTCATCCGCAAGCTGCCATTCCAGCGCCTAGTGCGCGAGATCGCCCAGGACTTCAAGACCGACCTGCGCTTCCAGAGCTCCGCAGTCATGGCCCTGCAGGAGGCCAGCGAGGCCTACCTCGTCGGCCTCTTCGAAGACACCAACCTGTGCGCAATCCACGCCAAGCGAGTCACCATCATGCCCAAGGACATCCAGCTCGCGCGCCGCATCCGCGGCGAGCGCGCCTAAACCCGCACACCGCCAAACAAACAAAACGGCCCTTTTCAGGGCCACTAACGTCTCTCCGTCGCGAGCAAAACTTTGTCGGTCGCAACGACTAGTTCCCCACTCACTCTCCAGTCCAGTCGTCCCACCCCCGGCCCGGCCCGGCGCCGCCGTTTCCAAAAAAAAAAAAGCACCGCACCGGCCGAACCAAGTCGCAAGCGTCAATAGCGCCACCCACACAGGCCACGGCACAAAACGTGACGCCCGGAAAGCAAAGCAAAGCAAAAAAGACTATTCCAAAACCACCACCAAGACAAACAAACAAACGCGGCGCAAAATAAATAGGTAAAAACAATAAAAGTAAAATACACTTTATGTAACACCAACCGCGCGCCGCCGCCCACGCCCGCCAACGACCCCACAATCCAACCACCATCCACACATGAAACAAACAAACGCCAGCAAGCAAGACAGACAGACAGACAGACAACAAGGCAACCGACCGACCACGACACGACAATCAACACCTTCCCGACGTGCTTTGATGGCCCTGAGAAGGGCCGTTTTTGTTTTTGTCCGGGACCGCGCGACAGCCTCTGGTTGCGCGCCGGCCACCAGGCGACGGTGTCAACCGCCAACCCTTCCCTGCCCTTTTTACTTCTTCTTCTTGGGCGAAGCCTTCGCCTTAGACGGCGTCGCCGTCGCCTTCTTCGGGCGCGGCGCCTTCGGCTTCTTCGTCGGAACCTTGGCGGCCTTCTTCGCCTTCGACGGCGACTTGGCCTTGGCCGGCTTGGCCGCAGCCGCCTTCTTCGCACCCGCGGGAGCGGCCGACGCCGCAGACGCCTTCTTGGCGGCGCCCGCCTTCCGACCGGTCGCCGCCTTCACGCCGCCAGCCTTCTTTGCGCCGGCCGCACGGGCCCCCTTCTTCTCCTTGCTGGCCGGAGCGGCGCGCTTCTTCTTCGCACCACCGCCGCCACCACGAGCCTTGCCGCCCTCGGCCGCCCCGCCGCCGGCGCCGGCAAGCTTGAAAGAGCAAGACGCGCCCTTCCCCTTCGTCTGCACCAGCTCGCCAGCCACGACGGCCGACTTGAGGTACTTCTTGATAAAGGGCGCCAGCTTCTCCGCGTCCAGCTTGTAGTGCGCGGCAATGTACTTCTTGATCGCCTGCAGCGACGACCCGCCGCGCTCCTTCAGACTCTTGATGGCGGCCGTCACCATCTCAGAGGTGCGCGGGTGCGCAGGCTTGGCGCGCGGCTTCTTCGCAGACGACGCAGACTTGGCCTTCTTCGTAGTGCCGGTGGCGGCGGGTGCCGCGGCAGTCTCGTTCGTAGCCGCCTGGTCTGCCATCTTTTGCTTGTTCTCTTTTCTTTTTTCCCCTTGGTTTCGCTTCCTTCTCTCCTTCGACGACGCACAACAGCGAGGGGCGCGCAGCAGAGAATAGCCGCGCACGCGCCTGGCCCAGCCAGTGTCGCGGGCGGGCGCGGACGGCCGAGAGAGCGGCCGCCACTCGGCGCGCCGCCGCGCCGCCGCGCCGCGCCTCCCGCGCTTGCTACCGCCCAACGTCCGACAGCCTGCGCGGAGCAGCCCCCAACCTGCGCCGCAACCACCCGCGCCATTCAAACCACCGAGGATGGGGCTACACACACCGACACCACGGTCGCCAACCAGTCGCCGCGGCGGCGCCGCAAACCACGGCCAAACTGCAGCCACCGCGCGCCACAGCCTGGGTCGGCCCGCCGAGAATCGCCGCCCCCGCCCAAATGCCGCCCCCACAGCCCCAGCCGACGACCCGCCACAATGGCCAAACCTTCGTCAAAACTCCCACACCGTCGCCGCGGCAGCCCGGCCACCGCGGCCGGCGCCACAGCCACACGAGCCGAGTCGTGCGGCGATGACGGCCGTGCACAAACGCACCTCCGCCGCCCCATCGCCTTCCGCCGTTTTCCCGATCGGCCCGCAGCCGTCGGGCCACGGCCGCGGGCCGTCCTCCTCCTCTCGCCTCGCCCGCCAACACCCACAGCCCTTCCAACACATTTTTCTTTTCTTTTTCTTTTTTTTTTTTTTACTTTTTTACGATCGCCGCCTGCGCAACATGGCACCGGCCGACGGAGCGCCAACCCCCCCGCCACAGGCGAAAACAAAACAACGATAAACAAACAAACAAAATAAATTACCAGCCAGCCCCAACTACAGACACACCGAATCTGCCCTCACAGCCGACCTTACACGCCTCAACGTCAAAACAAAGGTGGTTTCTTTCTTTCAACGGTTACCTTACCTTAGGTTACGTCAGGTTAGGCTAAGAAGGCGTCAGGGTTAGGTTAAGCGTTGACGTGACGTCACGTCTTAACGTAGGCGTTAAGCTAAGGTTGCGGTCACGTACGTTAGGTTAAGGCGACTTGGGGGTTGGCCTAAGAGCTTAGGTTAGGTTACGTTACTTTAGGTGGCTGCGTTAAGGGGGGCTTAAAGAAGTTTAGGAGGTTAAGGCGTCGAGGCGGCCGCACCCCCTTAGCTGCTGCGGCTCGGCCACGCCACGCCACGCTTTGGGGTTTCATAAGGTCGCGCGGCGGGTCGTCGGCACGCCGCAAAGGACAAAACTGCAAGACGACGTCGAAAAACAAACAACAGGTAAAAAATAAATAAGTAAAAATAAACGACGCCGACAGGCGGGGATCAGCAGAACAAGCAGATTCCGGAGAGCGAACGAGACACGCACGCACACACACAAACCCCCCCGAGCCGAGAGAGCACAGAGCACCACCACGTGTCGGCCTCCGCTCACCCGACTCGGCTGGGCTGGGCTGGGCTGGGCTGGGCTGGCGGCCGGGCCGGATGCACGTACACGTACGGCTACAGCCACTACCCGTACACAGCCGCTCTTCACGCAACACCAGCCAAATGGCGCGCCCGCGGCTCGTCGCGGTCGCCGTCGCGGTCGCAACGCCACGCCGGCACACTTTCGGCACCACCGTTTTCGCGCGCACCGCAAACAAAACGCAGCCGACACACACAGAGAGAAAAAAAAAAAAACACAGAGCGCGAGACGGGCGGCGGCGCACCTTTCGCCAGCCGGCAGGCAATCGACTCGCCCAGTACGACAAACGCGCACGCCACCCCACCCAACAACCAACCAACCAGTCGTCGTCGTCGTCGTCGTCGTCGTCGTCCCGAAATCAAACAAACTCTCAAAAGCACAGCCCCTGCTGCCAACGGACGCAGGCGCCACGCAGCTCCCTTCCCGCCACACTCGATTCGCAGCGCAACTCACCCGGCACACCGTCAAACGACGGGCTGGGCTCGCCGCATCGCCGCAACCTACACACCTTCCCCGCCACGACGCACAGCCCCACCAGACGCCCGTGCCGCAACGACACTACTGCACTACCACTACCGCACTACTCCTCTCGCCCTTGCCATACACGACACAACACGCCAAAAAGTGAAAATCCAAATACAAACAAAAACACCGCCCCCACGACCCAAACACATGCACGGCGCGCCAACACACGCGAGGCAAGGCACGCAGCAAACGGCGTCCCCTCCGCGTCGCGCCATCAACCTACACACACAAGGCAACCAACAACAGCCAGCCAGCCAGCCAGCCAGCCAGCCCCACTCTCACGCCGCAAAAACAGAAAACACACCGAAACCGCCAAACGCCGCACATTCGCGCTTCGCACTTACCACACACCTCTCGGCATCCGTTTCGCACACAACGACGCGACGCACAATACATCATCACGGGCTACGCACGCACACCGCGACCCACTTTCTTACGACGCCCTCGGCAGAGCACACGTGCCCACGCCCACACACAGTCGACACAACGACGCAGCGCGCAGCAGACGCGGCCGCAACACGTACCTCCCCGACGACGCGCCAACACCGCCAGCCACTGCTCACTCGCCCAAGCAACCCGTGCACACAACTGCCACACGCGTCCACCACGCCGCCGCCAACCACCCGCCCGCCAGGGGGCGCTCACGTCCGCGACAACAGCGCGGCACCGCCGGGCCGGGCCGGGCCGGGCCGGGCCGAACCGAGCCGAGCCGAGCCGCCGCCTCCTCTCCACTCGGCACGCCACGTCCTGCTTGCAAAACACATGGCTCGTCCCTCTGTACACACAACGCGCCTGCCTGCGGTCGCCGCCGGCATCTATCTACCTGCGCATCGGAGCCAGGCCGGCAAGCCCACACTTAAATAATGCACTTCACCAGCCAAACAAACCCACTCTTCCTTTCTTTGCACAGCGCATGCAACAGCAGCCCCAGGAGCCGGGCCCGCCGCCAGCGTCTCCTCCTCCTCTGGGCACAGCCAGCCAGCCGTTCCCACCGCCCCGCCCCTGCTCTGCAGAACAAGAAAAAACGAAAAAGTACCAACACACGCACCCAAAGCGTAAGCCAGACAAGACCAGCCTCTCCGAGGCCACACACACGCAAAAAAACAAAAAAACAAAAACACTACAACAGAATAAAATGAAAAAGAAAAAGCAAGCTGTCGCCTCGCCCCCGCCCGTCCCCCCACCCCACCACATTCGCCCCCTCCGCTTGTTTTCCTTTCTACAATTTCCCTCTTTTCCACCCAATATCCCGCCGCGGTTTACGGGCACCGGCCGATTTTGCGCCCGCCCACATGTGTGCCTACTCCCCACCACCATTCCCTCCGCAGCCCGCAGCCCGCAGCCCGCAGCCCGCTTTTCCCCCCCTCCCTGCCCACACCACACCACACCACACCACACCGACGGTGCTGACGTCGACACGCACCCAAGACAGGGGCCACGACCGTCTTTTTTCCTGGGCCCATCCCCGCACCGCACCTCCTTCCAATCAACGCTGTGGCGCCTGTGTCCGCGCGAGACGCGTGCGCGCCGCCTCTCTCAACATCCGTCCGCCGTCCGCCGGCCGGCCCGTTTTTCGGCTCCCAGGCCATCCGTCAACCACCACTGCCACTGCCACTGCCCCTGCCCCTGCCCGCCCCGCACCACACCACACACCGCTGCTTGCCCCGGCCGTTGCCACCAAAGGCGCCAACCGCAGCCCGCGCGCGCCAGAAACTACAGGGACCCAGCCGACCGACGAAAATCAGAGCAATTGGCCGGGAGGATCAAAAAGAGAGCTCCGAAAACCACCGTAGCGAGGCGTGGGAGGAAACGTTACGAGAAGCAGAAAGGGACCAGGAAAAATTCTGGAAATTTCTTAAAACTCGTAAACTAAACACGAAACATCTACATCTACATGGGGAAGGAACGACCCCACAGACCGAGCTGAAGCACTGGCGGATTCACTAGAAAAGGCAATTCCAAGCACCAGAAGCGGTAGATGACGAAACTGGTGACCACCAGGAAATGGTACTCAGAAGGGTAAAACCGCATCCTAAGTGCCCCGATCAGAACATCTTTCACAATCCAATAAACGCAGAAACCCCCGTATCTTATCACATCACAAACATACACACATCCTAAGAAGGCATCAGGCCCAGATTCCATCAAACCGCAACTACTACATCACCTACCTCCAGCAACTATCAATTATCTATCTAACATCAATATATAATGCTTGCTTCAGACTAAACTACTTGGAAACAGGCCCGAGTCATCACATTACCAAAGCCAAACAAGGACTTATTATTTCCGCAAAACTATAGGCCAACTTCCTTGGAAAGGTCCTCGGAAAGCTCATTCAAACTGAACTGAAGAAATTCAATTCTTAAAGGATAACAACATAATCATCGCACAACAATTCCGATTCCGCGAAGAACACAGCACCACCCACCAGGTGACCAGACTAGTCGAGCACATATGTCAGGCCAGAAACATTAGACACAGTACTGGAGCAGTCCTGCTTGACATTGGAAAAGCATTCGGATAACGCCTTATCTACAAGCTCCACCAGTACAACTGCCCCATCCACATTATTGCTTCTTTTCTCCGCAACAGAGCATTCTATGTCCATGTACCAGGAGCGGCAAGTAACACTAGATCCATAGAGGCTGGAGTCCCGCAAGGCTCAGTGCTGGGGCCCATTCTCTACTCAATATACACAAACAAACAGCTGGGAGGACACTTGTCACTATTTGCAGACGACACTGCAGTCTACCGCAGCAGTTCTAACCTGCAATATAGAGTCACAAAAATAGAGCAACACCTACAATCCATCCAGAAATGGGCTAACCAATGGAAACAAAAGAAAAAAACAATAAACGCGGAGAAAACCCAAGCAATACAATACGATTCACATTCAAAAAGAATACCTCCTAACCTGCATATACGCCTCAGAAATAACAATCTTCCATGGTCAGGCACAATAAAGTATCTAGGCATCAAGCTGGACAAGAGGTTGACATTTAGAGACCATGTTACACACGTTTGTAACAAGGCTGCAGCAGCAATATTCAGACTGTACCCAATCATCAAAGGAAACAGAATAAATATGCGCGCCAAAAAGAAAATCTTCAAAACCGTCATAGGAACCAGCCATCACTTACGGCTCTGAAAATCTGGTCAATGGCCGCAGACACCAACATAACAAGAGTAAAAAAAAAGGGTGCACAACAAATACTTCAGAATTGCTGCTGATGCCGGCCGGTACCAGACAAACCGAGACATATACACAAACCATAACATACTCAAAATCCCAGAAATCATCCAAAGAAAAATCCATAAAGTTTTTTTTTTTTTTTTTTTTTTTTTTCCACCAAACCACGGATTCGAACCACCCACTCATCAGAAATCTGGGACAAAATCCACCCGACCCAAGAACGACATTTCCCATCACGACAAAACACCACAAACTACAACATACCATGATAAACATAAATAAAATACAAACACCATAACACTCACTCAAACAACAAACATCTACACACACCCAAGAGACCCTATCATCCCATCATTTTGTTACCCAACATAATCAGACAGAAGGCAGGGATCAAGGACAGATCCGGTCCTTCGAGTACAGGGGGTAAAAAAAATACCCATCAGACCAGCTCGCTCTCTCTCTCTCTCTCTCCGTGCCGACGCTGCCCCGCACACGCGTTCGCGCTCGCGTTCGGCCGACACCACACGACAGGTCTTTGGGGCCCCGCCACTGCGCACACGCACGCCTCCTCCTCTTCCTTAGTTCTTTTTCGCTTTTCTTTTCTCCCCCGCCCCCCGCTCTCACCGCCACATCATCCCGCAACCCTTGGGGGATGTTTCCCAACATCAACGCGCCCCAATTCCACTCTCTGCCCGTGCCGCACTCTCCACTTTGCTTCTCCCCGTCCCCTACACACACGACTACCGAAACCCCGGTTGACACACCTTCTCGTAGGACAGGGGTGCGTGCGTGCGTGCGTGCGTGCGTGCGTGCGTTGTCTTGACGGTGACAGCAACAGCAACGGATCCGTCCATCCCATTCCCCCCCCACTCGGTAAAGAACCATGTTCAACCCACACTACACAACAAGGGGGGCACACACGAACGCGAAAGAAAGGGCAGGGCAGGGCAGGGCAGGGCAACTATCTCTTCCTCAGAACCCACATATCACATCAACGAACGGCAGGCCAATTGCGGACTCAGCCGTGTCAGGCAAATCCAACCCAACCAACACCTCCCACGGAAACCCTGACACTGATCCAGCAGTACGTCCACATACATCGCCACACCAAATACGGGTGACGAGTGAGCAACAAATGGAACAATACACAACAAGGCTGACCTAATAAAAACTGCACGTCACGTCATACCTTCCAGACAGACGCAGTTCCGACGGGACGGCGGAACCGTATACGTACCTTTCAGCCACAACAACCGACCGACTGGACACGCCCGCGTCTCCAGCCAGCCAACCACCAGGGCCACACAGCCCGCAAGTTTCAGCGTCAACACTTCTTAACGTACGTTGCAAACTTTTCAAAACATTGCCACACACACACCACGAAAAGCGTCAACCTCTCTCACACTGGATACACTCAACACTTTTTGTCGGCGGAGCTTGAGGCCAACGGTTGACACACCCCCACCGGCCACACAGGTTTCCCTTTGAAAATTGCAGTGACGGAGGAGACGCGGCATTACGAGAGGGTTGTTTCCGAGAGCGCGAGCTGGACGGAGCTGCGGCGCCGCCGCCGAGGGGTAACGAACGCACGCGATGCCGCATGACAGCCCATCACCCAAAGTTTCACCCACAACTGCACACGTCGCACCCCCTTTTCGCGCCATACTAGTGTCGATCGTCAATTACAGCTCACGGTGTTCGCATTTGCCACTTGACGGGGGGGGGGGAAAAGAAAACAAAACAAACATCTGACACGCCATGTGTTTCTCTCTCTCTCTGTTATATCTAGGTCATTGGGCAGCCACTGTAAAAAAAAAAAAAAAAAATATTTTTACGACATGGTTGGGTAAGTGATTTAAAGACAACAATTGTGGGTCACACACCATAGACCATTTCGATAGTGTTCTTGTTCTTCTCTTTTTCCTTTTTTTATCGCTCAATTGAAATAAAACCTGGGGATGATGCAATGCTGCGATATGGCACAACCGTCGTCCATTGTACACAACTCGGGAACAAAAAGAAACCAATTCAGGGAACGTTCGTTCCTTCACAACGTTTCTTTCAACGCACTTGGTCTTTACCATCCTGTATATTCAACACACATTTCCTTTCATCAAACTAGGGCATTTCCATAACAGTTTGTTTCCGTTTCTGTGAGCACAATACTGCTTCTTCGACGTCATTTCACCATCTTAACTAGAGACAGACAACAAAATAGGAAAACAGGCCTTGAGAACCCCGTCCACCAAATTTCAGTTAGCACGGCATCCAAGATTCTTTTCCGGGGAGTGCAGTGCAGCTGACGCTGCTCAGACCATATACCGTCGCCAGTCTCACTCAACTCTTGCGCATTCCACCATTCTACGCTACGTGACAATGCAAAAATGAATGAATCAAACCCGCCCAGAGAGCGTCTTGTGCGAGGGGACACACGATATAGAGAACAACAAAACACACAGGGGACACCACCACAGTTGGAGAGAACGTTTCCACCACGGCAGCCGCGCCGTTACGCGCTTTTTTTTTTTTTTTTTTTTTTCCTCCCCCCCACTGCACACCTCCGACACCACGGGAACGTTCACCGTCCCGTTGCCCTACACTGGCGTTTCTTTTCAACCCCCCACCCTATTCCTCGCTCCCCGGACATTCGACCGATCACAAAGTGCAACCTCTCGTTACCGTCGGGTGCCCCTCTTCATCCCCGGGGCGCCAACAACAAAACAAAAACACCACCGACGCCGTCGTCTCGCGTCACCTCACTCAACTGAGCGGAAAATACACGTACATCCAGAATGACGACACCGCCTCCACAAACAAAAACCAGACGTCAGACGTCAGGTCGAAAGAGGGCACCGTACGTCGTGGCGCGTGGTCTCCTAACTCACCTCGCGCGTACAAATACAATACAATGCAATGCGTGTCACCTCACGTTCACACACACCTCCACGCTCCACTTTTACGTCGCCCAACCAACCAACTAACTTAACGCACCCGCTCGGCGTAGAAGCAGCTGTAGGCGGCAACGTGTTTCTCACCCTCGCCACCAACGGTGTGACATCCGACAGTCGCGGTTTGCTTTCCGTTCCACACCTCCGGCCATACCATACAAAGGGGACAAAAAAAAAAAAAAAAAATATATCAAACAAGCCAACTCCAGCGATCCGCCCCCCTAACACCAACACGTCTCGAAACACCCACGCCCACGACCCGGCTGTGGCTAAAGTGCGTATCCCAACGTCACACCAAAACCAAAGGCGCCGGCGCCGCACCACACCACACCACAAGCTACAGCTACAGCTGTGCCGCCCGTCCACCCACTCACAACAACAACAACAACAACAACAATTCCGCCCTTCCCGCAAAGGCATTTTGGTGGCCCTGAAAAGGGCCGTTTTTTTTTTCTTTTCTTCGCCGCGCCGCGGACGAGCCTCCCATTTCCAAGAGCCACCTCCTTACTTGGAGCTCGTGTACTTGGTCACCGCCTTCGTGCCCTCGCTCACCGCGTGCTTGGCCAGCTCGCCAGGCAGCAAGAGCCGCACAGCGGTCTGGATCTCGCGGGACGTGATGGTCGAGCGCTTGTTGTAGTGCGCCAGGCGAGAAGCCTCGGCCGCAATGCGCTCGAAAATGTCGTTCACGAAGCTGTTCATGATGCTCATCGCCTTCGAAGAGATGCCCGTGTCAGGGTGCACCTGCTTCAGCACCTTGTAGATGTAGATGGCATAGCTCTCCTTCCTCTTGCGCTTCTTCTTCTTGTCGCCCTTCGAAATGTTCTTCTGCGCCTTGCCAGCCTTCTTGGCGGCTTTCCCGCTAGTCTTGGGCGGCATCACGAACAAACAGGCAGGCAGGCACGCGCAGTCAGTCAGTCAAGCGCTCCGCTCCAGTCAGCGTCTCCCCACACAGTGGCACCCGCCGCTCCAGTCCACGATCATCGAACTTCGTCAAGTGTTGGAATGTAGTATTTACCCGAAGGCATTGACTACACCGGCTGAGGGTCGGAAAAGTGGAACATCAGGAGTTTCTGTATTGGCTTCTAATTACGTGGTATTCGGAATATACAATCTGTGGGAACTGATGTGTCTGTTAGTTGCAACTGCCGGCATTATCGCAGCAGCAGTGCAACGGGCCTCTGATAGAGGTCACGTTCATCTATAGGCGCCCCAAGGTTCCTGATTAGAGGATTATCTGATGCAGCAGCTTTGTTGCACATCTTCCGTGCGATGGCCTGAAAGCGAGAGAGCACTTCCTGTTCGTGGGCGGCTTCGTGCAGATATCGCGCCGGAAACTGTGGATGCACGTGAAAGATCCGGCGAAGCGCCTTATTCTGCTGCGCCTGTAATCGGTGAAGGTGGCGATGCGCCGCATTACCCCAGGCAGCGCAGGCATAATCCATAACAGGACGCACGAACATCCTATAGATGAGGAGCCCATTGGTGACAGAGAGCGCCGAATGCTCGTTCAGCAGGGGATAAAGCGCCCCCAGCCGATGCTCAACCTTCCGCCGAACTGCGAGCACCTGCTGCTGCCAGATGAGTTTGCGATCCAAGACGACCCCGAGATAAGTGGCCGTCGGCGTCCAGGGGATGACCTCGCCGAATAACTGTAGGTGCTGATCATGTGGCGGCATCCTCTTGCGCGTGAAGATCACAGCTTGGCTCTTCTGGGCGTTGAACCTTACACGCCAAAGAGTCGCCCACTCTTCGAGGGCGGCGCACGCATCTTGGAGACGGCGATACATGGCTAGGGGCCACCGGCTGCGTGTGAAGATCGCCGTGTCATCGGCGTACATCGCGCGCTCCACCCGGGGAGAGGTTGGAATATCAGCGGTATATAGGGAATACAGTGTCGGACCGAGGACCGAACCCTGTGGGACGCCGGCGGCAATAGGACGGATCGTCGAGGTAGAGTCGTCGACTTGGACGACAAAGGTGCGCCCCCGCAGATAGCTTGCCATCAGGTGGACGAGGGACCGAGGAAATCCATGCATACGGAGCTTCCACAGCAGCCCGGAGTGCCACACACTGTCGAAGGCCCTGCTGGCATCAAGAAAAATGGCGCCACAGTACTCCTGGTAGTTGAAGGCCGTTGTAATAGCCTCAACAACGCGGACGATTTGCTGCGTGGAGGAGTGGCCACCCCGGAATCCGAACTGCTCCGGCACCCGCCGCACGCCGACGCCGCACCTTTACCAGCTCGCCCTGCTGCGGCCGCCGACCAATGGGGCGCGCGCGCAACCGGCCGCCGCACCCGAGCCCATAAAGGACCCCCACCCCGCCGGCGCAGGCACGCACTCCGCTGCTCGACTCGCTGCGGCTCGCACCGTTTGGGGCGTTGTGCTTTTCTTTCTCGCTTCTTTCAAAACTAGCCCATCGCCATGTCCGGACGCGGAAAGGGAGGCAAAGTCAAGGGCAAGTCAAAGTCCCGCTCAAGCAGGGCTGGGCTCCAGTTCCCAGTCGGCAGAATCCACCGCCTCCTGCGCAAGGGAAACTACGCCGAGCGCGTCGGCGCCGGGGCGCCCGTCTACCTCGCCGCCGTCATGGAGTACCTCGCGGCTGAGGTGCTCGAGCTGGCCGGAAACGCGGCCCGCGACAACAAGAAGACGCGCATCATCCCGCGCCACCTGCAGCTCGCCATACGCAACGACGAGGAGCTCAACAAGCTCTTGTCGGGCGTCACCATCGCACAGGGAGGTGTCCTGCCCAACATCCAGGCCGTCCTGCTGCCAAAGAAGACCGAGAAGAAGGCCTAAAAGAGAGACAGCGCAATCGGCAACCGCCGCGTGCTCCCTTGGCACGCAGCGCGCCATTTGCCGCCTCGGCTCAAAAAACAAAACACAATCGGCCCTTTTCAGGGCCACCACACAAACCTACGTCCAAAGCAGAATTCCAGTCGTTCGTCGCACCACTTTTCTCTCTCTCTCTCTCTCTTTCTGTGTTTTTTTTTTTTTTTTTTTTTTTTTTTTTTTCCTTCTTACACACACAGGCGCCGCCATCTTGTACACACGTACTTGGCCACCTCCTCCACTCCACTCCACGCACGCACAGTCTCGCGACCATTAACCAGCACACGTGGCGCACAACAACACACCTCAAAAATAACCCCTCGGCACTCAGCCGCGCCGCAACACACAGCCCATCCACCGACAAGAAGCATACAAGCAAAGAGGGAGGGGAAGGAAGGAAGGAGCTCACACAACGCAAGGGCACGCTTCCTTCCCTCCCAACCGCACCGCACACCACGTCAAAAAAAACTCCAAACAAAACTAAAAGGCCAAGTAGACTAAAAAGGAAAAGAAAAACCAGCAACACAGACTCTTTCGCACTTTTCAACTTCCGAACACTGTGGTGGCCCTGAAAAGGGCCGTTTTTCAATCTCTCTTTCCTTCCTTCGGTCTCACACCGCCTAACCGCCGAAACCGTACAGGGTGCGCCCCTGCCTCTTCAGGGCGTACACCACGTCCATGGCCGTCACAGTCTTGCGCTTGGCGTGCTCAGTGTACGTCACCGCGTCGCGGATCACGTTCTCAAGGAACACCTTCAGCACTCCGCGCGTCTCCTCGTAGATCAGACCAGAGATGCGCTTCACGCCGCCCCTGCGCGCCAGGCGGCGGATCGCGGGCTTCGTGATGCCCTGGATGTTGTCGCGCAACACCTTGCGGTGCCGCTTGGCGCCACCCTTGCCGAGCCCCTTTCCTCCCTTGCCGCGGCCTGTCATTCTTCTTCTTCAAGCGTCTCAACCACAATAATATAAAAAACAGAAAGCAAGGCAAGCTCCTCACCCAGCGCTAGCGAGTCGGCTACGGTTGTGGCGCCCAGCGCGCGCGCCGCCCCCCTATATAGACTCTGGGGCCCCGCGGCCCGCCCTCCCCTCCCCCCACCACCGCGCACCGAGGGCATATAAGCGCAGCACCGGGGCGCGCGGGCCCACTTGCCAATATCCCCCTCCTTCAAGACCGTGTCCGATCCTCCGCCATCTCCTTCTATGACCAATCCCGTCATTCCCCCAATCCACTCATTGTCTCTCTTGGCACCCGCCTCCATCGCCTGGCCACCACTCGCTGGCCCGACCTCCTTTCCCGCCCCCCCTGACACCTCCCATCCACCCCCCCGTCCTGTTACTTCTTCCTCTTCCTACCACTTCTCCTTTTTTGTCACCCCATCCTGAAATATCTGCCGCCACCGTCATCGCCGTCGCCAAGAAGATCTGCCCAGGACGAAGGCCTTTCGTTTTCTTCATCCTCTTCCTGTCATCTTTCACTATTCTTTCGTCTGTCACTCAACGTTTCTTTTCCGGCTAGTCAATGGAGCCGTTCGTTTTCCTCTATCTCTCACTATTCCTTTTACTGTTCTGTCACCTGTTACTGTTAATTACCGTGCAACGGCCAGTCAATTGGGCCTTTCGTTTTCCTGCTTCTCTAACTATCCCTCTCACTATTCTTTCATCTTATTAAAAAAAAAAAAAAAAAAAAAAAAAAAAAAAAAAAAACCCAAAATGCACAACGTCAAGCAAACCATACCGCCAAGTCCACTTCTTCACCACCCGTCAAGAGGAAGGCGAAGCGCGCCAGCGCTAGTACTTCCTACACGAGTCGAGGGACCACCCTCTCCTGTGCAGCGTGGCGTGGCGTGGCGTGGCGCGCGGGCCCATTCCGAGCTGCGATGTCGAACCAATCGAACGCATGTACAGGAGCTGAGGGTGTGGCGGATCGCCGCCAGGCGGAGCTTGCTTCGTCGGCGGCCCCATCCGGCCCCCCACTGAAGACAACCCGGCGCATTCACCCGGCTCACGAATTGGACGATTCTCCGGTTCTTCCAGCTGCAGAAGGAAGTGCTGCGTCCCCCGGCGGCGAACTGCCGCCGTCGCAGCCTACACTGGACGTCACAACTGGGCGATGCGGCATCGATTCAGGAATCGATGAAGCCGCCCTTAGGGAGTTAGATAGGGCAAATGGCGCGTCAGGGCCCCCTTCACGTGGGACCAGCCCGCGCGCGCCGAGGCAAAGGCAGTGTTCCACGAGTGTCCCCCGCCCCTCGCCCGCCCCACTCGATATGCCAGACATTTCCGATGCCGTCTGCGTCTCTGAGTCGGACAGTGACTCCGTCACTGGCTACATCGACGACAGCGACATCGCGGAGGGCCTAGAAGAGAGTCTTATCGCCCTCCGCGATGCCGCGGAAGAGGAGGGACTGCCCTGTGACCCCGCTCTGCGGGCGCGGATTCTCTTCCCTAACGCCGCTGCCGCTGACGCCGACGGCGACGCCATGCAATGCGAGATGGAGTCGCGTAAGAGGAAACCAGCGGCCGCCTCTTCCGACTCCGAAGCTGCCCCCTCCGAGGCCGCTCGTGGGAAGAAGCAGAAGGCCGCCGCCGACGCTGAGGGCTTCGCCGTCCCCAGGAAGACGGCACCCCGCCGCCGCATTGTCAAGACGCCGGTCCTCCCGGTGCACAATCAATTTGCGGCGCTTTCCGACGGTGCGGCGGACTCCTCTCCACCCCCTCCACCCCCATCCACAACTCCCCACCCCAATCCTACCCGTCCCCCTCCCCTCACAATCGAATATGCGGAGTCCTACAAATCCCTGCACGACCTGCTCATTCACGTCACTGACTCCGATTTCCGAGTGAAGACGATTGGCGAAAACTTGTACCGCCTCTATCTCCAGACGCCTGTTGACCTCCAGAAGGTCTACCACGTCCTTGGGTCCCACAGCATCGGCTACAGCACCCCCCCTGAGAGGTCCAAACGGATTAGGGTTGTCGTCCGCGGGCTCCCCTTTAAATATACGGACGACGACCTCCGGGAAGCGCTGACAGCTCTCAATATTACTCCTGCTGTCATTTCCCGAGTAGTCTCCCCCCGCACTAAACTCCCCACCCCCCTTTTCTTCGTCTCAGCCGACGATACCCCAGCCAACCAAGTCCTTATGCACCTGACCTCCATTGACAATTGCACGGTCACCATGGAGAAGCCCCGTTCCAGGCGCCTCATTCTAATATGCTACCGGTGCCAGGGCCTGGCGCACTTTGCGAGTAATTGTACTCGTGCGGTGCGCTGTGTCAAGTGCGCCGGCGGCCACGCCTCCTCCACTTGCGTCAAACCCCGCGAGGTCCCCCCTACCTGTGCTCGCTGTAATGGGGCGCACACGGGCAACTACTTGGGTTGTCCGGCAGTCAAAGCCCACCGCGCCAATCTGCGTCGCTCTGTCGCCCCTCCAACGATGGAGCGTCGTGGACTTACTTATGCGACTGCCCTTGGTCGGTCGGAACCCTCTCCCGCCCATACCCCCCGCCCCCCCCGTTTCCCACGATCATACCACCCTGCCCCGCCCCCACTCCTCTCTATCCCCATCCCCCCTCCTGACTCCCACACCCCCTGTCCCTACCCCCAACACTCCGTATCCACCCCAATTCCCCCCCCCACCCCCTCCCCTCCTTCCTCACGTCCATCCCGGTCCTTCCCCGCACCCTCCACCCTCCTCCCCTGTCCACCCGGTCTTTGGTGACCTCATTTCCAGTGTTGTGGAGGCATTGACCTCTGCACTCACTGGGGCACTAGACACCATCCTCACCTCCATTCCCCAGCAGATTGCTACTGCCCTTTCCCATTCCATCTCCCCCATCACCACCGCCCTCCCCACCACCCAACATGGCCATTAGACTCCATGGCCTTACCGTACTAATCTGGAATGCCAATGGCATCTACCGCCAGCAAGGTGAGTTTCGGCAGTTCCTCCTTGATGAGGGGGTAGACATCTGTCTTGTTGCCGAAACCCACCTTAAACCTGGGGTGAACGCCAGGGTACCAAACTTCTGCTGCTACCGGTCAGACCGGCCGACAGCACGAGGCGGCACGGCAGTATACGTGCGTGCCTCCCTCCGCCACCACCCCGTCACCCTCCCTGCCCTTGCCACAATAGAGGCCACTGGTGTCGTGGTGCACACCGTGCGTGGCCCCATCACCTTTGTGGCGCTTTACAGGCCGCCCCACCGCGGCGTTCTCCACGGCCCTGACTTTGCTCAGGTCCTGTCACTTGGCCACTCCCTCTTCGTTGGGGGCGACTGCAATGCCAAGCATGCCGCCTGGCACAGTCGCCTAACCAACAACGATGGCCGTCGCCTCCTCCGTGTGGTGGAAGCCCACGCCGCCCATGTTGTTGCCCCCTTCGACCCCACCATCTTCCCGACAAATGGCCCTCCTGACGTCCTTGACATTGCATTGGTTAAAGGACTCCCCCTCCCTATCACTGCCACTACCCGTGCTGCCCTTGCCTCCGACCACGTCCCAGTAATTTGCACGGTCGACCTTGTCGGCTCCCTAGTGCCACCACGTGACACCTTGGACCTCCGTGGCATCGACTGGGCGTCTTATCGGAGACGGGTCGAGGCAGCACTCCCTACCATACCCGACGCCGCCAGGGTGGGGGCTGACCTCACCCTCGCACAGTTCACGGACGCCGCCATCACTGCTGCAGTTGCAGCAACGCCTCCACATCCCCCGCGCCCTCCGACCCATGTGCGCCCTCTCCCCCTAGCCCTCCGCGCACTCATCACCGAGAAAAACAGGGTCATCCGCGAATGGCAAAGAACACGAGACCCTGCCACTAAGCGCCGGATAAATCGCATGCAGCGGGAGATCCGTGCTGCCATTCAGACCCACCGCAGTCAGGACTGGGAGCGAAAAATCTCCGCCCTTGACCTGAGCGATGCATCCGCATGGCGCCTGGTCTCCCGCATCATCCACAAACGCCCGCAAATTCCCCCCCTCCTGGTCGGCGCTGAGGCTGTGTGCGATCCTGATGCTAAGGCCAATGCCTTGGCTGATGTGTTCGCACGCAGCTTCACCCCTGTCACCGACCCCGTTGACCCCGACCATATCCAAATGGTCACCGCACGAGTCCACCAGTTCCTCACCGCCCAGGATCCAGAAGACCATATCACCCCCGTCACGGATGAGGAGATTGCCCGGGAGCTTAAGTCCCTCCACTCCCGAAAAGCCGGTGGCCCAGACAGACTCACCAATCAGCTTCTCAAGCAGCTTCCCCCAGCCTCTGTTCCCGTCCTTACTTCTACTTTCAATTCCATCCTCTCCTCTAGGCAGTTTCCTTCCGTGTGGAAACACGCGGAGGTGATTGCCATCCCCAAACCTGGGAAAGACCCTCGATCCCCTTCCAGCTATCGTCCCATCAGCCTCCTTCCCGCCCTCTCCAAGCTGTTTGAGAGGCTGTATCTCAAACGTGTCCTGATCCACGTCGCTCGGGAGCGGGTACTCCCCGACGTTCAGTTTGGCTTCCGGCGAGGACACTCCACCACCCACCAACTCCTCCGTCTTGTTGAGGAAGCACTGGAGGCCATTGAGCGTCGGGAGTACTTCGGGGCCGTCTTCCTCGATGTCTCCCGGGCGTTCGATTCTGTCTGGCACGAGGGGCTACTTTACAAGCTCTTCGGGCACGGCTTCTCCATCTCCCATGTGCGCCTCATCGCCACCTACTTAGAAGGTCGTACATTCCATGTCCGGATCCCGGGAGGTACCTCCACCAGGCGTCGTATCAGGGCGGGTGTTCCACAGGGGAGCGTGCTCGGCCCTGTTCTATACAGTCTGTTCACAGCTGACACGCCCACCGTGCCTCGTGTGCATCTCGCCCTGTATGCGGATGATACCGCGGTTTTTGCTCGCTCCCGGAGCAAGGCGCTCCTCCGGCAGAAACTACAACAGGCCATCGACTCTGTTGTCGATTATGCCAAACGTTGGCGCCTGGCCTTCAACCCGGCAAAGACGCAGGCACTCATCATTTGTCGGCGGCGGTGGCCGGTCGCCTATCCCCCTGTCACTGTGCTCGGCACCCCCGCCCCCTGGGCCAGAACAGCTATGTACCTGGGGGTCACCCTGGATAGGGCCCTCACCTGGCGTCCCCACATAGAGGCCATCCGGCGGAAGGCCTTGGGGCGCATCGGCCAACTCTACCCTTTTATGAACCCTACCTCTACCCTTCCCATTCCTCTTGCCCTCCTCCTCTACACATCCCTCATCCGCCCCCTCCTGGAGTATGCCTCGGTTGTGTGGGGCAATGCCGCGCCTACGCATCTCCACCGCCTGCAGACGGTACAGAATCGTGCCCTTCGAATTGCCCTTCGCCTCCCTTACCGTTTCCCAACCCGTGAACTTCACCTCCTTGCCAATATCCCCCTCCTTCAAGACCGTGTCCGATCCTCCGCCATCTCCTTCTATGACCAATCCCGTCATTCCCCCAATCCACTCATTGTCTCTCTTGGCACCCGCCTCCATCGCCTGGCCACCACTCGCTGGCCCGACCTCCTTTCCCGCCCCCCCTGACACCTCCCATCCACCCCCCCGTCCTGTTACTTCTTCCTCTTCCTACCACTTCTCCTTTTTTGTCACCCCATCCTGAAATATCTGCCGCCACCGTCATCGCCGTCGCCAAGAAGATCTGGCCAGGACGAAGGCCTTTCGTTTTCTTCATCCTCTTCCTGTCATCTTTCACTATTCTTTCGTCTGTCACTCAACGTTTCTTTTCCGGCTAGTCAATGGAGCCGTTCGTTTTCCTCTATCTCTCACTATTCCTTTTACTGTTCTGTCACCTGTTACTGTTAATTACTGTGCAACGGCCAGTCAATTGGGCCTTTCGTTTTCCTGCTTCTCTAACTATCCCTCTCACTATTCTTTCATCTTATTAAAAAAAAAAAAAAAAAAAAAAAAAAACCAAAATGCACAACGTCAAGCAAACCATACCGCCAAGTCCACTTCTTCACCACCCGTCAAGAGGAAGGCGAAGCGCGCCAGCGCTAGTACTTCCTACACGAGTCGAGGGACCACCCTCTCCTGTGCAGCGTGGCGTGGCGTGGCGTGGCGTGGCGTGGCGCGCGGGCCCGTTGTCAAGGCAGCACCGGACGCCGTCGCGCACGCATATCCTCCACGCCGCATCCGCATCCGCAGTAGCCATGGCCCGGACAAAGCAAACGGCCCGCAAGTCCACCGGCGGAAAGGCGCCGCGCAAACAGCTCGCCACCAAGGCGGCGAGGAAGAGCGCGCCCGCCACCGGCGGCGTCAAGAAGCCCCACCGCTACAGGCCGGGCACCGTCGCCCTGCGAGAAATCAGGCGCTACCAGAAGAGCACAGAGCTGCTCATCCGCAAGCTGCCATTCCAGCGCCTAGTGCGCGAGATCGCCCAGGACTTCAAGACCGACCTGCGCTTCCAGAGCTCCGCAGTCATGGCCCTGCAGGAGGCCAGCGAGGCCTACCTCGTCGGCCTCTTCGAAGACACCAACCTGTGCGCAATCCACGCCAAGCGAGTCACCATCATGCCCAAGGACATCCAGCTCGCGCGCCGCATCCGCGGCGAGCGCGCCTAAACCCGCACACCGCCAAACAAACAAAACGGCCCTTTTCAGGGCCACTAACGTCTCTCCGTCGCGAGCAAAACTTTGTCGGTCGCAACGACTAGTTCCCCACTCACTCTCCAGTCCAGTCGTCCCACCCCCGGCCCGGCCCGGAGCCGCCGTTTCCAAAAAAAAAAAGCACCGCACCGGCCGAACCAAGTCGCAAGCGTCAATAGCGCCACCCACACAGGCCACGGCACAAAACGTGACGCCCGGAAAGCAAAGCAAAGCAAAAAAGACTATTCCAAAACCACCACCAAGACAAACAAACAAACGCGGCGCAAAATAAATAGGTAAAAAATAATAAAAGTAAAATACACTTTGTGTAACACCAACCGCGCGCCGCCGCCCACGCCCGCCAACGACCCCACAATCCAACCACCGCGGCACGCAAACACCATCCACACATGAAACAAACAAACGCCAGCAAGCAAGACAGACAGACAACAAGGCAACCGACCGACCACGACACGACAATCAACACCTTCCCGACGTGCTTTGATGGCCCTGAGAAGGGCCGTTTTTGTTTTTGTCCGGGACCGCGCGACAGCCTCTGGTTGCGCGCCGGCCACCAGGCGACGGTGTCAACCGCCAACCCTTCCCTGCCCTTTTTACTTCTTCTTCTTGGGCGAAGCCTTCGCCTTAGACGGCGTCGCCGTCGCCTTCTTCGGGCGCGGCGCCTTCGGCTTCTTCGTCGGAACCTTGGCGGCCTTCTTCGCCTTCGACGGCGACTTGGCCTTGGCCGGCTTGGCCGCAGCCGCCTTCTTCGCACCCGCGGGAGCGGCCGACGCCGCAGACGCCTTCTTGGCGGCGCCCGCCTTCCGACCGGTCGCCGCCTTCACGCCGCCAGCCTTCTTTGCGCCGGCCGCACGGGCCCCCTTCTTCTCCTTGCTGGCCGGAGCGGCGCGCTTCTTCTTCGCACCACCGCCGCCACCACGAGCCTTGCCGCCCTCGGCCGCCCCGCCGCCGGCGCCGGCAAGCTTGAAAGAGCCCGACGCGCCCTTCCCCTTCGTCTGCACCAGCTCGCCAGCCACGACGGCCGACTTGAGGTACTTCTTGATAAAGGGCGCCAGCTTCTCCGCGTCCAGCTTGTAGTGCGCGGCAATGTACTTCTTGATCGCCTGCAGCGACGACCCGCCGCGCTCCTTCAGACTCTTGATGGCGGCCGTCACCATCTCAGAGGTGCGCGGGTGCGCAGGCTTGGCGCGCGGCTTCTTCGCAGACGACGCAGACTTGGCCTTCTTCGTAGTGCCGGTGGCGGCGGGTGCCGCGGCAGTCTCGTTCGTAGCCGCCTGGTCTGCCATCTTTTGCTTGTTCTCTTTTCTTTTTTCCCCTTGGTTTCGCTTCCTTCTCTCCTTCGACGACGCACAACAGCGAGGGGCGCGCAGCAGAGAATAGCCGCGCACGCGCCTGGCCCAGCCAGTGTCGCGGGCGGGCGCGGACGGCCGAGAGAGCGGCCGCCACTCGGCGCGCCGCCGCGCCGCCGCGCCGCGCCTCCCGCGCTTGCTACCGCCCAACGTCCGACAGCCTGCGCGGAGCAGCCCCCAACCTGCGCCGCAACCACCCGCGCCATTCAAACCACCGAGGATGGGGCTACACACACCGACACCACGGTCGCCAACCAGTCGCCGCGGCGGCGCCGCAAACCACGGCCAAACTGCAGCCACCGCGCGCCACAGCCTGGGTCGGCCCGCCGAGAATCGCCGCCCCCGCCCAAATGCCGCCCCCACAGCCCCAGCCGACGACCCGCCACAATGGCCAAACCTTCGTCAAAACTCCCACACCGTCGCCGCGGCAGCCCGGCCACCGCGGCCGGCGCCACAGCCACACGAGCCGAGTCGTGCGGCGATGACGGCCGTGCACAAACGCACCTCCGCCGCCCCATCGCCTTCCGCCGTTTTCCCGATCGGCCCGCAGCCGTCGGGCCACGGCCGCGGGCCGTCCTCCTCCTCTCGCCTCGCCCGCCAACACCCACAGCCCTTCCAACACATTTTTCTTTTCTTTTTTCTTTTTTTTTTTTTACTTTTTTACGATCGCCGCCTGCGCAACATGGCACCGGCCGACGGAGCGCCAACCCCCCCGCCACAGGCGAAAACAAAACAACGATAAACAAACAAACAAAATAAATTACCAGCCAGCCCCAACTACAGACACACCGAATCTGCCCTCACAGCCGACCTTACACGCCTCAACGTCAAAACAAAGGTGGTTTCTTTCTTTCAACGGTTACCTTACCTTAGGTTACGTCAGGTTAGGCTAAGAAGGCGTCAGGGTTAGGTTAAGCGTTGACGTGACGTCACGTCTTAACGTAGGCGTTAAGCTAAGGTTGCGGTCACGTACGTTAGGTTAAGGCGACTTGGGGGTTGGCCTAAGAGCTTAGGTTAGGTTACGTTACTTTAGGTGGCTGCGTTAAGGGGGGCTTAAAGAAGTTTAGGAGGTTAAGGCGTCGAGGCGGCCGCACCCCCTTAGCTGCTGCGGCTCGGCCACGCCACGCCACGCTTTGGGGTTTCATAAGGTCGCGCGGCGGGTCGTCGGCACGCCGCAAAGGACAAAACTGCAAGACGACGTCGAAAAACAAACAACAGGTAAAAAATAAATAAGTAAAAATAAACGACGCCGACAGGCGGGGATCAGCAGAACAAGCAGATTCCGGAGAGCGAACGAGACACGCACGCACACACACAAACCCCCCCGAGCCGAGAGAGCACAGAGCACCACCACGTGTCGGCCTCCGCTCACCCGACTCGGCTGGGCTGGGCTGGGCTGGGCTGGGCTGGCGGCCGGGCCGGATGCACGTACACGTACGGCTACAGCCACTACCCGTACACAGCCGCTCTTCACGCAACACCAGCCAAATGGCGCGCCCGCGGCTCGTCGCGGTCGCCGTCGCGGTCGCAACGCCACGCCGGCACACTTTCGGCACCACCGTTTTCGCGCGCACCGCAAACAAAACGCAGCCGACACACACAGAGAGAAAAAAAAAAACACAGAGCGCGAGACGGGCGGCGGCGCACCTTTCGCCAGCCGGCAGGCAATCGACTCGCCCAGTACGACAAACGCGCACGCCACCCCACCCACCAACCAACCAACCAGTCGTCGTCGTCGTCGTCGTCGTCGTCGTCCCGAAATCAAACAAACTCTCAAAAGCACAGCCCCTGCTGCCAACGGACGCAGGCGCCACGCAGCTCCCTTCCCGCCACACTCGATTCGCAGCGCAACTCACCCGGCACACCGTCAAACGACGGGCTGGGCTCGCCGCATCGCCGCAACCTACACACCTTCCCCGCCACGACGCACAGCCCCACCAGACGCCCGTGCCGCAACGACACTACTGCACTACCACTACCGCACTACTCCTCTCGCCCTTGCCATACACGACACAACACGCCAAAAAGTGAAAATCCAAATACAAACAAAAACACCGCCCCCACGACCCAAACACATGCACGGCGCGCCAACACACGCGAGGCAAGGCACGCAGCAAACGGCGTCCCCTCCGCGTCGCGCCATCAACCTACACACACAAGGCAACCAACAACAGCCAGCCAGCCAGCCAGCCAGCCAGCCCCACTCTCACGCCGCAAAAACAGAAAACACACCGAAACCGCCAAACGCCGCACATTCGCGCTTCGCACTTACCACACACCTCTCGGCATCCGTTTCGCACACAACGACGCGACGCACAATACATCATCACGGGCTACGCACGCACACCGCGACCCACTTTCTTACGACGCCCTCGGCAGAGCACACGTGCCCACGCCCACACACAGTCGACACAACGACGCAGCGCGCAGCAGACGCGGCCGCAACACGTACCTCCCCGACGACGCGCCAACACCGCCAGCCACTGCTCACTCGCCCAAGCAACCCGTGCACACAACTGCCACACGCGTCCACCACGCCGCCGCCAACCACCCGCCCGCCAGGGGGCGCTCACGTCCGCGACAACAGCGCGGCACCGCCGGGCCGGGCCGGGCCGGGCCGGGCCGAACCGAGCCGAGCCGAGCCGCCGCCTCCTCTCCACTCGGCACGCCACGTCCTGCTTGCAAAACACATGGCTCGTCCCTCTGTACACACAACGCGCCTGCCTGCGGTCGCCGCCGGCATCTATCTACCTGCGCATCGGAGCCAGGCCGGCAAGCCCACACTTAAATAATGCACTTCACCAGCCAAACAAACCCACTCTTCCTTTCTTTGCACAGCGCATGCAACAGCAGCCCCAGGAGCCGGGCCCGCCGCCAGCGTCTCCTCCTCCTCTGGGCACAGCCAGCCAGCCGTTCCCACCGCCCCGCCCCTGCTCTGCAGAACAAGAAAAAACGAAAAAGTACCAACACACGCACCCAAAGCGTAAGCCAGACAAGACCAGCCTCTCCGAGGCCACACACACGCAAAAAAACAAAAAAACAAAAACACTACAACAGAATAAAATGAAAAAGAAAAAGCAAGCTGTCGCCTCGCCCCCGCCCGTCCCCCCACCCCACCACATTCGCCCCCTCCGCTTGTTTTCCTTTCTACAATTTCCCTCTTTTCCACCCAATATCCCGCCGCGGTTTACGGGCACCGGCCGATTTTGCGCCCGCCCACATGTGTGCCTACTCCCCACCACCATTCCCTCCGCAGCCCGCAGCCCGCAGCCCGCAGCCCGCTTTTCCCCCCCTCCCTGCCCACACCACACCACACCACACCACACCGACGGTGCTGACGTCGACACGCACCCAAGACAGGGGCCACGACCGTCTTTTTTCCTGGGCCCATCCCCGCACCGCACCTCCTTCCAATCAACGCTGTGGCGCCTGTGTCCGCGCGAGACGCGTGCGCGCCGCCTCTCTCAACATCCGTCCGCCGTCCGCCGGCCGGCCCGTTTTTCGGCCCCCAGGCCATCCGTCAACCACCACTGCCACTGCCACTGCCCCTGCCCCTGCCCGCCCCGCACCACACCACACACCGCTGCTTGCCCCGGCCGTTGCCACCAAAGGCGCCAACCGCAGCCCGCGCGCGCCAGAAACTACAGGGACCCAGCCGACCGACGAAAATCAGAGCAATTGGCCGGGAGGATCAAAAAGAGAGGTCCGAAAACCACCGTAGCGAGGCGTGGGAGGAAACGTTACGAGAAGCAGAAAGGGACCAGGAAAAATTCTGGAAATTTCTTAAAACTCGTAAACTAAACACGAAACATCTACATCTACATGGGGAAGGAACGACCCCACAGACCGAGCTGAAGCACTGGCGGATTCACTAGAAAAGGCAATTCCAAGCACCAGAAGCGGTAGATGACGAAACTGGTGACCACCAGGAAATGGTACTCAGAAGGGTAAAACCGCATCCTAAGTGCCCCGATCAGAACATCTTTCACAATCCAATAAACGCAGAAACCCCCGTATCTTATCACATCACAAACATACACACATCCTAAGAAGGCATCAGGCCCAGATTCCATCAAACCGCAACTACTACATCACCTACCTCCAGCAACTATCAATTATCTATCTAACATCAATATATAATGCTTGCTTCAGACTAAACTACTTGGAAACAGGCCCGAGTCATCACATTACCAAAGCCAAACAAGGACTTATTATTTCCGCAAAACTATAGGCCAACTTCCTTGGAAAGGTCCTCGGAAAGCTCATTCAAACTGAACTGAAAAAATTCAATTCTTAAAGGATAACAACATAATCATCCCACAACAATTCCGATTCCGCGAAGAACACAGCACCACCCACCAGGTGACCAGACTAGTCGAGCACATATGTCAGGCCAGAAACATTAGACACAGTACTGGAGCAGTCCTGCTTGACATTGGAAAAGCATTCGGATAACGCCTTATCTACAAGCTCCACCAGTACAACTGCCCCATCCACATTATTGCTTCTTTTCTCCGCAACAGAGCATTCTATGTCCATGTACCAGGAGCGGCAAGTAACACTAGATCCATAGAGGCTGGAGTCCCGCAAGGCTCAGTGCTGGGGCCCATTCTCTACTCAATATACACAAACAAACAGCTGGGAGGACACTTGTCACTATTTGCAGACGACACTGCAGTCTACCGCAGCAGTTCTAACCTGCAATATAGAGTCACAAAAATAGAGCAACACCTACAATCCATCCAGAAATGGGCTAACCAATGGAAACAAAAGAAAAAAACAATAAACGCGGAGAAAACCCAAGCAATACAATACGATTCACATTCAAAAAGAATACCTCCTAACCTGCATATACGCCTCAGAAATAACAATCTTCCATGGTCAGGCACAATAAAGTATCTAGGCATCAAGCTGGACAAGAGGTTGACATTTAGAGACCATGTTACACACGTTTGTAACAAGGCTGCAGCAGCAATATTCAGACTGTACCCAATCATCAAAGGAAACAGAATAAATATGCGCGCCAAAAAGAAAATCTTCAAAACCGTCATAGGAACCAGCCATCACTTACGGCTCTGAAAATCTGGTCAATGGCCGCAGACACCAACATAACAAGAGTAAAAAAAAAGGGTGCACAACAAATACTTCAGAATTGCTGCTGATGCCGGCCGGTACCAGACAAACCGAGACATATACACAAACCATAACATACTCAAAATCCCGGAAATCATCCAAAGAAAAATCCATAAAGTTTTTTTTTTTTTTTTTTTTTTTTCCCACCAAACCACGGATTCGAACCACCCACTCATCAGAAATCTGGGACAAAATCCACCCGACCCAAGAACGACATTTCCCATCACGACAAAACACCACAAACTACAACATACCATGATAAACAAAAATAAAATACAAACACCATAACACTCACTCAAACAACAAACATCTACACACACCCAAGAGACCCTATCATCCCATCATTTTGTTACCCAACATAATCAGACAGAAGGCAGGGATCAAGGACAGATCCGGTCCTTCGAGTACAGGGGGTAAAAAAAATACCCATCAGACCAGCTCGCTCTCTCTCTCTCTCTCTCCGTGCCGACGCTGCCCCGCACACGCGTTCGCGCTCGCGTTCGGCCGACACCACACGACAGGTCTTTGGGGCCCCGCCACTGCGCACACGCACGCCTCCTCCTCTTCCTTAGTTCTTTTTCGCTTTTCTTTTCTCCCCCGCCCCCCGCTCTCACCGCCACATCATCCCGCAACCCTTGGGGGATGTTTCCCAACATCAACGCGCCCCAATTCCACTCTCTGCCCGTGCCGCACTCTCCACTTTGCTTCTCCCCGTCCCCTACACACACGACTACCGAAACCCCGGTTGACACACCTTCTCGTAGGACAGGGGTGCGTGCGTGCGTGCGTGCGTGCGTGCGTAGTCTTGACGGTGACAGCAACAGCAACGGATCCGTCCATCCCATTCCCCCCCCACTCGGTAAAGAACCATGTTCAACCCACACTACACAACAAGGGGGGCACACACGAACGCGAAAGAAAGGGCAGGGCAGGGCAGGGCAGGGCAACTATCTCTTCCTCAGAACCCACATATCACATCAACGAACGGCAGGCCAATTGCGGACTCAGCCGTGTCAGGCAAATCCAACCCAACCAACACCTCCCACGGAAACCCTGACACTGATCCAGCAGTACGTCCACATACATCGCCACACCAAATACGGGTGACGAGTGAGCAACAAATGGAACAATACACAACAAGGCTGACCTAATAAAAACTGCACGTCACGTCATACCTTCCAGACAGACGCAGTTCCGACGGGACGGCGGAACCGTATACGTACCTTTCAGCCACAACAACCGACCGACTGGACACGCCCGCGTCTCCAGCCAGCCAACCACCAGGGCCACACAGCCCGCAAGTTTCAGCGTCAACACTTCTTAACGTACGTTGCAAACTTTTCAAAACATTGCCACACACACACCACGAAAAGCGTCAACCTCTCTCACACTGGATACACTCAACACTTTTTGTCGGCGGAGCTTGAGGCCAACGGTTGACACACCCCCACCGGCCACACAGGTTTCCCTTTGAAAATTGCAGTGACGGAGGAGACGCGGCATTACGAGAGGGTTGTTTCCGAGAGCGCGAGCTGGACGGAGCTGCGGCGCCGCCGCCGAGGGGTAACGAACGCACGCGATGCCGCATGACAGCCCATCACCCAAAGTTTCACCCACAACTGCACACGTCGCACCCCCTTTTCGCGCCATACTAGTGTCGATCGTCAATTACAGCTCACGGTGTTCGCATTTGCCACTTGACGGGGGGGGGGGGGGGGGGAAAGAAAACAAAACAAACATCTGACACGCCATGTGTTTCTCTCTCTCTCTGTTATATCTAGGTCATTGGGCAGCCACTGTAAAAAAAAAAAAAAAAAAAAAAAAATATTTTTACGACATGGTTGGGTAAGTGATTTAAAGACAACAATTGTGGGTCACACACCATAGACCATTTCGATAGTGTTCTTGTTCTTCTCTTTTCCCTTTTTTTATCGCTCAATTGAAATAAAACCTGGGGATGATGCAATGCTGCGATATGGCACAACCGTCGTCCATTGTACACAACTCGGGAACAAAAAGAAACCAATTCATGGAACGTTCGTTCCTTCACAACGTTTCTTTCAACGCACTTGGTCTTTACCATCCTGTATATTCAACACACATTTCCTTTCATCAAACTAGGGCATTTCCATAACAGTTTGTTTCCGTTTCTGTGAGCACAATACTGCTTCTTCGACGTCATTTCACCATCTTAACTAGAGACAGACAACAAAATAGGAAAACAGGCCTTGAGAACCCCGTCCACCAAATTTCAGTTAGCACGGCATCCAAGATTCTTTTCCGGGGAGTGCAGTGCAGCTGACGCTGCTCAGACCATATACCGTCGCCAGTCTCACTCAACTCTTGCGCATTCCACCATTCTACGCTACGTGACAATGCAAAAATGAATGAATCAAACCCGCCCAGAGAGCGTCTTGTGCGAGGGGACACACGATATAGAGAACAACAAAACACACAGGGGACACCACCACAGTTGGAGAGAACGTTTCCACCACGGCAGCCGCGCCGTTACGCGCTTTTTTTTTTTTTCCTCCCCCCCACTGCACACCTCCGACACCACGGGAACGTTCACCGTCCCGTTGCCCTACACTGGCGTTTCTTTTCAACCCCCCACCCTATTCCTCGCTCCCCGGACATTCGACCGATCACAAAGTGCAACCTCTCGTTACCGTCGGGTGCCCCTCTTCATCCCCGGGGCGCCAACAACAAAACAAAAACACCACCGACGCCGTCGTCTCGCGTCACCTCACTCAACTGAGCGGAAAATACACGTACATCCAGAATGACGACACCGCCTCCACAAACAAAAACCAGACGTCAGACGTCAGGTCGAAAGAGGGCACCGTACGTCGTGGCGCGTGGTCTCCTAACTCACCTCGCGCGTACAAATACAATACAATGCAATGCGTGTCACCTCACGTTCACACACACCTCCACGCTCCACTTTTACGTCGCCCAACCAACCAACTAACTTAACGCACCCGCTCGGCGTAGAAGCAGCTGTAGGCGGCAACGTGTTTCTCACCCTCGCCACCAACGGTGTGACATCCGACAGTCGCGGTTTGCTTTCCGTTCCACACCTCCGGCCATACCATACAAAGGGGACAAAAAAAAAAAAAAAATATATCAAACAAGCCAACTCCAGCGATCCGCCCCCCTAACACCAACACGTCTCGAAACACCCACGCCCACGACCCGGCTGTGGCTAAAGTGCGTATCCCAACGTCACACCAAAACCAAAGGCGCCGGCGCCGCACCACACCACACCACAAGCTACAGCTACAGCTGTGCCGCCCGTCCACCCGCTCACAACAACAACAACAACAACAACAACAATTCCGCCCTTCCCGCAAAGGCATTTTGGTGGCCCTGAAAAGGGCCGTTTTTTTTTTCTTTTCTTCGCCGCGCCGCGGACGAGCCTCCCATTTCCAAGAGCCACCTCCTTACTTGGAGCTCGTGTACTTGGTCACCGCCTTCGTGCCCTCGCTCACCGCGTGCTTGGCCAGCTCGCCAGGCAGCAAGAGCCGCACAGCGGTCTGGATCTCGCGGGACGTGATGGTCGAGCGCTTGTTGTAGTGCGCCAGGCGAGAAGCCTCGGCCGCAATGCGCTCGAAAATGTCGTTCACGAAGCTGTTCATGATGCTCATCGCCTTCGAAGAGATGCCCGTGTCAGGGTGCACCTGCTTCAGCACCTTGTAGATGTAGATGGCATAGCTCTCCTTCCTCTTGCGCTTCTTCTTCTTGTCGCCCTTCGAAATGTTCTTCTGCGCCTTGCCAGCCTTCTTGGCGGCTTTCCCGCTAGTCTTGGGCGGCATCACGAACAAACAGGCAGGCAGGCAGGCACGCGCAGTCAGTCAGTCAAGCGCTCCGCTCCAGTCAGCGTCTCCCCACACAGTGGCACCCGCCGAGAGAGAGAGAGAGAGCTGGTCTGATGGGTATTTAACCCCTGTGTTCGAAGGACCGGATCTGTCTTGATCCCTGCCTTTTGTCTGATGATATGTGGTAACAAAATGATGGGATGATAGGGTCATGAGTGTATGTAGATGTTTGTTGTTTAAGTTTATTTAAGTTTAAGTTTAAGTGAGTGTTATGATGTTTTTATTTTATTTTATTTTTGTTTTGTATACTGTTTTCATGGTATGTTGTAGTTTCTGGTGTTTGTCGTGATGGGAAATCTCGTTCTTGGGTCGGGTGGATTTTGTCCCAGATTTCTGATGAGTGGGTGGTTCGAATCCGTGGTTTGGTGGAAAAACTTTATGGACTTTCGTTGGATGATTTCCGGGATTTTGAGTATGTTATGATTTGTGTATATGTCTCGGTTTGCTTGGTACCGGCTAGCATCAGCAGCAATTCTGAAGAATTTGTTTTGCACCCTTTGTACTTTTGTTATGTTGGTGTCTGCTGCCATTGACCAGATTTCAGAGCCGTAAGTGATGGCTGGTTCTATGATGGTTTTGAAAATCTTCTTTTTGGCGCGCATATTTATTCTGTTACCTTTAATGATGGGGTACAGTCTGAATATTGCTCCTGCAGCCTTGTTACAAATGTGTGTGACATGGTCTCTAAATGTCAACCTCTTGTCCAGCTTGATACCTAGATACTTTATTGTGTCTGACCATGGAAGATTGTTATTTCTGAAGTGTATTTGTAGGTTAGGAGGTATTCTTTTGAATGTGAATAGTATTGCTTGGGTTTTCTCCGCGTTTATTGTTATTTTCCATTGGTTAGCCCATTTCTGGATGGATTGTAGGTGCTGCTCTATTTTTGTGACTATATATTGCAGGTTTGAACTGCTGCGGTACACTGCAGTGTCGTCTGCAAATAGTGACAAGTGTCCTCCCATCTGTTTGGGGATATCATTTGTGTATATTGAGTAGAGGATGGGCCCCAGCACTGAGCCTTGCGGGACTCCAGCCTCTATGGATCTAGTGTTACTTGCCGCTCCTGGTACATGGACATAGAATGCTCTGTTGCGGAGAAAAGAAGCAATAATATGGATGATGTGGTTGGGGCAGTTGTAGTGATGAAGCTTGTAAATAAGGCCCTGATGCCATACCTTATCGAATGCTTTTTCAATGTCAAGCAGGACTGCTCCAGTACTGTGTCTAATGTTTCTGGCCTGACATATGTGCTCGACGAGTCTGGTCACCTGGTGGATGGTACTGTGTTCTTCGCGGAATCCGAATTGTTCTGGGATGATTATGTTGTTATCCTTTAGGAATTTCTTCAGTTCCGTTTGAATGAGCTTTTCGAGGATCTTTCCTAGGAAGTCTAACAAGGAAATTGGCCTATAGTTTTGCGGAAATAATAAGTCCTTATTTGGCTTTGGTAATGTGATGATTCGGGCCTGTTTCCAAGTTTTGGGAAAGTAATTTAATCTTAAGCAAGCATTATATATTGATGTTAGATAATTGATAGTTGCTGGAGGTAGATGATGTAGTAGTTGCGGTTTGATGGAATCTGGGCCTGATGCCTTCTTAGGATGTATGTTTCTGATGTGGTATGATATGGTTTCTGCGTTTATTGGATTGAAAGATGTTCTGATCGGGGCACTTAGGATGCGGTTTACCCTTCTGAGTACCATTTCCTGGTGGTCATCACTTTCGTCATCTACCGCTTCTGGTGCTTGGAATTGCCTTTCTAGCGAATCCGCCAGTGCTTCAGCTCGGTCTGTGTGGTCGTAGACTATTCCACGTTCCCCATGGAGCGGCTGTATAGATGTTTCGTTTAGTTTACGAGTTTTAAGAATTTTCCAGAATTTTTCCTGGTTCCTTTCTGCTTCTCGTAACGTTTCCTCCCATGCCTCGCTACGGTGGTTTTGGAGCTCTCTTTTGATCCTCCTGGCCAATTGTTCTGACTTTCGTCGGTCGGCTGGGTCCCTGTAGTTTTGCCATCTCTTTCTGGTGTTTCTTTTTTCTTCTATTAGGTTCCGGATGTGTGGGGGTAGTGTGTCTCTACCTGTGGTGTGGGTTATTGTTGTTGTAGATCTTTTGCTGCAATCCTTTATGATTGTGGTGATTTCTTCTATGGCTCTGTTGATTTGGGCTTTTGATTGAAGAGGAGGTAGTTCTGGAGTGTATGCTGTGAGTAGTTGGTTGTATTTTATCCAGTTTGTTGTGGATTCCTTGATGGTTCTGTTGTCATGAAAGTTGACCAGGTTTCCATTGATTTCTAATATTACGGGGTGGTGGTCTGAGTCCAAGTCGTTGACCACCTCGGTTGTCGTATTCCATGTCAGATTTTTTGATAGAAAAATATCCAGTATGTCTGGGCGGCATCTTGTGTCGTAGTGAATGTGTGTTGGCCTGTCTGGAGCTATGATGGAGATGTTCGGCTTGTTGTCCAGAAATCTACGGAGCGTTCTGCCATTGGTGTTTGTGGCATGACAATTCCAGGATCTGTGTTTAGCATTTAGGTCACCACCGATCAGAACATTTTGATGCATTTGGAAAAGGTTCTCAAGGTCTTGCGGACATATGCTCCTTCCTGTAGGTGGATTGTAAGCTGCTGCTATGGTAATGGTTTTGTTGAATAATCTTGTTTCAATTGCTGTTGATTCCATTCTAGTGAGATGAGGTGAGGTGATACGTCTGTGTACAATTTTGTTTTTGACCAGAATGGCTGTTCCTCCACCTGGTCTGTTCGGTCTGTCATTTCTGTGGACCACATAATTCCTGATTTTGAAGGTCCGCCGCACGCCGCCGCCGCACCTTTACCAGCTCGCCCTGCTGCGGCCGCCGACCAATGGGGCGCGCGCGCAACCGGCCGCCGCACCCGAGCCCATAAAGGACCCCCACCCCGCCGGCGCCGGCACGCACTCCGCTGCTCGACTCGCTGCGGCTCGCACCGTTTGGGGCGTTGTGCTTTTCTTTCTCGCTTCTTTCCAAACTAGCCCATCGCCATGTCCGGACGCGGAAAGGGAGGCAAAGTCAAGGGCAAGTCAAAGTCCCGCTCAAGCAGGGCTGGGCTCCAGTTCCCGGTCGGCAGAATCCACCGCCTCCTGCGCAAGGGAAACTACGCCGAGCGCGTCGGCGCCGGGGCGCCCGTCTACCTCGCCGCCGTCATGGAGTACCTCGCGGCTGAGGTGCTCGAGCTGGCCGGAAACGCGGCCCGCGACAACAAGAAGACGCGCATCATCCCGCGCCACCTGCAGCTCGCCATACGCAACGACGAGGAGCTCAACAAGCTCTTGTCGGGCGTCACCATCGCACAGGGAGGTGTCCTGCCCAACATCCAGGCCGTCCTGCTGCCAAAGAAGACCGAGAAGAAGGCCTAAAAGAGAGACAGCGCAATCGGCAACCGCCGCGTGCTCCCTTGGCACGCAGCGCGCCATTTGCCGCCTCGGCTCAAAAACAAAACACAATCGGCCCTTTTCAGGGCCACCACACAAACCTACGTCCAAAGCAGAATTCCAGTCGTTCGTCGCACCACTTTTCTCTCTCTCTCTCTCTCTCTCTCTTTCTGTGTACGGTTTTTTTTTTTTTTTTTTCCTTCTTACACACACAGGCGCCGCCATCTTGTACACACGTACTTGGCCACCTCCTCCACTCCACTCCACGCACGCACAGTCTCGCGACCATTAACCAGCACACGTGGCGCACAACAACACACCTCAAAAATAACCCCTCGGCACTCAGCCGCGCCGCAACACACAGCCCATCCACCGACAAGAAGCATACAAGCAAAGAGGGAGGGGAAGGAAGGAAGGAGCTCACACAACGCAAGGGCACGCTTCCTTCCCTCCCAACCGCACCGCACACCACGTCAAAAAAAACTCCAAACAAAACTAAAAGGCCAAGTAGACTAAAAAGGAAAAGAAAAACCAGCAACACAGACTCTTTCGCACTTTTCAACTTCCGAACACTGTGGTGGCCCTGAAAAGGGCCGTTTTTCAATCTATCTCTCTTTCCTTCCTTCGGTCTCACACCGCCTAACCGCCGAAACCGTACAGGGTGCGCCCCTGCCTCTTCAGGGCGTACACCACGTCCATGGCCGTCACAGTCTTGCGCTTGGCGTGCTCAGTGTACGTCACCGCGTCGCGGATCACGTTCTCCAGGAACACCTTCAGCACTCCGCGCGTCTCCTCGTAGATCAGACCAGAGATGCGCTTCACGCCGCCCCTGCGCGCCAGGCGGCGGATCGCGGGCTTCGTGATGCCCTGGATGTTGTCGCGCAACACCTTGCGGTGCCGCTTGGCGCCACCCTTGCCGAGCCCCTTTCCTCCCTTGCCGCGGCCTGTCATTCTTCTTCTTCAAGCGTCTCAACCACAATAATATAAAAAACAGAAAGCAAGGCAAGCTCCTCACCCGGCGCTAGCGAGTCGGCTACGGTTGTGGCGCCCAGCGCGCGCGCCGCCCCCCTATATAGACTCTGGGGCCCCGCGGCCCGCCCTCCCCTCCCCCCACCACCGCGCACCGAGGGCATATAAGCGCAGCACCGGGGCGCGCGGGCCCGTTGTCAAGGCAGCACCGGACGCCGTCGCGCACGCATATCCTCCACGCCGCATCCGCATCCGCAGTAGCCATGGCCCGGACAAAGCAAACGGCCCGCAAGTCCACCGGCGGAAAGGCGCCGCGCAAACAGCTCGCCACCAAGGCGGCGAGGAAGAGCGCGCCCGCCACCGGCGGCGTCAAGAAGCCCCACCGCTACAGGCCGGGCACCGTCGCCCTGCGAGAAATCAGGCGCTACCAGAAGAGCACAGAGCTGCTCATCCGCAAGCTGCCATTCCAGCGCCTAGTGCGCGAGATCGCCCAGGACTTCAAGACCGACCTGCGCTTCCAGAGCTCCGCAGTCATGGCCCTGCAGGAGGCCAGCGAGGCCTACCTCGTCGGCCTCTTCGAAGACACCAACCTGTGCGCAATCCACGCCAAGCGAGTCACCATCATGCCCAAGGACATCCAGCTCGCGCGCCGCATCCGCGGCGAGCGCGCCTAAACCCGCACACCGCCAAACAAACAAAACGGCCCTTTTCAGGGCCACTAACGTCTCTCCGTCGCGAGCAAAACTTTGTCGGTCGCAACAACTAGTTCCCCACTCACTCTCCAGTCCAGTCGTCCCACCCCCGGCCCGGCCCGGCGCCGCCGTTTCCAAAAAAAAAAAAGCACCGCACCGGCCGAACCAAGTCGCAAGCGTCAATAGTGCCACCCACACAGGCCACGGCACAAAACGTGACGCCCGGAAAGCAAAGCCAAAAAAGACTATTCCAAAACCACCACCAAGACAAACAAACAAACGCGGCGCAAAATAAATAGGTAAAAATAATAAAAGTAAAATACACTTTATGTAACACCAACCGCGCGCCGCCGCCCACGCCCGCCAACGACCCCACAATCCAACCACCATCCACACATGAAACAAACAAACGCCAGCAAGCAAGACAGACAGACAGACAGACAACAAGGCAACCGACCGACCACGACACGACAAACAACACCTTCCCGACGTGCTTTGATGGCCCTGAGAAGGGCCGTTTTTGTTTTTGTCCGGGACCGCGCGACAGCCTCTGGTTGCGCGCCGGCCACCAGGCGACGGTGTCAACCGCCAACCCTTCCCTGCCCTTTTTACTTCTTCTTCTTGGGCGAAGCCTTCGCCTTAGACGGCGTCGCCGTCGCCTTCTTCGGGCGCGGCGCCTTCGGCTTCTTCGTCGGAACCTTGGCGGCCTTCTTCGCCTTCGACGGCGACTTGGCCTTGGCCGGCTTGGCCGCAGCCGCCTTCTTCGCACCCGCGGGAGCGGCCGACGCCGCAGACGCCTTCTTGGCGGCGCCCGCCTTCCGACCGGTCGCCGCCTTCACGCCGCCAGCCTTCTTTGCGCCGGCCGCACGGGCCCCCTTCTTCTCCTTGCTGGCCGGAGCGGCGCGCTTCTTCTTCGCACCACCGCCGCCACCACGAGCCTTGCCGCCCTCGGCCGCCCCGCCGCCGGCGCCGGCAAGCTTGAAAGAGCCCGACGCGCCCTTCCCCTTCGTCTGCACCAGCTCGCCAGCCACGACGGCCGACTTGAGGTACTTCTTGATAAAGGGCGCCAGCTTCTCCGCGTCCAGCTTGTAGTGCGCGGCAATGTACTTCTTGATCGCCTGCAGCGACGACCCGCCGCGCTCCTTCAGACTCTTGATGGCGGCCGTCACCATCTCAGAGGTGCGCGGGTGCGCAGGCTTGGCGCGCGGCTTCTTCGCAGACGACGCAGACTTGGCCTTCTTCGTAGTGCCGGTGGCGGCGGGTGCCGCGGCAGTCTCGTTCGTAGCCGCCTGGTCTGCCATCTTTTGCTTGTTCTCTTTTCTTTTTTCCCCTTGGTTTCGCTTCCTTCTCTCCTTCGACGACGCACAACAGCGAGGGGCGCGCAGCAGAGAATAGCCGCGCACGACGAGGCAGTGGTTGAACTTGATTGATTCCGAAGTGCCACTGGGCTGTGCCCGTCTGACTTCAAGTTGTGCGCTATGGGGTTTGTTGAAATGAGGGTTTGGTTTGTGTGCGTGTTTTTGTGTATATGTTTGATGTGTGAATTATGTTTGTGTTATCTAAATGTCCCGAAAGTGGCGTGTAAGTGTTAGTTTTGGGCGTTTGTGATGATGGTCGGGGTGTTCGCGGCCTAAGATTTGGATTAGGTTGTGGGGCGATGTTTCTGACTTCTCATAAAGTTTGACCGATTTCTCCTTTATGAGGGAGTAAATGGTTGGGTGTCCAAGAAAGTCTCTAATTTGAGTATTGCGGACGTATCTGTCAGCGCCTGTGATGACCCTGAACGTTTTGTTTTGGAGCCTTTGAAGTCGTGAGAGATTGGTGTCTGACGCCATCGACCATACCTCCGAGCCATATAAGATGGCCGGAAGCATGAGCTGGCGCCAGAGGAGCATTTTGCAATTTAACGTGAGTCCTGCACCCTTCAGAAGGGGGTATAGCTGGGATAGGAGTGCGCAACCTTTGTTCGCCGCCTTATTTATGTGCTGGGCCCATGTCAGGCGCCTGTCTATTTCAAGGCCTAGGTATGTCACGCAATTTCTCCAGGGCAGGTCCCGTCCACCAATGGTAAGTTGCTGGTCTGGGAGTTTTATTCTGCTGGTGAAATAAATGGCCTGGGACTTGTTTGCGTTTATTTTTATCTTCCACAGGTTACACCACTGTGTGATGGTGTCGAGATGGGCTTGTAGTTTTCGGCGTATGAACTCGAGGTTGCGACAACTCCTATAGATAGCTGTATCATCAGCATACAGGGCAATCTGTCCGCCGACCTGTTTGGGTATGTCGTTCGTGTAGATTGAGTACAGAACGGGACCCAGAACCGAACCTTGCGGAACTCCGGCCGCAATCGGTCGTGTCTGGCTCGACCGTGACCCACTCCTTACGAAGAATTGACGCTCCGCAAGAAATGAATCAATGATCTTTATGAGATGTTCTGGGCACCCTATTTGATCTAGTTTGTATATCAGGCCATCGTGCCAGACGCGGTCAAATGCCTTTTCTATGTCGAGGAATACTGCTCCTGTTGATTCTCTCTTTGCCCTGGCCAGACAAATGTGCTCCACCAAGCGCAGGCATTGTTGGACTGTGGAGTGCTCAGCGCGGAATCCGAACTGTTCAGGTATCAGGATGTTGTTCTCAGTAAGGAACTTTTGGAGGGGTAATAGGATGAGGAGTTCAAGGATTTTGCTCAGGCCAGTGAGTAGGGAGATTGGCCTGTAGCTTTCTGGAAGGAGCAGGTTTTTATTAGGCTTGGGGAGGGTGATTACCTTAGCAGTTTTCCACGCTGAGGGGAAGTAGGTGAGTTTTAGGCAAGCGTTGAAGACGCTGGCCAGAAATGTTATGGCAGGAGGTGGAAGGTGCTTAAGGAGTGGGGTGCGGATACGGTCAGGGCCAGGAGCCTTGTGGTTTCCCTGTCGCTTGATGAGTGCACTAATTGTCCGCTCGTTAACGGGCACGAATTCTGTGTTTGGGCGCGTATTTCTTATCTGAGTCACTCGTCCGATGACTATTCTTTCCTGCCTGTCACTCTCGTCATCATCGATGACGTGAGTTCGGAATTGTGACTCTAGTGACTGTGCCATTATTTCCGCCTTTTCTTGTTCTTCATACACTAGACCGTTTTCGCCGTGGAGTGGCCTGTTTACTTTGGTGGGGGCTTTCCGCTGCCGGGCTATCTGCCAGATCTTGCGTCTACTGCTGTCGGTTTCGGCGGTTCGTAACATCTCCTCCCAGCAGCGGCTCCTGTGCTCCTGTAGTCGGAGTTTCACCTGGTCCTCAAGCCGCCTCAGCAGGCGGCGGTCAGCGGGGTCGCGATGACGCTGCCACAGCTTACGCAACCTGCGTTTGGCGACTATGAGGTCCCAGATGTCAGGGGGCAGGTCCCTGGTGCCAGGCTCTGTGGTGAGCCTGACACTTGTAGCGCGAGCACAGGCGTGGAGGACGTCTGTAAAATTTGTTATCACGTCGTCGATATCATTCTCTGTCTCCAACTGCGGGATTTCCTCCACGTGCTCACCCACCAGATATTTATAACGGTCCCAGTTTGTAATTACTTCTGTTTTTGCCATCCTCCCGGCATCGTCTTCAACACTGGCTATGTCCAGAACGACCGGGTTGTGATCAGAGTTCAGCTCGTGGTGCACACTGACTGTCGCTTCGAGAGCAAAGTTTTTTACGACGAAAATATCCAGGATGTCTGGATTTTTTGTCGGGTCTACAGGGATATGCGTAGGCTCATCGGGTGCGATGACGCTGAGGGCGGCGCGTCTCTCAACGAGACTACGCAATCTCTCACCACTTCTGTTCTCGCCGCGACAGCCAAAGGCCCTATGCTTCGAGTTTAGGTCCCCTCCCACAATCACACGAACGCCAGTACCCAGTAGAGCCTGAAGGTCCCGCTGCAGTATGGTGGTGCCCGGGGGGTGATAAGCGGAAATGATTGTGTATGACTCGTTTGCAATTTTTATTTCTATACCGGCTGCCTCGATGCTGTTTGTCTGCGGTAGTTCCACGGTGCGGAAACACCTTCTGCCTTTTACGAGGACCGCTACTCCGCCGCGTTCGCGGCCTACGCGGTCAACTCTGTGTATGTTGTAATTTCTTACGGAGAAACGGTCCTCGGGCTTAAGGTGGGTCTCCGTCAGACACACTACATCGATAGCATGCCGGTCTAGGAATTCTTCGAGTACATACTTTTGTGATTTTACGCCGTTGGCGTTAAAGGTTGCTATTTTTAACTTGTTGGATTCACGGCGATCCATCTACAATTGTGAATAATGTCATTGCTCCCTCAGCGAGGGCCATAAATTTACTTAGGCCATCAGGCGCGGCCCGCACGCGCGCCATGGTGTCCCTAAATGTGGTCAGTACATTTGTCAGGCTGAAGCCTGCAAACAGTTGTCGCAGCTCGTCTAAGAAGCCGAGCGGCGTTCCTGGCTGCTGGCCAGCGAACGACTGAGGCGGCGCGGCAGCTGCAGGCGCCTCAGCGTGCTGGGGGCGGGGTGGGGGTACCCAGGCGGCAGCGGCCGTCGGGGCGCGTGGTGGGGGAAGCGCAGGGAATGCTTCCCGACCCCGCACAGTCGTTCCGCGGCTGTTGGTGGCGGCAGAGCTGGCTGCCGTCGCCGTGGCCGCAGAGGTTGGCTGCGACCATGCCGCAGGCGCAGAGGCGCCTCGCGACAAAGCCGCGCCATTTGCCGACCGTGGGGGACGGGTAGACATGAGTTGTATACGTGTCGGGCAGCGGCTGTAATTTGCCGGGTGGTCGCCCCCGCAGAGTGCGCATTTTGCCGGTGTTGCACGGCTCTTTTTACATGTGTTAGTTAAGTGTGGGCCGGCACACTTAAGGCACTTCGGGGGATGGTGGCATTGCTCCGCCGAGTGGAACAGTTGCTGGCATTGATGGCACTGTATAGGGCCTTCAGGCTGTCTATATTTTTCTATGGTGATTTTACAATTCATGAATAGCTCTATTTTGAGCAGTTCCCTGTTTCTCTCATCGGGGTGCAGGATCACCTTAAACGATGCTCTCTTTTTCCTTCCCTCTCCAGGGTTGCTCGGGTCAGAAGCACGCGTTTCTTGCTTCACTTCAATGACCCTGAATTGTCGTTGAAGCAGCAGTTCTTTAATTTCGGCGGGGTCTGTGTCTCGAGGGAGACCTTTAATCACCGCCTTATAGGTGTGTTTGTCAGCTATCGGGTAAGAGTGAAACGGGATCTTCTTTTGTGTGAAGTATTCCACCAGATACCTGTAGTCGGGTGGGGTAGATGGCTGAGATTTAACAGAGGAGCCCCTGCATGAGGTGTTTAGACCTCCTTTAAGGTGGGGGGCAACCTCTTTGATTATCTTCATCGTGCCGTTTACGATGGTGGCAATGATCGGCGGCACCTTTTCCCGTTTCTGCGGCGCTTGCGCACCTGAGGTTGACGGTCGGTTACGCGTCGCCTCGGTCGCTTCCGTGTTTTCGGGAGCGATCGGGGCGAAGCTATTTGATGTGGGGACATTGGCTACGACTGTTTCCCCCCCAGTGTCCATGTCATCAGCTCTTTCTGTCGTATGTTCCTCAGCGAGCCGGCTTGGGGCCGGGCGCTTAGGCGCTGGCATTACGTCCGCGACTTGTAGACGTGTCTTTGCTTTGGTAATGTTTGTTGTGGGTTGGCCGCGGGAACCCAATGACTGGGTGCCGCAGCGGACTGGGGCTTTGGGCTTACCCAATATGGCTGAATTAGCGGAACCTGAAGCCAGACATGCACTGCCAAGGGGCACTGGTTGTTCGTTCGTTGGCACCGTTAGGTCTCCCCGAACAGCGCCAGCCCTAGCATATACTACGCGCGGGTAACCGGGTAAGACCACGGGCCCTGACGTAGGAATTTCCCTACTCTCGGGGGGGCAGGGAGGATGCCCTGCGGCAGTGTCTGACCGGATCACGATGGCAGATCAGGCGACGATTGAACGAGAAAGCCGCGGCCCCCACCGCCACAGCGCTGCCAGTAGACCGGCAGCAGCTGCACCACAAAGGGACCACGTCCGAATCTGTCCACGACAATTTTGCGGCGTAATCGCGAAGCATACGCCCCCGCACACGACAATTTTGCGGCGTTGTGCACGCACAACGCACACGACAAGTTTTGCTCGGCTACGGCTAGCGTAGCGCGCTCGACGAGACGGCCAGTAGCAGCAGCAGCTAAGCGTCCACTCTCGGCTGTCGCACTCCCTCGAATGCGCCGCGCACGCGCCTGGCCCAGCCAGTGTCGCGGGCGGGCGCGGACGGCCGAGAGAGCGGCCGCCACTCGGCGCGCCGCCGCGCCGCCGCGCCGCGCCTCCCGCGCTTGCTACCGCCCAACGTCCGACAGCCTGCGCGGAGCAGCCCCCAACCTGCGCCGCAACCACCCGCGCCATTCAAACCACCGAGGATGGGGCTACACACACCGACACCACGGTCGCCAACCAGTCGCCGCGGCGGCGCCGCAAACCACGGCCAAACTGCAGCCACCGCGCGCCACAGCCTGGGTCGGCCCGCCGAGAATCGCCGCCCCCGCCCAAATGCCGCCCCCACAGCCCCAGCCGACGACCCGCCACAATGGCCAAACCTTCGTCAAAACTCCCACACCGTCGCCGCGGCAGCCCGGCCACCGCGGCCGGCGCCACAGCCACACGAGCCGAGTCGTGCGGCGATGACGGCCGTGCACAAACGCACCTCCGCCGCCCCATCGCCTTCCGCCGTTTTCCCGATCGGCCCGCAGCCGTCGGGCCACGGCCGCGGGCCGTCCTCCTCCTCTCGCCTCGCCCGCCAACACCCACAGCCCTTCCAACACATTTTTCTTTTCTTTTTTCTTTTTTTTTTTTTTTTACTTTTTTACGATCGCCGCCTGCGCAACATGGCACCGGCCGACGGAGCGCCAACCCCCCCGCCACAGGCGAAAACAAAACAACGATAAACAAACAAACAAAATAAATTACCAGCCAGCCCCAACTACAGACACACCGAATCTGCCCTCACAGCCGACCTTACACGCCTCAACGTCAAAACAAAGGTGGTTTCTTTCTTTCAACGGTTACCTTACCTTAGGTTACGTCAGGTTAGGCTAAGAAGGCGTCAGGGTTAGGTTAAGCGTTGACGTGACGTCACGTCTTAACGTAGGCGTTAAGCTAAGGTTGCGGTCACGTACGTTAGGTTAAGGCGACTTGGGGGTTGGCCTAAGAGCTTAGGTTAGGTTACGTTAGTTTAGGTGGCTGCGTTAAGGGGCTTAAAGAAGTTTAGGAGGTTAAGGCGTCGAGGCGGCCGCACCCCCTTAGCTGCTGCGGCTCGGCCACGCCACGCCACGCCACGCTTTGGGGTTTCATAAGGTCGCGCGGCGGGTCGTCGGCACGCCGCAAAGGACAAAACTGCAAGACGACGTCGAAAAACAAACAACAGGTAAAAAATAAATAAGTAAAAATAAACGACGCCGACAGGCGGGGATCAGCAGAACAAGCAGATTCCGGAGAGCGAACGAGACACACACACACGCACGCACACACACAAACCCCCCCGAGCCGAGAGAGCACAGAGCACCACCACGTGTCGGCCTCCGCTCACCCGACTCGGCTGGGCTGGGCTGGGCTGGCGGCCGGGCCGGATGCACGTACACGTACGGCTACAGCCACTACCCGTACACAGCCGCTCTTCACGCAACACCAGCCAAATGGCGCGCCCGCGGCTCGTCGCGGTCGCCGTCGCGGTCGCAACGCCACGCCGGCACACTTTCGGCACCACCGTTTTCGCGCGCACCGCAAACAAAACGCAGCCGACACACACAGAGAGAAAAAAAAAAAACACAGAGCGCGAGACGGGCGGCGGCGCACCTTTCGCCAGCCGGCAGGCAATCGACTCGCCCAGTACGACAAACGCGCACGCCACCCCACCCACCAACCAACCAACCAGTCGTCGTCGTCGTCGTCGTCGTCGTCCCGAAATCAAACAAACTCTCAAAAGCACAGCCCCTGCTGCCAACGGACGCAGGCGCCACGCAGCTCCCTTCCCGCCACACTCGATTCGCAGCGCAACTCACCCGGCACACCGTCAAACGACGGGCTGGGCTCGCCGCATCGCCGCAACCTACACACCTTCCCCGCCACGACGCACAGCCCCACCAGACGCCCGTGCCGCAACGACACTACTGCACTACCACTACCGCACTACTCCTCTCGCCCTTGCCATACACGACACAACACGCCAAAAAATGAAAATCCAAATACAAACAAAAACACCGCCCCCACGACCCAAACACATGCACGGCGCGCCAACACACGCGAGGCAAGGCACGCAGCAAACGGCGTCCCCTCCGCGTCGCGCCATCAACCTACACACACAAGGCAACCAACAACAGCCAGCCAGCCAGCCCCACTCTCACGCCGCAAAAACAGAAAACACACCGAAACCGCCAAACGCCGCACATTCGCGCTTCGCACTTACCACACACCTCTCGGCATCCGTTTCGCACACAACGACGCGACGCACAATACATCATCACGGGCTACGCACGCACACCGCGACCCACTTTTTTACGACGCCCTCGGCAGAGCACACGTGCCCACGCCCACACACAGTCGACACAACGACGCAGCGCGCAGCAGACGCGGCCGCAACACGTACCTCCCCGACGACGCGCCAACACCGCCAGCCACTGCTCACTCGCCCAAGCAACCCGTGCACACAACTGCCACACGCGTCCACCACGCCGCCGCCAACCACCCGCCCGCCAGGGGGCGCTCACGTCCGCGACAACAGCGCGGCACCGCCGGACCGGGCCGGGCCGGGCCGGGCCGGGCCGGGCCGAACCGAGCCGAGCCGCCGCCTCCTCTCCACTCGGCACGCCACGTCCTGCTTGCAAAACACATGGCTCGTCCCTCTGTACACACAACGCGCCTGCCTGCGGTCGCCGCCGGCATCTATCTACCTGCGCATCGGAGCCAGGCCGGCAAGCCCACACTTAAATAATGCACTTCAACCAGCCAAACAAACCCACTCTTCCTTTCTTTGCACAGCGCATGCAACAGCAGCCCCAGGAGCCGGGCCCGCCGCCAGCGTCTCCTCCTCCTCTGGGCACAGCCAGCCAGCCGTTCCCACCGCCCCGCCCCTGCTCTGCAGAACAAGAAAAAACGAAAAAGTACCAACACACGCACCCAAAGCGTAAGCCAGACAAGACCAGCCTCTCCAAGGCCACACACACGCAAAAAAACAAAAAAACAAAAACACTACAACAGAATAAAATGAAAAAGAAAAAGCAAGCTGTCGCCTCGCCCCCGCCCGTCCCCCCACCCCACCACATTCGCCCCCTCCGCTTGTTTTCCTTTCTACAATTTCCCTCTTTTCCACCCAATATCCCGCCGCGGTTTACGGGCACCGGCCGATTTTGCGCCCGCCCACATGTGTGCCTACTCCCCACCACCATTCCCTCCGCAGCCCGCAGCCCGCAGCCCGCTTTTCCCCCCCTCCCTGCCCACACCACACCACACCACACCACACCACACCGACGGTGCTGACGTCGACACGCACCCAAGACAGGGGCCACGACCGTCTTTTTTCCTGGGCCCATCCCCGCACCGCACCTCCTTCCAATCAACGCTGTGGCGCCTGTGTCCGCGCGAGACGCGTGCGCGCCGCCTCTCTCAACATCCGTCCGCCGTCCGCCGGCCGGCCCGTTTTTCGGCCCCCAGGCCATCCGTCAACCACCACTGCCACTGCCCCTGCCCCTGCCCCTGCCCGCCCCGCACCACACCACACACCGCTGCTTGCCCCGGCCGTTGCCACCAAAGGCGCCAACCGCAGCCCGCGCGCGCCAGAAACTACAGGGACCCAGCCGACCGACGAAAATCAGAGCAATTGGCCGGGAGGATCAAAAAGAGAGCTCCGAAAACCACCGTAGCGAGGCGTGGGAGGAAACGTTACGAGAAGCAGAAAGGGACCAGGAAAAATTCTGGAAATTTCTTAAAACTCGTAAACTAAACACGAAACATCTACATCTACATGGGGAAGGAACGACCCCACAGACCGAGCTGAAGCACTGGCGGATTCACTAGAAAAGGCAATTCCAAGCACCAGAAGCGGTAGATGACGAAACTGGTGACCACCAGGAAATGGTACTCAGAAGGGTAAAACCGCATCCTAAGTGCCCCGATCAGAACATCTTTCACAATCCAATAAACGCAGAAACCCCGTATCTTATCACATCGCAAACACACACACATCCTAAGAAGGCATCAGGCCCAGATTCCATCAAACCGCAACTACTACATCACCTACCTCCAGCAACTATCAATTATCTATCTAACATCAATATATAATGCTTGCTTCAGACTAAACTACTTGGAAACAGGCCCGAGTCATCACATTACCAAAGCCAAACAAGGACTTATTATTTCCGCAAAACTATAGGCCAACTTCCTTGGAAAGGTCCTCGGAAAGCTCATTCAAACTGAACTGAAGAAATTCAATTCTTAAAGGATAACAACATAATCATCCCACAACAATTCCGATTCCGCGAAGAACACAGCACCACCCACCAGGTGACCAGACTAGTCGAGCACATATGTCAGGCCAGAAACATTAGACACAGTACTGGAGCAGTCCTGCTTGACATTGGAAAAGCATTCGGATAACGCCTTATCTACAAGCTCCACCAGTACAACTGCCCCATCCACATTATTGCTTCTTTTCTCCGCAACAGAGCATTCTATGTCCATGTACCAGGAGCGGCAAGTAACACTAGATCCATAGAGGCTGGAGTCCCGCAAGGCTCAGTGCTGGGGCCCATTCTCTACTCAATATACACAAACAAACAGCTGGGAGGACACTTGTCACTATTTGCAGACGACACTGCAGTCTACCGCAGCAGTTCTAACCTGCAATATAGAGTCACAAAAATAGAGCAACACCTACAATCCATCCAGAAATGGGCTAACCAAAAAAAAAAAAAAAAACAACAATAAACGCGGAGAAAACCCAAGCAATACAATACGATTCACATTCAAAAAGAATACCTCCTAACCTGCATATACGCCTCAGAAATAACAATCTTCCATGGTCAGGCACAATAAAGTATCTAGGCATCAAGCTGGACAAGAGGTTGACATTTAGAGACCATGTTACACACGTTTGTAACAAGGCTGCAGCAGCAATATTCAGACTGTACCCAATCATCAAAGGAAACAGAATAAATATGCGCGCCAAAAAGAAAATCTTCAAAACCGTCATAGGAACCAGCCATCACTTACGGCTCTGAAAATCTGGTCAATGGCCGCAGACACCAACATAACAAGAGTAAAAAAAAAGGGTGCACAACAAATACTTCAGAATTGCTGCTGATGCCGGCCGGTACCGGACAAACCGACACATATACACAAACCATAACATACTCAAAATCCCGGAAATCATCCAAAGAAAAATCCATAAAGTTTTTTTTTTTTTTTTCCACCAAACCACGGATTCGAACCACCCACTCATCAGAAATCTGGGACAAAATCCACCCGACCCAAGAACGACATTTCCCATCACGACAAAACACCACAAACTACAACATACCATGATAAACAAAAATAAAATACAAACACCATAACACTCACTCAAACAACAAACATCTACACACACCCAAGAGACCCTATCATCCCATCATTTTGTTACCCAACATAATCAGACAGAAGGCAGGGATCAAGGACAGATCCGGTCCTTCGAGTACAGGGGGTAAAAAAATACCCATCAGACCAGCTCTCTCTCTCTCTCTCTCTCTCTCTCTCTCTCTCTCTCTCTCTCTCTCTCTCCGTGCCGACGCTGCCCCGCACACGCGTTCGGCCGACACCACACGACAGGTCTTTGGGGCCCCGCCACTGCGCACACGCACGCCTCCTCCTCTTCCTTAGTTCTTTTTCGCTTTTCTTTTCTCCCCCGCCCCCCGCTCTCACCGCCACATCATCCCGCAACCCTTGGGGGATGTTTCCCAACATCAACGCGCCCCAATTCCACTCTCTGCCCGTGCCGCACTCTCCACTTTGCTTCTCCCCGTCCCCTACACACACGACTACCGAAACCCCGGTTGACACACCTTCTCGTAGGACAGGGGTGCGTGCGTGCGTGCGTGCGTGCGTGCGTGCGTTGTCTTGACGGTGACAGCAACAGCAACGGATCCGTCCATCCCATTCCCCCCCCACTCGGTAAAGAACCATGTTCAACCCACACTACACAACAAGGGGGGCACACACGAACGCGAAAGAAAGGGCAGGGCAGGGCAGGGCAGGGCAGGGCAGGGCAGGGCAGGGCAGGGCAGGGCAACTATCTCGTACACATTCTTCCTCAGAACCCACATATCACATCAACGAACGGCAGGCCAATTGCGGACTCAGCCGTGTCAGGCAAATCCAACCCAACCAACACCTCCCACGGAAACCCTGACACTGATCCAGCAGTACGTCCACATACATCGCCACACCAAATACGGGTGACGAGTGAGCAACAAATGGAACAATACACAACAAGGCTGACCTAATAAAAACTGCACGTCACGTCATACCTTCCAGACAGACGCAGTTCCGACGGGACGGCGGAACCGTATACGTACCTTTCAGCCACAACAACCGACCGACTGGACACGCCCGCGTCTCCAGCCAGCCAACCACCAGGGCCACACAGCCCGCAAGTTTCAGCGTCAACACTTCTTAACGTACGTTGCAAACTTTTCAAAACATTGCCACACACACACCACGAAAAGCGTCAACCTCTCTCACACTGGATACACTCAACACTTTTTGTCGGCGGAGCTTGAGGCCAACGGTTGACACACCCCCACCGGCCACACAGGTTTCCCTTTGAAAATTGCAGTGACGGAGGAGACGCGGCATTACGAGAGGGTTGTTTCCGAGAGCGCGAGCTGGACGGAGCTGCGGCGCCGCCGCCGAGGGGTAATGAACGCACGCGATGCCGCATGACAGCCCATCACCCAAAGTTTCACCCACAACTGCACAGGTCGCACCCCCTTTTCGCGCCATACTAGTGTCGATCGTCAATTACAGCTCACGGTGTTCGCATTTGCCACTTGACGGGGGGGAAAAGAAAACAAAACAAAACAAAACAAACATCTGACACGCCATGTGTTTCTCTCTCTCTGTTATATCTAGGTCATTGGGCAGCCACTGTAAAAAAAAAAAAAAAAAAAAAAAATATTTTTACGACATGGTTGGGTAAGTGATTTAAAGACAACAATTGTGGGTCACACACCATAGACCATTTCGATAGTGTTCTTGTTCTTCTCTTTTTCCTTTTTTTATCGCTCAATTGAAATAAAACCTGGGGATGATGCAATGCTGCGATATGGCACAACCGTCGTCCATTGTACACAACTCGGGAACAAAAAGAAACCAATTCAGGGAACGTTCGTTCCTTCACAACGTTTCTTTCAACGCACTTGGTCTTTACCATCCTGTATATTCAACACACATTTCCTTTCATCAAACTAGGGCATTTCCATAACAGTTTGTTTCCGTTTCTGTGAGCACAATACTGCTTCTTCGACGTCATTTCACCATCTTAACTAGAGACAGACAACAAAATAGGAAAACAGCCTTGAGAACCCCGTCCACCAAATTTCAGTTAGCACGGCATCCAAGATTCTTTTCCGGGGAGTGCAGTGCAGCTGACGCTGCTCAGACCATATACCGTCGCCAGTCTCACTCAACTCTTGCGCATTCCATTCTACGCTACGTGACAATGCAAAAATGAATGAATCAAACCCGCCCAGAGAGCGTCTTGTGCGAGGGGACACACGATATAGAGAACAACAAAACACACAGGGGACACCACCACAGTTGGAGAGAACGTTTCCACCACGGCAGCCGCGCCGTTACGCGCTTTTTTTTTTTTCCTCCCCCCCACTGCACACCTCCGACACCACGGGAACGTTCACCGTCCCGTTGCCCTACACTGGCGTTTCTTTTCAACCCCCCACCCTATTCCTCGCTCCCCGGACATTCGACCGATCACAAAGTGCAACCTCTCGTTACCGTCGGGTGCCCCTCTTCATCCCCGGGGCGCCAACAACAAAACAAAAACACCACCGACGCCGTCGTCTCGCGTCACCTCACTCAACTGAGCGGAAAATACACGTACATCCAGAATGACGACACCGCCTCCACAAACAAAAACCAGACGTCAGACGTCAGGTCGAAAGAGGGCACCGTACGTCGTGGCGCGTGGTCTCCTAACTCACCTCGCGCGTACAAATACAATACAATGCAATGCGTGTCACCTCACGTTCACACACACCTCCACGCTCCACTTTTACGTCGCCCAACCAACCAACTAACTTAACGCACCCGCTCGGCGTAGAAGCAGCTGTAGGCGGCAACGTGTTTCTCACCCTCGCCACCAACGGTGTGACATCCGACAGTCGCGGTTTGCTTTCCGTTCCACACCTCCGGCCATACCATACAAAGGGGACAAAAAAAAAAATATATCAAACAAGCCAACTCCAGCGATCCGCCCCCCTAACACCAACACGTCTCGAAACACCCACGCCCACGACCCGGCTGTGGCTAAAGTGCGTATCCCAACGTCACACCAAAACCAAAGGCGCCGGCGCCGCACCACACCACAAGCTACAGCTACAGCTGTGCCGCCCGTCCACCCGCTCACAACAACAACAACAACAACAATTCCGCCCTTCCCGCAAAGGCATTTTGGTGGCCCTGAAAAGGGCCGTTTTTTTTTCTTTTCTTCGCCGCGCCGCGGACGAGCCTCCCATTTCCAAGAGCCACCTCCTTACTTGGAGCTCGTGTACTTGGTCACCGCCTTCGTGCCCTCGCTCACCGCGTGCTTGGCCAGCTCGCCAGGCAGCAAGAGCCGCACAGCGGTCTGGATCTCGCGGGACGTGATGGTCGAGCGCTTGTTGTAGTGCGCCAGGCGAGAAGCCTCGGCCGCAATGCGCTCGAAAATGTCGTTCACGAAGCTGTTCATGATGCTCATCGCCTTCGAAGAGATGCCCGTGTCAGGGTGCACCTGCTTCAGCACCTTGTAGATGTAGATGGCATAGCTCTCCTTCCTCTTGCGCTTCTTCTTCTTGTCGCCCTTCGAAATGTTCTTCTGCGCCTTGCCAGCCTTCTTGGCGGCTTTCCCGCTAGTCTTGGGCGGCATCACGAACAAACAGGCAGGCAGGCAGGCACGCGCAGTCAGTCAGTCAAGCGCTCCGCTCCAGTCAGCGTCTCCCCACACAGTGGCACCCGCCGCACGCCGCCGCCGCACCTTTACCAGCTCGCCCTGCTGCGGCCGCCGACCAATGGGGCGCGCGCGCAACCGGCCGCCGCACCCGAGCCCATAAAGGACCCCCACCCCGCCGGCGCCGGCACGCATCCCATGGAGTGGGACGGCAAAATACCTAGGGGTTACCCTAGACCGCAGGCTCACCTGGAAGCATCACATCCGTGATGTGAAAGGGAGAGCAGTTGGACGCCTCCGCGCCCTGTATCCACTGCTAAACCCGCAGTCAACTTTGCCACCGCAACACGGCATCACGCTTTACCTAGCATTGGTTCGCCCACTGTTAGAGTATGCGGCCGTGGTCTGGGGGAAAGCCGCAGATGCTCACATTGTGACTCTGCAACGGATACAGAACCGCGCCCTGAAGACTGCTATGCATCTTCCAAGGCGCTTTTCGACGCGCCAACTCCACGAGGACACCGGAATCCTGCCTCTTCGAGAAAGGTTCCGCGCCATCGCCAGGAAATTCTACGAGAGGACAGAACACTCCCGTAACCGGCTCATCCGTGGACTGGGCCAACAACCACATCACAGGCCAAGCACGCGCTGGCCTGACCTGCTGAGGGATTAAGTTTTTACTAATCCCCCAGCAGAGTGTGTTACTTTTTCTCTTACAGGTCACACCAGCATGGAAAAATCAACAAGTGTGTTAATATATTTTTCTTCTCTCTTCCACAGGAACCGCAGGAATGACAAATCTGTCTAGACTGCACCATTCTCGAGCCAAGGATCGGCTCGTCTTTACAGCGTCAGCGTCAGCGGCGCCGGCACGCACTCCGCTGCTCGACTCGCTGCGGCTCGCACCGTTTGGGGCGTTGTGCTTTTCTTTCTCGCTTCTTTCCAAACTAGCCCATCGCCATGTCCGGACGCGGAAAGGGAGGCAAAGTCAAGGGCAAGTCAAAGTCCCGCTCAAGCAGGGCTGGGCTCCAGTTCCCGGTCGGCAGAATCCACCGCCTCCTGCGCAAGGGAAACTACGCCGAGCGCGTCGGCGCCGGGGCGCCCGTCTACCTCGCCGCCGTCATGGAGTACCTCGCGGCTGAGGTGCTCGAGCTGGCCGGAAACGCGGCCCGCGACAACAAGAAGACGCGCATCATCCCGCGCCACCTGCAGCTCGCCATACGCAACGACGAGGAGCTCAACAAGCTCTTGTCGGGCGTCACCATCGCACAGGGAGGTGTCCTGCCCAACATCCAGGCCGTCCTGCTGCCAAAGAAGACCGAGAAGAAGGCCTAAAAGAGAGACAGCGCAATCGGCAACCGCCGCGTGCTCCCTTGGCACGCAGCGCGCCATTTGCCGCCTCGGCTCAAAAAACAAAACACAATCGGCCCTTTTCAGGGCCACCACACAAACCTACGTCCAAAGCAGAATTCCAGTCGTTCGTCGCACCACTTTTCTCTCTCTCTCTCTCTCTCTCTTTCTGTGTACGGTTTTTTTTTTTTTTTTTTTTTTTTTTCCTTCTTACACACACAGGCGCCGCCATCTTGTACACACGTACTTGGCCACCTCCTCCACTCCACTCCACGCACGCACAGTCTCGCGACCATTAACCAGCACACGTGGCGCACAACAACACACCTCAAAAATAACCCCTCGGCACTCAGCCGCGCCGCAACACACAGCCCATCCACCGACAAGAAGCATACAAGCAAAGAGGGAGGGGAAGGAAGGAAGGAGCTCACACAACGCAAGGGCACGCTTCCTTCCCTCCCAACCGCACCGCACACCACGTCAAAAAAAACTCCAAACAAAACTAAAAGGCCAAGTAGACTAAAAAGGAAAAGAAAAACCAGCAACACAGACTCTTTCGCACTTTTCAACTTCCGAACACTGTGGTGGCCCTGAAAAGGGCCGTTTTTCAATCTCTCTTTCCTTCCTTCGGTCTCACACCGCCTAACCGCCGAAACCGTACAGGGTGCGCCCCTGCCTCTTCAGGGCGTACACCACGTCCATGGCCGTCACAGTCTTGCGCTTGGCGTGCTCAGTGTACGTCACCGCGTCGCGGATCACGTTCTCCAGGAACACCTTCAGCACTCCGCGCGTCTCCTCGTAGATCAGACCAGAGATGCGCTTCACGCCGCCCCTGCGCGCCAGGCGGCGGATCGCGGGCTTCGTGATGCCCTGGATGTTGTCGCGCAACACCTTGCGGTGCCGCTTGGCGCCACCCTTGCCGAGCCCCTTTCCTCCCTTGCCGCGGCCTGTCATTCTTCTTCTTCAAGCGTCTCAACCACAATAATATAAAAAACAGAAAGCAAGGCAAGCTCCTCACCCGGCGCTAGCGAGTCGGCTACGGTTGTGGCGCCCAGCGCCGCCGCCGCGCACATGGTGGAGGTTTAACCCTCAGCTGTTTTTGAAGTACTAGCACCTGTAAAGTGCTTCTCCTTCTGGCATGACGTTGGGAGATATGTGTCGTTACTTATTGTTGTTGCTTGACTGTTGTGCTTTTTTTTTTTTTTTTTTTTTTTTTTTTTTTTTTTAAAGAAGACAGGACAGAGAAAGGAACAGTAGAAGATGGCGGAAAAGGAACGGCCCATTGATTAGCCAGGAATACTATTACTAAGTTATAGAATAAAGGATAGTAGGAGGAATAGTTAGAGTGAGTGAAATCGAAAGGCCATTATCCTGGCCGCCTCGTCCTCGTAGCTGCGTCTTGATGATGGCAGACAGTTTTGAAGTGGTGGTCTGGGGGGGGGGAAGAGAAAGTAGTCAGAGAGTGACAGCTAGAGAAGTGGAAAGAGGAAGGGCCTGTCGTGATTAGGCCATCATTGGGGGGGACGAGTGGGTGGAAGGGGGGGGGGTGGCGTGCTTGTGACTGTGAATTACGTGACATGATGGTGGATGATCGATGATGTGAATTCATGGGGGGCGGAAAAGAAGGTCTGGCCATCGAGTGGTGGCCAGACGATGAACACGGGTACCCAGGGAGAGGATTAAGGGATTAGGAGAGTGACGTGTTTGTTGGTAGAAGGAATTGGCTGCAGATAGGATGCGGGTGCGAAGGAGTGGCACGTCGGCCAGGTTGTGGAGTTCTTGGGTTGGGAAGTCGAAAGGGAGGTGGAGGGCACGCCGGAGAGCCCGATTCTGGACGGTTTGGAGTCGGCAGAGGTGGGTGGGGGCAGCATTGCCCCACACCACCGCCGCATATTCAAGGATGGGACGAACAAGGGAGGTGTACAATCTAACAGCAAGGTGTGTGGGGAGTGTAGAGGTTGGATTGATGAGAGGATAGAGCAGGCAGAGCCGCCCCATTGCTTTACGACGCACGTCGTCGATGTGGGGGCGCCAGGTAAGGCGCTGGTCCAGGGTAACACCCAAGTACTTCGCAGTACGAGTCCAGGGGACTGGGGTACCAAGGACCGTCACCTGAGGGAGCCGAATGGGAATATGGCGTCGGCAGATGATAAGAGCTTGGGTCTTGGAGGGATTAAATGCCAGACGCCAGGTCCTAGCCCAATCGGTTAAGGATTCTGTAGCCCCCTGGAGCCGCTGTTGTAGACCTGCCGCACTCCGAGAACGAGAGAAGAGTGCAGTATCATCTGCGTAGAGAGCTAAATGTACCCTCGGCGCAGAGGGCAGATCGGCTGTGAAGAGGGAGTAGAGTAGCGGTCCAAGTACGCTGCCTTGTGGTACTCCTGCCTTAATGCGTCGTCGTGTAGATTTCCCATCAGGGATCCTAACATGGAAGGTGCGACCTTCCAGGTATGTGGCTATTAGCCTTACGTGAGACACTGGAAAGCCAAGGGAAAATAGTTTGTAGAGCAGCCCTTCGTGCCAGACCGAGTCAAACGCTCTGGACACGTCGAGGAGTATGGCCCCGAAGTACTCCCTACGTTCTATGGCGTCCAGTGCCTCTTCTACAAGGCGCAGGAGTTGGTGGGTAGTTGCGTGTCCCTGCCTGAAGCCAAACTGCTCATCAGGGAGGACTCGTTCTCGAGCAATATGGATGAGCAGTCGTTTAAGGTACAGCCTCTCGAACACCTTGGAAATGGCGGGCAAGAGGCTGATGGGGCGGTAGCTGGCAGGGGAACGAAGATCCTTCCCAGCCTTGGGGATGGCGACCACCTCAGCATGTTTCCAGGCAGTGGGATATTGCCTGGTTGTGAGGATGTTGTTGAAGGTGGCCGTCAGGATGGGAATAGAAGCTGGGGGTAGCTGCTTGAGGAGGGCATTCGTCAGCTTATCGGGGCTGCCAGCTTTCTTGGATTTGAGGTACCGCAATTGCAGTTCAACCTCTTCTTCATTGATGGGGGTGATTTCATCCTCATGGTCCTGAACGGCAAGGAATTGTGGGAGGCGTGCCGTTACCAGGCGGATGTGGTCGGGGTCAATGGGGTCGTTGACCGGGGTGAAGTTGCGTGCGAAGACATCAGCCAAGGCATTTGCCTTGGCGTCTGGTTCGGACACAAAATCATTGCCGACCTGGAGGGGGGGTATCCTTTGCTCTCGTCTCAGAAGGCTTTTGGTGAGCCGCCAAGCCGACGGGTCACTCAGGTCAATGGCAGAGATTTTGTTCTCCCATGCCTGATTGCGGTGGTCTTGCACTGCAGCCTTGATTTGGCGCTGTAATCTATTGATGAGGCGCTTGGTTGCCGGATTCCGAGTGAGCTGCCATTCTCGGATGATCCGGTTTTTCTCTGTGATGAGAGCAAGGATGTTGGGGGGGAGCGGACGCAGATGGTCTGGGGGCCGAGGTGGACGGTGAGGGGTCGCTGCTACTGCAGCATCTAGGGCTATGGTGGTGAGGTGAATGAGGGTGCGATCTGCGTCAGTTTGATCGGCAGCAGGGATTGTGGGTAGGGCTGCTTCGACCCGTCGCTGGTAGGACTGCCAGTCAATACCGCGGATGTTCAGGCCTTCACTCGGCGCGGTCGGGACTCCAACGAGATCGATGGAGTAGATGACCGGCCGGTGGTCAGAGGCTAGAGCGATGCGGGTGGCTGCAGTGATGGGGTGGGGTAGACCTTTCACCACTGCGATGTCCAAGACATCTGGGAGACGTCCTCCAGTGGGGTATATGGTGGGGTCGTGCGGGCCGATGGTGCGGGCGTGGTGCCGCTCAGCGACCCGGAGAAGGCGACGACCAGATGTGTTTGTTATTCTACTATTCCAGGCAGCATGTTTGGCATTGAAGTCACCGCCAACGAAGACGTCGTTGCCGAGCGACAGCAATGCCTCGTAGTCTGGTGTTTCAAGAAGGCCTCGAGGTGGTCTATAAAGAGCCACGAACGTGATGGGACCCCTCACCGTGTGGACGACAACGCCAGTGGCTTCCACGGTGTTAAGTTGGGGGAGGGGAATGGGGTGGTGGCGGAGGGAGTTACGTACGTACACCGCCGTGCCGCCATAGGCGGTGGGCCTGTCTGTCCTGTAGCAGGAGTAGTTTGCTACACGGACAAAAACACCAGGTTTGAGGTGCGTCTCAGCAACAAGGCAGATATCAACCCTCTCATCAAGGAGGAATTGTCGGAACTCGCCCTGTTGTTTGTGGAGGCCGTTGGCGTTCCAGATCATGGCTGTCAGTCCGTGATGTCTAACAGCCATGACTGGTTGGAATGGGAATGGTGGTGGGGGGCATGGATTGGGAGAGGGCAGTGGCAAGTTGGTGCGGGATGGTTTGTAGGAGGGAGTGGAAGGTGGTTGAGATTGCTAAGGTCAGCGCCTCAACAACATTGTTGATGAGGTCGCTGAAGTGGTTGGGAAGAGAGGGTGGGGTTGGGATAGGGTGCTGCTGAGATTGTACCGGGGTGGGGAGGGGGGCAGCAGTGCTTGACACCTGCTGGATGGATGGGGAAGGAACAGCGGAGCGTGACACCCGCTGTGGGGAGGGGGGGGGCAGTGCTTAACGCCTGCCGGGTGGGGAGGTGTGGGAAGGCTGCTGGGGGGGGGCGGGATGGGGATGGAGAGGAGGGGGGGTGGGTAGGAGCCCAGAGGGGCGGGATGGGAGCGAGACGCACGTTGGGAGTAGGTCCGCGGCGCCGATCCCACCAGGGCACCAGAATAACTGGTGCCCCCGCGGGCCGCCGCCGACGGCCCTGCAGCCCTTGCTTGATTTTCCCTAAATTGTTTGATTTTTGGGCAGCCCATGTAGCTGCCCGTGTGATTCCCGCCACAGCGGGCACAGGTGGGGGGGGCGTCTCGGGGTTTTGAGCACTCCGAGGAGGCGTGTCCACCGGCACACTTCACGCAACGCACCTCGCGGGTGCAGTCAATTGCGAAGTGCGCCAGTCCCTGGCAGCGATAGCACACCAGGGTCATCCTCCTGGAGCGCGGTTTCTCGATCGTCACGCTGGCGTGATCGATGAGCGTGAGGGATAGGAGGTGGCGGTTCTCCGGCGTGTCAGGGGCGGAGACGAAGAAGAGTGGAGTGGGGCGACGGGTTCTAGGGGAGATGATGCGTGATATGATGCTGGGGGTGATATTTAATGAGGTGAGTGCCTTCCTCAGGTCATCGTCAGAGTACTCCATGGGAAGCCCTCTGACGACGACGCGGAGGCGGCGTGTCCTGGTGGGGGGGGTGGAAAAACGGCGCCCAGCGCGCGCGCCGCCCCCCTATATAGACTCTGGGGCCCCGCGGCCCGCCCTCCCCTCCCCCCACCACCGCGCACCGAGGGCATATAAGCGCAGCACCGGGGCGCGCGGGCCCGTTGTCAAGGCAGCACCGGACGCCGTCGCGCACGCATATCCTCCACGCCGCATCCGCATCCGCAGTAGCCATGGCCCGGACAAAGCAAACGGCCCGCAAGTCCACCGGCGGAAAGGCGCCGCGCAAACAGCTCGCCACCAAGGCGGCGAGGAAGAGCGCGCCCGCCACCGGCGGCGTCAAGAAGCCCCACCGCTACAGGCCGGGCACCGTCGCCCTGCGAGAAATCAGGCGCTACCAGAAGAGCACAGAGCTGCTCATCCGCAAGCTGCCATTCCAGCGCCTAGTGCGCGAGATCGCCCAGGACTTCAAGACCGACCTGCGCTTCCAGAGCTCCGCAGTCATGGCCCTGCAGGAGGCCAGCGAGGCCTACCTCGTCGGCCTCTTCGAAGACACCAACCTGTGCGCAATCCACGCCAAGCGAGTCACCATCATGCCCAAGGACATCCAGCTCGCGCGCCGCATCCGCGGCGAGCGCGCCTAAACCCGCACACCGCCAAACAAACAAAACGGCCCTTTTCAGGGCCACTAACGTCTCTCCGTCGCGAGCAAAACTTTGTCGGTCGCAACGGCTAGTTCCCCACTCACTCTCCAGTCCAGTCGTCCCACCCCCGGCCCGGCCCGGCCCGGCGCCGCCGTTTCCAAAAAAAAAAAAGCACCGCACCGGCCGAACCAAGTCGCAAGCGTCAATAGCGCCACCCACACAGGCCACGGCACAAAACGTGACGCCCGGAAAGCAAAGCAAAGCAAAAAAGACTATTCCAAAACCACCACCAAGACAAACAAACAAACGCGGCGCAAAATAAATAGGTAAAAACAATAAAAGTAAAATACACTTTATGTAACACCAACCGCGCGCCGCCGCCCACGCCCGCCAACGACCCCACAATCCAACCACCATCCACACATGAAACAAACAAACGCCAGCAAGCAAGACAGACAGACAGACAGACAACAAGGCAACCGACCGACCACGACACGACAATCAACACCTTCCCGACGTGCTTTGATGGCCCTGAGAAGGGCCGTTTTTGTTTTTGTCCGGGACCGCGCGACAGCCTCTGGTTGCGCGCCGGCCACCAGGCGACGGTGTCAACCGCCAACCCTTCCCTGCCCTTTTTACTTCTTCTTCTTGGGCGAAGCCTTCGCCTTAGACGGCGTCGCCGTCGCCTTCTTCGGGCGCGGCGCCTTCGGCTTCTTCGTCGGAACCTTGGCGGCCTTCTTCGCCTTCGACGGCGACTTGGCCTTGGCCGGCTTGGCCGCAGCCGCCTTCTTCGCACCCGCGGGAGCGGCCGACGCCGCAGACGCCTTCTTGGCGGCGCCCGCCTTCCGACCGGTCGCCGCCTTCACGCCGCCAGCCTTCTTTGCGCCGGCCGCACGGGCCCCCTTCTTCTCCTTGCTGGCCGGAGCGGCGCGCTTCTTCTTCGCACCACCGCCGCCACCACGAGCCTTGCCGCCCTCGGCCGCCCCGCCGCCGGCGCCGGCAAGCTTGAAAGAGCCCGACGCGCCCTTCCCCTTCGTCTGCACCAGCTCGCCAGCCACGACGGCCGACTTGAGGTACTTCTTGATAAAGGGCGCCAGCTTCTCCGCGTCCAGCTTGTAGTGCGCGGCAATGTACTTCTTGATCGCCTGCAGCGACGACCCGCCGCGCTCCTTCAGACTCTTGATGGCGGCCGTCACCATCTCAGAGGTGCGCGGGTGCGCAGGCTTGGCGCGCGGCTTCTTCGCAGACGACGCAGACTTGGCCTTCTTCGTAGTGCCGGTGGCGGCGGGTGCCGCGGCAGTCTCGTTCGTAGCCGCCTGGTCTGCCATCTTTTGCTTGTTCTCTTTTCTTTTTTCCCCTTGGTTTCGCTTCCTTCTCTCCTTCGACGACGCACAACAGCGAGGGGCGCGCAGCAGAGAATAGCCGCGCACGCGCCTGGCCCAGCCAGTGTCGCGGGCGGGCGCGGACGGCCGAGAGAGCGGCCGCCACTCGGCGCGCCGCCGCGCCGCCGCGCCGCGCCTCCCGCGCTTGCTACCATTCGAGTGCGAGATGTCGCAGAAGACAGACGTGCGCGGAGCGAAGGGTGTGGCGGATCGCCGTCCGGCGGGGCTTGCCCCGTCGGCGACCTCATCCGGCCCCCCATCTATGACGACCAGGGCTATGGAGGAGAGGAACAAGAGTATGACGGACCCGGCTTCGACCATGGACCTCGATTTGGCCGATTTCTCCGACACTTCCATCGACGATGACGTCGTCCTGAGGCAGACACCATCGACGGCGGCTTCTCGGAAGAAGAGGGGCACTGATGGTGGTTCACACGCGGCCGACGTTCCCGACGATGGATTCCGCAAGCCGCCGAAGAAGCGCCAAGCTCGGACGGCGCAAGTACAGCCGCAGGCGGCGGATATTCCGGTACACAACCGGTTTGACGACATCCCTGAAGACACCGACGATGCAGCTCAGCCTAGTCTCCAGCACCAGGCGCAGCAGCAGCAACCGCAACAGCAGAAGCGCATTCCGCCTATCGTGCTGCAGCTTCCCTCGTCGTATAAAGAATTTTACGAGTGGTTAAAGCAGCACTTAAAGCAGCCTTTCACCGCTCGGCAGACGGGCGGTGACAAACTGAAGCTTTCGGTCTCCACCCTCGACGATTATACCACCGTTATGGACTTCCTGGGTGCGCAAGGGATTCCAAATTACACTTTCCCGGTCGTTCGGCCGCCGACGCTGAAGGTGGTTCTTCGTGGGATTCTGGATTCACTCCCTAACGACTGGGTCAAAGAAGAACTAGAAGACCTCGGCTTCGCCGCCACGATCGTGGACTACCACAAAATTCCGGGCACTAACCGTCGGTCAGGCCTCAGAATTGTAATCCTTCCTGACACGCCGGACCATCGCAAGATTTTCAACGTCACCCGCCTTTGCGGACTTGTTATGTCTGCAGAAACACTCCGCAAGTCACGTGGGGTGACGCAATGTTACCGGTGCCAGGGCTTCAACCATGTGGCTCGTGGTTGTACGATGCCCTTTGTTTGCGTCAAGTGCGGCGGCGCCCACGATAGCCGGCAATGTCCAGTACCGAGGGAAGAACCAGCGAAGTGTGGCCTGTGTGGTGGACGACACCCCGCCAACTTCAGGTCGTGTCCCAAACATAAGGAGGCCAGCCGACGGCAACGAGGGCTTCCCCCGCTCACCGCCAGGGATCGCCGCCGAAGGACCACCGTCGTCAGCAGCACTCCTGCCAGCTTCCGCCACGTGGGGGCCCCGCAGCAGGGACAGGGCTCACTCTCGCAGTCCCGTCCTCCTAACGCCTGGCAGCGTCCACTTGCTGCACCATCTGTCATCCGCAGAGACGCCTCTGCGTCATCTGCCGCTCCGACGGACGTTCCAGACGGCCCCGCCGCCTTTCCGCCGTTGCGCCGCCGCCATCCCGTCGACCACACTCCGCAGCCCGGCCAGCAACCGAGTGTCGACTCCCACGACCTCTTCACCTTACTCCAGACCATGATGACGGCGGTCACCGAGATGAGCCGCGCCATCCAGGCGTTACCCGCCACACTCGCTGCCACCGTCGAATCGACGATCCGAAGCGTTCTTCCCACCACCAACGACGCTCCCCAACGTCATGGATAGGGTGCGACGTTTCGAGGAGCTTCGTATTGCAACATACAATGCCGACGGACTTTTCCGCGATCTTCTGGAAGTTAAGCACTTCCTTGAAGTACACAACATCGACATCTTTCTCGTGACGGAGACGCACCTGAAGGCGGGCCTACGGGCCAACATCTCCAACTACAAGTGCTATCGCTACGATCGCCCCACCCGCGGCGGTGGCACCGCGATCTACGTCAAGCGGAATATCCGCCACTATGTCGTGCCCACTCCACCCTTACGACAGATGGAGGCGACGGCTGTGGCTGTGGTGACGTCAGCAGGTGTCGTCACCTTCGTCTCCGTTTACCGTCCTCCTCGCTACCTGCTGGACGTCGACGATGCCTATGCGCTGCTCCGTCTCCCGGGGAAGCTCTTTTTGGCCGGCGACTTCAACGCAAAACATGCGGCGTGGAATTCTCTGCATACCACCCACAGCGGCCGCCAGTTCCATCGAGTCATCGACAGGGTTGGTGCCTACGCTTGCGGGCCTGACGAGCCGACCTGCTACCCGTCCCGTGGCACGCCGGACGTCCTTGATTTCGCCATCACAAAAGGCCTGCATCAATTCATGACGGCTGATGTCGTCCATGAGTTGAATTCCAACCATCTGCCGGTGCTCTTCAATCTTGCTGTTGATCCCGCCGTCAGCTCGCCTCGGCTTAATCTTCGGCGTACCGACTGGATTGCCTATCGTGCCGACGTCTCCGCCCGCATGCAGCCACGTCTTGACGCCGACATCGACGACGTCGACGCTGACGTCACTGCCTTCGCCGCTGTCGTGCACTCAGCGCTGCTCAGATCCACGCCTGTGTCCCGAGGTTCGCTGTCCCGGCGCCCGGGACTACCGGCTGACATCTTAGATCAAATCCGGATCAGGAATCGTCTCAGTAAGGAATGGCGCCTTACCCGCGACCCCCTTCTGAAGCGGCGCGTCAATCTTCTCCGCCGTAACATCAAGGCCGCCATCAACTCCCACAAGAACGACCAGTGGGCTCAGAAGCTGGCATCATTCACCCCGGATCCCAGTGCGTGGGATGCGGTGCGCTTCTTTACCAAGCGGAAGCACCCTCTGCCCCCTCTGGACTCGCCGACTGGTGTTGCCTATACACCCGTGGATAAGGCTAACGCCCTTGCCGATGTATTTCAGGCGAACTTCGTCCCACTCGACGATCCTGTGGACCACCAGTTCGTTCATGATGTGGACCGTGGCCTCGAGGCCTACCTCTCTGTCGACCGCCCTGACGACGATCATCTTCCCATCTTCACCACCGATGAAGTGACCACCTGCATCCGGGCGATGGCCGCTAACAAGGCTCCTGGCGCCGACGACGTCCCTGGGAGGGCGCTCCGGGAATTGCCTCCTGCCGCGCATGCGTACCTTGCCCGCCTTTTCAGTGCGATTCTGGTGACGCATAAATATCCGGCTGCCTGGAAGCACGCTGTCGTAGTCGCCATACCCAAGCCGGGTAAGGACAGGAAGAACCCTAACAACTACCGGCCCATCAGCTTGCTTCCGCAGCTCAGCAAAATCTTCGAGCGGCTCCTCCTTCACCGGCTCAAGATTCTTATGGACCGTCGTCGCCTGTTGCCTCCGGAGCAGTTCGGATTCCGGGGTGGCCACTCCTCCACGCAGCAAATCGTCCGCGTTGTTGAGGCTATTACAACGGCCTTCAACTACCAGGAGTACTGTGGCGCCATTTTTCTTGATGCCAGCAGGGCCTTCGACAGTGTGTGGCACTCCGGGCTGCTGTGGAAGCTCCGTATGCATGGATTTCCTCGGTCCCTCGTCCACCTGATGGCAAGCTATCTGCGGGGGCGCACCTTTGTCGTCCGCGTCGACGACTCTACCTCGACGATCCGTCCTATTGCCGCCGGCGTCCCACAGGGTTCGGTCCTCGGTCCGACACTGTATTCCCTATATACCGCTGATATTCCAACCTCTCCCCGGGTGGAGCGCGCGATGTACGCCGATGACACGGCGATCTTCACACGCAGCCGGTGGCCCCAAGCCATGTATCGCCGTCTCCAGGATGCGTGCGCCGCCCTCGAAGAGTGGGCGACTCATTGGCGTGTAAGGTTCAACGCCCAGAAGAGCCAAGCTGTGATCTTCACGCGCAAGAGGATGCCGCCACATGATCAGCACCTACAGTTATTCGGCGAGGTCATCCCCTGGACGCCGACGGCCACTTATCTCGGGGTCGTCTTGGATCGCAAACTCATCTGGCAGCAGCAGGTGCTCGCAGTTCGGCGGAAGGTTGAGCAGCGGCTGGGGGCGCTTTATCCCCTGCTGAACGAGCATTCGGCGCTCTCTGTCACCAATGGGCTCCTCATCTATAGGATGTTCGTGCGTCCTGTCATGGATTATGCCTGCGCTGCCTGGGGTAATGCGGCGCATCGCCACCTTCACCGATTACAGGCGCAGCAGAATAAGGCGCTTCGCCGGATCTTTCACGTGCATCCACAGTTTCCGGCGCGATATCTGCACGAAGCCGCCCACGAACAGGAAGTGCTCTCTCGCTTTCAGGCCATCGCACGGAAGATGTACAACAAAGCTGCTGCATCAGATAATCCCCTAATCAGGAACCTTGGGGCGCCTATAGATGAACGTGACCTCTATCAGAGGCCCGTTGCACTGCTGCTGCGATAATGCCGGCAGTTGCAACTAACAGACACATCAGTTCCCACAGATTGTATATTCCGAATACCACGTAATTAGAAGCCAATACAGAAACTCCTGATGTTCCACTTTTCCGACCCTCAGCCGGTGTAGTCAATGCCTTCGGGTAAATACTACATTCCAACACTTGACGAAGTTCGATGATCGTGGACTGGAGCGCTTGCTACCGCCCAACGTCCGACAGCCTGCGCGGAGCAGCCCCCAACCTGCGCCGCAACCACCCGCGCCATTCAAACCACCGAGGATGGGGCTACACACACCGACACCACGGTCGCCAACCAGTCGCCGCGGCGGCGCCGCAAACCACGGCCAAACTGCAGCCACCGCGCGCCACAGCCTGGGTCGGCCCGCCGAGAATCGCCGCCCCCGCCCAAATGCCGCCCCCACAGCCCCAGCCGACGACCCGCCACAATGGCCAAACCTTCGTCAAAACTCCCACACCGTCGCCGCGGCAGCCCGGCCACCGCGGCCGGCGCCACAGCCACACGAGCCGAGTCGTGCGGCGATGACGGCCGTGCACAAACGCACCTCCGCCGCCCCATCGCCTTCCGCCGTTTTCCCGATCGGCCCGCAGCCGTCGGGCCACGGCCGCGGGCCGTCCTCCTCCTCTCGCCTCGCCCGCCAACACCCACAGCCCTTCCAACACATTTTTCTTTTCTTTTTTCTTTTTTTTTTTTTTTTACTTTTTTACGATCGCCGCCTGCGCAACATGGCACCGGCCGACGGAGCGCCAACCCCCCCGCCACAGGCGAAAACAAAACAACGATAAACAAACAAACAAAATAAATTACCAGCCAGCCCCAACTACAGACACACCGAATCTGCCCTCACAGCCGACCTTACACGCCTCAACGTCAAAACAAAGGTGGTTTCTTTCTTTCAACGGTTACCTTACCTTAGGTTACGTCAGGTTAGGCTAAGAAGGCGTCAGGGTTAGGTTAAGCGTTGACGTGACGTCACGTCTTAACGTAGGCGTTAAGCTAAGGTTGCGGTCACGTACGTTAGGTTAAGGCGACTTGGGGGTTGGCCTAAGAGCTTAGGTTAGGTTACGTTAGTTTAGGTGGCTGCGTTAAGGGGGGCTTAAAGAAGTTTAGGAGGTTAAGGCGTCGAGGCGGCCGCACCCCCTTAGCTGCTGCGGCTCGGCCACGCCACGCCACGCTTTGGGGTTTCATAAGGTCGCGCGGCGGGTCGTCGGCACGCCGCAAAGGACAAAACTGCAAGACGACGTCGAAAAACAAACAACAGGTAAAAAATAAATAAGTAAAAATAAACGACGCCGACAGGCGGGGATCAGCAGAACAAGCAGATTCCGGAGAGCGAACGAGACACGCACGCACACACACAAACCCCCCCGAGCCGAGAGAGCACAGAGCACCACCACGTGTCGGCCTCCGCTCACCCGACTCGGCTGGGCTGGGCTGGGCTGGGCTGGGCTGGCGGCCGGGCCGGATGCACGTACACGTACGGCTACAGCCACTACCCGTACACAGCCGCTCTTCACGCAACACCAGCCAAATGGCGCGCCCGCGGCTCGTCGCGGTCGCCGTCGCGGTCGCAACGCCACGCCGGCACACTTTCGGCACCACCGTTTTCGCGCGCACCGCAAACAAAACGCAGCCGACACACACAGAGAGAAAAAAAAAAAACACAGAGCGCGAGACGGGCGGCGGCGCACCTTTCGCCAGCCGGCAGGCAATCGACTCGCCCAGTACGACAAACGCGCACGCCACCCCACCCACCAACCAACCAACCAGTCGTCGTCGTCGTCGTCGTCGTCGTCGTCCCGAAATCAAACAAACTCTCAAAAGCACAGCCCCTGCTGCCAACGGACGCAGGCGCCACGCAGCTCCCTTCCCGCCACACTCGATTCGCAGCGCAACTCACCCGGCACACCGTCAAACGACGGGCTGGGCTCGCCGCATCGCCGCAACCTACACACCTTCCCCGCCACGACGCACAGCCCCACCAGACGCCCGTGCCGCAACGACACTACTGCACTACCACTACCGCACTACTCCTCTCGCCCTTGCCATACACGACACAACACGCCAAAAAGTGAAAATCCAAATACAAACAAAAACACCGCCCCCACGACCCAAACACATGCACGGCGCGCCAACACACGCGAGGCAAGGCACGCAGCAAACGGCGTCCCCTCCGCGTCGCGCCATCAACCTACACACACAAGGCAACCAACAACAGCCAGCCAGCCAGCCAGCCAGCCAGCCCCACTCTCACGCCGCAAAAACAGAAAACACACCGAAACCGCCAAACGCCGCACATTCGCGCTTCGCACTTACCACACACCTCTCGGCATCCGTTTCGCACACAACGACGCGACGCACAATACATCATCACGGGCTACGCACGCACACCGCGACCCACTTTCTTACGACGCCCTCGGCAGAGCACACGTGCCCACGCCCACACACAGTCGACACAACGACGCAGCGCGCAGCAGACGCGGCCGCAACACGTACCTCCCCGACGACGCGCCAACACCGCCAGCCACTGCTCACTCGCCCAAGCAACCCGTGCACACAACTGCCACACGCGTCCACCACGCCGCCGCCAACCACCCGCCCGCCAGGGGGCGCTCACGTCCGCGACAACAGCGCGGCACCGCCGGGCCGGGCCGGGCCGGGCCGGGCCGAACCGAGCCGAGCCGAGCCGCCGCCTCCTCTCCACTCGGCACGCCACGTCCTGCTTGCAAAACACATGGCTCGTCCCTCTGTACACACAACGCGCCTGCCTGCGGTCGCCGCCGGCATCTATCTACCTGCGCATCGGAGCCAGGCCGGCAAGCCCACACTTAAATAATGCACTTCACCAGCCAAACAAACCCACTCTTCCTTTCTTTGCACAGCGCATGCAACAGCAGCCCCAGGAGCCGGGCCCGCCGCCAGCGTCTCCTCCTCCTCTGGGCACAGCCAGCCAGCCGTTCCCACCGCCCCGCCCCTGCTCTGCAGAACAAGAAAAAACGAAAAAGTACCAACACACGCACCCAAAGCGTAAGCCAGACAAGACCAGCCTCTCCGAGGCCACACACACGCAAAAAAACAAAAAAACAAAAACACTACAACAGAATAAAATGAAAAAGAAAAAGCAAGCTGTCGCCTCGCCCCCGCCCGTCCCCCCACCCCACCACATTCGCCCCCTCCGCTTGTTTTCCTTTCTACAATTTCCCTCTTTTCCACCCAATATCCCGCCGCGGTTTACGGGCACCGGCCGATTTTGCGCCCGCCCACATGTGTGCCTACTCCCCACCACCATTCCCTCCGCAGCCCGCAGCCCGCAGCCCGCAGCCCGCTTTTCCCCCCCTCCCTGCCCACACCACACCACACCACACCACACCGACGGTGCTGACGTCGACACGCACCCAAGACAGGGGCCACGACCGTCTTTTTTCCTGGGCCCATCCCCGCACCGCACCTCCTTCCAATCAACGCTGTGGCGCCTGTGTCCGCGCGAGACGCGTGCGCGCCGCCTCTCTCAACATCCGTCCGCCGTCCGCCGGCCGGCCCGTTTTTCGGCCCCCAGGCCATCCGTCAACCACCACTGCCACTGCCACTGCCCCTGCCCCTGCCCGCCCCGCACCACACCACACACCGCTGCTTGCCCCGGCCGTTGCCACCAAAGGCGCCAACCGCAGCCCGCGCGCGCCAGAAACTACAGGGACCCAGCCGACCGACGAAAATCAGAGCAATTGGCCGGGAGGATCAAAAAGAGAGCTCCGAAAACCACCGTAGCGAGGCGTGGGAGGAAACGTTACGAGAAGCAGAAAGGGACCAGGAAAAATTCTGGAAATTTCTTAAAACTCGTAAACTAAACACGAAACATCTACATCTACATGGGGAAGGAACGACCCCACAGACCGAGCTGAAGCACTGGCGGATTCACTAGAAAAGGCAATTCCAAGCACCAGAAGCGGTAGATGACGAAACTGGTGACCACCAGGAAATGGTACTCAGAAGGGTAAAACCGCATCCTAAGTGCCCCGATCAGAACATCTTTCACAATCCAATAAACGCAGAAACCCCCGTATCTTATCACATCACAAACATACACACATCCTAAGAAGGCATCAGGCCCAGATTCCATCAAACCGCAACTACTACATCACCTACCTCCAGCAACTATCAATTATCTATCTAACATCAATATATAATGCTTGCTTCAGACTAAACTACTTGGAAACAGGCCCGAGTCATCACATTACCAAAGCCAAACAAGGACTTATTATTTCCGCAAAACTATAGGCCAACTTCCTTGGAAAGGTCCTCGGAAAGCTCATTCAAACTGAACTGAAGAAATTCAATTCTTAAAGGATAACAACATAATCATCGCACAACAATTCCGATTCCGCGAAGAACACAGCACCACCCACCAGGTGACCAGACTAGTCGAGCACATATGTCAGGCCAGAAACATTAGACACAGTACTGGAGCAGTCCTGCTTGACATTGGAAAAGCATTCGGATAACGCCTTATCTACAAGCTCCACCAGTACAACTGCCCCATCCACATTATTGCTTCTTTTCTCCGCAACAGAGCATTCTATGTCCATGTACCAGGAGCGGCAAGTAACACTAGATCCATAGAGGCTGGAGTCCCGCAAGGCTCAGTGCTGGGGCCCATTCTCTACTCAATATACACAAACAAACAGCTGGGAGGACACTTGTCACTATTTGCAGACGACACTGCAGTCTACCGCAGCAGTTCTAACCTGCAATATAGAGTCACAAAAATAGAGCAACACCTACAATCCATCCAGAAATGGGCTAACCAATGGAAACAAAAGAAAAAAACAATAAACGCGGAGAAAACCCAAGCAATACAATACGATTCACATTCAAAAAGAATACCTCCTAACCTGCATATACGCCTCAGAAATAACAATCTTCCATGGTCAGGCACAATAAAGTATCTAGGCATCAAGCTGGACAAGAGGTTGACATTTAGAGACCATGTTACACACGTTTGTAACAAGGCTGCAGCAGCAATATTCAGACTGTACCCAATCATCAAAGGAAACAGAATAAATATGCGCGCCAAAAAGAAAATCTTCAAAACCGTCATAGGAACCAGCCATCACTTACGGCTCTGAAAATCTGGTCAATGGCCGCAGACACCAACATAACAAGAGTAAAAAAAAAGGGTGCACAACAAATACTTCAGAATTGCTGCTGATGCCGGCCGGTACCAGACAAACCGAGACATATACACAAACCATAACATACTCAAAATCCCGGAAATCATCCAAAGAAAAATCCATAAAGTTTTTTTTTTTTTTTTTTTTTTTCCACCAAACCACGGATTCGAACCACCCACTCATCAGAAATCTGGGACAAAATCCACCCGACCCAAGAACGACATTTCCCATCACGACAAAACACCACAAACTACAACATACCATGATAAACAAAAATAAAATACAAACACCATAACACTCACTCAAACAACAAACATCTACACACACCCAAGAGACCCTATCATCCCATCATTTTGTTACCCAACATAATCAGACAGAAGGCAGGGATCAAGGACAGATCCGGTCCTTCGAGTACAGGGGGTAAAAAAATACCCATCAGACCAGCTCGCTCTCTCTCTCTCTCTCTCTCTCTCTCTCTCTCTCTCTCTCTCTCCGTGCCGACGCTGCCCCGCACACGCGTTCGCGTTCGCGTTCGGCCGACACCACACGACAGGTCTTTGGGGCCCCGCCACTGCGCACACGCACGCCTTCTCCTCTTCCTTAGTTCTTTTTCGCTTTTCTTTTCTCCCCCGCCCCCCGCTCTCACCGCCACATCATCCCGCAACCCTTGGGGGATGTTTCCCAACATCAACGCGCCCCAATTCCACTCTCTGCCCGTGCCGCACTCTCCACTTTGCTTCTCCCCGTCCCCTACACACACGACTACCGAAACCCCGGTTGACACACCTTCTCGTAGGACAGGGGTGCGTGCGTGCGTGCGTGCGTGCGTGCGTGCGTTGTCTTGACGGTGACAGCAACAGCAACGGATCCGTCCATCCCATTCCCCCCCCACTCGGTAAAGAACCATGTTCAACCCACACTACACAACAAGGGGGGCACACACGAACGCGAAAGAAAGGGCAGGGCAGGGCAGGGCAGGGCAACTATCTCTTCCTCAGAACCCACATATCACATCAACGAACGGCAGGCCAATTGCGGACTCAGCCGTGTCAGGCAAATCCAACCCAACCAACACCTCCCACGGAAACCCTGACACTGATCCAGCAGTACGTCCACATACATCGCCACACCAAATACGGGTGACGAGTGAGCAACAAATGGAACAATACACAACAAGGCTGACCTAATAAAAACTGCACGTCACGTCATACCTTCCAGACAGACGCAGTTCCGACGGGACGGCGGAACCGTATACGTACCTTTCAGCCACAACAACCGACCGACTGGACACGCCCGCGTCTCCAGCCAGCCAACCACCAGGGCCACACAGCCCGCAAGTTTCAGCGTCAACACTTCTTAACGTACGTTGCAAACTTTTCAAAACATTGCCACACACACACCACGAAAAGCGTCAACCTCTCTCACACTGGATACACTCAACACTTTTTGTCGGCGGAGCTTGAGGCCAACGGTTGACACACCCCCACCGGCCACACAGGTTTCCCTTTGAAAATTGCAGTGACGGAGGAGACGCGGCATTACGAGAGGGTTGTTTCCGAGAGCGCGAGCTGGACGGAGCTGCGGCGCCGCCGCCGAGGGGTAACGAACGCACGCGATGCCGCATGACAGCCCATCACCCAAAGTTTCACCCACAACTGCACACGTCGCACCCCCTTTTCGCGCCATACTAGTGTCGATCGTCAATTACAGCTCACGGTGTTCGCATTTGCCACTTGACGGGGGGGAAAAGAAAACAAAACAAAACAAAACAAACATCTGACACGCCATGTGTTTCTCTCTCTCTGTTATATCTAGGTCATTGGGCAGCCACTGTAAAAAAAAAAAAAAAAAAAAAATATTTTTACGACATGGTTGGGTAAGTGATTTAAAGACAACAATTGTGGGTCACACACCATAGACCATTTCGATAGTGTTCTTGTTCTTCTCTTTTTCCTTTTTTTATCGCTCAATTGAAATAAAACCTGGGGATGATGCAATGCTGCGATATGGCACAACCGTCGTCCATTGTACACAACTCGGGAACAAAAAGAAACCAATTCAGGGAACGTTCGTTCCTTCACAACGTTTCTTTCAACGCACTTGGTCTTTACCATCCTGTATATTCAACACACATTTCCTTTCATCAAACTAGGGCATTTCCATAACAGTTTGTTTCCGTTTCTGTGAGCACAATACTGCTTCTTCGACGTCATTTCACCATCTTAACTAGAGACAGACAACAAAATAGGAAAACAGGCCTTGAGAACCCCGTCCACCAAATTTCAGTTAGCACGGCATCCAAGATTCTTTTCCGGGGAGTGCAGTGCAGCTGACGCTGCTCAGACCATATACCGTCGCCAGTCTCACTCAACTCTTGCGCATTCCACCATTCTACGCTACGTGACAATGCAAAAATGAATGAATCAAACCCGCCCAGAGAGCGTCTTGTGCGAGGGGACACACGATATAGAGAACAACAAAACACACAGGGGACACCACCACAGTTGGAGAGAACGTTTCCACCACGGCAGCCGCGCCGTTACGCGCTTTTTTTTTTTTTTTTTTTTTTTTCCTCCCCCCCACTGCACACCTCCGACACCACGGGAACGTTCACCGTCCCGTTGCCCTACACTGGCGTTTCTTTTCAACCCCCCACCCTATTCCTCGCTCCCCGGACATTCGACCGATCACAAAGTGCAACCTCTCGTTACCGTCGGGTGCCCCTCTTCATCCCCGGGGCGCCAACAACAAAACAAAAACACCACCGACGCCGTCGTCTCGCGTCACCTCACTCAACTGAGCGGAAAATACACGTACATCCAGAATGACGACACCGCCTCCACAAACAAAAACCAGACGTCAGACGTCAGGTCGAAAGAGGGCACCGTACGTCGTGGCGCGTGGTCTCCTAACTCACCTCGCGCGTACAAATACAATACAATGCAATGCGTGTCACCTCACGTTCACACACACCTCCACGCTCCACTTTTACGTCGCCCAACCAACCAACTAACTTAACGCACCCGCTCGGCGTAGAAGCAGCTGTAGGCGGCAACGTGTTTCTCACCCTCGCCACCAACGGTGTGACATCCGACAGTCGCGGTTTGCTTTCCGTTCCACACCTCCGGCCATACCATACAAAGGGGACAAAAAAAAAAAAAAAAAAAAAAAATATATCAAACAAGCCAACTCCAGCGATCCGCCCCCCTAACACCAACACGTCTCGAAACACCCACGCCCACGACCCGGCTGTGGCTAAAGTGCGTATCCCAACGTCACACCAAAACCAAAGGCGCCGGCGCCGCACCACACCACAAGCTACAGCTACAGCTGTGCCGCCCGTCCACCCGCTCACAACAACAACAACAACAACAATTCCGCCCTTCCCGCAAAGGCATTTTGGTGGCCCTGAAAAGGGCCGTTTTTTTTTTCTTTTCTTCGCCGCGCCGCGGACGAGCCTCCCATTTCCAAGAGCCACCTCCTTACTTGGAGCTCGTGTACTTGGTCACCGCCTTCGTGCCCTCGCTCACCGCGTGCTTGGCCAGCTCGCCAGGCAGCAAGAGCCGCACAGCGGTCTGGATCTCGCGGGACGTGATGGTCGAGCGCTTGTTGTAGTGCGCCAGGCGAGAAGCCTCGGCCGCAATGCGCTCGAAAATGTCGTTCACGAAGCTGTTCATGATGCTCATCGCCTTCGAAGAGATGCCCGTGTCAGGGTGCACCTGCTTCAGCACCTTGTAGATGTAGATGGCATAGCTCTCCTTCCTCTTGCGCTTCTTCTTCTTGTCGCCCTTCGAAATGTTCTTCTGCGCCTTGCCAGCCTTCTTGGCGGCTTTCCCGCTAGTCTTGGGCGGCATCACGAACAAACAGGCAGGCAGGCACGCGCAGTCAGTCAGTCAAGCGCTCCGCTCCAGTCAGCGTCTCCCCACACAGTGGCACCCGCCGCACGCCGACGCCGCACCTTTACCAGCTCGCCCTGCTGCGGCCGCCGACCAATGGGGTGCGCGCGCAACCGGCCGCCGCACCCGAGCCCATAAAGGACCCCCACCCCGCCGGCGCCGGAACACGCCACTCTTCAGTACTGAAGACGTGGCGCACTGCATCAAGTCGCTGCCCACCAGGAAGACCCCGGGTCACGACCAGGTCACAAATGAATTGCTGAAACTCCTCCCGCCTCTGGCAATCACCCACCTGACCGATATAGTTAATGAACTGACGCGATCACAAAAATTCCCGGCGCAGTGGAAGCACGCAGAAGTCATTGCGATCGCAAAACCAGGAAAAGACCCGGTGTTCCCGCAACACTATAGACCAATTAGTCTACTGCCTACCCTCAGTAAACTTTATGAGCGCCTCCTACTAACCCCCATACAGGACCATATCACAAGAGAGCAGATTCTGCCGAAATTCCAATTCGGATTCAGGCAAAGACACTCCGCCCCCCAGCAAATTATGAGGGTGGTTGAAGCAGCTACGGACAGCTTCAACCGAAAGGGCTACTGCGGGCTTGTCTTGCTAGACGTGGCAAAAGCCTTCGACTCAGTCTGGCACACTGGGATACTACACAAGATGTACACCCTAGGCTTCCCCGGAAAGATCGTCAAAATAGTTAAAAACTATCTCTCCGGTAGGACTTTTTCAGTTAAGATCGATGGATCCCTGTCGACCAGGAGAAGAATCGGTGCAGGTGTGCCCCAGGGCTCGGTCCTGGGACCCATCCTCTACAGTGTCCACACTGCTGACATCCCTATGACTCAGCATGTACACACTGCACAATATGCAGATGACACTGCATTCTTCTCCTGCTCGACAAACAGGAACCTGGCTACAAGGCGTCTGCAAACCGCCCTAAACAGGACGGAAAACTGGGCCAAGCAGTGGCGAATAACAATAAACTCGGAAAAAACACAAGCCATGCTGCTCACCAGACGTTACGGGAAACGCCGGCCCCCAAGAAGACCATACCAACTGCTGCGATTACAGGGGCAGAACTTGCCATGGAGAAATTCTGCGAAGTACCTCGGTGTCACACTTGACAGACGCCTGACATGGAAGTGTCACATAGAGGAACTTCGCAGAAAGACTCACGCCAGGATGCAGATCCTGTACCCTGTATTAAACAGCACCAGTTCCCTCGACCCCGCAACAGGAGTAGCTATCTATCGAAGTCTAATTCGACCGATACTGGAATATGCGTGCCCTGTATGGGGCTATGCAGCCAGATCGACGATAGATCGCTTACAGAAGGTCCAAAACAGAGCGCTAAGACGGGCCTTACACGTCCCCACACGCTTCCCCGCGGCGGACCTGCACGAAGCTGCAGGCATAGAGCCGCTAACAACACGGTTTCGTGCCATGGCAGAAGTTTTCTACGCCACGGCACGAAAATCACAAAATGACCTAATAAACACCCTTGGGCAATACGAACAAAATGGGAACAGATACAAAAGACCTAAGTCGCTACTCCTGCAGTAGCAAAATTAGTTAAATAACATCTCTCAAAAAAAAAAAAAAAACAGCAAAACACAAAAGACCAGAATTAAAAACAACAAAAAAGAAAAGAGGAGGAAATGTCCAAAGTGGACAACAACCTCCACCAACACCCCCCTCTAACAGTAGAGGAAAAAAAAGAGAGGAGAGAGAGACGGCGCCGGCACGCACTCCGCTGCTCGACTCGCTGCGGCTCGCACCGTTTGGGGCGTTGTGCTTTTCTTTCTCGCTTCTTTCCAAACTAGCCCATCGCCATGTCCGGACGCGGAAAGGGAGGCAAAGTCAAGGGCAAGTCAAAGTCCCGCTCAAGCAGGGCTGGGCTCCAGTTCCCGGTCGGCAGAATCCACCGCCTCCTGCGCAAGGGAAACTACGCCGAGCGCGTCGGCGCCGGGGCGCCCGTCTACCTCGCCGCCGTCATGGAGTACCTCGCGGCTGAGGTGCTCGAGCTGGCCGGAAACGCGGCCCGCGACAACAAGAAGACGCGCATCATCCCGCGCCACCTGCAGCTCGCCATACGCAACGACGAGGAGCTCAACAAGCTCTTGTCGGGCGTCACCATCGCACAGGGAGGTGTCCTGCCCAACATCCAGGCCGTCCTGCTGCCAAAGAAGACCGAGAAGAAGGCCTAAAAGAGAGACAGCGCAATCGGCAACCGCCGCGTGCTCCCTTGGCACGCAGCGCGCCCTTTGCCGCCTCGGCTCAAAAAACAAAACACAATCGGCCCTTTTCAGGGCCACCACACAAACCTACGTCCAAAGCAGAATTCCAGTCGTTCGTCGCACCACTTTTCTCTCTCTCTCTCTCTCTCTCTCTCTTTCTGTGTACGGTTTTTTTTTTTTTCCTTCTTACACACACAGGCGCCGCCATCTTGTACACACGTACTTGGCCACCTCCTCCACTCCACTCCACGCACGCACAGTCTCGCGACCATTAACCAGCACACGTGGCGCACAACAACACACCTCAAAAATAACCCCTCGGCACTCAGCCGCGCCGCAACACACAGCCCATCCACCGACAAGAAGCATACAAGCAAAGAGGGAGGGGAAGGAAGGAAGGAGCTCACACAACGCAAGGGCACGCTTCCTTCCCTCCCAACCGCACCGCACACCACGTCAAAAAAAACTCCAAACAAAACTAAAAGGCCAAGTAGACTAAAAAGGAAAAGAAAAACCAGCAACACAGACTCTTTCGCACTTTTCAACTTCCGAACACTGTGGTGGCCCTGAAAAGGGCCGTTTTTCAATCAATCTCTCTTTCCTTCCTTCGGTCTCACACCGCCTAACCGCCGAAACCGTACAGGGTGCGCCCCTGCCTCTTCAGGGCGTACACCACGTCCATGGCCGTCACAGTCTTGCGCTTGGCGTGCTCAGTGTACGTCACCGCGTCGCGGATCACGTTCTCCAGGAACACCTTCAGCACTCCGCGCGTCTCCTCGTAGATCAGACCAGAGATGCGCTTCACGCCGCCCCTGCGCGCCAGGCGGCGGATCGCGGGCTTCGTGATGCCCTGGATGTTGTCGCGCAACACCTTGCGGTGCCGCTTGGCGCCACCCTTGCCGAGCCCCTTTCCTCCCTTGCCGCGGCCTGTCATTCTTCTTCTTCAAGCGTCTCAACCACAATAATATAAAAAACAGAAAGCAAGGCAAGCTCCTCACCCGGCGCTAGCGAGTCGGCTACGGTTGTGGCGCCCAGCGCGCGCGCCGCCCCCCTATATAGACTCTGGGGCCCCGCGGCCCGCCCTCCCCTCCCCCCACCACCGCGCACCGAGGGCATATAAGCGCAGCACCGGGGCGCGCGGGCCCGTTGTCAAGGCAGCACCGGACGCCGTCGTGCACGCATATCCTCCACGCCACATCCGCATCCGCAGTAGCCATGGCCCGGACAAAGCAAACGGCCCGCAAGTCCACCGGCGGAAAGGCGCCGCGCAAACAGCTCGCCACCAAGGCGGCGAGGAAGAGCGCGCCCGCCACCGGCGGCGTCAAGAAGCCCCACCGCTACAGGCCGGGCACCGTCGCCCTGCGAGAAATCAGGCGCTACCAGAAGAGCACAGAGCTGCTCATCCGCAAGCTGCCATTCCAGCGCCTAGTGCGCGAGATCGCCCAGGACTTCAAGACCGACCTGCGCTTCCAGAGCTCCGCAGTCATGGCCCTGCAGGAGGCCAGCGAGGCCTACCTCGTCGGCCTCTTCGAAGACACCAACCTGTGCGCAATCCACGCCAAGCGAGTCACCATCATGCCCAAGGACATCCAGCTCGCGCGCCGCATCCGCGGCGAGCGCGCCTAAACCCGCACACCGCCAAACAAACAAAACGGCCCTTTTCAGGGCCACTAACGTCTCTCCGTCGCGAGCAAAACTTTGTCGGTCGCAACGACTAGTTCCCCACTCACTCTCCAGTCCAGTCGTCCCACCCCCGGCCCGGCCCGGCGCCGCCATTTCCAAAAAAAAAAGCACCGCACCGGCCGAACCAAGTCGCAAGCGTCAATAGCGCCACCCACACAGGCCACGGCACAAAACGTGACGCCCGGAAAGCAAAGCAAAGCAAAAAAGACTATTCCAAAACCACCACCAAGACAAACAAACAAACGCGGCGCAAAATAAATAGGTAAAAATAATAAAAGTAAAATACACTTTATGTAACACCAACCGCGCGCCGCCGCCCACGCCCGCCAACGACCCCACAATCCAACCACCATCCACACATGAAACAAACAAACGCCAGCAAGCAAGACAGACAGACAGACAGACAACAAGGCAACCGACCGACCACGACACGACAATCAACACCTTCCCGACGTGCTTTGATGGCCCTGAGAAGGGCCGTTTTTGTTTTTGTCCGGGACCGCGCGACAGCCTCTGGTTGCGCGCCGGCCACCAGGCGACGGTGTCAACCGCCAACCCTTCCCTGCCCTTTTTACTTCTTCTTCTTGGGCGAAGCCTTCGCCTTAGACGGCGTCGCCGTCGCCTTCTTCGGGCGCGGCGCCTTCGGCTTCTTCGTCGGAACCTTGGCGGCCTTCTTCGCCTTCGACGGCGACTTGGCCTTGGCCGGCTTGGCCGCAGCCGCCTTCTTCGCACCCGCGGGAGCGGCCGACGCCGCAGACGCCTTCTTGGCGGCGCCCGCCTTCCGACCGGTCGCCGCCTTCACGCCGCCAGCCTTCTTTGCGCCGGCCGCACGGGCCCCCTTCTTCTCCTTGCTGGCCGGAGCGGCGCGCTTCTTCTTCGCACCACCGCCGCCACCACGAGCCTTGCCGCCCTCGGCCGCCCCGCCGCCGGCGCCGGCAAGCTTGAAAGAGCCCGACGCGCCCTTCCCCTTCGTCTGCACCAGCTCGCCAGCCACGACGGCCGACTTGAGGTACTTCTTGATAAAGGGCGCCAGCTTCTCCGCGTCCAGCTTGTAGTGCGCGGCAATGTACTTCTTGATCGCCTGCAGCGACGACCCGCCGCGCTCCTTCAGACTCTTGATGGCGGCCGTCACCATCTCAGAGGTGCGCGGGTGCGCAGGCTTGGCGCGCGGCTTCTTCGCAGACGACGCAGACTTGGCCTTCTTCGTAGTGCCGGTGGCGGCGGGTGCCGCGGCAGTCTCGTTCGTAGCCGCCTGGTCTGCCATCTTTTGCTTGTTCTCTTTTCTTTTTTCCCCTTGGTTTCGCTTCCTTCTCTCCTTCGACGACGCACAACAGCGAGGGGCGCGCAGCAGAGAATAGCCGCGCACGCGCCTGGCCCAGCCAGTGTCGCGGGCGGGCGCGGACGGCCGAGAGAGCGGCCGCCACTCGGCGCGCCGCCGCGCCGCCGCGCCGCGCCTCCCGCGCTTGCTACCGCCCAACGTCCGACAGCCTGCGCGGAGCAGCCCCCAACCTGCGCCGCAACCACCCGCGCCATTCAAACCACCGAGGATGGGGCTACACACACCGACACCACGGTCGCCAACCAGTCGCCGCGGCGGCGCCGCAAACCACGGCCAAACTGCAGCCACCGCGCGCCACAGCCTGGGTCGGCCCGCCGAGAATCGCCGCCCCCGCCCAAATGCCGCCCCCACAGCCCCAGCCGACGACCCGCCACAATGGCCAAACCTTCGTCAAAACTCCCACACCGTCGCCGCGGCAGCCCGGCCACCGCGGCCGGCGCCACAGCCACACGAGCCGAGTCGTGCGGCGATGACGGCCGTGCACAAACGCACCTCCGCCGCCCCATCGCCTTCCGCCGTTTTCCCGATCGGCCCGCAGCCGTCGGGCCACGGCCGCGGGCCGTCCTCCTCCTCTCGCCTCGCCCGCCAACACCCACAGCCCTTCCAACACATTTTTCTTTTCTTTTTTCTTTTTTTTTTTTTTTACTTTTTTACGATCGCCGCCTGCGCAACATGGCACCGGCCGACGGAGCGCCAACCCCCCCGCCACAGGCGAAAACAAAACAACGATAAACAAACAAACAAAATAAATTACCAGCCAGCCCCAACTACAGACACACCGAATCTGCCCTCACAGCCGACCTTACACGCCTCAACGTCAAAACAAAGGTGGTTTCTTTCTTTCAACGGTTACCTTACCTTAGGTTACGTCAGGTTAGGCTAAGAAGGCGTCAGGGTTAGGTTAAGCGTTGACGTGACGTCACGTCTTAACGTAGGCGTTAAGCTAAGGTTGCGGTCACGTACGTTAGGTTAAGGCGACTTGGGGGTTGGCCTAAGAGCTTAGGTTAGGTTACGTTACTTTAGGTGGCTGCGTTAAGGGGGGCTTAAAGAAGTTTAGGAGGTTAAGGCGTCGAGGCGGCCGCACCCCCTTAGCTGCTGCGGCTCGGCCACGCCACGCCACGCTTTGGGGTTTCATAAGGTCGCGCGGCGGGTCGTCGGCACGCCGCAAAGGACAAAACTGCAAGACGACGTCGAAAAACAAACAACAGGTAAAAAATAAATAAGTAAAAATAAACGACGCCGACAGGCGGGGATCAGCAGAACAAGCAGATTCCGGAGAGCGAACGAGACACGCACGCACACACACAAACCCCCCCGAGCCGAGAGAGCACAGAGCACCACCACGTGTCGGCCTCCGCTCACCCGACTCGGCTGGGCTGGGCTGGGCTGGGCTGGGCTGGCGGCCGGGCCGGATGCACGTACACGTACGGCTACAGCCACTACCCGTACACAGCCGCTCTTCACGCAACACCAGCCAAATGGCGCGCCCGCGGCTCGTCGCGGTCGCCGTCGCGGTCGCAACGCCACGCCGGCACACTTTCGGCACCACCGTTTTCGCGCGCACCGCAAACAAAACGCAGCCGACACACACAGAGAGAAAAAAAAAAAACACAGAGCGCGAGACGGGCGGCGGCGCACCTTTCGCCAGCCGGCAGGCAATCGACTCGCCCAGTACGACAAACGCGCACGCCACCCCACCCACCAACCAACCAACCAGTCGTCGTCGTCGTCGTCGTCGTCGTCGTCCCGAAATCAAACAAACTCTCAAAAGCACAGCCCCTGCTGCCAACGGACGCAGGCGCCACGCAGCTCCCTTCCCGCCACACTCGATTCGCAGCGCAACTCACCCGGCACACCGTCAAACGACGGGCTGGGCTCGCCGCATCGCCGCAACCTACACACCTTCCCCGCCACGACGCACAGCCCCACCAGACGCCCGTGCCGCAACGACACTACTGCACTACCACTACCGCACTACTCCTCTCGCCCTTGCCATACACGACACAACACGCCAAAAAGTGAAAATCCAAATACAAACAAAAACACCGCCCCCACGACCCAAACACATGCACGGCGCGCCAACACACGCGAGGCAAGGCACGCAGCAAACGGCGTCCCCTCCGCGTCGCGCCATCAACCTACACACACAAGGCAACCAACAACAGCCAGCCAGCCAGCCAGCCAGCCAGCCCCACTCTCACGCCGCAAAAACAGAAAACACACCGAAACCGCCAAACGCCGCACATTCGCGCTTCGCACTTACCACACACCTCTCGGCATCCGTTTCGCACACAACGACGCGACGCACAATACATCATCACGGGCTACGCACGCACACCGCGACCCACTTTCTTACGACGCCCTCGGCAGAGCACACGTGCCCACGCCCACACACAGTCGACACAACGACGCAGCGCGCAGCAGACGCGGCCGCAACACGTACCTCCCCGACGACGCGCCAACACCGCCAGCCACTGCTCACTCGCCCAAGCAACCCGTGCACACAACTGCCACACGCGTCCACCACGCCGCCGCCAACCACCCGCCCGCCAGGGGGCGCTCACGTCCGCGACAACAGCGCGGCACCGCCGGGCCGGGCCGGGCCGGGCCGGGCCGAACCGAGCCGAGCCGAGCCGCCGCCTCCTCTCCACTTGGCACGCCACGTCCTGCTTGCAAAACACATGGCTCGTCCCTCTGTACACACAACGCGCCTGCCTGCGGTCGCCGCCGGCATCTATCTACCTGCGCATCGGAGCCAGGCCGGCAAGCCCACACTTAAATAATGCACTTCACCAGCCAAACAAACCCACTCTTCCTTTCTTTGCACAGCGCATGCAACAGCAGCCCCAGGAGCCGGGCCCGCCGCCAGCGTCTCCTCCTCCTCTGGGCACAGCCAGCCAGCCGTTCCCACCGCCCCGCCCCTGCTCTGCAGAACAAGAAAAAACGAAAAAGTACCAACACACGCACCCAAAGCGTAAGCCAGACAAGACCAGCCTCTCCGAGGCCACACACACGCAAAAAAACAAAAAAACAAAAACACTACAACAGAATAAAATGAAAAAGAAAAAGCAAGCTGTCGCCTCGCCCCCGCCCGTCCCCCCACCCCACCACATTCGCCCCCTCCGCTTGTTTTCCTTTCTACAATTTCCCTCTTTTCCACCCAATATCCCGCCGCGGTTTACGGGCACCGGCCGATTTTGCGCCCGCCCACATGTGTGCCTACTCCCCACCACCATTCCCTCCGCAGCCCGCAGCCCGCAGCCCGCAGCCCGCTTTTCCCCCCCTCCCTGCCCACACCACACCACACCACACCACACCGACGGTGCTGACGTCGACACGCACCCAAGACAGGGGCCACGACCGTCTTTTTTCCTGGGCCCATCCCCGCACCGCACCTCCTTCCAATCAACGCTGTGGCGCCTGTGTCCGCGCGAGACGCGTGCGCGCCGCCTCTCTCAACATCCGTCCGCCGTCCGCCGGCCGGCCCGTTTTTCGGCCCCCAGGCCATCCGTCAACCACCACTGCCACTGCCACTGCCCCTGCCCCTGCCCGCCCCGCACCACACCACACACCGCTGCTTGCCCCGGCCGTTGCCACCAAAGGCGCCAACCGCAGCCCGCGCGCGCCAGAAACTACAGGGACCCAGCCGACCGACGAAAATCAGAGCAATTGGCCGGGAGGATCAAAAAGAGAGCTCCGAAAACCACCGTAGCGAGGCGTGGGAGGAAACGTTACGAGAAGCAGAAAGGGACCAGGAAAAATTCTGGAAATTTCTTAAAACTCGTAAACTAAACACGAAACATCTACATCTACATGGGGAAGGAACGACCCCACAGACCGAGCTGAAGCACTGGCGGATTCACTAGAAAAGGCAATTCCAAGCACCAGAAGCGGTAGATGACGAAACTGGTGACCACCAGGAAATGGTACTCAGAAGGGTAAAACCGCATCCTAAGTGCCCCGATCAGAACATCTTTCACAATCCAATAAACGCAGAAACCCCCGTATCTTATCACATCACAAACATACACATATCCTAAGAAGGCATCAGGCCCAGATTCCATCAAACCGCAACTACTACATCACCTACCTCCAGCAACTATCAATTATCTATCTAACATCAATATATAATGCTTGCTTCAGACTAAACTACTTGGAAACAGGCCCGAGTCATCACATTACCAAAGCCAAACAAGGACTTATTATTTCCGCAAAACTATAGGCCAACTTCCTTGGAAAGGTCCTCGGAAAGCTCATTCAAACTGAACTGAAGAAATTCAATTCTTAAAGGATAACAACATAATCATCGCACAACAATTCCGATTCCGCGAAGAACACAGCACCACCCACCAGGTGACCAGACTAGTCGAGCACATATGTCAGGCCAGAAACATTAGACACAGTACTGGAGCAGTCCTGCTTGACATTGGAAAAGCATTCGGATAACGCCTTATCTACAAGCTCCACCAGTACAACTGCCCCATCCACATTATTGCTTCTTTTCTCCGCAACAGAGCATTCTATGTCCATGTACCAGGAGCGGCAAGTAACACTAGATCCATAGAGGCTGGAGTCCCGCAAGGCTCAGTGCTGGGGCCCATTCTCTACTCAATATACACAAACAAACAGCTGGGAGGACACTTGTCACTATTTGCAGACGACACTGCAGTCTACCGCAGCAGTTCTAACCTGCAATATAGAGTCACAAAAATAGAGCAACACCTACAATCCATCCAGAAATGGGCTAACCAATGGAAACAAAAGAAAAAAACAATAAACGCGGAGAAAACCCAAGCAATACAATACGATTCACATTCAAAAAGAATACCTCCTAACCTGCATATACGCCTCAGAAATAACAATCTTCCATGGTCAGGCACAATAAAGTATCTAGGCATCAAGCTGGACAAGAGGTTGACATTTAGAGACCATGTTACACACGTTTGTAACAAGGCTGCAGCAGCAATATTCAGACTGTACCCAATCATCAAAGGAAACAGAATAAATATGCGCGCCAAAAAGAAAATCTTCAAAACCGTCATAGGAACCAGCCATCACTTACGGCTCTGAAAATCTGGTCAATGGCCGCAGACACCAACATAACAAGAGTAAAAAAAAAGGGTGCACAACAAATACTTCAGAATTGCTGCTGATGCCGGCCGGTACCAGACAAACCGAGACATATACACAAACCATAACATACTCAAAATCCCAGAAATCATCCAAAGAAAAATCCATAAAGTTTTTTTTTTTTTTTTTTTTTTTTTCCACCAAACCACGGATTCGAACCACCCACTCATCAGAAATCTGGGACAAAATCCACCCGACCCAAGAACGACATTTCCCATCACGACAAAACACCACAAACTACAACATACCATGATAAACATAAATAAAATACAAACACCATAACACTCACTCAAACAACAAACATCTACACACACCCAAGAGACCCTATCATCCCATCATTTTGTTACCCAACATAATCAGACAGAAGGCAGGGATCAAGGACAGATCCGGTCCTTCGAGTACAGGGGGTAAAAAAAATACCCATCAGACCAGCTCGCTCTCTCTCTCTCTCTCTCCGTGCCGACGCTGCCCCGCACACGCGTTCGCGCTCGCGTTCGGCCGACACCACACGACAGGTCTTTGGGGCCCCGCCACTGCGCACACGCACGCCTCCTCCTCTTCCTTAGTTCTTTTTCGCTTTTCTTTTCTCCCCCGCCCCCCGCTCTCACCGCCACATCATCCCGCAACCCTTGGGGGATGTTTCTCAACATCAACGCGCCCCAATTCCACTCTCTGCCCGTGCCGCACTCTCCACTTTGCTTCTCCCCGTCCCCTACACACACGACTACCGAAACCCCGGTTGACACACCTTCTCGTAGGACAGGGGTGCGTGCGTGCGTGCGTGCGTTGTCTTGACGGTGACAGCAACAGCAACGGATCCGTCCATCCCATTCCCCCCCCACTCGGTAAAGAACCATGTTCAACCCACACTACACAACAAGGGGGGCACACACGAACGCGAAAGAAAGGGCAGGGCAGGGCAGGGCAGGGCAACTATCTCTTCCTCAGAACCCACATATCACATCAACGAACGGCAGGCCAATTGCGGACTCAGCCGTGTCAGGCAAATCCAACCCAACCAACACCTCCCACGGAAACCCTGACACTGATCCAGCAGTACGTCCACATACATCGCCACACCAAATACGGGTGACGAGTGAGCAACAAATGGAACAATACACAACAAGGCTGACCTAATAAAAACTGCACGTCACGTCATACCTTCCAGACAGACGCAGTTCCGACGGGACGGCGGAACCGTATACGTACCTTTCACCCACAACAACCGACCGACTGGACACGCCCGCGTCTCCAGCCAGCCAACCACCAGGGCCACACAGCCCGCAAGTTTCAGCGTCAACACTTCTTAACGTACGTTGCAAACTTTTCAAAACATTGCCACACACACCACGAAAAGCGTCAACCTCTCTCACACTGGATACACTCAACACTTTTTGTCGGCGGAGCTTGAGGCCAACGGTTGACACACCCCCACCGGCCACACAGGTTTCCCTTTGAAAATTGCAGTGACGGAGGAGACGCGGCATTACGAGAGGGTTGTTTCCGAGAGCGCGAGCTGGACGGAGCTGCGGCGCCGCCGCCGAGGGGTAACGAACGCACGCGATGCCGCATGACAGCCCATCACCCAAAGTTTCACCCACAACTGCACACGTCGCACCCCCTTTTCGCGCCATACTAGTGTCGATCGTCAATTACAGCTCACGGTGTTCGCATTTGCCACTTGACGGGGGGGGGAAAAGAAAACAAAACAAACATCTGACACGCCATGTGTTTCTCTCTCTCTCTGTTATATCTAGGTCATTGGGCAGCCACTGTAAAAAAAAAAAAAAAAAAAATATTTTTACGACATGGTTGGGTAAGTGATTTAAAGACAACAATTGTGGGTCACACACCATAGACCATTTCGATAGTGTTCTTGTTCTTCTCTTTTTCCTTTTTTTATCGCTCAATTGAAATAAAACCTGGGGATGATGCAATGCTGCGATATGGCACAACCGTCGTCCATTGTACACAACTCGGGAACAAAAAGAAACCAATTCAGGGAACGTTCGTTCCTTCACAACGTTTCTTTCAACGCACTTGGTCTTTACCATCCTGTATATTCAACACACATTTCCTTTCATCAAACTAGGGCATTTCCATAACAGTTTGTTTCCGTTTCTGTGAGCACAATACTGCTTCTTCGACGTCATTTCACCATCTTAACTAGAGACAGACAACAAAATAGGAAAACAGGCCTTGAGAACCCCGTCCACCAAATTTCAGTTAGCACGGCATCCAAGATTCTTTTCCGGGGAGTGCAGTGCAGCTGATGCTGCTCAGACCATATACCGTCGCCAGTCTCACTCAACTCTTGCGCATTCCACCATTCTACGCTACGTGACAATGCAAAAATGAATGAATCAAACCCGCCCAGAGAGCGTCTTGTGCGAGGGGACACACGATATAGAGAACAACAAAACACACAGGGGACACCACCACAGTTGGAGAGAACGTTTCCACCACGGCAGCCGCGCCGTTACGCGCTTTTTTTTTTTTTTTTTTTTTTTTTTCCTCCCCCCCACTGCACACCTCCGACACCACGGGAACGTTCACCGTCCCGTTGCCCTACACTGGCGTTTCTTTTCAACCCCCCACCCTATTCCTCGCTCCCCGGACATTCGACCGATCACAAAGTGCAACCTCTCGTTACCGTCGGGTGCCCCTCTTCATCCCCGGGGCGCCAACAACAAAACAAAAACACCACCGACGCCGTCGTCTCGCGTCACCTCACTCAACTGAGCGGAAAATACACGTACATCCAGAATGACGACACCGCCTCCACAAACAAAAACCAGACGTCAGGTCGAAAGAGGGCACCGTACGTCGTGGCGCGTGGTCTCCTAACTCACCTCGCGCGTACAAATACAATACAATGCAATGCGTGTCACCTCACGTTCACACACACCTCCACGCTCCACTTTTACGTCGCCCAACCAACCAACTAACTTAACGCACCCGCTCGGCGTAGAAGCAGCTGTAGGCGGCAACGTGTTTCTCACCCTCGCCACCAACGGTGTGACATCCGACAGTCGCGGTTTGCTTTCCGTTCCACACCTCCGGCCATACCATACAAAGGGGACAAAAAAAAAAAAAAAAATATATCAAACAAGCCAACTCCAGCGATCCGCCCCCCTAACACCAACACGTCTCGAAACACCCACGCCCACGACCCGGCTGTGGCTAAAGTGCGTATCCCAACGTCACACCAAAACCAAAGGCGCCGGCGCCGCACCACACCACAAGCTACAGCTACAGCTGTGCCGCCCGTCCACCCGCTCACAACAACAACAACAACAACAATTCCGCCCTTCCCGCAAAGGCATTTTGGTGGCCCTGAAAAGGGCCGTTTTTTTTTTCTTTTCTTCGCCGCGCCGCGGACGAGCCTCCCATTTCCAAGAGCCACCTCCTTACTTGGAGCTCGTGTACTTGGTCACCGCCTTCGTGCCCTCGCTCACCGCGTGCTTGGCCAGCTCGCCAGGCAGCAAGAGCCGCACAGCGGTCTGGATCTCGCGGGACGTGATGGTCGAGCGCTTGTTGTAGTGCGCCAGGCGAGAAGCCTCGGCCGCAATGCGCTCGAAAATGTCGTTCACGAAGCTGTTCATGATGCTCATCGCCTTCGAAGAGATGCCCGTGTCAGGGTGCACCTGCTTCAGCACCTTGTAGATGTAGATGGCATAGCTCTCCTTCCTCTTGCGCTTCTTCTTCTTGTCGCCCTTCGAAATGTTCTTCTGCGCCTTGCCAGCCTTCTTGGCGGCTTTCCCGCTAGTCTTGGGCGGCATCACGAACAAACAGGCAGGCAGGCACGCGCAGTCAGTCAGTCAAGCGCTCCGCTCCAGTCAGCGTCTCCCCACACAGTGGCACCCGCCGAGAGAGGAGTGTCTGATGGGTACTGGACCCCTTTATGTTTCAAGGCCCGGGACAAGATGTCTCTTCCCTTGTGTCTGGTATTTGGTTTTATGGATGGTGGTATACGAGCTCGTAGGAAGGTGGTGGCTTATGGATGATGCAAAGTGTTAGATGTTGTAATCACGATCAATGATCATTCGTGGGAATTTGCTTCTAGGGTTTGGGGGTACATTGCCCAGTGATTGGATGAGGGGATAGGGTGAGGATTGTGTTCTAGTGTAGAAAGTTTCTGCTTGTCGTTGGATGATGTGGGTGATCTTCGTGATGTTGTGTATTGTGTAGATGTCCGTGTTAGGTTGGAAGCGGGGAGCATTGGTGGCTATTCTGAGGAATCTGTTTTGGATGGTTTGCACTCTTTTCATATGCGTATCTGCTGTTGTGGCCCAGATTTCTGATCCGTATGTGATGACAGGTTGGATCAGTGCCTTGAATAGGTTGAGCTTGGTTTTGGTCTGAAGACCGTTCCCCTTGATGAGTGGGTACATTTGATAGATGAGGCCTTGGCCTCGGTTGTAGATGTGCTCAACATGTTTTTTGAACGTCAGTCTGGAGTCGAGGATGATTCCCAGGTATTTGACATGTGGTCTCCAGGGTATCTGTGTTCCATTGAGATATAGGATTGCATCTTCAGGGATGGTTTTAAATGTAAACATTATGGCCTGCGTTTTCTCTGGATTAATAGTGATTTTCCATTTGAGGGCCCATTTTAGTATTTCCTGGAGGTGTTCCTTTAGTTTTCTGGTGATGTATGCTAAATTAGAGCTGCTGCGGTATATTGCCGTATCATCAGCAAAGAGGGCTAGCTGCCCCCCCATCTGATGCGGGATGTCGTTTGTGTACAAGGAGTACAGTGTGGGACCCATGACGGAGCCTTGGGGTACCCCTGCAGCAATTGGTCTGAGGTTGCTAGTCGTGTTGCTGATGGCTACAAAGAATTGTCTATTGCTAAGGAAGGATCGGATGATGAGGGTGAGGTGCAGGGGACAATTATGGTCTAGAAGTTTGGAGATGAGTCCCGTGTGCCATACCTTGTCGAACGCCTTTTGTATGTCCAAGAATATGGCACCGGTACTGTGGCGGATTTGGCGGGCATTGTAGATATGCTCAACCAGCCGCATTGTTTGCTGAGTCGTGCTGTGTTTTTCTCTAAAACCAAACTGCTGTGGGATGATAATGTTGTTTTCGGAGAGGAAGTGGTTTAGGTGGGAAAGGATTATACGCTCCAGAATTTTGCCTGGACAACTGAGGAGGGAGATTGGGCGATAGTTCTGAGGGAATAATGGGTCTTTTCCGGGCTTTGGCAAGGTGATCACCCTGGCGATTTTCCAGGGTTTTGGGAAGTAGGAGTGATGAAGGCACGCATTGTAGATTTTAGTTAGGAGGTCTATGGAGATAGGAGGAAGGTGTTTAAGGTGGAGGGGGGATAGCTTGTCTGGACCTGGGGATTTCTTGTTTTGGAGGACTTTAATATAGTTGCATACTTCGTCGGACGTTATTACGGGGAAGTGGGTTGCTACAGGGGCCCTGAGCCGCCGGGTCACTCTTCTGATGATTGTTTCCTCATGAGCGTCAGCTTCAGGGTCATCCGTTTCGGTTGTTGTGAATTGTAGCTCCAGCGAGCTGGCCATTGCTTCAGCCTTACTCAGGTTGTCATAGACTAATCCGTTTGGGCCATGAAGGGGCTTGGTAGGTGCTGGGGGATTTTTTCTAGCTTTTGTTATTCGCCAGAGCTTGTCAGGGTTATCTTCAGTTTCTTTGAGGGTTTCCTCCCACCTCTTGCTATTGTGGTCTTGCAGTTCCCTTTTGATCTGTCGGCTTAGATGGTCTGCACGACGTCTGTCAGAAGGGTCACGGAATTCTTGCCACCGTTTACGGAAGTACTTTTTGTTGGCGAGGAGGTCCTGCAATTGTTGTGGTAGGAAGGATTTGGAGGTATGATGAGTGATGATGGTGGTAGCTTTCTTATGACTTTCTGTGATGGCTTCAGTGAGGGATGTTATTGCTTGATTGATGCCGGCTTTAGAATTAATGATAGGGAAGTCAGGAGTGTTGTTGGTCAGGAAAGCATTATAGCGGTCCCAGTTGGTATGGGAGGTCTTGATGGTGCGTGAGCTTTCCTGGCGGTGGCCATTGCCGCCTAGGGTGAGGAGGACAGGATTGTGATCGGAATCTAATTCGTTAAGTACCGAGAGTGAAGTGTTCCAGTCGATGTTTTGCAGGAGGAAGATGTCTAGGATGTCAGGACGGATATTGGGATCGAAGTGGAAGTGGGTAGGAGTGTCAGGAGCAGCAACAATTACATTTCTCCTTGTTTGGAGAAATTGGTGCATGAGTTGCCCGTTCCTGTTGGTCGCTCTGCAATTCCATGTGGGGTGCTTAGAGTTTAGGTCACCCCCCATTATCACAGAGGGGCCCAGGTTGAGCAGGGATTGTAGGTCACCTACCACTAGCCTTGGCCCTGCTGGCGGATTGTATGCAGCTATTAGTGTAGTGAGTTTGTTCTGTATTTTTAGTTCTATTGCGGTGGCTTCTATCCTGGCCAGGTTTGGGAGGTCCAGCCTTCTGTGCACATGTCTATTTTTAATAAGAACTGCTGTTCCGCCGCCTGGTCGGTCGGCCCTGTCGTCTCTGTATGTTGTATAATTCCTCACCTTGAAGACCTGGCCTGGTTGGAGGTGGGTTTCAGTGACGAGTGCGACGTCAACACAGTGTGTGTCTAGGAATTCTTGAAGAGTCTGACGTTGCGCGAGAACGCCATTAGCGTTCCAGTTTATGATGTTGAACGGTTTGGCGGGATTAGTTTGATCCATTAAAGAAGTTAATGGCTGCTGTGCAGATGATACTGATTTTAGAGAAGGTATCAGTTGCTTGTCTGAGTTCTGCGACCGTTTGTTGGATGGTGGCCACTACTTTTTTGATGTTGATCTGTGTGAACAGCCCCAGGAGCATTTTGATGTCATCTCCAAGTCCTGAGGGTTGTTCTGGTGCTGGTGGTTGCTGTTGAGGTTGTTGACTAGTCCATGGTGATCGTGGCGTGGAGTTTGGGGTTTGTTTTGGTTGATTGCGAAGTCCTGGGAATTGGGCTGCGTCTGGGCGGAATTCAGGCCGTTGCTGTTGCGCTGGTGTCTGTCTATTTGTCCTCCTGGAGGTCCATTCTGCTAGCAGTTCTAAATATTTGGGGCATTTGCGGTAGCTAGCCGTGTGTGCCCCTCCGCAGTTGGCGCATTTGGGTGGCGCTTTCAGCGTCTTTTTGCATTCAGCGGTTGGATGGTTGGCACCGCATTTGACGCAGCGCGGCGGGAGTTTGCAAAATCTTGAACCATGGTAAAACTGTTGGCAATTGTGACATTGCGCTGGGCCCCTTGGGGCTCTGTATGACCTGACTGTTATTCCGAGGTGTAGCAATGAGCGGAGTTGGTAGATCCTTTTTCCTTCTTCTGTGTTGTCGAGTTCTACCATGAATTGCGCTTTTGGTCGCCTGGTTCCATCGTCAGTGGGTTCGGACATCTGTGCGACCCTGTGGACGGGGAGGTTCAGTGCAGTGAGGCATTCATGAATCATTGTGGGGGCCATATTCAGCAGGAGTCCGTAGATGACCACCTTTAGGGGCTTGGTGGGATTCAATTCGTGAGTATAGAATGGAATTTTCTCGTCAGTTAGCAGTTTGCAGAGAAGATGGTAGTCCTCTGCTTCTGTGAAGTAATATGATATTTTCTCTTTTGAGGACTTAGTTCGAAGGTTCCCCTTCATTTTGGGTCTGATACTACGCAGGATGTTTATGTAGTTTGCTGTGTTGAACACGACTATCGGTGGTATGACAGGTTTTGTTGGTTTCGTCGATTGCGGAGTTTGAGAGCTGGCTGATGCCTCACCCTGAAGGGCCTCGTATCTGTTGGATGTCGGGATGTTAGGAACTGATTCCGCCTCCATTTCGGAATCTTCTGGTAGAGCCACGTCTGCTGGGTCAATTTCTGGTGTCTCTTTCAGCGCGACTTCTGAAACTTTTCGTTTCGGCGCTGTATTGCCATCGGAAGTACTGGCGCCGTCGGAAAACTGGTTTTCGACAGGCGCCTTGCGTTTAATTTCTGACCTCATTTTCCCCAGCTCCCAAACTTTGGTGTGTGTGTCTGTGTCATTTGGTGTGATAGAGTGTGGGGGAAGTGGGGGATGGTCTGGGTGGGTTGGGGTGGCCCTGTCGGCCGTGGAATTCGCGAGGAATTCCGCGGCGGAAAGGAAGTAAGTCGGAAGGGTGGTAGATGCTCTTTCTGGAATTTTGATCTGACTTTGCCTCCGTGTACGCGGGCTGGTCCCACGTGAAGGGGGCCCTGGCACACAAATTCCCTAGCTAACAACTAGAGTCTGGCTAGTCCAGAATCATCCTATCACGATGAGCATCATGAACAGAGCAATTCGTGAACACGACAATTTTGCTGACTCGCGCTCTCGCATGCGAGATGCAAGTCTCGTCGGAACGTCGTCTTCTTCTCGCCCACGTGGTCGGAGTAGTCGGCGCGCCTCAGCGCGGCAGCGCAGACAAAGGCAGCGAGCGGACAAAGGCGGCGGCAAGCACACGCGCGCCAGGCAGCAGGAAGCTCCGTTCAGCGCGGAGTGCGAGCTCGGAAAGCCTGGCGAGGAGGGAGGGAGGGCACCCGCCGCACGCCGCCGCCGCACCTTTACCAGCTCGCCCTGCTGCGGCCGCCGACCAATGGGGCGCGCGCGCAACCGGCCGCCGCACCCGAGCCCATAAAGGACCCCCACCCCGCCGGCGCCGGCACACTCGCTTGGTGACAGCCGTACTGTGCGGTGATCGCGTGCTGGGCTGCAGGAGCGCGTACGGTACTGCACCAAGCCACAGGAACCCGCTTGCGGGATCAGTCGCTTGTTTGTCCGCGCAGATCTGCCGGACACTTACTCGCACTGAGGTTTCCGAGCTCCTGATTTTCTAAAATCAGGAGCGAAGTTACAGGAAGATTGGAGCAGGACAGGTGGCTGATCTATCAGCAGCCTGTGGGCAAAAATTGTCGTGTTCCGCGAGTTGTGGTTTGGCGCGGTTTTGGCGCGCGTCTCCTTGCTGTCGCGGGCCGTTTTTTCGGCTGGCTCGAGTACTCCATCGCTGCCGCAGGTGCTCTACCTGCTCCCCCGAGGTGTAGGGCATTCACACGCCAGGGCCTGGTCACTGGCCAGATACCCGCGCGTGGTAGGCGTTGGGGTCGGTTCGGCACCGGATACGTATAACGGTGCCAACGAAGGTGACGACCGACACTCTCTGGCAGCTTTTGACTTTGCATCCTTTTCCGGTCCGGGCATGGAAGACAGCGTCAGGCTGGAAGTGAATAGGACGACAGGGACTGGCTTCACCATCAGGCGTACGGACATGCAAGGGCTTGGCTCAATTCTGAGCAACCCTCTAATCCACAACGTCCTCCCTCACTTAGCCCCTTCAGAGGAGAGGAAGATTATGGCTAGGGTGATACGCACCGAGAAGCGCAGGGAGAAGGCCAGACAAGAACAGTCTACAAAAAGAAAGGGTGAACGCAAAATCCTCCCGAAACCACCTGCCGACAAATCCACAAATATCAAACGACGGGCAAAGTCACCGAAGCGCGCCACCAGGGGAAGCAGAGGGACCGAAATGCCCCCTCTGTTCCCCCTGTTTACGCCGCAAGACTCGCCGACAAGTCCCACAGAACACGTAGTAGCAGGCCCCAGCAAAGAGGTAGACCACAGCGAAGGAACAGCAAAGCCAAATCCTGGCCCAAGCAGCCTCACTGCAAACACAGACACACACACCAGCTGTACACACACTACAACAGAACACGTAGACTCGCCCAACGAACCCGAACCACAAGACAAGTCAGAACACAGAACAGAGAGCGAACATACCATGCAGGCCACAGATGCGCCGACCGAGGGCGGGGAATTCCAGCTCGCGCGGAAGACCGCGCGCGTCACGGCGGCCCCGCCCCCGGCCGGTCTAAGCGCGACAAACAACAGATTCTCCCTACTGGGAGATGGAGAAGAAACCCTGAATCACACACAACCACAAATCACACACAGACAACAAGAAAGACACACGAAACTACCCCCCATTGTAGCGACTTTCACAGAGACATACAAACAACTATACGACCTCATCACAGCCGCTGTGGGAGAAGACCATTTCGAGGCCAAGTCAGCAGGAGGCGATAAGATAAAAATCACCACAAAAACACTAGACCACTACACCAAAATCAAAGAGACACTCAAAACCAACAAAACCCCACACTACACATTCCCAACAGGTGCAATAAAGACACTCAAAGTTGTGTTCAGAGGCTTTCCCGCCCGCACAGACCCCGCTGATATCAAAGAGGCCATAACAACGAAAGGCTACGACGTGCGGTCAGTGAGGAAACATGGGTCAAGCGTCCGTAACCCGTTATACCTCGTAACACTCATAGACACGCCCCAACATCGGAAACTATTCCAAGAAACACGCCTCATGTCCCTCACAGTCACGCCCGAAACATTAAAGCAAAGAGCAAGGGCAGTGCAGTGCTTTAACTGCCAGGTCATAGGGCACGTTAACGCTGACTGCGAAATGCCGCCAAAATGCGTCCGCTGTGCGGGGGACCACGCATCCAGGGACTGTACCCGGAAACCGGGGGACCCCCTGATGTGTGCAAACTGCGGAGGCGGCCACACGGCCAGCTACCACGGTTGCCCCGTCCAGAAAAGGGCATGGGACAGAAGACAAGGCAGAATCACCAACGACACCACAGGAAACCAAAACAGGACAAAAACACGCAACACAACAAAAACAACTGAGCCCAGACACCGCAACATCGAGCAAACACTAGAAAAACAAAACACTCCAGGCACCAGACCACACGCCAAAACACAAACACTCACAAACAAAGCCCAAACAGACAGACACAAGTCATACGCGCAAGCTGTAACACCAGAACCCAGCCCCACAAAAACAACAACAGAACCCAAACAACAGGCTCCCAAAATACATGCAAACATAGACGAAAACTCACCCATGACACATTTCACCACAGCCCTCACAGAAGTCATCAAACTGATAGACAGGCTAATGCAGACGATGACACAGAACTTTGAAAAACTGTCCGCCGACATCAGCTCGGCAGTTAGGCCCTCGCAGCAAGTTGCGAAGTCAGGAATCACAAAACCCCACGATGGCTAGGCCAGCTGTGCAGGGACTCAAATTTTGTACGTTTAACGCTAACGGCCTCGTCCAACAGGCACTGGAATTCAAGCAGTTCCTGACGGACGAAAACATTGACGTATGCCTGGTGTCTGAAACTCATCTCAAGCAAGGAGTTCGAGTAAAGGCACCAAACTACCTCAGCTACAGAAGAGACCGACCAACTGCAGGGGGCGGGGTAGCAATCTACATTAAAAGGGGGATTCCGCACCACCAAGTATACCTACCTGACATGAAGCAGTTGGAAACAGTAGCAATCGAGGTAGCGACAACCACAGGTCCGGTAACTGTGGTTGCGGCATACCGACCTCCCACCCGCACCTTAGAGGAAGACGACATCGTAAGACTAGGACAAATCAGAGGCAAGCTCGTAGTTGGGGGCGACCTTAACGCAAAACACACAGACTGGCACTCCAGGTGTGCAAACAGAGCGGGCCGACAACTGAAAAGCATCGCGCGCATCCACCAACTTCATGTGTGGGGCCCTGAGGAGCCCACACATTTCCCCCTGAACGGCAACAGGGCGGACGTCCTCGACATAGCTGTTACGAAAGGTCTCGCAGGTTTCGTGGCTGCGAGTTCACTGAACAAAATGTCATCAGACCACAACCCTGTAATCTTTGAAATCGACGTGGGCGGGTGGCTGCCGCCCACCCAGCGACTACTCACACACAAAAGTACCAATTGGGAACAATTCAAAGAAAGAGTAACAGCAGACTTCACAAACACCCCGCTCCCATTAGACAACATCGAACAAACGCTGAGAAAGTTCACCGACGCGATCCTGCAAGCAGCAAAGGGCGCCACACCCAACCCCCCTCCCAGTCCACCTCCCACCCAGCGATTGCCACCCCAGCTGCTTGCCCAGATTAGGCACAAGAACAGGACCGCGAAGGAATGGAAACTGACGCGAAATCCGATAACCAGGAGGCTGCTCAACCGCCTACAAAGAGAGCTCAAGGTGTCGCTCACTGAGCACAGAAACCAGCAATGGTCGAACCGCCTCACGGCTCTCAAAGTGCAGGACAACAGCCTCTGGCAAGCCACCAAGCAGTTCACTAAAAGACGCGCTAGGATGCCGCCTCTGCATGGCGAGAGAGGACTAGTGTTCAGCGCCCAAGACAAAGCCAACGCACTCGCCGACGTCTTCGAAAAACAATTCACCCCAGCAGAGGCGCAAGACCGAGAACATGAGAGAACAGTCAGAGAACAGCTAACTGCATTTCTCGCAGCAGAAGATGACGTAGCTGACGATATACCTACCTTCTCAACCGAGGAGGTAGCAAAAGCCATCAGATCTCTACCCACAAAGAAAGCCCCAGGTCATGACCTCCTCACCAATGAACTGCTAAAACACCTGCCCCAGCTAGCGATAGAAAAACTGACAGAGATATTCAACGTGATCACGCGAACACAAAAATTCCCGAAGCAGTGGAAACACGCGGAAGTGGTCGCGATCGCTAAGCCTGGAAAAGACCCACTCTTTCCCCAGCACCACCGTCCCATAAGTTTACTCCCCACTCTGAGTAAACTGTACGAGCGCCTCTTATTGGTACACATTGATCAATACATACGTAGAGAAGAAATGCTCCCCCAATTCCAGTTCGGATTTCGCAACAAACACTCAGCACCCCAACAACTAATGAGAGTAGTCGAAGCCGCCACAGACGCCTTCAACCGGAAAGGTTACTGTGGCCTAGTGCTACTCGATGTAGCCAAGGCATTTGACAGTGTGTGGCACACTGGACTACTCTACAAACTCTATACATTAGGGTTCCCTGGCCAAGTCGTTAAGCTACTGCGCAGCTACCTAGCTGATCGTAAATTCTGTGTCAAAGTAGACACTGCCAAGTCAAGAACACGAGCCATACGGGCTGGCGTCCCACAGGGCTCGGTGCTAGGCCCCGTGTTGTACAACCTATACACAGCCGACACACCGACTGCCCCACAGACCCACACAGCCCAGTATGCAGATGACACGGCCTTTTTTGCCACAAGCACCAACAGGACACTTGTAACACGAAGACTACAAAACCTCCTCAACAACACAGAAACATGGGCAAAAAAATGGAGAATAACAATTAACAGTGACAAAACACAAGCAATCATGCTCACACAAAGAAAAGGCAAACGATCCATTACACACCGTCGCAGACAGAACACAACACTCAGGCTCCACAGGCGTGAAATCCCGTGGAATAAAACGGCGAAGTACCTCGGGGTCACTTTAGACCAGCGCCTTACCTGGAGAACGCATATAAGCGATCTCCGGAATAAGGCAAGCGCCAGGTTAAACGAGCTATACCCACTGCTAAACAGCGGCAGCAGCCTCGCAGCGACAACTGGAGTCAGGCTCTACTGCTGTTTAGTAAGACCGATACTCGAGTACGCCTGCCCGGTGTGGGGATATGCAGCTAAGTCGCACATAGCGCGGCTGCAGAGAACACAAAATAGGGCACTGCGACGGGCATTACACGTCCCCTCTCGATTCCCCACGGCAGACACACACGAAGCCGCAGGGATGAAACTGCTAACACAGAGATTCCGAGAACTCGCGACCGCGTTCTACCGAACCGCGCGCAACTCAGAAAACCCCCTCATTAATACACTAGGGAACTACCCCAACAACTCAACAAAATACAGGAGACCAAAAGCAATCCTGGGCTAAACACAAAACATCTAATCACCAAAGCATAAAAAGTTAGGCCAGAACCAAAAGTTAGGGGCATGCCCTGCATGCCATGAATCACCACACAGCCAGCTAGAAGGAAATGTCAGAAGACAATACCCTTCAATGCAGACATTCTCAAGTAGGGGAGAATATTATATATGCAACGACGACCGGCGCCGGCACGCACTCCGCTGCTCGACTCGCTGCGGCTCGCACCGTTTGGGGCGTTGTGCTTTTCTTTCTCGCTTCTTTCGAAACTAGCCCATCGCCATGTCCGGACGCGGAAAGGGAGGCAAAGTCAAGGGCAAGTCAAAGTCCCGCTCAAGCAGGGCTGGGCTCCAGTTCCCGGTCGGCAGAATCCACCGCCTCCTGCGCAAGGGAAACTACGCCGAGCGCGTCGGCGCCGGGGCGCCCGTCTACCTCGCCGCCGTCATGGAGTACCTCGCGGCTGAGGTGCTCGAGCTGGCCGGAAACGCGGCCCGCGACAACAAGAAGACGCGCATCATCCCGCGCCACCTGCAGCTCGCCATACGCAACGACGAGGAGCTCAACAAGCTCTTGTCGGGCGTCACCATCGCACAGGGAGGTGTCCTGCCCAACATCCAGGCCGTCCTGCTGCCAAAGAAGACCGAGAAGAAGGCCTAAAAGAGAGACAGCGCAATCGGCAACCGCCGCGTGCTCCCTTGGCACGCAGCGCGCCATTTGCCGCCTCGGCTCAAAAACAAAACACAATCGGCCCTTTTCAGGGCCACCACACAAACCTACGTCCAAAGCAGAATTCCAGTCGTTCGTCGCACCACTTTTTTTTTTTTTCTCTCTCTCTCTCTTTCTGTGTACGGTTTTTCCTTCTTACACACACAGGCGCCGCCATCTTGTACACACGTACTTGGCCACCTCCTCCACTCCACGCACGCACAGTCTCGCGACCATTAACCAGCACACGTGGCGCACAACAACACACCTCAAAAATAACCCCTCGGCACTCAGCCGCGCCGCAACACACAGCCCATCCACCGACAAGAAGCATACAAGCAAAGAGGGAGGGGAAGGAAGGAGCTCACACAACGCAAGGGCACGCTTCCTTCCCTCCCAACCGCACCGCACACCACGTCAAAAAAACTCCAAACAAAACTAAAAGGCCAAGTAGACTAAAAAGGAAAAGAAAAACCAGCAACACAGACTCTTTCGCACTTTTCAACTTCCGAACACTGTGGTGGCCCTGAAAAGGGCCGTTTTTCAATCTCTCTTTCCTTCCTTCGGTCTCACACCGCCTAACCGCCGAAACCGTACAGGGTGCGCCCCTGCCTCTTCAGGGCGTACACCACGTCCATGGCCGTCACAGTCTTGCGCTTGGCGTGCTCAGTGTACGTCACCGCGTCGCGGATCACGTTCTCCAGGAACACCTTCAGCACTCCGCGCGTCTCCTCGTAGATCAGACCAGAGATGCGCTTCACGCCGCCCCTGCGCGCCAGGCGGCGGATCGCGGGCTTCGTGATGCCCTGGATGTTGTCGCGCAACACCTTGCGGTGCCGCTTGGCGCCACCCTTGCCGAGCCCCTTTCCTCCCTTGCCGCGGCCTGTCATTCTTCTTCTTCAAGCGTCTCAACCACAATAATATAAAAAAACAGAAAGCAAGGCAAGCTCCTCACCCGGCGCTAGCGAGTCGGCTATGGTTGTGGCGCCCAGCGCGCGCGCCGCCCCCCTATATAGACTCTGGGGCCCCGCGGCCCGCCCTCCCCTCCCCCCACCACCGCGCACCGAGGGCATATAAGCGCAGCACCGGGGCGCGCGGGCCCGTTGTCAAGGCAGCACCGGACGCCGTCGCGCACGCATATCCTCCACGCCGCATCCGCATCCGCAGTAGCCATGGCCCGGACAAAGCAAACGGCCCGCAAGTCCACCGGCGGAAAGGCGCCGCGCAAACAGCTCGCCACCAAGGCGGCGAGGAAGAGCGCGCCCGCCACCGGCGGCGTCAAGAAGCCCCACCGCTACAGGCCGGGCACCGTCGCCCTGCGAGAAATCAGGCGCTACCAGAAGAGCACAGAGCTGCTCATCCGCAAGCTGCCATTCCAGCGCCTAGTGCGCGAGATCGCCCAGGACTTCAAGACCGACCTGCGCTTCCAGAGCTCCGCAGTCATGGCCCTGCAGGAGGCCAGCGAGGCCTACCTCGTCGGCCTCTTCGAAGACACCAACCTGTGCGCAATCCACGCCAAGCGAGTCACCATCATGCCCAAGGACATCCAGCTCGCGCGCCGCATCCGCGGCGAGCGCGCCTAAACCCGCACACCGCCAAACAAACAAAACGGCCCTTTTCAGGGCCACTAACGTCTCTCCGTCGCGAGCAAAACTTTGTCGGTCGCAACGACTAGTTCCCCACTCACTCTCCAGTCCAGTCGTCCCACCCCCGGCCCGGCCCGGCGCCGCCGTTTCCAAAAAAAAAAAGCACCGCACCGGCCGAACCAAGTCGCAAGCGTCAATAGCGCCACCCACACAGGCCACGGCACAAAACGTGACGCCCGGAAAGCAAAGCAAAGCAAAAAAGACTATTCCAAAACCACCACCAAGACAAACAAACAAACGCGGCGCAAAATAAATAGGTAAAAAATAATAAAAGTAAAATACACTTTGTGTAACACCAACCGCGCGCCGCCGCCCACGCCCGCCAACGACCCCACAATCCAACCACCGCGGCACGCAAACACCATCCACACATGAAACAAACAAACGCCAGCAAGCAAGACAGACAGACAACAAGGCAACCGACCGACCACGACACGACAATCAACACCTTCCCGACGTGCTTTGATGGCCCTGAGAAGGGCCGTTTTTGTTTTTGTCCGGGACCGCGCGACAGCCTCTGGTTGCGCGCCGGCCACCAGGCGACGGTGTCAACCGCCAACCCTTCCCTGCCCTTTTTACTTCTTCTTCTTGGGCGAAGCCTTCGCCTTAGACGGCGTCGCCGTCGCCTTCTTCGGGCGCGGCGCCTTCGGCTTCTTCGTCGGAACCTTGGCGGCCTTCTTCGCCTTCGACGGCGACTTGGCCTTGGCCGGCTTGGCCGCAGCCGCCTTCTTCGCACCCGCGGGAGCGGCCGACGCCGCAGACGCCTTCTTGGCGGCGCCCGCCTTCCGACCGGTCGCCGCCTTCACGCCGCCAGCCTTCTTTGCGCCGGCCGCACGGGCCCCCTTCTTCTCCTTGCTGGCCGGAGCGGCGCGCTTCTTCTTCGCACCACCACCGCCACCACGAGCCTTGCCGCCCTCGGCCGCCCCGCCGCCGGCGCCGGCAAGCTTGAAAGAGCCCGACGCGCCCTTCCCCTTCGTCTGCACCAGCTCGCCAGCCACGACGGCCGACTTGAGGTACTTCTTGATAAAGGGCGCCAGCTTCTCCGCGTCCAGCTTGTAGTGCGCGGCAATGTACTTCTTGATCGCCTGCAGCGACGACCCGCCGCGCTCCTTCAGACTCTTGATGGCGGCCGTCACCATCTCAGAGGTGCGCGGGTGCGCAGGCTTGGCGCGCGGCTTCTTCGCAGACGACGCAGACTTGGCCTTCTTCGTAGTGCCGGTGGCGGCGGGTGCCGCGGCAGTCTCGTTCGTAGCCGCCTGGTCTGCCATCTTTTGCTTGTTCTCTTTTCTTTTTTCCCCTTGGTTTCGCTTCCTTCTCTCCTTCGACGACGCACAACAGCGAGGGGCGCGCAGCAGAGAATAGCCGCGCACGCGCCTGGCCCAGCCAGTGTCGCGGGCGGGCGCGGACGGCCGAGAGAGCGGCCGCCACTCGGCGCGCCGCCGCGCCGCCGCGCCGCGCCTCCCGCGCTTGCTACCGCCCAACGTCCGACAGCCTGCGCGGAGCAGCCCCCAACCTGCGCCGCAACCACCCGCGCCATTCAAACCACCGAGGATGGGGCTACACACACCGACACCACGGTCGCCAACCAGTCGCCGCGGCGGCGCCGCAAACCACGGCCAAACTGCAGCCACCGCGCGCCACAGCCTGGGTCGGCCCGCCGAGAATCGCCGCCCCCGCCCAAATGCCGCCCCCACAGCCCCAGCCGACGACCCGCCACAATGGCCAAACCTTCGTCAAAACTCCCACACCGTCGCCGCGGCAGCCCGGCCACCGCGGCCGGCGCCACAGCCACACGAGCCGAGTCGTGCGGCGATGACGGCCGTGCACAAACGCACCTCCGCCGCCCCATCGCCTTCCGCCGTTTTCCCGATCGGCCCGCAGCCGTCGGGCCACGGCCGCGGGCCGTCCTCCTCCTCTCGCCTCGCCCGCCAACACCCACAGCCCTTCCAACACATTTTTCTTTTCTTTTTTCTTTTTTTTTTTTTTTTACTTTTTTACGATCGCCGCCTGCGCAACATGGCACCGGCCGACGGAGCGCCAACCCCCCCGCCACAGGCGAAAACAAAACAACGATAAACAAACAAACAAAATAAATTACCAGCCAGCCCCAACTACAGACACACCGAATCTGCCCTCACAGCCGACCTTACACGCCTCAACGTCAAAACAAAGGTGGTTTCTTTCTTTCAACGGTTACCTTACCTTAGGTTACGTCAGGTTAGGCTAAGAAGGCGTCAGGGTTAGGTTAAGCGTTGACGTGACGTCACGTCTTAACGTAGGCGTTAAGCTAAGGTTGCGGTCACGTACGTTAGGTTAAGGCGACTTGGGGGTTGGCCTAAGAGCTTAGGTTAGGTTACGTTACTTTAGGTGGCTGCGTTAAGGGGGGCTTAAAGAAGTTTAGGAGGTTAAGGCGTCGAGGCGGCCGCACCCCCTTAGCTGCTGCGGCTCGGCCACGCCACGCCACGCTTTGGGGGTTCATAAGGTCGCGCGGCGGGTCGTCGGCACGCCGCAAAGGACAAAACTGCAAGACGACGTCGAAAAACAAACAACAGGTAAAAAATAAATAAGTAAAAATAAACGACGCCGACAGGCGGGGATCAGCAGAACAAGCAGATTCCGGAGAGCGAACGAGACACGCACGCACACACACAAACCCCCCCGAGCCGAGAGAGCACAGAGCACCACCACGTGTCGGCCTCCGCTCACCCGACTCGGCTGGGCTGGGCTGGGCTGGGCTGGGCTGGCGGCCGGGCCGGATGCACGTACACGTACGGCTACAGCCACTACCCGTACACAGCCGCTCTTCACGCAACACCAGCCAAATGGCGCGCCCGCGGCTCGTCGCGGTCGCCGTCGCGGTCGCAACGCCACGCCGGCACACTTTCGGCACCACCGTTTTCGCGCGCACCGCAAACAAAACGCAGCCGACACACACAGAGAGAAAAAAAAAAAACACAGAGCGCGAGACGGGCGGCGGCGCACCTTTCGCCAGCCGGCAGGCAATCGACTCGCCCAGTACGACAAACGCGCACGCCACCCCACCCACCAACCAACCAACCAGTCGTCGTCGTCGTCGTCGTCGTCGTCGTCCCGAAATCAAACAAACTCTCAAAAGCACAGCCCCTGCTGCCAACGGACGCAGGCGCCACGCAGCTCCCTTCCCGCCACACTCGATTCGCAGCGCAACTCACCCGGCACACCGTCAAACGACGGGCTGGGCTCGCCGCATCGCCGCAACCTACACACCTTCCCCGCCACGACGCACAGCCCCACCAGACGCCCGTGCCGCAACGACACTACTGCACTACCACTACCGCACTACTCCTCTCGCCCTTGCCATACACGACACAACACGCCAAAAAGTGAAAATCCAAATACAAACAAAAACACCGCCCCCACGACCCAAACACATGCACGGCGCGCCAACACACGCGAGGCAAGGCACGCAGCAAACGGCGTCCCCTCCGCGTCGCGCCATCAACCTACACACACAAGGCAACCAACAACAGCCAGCCAGCCAGCCAGCCAGCCAGCCCCACTCTCACGCCGCAAAAACAGAAAACACACCGAAACCGCCAAACGCCGCACATTCGCGCTTCGCACTTACCACACACCTCTCGGCATCCGTTTCGCACACAACGACGCGACGCACAATACATCATCACGGGCTACGCACGCACACCGCGACCCACTTTCTTACGACGCCCTCGGCAGAGCACACGTGCCCACGCCCACACACAGTCGACACAACGACGCAGCGCGCAGCAGACGCGGCCGCAACACGTACCTCCCCGACGACGCGCCAACACCGCCAGCCACTGCTCACTCGCCCAAGCAACCCGTGCACACAACTGCCACACGCGTCCACCACGCCGCCGCCAACCACCCGCCCGCCAGGGGGCGCTCACGTCCGCGACAACAGCGCGGCACCGCCGGGCCGGGCCGGGCCGGGCCGGGCCGAACCGAGCCGAGCCGAGCCGCCGCCTCCTCTCCACTCGGCACGCCACGTCCTGCTTGCAAAACACATGGCTCGTCCCTCTGTACACACAACGCGCCTGCCTGCGGTCGCCGCCGGCATCTATCTACCTGCGCATCGGAGCCAGGCCGGCAAGCCCACACTTAAATAATGCACTTCACCAGCCAAACAAACCCACTCTTCCTTTCTTTGCACAGCGCATGCAACAGCAGCCCCAGGAGCCGGGCCCGCCGCCAGCGTCTCCTCCTCCTCTGGGCACAGCCAGCCAGCCGTTCCCACCGCCCCGCCCCTGCTCTGCAGAACAAGAAAAAACGAAAAAGTACCAACACACGCACCCAAAGCGTAAGCCAGACAAGACCAGCCTCTCCGAGGCCACACACACGCAAAAAAACAAAAAAACAAAAACACTACAACAGAATAAAATGAAAAAGAAAAAGCAAGCTGTCGCCTCGCCCCCGCCCGTCCCCCCACCCCACCACATTCGCCCCCTCCGCTTGTTTTCCTTTCTACAATTTCCCTCTTTTCCACCCAATATCCCGCCGCGGTTTACGGGCACCGGCCGATTTTGCGCCCGCCCACATGTGTGCCTACTCCCCACCACCATTCCCTCCGCAGCCCGCAGCCCGCAGCCCGCTTTTCCCCCCCTCCCTGCCCACACCACACCACACCACACCACACCGACGGTGCTGACGTCGACACGCACCCAAGACAGGGGCCACGACCGTCTTTTTTCCTGGGCCCATCCCCGCACCGCACCTCCTTCCAATCAACGCTGTGGCGCCTGTGTCCGCGCGAGACGCGTGCGCGCCGCCTCTCTCAACATCCGTCCGCCGTCCGCCGGCCGGCCCGTTTTTCGGCCCCCAGGCCATCCGTCAACCACCACTGCCACTGCCACTGCCCCTGCCCCTGCCCGCCCCGCACCACACCACACACCGCTGCTTGCCCCGGCCGTTGCCACCAAAGGCGCCAACCGCAGCCCGCGCGCGCCAGAAACTACAGGGACCCAGCCGACCGACGAAAATCAGAGCAATTGGCCGGGAGGATCAAAAAGAGAGCTCCGAAAACCACCGTAGCGAGGCGTGGGAGGAAACGTTACGAGAAGCAGAAAGGGACCAGGAAAAATTCTGGAAATTTCTTAAAACTCGTAAACTAAACACGAAACATCTACATCTACATGGGGAAGGAACGACCCCACAGACCGAGCTGAAGCACTGGCGGATTCACTAGAAAAGGCAATTCCAAGCACCAGAAGCGGTAGATGACGAAACTGGTGACCACCAGGAAATGGTACTCAGAAGGGTAAAACCGCATCCTAAGTGCCCCGATCAGAACATCTTTCACAATCCAATAAACGCAGAAACCCCCGTATCTTATCACATCACAAACATACACACATCCTAAGAAGGCATCAGGCCCAGATTCCATCAAACCGCAACTACTACATCACCTACCTCCAGCAACTATCAATTATCTATCTAACATCAATATATAATGCTTGCTTCAGACTAAACTACTTGGAAACAGGCCCGAGTCATCACATTACCAAAGCCAAACAAGGACTTATTATTTCCGCAAAACTATAGGCCAACTTCCTTGGAAAGGTCCTCGGAAAGCTCATTCAAACTGAACTGAAGAAATTCAATTCTTAAAGGATAACAACATAATCATCGCACAACAATTCCGATTCCGCGAAGAACACAGCACCACCCACCAGGTGACCAGACTAGTCGAGCACATATGTCAGGCCAGAAACATTAGACACAGTACTGGAGCAGTCCTGCTTGACATTGGAAAAGCATTCGGATAACGCCTTATCTACAAGCTCCACCAGTACAACTGCCCCATCCACATTATTGCTTCTTTTCTCCGCAACAGAGCATTCTATGTCCATGTACCAGGAGCGGCAAGTAACACTAGATCCATAGAGGCTGGAGTCCCGCAAGGCTCAGTGCTGGGGCCCATTCTCTACTCAATATACACAAACAAACAGCTGGGAGGACACTTGTCACTATTTGCAGACGACACTGCAGTCTACCGCAGCAGTTCTAACCTGCAATATAGAGTCACAAAAATAGAGCAACACCTACAATCCATCCAGAAATGGGCTAACCAATGGAAACAAAAGAAAAAAACAATAAACGCGGAGAAAACCCAAGCAATACAATACGATTCACATTCAAAAAGAATACCTCCTAACCTGCATATACGCCTCAGAAATAACAATCTTCCATGGTCAGGCACAATAAAGTATCTAGGCATCAAGCTGGACAAGAGGTTGACATTTAGAGACCATGTTACACACGTTTGTAACAAGGCTGCAGCAGCAATATTCAGACTGTACCCAATCATCAAAGGAAACAGAATAAATATGCGCGCCAAAAAGAAAATCTTCAAAACCGTCATAGGAACCAGCCATCACTTACGGCTCTGAAAATCTGGTCAATGGCCGCAGACACCAACATAACAAGAGTAAAAAAAAAGGGTGCACAACAAATACTTCAGAATTGCTGCTGATGCCGGCCGGTACCAGACAAACCGAGACATATACACAAACCATAACATACTCAAAATCCCGGAAATCATCCAAAGAAAAATCCATAAAGTTTTTTTTTTTTTTTTTTCCCACCAAACCACGGATTCGAACCACCCACTCATCAGAAATCTGGGACAAAATCCACCCGACCCAAGAACGACATTTCCCATCACGACAAAACACCACAAACTACAACATACCATGATAAACAAAAATAAAATACAAACACCATAACACTCACTCAAACAACAAACATCTACACACACCCAAGAGACCCTATCATCCCATCATTTTGTTACCCAACATAATCAGACAGAAGGCAGGGATCAAGGACAGATCCGGTCCTTCGAGTACAGGGGGTAAAAAAAATACCCATCAGACCAGCTCGCTCTCTCTCTCTCTCTCTCCGTGCCGACGCTGCCCCGCACACGCGTTCGCGCTCGCGTTCGGCCGACACCACACGACAGGTCTTTGGGGCCCCGCCACTGCGCACACGCACGCCTCCTCCTCTTCCTTAGTTCTTTTTCGCTTTTCTTTTCTCCCCCGCCCCCCGCTCTCACCGCCACATCATCCCGCAACCCTTGGGGGATGTTTCCCAACATCAACGCGCCCCAATTCCACTCTCTGCCCGTGCCGCACTCTCCACTTTGCTTCTCCCCGTCCCCTACACACACGACTACCGAAACCCCGGTTGACACACCTTCTCGTAGGACAGGGGTGCGTGCGTGCGTGCGTGCGTGCGTGCGTGCGTTGTCTTGACGGTGACAGCAACAGCAACGGATCCGTCCATCCCATTCCCCCCCCACTCGGTAAAGAACCATGTTCAACCCACACTACACAACAAGGGGGGCACACACGAACGCGAAAGAAAGGGCAGGGCAGGGCAGGGCAGGGCAACTATCTCTTCCTCAGAACCCACATATCACATCAACGAACGGCAGGCCAATTGCGGACTCAGCCGTGTCAGGCAAATCCAACCCAACCAACACCTCCCACGGAAACCCTGACACTGATCCAGCAGTACGTCCACATACATCGCCACACCAAATACGGGTGACGAGTGAGCAACAAATGGAACAATACACAACAAGGCTGACCTAATAAAAACTGCACGTCACGTCATACCTTCCAGACAGACGCAGTTCCGACGGGACGGCGGAACCGTATACGTACCTTTCAGCCACAACAACCGACCGACTGGACACGCCCGCGTCTCCAGCCAGCCAACCACCAGGGCCACACAGCCCGCAAGTTTCAGCGTCAACACTTCTTAACGTACGTTGCAAACTTTTCAAAACATTGCCACACACACACCACGAAAAGCGTCAACCTCTCTCACACTGGATACACTCAACACTTTTTGTCGGCGGAGCTTGAGGCCAACGGTTGACACACCCCCACCGGCCACACAGGTTTCCCTTTGAAAATTGCAGTGACGGAGGAGACGCGGCATTACGAGAGGGTTGTTTCCGAGAGCGCGAGCTGGACGGAGCTGCGGCGCCGCCGCCGAGGGGTAACGAACGCACGCGATGCCGCATGACAGCCCATCACCCAAAGTTTCACCCACAACTGCACACGTCGCACCCCCTTTTCGCGCCATACTAGTGTCGATCGTCAATTACAGCTCACGGTGTTCGCATTTGCCACTTGACGGGGGGGGGGAAAAGAAAACAAAACAAACATCTGACACGCCATGTGTTTCTCTCTCTCTCTGTTATATCTAGGTCATTGGGCAGCCACTGTAAAAAAAAAAAAAAAAAAAAAAAAATATTTTTACGACATGGTTGGGTAAGTGATTTAAAGACAACAATTGTGGGTCACACACCATAGACCATTTCGATAGTGTTCTTGTTCTTCTCTTTTTCCTTTTTTTATCGCTCAATTGAAATAAAACCTGGTGATGATGCAATGCTGCGATATGGCACAACCGTCGTCCATTGTACACAACTCGGGAACAAAAAGAAACCAATTCAGGGAACGTTCGTTCCTTCACAACGTTTCTTTCAACGCACTTGGTCTTTACCATCCTGTATATTCAACACACATTTCCTTTCATCAAACTAGGGCATTTCCATAACAGTTTGTTTCCGTTTCTGTGAGCACAATACTGCTTCTTCGACGTCATTTCACCATCTTAACTAGAGACAGACAACAAAATAGGAAAACAGGCCTTGAGAACCCCGTCCACCAAATTTCAGTTAGCACGGCATCCAAGATTCTTTTCCGGGGAGTGCAGTGCAGCTGACGCTGCTCAGACCATATACCGTCGCCAGTCTCACTCAACTCTTGCGCATTCCACCATTCTACGCTACGTGACAATGCAAAAATGAATGAATCAAACCCGCCCAGAGAGCGTCTTGTGCGAGGGGACACACGATATAGAGAACAACAAAACACACAGGGGACACCACCACAGTTGGAGAGAACGTTTCCACCACGGCAGCCGCGCCGTTACGCGCTTTTTTTTTTTTTTTTTTTTTTTTTTTTTTTTTTTTTTTTTTTTTCCTCCCCCCCACTGCACACCTCCGACACCACGGGAACGTTCACCGTCCCGTTGCCCTACACTGGCGTTTCTTTTCAACCCCCCACCCTATTCCTCGCTCCCCGGACATTCGACCGATCACAAAGTGCAACCTCTCGTTACCGTCGGGTGCCCCTCTTCATCCCCGGGGCGCCAACAACAAAACAAAAACACCACCGACGCCGTCGTCTCGCGTCACCTCACTCAACTGAGCGGAAAATACACGTACATCCAGAATGACGACACCGCCTCCACAAACAAAAACCAGACGTCAGACGTCAGGTCGAAAGAGGGCACCGTACGTCGTGGCGCGTGGTCTCCTAACTCACCTCGCGCGTACAAATACAATACAATGCAATGCGTGTCACCTCACGTTCACACACACCTCCACGCTCCACTTTTACGTCGCCCAACCAACCAACTAACTTAACGCACCCGCTCGGCGTAGAAGCAGCTGTAGGCGGCAACGTGTTTCTCACCCTCGCCACCAACGGTGTGACATCCGACAGTCGCGGTTTGCTTTCCGTTCCACACCTCCGGCCATACCATACAAAGGGGACAAAAAAAAAAAAAAAATATATCAAACAAGCCAACTCCAGCGATCCGCCCCCCTAACACCAACACGTCTCGAAACACCCACGCCCACGACCCGGCTGTGGCTAAAGTGCGTATCCCAACGTCACACCAAAACCAAAGGCGCCGGCGCCGCACCACACCACAAGCTACAGCTACAGCTGTGCCGCCCGTCCACCCGCTCACAACAACAACAACAACAACAATTCCGCCCTTCCCGCAAAGGCATTTTGGTGGCCCTGAAAAGGGCCGTTTTTTTTTTCTTTTCTTCGCCGCGCCGCGGACGAGCCTCCCATTTCCAAGAGCCACCTCCTTACTTGGAGCTCGTGTACTTGGTCACCGCCTTCGTGCCCTCGCTCACCGCGTGCTTGGCCAGCTCGCCAGGCAGCAAGAGCCGCACAGCGGTCTGGATTTCGCGGGACGTGATGGTCGAGCGCTTGTTGTAGTGCGCCAGGCGAGAAGCCTCGGCCGCAATGCGCTCGAAAATGTCGTTCACGAAGCTGTTCATGATGCTCATCGCCTTCGAAGAGATGCCCGTGTCAGGGTGCACCTGCTTCAGCACCTTGTAGATGTAGATGGCATAGCTCTCCTTCCTCTTGCGCTTCTTCTTCTTGTCGCCCTTCGAAATGTTCTTCTGCGCCTTGCCAGCCTTCTTGGCGGCTTTCCCGCTAGTCTTGGGCGGCATCACGAACAAACAGGCAGGCAGGCACGCGCAGTCAGTCAGTCAAGCGCTCCGCTCCAGTCAGCGTCTCCCCACACAGTGGCACCCGCCGCACGCCGACGCCGCACCTTTACCAGCTCGCCCTGCTGCGGCCGCCGACCAATGGGGCGCGCGCGCAACCGGCCGCCGCACCCGAGCCCATAAAGGACCCCCACCCCGCCGGCGCCGGCATACGCTGAGCAGCAGCCGGTGCGAACGCACGCGTGTTATGCTACGCTAGTTCCACCGACCGCGCTGACTGTGAAGCCTTAGGAACCTCGCTTGCGAGGAACACTGCGGGAGCACTTGGTGAAATTCCTCGTGTAAGCCCCGAGTGAGAAGTGTCCCGGTTGTGTTCTTATTAGGACGCAAACGGGCCTTGTAGGGCCAGCGGGTTAAATTAGAGTTGCACAAGGCGGCACCCTGAGCTTTTTAGCGCCAGCGGGACCCGTTGAGCAAATCGTCGTTGTGCCCAGCGAGTTGGAGCAGCGCCTTGGGAGTCGTAGCAGTTACTACTGCCGCGACGCGAGGCGCGTCTTCTTGTTGCCGCGGGCCGGTTTTCCGGCCGGATCGAGCGCCACAGCTGCCGCAGGGAATCTCCCTGCCCCCCCGAGAGTTAGGGCAATTGCGTGTCAGGGCCTGGAAGACGACCAGATCCGCAAGGAACTGCTCGCCGGCCAGTATACCCGCGCACGTCAGGCATTAGGGCTGAGTGTTGGCCGGAAACGTGTAACGGTGACAACAAAGGCCGCACTCAGCAATCACTTGGCAGCCCTTGACTTTGCCGCCCCCACACCGCGTATAGACATGGAGGACTCGGTGGAAATCGATGTCAGGAGAGCAGGGACGAGCTTCACAGTGGAAAGGAGGGACCACAGGGGACTGGGCACCATACTACGCAACCCACTAATACAAAATGTGCTTCCACACCTCGACCCAGAAGACGAGAGAAAACTGATGCAGGCGGTCGTGCGAACAGAAAAACGTAGGGAAATGAGGAGAATGGAGCAAAAAAGGGAACAGATAAAACAGGAGACCAAATTCATCAGGGAAATAGGCAGGAAAGCAGACAGGAAAATTCTCCCAAAGACGACAGCCAAACTGCTCGTCAGGGAGAAAAGAAAGCGCGCGAAGTCACCCAAGCGCAAACCCGGAACATCAGAGCCTCTCCCCCTACTATTTGATTCACACCCGACCACAGATACGGCGGACGAAGCTGCAGAGACGGCCACTCCAGGCGCAAGCAACGCATCTGCGGGAGAAACGATCGTGACGGACGAGTCTCCCGCAGAAGCGTCAACGCCAGCAGTAACAACAAACGAAAATCCCAAACCTAGCACGTCCTCCCTAGTACAAGACACTACACACGACACGCAAGACGCACCACCCACGAACTCGCCCCAGAGCCCAGAGCCGGCACACGCAAACGTCACCGCAGCAGCCGAGCACGCGCCCGCCACAGCCGAGGAGCCGGAAGCTAACGGTACCTTCGAGCTGGCGCGGCGCACGGCCAAGGTCAAGCCGCCACCAGCCGCGGCCGGCACTGCCTGCGCCACAAGCAACAAATACGACGCGCTCGATGAAGACGCGCAAACACCCCCAGCCCCACCACCACCAAAGACACAACAAAACACGCAACATCCCAAACATGAAAGACTACCACCCATAGTCGCCACGTATCCAGACACATACAAAAAAATGTACGATCTTATCACTGCCGCCATAGGCGACGAACGCTTCCACGCAAAATCTGCCGGCGGTGATAAGATCAAAATCACACTGAAAACGATAGACGACTACAACACAACAAAAAACACATTAAAACAACACCATATACCGCACTACACGTACCCCACAGGCGCACAAAAGACTTTGAAAGTCGTCTTAAGAGGCTTCCCCACACGCACCGACCCCGCCGACATCAAGGACGCCATAACGGCGAAAGGATACGACGTAAGGTCGGTGCGCAAACAGGGCTCGAACAACAGAGACCCACTGTATTGTGCAACGTTAATCGACACACCACAGCATCGGAAGTTGTTCCAGGAAACCCGACTAATGGGCCTTGAAATAACGACCGAACCACTGAAACAAAGAGCTAGAGCACCACAGTGCTTTAACTGTCAAGTGATCGGCCACGTAAATTATTACTGCGACATGCCGCCACGCTGCGTGCGATGCGCTGGAGGCCACGCGTCCAGGGAGTGCAAAATGCCACCCCAGGACAAGCCAAAATGCGCTAACTGCAGCGGCGCCCACACGGCCAGCTACCAAGGCTGTCCAGCACACAAAAGAGCCAAGGCCCGACAAACTGGGCAGATCACAAACACAAAAAACGTAAAACAAGCACAAACACGTAACAACACCAAAAAACCATCCAACACCACTCAAAACACGCAAATAGAAGACACCAAAACAAAAACACGAAACAAAGAGAAAGACGACAACACAAACACGCAAACACCCGGCACAAGCACACGAACACAGGACGCTACAAGATCCTATGCAAGAGCAGTATCCCCCGCACAGACCCCCAAAGCAGAAACAACAAAGCCAGCAACAACAACACAAACAAGCAACTCACAAGACACACCAATACACCACTTCTCCCAAGCCCTGACGGAAGTAATCAAGCTCATGGACAAGCTGATGCAGACCATGACAAAAAACTTCGATAAATTATCCGCCGAAATTTCATCGGCAGTTAGGCCCTCGCAGCCCACTGCGACAACAAGTGTCACAACACCTCATCATGGCTAGGCCAGCAATTCAGGGTTTTAAACTATGCACGTTTAATGCCATGAGCCTCTTCCCCCAGGGTCTAGAATTCAGACAATTCCTGGCGGAAGAAGAAATAGACATATGCATGGTGCAGGAGACCAACCTGAAACCGGGAATCAGAGTTTCTGCACCAAACTACCTCTGCTACAGACGAGACCGACCAACTGCAGGGGGCGGGGTAGCAATATACATAAAAAGGGGGATTCCGCACCACCAGATTCATACGCCAGAAATGACACAGTTGGAAACAGTAGCACTAGAGGTACAGACATCCACAGGTCCGGTAACTGTGGTGTCAGCATATCGACAACCCAACACCCACAGGTTAGTTAAAGACGACATCGTCAAATTAGGACAAATTGGAGGCAAGCTGATACTTGGAGGAGATCTTAACTCCAAGCACTCTGACTGGAACTCCAGGAGGACGAACCAAGCTGGCCGACAATTAAAAAGCATCGCGCGCATCCACCACATGCACGTATGGGCCCCAGAGGAGCCCACACACTTTCCCAGAAATGGGAATAACCCGGACGTAATCGACGTAGCAATCACCAAAGGTCTCGCAGGATTCGTGACGGCGATTTCACTAAATAGAATGTCGTCTGATCACAATCCTGTTACATTCGAGATTGACGTGGGCGGCTGGCTACCGCCAATCCAGCGCCCAACCTCGTACAAACGCATCGATTGGGAAAAATTTCAAACACATGTAATGGAAGAATTCACCAACACCCCGCTCCCGACAGAGGACACCGAACAAACGCTGAGTAGTTTCACCGACACGGTCCTCCAAGCAGCTCAGGGCGCAACACCAGAACCCCCAACCCTTCCACCCCCCACACAGCGACTGCCACCCCAGCTGCTTGCCCAGATTAGGCACAAAAACAGGACCGCGAAGGAATGGAAACTTACGCGAAACCCGGACACCAGGAGGCTGCTCAATAGATTACAGAGAGAACTTAAGGTCGCGCTCACTGAGCACAGAAACCAGCAATGGTCAAACCGCCTTACATCTCTCAAAGTGCAGGACAACAGCCTTTGGCAAGCAACTAAGCAGTTCACCAAAAGACGCGCAAGGATGCCGCCTCTGCACGGCGAGAGAGGACTAGTGTTCAGCGCTCAAGACAAAGCCAACGCACTCGCCGACGTCTTCGAGAAGCAATTCACACCAGCAGAGGCGCAGGACCACGAACATGAAAGAATGGTCCGCAGACAACTAACCGCATTTCTGGCAGCAGACGATGACGTCGATGAAGTTCCACCTACCTTCTCAACGGAGGAGGTAGCGGTAGCCATCAAATCACTGCCCAACAAGAAAGCCCCAGGTCACGATCTCCTCACCAATGAACTGCTTAAGCACCTGCCCCAGCTAGCGATAGAAAAACTGACAGAAACGTTCAATGAAATCACGCGATCACAAAAATTCCCGAAACAGTGGAAACACGCGGAAGTGGTCGCGATCGCTAAGCCTGGAAAAGACCCCATCTTTCCCCAGCACCATCGCCCCATAAGCTTACTCCCAACGCTGAGTAAGCTGTATGAGCGCCTCCTCTTAGTGCACATTGACAGGCACATAAAAAGAGAGAACATGCTCCCCAAATTCCAGTTCGGATTTCGCAACCAACACTCAGCACCCCAACAACTCATGCGAGTGGTCGAAGCCGCCACAGAAGCCTTTAACCGGAAAGGCTACTGTGGTCTAGTACTGCTAGACGTAGCCAAGGCGTTCGACAGTGTGTGGCACACTGGACTACTGTACAAATTGTACACATTAGGTTTCCCTGGCCATGTCGTTAAGCTCCTGAAGAGCTACCTAGCCAACCGCACATTTTGTGTCAAAGTGGACACTGCGAGGTCCTCGAAACGCACCGTCAGGGCCGGAGTACCACAGGGCTCGGTGCTAGGCCCAGTACTGTATAACCTATACACGGCCGACACACCGTCTGCCCCACAGACCCATACAGCCCAATACGCCGACGACACGGCATTCTTCGCCGTCAGTACAAATAGGAGGGTGGTTACAGCGAGACTCCAAAACATACTACATCAGACAGAAGCCTGGGCCAGGAAATGGCGAATAACAATAAACGGGGAGAAAACACAAGCATTGATGCTCACCCAAAGAAAAGGCAAACGAAACCCTGCCCACCGCCTACGTGACAACAGACCACTAAGACTGCACAGACGTGACATCCCATGGAGGGCCACGGCCAAATACCTGGGTGTCACCCTTGACAAAAGACTGACTTGGCGCACACACATCGAAGACATTAGGAGGAAGGCCAGCGCCAGACTCAACAACATTTACCCCCTCCTCAACATTGAAAGCAGCTTGGCGGCAACTACAGGAGTAAGGCTGTACTGCACGCTTGTCCGCCCTATCATTGAGTATGCCTGCCCAGTCTGGGGCTATGCAGCCAAATCTCACCTGCTGAGGCTGCAGAGAGTACAAAATAGAGCACTCAGACGGGCAATTCATGTCAGGACGCGCTTCCCCACTGCAGACACCCATGAAGCAACGGAAGTGAAAGCACTAAATGAAAGATTCAGAGAACTCGCGGTAGCATTCTACCAAACCGCGAGTCACTCTGAAAACGACCTGATAAATAACCTCGGGAATTATCCCACCGATAATCTCAAATACAGGAGGCCAAAATGCATCCTACACTAAAAAACGATTAATAATCAAACACCAACAGACAACAGTGGTTTATTAAAATTCGCATTAAAAGTTAGGCCAAAATCAAAAAGTAAGGTGCATGACAAATGCAAAAACGAAGAACATACTTGTTTGGAGCAAATGTCAAAGGACAACAAACCTCCACCACAAGACTGCTCAAAGTCCGAGCATGTCAAAATATGCGAAACGACCGGCGCCGGCACGCACTCCGCTGCTCGACTCGCTGCGGCTCGCACCGTTTGGGGCGTTGTGCTTTTCTTTCTCGCTTCTTTCCAAACTAGCCCATCGCCATGTCCGGACGCGGAAAGGGAGGCAAAGTCAAGGGCAAGTCAAAGTCCCGCTCAAGCAGGGCTGGGCTCCAGTTCCCGGTCGGCAGAATCCACCGCCTCCTGCGCAAGGGAAACTACGCCGAGCGCGTCGGCGCCGGGGCGCCCGTCTACCTCGCCGCCGTCATGGAGTACCTCGCGGCTGAGGTGCTCGAGCTGGCCGGAAACGCGGCCCGCGACAACAAGAAGACGCGCATCATCCCGCGCCACCTGCAGCTCGCCATACGCAACGACGAGGAGCTCAACAAGCTCTTGTCGGGCGTCACCATCGCACAGGGAGGTGTCCTGCCCAACATCCAGGCCGTCCTGCTGCCAAAGAAGACCGAGAAGAAGGCCTAAAAGAGAGACAGCGCAATCGGCAACCGCCGCGTGCTCCCTTGGCACGCAGCGCGCCATTTGCCGCCTCGGCTCAAAAAACAAAACACAATCGGCCCTTTTCAGGGCCACCACACAAACCTACGTCCAAAGCAGAATTCCAGTCGTTCGTCGCACCACTTTTCTCTCTCTCTCTCTCTCTCTCTTTCTGTGTACGGTTTTTTTTTTTTTTTTTTTTTTTTTTCCTTCTTACACACACAGGCGCCGCCATCTTGTACACACGTACTTGGCCACCTCCTCCACTCCACTCCACGCACGCACAGTCTCGCGACCATTAACCAGCACACGTGGCGCACAACAACACACCTCAAAAATAACCCCTCGGCACTCAGCCGCGCCGCAACACACAGCCCATCCACCGACAAGAAGCATACAAGCAAAGAGGGAGGGGAAGGAAGGAAGGAGCTCACACAACGCAAGGGCACGCTTCCTTCCCTCCCAACCGCACCGCACACCACGTCAAAAAAAACTCCAAACAAAACTAAAAGGCCAAGTAGACTAAAAAGGAAAAGAAAAACCAGCAACACAGACTCTTTCGCACTTTTCAACTTCCGAACACTGTGGTGGCCCTGAAAAGGGCCGTTTTTCAATCTCTCTTTCCTTCCTTCGGTCTCACACCGCCTAACCGCCGAAACCGTACAGGGTGCGCCCCTGCCTCTTCAGGGCGTACACCACGTCCATGGCCGTCACAGTCTTGCGCTTGGCGTGCTCAGTGTACGTCACCGCGTCGCGGATCACGTTCTCCAGGAACACCTTCAGCACTCCGCGCGTCTCCTCGTAGATCAGACCAGAGATGCGCTTCACGCCGCCCCTGCGCGCCAGGCGGCGGATCGCGGGCTTCGTGATGCCCTGGATGTTGTCGCGCAACACCTTGCGGTGCCGCTTGGCGCCACCCTTGCCGAGCCCCTTTCCTCCCTTGCCGCGGCCTGTCATTCTTCTTCTTCAAGCGTCTCAACCACAATAATATAAAAAACAGAAAGCAAGGCAAGCTCCTCACCCGGCGCTAGCGAGTCGGCTACGGTTGTGGCGCCCAGCGCATTTTAATATAGGATGGGGCCCCTCCACGCCCGCACCAACGTGGTGACCAAACCAAAAGTTCTACTGTCACCTCCGTATAACATGTTAGTTTTTAGAATCAAGAGTCACAGGATGCAGGCTGTGATGTTATCCATGCGTCTGGGTAAGATTACTCATTTACATGGTCCATCAGGAGATAGAAGTGGTCGAAAGCGATTGAAGGGTAGCGGTTTTTAAGGGCAGAGGGAAAAAAGTGCCAAGGCAAGCGCCAAGGGAAAAAAACCTCTGCGATAGTAGGACGGGTAGTAAGGGCAGTAGCGGATTACTAGCTGCGACAGCGCATGCAAGGTGTGGTTATGTTAGTGCGAGGTATCGTGCATCGTTACCGTTGTCGTTGCTGGCGTTCGTTCCAGGATCTGCTGCTGCTGCGTCCCTGAAACATGACATTGTCATCATATATTAGTGGGCGATCGGTCGTAGATCAGCTCACAGTGTGGGGGGTGTGTGTGGCTGGTTTGCGTGCTGTGTGCAGTACGGTTTCCCTGCAGTTGCCGGTATTTCGGCGGGTTAATCATCTGGGGTTGCCAGTAGTAGCTGAGTTGCAGGGGCTCGCCAGTACTGTCATGTTAGCGTGCTATGGACCATAGATGTTTAGTTTCGTGCTAATAGTGTTTTTGGTCTATTATGTTTCCATCTATGGTTGTGGTCGTAGTTACCCAGAGAAAGAATAAACGGGTTACGCGACTGTCTCGTGTTTCTGTATAGTCGTGTGGAGAGTTTTTGGAATACCTGCAAGATAGTATCTAGCCGATATTCCCGGTGAAGGTCCGCGGTGCGCGTGTAGCGCGGAGCGTTGCTTATGATTCTGAGTACTTTGTTCTGTATGAGCTGCAGACGGCGCACACGTGTGGGCGCAGCGTATCCCCAGACGGGAGCAGCATACGTCATCAGAGGTCTGATAAGTGTGGTGTACATGGACCTGGACACCCTCCTATTCAGTGTGCTACGCCTGTTAAGCATAGGGTAGAGTTGTTTGAGCCTCGCGTTTGCTTTGTTGGTCACGTGTTGGATGTGGTCCCCCCAGAGTAGTTTCCGGTCCAGCCAGACACCGAGGTATTTGACCTTCTCTCGGAAACGTATTGGGCGTGCGTGTAGTGTTATTTGATTGCAGTGTTGATGTTTGCGCAGTTGTTTCGGTCTTCTGGTGAACAGAACGGCTTCGCACTTGTCGACGTTTACTCTAACACGCCACTTCACCAACCAGGGCTCTGCCGTTCTGAGTGCGGTCTGTAGTCGTGAGTTAATGTTAGACGGCTTCCAATCTTGCGCTAGGATGGCAGTGTCATCCGCGTAGATTGCCATCGTCGTGTTATGTGTATCTGGGAGGTCGTTAATGTAGAGGTTAAACAGTAAGGGCCCTAGGATGCTTCCTTGGGGTACCCCTGCCTGTATACCGTGTCGTGTTGATTGTTTGCCCTGCACGTCAGTGTTGAAACTCCTGTCCGTGAGATATGAGTGTATGAGACGTACGAGCCCGTCGGGAAACCCTGCGTCGTTTAGTTTGCGTATGAGGCCGTTGTGCCATAGACGATCGAAAGCCTTCTCGATGTCCAGGAACACCGCACCAGTTGCTTTGTTCATGTTGTATCCGTGTGTGATGTATTCGACGACGCGGAGGAGTTGTTGTGTTGTCGAGTGGTGATTCCTGAAGCCGAATTGCTCCGGCCTCAGGGTGTCATTTGTGATGCAGTGCCTAGTGAGTCGTTTTAGTATTACCTTCTCAACAATCTTGCTGAGCGCGCTCAGCAGGCTGATGGGTCGGTAATTTTGTGGGAGGGAGTGGTCTTTCCCCGGCTTCCTGAACATCAGGACCTTGGCCGTCTTCCAAAAGGCGGGGAAGTGTTGGTGTTTGAGTATGGCATTCGTGATGTGCGTGAGATAGTCTATTGCTTTATCCGTGAACTCCTGGAGGACACGGTTTTGAATGCCATCGTGACCAGGGGCCTTCCTAGCAGTGGTATGCATGATGGCCCATTTCACTTCAGCTGTGCTAGCCTGGCGGATGTTGTTGCGCGCTGGTTGGGCCAGGATGCGAGTGACCTCCTGGTCTGTTGCAAGTGTGAACACTGGATCTGACGGATCCATGTTCGGTGTGAATGACGCTGCAAGTGTGAGGGCCATCAGTTCAGCTTTTTCTTCCGCAGAATATGCCGGTCCGTCAGGCCCTTGTAGTGTGGGTGTGTAATGTTTCTCCCTGGTGAAGTGTCGGGCCATCTGCCACACGCCAGGTCGCGTGGTGTCTAGCCCTGCGAGTTTTTGGTCCCACTGTTGTGTTTTAAATGTTTGTATTTTTTCCCGGATTATTCCCTGGAGCCTGTTAATGTGCCGTTTGAAGTGCTGGCGCCTGGTACGCTGCCAATACCTCCTGAGGCGGTTCCTCATTGAGATAAGGCCCAGGATCTCCTGGGGCAGGGCAGCACTGTAATGTTGTGGTGTGCGGATTGGTATGGTGCCGGCTATTGCGTCTTGGACGGCGTTTGTAAGGGTTTCAACAGCATCATCTATTTGGGCTGTCTCATTAATTGCGTGGGTAGGTGGGATGTGACTGTCGAGTGTTTCCTTGAACAATGTCCAATTCGCGCGCTTGTAGTCGAGCATCCTGCGTTGGTCGATGTGCTGCAGTGTTTCTTCAATGTACAGCATAACAGGTTGGTGATTTGAGGGCAGATCGTTTTCAACAGCAACGTTGAGTGTCGTTGTTATGCCCTTGATGAGGGCCATGTCTAACACGTCTGGCCTGTGTCCCCTCCGGTAGGGAATGTGCGTCGGTTCGGTCGGCGCTAGTGTAATGTAGTTTCGTCCTAGCGCGTGTTCATATAGTTTTTTGCCGTTGGAGTTTCGTATACGTGAATTCCAGTCTGGGTGTTTCGCGTTAAGATCTCCAGCGGCTATTACGCGCGGTGATATGTTGAGTATAGTGCTGATGTCGCGTGTCACTATGTTCTTAGGACTGTTGTATACTGACACCAGTGTGGTATAGGCTCCGTTGAACTTGACCCTGACGGCGGTTGCCTCTAATTTTTCAAGTTCAGGGAGCACTATGTTTGTGTGTTCGATGTCTTTGTGTATAATGATGGCCGTTCCACCGAAACCAGAGCCGTCCGGTCGGTCGGTACGATAGACGCAGTAGCTGGTAAAGTTTAGGTGGTTGTGCGGTTTGAGTTTAGTTTCGCTCAGTAGTGCGATAAGGATGCCCTTACGCTCCATGAACGCGGCAAGTTCCGCCCTTTTGTTGTTGATCCCGTCTGCATTCCAGAACAGGATCTGTGATAGTGTCCGGTTGTTTGCGAAGGGGGCCGGGTGTGGCGTATTATCCATGTAGGGATGGGAACAGTGTGGTGAGAGCTGTTTGTATGGCAGTCCAGTACTGTCCGGGTTGGGCAGACATGAGCTGTGTGAACAGTGTAGTGATGACCGCGAAGATCCTGGCGAAGATCTGTTGGGTCGTATGCTGGGGGAATAGTGTTTCCATTATTCCCCCTTGTGTTGTGTTTGTGTTGTGCGTGTCGGCCTGTGGCTTGTTTGTGGTGTTAGCGGCCGCTGGTGCGGGTGTTGGCGTTGTGTGTGGGCTGGCGCTTGTGTTGCTGCTGTGTGCTGCAGTCTGTGGTGCCTGTGTTACAGGTGTGGTGATGGGCGGAGTAGTGTGTGTGCTGGTGTCACTGGCTTGCTGACTGTGTGTCTGCGTTTCCGTGTTCTGTTGTTGTCGAGTGGTTTGTTGTGGCGATCTTGTGTACCCGTTCCTGTTCCCTTGAGGTCGCCTACGCCTTCTCTGGGTTTTCGGTTCTGGGGGTCCTTGTGTGGGTGCGTCTTCCTGTGCGGTCTGCGTGGTTTCGCATGCCGTGGCCTCAGGGAGTGGGGTCGTGTTGTTTTGGGGAGGTGGTGTTGGAACCGGTGTGGTCGATGTGTTTTTAGTTGGCTGAGACGGTTGTATTGTTGTCGCAGCGGTTGTGTTTTGTGCGTGTGATGGGCGCGGAGGTTCCGCCGCCCGCACCGCTCCTCCAGGGCTCGTAGCCATGGCGAACGTTACACCGTTCCTGACAGGGTTTGGTGCGGGCCTTGGACGTGGTATGGCGCTGAGTCCTCTGGATTGTTGTGTTTTACGCCTCTGCGCCTCTCTGTATACGTCGCAGCCCCTGTAGTTGGCCGCATGGCCTTGACCACAGTTGGCGCAACGGCGTGCGTTTTGTTGTGCTTGTGTACAAGCGTTGGATGCGTGTTTGCCAGCGCATCCGCGGCAACGGGGTGCCAGGCGACAGCGAAAGGCCGAATGACCGAATCGCTGGCAGTTGTTGCATTGTTGGGGGACGAGTGGTGGTTCATATAATTCTACCCTTACGTCCATCCGCAGAAGGCTTTTTATCTGCAGAAGGCCGCGGGAGGCAGCCGTATCGGCCATCTCGACCAGGTAGTGTGGTAGGCGGGTGTGTGTGCGGAAGCCCGTCATCCGGTTAGCACTTCGGCAGTCGTAACCAAGGAAGTTGAGCGCCGCTTGAACTGTTTTGTTTGGTGTGCTGGGGTCCACTCCCTTGACCACGTACAGCTGTGTCCGCTCTTCAGCCGTTCTGTACGTGTAGTGCTCGATCCCCTGTTCTTTGAGGAAGAACAGGAGATCTTTGTACTCTGTGTTAGTAGCCACGTACAGTGAGGCCCTATCCCCAGAGTATTTAGTGTGGAGCGTGCAAGGTGTGTGCCTCGCTTCGAATGTGGTGTTGAGGACGCTAAGGTCCCCATAGTTCTGTATTACGACTGGGGGAAAACCAGTCTTTTGTTGTGCGGGCGTAGCTGCGGTTTGTGTATTTGAGTTATTACTGACCGCAGGTCGGTTCGTGTTGGTTATAGTGTCTGTGTTCCTAGCCGGAAGTGTGTGTTTCGGTGTAGGCAGCAACGCCTTTCGGCTGCCTAGCGAGTTTGGTTGCTCGCATGTACCTCTTGTGTTTCTGCGTTTGTGTGATGGGCCCTCCACCTGCCAGGGCCCGGTGTAGTGTTGTTCTGTGTCCTCGTCCGCCGCCGCTGATTCCGCCACTGGAGTCAGCAGCGACAGCGGGACGGTCGTGCAGGAGTCACCAGTAGCAGGCGAGTGAAGCGTGATGTGAAGCGTGGTGCGCTTCGGTGTGTCGTTTGCGCCGCAAAGGTCGGTTATCAGCCGACGTTGGTCCAGCAGTTCCTGCGCTTGCTGCGCGATCTGCCGATCCTTGTGGCGCCCAGCGCGCGCGCCGCCCCCCTATATAGACTCTGGGGCCCCGCGGCCCGCCCTCCCCTCCCCCCACCACCGCGCACCGAGGGCATATAAGCGCAGCACCGGGGCGCGCGGGCCCGTTGTCAAGGCAGCACCGGACGCCGTCGCGCACGCATATCCTCCACGCCGCATCCGCATCCGCAGTAGCCATGGCCCGGACAAAGCAAACGGCCCGCAAGTCCACCGGCGGAAAGGCGCCGCGCAAACAGCTCGCCACCAAGGCGGCGAGGAAGAGCGCGCCCGCCACCGGCGGCGTCAAGAAGCCCCACCGCTACAGGCCGGGCACCGTCGCCCTGCGAGAAATCAGGCGCTACCAGAAGAGCACAGAGCTGCTCATCCGCAAGCTGCCATTCCAGCGCCTAGTGCGCGAGATCGCCCAGGACTTCAAGACCGACCTGCGCTTCCAGAGCTCCGCAGTCATGGCCCTGCAGGAGGCCAGCGAGGCCTACCTCGTCGGCCTCTTCGAAGACACCAACCTGTGCGCAATCCACGCCAAGCGAGTCACCATCATGCCCAAGGACATCCAGCTCGCGCGCCGCATCCGCGGCGAGCGCGCCTAAACCCGCACACCGCCAAACAAACAAAACGGCCCTTTTCAGGGCCACTAACGTCTCTCCGTCGCGAGCAAAACTTTGTCGGTCGCAACGACTAGTTCCCCACTCACTCTCCAGTCCAGTCGTCCCACCCCCGGCCCGGCCCGGCGCCGCCGTTTCCAAAAAAAAAAAAGCACCGCACCGGCCGAACCAAGTCGCAAGCGTCAATAGCGCCACCCACACAGGCCACGGCACAAAACGTGACGCCCGGAAAGCAAAGCAAAGCAAAAAAGACTATTCCAAAACCACCACCAAGACAAACAAACAAACGCGGCGCAAAATAAATAGGTAAAAACAATAAAAGTAAAATACACTTTATGTAACACCAACCGCGCGCCGCCGCCCACGCCCGCCAACGACCCCACAATCCAACCACCATCCACACATGAAACAAACAAACGCCAGCAAGCAAGACAGACAGACAGACAACAAGGCAACCGACCGACCACGACACGACAATCAACACCTTCCCGACGTGCTTTGATGGCCCTGAGAAGGGCCGTTTTTGTTTTTGTCCGGGACCGCGCGACAGCCTCTGGTTGCGCGCCGGCCACCAGGCGACGGTGTCAACCGCCAACCCTTCCCTGCCCTTTTTACTTCTTCTTCTTGGGCGAAGCCTTCGCCTTAGACGGCGTCGCCGTCGCCTTCTTCGGGCGCGGCGCCTTCGGCTTCTTCGTCGGAACCTTGGCGGCCTTCTTCGCCTTCGACGGCGACTTGGCCTTGGCCGGCTTGGCCGCAGCCGCCTTCTTCGCACCCGCGGGAGCGGCCGACGCCGCAGACGCCTTCTTGGCGGCGCCCGCCTTCCGACCGGTCGCCGCCTTCACGCCGCCAGCCTTCTTTGCGCCGGCCGCACGGGCCCCCTTCTTCTCCTTGCTGGCCGGAGCGGCGCGCTTCTTCTTCGCACCACCGCCGCCACCACGAGCCTTGCCGCCCTCGGCCGCCCCGCCGCCGGCGCCGGCAAGCTTGAAAGAGCCCGACGCGCCCTTCCCCTTCGTCTGCACCAGCTCGCCAGCCACGACGGCCGACTTGAGGTACTTCTTGATAAAGGGCGCCAGCTTCTCCGCGTCCAGCTTGTAGTGCGCGGCAATGTACTTCTTGATCGCCTGCAGCGACGACCCGCCGCGCTCCTTCAGACTCTTGATGGCGGCCGTCACCATCTCAGAGGTGCGCGGGTGCGCAGGCTTGGCGCGCGGCTTCTTCGCAGACGACGCAGACTTGGCCTTCTTCGTAGTGCCGGTGGCGGCGGGTGCCGCGGCAGTCTCGTTCGTAGCCGCCTGGTCTGCCATCTTTTGCTTGTTCTCTTTTCTTTTTTCCCCTTGGTTTCGCTTCCTTCTCTCCTTCGACGACGCACAACAGCGAGGGGCGCGCAGCAGAGAATAGCCGCGCACGCTGCTGCTGCTGCTGCTGCTGTTCGACCTTACGGGTCTGCCCTGACCCGTGCAGGAGCAGGCTAAGCAGTCAACTGCTATTCCTGCGGGAGCCTTTCGTTTCGGAGGGACTAACTCTCTTCTTGGATTGGCCTCTGGTTGGTTTCTTCGTGGATGGGGATGTCCTGTCTCTATTGCGGAAGTTTTCACTCCCGCAACAGGTCAGGCCAGCGTGTTGTTGGCCTGTGGTGTGCAGGATGGCCCAGATCCCTGATGAGCCGGTTGTCGGACCGTTCGGCCCGCTCATAGAAGGCCCGCGCTGATTGCTTGAAGCGGTCGCGGAGGAGGGGTATTCCGGTCTGCTCGTGTAGCCGAGCGGTCGAGTATAGCCTCGGCAGGCGCAGAGCGAGCTTGAGCGCCCTGTTCTGCACCCTCTGCAGCTTGCTGATGTGTGTCTCGGCCGCGTTGCCCCACACCACAGCCGCGTATTCCAGCACTGGACGTACCAGCGCCAGGTACAGCGTGATGCCGTGGTGAGGAGGCAGCGCAGACGAGGGATTGAGCAGAGGGTACAGGACGCGTAGGCGCCCTATTGCTCTGCCCCTGACGTCCTCGATGTGCGGCTTCCATGTCAGCTTGTGGTCCAATGTGACACCCAGGTAGCGGCCGGTCTTGCTCCATGGGACGGGGCTGCCCATGACGGTGACTGGCGGAAGATCGGGCGGCAGTGGTCGTCTAGTGAACACCACCGCCTGGCTCTTCGCCGCGTTTTGTTTGAGGCGCCACTTGGTCGACCAGGCGCCAAGGGCCTCGCAACCTCGTTGGAGAAGACGGCGCATCTCGACCGCCTTCATGCTCCGCACGAACAGCGCAGTGTCGTCAGCATATAGTGCCAACTTCACCGGCGTCACGCGCGGAGCGTCGGCGGTGTATAGGGAGTACAGTAGGGGCCCAAGAACGGACCCCTGCGGCACTCCAGCGCGGATGTATCGGTGGGTGGATGTCCCGTCTTCCAGCCTGACATGGAAGGACCGCTCGGCTAGGTATGACCGGAGGAGGACTCCGTGCGACGTCGGTACCCCGTGCACAAAAAGTTTGTACACGAGGCCGTCGTGCCACACGGAGTCGAATGCCCTAGAGACGTCCAGGAACACCGCCCCAAGGTATTCCCGAGTCTCCAGGGCGCGCATGGCTTCTTCCACCATCCGCATCAGCTGGTGGACGGTGGAATGGCCCCTCCTAAAGCCGAACTGCTCGTCGGGTATGATGCCCTCTGCTGTCACGTGGCGGAGCAGGCGTCTGGCGTACAGGCGCTCGAACACCTTCGAGAGTGCCGGCAGCAGACTGATTGGCCTATAGTTGGCGGCGTCCCGTGGGTCCTTGTTTGCCTTGGGGATTGCCACCACCTCTGCATGTTTCCATACAGAGGGGTAGACCCCAGAGCGAAGGACCTGGTTGAAGATGCCCGCCAGGAATGGGTGTGCACCCGCCGGCAGGCTCTTCAGCAGATGGTTGGTGACGCCGTCAGCCCCGCCAGCCTTCTTGGTGTTGAGCGCCGTTATCTGCACGGCCACCTCCTCCTCGGTGATGGGGTCGATCTCGTCCGCGGCGTCCCTGGCTTCCAGGAACACTGGGAGCTGCTCCTCAACCCGGTGGAGGTGCTCCTCGTCAATGTTATCATCCACCGGGGTGAATGACAGCTCGAAGTGGTCCGCCAGGGCGCCTGCCTTGCCGTCCGGGCTGCAGACGACATCTTGTCCGACGAGTAGCGGCGGGACGCGCTGCCTTCTGCGTAGAAAGGACTTCACAGTCCGCCACGCGCTGCTGTCCTCGGTGTTGAGGGAGGCGACGAAGTCTGCCCATACGTTGTTCCTGTGCGCCTCAGCCGCCGCTTTGATGTCTCTCCGCATGCGGTTGAGGCGCCGTTTCGTTGCGGGTTGGCGCGTGAGCTGCCACTCCCGGAAGAGGCGGTTCTTCTCCCGTATTGCGTCCCGGATGGGAGGCGGCAGGTTACGGGAGAAGTCCCTGGTACCCTGTGGAGGGGCAGGGGAGGCCGCATCAGCTGCCTGCAGCAGCTGACGCGTGAAGAATTGAAGGGCGGCATCCGCCCCCACTGCCGCGGGGTCAGGTGAGTCCGCCAGTGATGCCAGGACGTTGTCCTGAAATCGATCGCTGTCCAGGCGCCGGTACGTCTGCCGACGTGGCGGGAGCGTGGCTCCAGCGATGTCGATTCCATAGACCACCGGCAGGTGGTCGGACGACATCGCACACCGCGTGGTGGCGGTCGTGTGGTGCCCGATGCCTTTGATGACGGCGACGTCGAGCACGTCCGACCGCCCCCTGGCCGGGAAGATGGTGTGGTCCTGTGGGCCCAGTACCAGGGCGCCATTCCTCTGGGCTGCGCGAAGAAGTCGGCGGCCACTGACGTTCGTGAGGCGGGAGTTCCATTCCGGGTGTTTCGCATTGAAGTCACCCGCAATGAAGACCCTCCCCCCAATCGCCAGCAGTGCGTCGACGTCTGCCTCCTGGAGGTGTCCACGTGGTGGCCTGTATGCAGCCACGAAGGTTATTTGCCCCACAGCCGTCGTGACGTTCACCCCGGTGACTTCCAGGGTGGCCATGGCGGGGAGCAGCACCTGGTGGTGCCGGAGTGAGGCGCGGACGTAGATGGCGGTACCCCCGCCTGCCGTCGGCCTGTCGTTGCGGTAGCAAACATAGTTTGCTACCTTCACGAGAACTCCTGGCTTGAGGTGAGTTTCGCAGATCAGGCACAGGTCGATGGCCTCGTCCTGCATGAACTGACGAAACTCACACTGTTGTGGAAACAGGCTGTTGGCATTGAAACCACAGATGGTCAGACCGTGGATAAGGACGTTATCCATGGTGTGGTTTCGTGGCGACGGTAGCGGCCTGGAGGGCCCCCGTTACGGCGGTGACGAGCACCGGCAGTTGCTGTAGCAGGGCAGAGAGGGAGCTCAACATTGCTCCCAGGTCTGCTGCTTCTGGTCGCGGAATTGCTGCAGGAGGTGCCGCAGTTGCGGGTGCGTGGGCGGCGGGGCGCAGCGGAGTGGCTGCGTCCGTTAGCGGGACCACACGCCTAGCAGCTTGCGGCGTGTCTGAGGTGGGGGGACGGTTTAGCCGTCCGCCCTGGTGTTGGTCGTCCTGGGTGCCGGCTGCCTGGTTGGGCGCCTTGGTGGTCGCTGCGTCCGCCCGCCGCCCCCTGGGGGCGTCCGAGGACTCCCCCTTGGTGGCAGAGGCGAAGCTGGTGCCTGGTTGCACCTTTCGTGCCGGTGCCGAACGTCCTTGCTGCCGTGGGCCGCGTTTGAAGGCGGTGCAGCCTCTGTAGCTCGCCACATGTGGCTCGCTACAATTGCAGCACTTGGGCGCCTCCTCCCTCTTCTTTGTGCAGTCTCGACTCTGGTGGGAGTCGGCGAACTTGACGCAGCGGGCCGGCATCGTGCAGTAGCGCGCCACGTGGTCAAGGCCTTGACAGGAGAAGCACTGGGCGCGCCTCCCCTTGGCCTTGAGCGGCTCCACTTCCACTGCGAGCCGCGCACGCGCCTGGCCCAGCCAGTGTCGCGGGCGGGCGCGGACGGCCGAGAGAGCGGCCGCCACTCGGCGCGCCGCCGCGCCGCCGCGCCGCGCCTCCCGCGCTTGCTACCGCCCAACGTCCGACAGCCTGCGCGGAGCAGCCCCCAACCTGCGCCGCAACCACCCGCGCCATTCAAACCACCGAGGATGGGGCTACACACACCGACACCACGGTCGCCAACCAGTCGCCGCGGCGGCGCCGCAAACCACGGCCAAACTGCAGCCACCGCGCGCCACAGCCTGGGTCGGCCCGCCGAGAATCGCCGCCCCCGCCCAAATGCCGCCCCCACAGCCCCAGCCGACGACCCGCCACAATGGCCAAACCTTCGTCAAAACTCCCACACCGTCGCCGCGGCAGCCCGGCCACCGCGGCCGGCGCCACAGCCACACGAGCCGAGTCGTGCGGCGATGACGGCCGTGCACAAACGCACCTCCGCCGCCCCATCGCCTTCCGCCGTTTTCCCGATCGGCCCGCAGCCGTCGGGCCACGGCCGCGGGCCGTCCTCCTCCTCTCGCCTCGCCCGCCAACACCCACAGCCCTTCCAACACATTTTTCTTTTCTTTTTTCTTTTTTTTTTTTTTACTTTTTTACGATCGCCGCCTGCGCAACATGGCACCGGCCGACGGAGCGCCAACCCCCCCGCCACAGGCGAAAACAAAACAACGATAAACAAACAAACAAAATAAATTACCAGCCAGCCCCAACTACAGACACACCGAATCTGCCCTCACAGCCGACCTTACACGCCTCAACGTCAAAACAAAGGTGGTTTCTTTCTTTCAACGGTTACCTTACCTTAGGTTACGTCAGGTTAGGCTAAGAAGGCGTCAGGGTTAGGTTAAGCGTTGACGTGACGTCACGTCTTAACGTAGGCGTTAAGCTAAGGTTGCGGTCACGTACGTTAGGTTAAGGCGACTTGGGGGTTGGCCTAAGAGCTTAGGTTAGGTTACGTTACTTTAGGTGGCTGCGTTAAGGGGGGCTTAAAGAAGTTTAGGAGGTTAAGGCGTCGAGGCGGCCGCACCCCCTTAGCTGCTGCGGCTCGGCCACGCCACGCCACGCTTTGGGGTTTCATAAGGTCGCGCGGCGGGTCGTCGGCACGCCGCAAAGGACAAAACTGCAAGACGACGTCGAAAAACAAACAACAGGTAAAAAATAAATAAGTAAAAATAAACGACGCCGACAGGCGGGGATCAGCAGAACAAGCAGATTCCGGAGAGCGAACGAGACACGCACGCACACACACAAACCCCCCCGAGCCGAGAGAGCACAGAGCACCACCACGTGTCGGCCTCCGCTCACCCGACTCGGCTGGGCTGGGCTGGGCTGGGCTGGGCTGGCGGCCGGGCCGGATGCACGTACACGTACGGCTACAGCCACTACCCGTACACAGCCGCTCTTCACGCAACACCAGCCAAATGGCGCGCCCGCGGCTCGTCGCGGTCGCCGTCGCGGTCGCAACGCCACGCCGGCACACTTTCGGCACCACCGTTTTCGCGCGCACCGCAAACAAAACGCAGCCGACACACACAGAGAGAAAAAAAAAAAACACAGAGCGCGAGACGGGCGGCGGCGCACCTTTCGCCAGCCGGCAGGCAATCGACTCGCCCAGTACGACAAACGCGCACGCCACCCCACCCACCAACCAACCAACCAGTCGTCGTCGTCGTCGTCGTCGTCGTCGTCCCGAAATCAAACAAACTCTCAAAAGCACAGCCCCTGCTGCCAACGGACGCAGGCGCCACGCAGCTCCCTTCCCGCCACACTCGATTCGCAGCGCAACTCACCCGGCACACCGTCAAACGACGGGCTGGGCTCGCCGCATCGCCGCAACCTACACACCTTCCCCGCCACGACGCACAGCCCCACCAGACGCCCGTGCCGCAACGACACTACTGCACTACCACTACCGCACTACTCCTCTCGCCCTTGCCATACACGACACAACACGCCAAAAAGTGAAAATCCAAATACAAACAAAAACACCGCCCCCACGACCCAAACACATGCACGGCGCGCCAACACACGCGAGGCAAGGCACGCAGCAAACGGCGTCCCCTCCGCGTCGCGCCATCAACCTACACACACAAGGCAACCAACAACAGCCAGCCAGCCAGCCAGCCAGCCAGCCCCACTCTCACGCCGCAAAAACAGAAAACACACCGAAACCGCCAAACGCCGCACATTCGCGCTTCGCACTTACCACACACCTCTCGGCATCCGTTTCGCACACAACGACGCGACGCACAATACATCATCACGGGCTACGCACGCACACCGCGACCCACTTTCTTACGACGCCCTCGGCAGAGCACACGTGCCCACGCCCACACACAGTCGACACAACGACGCAGCGCGCAGCAGACGCGGCCGCAACACGTACCTCCCCGACGACGCGCCAACACCGCCAGCCACTGCTCACTCGCCCAAGCAACCCGTGCACACAACTGCCACACGCGTCCACCACGCCGCCGCCAACCACCCGCCCGCCAGGGGGCGCTCACGTCCGCGACAACAGCGCGGCACCGCCGGGCCGGGCCGGGCCGGGCCGGGCCGAACCGAGCCGAGCCGAGCCGCCGCCTCCTCTCCACTCGGCACGCCACGTCCTGCTTGCAAAACACATGGCTCGTCCCTCTGTACACACAACGCGCCTGCCTGCGGTCGCCGCCGGCATCTATCTACCTGCGCATCGGAGCCAGGCCGGCAAGCCCACACTTAAATAATGCACTTCACCAGCCAAACAAACCCACTCTTCCTTTCTTTGCACAGCGCATGCAACAGCAGCCCCAGGAGCCGGGCCCGCCGCCAGCGTCTCCTCCTCCTCTGGGCACAGCCAGCCAGCCGTTCCCACCGCCCCGCCCCTGCTCTGCAGAACAAGAAAAAACGAAAAAGTACCAACACACGCACCCAAAGCGTAAGCCAGACAAGACCAGCCTCTCCGAGGCCACACACACGCAAAAAAACAAAAAAACAAAAACACTACAACAGAATAAAATGAAAAAGAAAAAGCAAGCTGTCGCCTCGCCCCCGCCCGTCCCCCCACCCCACCACATTCGCCCCCTCCGCTTGTTTTCCTTTCTACAATTTCCCTCTTTTCCACCCAATATCCCGCCGCGGTTTACGGGCACCGGCCGATTTTGCGCCCGCCCACATGTGTGCCTACTCCCCACCACCATTCCCTCCGCAGCCCGCAGCCCGCAGCCCGCAGCCCGCTTTTCCCCCCCTCCCTGCCCACACCACACCACACCACACCACACCGACGGTGCTGACGTCGACACGCACCCAAGACAGGGGCCACGACCGTCTTTTTTCCTGGGCCCATCCCCGCACCGCACCTCCTTCCAATCAACGCTGTGGCGCCTGTGTCCGCGCGAGACGCGTGCGCGCCGCCTCTCTCAACATCCGTCCGCCGTCCGCCGGCCGGCCCGTTTTTCGGCCCCCAGGCCATCCGTCAACCACCACTGCCACTGCCACTGCCCCTGCCCCTGCCCGCCCCGCACCACACCACACACCGCTGCTTGCCCCGCCCGTTGCCACCAAAGGCGCCAACCGCAGCCCGCGCGCGCCAGAAACTACAGGGACCCAGCCGACCGACGAAAATCAGAGCAATTGGCCGGGAGGATCAAAAAGAGAGCTCCGAAAACCACCGTAGCGAGGCGTGGGAGGAAACGTTACGAGAAGCAGAAAGGGACCAGGAAAAATTCTGGAAATTTCTTAAAACTCGTAAACTAAACACGAAACATCTACATCTACATGGGGAAGGAACGACCCCACAGACCGAGCTGAAGCACTGGCGGATTCACTAGAAAAGGCAATTCCAAGCACCAGAAGCGGTAGATGACGAAACTGGTGACCACCAGGAAATGGTACTCAGAAGGGTAAAACCGCATCCTAAGTGCCCCGATCAGAACATCTTTCACAATCCAATAAACGCAGAAACCCCCGTATCTTATCACATCACAAACATACACACATCCTAAGAAGGCATCAGGCCCAGATTCCATCAAACCGCAACTACTACATCACCTACCTCCAGCAACTATCAATTATCTATCTAACATCAATATATAATGCTTGCTTCAGACTAAACTACTTGGAAACAGGCCCGAGTCATCACATTACCAAAGCCAAACAAGGACTTATTATTTCCGCAAAACTATAGGCCAACTTCCTTGGAAAGGTCCTCGGAAAGCTCATTCAAACTGAACTGAAGAAATTCAATTCTTAAAGGATAACAACATAATCATCGCACAACAATTCCGATTCCGCGAAGAACACAGCACCACCCACCAGGTGACCAGACTAGTCGAGCACATATGTCAGGCCAGAAACATTAGACACAGTACTGGAGCAGTCCTGCTTGACATTGGAAAAGCATTCGGATAACGCCTTATCTACAAGCTCCACCAGTACAACTGCCCCATCCACATTATTGCTTCTTTTCTCCGCAACAGAGCATTCTATGTCCATGTACCAGGAGCGGCAAGTAACACTAGATCCATAGAGGCTGGAGTCCCGCAAGGCTCAGTGCTGGGGCCCATTCTCTACTCAATATACACAAACAAACAGCTGGGAGGACACTTGTCACTATTTGCAGACGACACTGCAGTCTACCGCAGCAGTTCTAACCTGCAATATAGAGTCACAAAAATAGAGCAACACCTACAATCCATCCAGAAATGGGCTAACCAATGGAAACAAAAGAAAAAAACAATAAACGCGGAGAAAACCCAAGCAATACAATACGATTCACATTCAAAAAGAATACCTCCTAACCTGCATATACGCCTCAGAAATAACAATCTTCCATGGTCAGGCACAATAAAGTATCTAGGCATCAAGCTGGACAAGAGGTTGACATTTAGAGACCATGTTACACACGTTTGTAACAAGGCTGCAGCAGCAATATTCAGACTGTACCCAATCATCAAAGGAAACAGAATAAATATGCGCGCCAAAAAGAAAATCTTCAAAACCGTCATAGGAACCAGCCATCACTTACGGCTCTGAAAATCTGGTCAATGGCCGCAGACACCAACATAACAAGAGTAAAAAAAAAGGGTGCACAACAAATACTTCAGAATTGCTGCTAATGCCGGCCGGTACCAGACAAACCGAGACATATACACAAACCATAACATACTCAAAATCCCGGAAATCATCCAAAGAAAAATCCATAAAGTTTTTTTTTTTTTTTTTTTTTTCCACCAAACCACGGATTCGAACCACCCACTCATCAGAAATCTGGGACAAAATCCACCCGACCCAAGAACGACATTTCCCATCACGACAAAACACCACAAACTACAACATACCATGATAAACAAAAATAAAATACAAACACCATAACACTCACTCAAACAACAAACATCTACACACACCCAAGAGACCCTATCATCCCATCATTTTGTTACCCAACATAATCAGACAGAAGGCAGGGATCAAGGACAGATCCGGTCCTTCGAGTACAGGGGGTAAAAAAAATACCCATCAGACCAGCTCGCTCTCTCTCTCTCTCTCTCCGTGCCGACGCTGCCCCGCACACGCGTTCGCGCTCGCGTTCGGCCGACACCACACGACAGGTCTTTGGGGCCCCGCCACTGCGCACACGCACGCCTCCTCCTCTTCCTTAGTTCTTTTTCGCTTTTCTTTTCTCCCCCGCCCCCCGCTCTCACCGCCACATCATCCCGCAACCCTTGGGGGATGTTTCCCAACATCAACGCGCCCCAATTCCACTCTCTGCCCGTGCCGCACTCTCCACTTTGCTTCTCCCCGTCCCCTACACACACGACTACCGAAACCCCGGTTGACACACCTTCTCGTAGGACAGGGGTGCGTGCGTGCGTGCGTGCGTGCGTGCATGCGTTGTCTTGACGGTGACAGCAACAGCAACGGATCCGTCCATCCCATTCCCCCCCCACTCGGTAAAGAACCATGTTCAACCCACACTACACAACAAGGGGGGCACACACGAACGCGAAAGAAAGGGCAGGGCAGGGCAGGGCAGGGCAACTATCTCTTCCTCAGAACCCACATATCACATCAACGAACGGCAGGCCAATTGCGGACTCAGCCGTGTCAGGCAAATCCAACCCAACCAACACCTCCCACGGAAACCCTGACACTGATCCAGCAGTACGTCCACATACATCGCCACACCAAATACGGGTGACGAGTGAGCAACAAATGGAACAATACACAACAAGGCTGACCTAATAAAAACTGCACGTCACGTCATACCTTCCAGACAGACGCAGTTCCGACGGGACGGCGGAACCGTATACGTACCTTTCAGCCACAACAACCGACCGACTGGACACGCCCGCGTCTCCAGCCAGCCAACCACCAGGGCCACACAGCCCGCAAGTTTCAGCGTCAACACTTCTTAACGTACGTTGCAAACTTTTCAAAACATTGCCACACACACACCACGAAAAGCGTCAACCTCTCTCACACTGGATACACTCAACACTTTTTGTCGGCGGAGCTTGAGGCCAACGGTTGACACACCCCCACCGGCCACACAGGTTTCCCTTTGAAAATTGCAGTGACGGAGGAGACGCGGCATTACGAGAGGGTTGTTTCCGAGAGCGCGAGCTGGACGGAGCTGCGGCGCCGCCGCCGAGGGGTAACGAACGCACGCGATGCCGCATGACAGCCCATCACCCAAAGTTTCACCCACAACTGCACACGTCGCACCCCCTTTTCGCGCCATACTAGTGTCGATCGTCAATTACAGCTCACGGTGTTCGCATTTGCCACTTGACGGGGGGGGGGGGGGAAAAGAAAACAAAACAAACATCTGACACGCCATGTGTTTCTCTCTCTCTCTGTTATATCTAGGTCATTGGGCAGCCACTGTAAAAAAAAAAAAAAAAAAAAAAAAAAAATATTTTTACGACATGGTTGGGTAAGTGATTTAAAGACAACAATTGTGGGTCACACACCATAGACCATTTCGATAGTGTTCTTGTTCTTCTCTTTTTCCTTTTTTTATCGCTCAATTGAAATAAAACCTGGGGATGATGCAATGCTGCGATATGGCACAACCGTCGTCCATTGTACACAACTCGGGAACAAAAAGAAACCAATTCAGGGAACGTTCGTTCCTTCACAACGTTTCTTTCAACGCACTTGGTCTTTACCATCCTGTATATTCAACACACATTTCCTTTCATCAAACTAGGGCATTTCCATAACAGTTTGTTTCCGTTTCTGTGAGCACAATACTGCTTCTTCGACGTCATTTCACCATCTTAACTAGAGACAGACAACAAAATAGGAAAACAGGCCTTGAGAACCCCGTCCACCAAATTTCAGTTAGCACGGCATCCAAGATTCTTTTCCGGGGAGTGCAGTGCAGCTGACGCTGCTCAGACCATATACCGTCGCCAGTCTCACTCAACTCTTGCGCATTCCACCATTCTACGCTACGTGACAATGCAAAAATGAATGAATCAAACCCGCCCAGAGAGCGTCTTGTGCGAGGGGACACACGATATAGAGAACAACAAAACACACAGGGGACACCACCACAGTTGGAGAGAACGTTTCCACCACGGCAGCCGCGCCGTTACGCGCTTTTTTTTTTTTTTTTTTTTTTTTTTTTTTTTTTTTTTTTTTTTTTCCTCCCCCCCACTGCACACCTCCGACACCACGGGAACGTTCACCGTCCCGTTGCCCTACACTGGCGTTTCTTTTCAACCCCCCACCCTATTCCTCGCTCCCCGGACATTCGACCGATCACAAAGTGCAACCTCTCGTTACCGTCGGGTGCCCCTCTTCATCCCCGGGGCGCCAACAACAAAACAAAAACACCACCGACGCCGTCGTCTCGCGTCACCTCACTCAACTGAGCGGAAAATACACGTACATCCAGAATGACGACACCGCCTCCACAAACAAAAACCAGACGTCAGACGTCAGGTCGAAAGAGGGCACCGTACGTCGTGGCGCGTGGTCTCCTAACTCACCTCGCGCGTACAAATACAATACAATGCAATGCGTGTCACCTCACGTTCACACACACCTCCACGCTCCACTTTTACGTCGCCCAACCAACCAACTAACTTAACGCACCCGCTCGGCGTAGAAGCAGCTGTAGGCGGCAACGTGTTTCTCACCCTCGCCACCAACGGTGTGACATCCGACAGTCGCGGTTTGCTTTCCGTTCCACACCTCCGGCCATACCATACAAAGGGGACAAAAAAAAAAAAAAAAAATATATCAAACAAGCCAACTCCAGCGATCCGCCCCCCTAACACCAACACGTCTCGAAACACCCACGCCCACGACCCGGCTGTGGCTAAAGTGCGTATCCCAACGTCACACCAAAACCAAAGGCGCCGCACCACACCACAAGCTACAGCTACAGCTGTGCCGCCCGTCCACCCGCTCACAACAACAACAACAACAACAATTCCGCCCTTCCCGCAAAGGCATTTTGGTGGCCCTGAAAAGGGCCGTTTTTTTTTTTCTTTTCTTCGCCGCGCCGCGGACGAGCCTCCCATTTCCAAGAGCCACCTCCTTACTTGGAGCTCGTGTACTTGGTCACCGCCTTCGTGCCCTCGCTCACCGCGTGCTTGGCCAGCTCGCCAGGCAGCAAGAGCCGCACAGCGGTCTGGATCTCGCGGGACGTGATGGTCGAGCGCTTGTTGTAGTGCGCCAGGCGAGAAGCCTCGGCCGCAATGCGCTCGAAAATGTCGTTCACGAAGCTGTTCATGATGCTCATCGCCTTCGAAGAGATGCCCGTGTCAGGGTGCACCTGCTTCAGCACCTTGTAGATGTAGATGGCATAGCTCTCCTTCCTCTTGCGCTTCTTCTTCTTGTCGCCCTTCGAAATGTTCTTCTGCGCCTTGCCAGCCTTCTTGGCGGCTTTCCCGCTAGTCTTGGGCGGCATCACGAACAAACAGGCAGGCAGGCAGGCACGCGCAGTCAGTCAGTCAAGCGCTCCGCTCCAGTCAGCGTCTCCCCACACAGTGGCACCCGCCGCACGCCGACGCCGCACCTTTACCAGCTCGCCCTGCTGCGGCCGCCGACCAATGGGGCGCGCGCGCAACCGGCCGCCGCACCCGAGCCCATAAAGGACCCCCACCCCGCCGGCGCCGGCACGCACTCCGCTGCTCGACTCGCTGCGGCTCGCACCGTTTGGGGCGTTGTGCTTTTCTTTCTCGCTTCTTTCCAAACTAGCCCATCGCCATGTCCGGACGCGGAAAGGGAGGCAAAGTCAAGGGCAAGTCAAAGTCCCGCTCAAGCAGGGCTGGGCTCCAGTTCCCGGTCGGCAGAATCCACCGCCTCCTGCGCAAGGGAAACTACGCCGAGCGCGTCGGCGCCGGGGCGCCCGTCTACCTCGCCGCCGTCATGGAGTACCTCGCGGCTGAGGTGCTCGAGCTGGCCGGAAACGCGGCCCGCGACAACAAGAAGACGCGCATCATCCCGCGCCACCTGCAGCTCGCCATACGCAACGACGAGGAGCTCAACAAGCTCTTGTCGGGCGTCACCATCGCACAGGGAGGTGTCCTGCCCAACATCCAGGCCGTCCTGCTGCCAAAGAAGACCGAGAAGAAGGCCTAAAAGAGAGACAGCGCAATCGGCAACCGCCGCGTGCTCCCTTGGCACGCAGCGCGCCATTTGCCGCCTCGGCTCAAAAAACAAAACACAATCGGCCCTTTTCAGGGCCACCACACAAACCTACGTCCAAAGCAGAATTCCAGTCGTTCGTCGCACCACTTTTCTCTCTCTCTCTCTCTCTCTCTTTCTGTGTACGGTTTTTTTTTTTTTTTTTTTTTTTTTCCTTCTTACACACACAGGCGCCGCCATCTTGTACACACGTACTTGGCCACCTCCTCCACTCCACTCCACGCACGCACAGTCTCGCGACCATTAACCAGCACACGTGGCGCACAACAACACACCTCAAAAATAACCCCTCGGCACTCAACCGCGCCGCAACACACAGCCCATCCACCGACAAGAAGCATACAAGCAAAGAGGGAGGGGAAGGAAGGAAGGAGCTCACACAACGCAAGGGCACGCTTCCTTCCCTCCCAACCGCACCGCACACCACGTCAAAAAAAACTCCAAACAAAACTAAAAGGCCAAGTAGACTAAAAAGGAAAAGAAAAACCAGCAACACAGACTCTTTCGCACTTTTCAACTTCCGAACACTGTGGTGGCCCTGAAAAGGGCCGTTTTTCAATCTCTCTTTCCTTCCTTCGGTCTCACACCGCCTAACCGCCGAAACCGTACAGGGTGCGCCCCTGCCTCTTCAGGGCGTACACCACGTCCATGGCCGTCACAGTCTTGCGCTTGGCGTGCTCAGTGTACGTCACCGCGTCGCGGATCACGTTCTCCAGGAACACCTTCAGCACTCCGCGCGTCTCCTCGTAGATCAGACCAGAGATGCGCTTCACGCCGCCCCTGCGCGCCAGGCGGCGGATCGCGGGCTTCGTGATGCCCTGGATGTTGTCGCGCAACACCTTGCGGTGCCGCTTGGCGCCACCCTTGCCGAGCCCCTTTCCTCCCTTGCCGCGGCCTGTCATTCTTCTTCTTCAAGCGTCTCAACCACAATAATATAAAAAAACAGAAAGCAAGGCAAGCTCCTCACCCGGCGCTAGCGAGTCGGCTACGGTTGTGGCGCCCAGCGCGCGCGCCGCCCCCCTATATAGACTCTGGGGCCCCGCGGCCCGCCCTCCCCTCCCCCCACCACCGCGCACCGAGGGCATATAAGCGCAGCACCGGGGCGCGCGGGCCCGTTACACACGCGACGCACGCACGCACGAGTGCTGTTCGAGATGTCGTTGAGAGAGGTTGCTTTACCTGCGAAGGGTGTGGCGGATCGCCGCCCGTCGGGGCCAGCTCGGGCGACTGAGCTGATCCCGGTGGCGGCCCCATCCGGCCCCCCACTTATGACGAACCGGCTTACGACAACTGACCACGACAGGAATGACTCTTCGGATTCTGATGTGCTCTCTCGTGATCGAGTGTTCATCCTTATGAACAAACTCGCTCACGGGGGTTCCTACCCGGGTCGAAAGGACGACGAGGCGACTATACTCGCCTTCTGTCACATTCGGAAGGGTGCCACTCTGCCGTACACGAGGCAGCAAGTGTCGGGTGTGCCACCGAGAGCCCCGCCGGTTGAATCGCGCGAGTCTGCGGTCCCGGCGGTGGCGGCCTCGGCGGGAGTTGCGCCGCTGGCCTCGACCACTGAAGAGGTCGATGTGCCCCCGGCTGCACCCCTGGTCCCCGAGACACGAGAAGAGCCCGTGGCTACGCTAGCTGCGGCCGCCGAGATGCAGGATATCGACCTGCCTGACGCAAATTTGGCTGAGGCCATTGCCGAGTCAGAGCGCCGTGACACTGACTCTGACGCTGCCCGTGCGCCCAGAAAGCGCCGGGCTATGACGCATGACGACTCCGACACTCCCTCTCAGACGTCCGACACAGCGAGGCCGCGGAAGAAGGCCTCGAGGGTTTCCCGCCCTTCCACCACGGAGTCTGGGACGACTATCGCGGGCTCCTCCGCGAGCGCCGCCTCGCCGAGACCGACGAAGACGCGGCGGCCCACTCGTCCACCTGCCACCTCCCGGCAGCCGGATGAGGATGGTTTTGTCGCCCCTCCCAGGCGGCGCACTGCCAGGGCTGCTGCGCTGCAGCAACCGACGCCGCTGCCGACCGCCAACGCGTTCGCGGGGGCCAGTGTGGACGCGACTGAAGATGGTGCCGCGCCTCCTGTGTCGGCCCAAAAGAAGCCCCCGCCCATCGTCATCCAATGGGCGGGAGGGTACAAGGAGTTCCAGCAAAAACTAGACAGGGCGGCCACGTCCGCCACTGTCAAGACTGCTGGCCGTGACCTCTACAAGGTCACGGTGTCCTCCAACGAGGAGTACCGCGCGGTGATGGACACCATCTCCAGAGATGGCCTCCCGTGCTACACGCACCCCTCTGAGCCGCTCAAACTTCTGAAGGTGGTGTTCCGCCACCTTCCACTCAAGTTTGGGGCGGACTATCTTAGAGAAGAACTCGAAGACATGGGCTTCGGCGTCCGGTCCACCGGACTGATGAAGTCCCCGCGCACGCACCGCGACATGCCACTGTACCAGGTTGTCCTCGTCGACAACCTGGAAAATCGGAAGATTTTCCAGGTGCAGCGAGTCGGCCGGGTCAGGGTCGCGGTGGAACCTCTCCGAGCCAAAGGCAAGAGGGCCCAGTGCTTTTCCTGCCAGAGGCTCGACCATGTCTCCCGCTACTGCTCTATGTTGCCCCGCTGCGTCAAATGCGCGGGACAGCACGAGAGCAAGTCTTGCGGACTTGCCAAGGAAGAGAAGCCGACGTGCTGCAACTGCGGCGGCGCGCACGTTGCCAGCTACAGAGGCTGTTCGGCCTTTAAAAGGGGCCGAAACCACCGGAGCGGAGGGGCTGCTCCCTCTCGTAAGGTGCACCCATCCACCAGCTTTGCTGCCGCCACCAAGGGCGGACCATCAACCGCCACCGCCCGACGTTCGGAACTGGCGGCGGGCGAGACGAGGCAACCGGCCGCGCCGTCCCCGGCTTCGCCCGGGGGGGAGGCCAACCCAACACCCACGCAGAGCGCGCGGGTTGCCGCCCCGCGCAGGCGTCGCCGGCGCGCGGGCCGGGCCACCCATGCCGCTGCACGCCGGACTGCCGATGGCACACTGCCGCAACAGACGACAGCACCTCGTGCTACGCCGCAACCGGCTGCCGACGCTTCGCGGCAGTCGTCTACTACGGAGTTGCCGCAACCGGCCTCCCCAGTGGCGGAGGCCGCCCCAGCGGCCAACGCCGCCCCCTCGGCCACCGATGCAGCCGAGCTCCGTTCGCTCTTGCGGTCGTTGAGCCAGCTGCTAGAGCAGCTACCGGTGCTCGTCACCGCGGTCACGTCGGCCCTTCAGGCCGGCGTTGCAACCCCGCCGCGTCATGGATAATCGCCACATCCATGGCCTCACCGTTTGCGCTTTCAACGCAAACAGTTTGGTCCCCCAACAAGGGGAATTCAGGGAGTTCTTGCGCGACGAGGCAATTGACATCTGCCTCGTGTGCGAGACCTTTCTGAAGCCGGGGATACATGTCAAGGTGGCCAACTATCGGTGCTACCGCACCGACAGGTTGACGCATGGCGGGGGGACGGCTATTTATATCAAGGCGTCCCTCAAGCACCATGACGTCCCGCTTCCGCCCCTCACTGCAGTGGAGGCCACTGGGGTGGCTGTCACCACGACGGCAGGGGTGATCACCTTCGTTGCGGCCTACAGGCCGCCGAGGGGACTGCTTCAGGAGGCCGACATCGACGCCCTGCTGGCTCTGCGCGGGAAAGTCTTCATTGCGGGTGACTTGAATGCCAAGCACACGCAGTGGAACTCCCGCGTTACCAATGCCAGCGGCCGCCGACTCCTCCGCGCCACACAGCGGCATGGCGCGATAGTACTGGGGCCTTATGATCACACTGTCTTCCCCCATCGAGGCCAGTCAGATGTGCTCGACATCGCCGTACTCAAAGGTGTTGGGCACTTCACTTCGGCCACCGTTCGATGTGCCATGTCGTCCGATCACCTCCCGGTGGTCTTCGACATGGACGTCATCGGTGCATGTCTGCCGTCCGTCCGCCGCAACTTCCGTGGCATCGACGAGACGCGCTTCCGTGACGAGGTCCTTGCCCGACTCGAGGGCGCGCCAGATCCCGCTGTGCATGGGGCTGAAGAAGCGTTAGCCTTCTTCACGCGGCACACACTAGCTGCGGCGGAGGCGGCCACCCCCAGGCGGCCGGACCGGCCGCGAGACATGTCGCGCCAACTCCCGCCGCCTATCCTGGAGGCGATAACAAACAAGAATCGCCTCTTCCGGGAGTGGCAGCTCACACGGCAGCCAGAAACGAAGCGCCGCCTCAACAGGGCGCGACGCGAGATTCGGGCAGCCATCGATGAACATCGGAATCGGGACTGGGCGGGCTTGGTGGCCACCCTAACTACGACGGATGGTAGTGCCTGGCGGACCGCCAAGCGCTTCCTTCGTCGTCGCCAGCGAGTCCCGCCTCTCCATGCGGGCGCGGACGTTGTCTGCGAGCCGGATGCTAAAGCCAGCATCCTCGCGGACACGTTCGCAGAAAATTTTCGTCCTGTTGATGGTGTGCTCGATCCCGATCATGTTCGTCTGGTGGAGGATCGCCTGCCGGTCTTCCTCGCTGCAAGGGAGGCTGACGATGTGATCGAGGAGATAACACCCGAGGAAGTGGACCTGCAGCTCCGTCGCCTCAATCCGAGGAAGGCGGGTGGCACCGATGGTGTCACCAACCACCTGTTGAGGATGATACCGCCGGAGGTACACCAATCTCTGGCGGACATCTTTAACAGTATCCTCCGCACTGGGACCTTCCCTTCCGCATGGAAACATGCGGAAGTGGTTGCCATCCCCAAGAGCGGCAAGGATCCGCGACTGGCAGCGCACTACAGGCCGATCAGTCTGCTCCCGTCCCTCTCAAAAGTGTTTGAGAGGTTGTACGTGGAGCGGCTGCTGCGCATCGTGACAGAGCAGCAACTCCTTCCCGAGGAGCAGTTTGGTTTCCGGCGGGGCCACTCTACCACACAGCAGCTGTTGCGCCTCGTGGAGCAGGCGATGCGTGCGCTGGAGACGCGAGAGTACCTAGGGGCGGTACTTCTCGACGTCTCCAAAGCCTTCGACTGCGTGTGGCACGACGGCCTCGTGTACAAACTTTTTGTGCACGGGGTACCGACGTCGCACGTGGTCCTGCTGCGCTCGTATCTCTCGGGGCGCACTTTCCACGTCCGAGCTGATGAGGGCACATCCACCGACCGGCAGATTCGGGCGGGAGTGCCGCAGGGGTCGGTCCTCGGTCCCCTGCTGTACTCCCTGTACACCGCCGACGCCCCGCGGGTGGCACGCGTGGAGTTGGCGCTTTATGCTGACGACACGGCGCTGTTCACCCGCAGCATGAACGCGGCCGAGATGCGCCGCCGCCTCCAGCTCGGATGTGACGTCCTGGGTGCCTGGTCCACGAAATGGCGCCTTAAGTTTAACGCTGCGAAGAGCCAGGCTGTCATCTTTAGCAGAAGGATGATGCCACCGGACCTACCGCCGGTCACGATCATGGGGGGCCCCATTCCATGGTTGCGGACCGGCAAATATCTCGGGGTGACATTGGACAGACACCTGACGTGGCTGCCACACATACGCGACGTCAGAGGGCGGGCAGTGGGGCGCCTTCGTGCGCTTTACCCATTCCTCAATCCCTCATCGACGCTTCCTCCACGCCACGGCCTCACCATGTATCTGTCCCTCGTCCGACCGGTACTGGAATATGCGGCCGTGGTGTGGGGTAACGCGGCAGCGACGCACATTGCGACGCTTCAACGCGTGCAAAATAGGGCGCTGCGACTTGCGCTCCACAAGCCGCCTCGCTACCCAGCAAGGCTCCTCCATGAGGAAGCGGGCATCCCTTTCCTACGGGATCGCTTCCGGCAAATCGCCAGGGTGTTCTATGGCGATGCAGAACACTCTGCCAGTCGCCTGATTCGTGGTCTGGGCCGCCAGGTCCACCACAGGCCAACGACTCGATGGCCAGATCTACTGCGAGAGTAATTTCTCTCGCAGCACGATGTCGGTAACAAATATGGCGTCGCAATGACTGACGCCTAGTGAGGACAGCTCACTCTGTTAGGAATAAAAGCACCCTGAAGATGTCACTGCAGGAACAGCAGCACCGCTGCTTAACCTGCCCCTACACCTGGCATATGAAGCCAGCGTTTTACAGCGAGCGAGCGAGCGAGCGGGCCCGTTGTCAAGGCAGCACCGGACGCCGTCGCGCACGCATATCCTCCACGCCGCATCCGCATCCGCAGTAGCCATGGCCCGGACAAAGCAAACGGCCCGCAAGTCCACCGGCGGAAAGGCGCCGCGCAAACAGCTCGCCACCAAGGCGGCGAGGAAGAGCGCGCCCGCCACCGGCGGCGTCAAGAAGCCCCACCGCTACAGGCCGGGCACCGTCGCCCTGCGAGAAATCAGGCGCTACCAGAAGAGCACAGAGCTGCTCATCCGCAAGCTGCCATTCCAGCGCCTAGTGCGCGAGATCGCCCAGGACTTCAAGACCGACCTGCGCTTCCAGAGCTCCGCAGTCATGGCCCTGCAGGAGGCCAGCGAGGCCTACCTCGTCGGCCTCTTCGAAGACACCAACCTGTGCGCAATCCACGCCAAGCGAGTCACCATCATGCCCAAGGACATCCAGCTCGCGCGCCGCATCCGCGGCGAGCGCGCCTAAACCCGCACACCGCCAAACAAACAAAACGGCCCTTTTCAGGGCCACTAACGTCTCTCCGTCGCGAGCAAAACTTTGTCGGTCGCAACGACTAGTTCCCCACTCACTCTCCAGTCCAGTCGTCCCACCCCCGGCCCGGCCCGGCGCCGCCGTTTCCAAAAAAAAAAAAGCACCGCACCGGCCGAACCAAGTCGCAAGCGTCAATAGCGCCACCCACACAGGCCACGGCACAAAACGTGACGCCCGGAAAGCAAAGCAAAGCAAAAAAGACTATTCCAAAACCACCACCAAGACAAACAAACAAACGCGGCGCAAAATAAATAGGTAAAAACAATAAAAGTAAAATACACTTTATGTAACACCAACCGCGCGCCGCCGCCCACGCCCGCCAACGACCCCACAATCCAACCACCATCCACACATGAAACAAACAAACGCCAGCAAGCAAGACAGACAGACAGACAGACAACAAGGCAACCGACCGACCACGACACGACAATCAACACCTTCCCGACGTGCTTTGATGGCCCTGAGAAGGGCCGTTTTTGTTTTTGTCCGGGACCGCGCGACAGCCTCTGGTTGCGCGCCGGCCACCAGGCGACGGTGTCAACCGCCAACCCTTCCCTGCCCTTTTTACTTCTTCTTCTTGGGCGAAGCCTTCGCCTTAGACGGCGTCGCCGTCGCCTTCTTCGGGCGCGGCGCCTTCGGCTTCTTCGTCGGAACCTTGGCGGCCTTCTTCGCCTTCGACGGCGACTTGGCCTTGGCCGGCTTGGCCGCAGCCGCCTTCTTCGCACCCGCGGGAGCGGCCGACGCCGCAGACGCCTTCTTGGCGGCGCCCGCCTTCCGACCGGTCGCCGCCTTCACGCCGCCAGCCTTCTTTGCGCCGGCCGCACGGGCCCCCTTCTTCTCCTTGCTGGCCGGAGCGGCGCGCTTCTTCTTCGCACCACCGCCGCCACCACGAGCCTTGCCGCCCTCGGCCGCCCCGCCGCCGGCGCCGGCAAGCTTGAAAGAGCCCGACGCGCCCTTCCCCTTCGTCTGCACCAGCTCGCCAGCCACGACGGCCGACTTGAGGTACTTCTTGATAAAGGGCGCCAGCTTCTCCGCGTCCAGCTTGTAGTGCGCGGCAATGTACTTCTTGATCGCCTGCAGCGACGACCCGCCGCGTTCCTTCAGACTCTTGATGGCGGCCGTCACCATCTCAGAGGTGCGCGGGTGCGCAGGCTTGGCGCGCGGCTTCTTCGCAGACGACGCAGACTTGGCCTTCTTCGTAGTGCCGGTGGCGGCGGGTGCCGCGGCAGTCTCGTTCGTAGCCGCCTGGTCTGCCATCTTTTGCTTGTTCTCTTTCCTTTTTTCCCCTTGGTTTCGCTTCCTTCTCTCCTTCGACGACGCACAACAGCGAGGGGCGCGCAGCAGAGAATAGCCGCGCACGTCTCGTGCATAAGTGTGTGAGTGTTGCAGTTTTGCGTTCTCACCTGTGGGGAAGTTTACAGCGTACTTGACACTCTTTCTTCCAGAAATGGGGTGTATCTTCTTAGTGGGAAGTCTTTGTGTGGTTTATTCTTGTTCTGCACTTGAACATCACATGAGGAAATTCTTCACTTCGCGGGCACTATTGTTGCGTGCGAAGGAGGTCTGGCCAGCGCAGTGTGGCGCGCCAGTGTGGTCGGTGGCCGAGATCGCGTACCTTGGGGTTACGCGATGCTTCGACCTTCTCGTAGAAGTCTTGGGCAGCATGTTGAAACCGCTGTCTGAGTAAAGGTACTCCTGCGATGTCGTGTAGTTCCGCGGCGTTGAAGTCCCGCGGAAGATGCAGCACCGTTCTGAGGGCCCTGTTTTGGACCGTTTGTAGACGGCGGATGTTGGTCTCGGCTGCGTTGCCCCACACCACCGCCGCGTAATCAAACAGCGGGCTGATGGTGGTTTTATACAGCGTGAGACCTAAGTCTGCTGGTAGCGATGATGTGGGGTTGATGACCGGGTACAGCATGCGCAGTCTACCCAGTGCTTTCCTCCTCACTTCTTCGATGTGTTGGCGCCACGTTAGACGCTTGTCTAGCGTGACGCCAAGATATTTTGCACTGTTGTTCGACGGTACACGTCTTCCGCGGACAGTCAGCTGCTCGAGGTCTACCGGAACGTGTCGGAGCGCGATGATTATCGCCTGGCTTTTCTCTGGGTTATAAGCCAGACGCCATTTCGTGGCCCATTCTTCTAGCGCTGTGGTTGCCGCTTGCAGACGCCGTTGTAGAGCTCGGGGGCATCTGCTGCGGCTGTAGACGGCGGTATCGTCCGCGTACAGGGCGTTGTTGACTGCGCCTGTGCGTGGGAGGTCCGCTGTGTAGAGCGAGTAAAGCGTCGGGCCGATGACCGAGCCTTGCGGTACACCCGCGAGTACCCGGCGCTCCGTGGAAATTCCACTATCTGCCCGAACGTGGAATGTCCTGTCCCGCAGGTAAGTCTGCAGGAGACTCACGTGTGACACGGGTACCCCCAGTACAAGTAACTTATACAGGAGGCCTTCGTGCCACACCGAGTCAAAGGCGCGTGACACGTCGAGCATGAGAGCACCGAAATACTCGCGTCGGTCAACTGCTCCGAACGCTTCCTCGGTCAGCCGTAGGACTTGGTGTGTGGCAGAGTGTCCTCGCCGGAACCCAAATTGCTCATTTGGCAGGATTTCTTCCCCAGTGATATGACGCAGGAGGCGCGTCATGTATAGCCGCTCAAAGAGTTTGGATAGCGCCGGCAGCAAGCTAATCGGACGGTAGTTTTTTGCCATCCGCGCGTCCTTCCCTGATTTTGGTAGGGCCACTATTTCTGCGTGCTTCCAAATTTGCGGAAACTCTTCTGTTCGTAGCACTTCATTGAAGAGTTCCGTGAGTTTGGCCACTGCTTCTTCTGGGAGTTGCCTAAGGAGCGAATTTGTCACCATGTCTGGGCCCGCGGCTTTGCGACCTTGAAGGTGACGCAGCAGCTGTTTCACCTCGTCGACGACTATCGGCGTGATGTGGTCGTCAGGGTCTCTCGCCGCAAGAAAGCGGGGAAGACGATCCCTGACGAGTCGAATATGCGCTGCGTCAACCGGGTCCTCCATCGGTGTGAAATTAGCGGCGAACACATCGGCCAGGGAGTTAGCCTTTGCATTCGGCTCGCTCACAAAGTCCGCACCGACCTGTAGTGGAGGAATTTTCATCGTACGACGGATGAAACTCTTTACCATTCTCCACGCCGAACCATCTTCCGTGTTGAGCTGGGAGATCTTGGTCGCCCACTCCTGGTGCCTGTGTTGTTCTGATGCGACCTTGATTTCCCTGCGCAACCGGTTGAGTGTCGGTTTGATGGCCGGGTTGCGGGTGCGTTGCCATTCTCTGGCAACCCGGTTTTTCTCGGAGATCAGGTTCTCCAGGTCTCGTGGCAGACGCTGTAGCTTGCAGCTTCGGTGGTCGGCGGCTGGTCTGGGCGGTGTGGCGTTGGTAGCTGCTTCCAACATGCAGTTTGTGTAATGTCGTAGAGCTACGTTTACTCCGTTCGCTGCCGGGTCCGGAAGTTGTTCCAACGCTGCCACCATGGCTTCGCGGTATTGGTCCCAGTTGATCCCGCGTAAGTCAAGCCCTCTTCTTGGTGTCGGCGTAAGTTCCGCCTCGACTTCGAACATGACTGGGACGTGGTCGGAGTTGATAGGCGGCCTTGTGCTCGCTGTCAGGTTCTGTCGGACGCCTTTGTTGATCAGTATATCGATCACATCAGGCAGCCCTCTAGGAGGGAAAATAGTTGGTTCGTGTGGAGCGACGACTACGGCGTTATGGCGCTCAACGATGCGTTGCAGCTGCCGCCCACTCGTGTTAGTAAGTCTAGAATTCCAGACTTGATTTTTGCAATTATAGTCGCCTCCCAGTAGTAATTTTCCTGGTAACGACAACAGTTTGTCGATGTCTTCGCGTTGCAGGCGCCGGCGCGGCGACTTGTACACGACACCGACCGTAATTTTTCCGTGCGCCGTGTTTACTGCAACCGCGGTCGCCTCGGCTGTCTGCAGCGGCGGCAGGTGAATCTTGTAGTGATTTAGTGTACGACGCACGTATATTGCCGTTCCCCCTCCGTGGGTTGGCCTGTCGTCGCGGTGACACACATAATTCGGAATCCCGACGCGGACTCCGGGCTTGAGGAAGGTCTCTGTTACCAGACATAGATCCACATTTTCCTCTCGAATTAACTCGCGAAATTCTGCAGCCTGTTCTCGTAGACCGCGGGCGTTCCAGAGGCAGATTTTAATTTCGCGAGGCGCTGCCATGCTGGGCCGTGGAGTTGTTTATATTTGTTGCCTGCTGCATCGCGGCCGCAATCTTGGCGGGAAGCTCGCTGATGATGTTCACGACGAGGGACATGAATTTTTCCATCATCGCGAACATTCGCTGCTCCATTGCCGTCATCATGCGCTCATAGCTGGCGCTCATACTGCCGACGGCGTCGAGGCGGTCGGCGTGTGGTGCGTTGTCGTGTCCTGCCTGGTGAGCGGCGGTCACGTCGCCATTGACGTTGCCGACAAGATGGCGTGTGGCTGTCTGGCCAGCGGCGGACTCGCCGCCATTGCTGCTGCCGACAAGATGGCGCGTGGTTGCCTGGCCGGCGGTGGGCTCGCCGCCATTGCTGCTGCCGACAAGATGGCGCGTGACTGCCTGGCCAGCGGCGAGCTCGCCGCCATTGCTGCTGCCGGCAAAATGGCGCATTGCTACCTTGGGTCCGCCATGCTGTCGGCGCTCGCGCAGTCCGGGGAAGACGGCCGCATCGTTCAGTGGCGGTGCCTCTGCGCTTTCATTTTGTGCCTTTGGCGTGGTGTTCTCCCAGCGACGCGCTCTCTGATTGGCGCGCGGGCGCTCGGAAGTGTGAGCGGTGGACTGTGTTACCTGCGTCTTGCATCGCTCGGGGATTGCTCCGTCCGCGACGATGGCTGCGCTGGGCGGGGCTTGCCCGCCATTTTGTGCGCTGCCAGTCTTCGGTTGGGCTGAAGTCTGCTCGGCCTGGGGATGGTGTGAGGTGTCACCTGGGCGGGGTTTGGAGTTCCTTACCCCGCGGCGGCGACCTTGACGACGGCAACCACCTTTTGTTCGTCCTTCCCGCTCGGCTCCGCGTTGTCTGGAGTTTCCCGCCAAAACTGTGCCTTTCTTCGGCGTCTCCGCTTTCCGGAGGCGCGCCGCGAAGGCTTTGTGCCGTGGACATCCTCGGTAAGATGCCACGTGTTCACCGTTACAGAGTTTACACTTCGGCTTAAAGACCTTGTACGGCTCCCCTTTCACGTCACAATGGATCGCAGCATGAGGAGCGGCACAGCGTACACAGTACGGTTGCATTCCGCAGTGCTTGTCCACATGTCCTAGCTCAAGACAGCGGTAGCATTGCGCGTAGCCACCTGTTTGGCGCAAGTTTTCTGCTGTTACTTCACACGGGCCTATAAATTTTAGCTGGAACAGCTCTCGGTTTTTGTCCGTGCTGTCTGCACACACGAGTCTTAGAGGGCCCCGCATGTTGGTTTTTGGGTCCCTCATTTTGGTTACAGATTGAACTATAAATCCTTGGTCTTCTAGGTCTTCCTTTACGTGTTCATTGGAGTACTTGATCGGTACTCCTTTGAACACGACCTTCAGAGGTCGTTTCCGCGAAGTGGAATACGTATAGTATTCCATACCTTGTGCTCTCGCGGCATGTAGGAGTTTATTGTACAAGTCGGAATTACTAACACGTACTTTATACACTGTGTCACCCGCTGTACGCACTCGATAATTGTTTTTTCCCAGTAGAGCATTTAACATGATCTGCAGGCTGCGAAAGTCTTTTTCATACGCGATCACAAGTGGCGGGGGAAGACGGCCGCGTGGAGCTGTGATGTCACGCTCTTCTTCCTCCTCACTATCAGATAGCGCGTTGAACATGTTGCTAGTGTTCACTGCCGGTGTTTCCGACGACGGAACGGCTCTGGCTGTCTTCTTCGGCTGCACAAAACCGTCCTTGGCGGTGTTGTTACGCGTGCGGCCGTTACGCCGGTCACGGTGTGTTGTCTGACGTGGTTGGTCGACACTCTTCTTTTTGAGGAACGAGTGTTCCTCGTTCTCTCCTGTGATGGCGCGTTTCCGTGATTTCGACGCACTATCACCTTTATAAGCGGTTTCCTGCTCCATTGGTTCCGCTGACGGCGTGGAGCTGACGGCGGGAGATGTTGGTGTCGGTAGCAGGTTAATTAGTGTCTGCAGGGCGTCTTCAGGGCGCTGCGACGTACTTACGGCTGCTGCCGCCTCCATAGACTGTGCCAAGGGCACGGTGGGTATGATCGAGTCACCGGCAAATTCTGTCGCGTTCGCGAGCGCATCGAGTGAGACACTATCACACACGCGGGCGACGGCACCGGTTGCGTCGTTCAGTTGAGGGGGAGCACTATCAGGAAAACGCGGGCGTACATCTGATGTGCTCGACTCACCTCCGGTAGCGTGCAGGGACGCGGCCCTGTCCGCTCTAACACTGTCTGACATCTTAGGATACTAAGGCGCGGAGCGCTCGGCGCGTGCGTCCGGCTCGGCCGGCATCCCAGACTCGAATAGCCGCGCACGCGCCTGGCCCAGCCAGTGTCGCGGGCGGGCGCGGACGGCCGAGAGAGCGGCCGCCACTCGGCGCGCCGCCGCGCCGCCGCGCCGCGCCTCCCGCGCTTGCTACCGCCCAACGTCCGACAGCCTGCGCGGAGCAGCCCCCAACCTGCGCCGCAACCACCCGCGCCATTCAAACCACCGAGGATGGGGCTACACACACCGACACCACGGTCGCCAACCAGTCGCCGCGGCGGCGCCGCAAACCACGGCCAAACTGCAGCCACCGCGCGCCACAGCCTGGGTCGGCCCGCCGAGAATCGCCGCCCCCGCCCAAATGCCGCCCCCACAGCCCCAGCCGACGACCCGCCACAATGGCCAAACCTTCGTCAAAACTCCCACACCGTCGCCGCGGCAGCCCGGCCACCGCGGCCGGCGCCACAGCCACACGAGCCGAGTCGTGCGGCGATGACGGCCGTGCACAAACGCACCTCCGCCGCCCCATCGCCTTCCGCCGTTTTCCCGATCGGCCCGCAGCCGTCGGGCCACGGCCGCGGGCCGTCCTCCTCCTCTCGCCTCGCCCGCCAACACCCACAGCCCTTCCAACACATTTTTCTTTTCTTTTTTCTTTTTTTTTTTTTTTACTTTTTTACGATCGCCGCCTGCGCAACATGGCACCGGCCGACGGAGCGCCAACCCCCCCGCCACAGGCGAAAACAAAACAACGATAAACAAACAAACAAAATAAATTACCAGCCAGCCCCAACTACAGACACACCGAATCTGCCCTCACAGCCGACCTTACACGCCTCAACGTCAAAACAAAGGTGGTTTCTTTCTTTCAACGGTTACCTTACCTTAGGTTACGTCAGGTTAGGCTAAGAAGGCGTCAGGGTTAGGTTAAGCGTTGACGTGACGTCACGTCTTAACGTAGGCGTTAAGCTAAGGTTGCGGTCACGTACGTTAGGTTAAGGCGACTTGGGGGTTGGCCTAAGAGCTTAGGTTAGGTTACGTTACTTTAGGTGGCTGCGTTAAGGGGGGCTTAAAGAAGTTTAGGAGGTTAAGGCGTCGAGGCGGCCGCACCCCCTTAGCTGCTGCGGCTCGGCCACGCCACGCCACGCTTTGGGGTTTCATAAGGTCGCGCGGCGGGTCGTCGGCACGCCGCAAAGGACAAAACTGCAAGACGACGTCGAAAAACAAACAACAGGTAAAAAATAAATAAGTAAAAATAAACGACGCCGACAGGCGGGGATCAGCAGAACAAGCAGATTCCGGAGAGCGAACGAGACACGCACGCACACACACAAACCCCCCCGAGCCGAGAGAGCACAGAGCACCACCACGTGTCGGCCTCCGCTCACCCGACTCGGCTGGGCTGGGCTGGGCTGGGCTGGGCTGGCGGCCGGGCCGGATGCACGTACACGTACGGCTACAGCCACTACCCGTACACAGCCGCTCTTCACGCAACACCAGCCAAATGGCGCGCCCGCGGCTCGTCGCGGTCGCCGTCGCGGTCGCAACGCCACGCCGGCACACTTTCGGCACCACCGTTTTCGCGCGCACCGCAAACAAAACGCAGCCGACACACACAGAGAGAAAAAAAAAAAAACACAGAGCGCGAGACGGGCGGCGGCGCACCTTTCGCCAGCCGGCAGGCAATCGACTCGCCCAGTACGACAAACGCGCACGCCACCCCACCCACCAACCAACCAACCAGTCGTCGTCGTCGTCGTCGTCGTCGTCGTCCCGAAATCAAACAAACTCTCAAAAGCACAGCCCCTGCTGCCAACGGACGCAGGCGCCACGCAGCTCCCTTCCCGCCACACTCGATTCGCAGCGCAACTCACCCGGCACACCGTCAAACGACGGGCTGGGCTCGCCGCATCGCCGCAACCTACACACCTTCCCCGCCACGACGCACAGCCCCACCAGACGCCCGTGCCGCAACGACACTACTGCACTACCACTACCGCACTACTCCTCTCGCCCTTGCCATACACGACACAACACGCCAAAAAGTGAAAATCCAAATACAAACAAAAACACCGCCCCCACGACCCAAACACATGCACGGCGCGCCAACACACGCGAGGCAAGGCACGCAGCAAACGGCGTCCCCTCCGCGTCGCGCCATCAACCTACACACACAAGGCAACCAACAACAGCCAGCCAGCCAGCCAGCCAGCCAGCCCCACTCTCACGCCGCAAAAACAGAAAACACACCGAAACCGCCAAACGCCGCACATTCGCGCTTCGCACTTACCACACACCTCTCGGCATCCGTTTCGCACACAACGACGCGACGCACAATACATCATCACGGGCTACGCACGCACACCGCGACCCACTTTCTTACGACGCCCTCGGCAGAGCACACGTGCCCACGCCCACACACAGTCGACACAACGACGCAGCGCGCAGCAGACGCGGCCGCAACACGTACCTCCCCGACGACGCGCCAACACCGCCAGCCACTGCTCACTCGCCCAAGCAACCCGTGCACACAACTGCCACACGCGTCCACCACGCCGCCGCCAACCACCCGCCCGCCAGGGGGCGCTCACGTCCGCGACAACAGCGCGGCACCGCCGGGCCGGGCCGGGCCGGGCCGGGCCGAACCGAGCCGAGCCGAGCCGCCGCCTCCTCTCCACTCGGCACGCCACGTCCTGCTTGCAAAACACATGGCTCGTCCCTCTGTACACACAACGCGCCTGCCTGCGGTCGCCGCCGGCATCTATCTACCTGCGCATCGGAGCCAGGCCGGCAAGCCCACACTTAAATAATGCACTTCACCAGCCAAACAAACCCACTCTTCCTTTCTTTGCACAGCGCATGCAACAGCAGCCCCAGGAGCCGGGCCCGCCGCCAGCGTCTCCTCCTCCTCTGGGCACAGCCAGCCAGCCGTTCCCACCGCCCCGCCCCTGCTCTGCAGAACAAGAAAAAACGAAAAAGTACCAACACACGCACCCAAAGCGTAAGCCAGACAAGACCAGCCTCTCCGAGGCCACACACACGCAAAAAAACAAAAAAACAAAAACACTACAACAGAATAAAATGAAAAAGAAAAAGCAAGCTGTCGCCTCGCCCCCGCCCGTCCCCCCACCCCACCACATTCGCCCCCTCCGCTTGTTTTCCTTTCTACAATTTCCCTCTTTTCCACCCAATATCCCGCCGCGGTTTACGGGCACCGGCCGATTTTGCGCCCGCCCACATGTGTGCCTACTCCCCACCACCATTCCCTCCGCAGCCCGCAGCCCGCAGCCCGCAGCCCGCTTTTCCCCCCCTCCCTGCCCACACCACACCACACCACACCACACCGACGGTGCTGACGTCGACACGCACCCAAGACAGGGGCCACGACCGTCTTTTTTCCTGGGCCCATCCCCGCACCGCACCTCCTTCCAATCAACGCTGTGGCGCCTGTGTCCGCGCGAGACGCGTGCGCGCCGCCTCTCTCAACATCCGTCCGCCGTCCGCCGGCCGGCCCGTTTTTCGGCCCCCAGGCCATCCGTCAACCACCACTGCCACTGCCACTGCCCCTGCCCCTGCCCGCCCCGCACCACACCACACACCGCTGCTTGCCCCGGCCGTTGCCACCAAAGGCGCCAACCGCAGCCCGCGCGCGCCAGAAACTACAGGGACCCAGCCGACCGACGAAAATCAGAGCAATTGGCCGGGAGGATCAAAAAGAGAGCTCCGAAAACCACCGTAGCGAGGCGTGGGAGGAAACGTTACGAGAAGCAGAAAGGGACCAGGAAAAATTCTGGAAATTTCTTAAAACTCGTAAACTAAACACGAAACATCTACATCTACATGGGGAAGGAACGACCCCACAGACCGAGCTGAAGCACTGGCGGATTCACTAGAAAAGGCAATTCCAAGCACCAGAAGCGGTAGATGACGAAACTGGTGACCACCAGGAAATGGTACTCAGAAGGGTAAAACCGCATCCTAAGTGCCCCGATCAGAACATCTTTCACAATCCAATAAACGCAGAAACCCCCGTATCTTATCACATCACAAACATACACACATCCTAAGAAGGCATCAGGCCCAGATTCCATCAAACCGCAACTACTACATCACCTACCTCCAGCAACTATCAATTATCTATCTAACATCAATATATAATGCTTGCTTCAGACTAAACTACTTGGAAACAGGCCCGAGTCATCACATTACCAAAGCCAAACAAGGACTTATTATTTCCGCAAAACTATAGGCCAACTTCCTTGGAAAGGTCCTCGGAAAGCTCATTCAAACTGAACTGAAGAAATTCAATTCTTAAAGGATAACAACATAATCATCGCACAACAATTCCGATTCCGCGAAGAACACAGCACCACCCACCAGGTGACCAGACTAGTCGAGCACATATGTCAGGCCAGAAACATTAGACACAGTACTGGAGCAGTCCTGCTTGACATTGGAAAAGCATTCGGATAACGCCTTATCTACAAGCTCCACCAGTACAACTGCCCCATCCACATTATTGCTTCTTTTCTCCGCAACAGAGCATTCTATGTCCATGTACCAGGAGCGGCAAGTAACACTAGATCCATAGAGGCTGGAGTCCCGCAAGGCTCAGTGCTGGGGCCCATTCTCTACTCAATATACACAAACAAACAGCTGGGAGGACACTTGTCACTATTTGCAGACGACACTGCAGTCTACCGCAGCAGTTCTAACCTGCAATATAGAGTCACAAAAATAGAGCAACACCTACAATCCATCCAGAAATGGGCTAACCAATGGAAACAAAAGAAAAAAACAATAAACGCGGAGAAAACCCAAGCAATACAATACGATTCACATTCAAAAAGAATACCTCCTAACCTGCATATACGCCTCAGAAATAACAATCTTCCATGGTCAGGCACAATAAAGTATCTAGGCATCAAGCTGGACAAGAGGTTGACATTTAGAGACCATGTTACACACGTTTGTAACAAGGCTGCAGCAGCAATATTCAGACTGTACCCAATCATCAAAGGAAACAGAATAAATATGCGCGCCAAAAAGAAAATCTTCAAAACCGTCATAGGAACCAGCCATCACTTACGGCTCTGAAAATCTGGTCAATGGCCGCAGACACCAACATAACAAGAGTAAAAAAAAAGGGTGCACAACAAATACTTCAGAATTGCTGCTGATGCCGGCCGGTACCAGACAAACCGAGACATATACACAAACCATAACATACTCAAAATCCCGGAAATCATCCAAAGAAAAATCCATAAAGTTTTTTTTTTTTTTTTTTTTTTTTTTTCCACCAAACCACGGATTCGAACCACCCACTCATCAGAAATCTGGGACAAAATCCACCCGACCCAAGAACGACATTTCCCATCACGACAAAACACCACAAACTACAACATACCATGATAAACAAAAATAAAATACAAACACCATAACACTCACTCAAACAACAAACATCTACACACACCCAAGAGACCCTATCATCCCATCATTTTGTTACCCAACATAATCAGACAGAAGGCAGGGATCAAGGACAGATCCGGTCCTTCGAGTACAGGGGGTAAAAAAAATACCCATCAGACCAGCTCGCTCTCTCTCTCTCTCTCTCCGTGCCGACGCTGCCCCGCACACGCGTTCGCGCTCGCGTTCGGCCGACACCACACGACAGGTCTTTGGGGCCCCGCCACTGCGCACACGCACGCCTCCTCCTCTTCCTTAGTTCTTTTTCGCTTTTCTTTTCTCCCCCGCCCCCCGCTCTCACCGCCACATCATCCCGCAACCCTTGGGGGATGTTTCCCAACATCAACGCGCCCCAATTCCACTCTCTGCCCGTGCCGCACTCTCCACTTTGCTTCTCCCCGTCCCCTACACACACGACTACCGAAACCCCGGTTGACACACCTTCTCGTAGGACAGGGGTGCGTGCGTGCGTGCGTGCGTGCGTGCGTGCGTTGTCTTGACGGTGACAGCAACAGCAACGGATCCGTCCATCCCATTCCCCCCCCACTCGGTAAAGAACCATGTTCAACCCACACTACACAACAAGGGGGGCACACACGAACGCGAAAGAAAGGGCAGGGCAGGGCAGGGCAGGGCAACTATCTCTTCCTCAGAACCCACATATCACATCAACGAACGGCAGGCCAATTGCGGACTCAGCCGTGTCAGGCAAATCCAACCCAACCAACACCTCCCACGGAAACCCTGACACTGATCCAGCAGTACGTCCACATACATCGCCACACCAAATACGGGTGACGAGTGAGCAACAAATGGAACAATACACAACAAGGCTGACCTAATAAAAACTGCACGTCACGTCATACCTTCCAGACAGACGCAGTTCCGACGGGACGGCGGAACCGTATACGTACCTTTCAGCCACAACAACCGACCGACTGGACACGCCCGCGTCTCCAGCCAGCCAACCACCAGGGCCACACAGCCCGCAAGTTTCAGCGTCAACACTTCTTAACGTACGTTGCAAACTTTTCAAAACATTGCCACACACACACCACGAAAAGCGTCAACCTCTCTCACACTGGATACACTCAACACTTTTTGTCGGCGGAGCTTGAGGCCAACGGTTGACACACCCCCACCGGCCACACAGGTTTCCCTTTGAAAATTGCAGTGACGGAGGAGACGCGGCATTACGAGAGGGTTGTTTCCGAGAGCGCGAGCTGGACGGAGCTGCGGCGCCGCCGCCGAGGGGTAACGAACGCACGCGATGCCGCATGACAGCCCATCACCCAAAGTTTCACCCACAACTGCACACGTCGCACCCCCTTTTCGCGCCATACTAGTGTCGATCGTCAATTACAGCTCACGGTGTTCGCATTTGCCACTTGACGGGGGGGGGAAAAGAAAACAAAACAAACATCTGACACGCCATGTGTTTCTCTCTCTCTCTGTTATATCTAGGTCATTGGGCAGCCACTGTAAAAAAAAAAAAAAAAAAAAAAAAAATATTTTTACGACATGGTTGGGTAAGTGATTTAAAGACAACAATTGTGGGTCACACACCATAGACCATTTCGATAGTGTTCTTGTTCTTCTCTTTTTCCTTTTTTTATCGCTCAATTGAAATAAAACCTGGGGATGATGCAATGCTGCGATATGGCACAACCGTCGTCCATTGTACACAACTCGGGAACAAAAAGAAACCAATTCAGGGAACGTTCGTTCCTTCACAACGTTTCTTTCAACGCACTTGGTCTTTACCATCCTGTATATTCAACACACATTTCCTTTCATCAAACTAGGGCATTTCCATAACAGTTTGTTTCCGTTTCTGTGAGCACAATACTGCTTCTTCGACGTCATTTCACCATCTTAACTAGAGACAGACAACAAAATAGGAAAACAGGCCTTGAGAACCCCGTCCACCAAATTTCAGTTAGCACGGCATCCAAGATTCTTTTCCGGGGAGTGCAGTGCAGCTGACGCTGCTCAGACCATATACCGTCGCCAGTCTCACTCAACTCTTGCGCATTCCACCATTCTACGCTACGTGACAATGCAAAAATGAATGAATCAAACCCGCCCAGAGAGCGTCTTGTGCGAGGGGACACACGATATAGAGAACAACAAAACACACAGGGGACACCACCACAGTTGGAGAGAACGTTTCCACCATGGCAGCCGCGCCGTTACGCGCTTTTTTTTTTTTCCTCCCCCCCACTGCACACCTCCGACACCACGGGAACGTTCACCGTCCCGTTGCCCTACACTGGCGTTTCTTTTCAACCCCCCACCCTATTCCTCGCTCCCCGGACATTCGACCGATCACAAAGTGCAACCTCTCGTTACCGTCGGGTGCCCCTCTTCATCCCCGGGGCGCCAACAACAAAACAAAAACACCACCGACGCCGTCGTCTCGCGTCACCTCACTCAACTGAGCGGAAAATACACGTACATCCAGAATGACGACACCGCCTCCACAAACAAAAACCAGACGTCAGACGTCAGGTCGAAAGAGGGCACCGTACGTCGTGGCGCGTGGTCTCCTAACTCACCTCGCGCGTACAAATACAATACAATGCAATGCGTGTCACCTCACGTTCACACACACCTCCACGCTCCACTTTTACGTCGCCCAACCAACCAACTAACTTAACGCACCCGCTCGGCGTAGAAGCAGCTGTAGGCGGCAACGTGTTTCTCACCCTCGCCACCAACGGTGTGACATCCGACAGTCGCGGTTTGCTTTCCGTTCCACACCTCCGGCCATACCATACAAAGGGGACAAAAAAAAAAAAAAAAAAAAATATATCAAACAAGCCAACTCCAGCGATCCGCCCCCCTAACACCAACACGTCTCGAAACACCCACGCCCACGACCCGGCTGTGGCTAAAGTGCGTATCCCAACGTCACACCAAAACCAAAGGCGCCGGCGCCGCACCACACCACAAGCTACAGCTACAGCTGTGCCGCCCGTCCACCCGCTCACAACAACAACAACAACAACAATTCCGCCCTTCCCGCAAAGGCATTTTGGTGGCCCTGAAAAGGGCCGTTTTTTTTTTCTTTTCTTCGCCGCGCCGCGGACGAGCCTCCCATTTCCAAGAGCCACCTCCTTACTCGGAGCTCGTGTACTTGGTCACCGCCTTCGTGCCCTCGCTCACCGCGTGCTTGGCCAGCTCGCCAGGCAGCAAGAGCCGCACAGCGGTCTGGATCTCGCGGGACGTGATGGTCGAGCGCTTGTTGTAGTGCGCCAGGCGAGAAGCCTCGGCCGCAATGCGCTCGAAAATGTCGTTCACGAAGCTGTTCATGATGCTCATCGCCTTCGAAGAGATGCCCGTGTCAGGGTGCACCTGCTTCAGCACCTTGTAGATGTAGATGGCATAGCTCTCCTTCCTCTTGCGCTTCTTCTTCTTGTCGCCCTTCGAAATGTTCTTCTGCGCCTTGCCAGCCTTCTTGGCGGCTTTCCCGCTAGTCTTGGGCGGCATCACGAACAAACAGGCAGGCAGGCACGCGCAGTCAGTCAGTCAAGCGCTCCGCTCCAGTCAGCGTCTCCCCACACAGTGGCACCCGCCGAGAGAGAGAGCTGGTCTGATGGGTATTTAACCCCTGTGTTCGAAGGACCGGATCTGTCTTGATCCCTGCCTTCTGTCTGATGATATGTGGTAACAAAATGATGGGATGATAGGGTCATGAGTGTATGTAGATGTTTGTTGTTTAAGTTTAAGTGAGTGTTATGATGTTTTTATTTAATTTTATTTTTGTTTTGTATACTGTTTATCGTGGTATGTTGTAGTTTCTGGTGTTTGTCGTGATGGGAAATCTCGTTCTTGGGTCGGGTGGATTTTGTCCCAGATTTCTGATGAGTGGGTGGTTCGAATCCGTGGTTTGGTGGAAAAACTTTATGGACTTTCGTTGGATGATTTCCGGGATATTGAGTATGTTATGATTTGTGTATATGTCTCGGTTTGTCTGGTACCGGCTAGCATCAGCAGCAATTCTGAAGAATTTGTTCTGCACCCTTTGTACTTTTGTTATGTTGGTGTCTGCGGCCATTGACCAGATTTCAGAGCCGTAAGTGATGGCTGGTTCTATGATGGTTTTGAAAATCTTCTTTTTGGCGCGCATATTTATTCTGTTACCTTTAATGATGGGGTACAGTCTGAATATTGCTCCTGCAGCCTTGTTACAAATGTGTGTAACATGGTCTCTAAATGTCAACCTCTTGTCCAGCTTGATGCCTAGATACTTTATTGTGTCTGACCATGGAAGATTGTTATTTTTGAAGCGTATATGTAGGTTAGGAGGTATTCTTTTGAATGTGAATAGTGTTGCTTGGGTTTTCTCCGCGTTTATTGTTATTTTCCATTGGTTAGCCCATTTCTGGATGGATTGTAGGTGTTGCTCTATTTTTGTGACTATATATTGTAGGTTTGAACTGCTGCGGTACACTGCAGTGTCGTCTGCAAATAATGACAAGTGTCCTCCCAGCTGTTTGGGGATATCATTTGTGTATATTGAGTAGAGGATGGGCCCCAGCACTGAGCCTTGCGGGACTCCAGCCTCTATGGATCTAGTGTTACTTGCCGCTCCTGGTACATGGACATAGAATGCTCTGTTGCGGAGAAAAGAAGCAATAATGTGGATGATGTGGTTGGGGCAGTTGTAGTGATGAAGCTTGTAAATAAGGCCCTGATGCCATACCTTATCGAATGCTTTTTCAATGTCAAGCAGGACTGCTCCAGTACTGTGTCTAATGTTCCTGGCCTGACATATGTGCTCGACGAGTCTGGTCACCTGGTGGATGGTACTGTGTTCTTCGCGGAATCCGAATTGTTCTGGGATGATTATGTTGTTATCCTTTAGGAATTTCTTTAGTTCCGTTTGAATGAGGTTTTCGAGGATTTTTCCTAGGAAGTCTAACAAGGAAATTGGCCTGTAGTTTTGTGGAAATAATAAGTCCTTATTTGGCTTTGGTAATGTGATGATTCGGGCCTGTTTCCAAGCTTTGGGAAAGTAATTTAATCTTAAGCAAGCATTATATATTGATGTTAGATAATTGATAGTTGCTGGAGGTAGATGATGTAGTAGTTGCGGTTTGATGGAATCTGGGCCTGATGCCTTCTTAGGATGTATGTTTCTGATGTGGTGTGATATGGTTTCTGCGTTTATTGGATTGAAAGCTGTTCTGATCGGGGCACTTAGGATGCGGTTTACCCTTCTGAGTACCATTTCCTGGTGGTCATCACTTTCGTCATCTACCGCTTCTGGTGCTTGGAATTGCCTTTCTAGCGAATCCGCCAGTGCTTCAGCTCGGTCTGTGGGGTCGTAGACTATTCCACGTTCCCCATGGAGCGGCTGTATAGATGTTTCGTTTAGTTTACGAGTTTTAAGAATTTTCCAGAATTTTTCCTGGTTCCTTTCTGCTTCTCGTAACGTTTCCTCCCATGCCTCGCTACGGTGGTTTTGGAGCTCTCTTTTGATCCTCCTGGCCAATTGTTCTGACTTTCGTCGGTCGGCTGGGTCCCTGTAGTTTTGCCATCTCTTTCTGGTGTTTCTTTTTTCCTCTATTAGGTTCCGGATGTGTGGGGGTAGTGTGTCTCTACCTGTGGTGTGGGTTATTGTTGTTGTAGATCTTTTGCTGCAATCCTTTATGATTGTGGTGATTTCTTCTATGGCTCTGTTGATTTGGGCTTTTGATTGAAGAGGAGGTAGTTCTGGAGTGTATGCTGTGAGTAGTTGGTTATATTTTATCCAGTTTGTTGTGGATTCCTTGATGGTTCTGTTGTCATGAAAGTTGACCAGGTTTCCATTGATTTCTAATATTACGGGGTGGTGGTCTGAGTCCAAGTCGTTGACCACCTCGGTTGTCGTATTCCATGTCAGATTTTTTGATAGAAAAATATCCAGTATGTCTGGGCGGCATCTTGTGTCGTAGTGAATGTGTGTTGGCCTGTCTGGAGCTATGATGGAGATGTTCGGCTTGTTGTCCAGAAATCTACGGAGCGTTCTGCCATTGGTGTTTGTGGCATGACAATTCCAGGATCTGTGTTTAGCATTTAGGTCACCACCGATCAGAACATTTTGATGCATTTGGAAGAGGTTCTCAAGGTCTTGCGGACATATGCTCCTTCCTGTAGGTGGATTGTAAGCTGCTGCTATGGTAATGGTTTTGTTGAATACTCTTGTTTCAATTGCTGTTGATTCCATTCTAGTGAGATGAGGTGAGGTGATACGTCTGTGTACAATTTTGTTTTTGACCAGAATGGCTGTTCCTCCACCTGGTCTGTTCGGTCTGTCATTTCTGTGGACCACATAATTCCTGATTTTGAAGGTCTGGTTTGGTTGCAGGTGAGTCTCTGTGATGAGCGCAATGTCGATCTTTTGCTCATCTAGGAATTCCGCTAGAGTATGTTTTTGAGTTATAATGCCATTGGCATTCCAATTCATGATTTTTACTGCTTTATTTGCCGCCAAGAATGCTAACTGCGGCTTGAAATAAAATTGTGATTTTGGTGAAATTGTCCTGTGCTTGTCTTAGCTGCTCTGCTGCTGTCTTGATTGTGTTTAATATGTTTGGAATGTCAAATTGTGTGATGAAACCTAGAAGTTCTTTGATGTCTGAACCAATTCCTGATGCTGGTTGTGATGTGGGTTCGGAGGTGTTGCTGTTTTCTTCTGTTGTGGGGGTAGCGTTTGGTTGTGCCCATCCTCTTGTTTTCCGCAGTGCTGGAAAGTTTGTGGGATTGAGTTGTACTGTTTGTTTGGCTCTTTCCTCCTCCAGCCTGTTTTGTGCAGGGGTTTTCGCTTTCTTTCTCTCTTGCTGAGTCTGCAAGAGTTTTAAATATACTGGGCATTTTTTGAAGCTACTCGTGTGTTCTCCTTTGCAGTGGTAGCAAGTTGGTTTTGCTTCTGGTTTCTTTAGGCAGTCTGCTGTTTTGTGTTGTTGTCCGCATTTGACACAATTTGGACGAAGGGTGCAGTTACGCGACCCATGTCCATAACCCTGGCAATTGTGGCATTGGGTCAAACCCTGTGGACTTCGATATGTTTCAACTGTCACCTGCATGTGAAACATTGCTTTGAGGTCGTATATTCTTTTCGCCTCTTCGGTATTTTCAAGTGTAACTTGAAAGTGACGTAAAGTCACTTTTTTCTGAGTGTTCTCATCGAATGATGTCATGTGCGCTACTTTGATGACAGGTAAGTTGTGATCTAAGAGGACCTCATGAATGATCTTGGGGTCTATGGTTGGTAGTAGCTTTTTGATAACTACTTTCAATGGCTTAAAGGCGTGCATATCGTGTGTGTAGTATTGTATGTTGTTTTCGGTCAGATATCCCTTGAATGCTAGGAAATCATCTGGGTGTGAGAATTGATATGTGATTTCGTCACTGTGACTTCTAGTTTTGAGGTCCCCTTTCAGTTTGTTGCGGAGTGCTTTGACTATTTCCAGGTATTGGGATGTTTCCTTGACAACAATCGGCGGAATACGCAGTCTCTTTGTCTGGGTTGCTTGCTGTTTTTCCCCTGTTCTGGAATTTCCCGCATCGTTATCGGGCAGTAGTTCGAACTTGTTAGAGACGGGGATCTCGTACTCCATTTGTTCGTTGTTTTCGTCTTCTGAGTTGGGGGTGGGATCATCTGTTGAGTCCTGGGTTTTCTTTTTGTTGCTGTTGTTCTGCAACTTCGTCTGGCTGTCAATGGTTGCTTTGCGTTTCCCTGCTGTTTGTTTGGTAGCCGGTACAATGTTTGTGTTGTGGCTATCATTTGCTGGTGGTGTTTCTACCTGTGTTGTGGGTGAGGTGACTGGTGGTGATGTGAATGATGATGTGGATAGTTGGGGCGGTGGTTCCCCGTCTGTCATGGAAGTCCCGTGGGACTCCATGGCGGAATTTGTGGTGTTACCTTGGCAAGGTGAGAATGGGGTGGCTGTTGAGAGAGAACAATCTACCTTTGCCTCAGAGTGCGCGGGTTTACCCAACGTGAATGGGGCCCTGGTACTCTATATTCCCTGACTATCTTCCTAGCGTCCGGCTAGCCCGGAGGCATAATCTCGACACGGCGGTAACCAAGTACACAATCTCCAAGCTTCGAAGGCGGCTCGGTCGGTCGGCCGAAACGAGACGCGAGCAGCCGTCTGAGTCTTCCCAGCCGTAACAACACAAAGACACGCGAGCGCTGTGATAACAACGTCCGCTCTCTCCGCGCGCACGACTCGGAATGGCTGGCGGGCGTGGCTGGCCTGGCTGGCACCCGCCGCACGCCGACGCCGCACCTTTACCAGCTCGCCCTGCTGCGGCCGCCGACCAATGGGGCGCGCGCGCAACCGGCCGCCGCACCCGAGCCCATAAAGGACCCCCACCCCGCCGGCGCCGGCACGCACTCCGCTGCTCGACTCGCTGCGGCTCGCACCGTTTGGGGCGTTGTGCTTTTCTTTCTCGCTTCTTTCCAAACTAGCCCATCGCCATGTCCGGACGCGGAAAGGGAGGCAAAGTCAAGGGCAAGTCAAAGTCCCGCTCAAGCAGGGCTGGGCTCCAGTTCCCGGTCGGCAGAATCCACCGCCTCCTGCGCAAGGGAAACTACGCCGAGCGCGTCGGCGCCGGGGCGCCCGTCTACCTCGCCGCCGTCATGGAGTACCTCGCGGCTGAGGTGCTCGAGCTGGCCGGAAACGCGGCCCGCGACAACAAGAAGACGCGCATCATCCCGCGCCACCTGCAGCTCGCCATACGCAACGACGAGGAGCTCAACAAGCTCTTGTCGGGCGTCACCATCGCACAGGGAGGTGTCCTGCCCAACATCCAGGCCGTCCTGCTGCCAAAGAAGACCGAGAAGAAGGCCTAAAAGAGAGACAGCGCAATCGGCAACCGCCGCGTGCTCCCTTGGCACGCAGCGCGCCATTTGCCGCCTCGGCTCAAAAAACAAAACACAATCGGCCCTTTTCAGGGCCACCACACAAACCTACGTCCAAAGCAGAATTCCAGTCGTTCGTCGCACCACTTTTCTCTCTCTCTCTCTCTCTTTCTGTGTACGGTTTTTTTTTTTTTTTTTTTTTTTTTTCCTTCTTACACACACAGGCGCCGCCATCTTGTACACACGTACTTGGCCACCTCCTCCACTCCACTCCACGCACGCACAGTCTCGCGACCATTAACCAGCACACGTGGCGCACAACAACACACCTCAAAAATAACCCCTCGGCACTCAGCCGCGCCGCAACACACAGCCCATCCACCGACAAGAAGCATACAAGCAAAGAGGGAGGGGAAGGAAGGAAGGAGCTCACACAACGCAAGGGCACGCTTCCTTCCCTCCCAACCGCACCGCACACCACGTCAAAAAAAACTCCAAACAAAACTAAAAGGCCAAGTAGACTAAAAAGGAAAAGAAAAACCAGCAACACAGACTCTTTCGCACTTTTCAACTTCCGAACACTGTGGTGGCCCTGAAAAGGGCCGTTTTTCAATCTCTCTTTCCTTCCTTCGGTCTCACACCGCCTAACCGCCGAAACCGTACAGGGTGCGCCCCTGCCTCTTCAGGGCGTACACCACGTCCATGGCCGTCACAGTCTTGCGCTTGGCGTGCTCAGTGTACGTCACCGCGTCGCGGATCACGTTCTCCAGGAACACCTTCAGCACTCCGCGCGTCTCCTCGTAGATCAGACCAGAGATGCGCTTCACGCCGCCCCTGCGCGCCAGGCGGCGGATCGCGGGCTTCGTGATGCCCTGGATGTTGTCGCGCAACACCTTGCGGTGCCGCTTGGCGCCACCCTTGCCGAGCCCCTTTCCTCCCTTGCCGCGGCCTGTCATTCTTCTTCTTCAAGCGTCTCAACCACAATAATATAAAAAACAGAAAGCAAGGCAAGCTCCTCACCCGGCGCTAGCGAGTTGGCTACGGTTGTGGCGCCCAGCGCGCGCGCCGCCCCCCTATATAGACTCTGGGGCCCCGCGGCCCGCCCTCCCCTCCCCCCACCACCGCGCACCGAGGGCATATAAGCGCAGCACCGGGGCGCGCGGGCCCCTCCGTCACTGGCTACATCGACGACAGCGACATCGCGGAGGGCCTAGAAGAGAGTCTTATCGCCCTCCGCGACGCCGCGGAAGAGGAGGGACTGCCCTGTGACCCCGCTCTGCGGGCGCGGATTCTCTTCCCTAACGCCGCTGCCGCTGACGCCGACGGCGACGCCATGCAATGCGAGATGGAGTCGCGTAAGAGGAAACCAGCGGCCGCCTCTTCCGACTCCGAAGCTGCCCCCTCCGAGGCCGCTCGTGGGAAGAAGCAGAAGGCCGCCGCCGACGCTGAGGGCTTCGCCGTCCCCAGGAAGACGGCACCCCGCCGCCGCATTGTCAAGACGCCGGTCCTCCCGGTGCACAATCAATTTGCGGCGCTTTCCGACGGTGCGGCGGACTCCTCTCCACCCCCTCCACCCCCATCCACAACTCCCCACCCCAATCCTACCCGTCCCCCTCCCCTCACAATCGAATATGCGGAGTCCTACAAATCCCTGCACGACCTGCTCATTCACGTCACTGACTCCGATTTCCGAGTGAAGACGATTGGCGAAAACTTGTACCGCCTCTATCTCCAGACGCCTGTTGACCTCCAGAAGGTCTACCACGTCCTTGGGTCCCACAGCATCGGCTACAGCACCCCCCCTGAGAGGTCCAAACGGATTAGGGTTGTCGTCCGCGGGCTCCCCTTTAAATATACGGACGACGACCTCCGGGAAGCGCTGACAGCTCTCAATATTACTCCTGCTGTCATTTCCCGAGTAGTCTCCCCCCGCACTAAACTCCCCACCCCCCTTTTCTTCGTCTCAGCCGACGATACCCCAGCCAACCAAGTCCTTATGCACCTGACCTCCATTGACAATTGCACGGTCACCATGGAGAAGCCCCGTTCCAGGCGCCTCATTCTAATATGCTACCGGTGCCAGGGCCTGGCGCACTTTGCGAGTAATTGTACTCGTGCGGTGCGCTGTGTCAAGTGCGCCGGCGGCCACGCCTCCTCCACTTGCGTCAAACCCCGCGAGGTCCCCCCTACCTGTGCTCGCTGTAATGGGGCGCACACGGGCAACTACTTGGGTTGTCCGGCAGTCAAAGCCCACCGCGCCAATCTGCGTCGCTCCGTCGCCCCTCCAACGATGGAGCGTCGTGGACTTACTTATGCGACTGCCCTTGGTCGGTCGGAACCCTCTCCCGCCCATACCCCCCGCCCCCCCCCGTTTCCCACGATCATACCACCCTGCCCCGCCCCCACTCCTCTCTATCCCCATCCCCCCTCCTGACTCCCACACCCCCTGTCCCTACCCCCAACACTCCGTATCCACCCCAATTCCCCCCCCACCCCCTCCCCTCCTTCCTCACGTCCATCCCGGTCCTTCCCCGCACCCTCCACCCTCCTCCCCTGTCCACCCGGTCTTTGGTGACCTCATTTCCAGTGTTGTGGAGGCATTGACCTCTGCACTCACTGGGGCACTAGACACCATCCTCACCTCCATTCCCCAGCAGATTGCTACTGCCCTTTCCCATTCCATCTCCCCCATCACCACCGCCCTCCCCACCACCCAACATGGCCATTAGACTCCATGGCCTTACCGTACTAATCTGGAATGCCAATGGCATCTACCGCCAGCAAGGTGAGTTTCGGCAGTTCCTCCTTGATGAGGGGGTAGACATCTGTCTTGTTGCCGAAACCCACCTTAAACCTGGGGTGAACGCCAGGGTACCAAACTTCTGCTGCTACCGGTCAGACCGGCCGACAGCACGAGGCGGCACGGCAGTATACGTGCGTGCCTCCCTCCGCCACCACCCCGTCACCCTCCCTGCCCTTGCCACAATAGAGGCCACTGGTGTCGTGGTGCACACCGTGCGTGGCCCCATCACCTTTGTGGCGCTTTACAGGCCGCCCCACCGCGGCGTTCTCCACGGCCCTGACTTTGCTCAGGTCCTGTCACTTGGCCACTCCCTCTTCGTTGGGGGCGACTGTAATGCCAAGCATGCCGCCTGGCACAGTCGCCTAACCAACAACGATGGCCGTCGCCTCCTCCGTGTGGTGGAAGCCCACGCCGCCCATGTTGTTGCCCCCTTCGACCCCACCATCTTCCCGACAAATGGCCCTCCTGACGTCCTTGACATTGCATTGGTTAAAGGACTCCCCCTCCCTATCACTGCCACTACCCGTGCTGCCCTTGCCTCCGACCACGTCCCAGTAATTTGCACGGTCGACCTTGTCGGCTCCCTAGTGCCACCACGTGACACCTTGGACCTCCGTGGCATCGACTGGGCGTCTTATCGGAGACGGGTCGAGGCAGCACTCCCTACCATACCCGACGCCGCCAGGGTGGGGGCTGACCTCACCCTCGCACAGTTCACGGACGCCGCCATCACTGCTGCAGTTGCAGCAACGCCTCCACATCCCCCGCGCCCTCCGACCCATGTGCGCCCTCTCCCCCTAGCCCTCCGCGCACTCATCACCGAGAAAAACAGGGTCATCCGCGAATGGCAAAGAACACGAGACCCTGCCACTAAGCGCCGGATAAATCGCATGCAGCGGGAGATCCGTGCTGCCATTCAGACCCACCGCAGTCAGGACTGGGAGCGAAAAATCTCCGCCCTTGACCTGAGCGATGCATCCGCATGGCGCCTGGTCTCCCGCATCATCCACAAACGCCCGCAAATTCCCCCCCTCCTGGTCGGCGCTGAGGCTGTGTGCGATCCTGATGCTAAGGCCAATGCCTTGGCTGATGTGTTCGCACGCAGCTTCACCCCTGTCACCAACCCCGTTGACCCCGACCATATCCAAATGGTCACCGCACGAGTCCACCAGTTCCTCACCGCCCAGGATCCAGAAGACCATATCACCCCCGTCACAGATGAGGAGATTGCCCGGGAGCTTAAGTCCCTCCACTCCCGAAAAGCCGGTGGCCCAGACAGACTCACCAATCAGCTTCTCAAGCAGCTTCCCCCAGCCTCTGTTCCCGTCCTTACTTCTACTTTCAATTCCATCCTCTCCTCTAGGCAGTTTCCTTCCGTGTGGAAACACGCGGAGGTGATTGCCATCCCCAAACCTGGGAAAGACCCTCGATCCCCTTCCAGCTATCGTCCCATCAGCCTCCTTCCCGCCCTCTCCAAGCTGTTTGAGAGGCTGTATCTCAAACGTGTCCTGATCCACGTCGCTCGGGAGCGGGTACTCCCCGACGTTCAGTTTGGCTTCCGGCGAGGACACTCCACCACCCACCAACTCCTCCGTCTTGTTGAGGAAGCACTGGAGGCCATTGAGCGTCGGGAGTACTTCGGGGCCGTCTTCCTCGATGTCTCCCGGGCGTTCGATTCTGTCTGGCACGAGGGGCTACTTTACAAGCTCTTCGGGCACGGCTTCTCCATCTCCCATGTGCGCCTCATCGCCACCTACTTAGAAGGTCGTACATTCCATGTCCGGATCCCGGGAGGTACCTCCACCAGGCGTCGTATCAGGGCGGGTGTTCCACAGGGGAGCGTGCTCGGCCCTGTTCTATACAGTCTGTTCACAGCTGACACGCCCACCGTGCCTCGTGTGCATCTCGCCCTGTATGCGGATGATACCGCGGTTTTTGCTCGCTCCCGGAGCAAGGCGCTCCTCCGGCAGAAACTACAACAGGCCATCGACTCTGTTGTCGATTATGCCAAACGTTGGCGCCTGGCCTTCAACCCGGCAAAGACGCAGGCACTCATCATTTGTCGGCGGCGGTGGCCGGTCGCCTATCCCCCTGTCACTGTGCTCGGCACCCCCGCCCCCTGGGCCAGAACAGCTATGTACCTGGGGGTCACCCTGGATAGGGCCCTCACCTGGCGTCCCCACATAGAGGCCATCCGGCGGAAGGCCTTGGGGCGCATCGGCCAACTCTACCCTTTTATGAACCCTACCTCTACCCTTCCCATTCCTCTTGCCCTCCTCCTCTACACATCCCTCATCCGCCCCCTCCTGGAGTATGCCTCGGTTGTGTGGGGCAATGCCGCGCCTACACATCTCCACCGCCTGCAGACGGTACAGAATCGTGCCCTTCGAATTGCCCTTCGCCTCCCTTACCGTTTCCCAACCCGTGAACTTCACCTCCTTGCCAATATCCCCCTCCTTCAAGACCGTGTCCGATCCTCCGCCATCTCCTTCTATGACCAATCCCGTCATTCCCCCAATCCACTCATTGTCTCTCTTGGCACCCGCCTCCATCGCCTGGCCACCACTCGCTGGCCCGACCTCCTTTCCCGCCCCCCCTGACACCTCCCATCCACCCCCCCGTCCTGTTACTTCTTCCTCTTCCTACCACTTCTCCTTTTTTGTCACCCCATCCTGAAATATCTGCCGCCACCGTCATCGCCGTCGCCAAGAAGATCTGGCCAGGACGAAGGCCTTTCGTTTTCTTCATCCTCTTCCTGTCATCTTTCACTATTCTTTCGTCTGTCACTCAACGTTTCTTTTCCGGCTAGTCAATGGAGCCGTTCGTTTTCCTCTATCTCTCACTATTCCTTTTACTGTTCTGTCACCTGTTACTGTTAATTACCGTGCAACGGCCAGTCAATTGGGCCTTTCGTTTTCCTGCTTCTCTAACTATCCCTCTCACTATTCTTTCATCTTATTAAAAAAAAAAAAAAAAAAAAAAAAAAAAAAAAAAAAACCAAAATGCACAACGTCAAGCAAACCATACCGCCAAGTCCACTTCTTCACCACCCGTCAAGAGGAAGGCGAAGCGCGCCAGCGCTAGTACTTCCTACACGAGTCGAGGGACCACCCTCTCCTGTGCAGCGTGGCGTGGCGTGGCGTGGCGCGCGGGCCCGTTGTCAAGGCAGCACCGGACGCCGTCGCGCACGCATATCCTCCACGCCGCATCCGCATCCGCAGTAGCCATGGCCCGGACAAAGCAAACGGCCCGCAAGTCCACCGGCGGAAAGGCGCCGCGCAAACAGCTCGCCACCAAGGCGGCGAGGAAGAGCGCGCCCGCCACCGGCGGCGTCAAGAAGCCCCACCGCTACAGGCCGGGCACCGTCGCCCTGCGAGAAATCAGGCGCTACCAGAAGAGCACAGAGCTGCTCATCCGCAAGCTGCCATTCCAGCGCCTAGTGCGCGAGATCGCCCAGGACTTCAAGACCGACCTGCGCTTCCAGAGCTCCGCAGTCATGGCCCTGCAGGAGGCCAGCGAGGCCTACCTCGTCGGCCTCTTCGAAGACACCAACCTGTGCGCAATCCACGCCAAGCGAGTCACCATCATGCCCAAGGACATCCAGCTCGCGCGCCGCATCCGCGGCGAGCGCGCCTAAACCCGCACACCGCCAAACAAACAAAACGGCCCTTTTCAGGGCCACTAACGTCTCTCCGTCGCGAGCAAAACTTTGTCGGTCGCAACGACTAGTTCCCCACTCACTCTCCAGTCCAGTCGTCCCACCCCCGGCCCGGCCCGGCGCCGCCGTTTCCAAAAAAAAAAAAGCACCGCACCGGCCGAACCAAGTCGCAAGCGTCAATAGCGCCACCCACACAGGCCACGGCACAAAACGTGACGCCCGGAAAGCAAAGCAAAGCAAAAAAGACTATTCCAAAACCACCACCAAGACAAACAAACAAACGCGGCGCAAAATAAATAGGTAAAAACAATAAAAGTAAAATACACTTTATGTAACACCAACCGCGCGCCGCCGCCCACGCCCGCCAACGACCCCACAATCCAACCACCATCCACACATGAAACAAACAAACGCCAGCAAGCAAGACAGACAGACAGACAGACAACAAGGCAACCGACCGACCACGACACGACAATCAACACCTTCCCGACGTGCTTTGATGGCCCTGAGAAGGGCCGTTTTTGTTTTTGTCCGGGACCGCGCGACAGCCTCTGGTTGCGCGCCGGCCACCAGGCGACGGTGTCAACCGCCAACCCTTCCCTGCCCTTTTTACTTCTTCTTCTTGGGCGAAGCCTTCGCCTTAGACGGCGTCGCCGTCGCCTTCTTCGGGCGCGGCGCCTTCGGCTTCTTCGTCGGAACCTTGGCGGCCTTCTTCGCCTTCGACGGCGACTTGGCCTTGGCCGGCTTGGCCGCAGCCGCCTTCTTCGCACCCGCGGGAGCGGCCGACGCCGCAGACGCCTTCTTGGCGGCGCCCGCCTTCCGACCGGTCGCCGCCTTCACGCCGCCAGCCTTCTTTGCGCCGGCCGCACGGGCCCCCTTCTTCTCCTTGCTGGCCGGAGCGGCGCGCTTCTTCTTCGCACCACCGCCGCCACCACGAGCCTTGCCGCCCTCGGCCGCCCCGCCGCCGGCGCCGGCAAGCTTGAAAGAGCCCGACGCGCCCTTCCCCTTCGTCTGCACCAGCTCGCCAGCCACGACGGCCGACTTGAGGTACTTCTTGATAAAGGGCGCCAGCTTCTCCGCGTCCAGCTTGTAGTGCGCGGCAATGTACTTCTTGATCGCCTGCAGCGACGACCCGCCGCGCTCCTTCAGACTCTTGATGGCGGCCGTCACCATCTCAGAGGTGCGCGGGTGCGCAGGCTTGGCGCGCGGCTTCTTCGCAGACGACGCAGACTTGGCCTTCTTCGTAGTGCCGGTGGCGGCGGGTGCCGCGGCAGTCTCGTTCGTAGCCGCCTGGTCTGCCATCTTTTGCTTGTTCTCTTTTCTTTTTTCCCCTTGGTTTCGCTTCCTTCTCTCCTTCGACGACGCACAACAGCGAGGGGCGCGCAGCAGAGAATAGCCGCGCACGCGCCTGGCCCAGCCAGTGTCGCGGGCGGGCGCGGACGGCCGAGAGAGCGGCCGCCACTCGGCGCGCCGCCGCGCCGCCGCGCCGCGCCTCCCGCGCTTGCTACCGCCCAACGTCCGACAGCCTGCGCGGAGCAGCCCCCAACCTGCGCCGCAACCACCCGCGCCATTCAAACCACCGAGGATGGGGCTACACACACCGACACCACGGTCGCCAACCAGTCGCCGCGGCGGCGCCGCAAACCACGGCCAAACTGCAGCCACCGCGCGCCACAGCCTGGGTCGGCCCGCCGAGAATCGCCGCCCCCGCCCAAATGCCGCCCCCACAGCCCCAGCCGACGACCCGCCACAATGGCCAAACCTTCGTCAAAACTCCCACACCGTCGCCGCGGCAGCCCGGCCACCGCGGCCGGCGCCACAGCCACACGAGCCGAGTCGTGCGGCGATGACGGCCGTGCACAAACGCACCTCCGCCGCCCCATCGCCTTCCGCCGTTTTCCCGATCGGCCCGCAGCCGTCGGGCCACGGCCGCGGGCCGTCCTCCTCCTCTCGCCTCGCCCGCCAACACCCACAGCCCTTCCAACACATTTTTCTTTTCTTTTTTCTTTTTTTTTTTTTTACTTTTTTACGATCGCCGCCTGCGCAACATGGCACCGGCCGACGGAGCGCCAACCCCCCCGCCACAGGCGAAAACAAAACAACGATAAACAAACAAACAAAATAAATTACCAGCCAGCCCCAACTACAGACACACCGAATCTGCCCTCACAGCCGACCTTACACGCCTCAACGTCAAAACAAAGGTGGTTTCTTTCTTTCAACGGTTACCTTACCTTAGGTTACGTCAGGTTAGGCTAAGAAGGCGTCAGGGTTAGGTTAAGCGTTGACGTGACGTCACGTCTTAACGTAGGCGTTAAGCTAAGGTTGCGGTCACGTACGTTAGGTTAAGGCGACTTGGGGGTTGGCCTAAGAGCTTAGGTTAGGTTACGTTAGTTTAGGTGGCTGCGTTAAGGGGCTTAAAGAAGTTTAGGAGGTTAAGGCGTCGAGGCGGCCGCACCCCCTTAGCTGCTGCGGCTCGGCCACGCCACGCCACGCCACGCTTTGGGGTTTCATAAGGTCGCGCGGCGGGTCGTCGGCACGCCGCAAAGGACAAAACTGCAAGACGACGTCGAAAAACAAACAACAGGTAAAAAATAAATAAGTAAAAATAAACGACGCCGACAGGCGGGGATCAGCAGAACAAGCAGATTCCGGAGAGCGAACGAGACACACACACACGCACGCACACACACAAACCCCCCCGAGCCGAGAGAGCACAGAGCACCACCACGTGTCGGCCTCTGCTCACCCGACTCGGCTGGGCTGGGCTGGGCTGGCGGCCGGGCCGGATGCACGTACACGTACGGCTACAGCCACTACCCGTACACAGCCGCTCTTCACGCAACACCAGCCAAATGGCGCGCCCGCGGCTCGTCGCGGTCGCCGTCGCGGTCGCAACGCCACGCCGGCACACTTTCGGCACCACCGTTTTCGCGCGCACCGCAAACAAAACGCAGCCGACACACACAGAGAGAAAAAAAAAAAACACAGAGCGCGAGACGGGCGGCGGCGCACCTTTCGCCAGCCGGCAGGCAATCGACTCGCCCAGTACGACAAACGCGCACGCCACCCCACCCACCAACCAACCAACCAGTCGTCGTCGTCGTCGTCGTCGTCCCGAAATCAAACAAACTCTCAAAAGCACAGCCCCTGCTGCCAACGGACGCAGGCGCCACGCAGCTCCCTTCCCGCCACACTCGATTCGCAGCGCAACTCACCCGGCACACCGTCAAACGACGGGCTGGGCTCGCCGCATCGCCGCAACCTACACACCTTCCCCGCCACGACGCACAGCCCCACCAGACGCCCGTGCCGCAACGACACTACTGCACTACCACTACCGCACTACTCCTCTCGCCCTTGCCATACACGACACAACACGCCAAAAAGTGAAAATCCAAATACAAACAAAAACACCGCCCCCACGACCCAAACACATGCACGGCGCGCCAACACACGCGAGGCAAGGCACGCAGCAAACGGCGTCCCCTCCGCGTCGCGCCATCAACCTACACACACAAGGCAACCAACAACAGCCAGCCAGCCAGCCAGCCAGCCAGCCCCACTCTCACGCCGCAAAAACAGAAAACACACCGAAACCGCCAAACGCCGCACATTCGCGCTTCGCACTTACCACACACCTCTCGGCATCCGTTTCGCACACAACGACGCGACGCACAATACATCATCACGGGCTACGCACGCACACCGCGACCCACTTTCTTACGACGCCCTCGGCAGAGCACACGTGCCCACGCCCACACACAGTCGACACAACGACGCAGCGCGCAGCAGACGCGGCCGCAACACGTACCTCCCCGACGACGCGCCAACACCGCCAGCCACTGCTCACTCGCCCAAGCAACCCGTGCACACAACTGCCACACGCGTCCACCACGCCGCCGCCAACCACCCGCCCGCCAGGGGGCGCTCACGTCCGCGACAACAGCGCGGCACCGCCGGGCCGGGCCGGGCCGAACCGAGCCGAGCCGAGCCGCCGCCTCCTCTCCACTCGGCACGCCACGTCCTGCTTGCAAAACACATGGCTCGTCCCTCTGTACACACAACGCGCCTGCCTGCGGTCGCCGCCGGCATCTATCTACCTGCGCATCGGAGCCAGGCCGGCAAGCCCACACTTAAATAATGCACTTCACCAGCCAAACAAACCCACTCTTCCTTTCTTTGCACAGCGCATGCAACAGCAGCCCCAGGAGCCGGGCCCGCCGCCAGCGTCTCCTCCTCCTCTGGGCACAGCCAGCCAGCCGTTCCCACCGCCCCGCCCCTGCTCTGCAGAACAAGAAAAAACGAAAAAGTACCAACACACGCACCCAAAGCGTAAGCCAGACAAGACCAGCCTCTCCGAGGCCACACACACGCAAAAAAACAAAAAAACAAAAACACTACAACAGAATAAAATGAAAAAGAAAAAGCAAGCTGTCGCCTCGCCCCCGCCCGTCCCCCCACCCCACCACATTCGCCCCCTCCGCTTGTTTTCCTTTCTACAATTTCCCTCTTTTCCACCCAATATCCCGCCGCGGTTTACGGGCACCGGCCGATTTTGCGCCCGCCCACATGTGTGCCTACTCCCCACCACCATTCCCTCCGCAGCCCGCAGCCCGCAGCCCGCAGCCCGCTTTTCCCCCCCTCCCTGCCCACACCACACCACACCACACCACACCGACGGTGCTGACGTCGACACGCACCCAAGACAGGGGCCACGACCGTCTTTTTTCCTGGGCCCATCCCCGCACCGCACCTCCTTCCAATCAACGCTGTGGCGCCTGTGTCCGCGCGAGACGCGTGCGCGCCGCCTCTCTCAACATCCGTCCGCCGTCCGCCGGCCGGCCCGTTTTTCGGCCCCCAGGCCATCCGTCAACCACCACTGCCACTGCCCCTGCCCCTGCCCCTGCCCGCCCCGCACCACACCACACACCGCTGCTTGCCCCGGCCGTTGCCACCAAAGGCGCCAACCGCAGCCCGCGCGCGCCAGAAACTACAGGGACCCAGCCGACCGACGAAAATCAGAGCAATTGGCCGGGAGGATCAAAAAGAGAGCTCCGAAAACCACCGTAGCGAGGCGTGGGAGGAAACGTTACGAGAAGCAGAAAGGGACCAGGAAAAATTCTGGAAATTTCTTAAAACTCGTAAACTAAACACGAAACATCTACATCTACATGGGGAAGGAACGACCCCACAGACCGAGCTGAAGCACTGGCGGATTCACTAGAAAAGGCAATTCCAAGCACCAGAAGCGGTAGATGACGAAACTGGTGACCACCAGGAAATGGTACTCAGAAGGGTAAAACCGCATCCTAAGTGCCCCGATCAGAACATCTTTCACAATCCAATAAACGCAGAAACCCCCGTATCTTATCACATCACAAACATACACACATCCTAAGAAGGCATCAGGCCCAGATTCCATCAAACCGCAACTACTACATCACCTACCTCCAGCAACTATCAATTATCTATCTAACATCAATATATAATGCTTGCTTCAGACTAAACTACTTGGAAACAGGCCCGAGTCATCACATTACCAAAGCCAAACAAGGACTTATTATTTCCGCAAAACTATAGGCCAACTTCCTTGGAAAGGTCCTCGGAAAGCTCATTCAAACTGAACTGAAGAAATTCAATTCTTAAAGGATAACAACATAATCATCGCACAACAATTCCGATTCCGCGAAGAACACAGCACCACCCACCAGGTGACCAGACTAGTCGAGCACATATGTCAGGCCAGAAACATTAGACACAGTACTGGAGCAGTCCTGCTTGACATTGGAAAAGCATTCGGATAACGCCTTATCTACAAGCTCCACCAGTACAACTGCCCCATCCACATTATTGCTTCTTTTCTCCGCAACAGAGCATTCTATGTCCATGTACCAGGAGCGGCAAGTAACACTAGATCCATAGAGGCTGGAGTCCCGCAAGGCTCAGTGCTGGGGCCCATTCTCTACTCAATATACACAAACAAACAGCTGGGAGGACACTTGTCACTATTTGCAGACGACACTGCAGTCTACCGCAGCAGTTCTAACCTGCAATATAGAGTCACAAAAATAGAGCAACACCTACAATCCATCCAGAAATGGGCTAACCAATGGAAACAAAAGAAAAAAACAATAAACGCGGAGAAAACCCAAGCAATACAATACGATTCACATTCAAAAAGAATACCTCCTAACCTGCATATACGCCTCAGAAATAACAATCTTCCATGGTCAGGCACAATAAAGTATCTAGGCATCAAGCTGGACAAGAGGTTGACATTTAGAGACCATGTTACACACGTTTGTAACAAGGCTGCAGCAGCAATATTCAGACTGTACCCAATCATCAAAGGAAACAGAATAAATATGCGCGCCAAAAAGAAAATCTTCAAAACCGTCATAGGAACCAGCCATCACTTACGGCTCTGAAAATCTGGTCAATGGCCGCAGACACCAACATAACAAGAGTAAAAAAAAAAGGGTGCACAACAAATACTTCAGAATTGCTGCTGATGCCGGCCGGTACCAGACAAACCGAGACATATACACAAACCATAACATACTCAAAATCCCGGAAATCATCCAAAGAAAAATCCATAAAGTTTTTTTTTTTTTTTTTTTTTTCCACCAAACCACGGATTCGAACCACCCACTCATCAGAAATCTGGGACAAAATCCACCCGACCCAAGAACGACATTTCCCATCACGACAAAACACCACAAACTACAACATACCATGATAAACAAAAATAAAATACAAACACCATAACACTCACTCAAACAACAAACATCTACACACACCCAAGAGACCCTATCATCCCATCATTTTGTTACCCAACATAATCAGACAGAAGGCAGGGATCAAGGACAGATCCGGTCCTTCGAGTACAGGGGGTAAAAAAAATACCCATCAGACCAGCTCGCTCTCTCTCTCTCTCTCTCCGTGCCGACGCTGCCCCGCACACGCGTTCGCGCTCGCGTTCGGCCGACACCACACGACAGGTCTTTGGGGCCCCGCCACTGCGCACACGCACGCCTCCTCCTCTTCCTTAGTTCTTTTTCGCTTTTCTTTTCTCCCCCGCCCCCCGCTCTCACCGCCACATCATCCCGCAACCCTTGGGGGATGTTTCCCAACATCAACGCGCCCCAATTCCACTCTCTGCCCGTGCCGCACTCTCCACTTTGCTTCTCCCCGTCCCCTACACACACGACTACCGAAACCCCGGTTGACACACCTTCTCGTAGGACAGGGGTGCGTGCGTGCGTGCGTGCGTGCGTGCGTGCGTTGTCTTGACGGTGACAGCAACAGCAACGGATCCGTCCATCCCATTCCCCCCCCACTCGGTAAAGAACCATGTTCAACCCACACTACACAACAAGGGGGGCACACACGAACGCGAAAGAAAGGGCAGGGCAGGGCAGGGCAGGGCAACTATCTCTTCCTCAGAACCCACATATCACATCAACGAACGGCAGGCCAATTGCGGACTCAGCCGTGTCAGGCAAATCCAACCCAACCAACACCTCCCACGGAAACCCTGACACTGATCCAGCAGTACGTCCACATACATCGCCACACCAAATACGGGTGACGAGTGAGCAACAAATGGAACAATACACAACAAGGCTGACCTAATAAAAACTGCACGTCACGTCATACCTTCCAGACAGACGCAGTTCCGACGGGACGGCGGAACCGTATACGTACCTTTCAGCCACAACAACCGACCGACTGGACACGCCCGCGTCTCCAGCCAGCCAACCACCAGGGCCACACAGCCCGCAAGTTTCAGCGTCAACACTTCTTAACGTACGTTGCAAACTTTTCAAAACATTGCCACACATACACCACGAAAAGCGTCAACCTCTCTCACACTGGATACACTCAACACTTTTTGTCGGCGGAGCTTGAGGCCAACGGTTGACACACCCCCACCGGCCACACAGGTTTCCCTTTGAAAATTGCAGTGACGGAGGAGACGCGGCATTACGAGAGGGTTGTTTCCGAGAGCGCGAGCTGGACGGAGCTGCGGCGCCGCCGCCGAGGGGTAATGAACGCACGCGATGCCGCATGACAGCCCATCACCCAAAGTTTCACCCACAACTGCACAGGTCGCACCCCCTTTTCGCGCCATACTAGTGTCGATCGTCAATTACAGCTCACGGTGTTCGCATTTGCCACTTGACGGGGGGGAAAAGAAAACAAAACAAAACAAAACAAACATCTGACACGCCATGTGTTTCTCTCTCTCTGTTATATCTAGGTCATTGGGCAGCCACTGTAAAAAAAAAAAAAAAAAAATATTTTTACGACATGGTTGGGTAAGTGATTTAAAGACAACAATTGTGGGTCACACACCATAGACCATTTCGATAGTGTTCTTGTTCTTCTCTTTTTCCTTTTTTTATCGCTCAATTGAAATAAAACCTGGGGATGATGCAATGCTGCGATATGGCACAACCGTCGTCCATTGTACACAACTCGGGAACAAAAAGAAACCAATTCAGGGAACGTTCGTTCCTTCACAACGTTTCTTTCAACGCACTTGGTCTTTACCATCCTGTATATTCAACACACATTTCCTTTCATCAAACTAGGGCATTTCCATAACAGTTTGTTTCCGTTTCTGTGAGCACAATACTGCTTCTTCGACGTCATTTCACCATCTTAACTAGAGACAGACAACAAAATAGGAAAACAGGCCTTGAGAACCCCGTCCACCAAATTTCAGTTAGCACGGCATCCAAGATTCTTTTCCGGGGAGTGCAGTGCAGCTGACGCTGCTCAGACCATATACCGTCGCCAGTCTCACTCAACTCTTGCGCATTCCACCATTCTACGCTACGTGACAATGCAAAAATGAATGAATCAAACCCGCCCAGAGAGCGTCTTGTGCGAGGGGACACACGATATAGAGAACAACAAAACACACAGGGGACACCACCACAGTTGGAGAGAACGTTTCCACCACGGCAGCCGCGCCGTTACGCGCTTTTTTTTTTTTCCTCCCCCCCACTGCACACCTCCGACACCACGGGAACGTTCACCGTCCCGTTGCCCTACACTGGCGTTTCTTTTCAACCCCCCACCCTATTCCTCGCTCCCCGGACATTCGACCGATCACAAAGTGCAACCTCTCGTTACCGTCGGGTGCCCCTCTTCATCCCCGGGGCGCCAACAACAAAACAAAAACACCACCGACGCCGTCGTCTCGCGTCACCTCACTCAACTGAGCGGAAAATACACGTACATCCAGAATGACGACACCGCCTCCACAAACAAAAACCAGACGTCAGACGTCAGGTCGAAAGAGGGCACCGTACGTCGTGGCGCGTGGTCTCCTAACTCACCTCGCGCGTACAAATACAATACAATGCAATGCGTGTCACCTCACGTTCACACACACCTCCACGCTCCACTTTTACGTCGCCCAACCAACCAACTAACTTAACGCACCCGCTCGGCGTAGAAGCAGCTGTAGGCGGCAACGTGTTTCTCACCCTCGCCACCAACGGTGTGACATCCGACAGTCGCGGTTTGCTTTCCGTTCCACACCTCCGGCCATACCATACAAAGGGGACAAAAAAAAAAAATAT